>NC_060139.1:638810167-641310167 GCF_021461385.2 Schistocerca piceifrons
GTTCATCTGAGAAGACGGCTCTAAATTCTAACATCAAAGATTCCAACTCTTCCTTTTCTTGCTCGGATAGACAATTCGTAGATAAACATTTTTCTTTCACTTCGGTTTCGATACTATTACTAGCCTGACATTGGTATACTGCATACCCAAGATCACTAAAATCTGTTAATAGATTCATGGTCGGTGCGTACCTAATCTGTAAGGATTCGTAGCAATTTTCAGGTACTTGACTATTAGAGAACCTCACTTTAAAAGTACATGCCTCCTTATGGATGGTTAAGGAAGAATCTTTAAAATCTAATATAGCTTTATATTTACACAGCCAATCTATACCTAAAATTATGGCCACATTTAAGTTGGCTACGACGAGTACAGAGTGAGCAATTAATTGTTCAGCAATTTCAAAAGTTACATAAACTTCTTCAGTAATATTTTGACTTCTTTTACCAGTAACTCCTATAATTTTCACCCCAGTTACAGGTAAAGTCGGGAAATTCCAATATTTTCTTTTAAGCTGAAATAATTCTTTGGATAAAATACTTACTTCGCTACCCGAATCAACTATAATATTTACTTCGGTATCTTTAATATAACCTTTAATAACGGGTTTATATGTTACATTCTCCCTTATCTGATTGTCTTCCTGAAGTAAATCTTGTTGCCAGTCACCGTCCTTTTGGCAGCTTAATGATAAATTGCAATTGGGTCTTGGATAATCTTGACCAATAGTTCCCTTTAGTTGACCCGTACTAAAGGACTTTACTAGTTTTCCGAACGTTCTATGATGACGTCACCTACCACTTGACCTTCCTTAATTACTTGAGGATGATTTATCTCATGATCGTTATTGTGTAATTTCCGCACTTTAGAGTTATTACCACGATTTTGCTGGCTCTCTTTATCTTTAGATTGACGTTTTATATAACAGAACCGACTATGATTGTTGTTATTAGCTTTTCGTGGTTCTGAATCATTATTATTATTTCGAGGATTGTCATTTCTACCAAATCTAAACTTCTCGTCTTCCCTTTCTCTATTAAGTATATCTAACTGCTCTAAATATCCTAACAATTCGCACGGCTGTGACCATTCTCTTTCTATCATTCTTTCCTTTACGTAATACGGTAACCTACTAATTAGGACTCGTATTAAATGACTTTCAATAATTGGTTCTTCAATTAATTTAGCACGGTTTAAATGCCATTCAAAATAATTCCTATAACCTCCCCACCGTTTAGAATATGGAGGAGGGTCTAACAACTCTAAAGTTAAGTGTTGTTGTTTTCCTCTTGACCAATAATTTTGTTTAAACTGCTTAACAAAATCATCCCAATCCCTGAATTCAGTTCTATGCAGTACTGCCCACTCCGCAGCTTCTGCTTCTAAATGTCCTATTACAAATTGAATGCGTTTTTCATTACTCCATTTAGGAGATAATGATGTTTCAAAAGCTTTTATAAAGATTATAGGGTGCAGTTCGCCTCCTGGTTTGAATACAGGAAATCGACTTGCTACATTTGAATTTGTTGTTATGTCATCCAGACATTCTGCGAGAGAAATAGTCGGATTTTGTTTAGCTGGCAGAGACGGAGTTGCATCGGATTGGCTTGCCGTGACTGCCTTATTCATATTGTTGCCATCCGTGCTAGCAAATTCGATGCGACTGTTGTCTCTGATTATGTTATTACCTCTGCTACCTGAAATGTTCTCGTTATTATCTAATTCCGATAACCGTTTCGTAATTTCCTGTATCCGCATTTCTGTATTGGATACGCGATTAGCTAATATCGATTCTTCACTGTGTTCACGATGTGAACGCTCTGTACCTTCGTCAATATTATTATCTTTGGCAGTCTCAAGATTACTGCATATCTCAGTAATTAAAAATTTCATGTTTTCGATTTCGGTATGGTCCTTTTCTACTTGATGAGTTAATGTTTCTAATTCTACATTATCTATTGAAGAAATCTCTACGGGTTTGGTAGAGACCTCTTTAATAGATTTCAATAATTCTCTGCGAACAGTTTCTGTTTGCATAAAAAATTCATCTCGTAACATATCGTTATTTTTCTGTATTTCATTTACAACTAAGATATTGACACTATCTAGTCTCTCGGATAAGTCAGCAATATCGTGTCGCATGCGAGCTTTTTCCTCGCGCGATTCCTGGATATGTTCTTCTAACCTTTTACAATTATCAGCAATCTTATTACTAAGTCCTACTAATTTTTCCTGCATTTCAACTTTAGAAGACTCTATTTTATCACTTAATTCTCGACTGGTTTCATTAAGATATTCCTGCAACCTGTCTGTTGATTTTATTAGCTCCCCTTTAAGTCTAGCAGTAGATTCCTCGTTAGACTGTTTTAATCTAGCCATAGATTCTTCGTTAGCCTGTTTTAATTCCTCTTTTAATCTAGCAGTAGATTCTTCGTTAGATTGTTTCAATTTAGCGATCGCCCTAAAAAGGGATCTCATGCTCCTATCGGACATAGATTGCTCTTCGTCTGACATTTCACTTCCCGACATTATTGTAAGATATTAACTATTTACGCACGCAGACTTGTAATCAACAATCCTATAAAAGCACACTCCCTATATACAACACTCCACTTCCAACTTGAAACAAACTCACCGGACACTTAATATTGTAATTTGTAGTTCTCGATGATCAGTGTGCTGCTATGGGCTGCAGATGTAACAGCCGTCGATGCAGCCGCTGAGATGCTGCGACCCCGTTTCCGCAACCGGCAGGACACTGAGTTGAACACCGGAAACGTCGCTGGCTGCAACCACGCCCGGCACCGCCGTAGACAGGCGAAGCCCTCAGCAACACCTCTAATATCAGCCGGAGGAACGCCCCGCAGCTGACGTACTGGGCCTATTAATTTAGGGAGAAAAAAGGTTGTCGGGGTTTGCAGCGTTCAGCTGCTGCCCAACAGACGCGCCTTCTCGTGGAACAACTGCGTGACCGTACTGCTTGGCTGCACTCCGTCAGATGCCCACACCCGCGAAGTCGCCGCTGGCTGGTGAAGGCTCCACGAAAACTCGCGTTGACTTCGGAAGGACTCTCGATGTTTCGTTTCGTACCTGTGTGCCTTAGTTGCACACAAGTCCTGTTTCTAAGGTCGCCACGGTGCGGTGTAACGACGTCTTAGGTTTTCGTTTGATATATGTATGACCATGTGCAGACTTCGTCACCTACGTCGGTTACAACCCACTTCAAAAATGATTCATATTCTTTTTAAATTGTCATAGAATGGTTCTTGAACGAAACTGTAAAACATCAGTTGAGTCGTGTACAGAGAATTACGTCACTTGGGCCAATTGGTTTTCGTACCTTTTTCGAATTTAAATTTCGTTTGTTTCTCCTCAGAAAATTATATCGACACACGTTATCTTGATCTAATCGATATCAGAATCACACATTAAATAAACTTTTTAGATTCAAAGTTTCGGCCAACGCTGTCTGAATCAATAATCTTGTCAAATATATTATTAATCCGTTCACATAACTCTTCATAAATAAATCTTCAAGACACGTGTTTCACCTTTAGTAACATACACTATTTTATTAGCTTCCTACACATACAGATGTGAACTTGAGCGTTGACAGACAGTGACTAACATTTCAATAAGATTAAGCTCATTATGACGTCATTGTTGTACAAAAAGAGTATAAAAATTCATTTTTAATTTTTAGAAACACGACGCAACAACTCGGTTCCAGGATCTTCTGTTGCTCCTTGGCTGTCGACCCGCGACGTATAGCGGCCAGCAATTTCCTCTCTGGTCGCGGCAACGAAGATGCTGTCCCCGTTCGTTGCGCCGATCTCTCCGTACATGAAACACATAAAAAAAATACAAAACTTTTAGATAATTCACATTTATTACAAATAATAAGAAAACACATAAACAAAAACTAAATTAAACTTATAGTCACCTGCAAACTGGGCTGACTTGGTGGATGGGTGACGTTTAATTTCGTCCCACTACATCGTGTGTTTTTTGCCTGGTTTATGGATAACTTCGAAATCCATTTCGGAAAGACATAGGGCCCAACGGGTAAGACGACTAGATGGATCTTTTAATCCAAGCAACCATTTTAAAGCTGCGTGGTCTGTAATGACCTTGAATTTTCTACCATACAAGTAGCATTTAAAGTATTTGATACCATAAATAACACTTAACAATTCTTTCTCCGTTGTGGAATAATTTCTTTCTGCCGTTGTTAGTTGTCTCGAAGCATAGGCTATGGGGTGTTCCGCGCCATTAATATTCTGACTCAAAACAACTCCTACTGAATGACCACTTGCGTCACAGGATAAAATAAATTCTTTATTGTAATCTGGGTAGGCTAATACAGGACTGTGTGTTAACTTATCTTTAAGGGTTTGAAATGCAGATTCACAATCTTCAGACCAATGAAATTTTGCACCCTTTTTCAACAATTGGGTTAAGGGTCGGGCAATTTCAGCAAAATTTTGAACATATTTTCGGTAATACGATGCGAGACCAATGAAACTTTGTACTTCCTTAACGCGTTGTGGTGTTGGGAAGTCCTTAACTGCCGAAATTAATCGAGGATCTGTTTTAATTCCTTTTTCACTAATGACATGCCCTAGGTATGTAACCTCTGTCAATGCAAAACTACATTTTTCCATATTTAATGTTAATTTAGCTTTTCTAAGTCTCTGAAAAACATTACGCAGACGCACAGCATGTTCATTAATGTCTCTGGAGAATACAATAATATCGTCTAGATATACACAACATTGCTGAGTTTTGAGTCCTCGCAATACTCCATCGAGTAGTCTTTGAAAAGTTGCTGGTGCATTTTTCAAACCGAAAGGCATTCTTTTAAATTGCCAGTGGCCTCCAGGGGTAGAAAATGCTGTTTTATGCCTATCTTCAGGTGCAACTTCCAATTGATGATATCCACTACGTAGATCGATTGTTGAAAAGTATTTACTGTTACCAAAACTGTCAATGATATCTGTAATGTTTGGAAGAGGATAAACATCGGAGATAGTTTGTTTGTTAAGGTGTCTGTAGTCACAACAAAATCTATATCGTTTCGTACCGTCGGGAGACTTCTTTGGAATAATTACGATATTTGAATTATAAAGCGAATCAGAATATTCTATAATTCCATCTTTTAGATGCTGTTCTATAAATTCATCCAGTACTGGCTGTAAGTGATGCGCAACTCTATAAGGCTTCCTATAAACTGGGGGGCTATTTCCTGTTGGGATCTTATGTTGTGTGATGTCTGTTGCTGGCAATGGACCATCTGCATTAAATAAATCTTGGAACTCAACTAAAACTGCTTCTATCGTGTCTCTATCCTTTCCTTTCAAATGCTCAATCTTCTGGCGCAATGCGGTTTTATAGGCGTCTGGTTTCTGACCATCATTAATATCTGACCAAATGAAATCTTCTTCTTCAAAAGTACTGACTGTAGCTACTAATATTCCCTTATGCAACTCTTTGTCCTCCACTCCGAAATTGTCAATATGTACCGGTACTTTTCTTTCTCCCTCAACGTCTTGAACCCGTACAACACTCCTACGTACAAAACAATGTGATACATCTAATTCCTCATTTTCCTCTAAAGGCTCTATTAGACACACTGTATCTGTAGGTACTTCGTGGTCAACGGTCATCCAGAGAAGCTTTCCTGAGCCAGATGGTATCTGATCCCGCGAATCAACCTTCAAGGACGTTGCACGCAGTATAGTTGATTTCGCCTTCCGGTTAGGGAAATCTTGCGGCAGAGGGCCCTTTGCAGCGGTGTCACCTAGCTGAAACACTATTCCGCTAAGTTCTACAGTTTGCTGTCTGAGGTCGATTTTAGCGTGATGTTTATTCAGGAAATCCAACCCTAGGATAGCGTCGTACCCGTCAGTTACCTTTGTTACCACTTCTACATCTTCCTGAAATTGTACACCGTGAATATAGAAAATCAATGATGTACATCCTAATGACTTCACTGTACCTCCTCCTACTCCACTCAATCTATACCTTGGAGGGTCATATTTCTTTTCTCCCATACATTCATTACTTACTATTGATACGTTTGCGCCTGTATCCACCAGTATCCTTGCCTGTTTATCCTGTATGGTAGCAGATAACCAGCATTCCGCCTTCACATTCGCCTTAATGGCATGAAATTTTATTGGGAACGCCTGGCGGCGGCTCCGACATTCCCGTTGGAGTTTAACTGATTTCTATTTCCAAAAACTTTCTTAGACCGGCATTCCTTGAATGTGTGACCTATTCTTTGACAATTAGTGCATTCAGGTTGTCTGCAGTTTTTTGCTATATGTCCGTGTCGATCGCACCTAAAACATCGTACTCCTGCTGAAAATATATTTCGCTTCTCCTTGTATCTGGTGGCAATGTCAATTTCTTCAAAAGCTGTCGCCACAGATACAGCTTCTGCTAAATTTTTAGGAAACTCTGCCCTGACACGACGGGACGTTTCAGGAGGTAACCCACGTAAAAATGTATCCAGAGCTCTATTTTCTGCCTCTTGTAAAATAAATTTATTTGCTTCATCACTAGTTGTCAATTGATAGGTGTTAATATTAACTTTTCTAATCCTATCTACAAAGCTTTCTAACGACTCGTTTTGCCTCTGAGTGATAGTGTTTAACTGTTCCCTATAAAATCTACAGCTGTTCTGTTTTTGAAAACGTTTAAGTAATCCTTTCTTCAATTCCTCAAATGTTGGAGCATTCCGTAATTCTTCATGGTATAAGACGTGTGCTTTAGCCTCTCCTGTCAATCTTAACTTTGTCATTTGTAAGAGCTGTTCATCTGACCATGATCCTAACTTTGCAGCTGCTACTAAATCATCAAAAAAGGCTGTTATGTCCTCGCCAGGTTTACCTGAAAAAGGATTTACTAAGGCTGCTGCTGAGGAATCTAGGGTGGGAGGGATTGAATTGGTTTGCCTAACCTCACTCAACTGTTTAAATAATGTATTATTATCATTTTTAAGCTGTGCTATTTGATTAACTAAGCTCTGAATAGCTTCCTCAGTAGAAACCGCTTGTGGTGCTGACTCTGACTTTGTACGATTTCGTGTCATCATTTTACCAACTGTTAGTTACACAATCTTACTATACTGAATTTAAAAGATGTTTAAATATTTCCGACAAACTCTTAAAATCATGAGAGAAAATACACTTCTAAATAAAGAAAATATTACGACTGCTATGCAAACCTCTATCCCTTCACACATTAAAAAAAAACTAACTGTGGACCTTTAGTGACTGTCATTCACACCTCATATTGAGCCAAGGGTTTTTTCTCTGACACCAATTGTAACAACTGCTACGGCTTCTGACATCAAATGTAACAACTATGACGGCTTATGACACTAAATGTAACAATTGTGTTACTAAATGTGACACTTCTGTCACTCAATGTAACTGTGTTTTCTCTTTTGATGCTGTCAATTGTCAGGATGAGCATTCTAAAGCATTCTGTCAGGGTGAAAATATTAAATAAATTAACTTTTCTCTCTTAACAACATGTGGGCAGGGTGGGTTCTTCCTTGGCTCGGGTATGAGGTCGAATGAAACATCATTCTTACATAAGGTAACTTTTATTGAAAGTTTCGTACAACTGTATCTTACTGGGACGTTCTGGTTCGGAGAGCGGCAGCCGTGTCGTTTGCGTAGCCTTCTGCTGCGACAGCGGCGGCGGCGGCGGCGGCGGCGGCGTCTGGTTACGCGTAGCGGTGTGTATCTCGTGTCGCCGTCTCGCCCAGCTGACCGGAGACGCGCAGCGCGAGGTGGCCCGTTTAATTATTGCGAGCGACGTCGTGCATCGGATGGTGATACCTTGAATGTGGCGTCCCAGTGTTTCTCTTCTCTAAGCGGCCGCGTGTGTTGTGCGTCGACCAGCGGAGCGGCGCGGCGGTGGAAGGCCAGTGTCCCGAACTCGAACCACGGACTCCCGCTTGCCAGTCTTCGGCTGTCAGGTCTTCATCCCAGCTCACAGGTAACTACTGATGTGAGGCCGTCTCCTTCCCGTCCTCACGAGTCACCCGGGTATGTAAAAACCAGACTTCCAATACCTTTTAACTTCTGTCTTCTGGCGCCGCGGCTGCTGCTTGCTATTCCATTACAGCGGCGGACTTGGTGCGTCTGTGCATGATGCAGTCTCTTCTTGCATGACGGTCTTCAGCACCGAAACTGACTGAAAACTACTGCTACTCTTCTTTTCTTCCTTCGTCTCTCGTCTTCGTCTCCGTCTGTCTTCATCTGTCTTCCATTGTCTTCCTCTCTCGGGGCCACCGCGTCTCGCGTATTTATTCACTTCAGTTTACTGGAGGTGAACGAATTCACGGCCATTGCCTCTTCTGTCACGTTGAAAAGCTTCTAGAAGAATCTTCTTGACCTCGGTCATTGGCTCTTGGAATGTAGGCGGGGGCCTCTGATCGCATGTGACGACTGAGAAACACGTGAGCCGGTCATTGCTTCTTCCGTCACGTTGAAAGGCTTCTCGAAGAATCTTCTTAACGTCGGTCATTGGCTCTTGGAATGTAGGCGAGGGCCTTTGCTCATGCGACAACTTAGAAACACGTGAGCCGGTCGGGCGATGCCCTGACGGCTGAATCGACAGCGCCCGCTTATGTGGAACTCGCTGACTCCACGGTCATTGTTTCTTCTGTTCTGCCCGCTGAATGCCAGTATGTAACTCTCTAAACTAAACCAAGTTTTCCATTTATATTCTAATTTCTTAGTTCACTTTGATTTCACTAATTTATTTACTTAATTAACACTCAACAAAACTCATCCTGACGCTCTTTGAACCACGCACGTATACTTCGAGCTACGTGACACGTTGCATTGTCCTGCTGGTAGATGCCGTCGTGCTGAGGAAAAACCAACTGCACGTAGTGGTGGACATGGTTTTTATAAATTCTCGTGCCAGTTCTGTAAAGACCTCATCGCTACTGCTGTGGAGGCCGAATTGCCACTGTTGTTAAGGTAGGCCGAACTTGTGAGTTGGTGAAACGGCTTCTGGAGCAGTACACCGCTACGACAGTTCCTCCGTGCCATTACTACACAACTATGCCCTAGGGTCGGGGAACAGGATAGGAGAACGAAGTTTCTACAACGCTCCAACAAATCAGTATCAAATCCACACAAATGAGTGAAACAGGTTTACATATCTTTGTGACTAACTGAAATAAGAAGTGTGCAACACTGCTTCTAATATAACACAAGAAAAGGCCCTCAATGGCTAAGTGCAAATAATCGTAGGTGAATTTCACAGTACACAGCAAATGTAATTTATAACAACTGTCTGTTCACTTCTAAGAGTTCACCAAACGACGTTCCCAGGACGATGATCTATAACCATGTCTGTGAGAGCTGCTGTTCTACCTACCGAGAACGGCTCTGCCCCTTGTCATCCAGTTATTCGCGGATTGTACTCGGCCGGCAATTGGCCCAGGCAAAGTCGATCTCTTCATCCTCAGCGCCACCCTGGTGGAACTCGCGCATGTTGAGATATCAGCTTTACCTTATTATATTTACATAGACTAATACAAGTAATTAACAGGAAAACAAGTTATAACAAAGGGGTACAAATATCAAATACTGTGTGTATTCAACAACGCTTGGTCAAGTTTCTTTCATTATTGCGACCACGTGTATGGCAAGCAGTTTAGTTGGTGACCTGTACTCGCACTTTAACGGTTGCGTCCTAGCTGAATACTTACAACTCGTGGGTGTCCACTTCACGCGGAGTGAAACAGCGAAGTCGTCGTGTGTTGCACCGTGGATTCCTCCACAAATATTTGTTCATTCCTTGGAAACGGTGTGCGTGCTTGTGGAAATTTCGATGCTGTGACAGAAGACCTCACGTATTACGGCCCTGGACCCATTATATGCCCGTCGTAACGCGTTTATTCAGCGGAGAGGAATTCAGTCGATCAGCACCCGAAGATAAGATAAGTTCCTCACAAAACACTTGTATATTTATTCAGAGTTGAATGTAGTTTAGGAAAAAATTTTTATAGGTTTGCACACTTCATTTTGGAAAAAAAATCACTTTTACACAGGTTGCTTGCCAAATTCCCGTACGACTCCATAACCACTTATTTTGTACAAAGTGCCTGCTATCGTATGCTCTTACTCATTATACAAACCGTTATTTACGTAGTTATAATTTTAATACATTCATGTATAACATAGTGTTGTTGACACTCCACTCACACTTACTTCATAAACAGTCACATAAGGCTCGTTTACATTCATAATATATAATAAATATACGTAACCTCTGTTACATCGCTCATCCTTATGTAAGTATATACATCGGTGTGACTGAGAATCACATACCTCTGCATAACAAATGTTGTACATAATTCCTTTCACATTATTCATGACAGCTTGTTATTTATTTATGGAACAGGTGGGAAAGCATCGGCGCCTATTTCAAATACACTAAGCGCTGCTTGTCTAACTACGATTAGCATCGCCTCTAGGAATGAAGGGAGGAATTTGACTACAGGCCCATCGGATTACTAAGGAAAGGGCGTATAACTCATACATCGTGTTACAAGAAGACTCTCAATCGGCATTGTTCATTGTAGCTTCTTGTTATGTTCCTACTACAGACGACTTATAACTTAAGTATTTATGACATGTGTTTCATTGCCATAAATGTTGTTGCCATTCGACGTGTAGAAATAATAATCCTGCTTATAACGACCACGCACATATACACATGTACATTCACAAAGAGAAAATTCGGTGTTGGGAGTTTCTGAAACAGTGATTGTATCCTGTGTGTAGGTCTGCCCCTTACTTGTTCGGCACCATCAAACATATATCATTACGACGTCGCTTACCGGACTGCTACTGCATATACTTCGAATCATTCATTCTATCACTTATATATATAATATTTCTCACAACTAAATTTTATTCTCTTGAGGTTCGGCCCGTTAAACTTGTTTGGTACCATGCCACTCTCGTAGCTTATTATCTCTTCTTTCACACCGTCTCGATGCACTGGTCGTTGAAAAGAAAATCTTAAAACTAAATGTGTAATGAGTCAGTGGTCACTGATTCAGTCATTCTTTTACGTCAGTATGAGGCCGTTTTATTCGCCTGTTCTGCCCTGTGCATCACCAGCTTCACTTACCTGTACCCTGTGAAGAAACTTATCTACAAAATTCTATAAAGCCTGAGATACTTGTGCTCCTATCTCTTTATCCTCCTTTCATCTCAGCTGTCATCGTTCATATCGTTAAATGTATGTTGTAGTTTACTTTCCATAAACACTTGTGCACATCCGTATACAGTAGCTTAACATTATCATTTTATGTAGATATTACTCGTAATCTCTTGTGCATTTCCTTAGTTAAGCATATATATATATATATATATATATATATATATATATATATATATATATATATATATATATATTAGATGTAGTCCACCTTAAGTTAATGTATGTATGTAATTCTTATAAATATGTGTGTGGGTGAGTTGCGTTTAAATGCGTTAGCTGGCGGTAGTTTATCATGTCTGGTCTCAGTCTCAGGTAGCACCTGAAGAAGACAGTGAGGCACGCTGTTGAAATATCGTGAAAAACGACGCGAACATCCGGCTGGATTTCCGAATATCCAAGATGTCAACAGGTCGCCGGGAAAGCATGAAGAATTACAGTAACATTATTATTTACAGATTGGTTTCCAAAGACGAATTGAGATGTTTGTTTATCTGTTGCTTTATGTTGTCATGGTGGGTGTTGTGTGTTGTCCTTAGGTTAGTTAGGTTTAAGTAGTTCTAAGTTCTAGGGGACTGATGACCATCGATGTTAAGTCCCATGGTGCTCAGAGCCATTTTTTTGTTGTCATGGTGCCTCTTCATGAATCAGGTCAATGGAATCTAGAACTGACAAAAAGGATTCACTGTCGTGTTCCGGAGTGGTTACTAATTTTTCCAAATGTGACAGAAGTCGGCTCTTTCATATCTTCAGTACTTCCACCTGTGATATGGCATTGGTCCAATACCTGGCTTTATTTCAATACCTTACGGAATAAGCCCGCAAGCTTCCATGGTTGCTATTAAATGGAGTCGTGTTAAAGATTTCACGTCTTAATCTTTCTTGAATGGCTTTCTACCAGTACTTGTCCAAGAAAGCACGTTCAAATTGCTCGTAACTGTGACAACGTTCTGCCATTTCAGTAGGTGTAACCAACAACGAACCTTATTTTTTGATCCTCTGTCCAGTCGCTCGGAAATACGTTGCGCAACGCACTGATAAAAACTACTACGCTCATCCGCTTCCCATCTTCTGAATACGTGGGAAACTGCCTGTGTCTACGCAACGCTTCGTCAGCGAAGATGGATCTTAAACATGCGCCATTTAGTACATCGGTGTGTTGTTACAAGTGTGCGGAGCACTGTGTAGCAATTGTGCATGTGTTGTAGCTACTGCTGTAGGTAAATTACGAACTATGCAATCTTCACTTGCGCTCGCTATCGGGCTTGTGACAAGATGTGGATAACTATTACACGCATCCGTCTTGGGCACAGGTAGTTGAATATTAGTAACCTGACGTACTTCATTTGATGATTCGTTTGCCCTTTTCCTCATGGCCTCTTGTACCGCGTCTACATTTGCTTTGCATTTAGATACTACTTTCTGCGTTAATGTACGAATTTGATCTAAGGTACCTGATTCTGCCCTTTGGTCTTATCGTATAAATTTTTCCGCATGAGTTCGTTCGTTTTTGGCACATTCAGACTCTAATTCCAAGCTTTCTATCCTTAATGGTAGCTCCTCTACAGCCAATGGTAAACCTTCGTAGTCCTTGTGTAGCTTATTGCAGTAGTGGTCAATTGTTTTATAGTAGTACACATTTAGTTTTGATTTGCTCTTATAGTGTTATTCGTGTCCGTGATTTTCTTTAATTCACTTTCTACGTGTTCTTGATTGTCACTAATTGAACCTATCTTTTCGTTCAGAACACCAATACTTTCTTTAAGGTCAGAAATAAGCTACTGTCTTAGTTCCTTTTTCATTTCTTTTAAATTTTCAGATATGTGTACGTATAAATTTTCTGTCAAATGACTAAATTTTTGAGACACTTTTTGGAAATTTCCAACACCTGTTTTTGTTCTGTTTTGAAATCTGAAAAACCTTGTGACAAATCGTTCATTTTGTGTTCAAGTTACTAAACTGTTATGTAACTGTATTGAATTTGTTGTTGATATAATTGCTATATGTAACTGTATTGAATTTCTTGTTGATATAATTGCTGTAACAGCGCGTTAGTAGCATTTTCTGTCCTTTTATTAAATTAATTACATACGAGAATTTCGCATTAATGCATGAGTGGCTTTACATGTGCACATTGGATTAATACTGAATCTAATATCACTATAATTAATAAGTAACTGAAAGAAAAACATAAAAGTATAAAATTCCAATACGCTAAAGGGATTTACTTCGTATTGCATGTTGCAGCCCTTTCATTAAATGTTACGAATCCAGTTTTTCGACTGTAAGAATAACAACTTGCCAGGTGATAACCTTAACTCATAGTGGAACATCACAAAATTGAAACGTTACCTTATATCTAACAGAACAAAACTTACATCTAACAAAGCACATTAAAAGAAGACAAACATATATATTTATTACACACAAGAAATTAACCCCCCCCCCCTCATCCGCATAATACATTCATGTGAACAGCTGCTGTATTATTGTTGACTATATGCCTTCACTCATGGAACTTTTAGGGTGCTGTAACAAATAGTTACCTTCATGTGGTATGTTGCCTATTATGTAAGGTCTACAATAAACCTCTTGCCACTTCTTATTCTATTTCTTTATTAAAGACAACTTTTTAACGATATCTTATAGCTAATACTATACACTAAAAGCTACCCAATTTAGTATTGAATTTTGCCTTTCTTTTTCGAGCAGCATATTTTTAACTCCTCTAAGACTAGTTGGATAGTGTCTTCTTTGCCTCTTACAGCTTCATTAACCATCCATTCCGCAGGTGTTTGATTGGTAGGTAAATGTGGTAGGTTATTGAATACACTTTCGAATACAGGTACATGGTCTATCCAGTTATATTATTGCCTGGGAGCATATGATCTAAGAAATCGATTGAACTCACTAAACACTCTCTAAATTCGGTTGGATTCCAGATGGAGTAGATTTATTAAAATGATTTTGAACTTATTCGCTGTCACACAGTCTTTCCATTTATTTCCAGTGAAATATGAAGCGTTATGAAATTATATTGCATTAGGTTTTCCGACTGTAGGAATATAATCCCTGACTAATCGTCTAATAATAGAAGCAGTTATAGCAGTTTTAATAGGATACAACTTAAGGTATTTGGTAAATAAATCACAGCTGTCTACAATGTATTTAACACCACCCACTGTTGTGGACAATGGGCCACTTACATTAGGATAACAACTGAAGAGACCTATTCGATATAATCGGATGTAATTGTATCTTACTACTTCTATCTAAATGCTTAGCCTTTTCGCAGACATTGCTTGTTCTTCAGATACTCGTTACCTTCCTCTTGTTAAGGTAATGAAAATAAAAAATCTTAACTGTACATTTATCTGCTCTAGACTGGCCCCAGACGTAGTGAGTGAACCATATCATGTGCAATAAGTAATTTTCAGAAATACATGCCTCCCATATACTAAAGTTGTCATTACTCGCATAAAATATCATTATACAACTTATATTTTAACTGAACTGTTAGGTCTTCATTTATTATTCGATCTCTTATTCGTTTCCAGTACATGTCTTCTCTGACCAACTGTCCTAGATTTTTACACATAGACAGATATGGACATTCGAAAGGAGAATTCTGAACTATTAGTATTCTAAAAGCAGATAATTGGTCAACAATTTCATTTAAACCATTGAGGCCTTGGGACAGTAGTGATAGAGCGTCAGTCACTACATTATCTTTTCCACAAACGAGTATTAATTCTATATCAAAACTTTGAAGCACTAATGCCCCGTTACATACTGATACTGTCTTTATGAAAGACAGACGGAGGATAGTTGAGATTGGTGCGTCTGTGAAAATGTCTGTGTGTGAAGCTTACAACTACCGCCGACATACCTTTGCAAAAGATCTGGCCGAGAACTGAAGAAAATTCTGGTTCTGTGTCGAAGGATTTAATCCAGTCACTTGTTGATCAGGTTCAATGTAACAACTGAAGATAGGAATTAAATTTCACGTTTAATAAATAGTTCACGCAGGAGAATCGTACAAACGTACCGTCGTTTGACAATCGAGCCGATTCTTTTATGTATGACACCGTGATAAGCATCCATGCCGCAAAGAAACAACTGAACGTGTCGAAAACAAATAAGTCGCCATGCACGGATGGAATTCCAATTCGGTTTTACAAACAGTACTGTACAGCATTGGCCTCTAACGTAGTTTGGTTTTATCGCGTTATCTCTCGCCCAAGAGACTGGAAAGAAACGTAGGTGTTTCCTGTACCAACATCTGGTGACGCCTAAGGGCTGAGGATGACACGGCGGCTGGTTGGTGCCGTTGGGCCTTCAAGGCCTGTTCTGACGGTATTTGTTGGTTTTTTTTTATTTTCTGTGTATAAGAACGGTGAAAGAACGGAATCGCAAAATCACAGACCATTATCCCTAACATCGGTTGGCTGCAGAATCCTTGAACATGTCGACAGTTTGAACATAATAAGTTTTCATTTGACGGAGAACCTTATGCCCACGAAACAGCAAGATTTTAGAAGCACTGCTCGTGGGAAACTCAGTTTGTCCTTTTCTCGCATCATAATCCGCGAGCCATAGAAGAAGATAAGCAGGCAGATTCCATATGTCTAGATTTTCCGAAATCATTTGACACAGTGCCCCACTACAGACTGTTAATGAGGTATGAGCAATGAAATAGATTCACATGTATGTGAGTGGCTTGAACACTTTTTAAGTAATAGAATCCAGTATGTTGTCCTCGACGGGGAGTGCTCATCAGAGACAAGAGTATCGTTAGGAGTGCCCCAGGGAATGACGGCTATTATTTTCTGTATGCATAAATGATCTGGCGGACAGGGTGGGCAACAATCTCTGGCTGTTTGCTCATAATCCTGTGGGGTACGGAAAGGTATTGAAGATGAGTGACTGTAAGAGGATACGAGACGATTTAGACAAAATTTATAGTTGGCTAGCTCTGAATGTAGAAAAATATAAGTTAATGCGGATGAGTAGGAAAAATAAACCTCTAAGCATGCCAGATGTGGGATCTGCATCAGGTAGCACTGACGGATGACATCGAAAAAGTACAAAGAAGGGCAGCTCGTTTTGTATTATCGCGAAACAGGGGAGATAATGTCGCAGACATGATGCGTGAATTGGAGTGGCAGTCATTAAAACAAAGGCGTTTTTCGTTGCGACGGGATCTTCTCATGAAATTTCAATCACCAGTTTTCTCTTCCGATTGCGAAAACATTCTATTGGCACCCACATACATAGGGAGAAATGATCATCACAATAAAATAAGAGAAATCAGGGCTGGCACAGAAAAATTTAAGTGCTCGTTTTTCTCCTGTGCCATTCGAGAGTGGAACGGTAGAGAGACAGCTTGAAGGTGGTTCATTGAACGCTGTGCCAAGCGTTTAATTGTGAATAGCAAAGTAATGTAGATGTAGATGTAATATTCGGACACAGCATTAGTAGTGTTCTGCCTGACACAGGCATGTGGTTTAAGTTTCTGAGCGTTTTGCTGCCAAATGAAATCGAACGAGCATGTGAGGATTGTGGTAGGCGCGGGGAATAGTCGACTTCTGTTTAGTGGGAGAATTTTGAGAACGTGTGTTTCATCGGTGTGACTTACTAAACTGCTCAATTAGATGTACTGCTCAAGTATTTGAGATCCATACCAGGTCAAATTAAAGGAAGACATTGAAGCAATGCAGAGGCGAGCTTCTGCATTTGTTACCAGTAAGTTCGAACAACGTGCAGGTGTTACAGAGATGTTTCGGTAGCTCAAATGGGAAATCCCTGAAGAGACTACGACGTTCTTTTCTAGGAATTCTATTGAAGCAGTTGAGAGGAACAACATTTGAAGCTGACTGCAGAACGACTCTGTTGCCGCCAAGATACATTTCGTGTAAGGAACAGGCCTCAAAAGCCCAACGGCACTGACCGGCCGCCATGTCATTCTCAACCATTAGGCTTCACTGGATGAGGATACAGAGGGGCATGTGGTCAGCACACAGCTATCCCAGTCGTTGTCATCGTCTGTCAAGTAGCTCCTCAATTGCCTCACAAGGTATGAGTGCACCCTACTTGCCAAGAGCACTCGGCAGACCCAGACGGTGACCCATCCAAGTGCCAGACAAGTCCGTCAAAACTTACCTTCGGTGATCCGTCGCGAACCGGTGCTACCACTGCAGCGAGTCCGTTGGCATCACGAGCATAAGATACGAGAAATTAGGGCTCATGTGGATGCTTATAGACAGTTGTTTTTTGATCGCTCTGTCAGTAAGTGAAAAAGGAAAGGAAATCAGTAGTATCAGTTGGCGGTGCAGGGCACCGTTTGGCAAGTACCGTGCGGGGGCTGTGTAGGTGTAGATCAGGATGTAGCGGCCCCGCTCACCTCTAGTCGCTAAGTTTTTAGTGTACAGAGCGTACACATTAAATTTAGCAGTCTATAGCGACAACTTGTCTATTAATTACACTCATGCTCAGAAAGGATAACTGCAAAATGTGGTGCCACACAGATCTACAAGTCCACGATATTGGTGATAAGTTGAGAAAACCGTCCCAAAATATTTGTGCTACAAAACGCCATTGTTTCCTACGCATGTACCCCGACATCAATATGGTATATTATCACCATGCACACGTATACAGGCCGCACAACAGGTTGTCATCAGGTGTTCGAGCAGCTGCTGGGTATAGTCTCCCATTCTTGCACCAGTGCCTGTCGGAGCTCCTGAAGTGTCGTAGGGGTTTGAATACGTGCAGCTATACGTCGACCGAGAGCATCCCAGACGTGCTGGATGGGGTTTAGGTCTGGAGAACAGGCAGGCCACTCCAATCGCCTGATATCTTCTGTTTCAAGGTACTCCTCCACTATGGCAACTCGGTGTGGCTGTGCGTTATCATCCAACAGGAGACCCACTGCACCCCCGAAAAGGCGGACATACTGCTGCAAAATGACGTCCCGATAAACCTGGCCTGTTGCAGTGCCTCTGTCAAAGACATGCAGGGATATACGTGCACCAATCATAATCCCACCCCACACCATTAACCACGACCTCCATACAGGTCCCTTTCAAGGACATTAAGGGGTTGGTATATGGTTCCTGGTTCACGCCAGATGAAAACCCCGCGAGAATCACTGTTCAGACTATACCTGGACTCGTCCGTGAACATTACCTGGGACCACTGTTCCTGTGACCATGTACTGTGTTCTTGACACCAGGCTTTACGAGCTCTCCTTTGACCAGGGGTCAGTGGAATGCACCTTGCAGGTCTCCGGGCGAATAAACCATGTCTGTTCAGTCGTCTGTAGACTGTGTGTCTGGAGACAACTGCTCCAGTGGCTGCGATAAGGTCCCGAGCAAGGTTACCTGCAGTACTCCGTAGCCATCTGCGGGTACTGATGGTGAGATATCGGTCTGCTTGTGGTGTTGTACACCGTGGACGTCTCGTACTGTAGCGCCTGGACACGTTTCCTGTATGCTGGAATCGTTGCCATAATCTAGAGATCACACTTTGTGGCACTCGGAGGACCCGTGCTGTGACCTACTGTGTTTGACCAGTCATCAATATGTGTTCTTTCAGCCATTTTCAATACACAGTCACCACCAGCACGTCTGAAAATGTCTACAAACTTACTCGCTGCACCGTATTCTGACATGCACCGACACACCTCTGCGTATGTGGATTGCTGCCAACACCACCTTGCGACGACCACAGGTCAAATGCACCGCATGGTCATATCCGCAGGTGATTTAAATCCGCAAACTGCCCACCAGAACATTGTTTCATTCACCATGTGTCAGCATTATCCTTAATTTATGAGCATGAGTGTAATTAATAATCCCTGTTTCATTTGAAATGCCAGAGTTATGTCAATACTTGTCATCAGTGAATCTCTGGCTGCCATCGTACCTTTGTGAACGCTGCACTCAGCAATATTATTTATTTTAACACGGGACTGCTACAAATGATTCATTCACTTTCAAAACTATATTTTTCAAAGTATTCCTTGTACAGATATGATTGATTCGTGAATAGAGAGATAAGCTCACAAGGTTTACATTTTGCTCTCTACAAATATTCTATGAATGCCCCTCTGGCTACATAACACACATCCACGCTGTAGTCAGTTTTGTTTCATACCGATGTAGCAACATCTTGCCAATGAGCATCGCAGCGGCAGTTACGTCTTCTCTAAGCCCTTGGCAGTGGCACGGGGTGCATATATGCGATCATTAATGTATATCCGCCCCCCCCCCCCCCCGTCGCTTCCACCCACTGTCCCTGAGGAGAGTGGAGAATGTCAGACGACGTTTGGCCTGGCGACATGGGGGGGGGGGGGGAGGGGGGGATAGGAGGGGCAAGGGACCAGAGCCATATCGTGTTTCCCATTACGCCCAATCAAGCAGTGAGGAAGCTCGTCTTGAGGTAGCGACGAACATAGATGTTCCAATGACGGAGTACAAAAGGAGGGGGTTCCCATTTTGTTAGAAGACTAAATTTTCGGAATCAGCAAGCAGTTCTGGAAACAATCGTAACTGGAACAATTCAAAGTAAGACGTACCCGTCACAGTCTTCTCATAGAACAGAAACGGTCTATACAGCTTTATCTGCAAAGACAGCATTAACCTTCGGCGAATCGCGTTCACGCTCCACAATTTCATGGGAATTTTCAGTGCCCCACACTCTCAAACTGTGGCATTTAACCTTCTCACGTAAATGGAACGTTGCTTCGACTCCGAATATCAACTTGGAGGCGAAATGTTCTTCCTCGAGGGTTCCCAGCATTGAGATGCAAATTTGAAGGCGCCGGCAAAAATCCTCCGGTTTTAATTGCTGTGAGAGCTGCAGATATACAGACTGAAACATAAGAGCCGCGGTATTCCAAGTTCGTGGTATGAGCATACAGCTGATTTTTTGGACTGGGTATGAAGGTTTTCTCCGTGCTCTGCACGGTTGCAATAACGCATTTGGTCGATCGGTATTTTTCAGTTTCTGAGGCCACCACCGTCCCTAACTGTCGATACCGATGCACAATGTCGTGTTTACATGGCGATTCTTTTCCACGATTCCTTTTGCTTGCATTCTGCACTATTGTAGAAAACAGATATTTCCCTAATGAAAGAAGAAAAAGCCCGTTGCTTGCTTTATCGCCATTTGGTGAAAGTACTGCACTTGCAACGCCAACTTGAGGGCACAGTGCCAAGTCGGTTGCTATTCATGCATCTGTCGTATTTGTACATGTATTCCTTTGGAAAATATATAACTTTGAAAGCGCATGAATCATTTACTGTAGTCCTGTATATGAATATTTTAATGACAACATTTTTCATTGCATATTCTAGCCTCCACCCATCTTCTGATTTTATTAATCAGATTTGAACCTCTTGCCTATAGGGACAAGTTCGATTGGCTTACACTTTCAAGATTGAGACTGGAAGTCATAATTAATTTTCCCACTGGCAGGGTACAATGTGGAGAAATTCAAACTCAAATGGATCTGAGCACTATGGGACTTAACTTCTGAGTCATGAGTCCCCTAGAACTTAGAACTACTTAAACCTAACTAACCTAAGGACACAAATCCATGCCCAAGGCAGGATTCGAACCTGTGACCGTGGAGAGATTCCCCTCCCCTCTCTCAAATGGAGTCGCTTTCTGCTGACCATAGTTACATGTTGTTACAACATGACTGATTGTTAAAAACAAAATTTTCGTTGAGTGCTTTCGCGAAGATACATTCATGATCCAAAAACTACACTCTTAACTATGTCACAGCAGCATCTTTCGCTTAGCAGTCATTCTTGATCCAGATTAAGAGCAAGCAACAGATAACACCTTACCCGAGATGTAACGATCGTGTCTCTGCTTTTAATGAGTCTCCAGCCATCACAAACAATGTAAGCTAGTGCGAATCAGAGAAGCTAAAGTAAACTAAAGACAAGGCTGGACTGCTTTCAAAAGTGAATTATCTATGTCGAAAGTGTGTTTCGAAAGTGGGAAAAACGTCGTTGCAGACAACTTATTTAATGATAATTCGATCGGATTTAATGATAATTCGATTGGTTGGACAAATAACCAGAGATGGTAAATCAGACATATTGCCACTCCCATATAAATCTTTGCAGGTACTTACAGGAGAGACATTCGTACTGTATGATACTACATGTGAGGCACCGCGACAATCGCTTTACTGCAGGGCTGGATGTAAGGCTCTTCAGCAAATACTGGTGGGGACAGAACAGAATTTGCTCCTGTGTGTAAGCTGTGACAGCCATAACCATAAGCTGAATTGATTTGAGTGATAAGAAATCCAAATGTGTTTATGAGACAACGAAGACATTCAGATAATTAAAATTGTGCTGCACCTAAGGTTCATTAATATATTTTCCGAGCCGTTTGTGATGGCTGTGTTCTTTAACACATATGCTGATAGGCCGTCCTGTCTCTGCTGTGTAATGTAATTCACTCTCACAATTGAGTTCATACGATCCCGCCTAGTACAGAGCATTGACAACATATTGGCTGGACTACGGTAGTCTCAAATATTCTGCCTGCCACTGTAGACGGTTGCCAGCCGTGGTCGAGGACGCGCATCATTGGTACGTAGTCTAAACATTCAATGTCGAAAGTAATAACACAGCCGCCGCTTAAATTCTGAATGAAAATCATCAGCAATTGGGGGAAGGATTACCTGTATAAAGAATCGCCCTCGTTCTGAAACGGCCATTTCAAAGAGGGTGGAGGAGCGGACAGATATAGGGCAACTTATTGTCCTTCAGGAGAGCAGCTGCCCCTAATGGGCGGAAGAATACTTAATGATCAATGGCACGAGGATTGAAAAAGGAAATTGGAACCACTGCATCGAATACTCACAATTTGTACCCACCGCACATTAGCAAGTAATTTAAAAATGTTGTAATTGGCAACAGATTCCAGATTCGTCTTCCATTTTCAGAATTCCTGGAAGGCAGTGTTTATGGGGAGGTATCCATGAAATTAAGACTGAAAAATCAACGAAATGGGGAACATACCACGAGTCGGAACGTGGAAAGTCAGAAATTTGAATGTCGAAGAAAAGCTAGAAAATCTGAGAAAGGAAATGCAAAGGCACTGTTTATAGTGAGCATCGGTAAAGTTAAATAGGAAAAAGATAAGGATTTCTGAACATACGAACGTGGGATGATATCAACAGCAGCATGAAGTGATATGACAGAAGTAGGTTTTGTTAAAAATAAGAAAGAGGGCAGAAACTGAGTCATTGCGAACAGATCAGCAATAGGATTGTTCTCATCGGAATCGACAACGAACCAAGTATGGACACCGACTTCACAATAAGAAGATTAAGAGGTAGACAAAGTGTATGAGGATATTCAACGGGTAATTCGGTATGCGAAAGCAGATGATAATCTAGTAATCATGGGACGCTGGAAGCTGGTAGCACGGTAAGACAGAGTACAAAAAAATATGAACAAGTTTGTAGAAACGAGAGGGAGAAAGAGAGAACTCTGCAATAAATTTCAGTTAGCAAATACACATCTGACAATCAGAGATTCCAAAATCAGAATGTGGAGCAGATGCGGGCACGGTTCACAATTTAGTAATGATGAAGAGTAGGCTGAAGCTGACAAGAACCGTCCAGATGAATAAATGGACGAAGAAGTGAGATAATTATGCACCGACGAATGATTCGAAGTGTTTAAAGTTCTCCAATGCCGCATAATAATGTTAATGAATATCAAAGTTCCTTGTAGAGGAAGACAGAGATTGGAATGCAGCCAAAAAGTAATTGAAGACCGATGTTCAAGTGCTTCTCTGGGATAAAGAGATTCGTGCAACGCAGGAACTCATGGCAGGCCTCATCAAATTAGTCATAAGACTGCAAAAAAAAAACGACAACCAGTTAATTGGTCACTGGACGATGAATTTTCCCACATGGTCAATGACTTCCTGCTCCTCCGTTATAAGTTGATATAAGCGCGCCTTTCTGTCCGTTTGTTGTGTCAACGCCTCAGTCGCTCTTGTTCTTTACGTTTATGAATTTTTTGATTCTTTCGTAACTACATTGTTTAACTCTGAAGGTTTAGTTGCAGCTTCTGCATCTCTGCAATTAAATTTGTCTGTATCGCAAGTAATATGAACTGTCATCACCAGAACTCTACAGTGCTAAATCCATAGATAGTATAAAAGTGTGTGTAAGTATTTGTGTATGTATCTCATGTCCTCTTAAACCACTGGATCGATTTCAACCAAACTTTGAACAATCGCTTTGAGGGTAAGAACCATCTACCTATCAAGGGGGTGGGGATGAAAAATATGGGTAACCCATGACGCGCGAATCCCACGACCTCATTCATTCACCACTTGAGAATCAGAGCACTTAGTCAGTTGCAAAAAACTTCACAGAACCCCCACAAAATAATAAAGGAAAATAGATTCATCGCTTACTATAGTTTCACTGCTTATGCAGAAAACTGCCGCATCAGAAATGAAATTTTAATTTATTACATCTTTGCTATTAACACCAGACACAACGTGTTTCGAGTAAGACACATAGTTTAGGAAACAGACGACATAAACACTGAGCTGAATGAAAACGATACTGTGGAGCAAAATTTGCTAGCGATGTAGGTGAAATATCTCTACAAATATATGTGAAATATATTAAATGTTTGTGATACGTGCGTATGTTGACAAAGCCGTAGATAAAAACTTGTTCTAAATTCCTGGATATATTTCAACCAGTCTTGATAAATCTATTATTTACTGTCTGGAAAGGAATATTGTAGAGATTGAAACCGCAGCATCCTATTTGGGTGAGAAAGAAATGTTATGGGGTTAAGAACCAACAACTTTTTATTGGGTGGGGGTGACAATGTGGTGAGACGAGATGGAGGAAGAGATGGACAGAAAGAATGGGGAAGAGCTGATGGAATGAGTTGGGGAGGAGGAGATGGATAGAGTGATGGGGAGCAGGAAACGGACAGAGGAAAGGAATAAGAGATGGACGGAGATTGGAGAGGGACAGAGACAGGGGGAAGAGCAGATTGGCAGAGTGGGTAGTAGAGGAGACGGACGGAGAGAAGGGGAGAAGGAGATGGACAGAGAGAGGGGTAAAAGATATTGATAGAGGTAGAGAGGAGAGAGAGTGAGGATGAGATAGGGGCAGGAGCAGGTGGTTTCACAGTCCGGAGAAGAAGATGAATAGTTGGGGAGGAGCAGATGGACAGAAGGCAGAGATGCAGATGCATGGAAGGAGTGAGGAGGAACATATGGACAGAAAGATGGAGAGAGAGAGGGAGAGTGTCACATGGACAAGAGAAGACAGGTCAATACGAACAGAGAGTGGTGGGGGAGGATGTGGACAAGGCGAGGGGGAGAAGGAAATGGAAAGAGAGGAGGGCAGAGGAGATGTACAGAGAGAGGAGGAAAGAGGTGGACTATTAGAATCGGGAATAAATTCGTATGCGGGAAAAGCCAGCTACTCAGCCAGTTGATATACAGGCTGTTTTACCAGTCTGACCAGCCTGCGCAACCCCAAAAAGTCTGGACGTGGTTTCACCACGTGTTGAAGACACTCACTCCTCGAACACCCCGCAAGTCGTGTAGTTTCCAGGAAGCTCCACTCGAGACACGCGACCATCATAATCTGCCCTCCGTCTAACTCAGATAGATGATGCGCCTTCGCCATTCCATACCTGCTCAGCACACCCACTGATAGTACATGCAGCATGTGTGTGTCTGACTAGCAGTTATTGCTCGCTGTTATGGTCTGGATGGGTTTATATCGATAGTAGATCGATCGTCACAATGTTCTGGCTGATCAGTGTATAACTTAACTGCTGTCGATTTTGAAGAGAACAACCCTGTCACTGAATTGTTCACAGTAAAACTCTCTCTGCCCTACCTTCCTATTCATAACGAATCCTGCTCCAAGTATACTATTTTCTACTACAGTTCATATTACCCTATACTCGGCTGACCAGAAATCCTTGTCTTTTTCTCCACTGACCCTCACTACATCTAGATTGAGTCTCACTGTTTCCCTTTTTAGACTTTCTAGCTTCTCTATCACGTTCGAAGACCTGACATTCGACGCCTCCACTCACAGAACATCACCCTTTCGTGACGACGATCAAGTAAATAACAGTGAGTGTACAACACCAAGTTGCAAAATGATATTCTCTTCAATAAATCTGTGGCTGTTGCACCCGAGATGAATACACTTTGTTAAAATTGTGCTTCGAGGACAAGGTATAAAGACCTATGGCTAACAGTCCAGTACTGCGATTTTAGACAAAAATTTACATTTTTGTCCGTCCTTTCACATGTACACTATCCAACTTCGGATAAAATACTAAACTATCAAACTCTATTTCAGTAATCTGATTCCATATCTGAAACGATGTTGTGGCAGTTATTCTGTAATTACTGTGTAGTACACATCTAGTCCACTAATGCCCCTCTGCATTAGACTCAACTTTTATGATTACAAGTTTCTTTGGATGTAGAAAATGTTAACGTGAGCAGTGGGTTAAACTGGAAAAAGTTGTGGATACTCCAACATTTCGCACATTTAATTCCTTAGTCTTTAAATTGTGTAGCCACTTTTGTGGAGTGCATTATCCTGATGAAATATGATTTCTTTGCCAATCATGGCACGTTTTCATACACGGTTTCCTCCAGTTCACTCGCTGTACTTTCTTAGTTTCCACCATAGCCTTACGCTTTTTGTAATGAGGAACAGTTCCTTTTCCATTCAGAAAGGACTGGCCGTAATTATTACAAACGACCCCAGATTCGACCTTTGGTTATTTTTTCGTTATTACCATGTAGTTGCGAACACAAGTGTGATTCTCAGAAACAAATATGTGTACATAGGCTAAGGTCAGAATATATCTGAGCAACTAGTTTTCGGCCCTGAATGCAAAGAATCTTATGCCTGTGTGATATACCAATTCATCCATTTGAACAAAACTTGCAAAACATTATTTGAAAAACCTTATCAAATAAACTTACACCGCAAATTAATTCTGAGCTACGCCAAAGCGTGACGAGAATCAACACCTTAGAACTAAATTGCTTCGAAATCAGCGATCTATCCGCATCACGCCAGGAGCGTTTCATCTTTTCCACGTATATATCAACAATTCATTACTGAGGGGCATACATTACAGCTTCAAATGTTGCTGCATTTAGAATGGTTTCATTGGACTAATTTTTTGCCAAGTCTCTTGTCATACAGCTGTGATTGCCTGCTTCAACTCTACTAGATATCTCCGCTTGCCCACTTGCTGTTTTTGGTCAAATGTTTGAGTGATGCGGAAACAAGATTCCCTGAAAATTACAAGAAAGGTAGTTTTGCAAAATAAGAAAAATTTAATGAGTGATATGAGGGATAGCTGAAGTATTTCACGAGCAGCTGCTGCCAGCTATGTAAATGAAGTGTCAAAAACTTCATTTCTTCAAGGAATAGCTATTATGCACGTAAAAAGTGACACTGTTTTGATATTTGACAATCAGAATGGCTTCCTTCAACTCGAGGACTAAATTCAGGACATTCTGAAAGCCAATGACGCTAGGAAGGCAAACGAGGGGCCTGAAAGTTCGTCTCTTCGAGGTATAGGTAAATGGTGTAAAAAAAGTTGCATTTGTTGGATTTGTTGAATATAAAACGGCTTCCTTCGAATCAAGTACTAAATTTAGTATATTTCGAGGGTAGGAGATACCGTAAAGACTAATAATAAGTTTAAAAATTTGTGTTTTCAGCAGTTTGCTATTTTGCACATTAAAAATTACGGGTGGTATATTCAGCTCGCAAAATGTTTTCGTCGAATAAAGAACTATATTCGGAACATTCCAAGAACAGAAGACGCTAAGAAAGTAAATGAGATGTCAATAAGACCGTGGTTTCTGATGAAACTTGAAAATAAAGAGAAAAATCGAAAACATCAGTTACATACTTATGATATGATTGGTCTAAATTAAGCCAGCCGTTGTGGCCGAGGCGTTCTAGGCGCTTCAGTCTGGAACCGCGCCACCACTACGGTCGCAGGTTCGAATCCGGCCTGGGGCATGGATGTGTGTGATGTCCTTAGGATAGTTAGGTTTAACTAGTTCTAAATTCTAAGGGACTGATGACCTCAGATGTTAAGTCCCATAGTGCTCAGAGCCATTTGAACCATTTTGACTAAATTAAGACATGAAATAGACTTCACGCACCTTTGAGTGATGCTTGACATCATACACAGGAAATGAGGTACATCAAATATTTCTAAAACCTGCTTTATTTCCTGCTTACAAACAAACCCTTTTACAAAAAATTTCACCTACCTTTTTTTGTAAATTTTCTTATTATTCTTATACGTATTTTTTGTTTCTGAAACTTTTATCTCAGTTACCTTGCTGTTAGTAATTATTTATTTTTAGATACAGTTTCCATTGTTTGCACTATACTGCATATTGCCTCATCATTGCTACGTTAATCTTGTGTGATTTGTCATCGTTCCCCAAGTGTTGACATTTTGTTGGTTGTGTTGGCAATCCAGTTACGTTTCAGAATTTTTATTTCAGTTTAATATTTTCTTAAGTGAATTAGTGGATAATCTTTTAATTCAGTTATTAACATATGTTTCATTAAGAAAATTTCTTTCAGGGTTCATATTAGAAACATTTATTTCAACACTTTTCTTATTAATGGACAAATCAAGACTTTGTTCAAATGGTTCAAATGGCTCTGAGCACTATGGAACATCTATGGTCATCAGTCCCCTAGAACTTAGAACTACTTAAACCTAACTAACCTAAGGACATCACACAACACCCAGCCGTCACGAGGCAGAGAAAATCCCTGACCCCGCCGGGAATCGAACCCGGGAACCCGGGCGTGGAAAGCGAGAACGCTACCGCGCGACCACGAGATGCGGGCAAAGACTTTGTTAGCATCCAGATAATAGCGTAGTAGCTGACCTTCGAAGTGTTTCAAATGGCTATAAGCAGTACGGGACTTAACATCTGAGGTCATCAGTCCCCTAGACTTAGAATTACTTAAACGTAACTAACCTAAGGACATCACATACAGCCATGCCCGAGGTAGGATTCGAACCAGCGACCGTGGCACCAGTGCAGTTCCGGACTGAAGCGCCTAGAACCGCTCGACCACACCGGCCGGCCCTTCGAAGTGTAAAAAGTAAATAACGCTCCAGTGTATCATGGCAGCAACTCTGTACATTGTGGCTGGTGTTACAAGTAGCTGATGCCGTGTTGCCAAGGGACCACTTTTGATTGATCTGTCACGAGTGTAAGTAGCTGTGGGATGGCATCTCCAGTACCGCCGCAAGTACTGAATGAAGAACGCTTAACAGGAATGAACTTTATTTTTAGTTGTCTTGCGTACAACGCTCCGATGGTAGAGTCTCAAGCACTGAACGCGGCAGGTGATATACGAATGTTGGAACAGCAGAATGCTTCGATGGCATGACAGCAGCGTGGTGGAGATGGCCCATTTGCTGACGCAATAGGTAGTCGGCGACATATGCTTGGACAGTGGAATGCTGTGGCAGCACAACAACTGATGGGTGGAGACAGTGCTCTTTCTGACACAAATTGGGGTCAGATATGCGGCACAGTGAATCTAGGCAGTTGGGCAACCATACAGCCCATGCATTTTGTGGCAGCTGGCAGGTAAGCATCGGCACCCCTGGTTAAACAAAGGATCCTTGGAGACTGACTGGAGTGGCAGCCATTGGGCCGCCTCACTAGTTCAAAGCCTGGAACTACGAGTGCTGGCTAACGATTATAGTACTCTAGCTTAACTTTCGAGCAGTGACTGGTATGAAGAGTCTGCAAGATGAATGCACGGTGTTGCAGGAATGCTACCTGTGCTGGGAGAATTTATACTCACTCTGGCTGGCCGTGTTATGACAAGAGCTATGCTTCTGTCACATAGACTGCAGAAGAAATTCCGTATTGAGCTACAAGGTATCCACACACAGGAGAATACCACATTGCAGTGTGCTGTTCCAGAACTATTTCAGAGCCTAATTGCAGAATTAGATTGGGGGCTGGCTGTCACCTCCCTTGGCAGGTTGTAGAGCTGTGTGGATCACTGTGTACACCTATGTTGCTTCTACTGCACTAGTAGATTATGAATACTGATTTAGCCGGCCGGTGTGGCCGGTCGGTTCTAGGCGCTTCAGTCTGGAACCACGATACCGCGAAAATTTCATTCTAGAAAGGTCCCCCAGGCTGTGGCTAAGCCACGTCACCGCAATATCCATTCTTCCAGTAGTGCTAGTTCTGCATTTTTCGCAGGAGAGCTTCTGTGAAGTTCGGAAGGTAGGAGACGAGGTACTGGCGGAATTGAGGCTGTGAGGGCGGGACGTTAGTCGTGCTTGGGTAGCTCAGTTGGTAGAGCACTTGCCTGCGAAAGGCAGAGGTCCCGAGTTCGAGTCTCTGTGCGGCACACAGTTTTAATATGCCAGGAAGTTTCATATCAGCGCACACTCCGTTGTAGAGCGAAAAGTTCGTCCTAGTCCTGATGTACCGTTGCCTGCTGTTCTTATTTCAGTTAATTCTCATTACTTTCGTCTTTCTTCGATTTATTCTCACTCCGTATTCCGCAGATCACGTAATTTTTCTTCACTTTCACTCTGGATAGCAAATTTACCTGCGAATCGCAGCAGTGATATTCCTTCACCTAGAATTTTAATCCCGTTCCTGGACATTTCTTTTATTTCCTCATTGGTTCATCGATGTACAGATTGAACAGTAGAGGCCAAATAATACATTCCTGTCTTACACCATTTTTTATCCGAGCACTTCGTTCTTGGTCGTCCACTCTTATTATTCCACCTTGGCTCTTAAACGTATTGTATATTACCCGTCTCTTCCTACAGTTTACCCCTATGTTTCTCAGAATTTCGAACATCTTCCACCAGGTTACATTGTCGAACGCTTTTCGGGCCGACAGATCCTATGAGCGTATCTTGAGTTTTCTTTAGTCTTCCTTCTATTATCAACCGCAACATCTGAATTGCCTTTCTGGTACCTTTACCTTCACCTTTACTAAAGCCAAACGATCGTCATCTAACAGAGCCTCAATTTTCTTTTCCATTCTTCTGTGTATTATTCATATCAGCAACTTGGATGCATGAGCTATTAAGCTAAATGCGATAATTCTCGCCTTGTCAGCTCTTGCAGCTTTCGGAATTGTGTGGATGATATCTTTCCGAAAGTCAGATGGTATGTTGCCAGACTCATACATTCTCCACATCAACGTCGTTTTGTTGCCACTTCCTCCAATGATTTTAGAAATTCTGTTGGAATGTTATCTGTCATTTCTGCCCCCAAACCTATTTCAAACTCTGGTTCTAGTACTGGATCCCCTATCTCTTCTAAATCAACCCCTGTTTATTATTCTGTCACATTAGACAAATCTTTCCCTCATAGAGGCCTTCAATGTACTCTTTTCATCCATCCGGTCACTTCTCAGCATTCATCAGTGGAATTCCCGTTGCACTATTAATGTTGCCATCTTGGCTTTTAATTTCACCAAGGTTGTTTTGACTTTCTGAATGCTGAGTCAGTCCTTCCTGTAATCAATTTTCTTTCAATTTCTTCACATTTTTCAAGCAGCCATTTCATCTTACCTTCCCGGCACCACCTCTTTGTTTCTTTCCTCAGTTACTTGTATTTCTGTATTCCTCAATTTCCGTAAACATTTTTGTACTTCCTTCTTTCATTGATCAACTGAAGTATTTGTTTTGTTAGCCCTGGTTTCTTCGAAGTTACTTTCCAGCTTCTATGATTGTCCTTCTTAGAGATGTCCATTCCTCATCAACTACACTGCCTACTGAGCTATTCCTTAAGGCTGTATCTATAGGCCAAAGGAGCTTCAAGCATATCGCGTCATTCCTTGGTACTTCTTTATCCCACTTCTTAGTGTACTGATTCTTCCTGAATAATCTTTTTAACCTCAGCATTCAGTCTCCTCTTCATACTATTACATTGTGATCTGAGTTTGCTTCTAGGAACGCCTTAAAATCCGATTTGGAGGGTCTCTGTTTGACTATAATGTAATTTAACTGAAATCTTCTCGTTTCACCCGGCCTTCTCCAAGTATGCTTCCTCCTCTTGCGATTCTCTATTACTAGCTGTGATTTATTACAGAACTCTGTTAGTTTTTCTATTCTCTCATCCCTTGTCCCAAGCTCATATTCTCCTGCAACCATTTCTTCTGCTCTTTCCCCTACAGCTGCATTCCAGTCTCCCATGATTATTAGAGTTTCATCTCCCTCTGCGTACTGTATTACCCTTTCAATAGCTTCATATGCTTTCTCTGTCGCTTCATCTCCAGGTGTCGACGTCGGCACGTACACCTGGACTGTCGTTATCGGTGTTGGCCTGCTGTCGATGCTGATAAGAATAAGCCTGTCACAGAACTGTTCACAGTAACACATTCTCTGTACTACCTTCCTATTCATGATGAATCCTACTACCGTTATACCCTTTCCTGCTGCTGTTGATATTACCCAATATTTAGCTGACTAAACATCCTTGTCTTCTTTTCATTTCACTTCACTGATCCCTGCTATATCTAGATTTACATTTCCTTTTTCAGATTTTCTAGCTTCCCTACCAAGTTCAAGTTTCTGACATTCCACGCCCCGACTGATTGAACGTTATCCTTTTGTTGGTTATTCAATTTTTTTCTCATGATTCTCCCCCTTGGCAGTCCCCTCCCGGAGATCCGAATGGGGGCTATTCCGGAATCTTTTGCCAATGGACTGATCATCATGACATATTTCCAATTACAGGCCACATATCCTGTCTGCTCCTCCCCCATCTTTGACAGGGATGCTGGCAGAATGAGGGTGACTTCTTATGCAGGAAGTCTACGGCGGCCAATGCTGATTATTAATCGAAACGTAAGCGGTAGTGGTTTTTGAAGCCGCCTCTGAAGACGTTTGGACTACTTATCAAAGACGCTACCTCTGGACAGCGGGTACATCCATTGATTTAGTTGTGAATAACAATGTACAACGTCATTCCTTTCTAAATAATTTCACAGAAGTTACTTAAGATTTGGTCCTCAGCTTTTATAAAAAATATTTTTATGTATAATCTTTACAAAAATGCTAATATCTTGACTGTTCGACAATTAGTTTCGACAGTGTGTCATCGTTTGGCAGACTTTTAAGTTTTAGAATGGTGTAGGATGAAGTCGGGTTAAAATTTTGAAATATATTATACAGGCTGGTCAGAGACAGTGTTAGAAGCATGTAAGGGTATTGTAGCGTAGATTGTGTTCAGAAATAACTGTTAAGGGAAAAGTACAGTACAGATAACGAACGTGGCGGAACTAATATCAGTCTTTAATGCCGGTCGGAGTTCAAGTGTGTCTGAACACACAGTGCACAGAACACTCCTACTGATGGACCACCGCAGCCAACGACCTATGCATGTGCCATTGTTAACACTATGATATCGGCAACTACTACTGAAATGGGCACGTGACCGTCGGCACTGGACTATGGAGCAGTGACAGAACGTTACATTTTCTTATGAATCGCGACACCTTCTTCATCATGTGATGGGGCGTGTACGAATCCGTTGTCTTCCAGGGGAAAAGATCCTTCACACCTGTATTTCGGGACGGAAATAAGCTGGCGGCGGCTTCATTAAGCTCTGGAGAACATTCATGTGGGCACCCATGGATCTAGTGGAGCTCGTACACTGGGTGCAGACCACGTACACCCCTCCATATCGATCATGTTTCCCGACAGCATTTTTCAACAAGATAATGTGCCATGTCATAAGGCCAGGAGTGTGATGGAGTGGTTCGAGGAACACAATGGCGAGTTACAGTTGATGTGCTGGCCTCCCAACCCACCAAATCGGAACTCGATCGAACAGATCTCGGATGTAACTGAGCGTGGCGTCAGGGCTCATCGCTCCCTCCCCGGAATTTATGGGAATTAAAGCTTATTGTGCATGCAGATGTGGTGTCAACAGCGACCTGCCAAGGCCTCATCGGTTCCATGCGACGATGCATAGCTGCTTTTATCCGTGCTAGGGGCCGACGTCAGAAGCAGAATGTGAAGAGATAGGGGAAGTATATGCCTATGAGGATACCGTACGGGTAGTTCGGTATGTAAACGGATATGAAACTGTAATAGTCATGGAGGATTAGTATGACTTTGTAGGGGAAGGAGTAAAAGAAAGAATTACCGGAGAATACAGGCTTTGTAGTAGGATGAGAGAGGAGAAAAACTAATTGAATTCTGCAGTAAATTTCAACTAGTAATATCGAATACTCTGTCCAAGAACAACAGGAGGAGGAGGTACACTTGGCAAATGCCGAAATGTGCGGGAAGATTTCAGATATATTACAACACGGTCAATCAGATATTGGATTGTAAGACGTACCAAGGAAAGATATAGACTCATATCGCAATACGGTAGTGATTAAAAGTAGGCTGAAGTTTAGGAGACTAGTCAAGAAGAATCAATGCGCAAAGAATTGGGAAGCAGAAGTTTTAAAGAATGACGAGATTCTCTGAGAGTATAAATACTGTTGGAAATGAATAGCGCAGCAGGCATTTCAGTCGAGGCGGAATGTACATCGCTAGAAAGGGGAATCATAGAAGCTGGAAAGGAAAAATAACTCCGAAGAAACCGAGGGTAACAGAAGAAATACTTCAGTTGATGGACGAAAGAAGAATGTACAGAAATGTTCACGAAAATTCAGGAATACAGAAATGTGTGCCATTTATAAATGAAATAAACTGGAAGCGCAGGAAGGCCATGCCGAAATGACTACATGAAAAATGTGAGGAAATTGAAACACAAATAATTATTTGAGAGATTGACTCAGCATATGGGAAAGTCAGAACAATCTGCTGTGAAATTAAATACAAGGACGATAACATTAAGAGTGAAATGAGAGTTCCACTGCTAAACGCAGAGGAGAGAGAGCATAGGTGGAAAGAGTACATTAAAGGCTATGAAGGCTTGTCTCATTACCTGACAGAGGAACAAACAGAAGTCGACAGGGAAGAGATGGTGGACCCAATATTAGAATCAGAATTTAAAAGAGGTTTGTATGTATTAAGATTGAATAACGTAGAAGAGGCAGATAACATTTCATTGAAATTTCGAAAATCGTTGGGCAAGTGGTAACCAAACTACTGATCCCATTGATGTTTACAATGTATGAGTTTGGAGATATAGCCTCTCACTTTCGGAAAAACGTCAGCGACACAATTCCAAAGATAGGAAGAGCCGACAAGCGCGAGAATTATTGCACAATCAGCTCAACGTCTCATGCATCCTAGCTGATGACAAAAATAATGCATAGAACAACTGAATATTGAGGATCTGTTGCATGTTTGGCTCTACGAAAAGTACAGGCGCCAAAGAAGCAGTCCTCATGTGGCGATGGAAGCAAGACAAGAAAAATCAAGAGACGGTTATAAGAGCCGTCAGCCTCGAAAATGCGTTCGACAATGTTGAAATGGTGCAAACTGTTCAAAATTCTGTGAAAACTGGGGGTAAGCTAAAGCATAGACGGTAACATGCAAGATGTACAAGAACAAGAGAGAACGTTAAGTTGGATGACCAAATACGAAGTGCTCGGATTAAAAAGTGTAAAATACAGGGATGGAGCCTTTCTCCCCAACTCTTTAATCTGTAGATCGAGAAAGCAATAACGTAAATTTAAGAAAGGTTCAAGAGTGGAATCGAAGTTGAGTGTGAAAAGATATTAATAATTTGATTAGCTGATGACATTGCTATTCTCAGTGAAAGTGAAGAAGATTATAGGATCTGTTGAATGGAATGAACAGTCTTATGAGAACAGCATATGGATAAGCATTTACTGCTGGAAAACCGGAAAAGAAAATCGAAGCATTAACGAGTAGATGCCGTGCCTCAGAAGAGTGTTGAAAATTAGGCAGACAATGAGGAGGTTCTCCGAACAGAAGAGGAATACATTAAATACACTGTCAAGAAGTAGAGTCAGAATGATATGATATCTGTTAAGATATCATGAAAACCAAACACTATTTAATAGATGAACCACAAACACAATTTTGAAGATATAGCTATGAAATGGACACATTTACCGTTAACTTCCATGGATTACTTGCATTTAATATATTTTATTTTAATTAAAAACTTTATTTTCAAAAAATAATATATGTAACTTTTTCTCGGAAACCATTCAAGAGATTTCCACAAAATTTTCTCTGTTCAATTACTTTGCACGTAGTAAGTTTCTCTCATTAGGTTCTCTGGATATATAGAACGGTAGAATTTTAATCCTATTTTAATTATAATTCGTTAAGTATAATATAAAATTCATTTAAAATTTAAAACTCTGAGCTTACACTTAAAATTTCAAAATTTACCCTTAAGACAACATTTGGTGGGTTTATGGAAAAAAATCTACAAATTTTCTTAATTCTAGTCTTCATAGATTCTCAGAAGAGGGTATGTACACTTTAAAAACATTATTTTCAAGAAATGCAATTTAAAGTTCAACATAACTGTTCTTCTTATGTCACCTTTTCAGAAGGCCCCACATTTATAGTCCATCTTTTCGTTCAAGGCTTCCCGTATCTTTCTTTCCTTTACCAGGTCTTTAACTGACTTTTCAACAGCAGAGAAACGCTGAAAATCTATTTTTCTCAAGATGTCTTGAGTGAAATTTCCTATCTGAAAGCCCATTTTCTTTAATACCTCCCTTCTCCCTACGTTCCCATTATTGCGTCCAGCACGACAGCTGTTCTGAGCTGGTGCGGAGCAGTTAAGTGGGAAAGTTCACTTTTTAAATTTATTTTATTGAAAGTGGACCCGTAATATTGATTGTGTTTTTTATGATAAACTGGCCGTTAAATGCTAAACATTGGGCTTGCTGTTTTGAATGGTGCCCAAACCAAACCTTCAAACTGATAACGTTCACTGATTATGACAAAAACCAACTGCAAGAATGGCTGCGAGAATTGTAATAAAATCGTACCCTGTCTGAACCTTTTTGTTATCACAAAATCTTACTGAGAACTTTGAGAAAAAACTGTTTTCTTTTGAAACTAAAGTTGATCTCTGTGAAATTTGATTAAAGAAAGGATTAGTTTTCTACACTATTTGGCTTACCTGAGGCACACTGGGTAACGCCATGCAAACTACTCTAGTAGCTTCAGCGTGTCTCGGTAACAGAGCTGTAAAATCTAGCTATTGAGATACCCCCAAAGGTACAACGCGGTGTCTAAAAACACTGCTATCATTCTTGGTTCTTAATTTTTTTATATTAGTGGGATGCGGACAATGACTTTGGGTTAAATGAAGAAAATAGCAATCTCATATCATTTGATTTAATAACATTTAATGAAACCTCAATAATACTTTTCTCTGAAACCACGTAACTATAATCCAAGAATTACAAAAATTAAAATTCAGGTATAATCTTTCCTTAAACATAATTCCCAAATTTAATTCTTAAATCCATTTTTCTTACAATGAACGATAAATCAGAACAAAAAAAAGGAAAAGCAAAAAGATTGCTGATCTTGAAGTCTGACGAACCAAGAATGCTGCGTCATCAAATCGCTGCAGCACATAAAACAAACTTGATCTTTATCCGTAATCGATTCTTCTCAAGGACTATAGTCATATCAATGTAAAAACCAATTTATTTTCTCTCCACAATAAATCTCCCATTAACCCGTAATACAATTGCCATAAAACTCTTTTGTCTGCTGCTTTCTGCTACTAAACCAGAACTTGACTGTTCACTTCTAACATCAAAGCTCTAATGTCCGTCTCCTCCTCTCGTGATCAGTCAATAGCAAAGATCATCTCTAACGCATCTCTGTGCAGTGCAGCTACACTGGCGAGGCTGCGCCCACGTCTAAGCAATTCAGAATTTATGAGCGATGTTGCAGACACCCTAAACAACAAAAATCCTACTAAAATGTAGACACACACCTTTCAAGTGTTCGCATAGAGTATGTATGATGCAGTGTGTGCGGTGTAACAGTTAAATCGTGGCTGTCAAGAATAATTCCTCGCCGGCCGCCAGAGGCGCTTTGTTTCTCGCGTGTAACAAATGAATCGCGATGTCAAAGGGTTGAAAAAAGAGTGTATTTTTAAATGCAATCCTTTGGTGTCGGATTTATCAAGTATTCTTAATTAATTGGAATTACACTGATTCCGACAAACGGCGCCACTGACGTGATCCTTGAGATGAAGGAAATGAACTGCAGTTGGGTTTCGTTGAGCTCAGGAGATGTCTGACGAACGCACCATATCGAAACTGCCGGTCCGTTTCCCGCTGTTTTGACCCGACGATCTCGTCTTATCGTTCACAGAGGTGGAGCCAAGTTTTGCTCTGCTCTCATCATGGCCGACACCTCAAAGTTCTCACTCGTGGTAAGCCACTTGGACCAAAGTTCTAATGCAAGAAGACATCGGTGATCGTAAACCACCATAATATTTGAGGAATCTGCGCAGTAAAGTGGACACCGTCATCGTGCCAGACAACTTACTGTGTACACTGTGGATCAGTAGATTTACCTCCGATAATAAACGCAATAGTGACATGTCATTGGACGCCGTGGTGGAGTTGATAGACGCATACAAGAATCCATCGCGCCTGTCCAGGTTAGCGCGATAGTGGCACAGAGCAGCTGTATAATAGGCTCAGCAACATTCACGAGCGCCAATTTAAGGTTCGCTCGTAGCAGTAGTAGACATTTTCTGTGCGCGGGTTGGCGTACTGTTGTCGCAGGCTGGCACCGGAAACAGAGGGCGTTACTGGAGGCTTCCGAGGAGCTTGAGCTACGCTACGTCTTCGCAATGTGAGCAGCCTGTGTGTTGATACCGCCGCAGATTTGGCGAGATACGTGAAAATGTACGTCACGGCTCTTCCAACCAAAAACCGGTGGTGGTCTATCGTAGGCGTAACCGGTTGCATATCATCATCTAGGCGTCTGTTCATCATTGACAGAGATTCAGGCCAGAAATTCCTGGTAGACACCGGTTCGGACCTCAGTACCCTGCCACGCTCATCGTCGCATGCTTCTGCATCACCAGCTGCCTTCCGTCTAACGGGTGCCAACAGTTTGACTATTGCTATCTGTGGAAACCAGCTAATGGAGCTGAACTTCTGTCTATACCGTCCGTTCACATGGGATTTCGCTGTTGCTAACGCCACGGAAACGATCGTCGGTGCAGATCTCCTAGCACATTACAAAATCTTCCGGAATTGGTAGACGCCCAATTGGTGGACTGTGTCATTGGGATAACAGTCACCATCACAGAAAAATCAGAACGCCTATGAGCATGACATCGTGGCAGTATATGAAGTAGTGAAGTACTTCTGTCCTCAAGTCGAAGTGAGTGCGTTCACGACACTCACGGTCAATAAACTGTTGACTTTTGCTTTTTTTTCGCCAATTCCCTCATCTATAGTTCACAGCCCAGATCACTTATTGCATCAATTTTTTTGGTTATCGATAACGTAGTGGCCGTCTGTCTTTCAAGTGTCAGCAGCGTGACGTTCCTATCGACTATTCTTCACTGACCCGAGCGCGACGAGAAGACGACGGCGAACAAACATCTACGGATCCGCGTCAGCAATACAGTTGCAGCTTTCGAAATTCCAAGAGAAGATGTCAAGATCTACTGCGACGTCTCATGCGGACGACCTAGCCCGTTTCTTCCACCAGCGTTCAGAAGATAAGCCTTCAACTTGCTCCGTCCAGGAGTACTTCCCAACAATTTGTGTGTCGAGGCACTGAAAAAGACGAGGTGCAAGGACATGTTTGCAATGCCAAAGTTGAATGTCTCGCCATGTGCATGGTCTATCGGCGACTTTCTGGATAGAACTGTATATTTCGCCTATGTACATATGGATTTTGTGGAACTGCTTCTTCCATCTAATGGTCAATGCTATCTTTTCACAACGACTGATCGTTTGCTCCTCAGTCAGAGGCAGTGCCAATTGATATTATCACCGCAGAAACGTTATCCTCTACATTTGTGTCAGCGTGGTTAGCGAGTTTTGAGTGCCCGCAGCATATCACTAGCAACTGTGGATGGCAGTTTCAGTCGGACAACTTTGCGCTGCTGGCCAAGCATTGGGCGTATTTCCACCATAAGACGAACAGCGGTGAGGTGCTAGCGGTGAGAGAGTCGAGTGCTGCTGTCGTTCCTTAAAGCGCTCATGTGGCATGACAATACGTACGTGTAGCCTCTTCAAATGGTTCTTCTCAACTTACGAACAACTTATAAACACGACATAGATACTTCAGCCGCGCATTTGGTCTACGGAGAGACACTGCATCTATCTTGCGAATTCGTCGACGCTGTTATATCGCAAACATCCACGCAAGACCAGACACATTTCTTATGTTGCCTGCACAGTCATGTTGCACAGACCCGTCCTCCAAAGGCTTCGTGTCACAGCACGCAGTTTTGTTACATGCATTAGGAACTGAATCGCTGCTCTCATGTCATCGCACCGACAGCATGAAACAACTGTTACAAACTCTCTACACTGGCTCGTGTTGTGTCTTATGGAGGAGTACACAGACGATGAATATGGCAAGTGAACGACCGCTTTTCTGAACAGATTCAAACCTGCACGTATTTCGCAAGAGGCATGACCGTCTGCTTCCCAGCGCAGACATCAGAACCTGCCTCAACAAGACGCTCAGCAGCACGTGTCACTAGCACCATAGCCGCCCGCACAACATCCACCGACGCGGACGACCCACTCCAGATGGCCGTTTACTTCCCTGCGTGTTTCGTTGATACCGACGCTTCGATTCCGCTGAAGAGGCTGATATAGCAACCGACAATACAGCTGTTACTCGCTGGTATGGAGGAGTTAAGTTTCCGAGTAGTGTGTGAACGGCGCAGTGTTGTGTGCGCTCACAGCTCAATCGCGACTATCAACTTAGTTGCACGGCGGCCGCCAGGGGCGCTGGTTTTTCCTCGCCTGTGCTTGTGTCTTCTCCACAGACGATGGTTATACCTGTGTTTTATGTTCCATGTTTTATGTTTCATGTTCTGTACTGTCCCACTGGGTTACAGGTCTGTGGCGACAGACGATCAGCTAATCCCTCATTACGTATCGACTAATTTTGCGCCATGGCCGCTAGGAGCGCTGACATGTGGTGACTCCTTTCCACGGCGCGCAGACGTTCCGTGGTTTCGAGTGATATATTTAAGACTATTCCGTTATTGACTACTTTCTTAGATTACTGCTCTTAGCTTCTGTCAACGAATTGTCTCTTCCAGTTTATGTTAATTGAGGTTCGCCCACCTTCATACTGACGTCATAGGACCCCTACCACCATCAGAAGGTCAGCGATGTTTACTAACTATTTTTGACAGATTCACACACTGGGTGGAAGTTATTCCTATAGATAATGTCTCCGCCAAGACGCCAACTGAGTCGCTCGCTCAATACTACAGTAGACAGAGAACGTCAGTTCGAGTCCGATTGGTTTACACAACTGAGCAAGTTACGCAACTCGTCACAACACGTAACAACGAGTTATCATCGAGAAGTCAATGGCACGGTCGAGCAATGGCACCAGTCGCTCAAAGTCACCCTCGTATATCATGAACCGAAATGGACTGTGGCACTACTGTTTGTTCTGCTCTGCCTCCGCACCATAACCAAGACAGATCCTGATGCGCCCCTGCTGAATTGGACTATACGGAAACCCTTTGGCTACCAGGCGATTTTGGCGATTTTGGTGCCTCGCTAGGATACATATCAGGATCACATCCGTTCAGAGTGCATTTGAGAGATCGGATCTCACACATGTGACTGCACGCACCATCATGACATGGCATGCAGTAAACGTTCGTCCATAAATAGTTGAAGTGTTGCTCCCATGTCATGCAACGAAACGACGGCATCAAGCACACATTCACGCCATCATATACTGGACCACACCGTGTAGTAGCAATACAAGATAGGACGATGGACATTTTGTTCAATGGCAATGGAAGTGCTGTCTCTATTGACTGGGATTGGTACTAGGAATGACAGAGGAGAAAGATTAATTGAATTCTGCTATATATTTCAGCTAGTAATACCGAATACAGTATTCACGAATCACAAGAGGAGAAGGTACACTTGGGAAAGGCAACGAGCGGGAGATACGAGAAGATTTCAGTTAGATTACATCATGGTCAGGCAGAGATAACGACATCACATACTGAGATACCCAGGAGCAGATATATACTCAGATCACAATTTAGTGTTGATGAAGGGTAGGCTGAAGTTTAAGAGACTACTCAGCAAGAATCAATACGCATTGAAGTGGGATACTGAAGTACTAAGAAATGAGGAGATACGCCTGAAGTTATCTGAGGCTGTAGACACAGCGAGATGGACTAGCTCGGTAGAGAGTTCAGTTGAAGAGGGCAGTAGCAGAAGCCCAAAAGGGAAACATAAGAACAAAGAAGATAACTGCGAAGATACGGCGGGTAACGCAAGAAGTACTCCAGTTGATCGATGAAAGAAGGAAGTACAAAAAAGTTCAGGGAAATTTGGGGATACAGATATACAAGCAACTTAGGAATGAAATAAATAGGAAGTGCAGGAAGCTAAGGCGAATCGGCTGCAGGAAAAGTGTGAGGAAATCGGAAAAGGAATGATTATCGGAAGGGACTGGCTTAGCATAAGGAAAATCAAAACTACCTTCGGTGAAATTATCAGCAAGGGCGATAACATGAAGGACGCAATTGGAATTTCACTCTTACATGCAGAGGAGACAGCAGATAGGTGGAAAGAGTACACTGAAGGCCTTTGTGACAGGGAAGATTTTTCTGATGACGTGACAGAAGAAGAAACAGGAGTCGAAATAGAAGAGATAAGGGATCCAATCGTAGAATCAGAGTTTAAAGAGGCTTTGGAAGACTTAAGATCGAATAAGGTATAAGGTGTAAATATTCCATCAGAATTTCGAAAATTATTGGGAGAAGTGGCAACAAATCGACTATTCACGTTCGTGTGTGGAATGTATGAGTCACTGGTGATATACCATCTTAATTTCGGAAAAAAACATCGTCCATATAAATTCGAAGATTGCAAGAACAGGCAAGTTCGGCGAGAATTATTGCACAGTCAAAGCTCATGTATCTAAGTTGCTGACAACAGCAATATACAGAAGAACTGAATAGAAAACGGAAGATCTGTTGGATGACGATCAGTTTGGGTTTAGGAAAGAGGCAGTTCTGACGTTGCGATTGATAATGGAAGCAAGACTGAAGAAAAATCAAGATACGTTCATAGGATTTGTCGACCTGGAAGAAGCGTTGTGTGCTATGAAATGATGCAAGATGTTTGAAATTCTGCGAAAAATAGGAGTAAGCTGTTGGGAAAGAACCAAGTGGGAGCGATATGAGTGATAGGCGAAGAAGGAAGAGCTCGGATTAAGAGGGTGTAAGACAGTAGTGGTGGGGCAAGGAGGGCACCACCCGAAAGTACCATTATCTGAGATGGCGGAAGGGCATCGTCACCCCAGGGGCAGTAGCACCCCAAAGTACCACTATCCAAGATGGCCGCCATGACGCAAGTACTTGAGGTCACGTGATGTCAGCTGATGACGCAATAGATGACATTCAACATGGCTGCCGTGACATTAGCTGATAATGCGAGTACCGTTACCCAAGATGGCGGGATGTTTGAATTTTGGAGGGAAGATAGGTCAATTGAACTACCTCTACTAACCTAAGAAAATGGCGAGAAAGAAAAGGCACTTGGGCTATCTTTACAAACCTAAGAAAATAGTGGGAAAGAAAGGCAGTTGGGCTACCTCCACTAACCTAAGTCATCCGACCACCACCTCATCCTAGGAACTGCTGGGATAAGGACTCGGCTTATGCTGGATATAAGTCTTTATTTAAACAATTAGAGGCAGTATCACCATCAAGTGTTTTCGTCATGGGCTCCTGGTGCGTCATTCTCTTGGAAAATTGGCGGAAATTTCGAATTTTGCTCTAAGAGCTTACTCCTGCAGCTGAGGGGAGTTAGTAGGGTGTTGCCCCCGCTAGAGGCTGTTCGTGATGGCATTCAATTCGGATGTAAGCTGTTTAAATTTGTGTAAATTTGTTTAAATTTGTTATCTACCTACTGCATTAATTCGGTGTTGCCACCACAAGAGGCTGAGATATCAGTGCTTGTTGAGCTGTTGGTGTTCAATTAGCGAGATGTTGGTGCCTGACAGGGGGGGTGGGGGGAATTAATAGCTGTATTACTTTCACTCATTCAGTCGAGGTGTGCATCCATAGCTCACTGCATGAAGAATAGAAGCGAGCATTAATGCTTGAACATATCACGAAGAAGAATACGGTCCTGCAAATAAATGATTTTCATTCAAGATGCATTACACAATGCATGGGAACATCTGTCTCGGTTGGAATTCTCTGTCACTTCTAAAACCTGCGTGTAAGCTCCCACCACACAAGAGACAACAACCTCCAATTCACCAGACCAAGGAACTGACCTAGTTCACGAGTTCACCACTAGAGGGAACCTATGTAGGTCACGTGATTGTGCAGTTCAGTCCATAAGAGCATGATGACGTCATGTGTTTTTCTCTGCTGCAAGTCTCTCCCATGTCTCCATGTCTCGTGATTGAATGGAGCTTGCCGAGTCCTCGCCCATCTAAGTGCACAAGATTTCTCGAGATTTGCCCATGTCGAGGAGGTTAGCACTCCTTATCGAGGTATAGTAAGAGATTTGAAAGTGTTGTGAAGAAATAGTAGGCAATAAACGGGTCATTTTTATGCGTGATGGAGCTCCAGATGGATGGAGTTCGAAGCATTTCTATGTAATTCAACCAATCTATCAATTTTAAAGTATTATTCCAGAGTCTAGGATCAGTACCTGAAAGGTGTTGGTAAGAGAGAACATAAATACATGCACTCCTAAGGCTACAACGTTCCACACTTAAAACGGGCTATAATGTTAGATCGCTTGAGTTTCAGACGTATCAGTCGTATGAAATGTACCACTGCTAATATTCCAATGTAACAAATATATTTCAAGTGCAGGACATACATCATTCTTCCCAGTTTCTCAACGATGAACTATACTATCGAACCATAAAACAAAAGACTACTTTCTTAAAACAATGGCTCTGTGTGATATGAGCAGAATATTGCTTTCCAGAGATGTATAGCGTCCACTGTTCACATCCGATCAGGGTTCAGATGTTATACTATGCCTGCGTCAGTTCTATATAAAATAATCGTTAGTAATGGAGTATACCTCTTACAAGGAAATAGATAAACGCATAGTAGCAGATCCGACATGCGAAAATTGCAAGTCATTCAGTCACTAACTCTGTAAACACTACATCTGTAAGGCAACTGTATACAAGGAAATTGCAGTACCTCACAAGCACCTATCGCTGACTTAGTTATGAAGCTGAAGTCTCGATTTTACACCCAAGATGTGACAGGGGGATGGAGTGCTTCGCATAAATCATAGTTTGCTTAGGGGAAAGTGTCACGTTTCATCACACGTGAGGTGGAAGTCCTGTGATGAACGACAGGTTTACCGTTAACGATGGCAAGTAGACAATGCTTTAAATCACATACAAAACACGTGGCTGTATACTAGTCGAATGCAGGCTATGTCACGCGACTGATGCATCCTGACAGAACAGTGAAAAAATTGACCTGCAGCAACTTCTCCCTCTCTAGAATGCATCATCTGTCTACCGTTAAATCATACCTCGTTACAGTTCCATCTCAATCGATCACCCCGCCCATTCGGTGTTATCCTTTAATGCAAATGCATGTAAGTCAACTCGCGTGTATCACTGCTACCTCAATAGACATAGAGTATAATGCTGCCTCGACGGAAAAAAATTGACTGCTTCCCAGATCCCCTTCGCTTCTGTGCCAACGTTTTCTCGGAATTCCTCTTGCTGCCGCATACTTGTTCCCATGTACAAATTGTTCTGCGCCAACCAGAAGATACGCAAGTACTTGCTCAATTTCCACTCATTTTGGTGTACATTCTGTCAATTTATACATATTCCCTGGTCATTTTTCGCAATTCTATCGATTTTATGTCAGTTCTATCCATGAGATCATGACATAACCTCTTGTTCTGTGTTCTAACATTGCTTGTAAAAGTAGTACAGCTGCCAACACGTAGCCCATATGCACTGATCGGGAGGCATAGTATAGCACTGTACTCGATTTTGTCCAGTCACCTCCACATTTGGAGAGCGTTTGCTCTGTTATCTGTATGTCTATGCATATCCATGTGTCGCGGATTGCATTGCTTCATTGTTACGAGGATTATCATGTTCTTTCGCCTACGTTAATGACGTAATTGCCTTCTCAGTAACGTCGGAGGAAAATAAGTAGTATCAAACTGAAGATTTTGGGTGCGTTGATGCGTACGGCATTGTTTTTAATGCCCCTATTTGCGCGTTTGGACAACTGGAGACATTGCTTGTTTGCCACCTTATTTTATCAAGGGTGGAATACCCTCTGGCAGAGAATGCTGAAGTCTTTTTCAGTATACCTCGCCCAGAGACAATCAAAGAATTGAAGTACAATGTGTGTATCTCTGCCATTTTCCACATGTGCCAGAATTTCAAGAGCCACTTACAGCAGTTCTGGCCGAGACTAAAACAAAAGACACCTGTGCAGTGCTCACGCCTTCGAGGACCCCTCCATCTCCCCCCCCCCCCTGTCTCAAGTAGAGCATGGCTGTGGTCATGCATCTCGCTTATCCTGGATTAGATTCGGCCCTCTAGCTTGTGGTCGCACTAGCCAGTTAGCCATAAGCGCAGCATTGCAACAATATGTTGACGTGGCCTGGCAGACCTTCGTTTTTTCTCTTGGAAATTATCTCCAGCTCAGCAACAGTTGAGCGCCTATGACCAGATATTGTTAACAATCTAAAAGTCTGTGAAATATTTCCATCTACGGGGGCCACAAACTTCTGACCAACGCCTTCCGCCAGAACAACGACAAATGCTCTTGTGGGCAGTTAAATCAGACGGAATTTATTGTTCAGTTCTTGACCAACCTTAAAGACATTTTATAACTGAACAGCGTTGTGGCAGATTGTTCATCTCGAATCAGCGCTATTACAGAGACAATGTATCTCGCACACCTGACTCAGGTACGGCACTGTGGCCAAGGACCCCAAGACCGACTAAACGATACTATGGCAGACCTGCAGATCATGTTCAATGACGTACCAGAGGCAAAGACTAAGGTGTACTACGTCACATCCAATTTAAAAACTCACCCTTTCGTTCTGGCAGAAGTGTACAAACAAGTATTTCAAATCCTTACTACATGGTGAGGTACAGTAACGGCGACGACTATGCTCGTTTCTAAGAGTCATGTGTGACCTGGGATGCAAAAATAATGCCGTCAGTGGTCTCAAGCATGTGTGGATTGTCAAGACAGGAAAGTTTCAAGTCATTTTCACGCATCAGTGGGCAAATTTCCGGGTGTGGTCGAGAGGTTCGTCAATGTACGTATTGACGTCGTCGGACCTTTACCACCATCGGGAAGTCAACGATATTTGCTAACCATGGTTGATAGATTCACATGTTGTCCGTAAACTATTCCTATAGATAATATTTCCGAAAAGACGCTAGCTGCTGCGTTTATGTCCAAATTTGTCGCTCGCTTCGGATGTCCACTGCATATAACGACTAACAAAGGACGCCAATTCGAGTCTGATCCTTTTACACAACTGAGCAAGTTTAGCGGCGCTTCACATTGCTAACAACGAGTTATCATCCACACACAAATGGCACTGTCGAGCTTTGGCACTGGTCCTTCAAGGACGCTCACGTACGTAGCGAAGCAATGGGGAAGATGGCCCTACCTTATTTGCCCTCGGCCTGCTCACTGTAAGCAAGCCAGGCTCTGCGCATCCCCTGCTAAATTTGACATTTTGGTTGATGACAAAAGTCGCGCGGGATTAGTCGAGCGGTCTATGGCGTTGCAGTCATGGAATGCGCGGCTGGTCCCGGCGGAGGTTCGAGTCCTCCCTCGGGCATGGGTGTGTGTGTTTGTCCGTAGGATAATTAGGTAGTGTGTAAGCTTAGGGACTGATGACCTTAGCAGTTAAGTCCCATAAGATTTCACACACATTTGAACATTTTTTTGATGACAAAAGAAAAACATTCCAGCGTTTGTTTTGGAAGAATCTTCAGATGTCCACTTTCCCCTACACCAAACAACATCATTGCCTGACAGCAGAGAGCCACGTGCAAGAACTCCAGCGACGGGCATGCAAATGTCAGACGCGACCCGGACGTCAGGTGCACTCCTTGCAACATTCAAGAACGGCACTTGAGGCTGCCAACGAATACGACGCTCCGCTTCCCCGAAGAGGGAGAGGAGAAGGGGCCTGTGTAGTAACAGGTGATCGTGCAACTGTCATCACAAAATCAGCTGATCAGTTCGAACTGCACTATCAAATGGTTCAAATGGCCCCTGAGCACTATGGGACTTAACATCTGTGGTCATCAGTCCCCTAGAACTTAGAACTACTTAAACCTAACTAACCTAAGGACATCACACACATCCATGCCCGAGGCAGGATGAACTGCACTATTCCGACACCATTATTAAATACGATAAGTGCATCATAAGTAGCAATTCTGACACCTGTTGCAGACAAAAATGTAGCAGAACAAAAATTGCTTCTTCATAAACAAATCATCTGGTCTGTTGTCGTTTCTAAATTGCGGAACGGAGTCAACGATGATCTGCAAAACCGAAGAGACTATATTACAATCGACTTGATGCATTCCATGGAAGTATGCTTGACAATAATCCAAGAAATCGTTGTTTACCGAGCTAGTACTGAAGTGTTGCATCAGAAGAGAGCGTGGCAGGATGGGCTTCTCACACGTTTAATTATTTTTCAAACCCTTTGCATGCCTTTTCTTCATTGCTGCTTCAGAATTTTCTTGTCCATGAATTCTACTAATAAACAAAAAGTAAATTGAAAAGTGTCGTTTTTGGTCAGTTTCGTGACTTCCCCTCTTAAGACCTATATGTGGTGCCTGGTCTTTCAGTCATTCATAGAACAGACACCACATATATATAAATCAGGTTGAGACGGACAATGATCCTTTCTGTGCAGATGCACAAGAAAAACCTAATTCCTCTCGGAAACAGGAACTGCTGTGAAGGTAATAGACTGGGCACTATATTAGAAGCGTGCGGATAACTTGGGAATTGGGGTGTCCGGATAGCTAAGGCAGTCAGTATGCATTTGGCAGCGTAATGATGTTGACGTCTGGTTTACGCTCTGCTACTATAGTGCATGTGCGGCATTGTTATAGCTTGCAGTTGTCTCCGTCCAACTTAATTCCTTTGACGCGAAAATCTACATTCAATTACAGTTTTATAACCTAGAATGTGCGATCAAAAGAGTAGGAAATCGATCAGATATTATGAGAAGACGTTCATATCGATTATCAGTGAGTAGTGTGATCTACATGAAACTGGTGGACGACTTAGCTTGTGAAAGTATCCTCATTAAGAAAGGCAACCTTCAATTCATTTGAATGGACAGATTTTCTCAGTGAAAGTAAAACTCGCAGGTCTCGTTCAGAAGTCGGTACAAACGTTTAAACTGCCACTTGAGGTGGCAGCTGAATTGGTGATCACAAGATTGAGACGCTGTGGTGATATAATAAGACATATAGAAGAATGATGGGCACACTTTGCAACACACCCAGTTCTGAATGGGGGTGCCAGGTGTACATAAACTTTCCTAAATATGTTCAGTCCTTTTCGGACATAGACAGATGCAATGCCATCGTAATTTACGATGGTCAACTGTAGATCGGATTGCGGACAAGAGAGTCAGATGAATCTGTATGCAATATTACACCATACAATTGCCACAAGGGAAGGAGAATACGACGCCTGATCCGATGGCGCTCACAGTAATGTATACCGGGAAGAGGGGGGGGGGGGGGGCTCTTTGGTCTGAACTGCCTGATCGACCCTGAGCAGCCAATGATGCCATGCTTGGGCATTATGAGCGGACAGAAGGCACTGCCTGAGCATTCAGCAGCACCAGTCTTGCAGTGCTAAGGTTGAATGACATGAATGGCACCAGAGGAGAGGCTGGTCACCACAGACTATGTGGAGAGGTCCAAAGCTTTCTCCCTTGATGACTACGACTCCAAGGCATTTTCAGATACCAACACTCATGTCTGTAAGCAATGGTATGCAGAACAGTGGAAGAAACCCTGACAGGTTCTTCCCAGTACTTGCTGTCGATATCTACAGAGAACAAAGATCACGATGATGGCGACCACCCTCAGCAGGATCCTGGGTTCCTCTGATGGGATTCGAATGGCAGCAGACTCTCAGGAGACCTATCACAGTGCAATGATTTTGGTTGATGGATTGCAGACAATTCAGTCTCTGTCCCCATAAAAGATGCGATGAACCTGTTAATTCTGCAGAATGACCATCACACAAGCCTGAGTGTGTGAGCTGACAATGTCGAAGATATGACGTATGTGACGCAGGTAAGACACTTGCAGTTCCACCACATCACAACAGTTAAATGCCTATCGATATTGGAGGGGCACATTGTCGATAGTGGGGCCATCCCTCCTGTGGGGCACCAACGACACTGTCTCACATGCCATGCTCACCAGAATGACACTACCAGCTTCAATACCATGATTTCAAGAGTCAAGGTGCAGATGTGTCGTGACATGTTGCAGGCAGCAGACCTCTACGTCGCTCTCCTGCAGGGAGGAGCAGTTCCCTTCTATTTATCAATGTTTACCAGGCACCATGCACGGACAACAGCAGCAGCATGACCATTCTTGTGAAGAAAAGTATTGTGATCAGTCGTGTGACCTACGTCTCATCAGCACAGGGACATGCTGTCACATACTGGAGCATCTCTGGCAAGGGCAAGAGGAGAAACCATTTGAGGTTTATGCAGGCGAGGTTGCACCCTTATTCAAGGGACGCTATGATCCTATCGTTCCAGAGGTCGACATCAATTGTGTACTGCCACCACAGAATCAAATGCAGGCAGTTTAGCATGTGCCAGGAACTGCAACGACTTGTGCAAGACCGTCGCCTAGTCGATAGCTGGCGGAGTACTGATGACAGTGATGTGCATATTTTACCAAACAATCAGCGAGTACCATTGATTGGGTTTGTGGCTCACAAGGGACTTAAGGCAGAGACGCTTGTTGAGATGGCTGATGGCCTTTACCAGTCATGATGCCAGCCTTGTACCATTTCCCTCCAAAAACAAAGGTTGTATTGGAACAGGAGCCAATGGAAGATGAATGTGGCGCTCGTCGATGATCCAAAATGTCGGCGGGAGAGAGTGGAGATCTGGAGGAACTGTGAGAGGCAGCATCCATCAGTTCCTTGCAGGATGCAATGGACACTCGATTGTACAAACCATGCTCTATGGCATGCAATGATGTGCTCCAGTCTAGAGACAATGTGTTGAGAATGATACACTATGGACTATTATATTATGCTACTTTGGGAGATGTCTGCCAATACGTCAGGCTGATATTCGGCGATTGCAAGCAAAGATCACTACACTCTACATGATGCTGTCTCCAGGGCTTACTTGTGGAGGTGTGTAGTCAATACTGGATCCAGGGTGAACCGCCGACCATGCGTCACATTATCTATATGTGTGTATCTCAGAAGTCGAAGAGTGTTGATCTCCATGCTGAATATGCCAGATGACCAGCGCCTGACAGCCCAGTAGGTTGTCGCTAACACCTTCTTGAATCATTACTGATGGTTCCACGACGCAGAAGACTAAGAGTTTCTGGAAACAGGTGAATTCCACCACTTGCTATCTCAGTCCCTGAATAGAAGTGCGGTATCAAACCCTCTTGGACCCACAACGGCAAAGGATATCGCTGACGACCTTTGCGATGGGGCGCCCAACATATCGCTGGGCCCAGATGGCATCCAGATATAGTTTTATCAAACGTTCAACAAGGATGTAATGGGCTGATGTGTTACAATGTACCAAGAAGTAGTGATCCTTGCATTACGGTAGAAACCTGCCTTTGTCGATGGCATCCTCATATCGGTACCCCAAGTCATCTGCCAGCAGCTGAGTTGACGATTACTGGCCTCTTATGCTTCTACACAGCGATTTCACGACATGAGGATTCTGGCTGCCTGCATTCAGCATGTCTTCACCCAAGTCGCCTCTATCACCAAATGTGTCTCACTGGTAACAGTAACATCCATGTGGCTCTTGGTGATTACTGCATTGTCATTGCTCTGGCAGAGACATGTTGATTGCATGGGGTCTTGGTGTTGTAGGACTTTGAAAATACACTATGACTATCTTGAGAAGGTGCTGCGAGGCTGACCTTCACTCACTCTTTCATTAACATTATCATGCGCCTTACAGACAGCTCGATTTCACAGGTTACAATCGATGGACATGATCACTGTCACTTGTCCTATGAGGTAAAGTTGCCCTCCTGTCATTGGTTACACAGGGTGAGTCGCTAACTATTGCCACCAAGAATAACTCCGTAAGTGTGATAGGAGCTGAAAAGTTTGTAGGATAAAAGTTGCATGCCACACCAGGGGGTCATAATACGACGAAGGTTTTTTTGTTGCTAGATGGGGTCGCTTCAGAGACACGAAGGTCATCTTTGTTTTTTTAATGGGTTGCTACAAATTGGTACTTATTTTCTGATAGCGGCTATCGAGACCAATCTAATGAAGTGTAACAGTAAGGTCTTTGAAGTTCAATGAAGGTCACAAAGGTGGCACGAACGTCCATTTACAGGTGTTCGAAGTGATGAACATCGGTATCAATGCAGTGCTGCAATCTTGAGTGGTATTCCTTGTCACATCGGCACATATGGAAGTACATGCTCTGACAATTCTCTCTCGCATATCTTCAGGTGTAGTTGGAATGTCTTTATAAACAATGTCCTTTACGAATCCCGTCAAGAAAATCCAGAGGCGCCAAGTCTGGCAAACGAGCTGGCCACCACACACTTCCTTCGCGTCCAATGCAAAGATTTGGGAATTGTCTCTCCAACTCATTTCTAGCCACCATTGAAAAATGTACCGGACACCCGTCGTGTTGATACCACATTCTGTTCCATGTTCCTAATGGTATTTCTTCCAATAACAAGCCTAATATTTCTTGCAGGAATGTGGTGCACGTCCTACCATTAAGATTCCCTTCGACGAAATAGGGGCCTATAATGCTGTCCTCCAGAATCTCACAGCATACATTCAGCGATAACGGTTTTTGGTGTGCCACTTTCCGCAGCCAACATGGATTTTCAGTGCCCAATAACGCATGTTAAGCAAATTAATATTTCCATGATTCGTCAATGTTGCCTCGTCAGTAAATAAAATCAAATTAATAAATGTGTCATCCCTCTGAATCTGAAGTTGAGCCCATCGGTAGAATTCAATGCGATGCATACAATCCGTCCCAGTTAATTCTTGGTGGAGACTGATATGGTAAGGATGATATTTATGGCGATGCTGAACACGAACACCACTACTCTGGCTCATGCCAGATTTTAAAAAAATGGTTCAAATGGCTCTGAGCACTATGGGATTTTACATCTGAGGTCATCAGTCCCCTAGAACTTAGAACTACTTAAACCTAACCAACCTAAGGACATCACACACATCCATACCCGAGGCAGGATTCGAACCTGCGACCGTAGTGGTCGCGCGGTTCCAGACTGTAGCGCCTAGAACCACTCGGCCACTCCAGCCAGCTGCCAGATTTCCTTGCGATTTGACGAGAACTAACACAAGGATCTCGAACCACAGTGGCAAGAGTACCAATCTCCGTTTCCTTGTTAGCAACTTTCCTTCGCCGGATATGTTCCCGATCCGTTAAAGATCCAGTTATTCTACGTTTATAATACACATATTTAAATGTACGACGTGTAGGGTGAATACTGTGAGGATATCTTTCAGCGTATAATTCTCTTGATCTCACTGAATTTCGTTGGAAATCTTCGTAAATGAGAAGCATATCGACTTGTTCTTCGAAGGAATACATAATTCACATTCGCTTCATTCGACGATACTAGTCTTATCGTTCCTATTACTGTTGTATGGCGAAACCGTCGTATGGTGTTTACATGTCAATGGCAAGTTAGATTTATACGGCGTGTTCGGCAATATTTACTATTTGCGCGATATACGAGAGATAATTGTCAGAGCAAAAAAAAAAAAAAAAAAAAAAAAAAATGGCTCTGAGCACTATGGGACTCAACTGCTGAGGTCATAAGCCCCCTAGAACTTAGAACTACTTAAACCTAACTGACCTAAGGACAACACACACATCCCTGCCCGAGGCAGAATTCGAACCTGCGACCGCAGCGGTCGCGCGGTTCCAGACTGTAGCACCAGAACCGCTCGGCCACCAGCTGCCGGCTGTCAGAGCATGCACTTCGGTAAGTGCCCATGTGATAAGGAATACCACTCAATCCATAATAAGAAGATTGCAGCACTGCATTGAAACCAATGGTCATCACTTCGAACACCTCCTGTAAATGGACGTTCACCCCATCTTTTTGACCTTCGTTGACCTTGAAAGACCTTACTGTTACACATCATTGGATTCGTCTCGATAGCCGCTATCAGAAAATAAGTACCAAACTATAGCAACCCATTAAAAAAACTAAAAATAAAAAAGTTGACATATCTCTGATGCGACCCCACACAGCAACAAAAAACCAACGTAATATTATGGCCCCCCCTTGTCCCACGCAATTTTGATCCTACAAACTTTTCATCTTCCATTATTCTTTCGGAGCTGTTCTTGGTGGCAACAGTTAGTGACTCACACTGTATATGTCGTTCCCATGGAGCCACTGGTACGTGAACTATGGTGCCTGCTACAGGGACCTACATCGACAGACCATACCTTTGTCTCCCACATATATGCAGACAATATGGGTTTCGTAGTGTGTACACCAGAAAAAATTCAAAGGTCATTGACTGGATTACCCAATATGCTATCACAGCCAGAACCTCCGTGAAGCTGGTGGTGGTCATTGGCAGTAGCCTCCCAAAAGGCCATACGGTCAAATGTTTGGGAGTTATCTTTACACATGACAGTGAATACCGCACCTTACTTATAGTCGTCTTCTTCATGGCATTCATACGATCGTCCACAGCAGCTTGTGGACAGATAGTCTAACTTGGGACTTATGTCCAGAATACCCCACCTGGCTGCAGTACTCTCAATTCCAAAGATTATCATCATACAGTCTACAGATGGTCTTGTGTTACCTCGCCAGTGAAGGAATGATTAGCGAAGTATGATACAATGCACTCACCCTCCTTATCGCAGAGGGTGGTCTCGGATAGGTCAGTGTGTGGGTTAGAGCAGCAGCTTAATATGTCAGCATGATGATAAAAAGACGTGGACTCGCCGAAAGCACAGCTTCATGGGAATCTGACCAAAGAACTGATCCCTGCCTCTCACGAACCACTGACTGCAATGGTGCATATTTTTCTGGCACTTGCTCAACTGGAGGAGATTTTTTTGGACTTAATTTATGTCAAATCCGACTTATCGAGTGAGTAGCTGCAGATGGCCGTGACCGTGACTTTTATAGTCAGCTGATTCGAGGCTATCCCTGGAATCTGACTGAAAGTTGTCGTCCCTCGGTTACTCGGTCGGTAGTCGGGAGTTTAGTGCACAGTGCCCTTCTAGATTTGGACGCAAGAGCAGCCTTGTATTTGATGATCAGCCACCAGTATGTACAATATCCAGTGCCATCTACGTGGTAAGAATGAAAACCCTTTGGAGTGTGCAAATGCTGAAGAGGTATGTACACACAAAAAAATGTTTTGCATCAACTCTTTTCCGAGAGTTCCGGAACCTATACAGAAAATTGGAACATAGATCAACATAAACAATATTTTGGCCCTGTTTATTGCTTATGAAAACCTCACAGCGAGACCTTTGGAAGTAGTGGTCCAGATTTCTGTACACACCGGTACCTCTAATACCCAATAGCACATCCTCTTGCACTGATGCATGCCTATATTCGTCGTGGTATACTATCCACATGTTCACCAAGGCGCTGTTGCTTCAGATTGTCCCACTCTTCAACGATGATTCGGCGTAGATCCGTCAAAGTGGTTGGTGGGTCACGTCGTCCATAAACAGTCCCTTTCGATATATCCCAGGCATGTTTGATATGGTTCATGTCTGGAAAACATGCTGACCACTCGAGTCGAGCGATGTTGTTATCCTGAAGGAAGTCATTCACAAGGTGTGTTCGATTGGGGAGCGAATTATCGTCCATGAAGACGAATGCCTCGCCAATATGCTGCCGATATGTATGTACTATCGGTCGGAGGATGGCATTCATGTATCGTGCAGCCATTACGGCGTCTTCCATGACCACCAGCGCCGTACGTCGGCCCCACGTAATGGCACCACAAAACCGCAGGGAACCTCCACCTTGCTGCACTCGCTGGACAGTGTGTCGAAGGCGTTCAGCCTGTCCGGGTTGCCTCCAAACACACGTCTCCGACTATTGTCTGGTTGAAGGCATATGCGACACTCATCGGTGAACAGAACGTGATGACAATCCTGAGCGGTCCGTACCAGCATGTTGTTGAACCCGTCTGTACCGTGCTGCATGGTGTCGATGGTTGCAAGGATGGACCACGCCATGGACGTCGAAAGTTAAGTGCGAATCAAGCAGCTTATCGCGCACAGTTGGAGTCGTAACATGGCGTCCTGTGGCTGTACGAAAAGCCTTAATCAACGTGGTGGCGTTGCTGTTAGGATTCCTCCCAGCCATAATCTACATCTACATCTACATTTATACTCCGCAAGTCACCCAACGGTGTGCGGCGGAGGGCACTTTACGTGCCACTGTCATTACCTCCCTTTCCTGTTCCAGTCGCGTTTGGTTCGCGGGAAGAACGACTGTCTGAAAGCCTCCGTGCGCGCTCTAATCTCTCTAATTTTACATTCGTGATCTCCTCGGGAGGTATAAGTAGGGGGAGCAATATATTCGATACCTCATCCAGAAACGCACCCTCTCGAAACCGGGCGAGCAAGCTACACCGCGATGCAGAGCGCCTCTCTTGCAGAGTCTGCCATTTGAGTTTGTTAAATATCTCTGTAACGCTATCACGGTTACCAAATAACCCTGTGACGAAACGCGCCGCTCTTCTTTGGATCTTCTCTATCTCCTCCGTCAGCCCGATCTGGTACGGATCCCACACTGATGAGCAATACTCAAGTATAGGTCGAACGAGTGTTTTGTAAGTCACCTCCTTTGTTGATGGACGACATTTTCTAAGGACTCTCCCAATGAATCTCAACCTGGTACCCGCCTTACCAACAATTAATTTTATATGATCATTCCACTTCAAATCGTTCCGCACGCATACTCCCAGATATTTTACAGAAGTAACTGCTACCAGTGTTTGTTTCGCTATCATATAATCATACAATAAAGGATCCTTCTTTCTATGTATTCGCAATACATTACATTTATCATTGTTAAGGGTCAGTTGCCACTCCCTGCACCAAGTGCCTATCCGCTGCATATCTTCCTGCATTTCGCTACAATTTTCTAATGCTGCAACTTCTCTGTATACTACAGCATCATCCGCGAAAAGCCGCGTGGGACTTCCGACACTATCTACTAGGTCATTTATATATATTGTGAAAAGCAATGGTCCCATAACACTCCCCTGTGGCACGCCAGAGGTTACTTTAACGTCTGTAGACGTCTCTCCATTGATAACAACATGCTGTGTTCTGTTTGCTAAAAACTCTTCAATCCAGCCACACAGCTGGTCTGATATTCCGTAGGCTCTTACTTTGTTTATCAGGCGACAATGCGGAACTGTATCGAACGCCTTCCGGAAGTCAAGAAAAATAGCATCTGGGAGCCTGTATCTAATATTTTCTGGGTCTCATGAACAAATAAAGCGAGTTGGGTCTCACGCGATCGCTGTTTCCGGAATCCATGTTGATTCCTACATAGTAGATTCTGGGTTTCCAAAAACGACATGATACTCGAGCAAAAATCATGTTCTAAAATTCTACAACAGATCGACGTCACAGATATAGGTCTATAGTTTTGCGCATCTGCTCGACGACCCTTCTTGAAGACTTGGACTACCTGTGCTCTTTTCCAATCATTTGGAACCTTCCGTTCCTCTAGAGACTTCCGGTACACGGCTGTTAGAAGGGGGGCAAGTTCTTTCGCGTACTCTGTGTAGAATCGAATTGGTATCCCGTCAGGTCCAGGTAGCAGTCATCCACTGCAGTAGTAGCCCTTGGGCGGCCTGAGCGAGACATGTCATCGACAGTTCCCCTCTCTCTGTATCTCCTACATGCCCGAACAACATCGCTTTGGTTCACGCAGAGACGCCTGGAGACTTTCCTTGTTGAGAGTCCTTCCTGGCACAAAGTAACAACGCGGAAGCGATCGAACCGCGGTATTGACCGTCTAGGCATGGTTGAACTACAGACGACAACACGAGCCGTGTACGTCCTTCCCGGTTGAATGACTGGAACTGATCGGCTGTCGGACCCCTTCCGTCTAATAAGCGCTGCTCATGCATGGTTGTTTACATCTATGGACGGGTTTAGTGACATGTCTGAACAGTCAAAGGCACTGTGTCTGTGATACATTACCCACAGTTAACGTCTGTCTTCAGAAGTTTTGGGAACCGGGGTGATGCAATTTCTTTTTTGTTTTTGTGTATGTTGATAGGATTTACGTACGCCACCAAACTGCAGTGTCTCAGGGAGACGGCCAATAATCCGTTCTGTGCAGATGCACAAACAAGCCCGAATTCCTAAGGGAATCAGCAATTGCTGCGAGTAGTAAAGGTAATGGGCGGGGGCACTATGTAAGTACTCCGTGGATAAGCTGAGAATTTGGGTCGGTCAGGACCACGTCCAGATAGCCGAGGATGTTAAGGCAAGCAGTCGCTAGAAACGAAAAAATTCTGGCTGAAATTTTCAACTTTTACCATTGATTTGATTCAGTGCCCACTATCAGCTAACGTAATTACTTCTTCGATTAACAATAACATAAAGGCTGCAGGATCAGTGTCCTTTAGGCTTTGCTTTCTTCCCATTTTTTTCTTTTATTTTACATTTTCTGTAGTGTTCTGTGATCCAAGATCTACTTATGCCTTCATACCAGTCACAGAAATTCGCAGTGTTCCATACATAAAAGATCAATGTTCTTTATGTAGAAAGAACCAAATTATACCTGAAGCTAAATTCAAAGGATTCTATAGTGCAATTTAATAAATTATGTCGATTTGTGGGCGTAAGCAACTTCCCTGACGTGCCGATATATTCGCTTCAGGTACTTAAACTGTTACAAAACGGCAAATAAAACAAAATTTCCAAAACAAGCTTCGTTATTGGGCGTCCAGAATATTTTCAGCAGTGCACGCAATTAATATTAATAATGCTCCCAGTCCCACCCCCTCACCCGGTTGTTATTTATTTATGATTTTATTAGTGAAATAGCATGAATAATTAAAAGTTTTTATTCAGTATTATGTGTTAACAGGTTCGCTTGTACCGTGTGGTCATAACCAACATTCTCACGTTAATAAATATACAGGGAATCGTGCTGGACTCATCATGAAGACAAACTAGTAACTGTGGATTTGGTCACGTTCAGACGTACAGGAAAGAGATCATTTGTGACGGTTTAAAACGTTGTGCCGGATCGCACATCCAACACCTGCGATTTGCAGATCGTGTACTAGCTGCTAGACTACCATAAAACTTTTCACAAACCAGCTCAATGTATCAAACGATGACTGACAACATTCCATCACTTACAAGCACCACAAAGGCTTTCCCATAGGCAGACTTGAGAAAATTAATTTGTAGGACAGTTTGATTTAACAGAAAACTTATAAATATAATTGGTCTGGATTGGATTGGTCAAATATTTGAGCGCAGTGAAAGCAAGCTTCAGTAGAAAATACACAAGGGCTTCTCGTAAGAATTTTCATAGCGAAACAGAGAGTGGGAAATGGTTAAATGGAAAATTACTTGAGAGTAATCATGACAATTAAGAAAAACGTAACTATTTTTCGAGGGAAATCTTTTATTTGAGTTTCCGTCGCCAAACGAATAGAAAGAAATGGGCAAATGGGATATGAAATTCACAAGTGTGAGGTCTAATTTTGTAAATTAGATTTAATTGGTAACTGTAAACAGGTTAATTTAACTTAATTAGCAGTTTGAGGATAAAATGAAATATTTCACTCACAGATGTGTCAAAAAGATCATGTTCAAGATTTAGTTTTTGCGCAGAAAAAGCTATATCGGTATGATATTTAACAAAAAAGATGCTTCATTTCAATTAATGATATTTTGTGAAGAAAAGACGCTAGGAATGCAAATGAAGTGTCAAAAAGATCATCTCTTCAAGTCTCCGCTGTTTTAAGCAAAACGCTGCAAAGGTGTGATATTTGATTTTTAAAACTTGATTTCTTCCAATTAAGTTCTAAAGTTACGACATTTCGAGGACAGCAGACACCAGGAAGGCAAATAGAAGCGTCAAAAAGTTAATGTTGTTAAGGATTAGCTGTTTTGCGCATAAGAAGTTAAATTGTTGTAATATTTAACTATCTAAGACTTCCATCAAATCAAATACTAAAGTAGAACAATTCGATGTCGGAAGTTGCTAGAAAAGCAGATTAGGTGTCAAAAATAAAATATTGTACTTCAAGATACTTTTAGAACCTGGAAATGAAACAAAGATGAGAAACAACGGTCAAATGCGTGTTTTTAATTGTTTGTGTAATAACAAGAAATTAAATACAGTAGAGAATCGTTTGATATGTCTTTGAACGATGCTCAAATCATGTTTAGGAAATAACGAGCCGGCTGAGATCATAAAGTCTAACGCTTATTTTAGAACCTTAGAATTTGAAAGTGTGCTGAAAGATATTTGCTGTATGTGATACCGAGAGTCGTTCAAGGGTGCGTCAAATGCTTCTCTAATCTTTTTTGTTTCTTACGGTTAGACGATTTATTGCACCAAACACACACACACACATACACACGCACACACACACACACACACACACACACACACACACACACACACACATATAAGTTCTGTAGTGGTGTATACGCGGTCCGCAAAAGACAGACATGTGGTATCTAATATGGTCATATTTCTGCAGGTCACAAATGTCCCCTTCCCCCTCCCCTCTCCCCCCCCCCCCCACACATTGAAGACATCTGACAACTCGTATCTCGGAATACTCAAGCCACCATTGCGATAGCAGATTGGTACACATGATTCCCACACAGTAGTCTGTCTTGTATACCCACTAGTCACTTACATGAGAACATTTCGAAGACATCAGACACTAGGAAGGCAAATGAAGTGTCAAACATTCCGGGTACAGAAGAGAGAGCAGATGTGGAAAGAATACTATGAAGGCCTCTATAAGGGGGTAAATTTGTTTGATGTGATAAAAGAAGAAGCATTTGTTGTTTTAGAAGAGATAGGGGACCCAATATCAGAATCAGAATTTCAGAGAACTTTGGAGGACTTAAGATCAAATAAGACAGAAGGGATGGATTACGTTCCCTCAGCAATTCTAAAATCATTGTGGAAGTGGCAACAAAACGACTGTTCACGGTGGTGTGTAGAACGTATGAGTCTCGCAACACACATCTGACTTTCGGAAAAATATCATCCACACCATTCCGAAGACTACAAGAGCTGACAAGTGCCAGAATCATCGCAAATTCAGCATAACAGCTTAAGCTTCCAAGTTGCTGACAAGGACAATACTCATAAGAATGCAAAAGAAAATTGAGGATGTGTTAGATGGCTATCAGTTTGGTCTTAAGAAACGTAAAGGCACGAGAAAGGCAATTCTGACGTAGCTGTTGATAATATAGGCGAAACTAAAGAAAAATTACGTCACGTTCATAGGATTTGTCGACCTGAAAAAAAGGGTTCGACAATGTCCAATGACTGACGGAGCAAGGAGTACATAAAAAGCAGACCAGCACTGGCAAAAAGGACATTCCTGGCCAAGAAAACTCTACTAGTATCAAACGTAGGCCTTAATCAGAGAAAGTAATTTCTGGGATTATACGTTTGGAGCAGAGCTTTGCGTAGCAGTGAAGCATGGACAGTGAGAAAACCGGAAGAGAAGAGAATCGAAGCTATTGAGATGTGGTGCTACAGAAGAATTTTGAAAATTGGTCTGCTGATAAGATAAGGAACAACGAGGTTCTGCGTAGAATCGTAGAGGAAAGGAATATGTGGAAAACACTGACAAGGAGAAGATACAAGATGATAGGACATTAAGACGTCAGGGAATGACTTCCATGGCACTAGAGGGTGCTGTAGAGGAAAAAACTGTATTGGAAGACTGATGTTGGAATACACGCAACCAATAATTGAGGACGTAGGTTGCAAGTGCTACTCTGAGATGAAGAGATGGCAAAGGAATGGAATTCGTGGCGGGCGGCATCAAACGAGTTGGAAGACTGATGACTCAAAAAAAAAAAAGAGAAATCCTATTTTAGTGAAAGACAGCCACTAGCTACAAGTATCAACTGAGCTCCAGATTGCAGTATAGTTGAAGTGAGCTAATTTTTCCAACTTTGACATCTCTCTCTATAAACATTCTGTATACATATTTTGATATGTATTAAGGTAGTAAAATGTGTCACTTTCTGACAGGTATTTAATGTCGTCTGTGTTTCATACTGTTGTTATTATCCTGTCGATATTACCCAGGGACACGGGGAAATACTTCCGCATTGCAGACTTAAGGAAATATTCATGTAGATCCGAAGGTATAAAACATTTTTCAATTTTTTTGTTTTTGGTATGCTATGCGTCTACCATTCCTGGGTCACGTGGGGTGCCATAAATATTTTCATTGAAGTGACAGATTCCAAAACAAAACCAAAAATCTCTTACGGTGTCGGTATTCACCCGGACTCTCCTATCGAATGTTTTATCTAATTAATGAATTGCGTTGTCATTTAGATTAGAGCAATAATGGCCATAGAACCACCTAGCCGGCGAAAGACTGCGTCGTCTACAGAAGAAAGGGATCTATAAATATCCAATAACTATGTCGTGGTATAGGTGAGGGGGTCGACGTACAATGATGTTCGAGACTATCGGAATGTGAGGGATATAAAATGCATAATGATGTATTTTGCATTATATTCCATTTATTTGGGACCTAAGCAGATGACATGGTTTCTTATCTTCCTTTATTTATTTAAATAAAATATAGATCATTACTATCATTATTAACGTCACAATCCACTGGTTGACACCCACAGTTGCGTAAAGGCCTCTGGAGTATTCTATGGATCAAGCCTCTGGAGCATTATGTGGATTATGGTCTCCTGTTAAATCTATCCATCGCCTATGAGGGCGTAGTATCTTATGCTGTGGTGTTCAACAGAGATCCTCCTTGGTGCATCTGTCATTTATTCCTCTCACTAAATCCATTAAGTAGGAAGATTTACGTAGTTATCTTTCAAATGAGCAGAACAGAATTTTTATCACCAATCTGCTCTCCCTCTAATGTCATGAGATTTTGTGGTGTTTTCCTTTGAAAAGTGTTTCAGCTTCACATATTTCGATTTGAATACGTTGCAGATACAGTCTCTCACCACTGCGGTTGCTAGTAAATAAATGGATAAAAGCAGTTCGAATACGTGTAATTCTGAAGTTCTGGTCGAAGCACAAAATATAAGCAAACAGCCTTATTTCGGAAGTGATATGATATTTATCATTTGATAGCGACATGCACATTACGTTGTCCGTACTCCATAGCTATTTTTACTCTACAACTGTTGTCCATAACTACAGTATCTACAGAATACATCTTTCACTTCCATCTATTGTTTGATTAGTGGGTTTGTTTTACTGTCTCAGTTAAAGCCCCCAACATTCGTTTGTCCTTCGCTCAACGACTAGCCTTCAGTCTTTACTGTTTTTCACATACGAAGTCGACGTGTCCCACTCACAAATGAAAACCACTTGCTGATTGTAAACTTTTAGCTGTCTAGTAATTGGAATACTGATTTTGAAAACATTGTTTATATCAAAAGCACTGTGAGGACTTGTTCTGTTCTGTTTATTTTTTTCTTTCCATTTCGTTCATTTCTTCAACGAAACCAATCAGAAGAGCAATAGCGACTGGGGACTATGGTAGGAGGGCAATGGTGACTTTGAATGAGATTTGATGTTGTACCTTCATACCAGATGTCATCACGACCCTCCCCTCTTGTAAGCCATTCCGCTTCTTCAGCCCCACAGCCTCCCCTCCCCACTTTCTGATAAACTTCTTAGAAATCAACAGGAAGAAAGATAAAATTAGCCGCATTTTAGAGTTCTAAGACAATTTCACTACGATAAATACACATAGTTACCACTCCCAGTCACAGCTCAGTATTTTACCGCTGTACGAGTTAATCCAATCACATTTCTCAATTCTCTCTAAGCCACAGCTCACTTCCACTTAATTTCTGGGAAGTAGGCCGTTCATTCAATGTTCCTAACTTCATTTAACGTCATAGTACATCTATCCCCATCGCCCCCCCCCCCCCCGCCTCCCACGACATATGTATTAGATATTTATAGTTTTCTTTTTTGTGTAGACTACAGCTAAGTGTACTGAAGCAATCTCACGCGAACTAGGTAGTTGGTAGTCATGTTTTCCTCTTTTAAATATCTGAATGACAATGAAATTCGTTTATTAAGAAATCATTCGAAACTGATTGCAAGTACTCCAATCAGAGAGTTTTCCAATGGCAAGAAAGTGTGGGCATGACATTATTCTTGTCCAGTTGTGGAGGAAATCGTGTAATGTCTCTGTGTCGTTGGAGATATTTGCACCACCACCAATGATAGTTGGTTTTCTGTACCGCAGGAGTCTACAACACGTGAAACATCATACTATGACCAGTTTTGATATGATATTATTGCTTTATTTTCTGAGATGTTCTGGATTTCCTACAGCTACTACGAACAATATAAGCCTAAATACATGAGTGCTGATTATGTCGGCATCGTGGACATGGTAAAGTGAACAACGTACTAAATAGCCTCTACCAGAACGAAAAGCATGGTGAAGCAATGCGAGAAAACGATGACTTCCTCTCCAGCAATCACTGGTGTGGCTGCTATTTAACCGTTTGCGAGCACGGCTGAGAGCCACCCATCACTTCCGCATCAATCTTTAACAGGTTGCGAAAGGCATAGCGTCCACTAGGGCACCATACTCCCTACACGGCAGCGAGAAAGAGAAATAGTCGATACTGAATTCGTCGCTGCTTTGTTTCCGTGTTCATCTGCGAAAAATTACAGTCCGAGAATCCCATGTGATGGAACAACACACCATTCTGTCACTTTACTAGCGTGGAAAGGCGCTCATGAACGTCATTGGCATTTGTGTTTGCCCCGCAACGGTGGTTCCATTTTTTCATATAACCTGCGAGATGAAAATGTGCCTCATCTGACATCCACAACTTATTTAAAAATTCATCGTCATTGTTTACTTTTGTTATTATTTGTTGACAGAATCTAATAGTAACCGGTAATCGCTGTCCTTCAATTGTTGCAACATCTGTAGGTTGTACGGATGAAATTTTAATGATGATGAAGAATTCTGCGAATACTCACCCGGGAATTTCCAACAACTGCTGCTTGCTTACGAGCTGAACGCCGTGGGCTCCGTAAGACAGACACGCGTACAACATCAATGTCTGCTGAAGAACGCACACTTGTTGGTCGTCCTGTTGGTTTCTTCTTGAGGGCAGATGCAGTCTCTTCAAAGTTATTAATCCAACATTTTATCGCGTGTTTCGACGGAACGGCACCGCGACGACCTAAATCATAAAAACGTCGAATCTCCCTCTGCGCCGCTGCCAAACTATCATTGTCTTAACAAAACATTTTTTTGACTAATGCACGCAGTTGCGCGTGTCACTGATCTATAATTACCGAAATGGCGGATTGTTTACTCATTAACTGACAAAAACCTGCAGTGCTGCCACCTGCCCATGGCTGCCACTAATCATTTCAAACATTCCCATTTTCTGAGTCACCCTGTCCTTCAACATTCCGCTAAGTGTTAGCATTATAATTCTGTATTCTTGTATGTTTTTGACATTTTAAATGTATTTCCAGCTCCCTGCTGACTCTAATAGTTGTATCAGACTTGTTCTTCAGCATTGTTTTCTTTTGTTATAAAAAACACAAAGAAAATGTTGCTTGAAGGCAAACGAAACACTCCGTTTTATTGGCAGATCACTTAGAAGATGAAACAGATCTACTAAAGAGGCTGCCTACAATAGGCGTATGCGTCCTCTCTTGGAGTACAGGACAGGATTAACGGAGTACATCAACAAAGTTCAAAAAAAGATAGCCAGTTTTGTATTATCGAGAGACAGGGGCGAGAGCGTTACGGTTATCATACAGGATTTGGGGTGGAAATCATTAAAACAAAGGCGTTTGCGGGATCTTCCCACGAAATTTCAAACACCTATTTTCTGCTCCAAATGTGAAAATATCTTGCTGAAACCGATCTACATAGGGAGAAACAATCATCATCATAAAATAAGGGAAATCAGAGATCGCAAGGGGAGATACAACTTGCAATTTTTCCGCACGCTATTCGAGATGGGAATAATAGAGAATAAGTGTGAGGGTCATTCGATGAACCTCCTGCCAGGCAGTTCAGTGTAGATGTAGATGTAGACAGATGTGAAAAAAAAGATGCTGATCAAGCATAGAAATTCAGACACACATCCACATAAGCAGGCCACATCCACAAAAGCAGGCCGTCTGACACACAGACACACACACACACACACACACACACACACACACACACACACATACACAAACCCACGCTTTACCCAAAAATAATGAATCTCACTGAGAAAATCATGTGCGAAGTGGAAATAAAACTTGTAGTGAAAGGCCATAAATATAATATTAAGAGGAACAAATTAACAAATTCAGGCGTTGGGAATGTGAAAAGAATATACACAGCGATTATAATTGAAGCTAGACTTTCAAACCGCTGTAGAAATAACACAACTGGTCAGAATGACGTCAAATTGCAGCAGAATATTATAGGAGAAGGGGGAGACGTATGGCAGACGAAAAATAAATAGTTACAAAATGTAGCATTAGAAGGCACCTTAAGCATCATAATTTAATAATCGTCGACTACAAATGATAAGTCAATCATACAACAATGCCTAAGGTGTGCGTTTTGCGTAGAACAACCTGTACTACTCAGTGTGCATGGGTGTACAGGTGTCAGACTGTTAGTTACGTAAGCCCATCCACTAAGGCAAGGTCGTATCACATCGGATGGGAAAAACCAGTTTTTAATTGTCCTTAGGCCAAAAACCGCATAAAAAGCATCACTCACATTGGTTTTTAATTGTTCTACGGCCAAAACCCGCGTAAAAAGCACCAATCACATCCTTTTTTTAATTGCCCTGAGGCCAAAAACCACATAAAAAGCATCAATCAAAATTAAATGGGATCATTAATTTCAGTGTGATTGGTGCAAAGCATGATCGATTTGTTATCCACCATTTTCTGCAACAAGTTAAAATCGAGGAACACCACGTTCCACAACTGATCGAAGTGTTTCCGGGGTCACGTTCAGAATGTGTTGCGCAATGGGTGCCTTCACTGCAGCTAAGTTTGCAATCGGAACACTGAACACAACATCTTTCAGATAGCCCCACAGCTAGAAGTGACACGGATTAAAATCAGGTGACCGGAACGGCCAGGCTGTAGGAAATGGCGGATGATAATTCTAGCATTTCCGAAATGGCGTTTCAGCAGCTGCTTAACTGGATTTTCAGTGTGCGGAGGTGCGCCATCTTACATCCACGCTGTTAGAGGGCTGGAATGACGTCGTTGCGCAAATGACGCACATAGCGCTTACCAGTAACAGTACAGGTAACAGGACCAGAAGCACCTGTCTCTTCGAAAAAATATAGCCCTATGATAAATGATGCCCTAAACCCACACCACAAAAAAAATGTTCAAATGTGTGTGAAATCTTATGGGACTTAACTGCTAAGGTCATCAGCCCCTAAGCTACTACACTACTTAACCTAAATTATCCTAAGGACAAACACACACACACACGCCCATGCCCGAGGGAGGACTCGAACCTCCGCCGGGACCAGCCGCACAGACCATGAGTGCAGCGCCCTCAGACCGCTCGGCTAATCCCGCGCGGCCCCGCCTCACACAGAGACATTTTCAGGATGAGGTGGTACTCTTCGATTTGCGTGTGAATTTTTCGTTGCCCACATTCGACAATTATGTGTATTGACATATCATGTCAGATGGAAGTGGGCTTCATCTGTCGACAAAATCTTCCACGGTCAATAATTGGTCCACTGCCTTGAGAGCAAGAAATTCTAAAGCATAGATCTCTCTTGCTGGCAGGTCGACAGGAAGCAACTCGTGCACATGCGTAATTTTGAATGGATAGCAAAGAAGGATGTTTCGATGGATTTTACGCCACCGTTCTCACGGGTATGTCCAATTTTCCGGCAAATCTCCACCACTCGTCTCCCCCTGCTGAGGCCACTGCTTCACTGACGTCAATCAATTTGTTTCCTCTCTCTACCAGGTTGCACACCAAAAGAACCCGTCTGTCAGAATCATTTTCTCCAGACCCACTGCAGTCATCGGGCCAACGCCTTTTTTTCAACCCCTTCAGTGTCCGCAACTTCTGCAGAGCGACGTGCGCACAGTCATCATTCCTGTAATACAGCTTTACAAGCACAGCGCGATGCTGCATTGAAACAGTCATGGCAAACGTCGCAGACGCGAAAGGAGGGAAAGCCGTGTACCTGGCGTGTTTACACCAACTTCAATGTGTCGTGCGCATGAAGGTGTTTTCATTTACGTATTCTGACACATACAGCGCCATCTGTTGCTCAATTTTCACACTATTTTTTTTTCTTCTGCCATACGTTTTCCCCCTTCTGCGGTAGTATTCCATTGCAATTTGACGCCATTCTGACCAGTGGTGTTTGTTCTACAAGGTTTGAATGTTTAACTTTAATAATAATCATCCTGTATTAAAGGACGAGAAGGAAAAATTAAAACAACGATATAGCGTAGAACAAAACAGGAAACTGATAGCAAAACAAGTAAATTGCTTCAACAAGAACAATGAAGCACGAATAATTAACTCAATAAAGGAAAAAAAACTACAGGAAAAGTAGACAGAAGTAACACTGCAGAAATAATAAATGGAGAGAAACATATGAATAAAACAACAATAACTATCTCCCACCTGTTTCCCGATAGTACAAATCGTGCTACCTTTTCTTGAACTTTGCCGATGTACGCCGTTAATCCTATCCCGTACTCCAGGAGAGGAGGGCCACGCGTAATGTAGGCAGTCTCTTTAGTAGATCTGTTGCATCTTCTAAGTCTTGTGCCAACAAAAATCAGTCTTTTGTTTGCCTTCCCCACAACATTTTCTGTGTGTTGTTTCCTACTCAAGTTGTTCGTAATTGTAATTCCTAGGTATTATTCGAATTTACGTTTTTAGATTTGATTGACTAATCGTGTGACCGAAGTCCACGGGATTCCTTTTAGCGCTCATGGGGATGACCTCACAGTTTTCATTATTTAAGATCAATTGCCAAGTTTCACACTATACATATATCTCTTCTAAATTGTTTTGTGATTGGTTTTGATCTTCTGATGATTGTACTAGACGATAAACGACAGCATTGTCTGCAAACAACCTAAAATGGCTGCTCAGATCTTTTTGTAGGTAAGAAACGGCAGAGGGCCTATAACATTTCCTTGGGGAACGCCAGAAATCACTTCTGTTTTTCTCGATCACGTTCCATCATTACTACGAACTGTGACCTCTCACACAGTAAATTATGAATCCAGTCGCGTAACTGAGGCTCCGTAAGCACGCAGCTTCGTTAGAAACCGCTTGTGAGATACAGTGTCAAAAGCATTCTGGAAATCTAGAAATACGGAATCAATTTGAAATCCTTTGTCGATAGCACGCAACAGTCTGTGTGAATAAAGAGTTAGTTGTGTTTCACAAGAGAGATGTAATAGAAATCCGCGTTAACTATGCGAGAACAGCTCGTTCTATCAGAGGTAATTGATAATATTCGAACACAATATACGTTCCAAAATCCTGCTGCATATCGACGTTAATGATATGGGACTATAAGTTGGCGAATTACTCCTACTGCCTTCCTTGAACAATGGTGTGACCTGTGCAACTTTCCAGTCTTTGTGTTCAGGTCTTTGAATATGGATGTTAAGTAATGAGCTATTCATCGGTGTACTCTGAAAGGAATCTAACTGGTATGCAGTCTGGACCGGAATACTTGCTGTTATTGAGTGATTTAGGTTCCTTCACTACTCCGAGGATATTTACTTCTAAGTGGCTCTTGTTGGCAGCTGTTCTTGAGTTCAGTTCTACATTATTTACTTCGTCTTTTTTGGTGAAGGAATTTCGGAAAGCTGTGTTTAGTAGCTCTGCTTTAGCAGAACTTTAATCTATGGTATAGCGCATAGAAGACATTGATTGTGTCTTTCCGTTAGCATAGTTTACACACAACTAGAATCTCTTTGGATTCTCAGCCAGGCTTCCAGAAAAAGTTTCGTTGTGGAAACTATTATAAGCATTGTAGTCCGCTCCACGTTCGAGCTTCTGTAGAAGATAGCCAAACTTTTGGATTTTGCGTTCGTTTAAATGTGGCATTCTCTTTTCGTTGTTCTGCAATAGTACTGCGACCTGTTTTGTGTACTATGAGGTACGGGGGGGGGGGGGGGGTGTCAGCTGCGTTGTTTATTAATTTATTTGGCATGAATCTCTCAATTGTTTTCTATACTATTTCTATGCATTCATCACATATAGTCTACACTATATTGCTAATGTGGAAGGAGTGGAAATTGTCTCCCAGGCAGGGGTCAAGCTGACTTTCATCTGCTTTTTTGAGTAGATATATTTTAAGTTTTTTTTCGTGGATTTTGGAATTAATGTAGTCAGTCTTGCTACGGCGACATTGTGTTCACTAATCACTGTATCTGTTTTGAGCTATTTAGTACCTCAGGAATATTTCTTCCTAAGAGGTCAATCGCTTAATATTCGAGTGGGCTCATCAACTAATTGCTCGAAAACGCGTTTAGCACAATTTCGGATGATGTTTCAAGTGTACCTCCATATTTAAACGTGTATTTTCGCCAAAATATAGATGGTAAATTGAAGCCACCATCAATTATAATTGTAAGAATTAGGTATGTGAAATTAGACTTAACTTTTCTTTGAACCTTTCAGAAATAATATCATCTGAGTTGGGAGGTCGGTGAAAGTATAAATCATTATTTTATTCCGAGTGCCAAGAAAGACCGCCACCCATACTAACTCAGAGGAACTATCAACATCAATTTCGCTACAAGGTAAACTACTACTAACAACAACAAACACACCACCGCCAACTTAATTAACCTATCCTTTCTTAACAACATTCCGTCCTTCGAAAAAATTTCTGCTGTACTTATCTCCGGCATTAGCCAGCTTCCAGTGCCTACAACTATTTGAGCATCAATGCTTTATATTAGCGCCTGTAACCCAGGTAGCTTCCCAACATAGCTACGATTATTTATAGTTGCAGAATTCTACTGGAGACATTAGTGAAAACGCAAGAACCGTGTGTAATAATTTAGATTAATACGCAGAGATTCAAAAACTAGACTACCAAAGTACACAGGTGGGGCTAAATAATTCGCTCCTGGTTAGGAACTCGTAAAATGCTACAAAAATGGTTACTTTCTGTTGCTGCTGTTTCTCGGTCAGCGGCAACTGCCAGAATAACTACTGCCAACAGGTAGAGATAGTGTTCTTGAATATCCTGTTCATTGCGGCCAGTTGGCTGTCACATCTACATTTTGTATCTTTTCTGTCGCGTCTTACGAAACGTGAAACCGTTATAGCATTATTCTAGTTTAGGAAATGTACAGATAATCTTCCAAGTATATAATTATACAATATGTATAACATCATGATGATTTATGAGGTAATAGGTAACATTCCGTGTCATAAGTGCTAATCACATACTCTAGCGCAGCTGGACTCGCATTGGAAGGTGAGGGTTTTACACAACAGACTGGCAACCAGAAATTATATCTTCCATAACTTCCACCTAAAAAGTAACGTAAACAGTGGGATGTTTCTTCTGAAGGGACTCCAGCTGAATATCTCTACCATCCTTGTTTAATTCGAATCTGTACTCCATATGCAATGACCTCATTATCGACGGAACGTTAAGCCCCAGTCCTCCTTCAAGTGTCACATATACGTATATAAGTTTATTTCAGTTCGTATCAAGTACTAAACGTGAGCTACAGCCCGAGGTAATATGCAGCGTCTGCTAAACTAATGACGACAGGAAACATACAATGATTTAATAGATTCTGTACCGTTAGCTCATGATAAGAAAGTAGCAATCAGGGCTACTTTCTTGAAAAAATATTCTACATCAGCTACTGTCGCAGTCTCCACATCGGAGCTTATTTGTTATGTGTCAAAGCAGCTACGTAAGATTATAGATTCCATGATGGCCTACTTGGCTTTATTTCTGTTTCTCAAAAGCGGTAGTGTCACCTTTCATAGCCTATCGACAGAATTAGTTAACACAGGACGTGTGATATTGTGTGCCACAAACTCATGGACGTTTATACGCACTAGGTGCGGAACCTACCTGAGCAGTGTGAGGAAGAACACCGTAAAGCATTTCTGACCAAGACTCTGCGGGAATCCTACACCGAATTTAGGGAGGAACGCGTTGGTAGTGCTATCAAACACTTCAAAAATGGTTTTCAATGCAAATCACGCTTAATACTTCGTGTGATACGGATTGTTAGATAAGCTATGGCTTGGCACAATATGCTGGTCGAACGAATTTGTTGTCCGCTGCTCGTGGTCTAGTGGCTAGCGTTGCTGCTTCTGGATCATGGTGTCTCGGGTTCGGTTCACGGCGGGTTTGGGGATTTTCTCTGCCCGGAGACTTGGTGTTTGTGTTGTCGTCATCATTTCATCATCAGCATTCGTGACAGTATCAACATTGGGGTGTGTGAAAACTGGGACTTTGTACAGGCGCTGATGACCGCGCAGTTGAGCGTCCCACAATCCAAACATCGTAATCATCGAACGTATTTATGAGTTTTCCATCACGTTGTCAGGTAATATATTGTGTACATATTTTTTGTTGGTTTCACTGTGGGTATGTACAGAAAAGTTATACGGAGAGACATGCTTTCTACCACTAGGTTCACTAATTATGTATTTTCCTACCTATGTTTCCGGTTACTAGCCCACCGTCTAGCATAACTGGCAAAGATGGACAAAGCTCTTCTTGTGCATAATGGTAAAAACGTATCCAATCTAATGTTGTTGAATCGAATTCTTAGTTTTTTATTTATTTCAGTAATCTGTGTGAATGTATTATTTTGTATCTTTCGTAACAGCGATTAATGTATTCGATGACTGTAAATTACTTATGTTTATTTTAGTACCAATGTGCCCAACATATTTGTCAGGTGAGCTGGACACAAAACGTAGGCTGCAAAGATAAATAATTAGTGAACAACACAGGAAGAAAACGTGCTTCTTTCATGTTGCACACATTCTGAAATAAACGTACTTTAAAAAAAAAAAAAATATGCCCGAACTCCTGTGTATTTTCTTTCCATCCATTTGTCATTATTTTTTCGGCTGATCATTTAGTCTTGTTTCATGATTTTGGATAAATACTAGCCTCAATTAAATATTTTAACAGAAATCGATTGACAACAGACGAGTTACTTGAAATTAAAATATGTCCTTCAGATAGGTAACGTTTGTGCACGGAACGTAATCATCTTGCAAAGTGGTATTCCATCCTAATCCATATTGGCAAGATCATAGTGTACAGCGTGTTGATGTAATAGCCAAAACATTGGTACTGTCATGTAACACAACTATACAATAGCATGTCTTCGTGAATGTATAAGCGGCAGTCAAATAAAAACGAGACATTTCGAGAAAAATAAGCAGACTGTTTATTATTTCAAAAGTATTCGCCAGAACTGTTAAAATACTTATTCCACTGCGGGGCAAGACGGTCAATGCTATCGTGGAAAAGTATTTGCTGTTCTCTACGCAAACATTATTGTGCACGTCATCGCCCAAAGCACATTGACAGCCATGAACGCCTTTCTTTGGGGCTCCAAAAATATGTAAATCGACAGGAAGAGATCGGAACTGTGTGACGGATGTGTAACGGTTTTCGGCTTCCCAGAGAAACTTCTGCAGTCTAATCGAAGCAACCTTGGCAACATGTGGACGTCATTCACTTGTCACCTGAAGATGGCTTAGAATCCGATAGCTGGTCGTGGGCAAATAAATATAATTTTGTATAACATTAGCAGTTGTTTCTCGCTTTTAAAAGAAACTATGTTCACTAATAAACGAAATAAATTAGTGTTGCCTTAATTGCTTAGAATTCTTAGTACACATGTTTCTAATGTCGTCTGGGATGCTGACATCACAGGCTCAAAGCTTCGAACTTGTAAAACAGCATCCAGGGACAGTTTCAATAAAACCTTTGCCTTAGCGGAGTTTATGAACTGTCTGCGGATAAATAGCCCAATACGGAGATCTGCCAAATAACAAATATGATTTTGGCTTATATAGTTCCAAGTTGTTATTGGGGAAGGACCAGACACTTAGCATACTTCTTCATTTAAATTTCTGTCACACTTGTGTGTACACGCAAACATGGCGTGTTAGTCCAGACTAATAATGCGGTTTATGAAAACTGTTATGTTGTACAATATGAAATAATCTTAACCTGCGGACTAATATTGCGTCATGGTGGGTGGGTGATTGAAACAGCCGAGAAATATCTTTTCTCATTTCACGGTGGCTGTTCAGAGCACACACTTATCAGGGAGCGTTGGCTGTTCTGGTCTTTCATTGGCTAGCTTTCAAGAAAAGAGAGTTCAAAACGGCCCAACTCTAAGGGGTGACGTCAGTCTGTGGGTGGACGTGCATAGAAAAAGAGGTACATAGCTCAAAGGTATGTTTTATCCTATGTCACTTGTGTGTCATTATTTTCAAATCGATAATGATAACGAATGGTGCACATTTCACCAGGATACGTATTGTGATAAATAAAAGTATCATGGAGTCCCTAAAAATTGTTTGAGAATACACTGCCAGTATCCAAGCATCTTTTGAAACTTGCAGAAACTCTCATTACAGTCAAACTGAGTACTATGAAATGATCCAAGACCCATCAGTTGAGTAAGGAGCACTACTATAGAAGGCAAAACGTGAGTGGAGGGAATATTTGTGATGCGTGTCTGAAGTGTCCATGTGTACCTGCAACACTCATTTGAAGCACCTGGCTGCTGTAGTCAGCCCACGTCATGACATTATCAATGGTAACGACGACTGGAGTTGTTGCTAGCTGACCCCAGGTTAGGCGCTGCGGAAGGTTGGTCACAGCAGGGTGAGACACTCTTGCGGGGTACTCAACGAAATGCGGAACGCCGAACCATCATTATATCCGAAGCGTTTTGGCACTGAACGTCAGTTTGTAAGTTCTATTTTTGATCTGAGCATGGTAGTAGCGGAAATGTCACTATCATCTTCGTTGGCCTCGAGTTTTAATCCTTTTGGCTTATACCGCCTCAGCATCGTTCACGAGATCTCTTTAAGGAGATTTCATCGCTTCTCTTCCACAGTGGGATATACAGCTTCAGTTATGCTACTGTTAGACATACATCGTAACTGATTTTTCCATTTCAGTCTGTATTTTTGAGTTGTGGTTGTAATGGATTCAACTTTTAGTTCTTGGGTAATGTCGCTATTTCTTTTATGGTCTAGCAATGAATACCCAGCTACAAAGTGGAGACACTTCATCTCTGACTATTCGGTTCGTCAAAACTGATCAGATGTTGGTATCTAATATTCGCTATTCTGCAGCAGGAAAGGCAAGGCTGTTATTTTGTGAAGTATAATTATTGTCACCTTCCCTTGTCATGTTTTAACGAACGTTGTGTGGTCCGCAGAACTGCTTGAATCTGTCAAGATTTATCCATGTATCATATGACTTGGAAAATTTACAACTGGGCCCTACATATTCTCTTACTTGTTCAATTAGTTGCCCACCTACACTGAAGAGACAAAGGAACTGGTACGCCTGCCCAATATCGTGCAGGACCCCCGCAAGCACGCTGAAGTGCCACAACAAGACGTGGCATGGTTTCGACTAATGTCTGAAGTAGTGTCAGAGGGAACTGACACCATATATCCTGCAGGGCTGTGCATAAATCCGTACGAGTACGAAGGAGTGGAGACCTCTTCTGAACAGCACGTTATAGGGCATCGCAGATATGGTCAATACTGTTCAAGTGTGGAGAATATGGCGGCCAGCGGAAGTGTTTAAACTGAGAAGAGTGTTCCTGGAGCCACTCTGTAGCAAACGTGGACGTTTGGAGTGTCGCATTATCCTGCTGGAATTGCCAAATCCGTCGGAATGCACAATGGACATGGATGGATGCAGGTGATCAGACAGGATTCTTACGTACGTGTCACCTGTTAGAGTCGTGTCTAGACGTGTGAGGGGTCGCATATCACTGCCACTGCACACATCCCACACCATTACAGAGCCTCTACCAAGTCCCCTGCTGACATGCAGGGACCATGGATTCATGAGGGTGTCTCCCTATCCGTACACGTCCAACCGCTGGATACAATATGAAACGAGAGTCGTCTAACCAACATGTTTCCGGTCACCAACAGTCCAATGTCGATGTTGACGGGCCCAGGTGAGGGGTAAAGCTTTCTGCCGTGCAGTCATCAAGAGTACACGAGTGGACCTTTGGCTACAAAAGCCCATATCGGTGATGTTTCGTTTAACTGTTCGCAGGCTGACACTTGTTGATGGCCCAGCATTGAAATCTGCAGCAATTTGCGCAGATATTGCACTCCTGTCACGTTGAACGATTCTCTTCAGTCTTCGTTGGCCCCTTCCTTGCAGGATCTTATTCCGGCCTCAGCGGCGCCGGAGATTTGATGTTTTACCGGATTCCTGATATTCATGGTACAATCATGAAACGGTCGTACGGGAGAATCCCCACTTCATCGTTACCTCGGAGATGCTGCGTCCCATCACTCGTGCGCCGACTATACCACCGCGTTCAAACTCACTTAAATCTTGATAACCTGCCATTGTAGCAGTAGTAGACGATCTAACAACTGCGCCAGACTATTTGTCTTATATTAGCGTTGCCGACCGCAGTGCCGTATTCTGCCTGTTAACATACCTCCGTATTTGAATGTTCAGCCGGCCGGTGTGGCCGAGCGGTTGTAGGCGCTACAGTCTGGAACCGTGCAACCGTTACGGTCGCATGTTCGAATCCTGTCTCGGGAATGGATGTGTGTGATGTCCTTAGGTTAGTTAGATTTAAGTAGTTCTAGGGGACTGATGACCTCAGATGTTAAGTCCATAGTGCTCAGAGCCATTTTTTGAATGCGCATGTCTGTACCGGTTTCTTTGGCGCTTCAGTGTACAACAATTTTGGCTCTCTTGTGTTCCAATTCTTGAAATGGCATCACCTTTATTTTTCTTTCGATTTGTGATAAATCACAAATGTCATTATAAATAAAGGAACATGTAAAGGTTTTTAATAACAAAAATGTAAATGCAGTTTACTGTGGAAAGTAACTGATAGCAACGTTTCCACATTGTCGTATGTGAAAACGTTCCGTGTTACAGTGGTGTACTAGCCTAAACATTGTTATTCGCTGGGCACGGAAACAGGTAGCAGAGCCAAGTGGCAGCTGACGGTGTGGGTGCGCGTGACGTAATTAATCCCGGCAGACCGCGGCAGGCGCTGCGGCTGACTGGGACCCGGCGACCTCCCACGGCCAGTGGTATTCGGGCCTGCGGTATCTGGGCGAGCGCGGCCGCCGTTAGTCGCAGCCAACTTGCGGAAAACTACGTGCGGTCCGGGGCGTGCCCCGGACGTCCGCGCCGACCACCGGCCCGCTCCGGCCACAGCACGCCACGCCGCGCCGCGCCGCTCCGCGCTGGCCGGATCAATGGCCCGGGAGAGCCGGGGATTCTAATGACGGCCCGCTAGGTGGCGGCTCGCCGCTCAAGTTGCCGCTAACAGCTTGACCTGTCGCCGTCGCCGCAGCCGGCCGCCACACCGCAGGAGTTCTGCCGCAAGCTGCGGCCGGCGCCCACTGGTGGCAGCGCTCCGCTACGGGGGCCGATCGCCACGTGGATCTCTAGTGCCGTCTCTGCGGGAGTCCTCATCTTCAGTTGTCCAGTACTGAATTCAATTCGGCGCAAACCAGTTTTCTTTGACCACTATAAGGACTTCAAAATTAGTAGCAATACTTGCACAAGGATATCACAACGCCACATGGCGGAATATTCCTGCAAGAGACTTCAAACGGCTTGTTGAGTCCATGCCACGTCGAGTCGCTCCACCATGTCTGTTAAAATTCGACATTTGGAGGTATCCCATGACTTTTGTCACCTGTGTGCATCGATGAAAACGGCGCATGTGTCTGAAGTAATTTTCACTCCCAAGTATCTTGTATCGTCAAATAAAAACACAGAAAAAAAGATCGATCATACTGTAAGCAGAATGTACAGAAAAGTAGGAGTAATAATGGAAAGCTGGTAAAGACGTGCCAGTAAAACTACAGCAAAGAAAATTATTTATCGTTATAACGCAAAAATCACACACTAGAAATTTGTTTGGAAGTAAAAGTTTGTTGTTTCAGGACATAGCATTCTGTCCTGGAACCATACATTTACATCAGCCAATAAAAAAAGAAGAGTAATGGATGTTATGATTACGTATCAGTAGAAATACGTAATATCTGAAGCTGTTTCAAGTACATCTTTCAAAATAAGAGAAATGCGCCAGAATTACTTCGTTGCTGTCAGTGTTCTTGTAAGAATTAGAAAGTGTGACCCAAATCTGAAGGATTACTAGTTACATGTTTGAATATTACTGCAGATAATTCAAATCCAGTGCACCTACGTCATTCACTCTTGCGTCAGACTGTGCTAGAAAGAAAAGAGAAAATCAGCCTCAAATTAACATCTCTGCATCTGTTGTGAGGTTTCCTACAGCTACATTCACGTGACTGCTCTGCAGTTCAGACATACGGACCTGGCAGAGTGTTCATCCAATCACTTTCACACTGTTTCTCTACCTTTCCGCTCTCTAACAGCGCGCGGGGAAAATGAACACTTATATTTTACCGTGTGAGCTCTTATTGCTCTTGTTTTATTATAACCATTGTTTCTCCCTATGTGGGTGGGTGTCAATAACATACTTTCGCACTCGTAGGAGAACGATAGAGAGTTTAATTTCTTGAAAAGGTGGCGCACCTTGAAAAACGCCTTTTTTTAATGATTAATTAAGTAACTACATTGTGTTGTTTCACTATGTCAAATAATATATTCTGATAATACATTCCGTTATTTTTGCCATTCTAAGAGAAAATCATATTCTTTTCGTATATGCAACGATATCGCATAATGTACCTTTACGTTTTTACGCGGAAAGCTACATTAAAATTAAGAAAACTTTCTAAATATCGTAAAATATGCAAAATAGGCTTCAGGCTGCTGTTATATAATTCATACTGCATCACATGAGCATACATATTAAAGGTATATATAAGTAGTACCAAAGGAAAACAACAGTTAATTTTACTTTCTGAAAAATTATGAAATTGTGATACACAACCTTCTTTGAGAGAGGTATTCGGTTTTTCAGGCCCTCTTCGCTTATTGTCTGTTGGGTTCCGTATCGGGATATTTTGTCGACGGTTGCTAAATAATTTTTCTGACGTTTCTCTAGCATCAGTGAGTGGAGTAGTCATATATTCATCGTCCATTGTGGGTGAACATTTGATAATGCCGGCCACTCGTGTTAGTGAAACATTAGAAAAATCACTAAGCAAACATCGGCCGAAGATCCCAAAGACTATTTCTAATAGACAATACATAAATATTTAGTACGTCTAGTAAGAAGACATCCCTGATCGAAGCGCATAGTTTAGGTCAGGATCGATCAGGGCGTTAAAAAATGGAAATGCCGTGTGGCTAGGGCCTCCCGTCGGGTAGACCGTTCGCCTGGTGCAAGTCTTTCGAGTTGACGCCACGTCGGCGACTTGTGTGTCGACGGGTATGAAATGATGATGAAAGACATACAACACCCAGTCATCACGAGGCAGAGAAAATCCGTCGCCCCGCCGGGAATCGAACCCGGGACCCCAGGCGCGGGAAGTGAGAACGCTACCGCAACACCACGAGCTGCGGACTGGGCGTTAAAAACTGCACGAGAACACAATGTCGTTCTCGGCACTGCTAGGTCCATCTCTGAATTACTCGGTTCAGTGCAACGTTTCATTTAGCAGTGCAGTCTGGTATTCATCAGTTTCGCAGAGTCGTGCGTCAGTGCTGTTTATCTTTTGCTGTTTGTTCGTGCTATTAAGGAAATTCGCAGGTCCGGCGTCTGTTTGCACAAATCGAGGAAGTCTAGCGATCTATTGTCACAAGCCTTTACAAAAAGAATCGAAATGACGGAAAAAAGTTGCGATATCTCAACATTATTACGCAGTCACATCTCGGCTATAGAACGACATCACAACACCATGCAGAAAGAATTTAGAAACTTAGTTAATGATGAAAGATCAACTGACCGGTTGTACGGGATTCATTGTTCTGTGCATCAAGAATTACTGGCATGGAGCACATGATGAAACAGTTTTCGATGCATTTTTAAGAAGATCTCGGAGGCTTTATATATTACTACAAAGAACATTAGTTATGTTGAGATTCATGGCTGGAACGGTTTTTCGATTTAAAACCCACTGCTGTTGGAAATGAAAGCAGAAGCGGAAATTAGAACATCCAGAATGGATTGCAGACCTTGCATTGTCAGTGGGCGTGACGACCTACAGCACACAGTGAGACGTTGCGTGATCAGAGAAAGTGCATCTCTGATATAATGAGGATTCATTTGGTGAAAGAGGCAAAATCTGACAAGAAACATCGTCCATTTTCCTAAGGTCAATGACATTAAAGAAAATACAAATTATGAAGAATTCACTGTGGAACTCCAAGAATTACATTGGTAGTTTTCTAAAGGTTTTGAGCACACAGCCCCTTTCACGCGTGTTTTTGAGCTGTATTCGAAACCCTTTGTCTTGTCAGTTGAAAGCACACCTGTGTACGTGCAGATGGAAATGATTCCCATTTAAAAGACAAATTCTATTTCATTGAAACTGTCAAAGAACTCTACATCATTTTCCTTGGGAAAAGTTTCCACGTCTCCATAATAAGGTTGCATTCGTGGTATAATTTTTCGATCAATGTAAGTGCACGAAAGGTTTCTTTCAGTTATGAAACTAAATAATCACAACTACATGGCAAAATGAGTGACGAAAATCTGGGATACCGTCTGCATCTGTCCATATAGCGGCACTTCGTCCGAATTAATGATTTTACTATGTCTTCAGTGCACCAGATATAATTAAATAATAGTGAAAATTTGCTTGTTTGTGATCTATGTTGTTGAGGGATATGAAACGTGAAACTAACCTGAACGCAATATTGCTTGTAGCTTGGAGAAGGTGGCCTCTAAACATTTTCAGACTGTGTTCAGTGTCCGGATTGATTGGTTGGTTCTTGATTTGGAGTAGGGGACCAAACTGCGAGGTTCTCGGTCCCAACGGATTGGGGAAGGATGGAGAAGGAATTCGGCCGTGCCCTTTCAAAGGAACCACCCCGGCATTTTCATGAAGATATTTAGGGAAATCACGATTGCCGGATGTGCGTTTGAACAGTTGTCCTCCAGAATGCGATCCCAGTGTGCTAACCACTGCGCTACATCGCTCGGTCCTGATTAGTTATGAAAACTATAAGCCGTCAGTGCGTAGTGACCACAGGGATAGAGCCTGCGACAGCATACTATACTGCTGGCCATTAAAACTACCACACCAGAAGGGATACTAAATAACGAAATTTTACTTGATGGGCCTACGCAGTATAGTAGGAAGAAAACGTGATTAAATTTGTAAGTGTGCACCAAGTGCAAAATTTAATTCAAATAGCGAAGCTAGTCTTATTTAAACCTGCAGCTTTCGTCGTCACTGTCATTGATGGTGAATCTTCTGACTCATTAGGTGTCATCTATTCCTCCTCACACTATTTCACTGTTCGACGTTGCAATCCCAGCACAGGGATAAAAAACGTCACCAACGAAAAGTATGAAGAGTAATATGACGTGACGTGATGACTGAGAAGATTTTGCCATCAGCTGCCTTTCATTGCTCAATGATAACGTCACCGAGATCTCAATGGCCTCGAACTTAACAAATATGTAACTGTTCTATTCAAACCACTGGTCGTAAGATCCAGAGGCAATCGTGTTGCGCACCCACCTGCACACATTTCCATCACGCCAGGTGGTAAACCCATATTATTATGACCAGTGCAGTACGGCAACGCATGTTCTCGTCTTAACCTCCACACATCGGCTGCGTGTGTTGAGAAGCTGTAAGCAGATTCAAAAATTGTCTGAAAAGACATGGTGCCAATCCTACGTCGAGTACTGCTGTAGGCGAGCCTCTCTCTGCCGCCACTGTCAAGGAAGGGCGAAACACTTGTCGTGCTGGCGGTCACTGTCCCTCCAGATTGTGCCGAGGCGAGTAGCAATGTACACTGAGGTCATGGGATACCTCCTAATAGCGTGTCGGACCTCCTTTTGCCCGGCTTAGTGCACTAGCTCGACTTGGCACGGACTCAACATGTCGCTGGAATTACTGAGTCATGCTGCCTCTATAGTTATCCATAACTGAGAAAGTCTTGCCAGAGCAAGATTTTGTGCACACACTGACCTACCGATCGCGCCCCATAAACCTTCGATGGGATTCATGTTGGGCGATCTGGGTGTCCAAAACATTCGCTCGAACTGTCCAGAATATTCTTTAATTACGAAAATCAATGTGGCTCGATGTCATGGCGCTTTTTTATCCATAAAAATTCCATCGCTGAATGGCTTCAAACGTATTTTAATTTCTGGTTTGACGTAAACGAGGGTTCTGATACAAAATCACGTACAGGAATAGTAAACTCTAATAATTATTCATAAGTTTGCAGCAAAGAAGATCACAATATACTTACGCAATTTGCAAGATACGTTCATACAGCACATCACTAACCATCAGTGCCCCATTCCATACCGACACAGAATTTAAATGTTCATTTAGTTTAATCAAATTTAGTTTAGTCAAATTAATCTTACAATCTTAATATTCTTCCCACATACAGTGCTCACTTTTTCGTCTCTGTATTTGCCACATATGCACGACCCCCACAATATCCAAACTAATTTGTATCATCTGATGATGAATCGACAGGCGATTCGAAACCGGTCATGAATAAATAAAAATTGAAGAAAAAACGGCGATTGGTTCCAGTAATTCCTGAAACCTTCAAGAAGACAGTCTTAGTATTCCAAATCCAGAATGGATAAAAGTTCATTACAGTTTCGCCTAACAGAATACACTTGACTAACACGATACGACTAATCGTATCATTGGCGAGCAAACAGCATTTAACATTCTCGACATGCATTTCATCATTTTATTCAAAAATTACTCTTATGCGTATCAGGATCCTATGTACGTAACGATGCTCGGAATCGATTACATCGATTATTACTGCTGACTATACACGTACATAATGTTAAAATGCTAATAAAAACTAGTCGTGTGAAAAAACTAGAACCTCACATACTGTATTCGTGGCAACGCTGGCTAAGAACACAGGGCAGCTTTGGTACATCTGGCTTAAATCCTGGCGAGCGTATGGCAACCAGCGTTTTACGGGCTATACTTCAATGTGATACTCACTGTAAAGATACCGAAACTGAGTCACATCAATGCAATTATGTAGCGTGGTTTAGCCGAAGTGGGACCACCTCCACATTGGTTCACCAACGGCACTGCCCGCAGGTTGAAGGATCAGTGCCGGTGATCAGTGAGAGCTCGGTAACTACACTGACATAAAAAACCCTCAAAAAATCCCAACTAAAGAAAGAGTTGTGCGGCATAAGCGAAGGTTTGTATGTACGTTACTACACTTGAAATATGATGTCCGTTACAATTTTGCGCCAGTCGCATAAGAGTGGTGCTAGTAGCGCCAATATAAATGCAAAGCAGATTTGCTTTAAATTCACTCTGTAACGGCCGTGAGCGTCAGTTAGCTTTGAGATTGGACGTTGTGAATTGATGTTTGTCTTGAGTGACTGTAAGGCGAAAAAGACGTCATTAACAACACCTCACTGACTTTGATCAATGTCGTGTTACAAGAAGCCGGACGTTCCTTCTGCAATGTTGCAGAAAGGATTGGCAAGGATGTAGCAATTGTATATGGTTGCTGGCACCGGTAGTCATCAGAATGTAAGGTCACAAGGAGATCGGGCTCCAGGCGGCCACTTAGTACTACTGAAAATGGAAGACGATCGTGTTCCGTCTTTGGTTCTGGTGCATCATACTCCATCTGGAGAAGCAATGCGAGCAGCGGTTGGCACCACAGTGACACAATGAACTGTCACAAATCGGATACTTCTAGGGCAGTTCCGAATCAGACGCCCTGTAGAGTGCATTCCACTGATCATAAAACACGGCCATTTTCAACTTCAGTGGTGTCAAGCGGGAGCTCATTGGAGGGAAGGGTGCAAAAAAAATGTTCAAATGTGTGTGAAATCTTATGGGACTTAACTGCTAAGGTCATCAGTCCCTAAGCTTACACACTACTTAACTTAAATTATCCTAAGGACAAACACACACACCCATGCCCGAAGGAGGACTCGAACCTCCGCCGGGACCAGCCGCACAGTCCATGACTGCAGCGCCTTAGACCGCTCGGCTAATCCCTCACGGCGGAAGGGTGCTGGTCGGCTGCGTTTTCTGATGAAAGCTGGTTATATCTCGACGCCAGAGAGGGCCATTTTTTAGTTAAAATTAGCCCAGTTGAGGGCCTGCAATCAGTCTGTCTGTGTGCTAGTCACGCTGGACCTACACCTAGAACTTTGTCTGGGGGCGATTTTATGTGACAGCAGGGGCGCTCTCATGCTTATCACAAGCACTCTCGGACGATAATTCCAGCGTCAACCACAACCAGTATTAAATGTCCCTGCATTGACCAAATACAGAAGGCATGGAACACCATTCCACAAGCTGGCATCTGGCAGCTGTACAACATAATGGATGCACGTTTGTATGCTTTCATTCAACATTCTGGATGCTGCAGCTGTTATTAGTGCACCAGAATTTCACATTTGCAATTGTTTATCTCGCGCTTACGTTAATCTATGATCTTGCAGTATTAATCACTTAAATATGTTACCCGGACAAATGCATTTTCGAAATTTCATTACTCTGCATTAATTATTATTTAGTGTTGCGGTTTTTTATTCCGTCATTGTATCTTAATATTAAAAGGTAACACCATCTCTGTTTAAAAACTGATGTAGACCCATACGTTTTATATGTCCGTGTAGGTACTCGCGTTACTGCAGACAAATCAGTTTCCTGCTTCAAGGTACAGGACGTGGCTGTAAGATTCTTCACGACTTAGCGAACAATGTCTGTCTACCTGGAGCTAGTCTCATGGGACCGCAGAGATCGTAGATGTCTCCCGTCATTTCAATGGCAGTCGTGATATCCAGACTAACACTAGCAACCGTATCCCCTAAGGATGAACCCCAGCGACGGCAGGTGACGGTAGTATGACTGTTGGTTTCGAATGAACTATCCCAGCCCATATGTTGCTTCTAACACGTGAAGTTTCGTCTGCCCAACTGTGAGTGTTGTGCTAATCCACAATGCCATCTCCAATGAACATGCTTCCTTAGAAAACACCAAAAATCGGCATTTTGGCTGCAGTATGTTACACTGTAAACATCATGTTACTCATGAGGATCGTGCTCAAGTCCTGTTTCCTGGACATTTTTTGTCCGTAGACACTCCTTCACAGGTTACCACGAGACGTGCCCAAAGCTTGCAGCATTTGGCGACTGCTGACTGCTGCCCCTTAGGACTCTTCTTAAACATCATCATTAACGTCAGCCATTCGAACAGAGCTTGGACGTCCGTCATCCATTCTTGATGTCTTCTATTGGATATAAATGCAGATACAGTGATACAGCATTCGATTCGCATACCACACATATTGGAAAGACATCAATAGATAGAAAAATATAAGAAGAACCATTAATACAATTGACTGCATGTACACACAAAAATTTTGGAAAAAGAAGATCATTCAGTAAAAGCGATAGCTGTTGCAACTTTTCGTAGTATTCTTTCACTTCCTGTGAAGGTCTAATGGTTCGAAGTATTTCTTAAGCGAAAATTTTCCGCATTTTCTTGTCTATCAAGTCTGTAGTAGCTCTCCCGAAATTCATCCTGTTTGCCAAGCAGCTCTACATATTAACCGTTGTCGATTTTTATCCACACTGATAAGCTTTCATCGATGCGACGATCCTACAGAATGAAACAATGCTGTGGAATATGACAGCTTGTCACTGACGTCACTTCCATTACATTGTACACTGATTGTCTGTGTTACGACAGACGTTGCAAACGTTCTCAGGATAAAACATGTTTGATACAAATAGCTTCAAGATTGTACGAACTTTGCAAAAGCAGAGTTCTTCGATGATGTATGGGGATATTTCAGAGAGCAACAATTTATATTTGATCGAGCAGATCGTGTAAACGAATTTAAGCTCAATAGATAATAGATCTGAGCCGTCGAAAATGGTAAGGTATCTCGTTTAAAAGGTTTTCACAATAGCAGACGCAAACAGTGAGTTAGATTTGACACTAAGGGATTCTACCGTCCTGTTATTAACGACTGAACTTCCTCAGTTAAAGCGGGAGGATTCACCCGTTCAAAAGGATGAGCACTTGGAAAGTCCAGAATGTTGGACGGTCTTGTAACTGATTACAAGTGTAATAAGATAGTCTACTATGAAATCACGAACGAACTTATAAGGCAACAAACACGCATAAAGAAAGGATTTCTTAAAATCTGCTCTTGATGGAGAAACTGAAAATAATCATGTATGTCAGGTTAGGGTAAAGATAGTAAGAACAGAAGTAACTGTTCACCTCCAAAGAATCAAAAACGAAAAACCTCTGGTACCGAAAACGCATTGACTAGCGTACTACCGAAAGTTCGCTAGAAGAACCTAAAAGAATCAAGTATGAAGTAAGATTATTCGTACACACTCGTAGTTGCTGTTTTCCAAAATGATGTGTAAGGCAGGATATAAGTGAGGAGAAAAATTATAGTTGGATGAGCAAGTGTATCATCACGATGTTAGTAAATGAGGTGTAAATTATTTGTTTGCTGTTTGTTTTGCGCAGAGGTACAGCAGCAGACCATACAACTTGCGAAAGACGACATCTGCATCTGCGAGAGCATAAAAGCGACTATAATGAACACTAACCACGATAGTATCGAGCAAAGCGAAAATATTTAACTCAGCGTTCTAGTGATTTGTCCAACGGTTCAATAATGAACTGATAATACTGCTCATTAGCGGTACTTCGGGTGTAAAAATGTTGATACAGCTATCAGTATACGTTCAAAGCATGGCATCCCCTTTTAAATCTTCTGGGCTACAACGGTTCGAATAAGCAGCCGCAGGCAGAGGCCTGCAACTGGGCGCACACAAACACACACGCGTACGCAGCAAAAAATAACATGGAGAGACGGCAGATCGCAGACAAACAAAGCCTCCACCCTCGTCGACCGCCGCCCGCTGGCCACAGGTCTGCGGAGGAAACAAGTGCTGCCCCAGGAAGGCGCCCTGCGGGGCCGCTCCCGATGGCCACTCTGCAAGTCTAAGCGCCCGCCACGCGGAAAACAAATGCCGCGCGCCGCTGCCCACTGACTGCATGCTGCGCTGCTTGTTTAACAGCGACCTCCGAAAGTGGGCTGCTTTAAGCCAGCAGCCGCCCGTTAACGTACAGCAGATTTCCTCAAACACATTTCCATTTGTATACTCCGAGCACATATAAATGAGCTTTTACTGAGATCCTTACTTTCGTCATCATCAAATCCTTATGTAACACCGCTGTTTTTGTATTTTTAATCTGTGTATGTTTCATTTTATTAAATGAAATCAGTAGAGGATGCTCATGACTCTCAAAATGGTTTCACAAAAAATTTGAGAGTAGTGTCCGTTCCTGAGAAAAGAAACACAAGACCGCCATATGGTTCCCTATCTTTACCATAGACACATTCTTTTTCCACGTAAGGAGCTGATTTTTACGTATGTTAAAATACGTGTACTATCGTTCCATTAGAACATATTCGGGAGTTCCGCGGTTTGCCACGCTTATTTTACAGCGCTTTATTTTACATGCAGTTAAGCATGAACAGCGATATGTTGTAGTTCAGTAACTTGGTTCAAACCACCTTTTCTCTACAAATATTAGCTCGTTTACTCCTTTCATAGAAAATATGTGATAATTATTTTATGGAAACTCTGTGATTGTTGGAATTCAGAGATTGATTATTGTCTTTTCGAAATATTAATCGTACCAGGAGAAGCAAATACAAAACATTTGTACTTTCATCGAAAGCTGAGCGGGAGTGGCTGTTCTCATGAAGTTTCAAAATACTAATTCTCCAACGTGCAACAATGGTTTCATTTCATTACGCAGCTTCTCCCAAATCTGAGACGATTTTTTTAAACGTAGTAGCTGTTGGCGATATAAATGGGAAATTCGAGCATTCAATCAAACGACATCTACTACTGACAGTTTTTAAAATAAACATTTCATTTTTTTATGTCTGTGCGGCAATGGATTCATAATTATAAAAGTATAAACATTTGTAGACGGGTCCCGAAATGTGGCAGACGCGCTACACGAAATTTCAAATATAAAATAATGACCAGTGGGGTCCAATAGAGAGGACGAAGTAACGACTGCTATACGGGGCTCATTTAAATTTGTCACCAGTTACTACGAACAACATTCGGATACCACGTATTGCGGTTTCTTTGAGATTTATGGTGCAGCTCATTCGTCACATTTACATGCGACACTGCTTGAAGATGAAAATCGGTTTTCGGGAACAGTTTTCCGCTGCCGTGTACATGTGTTAGGCCTGAGCCGATTCTTCTGGTCCGATTAAACATCTGTTTTCCAACGGGCAGTTGTAGTACATGACTGGTGTCTGCGTGATTACTGAAGTTGTCAGTACATTCAAACATTTTAAATAATCATACAGACCGATTTACTTGTGGATGTCAGGGAAATCGTAAGGGAAAAGAAGAAGGCGCATTAACTTCATGGGAAGTACAGTTTAAAAACTGATGGAACCGGTAGAAGGACGTCAATACGAAGTATAGAAATTTATGTAAGTATAGAAAGGACAAGATCTGCGCAAAATAGGAAAATATGGAAGGTAGCAATATCCGCTTGTAAGAATGAGCTCTTTAAAAGTCTGCTGTGAGAAAGATTGAAAATATCATCGTGCATCCATTTTTGATGCTGAATACATTTTCATCTTAAGGTTGCCAATGAAGTTTATTGATACTTCCATCGGTTCTTGTTAACCATCCTTAGCAACTGTCATCGCGTTGATCACAAATGGGTCGGTAAGACTTCAACGTAGAATTAATGTTTTGCAGGAGACTACACTTTTGAGTTAGAGTGTTCCACCCTCCAGGCAAATTATAGTCCATCATCTCTTATTCAGACATTACAAGTCGATATCTTTCCCAAGTACTTAACCTCCTTTCTCTTCATTGGATATAATAAATGACGTGATATAACTCCACAAATTCGCTGGCTCTTGAGCAAGGAATATGTAGCTGATCACGGTGACGAAATAGGAGCCTAAGTGATGAAAACTGGAAAACTATAACGTAGAAATTTTGTTTTAATAATCTTTCAAATATGGTACAATAGAATAAAATGCGTAAAAAACTATAGCAATGACGGTGAAATCTGATTCACCAGTACTGGAATAATTACAAGAAGTTCTTGACTGCCTGAAACTAACGAGCCCAATGGCGGAATTAATTTGCCACGCGTATTCTACTAACACTTCGCGTAATTAGTACACACACTTGACCTACTTCAGTATACATTCAAATAGGAGAGTTACACAAACACTGGTAAATATGTACTTAAATATAAGGAAAGACAAAAACAGCAAGAAGCTGATTGATATGGGATTTCTGAAAGAAATTTCTAGAAATTAAGAGATGAATGATCTGTATATGAGTCGTTTAATAACATTTTACTCAATTAGGCTTCATTTTAGAAATAATTAGCATTTCACTCTTTCGGTGCATGCCGGGATAAAGAGAGAGCAGCTGAGTGTGTCTTCATTAGCCAAAGGTTCACGTATTTCCTGTACTTGTGTCTGTTCTCTAACTGATTTATAAGTATATATATGTTCCCTCTACCTTCAACACCCTAGTTTATGATCTTTTAATGTTGTGTTCCTACATTGTTTCTCATTCCTCTCCTCTTTGAATGACAGAGTGAGTGAATGTATGTGTGTATTGTGTTTTCAAAGTGTCTGTTTGTGGGTGTAGTTTCCGTCTGCTGCTGTGGCAGTTTAGCCAACTCTAGTGTAGAGTTAGGATGAGGCAATGAGGTTTGGCCACGTGTCGTCGAAGTGCTATTGCGTTGAAATTGGCACCATGCGGAAAGGTACCTATGAATAGCCCGATTTTATTAGTGTGCTAGGCAGTCGCCAATGGGCCTTGGTGAATTAGGTTTCTCAGCAGAGTCTGTCTACAGGAGCTTCAGTATAATGATTGAGTTTGTGTAAGTTCATCTTAGTTAAGGTATCAATCGATTTCTTTCACAGCCTTAGGTCTTGGCAATCATGTCGTATAGTTTATTCAACATAGGGAGTGCTAGAATTTTTGCTGCTATTCGGTTTTTGTAGGTAATCGTTTTTTTCAGTAAGACTTTAGAAATCTGGAAGCGTGTTTGATGTGCTTTGTTTGGTTTCCGCTGGTGCCCTTGTTTTCTCAGTGTGAATGTGTGTCTGTGTTTTTTGCGTTATAATTCCTTTTGCATTAGTTTCAGTTTATTCTGCAATTTCTGCTTGTTTAGTAAGTGTGGCTTTGGCTACTCGATTCCACGTGTTCGGATATAGTATAGATAGCCTGCCGGTCTCTAACTCCGTTTCTTTTTCTGATTACTTTACAGTAATTTTCTGATATGGGTAGATTTTTCTCTGGAATAAACAATTTTACAGGATATTCAGGTTTCCTCGTGGTCTTGTTGTATGTAACGTGAACCACAAGCCTGAAAAACGAATGAGCGCCCAACTCCACGTTCTTCAGTTCCATTTTTTACCGGCAGGTTTTAAATTAAAATCCAGTCACGTGTGCGCTTTTTTTATTTGTATTTCTGACCGTACGTAACTTTCCGTTATTCCTTTCTTTGTGTGAGTGCGTTGCGTGATTGTACCACCGGATGTGGCTATTCATGCTTGAGGTTGTGGTCATTTCTGTATTGCAGTGTTCTTTCACGTTTTCGATTTATTATCTGTTCTCTAAATTACCTCCGAAATTGTGGACTTTTTGCTCTTTATTCTATTTTTAACCTGCTCGGTCATGTGGAACTTTCCTGGGAGTTTGGATACCCCGTGATTCTGTTCATTATTGATATGTTAGGCCCGGGGGAATACACACTTCTGCCGAATATATGTGATTGTGGTGTATGTTTTAACTCTTTTTTCTCTGTATGCTGTTAGCGTGAATGTGGAAGTTCACGTGTGATATCTCTCAATCAAATTGTCCCTGTTTTACAAGTTACCAATGGTTCATAAGCCCGTGAAGCAAAGTATTTTGTTAATTTTGCTTAGTAAACTAGGAGCCTGCAACCCATTACACTGTAATTAAAATTTTTCGTGCTTGCTCTCGAAAATTCTGGAATTAATGACTGTTTAGTTCAACTTTAAGTTTCCGCCGTATCGTAAGTAATTACCCACACTTGCCAATTTATGTTTCCCTGCGTACGCCCTACGCCGTTTTACTTTGTGTAAGTGAATACAGTCAAAATATTTTCTTCATTAAGTGGAAGACGATTTTTTGTGCTGATTCTATAGGCACATTTGTTATCTGATTAGTAATGTGCTTAAACTGTCAGTAAACTATTTTCAGCCTTCCATAAGTCCAAAAGAATTCTGAATGTGCACGACAAAGGCTTATCCTCTGATGGTTGATATTTGAACAGTATATGTTGAACTAAGGGCGTCATGCAGTTGGAGTTAAACCCTAAAATTTATTAAAGAATTGTATAACTGGCTCTGTTTACTCTACCAGTTTTGATTAATTTGAATGATCCGTCAAATGTTATCCAATTGAAATTCATTCCACCGAGCAGAGCACAGATACAAACGTTAATAAAAACAATAGATCAACATCTGCTTTTTAATAACTTAAGAAAGAAAGTACGTTGCGAAATTGATTCATTTCTCGCAGTGAACCACAATTACGAAAATAAATTTATAAACGGAACTAGTTCTCACGTCTGAAAAGCTATTTGAAGTTAATGATGAATTGTTTAAAGGATCGTGTGACAGAGATTACGTGAAATGTGATATAAAAATGAGAAGCAACTGATTGCAGCAAAAACAGTGGTTCATTTATCATTATATTTGTATCCAACGAAAGAAAAGAGAGAGAGAAAGAAAAGAAAGGAGGCAAAGAGAGAGGGAGAAGGAGAGGGAGAGGGAAAGAGAGATCATTTAAAGAACTTATAAGTGTTCGTGGCAAGAACACCTTTCAATATCCTGAATGTCCGATGTAAATCACTCAACTGTCGTAGCGTCACGTTGTCCCGTGTTGGCAAACCGCACATCGTACCATAACTGTCTGGTTGGCTACAGTCGTCGCTGTTTGCTGTGAGGAACTGATGTGCTCTGTATCAATATCGAATGTGTAAGCATGCAACAGCAGTAAATTTAAAAGAAACTGCCACATACGGTAGTTACATGAAGTATATATAAGAGAAGGAAACCTGGCGTTGCCTATTTGAAATTGTATCTTCAGTGTGAAAGGGAATGAAAAAAAAATATGTCGGATTGTAGCAGTAGTTTTCCATTGAATATTAATTAAATTTGATACTTTCATATGAAGTATTTCATTTCCCAAACTGCCATATTATCATTCGTAGCAGCAAGAGTCGTTGCAAAAGTTACGTATTACTTCTTTTACCGCCATAACAGTGTAGTGTCGTATGTCCTTCGCAGTAGGTGTTACTAGCACACAAAGTTGTTGACGATGGCTACACTACTCCGCCACCCACTTACTTTACGACCAGTAGCTCTTTCGTATTTCGTAACACGCTGTTGCATGTTTCATTACGGGAATAGTTACTTTACATCACGTTTACCACAAACAGCCTCCGCAAATGTGAACACTTGTTAGAAGTTCTGAAACTGTTATGTGGAACAACCCTTTTATGTAGCACAAATTTCGCTGTCACGCTCGCAACAGCAATAGGCTCTTTGCCTTTCGCAATCGAATTCCGACATCCGTGGAACCGGTACTTGTTGATTCGCTCCTTAAAAATTCTCAGTTCCGCTACTCAGATAAACTTACATGCTTGCTGATTGGAGACGACGTAAAATCAAGAATTCACCACGAATGTTTCCTAATAAGAGAGCGCCAGTGATTGACAGGATCAACTGATAGTCCGGGAATTAGAAGCCTGGCCACTCCACAACAACTTCAATCTACCTCAAATCAGAGCTCACGATTTACCCGCCATTTGCGGCTTTATGAGATAAATAACCTGATCCGGAACACACATGTAACAGCATTCCAGAGGTCCAAAGGCTTCGCTGTGAAATGAACACACACTGATGAGCCAAAATATACTGTTGTGAGAAACCGCTTAATAGGGAATTGGCCCGTCTTTGGAACCTAAAAATTGAACGATTCTGCGTGGCATGGATTCAACAAGTCTTCAGTGGGTTTGTGGAGGTGTGTGACACCTTACGTCTACAAAAAGGTCATGCGATGGTTTGTAGGCACGAAATAGGCACCCTATAGTGTTACAAATACGTTCCATCAGGTTTATTTAGAACAGGAAAATTTGGTAGCAAATAAATCAACACTATATCATTATCCTACCCATAAAACCACTGTACCACGATTCTAGCATTGCAACAGGGACATATATACTGCTGGAAGATGACATCACCGTCGGGAAAGAGATAAAGCATGAAAGTGTGCACATAGTCCACAACAATATTCGCGCAACCCACACCAGTCATGGCGCCATAGAATATTACCACAGGTTCCATGGCAGCACAGGTGAATGTCACCATGTGGCCTAACACTGGTTCACCGACGGGGCGCGTTCAGTGTTTCGAGGACCTCTTCGCCTGCATGGCAGTGTATGGGACCTCGACCGTACACCTGCTGTAGCAAAAACGTGAATTATCAGACCTAGCGACAAGTTTACATTCATCTACGGACCAATCTTGATAATATCAAGTGCTGTAGTGTACTGCAGTGCTGTGTAATGCAGTGTCGTATTTTAGCGTAGACTAGAATTATAAAATGCATAATTTACGATCCATCTGAGCCGAGCCGACTCTCATGAATTGCTGGCGCCACACCCGGGCCGTTATCCATCATCGCGGCCCGTCGCGAGGAGCTTTGACGGAGCGTTTGGCGAACATTTTTCGGTTTGAAATACCAGGCGCGAAAGCGCGATGGGAGTTTGGACAGTGGAGCAGTTTTGGAGCTGTGGTAGCGGGGAATGGAAGTTCCGCGACGTGTGCGGACTACCAGAGAGAGAACGGAAATGGGCCATCGATATGTCTTGCACGAGGCCGGAGGCTGATTGCGCAATTACTGCTGCTGGCGGACGAAACGGCCTTAGAACTTAAGTGAGTCTTGGCTTGTCTAAATTGCTGGATTATGGCAAAGGAAGCTGTGACCAACTTCGTTTGGTGAGCAAAACTGAAAGTGTAAGTTTTGGTGCTGTGTGCTACTCACCTGTTGTTCGATCAGTGTAATGTGCCAGGCAGTCCCTGTTTATCGAAAGTGGGTCGGGCGTTATGTTACTTTAGTTGAATTTAGTTCTTTTAATCTGCCACTTTGATAAGCGGGTTATGTGATTCTTTTTTGACAATGCCGAAATGTAAATAGTGATTTGTTTTACGAGTTCTCCGACAGCTATTGCTGTGCTTGAAACAAAAATTGTGATGAGTGGCTTGGTTTAAGCATTGTCCTTCCAGGTAGCGTGCACTTTAACGACTGTTCTGTTCACTGGAATCTACTGTGACCTGGCATCTATTAAAAGAGTAACTGAAATCAGAGTCTTCTGAGGGCAGTTCCTGTAATAACGTTTCTCGTCTTACAGTTTTAAAAGCAATAGACAACATTTCTATTACTACCAATAATTACGTAGGCGCCCAAGTCATCTTGCATGCGCCATCGGTGTTTTGCGGTGCAGTTTTTCACTCTCGCTAACAAGGAAAGCAATCTTACATAAAATTATACAAGGTTGGCCAAACATGCTCTACAGTACACATATACCACCTCTCAAGATGATAGGCAAGATAAAACCATATTTCAGGAATTTCTTAACACACCAAATCCGACAAACATGACAGAGGCAGCTCCGAACGACAGACAGACACTAACTCCCTAACAAATGCGGACGAGAGACAAACGAGCAAGCTGGGGACGAGAGACTGACCAAGAAGACAAGTGGAATTTAAAAAGAGTAAATCACAACACGTATCACCAACCGCTTAACTTTTAATAAACTGCGATTTCTGGAGAAGACCTGGCACAGCACCCTCAAATCGCTCTCCCGACCCGTCCGCTGCCAGCCGCTTCAACGGACGCAGGAAGGCGCGCCGATCTCCCGTCTTTCCTGATCCGCACCAACCGACTGACTGCCCGCTGCTCCGTCCGCGACTGCTGCTCCGTCGCGACTGCCCTGCTGGTGCGTCTCCCACTCACTTCCAGACACACGACGGCGGAAATACTGGCTCGGACCCAACCATGCAGAGGAAACACGCCCACTGGCAAAACGACATCCCTGCACCAGGAAAGGACCGAGCCAAGCTCCACAGTGTGGCAATTGAAGGGGCCCAGAAGCACTCGGAGAACCAGTTACACCACGGCGTCGCAGCTCGCACCGGCTAGACTGATGTCGTGGGTTGACTCCTGTTGCTCTCGTGTCGATCGCGAAGCCACTATCCCTCGCTATACTGCGCGGCCCACTGGACTCAACGTGGCGACCTCACATGCACCGACGCTCAAGACGGACAAGGCATCTTGTGTCTCAGTGCGCGACCGACCAACCGATCGACCCAACCGCCCTTAAAGGTTGATCCGAACGACAGACATACTGGCACTCCAGATGACAGACAGGCACTAACTACCCCACAAATGCAGACGAGAGACAGACCAGCAACTGGTGACAAGTGACTGACCCAGACTCACTCCGACTGACCAACTGACGAGCTTTTTTTTTTCTTTATTGATTTTCAATTCCCCCCGAAGAGGGCGGGCTGGCAGCAGTTTACTACGCTGCTCAACTGCCTACAGACTTTTTTTTAAATAAAGGAAGAAGAAAGAAACAAGGAAAAACAGGCGATAAAATGGTGATTTAAAGTTTAAACTGACGAGCTCATAGCGCCCCTTAAATGCACGTGAACAGGCAACCTTTCCCCTTTCCCGCCAGAGGGAGCCACAAAAGCTGCGATGGCCACAGCGGCGCCACCGCCAGAAACGGAGGGCGACTGCTTAACAGTACGCGCTGCGGCGCACTCTTCAAAACAACAGTTTTTGCCATGGCTCAACGGTAACGGCTGGTTCACCGTTGCCCTTGTACGTGGACCAAAGTCGTTAAAGTAAAAGGGCTAGATAATTTCAACGCACATGATGTCATCGCTTATCAGACATTTCCAGATTTGTGAAGTTTACAACAGAGATAAGGGTTCATCGTATTACATGTGGGCTATGCCTTTGGTTCTCGGGACCTGGAATCATCGAAAAATAAATGAATCGGAATCTGTCTCAGTGTGGGTGAAAGATGTTGGCAACTGTAAAAATGACCCATAACGACCCTAGTGTTTCCTCGCGACGTATCGCCTCGAAATGTGGTATAAGTCAGAGAAGTGTTCTACATATATTGCACAGGCATAGATTTTACCCGTTTCACCACTCATTACATCAAGCACTCTCCGGTGTAGCCGGCCGCGGTGGTCGTGCGGTTCTAGGCGCTCCAGTCCGGAGCCGCGCTGCTCCTACGGTCGCAGGTTCGAATCCTGCCTCGGGCATGGGTGTGTGTGATGTCCTTAGGTTAGTTAGGTTTAAGTAGTTCTAAGTTCTAGGGGACTGATGACCACAGCAGTTGAGTCCCATAGTGCTCAGAGCCATTTGAACCATTTGAACTCTCCGGTGTGGATTTCGAACGGCGTCATGAATTGAGGCGGTTTACCCTGCAGCACCTACAAGATGATCCAACGTTTTTTCAATGGGTGCTTTTTACTGATGAAGCAACTTTCACCAACCTCGGTAATGTGAATTTGCATAATATGCATTATTGGTCAACAGAGAACCCTTATTGGCTTCGACAGGTACACCGTCAGCAACCGTGGAGTGTTAACGTGTGGTGAGGCATCGCCGGAAATGTCATTGTGGGGCCATGCGTCATTCCGGGTATACTAAGTGGCAGTAACGATGCACAGTTCCTGCGAAATGTTCTGCCCATTTTGCTGGAAGAGGTACCACTAACTACGCGTCAGTACATGTGGTTCCAACACGACGGCTGTTCTGCTCGCTCTTCCCGTGTGGCTACAGATCTGTTAAATGAAAAGTTCCCGGATTGTTAGGTAGAACGACGCGCTGAAGTGCAGTGGCCAGCCCGGTCTCCTGATATGACCCCTCTTGATTTTTTTCTGTTGGGAGCAATCAGACAAAACGTGTATGCTCAAATACCAACTACGCCAGACGATATGAAGCAAAGTATCATCGAAGCGTGCCCTGGTATCTTACTTGACACCCTCGCAGCCGTTCACACATCATTCGAACGGCGACTATAAATGTGCATTGCAGCAGAGGGGAAGCATTTTCAGCACATGCCTCAGTAAAGTTTTGTATCACGTACAGTATGTATCTTGCATCTTTGTGTGTATTTACTTCGTATTCTGATCAACAGTAAATATTTTCAAAGAAAAAACAATTACGTACGAAATAATTGTGACCAATAAGGGCCTCCTCATTTACATTTGTATTTTTGTTACTTAGAATGTATTAACATCGTGTAGTATTTCAATACTGTACGTTGTCTACTATTTTGGTATCACAGTTGTTAAATAATATTTGCGCGACATCATCAGTTAATTTTTGCGCAAAAATATCGCAATATGTATCACTATTGTCGGGTAATTGGGCGTGTTGTGTAAGGACTGACTCGCGACGTTTACCATGTACTCTACACAATAGGAAAGGTCGCATTGGACAACGCCGCTTCGAAGGAAGAACACGATAAGAGATCATATCTGTGTCTCATAAATTATTCACCTAAATATTATAATATACACATCTTTGATACCGTCTTTTTAAGCCCATCGTGTTACGCTAAAATTTAACATAGGGTTCCGTTTAAAAAAATCAAACATGGTCTCATATCTCTGAAATAAAAAAATAGCACAAACATAAAATGTGATATGTTCAAGTAGCCCCTGTCCCTGCAATTCACTGTCCAAACGGTACCTTTGCATCTATTACGGTTGGGGAGATACAAGAGGTGTTATGACTTAACTGCCTCGCCCTGTAAAACTGAACTATCGTTGGCGGTATTGATGTGCCGTCGATTCTGATGAAAACTACCCTGTTACTCAATTGTTCACAGTACTTCTGTCTCTGCCCTTCTTCCCTATTCATCACGAATCCCACTTCCGTTATACCCTATTCCGCTGCTGTTATTATTACCCCATACCCATCTGACCAGAAACCTTTGTCTTCTTTCAATTTCGCCTAACTAACCCCCACTCTCTCGAGATTGAGCCAGATGATTTTCCTTTTCGGATTTTCTATCTTCCCTCCCATGTTCAAACTTCTGACATTCCACGCCTCGACTGCAGTACTTGGTTATTCACTCTCTATCTCAGGGTCACCTCCTCTTTGACATTCCCCTCCCAGAATCGATATCATTTTTTGCCAATCAAGAGGTTGTCATGACACTTTTTTAGTTACAAGCAACATGTCTTTTCGATAAACATTATGCGCGTTTAATGCAGTGCTTTTTATTGCCTTCTGCATCGTCATGGCCGGCCGGGGTGGCCGAGCGGTTCTAGGCGCTACAGTCTGGAACCGCGGGACAGCAACGGTCGCAGGTTCGAATCCTGCCTCGGGCATGGATGTGTGTGATGTCCTTAGGTTAGTTAGGTTTAAGTAATTCTATATCTAGGGAACTGATGGCCTCAGATGTTAAGTCCCATGGTGCTTAGAGCCATTTGAGCATTTTTGTATGTTGTCCTTTGCTGCGGCATGAAGGCGAGCACAGAGGGAAACGATTTTGTATTCTGTGTTGAGTAATATCAAAGTCCGACAGTCTTGTGGTCTACGACCACTACTTGGATTTCGAATGGATATCATTATGCATTCTGTGAACTCTGTAGGGACCTGTAAGGTAGGTGCTAAGAGTTCTTCGTGCATCTGTAGCCACATCGGCCTCATCAGAATAGAAAAAGTGCGGTAGAATTCAAGACTGAGTCCGGATAGCCCCGAAGATAAGTTTATTTCAACACACTTTAGGGCTGCGTCCGGATCTTCTATGGTAATTTCGTCCACTTCAATGGGAGGCTCGGCCGCTGGCATTTCTCGAAGCCCGTTCGCGCGTCCTACTCTGTCCATTTGGTCCTCGCATAGAAACTGCGATAGTGTTGGTGAAAGCAAGTGCAATATACTTCTGTAACGTAACCTGCAATCGGCCATTTCGACATCCCGTATAAGTGTACGTAGCCGCTGCTGCCTTTCGTCATTAAAGGTATAATAACGATCGTCGGTTGCGTAATCCATCTAATATCCTCACATGTGCTTTAACTCCTTCTATCATCACCGTCGTAAGACGCAGCAGTTGTGCTTTGAAACCTTGAACAGCCTGCTGATGATCAGGAGGCGGTGGCTGCGTCGGCAGCTCTCGTAGTCTGTGAAATAAAATGCGGAAGTCAACGTGACTTAGCGTCGCCATATCGTGTGAATGTTCTGCGTAAAGCTGGTTTGACACAGCAGAGCCACCATTTAAGCGTTGAATCGTACGTGCGTTAACGCCGTTGACGTTGATGCCATTCTTTTCAACCTCCTGGAAACAGTTTTCATCCCTTAGGTGGGTAACTTTGAGCTGCCATGGTCCCCTGCTGCGGCATATCTTTTTGTTTTGGCAGAGCGATGACGCATATGTTAGTTTGGTGATCTGTAAAGATCACAGAACACGCCTCATCGTCAATCGACTCTCTGTTCAGCCCACGTGAAACATACACCCTGTCTAGCCTACAGACTGAATAGCTCTTAAAGTAAGTATTTTCAAGGCATGAAGCAGTGCAAGGTCCCGGACCACCGTTTGTAGCATCAGGCAGGGGACGAAGTGTGGACATAGGCCGTCGGGGCGCAGAACGCAATTAAAGTCGCCGCCGACAATGTGATTCTCCTAAAGGCCTCGAAAGAGCAGTGTCAATTTCACTGTGTAAAAGGTAGAGCGTTCGTGTCTCTTCGTCGAGCCAGACTGTACGTAAACATTGATGAAGTGGACATCCCCTACGGTAGGGGAAAAACCACGAGTCGATAGTAGATATTCCACGCCTCCCGCCCTTATTCCTTCTCATAACAATATGGCTGTGTCACCGCTGCCGTTAGCGTTTGTTAAGCAACAGACTTCAGAACCGCAGAACTCGTTCCGTATCACCATCAGGAAACCATATCGACGTCCGCTGCCCACAGGACATATCCCGTAGCATATATCCCGTGGCAGTTGCATTTTTCCGCGGTGCTAATACCATTGATGTTAACCGCACCAATACTTCAGACGTGGGACATTGTATCGGCCGCTCACTGCTAGAACGTCACGCACCAATGCATAGGCTGGCAGCGGATTATTTTGCCTGGACCGTGACCACACGACACCGTCTCAATGGCTGCCGCACACAAGGTTCCCTTCCGACTAATTGTCGTTGGGGGCCAGTAACTGAACGCCCGCCTCCTGCATCTCGTCAGTTTGGTCCATTTATTATGCTCAGTCTCCCAATGAACTGCTGGAGAAGCTCGTTGTTGACGGGCGTTCGTCTCTACAACTAACAGGTTGGAGGCCATCGTGTTGCATAGTTGACTCCATGGCCGCTTCTTGAGGTTGTGGCTCCTCCACAGTCTGTAGCAAAGATGATGTAGGTTGGAAATCGTCCTTTCCAGTCGGTGGAGAAGACTCGTGATCATTCCATTTTTTTGGTGCCTCCGTTGTGCTGCTCGTTTCTCTTGAAAATCTCCATTTCTTTCGCTTCTTCGGCGACCGCTGTTTCCGTAGTCGCGCCTCCACGTCTGCAGAGGGATCTGCTTCCATATCTGAAGAGGGGCTCGACGGGAGTGTGGGAGTACCCTGATTCCGCAGCTCTTTTGGGGCGTCTGGCTGATGGTGTGTTAAGTTCATCTGCACCGTTGATGATGTGGGTTAGGGGAGATACTCGGACTGTCATGCAGTCCCACAAGACGTTCCGAATTGCTTCCACGTGCTTAATAGGCTCTCTAGATGTCAATTCAGACGTGACCTTCTTGCCCCCAGCCAGAGAAAGACCTCGGTTGACGATCCTAAATTGCTATGTCTCAACAACCTCTTATTGGCACGTAAGATACTACGTGATTCGGTAGTTCGATCGTTTTTCAGCGTACTCCACTGAGAACGGGATATGCCTCTAAGCTGCAGCATGATTTACTATCGTGCCATATAGGCGAAATGTTTCCACAACGATATACGTATATTACGCTGGGCACTATGGACAGGTGAATCCCTGTCAGCTCTCGCGGATCTATCTTCATCAAACTGTGCATGAAAGAGCTCATGAAAGGAGCCTTCTTGATCTGTAGTAAGCAATACACTGCTACATGAAGCGTCACGGATTAGAACAAAGCCCACTCTGACGGAGTGTGACCAGAGCATTAGGTAAGTCCGAGAGGAGACAAAGCCGAAGGCGAACGGGGGTGCAGGAGGGTGGGTAGTTTCCCACCCCAACCACGAGGGAGTGCCCTGAACTTCTGTCCGCTCCTCCGCTCTATTTGACAAGGTCGCTGGCTTAATGAGGGTGACTTATTATGCCGGAATTCTTCGGCCGCCATTATTGATGATTTTTATTCAAAATTTAAGCAGTAGCGGGCCCCTAACCAGGGACCGAGAACCTTTTGATTATTAATCAAAGACGCTAAACCTAGACCAAGGAGCTCCCGTGGTGTAGGTTTGGAATTTAATGTAGGATAAGGGTTCGAAGTATGTTGATCAGGAATTTAAAACCACTGCCCTTGCCAGCAAGCGTAGAAAATATGCACCATCACCACCTGAATTCTAATAGTCATGAGGCAACGTCAGAGGTGAGTAGAAACGCAAGTCAGAAATGGTTCAAATGGCTCTAAGCACTATGGGACTTAACACCTGAGGTCATCAGTCCCCTGGACATAGGACTACTTGAATCTAAATAACTTAACGACATCATAAACATCCATACAGGAGGCCGGATTCGAACCTGCGACAGTAGCAGCAGCACGGTTCCAGACTGAAGCGCCTAGAACCGCTCGGCCACAGCGGCCGGCAAAAGTGCAGGTACAAAACTGTCGTAACTGAAGGCATCAGCAACTAATGCATATTCCATTGTGATACATGTCAGTGGCCAATAATATATTCTAATTACCATTGTATAGAATCAGCTGAGGTTCACCCTACGCTCCCAGATGAAAAGGGTATTTTGGTACGGAATTCTACAAAAGCGGTATAACGTCACCGGCTTTAAAGACAGCAGTTCTGTATGTGCGGTTCTCGATTTGAGAGAGGCCATAAAGTATTTATCTGACGTTCCCTTAGGATATACGAGCTGTGTTACGACCGGCAGTTATCAGATACACGCGGCAGTTTGGGACGGAGGTACGTCGGCCGCTCGGGCTGCCGGCACGCAATTTCCTGCCCGGCCTGCAAGCCGCGCGACGCCGGCACTTCCTCGCCCCTTCAAGGGGCGCTACCGGCGACACACTCCAGCTACGGAGGGAGCGCCGCATGTCGGCAAGTGCCGTACCCGACCGGAATGGCATCGGTCAAAGGGCACACTGCACTGTCACGTACAACCTACTGAATATATGAAAACGTCGCCGGAGAGAATTTGGAAAGTACAGGAACTACGAGTGATAAAATTCTCTAGAGCTTCCAGTAGCGTCAAGGGGATTTTAAATTGGCGGCGCATGTCGAGTTCAATGCCTCAAGTGACTGGTCCTGATGATGCTTTCTGCTCATTTTCCTTTTTTAGTACGAGTGAGGGGCTATCCGTTTGGGATGCATGAGGATCTTATTAAGAGGAGTTTTCTGCCATAAAAATGTTCCGAGGTGTTGTGGCAGTTGCCCGTAGACGAACAAGCATTGAATTCTCTCACTCCACGAACTCCAGGCAAGATTTGGCACGGTCGCATTCTCTTGTGAAAACATAACATTCTTCACAGAAACCTTTTAACAAGATAAGAGATCTATAGATGTCGTTTCTCAGAGAACCTGGCGAATTTTCGTACCACGCCTCAAAATAACGTCTGGTTTAAACTTTCAGACTCAAACATTCTGGTTGGATCTTCCTGTATTTTTTCGTAGAGCGCGTAGTTACTCGGCCGTGCCTACCTGTCACGCTTCTCATAGTTTCTCTTGAAAATTGTGCCATATAGTGAGACTGCTTTTCTGCCCTCCTACCCACCTCACAGCACTATGTGCTGTAAATAGCAAAAATCTGCAAAAGTGGGAGATTGTCAATGTTGTTACGTCAGTTTGACTGGACTGAACTTGCAATCTTTGCCATTACTGACCAGCGAGCTTCTGTTATGGCGAAGAGACAACCACGTTACAGAGCGTTCACAAAGAACACACTTTACAAACAGCTTTGGAAGATTACATTTCACGCTAGCCGATGAGAGATCTTGGAATAAAGATTGTTACTGGGCGACCTATGATGCGAACCTCGCAGTCGCATAGAACGAAGTTTTTCCATTTGAGTACTGTGGACAGAGAATGAGCTAAACTCAGAGCTTCCAGCAGCTATTTTCGTCGCCCTCAGAATTATACTGTGAGTGTGGTAAGATGCGCCACTGTTGAAATCGTGAACTCTGTAGGAACGCGATATACGTTGACCCCATTCAGGAACCAGTTATTCCGTTTTAATATTTGGCAGTCCGTTAGCTGGCTTTCATCTTGCGTTTTGGTGATCTCACTGGTGTTCGATACTATTTTTCCGAGGTGTTCCTGTCGTTTACTTACCATGCCTGCAGTTAGTGGTCGTAATAGTGTATTACCTGCATAACTTTGCATTTATCGCCTACCGAACTTTGCCAAGGTTACAGTTCATAATCAAAACCCCTTGTTCTAGTATTTAATTTTCAGTTGTTTGTGTCAGTGATTACTCGTCAGTTTTATTTTACGATAGTAATTCTGATTGTTATAGTGGCCTTTAGTTTCTATTACAGAGTGTATGATTCCGCCCTCTCACTAACATGCTTTTGTGCGTGGGGTGGCACTCAGATTGCCAAGTTTGATTGGAACATCCCTATTAATTATAATCCAGTAAGACTTTTATATTCTGCGACATTATCATTCCCATTACTTAACTTGCATGATCATATGAGATATTTCCCTGCTCTGTAGGCGACCAGAGATAGGACTTTACCATCGTAGGGGTACGGAAAGCAGCACAACCGACACCCACAGTAGATCATCAGCAGTAAAAGAATACCCACCTTTGATTTCACCTACGCTGATAGCCATTCCAAATGCAACACCACGGCTGAGAATGAGGGGAACTGAGCCAAGGGAACAGATACGGGTAAGTTATACCATACTGCTTCAAATCTACATCAAGGTTCACCAACCTTAGGGCTTGCGAGTAGTGACCTGCCTTTCTCTCGGAAACATGTCCAGATGCCTTCACTGGCTAAGATGTCTGGAGGTCGTGCTGACCAGAGTAACTGCCGAACATTCTCTCTATATCTATGAGAATCAAAATAGCGCGAGTAACATGTGGTCTTGCGTCATCTCGCAGGAAAATAACGTCCCAGATATCTCAAATATAGAACACATACATTGGCCTTAACTCTTCATAAATGTAACGACTGTTGTATAAATTACGAAATATGCGAACCAGAGATAACAGCGGTGTACACGCAATGGCATTCCACATCATGACGTCAGATTTTGGATCTATTTATCGACGATGAATGCAATCTGGTAACTTTTTTTATCCTCTGGGTCTTTACAGACGGATAAATCCACGACCATGTTAAAGATAAACAGAGAACAGTGTTTCGTATAAAAAAAGATGATGTGACTCCAGTCCTGTGACCAGTCTCGTAGTTGAGTGGCCCACTGTCAGCGAGCGTCCCTCGGATCCGCGTACTGTCAGTTTGGGTATTTTTCCTGTTGCAGACAATCCCAGTTCGTGATCAACGTACGAAATGAGACTACGATACTGCAAAGTGTTGGGCAAGTGAGAACCTGCGTGACGTTGAGTGTGGTCCTCCTGAATCCATGAACCACATTCGAGTGGAACTTACGAAGCTCAGACCAATCTACAGATAAGCTGCAGACTCGATTGGACACGGTTATGGTATTAACGATTTCCGACACGTGCTGACAGGCGTTACTCCCTCTTATATGGGTGATATTGAGAGGGAACATCTTTTGCCATCTGATTATAATTAGCTTGTTCCTTCGCATTATATTAAATACTATAGATGTCTGAGATATTTTCATCATTTTTCCAATCTTCAAATGGTTCTGAGCACTATGGGACTTAACATCTTAGGTCATCAGTCCCCTAGAACTTGGAACTAATTAAACCTAACTAACCTAAGGACATCACACACATCCTTGCCCGAGGCAGGATTCGAACCTGCGACCGTAGCAGTCGCGCAGTTCCGGACTGAGCGCCTAGAACCGCGAGACCACCGCGGCCGGCTTTCCAAACTTCACTCGAGTGAAGAAATGGACTACCTGTTTATTTAATTCATAATTACATAAATGTACTTCCTTTCCCTAATCCCTCTACGTAGCTTTGGGGTAATTATCTTGGTTTTTGTATTAACAGTTCGTCTGCTGGTAGTGGCCAGGCAGAGATGTGCTCACTCTGTAGGTTGGTTAGTGCCAACATAAATTGGGGGTAGAGGCAGCAATGCACCAGCCAGCCAGCCAGCCAGCCAGCCAGCCAGCCAGCCAGCCAGCCAGCCAGCCAGCCAGCCAGCCAGCCAGCCAGCAGTTCCCGGTCCCGGCCTGCAGCAGTGGTCCCGCAGCCAGCCAGCCAGCCAGCCAGCCAGCCAGCCAGCCAGCCAGCCAGCCAGCCAGCCCTCCGGTGGCAGCAGCAGTCCAGCCAGCAGCAGTCCAGCCAGCAGCAGCAGCAGCAGCAGCAGCAGCAGCCGCAGCCGCAGCCGCAGCCGCCGCCGCCCCGGCCCCGTCCGCGGCAGCAGCGTCCCTGCCTCTCGCCGTCGCCGTCGCCGTCGCCGTCGCCGTCGCCGTCGCCGTCCGTCGTCCCCCAGTGTGTGTCCTGTCCTTTTAGTGCTGTGTTTTTCTTTCTTCTTCTTGTCGTCATGTCCGCCCCCACCACCACCGTCACTACTACCACCACCGCCATCGTGTATACGTCCCCTTCCGCCGCCTCCACCACTATCACTTGGTGTGCCCAATCCCACCCCCCTCCTTCCATCCCTCCCCTCCTCTCTATCCCTTCGCCCTCGCTCTTTGTCTCCCCATCTCCCGCCTCTTCCTCTCGTTCTGATCCTTTCCCCCCACTCCCCCAGCCTGTCACTGCAGCTCCGGCTAGGGTGGTGGCCCGTCGGGCCACTGCCCACGCCCAGCTCTCCCCATCGCCATCGCCATCGCCATCACCGCCACCACCGACATCATCGTCACCATCACCATCACTGCCACATTCGCCTGCACCGTCACAGTCACTATCTCCGGCGCCGCCTGCTGCGTCCGTGCCGGGACCTGTCCCTTCCCACCACCTCCCCATCGTTCCCGTCCCTCCTGTCACCACCCGCCCATCTGCCGCTGTCAAACGCCCTAGTGGCGCCTCCACTTCCTCTGCTCCTAAAAAGGCTCCACCCCGCCCGCCATCCCCACCCCAAAATGCCATGGACGTCTCCCCACCAGGCCCCGCTCCCTCCTCCTCCTCCTCCTCCTCCCCACCCGGTCTCTACAAATATCTCCTGTCCCGTCCCGATCCTTCCTTCCTCGAGGCCCGGAATCTCTCCCTCCTCCTCCGCCAACATTTCCCTGGCGTCCCCATCTCCCTCCTTACTCCCAGACGGGATTCTGTTCTTATCTCCTCCCCCAGCCCAACCCTCCATACTGACATCCTCTCCCGCCTCCCCATCACCCGTTTTGGTCCTCACGCCTCCCTCACCCCTGCTCCCTCCCCATCTCCTACCCGCCAACCCCAACCCCCGCGTCGCCCGCCGACCCTCACCGCCGTGATCACTCGGCTTAGCCCGTCGATCACGGAGGAGGAGGTGCTGGCGGAGCTGAAGGCCCATCCCACCCTGGAGGTGCGGGCGGTCCGCCGCATTTTCAACGCGACCGGCCCCACCCGCCTTATGCGGGTTTTCTCTGAGGACGCCCCCTCCATTGACCGTCTCCTGAAGGAGGGTGCCCTCCTCTTCAATCAGCGGTACAAGGTCGACCCCTCCCGTTCCCCCCCTCAATCCCTGCGCTGCCAGAGATGTCTGCGCTACAATGCACATCCAACAGCAGAGTGCCGCGAGGCCCCCACCTGCCCACATTGTCGGCAAGCGCACTTCCTCCGGCAGTGCCCCAACCTCCAATCCCCTCCCTCCTGTAATACCTGCAGCCTCCCCCACCCCACCTACTCCCAAAAGTGCAAAGCCCGACCCCCTCCCACCACTCCTGAACTCACCGTACCTGTCCGTCCCCTGGACGCCCCCACCCCTCCTGGCAATTCCCTTCGTCCCCCCCCCACTGCTGAGGACATCATCAGGTTCCTCACCATTGTCCTTCAAAACGTCCATCCCTTTCAGCGCCCCCACACCTTACAACAGATCTCCCTCGCCGCCCGTTCCATATTCCACCTTAAAATGTACGCCACCTTTTCCAATAACCAGGCCCATTTCACCTTCTCCCGCCTTGACACCCTCGTCTAAGTCCTTATCATGGCGCGACAGCATCGTATCCTTTTCAACAATATCCGCTCCCTTCCCGCCAACAAGAACCTCTTCCTGCACACCCTTGCTACCCACCGTGTGGATGCCTTCCTCCTCAATGAAACCTTCCTCCAACCCCACCACTCCATCCACACCTCCCCCTATCTCCTCCACCGCTCCGATAATCCCCTCCCAGTTGCGCGTGGCGGAGTTGCCATTGGCCACCACCGCCAGATCCCCGTTCGGCTCCAGCCTCTCCTTCCCGACCCCACCGAACACCTGATCCTTAGCCTCTTCTTCCCCGGCCTTACCATTACCTGTGCCACCATCTATGTCCGCCCCAACGCCCCTCTTCCTTTCGACTTCCTCTCCCACATCGACCGTACCTTCTCCTCCTATGTGATCGCCGCCGACCTCAACATCCATAGTCGCTCCGCTGCCCAGTTACGGCGGTGGCATCGGTTCCTCTCCTCCCTTCAAGGTGACCTCATCCCCATCCCCCAGCATACTCGTCCCGAATCCAACTCCACTCCCGATGTTATCCTCTCCTCCCCCAACCTCCTTGGTCGCATTACGGTGGATGTCCTGGAGCCTATTGGTAGCGACCATCTCCCTGTCCTCCTCACCGTTTCAGACGGCCGTCGCCCCCGCCCCGACCCTCGTCATGACCCTCCCCCTAAGTACATCCATGACTATTCCCGTGCCAACTGGAATGCCTACCGGGATACCCTCTCCACTCAGGTCGATAGCCACCCTCTCGCCTACCGCCGTCCTGATGATGTCACCCATGCCGCCTCCTTTCTCCAGCAGACCTTGTCTGAGGCCGTGGAGGCCCACGTCCCTACTGTTGCCATCCACCCCCACCGTCCTACCTTACCACCACAGGCCGTCCTCCTCCTCCGTGAATCCCGTCGTCTCTACCGTGCCTTCCTCCGCACGCGTGACCCGGACACCCTACGACGCCACCGGCAACTACAGCGACACATTCGAAATTTGCTCGCGGCCCAGAAACGCCGGGACTGGCGACAGACATGCACCCGTTTAACTGCTACCCTCCCTATAAACTCGTCCAAGTTCTGGACCGCCTTCCGTCGCCTTACCGGAACTAAACCCTCCCCCTACTATCCTCTTCTCCACGATGATCGCCCCTTTCCTGACGCCCTTAGTAAGGCCAATCACTTTGCCTCCTACCTGTCCGATGTGTTTTCCATCCCTGATGATCCCCAGTTCGATTACTCCCTCTTCCCAGATATCCGCGATCGAACTGATACCTCTGTCCCTCCCCTCGCTCCTGGTTTCCAGTACTTGGACAACATTCCACACACGGACCTTAATGCCCCCATCACCACACAGGATCTCATCAATACACTCCGCACCAAACGCAACACCGCTCCTGGTCACGATCGTGTCACCTACCGTCACCTTCGTGAAGCTCCTGTCTCTTTTCTCTCCACCCTGGCCAGGCTCTACAATGTAGTCCTGTCCACCGGTTACTACCCCGACCTGTGGAAAACCTCCCGTATCCTCATGTTCCTCAAACCTGGCAAACCGCCGTCCGCCGTCTCCTCCTACCGTCCCATCAGCCTTACCTCGGTCTTCAGCAAGGTCCTGGAATCTATCCTCACCCGCCGCATCCACCAGCATCTCCGCCAGCACCGCCTCCTCCCCGTTACCCAGTGTGGCTTTCGGCCGTCCTTCTCTTCCGACGATCTTCTCCTTCACCTCACTCATCTCCTTTCCGAACAGCTCAATTCCCGTCGCTCCGCAATCTTCCTCTCTCTTGACCTCGAACGCGCATATGACCGCGTATGGCATTCCGGTCTCCTCTTCAAGCTCCAAACCTTCGCCCTTCCCATTAACTACGTTCGTCTGATCGGTTCCTTTCTCTCCCGCCGTCCTTCCTATGTCACCATCCATAACACCGATTCCTACACCTTTTTCCCCTCCGCCGGTGTGCCCCAAGGCTCCGTCCTCTCCCCCCTTCTGTACTTGTTGTCCACGGCGGACATGCCGCCGCCGTCACCCCCCGTCCACCTTCTCCAGTTTGCCGATGACACCGCCTTCCTTGCCCTTGCCCCCACCCTGCGACGCTCCCAACACCTTCTCCAATCCCATCTTGACCGGTTCACCGCTTGGTGCAACCAGTGGTTGCTCAAGGTCAATCCTTCCAAAACCCAGGCGATCATTGTAGGCAAAACCACTCCCTCCTTCCGCCTCCTTGATTTCTATCTCACCGTTTATGGCCGTCCCATCGCTCTCACCCCCACCCTTAAGTACCTTGGCGTCACCTTCGACCGTCGCCTCTCCTGGACTCCCCATCTCCAGACAATCCAAGCCAAGGCACGTTCCCGACTCCGTCTCCTCAAGCTCCTTTCCGGCCGAACGTGGGGTCTGGACCCCTCCACCATCCTCCACACCTATAAGTCCCTCATCCGCCCTATCCTCTGTTACGCCCATCCCGCCTGGATCTCCGCCCCCCCTTCCTTTTATAAATCCCTCCAAATCCTTGAACGCCATGCTCTCCGCCTTGCCTATCGCATCCGTCTCCCTTCCCCCACGCGGATCCTGTATGACCTTATCCCCTTCCCCCACCTCCTCCTCTTCCTCGAAAGGATACGAATCCTATACACCTCCCGTAAACTCGATCCTCCTCACCCGCTCGTCTCCCCGATCCTCTCCCACCCTCGCCCGCTGCCGCGCCTGTACTCCCACGTCCCACCTGGTCTCCATCTCTCCACCCTCCTTACCCTCTCCCAAGGTGGCTTCCGCCAGCTCCCCCTCCCTGATGATGCCCTCCTCCCCTCCATCTACCCCTCCTACCAACTTTGATCCTCCCACCCTCCTCCTGTGCTTGCTCCTCGGGGCACCCTCCCTCCCTTCTCTCCCCTTTCCCTCCCTCCTCCTTTTCTCGTCCCTCGTCCCCCGGGCCCCCCCCCTCCCCTGTCCCTATCCTCCTGTCCCCGTCTCCTAAGCCATGGCATCCTCTTTTCCTCCCCTCTCCCCCTCCTCATCCCTGTTGCCCTCTTGGCAGGTCCCCGGACTCGCACACGCTCAGTGGACATTCGCGCGCCGGAGATCACCGCCATCAGTGTATCGTGTGTGCCGTCATGTTTAGTGTTCAGTGTTTACCGTCACACTCCATCGTTTCACCAGTGCCATCGTCTCCTTCAGTGTTTGTGCGTCGTCTCAACAGTTTGCAGTGTGGCTTATCGTCGAGTGTGAACGGCTCCGTGTTTGTTTCTCTGTGTCTCCTGTTTATTGCCCACCGTTTTGTAACTTTTATGTTTTTCTCCTGTTTTTGCTGATTGTACCTTCTATGGCTGAAGAGCAGCGTAGTATGCTGCTGACAGCCTGCCTGCTGTACAGGCTTTAAAATAACAATAAAGTAAAAAAAAAAAAAGCAATGCACCTGTTTGCCAGGGGTAGTTCGGGGTTGGCAACAGGTTCCCCTCCCCTCCAAGGCAGAGGAAACGACTGGTGAGGGCCGCCATGACAGGGACACTCTGGAATAAGCAGTTGAACTGAGCGGACGGAATCGAGGGCTATCTCCGTCTTTGCCGCCAAATTGTGGGATGAGGTACAATTTATTATATTGTTATTAATCCTCGCTTTGTCAGGGTGGATGTGGTTAGCATCTCGTTACAACCATTCATTTTTTAGATGTTTTGCCTGTAAAATAAAAATTTTCAATTACTCTCACGTCATCAATTTGTAATAATGCCATCAGTTAGTGCCTTCAGCAAACGAGAGCAGCAAAAGTATCAAAAACCATATAGTTCCACTTTTAGCAGTAGCGTTTCGCAATTTTAAATTTCTTACTGGTCTTTTTAAAGTAACATAGGGCCTCACCCCACCTAGCTAGTTTAACACATGGTCGTAACTGCTGATGAGAAATTTAGACGATGATTTCGTGTGAAACCTGCTAGGATATGCGTGTGTTTTGTATGCGTTACTTAAGGCTCTAAGTTTGTGACGTAATTTTTTTGACAAATTAATAAATTTTGTGCACAGTTATTTTGATTCATGACTACCCCAATTTGCAAGCAGCAACCTAGATGAGGCTCCACATCCTAGCTAATTGGTAAATAATAGTTAATGCGTGTGAATAATTGTATAGATGGAAAACAAGAAAGAACAGTGGTGTGAGTACAAAAACCATTAGCCGCTGGCGTCGTTCACCCACGTGGTGTCGAATTGCACCGCCAGCGAGCTACCAGTTCATTTTTGAGAATAGTTAAGGTTAAGAGGCTTGCGTGTGCCATAAATTGTTAATTTGCCTGTGCCAAATTTTATAGGATGTTTTATTTTTAAAGAAGTTGTTTTTTGCGTATACGAGAGATCTTTGTGTCTGCTTTGTTACCCCCGTTTTCCCGCCAAGAATCTTTGCTAAAATTCTGACTGAAAGAACGATGCTGAGAAGAAAGGGAGAGAGTGATCGTTGAGGAACCGAGTGCGGTTCATTAATTAATAACGATTCGGTTCAAGTAACAACATGGGGTGCGAATTTCAATCACTGTCCAAGCAGACGGACTACAGATGCAGCAACTTAGGTCCCTCCCCTTTCCCAGTGCACTATATTATAAACGAGACCAGATTTCTGATAGTGTAAGCACCTTCAGTGCGAGAGAGTGTTGAGTAGGTTTCTGATAATATCAGCACCTTTAGTGCTAGATAAGATCGAATTTATCTGTCTTAACTTTGTTAATTTCAATTATGAAATCTCTTAAGTAGCGAGTAAAAAATTGGTTATAACATTTGTAAAGTTTCTGGGTAAATAATAGAAATGTCATGTGAATTAAATTTCATGGATTCAGTGACTGATCATAACAACCCCATCCTGCGTAGAGAACAATGTTAGTACTAAATTGAAGTCATGATAATCTGGCTGTAATGAAAATTAACAATAGATCATGATAGAGAGTGGTAATTAGTCACTTGCTCATTTGGTTGCTTGAGCCCTCGACCGAGTTACTCATTGCGAAATCTTAATATGATTATCACCTAATCGGTCAAATACTAACTTCGGGGCGGTCGCCTCATAATGAACCTTTACGAGCATTGAACCAAGCGGGTATGCAGCGTGTATAGGAGATGCCTTGGCACACACGCAACCGGCACGCTCTAACATAGATTGGGAGGGAGAGAAAAATTATAACAACGGGGAAGGGAACCGTTCAGCATTACGATCGCTTCCCAATCAAACAACACTCAAATACTACTACTGAATGAGGAACCGACTGTATTACCTTCTATTATATAAATAATGTTACCCCTTGTGTTCTCGGCCGGCCGGAGTGGCCGAGCGGTTCTAGGCGCTACAGTCTGAAACCGCGCGGCCGCTACGGTCGCAGGTTAGAATCCTGCCTCGGGCATGGATGTGTGTGATGTCCTTAGGTTAGTTAGGTTTAAGTAGTTCTAAGTTCTAGGGGACTGATGACCGCAGAAGTTAAGTCCCATAGTGCTCAGAGCCATTTGAACCATTTTGAACCTTGTGTTCTCGCAAAACTGCTGACCATTTGGTTATCAAATTATCCAGTACACTTCATGCCGATTTGGTGTTTATTGTCCGCTGCCTTCATGGTGGTACAGCTTGAACGGTTAACGACATGTGTCTTCGTTTTTGAAAATGAAGTGTCAAGCAACTTAACTACGTTCTCCTACTATGAATTATTCCGTTGACTTATCGTTCTGCATTGCTTTTCTACAACATAAATTTCAGGTACACTTAATAATGGCCCAATATACATCTACATCTACATCCATACTCCGCAAGCCACCTGACGTTGTGTGGCGGAGGGTACCCTGAGTACCTCTATCGGTTCTCCCTTCTATTCCAGTCTCGTATTGTTCGTGGAAAGAAAGATTGTCGGTATGCTTCTGTGTGGGCTCTAATCTCTCTGATTTTATCCTCATGGTCTCTTCGCGAGATATACGTAGGAGGGAGCATACTGCTTGACTCTTCGGTGAAGGTATGTTCTCGAAACTTTAACAAAAGCCCGTACCGAGCTACTGAGCGTCTCTCCTGCAGAGTCTTCCACTGGAGTTTATCTATCATCTCCGTAACACTTTCGCGATTACTAAATTATCCTGTAAAGAAGCGTGCTGCTCTCCGTCGGATCTTCTCTATCTCTTCTATCAACCCTATCTGGTACGGATCCCACACTGCTGAGCAGTATTCAAGCAGTGGGCGACCAAGCGTACTGTACCCTACTTCCTTTGTTTTCGGATTGCATTTCCTTAGGATTCATCCAATGAATCTCAGTCTGGCATCTGCTTTATCGATGGTCAACTTTAAATGATCATTCCACTTTAAGTCACTCCTAATGCCTATTCCCAGATAATTTATGGAATTAACTGCTTCAGTTGCTGACCTGCTATTTTGTAGCTAAGTGATAAGGGATCTATCTTTCTATGTATTCGCAGCACATTACACTTGTCTACATTGAGATTCAATTGCCATTCCCTGCACCATGCGTCAATTCGCTGCAGATCCTCCTGCATTTCAGTACAATTTTCCATTGTTACAACCTCTCGATACACCACAGAATCATCTGCAAAAAGCCTCCGTGAACTTCCGATGTCATCCACCAGGTCATTTATGTATATTGTGAATAGCAACGGTCTTATGACACTCCTCAATCCAATCACACAATTGGTCTGATAGTCCATATGTTCTTACTTTGTTCATTAAACCACTGTGGGGAACTGTATCGAACGCCTTGCGGAAGTCAAGAAACACCGCATCTACCTGTGAACCCATGTCTATGGCCCTCTGAGTCTCGTGGACGACTAGCGCGAGCTGGGTTTCACATGACCGTCTTTTTCGAAACCCATGCTGATTCCTACAGAGTAGATTTCTAGTCTCCAGAGAAGTCATTATACTCGAACATAATACGTGTTTCAAAATTCTACAACTGATCGACGTTAGAGATATAGGTCTATAGTTCTGCACATCTGTTCGACGTCCCTTCTTGAAAACGGGGATGACCTGTTCCCTTTTCCAATCCTTTGGAACGCTACACTTTTCTAGAGACCTACGGTACACCGCTGCAAGAAGGGGCGCAAGTTCCTTCGCGTACTCTGTGTAAAATCGAACTGGTATCCCATCAGGTCCAGCGGCCTTTCCTCTTTTGAGCGATTTGAATTGTTTCTCTATCCCACTGTCGTCTATTTCGATATCTACCATTTTGTCATCTGTGCGACAATCTAGAGAAGGAACTACAGTGCAGTCTTCCTCTGTGAAACAGCTTTGGAAAAAGACATTTAGTATTTCGGCCTTTAGTCTGTCATCATCTGTTTCAGTACCATTTTGGTCACAGAGTGTCTGGACATTTTGTTTTGATCCACCTATCGCTTTGACGTAAGACCAAAATTTCTTACGATTTTCTGCCAAGTCAGTACATAGAACTTTACTTTCGAATTCATTGAACGCATCTCGCATAGCCCTCCTCACACTACATTTCCCTTCGCGTAATTTTTATTTGTCTGCAAGGCCGACACCGATCGTGTGAACTCAATAAAGCTCTAAAAAAAAACTACCGGTGCTGCGTTTCATTAACTGAACAACAGTTGCGGCACCAGCAGCATCATCCCGAGATGGAGAACCTAACAATTTCGTTGACGATAAACCATCCCAAGATTTTAATGGTGATACAATAATCTCGTTTATACATTTAAACGGAACATGTACAACGAGATTATTTTAAAAAGCTGTATAGATATGACGAATCCAACAAATAAAATAATTGATAAAAACTTTGTCTGGTCAAGGACTTTTCACATTGTCCTCCTACGTACAAATAGCTTTATTACGTTTATTGAACCAGAAGAAAAACACAGTCACTTAGTCACTCATAAGCCTTGAGGCCTCAACATTATCAGTTTCTATTAGTGCTTTCTGCTAACTGTTTTCAACATTACCGATTGGAGAAGCAATTCTGTTGAAAATATTCCAAACCACCTGATCCGAACAGCTCAGCCGTAACGTGAGTTCTATGCCAGTTCTAGAGGGTGAGGAGTGTTTGCGACCAAAAGAATACGGATCCTCCCCAGCATTAACAACCGTGATATTGGAAAAGTTAAAGGGTATTCCAACGGCGTCCACTAATTTGTGCCTGCTGGGGTCACGATGTCTGCAATTTCAAGTAAACGTAGGAACAAATTACTGTTCCCCGTACTCTAAATCCACCGCACTTATTTACTGCTCTTAAAATGCGTTACTGAAAAAACTACTTACTGAAAGTGACGGACTGCGTTTTTCAGAGAATGTTGGATAAATAGGCTAGCTAATTTGTTTATAGTTTCGTTAACAATACAACTACCATTTGTCAAAAGATATGGTGTTACTCTTAAGCCAATATGTGAAGTACTGTGTAATTTCACAACGACGAAAACTCAGCTTATATGTTTTAGGATATGGCGCACAGCAGCAAGCACTGTCACGAAACTGACACAATTTGTGGCACCAGGCCGTTTCAAGGCAACCTGATAAGTCCAAACTTCTTCTATTGTAATTCATCTTCCAAATTTCGATTGATTTTGTGGGAATATATCAGTTGTCTAAGAGCAGGCAGCGTGCTGTTAAGATACTAAATTGGCACAGGGCAAGAAAGATTTTGTATGACATACGTACGTTTATTTAGACGAACTGGTCCAGCTTGATTCAAAAAATTGTTCAAGTGCCTCTAAGCACTATGGGACTTAACATCTGAGGTCATCAGTCCCCTAGACGTAGAACTACTTAAACCTGACTAACCTAAGGACATCACACACATCCATGCCAGCAGGATTCGGACCTGCGACCGCAGCAGCAGCGCTAGGTCGCTGCGGGCGGCCAGCTTGATTCCTGTAACCTTGTCTGTCACTTGACTTTTTATATCTAATGATATCTTCTCCCCCTGTCTGCGTTGTCTCCTTACAGAAGAACTAAAAACCTTGTGACACTAGAACCAAAGCCTGCTTCGCCAAGTACCAAGAGCTTGAATGAAACCAAATAACGAAGAAAGAGGCACCAATTTAAAATCGGCTTTATATTCAAACGTTATACGGATTTCCCAATTACAGATAACACTCTATTGTTTAATTTTTTAATGCTATTTTATATCGATGTCATTGCAACTTAATATACAGGTTTACACTTCAAACAAAAACCTGAGAGTGAAAAGATAATAATAGGCATATTCGTTGCATACTGCAGAACAGCATCTCGGAATGTGATCTAGATATGATCATCATGAAATAACTTATCAATTTCTCCAAAATTTTGACTGCTATTAGTATTCGCTGAATATTTCTCTTTATTCGTGAAAGAGCCTCCTAGAGACGTTAAGACGTCCTAGGCCGGATAGGAAAGCTCAGAGGAATAAGGAAGTTCTTTTCTTTCTATGTCTCCGCAGTTACAACTTGGGCGTCTATATTTCTCAGTGGCTGACGGAAGGGTTTTTTAGCGTCAGTGGTATAATGAGGGCCAGTCACTCCCAGGTCATTAAGACTCTGGAATGCGGCCGTATAGCCCCAGTTTTCGTGTTCGGATATCGAAGGCTGCAGTTAGATGGCACGCTCGGAAGACACCAACGGTTATCGCATTCGGCTCCAGGTACTTGCCGCCTTTCTGTCTTTTACCTTGACAGACACACAATGCCGTCTGCGATAATGCGCCACCACTTTAATGGTGCGCGAACAGCTGTTTCTGGTAGGAGAGTTGTAGCAGCCTGTTGTTTGCTGCAAGAAACCTTCAGCATCGCCGCATGGTTAGAAACATCAAAATTACCTCATTTTGTCGAGTCGGTAGAACTCTCCCTGGTTTATAGCGAAAGTTTCTTCCCACCACGCCCCCCCCCCCCCCCAACAGTAACTGCGGCGTGGATGTTAAATTTAGCTTTTGAGTAATGGCACGCTACCTGCCGCTCTGTAGCCTCTAATTGTCTAGTAATTACCTAGCAGTGCCTCTGTTACTGTAATGTACGTTTGTAAAGGTGTTTTCTACAATGCCCAAGATCCTAGGTATAATATGAGTATTTAAATCACAACCATTTTATTTGTGTGCTGTGAACGGTGTCCACCTTCCAGCTTCTTAGCAATCACTTACAAGAAGGCATCGATGAATTCAAGTGTCTTAGACGATCAAGACTGAGATCGGAAGTCATAAATACTTTTCCCATCGACAAGACATTAGGTGGAGACAATCTCCTCCCGTCACTTAAATGGAGTGATCCTGTTGAAAGTACCAAGCTACAGTTTAAACGCTGAGGAATATTCTTAACGTTTTCAGCATTTCTAGACGGCAACGTTTTCGCTATTAAGCCACTGTCAGAGATTTGGTGCCCATGTGGTAGTGTGTCTGTGCAAGAGGTGGACGCGAAGATGAAAAGACGGTGCAACTCCCCAGGGAATGAATCAGTTTGAATATGACAGTGCTGTTGTGCTTCCAGAAAGGTCTCTCAGGCTCGATGCTGCTCACTAAGCGACTGATAGTGTAAAATAGGCCGAACACAGTTCTATTCAGTGTTCATCGAATCTTACGACTTCACGAAAAATTAAATTTTGTGAAAGTTCATATTCTGAGACAGATACATCGGTACCTGCATTACTTTTGTTAAAATTACAACACTGCCGCGAAATTACAGTCACTCTTAACAATCAACTTATGGTATACAACTTAAGTTGTTATCGTAAAAATTACAAATGAATTCTCTGTGCACAGAATATTCGCTCAATATTCTACAAACTGTTCAGTTCCAACTACCAGTTGTATGTTACGATTTGTATACTACGACACATGCATGTAAGCTACTCAAAATGATGCCAGTTTACACAGAAAATCCATAATTTTTACATACATCTTCAGCACCTACTCGTTAATATTTTACAAACCCCATGTTCTTCATACTACTACGATTGCCCAATAATAAAAGATCTGTTCAGAGCTCAGTGTCAAAACATCCGGTCGTCATGATGTCTGAGCAACGAATCCTTTTAGACTCCAGCAACACATGCCCTCTAGCCAACAAAATGCTTGAAAAGGCTCTCTCTTTTGATTGGCCATTATAGCCAGTCACCTAGCAGATCTTAACCTCACTATCTTCGTTTTTTAGTTTCGACCAATCATGTAAATTAATATTTCTCTACAGCAGTTAATTAAAAAATTTATTTGGCGAAGACGAATGAGAGCAAATCAATACGTTCTTTACGTAAATGAATATCTGGAATATCCTTATTTCTCCGACACCGAAAACTGGCGCATCGCAGATCACAAATTTCCCCGTTGTATAGGACTCATTCGCGCTATTCGGGTAGAAACCAACGTACCCACAGTACGATATACTCAGTTAAAACAAAACACATATATTCACGTCATGTTCATCAAATTTATTCCTTCATTCACTCAAATAATCAATGATACTAAACATACTTAACAGAATACTTAATATGAAATGGTTCAAATGGCTCTAAACACTATGGGACTTAACATCTGAGGTCATCAGTCCCCTAGACTTAGAACCACGTAAACCTAACTAACCTAAGGACATCACACAGATCCATGCCCGAGGCAGGATTCGAACGTGCGGCCGTAGCACCAGCGCGGTTCCGGACTGAAGCGCCTAGAACCGCTCGGCCACATCGGCCGGCGCCTAGTATCAGCGGTTGAATAAAATTATTTACGAATTGTAAGAGGTTTTCAAAAACCGATTTTCTTGTTACTAAAAAGTTAAATATAAAGCCAATTATCCTTAAGAATGGTTGTCTAAAACACTCTAAAAATAAAGTAATAAAAAAAGGCGCACCACGAACGAGTTATCCGAATGAGGCGGAAATCGATAGACGTGATGTACATGCGCACACAAATAAATGATTATATTTTCACCAAAATTGTATCATTAATTCACGAGAAAGAGCCTCACAAACAACAAGTCAATAACACATTGGCCCAATTCTGGTCGTTATGCAAGCAGTTATTGGGCTTGGCATTAATAAATAGACTTGTTGGATGTCAACCTTGGGGACACCGTGGCAAATTCTTTCCAATTAGAGCGTTAGATGGTCAAAATCCCGGTATGGTTGGAGGGCCGTGCCCACAGTGCTCAAATCTTTCTCAACTGGGGAGAGATCGGGCGCACTTGATGGCCGAGGTAGATTTTGGCAAGCACGAAGACGAGCAGCAAAAACTCTCGTCGTATGCAGGCAGGCGATTATCTTGCTGAAATGTAAGCCCACGATGACTTCCTATGGATGGCAACGTAAAGGGGAGTAGAATATCGTCGACGTATCGCTATGCTATAACGATGTCGCGGGTGACAACCAAGTGAGTCCTACTATGAAAAGAAATGGCATCCCAAATTATCACTCCTGGTCGTCGAGGCGTACGACGGGCGACACTCAGATTGTTTCCCATAGCTTCCGGGGCTTCTCCAGACACGCCTCTGCTGGTCATCGGGGCTCAGTTCCAAGAGGGACTCATCACTGAAGACAGTTCTACTCCAGTCAGTGAGACTCCAGCCAGAAGACGTCACTCAGCCTTAAATTCTGCGTTTTTAGTGAATTTTCGTATCTCAGAAGAATTGACTAATGCTAAGCTGAAATTTGTATTGTTGTCACTTAGTGATATATGAAAATGAAGTATAAAGTTTTGTTCCACTTGGTATATGGCAAATGTTGCATTTGACTTTGCAATAGCGTACTTAATATTTCCTCTTCTATGCAATAATGGCACCTCTTGGCCGAAACTGTAACTACTGGCAATTACCTGGCCCGTATGAAGGTACATCTGTCAAGGAAGGGCCGGGGCTCATCAGTTTTATGAAGGGAACTAGCCATCGTAAGATTTCTACGGGAGCGTTGTAGGGCGCTATGACACAAAATATCCTTCTTGGTTCCATGATTTACATTTATAGCAATACTTGTTAGGATCTGAAAGTCTATTAGCTTCCCAGTATCCATAATGGTCACCGTACCAATATAATTCTTAGAACTTCTACACACAACGTAGTTTTACATTATGAGAAGCTACGATATTGTTTGCGACATTGCTACCAGAAGAAACAGCATAAATTTTGCCTTTACAATACAGCAATCCACTGCTTTATATATAAAAAATTACCGACCTTATTTGATTTTGCAGTAATACATTTAAAACTTTTTAGCATTTTAAACGGGCGCAGGCGATATTTCCATAATACAAATAAAGTATCTCCCATGGGGGCTTATAAATAATTTATATACAATTTTACTAAGAAAAACTGCAAAATTTGTTATAGTATAAAAATCCGACAACCAAAATGTTTTTTTTTTTTCTTTCTAACTGCCTTTAAACAATTTTTTCAGTGGTACGCTAGGACGACGATAGATGTGGATATGTAAGAAATTGTGTGTATAACATTGCTGGCCGCGATACCAACTACCCCACCTAAATACTTACTGAAGTATCTACACTTGAACTCAGAACTTACCTTTCCCGGCGCGGCTGGACAGAAAACTTTAATCTATTATTAAGATCTCCTGATTTATAAATTTGGTTATATATCTTTGCCAGCCATTCGTGAACGTTCCACGAGAGATGACTATACTTGGTTGCCACCAAATAGCGCTATATGATGACGTTATTGAATTTGAATTCAGGTGAATCGTCCGCCTTCGTAAACGAGGCACGTCGTATCGTAAAACTGAAGTGGGTACACAGCGTGGGGCTGGTAGCGGAAGTGTATATGACTCCGGTGGCCTAAAGAGATCAAGACAGGTCGTATGCCTGATATGGACCACAAAACGTGCAGTGGATGATACTGAAAACAGAGGGAAATACTTCGTATTGAGTTCTACGCTCCAAGCGTATCTTCGGGCAGTTATAGGTTAGCCATTGTATTGCCCCATATTTCTCTTGCTTCTAAAGCCTACTGTTTTCGCGGCTAAATAAACGCGCGAAGTGTCAACAACAGCGTACAAAGGTAACTGACGGAAAACTTTTAATCAGTATGAATCATAGCCTTCCAAAACTTAGAAAACTGTTTTTTGGATTCGATAAAATGTTTACAAATGTACAAATACATCGAGCTGGACGCTAAACTAGTAAGTTATTGACAACCGAGACGTACTCCAACTTGTCGACGAAAGAAGGAAATTAAAAAGGTACTCGATATCAAAGGAATCTATAAGAGGCGATCAAAAAGCTTCCGATCGAAGGCCGTATATTACAGAATCAGATTAACATTAAGGCAAAATCACCGTGAGCATTGAGGTAGTCATTCCACCCACACATTTTGGTTGAAGATACCCGTTTGGTAAAATGTCGTGCCCTGCTGTATGAAGAAGTCTATAACTGCCTGCTGCACTTCCGTGCCATACAGGAATCGTCGACAATTCAAGGCCTGTTTTAGGGACCGCAGACGTGGTAATGGATTGGAGAGAGATCAGGAGTACAGGACGGGTGCTCGAGTGTCTCACACTTGAGTTGGTGAAACTCCTGCTTTACGACACTGGGTATGGGGACATCTGTTATGATGGAGCATCAGCCCTTTGTCACGCACCACTTCACAATAGTGGTTTTCGATAGACCCGTTACACCGTACACATATTCACTCTCCGATGGATGTCTGTGTTTGTCCTTCGGGAGCTAAGAAAATAATAACAGCATGTTGGACCATTGGATGCATTTGGTATTGACGTCACCATAGTTCACGTTTCCGCATTTATCGCACGTATGTGGGAGAGGGACGTATGCCACACTAAAGTCTCGCTTTTGAGTCGGTGCTTATATACCCGCAACGGAGTCTCGTTACTTTGCACATACGTTGCAGCAACGCCCTCAAACGGAAGCTTTCTGAAAATAAAAAGAAGTATCAAGAAACACATTGAGGTTGCATGTGCAAAGTGTACAAGTCATTGTACAAGCAATGCACATTAAAAATCTCGCTTTACGAACAGGATGTAATATTTCTCCCGCTATAGTTCGTCGATTCTTAACCGAAGGAGTTTTCTTTTTGGTGATTGGACACGAGTAAATGATGGTTAACAGAGGACACAGGCTTCGTACAAAACACGACTGCGTTACGTAAAACGAAATGTTTACCTTTTCCTTAAGAATCTTAATGCTCTTACATCATAAGTGAAAAATGTGCTATGAAAGGATAACAGCTCATTTCTTTAACTTCGTTTATCGAGTTTGTAAGGAACACAGTTCCTAGCAAAGTTAGGCCCAAACATATTCATAAATTTATCTCCACTTTGGTACTGAAGTTTCCATTGCTGTATTGTTTTTGCAAATTAAAATAGTAAGCTATAGCAGTTCACGATAGCCTCGATAATTTTTAAAGTAGTAATATAGGCCCAAGTGATAGCATGTAAGGAGTATTTTAAATATTCTGGAAGAGGAGTGGCCACTTGTAAGTAGCCATAAAAAGTTGCAGTTGAAACACGTATGTATTCTTACCAGCGATGGCGAGGCATGACAGAATCTCTTACCAGAGAGTTATTTATCGTTGCTAGTCTGCGCTTGACCGCGCGAGAGTTCAGTTGGGACTTGCACTCTGTCTGCAGTAGTAGTCAGTCGGTAGTAGTGTGTGGTGAGTGGGCAGAGAGAGTAGTCAGTTGGATAGCAGTAGCAGTCTGGTGCAGTTGCGTGTAGCGAGTGGACGGTTGTACTGAACGGGCGTCGGCATGCGTCGACGGCGTGCTGTTGTTCCGAATCTGGTCAGGATTGTGGTGGACGATGTGTATTATCGTTGAAGGTAATGAAGCAGCATTGCGCTCAGCTAATAACGTATGTTAATTGTAATTAATTTGTTCAAAAAATGCCCCAATAATAATTTTTCTATAAAGTAACTTTTTTAAAGAAAAGGATTCATTTCAAGTTAAATAATATTTCCTATGCATTTCCTCCAAAAATCAAAATTAAATATGGGCCAGCATTGCACGGAGCTGTGCCGGAAATTTTTTAAATAAGAGCAGATATAAATGCAGTTTACTGAGGTAAGAATTTTGGTTTTTGTGTTCAGATCTAATTATCTCACAGGGCCGAAGGTCAGCGCAGCTGCCCTTATAAGATTTATTAGGTTTAATTATTTGTGTTGAGATGTTACATCCAGTTCATGGTTCATTATTTAACATTATTGTCGGTTTAATGATCAATCATCATTCCTTAATTTTTGTGGGGAGTTTACATTTGGGCCATTATTATTCTTTAATTTTGCAAGGAGGTTACGCTTGGCTCATTTTTATTATTCAGTTTTGTGCGAAGACAACATCTGGCACATTTTTATTATCATTGACTTCTTTTTTTAATTTCGTTGCGGGGAGGTTACACTTGGCGACATCCGGCCAGGATCGTATTTCTTTGTGAATCTTCTGAGAAGTAGTCATATATCTGCTCTTATTTATTTAAACATAGTTTGCATCTGGCGCAACGCATTTACTAATTTGTCACTCTTTCTTTCACAGATCATCGGCAGTTTGTTGATCTTTGTTGTATTTGTGTTTGTTGCATTTTGCATTGTCTTTGTTTCATTTGTGAATAATTTTGACTAGTGAAAAATGCCGCGAAAAATTGTTAACAGTACATCGCGATGTGTGATGAGTGAAATAGCCGACTCAAATAATATGACCGATAGTACTTGCGACACTCAGTGTAATGATGACAATCCTCCATTTGTAGACAATCAGTGCGTACCGACCACTAATATTGATTTTGATCCTAGTGATGAGCAAACGAATTCAGTTGTGTCGTCTGTTAATTTAATGACAATTGATGACGCGGGGCGTTCTGTTGCAATGAGCGCTGCCCAGCTCAACACAACCGGTTTGCAAAATTCACGTGACGAACAGACAAATTTTTCTAATGAAAATGAACAGTATAATCAGAATGCGTCGGATTTATTTAATTCCGAGGTAGTGGCTAACAGTGCACATCCGATTGGCAAACATTTTCAAGAATCACAGAATAACCAAATGGTTACACAAAACGTGACAATGACAGGTACGCCATCAAATGGCACAGAGAATAGAGCCGATAATTTTGGCTCGGATCCAATTATGGCAGTGTTGTTACAATTTAGGGAAGATTTCAAACAACAGAATGAAAGACAAGACAACAATCACAAACAACTTAGTGAACAGATCAAACAACTTAATGAAAATCAAGACAACCTTAATGAAAAATTAGACAACAATTCCAGACAGCTTAGTGAACAGATTAGAGCCGTTGCCGTGTAGTATCATGATACTAAGGAACAATTACGTGTGGAAATTGAGGCTTGTGCTAGGAAGAGTAGTGGAGAAATTAGATCTGTTGCTCAAGAATGAAGGGATATGCAAACAGCTACAACAGAAACACTTACAGAAGAAATTAGTGCAGTCGGTAAACAATGCTCTGAAAAAGCAACACAATTACGCGACGAGTTTAAAATAATGACAGCAGAACTTTCGCGCACAATGGATGCAAAGATACACGCGAAATTCGAACAACAGAACAGTCAAATTGATGAGCGTTTTAATCATTACCAACAAAACAGTGATACGTGTTTCCATAAATTTATACAGGATCAGAATAAAGTAAAACGACAAGTCATGGAAACAATTACTGCACAGAGACAAGAAGACAAACGTAAATTGTTTGTGAAAGCAAAAACATACGTAGACAACAGTATTGCCACAGTATTGGACAAAATTAATACCATCGAACAGTTGAACACCGAATTACGTGATGAAATTTCCGATCTTAAATCAAAAACAGATACACACACAGTAGATTTTCAAACAGTGACCGACAGACTCAAACAATTAGAACTAACACAGGATTCCAATGTCATCAAAGCCGACGTTAAAAAACTGAACGAAAACACACGTAAATTACAAAAACAGATTAATGCTTCTGACACTATAAACGATGATCAGCTAAAAATACTGACTGAAAAATACGATGAATTGGCCAGTCGTATTGACGTTATTGAAAATAATAATGACAGCAAATCGGACGATACTTCACCGGTTTCGTTTAACCAAACACCTGAATTCCAAAATCTACAGCATACAATCAGTGAGATAGATTCGTCCAATAATACATTACGTAGAAAATTGTCAAGATTACAGCAAGAGGTAACAGAGATAAAAAAATATTTCAGTTAATAACGCGTCACAGCATGCGACGAATTCCGAACATTTCTCACACTCACACAGCCAGTATAATTTAGGTAATCTACAGAGAGTACGTGAGCTAGATTCCGAACAGTCACAGTCAAACACATTCTCATACAATCCTGAACCTGTTCCGTCATAGAGAGACGATAATTTTGATTACAAACATTTTCTATCAGTGAGAAAATTTAAAGTATTTAAAAATGACAGAACACAGATTCACCTACTGGATTGGATACAACAATTTAGCTTTGCTTTTCCACCGACTTGGCCCATAACACATAAACTTGAATTTATTTGCAGTTTTTTGGAAGGCGAACCAGCAACTCGTATGAGACCGATCGCGAGACAATGCTACTCCGTAGAAGAATTTCAGAATGCATTTCTGTCAGCGTATTGGTCGAAGACGACACAGCGCGGAATCAAGGATCAATTAATTAGTTTACCGAATTATGAGAACTCAAATTTTCCCACTGTCACGCAATTTTTTGAACACATGGTCCAACAAAACCAGTACTTAAGTGAACCATACAGTGAATCTGCACTTTTCCAATTATGTATTTCTAAATTACCACGATCGTTAAGAGTATCACTTTTAACAGGACAGCAGAAAGAAAATATTTCGGCATTTAGAGATCTCTTACAGCTTTTGGAAGTTCAGCAATCAGACTATTCTTTCATAAACAAAAATTTTTCACATCATAACCAAGGCCAACAAACTTACAGTAATTACGATCAGCCACGCTATTTCAATAGTAAAGGTAATAGACGCTTCAGGAACGACAACCAACAGAACTTTAATAACAGGCAAAATTTTAATTATCAGTATCGTCAAAATTATCAGCAACAGCGAACACATTTTGGTAACAATGCAGGTTTTTCACCGCAACAGCATGAAAGCCAGCCAGTTAGCATACCTAACCAACAATGCAGTCTACAAGGTCAACCAAACTTTAATGTTTCGCCGCGTGCACGTATAGTCTCAACTCCAACAAATAATAACGCACGGCAGCAAGGAAATAACTACGTGCAGAAAACACAGTACTTCAATTCCTATCGCAATGCACCGTATAGGAATGACTATCACGACAGACGTAAAAATAATGAGCACAATTTTCAGCGTACATCTAATAACAGTCGGTCTTACCAACAGCAAAATCATCCGCAAGAACATATTCTCATGAATGAACCAGATAGTAGATATCATCCAGAACGTAATACGTCAGGTAGAAATAACAGAACAGTTCAAATAGTTGAAATGCCAGAACATCCTCCAGAAAACAATAACACGTCAGATAGAATTTGACTAGATACTGTACAGGTCGCATCTTCCAGTAACACAAGCACTACTTTAGACACGCAGAATGTTGTTCACGAAAATGTTATTACTTTTGACGACATCAGAGACACTCTTTTGCAGGAAAGACCAATTGTTCAGAAAACTATTTCACATCTTGTCATCGAAATTAAAATTGGTTCATCGAAATTTTCAGCAGTAATCGATTCCGGATCACCTATGTCAGTCATAAATGAGGAAACTTTCAACGAGTGTAACAAAGAGAATGCCTATCCTACGTTACCATTAGGTAAAACGAAAGTAAAAGGAGCAGTATCGAGTAAAGGAGTAGATGTAAAAATTACAGACACATTTATGATTTTGCATTGCAGGTCACACATTTCACTCAAATTTTTGGAGTGTTCCTTTATTAACAACAGACGTTATTTTAGGTACGAATTTTCTGGTACAACACGATGCAGTTATTGATTTTCAAAATTCCTATTTAATGTTGAAGGATGAAAATGTACAATTGGCTTTAGAATTTCAGCACTCATTATCTGCAGAAGAACAAACAATTAATCGTACAGAGGTCATTTCCGTATCACGTAACATAGACTGTAATTCCACTTTGTTCACAGATACGTATGTACACAACCATAATACTCCCGACGAAGCTGACTATGACGTAATACAGACGATTTATGATAAAGTTAAACAGAGCAGTGCAAATACAGACGACGAACGCACGCAACTACACAAAATTCTTATACAGCAAGCTCCAGTTTTTGACTACGTTCCTGGTACTATGTCCGGTTTTATGTATGAATTTCAAGTTAAACAGCAGGACACATTTAAAGCCAAGCATTATCCAATTCCATATATTCACAGTGAACAAGTTAAGAAAGAATTGCAAGCTATGCTTGACCAAGGAATTATTGAACCGGCAGTTAGTCCGTATATAAACCCGCTCCATATTGTTAAGAAAAAGGATGGCTCACTTCGCCTTGTGCTTGATTCACGTCACATCAATGACATAATTATTAATGAAACAGATCCACCACAAACACTAAAAGAACTTCTACAGAAATTTCATGGTACTGCTATTTATTCCACATTAGATTTGAAATCGGGATTTTGGCTAGTTCAGCTCCATCCGAATTGTAGAAAGTACACAGCATTTCTCTGTTTTGGTGACTGTTATCAATTTTGTAAATTACCATTCGGTTTAACTATTTCTTCAGCAGCTTTTATTCGCGGTTTGAATACAATACTTCCGACAGAACTTAAAGACAGAATCACAACGTACGTAGACGACATTCTTATTGCTGAAGCTAACTGGTCTGAACACAATTTGATTCTTGAACAACTGTTACGAACTTTTCGTGCACAAGGACTCACAGTTAATCTCAGTAAATCGCACTTCGGTAAAACTACTATAAAATTTCTTGGACATGTAATTTCAGCAGAAGGCATTGCGCCTGACCCGGAAAAACTACAAGCTTTACGTGACATTACTGTTCCTACGACGAAAAGGCAACTGCGCAGCTTTTTGGATTTAATTAATTTTTTTCGTAAATTTCTTCGTTACTCTCCCTTAGACACCCCTACATCATGCCAATTGACAAGGAAAAACACTATTTGGTCCTGGGATAAACAAGCACATTCTGAATTTATGAACCTGAAACATACTTTGTTGAATGCACCACTTTTATCGCACCCAGATCTTACTAGAATCTTTTTCCATTGCCACCGACGGTTCTAACACCGCTTTAGGCGTACATATTTTTCAGGAAATTGAAGAAGATGGTTCTGCAATAATTAAAAACATCGCATTTGCAAGTCGCATTCTGTCACCTGCTGAACGAAATTATGCTGTTACAGAACTGGAAACGTTATGTGTTGTTTGGGCTTTTACGAGATTTAGGCATTTTCTTTATGGAAGACATACCACCGTTTACACAGACCACAAAGCGATACAATTTTTACTTTCGGCTAAATTCACACACGACAGATTAAGCAGATGGAAACTTTACTTTCAGGAATTTAATTTCACAATTGTTCACATTCCCGGCACACAAAATGTTGTAGCAGACACACTATCTCGTTCTCTCAGCAACAATCAGCAAGACATCGCAACCAACTTCTGCAAAGCAAATTTCAGCGTCATGTACATTCAACAAGTAGCATTTGAAAATTTCATTTCGTCGTCATTACAAGACATAGCACAACAGCAGAATAAAGACAACGTATGGAAAGAGATTAAACACCTCTGGCAAGATAGGAATAATGTTACCATTAGAAACCATTACACTGTACGCAATGACATTCTGTTTCGCCGCTCTCATCCTGACAGCAACAATTGGTTATTATGCATACCTGACGAACTTGTTAACAAATTAATCTGGTATACTCATTTAAGTTATGCTCATTACGGAGCCAGAAAATGTTTTCTTATACTGAGACAGAACTGCTATTTTACCAACATAGAGAAACGTACACGACGAGTTTTAGCGTCATGTAAAATCTGCCTGAAAGCTAAATCAGATACGACTTCACATATTCCTCCATTACATCCCATTGTACCTGTTAAATTGAGACATATGGCCGCTGTAGACATTTTTGGTCCGATTCCCAGATCTAATAGAGGTTTTTGCTACATCTTTGTCCCTGTTGAACTCACTTCAAAATTTGTTACCTTCACTCCGTTACGCAAAGCTACTGCTAAAACTGTTTCGAAAGCATTTGTAAAACATTTTCTATTTCATGTAGGGCATGTGTTGAAAGTAATTTCCGACAATGGATCACAGTTTCGATCTGCTATATGGACACGTATGTTACGAGCTAGAAACATTTCTCCGATCTATATATCCAGGTACCATGCTTCTTCGAACCCTTGTGAACGATTAATGAAAGAAATTGGTAAACTGTGTAGAATATGCTGCCATAAAAGACATATTGATTGGGACACACACATACACTCATTCCAGGATGTAATTAATTCAATACCAAATGAATCTACTATGCTATCTCCGTCTGTTATACTGAAAAATGTTGAACCACATAACAAAATTAAAGAATTAGTAAACTTTCCTACATCTCGTCGACTACGACACCATGAAATAATTGACATTGCGCTGAACAACATCAAACGTGCCGCAGAACGCCGGGGAAGACAACAAAAACAGGTTTGTATACGCCGTGACTTTCACGTTGAACAGAAGATATTAGTACGTACACACTATTTATCCAACAAAGTAAAAGGTAGGTGCAGTAAATTTGAACTTCTATACGCAGGTCCATATCGGATTCGCAGCATTCCTCACCCCAATGTAGTACACGTCGAAACTTTGAGAACCAGAAAATCGAAAGGAAACCATCACGTGTCGAAAGTCAAACCTTTTATTGAATGAAAATACTTTATGATTTATCGCACTGTAATGCCATTTCCTAATTTTTTATGACCACTTATGCAATTATATTCACATGAACACCTACTGATGATTATCGCATTTCTTCTTCGCAAGTGTCCGGCAACGTAAAGTTAGTAGGTCGCTTTTCTTGTCGTTACACATCAGACCGTGTATATTTTTCCAGATGAACTTACACATTTTTATGACCACTTATGCAATTATATTCATGTGAATACTTACTGATGATTGTCGTATTTTTCTTGGCAAGTTCCCGGCAACGTAAAGTTAGCAGGTCGCTTTTCTTGTCGTTACACATCAGACCGTGCATATTTTCCAGATGAATTTACACATTTTATGACCACTTATGCAATTATATTTATATGACTACTTACTGATGATTGTCGTATTTTTTTTTGGCAAGTGCCCGGCAAGGTAAGGTTAGCAGGTCGCTCTTCTTGTCGTTACACATCAGACTGTGCATATTTTTCCAGATAAACTTACATATCTTATGAATAATTATGCAATTTTATCTAGTGCCATATTAATTTTATTAAATTCTCTCCCCATTAAAGTCTTTAATTCTCACCTCAATTAACTACACAACATACAAGCTGAACACAAAGAAGGTCACATTTCTTGTCATCATTTTTTTTATGTATGTACGATTGTTTTCATGTTTTGTTTGTATGCACTGTGAAACAGTTAAGATATAACACACACCAGTTGACTTTGACATTTTTGCCCCATGATATCTCAACATCGTGATTGTTTTACATTTTTTGCTGCTGCTTTGTGATATTCTGTGTACATTTTTGCATTTGAACACTGTCTATGTTTTTTGACATATTACGTTTTCTGTCATGCTATGCTGTATGCTCAAATTATGTTACTATAAACCAGTTTTTATTTAATGGGTATATGATTGAAATGCAAGACATTAATCTATGTTCGTCATTTTCAGAAAGAAATAACGTGTAAACGAAATAAATTAAACAGAGATGGGAATTTCATCTTCGGAATGAACGAAAGAACGATGCAATACCTCGTGACGAAGAGTAAATGGATCGGAATTAACAGGCATTAACAAGAATATACTATACACATCGTAGAACAGCAGTCTTAACTAATTTTTTCTTTCAGAATACGAGGCGATTGATGCAGGCTGTCAGACAGAACTACACGTCTTAGTTTTAGTGATGAAATATGCTAGAAATAAGGAATAGTTGTATAATGAATGATGATGAGTAATGATGAAGAATATGCTACTATGGATAATGAAGTTTTTCTTTACAGTTGATGATAATAATGGAGTTATGATAATATGGATAATGAAGTTTTTTCTTTACAGATGAGGATAATGATGAAGTTTATATATTTACTGTTAGTTAAGAGATGCTATGTAGTTATTTAATTATTTGTTGCAGTTCGTTTTGACAGTATGTCTTATATTGGTTCAAATGGTTCAAATGGCTCTGAGCACTATGCGACTTAACTTCTGAGGTCATCAGTCGCCTAGAACTTAGAACTAATTAAACCTAACTAACCTAAGGACATGACACACATCCATGCCCGAGGCAGGATTCGAACCTGCGACCGTAGCGGTCACGCGGTTCCAGACTGAAGCGCCTTTTACTGCACGGCCACACTGGCCAGCTGTCTTATATTGCATGGTATGATGAATGAAGGTTTTGGAAAGGACAGCTAGAGAACATATACATTTTTTATACACATTTCGCTACCTGTCAACTCGAAGTTCACTACTTTTCAGCATAATATGCGTTTCTTCTCTCAGTTTAATAATCCATTTTGTATATTTTGCAGGAGAAATTATTCATGAAATTAATGTGCTATAAGCAGTTGTTTATTAAACCTAAGTCATTTATGAATGTGATCACATATACTCTACTTGTTTCATAACCTTGCTACAGCTGACTCATGACGAATGATGTTACACATCTTCATTTGCAGCAATAACTCAAAAGCAAACAAAATAATTACCACTCCCAAATAATGCTACTAGTTTAAGAGAGTTCTGAATAATACTGATCAGCTTTGAATAGTATGCCACTTTAATAATGACTTCTGAATAATACAAAAAAAATGCTTTGTAACTGGCCAATGAATGCCACCGTTTATTGTAATAAGATTACTTATATTGCCCATGATTATTAATTACGTATAAATGCTATGCCAATAATTAACTCATTTTCAATAATGACTTCTTAATAATACAAAAAAATGATGCTTTGTAACTGGCTAATGAATGCCACTGTTTATTGTAATAAGATTACCCATGATGCCAATAATCACTATAATTAAGTGAATTATGTTAATACTATACCATTCATTAGCATATGTTTTGAATGATGACTTCTGATGGTTTGTAACTGGGCAGTGAGTGCCAATAATTACTATATTCAGTTAATTTTATGAACATTATTCTGTAATACTACATAAATGGTACAGAAATGTTCACTAACTGGGCGATGAGTGCCACCCATTACTAGTGTAATTCTCAATGAAGACTTTTATGTGACTTAATTTCCTTCACCTAATTACCAGAAATTACTGCAATATCCATTTGTCCTGTCTATCCTCATGATCATGGAGCACTATATTTGGTTTTTGCACTAATTCTACGTTGGTCTACTTTACAAGAACATGGTGTTGACACGACATGCTGTCCACCACCTTGAGCGATGGATGTTATTATGGTCCCACTGTTTGGTGTACCTAGTGTACTACCAAAATGATAGCATGGAATATTATTATGACATTTCAGTGTCTTGGCTACACTGATTAATACGTCAAGGAAAAGAGCTTCAGATTGTCTCACTTGGTGTTGTGCTTCTGTAGAAAGATATGGACTTTCAGTGCCACTGCGTGCAACCTAAAGTGCTACAACCATGACGCAATCCTTCCTATTCCTTTCCTAATTCTTGTAAAATGAAAAAGTCATATACAGTGCGTGTGCACTTCCTTTAAGATCAGTTGTCCTGAAATTACTAAAGACTTCTATAGTGCATGTTCACTTTATTTCACTCCTTGGTATGTTTATTTGTTGTAGAAAAATACTAGAGAGTATTACAGTGCGTGTGCACTTTTGTCATTTCTCAATATGATTTGTACTCGTTGCCTATACATTTGTAATTTCCTGATATGTTCACTACTTCAGTGCGTGTGCATTTTTGTCATTTGACAATGTGATTTGTACACATTAGGTTTATTTGTTGTAAAAATATTAGAGAGTTTTAGAGTGCGTGTGCACTTTATGCCATTTGTACTCATTACGTATACATTTTGTGGTTTTCTGATATGTTCTGTACTACAGTGTGTGTGCACTTTTGTCATTTATCAATATAATTTGTATTCATTGTATATGCATTTTGTGATTTGATGATATATTCTGTACTACAGTGCGTGTGCACTTTTGTCATTTATCAATATGATTTGTACTCATTGCATATACATTTTGTGATTTGTAAATATTTTCTGAACTACAGTGCATGTGCACTTTAGTTCACATGATTTCTACTCATTGCATATACATTTTTGTGATTTACTGATATGGTCTGTTCTCATTGTATATATATATTTTGTCATTACCTGATATGTTCTGTACTCAGTGCATGTGCACTATATTTACTTCATGTTCTACGCCTATATATCTGTATATTCTGTGATTGTGAAGTTAGTTAGTTAAGAAAAAATTTGTTGCTCATGACAAGTCCAAATGACTCACCATCGCTGCCAAATTTTTGCCCCCCCCCCCCCCCCCCCCCAGTGGAGGGTTATGAAACACGTATGTATTCATTACCAGCGATGGCGAGGCATGACAGAATCTCTTACCAGAGAGTTATTTATCGTTGCTAGTCTGCGCTTGACCACGCGAGAGTTCAGTTGGGAGTTGCATTCTGTCTGCAGTAGTAGTCAGTCGGTAGTAGTGTGTGGCGAGTGGGCAGAGAGAGTAGTCAGTTGGATAGTAGTAGCAGTCTGGTGCAGTTGCGTGTAGCGAGTGGACGGTTGTACTGAACGGGCGTCGGCATGCGTCGACAGCGTGCTGTTGTTCCGAATCTGGTCAGGATTGTGGTGGACGATGTGTATTATTGTAGAAGGTAATGAAGCAGCATTGCACTCAGCTAATAACGTATGTTAATTGTAATTAATTTGTTCAAAAAATGCCCCAATAATAATTTTTCTATAAAGTAACTTTTTTGAAGAAAAGGATTCATTTCAAGTTAAATAATATTTCCTATGCATTTCCTCCAAGAATCAAAATTAAATATGGGCCAGCATTGCACGGAGCTGTGCCGGAAATTTTTTATATAAGAGCAGATATAGATGCAGTTTACTGAGGTAAGAATTTTGGTTTTCATGTTCAGATTTAATTATCTCACAGGGCCGAAGGTCAGTGCAGCTGCCCTTATGAGATTCATCAGGTTTACTTATTTGTGTTGAGATGTTCCATCCAGTTCATGGTTCATTATTTAATTAACATTATTGTGGGTTTAATGATCAATTATCATTCCTTAATTTTTGTGGGGAGTTTACATTTGGGCCATTATTATTCATTAATTTTGCAAGGAGGCTACGCTTGGCTCCATTTTGTTATTCAGTTTTGTGCGAAGACAACATCTGCCACATTTTTATTATCATTGACTTTTTTTAATTTCTTGCGGGGAGGTTACACAGTTCAGACCCTGTTGAAAACTTGCGTAATTTCTATTTTCAAATAATTTTATTGAATGAAAAATATCTGAGAACCCTAAACTTTTTCTTTCCCTATGAGATAGGGAACAAATTACGGAGACTGTGCTTTTCGAGTATAACATTGTAGGGTAGTGAAACGTGGACTGTGGGAAAACCAGAACAGAAGAGAATCGAAGCATTTGAGATGTGATGCTACAGACGAATGTTGAAAATTAAGTAGACTGATAGGGTAAGGGTTGAGGAGGTTCTGCACAGAACTGGAAATAAATGAATGAAAACACTGACAAAGGGAAGGGAGAGGATGATAGGACATTTGTTAAGACATCAGGGAATGACTTCCGTTGTACTAGATCTAGCTGTACAGGACAAAAATTGTAGAGGAAGACAGAGATTTGAATACATCCAGCAAATAATTGAGGATGTAGGTTGCAAGTGCTACTCTGAGATGAAAAGGTTGACACAGGAGAGGAATCCATGCAGCGCCATATCAAACCAGGTAGAAGACTGATGATTCACAAAGACTTACTGCACTTGTTTATACAGTTTAATGTAAATTAAATTGTGAGTCATACTTGTTAATGAAGTGGTATAGCTTGTTGGCTCTGAAGGTCTAGTTTTGTTCGGATAGTGTGACATTCTGAGCAGTGAATTTTAACATTAGCAGTTAAACAGTTAGTTTATAAGTCACTCAAACTGTTATTAGACGTAGCGAATACGTCTGTCCAGGGTTAGTGTCAGCCCAAAGCATTGACAGACTTCTTATCAGGCAAACCTATGTTGTGAGTGTGCTAATATATTCAATACTGTGATAGAACATTAATTGTATAAGATAGTATTAAATTGTGGTGATTATTAGCAATTTTTTTTTACATAGTTGCTCCTAGCTAACGAAAGTTGGAGTTAAGATTAATTGAGGTGTTAAATACAAGGGTACTTGATTCATTAATAATTTGAAATATGGATGCAGAACTTAAAGCTTATTTTGAATAGCTTCTAAAAGGAATGAAAAGATGAAGCAAAGCAGGTAATTCAAAAGGGACTGCAAGCAGTCAAATTAAGACTACAACATGATGGAGTTAATAAGAAAGTACAATATGTAGAAAAGTTCATATGAGAACTCTCGACACTTCCTGACGAACTAGAAAAAACTACATAGTCCTAGGAAATACCAATAAATCTGTTGTTGCAGTGTATTACAGACCAAATAAGTGAAAATAATAATCTAATGTAAAAAGAAATTCGGGATTTGAGTAAATCTATGGATTACAAAATACATAAAATACAGACATGGTTAATAGAGAAGATACAGACAGTGAATATAACTTTGAAGTTAGTTGTTCAGAAAGGAAATATGAACATATGTGTGTGAATGAACGTAGTCGAAGAGATAATACGACGTCAGGTCAATGCACGAAACAGTAAAAGTCACTTTCCAATGTTTACACTACGAATCAGTGCACCCTATAACTTTCTGAAATCATTCAGATGAGATTTACCGCCCTCTATGGATACGCAAACGAGTATTAGATTCATTGTTAGTCACCTAGAAGAAAACGCATTACTGTGGGCAATATTAAACTTGAGCCAACTTGCGCTGGTTGATAATTTTACTTGTTCATTTAAAGCGAAGCATTGGTCAGATAACGCACAGAGGAAACTCAAACTTGAGTTATTTTGACCACAGAAGTATAATGACACTTGAATTAGATACATAAACGTAGTGGAAAACAATGAATATCATTTGCCAGAAGTACTAATACCTAGACTGCCAGACAAAGTAAGGGAAAGATTAGTTGCAGAGAGATGTCCCCAAGCTGAACAGCTGTTAGAATAATTGGATTAATTAGATTACTTAATTAAAGAAAAAGACAAACCAGAAACTAAAATGTTGAATTAGGTTTAAAAAGAATCATTGGTGATCGAACGAATCAAATAGGAATAATAACCATCTGCAGAGTAATAGTATTTGTAACCACAGCAGTGAAATGAGTAGTTCGAAAAAGGGAGGTGGAAGTGATATTAACCATCATGAAACAAGCAATAATGTTACTAGTCAAAACAGTAAAGGTGCAGTAATACAGGAAGTCACTGACACCAATCAGGCTGTACTTAGTTGCCCACACTGTTATGGTCTTTTTGAGACATCATGGTCAGCAACCTCTGGATGCAGAGTTATTTTTAGAAAAGTAGGAACCTCAGAGGAGTATGTCAACTTTGATAGTGTGCAGAGCAGTTGAATATCAGATAGCAGATTTTATTTTGGATGTACGTATTCTGGTTAGTCTATTATCAAAACAAATCTGGGAACAAAAAATGTAAATGGAACTGTCCTTCCCTTCCTGTGACTAATAGTCATGTAATTGATTTAACTGGTACAAAAGATAAAAAGGTGGAAGTAGAGGTGTTGTTAACGTTTATTATTTTATGTGTACAATGAAGCAGTCTATGATAATAGTAGCTGGCACTGATTTATTCGTACTTTTGCCTATGGTCTGGCTGGCTACACATGAAATATTGTTAATTTACGGAATGAAATGTTGAGAATAGCTGATGTTGACAATCGTCATCTTTAGATTAAATTAAAGAAAAGTAGGTTACAGAAAGATCACGAAAGGAGTTTCAATAACTGGAACGTACAGAAAAAAGGAGGAAGATTTAAAGTAAAAGAATAGCAGTAGTCTCGATACAAAATGGAGGAAACAATTCGAGGAAAAGTGTTTAGAGTCAACTAGACTAACATCGATGAAAAAAATTATCTAGAACAGGTATTGACAAAGAACAAGCTAGAGTTCAATGACAAATGAGGAGTTTCACAGATATGAATGCAAGCTAAAAGGAAAGAGCATATATCATGTTTCAAGTCAGCGTATTCCGTCGCCATTAGCGCACATGAAGCAATTAAAAGTGAAATAAACAAGATGGTCAGCTGAGGCATAATAGAAAGATCGAATAGCCTGTACAACCGATTTTGGAAACTGGTACAGTGAATAAAATAATAAAATTTGAGAGAGTTAGGCCACTTCCCGCGGAAGAAATGTTAGTGTGTTTCTACAATGCGAAATTCTTATCATATGAGATTAAATCCATTCCACACCCTACAACAGTTATGTTTAAATAGGGATATTCTATTAGAGAAGAAGTATCACTTAAATGACACAATATGGTATGTGGTACATTACGAAAAACCCTGTTTCCAGAAAGGAAAAGATTCCGAAAATGTTAGCAATGATATAGAGAGTGTTGGACTCGAAAAGATTTGTTCATTGGCAGAAGTAACGTGGTTTCACAATGAAGGTGTAAAACTAGTAGACTTAGTAAAGGAGCAAGGAATATAGGAAGGACTGCTCTCTATAATAACTGAGGACTTGAGCTTAAGTAGAATGAAGAACGGTTATTACTTGAGTCGTAAGCGACAGAGAGAAATCATTTCTGAAATACAAGAATAGGAAGAGAAGGATTAAAGGAAGGCAAAAACGTCAAAGTTATTTAAAGAAGATTAGTGTGAAGAAACTGATAAGACGGAAGTTCAAAAAATTTGAGGGCAGAAGACCTTGGGTCTATTGGTTGATAGTTTAAAGAACGTAGAGTTCACTTATTGAAGCCACGAGGCAACAGGAAAATAATAGCCTCACCTTAGTTCTGACAATAGTTAAGTGTGCTAATTTATGCTGTACTATACTGGTATTACAGCTTTTGTTAAAACAATACCCATCCCAAATAAGAATGAATTTTTGGTGTCTTATGGTATGAAACTGGTTTCTTCAATACACATTCAATTTGTAAGTATTGTTTTAATGGGATTTGTTGAATTTTTATGAGAACTGACTAGGTAAAGTTTTATTGTAATACAATGGCATAGCGGAAAGTGTAAGAAATTGAACACAAAGTTCCGGCTGAAAACTATGTTTAAGAATATTATAAAGAGCTACGTTTTATAGTTTGCTGAGAATCAATGTGGTGTTAACAGGGAATGTCAGTCTAATGGCCCATGGAGCTGTAACTTTAGTTGAGTAACTGAAATCTTAGCATTAGCCATGTGCTAAAATATTTGGCTCTATGAAAGTAAAATATTTCAATACTCTTTTCAGTAGGTGCAGATGATAGTTACCCAGAATTATGGATCTTGTCAGGGAATGGAAGTAACTGAATTAATCATCAGAAAATAAAAGGAGTATAAAATTAGAAAAGGAAGTCTGACCTTGAAGTAGGTAGGGCCTTGAAGTTAAACAAAGCCTAAATTTTGACAAATATTTTCATCTTCTCACACTTTTAATTAATTAACTTTACTCGAGAGAGAGTACAGAAAATTAAAATAAAGTATTCATTATTTTCATATGAGCTGTATTGTGTTTAAAACAAATAAAAATTATATTTTGAAAGTACCTTCACCTAATGTTTTCAATTCGTGAAGGTGAGGAGGAGGCTTTGTGGTGTGTCAAGTTGAAAACGCACAGAAATATTTTTGTGTATCCTATGCTTACTGAATTAGCATCCGCAAATAGATTTAATAACCAAGAAAATTGCGATTGTATTGTAGATTTCATGAAATCGGGATGAAGTACGTGCATGAGCGATGGTTGCTGTGGTGCTCTACAACTTGATTCCATGCAGTGCAGAGAGGTTACAGCTTACAGTTGCAGTTGGTCGCTGAGAATGCAACCAACAGCCTTCAACAATAATACTTAAATTTGCGAAAAGAATAATGGCACGCTGCATCTGTCAGGATTAATGGTTCCAGTCTGGTTTAACATGATCTAGATAGTCAGTACCATTTCAACCGAACAAGCTCCTGAGTGCGTTAAGTCGTAATTCGAAGAGACTACCGACGTTATAAATTGCGTCGTTTATCCTTCCACGATAAATTCTGGAGAATATGTTTCTTTTTAGTTTCGTGGTTGACAAACCTAGGCCGGCCGGAGTAGCCGAGCGGTTCTAGGTGCTACAGTCTGGAACCGTGCGACCGCTACGGTCGCAGGTTCGAATCCTGCCTCGCGCATGGACGTGTGTGATATCCTTAGGTTAGTTAGGTTTAAGTAGTACTAAGTTCTAGGGGCCCGATGACCTCAGAAGTTAAGTCCCATAGTGCTCAGATCCATTTGAGCCAGTCTGACAAACCTACGTCGACGTAAGAGTTCATATCATACAGGGACATCTTTAGTAGAGCCTGCATGTTTGACGGGCTTGTGTGAGTTTTTATTGGTACAGATGTTTGTTTATTGGCTGTATGGAACTAGAGTTAATGATAGTGATTGTTAGTTGTTGACTGATGACAGCGGACTGGAATCCGTATTCTCCCATGCCGCACTGCTAGTTGTTCTGTTAACACAGTGTGATAAATGAGTTGTATATTTTTATTATTGTCTGTCGCACTGTAAGTATTGAGGTGTTGCTATTTTGTGGTTGTGTATAGGTGGATATTTAGATCTTGAGCGAGCTGAAGACTCAAGTGGATTTTACTTAAGGCGTCAGACCCTGAAATTTGTTAATGAAAAATTATCTTTTTCCTGCAATGAAAACTTGTCAGTGACTTTGTGAGGATTTGTCCTAATATAGCTAAAAAAAGACCACAACTTTAAAGAGAGCATTCGACTGACCGACAATGAAAATGTGAGATGAAATAAATGTGTTTACTTAATCGACCACGCCGATAACGAAAACGACTATGAAAAATTCGAATTAGCTCTCGTTTGCAAATTAAATGTAAGTGCTTTCAATTATAATTATATTTTCTTAGCACTCATTGTCAATTCCTTACCGTATAGGCTTCGAAATCCCGCTGTTGTTAGAGTGATGAAGATTCAGGCAACAATAGCTGTGTGTATTTTGTCTCAATTTTTACCCTGGGCTCGTAACAACAAGGAGAAGGGAAGGAGGTGGGTAGGAGCGGAGCATGTCCCATTTAAGTGTAGTTCCAGTCTGTTACAATCTGTATTCTACTCTTGTGCTGGACGAATGTGTTATTTGAGCGTAGTTAGTACATGTGGTCACTGTAATTCCTTTTATTTAGTATGCCTCGCAAATGAGTAAACGGTGCTAAGCCGTGGCGACTTTAAATTTGGCGGGTATGCCACTGCGCTGGAACCGCTAACTACCTGTACAGCCAGTATCGATCCTCTTCATATACCAGGGCTAGGGTCTTTGGTCAAGGAGTGTGTTGCAGGATTTGGTGGGTCGTGGTACCTTAAGTAGTTAGCAGAAAGCCATGCGGCTGGCGAGCTGGTTTTTGCGGCACTCCTGCTGCCCGGGCGTGGAGCTCTTGAAGCCGCAAATTGTCAGTAGGCACCGGGACAGATCTGGACAATTAGACATTACGGCACCAATGGGTCACCTGCAGGCATTGAATGCAGTAATACTCCTGCTTGGAACCCTGGCAGCTGAACCGTGAATTTACTTTCAAAACATTTTCTTAACAATTTACTTTATTTACTAACGATTCATCAAGAACATTAACACATTTAATCACACTATGTGAGCATGGAAGTAATTGCCAGTGGGTAACTGGTGAAACAAATTAAATTTGTTTTGAACAAATGGAATTTTTATTCCTAAAAGCCTTTTTTTAAAAAAACAGATTTAAAATTATAATCAGAAAGCACGCTCAAAATATCAAGTTACAATTTTATTCAGCGGCAGAAAGAACAAATATTGACAGTATGAGCTTTCGGGATGAGAACCTTGCCGCTGCTTTTTGACACGGCCGTAGTGACGACTGCTCACAATAACCCCTGAAAGACTACACTGGTGCAAATCAGCAGCACACCAAATTACTTTAAACTAAAAATTTTAACAACTCACACAAGCACATAAACTATGCAGCCTGTAGGAGGGATGGAAATGGTACAACACAAACATTAAAAAAATTTGCTTGCTACCGAAAGTGCAACTTGATTAAGAAAAAAAAACTCTTACGGTGGAAGGGTAGCAACTTTATATACTAAAATGATCATTTAAACAAAAACCCATGAAATGCAATCTTACATAAAATTTACAAACATGCTCTACATTACACATATACCGCCTTTCAAGATGATAGGCAAGATAAGAACATGTTTCAGGAATTCGGCCGTTACACTTCTAGCAATAAATTCGTTAACACTGAATCCGACAAACATGACAGAGGCAGGTATTAACGTACGGCAGACCGACAGACAGACAGACAGACACTAACTGCCTAACAAATGCGGACGGGAGACAAACGAGCAAGCTGGGGACGAGAGAGTGACTAAGAAAACAAGCAGAATTTAAAAAGCAAATGAAACAACATTTCACGAATCACTTAACTTCTAATAAAGTGAGATATCTGGTGAAGACCTGGCGCAGCACCCCCAAAACGTTCTCCCGAACCGTCCGCTGCCAGCCGCTTCAACGGACGCAGGAAGGCGCGCCGATCTCACGGCGTCGCAGCTCGCACCGGCCAGACCGATGTCGTAGGTTGGCTCGTGCTGCTCGCTTGTCGGCCGCGAAGCCACTACCCCTCGCTATACGGCGCGGCCCACTGGACTGACGTGACGACCTCACATGCGCCGACGCTGAAGACGGACAAGTCATATTGTGTCTCAGTGCGCGACCGACCAACAGATCGATCCAACCGGCAATGATCATTGCCTGAACAAACTCGAGCAGACTGGCGGCCTAACACATACTAGCACTCCGGACGACAGACAGACACTGACTGCCCCACACTGGCCCGGCTGACTAACTGACCAGACTTACCGCCTAGCGAGATCATAGCGCCCCTTAAATGCACGTGAACAGGTTACCTTTCCCACCAGAGGGAGACACCAAAGCTGCGATTGCCACAGCGGCGCCACCGCCAGAAACGGAGGGCGACTGCTTCACACTACGCGCTGCGGCGCGCTCTTCAAAACAGCAAATTTTACCACGGCTCAAGAGTCATGGCTCCTTTGCACCTGAGTGGTGTTTAGTGTTGATCTTTTATTGTTATTTGCTATCGTAAGCCCACATCTGTGTTAATGTGAATTAGAGTCGCCATGTTCATTACATCTCCGAATGACTGTGTGGCTGATCACTGATCAGTGTAACTGATTTTAATCAGATCAAATTCTCTGCAAGTATATGAACACCTCTGTAATTGAGCTTATGTAATTGGAACTGCAATATACTCCGTGTCGAAGGCAATAAACTGTTAAAAAGAGGGTGTGCCCTGGTATTTGGATTTGGAGGTTGTTGTAGTTGACTTCGTCAATTTTCATGTAATATTTTGCAGTGTCGATCTGGTGAGTTGTATGTTTAGCCACTTCCACAGTAAGTTGGTATTTCCTATATCTTAGATGCTGTTGTTTGTTACCTTATTTTCCTTTCTGATACAGGTTGGCAGGGTAGTTCTAGCAATGGACGACGCATTCCTATTTCCTGGGCCCGGAGCAGCGACGTGTTTTCTTCCTGCTGCGGCGACACTTCCGTCGTCGCACGACGTCTACATTTGCCCGTAGCCAGGCCCCTCTATCAGCTGCCCTGTGTTAGCTCAAGATAAGTAAATTTGATCGTTTTTTACGTGCCACAGCGGAGTGTCGCCAATTTATCCAGAACCCGTGATCTATTCAAATATTGAGAGTTGAGTAAGCACAGAAGCCTTAAAGTGTGTTCTGGAAGTCCAAAGTTCCTTGTAATTATATTTACCCTTTAACAACTTGTTGACACCTTGCAGATCATATTTTGCTCTGGAGCATGTTAAGTCTGAAATGCTTTTACTTATGAGTATGAGCTGTTGAGCATTATTTATCCGCAGTCATTACCTAACTCCATTCATTGTCAAACACGAGTGGTTACTGCGTTTGCTGTGAGAATCGGTTGCTGTAATTTGTCACCTTTCATGTATTATGAGGGGTTGCATATTTATTTAAGAGACATTCTGCTGGTGTGTACCAGCGGGCAGTCACGTTTAAATTGTACACCTCCCCAGGATTTCTTGTATTAAGGGGGATTATGTATTTTCATGCTTAAGCGATTTTCTTAAGGTTTATAAATTAAGAGATTTTCATCAGCCACAATCAATGGCGTGACTTGTTACCCTTTCTTTATTTTGAGTGGCCATTGTCCATTTGCTTAAAGTTTTATTAATTCTCGGGAATTATTAGTACAATTAGTGGCAGTCATTTGTAATTCATTTTACTCGTAAAACTCACAACTAGTTGGTGTGACTTCCTGCTTGTATTTGGGGTTTATGTATATTCCTGGTTTTAAGTTCTGTTCTTCATGGCATAAGTTGCTAAAGTTTCTTATCAGTGAACTGCTCTTGTTCAAGTTCTTTAAATTATTGTGAGCGTTGTTATTCATTTCAGACAAGGTTTTAATTGCAATCATAATAATTTTTGTTAAGCAATAAAGTGTGCTCCTTGGAACGACAAATAACGAAATATGTGAGTACACCTTTCATGCGTTTTTCCTTAAAATTATCCCAACGTTTGTAGTGAGGTACCGAGTCCTGACACTTTTTTCCTAAATTTTCAGGCGGGCCACATTCAAATCACAAACGAATCCAGTAATGCCATGTATTAAGAAGACGCACATACTTTTAGAAATCGGGAACCAGGACAAACTCTGGGCTCCTCATGTATGTTGCATATCTTGTGTATCGAGTGTCCATTGGTGACTGAATCATTTTAAAATCTGACACAGGTTTTTCTATACTCATGATCTGTCGAGAACCGTCAAGCCACGTGAATGATGGTTATTTTTGTACGACAACTCCATTAACACGTGGTATTCCCAAGAAGAGGAAGTCTTCCTTGGAATATCCTAATATACCGCCGGGCGGGCGACCAGTGCCTCACGGAGAGGGAATGCCTGTTCCTGACCCACCTGACTGGGATAGCGAAGAGGACGGTAGTGAAACTAGTGTTCCATCATCACCTTCAAAACCTAGCTCTTCGATAGATTCTGATTTTGTGTTTTGTGTATAACGATGAGTGTACAGAAATCAACAAACCAACACATTGTGAACTTAATGACCAAGTGAAAGATCTGGAATAGTCAAGAGGTAAAGCTGAACTGTTGGCAGTGAAATTGTCTTGATAACGTTAAATGTGACTGCATTCGGTAACCACCATACGTCATTCCTTACACCTTTCGAAATGGCAAAGAACTTGATATTTTGCAGTGATGTACAAGGACTGATGGCAGCTACGGGTATTGACTATAAAAGTGATCAGGGGAGGTTATTCATCGACTCCTGCGCAATGAGTCAAGTGTGTGCTACTATGTAATGGTAACGCGTTACCATCGATTTTGATTTGCTATGTACGTTACATGAAAGAAAGATACGGTAACAGGAAACAGTTGGTATTGCAATTGAATCATGACCAGTTTACATGCCAGATTTCCGCGGATCTGAAACTCGTCGTCTTATGTCTTGGGCTATACAATACGGCTACGCCATGTTATATTGCTTCCTGTGCCCATTGGATAGCCGCGCTTATAAAAAGAAAGACTAGCCTAAGGCCAATCACTTGAAACAGGATCTCTCAAAGTAATGCACCAAGCACTTGTCGTATCCAAGAATATAATTCTCTCTGTTCTTCACATAAAATTGGGCGCAGCGAAAAACTTCGTTAACGCCATTGACAAAACTGGGGACGCATTTCTCTACTAGCGCGAGAAATTTCCACGTATTAGTGACGCGAAAATAAAAAAAAGAGGGTATTCGTGGGTCCCCAGATAACCAAATTGTACATTGACGAGCATTTCAACACTGTACCGACAGCCGATGAAAAGTTAGCCTGGGGTGCCTTTGTTCGAGTATCAACAAACTTTCTATGAAATAAGAACGCAGAAAACTATAAGGATCTTGTGGCAAATCTTCTGCAATCCTACAATGACCGGAGTGCAACATGTTCTTAAAGTTGCGTTTGTTAGATTTTCACCTGGAGTTCTTTTCTGACAACTGTAGTGCTGTAACCGATCAGCACAGAGTGCGCTTCCTCGAGCAAATAAGATACCAGGGAATGTGGAGTGTATCAGTGTCAGCTGATTACAGCTGGACACTAATCATGGTATCACCGGCAGAAAATTACAAAAACCAGACAAAGCGGTTGTGCCTTTAGTGACCTTCCTCCGAGGGGTAACATCGTTAAATACAAGCATGATCTTACATAGGCAATGATGGAAAGTTACCACAACTTCAAAACGAGAGCATTTTTGGTATCGGCACACCCTCAATCATAGAGATTAGTTGTTTTCGTGTCAGTTATAGAATAAAAATTAAAATTTTGTTGCCTAGTGTCATGAAAGCACTAGTACAGCAAAGCTATTGCTTCTGATTGAACTAGGGGTGTTCAGTGGGTCGCGTACCAACAGTACCTGAAGAGGTTTTAATTTTGTTCATATTGCTGAATGGTGTGGACAAAAGCTGTGGTGGTACCTAGATTTTTGGTATCTCAGTTGTTGATTTTGCTGGAACTGACGCACTTGCAATGAATTAGCTGTACTAAAATCAAAGGAAATAAAATAAACCAACGCTTCTTAAAATAAAATTGCCTCCCGACTTTTGGTTGAAATAACTGGCCCTTCAATGACAGTTATTAAACAAAGACTAAAGTTTACTGAGAAATAATAGTCTGAAAAGATATTTCGAGTGAAAGCAAAGAATTACTATATACTCTAGGTGGTCGCACTTGCAGAAAATTTAACGCAAAGTTTTTTAACTATGTTATTACTGTCCGTATTAAAGAGAGAAATAAGTAAAATTTTAACCAGACTTACTTGAGAATGAAAGATTTATTCTGATAAAATTATAATTACTGCGTTTGGCAGAGATAAAAAGCAAAGGAAATCAGATTTGTTTTCTTATAACAAGAATAAAAGCAAGCAAGAACAGTTAGTAAAAGATATCGCTGACTTGGCTTGTAATTTGATCTCTGTGAGGTTGGATAAATTCTACAGTACAATGGAGCGTAATTGACGCTGGACGGAAATATCATAAATAAAAGTTTTGTTTAAGTAGTTTTTGCTACCGATTTGATAGCGATGAAAGGAGGTTTTTTTTTAGTATCCATTCTTATGTTAATTTTGAATGGAATTAGTCTGAACAGATTTTCGATAATACACTGTTACTATTCTGTGGTATGTAGGTTGCGCTGCTCGCTAAGTTTTAATAGGAAACTCCATTAAGCTGGTGAAAGTATTGTTAGGCAGATAATTTCTGTTAATGGAATTTACGTAAACATATAGCTAACTATGATTATATCTGACGTCTAATATCCCTTTTTAAAAATTCACGAAAACGAATAAGCTATACATCATGATTTAATCCGTGTGAGAATAGAATAAGTCAGATGCAATAAAATTAAGATTGCCTTTGCATACATTAAATAATGGACGTTATAAAACCTATATTCCTCTGTAATATCAACCAGAAGCATTATAACTATAGGCTAATGCTAACAGGTACGTCGACCACATACCAGCTGTCAAACGTATCTTATTTGTTTATACGGTGTAACGTAAATTAAACTGTCATTCGTAGTTGTGTATAAAGTGACACAGTCCACGATCGAAACCACTACTGACCATCACTGCTGAACCCAAACATATGAAAGACTAAGAAGTAAATTGATTCCTCATTGTCTCCACGTGTTCATAAGGCAACGACTTCGTTGGTATAGGCTCTAGTCAAAGTACTCCTTCAACATGCACCATCATGCTGGGGTCTTGTCCTGTTATCTTTTTCCACAGACGAAAGCACGGTAACATCAACAGAAGCATGAAATGGTATACGTGGGGAAGGATTCATTATGAATAGGAAGATAGGACAGCGAGTGAATTACTGTGAACAGTTCAGTGACACAGTTGTTATCATCAGAATCGATATCAAACCAACACCAACGAAAACAGTTATTGCCAAACTTTCGAGTGTAATTATTGAAGTACCTGTGATCTGTTCGTGTATGCATTTGTGCGTGCGTTTGTGTGTGTGTGTGTGTGTGTGTGTGTGTGTGTGTGTTTTGGTGTGACATTATTTTTTGTGTTGTGTGTGTGTGTTTTGGTGTGGTATAATTTTTTGGGGTCCCTGCTTATGTGTGTGTGTGTGTTTTTTGGTGTGATACTTATTTTTTGTGGTGTGTGTGTGTGTGTGTGTGTGTGTGTGTGTGTCCAGAACGTGAAGGGGGAAGAGTTTTTTTGTTTTATCTTATCATTTCCTTTATTAAGTGTAGCAGGGAGCCTGTGCTTATGTGTATTTGTTCATTTATCACATGTTTGTTTTCTGCTATGACTTTCTGGATGTGGAAGTTTTCTTGTGTTTGTATAAGATGTTTGTCATGGTTGCTTATTCTCATTATTTTCATTTCTTGTTCCATGTTTGTAGGATGATGGTTATAGTGTTTTAAATGTTGTGCAAATCTGGAATGGTTTGTTTCATACTTACAACATCTGATATGTACTTTGTATCATGTATCAAAATTTCTGCATGTCATGCTGATGTATACTGCATCACAACTTTGACATTCAAGTTTATATATTCCTGATTGTTGTAATTTGTCGCTCTTGGTAGCTGGCTGTCTTAGGTGTGATTGGAGGGTTTGCCCAGGCTTATATGATATTTTGAAGCCCTGTCTCTTTATGATGTTTGCAACTCTGTGTGTTAGTTTATGTGTGTAGGTCATGTTGTACCCACTGGTTGTGTTGTCATCGTGTGTGTTTGTTTATTGTGTTTGTAAGTTTTCAGCTTGTGAGTTTTCTTGTATTCTGGTAATATTGTGTTTGTTTTGTATTTGTGTTTTTATTTTTTTATTGAGCCTGTGTACCACATGTGTGTCATACCTGTTGTTCCTAGCTATTTGTAGGATTGTACTCATTTCTTGTTCATAGTTTCTCCTGTTGAGTGGGATTCTGTTTGATCTATGTAACATGTGTCTTAGTGTTGCAAGTTTCTGGCTGTTAGGGTGGTTGGATATGGAATATGTATGTTTGCCATTTTCTTTTTTTATTGTAATGCGAAGAAAATTTATCTGATTTTCTTTTTCTTTTTCAAGTGTGAATTTTTTATTCTGATGAGCTTTATTTATTTCCGAATGGAATTCATCTATTTTTTTTTCACTTGGCTCATCTACCAGACAAATAATGTCATTCGTGTATCTGTAACAATATATGATTTTGAAACTTAAATTAGTGGTTATCTTTTCAAATATCTGATTTTCTACATGCCTGCTGAAAATGTTTGCTAGTGTTCCTGATATTGGGGATCCCATGGGCAGTCCATCACTTTGTAGATAATATTCTTTCTCAAACTGAAAGTAGTTTTGTTCAGTTGTCAGTCTGAGCATATGTGTTATTTCTTTTATTGTGTCTGTGGTGAGGCTGCTGTGGGATGGGAGATTTTGTTCTATGATTTCTATTGTTTCTGTGATAGGGATGGAGGCATACATGTTTTCTATGTCAAATGAAGTCAGTGATGCTGTGTGTGGTACCTGTATGTTCTGTATGTTTTCTGTTAGGTTTCCTGTGTTTATTACTGTTCTGTTGTTTTCTACTTTATAGTGTTTTGTAACTACGTTTTGGAGGGTTTTGGCTATGTGGTATGTTGGGGCTTTCTTGAAGTTGATAACATCTCTCATTTGCATTCCGTCTTTATGTACTTTCGGTTGGTGCTTGTGGGTTTTTCTGTGTTTTGTGGTATTTCTGTTTGTCTGTGTGTGTGTGTGTTCAATGTTTTACAGTGTTCGTTTCACGTTTGCCTGGACTCGTGTAGTTGGATCTGACTTCAGTTTTTGTACGGCATTGGTGTTTATGTATCCCTTGGTTTTGTGATGTATTGCTCTTTATCCATGAGTACTATTACATTTTCCTTGTCTGCTCTTGTTATTAATATGTTATTGTTTGTTAACTTTTGTTTTAACCTTTCATGGTGGCTGCTACTGTTTGGTTGTTCTTATTGTGTGTCTTCTGTGTTTCTTTTATTATGCCTTTTATTTCTTCTTTTACTGGTTCTCTTGTCAGTCCTATGTTTATTTCACAATTACTTTGTTGTTCTTCACGTGTAAGGATGTGTTCAGTCTCTACTATGAGATTTTCTATTTATTGATTGTTCACTTTGCTATTGGTGCAGTGTTTCAAACCTTTTTCCAAGAGCATTTTTTCATTTTCCTGTAGTTCTGTCTCTGTTAGGTTAACTAAACGTGGATGGAATGTGTGTTCGTGTTCATGTAGTTTTAAGTTTAAAATGTAAATGTATTTTTGCGTCTTTTTTACTGTTAGTTTCATTATCTTCTGTTTATGTTTGTTTCGTAAATGTTTCATTGCTGTGTATGAGTTTTGTTCAGTTTTTTCTACTAGTGCCATGAAAACTGCGGCGTTTCCTATGTTTTTTGCCAATTGTAGATGAGTCTCATAGAACATCATGTTTAGGTGCTGTTTTCTCGAATAGAGCATCTTAATTTCATTTAGTAACCAATATCGTTCTGCAACTGATTTTGACTTTTGTGCCACTGTAGAACTGTTTTTAACCATTACATTAATGAAACTTGGAATTGAATCGTTCTTTTTGGATGTTTTGTTGCATTTAATGTGCTGTATCGGCTTATGGAGTATCAGATGTATTTTCTTGAACCTGTTGTACATGCCAGACGGTCCATAAGTAAAAATTATCAATATACCGTAATATTACTCGCAACTGAGGAAGACAGGACTAGAAAAGTTGAAGATATCAGTAAGAGGAGATACTTGGAAAATACCCGCAAATACTGGAAGATCCCAGTTAGATTGCATCATGGTTGGGTAGAGATTTCGAAATCAGGTATTGGATTGAAAAGCGCACCCAGAACCAGATATGGCCGTGGGCCACAATTCAATAAATATGAACAGTAGGTTGAAGTTCAAGAGAGTACTCAGAATGAATCAGTGTGCAACGAAGAGGGATACAGTAATACTATAAAATGAGGAGAAGGGCTCTTACGCTATGAATACTGTGACAAGGAATAGCTCAGTAGGCAGTTCGGTTGAACGGATATATCTAAAAACGGAAAGTTGGAGAGAAAAGAGTCGATGATTGACCCAATAAGTAAAACATAGTTGGAGGGTACAATTTTGGTAAACATTTTTGGAATATAGTGACTTATAGATTATTATATTTTGACTAAAGTTCAGTCTTGATCACACCATTCTTGTTTCGATGACATAGGTAACCGGTTTCGGTTATTTCTACATAACCATCATCAGACCTGTGGATTAATTTTAGGAAATACTAGAAACCAATCTTTAAATAAAACGAAAGTGTCTAATGACGTCAAAATTTAACAAGATAAAATAAAATTAATTATACCCATGGCTCCCTTAGGATGGTAGGCGGAGCTCTCCTCAGCTGCTACAAAGTCAACTGATGGTTATGAGTGCTGAGCACGAGCTTAAATATGCAGAGGCTCTGCCTACTTCCTGTCACATTACTTCACAACTGTCAATCAGCGTTCATAATATGACGCTATCGTCAAAGTATAAAAGTAGGAAATACACTAATAACATAAAATTGATTCATTTAAAATGTCTGATTAACAGATAGTTAGTATGTGTACAGCTTATTTATATTTTAGATAAAAAAATTAACTACGATGTGTAATTGTTGTGCCCTCTGTGGGCAACCTTAATACTATTACAGTGTCAGTTACATCAAAGATGTGAAAGTCCTTGGAGTTGTGGTATATATCGATTATACCGATTCGCCTACATCACAATTGCATCTTTGTTGGATGTTGCAGAATCGTCTCACTTTAACGGTAGTTTTCATAGCCATATGCTTTATAGCAGTAGGGTAGCAGCCAAGAGTACGTTCCGCATTATGTATGTCTGAATAACTGATGAGACCGCTGATTAAATTTTTATAACTCATCGATCTAATAGTTTTTATAACAATTAATGTCAATTTAATAAAATTTTTATATGTTGCACAGCATATTTTACATACATAGCTTTTGCCATGGGTATAACTTGTCTTATATTTTAAAACAAAAGTGTAGGTGCTTTTATTATAAAATTTCGCCAAAAAGGTCGTAAAAATATTTTTCGCGAAAATCTAATTGTTCATTGAGCAGCATTGATGATTTGGTTTTCAAATGAGCACATATATCGATTTCTTCAAAGATATTCATAAGTAAGCCTTTATTTTCATAATGAAGAACTTGTAAAATCTGCTCTACTGTCCCCTCAGCATGATTATTGAATGCCATATGATGGCCAAATACAGACTTTGTTCCTGAAGTACCCGACGTATGTTCTTTGTACCTTACTGCAAATTTTCGACCTGTTTGGCTGATGTATATTTTCTCACAGTCTCTACATTGGATCTTGTACACTCCTGATCTGGTAAATTTTCCATTATCTTTACTTACGGTGTGTCTTAATTTTTGTTGTAACGTATTGTCAGTTGTAAATGCAATTGTTATTCCAGAATTTTTGAATAAATTTGTAATTCTATCTGATATGTCTTCCATATATGTCATCTTCATACATTTTGGATTACCTATTAGTCGAGTACTTTGTGATTGTTGCACTTTATTAAAAATGATATCTACCTGTCGTGTGTCGAACTCATAATCATCAGTTGACTTCGTAGCAGCTGAGGAGAGCTCCGCCTACCATCCTAAGGGAGCCATGGGTATAATTAATTTTATTTTATCTTGTTAAATTTTGACGTCATTAGACACTTTCGTTTTATTTAAAGATTGGTTTCTAGTATTTCCTAAAATTAATCCACAGGTCTGATGATGGTTATGTAAAAATAACCGAAACCGGCTACCTATGTCATTGAAACATGAATGGTGTGATGAAGACTGAACTTTAGTCAAAATATAATTGGAGGGTGACTACGAAGAAACAGTGGATGACAGAAGAAATCATCAGCTGATTGATGAAAGAAGTAGGTACAAAAATTCTCAAGGATATTCAGAAATATTAGGAATGAAATAAATATGAATATAGGGTTGTTAAGTTAAGATGACTACATAAAAAATGGGAATAAATCGAAAATAGGAATTCACTGTTAAAAGCAGAGGAGAGAGCGTATAGGTGGAGAGCGTACTTGTGTGACAATATGAGAAAAGAATAAACAGGAGCCGAAAGGGAAGTTATATGGGATCTGGTATTAGAATCAGGATTTAAAGGATCTTTTGACGAACAAATAACGCAGAAGGGATGGACAATATTACATCGGAATTTCTGAATCATTGGAGGTATGGGAAATAACACGAGTCTTAACGTTGGTGTGAAGAATACACAGATACTGGCGATGTACCATCCGGCTTTTGGGAAAATATCATCCACACAGTATCGAAATAGCAAGAGTCGACAAGTGCGAAAATTATCGCACAATCGCCTTAAAAGCAGATCAATCCAAGTTTCTCACGAGAATAATATTAAGAAGAATTGCAAGAAAATTGAGGATGCGATAGATGACGATCAGTTTGGCTTTCAGAAAGGTAAACGGCCCCAGAGACGCAATACTGACTTTGTGGTTGATAACGATGTCAAGACTGAAGAAAAATCAAGACACGTTCACAGAATTTTTCGATCTCGGAAAAGCGTTCGACAATGTCAAATGGTGCAAGATGTTCTAAATTATGAGGAAAATAGTGCTAACGTATAGGGAGAGACGAGCAGTGCATAACATGTACAAGAGACGAGAGTGAATAATAAGAGTGGAAGATCAAGAACCAAGTGCTTCGATTAAGAAAGGTGCATGACAGGGATGTAGTTATTCGTCCCTACTGTTTAATCGAAGAATGCATAATGGAAGTAAAAGAAAGGTTCAAGAGTGGAATTAAATTTCCAGGTAAAAGAAAATTACTGACAAGTTTCGCTGATGACACTACTATCCTAACTGTAGGTGAAGAAGAATTTCAGGATCTGTTGAGTAATGAATACAGAACATGGACTGAGAGTAAATCGAAGAAAGACAAAATTAATGACAACTAGCAGAAATTAAAACTGCGAGCAACTCAAAAACAATTAGGGATTACGAAGTAGATGAAATTAATAAATTCTGCTACATTGGAAGCAAAATAACCGATGAGGACTGAGCAAAGAAGACATCAAAAGCAGACTGGCACTGGCCAAAACGGTATTCCTGCCCAAGAGAAGTCTACTACTAACAAACATAGGCCGTAATTTGAGGAAGAGATTTCTGTGAATGTACTTCGCGGCACCGCTTAATATGGTAGTGAAACATGAATTGTGGGAAAACTGGAAAAGAAGAGAATCGAAGCATTTAATATGTGATGCTACAGAAGGATGTTGAAAACTGGGTGGACTAATAAGGAAGGTATGAGGAAGTTCTCCACAGAATAGGTAATGAATGGATTGTATGGGAAACACTGACAATAGGAAGGGACAGGATGGTAGGACGTCTGTTGAAATATCAGTTATTAACTTCCTTGGTACTAGTGGGAGCTGTAGCGGGTAAACATTGTAGGTGAAGACAGAGAGTGGAATACATCCAGGAAATAATTGAGGACGTAGGTTACAAGTGCTATTCTGAACTTGAAGGTGGTTCATTGAACCCTCTGCCAGGCACTTTATTGTGAGTAGCAGAGTAATCACATAGTTGTAGATGTAGATGCAGAGTTGAAAAGGTCACCACAGGAGAGGAATTCTTTGTGGGGTACATCAAACCAGTCAGAAGATACATAACTAAAAATATCGGAATGGACACCTAAAGGATAAGTGGAACGTATGAGGACTTTTGCGTACTGTCTGAATCCACACAATCTAGTGACCGACCAAACACAGCATACAGCTCTGTGTTAAACTCGTTAGAGCAGCTGCGAACCTCTCCCTGCAGGTAACGGCCATCATTTGGTGATGTTTACTGCAGGCTACCGCTAAGAGGGATACCTTATACGTTTGAAAATAATGGTGGTTGTGAGACGGACCCAAGCTTCCTACTGTGATCAGATTTCGTTACTCTGTTACTTAAGCTAGGGTTCCACCGTTCTATGCAATGAACCTCTGCATTTTTTTTCTTTTGACTAGTGTTAAATTGTCGGCGGCATATAGAAAAGATCCATACAAGCTCCGCTGACTGATTTGACTCTGTATTCACAGCATTTTCATACATTTAAATCTACTTTCATTTCTTTCCACCGAAGAGTTTGTCACCCGTATCGCTTCCCTGAAAAATCTGGCTAATCGCGTGGCTCTTCCGTCCGCTCAACACCGTTAACGCACAAGTCTATGAAAACAGTAACTACCAAAAAGGTCACTCAAGCCGGACAGCCCAAGGAGAGCCAGAGGAAGAGTGTCCCTCAACGGGCTAGTGGTACATTCCTCCAAACCTAAGCCTGACCTCGTCATGTCCTTTTTTTCCTGTTGTCTCCATTTATAAGTGAAGGTTAGAGGTGCCACTTACATATAGGGAAACCAGCTCCCCTTTGGAAGAAAACCCTCAAAAAATATCGGACCAGCTGGAAGGCCCTAAAGTAGCAGCCAGTCGGTTTTCTCAGTTCCTACTAGCAGCCAAAGAAAGCTCGGATCAGGATGAGACATTACCAAGGAAGTGTCAGAAACTACGTCATATCTCATGTACGTTCATGTGTCTCTTACTTTGCCCTTCAATGTTTCATTAATAGTAATTTAGCCAGTAAGAGATTTGAGTTCTCGAGCTGATCATGTGTATTTATTGATACCGTTTTTCTGGGGCGAAACTTTGGTTACCATTAGTTTGTCAAAAGAAACAAAATCTCTAAGCAATCTTCCATTACTGTTTATTATGATTCCCCTACCATTCTCACACTATTTGCAGTTGGTTTATTCCCTACCCCTGTTCGCCAGAAGATGATGAGTATGTCACTCGTCGAAACGTCGCTGTTTGAAGACACCGCCACCCGGCTGGAAGCCCGAGAACTCTTCGCCAGCTGTATACGCCGGGAAAGCATACATTCACATTTGCGTGACAGATGTCTTACACTTTCCTTGGTAACCTCTGGTGCGTCGAACAGATTAGACCTTCCTCGCATATCGGCGGATAAATGTAATTCACAATTCTACTCTACCATTCACTAGATTCCTTCACGAGATCGCGTATATTTCAACGACACTCTGGAATTCTTGAAACCAGGTTCCTTGCTCCATTTGCCGAGTTTTCGGTTGGTAATTAGCTTAGAAACATTTGATTAACACGTAGACAGTAATGCGTCCATTCAGTGCTCTAACAGTCCATCCTCGAGCGTACCAAGCAAGATACTGCCTCACCGAGTACATTTTTTTCCGCTTCCTGACAATCGTACCCAATGCCTACATTCATTTATGAGTACCATGTGGTGGACCTTACTTTTAAAATCAAACTTCCTGTCATGCTTACCAACCCCATGACACACGTCATTGATACTCAGGAGAGGTCTCTGTCCTTATTATTTTTCCCTGATGATCCTACTTTTTCCTGGATTCCAGAACATTCCCTCTTCATTTCAAGCACTTTTGCTGTCAGCTCAGAACGAGTTTCTGCTATCCCCTTACCAATATTTTCATTCGATTCTATTGTTCTTTCCTTCTCATATACCTCGACTGGTTTCAGTCACCTCTACTCACTCTTTAAATTCCTTTGTAATTGACTCTAGTTCCTTCTCTACAGTCTCGACATTCATTTCAAAATCTTTCTTGCAGGCGGTTCTTTCCTCACTGTGCATAAGCCTGTATTCACAGTTTGCACCATCTCCTTTTTCAGAGCCTCATTGTTTGAATTAATTTCTATTGTCAAAGGTAATATGCTTACCTGAAAATTCTATTGACATTTTTGTTTCAACATCCCTGCTTCTCTTGTCGTTTTCGATTTCAGTACACCTATGATTGACCTCAGAGTTTGCTTGTATATCTCTTGTCATTTTGGCTTCTGACGAACTTACTACTCATAGATGACTTTCAACAAACCTTTATTATTTTGCAGCGCTGCTAATACTTGTTGCAGTCTTGAACCTAACTCGTCTGTTGCCTGAGTCTGACTTCCATCTGAACATTCCTCCTCATTTCTCACTTTTCTGCTCCTTTGGTCTCTTGTTCTTCATTTTGCCCCCCCCCCCCCCAGCACAAAACAAGATTGCGCTCTTTAATATGCATTTTGACTGACAGTTTTGCTCTTACGGTTAAGAGGTGTAAATACTAAACTATGCTGTCCCGGTCGCCACATGTGACGCGTTCCCCATCTTCCTGTTGTGGCCTCGGATTTCGTTATCCTGTTAGTTAAATTAGGGTTCCACCAATGCTCCCACTCTAAACTAACTCCGCCCGAACACGCCATGAAGGCGCAACGATACCAACCAGCCGCCGTGTCATCTTCATCCCACACACGTTACTAGATGCGGATATGGAGAGGAATGTGGTCAGCACACCGCTGTCCCGGCCGTATGTCAGTTTACGAGATCGGAGCCGCTGCTTCTCAGTCAAGTAGCTCCTCAGTTTGCTGAATGCGCCCCGCTTGCCAACAGCGCTCGGCAGACCAGATGGTCACCCATCCAAGTGCTAGCCCAGCCCGACAGCGCTTAACTTTGGTGATCTGACGTGAACTGGTGTTAACCACTGCGGAAAGGCCGTTGGCAATGCTCCCACAAGTGAAAGTCTTTTTTCCTCGCTTTGGAGTCTTGGTGGTATAATAAACAAGATTCCTATCGGCTTCTCTAGCCGATTTGGTTCTTCTCTCCCAATTTTTGAATAAAACGTCTTTTCATTTTTCACATTGTCACGTCTGTCACCTACATAGCGTCTCCGAAAACGCAGGACATCTGTACCGTGGTGCGTCCATTGTATGTCGGTCTCTTCATTTTGCCTTCCTTACGGCATCACAACACTTCGCCCCTGCTGCTGCCATCCTTGACACGTGTCTTCTTACGTACAAAACAGCTACTTCTCATTCTGAGTGATCACCCTGTGTGCACGTAGCAGAGCAGCAACGGTGGAAAATCAATGTCGACTCCACAGACGAAGTCAAATCCAACTTACACAACAAGAATCCAAATTAGTAACAATTTCTGCTGTTCTTTAAAATACTATTAACCCTGAGAAAAAGACTAATGAGTGAAATAATGGCTTCAGCAACAAGCCACATTAGAAATGGATTCATCCCAGTGACCGAGTGAGGTGGCGCAGTGGTTAGCACACTGGACTGTCATTCGGGGTGACGATGGTTCAAATCCGCTTCCGGCCATTCTGATTTAGGTTTTCTCTGATTTTCCTAAATCGCTTGAGGCAAATGCCGGGGTGGCTCCTTTCAAAGGGCTCGGACTTCCTTCCCCATCCTTCTCTAGTCCGATGGTACCGATGACCACGCTGTTTGGTCCCTTCCCCCAAATCAACCAACCAACCAACGTATTGTCCAGGTGAAAGACCATGGCTACAGTTACAGGTAACGTTAATGTCTATTACTTTTCGTCATCTTGATGATACACCTCTTGATGTTCCTATCGTGTACCCCAAGTAAAGTTCCACGAGGAGGTATTTAAGTTCATAGTTGGGAATATTTAAGGCTTCAGTGAAATAAAAGTCAGCAGCTCAAAAAACCAGTTCTGAACACTAGGCACCCCATTAATTGACAAACAGATCTAAACTACCGTCTTACATTATTACTGGCCGCTTTAGTTGATGTCCCAGCAGGTCTTTGAAATTACTGACAGTTTCCCATTGTTGCAATAAACAGCTGACTGCATTGCAGTGTAACTCTTTAACTCTTACCTGTGTGCCAGAAATCGATTTCTCTCATGTGTCTGGCTGGGGTCTCCACAAGCCAGCTAAATTTTCACCGATGCTGGTAACTGAAAGTGGACCAAACTGTGGGAAGCCGTATGCAACTGCCACAGATGACTCACGGCGTAAGGATGGGCTATCACTGAACAATCAACCTGCTTCTACCCAATATTTCTATCTTTATCAAGCCTCACTAACCAATCGGTTAGTGTTTCCAGCTTCCTGTTTCTTTAAAATATTTCAGCTTCTGCTGAGTATATAATGTGCCTTCCATATTTACAACTTTAGACTATTCTCAGCCGTTCCCCTCCATGTCAGTAATAATTTTGTCATTATAAATACTCCTTACTTACGTTAGAAACATGGTATTTGAAACCCCTTCGCTACCTTTCCGTCAGTGAGACACGTCTTTCTTGTTGACAGGGGCGCTCGCCCCTCCCTATCTTTTTCAGTATGCCACGGAAATTAAGACGTCCGGTTTTGGTCCCGTGATGTCTTATTGTACAACGTTACTAAAATTTTCAAAACAATTATTTCAGTCACGGAAAGTGAACGATACAGTAGACACGAATGACGTCGATAGAGTGTAGCCTACAACAATTCAGTTGGCAGCTTCCCGTGCTGTTAACGCTTCTTGTCTAGTTTGCGTACTTTTTGTGAGGCAAGTCAACAGACTCCACAGTGCACACAAGCTCCGTTCTCCCGTTCACGGTTCTATACATAACGCGCTCCACGCAACTGTTCTGAAATGAAGGGTTTTTTAACTTCCGTTACGCAGGTTGTTGTACGTAGCGAGTTCCCGTAGTCAAAAAGAGGAACGAGGCTTCCTATACAGATAAATAAAAAAAGAAATGACTACATTGACCTTGAAAATGGTAAACAGCGAATTTGAGCATTTTATTTAGCTAGTAAGTTATATTAGTTATTACACAGTAAAATTAGTTTCTTGTCGGTTTCAGTGTCTTTAGATATTTTTTCACTGTATTTCCTTAGTTTTACACGATAAGGCATTAGCAGCACCTCCGTAACGAAGCAAAACTTAAGTAATAACTTATCACGGGATACGTAGTTTGGGTGTAATAAAAGTTTGTGAGTAAAAGACGAAAGTATGTCATTCTTCGTCAGTCGCTCACTAGAATGTACATTTCCAAAGACAGACACTTGAAGTAGGTCTTACCACGAGAAACTTCCAAAACTTTATCATTAAATATATAAAGACAAACAAAAAAACTATATAAAAGTAAAATGTTAAGCTCTATAAGGCCATGTGCAATAGAAGCCTGTTGATAAAGACAAAAGTGGATCTTGTTGTGTAACATTTGCGATATTTCTTCTATAAGAGTCAATCACTATGATATCTTCTCACTCCCTTAATAATTTCATTAGCGATTAATTTTTTTTTCGTGCCAGCGTTTTCTTTTTAGTATTGAAGTATGCAGTTTCTTTCCGAAGATCCTTATGTTGGTAGAGACCCAAAAAGTACAGTTGTACGCTCGCAAATATCTGTTACTGTCATTTAGAATTTATGGGAAGAAACGAAATAATGTAAACTCTTTCAATGCAGAGATTCACAGATAAAGACTCCAGAATGAAATCCGAGCACAGACTCTCCTAGCGCGTTTCAGCTTTTAGCTGGCGCTACAAGTTGCGGTAGGTACTCTGGAACTAGTCCAGCAACGTAGCCTGCTCCGGCCAAATAGAAACTTCTAAAGTCATCAGCGCAGTGAGCAAGGGCGCTTCCAGGCCCTCTACGAGTTTAACGTACGGGCAGATGTTAGTTGGGAACATTTGAAAACACGCAACAGTCAGTTCTCATCTCTGGCTAGCAATCCAGAAACAGTTGGTAGAGTAGGATTCTTGGGAATGCAAGTTAGATGGAACTACGACTCATACGCATGAGACGATTTGACATCTCTGCCTCATAAGTAACGAACCCAGAAAACAATGTTATTGTCACAGCTAAACCACCATGACGCGTTCCTACGTAGAACTTACACACTGTGTATTAATACTTGCCACTCCTCTTAGGTACCCTGTATAATAAAGTAAGATAATCCAGCACTCGGTAATCCGACAGACCCCATAATCCAATGGGCATCAGAAATTTTCACGTATTTTTTCGAAGGATAGCCGACTTACTATATGATGTTGCAAAGTGTTTTCAACCCACAAGAGATACCGGATACTGCGAGTGACGAAGGAGAAACGCCTACAACTCACGTATCTTGATCTGAGGCTTCAGAAAACTTAGACTCGTTTGTGAAGTTCCCTTTGAGGAACCAACAATACAACGCTTCTGAAGCTGTGAAACCGCACGCCCTACAAAATAATATTTGTCAAAAAAGAGTTAATCTAAGAAACAAGTTCGCATTTATGCAATATTCCATAAGACGCAGGAGAAAATTTCAGTTAAACTATAAGTTTAGTGAATGAAAACATAGTCCAGGTATGCTGTATTATTTTTTTAGTTATCTATGCGATTGGAAATTTCGACGTTTGGTCATTTCCAAGCATCTATCTTAAGCTCTCAAATTAAAGTTTTGAACGTGGCTGCGTTGGCAGCGACCGTTTACAACTGAAGTTTACCGTTTGCAACTAAGTTGAGAGAGTTAAACGCGAAACAGAATTACGTACACCTTTCCGTATTATCATTTGGCAAAAGTTGTTATCTTTAACCGCCCCATCCAAAAAGTGATCACTTGAAGTAGGTCCTAATCGTCTTCAAGTTGCTATCAACACAGATTGAATGTAAAATGCCGAAACTAAGACTCCCAAGACTCTTCAATGAACTACGACAGGAAATAGCCCCCTTCTTCGCTGTAAAGCATGAGGTGTAGCATGGACAGAACCATTCTGTTTCATTTCTGTTCTGAAGTCAGCTGACGTGGGCCTCCAACGTGGGGAAATATTACAAATATATAGTCACACATAATCTTGATGTGCATGCCTCCCTGATACTCGGCAGAAGGCCACACATCAACCAAATAACTAAAAACAAACAGAAAAATTACTATGTAACACCCAAGGAACGGCGCTCAGACGTTTCCAAGGGTTGGCCTGGGATTGTAACACTAACGCCCGTTTAGGTGAGACAGGCAGCCTGCCCAACGACTTCTTTATATGAAGGCAACCCAACCGACAGACAGGCGACCGATCAACCAACCAAATCAGTTCCGCTCCACGCAATCAGCAAAACGACCACAACATTTCAATACAACGACACACAGAATATTGACGCCCACAACGACCAACAACCCCTCAGCTGTCGAGCTACACGCCGAGCTGGACAGCAACAACACGAAAAGGAAAATACACAGCCGAAAATTACGTCAGCGACCAGGGCAGGTAACCGGAACGTCAACGGCCACAAGGCAGGAGATACCGCTATTCAACTTCAATAACAGGGAATAAATTAAGGGTGGACGTTGATCAAAAACACACACTATTTGGAAAATGCACCAAATCCAATGAAATTATGTACCACGCTTCACATGAAAGTAAGACATTTACATATAAAATCATTTTATTATATATATATATATATATATATATATATATATATATATATATATATATATATATATTCACCTTTTTTTGGTGAAATTTAAAGTTTTAATTTCAAAAAATAATGTATGTTCCTTTTTATCAGAAAGTATTCAAGAGATTTCTACAAAAATTTCCCTGTTTCACCATTTTATATGTTATAAGCTTCTCTCATGAGGTTTTTGGAATAGGTCAAATAGGAGAATTTTCATAATTTTTTGATAATATTCCACAAGTTCAATTTGAAATTCATGCAAAATTTCAAGCACTCTGCCCCATATCTCAGCTTGCAATCAAAATTTGAAAATTTCCTCTTGGGACAACGTTTATTAGATTTACAGAAATATGTATAAAAAAATTCATAATTCTAGCATTCATATAATCTGAGTAAATGGTACAGAAACATTAAAAAACAAACTTTTCAGGAAACGTAATTTAAAGTTCAACCTAACTTTTTCCTTATGTCACTTTTTTAGAAGGCACCACATTTGTACTCTGGGTCGTCTTTCCCTTCAAGGCTTCTCTTCTGGTTTCTTGTTGTCTGTCTTCTTTCCTTTATCAGGTCTTCAACTGACTTTTCAGCTGCAAAGACGTGATGTAACTCTATTTTTCTCAGGATGTCTTGAGTAAAATTTCCTATCTTGAAGCCCATTCTTTCTAATACCTTCATCCTCCCGACCTTCAAATCATTAAATAGAATAACTGCATCATAAGTTGCAATTCTGACAACTGTAGCAGATTCGAATGTGTTTTTAGGGCATCTTTTCCATATGAGTGAATTTAGAGACTCATTTGGATTTTGAGTTTTGCCATGAACACACTTTTTGAGAAGATCCAGGATATAATTTGGAAGCCTCTCCTTGTGAATGTACGGGTTGTTATCCCTCTGAGCTTCGCGTGGCAGAGAGTCCGCGTCACACTTGTGATTAATTTTCAGGCACTTTAGATGCGATTTCAACATTGAAACTTTGGGATCTTATTGTCCATGAGTTGTACAAACAAATAAAAAATAAATCTCACATTATTTTTGGGCAATTTCGTCAATGCCACATGAAGACGGATGGAATCTTAGCCGACTTGAATACATACACGTTGTTGCTCGTGGGAATGTCCCAAAAGCGACATCCAGGATCAAACGGAGAAATTTAAACAGTTGAGGCTCGATAGCAGGTTAATTGAGGACTCAACTTTCATGTACAATATCGGTGGGCGACGAACTTCGTAGCATTCGCAGTAGCACCTCATATTCCAACCGCGCGTGAACACCGCCAGTGGCCAGAGTACGCTCGACGGAGACTTTCTTGCTGCCCCACGCCAACCGACCGACTGCCCCGGCCCGGAGACGGTGGGAGGACCAAATATACGTCGGCCGATAAGACGACCAACCGGACTTCACTGCTGCTGCGTCCCGACTGCCAGCTGGTCCGTCTCCAATTGACTGCCCCTCACACGACGACCCGAAAATACTATCGGCCGCTCCAGAGATGGTACGACAGTGCACTTGTCGAAACGCTCTGCTGCTGCCGCTCATGGACAAGAAAGGCAGGAAGTTAGTGACGCCACTAAATGGAATAAGAAAACGAGGCGGCAGTACCGTAATAGAAGATGACAAACAATAAATGGCATCAACACGAGCCGTGCACGGCTCGGTGCCAACTGCTGCTCGAACTGCTGCTGCAGACGCATTACAATGCATCACAGCCGTACACCAAAAACGACGTCCATCCCTCTCGGTAATGTCAATGTCTTTTGGTGACCTTACCTTCCCGTGACCACAGTAGCCAGAAATCATGTACATTGGCTACATTCCTACCAAGCCATTCTGCAGTATCAGCGAAGGAGCGCCCAGCTTTTCGTAGCCCCATTACACGAACCCATCCACATTTAGTGAGCTGTTCACAATGGCGTCTCCATCATCTTAAAGGCATTCTTGACTAACATGGACTCAGTACATCCAATTTCAAAGGTAACTGATGTTCATGACGGCTACAAGACGTATTTAAAGCAAATCTGATTTGCATCTTCCTAGAGGTGCTACTAGTGTGATATCTGAATGTAGGAACACGCCTAAAACCTTTCGTTTATCTCGCATAACTCGTTCTTAGTGATAGAATTTTTTCCCGTCAGTGTAATACTTTAACGAAACAGTTTGAGTGGAGAGTGGCGTAAACTTCCGCGTGTCGCGCCAATGAACAGTCCCAGCAATTTATTCAATGTATTTCTTGTTAGATCTGCAAAAGAATAATATTATTTCACTCAAGTTGTCTCATCGACATCTCTATTCCGGTGGCAAAAAATAACATGGTTTTGTTAAAAAAAATATGATGGTGCCTGTATCGCACATAGTAACGAAGTTGGTAGAGTGTATTACTGTTAAATTCGTGAGCTCTCCGTTACAGGTCATCTACCTCAAAACAGGTTACAAATGTCTTTCTTAGGTCAAAGGTTATATCAGGTGAAAAGCTTACGAGCCTCCCTATCTATGGCCACTAAAATAGCAAAAGCGTGAAGGATAGCAAGTAACGAAATTTTAGTTATTGTGTGAGCGGTATCGACGGTGTCTTCATCGACCGCACACGGCGAGTCGCGGTTCGTTCGTATCTCCGCAGAAGGAACTTTTAAATCAACAGCAGCGAACGGCTGCCAGAGAGATCTCGCCAGACGCCGCCAGGTGACTCTAAACACGCCACTGTGATTAGAATGCTCGTCTTTTTAAGCCACTACAGTGAGAGCTCCGCATCAGATTATTTTCAGATTATCGTCAGACTAGTCTCACATCACGTCAAGGAGACGGACGACAGTGCAGTGGCATCTTAACGAACCTAACTTTCATAAACCATTACAACTGGAACAGAGAGAGAAACTTTAAAGAGATTACAGAATACAAAGCTACGCATACTCAACATAATTTTAAGCTCAATATAATTTTAAACTCAATATAATTTTAAACTTGGCTGTGAGACACCAACCGTGACAGGTATGAAACAGCCAACCGGTTGCAACAAAATTTTGCTTTTATCAGGTTTCGGCACCCACTATGGGTGTCTCCATCAGAAAATCCACAATTTACTAAAATATTATAAATAAACATTAACACAGAGAAAAATGGAAGAAGAGACAGTTTTTCTTTCGAACAGATTTTTAAATGTATGTTGTTGTGGTCTTCAGTCCTGAGACTGGTTTGATGCAGCTTACTCTATCCTGTGCAAGCTTATTCATCTCCCAGTACCTACTGCAACCTACATCCTTCTGAATCTGTTTAGTGTATTCATCTCTTGGTCTCCCTCTACGATTTTTACCCTCCACGCTGCCTCCAGTACTAAATTGGTGATCCCTTGATGCCTCAGAACATGTCCTACCAACCGATCCCTTCTTCTAATTAGGGTGTGCCACAGACTTCTCTTCTCCCCAATCCTATTCAATACCTCCTCATTTGTTATGTGATCTACCCATCTAATCTTCAGCATTCTTCTGTAGCACCACATTTCGAAAGATTCTATTCTCTTCTTGTCCAAACTAGTTATCGTCCATGTTTCACTTCCATACATGGCTACGCTCCATACAAATACATACAGAAACGACTTCCTGACACGTAAATCAATACTCGATGTTAACAAATTTCTCTTCGTCAGAAACGCTTACCTTGCCATTGCCAGTCTACATTTGATACCCTCTCTACTTCGACCATCATCAGTTATTTTGCTCCCCAAATAGCAAAACTCCTTTACTACTGTAAGTGTCTCATTTCCTAATCTAATTCCCTCAGCATCACCCGACTTAATTCGACTACGTTCCATTATCCTCGTTTTGCTTTTGTTGATGTTCATCTTATACCCTCCTTTCATGACACTGTCCATTCCGTTCAACTGCTCTTCCAAGTCCTTTGCTGTCTCTGATAGAATTACAATGTCATCGGCGAACCTCAAAGTTTTTATTTCTTCTCCATGGATTTTAATACCTACTCCAAATTCTTCTTTTGTTTCCTTCACTGCTTGTTCAATATACAGATTGAATAACATCGGGGATAGGCTACAACCCTGTCTCACTCCCTTCCCAACCACTGCTTCCCTTTCATTTCCCTCGACTCTTATAACCGCCATCTGGTTTCTGTACAAATTGTAAACAGCCTTTCGCTCCCTGTATTTTACCCCTGCCACCTTCAGAATTTGAAAGAGTGTATTCCAGTCAATATTGTCAAAAGCTTTCTCTAAGTCTACAAATGCTAGAAATGTAGGTTTGCCTTTCCTTAATCTAGCTTTTAAGATACGTAGTAGGGTCAGTATTGCCTCACGTGTTCCAATATTTCTACGGAATCTAAACTGATCTTCCCTGTGGTCAGCTTCTACCAGTTTTTCCATTCGTCTGTAGAGAATACGCGTTAGTATTTTTCATCCGTCACTTATTAAACTGATAGTTTGGTAATTTTCACATCTGTCAACACCTGCTTTCTTTGGGATCGGAATTATTATATTCTTCTTGAAGTCTGAGGGTATTTCGCCTGTCTCATATATCTTGCTCACCAGATGGTAGAGGTTTGTCAGGACTGGCTCTCCCAAGGCCGTCAGTAGCTCTAATGCAATGTTGTCTACTCCCGGGGCCTTGTTTCGACTCAGGTCTTTCAGTGCTCTGTCAAACTCTTCGCCTAGTATCGTATCTCCCATTTCATCTTCATCTACATCCTCTTCCATTTCCCCAATATTGTCCTCAAGTACATTGCCCTTTTATAGGCCCCCTATATACTCCCTCCACCTTTCTGCTTTCCATTCTTTGCTTAGAACTGGGTTTCCATCTGAGCTCTTGATATTCATACAAGTGGTTCTCTTTTCTCCAAAGGTCTCTTTAATTTTCCGGGAGGCAGTATCTATCTTACCCCTAGTGAGATAACCCTCTACATCCTTACATTTGTCCTCTAGCCATCCCTGCTTAGCCATTTTGCACTTCCTGTCGATCTCGTTTTTGAGACGTTTGTATTCCTTTTTGCCTGCTTCCTTTACTACATTTTTATATTTTCTGCTTTCATCAATTAAATTCAACATTTCATTTGTTACCCAAGGATTTCTACTAGCCCTCGTCTTTTTACCCACTTGATCCTCTGCTGCCTTCACTTGTTCATCCCCCAGAGCTACCCATTCTTCTTCTACTGTATTTCTTTCTCTCATTCCTGTCAATTGTTCCCTTACGCTCTCCCTGAAACTCTGTACAACTTCGGGTTTAGTCAGTTTATCCAGGTGCCATCTCCTTAAATTCCCATTTTTTTGCAATTTCTTCAGTTTTAATCTACAGTTCATAACCAATAGATTGTGGTCAGTCCACATCTGCCCCTGGAAATGTCTTACAATTTAAAATCTGGTTCCTAAATCTCTGTCAAACCATTATGTAATCTATCTGAAACCTGTCAGTATCTCCAGGCTTCTTTTATGATTCTTGAACCAAGTGTTAGCTATGATTAAGTTATGCTCTGGGCAAAATTCTATCAGGCGGCTTCCTCTTTCATTTCTTAGCCCCAATCAATGTTCACCTACTACGTTTCCTTCTCTCCTACTACCGAATTCCAGTCACCCATGGCTATTAAATTTTCGTCTCCCTTCACTATCTGAATAATTTCTTTTATTTCATCATACATTTTTTCAATTTCTTCGTCATCTGCAGAGCTAGTTGGCATATAAACTTGTACACAGTATTAGGCGTGGGCTTCGTGTCTATCTTGGCCACAATAATGCGTTCACTATGCTGTTTGTAGTAGCTTACCCGCACTCCATTTTTTTTTATTCATTATTAAACCGACTCCTGCATTACCCCTATTTGATTTTGTATTTCAAACCCCGTATTCACCTGACCAGAAGTCTTGTTCCTCCTGCCACCGAACTTCACAAGTTCCCACTATATCTAATTTTAACCTATCCATTTCCCTTTTTAAATTTTCTAACCTACCTGCCCGATTAAGGGATCTGACATTCCACGCTCCGATCACGTAGAACGCCAGTTTTCTTTCTCCTGATAACGATGTCCTCCTGAGTAGTCCCCGCCCGGAGATCCGAATGGGGGACTATTTTACTTCCGAAATATTTTACCCAAGAGTACGCCGTAGTTTCCCCTTGCTTTCAGCCGTTCGCAGTACCAGCACAGCAAGGCTGATTTGGTTAGTGTTACAAGGCCAGATCAGTCAATCATCAAGACTGTTGCCCCTGCAACTACTGAAAAGGCTGCTGCCCCTCTTCAGGAACCACGCGTTTGTCTGGCCTCTCAACAGATACCCCTCCGTTGTGGTTGAACCTACGGTACGGCTATCTGTATCGCTGAGGCACGCAAGCCTCCCCACCAACGGCAAGGTCCATGGTTTTTGGGGGGAGGGGAAATGTATAAGAAGACCGAACTCACATGTAGTAACTTATGAACAAATACTATAGCAATAATGCAATCGTCACATAAAATTCTTCACTAAGAACTTGGTATTAAAACTACATAAAATTAAAGTCAATAGAACTGACAGAAAGCTTGCAACTACCAATAAAACTATAGCTGGATGGCGTGTGACAGTACATGCCGCTAATGCTGGAAGAGGAAAGTCGTTAGAGGTGGCATCAGAGTAAGATGCTCACATGCCGAAGTTGCCGAAACGTCTAAATGAAACACAAGTCGCACCATCTAGTATTAATCGTAGATAACAGCACCTTAATTTATGAAAAGTACTTTAAATACCATATAAGTGTTCATTTCACATACCAAAATTATGCAAAATGAAAAATTATATAGGACAATACAACAGCAAGTAATAAGTACATTATTGTACGAAACGATTTCAGTGTAATAAATGAAAAAGAAAAAGATATTTTAGAGTTCACTATGAGGAAAAAGAGGAGTCATTTTAGGTATTTCTAAGTAATGGCTTTATTACGTAACTGCAACTGCAGGTATTTGCAAATTTCTAATTCATCAAGAATATTTGGTCTGAAGACTTTCTTCTCTGTGTGCAGGATGCTGACGTCATCAACTGCCTTACGCTTATGGCCTGTAATTAATAAATGATCGGCAAAGGACGACTCTTATATATTTATACATTTTTGGCCTAAGAGGTGTTCTTTGTGTGTAACCGAAATTGCCGAACTGTTTGTCCTATATAATAGGCTCGACACGTGTCAAAGCTAATTTTATAGGTACTTGAGGTTTGTAAGGTAGAATGTGCTGGTGTCAAATTATGAATAACATTCTTTTTAAGCTACATTTCAATCGTATTAGTTTCGGAGGAGATGTTGAATCCTTTAAGATATAGGAACTAAAAACAGAAAACTTTTTTTCATTACGTTCGTTAACAAAAGAAGCGCCAAGAATGGTAATTCAATTATTGGTTTTATTTTCATCCACTATTTTTATCCACTGTGGTTGGCTCATACCCATTATTGACCGCAATAATTTTAACTAACACAGAGGGAGACCAGAGAGACCAAAGACCCTCGAACCGGATAAGAAGCAGCTCAATACGCGCGAGCTACCGACCTTGCAGCACGGCTCACGGCTACTACCATCGTGCTGAGGAAAAACAAACTACATGTAGGGGACGAACATGGTCCCCACGGATAGATACATAATTATGTTGATCTATTGTGCCTTCCAGCAAAATATGGTCACCACGAAAACATTCCCGAGATAACAACGCCTCCTCTTCCGACCTAAATCCTACAGACCGTGCAATGTCCATCTTTCGGATGGAGCATAAGATTAGATTAGATTAGATTTACTTTCATTCCAATTGATCCGTAGTGAGGAGGTCCTCCAGGATGTGGAACATGTCAGAAAAACAACAATACATGACAAATATTTAAACTAAAACAAATAAGCTAATGTATCATTCCACAGGTCCCAAGTGGAATGATCGTCATTTTTTAATGAACACTAAGAGTCATTTTACAAATACTATTGCACTGAATTTAAAATAAAAAAGTTTTATATTTATTTATAAGGTAAGAAACATGTAATACAACTACTGTAATACTTATTTACAATGAACACATTACTGCACTGAAATGGTGCATAAGTTAGATTATACTTACACACACACACACACACACACACACACACACACACACACAAATTTTCAGTGAACACATTACTGCACTGAAATTGTGCAGAAGTTATGTTGTACTTATATACAAATCAGTTGGTTTTCCTCAGAAATTCATCAATGGAGTAGAAGGAGTTGGCCACCAATAAATCCTTTAGGCTTCTCTTAAACTGAATTTCATTGGTTGTTAAGCTTTTTATGGCTGCTGGCAAGTTATTGAAAATGTGTGTTCCTGAATAATGCACACCTTTTTGTACAAGACTAAGTGACTTTAAATCCTTGTGAAGATTATTCTTATTTCTAGTATTGATTCCATGAATTGAGCTGTTGGTTTGAAAAAGTGATATATTTTTAATGACAAATTTCATTAAGGAATAAGTATATTGGGAAGCTGTAGTTAGTATCCCTAGTTCCCTAAACAGGCTTCTGCAGGATGTTCTTGAGTTCACACCACATATAATTCTTACTGCACGTTTTTGTGCCCGGAAAACTTTAGCTTGGCTTGATGAATTACCCCAGAAAATAATCCCATATGACATTATGGAATGAAAGTAAGCATAGTATGCCAGCTTTTTCATTTTTATATCCCCTATGTCTGACAAAATTCGCATTGCAAACAGAGATTTGTTAAGACGCTTCAGCAGTTCTGTGGTGTGCTCCTCCCAGTTGAATTTATTATCAAGCTGTAATCCCAAGAATTTAACACCGTCCACTTCTTCTATCTTCTTGTCATCATATGTTAGACATATACTCTTGGGACACCCCTTACAAGTTCTGAACTGCATGTAGTGTGTTTTTTCAAAGTTTAGTGACAAAGAATTGGCTAGGAACCAGTGATTAATGTCTACAAATATTTTATTGGCTGATCTTTCTAAGACTACACTTGATTTGCTATTTATTGCAATGTTTGTATCATCAGCAAACAAAACAAACTTGGCATCTGGTAATGTTACTGATGAAAGGTCATTGATATACACAAGAAAAAGTAAGGGCCCCAAAATGGAACCTTGTGGGACCCCACATGCAATTAGTTCCCAGTTGGATGATGCCTGATAGCTTGATACATGTCTCTTTCCTAATAACATCCTTTGTTTCCTGCCAGAGATATAAGATTTGAACCATTTTGCAGCATTTCCTGTTACACTATAATATTCTAGTTTACTTAAAAGGATATTGTGATTTACACAGTCAAATGCCTTTGACAGATCACAAAATATACCAGTTGCCTGCAATTTTTTGTCTAATGAGTTAAGTACATTTTCACTGTAAGTGTAGATAGCCTTCTCAATATCAGAACCTTTTAGAAATCCAAACTGTGACTTTGACAGTATGTTATTTGAGATAAGATGGTTATAAAGACGACTGTACATTACTTTTTCGAAAATTTTTGAGAATGCTGGCAACAGTGAAATTGGACGGAAATTTGATGCTATTTCTTTATCTCCCTTCTTAAACAGTGGCTTAACTTCAGCATATTTCAGCCATTCGGGAAATATTCCACTGATAAACGACTGGTTACACAGATAGCTTAATATGTTACTTAGCTCAGAATCACATTCTTTAATTAACTTTGTTGATATTTCATCATACCCACTAGATGTTTTTGATTTTAAAGATTTTATGATGGACATTATTTCTGTTGGGGTAGTGAGGGTCAAATTCATATTATGGAAGTTACTTGAAATGTCTGGTCTAAGGTAATCCATAGCAGCATCTACCGAACCTGACAACCCCATCTTTTCAGTAACAGTTATAAAATGTTTGTTAAAAAGTTCTGCAACACTATACACATCTGTCACCAATGCATCATTTACTCTTAATGCTATTTGTTCCTCTTCATGTCTGGTTCTACCGGTCTCCTCCTTCACTATATCCCATATTGTCTTTATTTTGTTATCTGATATGACTATCTTTTCCTTGTAATATATTTGCTTTGACATCCGTATTACAGTCTTTAATATTTTGCAGTATTTCTTATAATGTGCTATAGCATCAACATTGGAAATGTTTCGGATTGACAGATACAGTTTTCTTTTTGTTTTACAAGATACCCCTATTCCTCGAGTAATCCATGGCTTCTTTGTAGACTTTGCTCTAACCTTGGTAAGTTTTGGGGGAAAGCAGTGTTCAAATAAGGTAAGCACTTTATTAGCAAAAATGTTATATTTTTCATTCATTCATTCAAACATGATTCACCTGAAAAGAGCACTGCCGCCACTCATCGGACGTGCAGTTGTGGTACTGATGTGCAAATTCCAGCCTCCGTCCCCAATGAAAAGCAGTCAGAATGTGTGCACGAACCAGGTTACTGCTGCCGAGGACAATACGCAGCAACATTTGCTGAACAGTCATTGAGGTCACACTGTTCATCCGGGCGGTTAAATGCTCCTTTGGACATCAGATAAATCACTCATTTTCCGACCATACTGTTTTTTCTGCATTTCCCTTGCCCCCGATCCACCCCCACCTCCTGACACTGTATATCCCCTCCGCAGCTAGTGCTGCCGTCTGTGAGTAGTCATTGCAGGTTGATGGAACATTCTCTGTGGTCACATCAGGATGACTGATGGTGTGTTGGTGGACTGTTTTGGAGGAAACGAAGTATGATGAACAGCGGCAGTAATGACAGCACTCCTTCAAAATATCGTAGCAAATTTTTCACCTGGCCTTTGAGACTCTGGAAATGAGTTCAGCAATGGCCTTGCCCCCATCAACAACACTCTGGACACATACCGTTCCTTTTTTCCGCTGGTTATTCTGAGTGTTCCCATTGCTTGTTTTTCAATTTTTGATGGCGGGCTTATAATGGCACATGTAACATTCAGTGAAAGATTTCAAGAAACCCACTGCTTCCGGTGCCGCATCCGCAGCTGAAATTTGACGCATCAGTGGGCACACGTGTACTGGCATTGTTCGTCTGGTGTGAGTGGCACTTAGCAGTACCTTGTCTAGAGTTGGGCATCCTGTTTTTAACGCATCATCGCGGCCTTTCAGTCACCATTGTCAACACCTGCAAGGTAGAGTCATTGCTACTATGTACGGCAATTATATCGTCGTCAATCTTCGGTTCTTTTTCAGAAACTGGAATCGAGTCATTGGTTATGCTCCTATATTCCCAGTAGTGTGCGCAATTTTGTAGTCAAAGAGTCATTTTGCGAATATTCAGCTTGTTCAACAAACTGTCGAATAGTTTCAGAGGTACAAAAATAATCCCAGCAAACAGGTGTCTGGAAACGTATACTTTGCGACATAAATACGTGCTTATAGGAAGGGCTGCGCTACGCTTGGTTGCGGATGTTACCTCAATCGTTGCATTCGCGGTCAGATGTCTTACAGTACTCCACCTACCATTAGGCCTCCAGTCAGTTATGTGGTTCGGATCGTATTCTAGGCTACGTTGGTTTTCGTTGTGTTTGTGTGCCGTATTGCAAAGTACTGTCGGTCCTGGATACGTAACATGGTGTTTGTACGTACAAATCAGCGCCTTCATGCCCTAAGGCCACAGAATCATCATTGCAGACGGCGGTTCTATCAGCGACTGTGATAGAAGGGTGCTGCATATCCACTGTTCACATCCAAGATTTTATTAATCAATGAGGCAGGGTTCACAAGAGATGGTGTTGCGAATTTCCGTAATCAGCATGCATGGCTAGATATAAATCCACAACCAATTCAGGAAAGAGTGCGTCAACACTGACTCGCAACCAACGTATGGGCAAGTGTACTTGGCGATGGATTGATATGGCAATACGTAGTGCCACAAAGATTAACTGAGGCGCTTTATCTGAACTTTCTCATTAATTTATTTTCTACCTTGTTGGAGGATGTGCTATTTCAGCAACGAATACAAATGTGGTTCACGAATGTTGACGCACAAGCACACTTTCGTTGCAATGTACGCGAACATCTGACGCAGACATTTCAGGACATCTGGATTGGTCGGGAGGACACCACACCTTGGCCTGATCGTTCCGCAGATCTCAATCCTCTAAACTTTTGGTTATGGGTACACTTGAAGGAATTGGTCTAAACGACGCCAATCAATGATGCGCGGACCTTACAGAGTCGAGGCCTTCAATGTGTGCCAGCAGGTGTACTTCGAAGTGTGCGTCATTCCTTACGCCCGAGGGCAGATTGGTACATTGGCATGAGTTGACGCCACGTTGCGGACCTCCTGTAAACCCATGTTTATCGTAAAAAATATGCTTTTCCGGATCAGTGTTTATTGGACTTATCTCAGGAAGTATGAATTTCCAGACCTATGTTTATTGGACTTATTTTTCTTGTTTCGAGTACTACCACCTCACGACATTTCTTTTTTAACACCCTGTATACCATAGCGGCACGTGACTGTTCTGCAATTGGAGCGTGATTTCTTCATTGTTGCCTTTAGTATCATGACCGCATGTGTGCCTCTCGTAGACATCTGCAGCCACAGTTGCACCTAGAAACGTATTTCATACCACATACAACCACTGTCCCACCAAGGTTTGGTGCGGTCTGTTGTCACCTTACCTCTAAAATAGGGATTCACTGGCGGAGGAAACAGCCGTTCGTTGACGTATGTGCTGCCAAGCGCACTGTAGGCCCATCCCGCTTCAGTGTGCTATGAGCAGTTCACAGGCGGCTGGATGTCTAACTTATCGTTCCTTATAGGCATACACCAACTCTGTTGATTGTTCTTGACTCAGCGTGTGACTCAAACATGGTCAAACTGTCCATGAATAACAGAAGAAAGACAAGACTCTAAGGCCAAAAAAAGAAAAAAGGCGCACTACGAAAGGGTTATCCGAATGGAACGGAAATCGGCAGATGTGATGCACATGTGCAGATGAACAAATGATTACAATTTCAGAAAAATTGAACGATTTATTCAAGAGAAAGAGCTTCAGAAAATGAGCAAGTCAGTAACGATTCGGTCCATCTCTGGCCCTTACGCAAGCAGTTATTCGACTTCACATTGATTTATAGTTGTTGATTGTCCTCCTGAGGGATATCGTGTGGCATTCTGTCGAATTGGTGCATTACATCGTCCACACCCCGAGACGGTTGGATAGCCCTATCCATAATGCCCCAAACGCTCTCAGTTGCGGAGAGATTCGTCGACATTGCTGGCCAAGCAATAGAAAGTCTCGCCTTGTGCAGGCGGTCATTATCTTGCTGAAATGTAAGCGCAGGATGGCTTAGCATGAAGAGTAAGAAAACGGGCGTACAATATCACCGCCTACCGCTGCGCTGAAGGGATATCTGCTACGTAAAGAAATGGAAGCCATACCATCTCTCCTGGTTGCCAAGCCTTATGGCGGACGACACTCAGGTTGGTATCCCACTACTGTCTTCAACCTGAAATCTTATTGACTGGAGCAGAACTGTCTTCCGTGATGAGTCCCACTTCGCAATGAGACCCAATGGCCAGCGAAGACGTGCCTGGAGATGGCCCAGACAGCAGTGCGGTACCAACATGCGCTCGCCAGATAGCCCGACAACCAGGAGTACGATTTCTTTCAACCCCTTTGGCTGTCATACGCGACACCCCTACAGCACAGCGGTAAGTCGACGACATTCTACGCCCCGTTTTGCTGCCCTTCGTGACAAGCCAGCCTGTCCTTTCATTTCAGCAATGTAATGCTCCCCGCGTATGGTGAGAATTTCTACTGCTTGTCTTCGTGCTTGCCAAACCCTATCTTGGCGAGCAAGGTATCCTGATCTCATCCCAACAGCTAATTTTTGGAGCGTTATAAGCAGGTCCCTCGTATGAACTTGCGAATTTGACGATCTAACGCCCCATTTGGACAGAATTTTGCACGATATGTCTCAGGAGTACGTCCAGCAACTCTGCCAATCAAAGCCGTGCTGAATAACTGCCTATGGAAAGGCCAGATGTGTACCAGCACTTGCTGACTTGCTCAGTTTGTGAAGCTCTCTCTGTCGAATAAATCGTCTAACTATTCAGAACTGCAATGATTTGTTTGCCTGTACACGTGTATCACGTCTAACAGTTTCCGTTCCATTCGGATAACTCGTTCGTGATGAATCTTTTTTCTTATTTTTTACCCTTTTGAACAACTCCAAGGAACGAAAGAAGTACAGTGATTCACTTCCTGTCCACGACAAGGCCATTAGAGACGTAGAATAATCTCGGATTAGAGGAGGCAATATCCAGTCACAATCTACTTGAAGGAACCGTCGATATTTCACCGAAACGCCTTTGGAGAAACCGCAATAAATGTAAACCTAGATAGATTGAGAGATATTTGACTGATCTACCAATGGCCCTTCGTCGTTGTTCGTAAGGTGAAAGATAGAAAGAATCGTGTAGCAGTGTTCCGTGGGAGACCCAGAGGCGAAAGGATTTTCTTCATCTCCACACAGTGGCGATGCATAAGGGTCTTAACTCCATCCTAGGAGTGTAGGTTACTATAACAGTCGTGTGTATAGTGTGGTACTGCGTATGCAATGGGTGATGAGAGAAGTTTGAATCTGGCCAGGCTTTGTGTTGCCGTAGGACGAACGGATCAAAACCAACATTGCGGGAAGGTTTGGATTTCGAGCCGGGACATTAGCGGGAAGCATGGTGATGAGAAACCTTACCACACCAATAATCCTCTAATTGCCGGCCGCCATGGTTCTAACGATATCTCTGCATCGAGCGCCACAGCACATTCCTGCGTTAGTGACTTCGGTAGGTTTTTTACTTATTTTTAATTTCTTTTTTTTTAACGCTACTCAATTTTGAGTGTAGTTCTTGCCATCCGCCTGTGGATCCAAATTTACATATGTACCCCAATGTGTTTATTTAACGGAGGTAGGTCACGTAAATGATGCTTCGGTTCCATTTGACTAACTGACAGGTTTCATCCAGTCTCATAGTACTCACCACTAACTTCTTTTGTGGCAAGCAGCTGTACGCTAACGCAAAACAACTTGTCATGTGTACAGAGATACATTCTAGTCCTCAGTACTGGGAGAGTCCACTCTTTGAAGCGAGAAAGCGGGCGGTTTTAGTTTGCTGTTGCCCGCTGAGCCATGTGCTTCGTCCATTAGGAGAAGCCGCCCCAGTCCTTCGTACGCTGATTTCATAATCTAGTCAGAGACTTGTGGCATCAAAGTATTGACCATACTGGCGTAAGCCGTTAATACGACCGTTTGCTGTCTCGCTAGTTGTAGCTTATGAGGAGAACACGACAAATGGCATCACTCGATTTACCAAAAAATTCGTTCACTGGAAGATGGGTCAAAACAAGAAAACACGTACTTCGGCTTATGCGTAGACATTCGACCGTTTCTGAGAAAATAAGTCAATTTATGTTTTTTAGCTAGTTGTACGAAAACAGATTATTGTTTTTATTTTATTTTATTTTTCATTTATCTACCAATGTCTGTAGAAGATTAATACGAATGTTTCTTATCAAATTAGGGAACACAAACCCGTTATACACTTAAGCGCCAAAGAAACCGATAATGGCAAGCGTATTCAAATACAGAGATATGTAACCAGGCATAATGCGGCGCTGCGGTCGGCAACGCATAAATAAGACGCAGTTGTTACATCGGTTACTGCTGCTACAATGGCAGATTACCAAGATTTAAGTGAGTTTGAACGCGGTGTTACAGTCGGCGCACGAGCGATGGAACACAGCATCTCCCAGGTAGCGACGAAGTGGGGATTTTCCTGTACGACCATTTCACGAGTGTACCGTGTACGAGTGTACCGTGAGTATTAGGAATCCGGTAAAACATCATGTCTCCGACTTCGCTGCGGCCGGAAAAAGATCTTGCAAGGACTGAACCAACGATAAGAGAATAGTTCAATGTGTCGGAAGTACAAATTGCTGCACATTTCAATGCTGCACCATCAACAACTGCCTGCGTGTGAATCATTCTACGAATCATCATCGACATGGGCTTTTGGAGCCCAAGGCCCACTCGTGTACCCTTGATGACTGCACAACACAAATCTTTACACCTCGCCTGGGCCCGTCAACACCGACATTGGACTGTTGATGACTGGAAACATGTTGCCTGGTCGGACGAGTCTTGTTTTAAATTATATCGAGCGGATGGACGTGTACGGGTATGGAGACAATCTCATGAATCCATGGACCCTACAGGTCAGCAGGGACTGTGTAAGCTCGTGGAGGCTTTGTAGTGGTATGGGGTGTGTGCAGTTAGAATGATATTGGACTCCTGACACATCTAGATACGACTCTGACGTACATTAACTTCCTGTCTGATCACTTGCATCCATTCATGTCCATTGTGCATTTCGATGGAGTTTAGCGTTGGGCCGTTCCAGCAGGACAATGCGACTCCCCACACGTCCAGAATTGCTACACAGTGGGTCCAGTAACACTATTCTGAGTTTAAACACGTCCACTGGACACCAAAATCAAAAATAGTTCAAATGGCTCTGAGCACTATGGGGCTTAACATCTGAGGTCATCAGTCCCCTAGAACTTAGAACTACTTAAACCTAAATAACCTAAGGACATCACACACATCCATGCCCGAGGCAGGATTCGAACCTGCGACCGTAGCGGTCGCGGGGTTCCAGACTGAAGCGTCCAGGACCACTCGGCCACAGCGGGACACCAAAATTCCCAGTCATGAACATTATTGAGCATATCTAGGATGTCTTTCACTGTGCAGTTCAGAAGAGATCTCCACCCCCTCGTACTCTTACGGATTTATGGTCAGTCGTGCAGGGATTCATGGTGTCAGTTCCCTGTAGCACTATTTAAGATATGAGTCGAGGCCATGCTACGTCGTTTTGCGGTACTTCTGCGTACTCGAAGGGACCCTACACGATATTAAACAGTCGTACCAGTTTCTTTGGTTCTTCAGTGTATTAACAGTAAAATTACAATTGGGTTTCACTAAAAGCGACATACGTATATAACACTCGTATAATTTTTATGTATGTGTGGTATTTTCAAGTCTTTCAATCTCTTTAAATTCTCGTATTCTTAGCTGTCATTCTTCTGTCAATTCCTAGATTAATTCTTACATTTTATTCTTATGTTTATTGATGCGGAAGTGTTAATGTATTCTCTTGGATGATACAGATCTCAGAAACATTCGAAACATGGGAATCCCGAATATCGCGAGCAGCACGCGAAGGCAGGTTTGCCATAGCGACATTTCTTCGTATGACTCTCACTCGGTGAAAGCAAAGGCGAAGTAACGGCGTCAAAAGTAATGAATGTTTCATGAGTTAGTAACAAATTCGTGGCACACCACGCGTACAGATAATTTTTTCGAAAACTGACGATTGCGTTGTTTATGAAATAAGTTACAGTACAGGAGTTTTACCGTTACAATTTCAAATAATTTTATCAGTCATTGACTTTTTTTAGCTCATTCACTATAGTAGAGGAATAAGGACAACGTTGTTTCAGCATACGTTGGAAAACATTCGTGTAGTAATCTTCTACAGATATGTATAAATAAACGAAAAAGAATAAGAAAAATAGGAACAATAGTCAGGTTACGAACATGAGGCGCAAAATTGTGAAACCACGGTTCTAACCGCTATACCATCGCTTTTATTTCGCGCTCTAAACTCTGACTGTTGTTTTCTCAGTAACGGTAATCTACGGATAACCAAGACACAGGCTCGCTTATTTTGACGCCTCTTTCACTGAGCGAAGTTTCTGGGAAATCGGGTGACAGCACTCGCCCTGTTCTCCTCGTTAGTTCTGCTTGTGAATAGGCCCTAGTTGTTGAACTGCATCTGCCCACCTCTCGATAGCCGCAAGCATTGGAACCTTCACGACTAACTGTCCCCCCTCCCCCACCTACCATGACGTCTGTGCGAGTACTGGCCAAGTTATTTTGTGCTCACACTGCAGACGCAAAGAGCAGCGCACTGCAGGGCCTCTGGTCCATTGGCACAGCGCTTCACTCAACATCATACTGAGGTCTCATTTGTTCCCGAAGTGTTATTTTGGTTATTCTTTCCTGGTACATGGAATGCCGTGCACAAAACTTCTTGTACATTCATAGAGACTTCTATTTTTGCCTTTCATCGGGAAAGAATACATCTAAAAAAATCCTTTGATACCGGGAAAGTTTTTACATATATATCTGGATCACGTAGAACAAAGGAGCACAGTAAAATATATTTAGGAAACTAGTGATGTTGGCTGCATTCAGCTTTCGTATTCGTAGAGTGCAGACACACCGCGCCGGGTATGAAAGAGATATATTCACATTTCATGCTTCATGCGCACGATATTCGAGCGCCGCAGCGAAACCTGGGAACAAAGGCGGAAGAGGAAGTGAGCGCATAGTGCCGGCTAATTCGGCGGCGTGGGTGGGTTAGCGGGGCAGCCTTCTCTTCCAGCCACACGAGTACCCGCCTCCGCCGCGGCCGCCGCCGCCGCCAGCGGAATCATTCATTCGCACACGCCCGGCCGGCGGACTTCATTCAATGGCAGAGGCGGTACAGCGCACGGCCGCCATTTCAATTTGAAAGTTTATTCGGCTCCTCCCCCAGCGCTCTTTCCTCGCGCGGGCAATAACCGTAAATCTGGCGCCTGCAGCCCGCCAGCCCGGCAGCCCGCTCACAATGCACCTGCCTACCTGCCTACCTGCCGCCCGCCGCCGCATACAGATCCGCGCACTATAAATCTGCTGCCGCCATTACCAAGCACCGAGCGCCGGTACCCGCAGCTCAGGCCTTCCACGACCTCTTGGTCCCGCCAAGGAGACAACCGCTGACGCCAAACTGGGATTCGGTTCACCATCATCATCATCATCATCTTTGTGATTACGTTTTACAGCCGCCTGTTCCGATCTCTCTCATTTATCCACTTCTTCTGTCTAGTTCTCTCTTTCCAATCAGCCTACAGTTATTTTTCAGTCTATTTTTTATCATCCTATAGACATGATCTTTACTTTCTTTCTACATCTACATCTACATCTACATGATTACTCTGCAATGCACATTTAAGTGCTTGGCAGAGGGTTCATCGAACCACAATCAAACTATATTTCTACCATTCCACTCCCGAACAGCGCGCGAGAAAAACGAACACCTAAACCTTTCTGTTCGAGCTCTGATTTCTCTTATTTTATTTTGATGATCATTCCTACCTATGTAGGTTGAGCTCAACAAAATATTTTCGCATTCGCGAGAGAAAGTTGGTGACTGAAATTTCGTAAATAGATCTCGCCTCGACGAAAAACGCCTTTGTTTTAATGACTTCCATCCCAATTCGCGTATCATATCTGCCACACTCTCTCCTCTATTACGTGATAATACAAAACGAGCTGCCCTTTTTTGCACCCTTTCGATGTCCTCCGTCAATCCCACCTGGTAAGGATCCCACACCGCGCAGAAATATTCTACTCTTCTCTGTTTTTTCATTAACTGAAAAGAAGTTTTAAACCTGATTCTACAGTTTCATTCATTTTATCCGCTTTATTACAGCCCCTTACATGTCTTACGAACTTCATCTCTGATCCCTGTTTACGTGATTTTCCTTTTCTTGTTATTATCCATGAGTCTTTAACACGCAGAAGAATAGGTATACACATAGCTTCATGGAATTCCTTTCCTGTTTCCTTTACTGTTTTTCTTCCGAAAGTTCTTTCAATTGTTCCGCAGATATCTCTAATTTTATGAACCTTCTTCTCGAAGACTTTGTCCCAGTTAAAACTAAATTCACATCCAAGCTAACTGAAAGGGTACCCTTTCCTAAGATTTTCTCACTTGTGAGTATTTTAGATCCGACTGAATTCTTCCCTTTCAAAACAACTATCTAAATCTTATCCGAAGATGTAGTTAAATTGTAGTATATTGCGGTTTAGCTCAATCTGTATACTGCTCTTAGTTAATTATTTTCTTGTTTTGGTGTAATTATCAGGTCATCTGTATATAACAGAGTATTTAATGGTACGCTAGATACTGTTTAAATTCCCAACAGTAGGTCATCTTTCCATTTCATAAGTTGACCGTCACTATGCAAATTAAATTTGGCGATAGTCTACACCCTTGTCGAACACCTTTGTTTATTAAAATTTTATCCCAGGTTTTCATATATGAAATTATATCTTTTTTCTTATTTACTTATAGACTATTTATGATATTAATAAAGTGTTAAGAAAATCCTTTAATTTCTAGTATATTCCAGCAAATCGGTCTTTTACCTTATCAAAACTTTTCTCGTGATCAATAGATGCTAAATTCGTTTCTAAACCAAATTCGCGAAGTTTTAAAATAATTGTCTTATTATAAATGTCACTGCAATATTTGATTAAGAATATTCCAGTAGGATTCAGCAGAAAACTGTTCCAATGTTCATTTTTGTTTTACTATTCTAATATCAAAGACTGCAATTTTAATATTCTTCATAGAAATACTAAGATTATGGTTTCAAGGAAAAGACCCAATACGATACAGAGTAATGGTAAATGGTCATGTTAAATAAAAAAATTCCCATTTTAACTTTTGATTTAATGTTCCATCTTGAAAATGAAATAATTAATTAAATTAGTACCACTTCATGAATGGTACAATACACAGGGCACTAGGGAACAAAGTGCGGAAGAAAAGAGAATATTTTTTTTAATATCACGGCTGCACTTGTTATGACCCACGACTGAGACTCATAGAAAATACCAAACCACGACGAAAAGAGTTAACAAGCCACTGAAATCAAAATTGTTGAGGCACATAAAAGGTTTCAGTCTGAGGGACCATACAAGACATGACATCACAACAGAGTTGGGAACTTACTCAGCAAACAAATTAATGAAACAAAAAGGAGTAAAATGGCTAAAATGTATCTATATCTGAAGGAAGACTAAGAAAGTAAGTACTGAACCACAAACAACAAGGCAAACAAGATCCGACAAGAGCGCGGAAGGGATGGCTAATCGGAACAGGTGGAGAACCTACACGCTGAAGTGACGAAGAAAATGTAGCATTGTTTGCAAACTAAAGTATGAGGATTCTAGTACGCCTATTACGTAAACAACTATTTAGGGAAAATGACAATGCCTCCGACTGCAATTAAATGCTCTTCGTTTTATTATATTATGATCGGTTTCAGGGCTTGTAGGCTCATAATGTGCATTGAACATTGAATCGAAGTGTCATTTTCTCGCCGGGCGGTGTGGCCGAACGGTTCTAGGCGCTTCAGTCTGGAACCGAGCGACCACTACGGTCGCAGGTTCGAATCCTGCCCCCGGGCGTGGATGTGTGTGATGTCCTTAGATTGGTTAGGTTTAAGTAGTTCTAAGTTCTAGGGGACAGATGACCTCAGATGTTAAGTCCCATAGTGCTCAGAGCCATTTTAACCATTTTGTCATTTACTCACCTTAGAACCATGACTTACCTCAAAACGTTCATTGTCAAGCCAGGGACCACAGCACCACTCCAGAAGCGACAATCCGCAAGAATTCAGCCAGACAACTAGTATCAATAAGACATTGTCGTAACACACATCGTTTCGGTGTGTGTGTGCGTGTGTGTGTGTACTTATATCTGATGAAGTGCCTGGAAGCATCGAAATCGATGATGGTATAATAAAATGCAGTATGGGTTAATCTCTTTCTTCTTAATTAATCACATGACTACGTTCCCAATAGCTCCATCTACGATCGGAATTTTAAAATTCGTACAACGGGTATTTTCATTTCTCATACATGTTTTGACACATTTGTACTACCGCCAGTGGGCGCTTTTGTACTACCGAAATGTACTTAAACGTGTTTCGGACACAAAAGTGATAGTAGTTCCCAGTGATTCCAGCCGCATCGCCCATCCTCAGCTTTTTCTTTCCTTTTTCTTTTAATTTCATAGTGTGGTAAATTCCTGTGTTACGCCTGTGGGTGACAAGGAAATTTGGAAATTTGTAATAAGGTTATATGGACCAAACTGCTGAGGACATCGGTCCCTAGGCTTACACACGAATTATACTAACTTAAACTAACTACGCTAAGGACAACACACACACCCATGCCCGAGGGAGGACTCAAACCTCCGACTAGGGGAGCCGTGCGAACAGTGACAAGGCGCCCTACACCGCACGGCTACCTCGCACGGTTGGTGGCAATGTTCTGGACGTTGATATGCTTTAAGTTACGCTAGATAAGTGTCACCTACCAACCATACACACTAACTGAAAGATGTCACAACAGAAAAATATAATCAAGGTAGAGTAAGGCATATCCGAGATTACATTAGTCTGGATCACGTATTTAAGTGATTAATTTTGCATGATCACAGTTAATGTAAGTGCGAGATAACCCATTGTGAAATGCGAAACGCTGGTACATTAGCACTGGTGTAACTGCCAGAATATTGAATGCAATGATACAATCGTGCGCGCATTATGTTGTACAGGTGCTGCATGTGAGTTTGTGAAATGGAGTTCCATGCCTGTTGCACTTAGTCGCTATAGGGACAGTTACAGCGGTTTGTGGTTGACGCTGGAGTTGCCCATTGGAGACAGATATGGTGATCGAGCAAGCCAAGGCAAAATTCCGGCACTCTGTGGAGCACATTGGGTTACAACAATGACACATCGGCGAGCATTATCCTGTTGGAAAACATTGTCTAGAATGCTATTCATGAGTGGGAGCACAACCGATCTAATTACCAGATTGACGTACAAATTTCCAGTAGGGGAACGTGGAATTACCACGAGAGTGCTCCACCCGTCGCACCCGGACCATAACCCAGGTGTAGATCCAATGTGTCTAGTATCCAGACAGGTTGATGGCAGGCCCTCAGCTGGCCTCCTAGCGGCCAACACTGGCGCTGACGCAGAACCAACAGCCGAGCGGCGTAGCCGCGCGTTCTTGGGCGCCTTGCCACGGTTCGCCCGGGCCCTTCCGCGGGGGGTTGGAGGCCTCTCTCTGGCATGGGTGTGTGTGTTGTTCTTAGCGTTAATTAGTGTAAGTTAGATTAAGTAGTGTGTAATCCTAGGGACCGATGACCTCAGCAGTTTGGCCCCATAGGAACCAACAGCAATCAGAAAACGCAAAAGACACCCACCCTGCCCTCTAGTTAGTTCTCCCATAGGAACCAACAGCAATCAGAAAACGCAAGAGACATCTACCCTGCCCTCTAGTTAGTTCTCGCTTAACACCACTGAAAAGGCAAATGGCAATGGTTTGGGTTCAGTGGGATGCACGCTACAGGGCGTCCGGCTCGGAGCTATCATTGAATAGATTTCTAACATATTATTATATCACTGTCGTGCCAACTATTGCTCACATTGCTGCTGCAGATGCAGTACTATGCTCCAGAGCCATACGCCGAACACTATGGTCTTCCCTCTCGGTAGTGGCACGTGGCCACTTGGAGCCTGGTCTTCTTATTGCCGTACGTTTCCTCGATCACCGTTGCCAGTAATCACATACTGTTGCTACATTTCTGACAAGTCTTTCTGCTACATCGCAGGAAGAATATCCAGCTTATCTATATTACATGACCTCGTTCAAACTCAGTGCAATGTTGATAATGGTGTCTTTGCTGCCTTAAAGGAAATATAGACAAACATCAACTCACCACTTCCAGTCTCAAAGGTAACTAATGCTCACGACCGTTACAGTGCGTATTTAAAGCGAACATGAGTTGCATACTTACAGAAGCGCTACTAGAGCTACTCTTATGCAGTCTTTCAGATGCAGAAACATCCTTGAGATGTAGCATATCTCCTTCTTGGTGTTGCGGTTATTTTTTCCGTTAGTGTATAGTTTGCTTTGTGTTTAATTTCGTCGCATTTATTCAGGTCCTTCTCATGCATTGCGAGTAATAACTTTACGACTGTTGCACCATAAGGAAGTTAATAATGCAGACCCATGAGTGTTGTTATAACGAATTACGATGTCCTCGACCCCTCATCGTCCTCGCAAACTTGTGGGGCTGGTAAGGCAGGAGCATACGCAATACTGAAGGCACTGCTGATCACACTGCTTCTATCACAGTCATTTGGAGTTACCAGGTGTCAACGGAAGGTCGTAGCGGCGGTCATGTCGTATAATACTTCAAACTAGGCAAAATAGATACAAGGATTTTTTTTTTATTTTTTTTTTGTCAATAGTCTACCGACTGGTTTGATGCGGCCCGCCACGAATTCCTTTCCTGTGCTAACCTCTTCATCTCAGAGTAGCACTTGCAACCTACGTCCTCAATTATTTGCCTGACGTATTCCAATCTCTGTCTTCCTCTACAGTTTTTGCCCTCTACAGCTCCCTCTAGTACCATGGAAGTCATTCCCTTCATTCCCTCATGTCTTAGCAGATGTCCTATCATCCTGTCCCTTCTCCTTACCAGTGTTTTCCACATATTCCTTTCCTCTCCGATTCTGCATAGAACCTCCTCCTTCCTTACCTTATCAATTCTCCTAATTTTCAACATTCGTCTATAGCTCCACATCTCAAATGCTTCGATTCTCTTCTGTTCCGGTTTTCCCACTGTCCATGTTTCACTACCATACAATGCTGTACTCCATTCCGTTCAGCAGATCATTTAATTCTTCTTCACTTTCACTCAGGATAGCAATGTCATCAGCGAATCGTATCATTGATATCCTTTCATCTTGTATTTTAATTCCACTCCTGAACCTTTCTTTTATTTCCATCATTGCTTCCTCGATGTACAGATTGAAGAGTAGGGGCGAAAGGCTACAGCCTTGTCTTATACCCTTCTTAATACGAGCACTTTGTTCATGATCGTCCACTCTTATTATTCCCTCTTGGTTGTTGTACATATTGTATATGGCCCGTCTCTTCCTATAGCTTACCCCTACTTTTTTCAGAATCTCGAACAGATTGCACCATTTTATATTGTCGAACGCTTTTTCCAGGCGACAAATCATGTGAAAGGGTCTTGATTTTTCTTTAGCCTTGCTTCCATTATTTGCCGTAATGTCAGAATTGCCTCTCTCGCTCCTTTACTTCTCCTAAAGCCAAACTGATCGCCACCTAGCGCATTCTCAATTTTCTTTTCCATTCTTCTGTATATTATTCTTGTAAGCAGCTTCGATGCATGAGCTGTTAAGCTGATTGTGCGATAATTCTCGCACTTGACAGCTCTTGCCGTCTTCGGAATTGTGTGGATGATGCTTTTCCGAAAGTCAGATGGTATGTCGCCAGACTCATATATTCTACACACCAACGTGAATAGTCGTTTTGTTGCCACTTCCCCCAATGATTTTAGAAATTCTGATGGAATGTTATCTATCCTTTCGGCCTTATTTGTCCGTAAGTCCTCCAAAGCTCTTTTAAATTCCGATTCTAATACTGGATCCCCTATCTCTTTTAAATCGACTGCTGTTTCTTCTTCTATCACATCAGAAAAATCTTCACCCTCATATAGGCTTTCAATGTATTCTTTCCACCTATCTGCTCTCTCCTCTGCATTTAACAGTGGAATTACCGTTGCAGTGTTAATGTTAACCACCGTTGATTTTTATGTCACCAAAGGTTGTTTTGTCTTTCCTGTATGCTGAGTCTGTCCTTCCGACAATCATATCTTTTTCGATGTCTTCACATGTTTCCTGCAGCCCTTTCATCTTAGCTTCCCTGCACTTCCTATTTATTTCATTCCTCAGCGACTTGTATTTCTGTATTCCTGATTTTCCCGGAATATGTTTGTACTTCCTCCTTTCGTCAATCAACTGAAGTATTTCTTCTGTTACCCATGGTTTCTTCGCAGCTACCTTCTTTGTACCTATGTTTTCCTTCCCAACTTCTGTGATGGCCCTTTTTAGAGATGTCCATTCCTCTTCAACTGTATTGCCTACTGCGCTATTCCTTATTGCTGTATCTATAGCGTTAGAGAACTTCAAACGTATCTCGTCATTCCTTAGTACTTCCGTATCCCACTTCTTTGCGTATTGATTTTTCCTGACTAATGTCTTGAACTTCAGCCTACTCTTCATCACTACTATATTGTGATCTGAGTGTATATCTGCTCCTGGGTACGCCTTACAATCCAGTATCTGATTTCGAAATCTCTGGCTGACCATGATGTAATCTAGTTGAAATCTTCCCGTATCTCCCGGCCTTTTCCAAGCATACCTCCTCCTCTTGTGATTCTTGAACAGGGTATTCGCTATTACTAGCTGAAACTTGTTACAGAACTCAATTAGTCTTTGTCCTCTTTCATTCCTTGTCCCAAGCCCATATTCTCCTGTAACCTTTTCTTCTACTCCTTCCCTTACAACTGCATTCCAGTCGCCCATGACTATTAGATTTTCATCCCCCTTTACATACTGCATTACCCTTGCAATATCCTCATACACTTTCTCTGTCTGTTCATCTTTCTTCAGCTTGCGACGTCGGCATGTATACCTGAACTATCGTTGTCGGTGTTGGTCTGCTGCCGATTCTGATTAGAACAACCCGGTCACTGAACTGTTTACAGTAACACACCCTCTGCCCTACCTTCCTATTCATAACGAATCCTACACCTGTTAGACCATTTTCTGCTGCTGTTGATATTACCCGATACTCATCTAACCAGAAATCCTTGTCTTCCTTCCACTTCACTTCACTGACCCCTACTATATCTAGATTGAGCCTTTGCATTTCCCTTTTCAGATTTTCAAGTTTCCCTACCACGATAAGCTTCTGACATTCCACGCCCCGACTCGTACAACGTTATCCTTTCGTTGATTAGTCAATATTTTTTTCATGGTAACCTCCCCCTTGGCAGTCCCCTCCCGGAGATCCGAATGGGGGACTACTCCGGAATCTTTTGCCAATGGAGAGATCATCATGACACTTTTTCAATTACAGGCCTCATGTCCTGTGGATACACGTTACGTGTCTTTAATTCAGTGGTTTCCATTGCCTTCTGCATCCTCATGTCGTTGACCATTGCTGATTCTTCCGCCTTTAGGGGCAATTTCCCAAGCTTAGGACAAGAGAGTGCCCTGAACCTCTATCCGCTCCTCCGCCCTCTTTGACAAGGCCGTTGGCAGGATGACGCTGACTTCTTATGCCGGAAGTCTTCGGCCGCCAATGCTGATTATTTATCAAAATTTAGGCAGTGGCGGGGATCGAACCCGGGACCGAAGACGATTGTGAATCAAAGACGCTACCCCTAGACCACGGGTAAAATGAATAGAGGAAAATAATGAAAAATCGATGAAGTGTGTGATTATTTTCAATTTCCTATTACAGATCTTCTGTAAAGGTTATTAGAAGTTGCTTGGCCTGCAGTGAGCATCAGTGATTTGAGGGTTGTCACTTATCGGCATTAGGGCACCCAAATGAGCTCTCGAGCCACCGAGATTGGACAAATCCTCTTACTGAGATGCTGGCGTGAGTATTTACTCAATATTACCAGAAAATAGAATCACATAAAATGCAGGCTCTGCTGGAGAGCACCCACTTATACAGTTCCTCGGTCCTAACCGCTAGACTACAATCTTTCACAGAAGTATCATCACACTGTAATATGAGCGAAAAATAAGTTGTAAGTCTCAGCTGAGAGAGACTTCAGCTGTTTGTTGTCCTCCCCACATATGGGTGGGAGACGTTTGACGGTAATTAGCGGGGGCGCCACACTGACGACTTCTTTCGCAGAAAATGTTCATTGTCTCGTCTGGCTGTTTGAGTAGAAGCTTATATAACTTCCTTGGCCCTTTGCCGCTTTCACATACTAATTGTTCCGTATTTTCGACATTTAATGCAGCGCCCACAATATAGACTGCTGGAAAAACATTAGTACCCCATTTAAGAGGTTTCCAGTTCACTTAAAAGATTTATTGTTGAAACAGCGCATATGGGGATATGAAATGATTACATCTGCAAATCAGTGGCAGAAGCAGTTCTAAGTTACCCGGTATCGTTGCACGCTGAAACATCGATATTAATATGTGCCGAAGCCTTCATGGGCATTAATGACTGGTATCCAGCCGATGGTACAGATGGCGAACACTGTCCTGTATAACGGTACTTTACGGGCAGGCGTGTAAATTAGCATCATATTAATTAAAATCGGGGATAAATAGACTTTATTTTGGAAGAATTAAAAAGGGGAAAGTAATACGAAACTTTAATAACTGCACAGTATTACTAAGAAGCAATATAATGAAAAGTAATAAAAAGCAAAGTCGCACAGACCAAGCGGGACAGAAAGATATAGGGGCGCGTTTGTTTTTAAATATTGAGCTCTCTACCTTCAGTTATCACGATCGTGCTAGTCGATGAAAAAGTGGTACGCGACTGCGAAATTCGTTAAGGAGATCATTTAAAGACTCTTCCATCACGTTTTAAATACATTACGTGTGACGAAGTGATCAGAGACGTTTATTGTCGGGTGAAGTGAAAATGATCCCGACAACATAAAAATACTCTTGGGAAACTATTATGGTTGTGGAACCCACGAAATTTGTACGCAACGGAAAGCTATAGTTTACGTAATTCTGCATTTTATAAAATTGTGAAACGCCTGTGCGCGGAACATTAAGAGAATGTTATCCTTGGACGGTTGCGGGGGTAACTGATACAAACAACGCGCCTGCATAAAAATAGTTCGCTTATTAACTACCAAATATTAATTAACGGGGACCTAAAATACTAAAGACAGTGCATACACCGTTAAATTGAACCCAGCGTGTGAAAGACAATCACATCGAACATTTCGAGAGCGAAGAATAGACATTTAAGTGCCGAATTGAGAGCCTAGGTCGTGTCGATATTTGGACATTATATGACACGCGTTATTCAGAACACGATGTCAACCATTCTAATACTGAAAAGAAGGATAGGATCATCACCCCCAATCCCGATTCAAATTTCATATTTAGTTAGTGAAAAGAAAAGTGTCAATAAACAAACTACATTTCAATTATATCCACGATTTTTGCTTCATTACGTAGTCTTGACTACATGATAAACAATATCCGTGGAAGTTGTATACAACATATCGTCATAACATTTAGCCAACCAATATTGTGGGACACCAAAAATGTAAATGCATGAAATTGTTCTTACAGCGGATGTATAATGTGTGAGTGCGACGAACTATATTGAGAAACTGAACATCCATTACGTACTTGCATGTTTATCTGCGAAAATGGTCCTTGTCGGTACATCAGCATGGAGTTCGAATAGAATCGCTGGAACATTGCAGACCATTCAGATTAATCGAACATCTAAATACGCATAATGCTGGTATCAACAGGATGTGTTCTTTCTCCTCACCCCCGTAGCAGTAATTGAATTAAGAGTCAGCCGGGAATAACATTTAAATCAATTGACGACCATTGAGCTAGCGTCACGAATTTTCAAACGTCCACTGCCATGTATGAAGGCGAGTGACACCACGAGTGCTAACGTCGATCGAGGGGTGTCGTCGTGATCGTATTGAATGACATTGAGCGGTCACACCTGGGCACCCTATACCCAGTCTACTCCACCTGCTCACGTACTTTGGTAAGAATTATAGGTTGACGTGTCTCACGACTCACTTCTCGTCCCGTCATATCCCACACGCGTTCGATTGGAGGCAAGTTCGGAGATCGTGTTGGCGAGGAAATTTGCTGCACGTCTTGCAGAGCACATTGAGTTTCATGGATAACGTGTGGGTGAGCATTATCCGGTGGAACAACACATTGCCTTTCAGGTGCAAGAACGGCAAAGAACGGATCTAACAACCTTCTGTTCATACCGAGTGCTGGTTAGTGTCCCCTCCAGAAACACCAAAAGTGAGCGAGAGTTGTAGCTTATCGCAACCCGGACCCGTAAGGCCGGGGTGGTACCAGTGTGTCTTGGACGAACGCACTCGACGAGACAGAGCTCGCGAGGTCTACGTTTTATGCGCAGACGACCATCACTTGTATACAAGCAGTATCTCTTTCATCGCTAAACACAACGGCACGTCATCCCATCTTCCAAGTAATCCTCTGACGGCACCAAGAGAGCTATGTCTATGGCTAGAGTGGAAAACGTGTTAGAGTTGTGCGTGCCGTAGTCGCACTGCTAATAACCGATTTGCAACAGTTCGTGTTGACACGCCTGGGCTCACAAGCCCTTTGATCTCTGCTGTGATAGCTGTACGTACTACCACTGCCGCCTTACAATACGACGATCTTGTCGGGCGTCTGCGCTTCTTGGATGTCCAGAACCTCGTCTACGGGTGTGAGAATGTTCACTTCATGACTGGTACCGGGATTGTTGCACAACCGACGCATCGTGTCCAGCTTGTGTGGCAGTTCTCCGAAAGAACCATCCCGCCACTCGGAAGGCCACAATTTGTCCCCTTACAAACTCGCTCAGTCGGCTGTAGGAAGCAATAGTACGTCTTCGTGGCGTGGTTGCCTGCTTACTTCACACGTTTGCAGCACACTGAGCCTTCTGGCCGAGAGGGTTCCTTATTAAGGGATGCACACAGAAAGCGATCTGGTTGCTAGGCCACTGCCCTATCTATTGGCGGACGACGACGAAACCATATTAGTAGATCCTACATCCAGAAGCCCTCCCCCCCCCCCCCCCCCCCCGCCCACAGTACGTTATCACACCAGAAATGATGTTATCCTTCCAGATGTACAAACTTTTCTTCGGGCAATGATTAGCACACTATACTCGCATTCGGGAGGACGCCGAATCAAATCCTCTCTGGCGGACGAGGCTTAGATTTCTCGTCATTTTTATAAATCAAATTCCGGGACGAATCCTTTGAAAAGGGCACAGCCGATTTCTTTCCCCATTCTTCCGTAGTATGAGCTTGTGTACTTTAAGACCGTGTTGTTAGCCTTCCTTTTTCTTCACGAGGCTACTAATTTAAAAAGCACACTCTATTTAAACTAATTGTTTACCTGATTCAAATTATTTGTTTACAGTATATATACTGTAATTGGATGACGTCGGAAGCTTTATGAGGTCCTTTGCAGACGATTCTGTCGTGCGCAGGAAGGTTGCAACGCTGGAAGAGTATAGCGAATTACAGAGTGACATGAAGAGGACCGATAATTGTTGTAGGGACTGGCAGTTGGTCTAGAACATAAATAAATGTAAGATACCGCGTGCAGATAGGCGAAGAAAATTATAACCGTTCGATTACGCTGTTGTTGAAAACTCACAGGGAACGGTAACAGTCATAAAATAGCTAGAAGTTACCGTTCGGAGCGACGTAAAGCAGAATGAGCATACAAAATAAATTGTAGAAAAAGCAGATGCTAGACTGTGTACTGGAAAAATCTTAAGGAAAGTAGTGGCTTACAATGAGAACTGTTCGTCCATCTGGGATCCATACAAACTAGGATGAAGAAAAGAGATAGGGAAGATCCAATGAAGGACGACGCGTTTCGTTACGGGATGATTTAATAAGCGTGAGGTCGTCACGGAAATGTTCTACAAACATCAGTGGCAGTCGCTACGAGAGGGTCGTGCGTGGTGTATCAGCCGTAAGAGTGTATCACCGTGAGTGTACGTTCGAATAAGAGTCTGGCTTCGTATTACTTCCACGTACAGTGGTGGACTAAAATATGGAAACACGAAAAACACAACACATTGTTATGCCTAACACGAAAACCATTGGCATTGAAAGTAGCTTCCTGTCGTCTCGCAGTGGATAAATACAGGTCTTGCATTGGTTTGAAAGGATTCTTATACCATTCTTATTGCAATAAGACCACAAAGATTGAATAACATTGAGGCTAGTGAATGTTGTGGCCATGGGAGATGCGAAAATTTATCCTCGTCATCACAAATCTAGTACTGGACGATACGAACTATGTGATCAGGGGTCACGTCATCCTGGAGCATATCTTCATCAGTGTAGAATGAACATTGTACCATGGTATGGACCTCATCAGCGAAAATGGCGAAATACACTTCGAGTGTCTCGTAGTGCGATCTTGCAGAGTACTCAGTGCGCCCATGTAATAACACGATATGACTGCCCAAATCATCACCGAACCCCTACCATGTTTCACTACTGGGACGTAAACTTGGCCAAAAGTTGAAAAAAATTTTCAGAAAGAGTCATCAGACCGCATGACTTTCTTCCATTGCTAGGTAGTCCGGATCTTATGACTTTGGTACCACGTTTTCCTGTTACAGGCATTTGCATTACTGATAAGTGGTTTTGGAATTCTAGTTTTTCCTGCAATTCCCTGTCCTTGGGACTGCCTCAATGTTGTTTTGCCGCTGAAAGCGTTCTCGAGAGCCACTTTCAGTTTTGCAGTGACTTTTGCAGCAGTCGTCCTCTTATTTTTCATCTCTTTCATTTCAGTGACAATCCGTCACGATCACTCAGCACACACATTCGTCCGGGTTATGACTTAGTGGGCAATGTTTTTCCGCTTTCCGTTTATGGGTATAAAACTTCAATGAGGTGCCTTTTGAAACTCCAAATACTTAGGGTGTCTTGGTTACGGAAGCACCCGTCGTACGAACACCGCCTACTTGCCCCCGTTCCAATGCACTGAGCTCCGACATAATGCATTTACAACTACACAGGACACTCTTCTGACCACAACCGGCATTTGCAACGTATTCAGGACATTGCACAGGAATCGTCCGTTGTCAAGTACAACAGCGCAACCTGCAGGCTTCGCTATCATCTGCATTTATTTTCAAGCATGCATTTCTTGCGGTGTTTCAATAGTTTGTCCAGCCGCTGTATTTCGCAAGTAATGACCACGATGATAGTCACATGTGGAATAGAGAAGATTGTAATGGTGCCAAAAGTGCCCTGTGCCACATCTCACATGGCAGCTTGCGGAGTATAGATGCGGACATAATTGTTTGTGAAGCAAACACAAATAAGGGATATCTGTAGTATTACGTAGTTCATTTGGAAGCTTTCCGGCAGTACGGAGCCAGTTATCAACGTTGACACATCTGAGCTCGGCGGATGTTGTCCATCTATTTGACACCTCTATGCCATGCTGATACAATTATAGCTTTTGTTTTAGTGTACTTAGTCTTGCATGGAAGTGTCTTTTCTGTGAGTTTATTTCCATGTTTGGGACCGGGTGGCAATGTGGAACATGTAGTGGCTTTATAATTCACTTATCCGATGATCCGAAGAAGGCACAATATAACTTTGCTGAAATTAGTAATCAGAATATGTATCAACTGCGATGTTGGCAATGAAACTTCAATTTGAAGGCTTTTGTACATAAATAACTTAGATACAATGTAATGAGATATGTAAGTGAAACATCTCGTCCAATTGACGTCCAGTTAAACAAAAGAGGAACACAGAATTATTGCATTTATTACGGCACTCTCCAAGACAACAGCTATGTTGTCTTTCACGGAATAGCGTTGTTCGGTCGTGTTGTGTACGGCTCTCTCGCCGCGTGGTGTTAGGCAAACGTAACTGAGAGGGCCGCGTATGCGCGTGAGTAGAGGCTCTTGACCCACTGTCCCCCAACAGGTTCTGCAAACAGTTCGCACCTGTTTACCGCGTGACCGTAGTAGCATGTAAATAACGTGAAGGCAGGCGATGGTGCAGCCCTCACGGCGCGGGTATGCTGCAAATACGCTCCTTGTTTTCAGCAGTCGTTTAAACCGTCTAGCAGAGAGCAAGAAATTTTGATTAATATATTTTCACATCAATATTTAGGAATTTCAGCTAACAAAAATAATTATTTAATTAAAAAACAATGTAATTGGATCCGGCACTGTAAGATTTCGCGGTTGATATTTCCGTCCCTGTTGGTTTTCATTGCGTGAGCATCAGGCCACTGTCTAAGGCATGTTTCCGTGCCTATCGTTTAGCCACTTAATCTCGACGATATCATAAGAGGCAATGGAGATTCAGATAGTTCCTTAAAACCCAAACAAGCTCACCAAGCGGGACTGTTAATATGCCGTGCCTATCGTTTAGCCACTTAATCTCGACGATATCATAAGAGGCAATGGAGATTCAGATAGTTCCTTAAAACCCAAACAAGCTCACCAAGCGGGACTGTTAATATGCATCTATGCAACGGCACGTGAGACTTAAGAGTGTAAATCACATTGTGAGTGTCTTTCGGGATTCTGGAACAAAAATAGACATAATCAAAACTGGTGTTCAGAAGAATAGTTTCTGAATCGATGCCTTCAGGAATACTCGCGATTAATGAGTCTTGATTTAACTTCGCCGGCCGAAGTGGCCGTGCGGTTAAAGGCGCTGCAGTCTGGAACCGCAAGACCGCTACGGTCGCAGGTTCGAATCCTGCCTCGGGCATGGATGTTTGTGATGTCCTTAGGTTCGTTAGGTTTAACTAGTTCTAAGTTCTAGGGGACTAATGACCTCAGCAGTTGAGTCCCATAGTTCTCAGAGCCATTTTGATTTAACTTCATAACAATACGTACAGCCATCGCCTTTCCTTTTCGACATACAGGTGAGTATTGCTTTGCTCCATGTTATCCCATTACTGATGAAATCACAGGCCACCACGTACATAACTGTAGACAGTGCAGTTTGTTTACTCTGACAGTCAATTTGAAAAATATCTGTAGTATTTGCAAGAGAATTTAAGCTCCTAACCCTCCATTTCTTGAACACCTGGTTGAGTACATATCGCCTAAGTATACAGTTGCTGCAGGCTTTTACACAGAAGATGTTTTCTAAATGATGAACAACAAAATGGTTTAAGACGTTTTCAGTGAATTAGAAGAAACAGATGTGATCTCTATGTCTATGTGCGTTGGTGCGAGACCAGTCACTTCCAATGATACCGGTCTGCAATGACAACTGAACGTCTACGAAAAGACCAGGATTCAGGGCTGGATTTCCTGGCAAACCGTTCGCTTGCAAAACGTAAAGATTATCATTTGGCTCTTCAAACAGATTTCTTTCTTGATCTGTTGATTGTTTGGTAATTTCCATGCTGTACTTTGCCATAACTATGAAACTTATAATTACTAGACAACATTTCAGACTACATCTGCATATAAGTGGAATGCTTGGCATAAGGTACTTTCGTACTAACACAATCGCTTTTGCGAGAAAAGGACATTCCGTTGAAGCAGATCTGTGACTGACATTTCGTGAAATTCCTTTAATTTTAGACACAGTTGTATTCTGTGATATAACAGTTTTTGGCATACACTCGTCATCATAAGATACTACAGTAGGAAGCAGAGAAAAGGTGATATTAATATCCTAAGGCATGTAAAATCTTCTTCCGTTTCTGTTTGCGAGTTAAGTAAGTACATTTGAAATGTGTGGATCATCGTATTGGTTATAGGCACCAACTGGCCAAAAAAATGCTCATGATAAATTTTGTCAAAGTAAACTAATAATAAAAATCGTGGAATTATAAAGGGTTGTTATAGACAATTGACGTATATGCGATTAGCACATCTAGCACAAAAAGTAGCGAGAGCAAGACACATTTGGTTATGCCTACACAGCGTCATTCATAAGTGCCTCTGGGCTTTCAGAAGCCAACTGCACAAAAACTTTAGGACATACAGAAAATAGACACATATCAGTGGCCAGAATATCTCTCTCCAAGTTTTTAAGTCACATTACAGGTGTTCAATATGGGCCCCGTTAGTGACAGGCGAACGTCAGTACGTGTGTGCAGTTAATTAAAGTCGCTGACATGAATGTGACAGAAGCGCACTTTGTAAATATGTTCGTTCGGTTGCCCATCTGCGGGCGAGACAACACTAAATCGATGTGACACTACTGAGCGGATGCTACGCCTCCATGTTGCGGTACGCCAGGTCCCTATTACCAGTGCGCTATGGCGCAAATTAAGAGTCGAAAACTGGAGAGGCATTCTGTGCAATGAAAGTGCAATTTCTTGAACGTCTTGTAGTTTTTGTGCTGTCGTCTTGTGAAACCCCGGAAATATGTATATTAACATCGCGTAGGCATCACCAGTGTGTTTCGCTTTCTTGCTTTTCGCGCTTGATTTGTGCATCCCGTATATGACAATTCCTTAAGATTAAAAACCATGAAGTATATTATAGTTACATGAATCCCGTAATAGTTATAAATTCCATTATATATGTGCATAATTAATGCAAGGTGCGTAAGTAGTAAACTCAGTTACGTCGGAAACTGTCTACGAATGCCCAACGGTACCGACCGACTGCCGTTTCATTCTTAGCCGATAGGAGTCACTGGATGCGGACATGAACGAGCATGTGGTCAGCACATCGTTCTCCCGGCCGTTGTCAGGTTTCGTGATGGGAGCCGCTACTACTTTTCACTCAAGGGGCACCACAGTTGGCCTCTTCACAAGGGCTGAGTGCAGCCCGCTTTCCAACAACGCTCGTCAGCCCGTCAGCACTTAACGTCGGTGAACGGAAACCGGTGTTACCACTGCGGCACGGCTGTTGGTGCTGGGAAAATAAAACCACATTTAAAACAGATTACGTTTGTGATAAAATGAAAACAGGAGCGATCTGACTATGACACCTATTTTAAAGACCTTATTCTACTTCAAATATCGTTTTACCACCCTAAAGTCGGCAACAAAATAAAGTTCACTACTGATTTTATCTCCTGTTCTATTCGTGCAAGAAACAAGGAGCAAATAATTGTCTACATACCTCGGCAATCACCATAATCTCACTTACTCCGACGAGCCCTACGGAGATATGCTTTTATGGAAGCATTATTGTCGCGCCGTATTCCTTGAATAGAGGTTCTCTAAATCCGCCCGACAGGGTTTTACCAGAACTACATCGTCTTTCGTCGAATATTTCTTATTTAAATACGCTGTGCATTTCTTTTACACTTTCGTATGAACTTTGCTGAAATTCTACGAACGTAGCAGAGAGTATCTGAATTTGTTCGATATCTGTTGTGATGCCTACTTGGTATGGACTCCAAAAACTGGAGCAGTACTCTACAGTTGGCCGTACTAATACCTTGCAAGTCATTTACTTTATGGGTACGTTCCCGTTTTCGAACAGCCTTCCAAAAAATTAAAGTCTTCCGTTTACCATCCCTAACACCATCCCTACACGTGATCGTGTTTCATGTCGTTCCTTGATGTTCCGTATATTCCGTATTTCTACCTGAAAAGCCAAACTCAAATTTTCATACATTTAGCTTTAAAAATGCTTTAAAAGTTTTTCATAAAATATCTCATTCCTTATCTCACCCCCTTGGTGATTCAACTTTCAAAAACTCTGGAACCTCTGTTTTTTATTTGTAACCGAGAAATCAATGCACTGACCGACTGACAGACTCATCATCGCTCAGCCCAAACAGCTAAGGACAGAAACTTCAAATTAGGAGAAGGTGTGGATCTCACACTATAGGCGTCGCTTAAGAAGGGGTTTCTCTAAATTCCAACTTTAAGGCTGTGAACTAGGCGATGACGTTTTTTTAAAAAAAATGTCGCCTTTAAGGCACTTTTGAAGATAGACCTACAAAAAATAGTATCTGGTTTCCCAATCTGAAATAAAAAAATACCGTTTCAGCATTTTTGGAGATTTAACGCTATGGGGGTGAAATAGGGGGTGAAAGCTTTTTAAAAAAAGATGTAAAGAACTATTATAATATTTTTAAAGCTACATTGATATTTGATTTCTCGGTTACAAATAAAAAACCAGGTGTTCCAGAGATTTTGGAAGTTGAATCCCTAAGGGGGTTAAATAGGAAATCAGATTTTTTATGAAAATATTTTAAAGCATTTTTAAAGCTAAATGTATGAAAATTTAAATTTGGCTTCTCAGGAAGAGATAGTGTTTCACTGTTTTCGGAAATTCAACCCTAAAGGTGCGAGATAGGGTCAAACTGATTCAGTGACTCATTATCGCCCACCCAAAAACACTAAGCACAGAAACTTGAAATTTGTAGAGTGTGTGGATCTTATACTGCAGGCATCGTTTAAGAAGGGATTGTCCGAAATTCCACTCCTAAGAGAATGAAGAAGTGGAGGAAAGACTTTCTGAAAGTATGTCGCTATTAATGCAATTTTGGAGCTAGAACTATTGAAACTAGTGTTTGGTCTCTCAGTCAGGAAATAAAAACATACGTGTTCCATCATTCTGGGAAGTTCAACCACTAAGGGGAAAAAATAATGGGTGAAAGTTTTTTGAAAATAAATAATTGCTCTAGAACTACTGAAGTATTTTTAAGGTTACATCTATGACTATTTATATTTGACTTCTCGGTTAGAAATTAAAAAATACGTTTCTCAGTGTTTCTGGAAATTCACCCCCTAACGGAGCCCAAGAGTGGATGAAAATAATTCTTAAGATATTAGTTAGTTACGTTAAAAAATGTAAAGCAAAATTCATGAAAGCTGGTATTTCATTTCTCGGTTCGATCTAAAGAAATATTTGTTAAGAATGAAAGTTGCTATGGACTTATCTCCTAGGGTGAGTTGCTGCTAGGTTGAATTCCATAACACCTACAGCCATCAACTGAAACAAAAAGTACATCAATTTAAAAAAAGCTGATAAAAATCCTCTTAACGCCTATCTAAGAGATAGTCTTCGCTCCTTCCCATCTGATTAAGTAAGCGTAGAAAAGATGTGGAATGATGTCAAAGAGATAGTATCGACGGCAATTGAGAGACATATACCACATAAATCAATAAGTGATGGTACTGATCCCCCATCATACACAAAATGGGTCAGATCGCTGTTGCAGAAGCAACGAAAGAAGCATGCCAATTTTTAAAAAACGCAAAATCCCCAAGATTGGTAAAGTTTTGCAGAAATTCGAAATATAGCACGTGCTTCAATGCGAGATGCTTTTAATAATTTGCATAACGAAACTCTGTCTCGGAATCTGGAAGAAAATCCGAAGAGATTCTGGTCATACATAAAGCACACCAGTGGCAAGACGCAATCAATACCTTCACTGCATGATAATAACGGTGAAGTCACTGATGACAGTGCCACTAACGCAGAGTTATTAAACACGGTTTTCCGAAACTCCTTCACCAAAGAAGACGAAATTAATACTCCTCAATTCCTATCAAGAACAACTGCCAAGATGAGAAACATAGAAGTAGATACCCTCAGTGTAGCAAAGCAGCTTAAATCACTTAACAAAGGCAAGGCCTCCGTCCAGATTGTATACCAGTCAGGTTCCTTTCTGAATGTACTGATGGAATAGCTCCATATTTAGCAGTTATATAAAACCACTCGCTCACAGAAATTTCCGTACCAAAAGATGGGAAAATTGCCCATGTCACACCAATACCCAAGAAGGGACGTAAGAGTAATCCGCTGAATTACAGACCCATATCACTAACGTCGATTTGTAGTAAGGTTTTGGAACATACACTGTGTTCGAACATTATGAAATACCTCGAAGAAAACGGTTTATTGACACATTGTACGAATTCAGAAAATATCGTTCTTGTGAAACACAACTACCTCTTTATAGTCAAGAAGTAATGAGTGTTATCGACAAGGAATGTCAAATTGATTCCTTTTTTTTTTAGATTTCCAGAAGGCTTTTCACATCGTCGCTCACAAGCGTCTTCTAACCAAACTGCATGCCTATGGAATATCGCCTCTGTTGTGTGACTGGATTCGTGATTTCCTGTCAGAGAAGTCTCAGTTCGTAGTAACAGACGGAAAATCATCGAGTAAATCAGATGAAATATCCGGAGTTCCCCAAGCCCTCTATTGTTCCTTATCTATATTAACGACATAGGAGACAATCTGAGTTGCCTTCTTACATTGTTTGCAGATGATGATGTCATTTACCGTCTTGTAAAATCATCAGATGATCAAAACGAATTGCAAAATGATTTAGATAAGATATCTGTGTGGAACTAAAAGTGGCAATTGGCCCTGAATAAAGAAAAGTGTGAATTTATTCGCATGAGTACTAAAACAAATACGCTAAATTTCGATTACGTGATAAGTCACACAAATCTTGAGGCTGTAAATTCAACTAAATACTTAGGGATTACCATCACAAATAACCTAAATAGGAATGGTCACATAGATTGTTGTGGGTAGAGCAAACCAAAGACTGCGGTTCATTGGCAAACACTTAGAAGGTGCAACAGGTCTATTAAAGAGACTGCTTACACCACGCTTGTCCGCCCTATTCTGGAGTATTGCTGTGCGTTATGGGATCCGCATCAGGTGGGGCTCAAGGATGACATCGAAAGAGTACAAAAAAGGGCAGCTCGTTTTGTACCAACGCGAAGCAGGGGAGATAGTGCCACAGACATTATAAGTGAATTGGAGTGGCTATCATTAAAACAGAGGCGTTTTTCGTTGCGACTGCATCTTTTCATGAAATTTCAATCGCCAATTTTCTACTCCGATTGCGAAAACATTCTGTTGGTACCCACCTACATAGGGAGAAATGATCATCACGAGAAATCAGGGCACGCACAGAAAAATTTAAGTGCGCGTTTTTCCCGCGCGCCGTTCGAGAGTGGAACGGTAGAGAGACAGCTTGAAGGTGGTTCATTGAACCCTCTGCCAGGAACTTTATTGTGAATAGCAGAGTAATCACGTAGATGTAGATGAGAATGTAAAAGGCATATTTAACAAAAACTTCGGACTCCAGCTACCAGAATCGATTTTTGGTCAGAAGTACATTCGGAAAATACCATCTTATATGCCCTTCATTAGCATGTAAAGCTTACAAGGATTTGTAGTTTGTGAACAACATGAAAATTCGATTAAATAAAAATAAAAAAATCTCTGCAGGTCTCATAGCTTACGTGAGTGAATCAACGGGCCCTAAGCTAGTATTATTAATCGATATTTACACGATATGACGTTTTCAAGACATACATTATTAACCTTGTAATAAGATATAGTATGCAGCAACGAATCGAGCGATTTTGAAAGTGCTATCAGCAGCTATATATATTTGAAATACACACGAATACATAAAATAATTTAGTTTTGAAACTGAAGAAACTAAAAGCATTATTTATTTTCCAAAAATAACGTATTTTATATTCCCCCTCCCCCATCCCTCCGTGCGCACTCGGCAAGTCTTCTGCTGATATCGCCAATTACCTGTTGCAACATGTCCATGGGAATTCTTATATTTCTTGCTGAATTCGACGTTTCAACTCCTGAATTGTGTGCGATGCTGGAGAACTAAATAATTTTGATTTCAAGTAGCGCTTCAGAAATAGATCAGAGGTCGAAAGGCCGGGGATCTCGCGGGCTATCCGATATCCCCGTGTACCGAGATTACCTGAATCGCAAAAAGGTTCTTCACAGTTTCATTTGGTATTTCATGCGCTGTGACATCTTGTTGGAAGGACACGTTTTGTTCACAGGCAGATGAGCAACTGCAGTTCAGAAGTTCAACATGTGATAATAGCGTTCTCATATCAGAGTTACAGCCCTTTCCCTCTACTCTTCAAAGGAGTACGAACCAATAGTAGCAAAGAAGGTGTGACACACCATACAGTAACTTTGAAACAGTGGAGTGGTTTCTCGCGGATTTCTGTACGGTTTCCAACCCATCGATTGCATCTCGGAAACTTGTTGAATTGGCTTTTAATTATCTCGGAAACTTGTTGAATTAGCTTTTAATTATTGGCTTTTAATCATTTTCTCGGTGATCAAAGCGGCGTGGAAACCATTATTTTCAATGACTTAATCATGTTGGCAGTTTTATGTTGGTGAGACAGTGTGCCGTATAGAACACTAGAACTGTTTTTGGAAAAGGTAAACTTAGAAAACAGTTGTAGCAGAACATCCCCTGGAAAACGGAGACCAAATGTCATTCGACAAAATATCTGTTATTAAACAGACAAATGGTTTCTATGACGGCCTCACAAAAGAAGCGATTGAGATAAAAATTTCTTAAAACACTCTCACTAAAGACGATGTTGTGCAGTTAAGCACACACTAGGACCTGATCATCGGAAACTTGAAGAGGGCGTGGTGGTCTCGCAACCCAGACATTACTCGTATATGGCACTGGACTGTGCACCAGTGACGTCACAAGTGGTAACTCTGGTTCATAAGAATGGAAGCAGAAACCACACGAAATTTGGTCTATTATATGAAATTTTGTTTGTTAACATACGCTGACAAATGGAAACGGGCTTCATCCCTCATCATTAAGTTGTAACCCAAGATTCTGCTTTCCATTAATCCACTGCAGATGTGACGCAAAACTGAAGTATGTTTCCACAGTCCCACTCCTGTAGTGCATGAAAACTTTGAATTTTGTAGGCATATAAATGAAAATCTTTTCGTAAATCTAGCGGTCTGAAAGCTCGAGTGCCAGAGAATGATGACGCACAGAGTGGCGTCGACTCGTTTGAGTGGCCTTTCTCACTGCCGCCATGTTCTCAAGTGCACACATTTTTTTCCATTATCGTCTCTCTCTTATTTACTGTCGAACCAGAGATCTCAAAATTTTATACCCGGGTCTTGACGTCACGGGATGATGGGACACCTCACGCTGAGCGATCACGGGTCAACGTTTTTGTAAAACGCCCTTACAGCATAACCATGTTGCGCTCCTGCTCACAACTCCATTGTAACTAGCAAAGAATGGAAATTGGAAATTTATGGTAAGGTCTTATGGGATCAAACTGCTGATGTCATCGGTCCCTAAGCTTGCACACTACTTAATCTAACTTAAACCAACTCACGCTAAGGACAACACACACACCCATGCCCGAGGGAGGGGGAACAAATAATGCTTTAAGGTTTTCTGCACGGCGATAGCATCGCGCTCCTCACTGCTGCCAAACCATTGGTAGTATTGGAAATAGCCCGATTCACTGCGGCACTCTGTACCACTCCATTCTTTTTGTTTATTAAAGGGGTTACCTTACATTTATCCACATTTAAAAACAGCTGCCAATTATTATAGTAATAGGAAGTTTTGTCCAAATATCTCAGCAGTTCGTTACGACTGCGTAGCGACGCTACTTTCCCGTACACAAGAGCATCGTCAGTGAACATTCCCATAGCGCTGCTGATTCTATCCAACAAATCGTTTCCGCAAACGGAAAACAGTAGGGACTCTACTAAGCCTACTCTGTGCGCACTCGGTGTTACTCTAATTTCTGTGGAAAATTCGCCCTTCAATATAGCACACGGTGTTCCATTAGTCAATTACTCGTCGACCCAATCCCATACTTGCGAAGATACTCCGTATGACTCAAGCAAAAACAGTTTTATTTGGCCTTGCCAGACCAGCACAGGCTGCGTTACTGTCGCCTCCGGCGCAGTGAGTGACTCTGGGATCTGCGGTGATCCGTTGTGCGGCAGTTTCCTCCGACTCTCTCTTGCACGCCGACCGTCTTCCATCGCCCGCTTCGCCACACGAGCCGCGAGCCGCACGGCGATTGATTTCCGTCGCTCCCTGGGGAGCTCTGGTGTGCTCTGCCCTGCCCTGCTAGCTTCACTGCGCCAGGCGCGCGCAACGGTTTTTCGCCGTCGAAAGGAATAGTTGTTCCGAGTCACGAAATAACACTTCACAGTCCGACACCCTGGGGTTAGGACGCAGTGTGAATCATGATCCGGATGACACAAAACACTTCATTCCACTAAGACTGCCCCGTGAACTTAAATTGAAATTCTTAGAATCTGAAATCGTCTGTTTCCCTACCTTCTCTGCGATTTTTGATGTCTAACGTTCCAGTCCCGAAAAATTTTCTTTTTTATTTTATATATTTATTTCATTTATTTATTTATTTTTCATTCACAAATCTTCTGACCGGTTTGATGCAGCCCATCACGAATCCCTCTCCTGTGCCAGCCTGTTCATGTAAGAGTAGCACTTGCAACCTACGTCCTCATTTATTTACTGGATATATTCCAGTCTCTGTCTGCATCTACAATTTTTACTCTCCGCAGCTCCCTATAGTAACATGAAAGTTATGCCCTCATGTCATAACAGATTTCACCAATTATTCGTATGTAGCACCACATCTGAAAGCTTCGACTCTCTTCTGCTCAGTTTTCACACAGTCCGTGTATCATTACCACGCAATTCTGTCCTCTAAAAGTACATTCTCAGAAATTTCTTCTTCAGATTACTAGCAGATTTTTCTTGACCAGGAATGATCTTCTTGCCACCATTAATCTGATATTGATGTCCTCCTTGCTCCGTCCGTCATTGGTTATTTTGCTGCCTAGGTAGCACAATTACTAAACTTCACCTACTTTGTGACTACCAACCCAGATGTTAAGTTTCTCGCTGTTCTCATTTCTGCTTTCAATTTCTTTAACAGTGTTTTCAAAATAGGTGTGCAGTATTATTGTATTAAGATCAATAATTCATACTTGAAGAATGCAAGATGGAGAATAAATATTTGTGGGCGGTGTGTAAATGAAATGCTTTCTGTACGACCAAGAGATCTAATTTATAAAATGAGCAGCAGACCATATCCTGTAATACTTTTTAATATCATCAGCCAATATTATCACTGATATCCTTTCACCTTCAATTTTAATTCCACTCTTGAACCTTTCTTTTATTTTCGTCATTATTTCCTCGATGTACAGATTGAACAGTAGGTGCCGAGAAACTACATCTCTGTCCTACACCCTTCTAGTCCTAGCATTTCCTTCTTATTATTCCCTCTCGGATCTTGTACATGCTGTGCATCACACGTCTCTCCCTACAGTTTACCTCCATTTTAGTCATAACTTCGAACATCTTGCATCATTTGACTCTGTCGAACGCTTTCTCCAGACGATGGATCTACGAACGTGTCTTGGTTTTTCTTTACTCTTACTTGCATTATCAACCGCAACGTCAGAACTGCCTCTTTGGTGCCTTCACCTTTCCTAAGGCCAAAATGATCCTCCACAAAAATCCCCTATTTTATTTTCCACTCTTTTGTACATAATTCTTGTCAGTAACTTGGATGCATGACCTGTTAAAGTGACTGTGCGATATTTCTCTCACTTGTCACTTCTTTCATTCTTCGGAATTTTGTGGATGATATTTCTGGAAAAGTCAGATGGGATGTCGCCAGACTCGTACATTCCACCCACCAACATTTCCCAATGATTTTAGAAATTCTGATGGTATGTTATCTGTTCATTCAGCCTTATTTGATATTAAGCCTTCCAAAGCTCTTTTTAATTCTGATTCTAATCCTGGATCCTTTATCTCTTCTTATACTCCTGTTTCTTCTTCTAGCACATCAGACAAGTCTTCACCGTCCCTATTTCCAACCATCCGCTCTCTCCTCTACATTTAAAAGTGGAATTCCAGTTGTACTTTTAATGTTACCACCCTTGCTCTATATTTCAGCGAAGGTTGTTTTGACTTTCCTGCACGCTGAGTCTGTCCTTCCACAATCATTTCCTTTTAGATTTGCTCAAATTTTTCATGCAACTATTTCGTTTTAGCTTCTCTGCACTTCCTATTTATTTCATCCCTCAGCGACTTGTGTTCCTGTATACCTGAATTTCACTGAACAGTTTTGTGCTATCTTCTTTCAACGATCAACTGAAGTATTTCTCCTGTTACCAATGGTTTTTTCGCAGGTACATTCTTTTTGCCTACGTTATTTCTTTCCGACTTCTGCGATTGCCCTTTTTAGAGATGTCCATTTCTCCCAAACTGTACTGCCTACTGAGCTATTCCTTGTTGCTATATCTATAGCCTTAGGGATCTTCAAGCGTATCTCGTCATTCCTTAGTACTTCCATATCCCACTTCTTTGTATACTGATTCTTATTGGATAATCTCTTAAACTTAAGCCTCCTCTTCACCACTACTATATTGTGATGTTACCGTTATCCGCTCCAGAGCGCCCCTTACGATCCTGTGTCTGATTTCGGAATTTATATAACTTAAACTACCCGTACCTCCCGGCCTTTTCCAAGTATATGCCCTCCGCTTGTGAGTCTTAAACAGAGTATTCGCTATTACTATTTGCAGAACTCAGTTAGTGTTTCTCCTGTCTCATTCCTAGTACGAAGCCCACATTCTCCCGTAACCGTTTCTTCTACTCCTCCCCCTACAACCGCACTTCAGTTTCCCACGACTATTAGATTTTCATCTCACTCTACGATCTGAATTATCCGTTCCTTATACATATACTTTTTCTACCTCTTCATCTTCAGCTTGCGACGTCAGCATGTATAACAACTATCGTTGTCGGTGTTGGTTTGCTGTCGATTCTGATGAGAACAATCCTGTCACTGGACTGTTCACAGTAGCACACTCGCTCTAATTCATAATGAATCCTCCTCCCGTTATACGGTTTTCTGCTGCTCTTTCTATTTTTACTCGTCTGACCAGAAATCCTTGTCTTCTTTCTATTTCACTTCATTGACCCCTACTACATGTAGATCGAGCCTTAACACTGCCATTTTCAGATATTTTTAGCTTCCCTACCGTGTTCAAACATATTTCACGTCCAGATTCGTAGAACGTTATGCTGTTGTTGGTTTTTCAAACTTTTTTCACGGTCACCTCCCCTTTATCAATCCCTTCCCGAAGATCGAAATTTGGGACTACTCCATAATCTTTCGCCAGTGGAGCAGTGGAGATATCATTATGACACATTTTCAGTTATAAGCCACATGTCCTGTGGATACACAATATGTGTCTTTCCACGTCCTCATGCCGTTGATCGTTGGTAATTGTTAGATCTTTAGGAGAAGTTTCCCACCCCAATGGCAAAAGAGGTCCTTGAACCTCTGTCTGGTCTGTTCGGCCACCGATGCTTATGATTTTTACTCAAAATTTCAGCGGTGGCGGGGTTTAGAAGTCGGTACCGAGTACGTTTTGGTTACTAATCAAACACATTACTGCTGGACCATGGATCAACACCCTAAGGCTCACAAGTACATTACTTTGTACCCCAGCCCAAGCCCTACAAATCATTTAATCATTTTGTATGCATCGTTTCACGGAGATACATATTGATAAAATTCTCCGTGCTTCCAGCCGCCTCAAGTTGTTTAAAACGCACGAGTTTTCGACCGAGTACTCGTCGGTCACTATCAAATGGTGGCCGTCGTATGCCTGCTGTTGCCATTCTTATATATCGGGCGCTAAATGCGTGTTGCGTTACATGTGCTCAGTCAAGTGCTACATAAAGTAATGTCTTGTTTGCAAGACCACCGTGCCTGCTTCATCCTTCCGATGAGCAAGTGCCAATGCGTGATTAACTACACTGAACCGTCTCTATTATTAGCGATTTTCAGAAATTTGTCTCTCACTCGCTGATTTTATGGCGCTATCCTAGAAATCATACGTCTGTTTAATGAGTGATGCTTCGTCGAATGAAATTTGACATATATTTTCCACAGCATATTCTGCTACCGCTTTTTTCTAAAGGAACCGCAAATGAAAACACCTTTAGAGTTCAATACGGTGCTTTCAGTATTGCCCACAATCTGACCAACACAGAAGTGCCCACACAGTTATATCAATCTAAATAACGGTCTCCCGTTTGCTTGGACTACTGAAACAGTAATTAAAATCTCAATAATTAAAAGCCTATTCAGGAAGATTCCGAGGTGCGATCAATGGATTGGAATATTTACACCACTAACAGTTCATACATTGTCTCCGTTGACTCCTAACAACATCCACCAATAACACATTCGAGTTAACAGGAAAAAATTATTTCATAAATGTGCTTCACTTATATTCCCACCGACACAAGTGGATTTTATTGGCTTCAATTAAACCGCTCCAAGCCCGTCACTTCTTTCTTCCAACCGCCCCCCCCCCCCCCCCAGCAAGCTAATGTCCACATGCTCTGTCCAGAAGTCTCCTCCTCCACAGGACGCCTGCTTTCACCAAACTGGAACACTCGCCGAGAAGAGCGAAAAAGTGACGAAACAGAATTACGCATCTGCACAAGGCTTCCGATGCTTGTAACCTCCCCCACATTCGAAAGCAACTTTGTTGAACATGAAATATCACTCACTCCTGTCATCAAGAATACATTTCAGAAACCCCTTCCCTTTACCCCAGAGGGGACATCGCTCTCACAACAACGCGAGTGTTGCTGGCTGACTCATCGATTTCGGAACTCAGTACCGCTCCACAACGTAATTTAAATTTTTTCCTAGTCTGGAGCAGGTCTCAGGCGTTTTAACTCGCAAATTACTGCTCCTGCCAACAGTGCTCCTCAATAAAGTACTGCCTCCTGCCACCACTGCCAGAAGTTTCTTTGCAGCAGATGGCGGAAAATGCATATCGTGCTGCGGAAATTACAAGCCTTTATACCAGCATAACATGCCTCGAACACAAGTTACTGGCACCGGAACACAGGCCCATTTTCTCTGTTATCTGGCCTGTAACATAACAATATTACAGATTATCTCCAGTTTTTTTCATGATAATTTAATAATTGTACTTTCTGTATATTGACTGTGAAGCCAAGGATTAACTGTTATCACTTATGCACTATGCGCTTAATAACTTGCTTCATTCTAACTGTATTAAAAGATAAATTAAAACAATTACTGTGTCACTCACTTTTCATGTACTCTCAAGATGTGTTTCGAGGACTTAGACCATTATCTTCAGGTGGATCAATGAGATACATTACATTTTTGTTAGCTGTATGTAGCCTGCTGTTGTTTCGAGTTTCATTTCGCTAAACGTAAGGTATAATCAGCACTTGTTAACATGATGTGGCACTAGGAGTACAAATTTAAACCAATAATAAAGCTGCTTACTGGATCCACCAGAAAGAACATAGAGGTTCGTCATAAATACACATTTTCGTAGGTTTTCGTAGGCTTTCCTGGCGGATTTGTTGCAAATGCTCTTCTAGGGTTGGCCGTCGGATCATATAGCGCGAATCCCACAATATTTTATCAATATATCTGATCAAAATCTTCAGATAGTGCTAGTTGTTGTTGTATAACTTGCCACTGCTTCAGCCGCGTCTTGGAGCACTGATAACAGCATCTACCACCGCCTAGAGATGTATTTTGGCACACAGCCGTCTAGTACAGTGGCTGCAGGGTGACTAGGTTTTTTTTTTTTTTTCGCTGACGCTGCCTGCCGTGAGAACTGCATAGCGTAACATTTAGTCGGTACGAAGATTCATACCCTCTATGAATCTAAATAATCCATATTAGTTATTATCTGAGTTTGTTCAAATTCGGTACAATGGAATGATGCTGTCAAAATATCAGATTTTTATTTATTACAGTTCTGGAGATAAAAAGAATTATCTAAAACTGCTAAAACCTATACTTGTTTTTTAAAACCAAGTTAGGAACAATAACAAATGGACTTTCATTATCATTTGAAGCCATTCCAAAGTTATCAGTGCATAAAAATCAGTTAATTAGAATTTTCTTTTAAATTTTAGTCACTGTACATTACATAACACACAAATCGGTCAAAATTATGATTTGATTATATTTTGCCGTGTGGGTGCGTGAGAATGATTGAGAGAGTGTATGTGGGAAATACATTAAAATTTAATATTTCGTGTTTCGTAAAACCTTGTACAAACGAATCGTGTGAAAGTTATGCTGCAACCACGAGTCAGGTGACGTATGTCGGTGTGTGCTTGCTTTTGTATAAAAGTAGCCAGAATGGAAATTAGAGGCGGAATAAGTTTATTTATCAATTTGAGGAATATTTCGCACTTCGTTTATTTTGATTAAAAAAATACAAGAAATTGAAGTTTTGCTGACATTAATTACTATCTAATTAGTGACTGGATAAGGCGAGATGTGTCGCGAGAATGATACGGTAGGAACGTTCTGATTGATCGTTTAGATCAACAGCCAATCTGAATTAAGCTGTTCCCGTGTGAATGGAGAAGTGGGCAGATAGGAGAGTACCTCGAGAGAGGATTCGCTTGCTAGCCGGTCTACGGATAGCACGATGATAGATCGCTCCTTAAAAGTACTCTGTAAGATGAGAAAATAGTGAGCTAATTTCGGTTCCAACATATCGTGACTGAAGCGACTGAAGTTATGAACATTTTAATGAATGTTTGGTGTTTTTAAATTAAATATTTTGAGAGATATGAGCGTGTGAACTTTCTAGTCGTAGTAACAACTCCGCGTGGCGTGTTTCGTGCTCTGTACGGAATATTTAGGCGAGCACTTCTTACGAAGAAGACCACTGAAACGACCGAATGTTAAACTGGCGAATAGTTGTGGGTCTGTGAATGGTAGAAGAAGAAAATTAGTCGGGTCGGACTTGCTAAAATTCTGGCTGCTTTTCGAATGAATATTTGTTATACAGACAGTGAACTTCGAATGATAACGTTTTACCATATAAAATACGGACTTGATAACCATTTCAGGTGTTTCAGTATGAATAAAAAGCAGTGTTAATCTAATTTTAAACTCATTTCTTCAAGTAGACTGAATATCCAGAACGCCTGATTCTTTTAATCATGAATTTTCAGGACCTGACTTTCAACTAAAGTTATGCGGCCCCTGTGTGGCAGGTATTAGGTGGTGGTTTCATCAACGCTGCTTCACACTTACTAGCACGTATCTGTTACTACAAAGTGAAGGACATCGGCAAGAATCCTATCGAGGTAGGTGGCCTGAACGATAGCGTTAACAAAAAACGCAGACGACCGATCCCGCCCTGTTTTTTTTTTCTTTATTGTTATTTTTAAACCGGTACAACAGGCAGGCTGTCAGCAGCATGTTACGCCGCCCTTCAGCCATAGAATAGACAAATAAACAACAGAAAGAATACACGTAAGTTACATAACGGTGGGTAATAAAACAGTAGACACATAAAGACAAACACGGAGCCGTTCACACTCGACGATAATCCACGCTACAAACTGTTGCCACGACGCACAAACACTGAAGATGTCGATGGCATAGGTGCACGATGGAGTGCGACGGTGAACACTGAACACTAAACAGGACAGCACACACGAGACACTGATGGCGATGATCTCCGGCGCGCGAATGTCCACGTGGCGTGTGCGAGTCCGGGGACCTGCGAAGAGGGGAATAAGGGTGAGGGGGGGAGGGGAGAACAAAGATGCCAATGGCTGAGGAGATGGGAGGAGGAGTAGAGGGACATGGGAGGGGAAGCCCAGGGGAGGAGTGGGGAGAAATGGGAGGGAGGGTGTCCAAAGGAGCAAACACAGGAAGAGGGACGGAGGATCAAAGTTGGTAGGAGGGGTAGACGGAGGGGAGGAGGGCATCATCAGGGAGGGGGAGCTGGCGGAAGCCACCTTGGGAGAGGGTAAGGAGGGTGGAGAGATGGAGAGCAGGTGGGACATGGGAATACAGGCACGGCAGTGGGTGGGGGTGGGAGAGGATGGGGGAGAAAGCAGGTGAGGAGGATCGAGTTTATGGGAGGTGTAGAGGATCCGTATCCTTTCAAGGAAAAGGAGGCGGAGAGCATGGTGTTCAAGGATCTGAAGGGACTTGCAAAAGTTGGGGTGGGGGGCGGAGATCAAGGCATGATGGGCGTAATAGAAGATAGGACAGATGAGGTTTTTATAGGTGTGTAGGATGGTGGAGGTGTCCAGACCCCACGTACGGCCAGAAAGGAGCTTGAGGAGACAGAGTCGGGAGCGTTCCTTGGCTTGGATTGTCCAGAGATGAGGGTCCAGGAGAGGCGACGGTCGAGGGTGACGCCAAGGTACTTAAGGGTGGGGGTGAGAGCGATAGGACGGCCATAGATGGTGAGATAGAAATCAAGGAGGAGGAAGGAAGGGGTGGTTTTGCCTACAATGATCGCCTGGGTTTTTGAGGGATTGACCTTGAGCAACCACTGGTTGCACCAAGCGGTGAACCAGTCAAGATGGGATTGGAGAAGGTGTTGGGAACGCTGCAGGGTGGGGGCGAGGGCAAGGAAGGCGGTGTCATCGACAAACTGGTGAAGGTGGACGGGGGGTGACGGCGGCGGCATGTCCGCCGTATACAAAAGGTACAGAAAGGGAGAGAGGACGGAGCCTTCGGGCACATCAGCAGAGGGACAAAAGGTGTAGCAATCTGTGTTATGGATGGTGACGTAGTAAGGACGGTGGGAGAGAAAGGAGCTGATCAGACGGACGTAGTTAATGGGAAGGACGAAGGTTTGGAGCTTGAAGAGGAGACTGGAATGCCATATGCTGTCATAGGCACATTCGAGGTCCAGGGAGAGTAAGATTGCGGAGCGACGGGAATTAAGCTGTTCAGAAAGGAGAAGAGTGAGGTGGACGAGAAGATCATCAGATGAGCAGGACGGCTGAAAGCCACACTTGGTAACGGGAAGGAGCAGTGCTGGTGGAGATGCTGGTGGATGCGTTGGGTGAGGATGGATTCCAGGACCTTGCTGAAGACTGAGGTAAGGCTGATGGGATGGTAGGAGGAGACATCGGACGGGGGTTTACCGGGTTTAAGGAACATCAGGATACAGGAAGTTTTTCACAGGTTGGGGTAGTAGCCGGTGGACAGGACTACATTGGAGAGCCTGGCCAGGGTGGAGAGGAAAGAGACAGGAGCTTTACGAAGGTGGCAGTAGGTGACACGATCGTGATCAGGAGCAGTGTTGTGTTTTGTGCGGAGTGTAGCAATGAGATCCTGTGTAGTGATAGGGGGATTGAGTTCCATGTGTGCAATGTTGTCCAATTACTGGAAACCAGGTGCAAGGGGAGGGACAGTGGTGTCAGCTCGCGGACATCCGGGAAGAGGGAGTAATCAAACTGGGGATTGTCGGGGATGGAAAAGACATCGGCAAGGTAGGAGGCAAATTGATTGGCCTTACTAAGGGTGGCAGGGAACGGGTGATCATCGTGGAGAAGAGGATAGTAGGGGGAGGGTTTAGTTCCAGTAAGGCGATGGAAGGCTGACCAGAACTTGTACGAGTTTATAGGTAGGGTAGCATTTAAATGGGTGCATGTCTGTCGCCAGTCCCAGCGTTTCTTAGCTGCGAGCAAGTTTTGGGTGTGTCGCTGGAGTTGCTGGTGGTGACGTAGGGTGTCCGGGTCATGCGTGTGGAGGAAGGCACAGTAGAGACGGCAGGATTCACAGAGGAGGAGGACGGCCTGTGGGGGTAAGGTAGGACAGTGGGGGTGGATGGCGACAGTAGGGACGTGGGCCTCCATGGCCTTAGACAAGGTCTGCTGGAGAAAGGAGGTGGCATGGGTAACATCGTCAGGGTGGTGGTAGGTGAACGGGTGGCCTTCGACCTGGGTGGAGAGGGTATCCCGGTAGGCATTCCAGTCGGCACAGGAATAGTCATGGACATACTTAGGAGGAGGGTCATTATGATGTTCGGGGTGGGGGCGACGACCGTCTGAAATGGTGAGGAGGACAAGGAGATGGTCGCTACCAATGGGGTCCAGGACATCCACCGCTATGCGGCCAAGGAGGTTGGGGGAGTTGGATTCAGGGCAGGTGTGCTGGGGAATGGGGACAAGGTCGCCTTGGAGGGTGGAGACGAACCGATGCCACCGCTGTAACTGGGTGGTGGAACGACTATGGATGTTGAGGTCAGCGGCGATCACGTAGGAGGAGTAGGTACAATCAATGTGGGAGAGGAAGTGAAAGGAATAGGGGCGTTAGGGCGGACATAGATGGTGGCACAGGTGACGGTAAGGCCAGGGAAGAAGAGACAAAGGATCAGGTGTTTGGTGGGGTTGGGAAGGAGAGGTTGGAGCCGAACCGGGATCTGGGGGTGGTGATCAATGGCAACTCCACCACGCGCAATCTGGAGGGGATTATCGGAGCGGTAGAGAAGGTAGGGTGAAGTGTGGATGGTGTGGTGGGGTTGGAGGAAGGTTTAATTGAGGAGGAAGGCATCCATGCGGTGGGCTGCAAGGGTGTGCATGAAGAGGTTCTTGTTGGAGGGAAGGGAATGGATGTTGTCGAACAGGATACAGTGCTGTCGTGCCAAGACAGGGATTTAGATGAGGGTGTCGAGACAGGAGAAGGTGAAATGGGCATTGTTGAGGGAGTAGGTGGCATACATTTTTAGGTGGAAGACAGAACAGGTGGTGAGGGAGACCTGTTGGAGGGTGTGAGGGCGCTGGAAATGGTGGACGTTTTGCAGGACAATTATGAGGAACCTGATGATGTCGTCAGTGGTGTGGGGGGGGGGGGGGGACGAAGGGAATTGCCAGGAGGGGTGGGGGTGTCGAGAGGATGGACAGGGACAGTGAGTTCAGGAGTGGTCGGAGGGGGTCAGGCTTTACAGTTTTGGGAGTAGGTGGGATGGGGGAGATTGCAGGTATTACAGGAGGGAGGGGATTGAAGGTTAGGGCACTGCTGGAAGAAGTGCTCTTGCCTACAATGCGGGCAGGTGGGGGCCTCGCGGCACTCAGCTGTTGGGTGTGTATTGTAGTGCAGACACCTGTGGCAGTGAAGTGATTGAGGAGGGGAACAGGAGGGGTCGACCTTATATCGCTGGTTGAAGAGGGGGGCACCATCCTTCAGGTGACAGTCAATCGAGGGGCGTACTCGGAGAACACCCGCATAAGGTGGGTGGGGCCAGCCGAGTTAAAAATGCAGTGGACCGCCCTCACCTCTAGCGAGGGATGCGCCTTGAGCTCCGCCAACAACTCTTCCTCCGTGATCGTCGGTCTAAGCCGAGTGATCACGGCGGTGAGGGTCGGCGGGTGATGCGGGGGTTGGGGTAGCAGGTAGGAGATGGAGAAGGAGCAGAGGTGAGGGAGGCATTGGGGCCCAACCAGGTGATGGGGAGGCGGGAGAGGATGTCAGTATGGAGGGTGGGGCTGGGGCAGGAGATGAGAACTGAATCCCGTCTGGGAGTGAGGAGTGAGATGGTGGAGGAGGAGGGAGAGGTTCCGGGCCTCGAGAAGGGATTGGGATGAGGTATTTGTATAAAGAGGGAGTGGGAGGAGAAGGAGGAGGAGGTGGAGGGAGCAGGGCCAGGCGGGGAGACATCCATGGCATCCTGGGGAGGGGGGGGGGGAAGGAGGATGGGGCGAGGCCTTTTTGGGAGCGGAGGAGGTGGTGGTGCCACTAGGGCATTTAACAGCGGTAGAAGGGTGGGAGGTGACATGAGGGACGGGAGCTGTAGGGAGGTGGCGGGAAGTTGCAGGTCCCGGCGTGGACACAGCAGTCGCCACCGGAGATGGTGAAGGCGACGGCGACGGCGACGGCGATCGTGGTGGCGGTGATGGCAAAGGCGATGCGGAGAGCTGGGCATGGGCAGTGGCCTGACGGGCCACCACCCTAGCTCGAGCTGCAGTGACAGGCTGGGGGAGTGTGGGAAAGGATCAGAGGGAGAGGAGTGGGAGGAAGAAGCTGGGGAGGGGACGACAAAGAGCGGGGGCGAAGGGAGAGTTGAGGGATGGAAAGGGGGGGGGGGGTGTGACTGGGCACACCATGTAATGGTGGTGGTGGCGTAGTATACACTATGGCAATGGTGGTAGTAGTGGCAGTGGTAGTGGGGGCTGACATGACGACAGGGATGAACTAAAACAGCACGGGATGAAAAGGAGAGGAAAAAACCGGGGACGGACGAAGACGGACGAAGACCAGAGTCCCACGCTGCTGGCGCTGGCGACGGCTGGCAGGAACGCCACAGCTGTTGCTGCCGCGGGCGGAGCCGGGGCCGCTGCTGCTGCTGCTGCTGCTGCTGGAGGGTTGGCTGGCTGGCTGGACTGCTGCTGCTGCTGGCTGGACCGCTGCTACTGGCCGGGACTGCTGCTGCTGCTGCTGCCGCTCGGCTGGTCCGTTGCTGGCTGGCTGGCTGGCTGGCAAGCTGGCTGGCTGGCACCTGAAACCCTAACGCTTCGATTAGTGCTGGAATGGCACAATCGAAGGGCGGTATCCTTTCGAATTACCGCCAGAGATGTGACCCCGCCCTGCCACAATTAGTGTATTTAGCGTCCGGGGCATGTGAAGATCAAGAGAGTGCGAACTTTAAAAGCAGCAGTGTAACTAACCTGATGAAAGAAAGACCCACACGTGCATTAATAAACTTTGATAGAAAGACAGAGGAAACATGTGATTAAGGGAAAGGTGATTCAGAAAGGACAGCAATAGCGAAGTGGAAGATTTAGTGGCTAGAACAATCGGTGGAGAAGGCGACTGATGACGTCGGCAACAGCTAAACATCACGCGACAACGAGCAGCAGCAGCCGGGAGTCTGCGGCAGTTGGCAGCAGTGGACGGACTGTGGACCCAGAAACTACATCTGTGGAGGCTGAACTTGGTGAACGGACCAGCTGTAACATTTCGCCGTGCTGACGATGATGGAGAAAAGCTAAGTTGTATTCTACTTCGTTTGGTGTATGTCTGTGTGGAAAGAAACTTGCGAACATGGCGGTAAATAATAAACCTGCAAAAGTAGGCGAGAATGTGGGGGTGGGCCGCCCGGGGTAGCCGCGCGGTCTCAGGCGTCTTGTCACGGTCGGTGCGGCTCCTCCCGTCAAAGGTTCGAATCCTTCCTCGAGCATGGGTGTGTGTGTCGTCCTTAGCGTAAGTTAGATCAAGTAGTGTGTAAGGATAGGGACTGATGACCTCAGTAGGGACCATACCACAAATTTCCAAATTTGTGGGGGTAGGTTTGGAGAAAGTAATACATGCAGATGATGCAGTGGCTAACGTATTTAGTTTTGATGCATCACAAGCATATGATAGTGGCTTGTCAGATTCAATGAATGCTAATTATGGGACAGATAATGAACAGAAAACGGTGGAAACCGATGACAAGTTTACATCGTTTTGTGTTCAAAGGCTAAAAACGGAATCGAAGGTTGAAAACTCCACACCTATTCCTATTCGGGAGGAAAAAAGTGAAGCAGAATCTAAGGTTAATGTTTATTTTACACCTGTTACGGTTACAGAGATAAATCTGGAAGCATTTTCAATTGGTTGTGAGCAGAAAGATAGTGTTTCAGAATGTTAGCAAATATTTGGGGGACATGAACACCAAAATGAAGGAAATGGGTTCTGATATAAAGGCTTCTTTAAATGCTGAGATAGATGGATTGGTTTCCGAAGTTAATGAAGGGTTTACTAACATGTTAGTAAAAATGGAATCCATAAAGGAAAACAAAATTTCTAAATTAAGAGATTCATGAAAAACGATATGACTTTGTTTACTGACAGTGTAAAAAGTGAAATTAATAAAGTAAAACAAGAATGTAATAATGCTGCTGTAACAGTAGAAAATGAATTGACCTCTCAGATTAAGGAAGTTGCTGATGACAGCATATGGTTAGGGGAACAAGTAAATGCAGAGTTAAATGAAATGCAGGAACAAGTAAATAAAGTGGAAAAACATGTGAGGATAGTCACACAATAATGGTAAATCAAATCAAGGAAGGAAAGGCTATGTGTGAGAAATTTGGAGTGCAGGTGACTGTTAAATTTTCTAAGCTGAAAACTAACATAACTCAATGTAGTACAGCGGTAGGTGAACAACTGCGTAACCATGATGGTAGACTAAAAAGAGTAGAACAAAGTGTTACTAACAGTAGCGGCTATGTAATATCTAATGGTGTTGTAGAACCAATACCGCAAACAGTTCAAAAAAGAATGGTTCAAATGGCTCTGAGCACTATGGGACTTAACTTCTGAGGTCATCAGTCCCCTAGAACTTAGAACTACTTAAACCTAACTAACCTAAGGACATCACACACACCCATGCCCAAGGCAGGATTCGAACCTGCGACCGTAGCGGTCGCGCCGTTCCAGACTGTAGCACCTAGAACCGCTCGGCCACACCGGCCGGCGCAAACAGTCCTGAGAGAGACCAGATGTAGAGATACAGCGCCTTGCAAATCGAAGAGCATTCAGTACTAGCTCACGTTGTGAAACAAAAACAGAGCTATCAAATATGTAGTTATTTAATTCTTTACAACCTCTAACCTCATTGGTTTAGAACATTACTATTGTACAAAATGGAAACCTGAAAATAAAGGTAATTTCATCATATTTATTTTTAATACACTGAGGTGACAAAAGTCAGGAGATAGTGAGATGCACATATATAGATGACGATAACACCGCGTAAACAAGACGTAAATTGGCGGGGCATTGATGGAGCAGTCAGCTGTTTACGCGTAAAGGTGTCCGACGTGATTATCGCCTCACGAAGGAAATTAGCTTATTTTGAGTGCGGAGTGGTAGTTGGAGCTAGACGCATGGAATGTTACATTTTGGAAATCGTTATGCAATTCAATATTCCGAGATCCACGGTGTCAAGAGTGTGCTGAGGGTACTAAATTTCAGGCGTTACGTCTCACCAATGATAACGCAGTGGTCGACGGTCCTCACTTAACGACTGAGTGTAGCCGCATTTACTTGGAGTTTCAGTGCTAACAGACAAGCAAAGCTGCGTGAAATATTGCAAAAATCAATGTGGCACGTGCGACGAACGTATCCGTCCGGGCAGAGCGGCGAAATTTGGCGTTAATGGGCTGTGGCAGTAGATGACCGACGCGAGTGCCTTTCTTAACAAACGACATGGCCTGCAGTACTTTTCCTGGGCTTGTGACTATATCGGTTGGACCCTAGACAACTAGAAAATCGTGGCCTGTTAGATGAGTCATGATTTCACTTGGTAAGAGCTGATGGTAGGGTTCGAGTGTGACGCAGACATCACGGATCCACGGACCAAGCTGTTAACAAGGCAATGTGCAAGCTGGTGGTGAGCTGTGCTTACATGGAATGAACTGGGTCCTGTGGTCCTAGCATTTGCAGCCCTTCATGCACTTCACGTTCCCAAACAACTACGGAAGTTTGATCTAAGACAGTGCGCTATGTTTCTGGGGCACAGTTATTCTCGTTTGGTTTGAATAACTTCCTTGTCAATTCGAGCGACTGATTTGGCCACCCAGACCGCCCGGCATGAATCCCATCGAGTATTTATGGGACTGCGCGGCAACACTTTTGTAATTATGAACAGCTGTAGAGGCAGCATGGCTCAACATTTGTGCAGGGAACTTCCAACGACTTGTTGAGTCCATGGCGCATTGAGGTGCCGCATTACGCCAAGAAAAAAACAGGTCCAACACGATATTAGACGGTATCCTATGACCTTTGTCACATCGGTGTATTTCGGTATGATGATTTCGGAACTGTTTGATGATTTAGGTCATTCAAAACTTGGTAGTAACCAAAGTTACAGTGCATCATCTGGTATGTTTGAGAAGCTCCTAAAGAAGTTTGTATCCACTCTGCTTTGTCACTGTCCTTTGTCACTGTGTTCTGTCCACGTTTTCTATTATGTATAAAAATTTCCAGAGTTTCGTAGAAATTCAGTTTGTGGTGTTCGCTTGGTCTCTGAAGTATTATTAGGTTCTTAATTATGTTGTCAAAAGCATGTCTTGTGTCTCTAGGTGCAGCTATGGCAGATTTTTTGGGGTGTTGTCCCAAACGCATTTATACTTTCTTTGACTCTAGTTCAGAAGCATGGTCCGGTCTGATCGACCTACTGTACAGGAAATTCATTGTATTTTGTTTTGTACATGCCTGATTTTAAATACTTGTCTTTATTGAATTTATGTTGCGTGGAAGTCTATTACCTAATTTATTGCTGATAGAGAAAGCAACTCTTGCATTATATGGTGTTGGTACGCTGCCAATCTCCTCTGAAACGGCAACAAAGTATAGAAGGCATTATGTTCCGATGTCTATCTAATTGTTGTTCTTATTTTTGCTTCTGTTTATAAATTTTATAGCTTTCTTAAGTTTATTTCTATGAGGGCAAGTTCAAAGCCATTTGGAATTGGTACTTGTTTAATCACTTCAACTTCATTTTGAAACATTTCATTTCTCAACAACATTATGTGTTCTCTGAGTAACTTGGACCCATATGTGTGTGTGTGATGGTTGCATGAAGAAGTGAGGATATTTATATCTGTAGTTGCAGTTTTCTGTAAATGTTAGGCCCATGTTCAGCGTTTCTATTGGTGAGGGTGACGTCAAAAACGTTTATTCAATTCTGACTTCCGTATTTAAATGTGAATTGAATGTCCTGGTGCAAGCTGCTGAATTTTTGAATTAGTGCATCTGCTTCTTACTTGGTTTGCACCTCCATTTTTGATAATGTGTTATCTGCATCGCTTTTCTACCACTTCATTTTGAAACATTTCATTTCTCAACAACATTATGTGTTCTCTGAGTAACTTGGACCCATATGTGTGTGTGTGATGGTTGCATGAAGAAGTGAGGATATTTATATCTGTAGTTGCAGTTTTCTGTAAATGTTAGGCCCATGTTCAGCGTTTCTATTGGTGAGGGTGACGTCAAAAACGTTTATTCAATTCTGACTTCCGTATTTAAATGTGAATTGAATGTCCTGGTGCAAGCTGCTGAATTTTTGAATTAGTGCATCTGCTTCTTACTTGGTTTGCACCTCCATTTTTGATAATGTGTTATCTGCATCGCTTTTCTACCACTTAATTTCTTGTAATAATTGTATGTTGCTATTGAATAATTTTCTGCTCGAGGTGCTTAAGGTAGATGCTAGCTATGGCCCCACGTAGTCTGGAGCCTATTGTTAAACTATTTGGTTGTTTCTAGATTTTCTCTTTGAAAGTGAAATAGTTATAATTTAGTAACACTTCAAGCAATTTAATGAATTAAGTAGTTTCGGCCAGTGAAAGCTGTATATGCTTTATAAAAGTGTGTTTAATAACATCCATTGATTCATATATGGGGGTGTTTGTGTAAAAATTGTGGTCATCTAGTGATAATAACTGGCAGTTGTTAAGATCAGGAATATTTAGTAACACCCTCTTCGGCGTAGGTGTTTTCTACAGCGTTCTCTCCTTCAGATGTATAATTGTTCCTCGAAATCTTATTTAGTTTATATGTCAACTTACAATCCAGGCTATTTCTAGAATTAACAATAGATCTGAGAGGACATTCCTCCTCGTAAATTTTTAATTGTGACCTCATTTGCGATGTTTTTAGTTTCATGAATATGCAACTTTATTTCGCTTTATCAGTAGCCAATAAGTCAGTCAGTTTTCTTGAACTGTGCCTTGAACTCAGCTTGAAATTGTCTATTGGGTCTTTAGCTTGTAATGGCCGAATCAAGGCGGGCCGCCAGAAAAGAAAGAAAAATCATCCAAGCATGAATATTAATTGTAAACCTTGTAACTTAGGTAGAGATGTATAGCGCAAGCTGCATTCATCAGTCCATTAAGAGGTCACACTCACCGGGAAACGCTAACTGTACGCTTACTGACTGCGAGTTACAAGTAAAAAGCGACACAGTCACGTACTATCTGTAAAAAAAGTACACTAAGAAGGACTTGCAAAGCTTTCCTGTAAGTATCTGTGGAGTAGGGTTATGGTTCATCACTTAACACTTCCGGGCTGAGATGCCGTCGTCCATACATGAGACTCTCCACTGACGTTTCGCCTTCGACTGCGGAAGGCATCCTCCGAGGACTATCGGGGAACTGCAACGAGAGCACGATTGAGCGCTGAATATATAAGCCATCCAGAGGGCGCCGAAGTCAGTCACGTGACGTGGGCTTTGCTATGATCTCTGATATTGCCAACTTTCTCAATTGAAATTAAACGATTGTCACGCTGTTGCTGCAATGTTGACATCCATATGTTATCCAGATTAATGCCTTCATCTTTTCTATTAAAATTATTGCAATGTTTGGCAATCTCAATGGTCTCTCTGTACGTTCGCGCATAATAATGCGACGTCTTTGCTATGACGGTCGCCTCACCAAACTTTATTTCATGATCACCTTCCTGAAACACATGTTCCGCTACACCCGATTTATCAATATGCCCGAGACGGCAGTTCCTTTTATGTTCACCCAGACGGGTGTTGACGCTTCTTTTTTTGTGCCTATATAGACCTTTCCACAACTGCACGGAATTTTATAGACACCTGGTGTAGCTAGAGGACGTGGTTTATCTTTTGCGGATCTTAAACAACCTTTTATTTTCGTGGTGGGTCTGAAAACAGTTTCCACATCGTACTTGCTTAAAATTTATCAAATGCGGTCAGTGACCTTACTGATGAACAGTAAGAACACTTTCCCCTTGGATTGGTGTCGATCCTTGTCCGTACTGGTTGTAAGTCTAGGGGGTAATGCACGATCTATCTCCCTGTTGAAATACCCATTCTTCTTGAAGGTCGCTCTAAGGTGTTCCCAACACATATTTGTCTACATGTAAGTGTGTCTGCATGTCATCTTCTCTGTGATGAGTACTTGAACCGAAGGGTTCGATTAAAACAATAGAATCCGACACTACCGTTGGTTCTTGTCCTGAAGTACCACACATTAATGTGCACACCCGAATTTTAATAAAGTTATAGACTGAGGAGGTCAATTGTTCTGGTTACTACTTGGAGACTCTAGTAAGCACCATCTACGTTTTCCACTTGCTAAAGTAATAAATTACAGTTTGTGCTCTTCTGCATATTCATTGCAAATAGGAGAAGACGAAATAAAAAGCACACTGGAAAGCCAAGCCATAGTCTCATTTCCTCATCATCACCATATCTACCTTCTTAGTCGAATATCCAAGTCATTCTGTACTGTTTACAACTAAAGGGATCCAATAAATCTCAGCTTGATTCTGTTGACCCTGTCGTCGTTTCACTCCCGTACGCAGGAAACCATGTGCTAACAAACAGAGGTTGTAAAATCCTGTGTCACCTCTGATCCGAGTGTGAGATTGTGAGTAAGTATGTTGCAACCTACATCAGGTTACGACAATCTCTTCAAAATTGTTTTTCTTAAAGAATTCTAAGGGTTTCTCAGTATACGTTTGTTCTTGTGCAGTCACCCATGTACTACACTTGTCTATCTTAGCTGCTGTTTATGTACGTTTAGTTTACTGTTTATTGTTTTCAGTGGTTTACTAGCATTATTTGATTTGCTATCGTTATTGGATTTAAATGTGCTGTATTTTCTGCCTTTGATTTCTCTGTCAAACAAGTAATTTACTGTGTGTTATTGTCAGCCTCTGCAGCATCTTCTGAATTCGTTGTTGCTATTTACTGTCTGTACTGCTGAGTGTTTTTCTAAGTTTTGTTCAAACCTTTCTGCAGTACCTTCCTTTTTTTTCATTAAATGTAATCCGATTTATATTTATTATACTAGAATCATACTTGTTGTGATTTTACAAATGTGTAAGTGGTAATTGATGCTCCTTTAATCTATGCAGCTTCAATTTATGTCTTTAATTATATCTACATGCTATCCGGATACTCAATTACCTCCATAAATCAAAAGCACCTGTACGTGTAGACCACGTGTGATTTGAATTCAAATAGTGTCAACATCACCTAACAGATTTATACCACATAAATTAACAAACGACGGAGCGGATCCTCCTTGGTACACAAAACTGATCAAACCACTGTTGCACAAAATCTAAAAAATCGTGACAAATCTAAAAGAACGCAAAACCCTCAAGATTGGCGATCTGTTACAGTTTCTCCAAATTTACCATGGACTTCAATGCGAGATGCTTATAACAGTTTCCACAACGAAACTTTGCCTCGAAACCTGGCAGAAAATCCAAAGAGATTCTCGTGGTATCTAAAGTATACTAGCAGAAAGATACAAACAATGCCTTCTCTGCACCATAAAAATAGAAATACTATCGATCATAGTGCTGCTAAAGCAGAGTTACTAAACACAGCCTTCCGAAATTCCTTCACCAAAGAAGACAAAGTAAATATTCCATAATTTGAATCAAAAACAATAACTTAGAATAGATATCCTCGGAATAGTGAATCAACTTAAATCAGTTAATAAAAGCAAGTCTTCCAGTCCAACTCGTATAACAATTAGGTTTTTATCACGGTGTACTGATGCAATAGCTCCATACTTAACAATGATATACAACCGTTCGTTCGACGAAAGCTTCGTACCCAAAGACTGGAAAATTGCACAGGCCACACCAATATTCAAGAAAGACAATAGGAGTAATGCATTAAATTACAGGCCCACATCATTTACGTCGATAACAGTAGGATTTTGGAACGTATATAGATTCCAAACTCATAGATTGCCCGAAGGCTTTTGACACCGTACTTCACAAGCGGCTTCTCATCAGATTGTGTACTTATGGAATATCGTCTCAGTTATGCAACTACATTCATGATATCCTGCCAGAGAATTCACAGTTCATAGTCATTGACGGAAAGGCGTCGAGTAAAACAGAACTGATTTCTGGCGTTCCCCGAGGTAGTGTTACAGACCCTTTGCTCCTTATATGTATAAACAATTTAGGAGACAATCTGTGCAGTCATCATAGATTGTTTGCAGGTGATGCTGCCGTTTATCAGCTAATAAAGTTATCAGAAGATCAAAGCCAACTGCAGACCGATTTGCGAATATTGGCAATTGATCGTAAACAATGAAAAGTGTGAGGTCATCCAAGAGTGCTAAAAGGAATCCGTCAGACATCAGTTACATGCTAAACCAATCAAATCTAAAGGCAATTAATTCAACTGAATACCTAGGTATCACAGTTACAAAGTAATTAAATTGGAAAGAACACATAGAAAATGTTGTGGGGAAAGTGATTCAAAGACTGCCATTTACTGGCAGAACACTTAGAAGATGCAACAGAACTGCTAAAGAGACTGCCAATACTACGCTTGTCCGTTCTCTTTTGGAGTACTGCTGCGCCGTAATGGATCCTTACCATGTAATTCTAACGGAGAACATCGATAAAGTACAATGAAAGTCAGTACGTTTTGTACTATCGAGAAATAGGGGAGAGAGTGTCACGGACGCAATACAGGATTTGAGGTGGATATCATTCAAACAAAGGCGTTTGTCGATGCGGCGGGATCTTCTCGTGAAATATCAATCACCAACTTTTTCCTCTGAGTGTAAAAGTATCTTCTTGACGCCGACCTACATAATAAAATAAGGGAATTCAGATCTCGCACGGAAATATGGAGGTGTTCGTTTTTCCGCTTGCAGTTCGAGAGTGTAATTACAAAGAATCATTGAGAAGGCAGTTCGATGAACTCTCTGCGAGGCTCTTAAGTGTGATTCACAGAGTAGCCATGTAGATGTAGATGTATACAATCGCAAATTAACAATAATCATTTAATAAAATTGATAAACGTGTAAAATATTAATAAACATAGAAGATTTCTCTTTTATTTGTGATTATTAGCTCCAAATGAATACATTTTTTTTTTACATGGGACAGTACAATTAACATTACATGAGTCACATGGTACACACGGCACTATCTTATAAAGATCTACTCCTCAGGATAGTCACGAAATATACAAAGTGCAAACGCTCTTTGGCATATGAAATACCGGCCTGCTACACTCAGTTGCAAACAAATATAACCGAACAAACGCAGCATGTTAACAGAACGGAAGCTGCCGCACAATAATCCTAACCGCGAATATCACTCTGCTCTGCATTCTGCTTTACTAACCATGGAGTAATACTTTTCAAATATGGCTCACCAAGTCATATATGTGAAAACATATTATCTTGTATTACCTAGCAGGCATATGGAAAAACATTGTGTACAATTATCAGTATAACTTCATGAATACAAACGGGAACTGCCTTCCAACTTTCTCTGTATAATTCAATACAGCCACGCCAAAAGCACACCATGTCACACAAGAGCAGTACTACACCTTCATTCCAGAACAGCTCAAGCGGAATGGAATAAAGAAAGCACAACACCAGAAAAGCTCAAACGGAACAGAATGGAGAAGAAAGCTTTGTTCACCATCAAACTTGCAAGCCATGTGGAGCGTCTCAGCATCCTCAGTTCTCATTGGTCGGTGCTCATCGTGCTTCGAAGACCATACGTTAAGAAAAGTAAATTCCTGTAAACACCTATTCAGGCTGGTTGGTGAAGGACCCATGTGTGCTGCATAGTTGTTCCGTTAACGTGTAGTCTTGCGTAGAGATATGAACTGAGGAAGCTGTAAGATTCGTCACAGTAGGGTCGTACAGTACGGAACGCGGTCCTACGCCGGACTGTTGCCATTTGTCGTCTCTGTGCTTACACATAGCTGACTTTGTCAAGTGCTGCATACTGCTTAAATAACACACCAATCTGTGTATTAATAGTCATTTCCCGCACACCAATTGCTGTGAACTTATATATAGCCTTTAAGAATAACAGCACTTACATGATGCACGATTTTAAGGACATAATTGAAACATTTTGGAGTTATTCAAAATTACCTAAAGCCTAAAACATATAATTTTAAATTTAAAATCCTGAAACGTTACTATGATTTTGCAAATACAAAGAATGGCTTAAAATAAACATTTTGTCGCTATAGAGTTAATTAGACAGTATTATGTAAATGGTAGTGGAAGATACACACTGTTCAGTTTTGAAACAATAAACACTATATCTACATGTTTTACACTATTATTTTCATTCATTATGCTATGAGAGTGAGTGAGGGGGTGAATCCAGCAGTAATAATTAATAATTGATTATAAATGATAGTGCGAATCGTAATGTGTAATGGATTAGTGAGTCACATAATTGGTAAATGTTTAATGTAAGATGCCATTAGCAGAATTCTGGAAGCATAACCTTTAATTCTGTCCCACGACAAGTAAGGACGAGATTATTTTCAATTTACTGGAATTTCTGAGAACATCAAGTTAAAGAAAATTCTAACTGTCAGGGAGGGAAATTACATTGTTCGCGAAAAGCTATGAGTATGATTGGCTACTGAATGTTCCAGATAGATAACTCTGAAAGCGGAAAATATTTGTGCGTGTTCGTCTTGAGGGGTCGTAATTTATCTGTAATAGCTTGAGGACCTATGTTTCTGTGTTCCAGTAATTGTTACAAATTTTGTAATCTATTCTCACTGACAAGTTGACTGGTTCGGAAAATAGGAAGAGCAGATACAAATAACGTTTCCTGAAGTTTTTGAGAATTTAAAAAAAGTTTCTTTACTTTCCTTCCACCGGCTAAAAAGTACCCCGTGGCTTGCTATGCAGTCGGAGATATGAAATTACATAGTAATGGATACTAATGAAGTGTATAATATTGAGCGCGCATACAAAACTGATAATCATTACGCAAAAGTTGCAACAGTTTATTAAATGATAGAAGTTGTGGTTCTTTGGACAGAATGTGACCCCTGTTGAGATAATGTGCTTCGAGAATAAACGTAATGCGTACTATGAGTAAGCATATGGTTTTTATATCAATAACTATGTGATAGGATGGACTTAGGTAGCGGTTTGTATATTGTTAAAATGAGAATATAGGACAGATGTTACAGACAAGATCTTGGTTTAGTCCAAAGTCTTAGTCAAACCTGTGAAATTGTACCCTCTTTGCAGCAAGAAATATTGGCTGAAGTGCCATGCTGTCTTTTAAACTACTTCTCCAGGTTAAACCACACTACACATCGTTTCAACGAGGTTCATGGTTCCAAGAAACTCACTGAGATTAGTGAATAAAATTTGTTATAGAAGTAACGACTCCGAACCGCCACAGTACCCTCCTAATACGTTTCTAATTAGCTTGTAACGCGACTTTCACACCACAATACTATGGTCCATAGCATCTGCCTCACTGACTACATAAAAGAGCGACAAATTTCAGTGTAACAAACTTTGTCACAGAACTGTCTGGAAGATCATCTCCTATTCTCCATGCCTGAAAAAGGAAGTTAAGAATCGCACCCTGACTGAATGGGTAGATGCAAGAAACAATTTATTTCGAATTGGAAAAAAAAGTTACTTATTGGTTTTGTATGCAATCATTATTTCTGAACATGAACAGTTTCTCAATCAAGTGCAGTTAAAATATGTCATAAGTGAACTAATTTGAAAGGAAACATAGAAGTCTATTGATGTGGAATAACATCGGAAAATCAGCAAGAAAGAAGTGGTGTTGCCAACCAATCTAGCACTTTCCAATAACAGTGGTCGCTATGGAAACGGCAAGGTAACCAAGCATAGTCCGCGCATGTTCTCTGGAAAAATTCCGTGCTAACGAAGAAGCTTCGACGCAAACTGGCTCCAGTTTGCGCTGCAGTGTTGATATTGGAACTCTGCCTGTTCACGAAAGGGTGGATTGTGTGGGTCTCGTTTTCTGCTTCAGCGAGCAACGACAGGCGTGGAAGAACAGCGAATAAACGCCTCGCTGCCACAGCTGGAGGAATGCTATCTGGAACAGCAAAAATTTTACATCAAATACAGTGTGGAATTACCCCACTTTTTAGCTCACGTTTACCAAAAATTTTCTAGCCTATCGAAAAATCACGAATGCACAGAAGTACAGATCAGATTTTAGCACCAGTGTTATGATATTTCTGACAGAATCAGCAAGGATTGAGAAAATACTACACGTAAAATATAGCTCCTTATTTTCAGAAATAATGTCTTACATCATGTTAGATAAACTGCCAGGTTCCATCTTCCTAGATTTCTGAAAGGTACGCGACACGGTACAACACTGCCAGTTGGTAATCAAGACGCAATATTATGGTGTAATTTCTGAAATTGTTTTCTTGTAATTATGTTGTACGACGAATTGTCTATATAAAGAAATGATATCCGTTGTAGCAACTACCTTTTTAAAATACAGCAATGATTTATTAGACACCTTAGTTTCACTTCCTCGGCAGATAATCAGCCCTCTTTCGGTGACAAAAGTAAGACACTACACGACAGTATCGGACTAAAAGGGCAGCATTCAATGTCTGTAGCACGTCACGTCGTTTAGGGCAAAAACTCAAAACTACATTAAATATGCAAGACGAAATCAGTAGTACGAAAACACAGATAATTTTATGGTGCCGTGCATCTGTAAATGAAGATGCCAATGTGGCCTGTCCCACAGCACTTCTCTAGTGTCACCAGTCCTTTTTATGTAAGCATGACAGCAGAAATTCGAGGATCGAGTCTGTGCTGTAGAGTCCAACTGAAAGTGTTTCAAAGACGCTATGGAATTTTGAATACTTGGACGAAAGACGACGCTGTTCTGGACACACTGTTGTTGAGGGGGCTGGTACTCAAGATATACTGGGTGGTTGTAACTAAACCTTCCCTATTTAACACGTTATAACACGGAAACTACCGTACGAGTACCAAACTTTGCAGCATTAATGTCCACAGGATGGGGTGCATTATTCCCATGCGTCACAGCGCCACCGTCCAGTTCTAACTATGGCTACCAGGTGCCTGATAAGTGATCGTGATTCATAGTCTCACACACCTGATCAGTCTCTGTGCACTTGTTGACTTGTCAGCATGAGCTTGGACCAAAGGAGTAGGGCGTTATTCATGTACCTCTTTTATCAAAACAACAGTAATGCTGCAGCTGCACTTCGAGAAAATCGCCGGCGGAAAGGATTACGGAAGGGTCCTCTTTCTCCATCTGCTGTGCAGACCACGATAAAATAATTCGAATCAACTGGAGAACCGGGCATTGCTTGACGACCAGTTGCACCTCAGGTGGTTGATGAAATGGCTGTTGCTGTGGCAGACAACACTGCGCGCAATTCGCGATCGTTAGACAGTGCGCGTGCTGTGTCAAAACAGTTAAACATCCCGTGGTTGATTCTATTCTCAAATGGTATCCGTACAAGATCCATATCGTACAGCAGCTTGCACCACAGGACGCACAACGACTTCGCTCTCCACTTTCTCGCAAGTACTGAAGTTGACGAGGGCTGGCCCTGGACCATCCTATGGGCAGATGAAGCTCATTTTTCTATGGCGGGTGAAGTTAATACACAGAATTGCCGAGTTTGGAGATCTTCACCTCGAGTCATTGTGCATGAAGTTTCTCAGTTTGGTGAACGTGTCACCATATGATGTGGCTTAACGGCTGCGTTCATTATTGGTCCATTTTTTTAAGAGTTTGGCGCTCAAGGACCACAGAGGTGTAATGTGACCGCCCAGCCTTACTGCGATATGCTTCGCCAGCATATCATGCCCGCCCTGCAGGAGAAAGACGCATTGAACTCAACAGTTTTCATGCAAGATGGGGCTCCATCGCTCATCACTCATAAAGTTCACCTGCTTCTCCAAGAAACATTTGGAAACGACCGAATTTTCAGCCGTTCGTTTCCAATGCTTGGCCTGCGTGGTCGCCTGATCTCACTCCCTGTGATTTCTGGTCGTGGGGCTACCAGAGGAACATTCGCACATGAGCTGAAGTGCAGCACATCAAGAGAGGTAGCCTGCATACCTACGGAAATGCTTCGTTCTGCTGTGCAGAATGCAATCCTGCGCTTTCAGACTCTTCTGGACACTGATGGGCGCCATATTGAGCCCCTTTTGTAGCAGTAATGGTACCGGTATATAACGGTATGATGTACCGAAGCAGCACACTAAAAGTGTTACAGTTGAATTCAATCTGCATTATTTCTCTTCCCCATGTCCTTGACATTAATGCTACAAAATTTGATCCTCGTACGGTAGTTAGTTTCCGTGTTATAACGTGTTAAATAGGGAAAGTTTAATTATGAGCATCCGGTATTTGCAACATTTCTGCTCCTTATTGATTGGCGACTTCACAGAGTGCTGTGTGCACATCGACCATATACATGAAATTAGAAGGAAAGACAGCGTTGGCCGTAATTTTCATGGTTTATTGACAGCAAAATCGATTTTCAATCACATAGCGATCATCTTCAGTGCTGTAGTGTACAAATTGAACTCACAGGCACTGGTGCCAAGTTATCATCAGTAACCAAAGCTATCTGATCCTTTCATCGTTTGTCTGGCGTAATTATCTTGAGGTTAAGGTAATACAAATTTGGCACTCAAGAACCAAAGACGTGTAGTGTGATTGGCCAATGTTACTGCGATATGCTTCACCAGCATGTCATGTAAGCATGAGCCACATAGTCGATACTGCATCTCTGTATACGGAAATGAGTTACAACAGGAAGTGGATTACATTCATACGAATGCTCTCCACCATGCACTGTGGAATAGCTCATAGAGTACATCCGTAAATACTACAAAATTCGATGTATGTATTTATGTTCCGTATTTTCTCCTGAGCCGCTGGATCGGTTTCAACCTATCTTGGTACACAGACCACTTACTGTTTGGAAAGAATCAACTGTTTGTTAAGGGGGGGGGGGGGGGCAAAAGGGAGCTTAGCTCAGAACGCTGAAATGGGCAGAGTACAGATTATATTAACCTAGTATTTGAGAATGAGAGAATTTTGTTCTTGCAACAGATTTTCAATGTAATTTCAAAACTTTACGAGAGTTTTTCTCACTTATATATTCCACAAAATGATGAAAGAAAAAAAAAGTCTGTCACTTACTCATTTTCGCTGTTGATGTCGTAAAACCACTGCATCAGGCATGACATTTAATTTATTGTTTCATTGCTTATAACTATATAAGCAACACATTTTGCAGACGGCAATGATCAACGACATGAGCATGCAGAAGGCAATGGAAACCACTGCATTAAAAACACGTAACTTGTATCCACAGGACATGTGGCCTGTAATTGAAGAAGTGTCATGATGATCTCTCCATTGGCAAAAGATTCCGGAATAGTCCCCAATTCGGACCTCCGGGAGGGGACTGCCAAGGGGGAGGTTACCATGAGAAAAAGATTGAATAATCAACGAAAGGATAACGTCCTACGAGTCGGGGTGTGGAATGTCAGAAGCTTGAACGTGGTAGGGAAACTAGAAAATCTGAAAAGGGAAATGCAAAGGCTCAATCTAGATATAGTAGGGGTCAGTGAAGTGAAGTGGAAGGAAGACAAGGATTTCTGGTCAGATGAGTATCGGGTAATATCAACAGCAGCAGAAAATGGTATATCAGGTGTAGGATTCGTTATGAATAGGAAGGTAGGGCAGAGGGTGTGTTACCGTGAACAGTTCAGTGATCGGGTTGTTCTAATCAGAATCGACAGCAGACCAACACCGACAACGATAGTACAGGTATACATGCCGACGTCGCAAGCTGAAGATGAACAGATAGAGAACGTGTATGAGGATATTGAATGGGTAACGCAGTATGTAAAGGGGGACCAAAATCTAATACTCATGGGCGACTGGAATGCAGTTGTAGGGGAAGGAGTAGAAGAAAAGTTTAGAGGAGAATATGGGCTTGGGACAAGGAATGAAAGAGGAGAAAGTCTAATTGACTTCTGTAACAAGTTTCATCTAGTAATGGCGAATACCCTGTTCAAGAATCACTAGAGGAGGAGGTATACTTGGAAAAGGCAGGGAGATACGGGAAGATTTCAATTAGATTTCATCATGGTCAGACAGAGATTCTGAAATCAGATACTGGATTGTAAGGCGTACCCAGGAGCAGATATAGACTCAGATCACAATATAGTAGTGATGAAGAGTAGGCTGAAGTTCAAGACATTAGTCAGGAAGAATCAATACGCTAACAAGTGGGATACGGAAGTACTAAGGAATGACGAGATACGTTTGAAGTTCTCTAACGCTATAGATACAGCAATAAGGGATAGCGCAGTAGGCAATACAGTTGAAGAGGAATAGACATCTCCAAAAAGGGCCATCACAGAAGTTGGGAAGGAAAACATAGGTACAAAGCAGGTAGCTGCGAAGAAACCATGGGTAACAGAAGAAATACTTCAGTTGATTGATGAAAGGAGGAACTACAAACATGTTGCGGGAAAATCAGGAACACAGAAATACAAGTCGCTAAGGAATGAAATAAATAGGAAGTGCAGGGAAGCTAAGACGAAATGGCTGCAGGAAAAATATGAAGCCATAGAAAAAGATATGATTGTCGGAAGGACAGACTCAGCTTACAGGAAAGTCAAAAAAACCTTTGGTGACATTAAAAGCAATAGTGGTAACATTAAGAGTGCAACGGTAATTCCACTGTTAAATGCAGAGGAGAGAGCAGATAGGTGGAAAGAATACATTGAAAGCCTGTATGAGGGTGAAGATTTGTCTGATGTGATAGAAGAAGAAACAGGAGTCGATTTAGAAGAGATAGGGGGTCCAGTATTAGAATCGGAATTTAAAAGAGCTTCGGAGAACTTACGGTCAAATGAGGCAGAATGGATAGATAACATTCCATCAGAATTTCTAAAATCATTGGGGGAAGTGGCAACAAAACGACTATTCACGTTGGTGTGTAGAATATATGAGTCTGGCGATATACCATCTGACTTTCGGAGAAGCATCATCCACACAATTACGAAGACGGCAAGAGCTGACAAGTGCGAGAATTATCGCACAATCAGCTTAACAGCTCATGCATCGAAGCTGCTTACAAGAATAATATACAGAAGAATGGAAAAGAAAATTGAGAATGCGCTAGGTGACAATCAGTTTGGCTTTAGGAAAAGTAAAGGGACGTGAGAGGCAGTTCTGACGTTACGGCTAATAATAGATGCAAGGCTAAAGAAAAATCAAGACACTTTCATAGGATTTGTCGACCTGGAAAAAGCGTTCGACAATATAAAATGGCGCAAGCTGTTTGAGATTCTGAGAAAAGTAGGGGTAAGCTATAGGGAGAGACGGGTCATATACAATATGTACAACAACCAAGAGGGAATAATGAGAGTGGACGATCAAGAACGAAGTGCTCGTATTAAGAAGGGTGTAAGACAAGGCTGTAGCCTTTCGCCCCTTCTCTTCAATCTGTACATCGAGGAAGCAATGATGGAATTAAAAGAAAGGTTCAGGAGTGGAATTAAAATACAAGATGAAAGGATATCAATGATACGATTCGCTGATGACATTGCTATCCTGAGTGAAAGTGAAGAAGAATTAAATGATCTGCTGAACGGAATGAACAGTCTAATGAGTACACAGTATGGTTTGAGAGTAAATCGGAGAAAGACGAAGGTAATGAGAAGTAGTAGAAATGAGAACAGCGAGAAACTTAACATCAGGATTGATGGTCACGAAGTCAATGAAGTTAAGGAATTCTGCTACCTAGGCAGTAAAATAACCAATGACGGACGGAACAAGGAGGACATCAAAAGCAGACTCGCTATGGCAAAAAAGGCATTTCTGGCCAAGAGAAGTCTACTAATATCAAATACCGGCCTTAATTTGAGGAAGAAATTTCTGAGGATGTACGTCTGGAGTACAGCATTGTATGGTAGTGAAACATGGACTGTGGGAAAACCGGAACAGAAGAGAATTGAAGCATTTGAAATGTGGTGCTATAGACGAATGTTGAAAATTAGGTGGACTGATAAGGTAAGGAATGAGGAGGTTCTACGCAGAATCGGAGAGGAAAGGAATATGTGGAAAACACTGATAAGGAGAAGGGACAGGATGATAGGACATCTGCTAAGACATGAGGGAATGACTTCCATGGTACTAGAGGGAGCTGTAGAGGGCAAAAACTGTAGAGGAAGACAGAGATTGGAATACGTCAAGCAAATAATTGAGGACGTAGGTTGCAAGTTCTACTCTGAGATGAAGAGGTTAGCTCAGGAAAGGAATTCGTGGCGGGCCGCATCAAACCAGTCAGTAGACTGATGACTAAACAAAAAAAAAATGGTTTGTGCGAATAGAGCGCGAGAATGTTGAAAAACTCGCTCGACGCGCATGCGCTGTAGCTTATGTATTTTTTGTTGGCCAATGTGTGGTCACATATTGAAGTAGCAAGTGGAGACGAACAGTTTGATACGTGACACTTGTGGTCTATCAAGTCGGGAAACTACCTCAAACTGGCCTACAAAAACTACGTAAGCTACAGCGCATTCGCGTCGAGCGAGTTTTTCAACATTCTCGCCTTCTCTTCACACAAACTGTTAGTGCTAGAGGAAAAAACGAATAGGACCTTTTTTAAAGGAAATTTAATATAGTTTAATTTTGTAATGTGACACGTTTCCGCTGGATGGTGCGTTTTTCAAGATATTCGAGAAAAACGTACAAAAGTGATATCAAATGTGTTATCTCGGAAACCATTCGGAATAGGGCATACGTCCATATGAAGATTTTTGTTCAGAATCACTATCACCCCTCAAAGCACGTACTTTTCCTCCTGACTCACCCTGTAAATGAAATGTATGTGGCATGTGTATATGCGGGGAAAGCTGCAGGTGAAAAGCTCGTCCTGAATCCCTGACTCGAATCATCCAAACTTGATACGCATATCAGTTACCATCTGGAAAGAACCGGCAACTACCTATACGACATGGTATGATAACGTGGTCAGAGACGAGGGAGAGGGAGAAGGGGGAAGGAGGAGATGGAAACAGATGGACAAAGAGAGAAGGGAAGGGAAATAGACAGAGAAAGTGCACATGAGGAAATGGGCAGAGAGGGGGCTTGAGAATGAAGACAGAGAGAGGAGGCAGAGGAGATGGAGAAGCACGAGATGGTCTGGTAGAACTGGAGTACATTATAACTGAAATACACACATACCCAGACAACGCCAGGTATTCAGCTAATAAGTAAATATGTATGACGGGCGTTTCAGTGGCGATCTGTAGAACGTTTCACTGAAATAGAAGTCACTTTCTGGTAATGTGTTTACCAACTCATTTTTTTCTGGAAGGAATTTGAGGTACCAGCAGGTCAGTGTGACAAGAGTTATTCCGTCTCACAATATTTGGAAGAGCAAAAGCGAGACTCTCACATAATTTCTTTGATAATACATCGAAACGAGAACTCAGGAGAGATGCAGTGACCAAATACACTCCTGGAAATTGAAATAAGAACACCGTGAATTCATTGTCCCAGGAAGGGGAAACTTTATTGACACATTCCTGGGGTCAGATACATCACATGATCACACTGACAGAACCACAGGCACATAGAGATAGGCAACAGAGCATGCACAATGTCGGCACTAGTACAGTGTATATCCACCTTTCGCAGCAATGCAGGCTGCTATTCTCCCATGGAGACGATCGTAGAGATGCTGGATGTAGTCCTGTGAAACGGCTTGCCATGCCATTTCCACCTGGCGCCTCAGTTGGACCAGCGTTCGTGCTGGACGTGCAGACCGCGTGAGACGACGCTTCATCCAGTCCCAAACATGCTCAATGGGGGACATATCCGGAGATCTTGCTGGCCAGGGTAGTTGACTTACACCTTCTAGAGCACGTTGGGTGGCACGGGATACATGCGGACGTGCATTGTGCTGTTGGAACAGCAAGTTCCCTTGCCGGTCTAGGAATGGTAGAACGATGGGTTCGATGACGGTTTGGATGTACCGTGCACTATTCAGTGTCCCCTCGACGATCACCAGTGGTGTACGGCCAGTGTAGGAGATCGCTCCCCACGCCATGATGCCGGGTGTTGGCCCTGTGTGTCTCGGTCGTATGCAGTCCTGATTGTGGCACTCACCTGCACAGCGCCAAACACGCATACGACCATCATTGGCACCAAGGCAGAAGCGACTCTCATCGCTGAAGACGACACGTCTCCATTCGTCCCTCCATTCACGCCTGTCGCGACACCACTGGAGGCGGGCTGCACGATGTTGGGGCGTGAGCGGAAGACGGCCTAACGGTGTGCGGGACCGTAGCCCTGCTTCATGGAGACGGTTGTGAATGGTCCTCGCCGATACCCCAGGAGCAACAGTGTCCCTAATTTGCTGGGAAGTGGCGGTGCGGTCCCCTACGGCACTGCGTAGGATCCTACGGTCTTGGCGTGCATCCGTGCGTCGCTGCGGTCCGGTCCCAGGTCGACGGGCACGTGCACCTTCCGCCGACCACTGGCGACAACATCGATGTACTGTGGAGACCTCACGCCCCATGTGTTGAGCAATTCGGCGGTACGTCCACCCGGCCTCCCGCATGCCCACTATACGCCCTCGCTCAAAGTCCGTCAACTGCACATACGGTTCACGTCCACGCTGTCGCGGCATGCTACCAGTGTTAAAGACTGCGATGGAGCTCCGTATGCCACGGCAAATTGGCTGACACTGACGGCGGCGGTGCACAAATGCTGCGCAGCTAGCGCCATTCGACGGCCAACACCGCGGTTCCTGGTGTGTCCGCTGTGCCGTGCGTGTGATCATTGCTTGTACAGCCCTCTCGCAGTGTCCGGAGCAAGTATGGTGGGCCTGACACACCGGTGTCAATGTGTTCTTTTTTCCATTTCCAGGAGTGTATATCGCGTAGGTTACAAGAGAAAATTGAATGTCTACCTTCAAACGGTAAGGCAATGTCTACAACTGCAGTATCACTTTATGACATCAACATGTGAGCAGATCGTACATTATGTGTTTAGTGATCGTATCAACTCAACTGTAACATTCAAGTGTTACCTTTCTAGATGAAAAGTATATCATTAACTACATCATGAAAGTTTGATACAGAAGCATCCAATGTTGCAATATTCACTTTTTATTTAATTGATAACTAGTTTTTGGTTACCTGAAAACGTTTTCCAATCATCCTAATACAAATTATTGAGTGCATATAACAAGATACAGCACGCATCGTACCGAGATATATGTACCAGACAAATAAAACATTAGTGGCAGACCAAACATATAACTGATAGTCTATTTCCTCCGCTATCATAAGGAAACCCCAGGTTTCAGGTAAGGGCTGCTCTATCAGGATACAGGAAATGTCTTTATTACAACTTACTGTCACCATAGGTAGAACAATTGATACAATAAAATTACAAATCAATTGACACCCTGAAGCCCTTTTTCTTTTCAACAACACGAAAGCACTGAAAACCAACAAACAGTTGACAGCAGCAGCGCCACATACAGTGCAACCAATCAAAAGTCGAATGCTACAGCGAAATTGACAGCATTCATTATTAAGCATAAAACAGTGTGGTAAGAAACGAAAATAGTATGACACTGAAAAACCAACACCTTTCGAAATACACCATAGTCTTCAAATACTTAGCTGAAAAAACAACGAACAGAATATATAGTTATAAAAAAACCTTTTTAAATTATACTTCATAATTAAAGCCGAAAATTAAAACGCTATGTTGCCTCTTATGTTATGACGCCTAGTCTCGGCACCAGACTATGTGTCCGAGTGGTAGACACACGTAAAAAATACAGTTCTTTTCAGCATATATCAAACATGGAATGAATAAACAAACACGATAGTAAAATAGTTATATTGCGCATACTCAACTTATACATTGAAGATCTGCATGTGGTGCAGTACAAATTCCTTTTCCTAGTGATGGCGTTGACATGTTCAGTTCTAAGTCTCTGTACTATAGTTCTCTTGTGCCTGACTGAAGTTCCACATAGCCAACTGTCCCAGCCATGTGCAGAATCTCTGAGCTGAGTTAAACACAGAGTACTGATGTACCTTGATTTACTGCTGACTGACTCCGCTGGCGTCGTTGTAAACTAGAACGGATGGGCCCCGAAGAGTAACTAGGGAGTAACTGGTGAGTAAGCGGAACTGCCGCTGCAGACGGCGGCTCTTTATGTGGCCGAGTCTCGCGCCCTGGTGGCGCTGTCGCAGTGGGGGCTCGGCCCTAGTGCCGCTCAGAGTTTCATGACACCAGCGACCGCTGGAAGACAGCCACTGCGCTTGTCCTACTATCTTTGGAGTCTCGACGATTATGGCATCATGTGTGGTATCGACCGTGCAACGATACCACATTCCTTCCCCCTAAACTTCCTCACCGTAGTCGTGAAGTGGGTGAAAGGACGATGGAGCAAAGCCTTGGTTACAGGTGTCGCTAATGAGGTATGGGCTAAGGTATCGGCCGATGCAGCATCCCTGCCTGCGCCCCTGGATCCACGTTGCGAATACCTCGAAACATCAGCAAAAAATGGGCATAGGACGCATACAAAGGACGAGAAGCGGACTTTCCACATATGTGGTCGATATTTCAGCGTCCTCTGCGTTGCTGGCGTCGTGATGACTGGCGATTGGACACTCCTTGCCCACCTCCGACAACTGATGCTGATTATTAGAATATCTTGTTAACCACTTTGGTGTATTTAGCAGGTGCAGGACAGTTCGATGGTGACAGATATGTAGTAACTCTACTGGTGATTTTCCATCATGTGTCTGTGAGTGGGTGGATGAGAGAGAACTCTGAAGAGCTTGTTCCCGAGCTGCTGTTTGAATGTTCGAACGAGGTGTTCAACCTCGCCGTTGGATGCGGAATGAAACGATACACTTGTTACATATTGAATGCCATTGGGTGCACACAACTGTTGAAATTCCCTTGCAGCAAACTGTAGTCCATTATCTGACACAATAACTTCAGGGAGACTCTAGGCGCAAAATATCGATATCATTGTCTCGACTGTCAGAGTTGCAGTTGTAGTCGGCATGGGAACAAAGAACAGGAATTTTCTGAAAATATCCTCCACTCTCATCCCTCTGATATTCCAAAATGATCCTGCGAAATCAATATGCATTCCCTGCCCTGGGGCGGTTGGATGAGGCCACTCGAAAAACTTCAGAGTGGGAGAGCTTGGTGCTCCTCACAGGCCTGGCAACTTTTAGTCATCTTCTCAATTTGGTCGTTCATCCAGACCCTTGTACAATGATGTCAGGCCAACTATTTGATTCTCAAGACGCAGCAATGACCAGAGAGCAGCAACCAAAGCACTTCTTGTTGTAATAACTTGGGAAAGACTACTCGTGATTGATCCGACTCTGGGAGAGGGGGGGGGGGGGGGAGAATCGCCCCTTTCTGTATAGAAAGAGCGTGCTCGAGTGCGATATAACGACAAACCAAAGCATTTCATATTGTCTTGACTAATCTGGGCCAATCAGTGTGGATTTACTGTAGTGAAACTTGCAAATCTTGATTCACTGCTCTTGCCTGGTCGATCTTGTGATGCATAATCGCGAATTCTTAAAGCGATGCAGCTTCCTGAGCATCCACAAGGAGACATGACTCTTTGTGACTGGTCAAATACTGGATCAGTCCCAACAGGAAGTTGTGAGATTGTGTCAGCATTTGAGTGCTTGATTGTTGGATGGGAGGACGACGGTTGAAACCGGCTTCTGGCCATCCTGATTCAGGTTTTCTGTGATTTCCCTAAATCGCTTCAGGCAAATGCCAGAATGGTCTTTGAAGGGGCATGGCCGACTTTCTCCTCCTCCTTCTGTAATCAAATGGGACTGATGACCTCACTGTTTGGTCTCCTCCTCCAAATCAACTAACCAACGTTGCTGGCTGCTACAAAGTCCCGAATCGGTAATTTGACTGAATGAGCGACCAGCGCTGCAATATATGTGCGGTGCACAGTGGCTGATACATGAATCTGTTCACAGAGTGGGACGGGTTGAGCAAAGGTGTCAGTGGCTTGCGATAAGTCACTAGCAACAACTTTAGCCCATACAAATATTGGTGCATTTTTTTTAAGTCCATACATGAAGGTGACAGTTTCTTTCTCGAGTTGCGAGTAATTTCACTGAGCGTTGTTTAACAGTTTCGATGAAAGGACGATCAGTCGATAGGTACCTTTCATGCTGTGAGACAGAACTGCCCCAGTCCTGTAAGAGGAAGTATAAACTGCAGAAACTACTGGTTTGAACGGGTCAAAACGTGTTAGGCATGGCACTAAGTAATGTATCTTTCAACTCCCCGAAGGCCGACAAACATTCTTTTGACCACACAAAACAGAATGTTCTTTCAATATCGAGAACGCTGGGTGGTTGGGGGGGGGGGGGGGGGGGGCAGCTATCTGGGTAGCGTTCGGAATAAATCTAATAATATAGTGAATCAGCTGCCTAATGAGGTCAGTAGTTCCTGAGCGTTGTGCATCTCTGGCAAATCACAGATAGCACTGATATATGCCTGTGTTGGCTGAATGCTTTGAGCATTGATCACGCTTCCCAAATAAGCCATCTCGGTTTCAATGATAGAACAGTGGATATGTGCGGGGAGTCAAGTTGGCCTGGCACACTACCACGTGTGTCTTAGTGATGTCTTAGTGAGCCAACACATCGAGAACCTGCTTGACAGTAGGTTCTGGGTATATCAAAATTTGATTACTGAGATAAATATCTCACATATTTTAGGTAATGGCATCATGCAATATCTCGTCATTATATTTGCCATATTCACGATTAAATCTGCACTGTATTATTAAACCTCTCAAATCTGCGTCCCATTGTATAGTAGTTTGCTTCAGATTCGTACGTAATCTAAAAATTTAATTCGTGGCTGCTACATGTACATGCTTCTCTAAACTACGACTAAATCGTCGTAGCCAACTTTCTCAGGGCGAGCTGCAGGAAACAATTTACAGTGACGTTGGTAAGTTTCAACACCGTCACTTGAAACTGTGAAAAATACTCAGTCCAGTTCTCCTGCTGTGCGTTGAATTACCGAAATTTAGATGTACGGGCAAGTGTAGACTGCTGCAGTGTGACCCGGTTTGGTTTCGTTGGTTTGGGGTATAAGGGACCAAACTACAGGGTCATCAGGCCCTTTTTCCTGACGCAAGAAAGGCTCAAGGTACAAAAACACCCAAAGTACGTTTGAGAAAGTAAAAGGGTGAAAGGCAACGGGGAATCACACCTAAAAAGAAAACGAATGGAACGAACAAGAAACGGGGAAAACATACAACACAAGGAAAAGTAGAAGAAAGTATTAAAACCATAGAGCAGATGGTCTGGGCTGACTGATAACAATAACAAAAGAAGATGAGCCAGCCACTCTGCAACACATTAAAAAGTCCGCCTCAAAAAGACAAGACGAGAGGAGCACATATAGGGAAAAGACGACCACCAAGGCGTACAAATGCAAAGAAAGTGCGACAGAGTTACAATGGAGGGAAGGTGGCGGTCTCGGAGAGAAGGCTAAATGCCCACCCTTAGATGGTACGACAAAAATTCTCCTCACGAATAAAACGTAAAACTGAATCTGCTGTTGAGGCATTGTCGCCCAGCACCGAAATCCGCCGCAGAGGGGCTAAAAGTGGGCAGTCCAGTAAGATATGGACGACAGTCATACGTGAGCCACAGTGACACCGACATGGGTCCTCACGAAGGAGGAGGTAGGCATGTGTTAGCCACATATGGTCAATGGGAAGCCGACAGAGAACCACAGGAGTCCCTGCGAGAGGCCCCCATGGAGGACTTCCATACATTCATAGTCTCTTTAATGGTGACAGTTTGTTGTGGGTACTGAGATTCTGCGATTCCATCTCCCAAAGCTGAAAAACCTTGCGGCGTAATAATGATCGCAGGTCAGTTACGGGGATGCCGATCTCCAGAAGCGGTTTCCGTGTAGCCTGTTTGGCCAGCCTGTGGGCAAGTTCATTTCCTGGGATTCCGACGTGGCCTGGGGTCCACACAAACACCACGGAACGACTGGACCGTTTCAGGACATAGATGGACTCCTGGATGGTCGTTACCAAAGAATGGCGGGGTAGCACTGGGCGATAGCTTGTACGCTGCTCAAGGAGTCAGTACAGAGAAGAAATGGCTTACCAGGGCATGAGCGGACGCGTTCAAGAGCACGGGAAATGGCCGCCACCTCTGCAGTGAAAACACTGCAGCCATCTGGCAAGGAGTACTGTTCAATATGTTCGCCATGATTATAAGCGAAGCCGAACGTGACCATCAGCCACCGAGCCATCCGTGTAAACCATTTCGTGGTTTTCACTGCAGAGGTGGCGGCCATTTCTTGTGCTCTTGAGAGCATCCGCTCATGCCCTGGCGAGCCGTTTCTCTCTGTGCTGACTTCTTGAGCAGCTTACAAGCTATCGACCAGTGCTACCCCTCCATTCTCCTCTTCAAACAGTAGAGATCGGACGTGAACCGCAATCTAAGCCCTGATTTGGGCCTCTGATGCGGGAGATGAACAGCTGTGGGTGGGAAAAGGAGATGGTAATTCGGATGCTCAGAAGAACTACATATGTGTGCAACGTAACTGGCGAGCAGTTGAACATGCCTAAACTTCAATGGAGGGGCTCCAGCCTCCACCCGGACGCTGGTCACCGGACTCGTCCTAAAGGCTCCTGTTGCCAGTCTAACCCCACAGTGGTGCACTGGGTCGAGTAAACGCAACGATGCGGGCTCCGCAGAACCATAAACCAGACTCCCATAGTCAAGGCAGGATTAGACAAGGGGTCTGTAGAGCTGCAGCAGCGTAGAGCGATCTGCACCCCAGTTGGTGTTGCTCACGCAGCGGAGGGGCATTGAGGTGCTGCCAGCACTTCCACTTAAGCTGACGAAGGTGAGGAAGCCTAGTCAATCGGGCGTCCAAAACCAGTCCTTTTTTTTCGGTCTACTGACTGGTTTGATCTCTTCATCTCAGAGTAGCACTAGCAACCTACGTCCTCAATTATTTGGTTGACGTATTCCAATCTCTGTCTTCCTCTACAGTTTTTGCCCTCTACAGCTCATGATGGAAATAAAAGAAAGGTTCAGGAGTGGAATTAAAATACAAGGTGAAAGGATATCAATGATACGATTCGCTGATGACCTTGCTATCCTGAGTGAAAGTGAAGAAGAATTAAATGATTTGCTGAACGGGATGAACAGTCTAATGAGTACACAGTATGGTTTGAGAGTAAATCGGAGAAAGACGAAGCTAATGAGAAGTAGTAGAAATGAGAACAGCGAGAAACGTAACACCAGGATTGATGGTCACGAAGTCAATGAAGTCATGGAAGTCATTCCCTCATGTCTTAGCAGATGTCCTATCATCCTGTCCCTTCTCCTTATCAGCGTTTTCCACATATTCCTTTCCTCTCCGATTCTGCGTAGAACCTCCTCATTCCTTACCTTATCAGTCCACCTAATTTTCAACATTCGTCCATAGCACCACATCTCAAATGCTTCGATTCTCTTCTGTTCCGGTTTTCCCACAGTCCATGTTTCACTACCATACAATGCTGTACTCCAGACGTACATCCTCAGAAATTTCTTCCTCAAATATGGCCGGTATTTGATATTAGTAGACTTCTCTTGGCCAGATATGCCTTTTCTGCCATAGCGAGTCTGCTTTTGATGTCCTCCTTGCTCCGTCCGTCATTGGTTATTTTACTGCCTAGGTAGCAGAATTCCTTAACTTCATTGACTTCGTGACCATCAATCCTGATGTTAAGTTGCTCGCTGTTCTCATTTCTACTACTTCTCATTACCTTCGTCTTTCTCCGATTTACTCTCAAACCATACTGTGTACTCATTAGACTGTTCATCCCGTTCAGCAGATCATTTAATTCTTCTTCACTTTCACTCAGGATAGCAAGGTCATCAGCGAATCGTATCATTGATATCCTTTCACCTTGTATTTTAATTCCACTCCTGAACCTTTCTTTTATTTCCATCATTGCTTCCTCGATGTACAGATTGAAGAGTAGGGGCGAAAGGCTACAGCCTTGTCTTACACCCTTCTTAATACGAGCACTTCGTTCTTGATCGTCCACTCTTATTATTCCATCTTGTTTGTTGTACATATTGTATATGACCCGTCTCTCCCGATAGCTTACCCTACTTTTCTCAGAATCTCGAATAGCTTGCACCATTTTATATTGTCGAACGCTTTTTCCAGGTCGACAAATCCTATGAAAGTGTCTTGATTTTTCTTTAGCCTTGCTTCCACTATTAGCCGTAGCGTCAGAATTGCCTCTATCGTCCCTTTACTTTTCCTGAAGCCAAACTGATCGTCACCTAGCGCATTCTCAATTTTCTTTTCCATTCTTCTATATATTATTCTTGTAAGCAGCTTCGATGCATGAGCTGTTAAGCTGATTGTGCGATAATTCTCGCACTTGTCAGCTCTTGCCGTCTTCGTAATTGTGTGGATGATGCTTTTCCGTAAGTCAGATGGTATATCGCCAGACTCATACAGGGTGTTTCAAAAATGACCGGTATATTTGAAACGGCAATAAAAACTAAACGAGCAGCGATAGAAATACACCGTTTGTTGCAATATGCTTGGGACAACAGTACATTTTCAGGCGGACAAACTTTCGAAATTACAGTAGATACAATTTTCAACAACAGATGGCGCTGCAAGTGATGTGAAAGATATAGAAGACAACGCAGTCTGTGGGTGCGCCATTCTGTACGTCGCCTTTCTGCTGTAAGCGTGTGCTGTTCACAACGTGCAAGTGTGCTGTAGACAACATGGTTTATTCCTTAGAACAGAGGATTTTTCTGGTGTTGGAATTCCACCGCCTAGAACACAGTGTTGTTGCAACAAGACGAAGTTTTCAACGGAGGTTTAATGTAACCAAAGGACCGAAAAGCGATACAATAAAGGATCTGTTTGAAAAATTTCAACGGACTGGGAACGTGACGGATGAACGTGCTGGAAAGGTAGGGCGACCGCGTACGGCAACCACAGAGGGCAACGCGCAGCTAGTGTAGCAGGTGCTCCAACAGCGGCCTCGGGTTTCCGTTCGCCGTGTTGCAGCTGCGGTCCAAATGACGCCAACGTCCACGTATCGTCTCATGCGCCAGAGTTTACACCTCTATCCATACAAAATTCAAACGCGGCAACCCCTCAGCGCCGCTACCATTGCTGCACGAGAGACATTCGCTAACGATATAGTGCACAGGATTGATGACGGCGATATGCATGTGGGCAGCATTTGGTTTACTGACGAAGCTTATTTTTACCTGGACGGCTTCGTCAATAAACAGAACTGGCGCATATGGGGAACCGAAAAGCCCCATGTTGCAGTCCCATCGTCCCTGCATCCTCAAAAAGTGCTGGTCTGGGCCGCCATTTCTTCCAAAGGAATCATTGGCCCATTTTTCAGATCCGAAACGATTACTGCATCACGCTATCTGGACATTCTTCGTGAATTTGTGGCGGTACAAACTGCCTTAGACGACACTGCGAACACCTCGTGGTTTATGCAAGATGGTGCCCGGCCACATCGCACGGCCGACGTCTTTAATTTCCTGAATGAATATTTCGATGATCGTGTGATTGCTGTGGGCTATCCGAAACATACAGGAGGCGGCGTGGATTGGCCTCCCTATTCGCCAGACATGAACCCCTGTGACTTCTTTCTGTGGGGACACTTGAAAGACCAGGTGTACCGCCAGAATCCAGAAACAATTGAACAGCTGAAGCAGTACATCTCATCTGCATGTGAAGCCATTCCGCCAGACACGTTGTCAAAGGTTTCGGGTAATTTCATTCAGAGACTACGCCATATTATTGCTACGCATGGTGGATATGTGGAAAATATCGTACTATAGAGTTTCCCAGACCGTAGCGCCATCTGTTGATGAAAATTGTAACTACTGTAATTTCGAAAGTTTGTCTGCCTGAAAATGTACTGTTGTCCCAAGCATATTGCAACAAACGTTGTATTTCTATCGCTGCTCGTTTGGTTTTTATTGCCGTTTCAAATATACCGGTCATTTTTGAAACACCCTGTATATTCTACACACAAAGGTGAATAGTCGTTTTGTTGCCACTTCCCCCAATGATTTTAGAAATTCTGATGGAATGTTATCTATCCCTTCTGCCTTATTTGACCGTAAGTCCTCCGAAGCTCTTTTAAATTCCGATTCTAATACTGGATTCCCTATCTCTTCTAAATCGACTCCTGTAAATCTTCACCCTCATAGAGGCATTCAATGTATTCTTTCCACCTATCTCCTCTCTCCTCTGCATTTAACAGTGGAATTCCCGTTGCACTCTTAATGTTACCACCGTTGCTTTTAATGTCACCAAAGGTTGTTTTGACTTTCCTGTATGCTGAGTTTGTCCTTCCGACAATCATACCTTTTTCGATGGCTTCACATTTTTCCTGCAGCCATTTCGTCTTAGCTTCCCTGCACTTCCTATTTATTTCATTCCTCAGTGACTTGTATTTCTGTATTCCTGATTTTCCCGGAACATGTTTGTAGTTCCTCCTTTCATCAATCAACTGAAGTATTTCTTCTGTTACCCATGGTTTCTTCGCAGCTACATTCTTTGTACCTATGGTTTCCTTCCCAACTTCTGTGATGGCCCTTTTTAGAGATGTCCATTCCTCTTCAACTGTATTACCTACTGCGCTATTCCTAATTGCTGTATCTATAGCGTTAGAGAACTTCAAACGTATCTCGTCATTCCTTAGTACTTCCGTATCCCACTTCTTTGCATATTGATTTTTCCTGACTAATGTCTCGAACTTCAGCCTACTCTTCTTCACTATTATATTGTGATCTGAGTCTATATCTGCTCCTGGGTACGCCTTACAATTCAGTATCTGATTTCGGAATCTCTGTCTGACCATGATGAAATCTAATTGAAATCTTCCGGTATCTCCCTGCCTTTTCCAAGTATACCACCTCCTCTTGTGATTCTTGAATAGGGTATTCGCTATTACTAGCTGAAACTTGTTACAGAACTCAATTATTCTTTCTCCTCTTTCATTCCTTGTCCCAAGCCCACATTCTCCTGTAACCTTTTCTTCTACTCCTTCCCCTACAACAGCATTCCAGTCGCCCATGACTATTAGATTTCCGTCCCCCTTTACATACTGTATTACCCTTTCAATATCCTCATACACTTTCTCTATCCGTTCATCTTCAGCTTGCGACGTAGGCATGTATACCTGAACTATCGTTGTCGGTGCTGGTCTGCTGTCGATTCTGATTAGAACAACCCGGTCACTGAACTGTTCACAGTAACACTCCCTCTGCCCTGCCTTCCTATTCATAACGAATCCTACACATGTTATACCATTTTCTGCTGCTGTTGATATTACCCGATACTCATCTGACCAGAAATCCTTGTCTTCCTTCCACTTCACTGAGCCCTACTATATCTAGATGGAGCCTTTGTATTTCCCTTTTCAGATTTTCTAGTTTCCCTACCATGTTCAAGCTTCTGACATTCCACGCCCCGACTCTTAGAACGTTAACCTTTCGTTGATTATTCAATCTTTTTCTCATGGTAACCTCCCCCTTGGCAGTCCCCTCCCGGAGATCCGAATGGGGGACTATTCCGGAATCTTTTGCCAATGGAGAGATCATCATGACACTTCTTCAGTTACAGGCCACATGTCCTGTGGATACACGTTACGTGTCTCTAATGCAGTAGTTTCCATTGCCTTCTGCATCCTCATGTCGTTGATCATTGCTGATTCTTCCGCCTTTAGGGGCAATTTCCCACCCCTAGGGAAAGAGAGCGCCCTGAACCTCTATCCGCTCCTCCGCCCTCTTTGACCAGGCCGTTGGCAGAATGAGGCTGACTTCTTATGCCGGAAGTCTTCGGCCGTCAATGCTGATTATTTATCAAAATTTAGGCAGTGGCGGGGATCGAACCCGGGACCGAAGACGTTTTTGATTATGAATCAAAGACGCTACCCCAGTCCTAAGAATCGATATGTCTCCGCTACACTGAGTGGATCGTCATTAAGGTAATGTTCTAGTGCCGGATGAATGGTACGATGCCGACAGAAGTGCATGACACACGACTTTGCTGCTGAAAACTGGAAGTTGTGGGCTAGAGCCCATGACTGTGCCTTGTGGATTGCTCCCTGCAAGTGCCGCTCAGCAGCACAAGTATTGGAGCAACAGTACGAAATGCAGAAGCCGTCTTCATACGGAGAAGGGGAGACTGACGGCCCGACAGCTGCTGCTAGACCGTTAATGGCCACTAAAAATAGACATACACTCAATACAGAGCCCTGCGGGACCCCATTCTCCTGGATATGGGAGGAACTATGGGAGGCACCAAATTGGAGACGGAAAGGAGGGAGCGATAGGAAATTTTCTATAAAAATCAGGAGCGGGCCCTGGAGACCCCACTCATGTAATGTAGTAAGGATATGATGTCGCCAGGTCGTGTCGTGCTTCTCTCTTGAACAGCGCTGTCACTTCCCCAAACTTATCCTCAAGATATTCAACAGAAAATCTGAGGCTTTAGGTAGAAAGGAGTTCCCGTCCATTCTGCTACAGACTAAATACCGAGGCGTATATGGCTCTCTTCTTTCAGCAGCCCTACGTTCCTCCTATCGTGTAGCGAGGGAGGGAGACGATTTAAGGTCATATCTGTCAGCATTGCACTCGATCTGGCCCTTCTCAGAGATTGCTGGTGCCGAACAGTCACCAGCAAGAGATGACTTGGTACGCTTCATTGTGGGTCATCTGCCCTGATGCCGCCCATTCCGATCAGGAGCTCTCCCCATGGCCGCCACCCAGCCACAGTAAAAGCCACCTGGCAAGATGGCCATTGCCAGGCGTCCTGACAGGCATCTACTCCTTGGCAAACGTGGGGAGTTAACAGCTTAGGCATCAGCAGTGCGATCCCTGTATTGTAAGGGGCTACCAACAAATGGGTACATGACGGCCCCGCCACAACGGACTGGCTACTGTGCTGGATATTGGGCGCAGAGAAATTCAATATTTTTATGCGGCAGAAAGAGGACAGGAGACAATGGAAGAAGATGACATACCCCGGAAAGTGTCCTCACCCAAGTGGTTGAATTGCAGGTGGAGATGCAAAGCAATGCCAGAGGTTCAGGAGATCGAATCTAAGGGCACTATGGATATCTCATGCACCACGTAAGGCGTCCTTCCCGATATGGTCACAACCCTTGTACAATTTGGAAAATGTCAAGTCAAACCATAAAATAGGACCTCAACATATAGGGCCGAAAAGTGAGAGACTCCTTTTAGTCGCCTCTTACGACAGGCAGTGATACCTCGGGCCTGTTCTAACCACCGGTCAGTGTGACCTGGGTAGGAGGAAGCGATGCCGTTATGTTTGACTCCAAGGGTCTTTTCATACCATCCGTAAGTTGTTTGATCTGTTGGACTTGAAACCGAGCGACTTGTGTAGGTGGCATTTCTGGTCTAGCCAAAATACAATTGAAGCAAATTCTAAGCAAAAGCGAAAGCAGAACACTGCACGACAACAAAATACACTATGAAGACCGACAGTTGCCTCCTTCCAGAAATATGTCAACAAGAACACGTTAGTAAACAAAAATAATGGTGGGAAATGGTCAGATCTGAAATAAAATTACTCTCAAAATTAAACAGCACTTTCAAAATTTTCTTTTTCCTCAACACCATGTTACGACTCTAAGCGCCGGCTCTAAACGTTATGCTTCTGAGGGGTAGACTTGTGTACAAAATACTGTTCTGTTCAGAAAGATGCATGGGAACTGAAGCGTAAATCTAACATGGATGGAATAACAGTCATTACCGTAAAATAGCTATATTGTAGACACTCGCCTTTTAAGCTGAAGATCTGCATTTGGTGGCATGCACATTCTTAAGTCTCTGAAAAGCAGTTGTGCCTGACTGAAGTACCAGTTCCACAAAGCTAACTGTCCTAGCCACGTGCTGACGTCTCTGAAGTGAGGTAAAATAGGATAGCGATGTATGTCACTCTACCGCTAAAAGTAACTCCGTCGGCACCATCGTAGGCTAGAATGGCTGGGCCCCGAGGTGTAACTGGGTAGTAGCTGGCGAGTAACTGGAACTGCCGATACAGACAACGCTTAGCTATTCGGTTGAGTCTCGCGTCCTGGTGGCACTGCCGCACTCCCGTCATTCGGAGTTGGATGGCGTCCATAGCATTAACCGATGCTGGAGCACGGCCATCGCATTCGTTCTACCTACTTCGGAGTCTTCGACGATGAAAGCCCCCGTACGGTAATGAATGTGCAATGATACCACTTTTTTCTGTCATCGGTTTGATGCGGCCATCCGCGAATTCCTCTCCTGTGCCAACCTCTTCATCTCAGAGTTGCACTTGCAACCCACGTCCTCAATTATTTGGTGGATGTAATCCAATGTCTGTCTTCCTCTACAGTTTTCGCTCTCTACAGTTCCCTCTAGTACCATGTGAGTCATTCCCTCATGTCTTAACAGATGTCCTATCATCCTCTCTCTTCTCCTCATCAGCGTTGCCGTTCCTCTCCGATTCTGCGCGGAACGTCCTCAATTCTTACCTTATCAGTCCATCTAATCTCAAATGCTTCGGTTCTCTTCTCTTCTGTTAAGTAGTGTGTAAGCTTAGGGACTGATGACCTTAGCAGTTAAGTCCCACAAGATTTCACACACATTTGAACATTTTTTCCCCTGCGTTTAACAGTGGAATTCCCGTTGCACTCTTAATGTTACCACCCTTGCCTTTAATATGACCGAAGGTTGTTTTGACTTTCCTATATGCTGAGTCTGTCCCTTCGATAATAATTTTTGTTTCGATTGCTTCACATTTTTCATGCAACCATTTGATCTTACCTTTCCTGCAGTTCCTATTTATTTCATTCCTCAGCGACTTTTATTTCTGTATTCCTGAGTTTCCCAAATATTTTTCTACTTTCATCGATCAAATGAATTATTTCTTCTTTATCCATGGTTTCTTTGCAGTTACCTTCTGTGTACCTACGTTTCTCTTTCCAACTTCTGTGATTGCCCTTTATAGAGATGTCCATTCCTCTTCATCTGTACTGCCTATAGAGCTATTCCTTATTGCTGTATCTATAGCTTTAGAGAACTTTAAGCGTATGTCGTCATTCCTTAGTACTTCTGTATTCCACTTCTTTGCGTATTGATTCTTCCTGGCTAATATCTTAAACTGCAGCCTACTCTTCAGTACCACTATATTGTGATCTGAATCTACATCAGCTCCTGGGTACACCTGACAATCTAGTATCTGATTTCTGAATCTCTGTCTCACCCGGCCTTTTCCAGGTATACTTCCTCCTCTTGTGATTCTTGAACAGAGTATTTGCTATAACTAGGCGAAACTTGTTACAGAACTCAGCTAGTCTTTCTGCTCTCTCATTCCTTGTCCCAAGCCCATATTCTTCTGTAACTTTTTTTGTACTACTTCCCCTACAACTGCATTCTAGTCTCCCATGACTATTAGATTTTCGTCTCCCTTTACGTACTGTATTACCCTTCCAACATCCTCATACACTTTCTCCATCTCTTGATCTTCAGCTTTTCACGTTTTCTAGTTTCCCTACTACGTTCAAGCTTCTGACATTCCACCATCCGATTCGTAGAACGTTATCCTTTCGTTGATTATTCAATCTTTTTCTCATGGTCACCTCCCCCTTGGCAGTCCCCTCCTGGAGAACCGAATGGGAGACTATTACGGAATCTTTTCCCAATGGAGAGATCATCGTGACACTTTTCAGTTACTGGCTACATGTCCTGTGGATACAAGTTACCTGTCCTTAATGCAGTGGTTTCCATTGCCTTCTCCATCTTCATGTCGTTGATGACTGCTGATTCTTCCGCCTTTAGGGGCAGTTTCCCACCCCTAGGACAAGAGTGTGCTCTAAACCTCGGTCCGCTCCTCCGCCCTTTTTGACAAGGCCGTTGGCAGAACGAGGGTGACCCATAACGCCGGAAATCTTCGGACGCCAGTGCTGTTTATTAATGATAATTTAAGCAGTTCAAATGGCTCTGAGCACTATGGGACTTAACTTCTGAGGTCATCAGTCCCCTAGAACTTAGAACTACTTAAATCTAACCTAAGGACATCACACACATCCATTCCAGAGGCAGGACTCGAACCTGCGACCGTAGCGGTCGCGCGGTTCCAGATTGTAGTGCCTAGAACCCCTCGGCCACTCCGGCCGGCAATTTAATCAGTGGCGGGATATGAACGTGAGGCCGAGGACGTTTTGATTACTAATCAACGACGCTACCCCAAGACCACGGGTGCAAACCTGTCATAGAATAGTAATTCACACTGCCTATTCGTTTGGTTTCTTGCATGCTTAGCACATTATTTTAATCAACACGCATTTGGTACGCTTTTAGTCTTGGTCATAGCCACATTTATGCCTAAAGCGAAATGTCATATTTTACTGTATTGCCTGCAATATGCATGTTGCACAATTATAGAATTTGAAGCAGAAAATAGCATTGTCAAACTTATTGTGATAGTACACAGTCGTGACTAAGACATTAATTTTAAAGGCTACTTTAAAAGTGGAAAGAGTATTGTCGCATAGAATTTTTGGTGACGTAACTGCATACCAGGTTACAGCTCACTCATCATCTTGCCCATGCACATAGGCAACCAACCCATGTGAAGGAAAGAGCATTGGGTTTAACGTCCCGTCGACATCGAGATCATTAGAAACGGACCACAAGCTCGGAATGTATCAAGGACTGGGGACGAAATGTGCTGTGCCATTTCAAAGGCAGCATCCCAGCATTTGCTGGCAGACAATTAGGTAAATCGCGGAAAACCTACAACCCGATGGCCGGACGCAGGTTTGAACCGTTGTCCTCTCGAAACAAGTCCGGTGTGGTAACCACTCACGCATGTGACTTTTTTCCCCCTGCCTCCGTAGGACTGTCAGCGACCTTTCAGAGTGTACCAGGCGTAAAACTACATGGATACTTGGGAGATTGCGCTAAACTTCTGTGCAGTATTTGTAATGGTTGCACTGAGACCGCCGCTCGTCACTCTTTAACCATTGCTATGCGCTTAACTTGTTGCTGCAACGGGCTACACACATGTATTGCTATTTTAAGTAGTTACTGTTCACATGTAATATTTTGCATCTCTTTACTGCTGGAAAACGTCCGCAGAAGTCAAAATAATTTGGAACCAAATCCGGGCTACGCCGTCTCAAATGTCGCGTTTCCCTTAGCGTCCCTGACTGGGTGCTGTGTGATGTCCTTAGGTTAGTTAGGTCTAAGTAGTTCTAAGTTCTAGGGGACTGATGACCATAGATGTTAAGTCCCATAGTGCTCAGAGCCATTTGAACCTTAGCGTCCTAAGAGGAGTTAGCTTTTAACGTTCTGAGATAAAAGATTTCGACATTTTTCAGGACAGGGAGAAGCTCAGTATCGGTTATAATATCATCTGAATTTTACTGCAGATCTCGATTTCAGCTAAAGGTGCTGCTATCATCAGTGTGTAGTCATGTAGCTTCAGCATAATTATATGAAACATGTTACAGTATAAGAATGGCTTGTACAAGCATTATTCAATTGATGCTTGTAAATGCCAATGATATATTGAAATACGTGTCGTTATAATTTTGGTGAGTGTAAATGATTACCTGCAATGCACTGATGGTAGCTGCGCTGTTAGCTGGAATCTAGATCTACAGTAAAATTCACATTATATTACGACCGATTTTGACCTTCTTTCTATCCTGTATTACATCGCGGTCGTGTACAATTATTCCTTTTGAATCAATCCTGACTTTTTTTCTGTTGAACGATAACACTTTGTATACCGTTATTTTGTTTACTAATTATTGTGGGAAACCCATGTCTCATAGCCATTAGGTCGTTCTCTTCTGTATTGTAATAACAGTTGTGGAGTTTCTTGGTTCTCTTAAAGGAGCACTAGAACCTAATGCGCACAGTCATATAGTACCATTAAGGTTACCTCGCGGAGGACGCAGTGGAAAGTGGACTATACATCGTGAAACGTTGGTTTTCACGAACTTTTTTTGCCCACTTACTGGGCCAGTTTGCATGGCGATGGACAAATGGACGTTTCTTTCATCAAATGAAAGTTTCTACTTCCGTTCGTTAAGGAAATAAATAAATAAATGAAATAAGAAGTAGTTATTGACACAAAGTACTAATATATGACTCATCACTTTAGTTTCGTTTAGAGCACATTTTACAGGTGAGTAACAACACAGACTTATTGACAGCCAGCAGGAGTTGCCGTGCAGTTCTAGGCGCTACAGTCTGGAGCCGAGCGATCGCTACGGTCGCAGGTTCGAATTCTGCCTCGGGCATGGATGTGTGTGATGTCCTTAGGTTAGTTAGGTTAAATTAGTTCTAAGTTCTAGGCGACTGATGACCTCAGAGCATAGTGCTCAGAGCCATTTGAACCATTTGAAATTATAGACAACCGAGAGAGGTGGCGCAGTGGTTAGCACACTGGACTTGCATTCGGAAGGACGACGGTTCAATCTCGCATCCGGACATCCTGATTGAGGTTTTCCGTGATTTCCCTAAATCGCTCCAGGCAAATGCCGGGATGGTTTCTCTGAAAGTGCACGACCGACTTCCTTCCCGAAACCGATGACCTCGCTGTTTCGTCTTTTCCTCCAAACAACCCAACCCAGCTTATAGACCGTAAGAACCGTTTGACAAACAAGGATTTTTTCTGGTTTTATCCTCATTTTGAGTAGTTAATGTTACACACAGGCAGTGTGGCCTTATTATCATCAGTGGTCCCATATAAATGTACAGAATGAGCCTATATAGCGACAACTATATTTAACTTCCGCTCCATTTCACACTACATCAAAACAGAAGTCACTTTCAAGGCAGTTTTGAGATTTAGTTAATCTGGAGACGGAATGTTAGAGGCTCACTGTTTCAAGAACATATTCAGCGAAAACATTTGCATACTTTTGTTATCGTCATAAGCAGCATATCATTCTTTCATGACTTCCGTGTTACACACATGCTTGTTATAGCTCCTACATTCTTCTGCTTGAAAAAAATTTTTATGGGGATTGAAAGAAGAAGAATACATTTGATTGCAATGAACGTTTTACTTCGGATAGAAATACATTAAATAATTATGGCCTCTAAACGTTGACAAAGACACTCCTGTATCTCATGAGCATGTGACAGGAGTGTTTTCTTCTAGCAGTCTGCATGAGAGTTGAAACTTAATGTAACCCAAACGCTGAAAAACAGACGCACATGGCTAATCACAGTGCATATATCAAGCGAGTCATCGACTTTACTGTTACTTTTGTATTTGAACATGCACTGTTCCTTCATATTTTGTCTGGCATATAAACGAAAAATAGCTCCAACCCCCGGTTCCTACCAAGGTGTGTGGGAAGCTTGCCTTGGTTGTGAGGTAAATGTCCGACCTTAAATCCCCACCCAAATGATTACCTCTGCCACTTCACCAGCTGCCCTGGGCTTGGCTTATAAGAATGGGCTGCTCAATGGGTCGGATCTCGAAGAGGCGGCTCTACCCTTCGGGGTAAAGAATAAGAAGCACACAAAAGAAGTGCAATGTGAAATAATAGCCGATCAGTCGACTGGAAACATTACAGGCTAACATGCTAGTCAGTAAAACACAGCACTGTCCGTCTTCGAAGCAGACGTGCACATCCCAAGTCTCGTGTGACTGGGTTAATCCTGTTGAAATACGTTACCCTGCTTTGGCAGAAGAAGTGGAATTACCACGAGCTGTAGCGGTTGCTTTTCCGATTGGCTGTAATAAGAACGTTACGAGACCACACAAACCACCGCAGTTGGTGTTTATGGTCAATGTCCCTCAACAAAGCAGTGACCGGAACAGTATTACAATTACGTATGCAGACTATAGGGCAAGTTGAATCTGGACACATCATAAAACTCTACCTTTACCTACTCGTCGTGACATAATGCGTCCCCATTCCCAATCAAGTCTGATACACTGTGGTTCTCTAACAATAGAAGATCACGAACTGGAATGTGCCTTGCTGGCAACACGGCGGTCACACATTGTGGGGTGGGGGGAGGGGGCGCATTTTGAGGTTCACTATTAATACAGTCTGATACAGCTGTCTTAAAGCCACTAATTTTACAAACACTGATGAGTACGAATATTACGACCACCTGCTTAACAGTGAATTGGTCCTCCTCTGGAACACAGTGTTGTCACGATTCTGCGTGGTATGTATTCGACAAGTCAGAGCCATTGGTCAAGATAAGGTGAATTTTGTGGGCGACATATCAACGTCGATTCAGCGTCATAATCCTCGAACCACTAAGTTAACCTGCACGAAGATTCTGTTGTTACCAGAAAAGGTACGAAGGGGGACTCAAAAGAAACCGGACTCCGAGGGCGCTGCCACTCGTAGACGTAGTGCTGGGTTCTCACGATAGATGGTGTTAGTAGAGACCTTCATGAAACAGCTGTGCAGACGGCGTCAGTGTAGAGCTGAACGTGCAAGTGTGGCATTGTGTTTCTCTGACTGTTGGCGGATTACCTCTGCGAAGTCGTTATGGTAACTTTAAAAGAACAAAGAGCGTGTGTGAAATTTTGTTTCCCGCTTAAAAAAACTTCAACGGAGACACACCAAATGCTTCAGGAAGCTTTCCAGGAGGACGCTATGAGCCGCACACAGGTTTTCGAGTGGTTTGGGGGCTTTAAACTTGGTGAGATGTGTGTTGAAGACCAAGGTCGTTCTGGACGCCCTTCAACATCGCGAAATGAGGAGAACATTGAAAAGGTCCGCCAAAAGATCAACGAGGATCGTCGCCAAACGATCGACGAAATTTCAGCAGAGACAGGAATAAGTTGGAGCTCGTGCCAGCGGATTTTGAGCGAGGAAAAAAAAAATGGTTCAAATGGCTCTGAGCACTATGCGACTTAACTTCTGAGGTCATCAGTCGCCTAGAACTTAGAACTAAGTAAACCTAACTAACCTAAGGACATCACACACATTCATGCCTGAGGCAGGATTCGAACCTGCGACCGTAGCGGTCGCTCGGTTCCAGACTGTAGCGCCTAGAACCGCACGGCCTTGAGTGAGGATTTGCACATGAGACGTGTAGCTGCTAAATTTGTTCCGCGCCTTCTCACACAGGAGCAAAAAACCATCCCCATGAATGTGTGTCAGGACTTGAAAACAGAGATTGCACGTGATCCAAACTTCTTGAACAAAGTCATTACAGGGGATGAGAGTTGGTGTTACGGGTATGACCCAGAAACCAAGCAAACGTCAAGCCAGTGGAGGACTCCCAACACTCCCAGACCAAAAAAAGCAAGGGAAGTGGGGTCAAATGTGAAGACGATGATCATTGTCTTTTTTGATGTTCGTGGAATTGTGCAACGAGAATTCGTACCCCCTGTTAACCAGCACTTTTACTTGGATGTTTTAAGGCGTCTGTGAGAGGATGTGAGGAGGAAACGCCCAGAACTTTGGCGATCAGGTGACTGGTTTCTGCATCACGACAACGCTGCAACACACGCGGCCTTACGAGTGACCCGCTATTTGGCATCTTAGAGGTAGTCTGTCGTTCCCCACGCTTCGTATTCGCCGGATCTAGCCCCGTGTGACTTTTTCCTATCTACACGAATGAAAAGAAACGTTAAAAGGGGAGCGTTATGACGATGTGGAGGTGGTAAAAACAGCTTCGCGAAGGGCACTGGACAATATCAAACTTAAAAAGTTCCAAACATGCTTCCAACAGTGGGAAAAGAGACTTGACAAGTGCATCGCATGTAATGGAGAGTATTTTGAAGGAGACAAGTAATTTTGGAAAAAGTTTCATCAATAAATTTTTTATGACAACAATCCGGTTTCTTTTGGGTCCCCCCTCGTATCTACAATGAAGAGGATGCTTCCTCTTCATTGGTCCGCAGTAATACGAATCGGGAATGAAATTTTCACTCTGTAGCGAAATGTGCGCTGATATGAAATTTCCTGGGAGATTAAAACTGTGTGCCGGGCCGAGACTCGAGCTCAGGACGTTTGCCTTTCGAGGGCAAGTGGTCTTTCAACTGAGCTACCCAAGCATGACTCACGAGCCGTCCTTGCAGCTTTACACCCGACAGTACCTCGTCTCCTACGTTTCAAACTACAAAGTTCTGGGAAAAGAGGTTTCGTTTCCATTCACCCACGGTACAGTTACGATGATCCCGTGAACACTGTCATCTAATTGACGATGTAGCTGGATCAACATGGGGGCACGCAATAGTCGTCTGCTATGTTGTGTCATGTTCAGGAATGTGTGTTGATCTGTGTGCTCCAAAACACTTGTGCCAGCCTGAGCGCTGTAGTCTGTCGTCAAATCTTCTACATATTTCTTCCTACTCTACTTCACAGAGCGGTGAAGCTTGCAACTTCCACACTCTACGCCGAGGTATGGACGTTCCACACCTCGTCGCCTGCTCGTGGTTACACCACCCGTCAACCACTTCCCTTAGATACCTACGACAGTGGCACGCAAACTGCCGAACTGCGTCGCCGTTTCCTAGATGTTCGTTCCCAGGCATGGGTACAAAAACCTGCCCTATGTGAAAGCGGCTTACGTCAGTGTATTTCCCCACTTTCGGTCTTTTACGCTGCTTCCTTAGCACAAATTCTCAATGTCCTCGGAGCATGTATCGCTTAAAAATGCTTGCAAGTAAGCTTCAGACGCTTGGCCACCAGTTCCCAAACAGCTCCAAACCCATTAGCATACAACGATATAGTTACGTATAAAATACTGTGCGAGTACGTTAACTACGCCACGATTCCGGTACATCTCCCTGCGCTGCTAATCTAATGCTTCGGGTCTTTAGGGTGACAGGGGAAAACCAATGCACAATTAATTGGCTTTATTCCCACGTATTATTCAGCAGCGTATGGAACGCTCAGCCTATAGATGTACCTCTTACTGGGTGTGCCTGAGTACTGCTCCATCTATATTTAATATCCACATTGGTTCTTGTATTCTGTCTAGATTGTTTTTATGGAGACAGGTAATGTGTCTTCAGTGCAGTGGTTTTTAAGAACCCTCTGAATCCTTAAGTCGTTGATCATCGCTGGTTCTTTTTTTTTTTTTTTTTTTTTTTTTTTTTAAGGACAGTTTCCCATCTCAGAGCAAAGGGGGTGCCTCAAATCTTCTGTTCGCCCCTCTGCCTTCTTCAACAAGGCCACTCGCCGAAAGAGGGGACTTCTTATGCCAATAGTGTTCTTCCCCCCTTGCTGAAGATTTTTATTCAAAAATTAAGCAGTGGCTGGGGTCGACCACAAGACCTCGGACATATTGTATACTAGTCAAAGGTACAACTTCTAGAGTACTTAACTACCTTAATATTGGGCTCTTTTATAGCTATTCACACATTGTGCTTTCAGATACACAGCTATCAGTTTCTTATATGTTGATGATAATGTGGATTTGCGCAAAAATTGAGTCACTCTTTACGTCACTTTCAGCAGATTAGTTTCTTTTACCTTATGCACGACGACACAATTTCCTCTTCAATTAAATTTTAGTGACTAACGTTAAAAAAGCACACATGCGCACGTACACATGCAGATAAACAATCTGATGCATAGAAACACACAATTGAACAGCAGCTCGACAATAGGCATGCTGCCACAGCCACAAAAACGAAAAAAGACGTCCGCACCATACATTAAAAATATAAAGAACTCTTAACCACGAATGTGTCTATATGTGCTAAAAACATAAAAAAGGGAAAATTATGCGCCCAGCGTATAGGAGAACACATGAAGTGGAAAAAATACCATGCGTGTTAAAAAGTACTTTTATAATATGGGTACTGTCTGTGACCTCTTTACACCGCCAAGTAATCGAAACCACAATGTTACGGTGACAACCTATGATGCTTTTAAGTGAATCGAAACGCGTTTGTGGAAATAAAACATATTACAGCCGTAAAAGTCTGGGTAATCCCCATGTAACTTCAAAAAAACTGCAACTGTGGAAGAGAGACGTGAAAAACAGAAAGATAATACACGTAAAAAACGGTGAGCTGATTCCATTGATTCTATTCTGATTCATTTGCCGGCATTAGATACTATCAGTGGAGGGAGAAAGGCATGTTCAATGCGCATCCAACATTAAAAAGTGCTGTTCCAGTAGGATTCGATATTAATAATGAAAACGTGTTCGAGTAAGTAGCATGTCTCTTGAAACTTGTTTAAATATCGGGAAGTTTGTTCACTGCTTTTAAAATGTCCTATAATTTCGTGACATTTTTTAATTATATCTGTTACCGTAGCTTTTTGAATATAACATCATGACTAACAAGCTGCAGCGTATGAGCTACGCATCCAATATAAGCAAAATTTCCGCAGCGCATGGCTGCTTGCATATTAAAAGTATTGCGCAGATATCTATGTGTATTTTATTTGTTAAATTAAATTCGGCAGTGATATGGTTAAGTTTCTTTGAAAGACGCTGCCCTGTGTGATTTTGTTCCAAGGCACTAACCACCAGTATAACATTTTCCCTTCAGGGCCTTTAACAAAATAGGCTGGTCAAAACAGCAATGAGCACATCTTTGCTGGATTACTCCATATTCCAGTGGTAAATCTGACCCATTCAGCCTTTTCTAAAAGAAGTACGACTTTTCCTTTTACCTCTCCGTACGTCGCCATGTCGACGATAATGAGATCCATAATACTTTTGTCGATTGGCAGCGATATCGGATGATTATCAGGCCACGGCGTAGCTACATTTTTCTGAATCATATCCGGTGAAGTCGATTGACTACCTTTTTTTGGATTTGGATTGGATTGTTTGGGGGAAGAGACCAAACTACGATGCCATCGGTCTCATCGGTTTAGGGAAGGACGGGGAAGGAAGTCGGCCGCGGCCTTTCAAAGGAACCATCCCGGCATTTGCCTGAAGCGATTTAGGGAAATCACGGAAAACCCAAATCAGGATGGCCGGACGCGGGATTGAACCGTCGTCCTCCCGAATGCGAGTCCAGTGTGCTAACCACTGCGCCACCTCGCTCGGAGATTTCCTTTTTTTCTTGCGAAGTGTCAAATGTCTCTGTTTCTGTTTTGATCAAATTCTGGTGTTTTTCATTTGTCTTACTATATGCAGCCCATTCATTTTTGGGAAGTTTTGACGAACGGTATGTTTTTTTTTTTTTTTTTTGATAAGGCACTACCAAGAGACTACTGTGATTTACTACACACTGTACAAGTTGCTTTATCATTGTTTTTCTAAGAATATTCCCAGACGGATTTAGTCTCATATAAGGAATACCTGGAAGAAAAGATAAAAACAAATACATCTTTCAACAATCACTAGCCCCAACCTAAGTCGAAGTTTGTACTAAGGTGACTAGACAGCGCAATAAACGCACTTGAATACATAGAAAAAGCCAATTTACCGGTATAAATGCTCGTGCTCATCACACCCACATTTTCCCACGGAATTCGAATCCCAACCCCTCGGTTTAGCACTTCGGAACGCGAACCACTACACCAGAGAGAGCGTGAATATGAACTGTTGATTAATTTGAAAAATAATCCATGCACTTACAAGAGTACGGTCAAAGTGCAAACGACATCGGTCTTCAGATTATTTTCGACAGACGTAGATCGATATCGTCGGCCGATTGGGTGGTCACAGTGCCTCCTACCGTATTGGTCGATTACACGGGTTACCGTATGTTCGCTTCGCATCAGTGAATGTGGTCTATGAAATGGATATTTCACAACTTTTTTAGCAAATTTTACACTAAAATACAGGTTAATAAAGACACGGCAATTCGCAACGGCGAAGCTGTTCTTACTAGAACAAAAAGCAGAAAATCTTATGCGTTCTTTAAACTTCTCCAAAATTACAAATTTCTTGGGATTTGACAAGTTAATCTATTATTATTTCTAATATTTTTATTAGTATTACTTTTCCGAATTATCCGTTGTGCCAGGAGGTGCCTGCATGTCTTGAGAATTTATTGTTCGTCCTAAAATTCTAGCAAACAGTAGCCAACGTTGTTGAAACAAAACACACTCTTTTTTCTAGAAGAAAATATGTGAGGCGAATAAATACGCCATTTCACATACTGTTCAAACGATCTGACTGAATAAAAACGTATAACATTCGAGCATCGACCGTATTTAACAATAAGTATGTAAAGATGAAGAAAAACGGAACTTCCTACTTCGGTTCTTCAAGTACATAGAGCAGTAGAACACCAAAACGACACGTATTTGTCAGATACCTCTCCTAACCAACAAAACGCTCTTTGGCTTAAAAGTTACAATTCTTTCGTTAGTTTACAGACCACGTGTCGTAATGCCACTTAAAACTGTTCATTCCTAAAGAAAACAATGACATAAGATCGCAACCTTAAAATACATAAATGTGAAGGAACACAAGAAGACTATTTTGAGCACCCCATAATAAATATGCATTTACTTTTAGAAATTAAATGCAATGTAGTGCTTACTGACGATTTCAGAACATTGATGAACATATGTCGCAATAAACCGAAAATCATGGTTCCAAAAAGCGGCGCAAATCGTTGTTTCTTTAGTGTCAGGCCCAACAGTAAGGCGTAAATATCTTTGACCTTAAACTGAAAGATAACTAACTAAGGAAGTGAAAATAAAAATGAGTAATTGTGGAGATCTCGTGCGTCAGTGCGTACCCCTCCGCGTGCGTTACATCTCGGAGACCTGAGAAAATCGATTGCGAACAAGCGCCAGCGACGCGAAAACTCGTAGCAATTAGAGTACCAACCTGTATACTTTCTGGTGCAGATTAGGCAGCGTCATTTTTGAGATTAGTTTCATTGAAAATTTTTAAAAAATGTAGAGCAAAATACTTGCATAATCTAACCCTACCCCGGCGCCAGGAATGAGCGCTGGGAATGTAAAACATCGGAAAAGTATAAATATCAGTATGCACTTCTTCTGTTAAAGGTTAAACAGGGTATCTTTTGAGATTTTTTTAGAAATTCCAAAAAGAAGATGCACACAGTCTTTTAAATATTGTTCCTTCTTTGCCATTGTTGTCGATAACAAGGGAATATGATGCGAGTTGAAACAATCGAAATGCACATGTCCAACTTCGGGATATATCGCAAGTACATAAATCTAAGGAATATACGTTGTAAAGTTTTTCTAGTTCCTTGAACTGGGTGGAATGCAAGACCACGGGTAACGAAAACACAGGCCGGTGTGTAACAAGAGAATGGCTTCCTCGCAGTATTGCCGACAAGTGCGCCACTTGCGCTTCGAAGTCCTCACTTGCTGTAGTGTAAACAGCCGGAAAGTATTAAAAAAAACACGCAGGTTTCGTGAAAACACTAAGCATAAGATGTGGTACATATTTATATCAATGAATACGAAATGAAGAAAAAAGTAAATCCAGCTAAGACACAATCATTCAATGAGTGAGACACTGAAAAATCATGTAAATAATTATTAGAATGCTCAGAACGGATATAATCATTCACAAATCAGTTGCAATCACTACATGTCCACTGCGTTCTCAAGGTCTGTTCATTATAGTGTCGCACACTGACGTAGTATTGAGAAGTAGATAACTCAACAAAATAATGTGAAAACAATACTTACGTTTTTTGTTTGTTGTGTGCTTTTCATGAATTCTTCTTCTCGGTCAAATAAAAATTTTTGCTGTCGTATTATAAAATACCGATGTAAATAATCTAATTCGCGTACGAACATGTATTTACTGGCGATGGCGGCCGACCGACGCAATACAGTGTACTCTAGTCTGCCCCAAGTATATGAAACTTCGCGACTGTTGCAATTTAATTGTAGGGTGTTCGCCACGTATGTGCAGTTCTAACAGTTAGTTCAATTTCGGGGCCCCTCCCGCCGTAGGTTAGAGTCCTCCCTCGGGCATGGGTGTGTGTGTTGTTCTTAGCATAAGTTACCTTAAGTAGAGTGCAAGTCTTGGAACCGATGATTCAAAAATGGCTCTGAGCACTATGGGACTTAACATCTATGGTCATCAGTCCCCTAGAACTTAGAACTACTTAAACCTAACTAACCTAAGGACATCACACAACACCCAGTCATCACGAGGCAGAGAAAATCCCTGACCCCGCCAAGAATCGAACCCGGGAACCCGGGCGTGGGAAGCGAGAACGCTACCGCACGGCAACCGATGAACTCAGCAGTTTGGTCCCTTAGGAATTCACACACATGTTTCAATTTCGGAACTTGCTAGAAACCTTCGGCTTCGGTCAAAACGGCGGCATATTTGGCCGAAGCCGAAGATTTAGCGAAGGTGGGATTTTTGGCCGAAGGCGGCCGAAGCCGAAGCCGACACTAAGCGACCGGTCGGACACTAAGCGAAAGGCGCCATCACAGCTGTGAAGTAAGTAAACATTATTGCGGACTATCTTTCATGCATGTTCTCTTTCCTGATAGCAATGGGATTTCGCAGCATGATAACTGTCCATATTACATGAGCAGCATCTTGCTACCGTGGTCTGAGGCGCAGGGTAGTGAATTCACGTTGATTTCTTGACCACCAAATTCAGCTGATGTAATCCGGTGGAACGCATCTGGGGTGCTACTGGACTGTAGCTCCACACCCACAAACCAAGGGCCCGAAAATTACGGCAAACTGGTGCCACTGGCCAGTTTTAAGGCACTTTACGTGTCCCATATCGAACTACATGCATTATGATTCTGTTAAAAGGTTAGACAGAGATTTTACATAGACATGTAACGCACTGTATTCATCGAATGCATCATTGGATATGAATGGATAATTTCTCAGTAATGTGAAAAAATACGATTCACAACATAAAAACTGTATCACTGAAAAAAAGAAAAAAAGAAAAAGAAAAATGTGAGCTCTGCAGGCGTCAGGAAGTCCATCTATCAAGTCTTCGTGTGACATTCGAACATGAGGTGATGATGTCCACCGTGTCATACTCACAAAATCGTTTTTAGTCCAGATGGTAAAAGCAAGTGATTGACTTGCCTTGTCATCAGCCAGTAGGAGCCATAAATGAGAAAAAAGAATTAAAATATAAACTGCACAAATAAAATTTACAAGAATTACTTAAATACTGTGTTCTGTCTTCACACTGATCTTTTAAATGAATGTGAAGAAGCATTAAAGCATATATTGAACAGAATCAACCATCTACTGAGTACCGAATGAGAATAAATCAAAGAAGGACGAAAGTAATGAGAAGTAACATATATGAGGATAGCGAGAAACTTAACATCAAAATTGGTAATCATGAAATGAAGGAAGTTAGGCTGCTATCTAGGCAGCAAAAGAACCCACGACGGCTGGAGCAAGGAGGCCATAAAAAGCACACAGGAACCGGCAAAAAGGAGCATTAATGACCAAGAGGAATATACTGGTATCAAACATAGGCATTAATTTGAGAAATAAATTCCGGATAACATACAATGGGAATACAGTACTGTATGGTAGTGAAACATGGATTGTGAGAAACAGGAGCAGAAGAGAATCGAAGCATTGCAGATGTAGTTCTACGGAAGAAAGCTGAACATAATGTGGGCTGATAAGATAAAGAATGAGGAGGTTCTTTGCAGAATAGGCGAGGACAGGAATATGTGGAAGATACTGGCAAGAAGAAGGGACATGATGATAGGACATCTGTTTAAACAAATCTGTTACAGGAAGACAAAACGTTGGAGTACTTCCAGTAGATAATTGAGGACATAGGCTTCAAGTGCTACTCTGAGATGAAAAGGCTGGCACAGGAGAGGAATTTGAAGTGTGCTGCATCATACGAGTCGGAAGACTGAGGACTCAAAAAAGAAAGAAAAACTACTGCTAAAATACTGGGCTATGATTGGAAGTGGAAAATCTTAAGTGTGTGTGTGTGTGTGTGTGTGTGTGTGTGTGTGTGTGTGTGTGTGTTGCTCATGAGCCAGACTTTTGGCCGACATAACTGCTATATGACCTTCGGCGACTATTCAAGGTCAAAGTGTGCCTGTTAGGTTTGCTACTCCCTATTTTGTTACATACAGTTACACATGTAGCTGATACCTTACCATCTAGATTGTACTGGAATTTATACACCACTGTCATCATTTATCCCTTAGAAAATATGTCACCTTTGCCACACCATATGTGATAGTGTATTGTTTTTCATAAGAAGTTAGAAACTGGTGCTCAATACTCGTTACTCATTGAAGACCTCACAATGATGAAATATTCATTTTAGATCACTGCTTCCTTTTCCCAAAAGGATTTAGGATAACCTGCAGTCAGCATGTTGTAATCAGCGATTGCTTTAAATCCTGTTACCTATACTTCTGTTGTTTTCAAGCTCCCCCACCCAACCCCCCCCCCAACCCCCCCCCCACCCCCCACACATGCTATGGCCCTTGTCTGTACTTCCATCAGCAAGAGCCAGGATTGTGATGAATGCCATCCGAATAGACCGTCGTCTGCATGACAAAAGGTAGCCATGGAAAAAGTGCGTGACGGCTGCTGTGGACGGTACAAGGCCATACATAACAATGACTGCCCGGAGAATACAGAATGGAATCCCGCGTAAGCGATGGGTGCACGGCCAAGCGTAGGAACCAATTCGACAGCGCTATCTCTCAGAAAAAGTCGCGGGAAATGGGATGGAAAAATCGTTTGACTTCTGGCGATTGATCGCTGGCGATCGCAGGCAGAGGGTACATTTGAAATATGTGTCTCTGATGCGTAGGAAGGACACGCTGAACGGTAAATGCCTGATATCTGAAGCCTGTTGCCGCGTTTAAGAGTCTGACATAGCGACTTGGCTCTGAATTTTCTCACTCATTTTGATGATATGACATCGTTTTCATCTCCGTGCAATCAGTAATTATTACAAGGGTTCAATCTGAATAAAGGGAAAGCTTTGTAGCCCTTCTGAATCAATATATGAATGTGTGGTTACTAAACATTCCCGATTCGAAACACTACTGGAGCCAAGGACTGTTTTCTGAATGACAGTCTGCAGGCATCCAAATTGTGCCATAACTTCATAGCCTCATGAAAACCGAGTCTACCGTAGAAACGTTGCTATGTTATTAGGGTAGCTCTTGGATCCACGTTTTGCTAAACGGTGTGTCTTAGTAGTATGAGGTTATCGGGGGGACGGGAGCGACAGTTCTACATCTACATCTACATTGATACTCCGCAAGCCACCCAAAGGTGTGTGGCGGAGGGCACTTTACGTGCCACTGTCATTACCTCCCTTTCCTGTTCCAGTCGCGTATGGTTCGCGGGAAGAACGACTGTCTGAAAGCCTCCGTGCGCGCTCTAATCTCTCTAATTTTACATTCGTGATCTCCTCGGGAAGTATAAGTAGGGGGAAGCAATATATTCGATACCTCATCCAGAAACGCACCCTCTCGAAACCTGGCGAGCAAGCTACACCGCGATGCAGAGCGCCTCTCTTGCAGAGTCTGCCACTTGAGTTTATTAAACATCTCCGTAACGCTATCACGGTTACCAAATAACCCAGTGACGAAACGCGCCGCTCTTCTTTGGATCTTCTCTATCTCCTCCGTCAACCCGACCTGGTACGGATCCCACACTGATGAGCAATACTCAAGTATAGGTCGAACGAGTGTTTTGTAAGCCACCTCCTTTGTTGATGGACTACATTTTCTAAGCACTCTCCCAATGAATCTCAACCTGGTACCCGCCTTACCAACAATTAGTTTTATATGATCATTCCACTTCAAATCGTTCCGCACGCATACTCCCAGATATTTTACAGAAGTAACTGCTACCAGTGTTTGTTCCGCTATCATATAATCATACAATAAAGGATCCTTCTTTCTATGTATTCGCAATACATTACATTTGTCTATGTTAAGGGTCAGTTGCCACTCCCTGCACCAAGTGCCTATCCGCTGCAGATCTTCCTGTATTTCGCTACAATTTTCTAATGCAGCAACTTCTCTGTATACTACAGCATCATCCGCGAAAAGCCGCATGGAACTTCCGACACTATCTACTAAGTCATTTATATATATTGTGAAAAGCAATGGTCCCATAACACTCCCCTGTGGCACGCCAGAGGTTACTTTAACGTCTGTAGACGTCTCTCCATTGATAACAACATGCTGTGTTCTGTTTGCTAAAAACTCTTCAATCCAGCCACACAGCTGGTCTGATATTCCGTAGGCTCTTACTTTGTTTATCAGGCGACAGTGCGGAACTGTATCGAACGCCTTCCGGAAGTCAAGAAAAATAGCATCTACCTGGGAGCCTGTATCTAATATTTTCTGGGTCTCATGAACAAATAAGGCGAGTTGGGTCTCACACGATCGCTGTTTCCGGAATCCATGTTGATTCCTACATAGTAGATTCTGGGTTTCCAGAAATGACATGATACGCGAGCAAAAAACATGTTCTAAAATTCTACAAGAGATCGACGTAAGAGATATAGGTCTATAGTTTTGCGCATCTGCTCGACGACCCTTCTTGAAGACTGGGACTATCTGTGCTCTTTTCCAATCATTTGGAACCCTCCGTTCCTCTAGAGACTTGCGGTACACGGCTGTTAGAAGGGGGGCAAGTTCTTTCGCGTACTCTGTGTAGAATCGAATTGGTATCCCGTCAGGTCCAGTGGACTTTCCTCTATTGAGTGATTCCAGTTGCTTTTCTATTCCTTGGACACTTATTTCGATGTCAGCCATTTTTTCGTTTGTGCGAGGATTTAGAGAAGGAACTGCAGTGCGGTCTTCCTCTGTGAAACAGCTTTGGAAAAAGGTGTTTAGTATTCTCCGTCCATGTGGGTTATGACCAATTTTACAGAACTTAGCAAGGAAATGCTGACATGTGAATCCTCCTTCACTAGTTGTAAACAGGATATCCCACTATACCTAAAAAGCATGCTTTCGTGTGAAATATTCTTGCTGAATGAGACACCCCACTAAAAGTCACAACTTGAAGGCTGTATGATTCTCCACTATATGGGAAATCCTTCTTCCCAAAAGTCTTAGTGCAGAAAAAATTTCCAGGCCCCTAAAGTAAATTATAGCGTATAACTATAGGAAACAAATACGTACAGATTAATTGATTTTAAACAGTTGCGAAACATTTCTATGTTCTGTAGCAAAGAGTATCATGAAGATACAGCAGTCAAGTTGTTGAATAGAATTCTTATAACTTAACAGAAAAGTGCCAATGTAAAAATGAATATTATGGACAAATACAGCCTAACATTCCCTTGAAGCACCAGTTCCACACAGATAAAGTGGAGAGACATAAAAATGTAAGTAAAATGACTCACCAGAGATTTAATCATGGAGTGTGCACCAGTCATCTCCAACAGCAATACTTACGTCTGCGGTGTAATTATTGCTGTAAATGAGACATAATAAAATGAAATACAAACATCAAAAAAAGTTTTGCATCACCCCGGTTCCTAGAACTCCTGAAGATAAGTCGTTGACTGTGATAACTGTATCTCAGACACAGTCCCTTTGGCTGTTCAGATACGTCACTAACCCCACCCAAAGATGTAAACAACCATGCATTAATAGCGCCTATTAGACGGAGGGGGTCCGACAGCCGATCAGTTCCAGGCATTCCACCAGGAAGGAGGTACTGTAGTTCAACCGTGCCTAGGTGGTCAGTACCTCGGTTAGATCGACTCCGCATTGTTACTTTGTGCCAGAAAGGGCTCTCAACAAGGGAAGTGTCCAGGCATCCCGGAATGAAGCAAAGCGATGTTGTACGGACATGGAGGAGATACAGAGAGACAGGAACTGTCGATGACATGCCTCGCTCAGGCCGCCCAAGTGCTACTACTGCAGTGGATGACCGCTACCTATGGATTATGGCTCGGAGGAAGACAGCAACGCCACCATGTAGAATATTGCTTTTCGTGCAGCCACAGGACGTCGTGTTACGACTCAAGCTGTGCGCAATAGCTGCATGATGCGCAACTTCACTCCCGACCTCCATGCCAAGATCCATCTTTGCAACCACGACACCATGCAGCGCGGTACAAATGGACCCAACAACATGCCGAAGGGAGCTCTCAGGACTGGCATCACGTTCTTTTCACCAATGAGTGTCGCATATGCCTTCAACCAGACAATCACCGGAGAAGTGTTTGGAAGTAACCTGGTCAGGCTGAACGCCTTAGACACACTGTCCAGTGAGTGCAACAAGGCGGAGGTTCCCTGCGGTTTTGGGGTGGCATTATGTGGGGCCGACGTACGGCGCCGGTGCTCACGGAAGGTGCCGTAATGACTGTACGATATGTGAATGCCGAGAGTGCGAACATACGGGCAGCATATTGGCGAGGCATTCATCTTCAGGGACGGCAATTCGTGCCCCCATCGCACACATCTTGTGTCCTTCAGGAAACGACATCGCTCGACTAGAGTGGCCAGCATGTTCCCCAGACATTAACACTATCGAACATGCCTGGTATAGATTGAAAAGCACAGTTTATGGACGACGTGACCCACCAACTACTCTGAGGGATCTGTGCGGAATCGCTGTTGAGGAGTGGGACAATCAGGACCAACAGTGCCTTGATGCACTTGTGGATAGTATGCCACGGCGAAACAGGCATGTATCAATGCAAGAGGACGTGCTACTGGGTATCAGAGGTACCGATGTCGACAGCGATCTGGACCATCCCCTCTGAAGGTCACGTTGTATGGTGATACAGCATGTAATGTGTGGTTTTCATGAGCAATAAAAAGGACGTAAATGATGTTTATGTTGATCTCTATTCCAATTTTCTGTACAGGTTCCGGAACTCTCGGAACCGAGGTGATGCAGAACTTTTTTGATGCGTGTACAATACGTATTTCCTTTGCGTATAGGGTGTGTGCAAATCAGCACTCGGTCAGTTTGGTTTTAGGAAAAGTAAAGTCACGGAGAGACGATTCTGACGTTGTGCTTGATAATCAACGAAGACAAAAATCATTAATTCAAGTTCATAGGATTTAATAAATTAGAAAAATCTTTCAACATTAAAAAATGGTGAAAGATGTTTGAAATTCTCAGGAATACAGGAAAAGACGGGTAGGTCACAGTGTGTTCAAGAACCAATAATTGAAGGCTAAGAGCGAAATATTCGGACCAATAAGGGGGTAAGAAGGGAATGCAGTCTTTTGCCCCCTACTGTTCCAACTACACGACGGATAAACAAAGGCGAAAAATCACCTACGCCACAGAAGTGAGATTCAAGTTCAGTGTGAGAGGATATTAATGATAAGATTCGCTGATAACTTTCCTACGCTCAGTGAAAGTGACGAACTACTGCAACACCTATCAAATGAAATGAACGGTGTAGTAAGTGTGCTGAAAGTAAATCGAAGAAACATGAAAGTAATGAGGAGTAGCAGAAGTTAGTGATAAACGTAATAATAGAGTCGAGGTCTACAAAGTAAGCGAAGCGAAGCAATTCTGCCAAACAGGAAACAAAATAACACATCATGGACGAGGCAAGGACATAAAAAGCAGACTAACACATACAAAGAAGACATTCGTGGTCAAAAACATTCTGTCAGTATGAAACATCGGCGTGAAAGGACCGATAGTAGGTAAAAATCGTTGGGGAAAGCAGAGACTTGAATAAATCCAAAATATAATTTGGAACATAGCGTGCGTGTGCTGCTCTGAGACAAAGGGGTTGACACAGGAGAATTCATGGTTCTTGCTGTTGTATACCATGCTGGGTACACGTTAGGACCTTTACGTATGTGATAAGGTATTTGACGATCGGATGTTATACTCAGACGCGTCTTATTCTTATGTAATACCCTTCAGCGGCAACTGATAGATGAAGCTTATCCTACTGCATTTTTACACAATCTGATAATGCCTCGCAAGAGCTACACTCGTAGTTGTTGCTAATAAAATCACTCGTAGTTGTTGCTGATAAAATCACTTGTGGAGCCGAGACTGTTTTCATTCAAAAATGTAAAATACGCACAGTCGCTGTCCAAATTGACATTACCAACTAGTAATATTTTGTTTCTGAAGTAGATGCATTCCTATCGTTTGCAAATGGCGCTACTAATCATATTTTTATAATTAACCGCTGTTAGCGAGTAACGTGTGATTTGACTAATGAAATACATTTCATAAATCAAGAGTAGGCCCTACTGCAACATCGTTTTCGTAATCATTAGCCACTTCGATCACTTTCTGATGTCGCCTCTTTGAGTCGACGTGGAACATAGAATCTCTGCAGCTTCTTCCATTTGTATCTCTTTTGAATTATCCATTGCCAATTGATTCCGGCTTTGTCCTATCTCGCCGGTGGTCTGCTACTTGGTCTTTTTTGGTAAATTGGGTTTCAATCTAGTGCTTGTTTCGGCTACCATTTCACGGTATTCGCTCTTTGCATTATGTCACTGATCTTCGTTGTCTGTCTGATATCAACTGCTTTCTTTCTGTGTTTCTTTGAGTGGCCCAACATTTTCCATACCTCTGGACTACTATTAGTTTCCTATAAATGAATTCATTTAATTCACTAAATTCGTTTAATTCATGTCGCACAGCCGTAAGTTTTTACTGGTAGTACACATTCTTCAAGAACTGTTTCCTCCAGCTCGGCCAACATCTTAGATTTCAGATCTGAAGAATAACTTCCATATTATAGCCAGCCTAATTTAATACATCGAAATGTTTCTGGTTTTATCTCCTTTCAAATTTAGCAGTCGACACAGACACATTCTGTGACCCTTTGCAGTTGCGTACTTCCAACATATATTTCCCACCAGTGTCCATTCATTCATCATGATCTTTGCTTTATCGTAGTTAGGGAAACTTCAGATCAGACTAAGGCAAGTTCATTAATCAATATTTGAAGTTCTTCTACATTATTTACAAATAGAACGATATATCGGTGAACCTCTGGTTACTTAATCTCTTTCCCAGAATTTGGATTCCCCTCGTTATCCAATCCAGGGTACCTGGTACACGTACATAGGAGACAGCGATTACGCATGCAGGGAGAAGGAAAGACTCCACATTAACAGATGCAAACTATCACTATCAAACAACTGGAAAGAGAGATTTAAAAGACCAAATAACATGTAAAGGGAAACATGAAGTGAGATCACGGAAGTACCTAAATTGTGAACTGAATGAAAAGAAAAATCTCTCTTACTAATTGAATACAACTTGTCTGATATGACAAATAAAAACACGTATAACGGTTTTCTCGATGAATTATTTATCCATATGTAACAGCAAACATCTAAGTTCTTTTTCGTACGTGCACGAAATTTGGAAATAAGCTGTTGTCGATATAAAATTCGCACCGTTTTATAAATTCAGAGGATCACATTCGCAATTTACACCTACCATGCTTGTTGTGTTCTGTGAAATTTCACTAATTATTATTAATGTGGTTAGCATAAGCGTTTATAGAAATAAACAAATCTTGTTTGCAGTCTGAATCCTACGGCAACGACAATTGTTGATTCATCAACTGCATCGACAATGGTGAAACGTGCTTCTCAGTATTAACTTGATGAGGAGTATAGCACGTAGAAGTCACACTTCAATCCCTTCCACAGACTATATAAAAGCAGCGATACGTAAAACGTGCATATTTCAGTTGCTGGGCGCATTTCGCCGGGACGTAATTGCATTCGCGATGCTCTCGGAAATACTCCGCAGAAACAGGTCGGGCGGCGGGCCACAGCATAGCTCTGCAAATCTCTTGAGTAGCGCCGTTTGCTGGCATCCGCTCATTGCGTGGATTCTCCATCGATCTGACTAAATGAGGACGGAGTCTCTTAACGCTAACATTATTTCGCTAGCTACTTAACTGACTCCTCCAGCCAACTCTGCATTTGTGACTCGTATCTCTTTCACGTTCATCTTATGGAATTGAGATCATGCACTGTACCTTCCTCTACTGCTAGTTCCCATTTTGATGTTCAGACTCTAGGGAGCACGGTTATGGTTCACTGAATTGCTCCTTCTCACTTAGAAATCAATTTTTCTTTCAAATTTATCTTTTACACTCTACAGTTTCAGTCCAACTGGTACTGTTTGGTGTTGGCAAGCCCTATTTACTTCACAGGAGCATTATCGTTTCCCTTGTTTCACACAGTATCCACGTCAGCAGCACTATTCGATGTTATATGCTAATCGGTATGACGAAATTTGTCTTCAGATTCTTATTTATTTACTTTTTACAATTTTTTCTTTTAAATACTCGGAAGACAGTTAGTTACTTAGACGGTTTTTTTTTTACACGTGATGGCTGACAACTCTTCTTTATGAAAACGGATTTTAGTATCCAGTGGCCGGCCAGAGTGGCCGAGCGGTTCTAGGCGCTACAGTCTGGAACCGCGCGACCGCCTCGGGAATGGATGTGTGTGATGTCCTTAGGTTAGTTAGGTTTAAGTAGTTCTAAGTTCTAGGGGTCTGATGACCTCAGCAGATAAGTCCCAAAGTGCTCAGAGCCATTTGAAACATTTAGTATCCAGTGCCTATAAAAAAGGCACACGATTTTAACCTCGTCACAATGATATCTGATAGGGACACACAAAAAACTTACACCTCGAAAACTATGGTTCTCGTTTGTGCTGCGGTGTGCAGGGGCGAGCAAGGAATCGACTTTTTTTTTTTTTTTTAAAAAAAAAAAAAAATCTGTTGTGGGTAGGAACGCACTGCGGCAGTGCAGTTTCCTGTACGTACCTTCCCTGTTTTCTGTATCATAATTGAAAAGGTTCAGAAACCATATTACACACGATAATTTTGGCCATTCAGCAGGTAAAACGCTTCACAAAGGATGTTTTGTGCACTGCCAACACTGTCCGCACACCTGTATTCGGAGGTCACCTGCGTCCCCACACAACTTAGAAACGATAGTGATTTTTGGGATGAGGAAGAAATGGTATTATTGATTTCATTGTACAGTGCAAAACAATAACTGATCAGTGCTACGCCAGACTTCTGTATCAAGTAAATGGAAGGACGGGCGTCGATGGAATCTCAATAAAATTACCAGGACATTGTAAGGTCATTGTCAATATGAAAACGGAATATTTGAAATACGAATTGTTGGAATCTCCACCCTTCTCGCTAGATATGGCACAACCTGGATCCCACATTCCTGTAGATCTAAAGAAACTTGTGGCTTGTAGAAGATTTTGAACCCAGTTAGAAGATTATGACAGAAGTATATTCGTATTTTTCAACCTTTCCAGTACCACGATGTGGGAATTGGTGGACTTTGTACGAAGGACTCTGAACTACAATGGGACTATACCAATGCTTTCTTTGATATAAAAATGAAAGTTTTCGGCTTCTAAGCTTAGAAGGTCTCCCGTTACCTAGCCAGAGAAGTAGTTAAAACACAGGAAGGGCAGTGCACAAATACACAAAGCAAGATACAGTTCACAGCGCTTATGAAGTACCATTTACGTAAACGTCATCAAACACTATGTAAGGCAACACAGTGACATTTACTTTAGTTTCTCACTGCAGACGATACCTATGACCTCCATCGACCCGCTTCTGTGACTGCTGTTTCCTTTGTGATGTGAAGTTGTGCAACCACGTTTCAAACTCCCCAGCATACCAATTGAATTCGTTTTAAAATGGTCCATACATTTATGAAGACTTCTTTTTCGAATTTGCCTTTAGATCCGTCTCCAAAAACATTCAGCATTATCGCTTTTTATCTTTAACTATTCATATAATAGGTGCCTACTATTTCTTTTGTTATGCCTATCATGTGAATTATTTCCTACATCTCTGAATACCGGATCCCACAGTCATAGTGTACCTATTCTTGATGGTTTTACATTCTTCAGACAAATCGTCTACAAGACAAGACGTCTGATATGTTGCAAATATAGATATTCCGCTAGTGATACATTATTAAAAATAAAACATTTGTGAGCCACAGTATATCTGTTCAATTTGTCTACGGAAAATTAGCAAATCGAGCTTACAGTTGACTTAACTTATAGTAGGATCGCTGTCCAGGTAACAAAGACAAATTTTAATCGGTATCAGCGCTCCTGTGTCCCAAATTAACAACTTTTGATAATCACTTTATTATATTAGTTAATATAGTGACCGAAAAGGGTATGCAGCAGTTGATTGCAGTGGTAAGCCGGGACGGACCGTCATTATATTTGGCTTACCCATTGACAGTGAAGCAAGGGGGGGGGAGAGGGAGAGAGATGTTTATTACGTTTTTCTGGTGTATCCATTGCCATAAATAGTGACAAAAATGAAAATGATAATGTTAAAAATGATCGACGAACTACAAAGACCCAAGGATGATGCTGTAGACACATGATACGATATTTAGGTGAGTGATTTTGATTCAGATTGAACTCGAGAGGTAGCCATAGGATACAGGAAGTGAGGTAGAAATTAGGACGAATTAATCGACGGGGTGTAAGTGGCTGAGTTGAGTATGAATGCAGTCGTGCAAGGAAGGTATTAGTTGAATTTACCGTGGCAAGATTTTAAGAGATTTCGGTCTTACACCCAGTAAGCAGATATTAATAAACTATCCAGTTGCTCAGTGAGCGTAATGGCATTCGAAATGGAAGAAGAGAAGGCCGAAATACTGAATTCATTATATCGATATTGTTTCACTGCGGAAGATGGGAAAACAATGCCTCCTTACAATAATTGTACGAATGCCAGTATGACAGAAGTTGAGATAACTTGTCTTAGAATAGAAAATCAAATAAAATCGTTCTATGGAGGAAAAGCAGCATGACCAGATGAGACACCTGTGAGATTCTACAGAGATTATTTGAAAGAAATTGCCCCTCTTCAAACAGTAGCTTATCCTAGGTCGTTGGAACAATGGAGGATACCAAGCAATTGGAAATAAACACAGGTCATTTCCGGTTTCAAGAAGGTTTGTCGAACTGGTGCACGAAACTACGGACCTACATCCCCGACGTCAGTTTGTAGCATGATTATGTACTGAGCTCAGGTATTACGTGTCTTCTTTGAAAATATCATCTATAAAAACCAACGTGCCTTAGATAACAGAGTTCTTGAGAAACACAGCCTATTCTGTCAACGAAGTTGAAAACGCAGTCGACAAAGATGTCCAAGTTGGCAGCGCGTTCTTCAGTTTTGGAAGGCATTCTATATAGTGAACAAAATACCAGCTTACCTATTATCAGACCATGTTTGCAACTTCATGGGGGATATAACTTAATACGTTAACGTTACTCTTAACGGGACGTCATCTACAGTTGTAAACGTAGTTTCAAAGTATTTCAAAAGAATTTGGTCATCTACAGTTGTAAACGTAGTTTCAAAGTATTTCAAAAGAATTTGTCCTGGACAATTAATATTCGGAAGGTACATATAAATTATCTGGTAGATAATGTTGCAGCTCTATGAGGTTTCACGCAAAAGATGGTGGCATCTGAAGCAAGCCTGCAACACCAGAAGACCGGCGACTGATAAATGGTGAAGTAACTGGCAATTGACTCTGAACGTAAATAAATGTAACGTATTGTACGTAAATATGCGAAGAGACCCATAACTGTTCGATTATGCTATTGATAAAACCGAATGGAAACAATATCATCTGCAAAATATGTAGGAGTAACCATGTGAAGCTACCGTAAGGGGAAAGAATGTATAAAACAAATTGTAAAAAATAGCAGATGATAGGCTGAGATTCGTTACAAGAATTTTAAGGAACTGTGTTTCATGCAAAGAAGAGGTGGCTTTCCAAACATTTATTCGAACAATGCTTGAGTATTGTTCATCAGTCTGGGATTACCGAAAACAGAAGATTCAATGAGATGCAGTAACTTGCGATAAGTTATCGTTCACTAAGCGCAAGAGCATTTACAACACACAGTTCTAGTGTCCCATGAAGCTTAAATTCAGCGCACCCTCTGTTGCAGAGTAAAAATTCATCCTGGAAACAATCCCCCAGGCTGTCGTTAAGTCATCTGTCAAATATACCTTTTCCTTCAGGAAGCTAGTATGTTGGAGAACTTCTGTGAAGTCTGGAAGGTAGGTGAAGAATTACTGGTGAAAGTAAGACTGTGAGGGCGGGTTCTGAATCGTGCTTGGATTGCTCAGTCGGCAGTTCACTTGCCTGTGAAAGTGAATGGTCCCAGTTTCGAGATCTGGTCTGGCACACTGTTTTAAGTCAGGAAGTTAAATTTTTGTTGTTGCAGGGTTAAAATGTGCTTCTTTTTTCAAATCAGAGCAGAGATTACACAATTTCACCTCACTAACATCCTAAAGCAGTTGAAATTGCGACAGAACCATGAAGCAGGGTATTACTAAACGAGGAACTAAGGACAAAACAGGTCAATAGCTTATGAAAATCCTCACTATCTGTACAAAAACGAAAAAATATTCTTTTCACTTATGTTGTAAAGCCACATCCATTCTCATTTCATTAACTATTGATGATCCTTAAAAAATTACATTATTTTGTTGGAGAAATCTATACGTACTTGCATATCAAAGATTAGATTTGTATGTTAACAAAAAGGTAAATTACTCTCCTCTTTGTCAAAGGGTAATTTCGATATCCTAAATTGGTTGTGAAACACAATAAATCTTATGAATAGTTCTTTATCACCGTATTTAAACGTGCACGTGCGGAAGTCAGTGTGCACAACATAAGGGCGTTGCTGCAGTGGACGTGCCGCCATTGTTACCAAATGTGTCGAAACAGGACCAACGTGCTGTTATTCTTTCCTTGGCTGTCGATGGGCAAACTCTGGTAAATATGCATTGGAGAGTAAGAAATGTGTATGGACGATTAAGGCGAGACGTCTGGGAAAACTGCTACAATAGGTGCTGCTGCTTTTGATCACCACTTATACAATCCATTATGTTGATGCGAGACATATACGTCTCCTCCCAAGTCAAAAAAATCAGTATGTTACCTGCACTTCGTATGCACTGCACGTGAAAACATACGTCTCCTCCAACCGACTTCCTTCCTCCACGTCCCGAGTGACAGTGCGTTCCAAGCTGACCTACCTCGCAGATCTTTCAAACTGGAAGATGCGGAGCACGAGCGCCGCTCTGTGACCAGAGAGGAGATTTTCGATGTACAGTCCGCAGTCGCTACAAGCCGAACATGGTTCGATCTCCCCAGAAAGTCCACCCCCGTTTATTCCCAATAATATAGTTGGTGGGGGGGGGGGGGGGGGGGAGGGAGGAGAAGAAACAAGAGCTCCTGCCTCGCTTTCCTTGATCTGGATGATGTGCGCCCTCAACGAGGTTTTACCACTGGCATCATTGCGCGACAAAAGATTAACTTGGCTCAGGACCCTGAGGTTTCGGCCAGGCCCATGAAATATGGGCCGAGCTTCTTAGAAATACCCTTATCGCTGTCGCCACTGGCACTGAAGTTACGAACTAAATCTTTGTCCTGGCTATAACGCCTCATTTGGTAGCGGTGAGCACGTTCTATATTGCCCCTGGCCTTATCTGTATTCCTTATCACTGATGCTCGACAAGTTGGCCAGAGAGGAATTAAGAGAATAGGCGAACACTTAAGGAGGCCTGGTAGCCTTCAAGGGAGCAGGCTGCCCACTTGGTCCGAGACCTGTCGCGGTAGATAATTAGTGGCCTTGACGTCTCTGTTGACCTTTCGGTGTAAGACGACTGAGGATAATAGAGGGTAGTACAGACATGCTTGATGGCGTAACCAAAGCAAAAGCGCTTACGCTCTTTCAACACAAAGGCTGGTGCGTTATCACTCAGCAGGGCTTCAGGTGCCCCAATATGGAAATGAACTTGGAAAGATGGTGGATAGCAACCACTTCAATAACCCTCTTACAATAAGGACAAATGGTTCAAATGGCTCTGAGCACTATGGGACTTAACTTCTGAAGTCATCAGTCCCCTAGAACTTAGAACTACTTAAACCTAACTAACCTAAGGACATCACACACATCCATGCCCCAGGCAGGATTCGAACCTGTGACCGTAGCGGTCGCCCGGTTCCAGACTGTGGCTCCTAGAACCACTCGGCCACCGGCTCTATAGGGACAAGCCAAAGGAAAAGGGAATAGGCATTTACCACAACCATCACATAATGATTCTCTCCTTTTGTGCGAGGAAGAGACCCCACGTAATCTATAAACAACATATTCGTGGGGTGTTTCTCTCGTTCAGACTGTAAAAGTCCTTTGCATGAGTTGTGATTGGGTTTTTCCTTCTTACGTAGCTCGCACTCCCCCACTAGCGATACAAAATAATGTCTGCCAGATTATATGTTGCTACATCTTAGTGATGGTCTTGTGAAGCCCCAAATGCCCCCCACGTAAGAATTCATAAAATTAAAAAAGAAATGGAAGGAACAAATCCCATAGGCAAACAAATCCTGACATCAGCGGATCTCCCGACATCCCGACAAGCTATTCCCTTCAACAGATACAAGGTACCCGTTCCCTGACCAGCAAACTTTCTCTAATGGGCCCCAAAGAGGGTCCTGGTCCTGTTTAGACTTAAGGTCGGTAAAAAGCCTGAGTACGCAGGCAACTACTCCACAAACAGAATTCAAAAACGAGGAGTGGCACCTACCAACTCCCTCCGCCTCTTCCTCGAACATGTGACTAAGTGTGTCGGCTACCTGATTGTAAAAACCCTTAATGTGCTGAACTCTGAAGCGGAATTTGAATATCCTTACTGCCCATATGGCGATGCTAACGGTCTTTCTAGGTCGCGCTAACACCGAACTCAAGGGTTAGTTGCCCGACTCTGAATCATACTCCCTGTGCTCGATATAGAATTTAAATTTCTCAAGGGCGAAGAGAATGGCTTAGGTCTCACACTCATAAACCGAATACTTTAACCTAGCAGCAGGTAAACTCGACGCGTAAGAGATGGGACGCCTTTCCCTGGATCATTCCTGCAAGAGCACAGCCCCAGCGCCAACCGACGCATCAGTGTGGACAAAGAAGCCTTTCTCGAATGGTCAAGAGTGGCTGCAGCAGCCTGCTGGCTCTCTCCCAAACCAAGATCTCTCCCTTTTAATACAGACCTTTAAGAGGCGCGGCGAGCTGAGTAAAATTAGGAACGAATTTCCGAAAATAATTGGCCATGCCGATAAATCCAGCTGCCCCGTTGTTATTCGTTGGGGAAGGAAAACTTCATCGGGCTGAGATGAGATCCTGGTCAATTCTAATCCCACCGCTCGACACAAGATGACATATCCAGTGTAATCTTGGACAGCTTAACGGTTAACCCAGCTGCCTAAAGCAGTAACAATATTTCCTAGAGATGACACATATGTTTGTAAATGAACGGCTGTGTACAAGAACATCATCAAGGTAGCTGTAGACGTAGTTAAAGGTCGACCAGGACATGATCCAACGGGCGAGACAGCACAGCGGCCCCGGTGGATAAGCGAAAGGGCACCTGACCGGTGGAAAATGAAATAACATGCTTAGAATCTTTGGTCGATGGTATCTGGTAATAGGTAAGCCCCACAAAACCAAGTAAAACGATTGTACAGATCAGGAAGCGCCACCAATTCCAGAATGACTTTTTGATTAAGTGCCCTGTAATCAACAACCGGCCTGTAATCCTTGTCTTGTCCTTTAAGGACCAGAATTAAGGGGGAAGCGGAAGGTGACGTGGTCGGCCTAATAAACCCGTCCCTGAGCAAATGCTTGACCTTTCGTCGTGATATCCTCATCTTGGGGTAGGGACGATACGGAGTTTGTCCCACCAAAACATCATCAGTTAAACAAATCTTTTTGGATTTTGTCCGTTACCCACAACTGATTAGTTATGTGCCTATCCTAACCTGCCCCAGATAACTCACATTAAACTCGGAATGAAACGAGCTAAGCTAATTGACATTGCTAAGAGTACGCCAAGAACAAAGGGCTATCTTCTCTGAAGGACAAAACTTAAATAAGATTGTCTTGCTACCAAAAGCCAGCAGGAAACCAGTCTGATGAATAAATCACCACAGAGGGTGAAAAATTCCTTACGACGGATATCTTAATAGGTCAAGGAAGTTCACTTACCACAGGCAACCTCTGGCTGTTCACAGCCCGACATCTCTGAGAAGTAGGGCACAAAGGAGGCATTTTACATAAACCACTATATTCCAAATACCAATCCAACCCAATCCAATCCAATGACGAAACGGAATTCCTCGTATCCAAAAGGCTGCAAACAGGTTCTTGATTGATCTGTGTACATACATACGGAGCACAAGAATTGTTAAGAGCGAGAACACAAGCACAGCAACCAGGAGACTTGGGCTTGGGATTAATAAACTAATTATACAACAGGCCACACAAATGGAAAAAATGGTCGGTATTGCCGGCCGCAGTGGTCTAGCGGTTCTAGGCGCGCAGTCCGGAACCGCGCGGCTGCTGCGGTCGCAGGTTCGAATCCTGCCTCGGGCATGGATGTGTGTGATGTCCTTAGGTTAGTTAGGTTTAAGTAGTTCTAAGTTCTAGGGGACTGATGACCACAGATGTTAAGTCCCATAGTGCTCAGAGCCATTTGAACCACCATTTTTTGGTCGGTATTATTACACAATTAGGAATATTCTAAAAGAGTGTGGTGATTAGATATATTTAATTTGTTTAAATGTACTGCTGACAAAGGCAGATCTACTTTCATGACAATGTTTTGCGAACTCCAGCTCACAAGGCACACTTGGCTAGCTTCTGCATTGCTGTCGGGCGCATTATCCTCTGCTGCTGACAATACAGTGACCATTGTGTTGTGCGACAGATCAATTGTTTATTTTTGTCAGTAAAAACTATTTTATTCGCGATCACACATTGTTAGTTTGGCAAGCCGTAAGTGAGTAACTAGCATTTGGCATGTGCCTATCACTCTCCCTGAAGGAACGCACATCATTATTTTAATACTGCTCGGTTTAAGAGAAGGAATGAAATCCTTTGTTAAGTTTCCATTCCAGTCGCTCGTGTTAAAAATACCATGGGTTACGGGGATTCACCCAAAACTCCAACAGAATTGGCAATTTATTTTTGTGTGAGTTGTTAACGTTTTCTCATTCGAAGAAGCATCACCATTTATGAGTAACGGCCATATCTCTCTTGCTGGCAGGTGTAATTGTTCTTCCTTTTTTCAGGTTTACTTTCATACTAGGAAACTCTCGTTTCGCTAGCAGGCGATAACTCTTAAAAAATTACAGTCAATGGAGTGAAAAAATAGAAAGGTAAGTATAAGTACTGATATATCGCCATAAATAAGAAAGTTCCGTGTGTTTACGAATTGGAAAAATACTCTGCTTCTTGTGTGCTATCATTCGCCAGACTTTCGTTTCGATGCCTCGAGCGGTTAAGGAGTTATGAGAGACGTTGCGAGTATTTCGTTCTCGTTGGCGTGAGATCGGAAGTGAGTTCGCTACGTAGGATCTATTTTCTCGAGATTGGAGGCAGATAGAGACTTTCTTCCAAGTCTAAACAAAAATTCAACATGTTAGCGAAATTTCATACGCAGAAACATGTGGTGTTATACGCACCAGACGCAAAATCATAGTGACCACTATTTTTCATTGCAAATTTTTCGAATTTTGCGTAGCGTCTTACTAAAATGTGTACACAACAATAAGTAGGACGATTAGCGAGATGATGGGCACTCCGCCACGAAGCTGGCATATAACGCTACAAGCAAGGTAAAAATGAAATAGTTTTACTGAATATTTTCTGTAAATTCGTTTGAGAAAGATTACAGTGCGCGCGAGCTTCGTTTCTGTCGGTATGTGCAAATACGTGTACGCGTCTCAATATGCGTTGGACCCGTGCGACATGAGCGAAACGTGAGCTTTGCGCTATATTGTCGTGTCGCGTCTCACGTGCTATAAGCGTCTCAATTTGCGCTTAGCCTAACAGCAGACAGAACATAACCTTTTGAATAACATTACAGCTGCGTGTAAGATGGTAGTACCAAGCGTAAAATAAAGCCCTCAGTGAGAGAGAATTAATAATTAAGATTAAGGGGCCTTACTCACGGAGACAATAAAAAACACAATCAAACTTAGCAGTTTAAACACTCAATGAAGCGACAAATGAAAGTGTGCACTCCAGTGTATGCAGGACGTGTCACATGAAATTAATCCACTTAACATATAAATGCGCGCCGCCACAAAGTCGACACGTTACAGTAGCGAACTAGGAAGTTGAGACCAAACTAGACAAATAACGGATTTGACCATTAAATAAAGAACAAATTCAGTAGTTCTATAGGAGTGCACACACAACTTTCGTGCCTGTAGACAGGAGCGGGATCAATAAATTGAAGCCTGATATGGAACCGGACGTGAACCTCGAGCAAAACAGAAAACGCGAACTAAACAGTCACAGTACTTGTACAGGAAATGCCAATTACAGCTATGGTAAATGGCGATTCTCGGCTCACTCGCATCCTATAAACCAAATCGTAAGCTCACCACACAAATGTCTAAAACAATCCAGAAAGGAAAGCGTGCATCCGATAGTAACCGAGGTAATAATAGAATGCAGTTTTCACTCTGCAGTGAAGTGTGCGCTGATATGAAACTCCTGCCAGATTAAAACTGTGTGCCGAACTGAGACTCGAACTCGGGACCTTTGCCTTTCGCGGGCACTCTTCACTGCAGAGCGAAAATTTCGTTCAGGAAACTAGACCCAGGCAGTGGTTAAGCCATGTCTCCGCAATATCCTTTCTTCCAGGAGTGCTAGTTCCGTAAGCTTCGCAGGAGATCTTCTGGGAAGTTTGGAAGGTAGGAGACGAGGTACTAGCAGAATTTAAGCTGTGAGGACGGGTCGCGAGTCGTGCTTGGGTAGCTCATTCAGCAGAGCACTTGCCCGCTAAAGGAAAAGGTCCCGAGTTCGAGTCTCGGCCGGCACACGGTTTTAATCTGCCAGGAAGTTTCATAACGAGTTAATAATAGTTCTCAAATCAGGAACCCGCCTAAATATCTCTTCCTGGTATCTGTGGTACGCTCAGATCCGGTGACTTAACTGCCTAACTTGTACCAGCCAACAACTGCCGGCTCACTACTAGCCTCGCCGCCAGGTTCCAAAAAAATGGTTCAAATGGCTCTGAGCACTATGCGACTTAACTTCTGAGGTCATCAGTCGCCTAGAACTTAGAACTAATTAAACCTAACTAACCTAAGGACATCACACACATCCATGCCCGAGGCAGGATTCGAACCTGCGACCGTAGCGGTCGCCCGGCTCCAGACTGTAGCGCCCAGAACCGCACGGCCACTTCGGCCGGCCGCCAGGTTCCAACTCGGCCGCCTCACCCCGAGCGAACTTTCGCCGCCCGATCTCACTGCCATTGCCCTCATCTCCGATCGCCGCGTGCATCATGCCCCCCTAAAGCAAAGATGTTCGACTAGAGATCGTGGCGCTACCTATCGATCGCAGAATGCTTCATCTGCGACCGCCTTCACATTCCCAACGCTTGCACAGACTGTGACGGTAGTAATGTTACGCGTCATTTGGCAGGGAGAAGCGCTATTAAAATGGTACCATAAAAAACTATCATGACATTCGTCATACCGGGGGTTCTCAACTAAGTTACTTTTCAGGACAGCAACACAGGGCGCGCAGTAAACGCCGAGGTGCGTACGTTCAAATAGTTTCTATAAGTCATATAGCCCACACTTAATGGCGAATCCAAACTTCCTGGAACACACAAATTCACGAGTCAGGGAAGAATCGCGTAGGGCAGGACAGTAACAACAGAGTCGACTAACGCCAAAAAACTACATCACACGGCACGGCTCGACCACAGGAAAGAGGTGCCCTATCAGCGCACCGAAATCAGCTAATCATAATCAAAGTCGTTCCCATTGTAACGGTTCGCTCATAGTTAATCGGTCAAGACACAGTCCACGGGCACGTGACAACACACGTTTCCTCCAACAGACACCTTCCGCCTCCTCCCCGCTGACTGTCCGTTCCACATTCGCAAATCCCGCAAACTTTTCAAACCAGAAGACGCGGTGCAAGAGCGCAGCCCGGCAACTACAGAGAAGATGAACCAGATATTCGATCTACAGATCGCTCTCGATGTGAGCTGACACGTCTCATGGTCTAACATGAAACGAATATAACTGTGACCGTTAATGAAATGATAGTCAGCTGACAAATGAGGCTACAAGATGTAAATTAACCAGTTTTAACAAATAGTTTTCTTAAAATCGTTTGAGAAAGACTGAAGGGCAGGTACTGTGTGTGTGACGTTTTATTTGTATTGGAAGTGCTACAACTTGACTAACAGGTTGACCAGGGTTCTCTGCATGCGGCTCTAAGTGTAGTCAGTCAGCACTCACAACAACCGACCTTCTTTTTGTTATCAGACTAATGTAGATTGCGCAGTATAGATGTAGGTGTAGACTGGCAAACCATAAATAACGGGGGAGCTTATAGTAAAATTCGAGACGGTTATGCAACTCTCGTCGGACTGCGCCGTTCCGCCAGGAAGAAGGCACTGCTGGGAAGAGAGGCTGGCTGCTTCTCGAGGCCACGGGCTGAGCCTTCCCTAGCCGCTTCCGGCGCAACAGCCGGCACCGCCATTACTCAGGCTCTTCCGCGCCTTGCGGAACCGTCACGGGGATCTGGCTGTGGCCCGCTTAAGCCCCTAGCACGTAGGCTACCCCGCGGTACGTCACGCAGGCGCGGCCGCGCGGGCTTGCTTCCGTGCTTACAACACATGCGAGGACAGCCGAGCCACAGGTTTTGACCGCCGCAACTTGCCCTTCTTGTTTCTTCTGTCTCCTTTATATCCGGCAGTCGTCTCTTCCTGCTTGCAGAGGATTTGTACATTTCTTTAACCTGCTGATTTATTTATCCTTTTAAGCCCAGACATTGACAAATTATCAGTAACATGGAATACGCTGTGGAATTATTTTCTTTACTACCTCACATTTATCTCCAATGCACTGTGTAGCGAAGAGTAGCGAGCGACTGGAAAAGAGTGGGGGTAACTCCTGTTTACAAACTGGATAATGGAATTACTGACCAAAATCAATGGCGTCCGTCCATTGAAGATCCTAGAACGTCAGTCAGAGGAAAACGACACATGTGAAACATTAACAGTTACAAACAGCAGATGCAAGTGAAGAGGTAGATGCTGTTGTCCCAGATTTCCGAAAGGCATTCAGTGCAACTCCACATTGCCAACAATAAAAATCAGGGTGCTACCATACACAGTATCTTCATAATTAGGTGGCTCGATGGACATTTGATGAACAGAACATAGTACATTATACTACAGGGTGTAACGGGTCATCCCTCTCTAGCTTTACTTTTCGTCAACAGTAGTTGTCGATGCCAGTGTTATTTTTCGAGTTTTCGACAGTTAAGTATTATCTCAGTCACTTTTCTGAAAACTTCCATATAACTTTATACACAGTATGTTATATTTCCAGCTAAAATTTATGATAAGGAACTACTTTATAAAATATTTTAGTATTGATGTTATAATCAATAACTACTAGTTCTAAATGTACAGTTAAAATTATTTTTTTAGAAACACTTGAAATTAAGAATTATTTAAACACTTAAAAATTCTATTATAGCTACACAGTCTTGTACTGTTTACTATGTTTATTTCTGGATTCATTTATGAAGAAATAATCGAAATTAATAATGTAACGAAAACTAGTAGGACTTCATTTGTAAACAAAAATTGTTAACCATTTGGAATATTGTTATTTTCGCAGAGTGTGAGAGTGTCTCTTTCACAGGATCTGGATGTTAGCTTGTGAGATGCCTGTTGCACTTGTTCAGTCAATACAGGGACGGCTCATGCTGGAATTGTTCTCCGAAGATGTCCTGTATGTACTCGACGAGTACCCCAAGGCAAAACGTCGACATTCTGTAAGATATTTTGGGTTACAATAGCGGCACGTGGCGAGCGTTATCACTCTTCAAAACATTCCCTGGATTTCTGCTCATTAGTGGCAGCACAATAGTTCCAGCCACCAGACTGACAGACTGACGTACAAAATTGCATTCACGGTGCGTGGCATAACCGCCAGAGCACTCCTGCTGTCACACGAAATCGCACCCCAGACCGTACCTCCAGGTGTAGGTCCAGTGTGGTTGCAGGTCGTCAACTGTCTTCCTTCTAACCAACACATGGCCATCACTGGCACCGAGGCAGAACAGACTTTCATCTGAAAGACAAACAGACCTCCACCCTGCCCTCTAGTGAGCTCTCGCTTAACACCACTAAGTTGGGGTTAGTGAAATACGTCATACAGGCCGTCTGGATCGGACATGTCTTAAAGTAACAGATTCGTAACAGTTCGTTGTGCGACTGTGGTTCAAACTGTTGATCATATTGCTGCTACAGATGCAGTATGATGAGTGAGAGCCGTACTCCGAACACGATAATCTTCCCTCTCGGTAGCGCCTTGTGGCCGTCTGAAGGTCGGTCCTCTCGCAACCGTACATTCTCGTGACCACCGCCGCTAGCAATCACGTACAGTGGCCACATTCCAGTCAAGTCTTTCCGCAATATCGCAGAATGAATATCCAGCTTCTCGTAGCCCTATTACACGAACTCTTTCAGATTCCGTTTGATGTTGATGATGGCATCTTTGCCGCCTTGTAGACATTTTTTGACTAATCAACTGACCACGTTCAATCTCAAAGGCAATTAACGTACACGACTGTTACAGGCTATACTTAAGGAAAACACGGTCTGCTGTCTCATAGTGGCGCTGCTAGTGCCACTGTTATGTGACGGACACGAAATCTGAGTAGACAACGTCTTTCAGAAGTAGAAACACGCCTACCAACTTCCGTTTATGTCGCACAACTCCTTCTTGGTGTTGCGACTTTTTTGCCGTCGACGGTGGATGGAGTGGTTCTCTGCTGCTGACTGCTGCTCCTTGCATTGTCTGCTTTCAGTTTCCTCGTCATAGAAGGCAGCAACCTCTGCTTTCCGTCACTTCTCTGAGCTGGGCTACGGCTCACTGATTGTGCCAGGTTGCGGTGTTCTTAGTCAACGGCTCATGTAAGCGGGGAACTACCTACGGGGTGGGGTGTGTTGTGGGTGATCAAACACATCCCATCAAAAACGCTGCAGGAACATCTTCATTGCCCCTGCAGAGTGCGACTAAGAAGTGTCATGTAGAAGGAAAGTTTGACAGTTTCGTTATGTGCACTGCACGAAATCGGGCGAAATCTCTCACCAGACCCTCATGCTTGGGGATAGACTGTTTTACAAGTGTCCTTAAGTGCTCACTGTGCCCTCAGAACTGAAAAGAGCGGCTTGGCGCCATCGACGGGCATACTAGAGACACTGCTCCACACATCTGTGCAAAGCTTCTTCGGATTTTCACTGTGGTTTTCCGAATAGCCCTCACACTATAATAAAGATCCCGATCCTCCCGCATTAGCTGACCAACCTTAACAATGATATTTTAAAATCGTGACGTGACGTCATACTTAGAGAGAACTGACAAAATACACTCCTGGAAATTGAAATAAGAACACCGTGAATTCATTGTCCCAGGAAGGAGAAACTTTATTGACACATTCCTGGGGTCAGATACATCACATGATCACACTGACAGAACCACAGGCACATAGACACAGGCAACAGAGCATGCACAATGTCGGCACTAGTACAGTGTATATCCACCTTTCGCAGCAATGCAGGCTGCTATTCTCCCATGGAGACGATCGTAGAGATGCTGGATGTAGTCCTGTGGAACGGCTTGCCATGCCATTTCCACCTGGCGCCTCAGTTGGACCAGCGTTCGTGCTGGACGTGCAGACCGCGTGAGACGACGCTTCATCCAGTCCCAAACATGCTCAATGGGGGACAGATCCGGAGATCTTGCTGGCCAGGGTAGTTGACTTACACCTTCTAGAGCACGTTGGGTGGCACGGGATACATGCGGATGTGCATTGTCCTGTTGGAACAGCAAGTTCCCTTGCCGGTCTAGGAATGGTAGAACGATGGGTTCGATGACGGTTTGGATGTACCGTGCACTATTCAGTGTCCCCTCGGCGATCACCAGTGGTGTACGGCCAGTGTAGGAGATCGTTCCCCACACCATGATGCCGGGTGTTGGCCCTTTGTGCCTCGGTCGTATGCAGTCCTGATTGTGGCGCTCACCTGCACGGCGCCAAACACGCATACGACCATCATTGGCACCAAGGCAGAAGCGACTCTCATCGCTGAAGACGACACGTCTCCATTCGTCCCTCCATTCACGCCTGTCGCGACACCACTGGAGGCGGGCTGCACGATGTTGGGGCGTGAGCGGAAGACGGCCTAACGGTGTGTGGGACCGTAGCCCAGCTTCATGGAGACGGTTGCGAATGGTCCTCGCCGATACCCCAGGAGCAACAGTGTCCCTAATTTGCTGGGAAGTGGCGGTGCGGTCCCCTACGGCACTGCGTACGATCCTACGGTCTTGGCGTGCATCCGTGCGTCGCTGCGGTCCGGTCCCTGGTCGACGGGCATGTGCACCTTCCGCCGACCACTGGCGACAACATCGATGTACTGTGGAGACCTCACGCCCCACGTGTTGAGCAATTCGGCGGTACGTCCACCCGGCCTCCCGCATGCCCACTATACGCCCTCGCTCAAAGTCCGTCAACTGCACATACGGTTCACGTCCACGCTGTCGCGGCATGCTACCAGTGTTAAAGACTGCGATGGAGCTCCGTATGCCACGGCAAACTGGCTGACACTGACGGCGGCGGTGCACAAATGCTGCGCAGCTAGCGCCATTCGACGGCCAACACCGCGGTTCCTGGTGTGTCCGCTGTGCCGTGCGTGTGATCATTGCTTGTACAGCCCTCTCGCAGTGTCCGGAGCAAGTATGGTGGGTCTGACACACCGGTGTCAATGTGTTCTTTTTTCTATTTCCAGGAGTGTATAAGCGATTCCACACAGCTAAAGCTCTTCGGTACACCCGTAAGAGGGCCACTGTAATCGTGGTCGAACTGTGGGTTCCTCCAATGGAGTTTTTTTCTATTGTGACGCGTTACGATACTCAGAAAACTTTTATGTCAAATGACATAAATGTTACAACAAATAATTCTCAGTCACCACTTGCATCCGTGATACACGTTGAACGTTTTTATCTTCAAATGTGATAGTTTTCTCCTTTATTATTTTCTTCTGTCATTCATCATGGAACACGAATGTAACGACTTGTGTTAATAGTTGAGGGGCAGTATATATTTTAGCTGCGAAAATATTTATTATTGTTGTAGGTTAAAGCAGCTGTACGTTGAAGAGCCAAACAAACTGGTACACCTCCCTAATATCGTGTAAAACCCCACGAGCACGCAGAAGTGCCGCAACACGATGTTGCAAGGGCTCGACTAATGTCTGAAGTAATCCCGGAGGGAACTGACACTATGAACCCTGCACGGCTGTCCAGAAATCCGTAAGAGTACGAGGGAATGGAGATCTCTTCCGAATAGCACTTTGCAAGGCATCCCAGATATGCTCAATAATGTTAACATCTGGCGAGTTTTGTGGCCAGCAGAAGTATTTAAATTCAGACAAGGTGTGCCTGGAGCCACTCTGTAGCAATTCTTGACGTGTGGGGTGTCGTATGTCCTGCTGGAACTGCCCAAGTCCGTCAGAATGCACAATGGACAGCAGATGATCAGACAGGATGTTTACGTACGTGTCACCTACCAGAGTCGTATCAGGGCTCCCATATCACTCCAAACGCACACGCCCCACACCAATACTGACCCTCAACCAGCTTGAACAGTCCCCTGCTGACATACAGGGTCCATGGATTCATGAGGTTTCTACATACCCGTACACGTCCATCCGCGCGATACAACTTGAAATGAGACTCGTCCGACCACAACATGTTTCCACTCATCAGTAGTCCAGCGTCGGTGTTGTCGGGCCCAGGCGAGGCATAAGGCCTTGTTTCGTACAGTCATCAAGGGTACACAAGAGGGCCTTCGGCTCTAAAAACCCATATCGATGATGTTTCGTTGAATGGTTCGCAAGCTGACACTTGTTGATGGCCCAGAATTGAAATCTGCAACAATTTGCTGAGGGGTTGCACTTCTATCACGTTGGACGATTCTCTTCAGTCGTCGTTGGCCCCGTTCTTGCAGGATCTTTGTCCTGCCGCAGCGATGTCGGAGATCTGATGTTTTGCTGGACTCCTAACACTCACAGTACACTAATGAAATGTCATATGGGAAAATCCCCACTTCATCACTGCCTCGGAGATCCTGCATCCCATTGCTCGTGGGCCGACTATAATATCACGTTCAAACTCACTTCAGTCTTGATAATCTACCGTTGCAGCAGCAGTAACCGGTCTAAAAATGGTGGCAGACGCTTGTTGTCTTATATAGGCGTTGCCCATTGCAATATCATATTTTGCCTGTTTACACATCTCTGTATTTGAGTGCGCATGCCTGTATCAGTTTCTTTGGCGCTTCAGTGTGCATCTGCATGCATACTCCGCCAGCCACCTTGGTAGGTAGGTACCTCGTACCTCTACTAATCATTCCTTTTCTTGTTCCACTCCAGAAGGGAGCGAGAGAAAAACGACAGTTTATATTCTTCAGTATGAGCTCTGATTTCCCTTGCTTTCGCGATCCTTGCGCGAGGTGCATGGTATCAACAGGAAGTACGACTACTCGCAGTTAAGTCGGTTCTGTAAACATTCTCAGTAATGTTCTGCGAAAAGAACGTCTTCTTCCCTCCATGCATCCCCATCTGAGTCGGCGGAGCATTTCCGTAATACTCGTGTGGTAACCGAAGCTACCAGAGAAATCTAGCAGCGCGCCTCTAAATTGTTTCCTTCATTGTGATCTTGTGGAGATTCCAAACACACAAATAATACTCAAGAATGGATCGCAAAAGTGTTCTGAACGTGGTCTCCTTTACGGATGAGCTACAGTTTCCTAAAATTATCAGAAGAAACTGAAATCGATCACTCGCTTTCCCTACAACTGACCTCACGTGTTCGTTCCATTTCATGTCACTTTGAAAAGCTACGCTTAGATATTTCATCGACATGACCGTGTCGATCAGTACACAAGTAATACCATATCCTAACATTGCGATAGTTACTCCTACTCAGCTGCATTAACGTAGATTTGCCCACATTTAGTGTTTCGAGCATCAAAGCAGTATAAATTACTCTTGTAGTAACTCTTAGTTCTATGGTAATTAAAAAATTACTACCTTAGTAACATGCTCTTTTAATAATTATTGGACAGCTCAGGTTGTCCTTACTTCTTTAGTTGCAACTAAAGTAATTACGCCATTTTACTAAAGAAATCAGGCATTTCTGCACACTACTGGTAGGTGCATTTCGTTTCCTCTCAGAAAATATTGATTTTCTGCAGATGTTATTTCATTAACTTTTGACAACAGTATTGTGTTAGCAAAATTTGTTCTAGAAAAGATTATTAAAATTCTAGGAACCTAAATGCTGTTGCATTAATTATAATATCAGTGTATTATGAGAAAGGAACATGCTCTTAATGAATGAATCTATTGTTCAACCCTTAACCCCGCAATCTACAGCTATCATTGTCCATTGTGGGTAAGTGACACGTGTTAATTCAAGCGGCACCATATACTAGTTTTTTGCAACTTGATATATGAGCTAACCGCAACATTGCGATAGTGAAGGACAATTTAAGTGTTAAGGAAGGTTCAAAAAACTTATTAGAAAGTGAGAAAGAGTAGTTTGGTGAAGTAATGAAAAAGTACATAACTACTACTGAATCTAAGAACAATGTTGTCAACATGCTAACAAGAAAAAAAGGACGCTTGGGGAAAAAATAGAAGTTGAATATATTGCAGAAGCCCATACGCAAAGATCACAAAATGAGCTTAAAGTAATTTGGAAGGACATGGAAGCGAAAACAAAAGGAATGAAAGCTAAATGTAATCCAGAACAGTTACAAATTGGCGGTGGAATAGCTGATACAAAGATAGAAGCCCATACGCAAAGATCACAAAATGAGCTTAAAGTAATTTGGAAGGACATGGAAGCGAAAACAAAAGGAATGAAAGCTAAATGTAATCCAGAACAGTTCCAAATTGGCGGTGGAATAGCTGATACAAAGAGAGAAGATACAAGCTAAGTGGTTGTTTATATGATCCCACAAGTTTTCGAAGGGATAACTGTAGCTAACGACAATGACACAACTGAAGATAATTTAGTATTAAGAAAACAGTCTTAATCGCGTTTTTTATTTATTTAGTGCCGACCGGTTTCAGGCCATCGCCAAGGGCCATCTTCAGGGCGAACATATGGTCGACTGCTTGTGGCGTCACATCTACCAAAATGTGGCAGGAGAGGAAGATAATGTGGTCCTTTCAAGCAACATCAATGATAACTAGTGTAAATCCGATAGAGTTGGACCACCTACTTCCTTCAGCATAACATTTGTGTGTTTTTAACCCTTTTTTTGTTTCTAGCAGCATGTAAGTATAGAGTATCATATGAACTTAAGTACAATATATTATTGAGGCACTGCCACTTAAAATACAAGAGATATGATAAAATTTAAATATACATGAATGATCCATCTCAACTGTAGATGTTTGGATTGTGAGGGCCAGTGTACAAGCAAAGATGGACATTGTAAAAATGGCTATTAATGGCTATACATGAAGAAAAGAGTCAATTAAATTTTCATATTTTTGTTTGGAACATATTGTGAATAAAGAGTTATACTCTAAAATATATTACCCCAAAACAATTTTATCAGTTTATTACAAACCTCGATTGAAAATAGGCTTTTCTAATGAGTTGTTGGTTTCCTTCAAGCATTCTCTCACCATAATAATTACAGTTGTTACCAAATGTTGACCATCGTGAAGAGGAAACACACTGAATCCACTCGTAATTTTTATTAGTTTCGTAACAGATTTTACCACAGCCAACACATTCTATTCATCTTATTCGTCAAAGTTATTTTCGTAACTTCTACGATGATTGCACCTGATGAACTCGGTGAGCTACTTGCAGTATTTTTCTTATTGAGGTTCTTGTGACAGCTTTCATGATCTTGATATGCCTCGAGTAGTTGGTAGTGGTTGGTCGCAGGGCGCAGTAATAGTTAATTTCGTTCGAGAGAAAACGCCATAATTTACCGTCTTTAAATTTTATAGTAAATCAGAGTGAGTAGCAGAAATGAATATTTAATAACGTCTTTCTGTCTTTAACTTTGATACATTAATCAATGAATAAAGACCATAATCCTTAAGCAAGTCCTGTACAAAATAATTTTACTCTGTTGCAAGTAAGTTAATTTCACGTGAAAATTTATTTTTGCGAGTTATTATAAAGTCAATGCTCATTAATGCTGGCAGTCAAAGATCCTATGCCTATGTTAATTTTTAGTTCGATTTTATGTAATGTAGTGATCGAAAATATTCTCACAATTGAAGCTTTGAATTAATTTCTGTCCACTGTAACATCTCACTTCCCTACATTCACGAAAAAAATAACTATCATTTCTTTTTAATAATAAAACTTTTCCCTCTCTTAAAGATATTTACATTCAGACAAAGTGGAAGGTACTTCTAAAATTAAACTATTGAATACTTTCACACTATATATTTTCAGAATAAGCACTCACACATGCTAACACAATACAGACAACGTGAGACAAAATGAGCTGAGATAAACTGGCAAAAAGAGCTCGAGACATATACAAAACAAAAGTTGACGTAACTACAACTTCTTACGCCTAGAAGTTCTTAGTGCACTACTCATTCTTTTGAAATGATTATTCGTAAATAATTCACAACTATACTAAAAAAAATCGTGGGCTATGGCCGTATAAGAGTGGCTTCATTCTTCAGTGTTTTTCTATTTACTGCGATTTCCCTTTGGTGATATTTTTGTGTCTTTCTTTTCTGTTTTCTTTCTTTTCTTAACCCCCATTTTCTTACAGTTTCGACAGTTCCACAGAGTTTAGCCCCCTTGATGTAGTTGCTACCTATCTCTAAAATTCATGGTTTTTATCAACAGAAGGAACAGGTGACATTTCTATTAAAAGTATTGTTTTTTTGGCTTAGGAGTAGTCAGGTTTTATGTGGTAATCTTGAAAGATTTAGGTTTAACAGGAGTGGAGTCCGAAGGAGTTTGATTTGAGCAGATACTTCTGCTCTGTTGCTGTGATTGGGATCAGTAGGCCTTTCACGACCTTTGAAGCGGTTGTGATTATTGAACACATCTTCAAGCTAAATTTAATTGTGCTCCAACGCTCTAGTATTAAAACAAGTCTTCCATCTGTCCCAAATACCAATGGTCCATCTCTCCTGATTGTCAGCTAGATCATTCCGACTTCTGTCTGTAGGCAGCGAACTCCGGGGCCATTTCAGTTTGTCAAACTCACAGAAACTTCATCGATATTGTGCAAACTAAGCCTTAGTACTAAAATTACGCAACTACACAATAAGACTTTTCGTCTTACCGGAACAAAGAGAAATGACAGAAACACTTCCGCACTACGTTTGCTCACAAGAGAGCTCCCTCAAAAGTAGCAGGAGGTGCTCTCCAGCTATGCGTTTGTGAAATACGCCACTGGTCCATCTCAACCAGTGAGCCAACTCTTCCGGACTTACCCTACTTTGAAGATGACAACAGAAGTGCTGAAGGTGAAACTTTATCCCATAGTCACCAATCATGGCTTGCATTCTCTGGTGGGAACTTAGCAGAAGATGTGCCCATGAAAAAGATAAAGAACAGTCTACTGTAGTGAAGAGTACGGAGTTGTTGGAGAAAGCAGATGAGCTTCATTCGTCATAAATCTGTTAAATACAAGAGGAATATAACACAAGATGGACGAAGAAAATGACCTTAAAATGGAAATCACAAATTAGATCAAGAACGAAATGGAGCGAGCGACAGGTTCCGGTTCTTCAGGCAATGTACTCGAGAAATTCAGGTTTTCTTAATTAATTTGAACATGTTTTATATAAAAGAACACATTCTATTTGTTTAATATTTTTTCCAGTGGTTAATATGCTCATGTTTTTCAAGTGGCATAATATTTGTTTGTTATTTAAGCATCAGTATATTTAATTTTTGTAATTACTTCATTCTAATATTTATTTGTATGCAAAATTATAAAAGTAGGCATCTTGCTTTTCTTAGAAATAATCAAAAAAATTGTATCTTATAACTTCGTATACTGAAGTAAGAAATAAAATTAATATATTAATCCCCCAATTTCAAAAAAAAACTATTGCCCTAAATGCGTTCATCGCACTTGGAGCGCAGCCATGTTCAAAATTTTCTTATTGGCATCACAGATAATTCGTTTATTGATAGAAATGGAATTATTGAGATTTTTATTTATTTCTGCTTGTGCTCCAGAAGGACAGAGTGTTGGTTTATGTACACAGTCTATGGCCTCTATGACACTCGGGAATCCACGAGTTAGTATTCACTTGTTCTCCTTGATATATTTTCTTGGTTCTGTGGTCTGGACGCAGAGATTGGCTTCCAGGGAATTAAATTGTTTATCACACTGTTAAAAGCGCTTCCAGCAATAGTGTGATGGATGTGAATGAGATAACCGGCCACGATTTGATAAGTACCAGCGCGAAAGATTTGCAGTCCACAATGACGTTGTAGCTTAGGAGACAAAGCGCAGTTCCTGTCAGAATTATGCTGCAGTAACGGCTCCAGCTTACTAAGCCGTGACTCAAAAGATTCCTTAGGAGGCACAAATCAGTCTTTGAAATCATCGTCGGTATAAATCACAAACGGGTCTCTTCTCTCCAATAAAACCCTCATCCTTGAGATGTCTATCTCTTTCTCCTTCTATATATATACTTCGTAGTCCATAGAGTCGATATTTAACTTCACTCCTGCTACTGCTTAGCAGTAAATGTGGTCTTATTACTAACGTAGCGTCGTACTCTTTTTGATGGTGCTCTCCTCCAGTTATAGAGTTAATAAATATACTTGAGGAGTAGTAATTTATTGTTTTAGTTCAGTATACTCAACTGGAAGTCACCGATTTCCTTCTATCTTAGTAACTTACTACTTTAGTTTCAGTTACTCTTGGTTGGTGCTCGCCACCCGTAGAGTAAGCTGCTATTCATCACATCAAATAGGAATTCTGTATACTTCATCCTGTACGACCCTGCAGTCACTCAATGAGACATTCTCCCGTACAGAAAAACGTCATCAGAAAACTAATCGACTTCGTTGTGGCACTGTTGACGATACCTTTGTCTCCCACGAACACTCGCCATTCAGGAGAACGTATTGGGTCCTATTGCTTTAAAAGTCTTAGAGCTTCTCACATATCTGAGAGACTGCACCGTACCTACGGACGTTGGTAAACATTCTGTAGTGGGTCAGTGCGTCGAATACTTTCCGGGAAACTACGAATATGAAATCTGCCTGGAGAAAATGACAGACTTTCTAAATCCTTCTTAGTTTGTGGACAGAAGCTTTCTTTGTCAAGGAAATTTATTATCTTCCCAATCAGAGTACGACCAAGAACTCCACAAAAAACAGACGTTACGGAAACTGTTCTGTGGTTTCGTGGGTCCTTTATTTTACCCTTTTTAAATACAGAGTTACTTGCGATTCTTCCTTACCTTGGAACGTCACGCAGGTGAGTGATTCATGATAAATACGAGCTAAGTGTGGGGCCCATGTCGATGAATGCTCCCTGTAAAGTCCAACTGGGATTCCATCTGGGCTTGTAAACTTCATTTCAACTCTTTCAGACGCTTTTCAACGATGGGGTTGCCTATGTCTTCCGTACGGGAGTTTGTGCGACGGTCAAAAGACGGCATATCTGTAGAATCTCCACGCGTCAATGACTTAAACGCGAGATTTAAAATTTCAGCTATCCTTTTAATGTGTTCTATTGTCACATGAGAATGGTCGACGAGTAACTGAACAGGATCTGTTGACACGTTACTTTACCTAGGACCAGGATTTTCTAGGATTCTCACAAGGAACCTGTTCAGTCCGTGGTCCATAGTTCAGTTTTTAGTAAAGCTCCTTTGAATCTGTGGTCTTAACAGTTATGACAATAAAAATATTGGCTGCTAAGGATTCACGATATTCATCAGGAGGGCGACAGGAAATGAGTGTCCTGAAGGTAAAGAGATCAATCTTGTATGGGATGTATGTATTAAACTATACAAAATGGTCATCGCCGACATTAAAGAAATGTTCAAAACGAAACATTAACCGAATGAAAAATGGTGCGCTACAGTGATCCAAAAGGTTTACATCATTAAGATCGAAGACGAACTCCTTGGGAATTACAAACGGTGCCGGCCGTTCAGCTAGGTATCAACTCTTAAAGAATGTATATAGAATCATATGGGTGTAACGAGATGATAACTGACGGAATGTGGTAGCGTGCAACCGAATACGAAGCAGTCTGTCGTGGAGCTTATCGTGCAACTGGCTGTCCTTTAAGGCGTAGCTGCAGATAATACTTCAACATCTTTTACAGGCGCGAGAAAAAAAAACTGAAGCTAAATTTGTCCAGTGGTTCCAGATGGTACGAACTGCAATGTCACACACTTTTCAGGAGGGATAGTCTGTTCCAAAGGAGTAAGATTTTCATACGCATACCAGGAGTCAAGCAAAAGCAAATTATGTTGAGCAACTACTGGCTAAAAGCAGGACTCGTACCATAGCTGTCTCAAAACTTTAATAAAAACAGTGATACTGCTACAAAGAATTAACTTCACAGTTAAAATTAGAAACATACTTAATACTAACATAAGTTGACTGAACGAATTCTGACCCAAATAACGTGATAGTCCATTACGAACGTCAATAAGGTTGCCCAGTTTATAACAAGCTAGAAGGTTTTAAACTATGCAACTTCAAATTCTCTTAAAAGCAATTGAGCAGTCAGATTAATAACCGGAGAATCTCCAGCTTACAGAGAAGAGCATAACAACAAATATCGGGTGATGATTACATAATGCAGTAGCTTGCAAAGATGAAATACAAATTAGCATAGTGTTGGCGTTCAACATCGGTCGTGCGTCTCAATATCGAGCACGAGACACAAAAACAACATTAATATACAATACACGCAAACAAATCACCGCAGCGGTAAAGTACAGGATCGTCAAGGTAGAAAACAAATGGAGATTAGATTCGGCTTAAGCTTTCTTAAATTCGGTATTGCAAAATAAGCTGCAACTATAGTTTATGTTAATTCTGCCGTTAAGACAGTTTGAATCAAATTAACATCCATGAAAGGTAATCTACAGAGCCATTCAAGACTTTGAACTTGTAAACAACGAAAACCTGCACACAGTGTTAAGTACTAGAAACACCGCCGTTTGACGGCGAAAAGTTTTCAACAAGTTGCAATCGTCCACAGACAGAAAGTGGCAAACCAAAATCCAGCTTAAGTTGAGAGTTAACATTTAGCACACTGGGGACGAATTCACTGAGAAATCGTGGAAGTAGCAATCCACTCAAATAGGATACAAATTCGCCTATTATCGGCCACAACTGTAAGCAATCAAGAAATGATAGCAAAATCAGTCAGCACGAAAGTTAGTTAACTCCACTCGCGATTAACAGTGACACAGATTCACCAGCGATTTAGAAAAATACCCCTCTAATAAACAGAGTGGCCACACGGAGCAATAACGATTTGAAAACGATCCATCAGACAAATAGCTCGCCATTTGTAAACTGTTCCAGGAAGTTGCTGTAAATGTACAAGCCAGACCAAACTCCGGGGGTCTCGCCACCGCACAAAGGCGGACTCTTGAACACAGCCTATGTTTACTGGTCGCTGCCGCCACACTCCAGTTCCACACGCCAAGAGCGACACAGCACCTGTGTGGCATAGCACTACACCACGCGCCAACTGATACCCTGCGATGTCCCGTGCGAACTCGCTCCGTACTTCTTCTGCGAGCGGAACGCCGGGCCACGCATATCAAGAGTTCGCTCACCAGCCACGCCACCGCGAAGCACATCGTTTGGAAAGAGAAAACTCTGCGAAAACTAGAGCAACCCAGGCTGCCACGGCACAGTAAGTTAATGTTGATGTTTGAGTACAGTATTAACAGTGTACTGCTTGACACAGTCATGTCAATTCAATAACTGGGCAAAACGTTGCAAAGCAACATGAAATGGAATGGCTTTAGGAAGGATTGTAGTACAGAAAGTGAATGGTCCACTTCGGTTTATTGGGAGAATTTTAGGAAATTGTTGTTCATCTGTAAAGGAGGCTACATATATGACACTAATGCGACCCATTGTTGAGTACTTTCCAAGTATTAGGGATCCGTAGAACCTCGGATTAAAGGAAGACAAAGAATCAATGCAGAGGCGGGCTGCTAGATTTGTTCATCTGTAAAGGAGGCTACATACAGGACACTAATGCGACCCATTGTTGAGTACTTTCCAAGATTAGGGATTGGCACAAGCTGGAACATAACGCAAGTTTTAAGGGGATGCTTAGGGAACTCATATGAGACACACTGGACGGGAGGTGACGTTCTGTTCTAGGAGCACCACTGAGGAAATTTAGAGAACCGGTACTTGAGGCTGACTGCAGTACAATTCTATTCCAGTCAACAGTGCATAACATTAGTGAGATTAGGGTTCGTACGGAGGCATTTAGACATTCATTTTAACTTTTGTAAATCCTCGTCGCCTGTTTTGTGAAGGCCTCGTCGCTGCTGCTGTGGAGGCCGAGTTGCCACTGTAGTTACGGTAGGCTGAGTTTGTGAGTTACCGAAACGGCTTCTGGTGCAGTACACCGCCAAGACAATTTCTCCCTGCCACTATTACACAACTACGCCCCAGAGTCAGGTAGCAGGATAGGAGCGCGAAGATTCTACAACACTCCAAAAAATTAGTAACAAAGTCACACAAGTTAGCTAAAATGTTTATTTATCGTTGTGACCAGTTGAATCATTCAGTCTGCAACACGGCTTGTAATATAACACAAAAAAGGCCCTCAATGGCTAAGCGCAAATAAACGAAGGTAAAGTTGATAGTACACAGCAAATTTAATTTACAGCAACTGTATTCACATCTAAGAGCTCGAAAAACGATGTTCCCTGTGTAAGTCATTTCGCGCTCCAGTATTTTTTTCTGTACACTGGTTTACTTTGGTTAATTGTAAGTGCTAAAATATGTTGTTGCGAACAAATGAGATTAATTATTATTATACTGGAATTGGCTTCTTACTAAATGAACACTGTTTTGTTACTGTAACTCAATAGAATGCACAACATAGCCATCTCTGCTACAACTATCGTAAAAATGCTCTGAAATTATTTCTGTTATCAAAAATAATTAATTATTAATCAGTACCACGGCTAACACTAGAGCGTGAGACTATCATTATTAACCAGAAAATTATTTTCCTATAACTTTTACCAGTCCAGAATTTTGCACAGCAAGATTTCCCTTTGAGACATGGAAGTATTTTAAGTTTGACACTTAAAGTTTGCAATATTAGCAGCCCGCGTCCGCCTGTGACACACAACACAAAATCTGCTGCTTTGTACTCGGATCTCAAACTGCTGTAAGAAACAATTTTAAATTCACTTTTTACCCGACCGCTTATTGCGGTATGACTGCCCTTATTATCAGATTTGAATCTGCCGCGGCGGCGGCTCGTTCCGCCGTGTCGCAGCTCTGCACCACGAACACTACTTAGAAAGCTGAAAATGTCTTAAATAAATGGGTAAAATACCAGGCAAGCTTTCTAATAATATCATGCAGGTTTTCATTAAATAACTATATTTAAAACTCGAATAATAACAAGTTCACACATCTTTCCTTATAGTTAGCGCCTAATGGCGTCCTGCTTACAATCTTGACAAATGATAGCTACCTATGCGTTAAACATAGCGCCACAGATTCCTCGTCTCTACGTGACTCCAAGAAGACGTCAACGACATTATTATTCTCAAACTACTATTCATACAATGGCTGATTGTCATGAAATCTCTGCGTTTTTCTTTACTAATTCTTTTCTGTGGCGGTTTCAGAACTCGCCGACACACACATTATTTCACAAATCCAGTACGTAATCTTTTACAAATACAAAATATAAGATAATTATCTCTATTCTATTATTATTCAGAGTCCACAGATGTAATCAGTTCCTATATATAAATAAAATTGCAGTTGCATAGTTGTAAAGTATGTTTTACCAGGAAACGTTATAGTCAGCCCTGGACGATGATTTATAATCAAGTGGGCGAGAGCTGCTCTTCTGTCTACCGAGTAGGCTTCTGTCCGGTGTCGTCCTGTCATTGGTGAATTGTACTCGGCTGGCTATCGGCCGAGGTGGAATCGATATCTTTATGCTCAGCACCGCCCTTGGCTCTGGTGTAGCTCGCCAAGTGGCGAGTCTCCATGACACTGGCACCAGATCGTGTCTTTGCGCCTGTGGTGCTCTTGCCCTGGCTGTGTCTTGTTCGGACACACAGCATATCGTCGTTATATTTACGAGTGGAACCGGAAAGTAAATGATTAGTAGTAGTACAGGGTGGCTTCCAGAGTATGTATGTAGATGTAAATTGACGCACTCGTTGCTCAAGGCAGTTTTCGGAGAAAGCTTTCAGAACTTCTTCGCAAGACTGTCAGTGCCACCTCAAATGAATCCATCGACACCCCAGGCTATTCTCGGTGTGTTAAAGTCATCTCCAATTAAGACTGCACGATCAGGGTACTTTCAGGTTCCTGGGCTCAGGGGTTATTTGCGGGGTTCTGTGACTGTTGCGAACGCTACGACCACGCTGTACACGGCGAGAGAAATTCTGGCGCAGTGAGGCAGTAAGCGGTGTCGCTAGTGGGCAGGCGTTGCGGCCGGTGTAATTAGTGCCCGTGACAGCAGTAATGCAGAGCACCTGTCGGGACTCGGCGCACCAGCGGCGGCGGCAGCGGCGGCGGCTGGCGGCGTGGCGCGCTATCGACCGTGGCGGAGCACTCCAGCCTGGAGACCAGAGGCCGGAGGCTGGAGGCCAGAGACCGGCGGCCGGGCGGCCAGTCGACCAGAGTCCGGTCCAGCCTGCGCGGGGAACGGCGACCACCACTATGAGTCGGTAATTGACTCGGCGCTTGACGCCGCGTCTGCGGGGAGGGGCGGGAAGTCGGCGGTAACGCGATTACCAGCTCCCGGCGCCGGCGCCGCTCTCCAAAGGACCACACAGCCGCCCAAACTGCGACGGCACGCGCGCTGACGTGCGCAACATGCGGGTGCGGGAACATTCCGAGCCAGCAAAAGACAGCCTGCGAATCGGGCGATCCTGATCCCGAGCAACTTCCAAGCTTAATAACGTGATCGTTTCCGGCACACTGATTCTTTTTTATATCTGATTGCTAAGCTTTTCTCTTTGAACACGATTTGAAATTTATGACTCATCACAAAACACAAAACTGTCACTTTTCATACTTCTCATCTTCCGAGCTCTTACGCTATCTATGTCTATTTTACGATGTGTAATAATTGACAGTGAATACGAACACGAGTAAAGTTCATCATAATCGGAGCAAAACTATTCTGGCAAGCATTGATCCGCAAGCCAGATACTTGCGAATGTGTGATTAAGATCTGCCACTCACATCAGTATGAAGTCTTCTCCTAATTAGCATAAATGCATTTAAAATTAGTGTAGTCTTATTTTGAAAACCACTTTATTGGCCAAGATCGGTATGTACATTTTTTATTGTTGTTGTTGTAGTCTTTCAGTCCCATGACTGGTTTGACGGGCTCTCTATGGTACTCTGTCACGTGCAAGCCTCTTCATCTCGGAATAACTATTTCGATTTTACCCCACCCCCCACCCCCACACCCACCCCCTCCAGTCTACTTTCGTCTGTCGCGAAGTTCGTACGGTTTTAACTGGTACACGGCGCGCAGACGTGAGTTGTTTACGTTACACGGACAAGTGTGGCGATTCATACCCCTCGTTTTCTTACTCTGAGGTGACTGATTAAGACTGCACGATCGGAGTTCTTTCACGCTCCTGGGCTTAGACGTTATCTGGATGATTTCGACGACTTGTTGATTTCATGCCACATGGAATTGCAGAAGTGTTGCCAGTTCTGGATTTTGTGTGCGAACTGATCTCTCGTTTATGTCCATAAATGTTCGGTGAGATTCATGTCAGGTGATCTGAATGGCCAAATCGTTGTCTCGAATTGTCAAGAACAACTGTGGCCAAATAATATTTCCCACTGCCATTCATAAAAATTTCATCGTTGTTCGGGAATATGAAGACCATGAACGGGTGCAAGTGGTCTCCAAGCAATCGAACATAACCGTTTGCAGTCAATAATCGGTTCAGTTGGACCAGACGACAAAGTCAGTTCCATGTAAACACAGCCCACATCATTATGGAGCCACTACGAGCTTGCACCGTGCCTTGTTGACAACTTGGGGCCATGGCTTCGTGGGGTCTGAGCCACACTCGAACCTACCATCAGCTACCACCAACTAAAATTCAGTCTCATCCGACCAGGCCACGGTTTTCCAGTGGTCTACAGTACAATCTACATGGAAATGAGCCCCGGAGAGTCGCTGCAAGCGATATCGTGCTGTGACAGGAGGCACTCGCGTCAGTCGTCTGCTTTCATGGAGCACTAACACCAGATTTTGCCGGACTGTCCTAACAGATACGTTCTTCGTACGTCCTGAAACACCCCCCGTTTAAATTCTTTATTGGGTTTTGTGTAATTTATCGAAGCCGCCAAACGGTTAATTATTATTATTATATGACCGTGTGCTTAATGGATGAAAGGTTATTGGTTTTTCTGCTGTGGTTTCGGGGATATTTCAACCGAGTGCGGCTGTTCTGAGACTGAATAGTGGAATGATTGGAAGTTTGTCTATTATTAAGGACCATAAAGGTTGCAATGTACAAATTGATATATATTTCCTACTAACACACAAATTCTGAGGCAGTTGCTACCTTCGCCTTACATGCGTAATTACAGTTATATCTTTTTATTGGTTGCTGATTTTCAGTACTTCGTCACACGCAATCATGATGGTTAACATTCACAGCAATCCTCACTGCAATCCATGGTTGTTGCTGGCCGACGCGGTTGACGCGAAACACGTAATTCGGCGCTTGTCACTTTCTGTTTCACATCACTCGCGAATCGGTATTAGTGAGGGTCAACCCCACGACGATCAGGGGGACGTGCTCACTCGTCATACTCCGGTGAATTTTACCGTTTACAAATCCACTCGACCACCGTTCTTGCCTGTCTCTCCCGCACTACTGCTCGCTCGACACTCTCCAGTACTACTCCGCACTCGACACTCGTCTCACTGCCTCCTGCAGCCCTTGACTATCGACTCCTGTCTACTATCGACCTGGGCGTCGGATACTAGCATCTATGGTCGTGGGATCGCGGATCCCTTACAGTCCCACATTGATTTCTGCGGTTATTTCACGCAGTGTTGCTTGTCTGTTAGTATTAATAACTTTACGCAAATGCCGCTACTCTCAGTCGTTAAGTGAAGGCCGTCGGCCACTGCCTTGCCCCTGGTAAGACGTAATGCCTGAAAATTGGGAGCCGCGGCACGCTTTTGACACTGTGGATATCGGAATATGGAATTCTCTAGCGATTTCAGAAATGGTATGTGCCATGCATCTAACTCCGGCTACTATTCCGCGTTGAAAGTCTGATAATTCCCGTCGTGCAGCAATAATCACGTCGGTAACCTTACCACATGGATCACTTGAATGCAAATCACAACTTTGCGAATGCACTGCCTTGTCTCTGCGTTACTACCACCATCCGTATATTTTCATGTCGCTATCCCATGGTTTTTCTCACCTCAGGGTGTAACTATTTCTATACTCACATCCTTGTTCTCGCAAAGTGGAAGCGAGTAAGTGCTGAGTAATGTATGCTGGAATTGTGTGCGTTTTTTTAGCCAAACGTCTGCAGAGGTGCTGCTACAAACGGCCGATCCCCCTGATACTGAAGAGGTCATACAGTCGGCACTGGATATCTGCCATCAAAGTGCACCGACGCATATCCCGCTGCCGGCGATGTCCGAAATACACTGTGAGATCCAGCAGGGGCAACCGGCAACCCGCAACCTTCAATTACTACAACTTCTTCACAGGTTGGGTTACGGCTCCAACAGGAACAGCACCTTCTGTACAAAGATCAGCAACAACTACAATTTCGGCAGCAACATCTAGTCCAACAGCAATCGTTTCAGCTACTGCGACTATAAAAATATTAACAACAGCTACATCAGGTCAGTCAGCAAGTCAGCGATGACTGTGATCCTAACGCCTTAGCAGTTGAAGCGGATGCATCTGGACATAAACAGTGGCAGAGCGACCTCCTTAGCATATGGCTGTGTGTTGACTGGACTGGCGTTCCGCGAGGTACCGGGTTCGGATCCCCCTACCGCTGGCGGCACAGTGGAGACGAACACAGAACACTGTGAGGGTCAATAACCGACGTCGCGCGACTGGGTGTCAGCAATCGGTACAGTCGATCTGATGCATGCCCATATATTATCGTCGTGGAGATCTTACATAAGAACACTGATAAACAATCCTATGTCAGACGACAAGTTACTGTATGCCTATAGTTCTTATTTAAAACACAACATTGAAAACTTGGTCCGTCGGACAAAAAAGAAGTCCGCTGCGGATCCCAATAATTTACTAGATTTCTTCGATGCCAACTTCCTGCACCACACGTACGGCATTATTCGCGATGTTGACGTTAGTCTGACACAGGAGGAGATAGTCGACGAAATGGCGAAACTGTACCCTGTCACAAGCATCAGCGATACCTGCACGAAGAAACATTGCTCAAATCCATTTCTTTCTGCTTGGTAGTATTTCGTTCACAATCATTACCATCACCTATCTTGGAGGAGATACGCCATCTGATGGGACGGTACGTCTCCCCAGTCATCCAATGTAAAAATTGCTGGTGTTTTCATAATCGTGCGAATCAAGGCGGATGCCATACTCGTTGCAGCAGGTGCGGCGTTCAGCACCCAACGGATTGATGCACGGCGACGGCTCCAAGTTGCTTGAATTATTCTGTTCGGCACACAGTCACCGATAGGTAGTGCGCAGAATTTCTCCACCAGCAAGAGCTAAAACAGTCAAGGGCCTACGCCATGTCAGGAAGGGTAACTGGTAGCTCGCAGCATATATGCTTAGCTGCCCTAAGCCTCCTAGTCCCCAAAGTCACAACGGTTTCCGAAGCTACATCCAAAGAATTCACCACAGCTGCCAGTCCATATACAAGACTATTCCATGAGACTACCGTCACCGGGGGTGGCAGCCGATTTAGTTTCTCTCCCTGAGGGAGCCGGGCATTGTTAGAATGACTTTCAGTCAACAGACAAATGGAGAGCCGTCTCCAGCACGAGGGGTCCATCGAAATGGCACGCTCCTAGAGAAGCCAATCGACAGGACTTCTCATAGATCAGTCAAGAACACTTTCTCCCCAAGCCCCTGTACCACACAACCCATATTGTTCTCAGTACAACAACTACTGCCCCTTCGTAATAACAGTGAATGTGTCATCGAAAAATTAATTTGATTTATCCCACACCTCCTTGAAGATGCGAAGACACAGCCGCAAGTAACTTGGCAGATACAGTGTTTAGCACTCCGCCGTCAGGCCACAAGTAGCCCATCTGGACCATCGGACCGCGGTGTCATCCTCACTGAGGATGCGTATAGGACGGGCGTGTGGTCAGCACACCGCACTCTCGATCGTTACGATGGTTTTCTTTGATCGGAGCCGCTACTATTTGGTCGAGTAGCTCCTCAGTTGGCATCACGAGGCTGAGTGCACCCCGAAAAATGGCAACAGGGCATGGCGGCCTGGATAGTCACCCATCCAAATGCCGACGACGCCCGACAGCGCTTCACTTCGGTGATCTGACGGGAACCGGTGTATCCACTGCGGCAAGGCTGTTGCCGAGATACAGTGTATATGACAACAAAATTATTAAAGACCCTCCTAACATCAAGCAGCTGTGATGGGATTTAGGATCCTTCAATGGAATGGGTGGTTGCATAATGGAACACAAACTTCGGACGCGGAAGACAGCAGTAGCAGACATTACTGAGACATGGTTTCAACCAGATACCGTCGTCTGTCTTCGAGGACATGATAGAAGAGAAACTGCCCTCTTAATCAATAATGTGCATTATCATATCCCAATAATGATATCCCATGAGTCTATGTACACCTTTCAAGCCACAGCTGTCAGGATGTCGTCTCCATCTACAGCCGGCCGCGGCCGTTTATGCCCCTCGAAGAGTGCTACGCCTTGGCGCAGCAGTCGGAACCACCATTCACATTTTGTGGGAATTTTAATGGACGCAGCAGATTGCAGGGATGTACTTTTAATTATAGATTGGGTGACGGGGTCCTTCAGATTTCCGACAAGTTCAACTTTATCGTCCTAAATTATGGTTGCCTACGTTACTTCCATTACCAGGACAGAGAACCTCATTCGTCGACTTGACCTTGTTTTTGGCGTCTATTTCTTCGCTTTTTGCATGGACTACTGTACCATTCCTTAAGAGATCCAACCATTACGCTCTTCTTATATCAAAGTTCACTCTGGCATTTATCATGGTCTATGGGCCACCTCACAAGTGGAAGGCGGGTTGGTCCCAGTGCAGAGAAATAATGGATGCACAACTTCGTTCGATCCTCACCATGGGGTCCTCTCAAAAAAGGTATCTTAGCTCTAGGAATCATATCATTGTAGTGACATGGCATTCTATTCCACAGAAGAGAGTGATATCGGGTACCACCCGATAGCCCATTTCCTGGTGGGACGAACAACGTTAGCGTCGGGTGGCGCAAAGAAGGCTCGCTTGTGCTCTATTTAAATAACACATTACATGGAAGAACTGTGTCGATTGCAAACGAACGGATCTAGCTAGTAAGCGCATTCTCAAGGTTCCAATGGTCCAAATGGCTCTGAGCACTATGGGACTTAACATCTATGGTCATCAGTCCCCTAGAACTTAGAACTACTTAAACCTAACTAACCTAAGGCCATCACACAACACCCAGTCATCACGAGGCAGAGAAAATCCCTGACCCCGCCGGTAATCGAACCCGGGAACCCGGGAATCCGGGCGCGGGAAGCGAGAACGCTACCTCATGACCACGAGCCATTCTCAAGGCCTCTAAGAAAGGACACTGGTGGAAACTATGCATGAACACCCATATCTAGTGGATTTGTGCAATGGTTTCCTCGCTCAAATGGGAACCAGATCCTCCCATGCGGTTGCACACCTTTACAGACGAGTATGCCGGCATTAAAGCACCTCTTACCCCAATGCTAGAACCCACTGACACCATAGCGACCGTTACCGCTAACACTCTTCGAGTTGGTTTAACTACACCTTTCTCTCCCTTCATACTCCATAGGCCTCTGACGTACTGAACGGACACATCACCCAGATACGACCAGACCCATTACTCCATGATCAACAGTTGTCCGACAACGCAAAACGCGTAAGCATCTCCAGTGCCATTTCTAAGGGCGGGACCGTTCCAGCAAATTGGATGACTCAGATATTAGTTTGGGTGTCTCAAATATTAATTCCCTTAGAGCCTTGGGAAAAACTCTGGTGCAGCGACATACAGTCGCTCGATTGCACTGTCGTTATGTATGTGTAAGACCTCTGATAATCTCCTAGAGCTCCGTTTATAATGGTGGTTGGAAAACCAGGAACTGCTCCCACAGACACAATACAATTTTCGCAAGGGCAGAGGTACTTTAGACAGTATTACATCACCTCTCGAGGGCTTATGACAGTGTCTTGATATCTCAGCTCATCCTCCCGATGACTCTTTTATAAACTATATATGGTTTGATCGGCTGTCGACCACACACGTCTTTGACCACGACAACGTTTTACATTGCCCTAGCATCCTGTGCTGTGGCTTCCTGCAGAATGCGATGTGATTCCCTTACAATGTACGCTGTATGTCGTCACCCTAGAGAGTCTGTGTAGCCCTAGCATCATAGTTCTTCAGTACGCGGCCGACATTTGCATTCTATGCCAACTCACCGTGCTTTTGGGCGACAAAATTACGACTTAACGACGCATGTGAAACGCTGTCCACATAGGAGTTTGGAAATAGACTTCCTCTGTTGACCGAAAAATCTGGCGTAATTCACGAGGAAAAGACGCTATTATTTCTCCCAAGAACTTCAGCTTTGCCCTTAAAGACTCCCACTCCCCCCTCATAAACGTGCTAAGCTACTTCGCCTGCAAACTGACATGGACTCATCACGTAACGTACATCATGACAGCAGTAGGGCAGTGGGGGCATCACCGAAATTTCAATATCAAATTTATATGCTAATTAATTAAATTGATCAGTTAATTCGCCCCACCTCCCTAACTACTCCCACCCCCACGTCCGACCACAACAACCCCCATCCCGGATGACATCATGTGTTCTTCTCAGTCTGCACGTAGGCCCCAGACCCCTCCGCACCCTCATCCTCACCCTCCGTCCCACAAGTACCCTACCGGCCGGAATTTAGAATTACGGGGGTATTTCGAATTTTGAAGGGGAATTTCGAAGTTTGGTGGGAATTCCTACATCCCAGGAATTGGCAGGAAATTAAAAATGGTGGCGCCCTTTCCGGGACTCGAACAGTGGTCCTTTTGGATGGAAAGCCCAATTGCACCCCTCTGACACAATTATACCACCAGAAGTGCTTGGAATTGACGGGAAATTAAAAATGACTATGCCTTCTCCAGGATTCGAACCCTGCTTCTACTGGAAGGAGAGTCCAAGTGATTTCCCCCCCCCCCCTCTCCAACACTTGGAATTTGTCCACATGCAGGAGGGGAAGGTTAGGTTAGTATACTTTATTTATTTTGGTTGGGAAAATGAAGCAATGATAGGTCTTAATTACATAATTAATCATAAATATTGGACGTAATTGCACAACTATATGCGTAGCGCTACACAGGGACGGCCTAAAATCGCAATACAGCCCAAAAACTGACGATACTGAACAACTGGTATGATCCTGTTGGGAAGTAATTTTACAATACCACTCAACTGGCCGTGTGGTTTGAGGCGCTATGTCACGGACTATGCGGCCGCTCCCGCCGGAGGTTGGAGTCCTCCCTCGGGCATGGATGTGTGTGTTGTTCTTAGCATAAGTTAGTTTAAGTAGTTTGTAAGTCCAGGGACCGATGACGTAAGCAGTTTGGTCCCTTAGGATTCACACACATTTGAACATTTGAACCACTCAACTTGTGACAGACACACTCAAGCTCTACCCTTCACCTTCAAGCTGGAGGGAAAAAGGCGGGGGTGTAAGTCACTTTTTTTTTTTTTTTTGTTGCTAGAAATATGTTCAACTGATGAGATGCTGGTGTTGGACAGAGAGAAGTTTAAAAAGTGTTTTACCTATAAGCAAACAGTTGGGGATAGTATTTATCCTTGTTTGACTTCCGAATTCACTACAGACACCTGCTCAAAAACCACCCTGCGGCCCAGGTAACCAAAGCCAATATATGTTACCAAAACTGATGTAAAAATGCATCACAGTTCTAATTACACTTCAAACTTGTCATGAAGAAACCAGCACATGTAATGAACAGCACATTTACTGGGGAAAATCGTCGTCGCAAAAGACTGCAGAGGGGGCGGTAGTTGAAAGTAAGTCCACTTCGATAGGCACACACAAACTGCCAAAAATAGAGGCCCCCTTATATCCACTCATCCTTTCCCTCCCTCCTACCCTATCTACATCTATCCACCTACTGGCAGCACACAGCCTTTTCAAACGGCCAGCTGCTCCGCCATGCTTTGCACTCTACCACCCTTTCGCCTTCGCCAACACAATAGCATGTATAGTCAACTAAGCAATAGAAGATAAAAGGACGGCCGCCTCAAGTACAATTGTTCATCTGAAATATAGCAACACAGTTCCCACACGCCGCCCCTGGTGTCCAGACACGGCTGTGTCCAGCAACCACCCACTGAAGACACGCCCCCCCTCCCTCCCCCCCCCCCCAGCAGCCCGCCTTTCTGTGATGGAGAACAATTTTGTTTATCATCAACGCAAGTCTATCTTGCAATTTGTTAAACATGTTTCTCAGAAAGACTGGATTCCTCTGGAACAGCAATGAAATTCCAGATTAGGCTCCAGATCAAATGACTAGCTTCTCCCTCGAGCGCTTTCTCTGTGGCCCACTGCCGCCCCTCTGCTGCCACTGGTCTCATCAGGCCTTCTGCTATTCTCCGCGGCCGCCACGGTACGCAGCCTGTCTTGAGATGCCGACCCTTAGCCAACACAAAAGGGAGATTTAGCAGCACCACCACACCCGTCGTCGAAGCGCGGCTGTGCCTGGTGACCGCCGACAGTAGACTCACGCCCGCGATTCCGTGATGGAGAACAATTGTATTTGACGTCAACGCATCCCCTATAATCAAGCATCTATTCAAAAAGGAAAACACAATTGCGACGATAAGAAGTGTCCTTTTTCCATGAAAATAGGCGCAGTCCATTATTTTTTTTTTTTTTTAGTTTTATGAGTAAAATCGCTATAGCTCTCACGTTCAACTGCTGTATGCAATTCGCATCTCATCATTTTGTGATATCTAGTGAAGTGTACCATTTCTGATTACAGATGATCAGCAGAGGCATGTCCACCCAGTGTAAAACCAGGAAAACAGCTTAGACTATTTTGCTGCAAAAAATTACCGATCTCTGCAGAATGTGCTCGTTATTTCGAAACAGTCATCAGAGTAAAGAAAAAGCGAGAATTTAAACTACAAAGAAAAAACATCTAAATTAAGCAATTTCTTTCAGCTTGATGGACAAGTTAGATGACATGAGAGCGTCTCTCACGTGTTCAGTCTCTGTATATAAACTGTCATGCACCTGTGTATTACAAACATTTCAGGCACATGAAATAACATGAGAATACAAACTTTCATGCCATTGGCTCACATGTCGGAATGAAGACAATCATTTTAAGAATTTTTAACATGTTGCAGCCCTGTCAGCAACTGTGATAGATTATTATGTCATAAATCTGCCTCGGCTGCAAAATGTTACTGGTCTTTATCCAGGTTTCAGCTAGAGTAATCTATTCTTCTTCAGAAGCATAAAATAAAATAAAAATATTTTATGCTTCTGAAGAAGGCTAGATTACTCTAGCTAAAACCTAGGTAAAGACCAGTAACATTTCGCAACTGAGGAGGATTTTTGACATAACAATCATTAAACATTCGACAACAAGTTATAATTTAAAAGGATTTAGCTGTTTTTTATACTATGGCAGGTCCCTTTTTACCAATGCGATGCTTTATCATACTAGCGTCTGTATACAAATGGTTAGAGCCTGTCTAGCCCTGTGTAGTTGGGAGATTGAAATTTCGTTAAAAGATATCTCCGTAACGAAAACAAAAAAAGCCTGTCAAGGATCATTCCATGGTGCCCTAGCTTCCTCTTCCAGCCACCAGGCGTCACGTCATTTTTACCAAATTGATAGGCTAATAAATTAAAGTGATAATGAGAGTCGCTTTGCAAGGCGAGTAATTTACTTCTTTCTTCAGTAGTCGGATTACACTCACCAGGTAGGTCACTTGGGGTCCACGGAGGCAAGGCGTTGTTCTTTTCGAGGAACACTATTGAGAAACGACATTTGAAGCTGACCACAGAGTGATTCTACAGCCCACAACATAAATTTCGCGTAAGGACAGCACTGTTAAAAACACGATGGTAACGACTACGTTACCATGACACTGCACAAAAAGCGGTCTTGAGTATACAGACACACCGGTAGCAGATAGTGTTGCGATTTCTGGTAGAAATGCTGTCCGCAGTTTGGAATCGAGTCTATCTTGGGTTGGGTCCTGTAGAAATATCTTTTAATGATTACAGCACGGGTGAATCATATTCAGGCCATTCTCATCCCTCGAAACGAGTCACCTTTCTCGAACCTATTTGCTAAGGATCCCATACAGCAAAAACTCCAGCACTATTTTCTAGACAGTCCTTCTGAATCTTGTAACTGCTCCTCAGCCTCTGCCCGCCGTCCCTGCAGCTTCGTCCATGTGATCGTTCCAGTTCAAGTCAAACCTGAACAGAAGTCGGAGAGTGATGTATCTAAGACCGTCCGCATCCCATGGAGAAACAGGACAGCTGAGATAACGGGACAGGACCGCGTTTTGACCCCTCAGTGGAACATGTCATAGCTCCATCAACTGTGTACAATGTACAAGCCCAGCGCCAAACAAAGCTTTCCCCTGCAACATGAGGTAGTAGAAAAGATAGTATGAGTAGTCATTTTGTTGGAAAAATCTAGAAGTCTGCACATCATTCAGAGCATGGAAGAAGAATGAGGATTTTGGTACTGCAGTGCGATACATCTGCTGACTACATACAGGTACTGCAGTCCGAAGCAGATCTGAATCTCTCAGGGTGCATTGATCCCTATCACCCAAACATTTTCTCCCACCTCAGTATTTTGTACCATCCAACAGAGGAAACCTACGAATAATAAAAATTCCGCTAACTGTTGCTGAATCCCTGCCTTATGATATATTTAAACCAAATACAGTCTGATTTCCGGTATTGACCATATGTGGTGATCATATTAAATATACAGGTTTTGGTTCAGTGGAGCAAGTGGCTCGTGATCGAAGTTACTTCCATGGACCGGTGTAAAGTTTCGTTACCTGGCTGTAGGAGGACCATATCAAGCAACCACCAATCTCACGAGAGTGTTCCTTATTTTTCCTTCATAAGCAGTTTAATACGTTGTTTGTTCGGTCGTAACCGATCCAATCAGTATACACCGCCGTACACTTTATTTTTTCTACCATGACTTTGAGGTCTGTGTCAGCTGCTGCTAAACCAACATTAACAAGTTTCGATCCAATGGCTCTCACAGATAGCTGAACCCTGCATGGCGTAAACTATACAGCTATCACAACACAGACTGGTAGAAATAAAACACAGAGGCGATGTTTCTGATTGACAAAATTGTAAAAGGCAACGCAACATATGAAAACTGAAAGAGTATGCGGTATTGTATAGCGTATCCAACAACTATTCGAAGGTGATGATCTATACAAATGGTTCAAATGGGTCTGAGCACTATGGGACCTAACATCTGAGGTCATCAGTCCCCTAGAACTTAGAACTACTTAAACCTAACTAACCTAAGGACATCACACACATCCATGCCCGAGGCAGGATTCGAACCTGCGACTGTAGATGTCGCGCGGTTTCAGACTGAAGCGCCTAGAACCGATCGGTCACTCCGGGCGGCAGATGACCTATGGAGCTAATTTCATCTTCGCCAGGGTAGCGGATGTCTCGGTGTTCCATTTCGAAAAGCATTGTTTCTCCATTTTGTAGTCATTTACATGAATACTGTTCCGGTGTTGACCATCACTGGAAGATGCTATTCACAACACGTGCGAGGTAGTACAAATAGAAAGAGATATTCTCATCTTACTGGTGGAAAAACAATTTAAAAAATAGAAATATGTGGAGTGCATCGCAGCATATGGAAATAGGATGAGTCTGTAGCATTGAGGAACGCTTCCAAACAACTGTATGAAGGTGATGACCTTTACATTTAATCCCATGCTCCGCAGCGACAAGTGACAGATATCCAGTGTTCCACAAAGGCTCCTTCAATCTCAACCGAGTGGTGTCAGTCAATCATTTTGCGGTAATCAACAGTGTACCCAGTGGATGGTCGGGATGGGAAAGACACTGTAATACTCACCGCAGTTGATAGCGAGATCAATTTTAGCTATTTCACCTGTTGTTCCGTAATCTCAACACCAATCAGTGACACGGTATAATGATTCCTAATTTCTGCGTCATTGCTAAATCACCCCTCCACTACTTTGCAAGTACCATATACTAGATTGCGAATGCATCTAAATGACTGTGCAGTACATCCACTCGACTATGTACATCGAAGTATACCAGACAGCGTCCTATACCAATGCAAAGAGGTTATCTACATATTTCCAGCACATCGATCATAGTGCAGAATTAACGATTACGACTGGCCATTTTTCTCTGTGTGGATGGGCGCCACAGAGCATTGCCGCACTCGTAGGATAAAATCAGAGATTGACAGATCCCTCCCACATTGTCCTTGACCATCCCTTCCTGCAACACTAATCTTACCCACAGCACTTATCCAAAAGCACAAGATCTCCCAAGATTCGTATTGAGGAGGGTCGTACCCCTTTTCGGTGTACAGTAGACATGGAAGTGTTGCATTTCCGCCGGCCGGAGTGGCTGTGCGGTTCTAGGCGCTACAGTCTGGAACCGCGTGACCGCTACGGTCGCAGGTTCGAATCCTGCCTCGGGGATGGATGTGTGTGATGTCCTTAGGTTAGTTAGGTTTAAGTAGTTCTAAGTTCTAGGGGACTGACGACCACAGCAGTTAAGTCCCATAGTGCTCAGAGCCATTTGAACCATTTTGTTGCATTACCATAACAGACGGTTAAGAAGAAACGGGTGGGTTATACATGGAGTTTGAAACATTTCACGTAAATCAACCGTGCAATCAATTCTGAAGCTTCATTCCACTGTCTGGGGTCAGTACGAGGGAGGTACCCGCAAACTCACTCATCAAAACCTATAGGATACTTCCCGTTGGCTTATCAAATTTGGCAAAAAGGAAATTTTTACAGTAGAATCAAAGGAAAAAATCCGAAAACAGTAAATGTTTAATTATACCACACGTAAAAAACATTTCCTTTTTCTATTGTTATCCGACGTAAAACTTGAAATTAAAGCAATCAGCAATTCTGTATTCAGGCTGAATGGATGGCAATATCTGCAAATATTTGTTTCACACACAACTTGAAACGTTACCTCTCCTGTATATGTGATGGATAAATCCCAAGATGAGTCATGTGAGCAATAAAGTCATTACTTGCCTGATGTTTGCAATAAAGTCATTACCTGTCTGATGTTCGCAATAAAGTCATTAGTTACTTGATGTTTTACTTTTACCATTATGACCCCTGCCTCTTGCATGACTTACAGCACATTTATATTATTGAAATTAAAACATTCCCGAAAATCCTGGAATCTCTTGAGACCAATATCATGCCATTAGCCAGTATCAACGTCAATAACAGGCAAAAATAATCGAGATTCTCGATATCGGGAATGGATGATCTTTCTATATACGTAATTCCCACATTTCCCGAATGGTTCTTGCATACTTAAGGAAACTCAAAGGAAAATCTTTCCTGACGTAAGTGTAGTACACTCTGAAGGAGTGACAAATTTTGTTCATATCTTTTGTCTGCCCAGGGACAGTTATCGCTCCTTGTTCACCAAGGGGTTTACTGTACTTCGATTGGTAATGGCAACCAGTTTGATTAGTACCATTTACATAACTACGATCAAAATTAGAGATGAGTACTCTCGTCTGTATCTGTAATGACATATGGCCTACAGTGATATTCTGTACGATGTAGGCATGAACTTCAGGCGCTTTGCTACTATAGCTTGGTCAAAGCATTACTATTTTTAAGAGTATAAAAGGTTCGAATAAGACATAAAAATCCATTTCTTTTTCTTAGCTAGGAGACATCGCACGAAAAGCCGCTAGATAGGTACTCAGATCCGGTCCCTCTACAACATACATAAGACTCATCAAAATCCCTGATTAACAGGTTTGATGGACTCCTTGTTTTAATGATCTGGAAGTAACTTCGTACCCCACGTACTTGGTTATTAATTCGAATGAACTGCAACAGCTGGCCTTTGTGGCCGAGCGGTTCTAGGCGCTTCAGTCCGGAACCGCGCTGCTGCTACGGTTGCAGATTCGAGTCCTGCCTCGGGCATGGATGTGTGTGCTGTCCTTAGGTTAGTTGGGTTTAAGTAGTTCTGAGTCTACGGGACTGATGACCTCAGGTGTTAAGTCCCATAGTGCTCAGAGCCATCTGAACCTTTTTTGAACTGCAACAATTTTAGCATTCTGAATCGTACACAAAATAAGAAAGAGTCGATTGCGACTACGTATAAGAATGAGGCTCAATAAAATTAAAAATTGATTTTCCTCTTCGTACAGTTATTACTCGGCTATCAAAACCGGCGAATGCTGGGTCTGTTTCAACTGCTACACGACTTGCAGTTAAGACAGTAGAGGTATGAAAAACAGGAACAGGAGCCAGTGCAACAGAGAGACCTCGCCCTCATCAAGCAAAGAGGGGCTTCCAGGACTGTATAATGTTGAGACGCGAGGGGTCATTCACGCAAAGTGAAAAGTAAAGCCAGCAGCAGCGCAGCACGGCCGTAGAGCTGATGGCGCCGCGGGGCTCGGCGATTGCATGCAGTATCAGTTCATCATGCGGAGAGGGTGCCGGTGCAATCCCATCGACTTCCACCTCCGCAGTACTTTAATCTGTAAGCTGTAATCGAAACAGAAAGCAATGTAGAATGCTCTCCATACTTCGAGTTTAATCAGTTTAATTCGAAATGCGGAACAGCGCAACTTCGTCGCGAAGCGCAGAGTGATGGAACTTACAAAGTGTAGTGGTGGACAAAAGTATGGAAAAGACCAAACTCATTACCAAGCATAACACGGTGTAGGAAAACCGTTGGAATTCAAAACAGCTTCCAGTCGTCTCACAATGGATGAATTGCACTACTGCGTGGTTTTCAATGGGACTTCATACCTTTCTTGCTGAAAAATCGTGGCAAGTCCAGGTAACGAAGATGGAGACCACGAAGGCTGAATAATATCCAGATCTGGTGACTGGTGGGCAGGGCAGATACGACTACTCATTCTCGTGCTCACTGTTCAAGCAGTCCTGGCGTCTTGTAACACAGCATGACCGTTGGGGAACAAACCTTATACTATGGAATGAACATGGTTAGCCAAGATGGTCACATAATCCTGGGCAGTATTTTCTGAACCGATATTGGCCACAGTAGTGTGGGATAGGCCTTCGTAAGTCCCTGCAGTGGCACCTAACTAATATTTGCACTGCCACCTGAATCGTCTGTCCACAAGGTGGAGCAACCATGGGTCCCTTGGCAAACCACGATGTGGCTGCCCAATTCATCACCGAACACCAGCCGTTTTCGTTCTTGAGTGTTAAACTTGGCCATAAGTTGGAAGAAGTGTGAAACAAGACTAATCCAACCAAATGATTTTCTTCCATTGCTCCATAGTCCATATTTTATGGCTTCGGTCCACGTTTTCGTATTTCTGGCATTTGCTTCAATATTGTGTGCTATTTTTTAATTCCAGTTTGCCCTGTAATTCCCAGTTTATGTAGCTCCCTTATTATTTCTTCGGTTCTGACGGAGTTAGCGAGTGCAACATTCAGTTCTTCAGTGACTTTAGCAGCTATCGTTCTTTTATTTTTCGACACAGCCCTCTTTAACGACCATCTGTCTCGGTCACTCAACATACACTTTCGTCTCTGGTATGACTTAGTGGACGATATTTTTCCGCTTTCCCTGTATGCAGTATACATCTTCGATACGGTGCCGCTCGAAACACCAAATCCTTCGGCCATCTCTTGGTTGCGGAAGCGCCGACTATATGAACGTCAACAATTTGGCCACGTTCAAAGAAACTTAGTGTCAACGTATGCACTTGCAACTAAACAGAGCACTGTTCTGGTCACGTCTGATACTCACAATGTATTGAGGACATTGCAAAGATGCCGTTCTTTGTCAAATACAACAGCACAATCTGCAGATTGGCCTGCATCTGTTTTTATGTTCAAGCACGTATTTCCCACGATTCTTCAATCACCCCTTGCACTTATATGTACTAGCCAACTTGAATTAAAAACGAAAAAAGAAAATAGCAGCGTCGTACATCTCTCACTCGGTTAAATGTATGAGAGGAGTTCAGTAAGTAATGCAACACATTTTTTTCGGCCAGTTTAGGTTGAAAAATGCGGACTTCGTGAAATACTCCCGCTTCAGCCCCTATACGAAGTCCCGATAGGTGGCAGCGCTATACACCGTAACCTTTAACGGATGTATTTTCGAAACAGAGAGCTGTCACTGCGTTTCTTTTGGCGGAAACCAGAGCATCGCAGGTATTCATAGGAGCTTGCAGAATGTCTGCGGAGACCAGGCAGTGAACAAAGGCACCGTGAGTGATTGGGCGAATCGTCTGTCATCATCGCAACAAGATTGCGCAAACCTGTCCGATCTCCAGCCTGCCGGCCGGTCGCACAAAGCTGTGACGTCTCCAGTGCTGTAATATTGAGAAATCCAACACTCTTATCCGAAGGCATCGACTGATCACAATAGAATACCTCGCTGCACAACCGAACGTCTTTGTTAGTAGTGCGCAACCAATCGGCTACCACTTACGTTAATCAAAGGTGTGTACATCAGAAGACCATAAAGAGCAACGAAGGACCATCTCTGCGGAACTGCCTTCGCGGTACGAGGCTTGTCGTGACAATTTTTTGTCAAACGTCGTCACATGGGATGAAACATGGGCTCATCACTTCGACCAGAAACAAGGGATTATTCTGTTTGATCTACTCCCTCGTGGCGCAACGATCAACTTTGAAATTAATTTTGCTACCCTCAGGAAATTAATGAAATCAACGTGTTCGTAGCCACAAAAATTCAAACGAACTTCTCCTTCCCATGACAACGCAAAGACACACATGTCCGCACACCCGTAAGGAGCTCACAAACTTCATTGGACTGTTCTTCCTCATGTACCTTACAGTCCAGATCTCGCACCTTACGACTTTCGTCTGATTGTCCCAAAGGAAGATACACTCTTCGGGAAGCATCACGTGGATGATGGGGTGGTTATTGACGCAGCAAGGCGGCTCCAGAGTTGACCAGTAGAGTGATACCATACTGGCATACAGGCCCTACCAGTAATGTGGCGCAACGCCGTCCCATTGAGAGGATATTATGTTGAAAAAGAAAGGGTTTTGTTATGAAAAGAGTTGAGAATAGTGTGGTGTACTGGAAACCCGAAAAGCCAGCCTACTTTCTGAAGAAAAATGTGTTGCGTATTTGTTAAGTATAACTCAAGAAACAGCAATTATAATTTTCAGGCGTTGAAGTCTCTACACGTCGACATATTGTTCCGCGTCTGATTTGGTACCATGGATATTTTAAAATAGATATAAGAGAGATAAGCATTCCATTGAGAAGGGAACTATATACTGTAGTAATGACGTCCTATTTCAGAAAGAAGTAAATGTTCTGTCTGCAGTAATTGTTGGAATAAACACAGACAGCAAGTGGATAAATCGAAGTGAAACTCGAGTTACTCTATTGATGGTAGAAGATCTTGGAGGCCATCTTGGAGGCTCCTGTGTAAACAACAAGAAATATGCTTTTTTGTTTTAATGTCCAGGGGGTTTCGATATTGTGAAAGGCGAATAGTGAGTTCCTCAGCGTCGTTTGTTGTGTGTGCTCCTCATGTAACCTCTTGCCCAGTCACTCTGTATACTTGTCTGCGTGCTCCAAGCCGTTTATCAGAGAAAATATGATTTTACACTAGTTTATATGCCTCATTGTATTTCAGCCAGCTGCTTTCAAATCAAAACATGGATTCTGCATATTAAGCTTAAAAGGATGTTTCGTAGCTCTCTTTAACGACACATGTTGCCTGATGATGTACGAAGTAGATAACAGATAGTTTCAGTAAAGCTCTCTACAGACAATCAAGTGATGTGACTATTTACGAGCGTATCCAATCGTCACAAAAGCTGTCGAGGCACAGTTATTATCAACACTCGTAATTCTCTTCCTGTTCTAACGTGCTTGCTCATTTTATAACAAGGGTGGTGATACACTGATCAGCCAGAACGCTGTGTCCACCTTTGGCACGGATAACAGTAACAGCGGCGACGCGTCGTGGAATGGAATCAATGATGGTTGATCTCTGTCACCTAATTCCTGGAAATTGCGAGAAGGGGGCGATGAGCTCTGACGCCACGTCCAATCACGTACTCGACGTGTACGATCGGGTTCGGGTCTGGCGAGTTCTGGGGCCGGCAAATGAATTGGAACTCGCCACTGCATTCCCTGATCCACTCCAGCACACTCCTGCCCTTGTGACATTGCACTCTTTTTTTTTTTTTTTTTTTGAGTTGTCAATCTTCTGACTGGTTTCATGCGGTTCGCCACTAATTCCCCTCATGTATGTGCCAACCTTTTCATCTCAGAGTAGCACTTGCAATTTACGTCCTCAATTATTTGCTGGATTTATTCCAATCTCTGTCTTCCTCCACAGTTTTTGCGCTCTGCAGTTCGCTATAGTGCAATAGAAGTCATTCCCTGATGTCTTAACAGATGTGCTGTCAACCGGTCCCTTCTCCTTTTGTTTTCCACATATTCCTTTTCTTTCCGATTCTGCGCAGAACCTCCTCATTCCATGCCTTAACATCCACCTAATTTTCAACAATCGTCTGTAGCACCACTTCTCAAATACTTCTATCCTCTTCTGTTCCAGTTTTCCCACGCTCCGTATCTCACTACCATACGATGCTTTGCTCCAAACGCACATTTTCAGAAACTTCTTCCTCAAATTAATGCCAGTGTTTGATACTAGTAGACTTCTCGTGGTAAGAAATGTCCTTTCTGCCAGTGCTAGCCTACTTTTGATATATTCTTTGTCCCGTCCGTCATTGGTTATTATCTAACTTCTTCTACTTCATGACCAGCAATCCTGATGTTATGTTTCTCGCTTTTCTCATTTCCACTACTTCTCATTACATTTGTCTTTCTTCGATTTACTCTCAGTCTTTATTCTGTGCTCATTAGACTTTTAATTTTACTCATCAGACCATGTAATTCTTCACTTTCACTGAGGATAGCAATTTCATAGGCGATTTGTAACTTTGCTATCTTTTCAACTTGAATTTTAAGTGAACTCCTGAACCTCTCTTTTATTTCCATCACTGCTTCTTCGATGTACAGATTGAACAGTAGGAGTGAAAGATATTCATCTCTTTCTTACACCCTTTTTAATCCGAGCACTTCTTTCTTGTTCGTCCACTCTTATTATTCCCTCTTGGCTCTCGAACATATTGTGTATGTCTCTCCCTATAGCTTACCCCTATATTTCTCAGAAATTCGAACATCACTTCACCTTGTCTAACGCTTTTACCAGGTCGATAAATCCCATGAACTTGTCTTGATTTTTTCTTGAGTCATGTCTCCATTATCAACTGATTGCGCGATAACTCTCGCAGTTGTCAGCTCATGCAGTCCTCGGAATTGTGTGAGTGATATTCCTCTGAAGGTCAGATGGGATGTTGCCACTCATACACTCTACACACCAACATGAACAGTCGTTTTGTTGCCACTTCACCCAATGAGTTTAGAAATTCTGATGGAGTGTATCTCTTCCATTTGCTTAATTTCACCTTAAATCCTCAAAAGCTATCTGAAATTCTGTTTCTAGTACTGGATCTCCTACGTCTTCTAAATCGACTCTTGTTTCTTCTTCTATCATATCAGACGAATCTTCCTCATCATAGAGGCCTTCAGTGTATTGTTTCCACTATTCGCTCTCTCCTCTGCATTTAACAGTGGAATTTCCGTTGAACTCTTAATGTTATCACCCTTGATTTTAATGTCACCGAAGGTTGTTTTGACTTTCCTGTGGGCTGAGTCAGTCCTTCTGACAATAATTTCTTCACATTTTCTATGCATCCATTTCGTTTTAGCTTCCCTGCATTTCCTCTTGATTTCATTCCTCTGCAACTTGTATTTCTGTATTCCTGAATGTCCTTGAACATTTTTATACTTCCTTCTTTCATCGATCAACTTAAGTATTTCTTCTGTTGCCCATGGTTTCTTCTCGGTAGCCGCCCGCGATTAGCTGAACGGTCTAAGAAGCTGCAGTCATGGACTGTGAGGCTGTTCCCGGCGGAGGTTCGAGTCCTCCCTCGGGCATCGGTGTGTGTGTGTGTGTGTGTTTGTGTGTGTGTGTGTGTGTGTGTGTGTGTGTGTGTGTGTCCTTATTATAATTTAGGTTAAATAGTGTGTAAGCTTAGGGACTGATGACCTTAGCAGTTAAGTCCCATAAGATTTCACACACATTTGAAATTTGAAATCTTCCCAGTTACCTTCTTTGTACCTATGTTTTCCTTTCCAACTTCTATGACTGCCGTCTTTAGAGATCTCTATTCCTCTTCAACTGTATTGCCTCCTGGGCTATTCCTTATTGCTGTATCTATAGCCTTAGAGAACTTCAAGAACATCTCGTCATTCCTTCTTTGCGTATAGATTCTTCCTGACTAATCTCTTAAACATCAACCTAGTTTTCATCACAATCACCTTGTGATCTCAGTCCGTATCTGTTCCTGACTACGCCTTACGATCCAATATCTGATTTCAGAAGATTCTGAACATGATGGGAGTCCAGCTGAAATCTTCCCATATCACGTGGCATTTTCCAAGTATACCTTCTCTTCTCGTGATTCTTGAACAGAGTACTCGTATTAAAAGCTGAAATTTATTACATAACTCATTTAGTCTTTCACCTCTCTCATTCCTTGTCCCATGCCCATATTCTCCTGTAACCTTTTCTTCTACTACTTCTCTTACAACTGCATTCCAGTCCCACATGACTATTAGATTTTCGTCTCCCTTTACATAGTGTAATACTCTTCATATATTTTTTCTGTCTCTTCATCTTCAGCTTGCGACGCCGGCATGAATCCCTGAACTATTGTTGTCGATTTTGTGCTTGCTGTCGATTCTGATATGAACAATCCTATCACTGAACTGTTCACAGTAACACACTCTGTGCCCTAACTTCCTGTTCACAATAAATCCTAACCCGTTATAGCATTTTCTGCTGCTATTGATATTACTCTATACTCATCTGACCAAAAATCCTTGTCTTCTATCCATTTCATTTCACTGACCCCTACTATATCTAGATTGAGCCTTTGCATTTCCCTTTGCAGATTCTGTAACTTCCCTACCACATTCAAGCTTCTGACATTCCACACCCTGGCTCGTAGAACGTTATCATTTCGTTGGTTATTCAATCTTTTACTCATGGTCACCTTCCCCTTGGCAGTCCTCTGCCGGAGATCCGAATGGGGGACTATTCCAGAAGATTTTGCCAATGTAGAGATTATCATGACCCTTTTTAATTACATGTCATTATCTCACTGAAAAGTGCTCCTGCCGCCGGGAAACGTGATCATCATGAAGGGGTGTAAGTGGTCTGCTGCCAGTGTACGATACACCTTGACCGTCATGGTGCCTTGCACGAGCTTCACTGGATCCATGGAAGCTCACATGAATGGTCCTCAGATCAACATCAACCGCCGCCAGCTTGTCTCCGTCCCGCAGTGCAGGGTGTGAAGGAGCTGTTCCCCTGGAAGACGACGGATTGATACCCTCACATGGGCATAATGAAGGAGGTATCGGGATCCATCTGACCTTGCAACGCTCTGCCACTGCGCCAACGTCCAGTTCCGATATTCACGTGCATACGTCAGTACTTGTCGCCGATATCGTAGTGTTAACATTGGCACATGCATGGGTCGTCGGTTGTCGAGGTCCATTGTGTGTTCGGTGCACTGTGTGTTCAGACACACTTGTGCTCTGCCTAGCATTAATATCTGATGTTAGTTCCGCCACACTTCGCTGCCTGTCTTATTTTACCAGTCTGCCCAGCCTACGACGACCGACATCTGTAATGAGGGATGGCCGACCAAACCCACGAGGTCTGGATGTGGTTTCACCTAGGTTTCTTTGGTTTCGCCACGTGTTGAAAATGCCCACCACAGCACTCCTCGAACACCCGACAAGTCGTGCAGTTTCCGAAATGCTCTTGCCGAGTCTACGCACCATCACAATGTGCCCTCGGTCAGGCTCAAATAGATTGTGCACCCTCATTGTTTTACACACGGACAGAACGCTCACTGATACTACATGCACAGTACAGGTGTCTGACTAGCAGTCATTCCTCGCCAGGTGACGCTGCTATCACCTGGGCGGATTTAAATCGATTGTAGGTCGGTGGTCAAAATGTTCTGGCTGATTAGTGTAATATTGCCTTTCGTTGTCGCACCCGATGTGTTGTTTAGAGACTAGCAGACCAATCAGTATAAAGTGAGATGTTGTAAATGTATGTTAGCAAAGTGAGGAAATATTGGAAAACACAATCAAAAGTGGAAGCAATGAGTGGGATCTAGTGCAGAATAAAGAAGCGAGAGCTGGTAGTTAAAACAACATCGTCACTTTGTACTGAAGATTATATGCACCCATTTTTTGTAAAGTTTCTTGAACATAGAAACAAAGATTGTATTCATCAGTTGAATTTTTTCTCCTTTCGTTATTTCATGAGTTACACGTATTTCATACGTAAGAAAACTGTTGGAACGTAATTGTGACACAAATGACCGTTAATCCCGTTGTCTAACGTGTCTACCGTAAAGAAGAATGCGTTTCGAGTGGTAGTGGGTACTATAAATCTGATGACATACTACCTGAATAGGTGAGTCATAACAATGAAATATTCTCAAGTAGATTATAGCTTATAATAGCAGGAGGGATTCACGTGAGACAAAACTCAGCAGAATGCTTTTCAATAGAAGTAATATACGATGAAACTGGCTTTGACACCGCTCGTATCAACTCTTTGGTAGAATAAATTAAATTGTTCAAAGAAATATTCAAGGAGTAAAAACCTCAGAAAACTGAGAGATGTGCTAAAAGAAGATTTCTGAAAACTTGATGTACGTTAGCACGAAATGTGCGACCAATTTTAGGTAAACGACAGAGAAAATAGAAAACTTCTGAAGGACTAAGGAAAAGCGTAGCACCTATAAAGGTTCTTGCAAAGACTATGGCCCACGAGCGAGTAACGCAATCTCATTCACTGAACTCAAAATGCTAAACTTATGGACAAATTCTACCTACTGATCGAGGTGGAAGAACGCGCAGATGTCACGCAAGCCATCTCCCTACAAATCAGGAATTATTGCACCGGATCGAAATCCACGAGAAATCTCTAACAGTCGTCTAAAAACGAACTGTACTGACAAGAGGCGAAAGAAGACCATCGAAAACTACGGTGAGACGAACTTTTTCTCATCATACGGATCAAGGCGAAGAGAGCAATTTTCAGTTGTTTGTTCGCCATTCATGTTAGTTGCCTAAGACGTTCCGCGAATGTACTGAAACAAACTGAAACAGACGTAGAGCTTCTGGAGATATAGTCATGTTATGGGGGAGCACAAATGGAAATTGTTAGCGGTTCAAGTGCCGGAGAGAAAGAAAGAGCTGCGTCTACAAGCAGTCTCTTATGCGTCGGTCACCATGTGACTCCTCTTATGACACCCCATTGGTCGAAGAGACTGAACAAAAAGTTCACTGCAAGTGTCCCTTGTTTGGCACCACTGTGAGATCTCTTAACACGTCAGCATCCCACTCTGAATGCGTGGGAATCTTGGAGGCTGTCCAGTACCCAAGCTAGTTACGACGCCTCAATAAAGAGAAAAATATTTTACTGTTCAAAAATCTATCACGTCCTCCCTAAGCGAGGGGGGCGGGTCACCCCCACAAGTGCTTCAATATGCGAATTGCCATTGGCTATGTTCTGCTAGTTCTCTACAGAATATGAAGAAAAATTTCTCGAGCTTTTTCTTGCATTTGGCATAGCTATCAGTGCTTGAGACTAACTTACTATCGAGAGATGGTGTGGGCGAAGAACGACGGCTTGTCAACCAGCGACTGGAACCGGAACAAAACAGTCCGTCGACATGAATTCGAAAGATTTGTGACGATTTACTGAGCATACCCATGTGTTATTGCAGACTGACTGGAGCAGCACTATCGAGAAGTTCAGGCCTCTTCATGGTTAACGCCGCTGCCCCACAAGATGGCGATACACGTATCATGTCCCACCGGGAACGTGTGATCTACTGGGAACATTCGCCAAAGTTACTGTTGTGGTTCACAGAGAACGTGTTTGTAGCGACTCGATACTGCTCATAAATAGTCTTGGGGATGGACTGACTAGTGAGCGCAAATTCACTAATGGCACTGATACACAAGCATTTGACAAGTTGCGGCAGAAAACAAAATGGGGATGGTAAAATTGAAAATGTGGATGCCTTCCAGTGGTATGGTCACTCTGGCGGGAATCCACTAGCGTAAGCAATCCAGCGACCACAGATAACACAATAACAAACACCGTCATTAAGCTTTATTCACCGATAGTTCGACGATAATGTAATCAAGCTCCGGCTCAGTACTCTCAGCGATTGGTCGTGTAGCACGACGCATCTACGCCAGATGTTGGTACACCACGGCAAACAGACCCTTGGTACTTATCTGTTACACTGCTAAGGCGAAAAGGAGGTGATGCAAGTAAAAACGGCCAGTAAAAACCCATTTACCCAAAAAATCGAAGTTACTTAATTTAATTCCGGATCAACACTGCTCTCTACAAAAAATACGCTGAAGCGCCAAAGAAGGTGGTATAGTCATGCGTATTCAGATACAGAGATATAAAAACAGTCAGAATACGCGCGTGCGGTCAGCAACCCCTGTGTAAGTCAACAATCGTCTGGCGCAGTTGTTACTGCTGCTACAATGGCAGGTTATCAATATTTAAAAAGAGTTTGAACGTGGTGTTACAGTCGGCGCACGAGCGATGGGAAGGGCATCTCCGACGTTGCAACGAAGTGGGGATTTTCCCGTACGACCATTTCAGAGTGTACCATGAATATCAGGAATCCGGTAATCAAATCTCCGACATCGCTATGGCCGGAAAAAGATCCTGGGAGAACAGGACCAACGAAGACGGAAGAGAATCGCTCAGCGTGACAGAAGTGCAACCCTTCGGCAGATTGCTGCAGATTTCGAGGCTGGGCCATCAACAAATGTCAGCGTGCGAACCATTCAATGAAACAATCGATATGGGCTGTCGGCGCCGAAGACCTAATCGTGTACCGTTGATGACTGCACGACACAAAGCTTTACGCCTTGACATTGGACTGTTGCTGACTGGAAACATGTTGCCTGGTCGGACGAGTCTCGTTTCAAATTGTATCGAACGTATGGACATGGATGGGTATGGAGACAACCTCCTGAATACATGGACCCTGTAAGACAGTGCGGGACTGTTCAAGCTGGTGCGGGCTCTGTAATGGTGTGAGGCGTTTGCAGTTGGAGTGATATTGAACCCCTATTACATCTAGGTTCGGCTCTGACAGGTGACTCGTACGTAAACATCCTGTCTGATCACCTGCATCCTTTCGTGTCCATTGTTCATTCCGACGGACTTGAGCAATTGCCGTAGGAAGATGCGAAACCCCACACGTCGAGAATTGCTACAGAGTTGCTCCAGGAACACTTCCGCTGGCCACCAAATTCCCCAGACAAGAACATTATTGAGCATATTTAGGATGCCTTGCAGCATGCTGTTCATAAGAGATCTCCACCCCCTCGATCACTAACTTCTCATACTCTTACATTTTTGTGGGCAGTCCTGGAGGCGTCATGGTGTCAGTTCCCTTCAGCACTACTTCAGAGTCCACGTCACGTCGTGTTGCGAGCAAGCAGTAAAGAGAACAAAGAGGTATTAAAAGGGAGTTAAATTTCAGGCAAAGGAAATAAATACTTTGCCATCGAAAGACGGAGCTGTAATTTTGTCAGAGACAGCTAAGGACTTACAAGAACAGTTCAATGGAGAGGACGGTGGTTCTAAAACAGTTTGGGAGATGAATACCAAAAGAATAAAACAGGATTAATAGAATATAATCGAATTGAGTTATAATTAGATTATGAATTGAGACTCTAAACGTAGTAAATGAGTTTTGGTATTTAGTAAGAAAACTAGTATGTAGAGAGGATACAAAATGCGGACTGTCTATAGGAAGGAAAGCATTAATTAAATTCTATTATAATTTAAGTATTACCATTCTTGGGAAGTGAAAGGTAAGCGATATGCAGTTCAGGCAAGAAGAGAATCGAAGCTTCTGAAATGTGGTGCTGCAGAAGAATGCTGTAAATTAGGTGAGTAGGTAGAACAACTAATAGGGCAGTGCTAAGTCGAAACGAGAAAAATATTTTATGGCAGAACTTGGCTATAAGAAGGGATTCATTGATGGGACACATCCAGAGACATTAAAGAATAGTGAATTTGGTAGTAGAGTTAAGTGTCGAAGATCAAAGTGTAGAGGAAGACCTAGACATGAATACTGCAAGTAGAGATATAGGTTGCAGTTGCTATGCAGAGACGAAGAAACTGGCACAAGGTAGACTAGGGTGGAGAACTGCGTCTGACCAATCCCCGAAATGAAGATTACAACAGAAACAACAAACAACACCGTTATTTCAGCTACGCATAAGATCGCAACAGAAACAACGAACAACCTACATTTCATATATGCATAATCTGTCAATTACTTCCCCCCCCCCTCCCCCATAGTCAGCTGCGTTTCACTGTGGTAATTTTGTACCTAGACTGGAACAGAATTTTCCCAATTGAGTGATGTAAGTAGCATGGAACAGACCTTTATTTATGAATGAGTTAAGAAATATTTACTTACAGAAATATTCGGTGAGACATTGTGCTGTGAAACGAAGTTCTCTCAGAAAACCCTATAATTTTAACTGGCTACCTTCAGGTACTTGTCGTAAGAAGGGAAATACATGTTGTGCTGTAGTGTTATGTGATATAGTACCCATGTTTCGAATATCACTTAACGTTACACCTATCTTGACTAGAAACAACAGACGAGAAATTAAATTACCATCCACCTTCTAATACTTATTTGGTTATTTTTCATAGGCAGTCACATATTTCAAGTAAATTCTGGCTAGCACGATACGACGTATCTGAAACAGATACGATAGAAACATAAAACCATTCGTAATACAAAACAAGGTGAAATCAAATGTTATTGCCAAGTGCTAGCAAAACATGTTTAACGTTCTTTCAAAAGAATTGTATCACGTGTAAAACTTTAAATTTGAAGTTTATTTTAAAAATGTAGAAGGAATAATAAAAAACTGTTTCTCGAGCAACTGGCAGCGTTGCGAAATGATAAATCGTTTTTGCTCAAGCTTCATTAATCATTTTAATTGCCTGACAATAAAACTCCATTTCTGGTCTCGTAATAAATTAATTATTCTTTACACAGCTTTTAATTTAATGTATAATTAATAATATTTCGGTACATAATTCGAAAAACATTTAGTGCTATCTCTGGATAGCAATGCAAAGAATATGTCAACAGTGATCTTCAATCCGTTATTCGCCGGAGAGTTTTAAATGTCTAAAAATGCTAAATAGTAAATAAAGAAATGTAGAAAAAAGGATTAAATTGGTCTTTAATCTCGTCCCTATTTTGGCACTCGTATTTAAAAACATTTCATTAATTTAGAAGAATCAAAGGTAATACAGTCGTACACACCTGTACATACCAGCACACACGCAGCGATGGATGAAAATAAATAGAGGCACGTGAAGAGGACGCCAAAGCACACAGTAACTTCACATGTTTCCAGGGAGGAAACTTGTATAGTACGTTAGTGCCTTCATATCATTCCGTGCAAGTTAATCAGTGCGTTCATTCTCTTTATGACAATGTGCCTCGTCTGTAGAGCTACATTAACTTTCTGAACTAACTACTGAAATATTATGATATACACATCTTTTTAAGCCCATCATGTTACGCTAAAATTTAACATAGGGTTCCATTTAAAAAAATGGCCTCATATCTCTGTAATAAAAAAATAGCACAAACATGAAATGTGATGTATTCAATTAGCCCCTGTCCCTGCATTTCACTGTCCAAACGGCATCTTTGTATCTGTTACGGTTGGGGAGATACAAGGGGTGTTATGACTTACCTGCCTCACCATATATGGTCTCCCTCTGCTTGCGACATCGGCATGTATGTTTGTTATATTGTTGTCGGTTTTTTTGTCTGTCGATTACCATGAAAATTCCTATCCCTCAACTATTCACAGTAACTCTCTCTCTCTCTCTCTCTCTCTCTCTCTCTCCCTCTCTCTCTCTGCGCTACCTTCCTGTTCATAACGAATACTACTCTCGTTGTAGCATTTTCTGCTGCTGTTGATATTATCAGATATGTTCGACCACATATCGTCTTCTTCCCATTATATTTTGCTGGCCTCCACTATATTTCACTTTTCAGATTTTCTAGATTCCGTGCCACGTTCAAACTTCTGACATTCCGCTCCCCCACTCGTAGAACGTTACTCTTTCGTTGGTTGGTCTCTCTTTTTCTCATGGCCAAGGGACAACAGCGAGGTATTCAAAGCACGTGACGTGATGCCATTGTGCGGGAGCACGAGTAAACGGGATTTTACTGCAGCCACGGTGTGACTCGGACATTCAAAGAAGCTACGATGTCCCTTAAAAATGTCCTCCGCAGTTGATGACGGACCGATGGGTTTTAATGTAAAATCCACCTGTCCACGGCATAATAGACCGGAAATTTTATTAATGGTGAAAGATGCATACCAGAAGTTACATGTACACTCCTGGAAATTGAAATAAGAACACCGTGAATTCATTGTCCCAGGAAGGGGAAACTTTATTGACACATTCCTGGGGTCAGATACATCACATGATCACACTGACAGAACCACAGGCACATAGACACAGGCAACAGAGCATGCACAATGTCGGCACTAGTACAGTGTATATCCACCTTTCGCAGCAATGCAGGCTGCTATTCTCCCATGGAGACGATCGTAGAGATGCTGGATGTAGTCCTGTGGAACAGCTTGCCATGCCATTTCCACCTGGCGCCTCAGTTGGACCAGCGTTCGTGTTGGACGTGCAGACCGCGTGAGATAACGCTTCATCCAGTCCCAAACATGCTCAATGGGGGACAGATCCGGAGATCTTGCTGGCCAGGGTAGTTGACTTACACCCTCTAGAGCACGTTGGGTGGCACGGGATACATGCGGACGTGCATTGTCCTGTTGGAACAGCAAGTTCCCTTGCCGGTCTAGGAATGGTAGAACGATGGGTTCGATGACGGTTTGGATGTACCGTGCACTATTCAGTGTCCCCTTGACGATCACCAGTGGTGTACGGCCAATGTAGGAGATCGCTCCCCACACCATGATGCCGGGTGTTGGCCCTGTGTGTCTCGATCGTATGCAGTCCTGATTGTGGCGCTCACCTGCACGGCGCCAAACACGCATACGACGATCATTGGCACCAAGGCAGAAGCGACTCTCATCGCTGAAGACAACGCGTCTCCATTCGTCCCTCCATTCACGCCTGTCGCGACACCACTGGAGGCGGGCTGCACGATGTTGGGGCGTGAGCGGAAGACGGCCTAACGGTGTGCGGGACCGTAGCCCAGCTTCATGGAGACGGTTGCGAATGGTCCTCGCCGATACCCCAGGAGCAACAGTGTCCCTAATTTGCTGGGAAGTGGCGGTGCGGTCCCCTACGGCACTGCGTAGGATCCTACGGTCTTGGCGTGCATCCGTGCGTCGCTGCGGTCCGGTCCCAGGTCGACGGGCACGTGCACCTTCCGCCGACCACTGGCGACAACATCGATGTACTGTGGAGACCTCACGCCCCACGTGTTGAGCAATTCGGCGGTACGTCCACCCGGCCTCCCGCATGCCCACTATACGCCCTCGCTCAAAGTCCGTCAACTGCACATACGGTTCACGTCCACGCTGTCGCGGCATGCTACCAGTGTTAAAGACTGCGATGGAGCTCCGTATGCCACGGCAAACTGGCTGACACTGACGGCGGCGGTGCACAAATGCTGCGCAGCTAGCGCCATTCGACGGCCAACAACGTGGTTCCTGGTGTGTCCGCTGTGCCGTGCGTGTGATCATTGCTTGTACAGCCCTCTCGCAGTGTCCGGAGCAAGTATGGTGGGTCTGACACACCGGTGTCAATGTGTTCTTTTTTCCATTTCCAGGAGTGTAATTTCACACTTCAACAGGACAAGTCGCATTATAAAATGCTCTCTAGTAGAATGTGGGCACCAGGTTTGACCTTACTCCAGATGAAACAGATCAGCGGGCGACTGTTTTAAGCTGCGTTGTCGTCCTGACAGGAATGCATCACAACTACTACAGTCTTAGATCTCTCCCACTTTCGTTAATAATTTACCACGTGGGCAAATTATTATTGTTGTTGTTGTTGTGGTCTTCAGTCCTGAGACTGGTTTGATGCAGCTCTCCATGCTACTCTATCCTGTGCAAGCTTTTTCATCTCCCAGTACCTACTGCAACCTACATCCTTCTGAATCTGCTTAGTGTATTCATCTCTTGGTCTCCCTCTACGATTTTTACCCTCCACGCTGCCCTCCAATACTAAATTGGTGATCCCTTGATGCCTCAGAACATGTCCTACCAACCGATCCCTTCTTCTGGTCAAGTTGTGCCACAAACTTCTCTTCTCCCCAATCCTATTCAATACCTCCTCATTAGTTACGTGATCTACCCATCTAATCTTCAGCATTCTTCTGTAGCACCACATTTCGAAAGCTTCTATTCTCTTCTTGTCCAAACTATTTATCGTCCATGTTTCACTTCCATACATGGCTACACTCCATACGAATACTTTCAGAAATGACTTCCTGACACTTAAATCAATACTGGATGTTAACAAATTTCACTTCTTCAGAAACGCTTTCCTTGCCATTGCCAGCCTACATTTTATATCCTCTCTACTTCGACCATCATCAGTTATTTTGCTCCCCAAATAGCAAAACTCCTTTACTACTTTAAGTGCCTCATTTCCTAATCTAATTCCCTCAGCATCACCCGACTTAATTAGACTACATTCCATTATCCTTGTTTTGCTTTTGTTGATGTTCATCTTATATCCTCCTTTCAAGACACTGTCCATTCCATTCAACTGCTCTTCCAAGTCCTTTGCTGTCTCTGACAGAATTACAATGTCATCGGCGAACCTCAAAGTTTTTATTTCTTCTCCATGAATTTTAATAACTACTCCGAATTTTTCTTTTGTTTCCTTTACTGCTTGCTCAATATACAGATTGAACAACATCGGGGAGAGGCTACAACCCTGTCTTACTCCCTTCCCAACCACTGCTTCCCTTTCATGTCCCTCGACTCTTATAACTGCCATCTGGTTTCTGTACAAATTGTAAATAGCCTTTCGCTCCCTGTATTTTACCCCTGCCACCTTTAGAATTTGAAAGAGAGTATTCCAGTCAACATTGTCAAAAGCTTTCTCTAAGTCTACAAATGCTAGAAACGTAGGTTTGCCTTTCCTTAATCTTTCTTCTAAGATAAGTCGTAAGGTCAGTATTGCCTCACGTGTTCCAGTGTTTCTACAGAATCCAAACTGATCTTCCCCGAGGTTGGCCTCTACCAGTTTTTCCATTCGTCTGTAAAGAATTCGTGTTAGTATTTTGCAGCTGTGACTTATTAAGCTGACAGTTCGGTAATTTTCACATCTGTCAACACCTGCTTTCTTTGGGATTGGAATTATTATATTCTTCTTGAAGTCTGAGGGTATTTCGCCTGTTTCATACATCTTGCTCACCAGATGGTAGAGTTTTGTCAGGACTGGCTTTCCCACTGCCGTCAGTACTTCCAATGGAATATTGTCTACTCCGGGGGCCTTGTTTCGACTCAGGTCTTTCAGTGCTCTGTCAAACTCTTCACGCAGTATCATATCTCCCATTTCATCATCATCTACATCCTCTTCCATTTCCATAATATTGTCCTCAAGTACATCGCCCTTGTATAGACCCTCTATATACTCCTTCCACCTTTCTGCTTTCCCTTCTTTGCTTAGAACTGGGTTTCCATCTGAGCTCTTGATATTCATAAAAGTCGTTCTCTTATCTCCAAAGGTCTCTTTAATTTTCCTGTAGGCGGTATCTATCTTACCCCTAGTGAGATAGGCCTCTACATCCTTACATTTGTCCTCTAGCCATCCCTGCTTAGCCATTTTGCACTTCCTGTCGATCTCATTTTTGAGACGTTTGTATTCCTTTTTGCCTGTTTCACTTACTGCATTTTTATATTTTCTCCTTTCATCAATTAAATTCAATATTTCTTCTGTTACCCAAGGATTTCTACTAGCCCTCGTCTTTTTACCTACTTGATCCTCTGCTGCCTTCAATTATTATTACCAAAAGGCAAATGAAGTACAAGCATACCAACAAGAAAGAGAAGAGACGCATTTGTGAAACAATAAAAATCCAAAACTTTGGAACTGTCGTTCTAGGTTTACGTGTGCTAAGAAGCTAAACATACACACGAAATATTTATACACTAGATTAGAAAGAAGCATCTTTCTCTAGAGTGACAGAAATAAATTCTTCTAATTTTTAGATGGTATTATCTCTCTCTCTGTCTGTCTGTCTGTCTGTCTCTCTCTGTCTCTCTCTCTCTCTCTCTATATATATATATTACTTTTTTTAAGTCGCTTCCTTGCGTCCGTCTATACAGCTGGCATCGTAGCTCAGCGTGTTCTGTCTGGGGTCTTCCACCCGCAGGGGGAAAAAAAATAAAAGAAAAAATGCGTGATCAACTCCAAGAGGTGTCATGCGACATCTGCTCGGACCTAATAATGAAAAATAACGAAGAAAGAGGCAGAGAGGACAAAAAAGCCGTGTAGAGTCTGGCTAGAAACCGAAAGGTTGCAGGATTGAAACCCAGTTGGATTACTTTTTTTAATCCAATATTCACTTCTCAAGGACGTACAAATTTGCCAAAACACTGGACCTCCACTTCTCTCGATTGGATAAATGCCTAGGGACATGCAAGGGAGCTAAGTGACATCCAAGTGATTGAAATCATTTCAGGACACCTGCATACAGAAAAAAAATGAGAAACAAAACCTGTCATTTCTAATTCCTTCTGCATAAAGCAAAATGCAAGATGGGATGCAACTTTGTATGGTTTAAATAGAGAAAGATACACAGCAGTGCACCTTTTGACTCAGCTTTCTGCTTTCCTTGAGTCAAACGTAGATGCAAAAGCCATTTCTGCACAGTGGGGCGTAAAACATCGTTTGGGCAATTTAAAATTATACGGAATCTCCACTGGCGACAAGCTATTTAGGCCCTTTAAGGATCATAAAAGACATGGGCACGACCGTCTTGACTGGAATTCAGAAATTTCTTTTTTATTTATTTGTTTACACGTCAAGTTCCGTAGGACCAAATTGAGGAGCAACTCTCCAAAGTCATGGAACGGGTCAATACATGAAATTACAGCTTAAGACTAATAACAGATAAAAATAAAATGTTTATGAACCCAAAAAAAGTCAAGCCATTAGTTTAAGTAAAAGCAATCGACAATATAACATAAGAATCAGCTTAATTCTTCAAGGAACTCCTCAACAGAATAGAAGGGGTAACCCATGAGGAAATTCTTCTGTTTCGATTTGAAAACTCGTGGATTACTGCTAAGATTTTTGAATTCTTGTGGTAGCTTACTCAAAATGGATGCAGCAGTATACTGCACGTCTTTCTGCACAAGAGTTAAGGAAGTCCGATCCAAATGCAGTTTGGATTTCTGCCGAGTATTATCTGAGTGAAAGCTGCTTATTCTTGGGAATAAGCTGATATTTTTAACAAGAAATGACACTAAAGAATTTATATATTGAGAGGTCAGTGTCAAAATACCCAGAACAGTGAACAACGGTCGACAAGAGATTCGCGAACTTACAGCACTTGCCCGAACTGCCCGATTCTGAGCCAAAAATATCCTTTTAGAATGGAAAGAGTTAACCCAAAATTATAATAATAATAAGCGAATGAAAGTAAGCAATGTAGACTAATTTTCGTGCGATCATTTACTACCGTTCGAATAGTAAAAATGGCAGCATTAAGTTTTTGAACAAGATCCTGAACGTGGGATTTCCACGACAGTTTACTATCTGAACACCTACAAATTTGAACTGTTCAGTTTCACTAATCCTATGCCCATTCTGTGAAATTAAAACGTCGAGCCGGCCGAAGTGGCCGTGCTGTTCTAGGCGCTGCTGTCTGGAACCGCGAGACCGCTACGGTCGCAGGTTCAAATCCTGCCTCGGGTATGGATGTTTGTGATGTCCTTAGGTTAGTTAGGTTTAACTAGTTCTAAGTTCTAGGGGACTAATGACCTGAGATGTTGAGTCCCATAGTGCTCAGAGCCATTTTTGAGCCATTTGAACCAAAACGTCGAGTTTTGTTGAATTTTGTCTTAGAAACTGTAAACACGGAGTCTTACTGTGATTTGACATTAGTTTATTTTCTACAAGCCATGAACGTATGTCATGAACCGCCCTATTTCAAACCGAGCCAATACTGCACCCAACATCCTTTACTAGCAAGTTACTGTCATCAACAAACAGAAATATTTTCGAGTTCAGATCAATATACAAGATCTATAAATACTTCTTCTGATGTCTGAGAGACGCATTTCGAAATATGACGTCAATTTCTGCTTCTCTCGCAACATCAATGGCTGTTCCCACTCTTTCTTTTTTTTCTGACTTTCTTGGTGCGACCGCCAACGAATTTCTCTCCTACATCTTAGAGCAGCAGCCGCGAGGGGTAGCCCTGCTGTCTATGGCCCCTTTGTCACAGTCAGCGCGGCTGCCCCCGTCGGAGGTTCGAGTCCTCCCTCTGGCATGGGTGTGTATGTTGTCTCTAGCGTAACTTAGTTTAAGTTAGATTAAGTAGTGTGTAAACTTAGGGACCGGTGACCTCAGCAGTTTGGTCCCATAAGACCTTACCATAAATATCAATTTTTTTGTTCAGAGCAGCACTTGTAACCTATGTACTCCGTTATCTGCTGGATTTATTCCAGTCTTCGTCTTTGTCTATAGTTTTTGCACTCTACAGCTCCCTCTTGTATCCTAGAAGTCATTCCCTTATGTCTTAACAGACATCCCAAATCCCGTTCTTTCTCCTTGTCAGTGCTGGCCGGTGTGACCTAGTGGTTCTAGGCGCTTCAGGCTGGAACCGCGCGACCGCTACGGTAGCAGGTTCGAATCCTGCCTCGGGCATGGATTTGTGTGATGTCCTTAGGTTAGTTAGGTTAAAGCAGTTCTAAGTTCTAGGGGACTGATGACCTCATATGTTAAGTCCCATAGTGCTCAGAGCCATCTCCTTTTCAGTGTTTTCCACATATTCCTTTCCTCACCTATTCTGCGCAGAACCTCATCATTCCTTACTTATCAGTCCACCTAATTTTCAATATCAGTCTGTAGCACCACATCCCCAATGCTTCGATTCTCTTCCGTTTTTCCCACAGTCTATTTCTCACTACCATACAATGCTAGGCACCAAACATATATTCTCACAAATCTCTTCCTCATATTAAGGCCTATGTTTCATACTACATAGTAGACTTCTCTTAGCCAGGAATGCCCTTTTGCCAGTGCTAGTCTGCTTTTGATATCCTCCTTGCTCCGTCCGTCATTGGTTATTTTGCTGCCCAGTTAGCAGAATTCCTCAATTTCATCTACTTCGTGACCATCAATCTTGATGTTAAGTTTCTCGCTGTTCCCACTTGCCCACTTGGTCACTGTGACATAACCGAGTCGAGAAAGTAAACTGTGTCTTTACTGCCGACGGACACCTCTATTTACATGTATGGATCAGAAAATTTAGCATACAAGGCTAAGAATAACATACCTACTCAGTTTTCGAAACACTTTCGGAAAAAAAATTAGCCTGAGTCAACTGTAAAACAGTTACAGCTGAGTAAGAGAGGATACTCCGAACTGTAATAGAGACTCGACGAGATTAGCAAGCAGTGTTAGAAGATATCGCTGTTTTCATACTAGAACAGCCGCAAATGACCTCATCTGCTCTTTAGACGGGCCACTACGACCACACACTACCGCATGAAAGTGGCTGTATAGGTCGTATAAACAAGGCAACAAAGCACGTACCTGTTACTGAAAACATTATTCGACTGAGCACTGCATCCATTTTCAACAATTAATCTGATTACCTCCATTTCTGGCATGATGTATACACTTGTTGTTTGGCCTCCTCATACCATATCTGTACATGCACCATGATCCACATGACTACGGTATGCGGCTGGTCCCGGGGGAGGTTCGAGTCCTCCCTCGGGCATGGGTGTGTGTGTTTGTCGCCGGCAGCGGTGGCCGTGCGGTTCTAGGCGCTCCAGTCCGGAGCCGCGCTGCTGCTACGGCCGCAGGTTCGAATCCTGCCTCGGGCATGGGTGTGTGTGATGTCCTTAGGTTAGTTAGGTTTAAATAGTTCTAAGTTCTGGGGGACTGATGACCACAGCAGTTGAGTCCCATAGTGCTCAGAGCCATTTGAACCATTTGTGTGTTTGTCCTTAGTATAATTTAGGTTAAATGGTGCGTAAGCTTAGGGACTGATGACCTTGGCAGTTAAGTCCCGTAAGATTTCACACACATTTGAACATTTTGACTACGGTAATATACTGCGAACATACGCTCATTTTTGTCGCTCTTTAATAATGTGACAATTATAATGTAGTTACCTGAAACTGATAAACAAATATTTCTCTTCTACAAGTGGTTACTGATTTTTTCAGTAACAAAAAAAATCATTTGATTGGTTCGGTGTGAGTAGAGTGACGACAGCTGCTAACTTAAGCGGTAGGCAGTTTGAAATATCGCGACAGCTGGATAAGAGCATCACCGAAGCAGCGAGATGCGTCGGTTATTGACGTGCTGTCGAAAACCTGCTATCGACAAGGTATCAGACGTTCGCGTTTAACCAATAACTTAGGGCTGTTCATTGCATAGTGCTGAATATGTGATGCTCTCCGTCGGATCTGGCAACCTGAATGGCGCGGTTAATCGTTTGTCCTACATAAATAATGTCCATTCACCTTGCGGTGAATTACGTCTCCTGCAACTGTTAGAAAATGCGTGATGTTCGTCGACTAGAAAAAGCTGTAGCCGAAACTAGCCGCACTACACGCCTCTACAGATTGCATCAAATGTTTGCTGGTATCAGGTTAACTGAGCTATTAAACAATAGATAGCCTGTGAGTGAAAAGTTCAATATATTTGATACAAATGCACTGCCAAATCTTGATAACCTTAAGTTACAGTTTCGACACTAACATATCTCACAGTTACTCGTAATAGCCAGCTTATGATATCGAAGCGTACCACTTACCATGAAAATTACAAAGCAGGTTGTCTGTGGCAGAATGCTCGCTCTAATACTGTCCTAATCGATCTCTTTGAAGGTTCAGTTCCCGGTCGCGATTTGCACAATACGCCACGCGGATTTAAAAAGCCACAGTTTACATATAAAAATCGAAATTTTAGGTGCTTGTCTTTCACACGCGCACACATTCACATTACGGCACTCTGCTGTCATGTTCAGCTCATAATTCTCCAAAATCATCGCATCTGTTCAAAGCTCCTAACAGACGCGTCTCAACATAATAAAGAATGAGCTCAGAATTAAACTTATACTTCACAAAGAAGTTCTTTAACTTCCAAAATACTCGCTAACGTACTGTCCTCTGATTGCGTGATATACATCTTTGCCACTGAGATATCAGTAATAAATCACGAAATCCTCCGTCTTTCACATTTGACAAATCGCTACATGATAGTTTTATGAGCAATTTATTAAAAGAACAGAAGTATAAAATCCACAAAGTTCAAAATAACCCCTTCTTTAAATAACTGAACTGTCTTAAATTATTCCCCCAGTACCATAAGCTGGCTTGCTGCGCTTTACAAATTTCCCTGATAGCAACCGAGCGAGGTGGCGTAGTGGTTAGACACTGGACTCGCATTCGGGAGGACGACGGTTCAATCCCGCATCCGGCCAACCTGATTTAGGTTTTCCGTGATTTCCCTAAATCGCTCCAGGCAAATGTCGGGATGGTTGGTTTGAAAGGGCACGGCCGACTTCCTTCCCCGTCCTTCCCTAATCCGATGTGACCGATGACCTCGCTGTCTGGTCTTCTTCCCCAAAGAACCGAACCGAACCGAACCCTGATACCATGACTCACTCTCTTTGAACTGATACAATTCCCACGCAACCATTTACTCAGTTTATAGACATAATAATATTAATTTATTATGTTATCTTTTATGGCATCCACAACGCTGCACCTTCTCTTTCAAGACAGTCCAGGCTGCAGTTACATTGGGATTTTCCTGCGAACATAGTTTCTTCTAAAACTACTATTTTATATCTTCCTGAAAGTTTCTTCTAAAATCATTATTTTCCTTTCCATAATTAATTATATCTTTACACTGTAAATAGTTTAATTATTTTAATGATTCCCTCAATTAAATAAATTAACAGAGATTTTCACTAATTGGTGCACGCAAGTGGAACAGGACTTAAATTACTTGAGAAATTACTACTTCTCAAAGTGAGAACAAATCAGTGATTTTAGCTAAATAGGTTGCTATTGATGCCATCTTCTAAATTAACTTATCTAATTCAGCATATGTACTTTATATTAGATTCTCAATCTTTTTGTAAAAAACTTAAACCCTTATTCTGGCACAAATCATTTTTTTACAAAGTTTACAAGATATCACAGTTAGCATTGTTTTTACAGTTTTATTATATACAATCACATGCATTCTAGGTAGGCCAGATTGTCTCACAAAATCTTCTCAGTTAAAATTTTTAAGCTAATACAAAATAGGTCACATCAAAATATCACGAAATTATTTACAGAATTCTTCGTAACACTTTCTTTTATTTTTACTCTCTCGCACTTTGAAATTAGTTATGTAAATATTTGGATATCCATTCCATACTCCCAATGAAAATTCCACATCCCCATATTACATAGTTTTTTTTATTAGTCACATTTGGTATATTTTCCATGTTATTACACAAAACCCCTTATCCACTTTCCATCATAACATTCCATCCTTCTACAATAGGTTGTCTTTTTTCTCATTAGTTTCTGCACACTAATTGCTTTCTTTTGTTAGACACATCCAGTAAGTTTTACCTCACCATTTCAAAATATATTAATCATTTTTCATCGCAACAACACGTCCTTGTACTAGTAGTCACATAATTCCCACATTAATTCCCTCATACTCATCATTTCACTTACATGTCACTTCTAGTGATCTTCACACAAATACTTCAATACTTTCTGCCTATTTTCCCAGACGACAACACACTATTTTGCAACAAGCTGCCTAAATTCATTTCTAATTACTTTCCTCAACAATCTTATTCACTATATGAATTCTCAAATATCCCTTAATACTTCCACTTACATGTTATTTCTAATGATCTTCACATAAATATTTCAATATTTCAACATTTTCCATCTATTTTCCAAAACATCAACACACTATTCTGCAAAAAGTCACCTTATTTCAGTTCTAATCACTTTCTTCAACAATCATATTCATTATATGTATTCTCAAACATCCCTGAATACTTCTCATTACTCAGAATTCTATTACATTGTCAGTAGTAATCATCGATAGACACTGTCCATTCCGTTCAACTGCTCTTTTAAGTTCTTTGCTGTCTCTGACAGAATTACAATGTCATCGGCGAACCTCAAAGTTTTTATTTCTTCTCTATGTATTTTAATGCCTACTCCGAATTTTTCTTTTGTTTCCTTTACCGCTTACTCAATATACAGATTGAATAACATCGGGGAGAGGCTACAACCCTATCTCACTCCCTTCCCAACCACAGCTTCCCTTTCATGCCCCTCGACTCTTACAACTGCCATCTGCTTTCTGTACAAATCGTAAATAGCCTTTCGCTCCCTGTGTTTCATCCCTGCCACCATTAGAATTTGCAAGAGAGTATTCCAGTCAATATTGTCAAAACCTTTCTCTAAGTCTACAAATGCTAGAAACGTAGTTCTGCCTTTCCTTAATCTATTTTCTAAGATAAGTCGTAGGGTAAGTATCGCCTCACGTGTTCCAACATTTCTACAGAATCCAAACTGATCTTCCCCGAGGTCGGCTTCTACCAGTTTTTCCATTTGTCTGTAGAGAATTTGCGTTAGTATTTTGCAGCTGTGACTTATTAAACTGATAGTTCGGTAATTTTCACATCTGTCAACGCCTGCTTTCTTTGGGATTGGAATTATTATATTCTTCTTTACGTCTGAGAATATTTCGCCTGTCTCATACATCTTGCTCACCAGATGGTAGGGTTCTGTCAGGACTGGATCTCCAAAGGCCGTCAGTAGTTCTAATGGAATGTTGTCTACTCCCGGGGCCTTGTTTCGACTCAGGTCTTTCAGTGCTCTGTCAAACTCTTCACGCAGTATCATATCTCCCATTTCATCTTCATCTACATCCTCTTCCATTTCCATAATATTGTCCTCAAGTACATCGCCCTCGTATAGACTCTCTATATACTCCTTCCACCTTTCCCTTCTTTGCTCAGAACTGGGTTTCCACCTGAGCTCTTGATATTCATGCAAATGCCTCTCTTTTCTCCAAAGGTCTCTTTAATTTTCCTGTAGGCAGTATCAATCTTACTCTTAGTGAGGTAAGCCTCTACCCCCTTACATTTGTCCTCTAGCCATCCCTGCTTAGCCATTTTGCACTTCCTGTCAATCTCATTTTTGAGACGTTTGTATTCCTTTTTGCCTGCTTCATTTACTGCGTTTTAATATTTTCTCCTTTCATAAATTAAATTCAATATTTCTTCTGTTACCCAAGGATTTCTATTCGCCCTTGTCTTTTTACCTACTTGATCCTCTGCCGCCTTCACTACTTCATCCCTCAGAGCTACCCATTCTTCTCCTACTGTATTTCTTTCCCCCATTCCTGTCAATTGTTCCCTTATGCTCTCCCTGAAACTCCTCTGGTTTAGTCAGTTTATCCAGGTCCCATCTCCTTAAATTCCCACCTTTTTGCAGTTTCTTCAGTTTTAATCTACAGTTCATAACCAATAGATTGTGGTCAGAGTCCACATCTGCCCCTGGAAATGTCTTACAATTTAAAACCTGGTTCCCAAACCTCTGTCTTACCATTATATAATCTATCTGATACCTTCTAGTATCTCCAGGATTCTTCCATGTATACAACCTTCTTTTATGCTTCCTGAACCAAGTGTTAGCTATGATTAAGTTATGCTCTGTGCAAAATTCTACCAGACGGCTTCCTCTTTCATTTACCTCCGCCAATCCATATTCACCCACTATTTTTCCTTCTCTCCCTTTTCCTACTCTCGAATTCCAGTCAACCATGACGATTAAATTTTCGTCTCCCTTCACTACCTGAATAATTTCTTTTATCTCATCATACATTTCATCAATTTCTTCATCATCTGCAGAGCTACTTGGCATATAAACTTGTACTACTGTAGTAGGCATGGGCTTCGTGTCTATCTTGCCCACAATAATGCGTTCACTATGCTGTTTGTAGTAGCTTACCCACACTCCTATTTTTTTATTCGTTATTAAACCTAGTCCTGAATTACCCCTATTTTATTTTGTATTTATAACCCTGTATTCACCTAACCAAAAGTCTTACTCCTCCTGCCACCGAACTTCACTAATTCCCACTATATCTAACTTTAACCTATCCATTTCCCTTTTTAAATTTTCTAATCTACCTGCCCGATTAAGGCATCTGACATTCCACGCCCTGTCTCTAGTACCACATCTCAAAGGCTTCGATTCTCTTCTGTTCTAGTTTCCCCATAGTCCATGTTTCACTATATATAATGCTGTGCTCCAAACGCGCATTCCCAGAAATTTCTTCCTCAAATTAAGGTCAATGTTTTATGCTAGTCGACGTCTCTCGATCAGAAATGCCCTTTTTGCCAGTGCTCGTCCATCTTTGATTTCCTCCTTGCTCCGACCGCCACGGGTTATTTTACTGGCTTGGTAGCAGAACTTATTAATTTCATCTACTTCGTGATAACCATCCCAGGTGTGTCTCACCGTTCTCATTTCTGCTACTTCTCATTACTTTAGTCTTTCTCAGATTTACTCCCAATCAATATTTTGCTCATTAGATTGTTCATTCCATACAGCAGACCCTGTAATTTTTCTTCACTTTCACTGAGGATGCCAATTCCATCAACGAATCTTATCATTGATACCTTTTCAGCTTGAATCTTAAATCTACTCCTGAAACTTTTATTTCCCTCATTGCTTCTTCAGTGTATAGACTGAACACTAGTGGCGATAGATTACAGCCCTGTCTTGCATCCTTTTTAATCTGAACACTTAGTTTTTGGTTTCCAGTCTTATTATTCCCTCTTAGCTCATGTACATGTTGCATGTTACCTGTCACCCCATAAAGCTTATACCTACTTTCCTCAGAATTTCGAACATCTTGCATTATTTGACATTGTCGAACTCTTCATCCAAGTCCACAAATCGTGTGGGCGTGTCTTTATTTTTCTGTAGTTTTACTTTCATTATCAACTACAACGTCAGAATCGCCTCTCCAGTGCCTATTCCTTTCCTAAAGCCAAACTGATCTTCATCTAACTCAACCTAATTTCAAGTAAAAGGAAAAGAAAAGAGTATTGCTATCACCAGAGAACTGGATGCATCAGTTTGGACTATAAACGGGCATTCTAAGTCTGGAATAGGCATAATGGGAACACTATTAACGGCAAGTTTAAGTTCGTCAAAGACTGTTTGCTGGCTACCGGTCCGCTGAAAAACTTCCTGTTTATGCCATAGCTAATTCAAAAACCTAGCTAGCTGAGCAAAATAAGATACGAATTTTCTAAAAAAAATTATCACATCGATAAACTACGGTGTACCTTCCTTATTTTTAGATGGAGGAAATTCTGATTTGTTTTGGTATGCTCTTAATCAGTTCTAATGGAAAAATTGAAAAATAAATGCGGTAAAAAGGAGATCTCATGATGGGTCAAATTAACTTTCGATCGATAAACAATTAAGCCCGCTTCTTTCAAGTGAATTACAACTTACCTTAGGTGTTCGATACGTTCCTGGAAGGGTCCAGAATGCTAACTATAAGAGGAAGGGCAACATCGGTCATGAACTTTTAATCTGTTTGTTGTAGATCGATTCCAGCTAGTATACAGCCTTCTTTAGTGTATCGTATCCAAGTCATGATGGCTCATTATAAATATAATAGCACATGATTCCACTTGACATTACAGTTTAACAGATGTTTGTTGTTTGTGTTGTTAAGAGATAACAAGGGCCATTATATTTACGATGAGACACTATCAGTTGTGTATAAAGCACTGAAGACAGCTACACAGTAGTTAAAATCAACCTGCAATAAAAGGATTAATAATTTACGATCGATTCAGCCCCTCCACCTGCGATGAATCTCACTGATATAGTCATAAAGCATGCTGTTGCTGACTGAAATAAACCCGAAGAAACTTTTTTAATACTATAATACTGCATCGTCAAGGCCATTATAAACACACTTAAGCTTTAAGTCGCCCAAAATTGACTCCATAAAAGGTACGGGGACCGTCGCCCCTGTTGATAAATCAAATGGTACGTGACTGAACTGAAATAAATTGCAATCGATACAGAGCTCTGTAAGAGGTTTGGTTATTCCATTCTGGGCACCTTGTGGTGGGCTTGTTTGAACTCTAACACAGTAAAATAATTCGCCACCGCAAACTACATGGACCAATTGTGTAAGTTGTGTAGAGGAACCGACGGCATATGCCATTTGAGTGAGAGCCCTATAGTTATGAGACTGGCCTATGACCTCCACTGTTCTCCTCAGGCACCAGGAAGATGGGTGAAATGTAGGGTAGATAGATAGCCTCACGACACACTCAAAAAGTAATTTTCAATAATCTATCGTAAAGCTATCATTCTGGGAGCTTGTACGTGATGAATTGTTTGGAAAACTACTAAGTAACCGGCCAAATAAATCAGATATTGAATTTTGTCACTAACCCCCAAACCTTTGGTCAATACATTCAGGAAATGATTGAAAAGCCTTAAAATTTTTTCAGCCTCCACTTTCTTCAAATGAGCGACACCAAATTCGATCAAATTACCTTGAACATTAATGCACCTTGGGCGCAATTATGATAACATAACTTAAAAATTTTAACAGTCTGGAATTTAAAATAGAGATAATTGCGAGATTAATCAATATCCACGGTTGTACTCAAAATAACATTGAAGCCTATAAAAGCACTAGTGGACAAACCTCTAGAAACGTGAAAATTTCGCGCGACTGCTGCGGTCGCAGGTTCGAATCCTGCCTCTGGCATGGATGTGTGTGATGTCCTTAGGTTAGTTAGGTTTAAGTAGTTCTACGTTCTAGGGGACTAATGACCTCAGAAGTTAAGTCCCATTGTGCTCAGAGCCATTTGAACCATTTGAACGTGAAAATTAACTGACCATGACAATTTCTGAATGCTCACTCTAGCACATACATGGTCGACCATGGGCAACACTTGTTCATTAACTGTGCTACGCTGCTGATTGACCAGCTATAATAAAGAGAAACTACATGTATTCTGTGAAGAGTGCCCAGTGGTGACGACCCCTCAGACACCACTCTGGAGAGTGCAGTTGCTCCTAGGAGGGTGAATGGGTAGTGGTGACAGGCCAGTGGCCCGGTGGAAATAATATTGACAGTAAATAATGCCTCTATTCTATTCCAATGCATGGCGTTTCGCAGCTCACTGAGGCAAACGCGCCTCGCCCTACTGCCACTCGCTGGCACTTACGTATCGGCAGCGGACTCCGACGTGGATGCTGAGTAGATGCCCTGTGATGCTCACGGAGGGCCTGTGGTGGGCCAGCAACCTCTTGGAGGCCACAGACGTGTCATTAGCGGCGGCATCCTACTGCCTTCAAAGCGTGGAGCCCTTGCGACCCCTCGGCACTGCACACATCGTCTACGGCGGCACGAAAGAGACTGCTGTGCGCAAGATTCGATCCACTGCCCTCTGACAGTAGTCGGACGGCGGCTTTCACTGAGGCACTAAGAACCCAGTGCTGGCGGCAGAAGGCACAGGCGTCAGGTTGGTGGGGCTGTGGCACCAAATCCTGTGAGGAACTCAGTGCTGTCAGCAGCGAGTACAGCCCAGTCCCAAACACATGGCTGCTGGTGGTGGTGGTACCCATTCATCTCGCAATGGCGTCGTGGTGGTGCTGCTGGATTTCAATGACGAGCGAATACTTCTATATCAAAATTCAGCCATATTTATATCTCTCCGAGGCGTATCTGTTTCACTGAAACCTGGACCCTATTTACATCGCCCATAAGAAGAGAGTTATCCTCGTGTAGTGACATCAACCCGATGGCTACAGTCACCGATTGAAACACTCCCTTTTCATAACCCACCGTTATTGACTAGTGGATAATAGCCTAAGAGTTTAGAATAGTTTGACGATGTGCAACTGATGAAAGCTGATTGGTTAATATTTGCACGGCGTTGTTTCGTATCAAATCCAACAAAGCTAATTAGGATGTTAGGTAGCAATTATCGGTACACACTGTTTTGTTAATGTTCTTTGCGTTTTGTTTAAACAGCACGAATGAGGCAGTAACTCACTTCGTGTGACAAAATAATAACGGTTAAATTATGACAGGTCGCCTGTTAATATCGTCACATGCCAATATTCTTCATCTAGCACTGAATGCACAATCCTCATTGCAATACAAATCGTGGGTGCCCGGCGCGGTTGCCGCGTAATCACGGTGCACAAATGAACACTTAAACACATCAACAAGTCACTCCATCGATGCCATTTCCGTATTTGCTGGAGGTCAGGTCCACGGCGTTGGGTGACACACACAGCCATTAAACAATTGAAAGCGCGGTCGGCCGTCGTGCCGAAATCCGACCTGCTCGCTCAGCAATCAATAACATACTTATTCGGAGTTTTAACACTGGCGCATTCGGCGGTTGACTATCGATACTACCTACCGCGACCTGCGTGTGGCAAAGATACATTGTTCGTTCTCAATAGGCAAGGAGCAGTTGACTCCTTACACGCTGTGTGGTGTAATCTTTTGCTGAGGCCAGATTGCCGCATGTCGCAGTCCATTTACATGGCTCAAATGGCTCTGAGCGCTATGGGACTTAACTTCTAAGGTCATCAGTCCCCTAGAACGTAGGACTACTTAAACCTAACTAACCTAAAGACGTCACACACATCCATGCCCGAGGCAAGATTCGAACCTGCGACCGCTGCTGTCGCGCGGTTCCAGACTGTAGCGCCTAGAACTGCTCGGGCACCCCGGCCGGCTTCTGGGTTCTGACTGCATATCCCCACACTTGCGACTACCAGCCTACGGCTCTTAATCCAAACCTTCAAGGCGCCTTATCCACTACTTATCACGTTTTGCTGAAACTTGGATAATGGCGTTATTCTGCCTCTGTCCATGGAGGAGATGCAACCCCTCAGGTTTTACTTCAACCAGGTTTCTTGTTAAGATCACTTCTCCCCTAAATCCACGAACCACTAGACTGGTTATTCCTAATTACTAAACAATTTCCACATTAACTCTCAACCTAACAATGTATTTTCCATCTCTTGCTTAGGGAATACAATCCACAGGAAATCGTATTGTTCCTGGATCAGGTTTCTGAATGGCTCATCGTCTCAGACACGTAAACGCTAAGTCAAGCATAATCAGAGACACAATGGCGAAAGGATTTTCAACACTCCATATCATAGGTACTTGACGTCTGCAATCCCTTTATTGAGTCACGTGCTTTAAAAATTGTTTTTGCTATGATTCGCCCCTCCCGCATCGCTATCATCTGACTCAGTGAATGGTCGAGACGAGGATCCCATGTGTCGTTAAACAAGGTAAGAGTCCGCTTTGACAACATGTCCAGAGGTTTGTCTGGCCACTAAAGCTGTTCTGAGTTATACTGAGCAGAATAACTTCCATCATAATGGCCAGGAAACGAAATGCAGGTCCTGTAAAGTCACACTTAGTCCCTTTGAGCAACGACGCACTACCTTTCAACTCCAAATGTCTTGCCCCCTTGGTTTTTCCCTGCTCATAACAACTAGCTACCACCACCAAGTTGCCGTGTACTGAGTATATTCAGCGTAAAACTGGTCTCTGAAATAAATGCTTTGGTTTGCTCTTTCTGACCCAGACTTCCCTCTTTTCTATCTCTGAAAAATAGCATGACACATGTTCTTCCACCTGTTAAAACCTCAAGCATCGAATATATGGTGATCCTCCCACTCTGATAATGCTGAAGCTGCAAATATTCGATCCTCTGTTCTGCCACAACACCATTGCCAACAATTTCTTTTTTAAAATATCATCTGTGGTTCTACCAGCACGTATACTCCACTATACATCTGTCCCAGGTTCTCTGGTCTCAACGCAACCCCTTACCCACCAGTGGGGCAGATACTACTACACCTAACTCACCCATGTTTCCATCCCCACACTGAATCATTTCGATGCAGCGCACAATCATTCCGTCCGGCACTATGTTTACGCCAGGCCCAAAACCTGCACTGGATGTCGAAGGTGGTACTTCTTCATTAGTCTTCTTAACTTCAACGACGTCAATTATTCCGTGCCTTGCTTAAATTCTCCAGAATTTGCATTTCGACAACACTCGCAACTGACTGTCTTCCCAGGATCGACATGTTCAGCTACATTAACTGTGGTCGGACGTCCCACAGGAACATGTCAACTATCCACATGCCTGCTCCTCCCCCTTGTAGTTTTCTCCTTCTCCCTTCTACCTGCTTCCTCTCTTTCTCTTCATATCCGGACCGTTTTCGATCATCCATTTAGCAAGGTGAGGGTAAGGACCATTATGGTCACTGGTCATTCTTCAGATTGGTGCCACAGTCAGGTGTGCCAGCTCCTGTGTGTCACACCCGCACCGCAACGTCCCTCCACAGCCTGCGAGATCAGTTTAGTTTTTGTATGGTGCCAGTTATGGGGTCACTTAGCTCGGTTAAGGGTAGGCAGATTGGTTGCGATTATAGTGGAAAGCGTCGGATGCTCTTTAAGGTTGTTCGCAAATGATGCGGTTGTCTGTAACAAACTAGTAACTGCAAAAAATAGGAAGCATTTGCAGAAAGACCTTCAGAGGATTTATGAATGGTGCAGGCTCTGGCAGTTGACCCTGAACGTAAACAGATGCAGCAAAGTAAGGGTGACGGCCGTACCAGAAAGGATATGAAAGGCAGACTGGAACAAGTAAAAGAAAATGAAGTTCTGGAAAGAAGAAATCTCTTAACATTAAGTGTAAATTTAAGTATTAGGCACTCTTTTCTTTTCTGAAGTTCTCTGAGGTGTAACTTCAACAGCAGCAACACGTGGACGATAAACAGTTCATATAACAAGAGAATAGAAGCATTTGGAACTTTCTGCTACAGAGGAATGCAAAAGATTGAGCTGGTAGCTCGAGTAAATTATTGAGAAATCACGAGACTGGCTGGCAGGAAAAATTTATTTGTGGGACAGCGACTAAAAGAAGGGTTAGGTTGATAGGACCCATCCTAATGCATCAAGCAGTTATCAATTTGGTACTAGAGGAATTTGTGAGGAGTAAATATTGTGCGGGGAGACATAGGCTTGGGTACAGTAAACAGGCTCAATAGGAAATAGGCTGCAGTAGTTACACAGAGCTCTCCAAACACTGCAGTAGTGTGGAGGGCTGCATCAATCCAGCCTTTGGACTGGAGATCAAAACAGCAACAACAAGTTTTAATGTGGCTAATCATATTTATAGTTATAAATGTGGAGTCAAACGTTTCACACATAACAAATAAAATATCGTCTCTCTCTCTCCTTAACGGAAACAAATCAATCTACAAGTGGGCACCCAAAAGAAACCGAACTTCTTTTTTAACGTATTTATTCACATTTTAAGCACAAACCTCCAGTTCCCTTCAAAGAATCCTCCATTTGCAGTAATACGCGTGCCTAATCTTTCATTCCATTTTCAAAAACTTTTGTTTAAATTAATCGCTTTTATTCACCTCACCAACATCAGCATAACGCTTTCTTTTATTTTCATTCTATAAAACAATAATATTCGGCTGGAGCAAGCGGTGGGTGTGGGGGTCGTGGAACAGGGGTCATACCATTTTCTGTCAAGAAATGTTGAACAGACAGGGCTGTGGGATCAGGAGCTTTGTCATGATGGGAAAAGCACTCTCCCGACTGCCACAAATCAGACAGCTTCCACTGCACACTATGGCGCAATCCTTCCAAAACTTTCAAGTACACTCTGTGATCAAAAGTATCCGGACACCTGGCTGAAAATAGCTTACAAGTTCGTGGCGCCCTACAACGGTAATGCTGGAATTCAGTATGATGTTGGCCCTCTCTTAGCCTTGAATACAGCTTCCACTCTCACAGTCATACGTTCAATCAGAGGCTGCAAAGTTTCTTGAGTAATGGCAGCCCATTCATCACGGAATGCTGCGCTAGGGAGAGATATCGATGTCGGTCGGTGAGGCCTGGTACGAAGTCGGCGTTCCAAAACATCCTAAAGGTGTTCTGTAGGATTCAAGTCAGAACTCTGTGCAGGCCAGTCCATTACAGGGGTGTTATTGCCGTGTAACCACTCCGCCAGACGCCGTGCAGTATGAACAGGTGCTCGCCTTGCCATCTCGGAATTGTTCTTCAACAGTGGGAAGCAAGAAGGTGCTTAAAACATCAATGTACGCCTGTGTTGTGATAGTGCCACGCAAAACAGCAAGGGCTGCAAGCCCCCTCCGTGAAAAACACGACCACACCATAAAACCAACGCCTCCGAATGCTACTGTTGGCACTACACACGCTGACAGATGACGTTCGCCATACCCACACCCTGACATCGGATCGCCACATTGCGTTCCGTGATTCCTCACTCCACACAACGTTTTTCCACTGTTCAATCGTCCTTGCACCAAGCGAGGCGTCGTTTGGCATTTAAGAGCGTGGTGTGTGGCTTATGAGCAGCGGAAATCCAAGTTTTCTCACCTCCCGCCTAACTGTCATGGTAATTGCAGTGGATCCTGATGCAGCCTGAAATTCCTATGTGATGGTCCGGATGCATGTCTACCTATTACACATTACGACCCTATTCAACTGTTGGCGGTCTCTGTCAGTCAACAGACGAGGTCGGCCTGTACTTTTTTGTGTTGTACGCGTCCCTTCACGTTTCCACTTCACAATCACATCGGAAACAGTGGACCTAGGGATGTTTAGGAGTGTGGAAATTTCGCGTACAGACGTATGACACAAGTGACACCAAATCACCTGCCCACGTTTGAAGTCCGTGGGTTGCGCGGAGCGCTCCATTCTGCTCTCTCACGATGTCTAATGGCTACTGAGGTCACTAATAAGGAGTACTTGACAGTAGGTGGCAGCACAATGCACATAATATGAAAAAAGTTAGTTTTTGGTGGTGTTCGGATACTTTTGATCACATAGTGTATAGAAAGCCTGGTTAACTGTCTGACCCTGTGGAAGAAACAGTGAATGGACGACTCCTCTCACATCACAAAAACATATCAGCATTGTTTTAATTTTTAATTTAACCTGATGAGCTTTCTTGGGGCGAGGCGAGCTTAAAGTCTTCCACGGTCTTAATTGTTGCTTTGATTCAGGATCGTAAGCATAGCACCAAGTTTCACCACCTGTGCTAATTTTTGTAAAAAAAATTGGATCATTTCGGGACCAGTCTTTCAAAGCACAGCATGCTTCCACGCGACCTCATTTTTGTTCATCAGCCCGCAGTCGTGGCACGAAACTGGCAGCAGCCACTTTCATTTTCCCCACATTCGGGCCGTGGAAAGACTACCAGAACGAGGTTTGTCATCAACTGAAAATGGGAAAACCACTCAAACACTTGATTTTTCCCGACAGCATTGTGCTTGCACGCCATTTTAACATTTCAAGAATTTCTGTTCCACTTTTCCGATCGCATGCTGTTCACGTAAATCAGCCATTCCAAGAACGACCATCACACGAAATAGTTGTAACTACAAACTCTGCTGAAGCTAGTCCTCACCTTCTTCAGCGACGGCCCTCGTTTTATTGACTCTGGAATGCGGCAAAATGCCGTACGACAAACTCTATGCCCACCAAAAAATTTGTTCGGTTTCTTTGTGGTCCTCCTCGTACGTCTGTAGACCTACTATTTTTTACTATGCAGTTGGGAGACGTCTTCATACACCGCCTGAGGACCGTTTGATAGAGTGTTATTCAGCGATACTCTATCCTGATCCGTCGTAGCCAATTTTTTAGATAGCAAAAGTCATAAACCGAGCGTATTCTACTAGAATCTGTGTCAGCATTGGTGTGCTCTGGGCCAGGGATGTGCAGCGGCCAGCTGCGCAGCTAGCCAATCAGCGCTCAATCTGTTTCCGCGTGTAAGCCTCCGTGATATTTGAGCGTTCTGTCGTGTTTTATGTGGGCGAAACTACGAATGACTGGTTTCTGTGTGATTGTGAGTTTTCTTATAATGGCTGAAACACCTAGAAGTTGTCGCGTGTTTCACGAGCAGGCAAGGGACTTTATTTTTAAAGCGGACTCGATCTCCAAACATCAGGCAGATTAAGGCGAGCCGCCGGTTTGCGACGTTGCCAAGGTGCAGGAACGTCACGCAGTTGCTTACTATGCACTTTCAGCCGAGCTGAACCTCGCGGCCAAAGTCCATTTACGCTGTCCCCGACTATAGCATACTGTCTGTAATCAGGACTGCTTTAAGGCGCTACTGGCAGAAGCAGCCGCTTGGGACACCAAGTTAAGAGGGGAGCCAGAAGCGGCGCAAGTGTAACATTTCTACACTGATCAGCCAAACCATTGTGACCACTGCCCACCGCGAAGTTGGATGCCCCCTGGGGGCGTTGCGAACACGGGACGCTTTAATAAAAGTATGAAAGTGGAGTAGACACTGATGGTGGACCACCCTAGCGAAGATATAAGCTGCAAATGGGGAAATCCATTGAGAAAAGCGACTTTGACAAAAGGCAAATTATTATTACGCAGAGCTTTTGAACGAGTATTTCGAAAACGACGAAGCTGGTCGACTTTCCACGTGTTATGTCGTTAGCATCTACGGAAAAAGGTAGAACGACAGTAAGACTATCACTAGGCGCTAAGGATCACTCTTCACAGAATATGCCTTTCGGAGGCTTGTCTGCTCCGTAAACTAGGATAGATGGCGATCTGTTGTTTCAGAGCAAACCGCTCATCGTTCATCGTACACTGTTGAAGACGCAGCTCCGCAGCAGACCGATCCTACATTTTAACTTGCCCCAGTGATATCGACATTTACGATTGCAGTGGGCACGGGATCATCGGGATTCGACCGTCAATCAACGGAAGCCTGTTGGCTCTTCGGATGAATCAAACTTTTGCTGCTCTAGGTCGACCGTCATCGAGGTGAATGGCGGCTCGAAATTTGCAGCGTGCCACGGACGCAGGCAGGTGGGAGCATTACTATGCTATGGGAGGCATTCTCCTGCTCTTGCATGGGACCTTAGGCAGTAATAGAAAACACGTTGAAAGTTGCGAACCACCTGTGTCCTTTCATTCTTGATGTCTTCCTCGACAGCGATATCATCTTTCAGTAGTATAATTGCCGTGTCGCGGAGCCAGAACCGTGCTACAGTGGTTTGTGGAGCATTATAGTGAACTTAGGTTGATGTCTCCGCGACGAGATTCGTCAAAATCCTATGGAATTCATCTGGGTCGCTTTCGAGCGCCATCACCGCGTATGCAAATCAGGGGCCCGTTATTTACGCGAATTACATGACATGTGCGTAGACAGCTTCACAAACCTAACAGTAAACTGTCGGTCCCTGATACGCAGAATCAGTGATGTATGTCGTTTCAAAGACGGATAAACAAGCTATTAAGCAGGTGGTCATAATGCTTGGTATCATAAAATTGGAAGACTTGTATACAGTGCATATCACAATTATTAGCGAAAACTGACGTGGGTAAAACGGTACGAGGGAAAAGGGGGCTCCAAATAATAAGTCGCTTGTGTCCAGAAATGTTCTGGAATTGACTCTCTACATAATACACATAGTTCGATATGCAGCTTCGATACACGTGCAAAAGAAAGGGGTAACACCTACAAACGCTGCAAATACACTTTTATATATCTTGATATATGAAGAAAACATAAAAAATGAAGTTTTGTATCACTGCAGATGGATGTGCAACACACAAAACCGTTGCAGGAATGGCAGCAATGTCAAAAACAGGAACCATTCTCAAACATATATTTTACTACGAAAAAGCATTTAATAAAAGAATTTAGTTTCAGTTCAACCCTTTAGAAATTACTGAAAGAACTGACTATAATAACTGGGAATTAATTTATGTGTGTCAGGTAACAAGAATGAGAAGTTGTAAATTCAATATCAGGAAAAACAATTAGCTATATACTTAGTAAACAAGTCGTAGTGAAACAAACATACGTGGGGATAGCTTCTAACAGTTGTAATGTCCGATGAAGAAGACCTTAGGTGCGGGAAACTTCGTGTCTTCATCATGCATTGTCGTCTCGTAATCCAGAAGTGTAACCCATTTTATGAATTGCCGCTGACTTATTCTCATGAAAATGGCCGCGTGTATAGCGCTGCTGTACAAAGAAAGTTATATACAGTCACCTCGTTGACTGAAATACGAATCTGTATGTATATGTAGCCATCGATGTAAACGAAACGTGCTTCATACAGAAGAACGTAATGTTTATCGACGTCACTGCACTTATTAGACATTTCTCACTACCGTTCGAATGTTATACGTTTTATATTACTTTTTAGATACCAGTTTATCACGAGAACCACTCCAGTACATTTATATTTCACGTGCTCAGTAAACACATATTTACATCACCCGAACATCGTATATTTCAAATTACTTTCTTACATATTATTCCACGACAAGGAGCACTTGGATACATTTAGACTCTAACTTCACAATCCGAGCTACTTACCGAAAGCGTCTCCATCGTTCCGATTTCGTACCTTTCTTGTAATTTTTTGTGGACTATCAGTTTATCACGAGAATCATTTCGGTTTTTACCTCCATTAAGTTCACAGTCCGTGCTATACACCGAAAACGGCCTATAAGGCTGCTGATATAAACACGCCATTACCTCGCTTACACACGACAATAATCAGTCTCTCCACTTCTCTCGTGACTCCTTTGTTATCAGAATGGCTCTAAGCACTATGAAACTTAACATCTGAGGTCATCAGTCCCCTAGACTTAGAACTACTTAAACCTGACTAACCTATGGACAACACACACATCCATGCTCGAGGCAGGATTCGAACCTGCGACCGTAGCAGCAGCGCGGATCCGTACTGAAGAGCCTAGAACGGCTCGGCCACAACGGCCGGGCTTTGTTATCACTTCACATTGTGATCTCTCCATATTTATAAACTAAAAACTCGTCTCTCTCTCGGAAAATATTACTTATGTTGCAGTATTTTAAATATTTCACGTAACTATACAATTTCATGCACACGTCAGCAAAAAGTTAAGAATAATAATTCATTAGATGACAGTTATAGAAAGTACACAAAGAAATACAGAACCTGCCGTATTGTAACTCTGTAATAATAAAAAGAAAGAATGGAGAAAAAAATACCGGATTACAGTAGTAGTACATTCATTAGACCTCCGAAATGGCTTCCGAATCACAAGAATTAGAAGAACGTAAATATCCAGCTACTTCATTCTGCTCATCGTTCAGAAGCCGGACTCGAAAAGGGAAGTAATTAGCTAAGATTTTCGTTACGATAGTGCCAAAAAAGGAAAATAAAAGATCACTGTGTATAATTTAAACTTAGTTCTTTCCTCTTGTACTTCCTGGTGCTCGCAATTTCTTTACCTCAAAGCACACTACACACTGATGCATCTGCAGGAAATTGACCTGCGCTACAGGACTAGAAGTCAATAAAGTACATCACACAAAAGAAGAAACTGTGACCAGGCCCACTATGGTTACGCAATGGTCCCGTACTGCCACAACTTACATTAGCAAGTGGAGGCAGCCGGAGCGGCTGCTTTAAAGAGGAAAGTTGTAAACACAGGAAATTACATTTTCTTATCTCGTATCGACCCCCTATTTTAAAAAAAAATGTTTCTGTAAAGATTATGATGACGACACAAACCCCTAATCTCTGAGATGGATGTTCTCACGATAATTACTAATATTCTACAGAATGAAAAGAAAAAGTTGGAAGCAAAGCGCAAAATAAGGAGACAAAAATATGCAAGCTAATAATAGATGCAGTAATTTGAAATATGAGACGAAATGAAAGAAAATATTTCTAGCCATGTGACTGCAGTCTGATAATTACATCAGCGATTAGTGGAGAAGTCTTGAATACTGATATGGCAGCAGAAAGTGAAGGCCGGCATACCGGTTTGGTACAGTGATGATGATCAATGAATGCTAATGCAGAAAGAGAATGAATATCTGAAAACGGAAGGAGAAACTTACATGTTAAAATATTTATTCCCTCATGTCACAAGATTAAATTTTGGACGGACTGCGAAATTCATTGAAATTCAGAAATGCAATACTAAAAAATTAAAAATAATTTCTATATAGATTACGTATTCATATCTGTAGTTCAGAATAATGTTTTATATTCTGCCACTAAAGTAGCTTTACCAGTACAAATTAGTCAGAAAATTGAAAGTCTGCAGATATTGAAAATAAAAGATATCGTTATTAGCGTCTTCTGGGCTACGAAACGTAAACTATCTTAACTCTAATGTTCATATAAAACAATATTTGACTTTGGCCGTTTATGAGAAGCTGGTAGAGCTCTGTGTAACGTTACATAAATGTCTGGTATAATGAAGAGGTGAGCAAATCGCGAATCGCGAGCTACATGCGGCTCTTTGTCCCCTTGAGTGTGGCTCTTCTACAAACTGCCACGCGTGGGTGCTGACATACATTTGCAGAAAGATAAAATGATAAGGTGAATGTTTCTCTGCCTCGTGATGACTGGGTGTTGTGTGATGTCCTTAGGTTAGTTAGGTTTAAGTAGTTCTAAGTTCTAGGGGACTGATGACCATAGCTGTTAAGTCCCATAGTGCTCAGAGCCATTTTTGATAAGGTGAATGCTTATCATCAAGTAATATGTTTCCATGGCGTTCTAGAGTGTATAACTGCCGAGCGTTTGTCAGCGCAGAAAACATTAGAATTGTAGCGAAGGGAAGACGCGCACGATTCAAGCACGTGTTCAAACCTGTATTTTTCCAACCAGCTGAAAATCCTACAGGTCTGTTTTGTCATCAGTTTAAGAATATTGTAATTATTTTGTTTTCGTGCCTTTACCATTACAAAATGGTATATTTCCTTATGTACCCTATTTCACGTGGCTACAAAGAAGAAGCAAAGAAAAACGGAAGAAGAAAGTTCCTGATATTAAAATTCAATGGACCAACGTTTTCCCGGTTATTCAAAACTTAAACGCCTTACCGTACTGTCTTACTTGTCATATAAAATTGGCTCATAAACGTAAATCAAATTTGGGAAGACATTTTACAACTAAACATGTGTCAATTAGTACTCGGTAACATGTCGCTGATACAAGAAAGAAAGCAGTGAAGGAACATTAGAAGACTCAGGAGGAATCGTGTTCTGTGGTTGATTACACCATGTAGTCATCGAACAATATTAATACATCGAGTTTTAAGGTAAGTTAAAATATTGTTAAGAGAATAAAAGCCATATACAGACAGCGAATATATATGAGGGGACTTTAAATAGTAAGTTACATGTTGTCTCACCTTAAGACAATTCCGTTATACGACTGGCACCCTGTTCTCGGCTTCCAGCAGACGCAGTTCTGCTGCGGTTCGGATAACAGGGGCATCACAGTGTAGAAAGGAAATGGTACGTCAACTGGAAACGTACGCAAAAATGTGCGCGAGGAAGTTCGATTCTTGTGGGAAAAACTTCTAAATTCATTTTCCATGACATTCTGGTGCTATGGGGACCAAACGCTGTACCACGTTTAGCCTAGATGGTTGCTACATTGATTTGGCGCAGGGGACCAAACAGTGAGGTCATCGGTCCCATCGCGTTAGGGAAGGATGGGGAAGGAAGTCAGCGATGCCATTTCAAAGGAACCAGGAACCATCACGGTATTTGCGATTTACGGAAATCACGAAAAATCTAAACCAGGATGACCTCACACGGGTTTGAACCGTCGTCCTCCCGAACGCAAGTCCAGTGTGCTAACCACTGCACCACCTCGCTCGGTGCGTTTAGCTTAGAAAAAAGATGCCAACAATTTGACCAAGACCGCACAGGTGTGAGTGATATATCGACAGTTACCAAACAATCGAGGGACAGATTTTCAGCTATCGTAGATTTTAAGACGATGAGGACGCGCACACACTGGTTGCCAAATTTCTCTGTGACCACAGAACGGGTTTCTGTCGTCGAAGTACTGATCTATAGGTAGAAGGTACCGAACGTTAAATACAGCGGCTTGGTGATTACGTTTGAAAAATAGTCATTTATTTATGTCACTTTGTAGTGCAGTTCAGTATCAATAAAGTTATCTCACCTTTAATAATAATGTGTAACTTACTGTTTGAAGTCGCCTCGTAAAATGTTGTTTTATAAAAACATCCGAAGATTTATTTTGGTACTACAAGAACGAAACAGATTTCCTAAAAAAGAATAAATAAAAAGTTCCCACGATATGCTTAAGCACTGCTAGAAGGACAATCAAAATGTCTTCGAATATAACCAACCAGCAACTCGAAGATCTTAAATTGGTTTCAGCTTTATCGCTAATAGTAGGCGAGTCGTGTGACATAAATGATACAACACATGTTTCACTTTTCGTTCGATTTATTTCGTCCATATGTCCTAAAAGAAGAACTTTTAGCGTTATTGACACACAAACGTCAAACAGTGGAGAGGATACAGAAAATGCTGTAATTGAGTGCAGTGAAATCATCATATTGCACTCGATAAAGCTCTCTCAATTTCAGCAGATGAGAGGCAATTGTGATCACGGCAAGGAACGGTTCAGTTGCTATTTTTAAAGAATAAATTACTCACGATATACGTACTGACCATAACATCGTTGATCAGACAGCGCTTTTTGTACAGATATCTCCAATAGAAATCTGCAAAGTCATGGAGTCCGTGCTTCAGATTATCAACTCTGTAATAGCTAAAACTCTCAGTCATCTCCAATTGAAAGAATTTTTACCTGAAATAAAATGTGAGTATCGAGATCTGCTGCGCAACAAGGTACATTGGTTTTTAAGAGAAAACATTTCTTCTCTATCAACAGAAATTAAGGCATTTCTCCTCGAGAACGTTGCTCAGTATTTAGAACTTACGAATAATCAATGGACCGAAAAATTTTATTTCGTGTTTGACGTTACTTATCATCTAAATCAGCTTCACGGTACGCTATACCGGAAAGAAAACAATTTTTCCGAGGTTTGAACTTGTTTCATTCGAAAGCAAATTATCTCCCCTTATACAAGATTGTGAAAGAGAAACTTTGATTCACTTTTCCAGCCTGTTAATCCATGGTCAAGAAAATAATTCTGGTGTCGACATTTCTCGTCAGCCTCTGTGCCTGAGTGGTCAGCGTAGATGGCTGCTATATGGAGGACCCAGATTCGATTCCTGGTGTTGCCAAGGATTTTTCCTTGTAGGAGAATTGGTACAGGGTGCAGTCAAACTCGTGATGCCAACTGAGGAGCTACTTTACCGAGCATTAGCGGCTCCACTATGTGAAAAGTTTGCAAAACGGCCGGGAGCGCGGCGTGCCGATCACATGCCCCTCCATACACTATCTGCATGACGCTGCAAGGCAGAGGTGACATGGCGATCGGTATATATCCCTTGGACCTTCACGACCTGACGAGGAGCTCGTTTAATTGACACTTTCTATCTCAAGACAATGCTTTTCAGTATGAGGGAAGGGTTTTTTTTTTCAAAAAGTAACAGAATTAAATTTTTCACTGACAGACATTAAATGCAGTTGCCAGATTAAAAACTGAAAAAAAAGTAATTGTGGAGTTCGTCATTTAGACGTCTTTGTGTTGATGTAGGAATACTGGAGAAAAATAACTGTGAACTTATTTCATAAAACAAATTATCTTTTCTAAATAACTTAGACAAGAAAATACGTTGATTTTTAACAGGTGAAGGGGTGTTCCTGATTCATATGATCAGCTGAAAGAAATTAATGTTTGTTGTTCTTTCCTTATTCAGGTCTACATATTGAAAGCTGTTTGTTGTAACTATCAAAATTTATAGTAATTATTGTTAGCCTAGTGAAAGACAGATGGAAATGTGTAAAGTTCCATCTCTGAGAATATTGTCATTATCTATACTTTTCGCTAAGTCAGTCTGGTGAAACCTTATTATTAGTATCATAAAATCTTACATGTAGCTGTAGAACATGTATTACAAAAACACTTATTCCAACAAGTCAATATTCAAACATTGTCTGGAACCTCCTACTATTGGACATGCCAGTATTCTGATAGAGAACAAAACAGAAATTAATTAATCTACCTACAAATCATGAAAAATCAAGTCTCTTGAATTTGAGCGCGAGTTTTAAATTATTCTCTAACATCCCAACAGTTATACTGTAATGCTCCTGTATGCAACAGACAACTTACCTCGTCTTGTCACTGCAACACCATGTCTAGCAACATTCTAAAATAATTCAAAAGAAATACTGTGATCCACGCAGAGTGCAATGCAGGGTTACAACTACTCATCCAACTACTCCAATGTTTTTTTTTTTTTTTTTGTACAGAATTAGAGTACTGAATTATCGGAGGGGGGGGGCGGTTCATCAACAAGCCTCAAGCAGTGAAAAAAATAAAAGGAATCATAAAGCTTTTAATTTACTCTATTCTGAAAATGAAGATTCATATATAGACAAACTTTATTCAAACCTTTCCTTTGCTTGAACACTTCGAAAACTTTAATTATTTCACAATGTCTATAATCAACAATCACATATCTGTTTGCAGCAAAGACACGAATATTACTTTCAATCTATGCTTGCACAAATCTGACAAAATCCCTCCTGTGCATAAGCAAGCAACAACTAATGCAGCAAAAACGCAAATTACCAAAAATCCTAAATTAATACCAAAGTCTCCCCTGGTGCTACTATCATGGTAGGGGCATGCTGCTGACATATGGCTTCTCTCACAGGAGGCTGCATTCGATCGCTCTCAGTGATTGTTCACTTGTTACCACTAGCGATAATAGTATCTCAGATGCAGAGTTTATGTATGCACACAACAGCATAATCAATATCAAACTTTCAGGAAACTATGAACGTCCAACTTTCATAACCCCCACCTTCACTTTTAAAAATTTTGTCAAGTGATTCTGACAACCACACCATAAAGTTCACCTACCTACATTATGTCCACTGAGAACCACACCAAAATGTTAATATATTAATTTGAGGAAACAAACGTTTGATGTTAAGCAGACTCAAGGACTAACTGACACCCACACCAAAATGTTAATAAATTCATTTCTGTACACACAAGTTTGAGGTGTGAGCAGACTCAAGGACTAGCTATGTACATTATGTCCACTGACAACCACACCAAAATGTTTTATTTTGTCAATCATTTTCATATTCAGATATAGATACCGTACAGAGTCAGTACAGACAGTATAAGGCACAAGGGATACCTTGTTGAATACCAAAAAATTCATGATAAAAGCATAAAATCATTGAAGTTATATCTCTTTGAGAAAACAGGTTCTGCTAATTCAAGAAGAAGATCAAAAGTCTCATATATGACACAATAAAAGAAATGAATTACAGTAAATAAATGAATAATAGTTAAGTTATATACGCTTGAAAATAAAATCTACATTAAGTGAATTGGCACATAAGCTCAGTGCTTGGTATATGACTCAAAATATGTATGGTCACAGATAATTACATAAGTGTAGCAAGTTTCTTGAAGTACAGTTGTAAATATTAAGACTAGACCAACTACACGGTGACATACTTCTTCTAAAATAATTCATTTTCTGTTGGTACTGTATACAATGTACACGAAGTACATGTTTTGATCCAGGACATGCAAAATGTGTGACATGTATCATCATTGAATGACATACAGATCTGTCCAAAAATAGTAATCTTGACATTTTTAAAAAAAAATGGTAGAAGTAAACACGGATCACAGATTACAGGTCAACAAACAAAGTAAATGTTCATACAATCCAGTTTCTGTAGCAGATACTTAAGAAAAATATATATTCGAGTATACGTGCAATTCCTCCATATACATTACAAGGGAACTGAGCTCCAGTTAACATAAGTTAGAGTTAGTAAAGAATGTTATTTCTTATCACTGCATAATCAGTTCAATTTTTGTTACTTATTACACATTCAGTCATTGAGTATTGCGTTAGTAATTATCACAAGTACTTCCTTACAGCAGAAATACTTCATTTCTCACAAATCATACTAATTTTTACATCAAACAGAAAAGAGCAAGTAGCATCATAAGGTCAATATCATCAAATGTCAAATGTCAACTTCTCTGTGTGTGGAGTCAGAATTGTATGGTCATATGTAGCTAAACAACAGCAAAAAAAAAATACAACATTCAAAAGATGTATCTTATACAGCAACTAATAACGAATTAACTCACTCTAAGATACAACACAAAAAAAGATTTATCCCCAAACTCTTCACTAGTAGCTGAAAGAAATTGTTTATTCGAAAATGAACCAAATAACTTCTCTTCATATTCTTTATTGCCTAATGCGAAGAGAAAAAACTCGTCATCTTACAATCATTAAATTACTGTGTTGGAATCGGCAGTGCATCACTACTGTAGCAGAACCTACAACTTCATCTAACACCATAAGAGAAATTTTGAAATGATATTGTTTAAATAGAGAAATGCTTAAGTATTGAAGTTATATATTTTATGCGCTTATTTATAACATGCATAAAAATGTAGCAGATCTTCTTACATCAAGGTGTAAAAATTCTACAAGCTGAAAAGAAAAAAGTTGTCAAAATGCATAGCGTATTTATATTTAAGTACTATAACAGTGTTTTTAACGTGAGCGGGTATTTTTGGAATGTCTAGTTCTCTGTAACACTTCACTGCAACCATCGCATTGTTAGAATTAATTCGTTCGCTGAGTACGCTACATGCCGACCTGAAAATATTGTTTTGTTCATACAAATGCATGCAGTTTTGTTTTCTCCTTCCTTCTGAAATAGAAAAAAATTGAATTATGATCATGTCACACACAAACAATTAAGTGCACTAAGTGGAAACAGTAATCAGTAGAGAAACAAAATTATTCCACTGAGACAATTTCATTCCAGAACTTTGTAAAGCTAGAAAATTCATTTCACACGCTCCTCACATAATTCAGTGGCAGAGGAAAAAAATTTTCTAAAACCATTCATGCTCATTACTTACAGATACATCCAAACAGTCATTCTCATCTTAAAATAGCTGAAAAGAAAATGTGTCATCCGAAAGTGCTGGTGTTTCATACAGGTAAATGTTTCATCTTTTCTCGTATTTACAATGTATATAGCAGATATGATTGGCATCTCAAAGCGTAATTGGCGTTCTTTCTATAATCAATGGTCACTACGTGTCATAATACATATCGTCAGCAACAACAAAACTTCAACAATGCTCTCCTCTCAGAAATCCTATCATGACAAAATAAATCTCTCTTGATTTGTCTCTACCTTCAAACAACGTGTGCTCAAAGAGAACCTCCATGCTACTAGTACAGCTGTGAGTTGCTTCGTTTAAAGAGTGTACATTCCTTACCTTGTCTTGTTCCATACATAGATGAAACGAAAAAAAAATTGCTTCCTCACTAAATCATATATAATTTCTCGTGTTTCTTCCTCATAACAACATATTTGATTAACCTTCATCATAATGCTCTATGAAACGTAATCCATTTCACATAATACCATGTTGTTGTTGTGGTCTTCAGTCCAGAGACTCGGTTGATGCAGTTCTCCATTCTACTCTATCCTGTGCCGGCTTCTTCATCTCCCAGTACCTACTGCAATCTACATCCTTATGAATCTGTTTAGTGTATTCATCTCTTGGTCTCCCACTACGATTTTTACCCTCCACGCTGCCCTCCAATACTAAATTGGTGATCCCTTGATGCCTCAGAATATTCCCTACCAACTGATGCCTCCTTCTAGTGAAGCTGTGCCACAACTTTCTCTTCTCTCCAATTCTATTCAGTACCACCTCATTAGTTATGTGATCTACCCATCTAATCTTCAGCATTCTTCTGTAGCACCGCATTTCGAAAGCTTCTATTCTCTTCTTGCCTAAAATATTTATCGCCACGTTTCACTTCCATACATGGCTACCCTCCATACAGATACTTTCAGAAGCGACTTCCTGACACTTAAATCTATACTCGATGTTAACAAATTTCTCTTCTTCAGAAACGCTTTCCTTGCCATGGCCAGTCTACATTTTATATCCTCTCTACTTCGGCCATCATCAGTTATTTTGCTTCCCAAGTAGCAAAACTCATTTAATACTTTAAGCTTCTCATTTCCTAATCTAATTCCTGCAGCATCACTCAATTTAATTCGACTACATTCCATTATCCTCGTTTTGCTTTTGTTGATGTTCATCTTATATCCTCCTTTCAAGACACTGTCCATACCGTTCAACTGCTCTTCCAAGTCCTTTGCTGTCTCTGATAGAATTACAATGTCATCGGCGAACCTCAAAGTTTTTATTTCTTCTCTATGTATTTTAATGCCTACTCCGAATTTTTCTTTTGTTTGCTTTACTGCTTGCTCAATATACAGATTGAATAACATCGGGGAGAGGCTACAATTCTGTCTCACTCCCTTACCAACCACTTCTTCCCTTTCATGCCCCTCGGCTCTTATAACTGCCATCTGGTTTCTGTACAAATTGTAAATAGCCTTTCGCTCCCTGTATTTTACCCCTGCCACCTTTAGAATTTGCAAGAGAGTATTCCATTGTCAAAAGCTTTCTCTAAGTATACAAATGCTAGAAACGTAGTTCTGCCTTTCCTTAATCTATTTTCTAAGATAAGTCGTAGGGTAAGTATCGCCTCACGTGTTCCAACATTTCTACAGAATCCAAATTGATCTTCCCCGAGGTCGGCTTCCACCAGTATTTCCATTCGTCTGTAAAGAATTCGTGTTAGTATTTTGCAGCCGTGGCTTATTAAACTGATAGTTCGGTAATTTTCACATATGTCAACACCTGCTTACTTTGGGATTGGAATTATTATATTCTTCTTGAAGTCTGAGGGTATTTCGTCCGTCTCATACATCTTGCTCACTAGATGGTAGAGTTTTGCTGGACCTGGCTCTCACAAGGCTGTCAGTAGTTCTAATGGAATGTTGTTTACTGCCGGGGTCTTGTTTTGACTTAAGACTTTCAGTGCTCTGTCAAACTCTTCAGACATTATCATATCTCCTATTTCATCCTCACCTACATTCTCCTCCATTTCTATAATATTGTCCTCAAGAACATCGCCCTTGTATAGACCCTCTACATATGCCTTCCACCTTTCTGCTTTCCCTTCTTTGCTTAGAACTGGATTCCAATCTGAGCTCTTGATATTCATACAAGTGGTTCTCTTTTCTCCAAAGGTCTCTTTAGTTTTCCTGTAGGCAGTATCTATCTTACCCCTAGTGAGATAAGCCTCTACATCCTTACATTTGTCCTCTAGTCATTCCTGCGTAGCCATTTTGCACTTCCTGTCGACCTCATTTTTGAGACGTTTGTATTCCTTTTTGCCTGCTTCATTTACTGTGTTTTTATATTTTCTCCTTTCATCAGTTTAATTCAATATCTCTCCTGTTACCCAAGGATTTCTATTAGCCCTCGTCTTTTTACCCACTTGATCCTCTGCTATCTTCACTATTTCATCTGTTAAAGCTACCCATTCTTCTTCTACTGTGTTGCTTTCCCCCATTCTTGTCAATCGTTCCCTAATTCTCTCCCTGAAGCTCTCTACAAACTCTGGTTCTTTCAGTTTATCCAGGTCCCATTTTCTCAAATTCCCACCTTTCTGTAGTTTCTTCAGTTTTAATCTACAGTTCATAACCAATACATTGTGGTCAGAGTTCACATTTGCCCTTGGAAATGCCATACAATTTAAAACTTGTTTCCTGAATCTCTGCCTTACCATTATATAATCTATCTGAGACCTTTTAGCATCTCCAGGCTTCTTCCACGTATACAACCTTCTTTTATGATTCTTGAAACAAGTGTTAGCTATGATTAAGTTACGCTCTGTGCAAAATTCTACCAAGCGGCTTCCTCTTTCATTCCTTACTCCCATTCCATATTCACCTACTACGTTTCCTTCTCTTCCTTTTCCTACTATCTAGTTCCAGTCATCCATGACTATTAAATTTTCGTCTCACTTCACTATCTGAATAATTTCTTTTATCTCATCATACATTTCATCAAACTCTTCGTAATCTGCGGATTTAGTTGGCATATAAACTTCTATAGCACCATAATATACCGCAGTTGAACTATAATAATCCACAGCAACATCATAAGCCTCACATAGCAGTCCTTAGGCAAAATTCCTCATCATATTTCATTTCTTCATCGCATAGTAATCCCTAGATGCCTCATGTGTATACATACAACTCTGAAATTATCGCTCTTCAAGATACTCGTACTTCCTAAATTGCAGAACAAGGATCAATCAGAAATGTTCCTAGTTAAACTACTGTCCATCAGAAATACTTCTCTCAATGCAGAACCACTCATAAACATCTATTATCAAAGTTAAAGTCAGTAGCTACCTGTATCTCCAAAATTCATGACCTAATTCACAAAATATGTACCTACAGATAATGTCATCTCATGCCATTTTCCTTTCCGGTGAAGGTAAAGCAAAATGCACATCACAAGTCACAAGAAACTTCATTATGTGTGAAAACTACCTTCCTCGAGAAAAAATGATTATCTTAGAGCCGCAAAACCAAATCTACAGTGCTATAGCAAGACCTCAAAAGAAGAATCCCAAGCTCAAGAAATAAGATAGCAGTATTCGATCAGATACTCCAGCATTAAACTTAGAATAACACCAGCTGAATACAGATTGTTCACAGATTGCTTAACATTCCATATAATCCTAGTGCAAATATAGAAACAAAAGAAGAAATTGTCTACTTCCATGTATTATCATCTTGTCAGATTATGCTTAGCAAATTTAAAGTACTTTTATTCAGAAAACACAAATCATAGATCGGCACTATTCATTAAAATTCCCTATTAAGTAAATTGACAGTAAAAACTACATTAACAGATATGCAGATTAGTTGAAGAGTTTGACACAGTGCTGAAAGCTAAAGTATGAAGATGCACTGCAACATCTGGCGCACCTATGCTCACCACTGCACACGTTTACCAAAGAGCAGCAAACGCCGTAAGGTACTATTCTTTGTATACTTTGATATTTGATACATGATGAAGACCTCGTTATTTATGTGTGCATACGGTTTCAATTTCCATACCACTTCCAAGTGCGATTCACCGTAGGCAAAAAGGACCTTCATACACCAAGAAGAACTTGCTAGTTAAAGACTTACCTTTATGAGATAAACGATACGATTTAAGCAACACTTTCTGACCTACCTGTAAGCTCTTGACGTTCACTCGTGGCTTCTGTAGCTTCTTCCTTTTCTCTGCTGCTTTCCTGATGTTTTTCAGTGATAAATTGATCACGTCTTGAACGTCATTGTGTAGGGAATGTTCTTAAATGTTTTATACGATCTAGTTGTGGTTTATTCTTTAACAGAATGGGAGGAGGCAAAGTTTTAGAATCATTTGGTAGTTCGTTAATGATATTATGAAAATCGGACAAGTGTAAATCCCAGTTTATGTGTTGACGATAGCAACACAGTCTGCAGTTAAGTCTTTCATAATGCGTTCCGAAGGGTTACAAGATGGCACAAAAAGCTATATAAATATTGGTTTAACTTTTCTATTGGTTTAACTTTTTTTAGCTATGTATTAGAACAAAATTGTAAGCCATTACCAGAAATTGCTTTGTTAATGGTCTACTTCTTTCAGAAAATTCATTAGGAATGCTACAGAAACAATCTTTCAGTTCCTTTTCGTGAACGACACAAATTTAGAGGTAAGCTCAACAGCAACAAAACCAAATGAATTACCATGTTTAGATCTCGTAACCGTACAGAAAATATCAACAGGAGCTAATTCTCTTAGTTTCACCGCAATGATCGGAAATAATGGTGTTCTGTGGGTAAAGGTAGGTGGTTTTCCCTTTTGGCACAGTTTGCATTTTTCCAAGACTGTACGGATTCGCTTTTCCGTATTGTTGAAGTAACATGTATCCCGTAATTTCGGAAAAAAAATTTTAGCACCAAAGTGTGCGTAACTGAGATTTGTGTAGCAAATGAATTAGTTGACGATCTGGAATCCACTGTACCATAATAGGACTGTCATGACATCTGCGTATGAATGAAATGTTGTTACGTGCGGGGTAAAACTTCCTTATCGCGGTGTTTGATTTGTGTTCCCATTTCTCTTTTATGTCTTTCCGGATTGGATCTTCCTCTTGTTCGTGAACAATATCACCTAATGAAGACGAAATGAACTTTTCAGGGGCAACTTTTGCATATATGACACACTAATATTATTTTCTTCTGAGTCTTCTTTATTATTCTGGACCAAAACAACAGATGCACGGGAAAGTGCATGAGCAATACTTTTTTCTGAAGCCGGAATGTAAATCACAGTGAAACTGAAATTCTGGAGGAATAAAGCCCAAGCCCTAAAAGATCACGATTTATTTTAGCTGTAATAAGAAACTGATGTGCCCAATGATCAGTATGTACCTTATTGTATTTACTTTGTAGAACGTAACATTTTTCAAATGTGCAGCCTATGGCTAGTGCCTCGAAGTCGATGACAGAATAGTTACGTTAGGCTTTGGTTAAGACTCGGCTGCCAAAAACTATACTTTTATGTGTAATAATTCCTTTTTCTACACTTTCTTGAAAGAAGTGTGCACCAATATCAGATTTGGAGCTAATCGTCGAAAGGCAAAAATCAGTAGATAAATAACGATGTGATAATATGTGTGCGTTAGGCATTGCTGTTTTCAGATCATCATATTCGGTCTGGGCGAGATCATCCAATTCCCGAACTATATTCTTACCTGTGAGTTCACTTACTCTATATGTAGACAAGCTGGGTAAGTTAATGGAACGTCGATAAAAATTCAGAAGGCCTAAGATTCCTCTAAGTTGTCGTTAGTTTGTAGGTACAGGCATGCCTCCAATTGCTTCCAGTTTTTCTGGACTGGGTGAGACACCTTTGGTAGAGACAATGTGGCCAAGAAATTTAATGTTCGTTTTAAGAAATTCTGGTTTTTCTAACTTGACTGTAATGAAATGCTCAAGAAATGTCTGTAATAATTTTCTCGGTTCCTGGTTGTGTTCTATCCACGAATTTTCAGAGGTCAAAATGTCATCAACACAGGTGGTGATCCTGTCTTTCAAATGCTTTGGTAAGATAGCATTCAGACCTCGGATAAATACAACAGATGAAACACTGAGACCAAATGGTAATTTTCCAAATCTGCAGCAGTTTCCAAAATAGAGAAAGGCTTTATATTTCATACATTCAGCGTGTAAATCGATTAGTCAAAAGCTAAGTCATAACTGTAGAAAACACATTACCTTTACACCATGAAATTTCTACAGTAATCATCTAGTGTTTGCGGTTTCTAGTTGAATTAGAGTGTTGATCTGTCTGGAATCGAGAACACGTCTAATAGAGTCATTCTTCTTTTTAACAGCGTGTAACGGGCTGTTGTATGAATTCACAGTATGCTCTATCATTTCCTGATCCAGCATCGATTGTATCTCTTGTTTAACTTTTTCTCTGTATGTCAACGGAATAACAAAAGCTGGTACGAAAAATTTGTTATGTTTCTTAACTTTGAATTGATAAAGAAAATTACCTATAGTTCCTGTCGTGTGAGAAAAAAACTTTAGAAAGTGATTTTAAAATTTCGACGACTTCATGTGCGTCTGCATCAGAATATACTTCATCTCTGTGTACTTTCTTTTAAATTAACTGCTCTGTGCTAATATACTGTTCAGCTTCACAATGAAATGTTGTTATATCACTCATAAAACCGTCAAACAGTTTCAGTGTGTGCGAGCGAAAAGAGAAAACGCAAACAGTTCATATCTTCATCTTCCTTTGTCAACCATCCTTGAAATTTAAGCGTTACACGTACATGATTAATATGTAACATTACTTTAGCATCTCAATAAATTAAAATCACTTTATATTCACGTGAAAACTCTACGCCAAAAATTGCTTCTGTTGACAAAAGAGGAACGATTAGAAAACTTGCAAAAAACTTGTGTCCCTAACACATGAAACGTAACGAGATCTGGCTCATCTACACTCTTTCCTTGAATCCCTCCTTTCAGTTAAGTTCTTTATAGTAGTAAAGTTGGACAAACAGATGACTGCACGCATTTACGAAACACTGTTTGACTAATCCCATGAACTGAGCTGCTAGAATCAAGTACAGCAGAAAGTGAAACATTTCCTACGGACATTTTTACAAGAGGATATACAACTGGAATTTTCACCATCGTCATTTTCTTGTAACAATGTGTCTCTAATGTCATCAAAAAAGTTAATAGGCTATGGTTCATCTGTAGCGTGTTAGCATCTGCAAACGGGTTTTGCAGGCGCGACTGCTAGTCATTGTTGTGTCGGTGCGTTTTGCCTGAAGTTGTTGCGTGGGTTGGGCGGTCTGATTTCTATGGTTGCACCACTCTCGGAATTAGAATTCCTACTTTCACGCCGATTTTGATTTGATTAGTCATAATAATTATTTCGTCTTACGTAACTGTTAATATTATTACTTTCCCGTGGGCTCTATGCCATGATTTCTACAATCTGTGCACCACGTTCGGAATCAAAATTTGTGCGGGCACACCAACTTCGATTACTTTACCATTACCATTGCGTCTAAAATTGTCTTCATTCCCATAACGTCTATGTTCACGCGATCCGTGATCTCTGTTCTTGTGCTGATCGCTCCGAAGGTCACGAGAATCATTTCTCGATCGTCTGTAACCTCTATTGTAGGGCTGATGTACCACATCAACCTTGTCTTCGTCATGTCTCTTATCACACTGCTCATGCGAATTTCTTCTACGTTTTCGGTTACACCGCGGACAGTGATTTTCACAATACTGATTACTATTGTTTCTCTGTGTGTTATCATTATTGTCAAATTACAAGCTTTGAAACCTTCAAGTCATCCTTCAACGTCCTGCCAAAACTGCCTACATTACCATCATGTACTGAACAGAAGTTGAGAAATTTGATTATTAATAATTCTCATCATAATAATGTTATGTTTCATGACATCTTGAATTGTTTCAGCCCATTAAGCGGACGAGAAAGCGTGATAAAATTCACAAAACGTGTGACATTCACGTGCTATCGATCTCATTCTCACCTCAGGTTCTCCTTCAAGATAACTGCAAATGAATTCGAGTTTGTGACCAATTGACCATATTGCTGGCTAAGGATAATAAAATTGTTGCAACCACTCCCTTGGGTGAATTTCATTGCTGGTACTGAGAAAAATTTTCAATTTCCTAACTGTGAGAAAATGTTTTTAATCAAAGCCATCTGAACGGATGAGTTTTCTCTCATGCCGCAACACGCATTCCAGTCATTGTGTCCTGCAAACGTATCACGTTCACGAGAGAAGTGTTCAGCATTTCCAAAATTAGTGTGTTCATTGTGATTTACAACATGATTATTACCATATTTAACCTACTGGTATAGTCACCGTGACCGATCTTTTCATTGATACTGGTAAGCTGTTCCTGTATCTTTCTCACGCCACGTTTACTTTGCTGATTAATCATCATCAGCCCTTCTCTAAACAGTTGTAAAGACTGAAATTCTCCTGTATCAGCGAACGGAACCGGTTGAGTGTCGTCTGACCTTTAATCTGGTACATTGTATGTTTGCATCACTCTCTCAGATAGTTGTTCGACTCGATTTGCCGCTGTGATCAACTGAGTTTGCGTCTTTGAAACTTCAGTGTCAGTTTGTAACTGTAATGGCTCGAAGTTTTGCGATAATTCGTCTATTTGCTGTTCTTGTTGTGAAGTCTGTTGTCTCAATAATATCAGCAGACTGTACGTGATCAAGTCTGGGCTTAAGATTAGTAATATCAGACTTGAGTCCTTCGTGTACCTGCGTTTTCAACCGTTCTCATATTTCCCCGAATTTACGTTTTAAATTGTCATTTGTCTAGTCGCGAAACGATTTGAAGATCTTTTCCAGCAGCTTGAAATTTTATTTCTATTTACTACTAGATTCTTTGATCACGCCACGAAGTTCGTCATTAGATTTTTTAGTCTGATCAACTTGAGCTACTGTTAACTGAGTAACATTATTACTAAAAGAGGGCAATGAAAACTTACTTTGTTCTGTAGAAGTAGAAGTAATGACTGAATTTCTCATAACGAAATCGGATTGTGTCATGGCATTTTTCCCTTCTGAAATGCGTCTAGTTCCCTGCAGTACATCATGCATGACTGGCAAATAACAGACTGCACTCTGATTATTCACCGTATAGTTCGAAAGTTCCCTGACTTCATCACTTTGAGAAGAATTTTCTGCACTGTGTGTCAAATTTTCCGAAACCTGGTTTGGAGCTACTTCTACAGTCATGTCCAGTCCTGCCCGTGCTCTAGTTTTCATTGTTGTTGCGCTAATGAAGAAAATGACACAAAAAGGCAAAACAAATATCACTGTTACAAAATAAATAAACAAATTCTGAATCAGACAATGGTGAAAAAATTGTAATTAATGAGCAGCGGTTGATACCTCACGACTAGGCTTGGGATAGAGTTAACGAAAACACTTGGAAGGTGGCCCACATATTTCGCCATTTGTTGTTCCATGGAATACAGTTTATTACATAACAACAATATTATCATCACAGTTTAAAAATAAACCCTGTTAAAAAGATCACAACTCTCACATCCCTAAGAAAACTTGAAAATGCTCAGTTCATTAGAAACAGATTTTAACAATATATATCATTAAGAGCAAGCTTGAAGTCGGACATATACAGTTCCTAAAAACAAGAAAAAGCCACACAAGCTAGGCCTGGCTGCAAGCAGGTTTAACGAACAATCTTATGAGCAAAATTAATTACACTGACAGCTACTAAATGTACTTACAACGTCCAAGCTTAGGTAACCGTTACACAAGCGGAAAAAACCCGTCCAAAATACAGAAAATTTCATAAGTTACACCACTTATTGTGGCTGTTAGAAGGCCACTTAACAATGTAAACTGAAGCGCCAAAGAAAGCATGCTACTCAGATACAAAGATAATGGGGTACATGAACTATCACACTCAGACACACACCGAATTACTTTCTTTATTGATAACACTTGGATTACCATATGATCACAGATAAATAAGTCTGAAGCATTACTTAATTTTTTTTAAATAGTGAATTTCTCTGGCAGGTCAAGAAAACCACGATGTATGCACATGCATGCTACATGTATCAAGGGCAGATAAACTTATTTCTTACAGTATGTATGATCACAGCCAACATGCACAACCACTCTTCACTGTCAGGTTGTTGCAGTGCACTAGTAACATCATATTTCTCAGTAAGAGTTGGTTTTTCAAACATGCACTTTGAACAGAGTTTATGCTTATAAGATATTCATTGCACTTTTACTTTTTCATTGTTGGCACAAGACGGATCTCCTTATTGAAGTCAGAGTTGGAAAGTGACAATGAACTGTTCCACACCCAACTTAAATGAGCTTACATGAGTTATGACAATGTTTAATTTAGCTTGTAATTGCCTTACTGAATGCAATTTACTGCTCATCATTTTGTTTTTTAATAGACTCCAAAAGAGTAGAGCCTCTTTTATCAAAGTTTTTTTCAGTTTGTGTGGCTGTTTTTCATTAATATAGCGAATACATCATTGGTAAGCGATCAAATTGGTTCCATATATTCAAGTTAATTAAACTGTTAGGAAAACAACATGTGAAAGTATGAATGTATATGTTACAAAAGCTAGACGCCTTTGCAATTTAGGTTGTATTCAAAATTGTTGAAAATAACGGTATATTCGATGTCACTGTGTCACTGAGACTTAATTTGAAATTAGGTACTATCATTATTAACAGTAATTTGGCTCTTTTCAATATCTTTAGATACTTTTTCAAATCATGAATGAGTTTTATTCGATAAGAATGTGCACCATTATACACTTTCTGCATTCTATCTAAACGTTTATCCTATGCTTTTCTCATCAGTACCGTCTGCAATTTATATATTTCTCTTCCAGTAAAGATAATACTTCAAGACTGTGTGCATTGCTTCTACATTCACGTTGGTGTTAACGATTCCATATACTTTTATTTTTAAATTTATTCACACTAGCCACTGTTGAATTCGTGCCAAATTCGGCGATTTTACGCTTTCAGGTTTTGTGTTAGGCGATAACTGTTTTACTTTTGGAAAATTACATGACGATTTAGTGAGAGTAGCTCTAATGAAATTATTACACACTCATAAACTTATCAAACTCGTCACAGAAATCCCTGACCTCAAGTGAGAATACGTCGATCGCATATACGTGGCACCCACAGCTTCTGGGAAACTAGAGAAGTTCTGGAATACGAAGGTTTCGCCCTGTCCTGAGATTTCGCGAGCATAACAGGATGTCTCTGCAATCGCGTGCGGACCGTGCCAAGACCACCTCTTTGTGCTCAAGCGTTGGCGACAGCCTCGCTCTCCGGAGAGCAAAGATGTTTCCGTTTCTTTCTGCGTAAGAGCCTTTCTGCTAAAATAGCTGTTGGTTTTATTTTCAAGCTCTCTCTCTTTCCGTTTCCGTCGTCTTGCGATATGGAGTAGGGGAGCAAGACAAAAGAAAAACCGTCACAGAGAGACTTAAGGGTGGCTGACCCACCGCCCTGCGTGGTTTCTTTGCTGTGTGAGTGCCAGGTGGTACAACGCAATAAATGATCATCTTCGAGGAGGGTCCTTCTAATAAAGCATAATCCAAACAAGTTTTAACAGTTTCGTTGCGTTATAATTGTTTACTCTACTTGTTCTTAGTGGCGAACTGTTTACCTACAGCTCACATTTTCTACAGGGCACGAGGCTCACGGTATGTAAAACTCTAGACAGAACCATACCGAAGTTATCCTACACCCCCCCCCCCCCCCATTTTCCTTCCCATCCTCTGTGAAACTACTTGTGCAGTTTTTCCTAAGCAGATTTAGCAGATTTATAGATTATGAATGGGTTTATTAGAAGGAAACCATTTTTCCAAAATAATATTTAAATAAACTACATTGATGTTAAATGTTAGACACAACAAATTAAATTACATTAAATAAGTAATAATTTCATCAGGTTACCTTCCATTTGGAAAGTGGTTGCAATCAAAGACTGTTATGTGGCTTATAAATTATAGAGTGCAGCAATCACTCGTCCATTTTTAATTTTATTACTCAGATCCAGATTTCGGCTAGTGGCTAGCCGTTATCAGAGCTAAAATACAAGAAGTGCATAGTCAGGTGATATGATAAAAAGCTACAACTAATGGCATAACTTATAGGGCTTGTATATTACATACCACTATTTTCTATTCTCGATGCATGTAAGTCCCTGTTGTTCGGGCGTTAGTCACATTGCTTTGAATGCTACTGTAAGAAGAAGACAGGTTGTGTGGAGAACACATAGGTTGGTTGTATGTATGGCGCCCTCTATGTGAACTATGTATGTAATATTTAAGAGAAGTAAAAAAACTTCAAATTTGCATGGGAATTACAAAAATAAAACATAAGTAAAATTGTTCACCTTACTGTCCGGCGTATTTCATATTTGCTAGTAAATATAGAAATATATGCATAAGAAATTTCCGGGTTCCCTCCTTTTGAGTCAGTTGTTTTATTCTTTAAACACCTAAGTAACGTCAGATAGGTAAAACTCTTTTTATTTTTTTTAGTTTTTTTTATTTATAAGACACAAGCAGGCACATGCTGTATGCAACTATTAGAGTTGATTTGATTTAAATGTTTTTATCTTTGTATTATTTTCTCTCTTTATTTAAACATGATGACAGGTGTGTTGTTCCTCTTATTTACTAAATAGCTCATAAATGGCGCCAAATGTCGGCCAGATGGATGGTTGGTGTAACTTGGCATTCCATTAGAGATGTAGAGGCTACTAGTGTCTTTGTCGCTTTAAACAGATTTTACTTATAAATACAATAAAACCAGTACACTGAATTGCTGTTGTTAACAATGTACGTGCATCTGAGCTAAGGTTCCATGGAGAAAGTTCCGCGGGTTCAAAGTTATAACCATCATACTCGTTCACTATTATGCTAATGGCTGCTACATATTGGCAAATCGGCAGGAGCTGCTTTGTTCCCCCTGGGTCAAACCTTACAATGTTTCCTAGCAACAAGTTTTCAAACAATTCCCAGAACAGTGCATTTTTCAGCTCTTCCAGAAGATCGAGGAACCTGCCCTTCTCGCATTTGTGCAGCCACCTCGCATTAGATGTCAAAGGTTTTACACATCTGACGTTACTTAAGTGTTTAAAGAATAAAACAACTGACTCACATGGAGTGAACCTGGAAATTTCTTATATATATATATTTCTATATTTACTGGCAAATATGAAATAAGTCGGACAGCAATGTACAGAATTTTACTTACGTTTTAATTTTGTAATTCCCATGCAGATTTGAAGTTTTTTTTACTTCTCTTAAATATTACATATATAGTTCATATAGACGACGCCATACATACAACCAACCGATGTGTTCTCCACACAACCTGCTTTCTTCTTACAGTAGTATTCAAAGAAATGTGACTGACGCCCGAACAACAGGGACTTACATGCATCGAGAATAGAAAATAGTGGTATGTAATATACAAGCCTTATAAGTTATGCCATTAGTTGTAGCTTTTTATCATATCACTTGACTATGCACTTCTTGTATTTTAGCTCTGATAATGGCTAGCCACTAGCCGAAATCTGGATTTGAGTAATAAACTCTAATAAAGGACGACTGATTGCTGCACTCTATAATTTATAAGTAACAATTTGCATAAAATTTCTAAAAAAGGTGAAACTAAAACAAAATCCGTACATTATTATACATCGCATGTGTGAACAATTGTTTCAGTATGATGTATAACAAAGAACACATATTATTTATTCTTCACAAACTACTAATAATGCGTAAGGGCTGTAATAATGTGTTGAAAAAATCTCTTTACTGGAATATTATGATTTTATCATAATTTTATTTCTCATTTCCTAGCCTTGCATGAAACAGTCTCATTGATTATAACATTGAAGTCAAGTTTAGCAGATGAATAGCATTTTAGGGAGAAGGTAACTATATAATTTCTGATGTCCCATGCTTCAATCTGACCCCTATTGGATCAAATTGTTCTCTGTCTGCCTGTCAATCCGACTACCAGGAACCCCTTTTCTCAGCAACGAGTGAATGTACCAAGTTCAAATTCATATCACATATTAATGCCCGTGGCCCTTTGGCTGTGTAAAAATTTTGTTCTAAGTCAATGCAGTGAAAGGATACAGCCACTTATGTCAGTTATTTTAATACTTGAAAACTCACTCATCAAAACCTATAGGGTACTTCCCGTTGTCCTAGAATCATGAAAATTGGCAGGAAGAAGGGTTTCACAATACAAGTAAAGGAAAAAACCCGAAACTGTTTATTTCTAATTATATGAAACGAAAAGAATATTTCCTTTGTCGTTAGATATTCGACTTCAGACCGTAAATTCTCGAAAGTCTTGAAATCCCTATGACTGATATCTCGCCAATAGCAATGCCGAAAAAGGCAAAAATTGTCAATATCATCGAGTTTCGGAGTGGATAAACAGTCTGTATACACAATTAAATTAGTACGGAACCCTCAGACCCGGAGTCCTACTCGCAACCAGCCAATGTTTTGCTTGTGACATGGGTTTCTTTACCATCATTTTTCCATGCTTTGAGTGAAACAGTATGATTGATTAAGTCATTGAAGCCAAGTTCAGCAGCTGAATCGTATTTTCGGGACTGATAGCTACGAATATATTTGGCTGATTTCACTGATACTCTATCTTCACCAGATTATCACCATCTTTAACTTGATAAAGCTGCATGCATGAAATGCTGCAGTCAGTGGCATTGTCCCCCGTCCCTAATGACCTCGATATCGATGGAACGTTAAACCCAAATCTTCCATTCTTTCCTTCAAATGTCCTGAAAGCTATTTCATCGTTTGGGTAAATATCTCTTACCTCATACTTATAAAAATAAAACAAAAATACTCTTTATCAGCTGCTTCATCTGTAATCTGTAAACGCAGCTGTTTCGTTAACTAGCTCCGCTGTCACTATATCTCTGCTATATTGCCACCACAAGAAGCTGCACATTTTCTAAGGTAACTTACAAACCCTTCATTTAAGGCATTTCCTGATATGTTATTAAAAGCTGATGAAATGGTAGCCACATACGAGATCTGTTTTGCGTTTACCTTATTATTCTCTTAAATACTTCGAAGCACTTTGCTTCAAAGAATCTCGCCCTAGTCCTCAGCTGGCAGAAATCGGCAAAAATCGGAGACCTGCAGTCATTGCTTCAGCATCGGTACGCCAAAATTTGAGACCCTACGGTACGGGAGCGAAGTAGCAGCACGAAGTCCGTCGTTGAACATGAGCTAGTTATTTTGGAGGCCGTTGTGTGGCCGAAACGTGCTATTGCCACATTAACCATCACAGCAACAGCGGAAGTTTTTTAATGATGTTACTTGGACGAAATGATGCTATAGCAGTGACGCTGTGGGCAGGAGCAGGGTTCTTCTCGTAGGCAGAAGACAGGAATACGAGGGGTAGGAGAACTCAAATGCGACTCCCAATAAAAGTCTTAAACCATCTTTCTTTTTTAGCAAGGTACACACGCTCTTCTATGGGGCGATCGGTGTGGCTGAAAATGAACACACTTCATACGTCCCGATCGCAATGTAAACACTTTTAGTGCTGCAAGATGACCGGTTGAAATGGTCTCATGCTGTCATCTTCTTATCTTCGGGAACTTTCTATTAAATTGCCTCGTTTCTTTTTTTAGGGCACATTTTGCGTCCCCTTTGTGCCTTCCACTGCGCCCTTGCCGGGCCCTTATCTCGCTGTGCTCCCACTACGGCCCTGAAACTACAAGCACTGCCTTACTCTGCTGCACCATAGAAATTATACCATAGTTACTCCGAACAAAAAAGGCATGTAGCATAATCAGATAGTCACCAAGTGTGTGCTCAGTTTACCGGCCAAATTCCGGTGCTGAAAGTGTGTGATGTCGGAATTTCAAAAATCCATCTGCAGGTAGTGCTAACGATCTCTTTACTTTTTACTATAGACAAAGCCATTTTAGTTCTTGTCGAAAGATAAAACTGTATTAAGTAGTCGAGAAGAGTTATTTATTTCCACAAATTATTTTTTAGTTGATTTTCCATGCACAACTTTTATATTTGCCTATAAATACTTTCTAGTATTCTTATTCATCGCTACGTCCATCATACTAAAAATGTTTCATACGACAGTTAAAGATTCTGGAATAAGTTTATTACAAGTTAGTGCATGAGAAGAAAAATATTTTGGTGTACTGGTATTCTTTAAAATCTTGTATGCACCAAACCGTACCTTTGTAATGAAGTTGAGCATCTTTAAATGTGTTCGGCAGTCATTACCAATCACGGTAGCACCTGTTAAACTTCACAAAGAGCTTCTTGGCTAAAATATGTAGGAGATGTTATAGTGTAATAGTGATGGCCAGGTTTGAAACTACAGAACAATTTCAGCTCCAAATCACGTGAACACTAGACTTTTTTTTATCAGTCTTCTGACTGGTTTGATGCGGTCAGCCACGAATTTCTCTCCTGTGCTAACCCCTTCATCTCAGAGTAGCACTTGCAACCTACGTCCTCAATTATTTGCTGGATGTATTCCAATCTCTGTGTTCTTCTACAGTTTTTGCCCTCTACAGTTCCCTCTAGTACCATGGAAGTCATTCCCTCATGTCTTAAGAGATGTCCTATCATTCTTCCCTTCTCGTTATCACTGTTTTCCACACATTCCTTCCTCTGTGATTCTCCGCAGAACCTCCTCATTCCTTACCTTATCAGTCCACCTAATTTTCAACATTCGTCTGTAACACCACATCTCAAATGCTTCGATTCTCTTCTGTTCCGGTTTTCCAACAGTCCATGTTTCACTAACATACGATACTGTACTCCAGACGTACATTCTCAGAAATTTCTTCCTCAAATTAAGGCCGATATTTGATATTAGTAGACTTCTCTTGGCTAAGAATGCCCTTTTTGTTATTGCTGGTCTGCTTTTGATGTCCTCATTGCTCCATCCGTCATTGGTTATTTTACTACCTAGGCAGCAGAATTCCTTAACTTCATCTACTTCGTGACCATCAATCCTGATGTTAAGTTTCTCGCTGTTCTCCTCTCGTATAGATTAAACAGTAGGGGCTGAAGGTTACATTCTGTCTTACTGCCTTTTTAATACGAGCACTTCATTCTCGGTCGTTCACTTTTATTATTCGATCTTGGCTCTCGTACAGATTGCATATGACCCGTCTCTCGCTATAGCTTACGCCTACTGTTCTCAGAATTTCGAACATCTTGTACCATTTAACACTGTCGAGCACTTTTTCCAAGTCAACAAATCCTATGAATGTGTCTTGATTTTTCTTTAGTCTTGCTTCCATTATTAAGCGCAACGTTTTCTTTTCTTGTAAGCAAGTATGATGCATGACCTGTTAAGCTGATCGTTCGGTAATTCTCGCACGTGTCAGCCTGCCGTCTTCGGAATTTTGGGGATGATGCTTTTTCTAAAGTCAGATGGTACGTCGCCATACTCATACATTCTACACACCAGCGTGAACAGTCTTCTTGTTGCCACTTCCCCAATGATTTTAGAAATTCTGATGGGATGTTATTAATCCCTTCTGCCTTATTTGATCTTAAGTTCTCCAAAGCTCTTTTAAATTCTGATTCTGATATTGGATCCCCTATCTCTTCTAAATCGACTCCTGTTTCTTCTTCTATCACATCAGACAAATCTTCACCCTCATAGAGGCTTTAAATGTATTCTTTCCACCTATCTGCTCTCTCCTCTGCATTTAACAGTGGAATTTCCTTTGCACTCTTAATGTTACCACCGTTGCGTTTAATGTCACCAAAGGTTGTTTTGACTTTCCTGTATGCTGAGTCTGTCCTTCCGACAATCATATCTTTTTCGATGTCTTCACATTTTTCCTGCAGCCATTTCGTCTTAGCTTCCCTGAACTTCCTATTTATTTCATTCCTCAGCGACTTGTATTTCTGTATTCCTGATTTTCCCGGAACATTTCTGTACTTACTCCTTTCATCGATCTGTTGAAGTATTTCTTCTGTTACTCATGGTTTCTTCTCAGCTACCCTCCTTGTACCTACGTTTTCCTTCCCAACTTCTGTGATGGCCCTTTCTAAAGATGTCCATTCATATTCAAATGTGTTACCTACTGAGATATTCCTTATTTCTACATCTATAGCCTTAGAGAACTTCAACCGTATCTCGTCATTCCTTAGTACTTCCGTATCCCGCTTCTTTGCGTTTTGATTCTTCCTGACGTCTCAAATTTCAGCCTACTCTTCATCGCTGCTATATTTTGATCTTAGTCTATGTCTGCTCCTACTTTTCCAAGTATACCTCCTCTTGTAATTCTTGAACAGAGTAGTTGCTATTAGCTCAAACTTGTTACAGAACTTAATTAGCCGTTCTTCTATCTCATTCCTTGCCCCAAGCCCACATTCTCCTGCAACCGTTTCTTCTACTCCTTCCCCTATAACTGCATTCCTGTTTCCTATGACTATTAGATTTTCATCTCCATTTACGTACTGTATTACTCTTTCAAAATCCTCATACACTTTCTCTATCTCTTCATCTTCAGAATGCGACGTCAGCATGTATACCTGAACTACCGTTGTCGGCGTTGGTTTGCTGTCGATTCTGATACGATCAACCCTATCACCGAACTGTTCGCAGTAGCTCTCTATCCTGCCTTTCTATTCATGATGATTCCTACTCCCGTTTTACCATTTTCTTCTGCTGTTGATATTACCCAAGCTTTATCTGACTAGAAATCCTTGCCTTCTTTTCATTTTACTTCACTGACCCCTTCTATAATTAGATTGAGCCTTTGCATTTCCCTTTAAAGATTTTCTAGTTTCCCTACCACGTTCAAGCTTCCGACATTTCACGCCCCGACTCGTAGAATGTTATCCTTCCATTGATTATTCAATCCTTTTCTCATAGTAACCTCCCCTTGACAGTCCCCTCCCGGAGATCCGAATGGGGGATTATTCCGGAATCTTTTGCTAATGGAGAGATTATAACACTTCTTCAGGCCACATGTCCTATGGATACTCGTTACGTGTCCTTGATGTAGTGGTTTCTGTTGCCTTCTGCATCCTCATGCCGTTGATCATTGCTGATTCTTCCGCCTTCAGGGGCAGTTTCCCACCCCTAGGACAAGAGAGTGCCCTGAATCTCTGTCCGCTCCTCCGCCCTCTTTGACAAGGCCGTTGGCAGAATGAGGGGTGTCTTCGTATGCAGGAAGTGTTCGGTCGCCAATGCTGATTATTAATCAAAATTTAAGCAGCGGAGGGATTCGAACCTGGGACCGAAGACGTTTTGATTATAAATCAACGAAGCTACCCTATATTGTTCCTTGAATTCGTTCGGAGAGGGTGTCCCATGACACCCGTTCAGGCTCTTCGTTGATCCGTTCACTCCGGTTTTTTTATTACAGTGGGTACCTAACCCTCTGACCAAACACGACGAGCTACTGTGTCAGCAAACTCTAGACCACTTGATAATGTGGTGAAAATTGCCCTTTGCACCTCGCACTAAACTAACTTCCCACAATTTTTTTGTTACAGTGTTCTCATCAGATTTTAATAAGCTTTACAATGCTGTGTCTTTATTCTCTAAGGCTTTCGAATGCCGTTAGGAGCACTTGCATTTGAATCGAGTTGGAATAAACTATTGGACGTGTTAATTGCAGCCGGCCGGGGTGGCCGAGCGGTTCTAGGCGCTACAGTCTGGAACCGCGTGACCACTACGGTCGCAGGTTCGAATCCTGCCTTGGGTATGGATGTGTGTAATGTCCTTAGATTAGTTAGGTTTAAGTAGTTCTAAGTTCTAGGGGACTGATGACCACAGAAGTTAAGTCCCATAGTGTTCAGAGCCATTTTTTTGGTAATTGCGCACTAAGTTACTAGCCTTTTGTGTGCAATTACATTGAAATTTTAATATCGTGATTGATATTGTTTTTGAAATATGTCCTGAGTAATTTTTTAAATATCTGTGTGACGACATTATGGAAACGCCTTGAGCACGGGTGAGTCGCGGCTTCTGTTAAACTCAAATAAATATGAAATCGCTTGAGATACGGTACTGTAGTTTTCACACAAGATATGTATGTCTTCGCTATTCAGGTCTGTCTCACGTCACAACCGTTAATGAAGAAAATTACTACAAGAATTAGTAGCGTGTAGCATTGTAGGTAAGCACTGCTCTAAAATTACCACTACAACATATAACCTTTATGTCACCTGGTTGCTTGAAGTTCTAGCAGATCTGATGAAGGCAAATCACGAAACGCGTAATATTACGTTGATAAAGTCATGTTTAACTCAATCAATGACTTTTTCCTCAACATTTTGCAGGTAGAATTAACGGTATGAATTCGAACAGAATATACAATAAATCAGTTTATAAAGGAAGAATCGTAAATGAATATCACTAGACGGGGGTGCTCCAATGACTTAATTCGACAGCGAGACAAACGTGATTTGTTACGAGAAATATCCCGTTTGAAGCAAGAATAAGACTGCGGAAGAACTTCCATACCATGCTTAAAGCGCTTACATCAATTTAGAAAGCGTAAAAAATAGAAATCATCAATTAATTCCTCTTCACCAGATATATCGCGATTTCTGAAGTATGGAGTGCGCACTGCGAATGCGACTTTATCATAACTGCGACTGAGGTGGTTGCCAGCAAGTTGGGGTGCGCCGACTGCGGCCGCTCGTAATTTTGCTGGTCTGAGCCGATGTGGTGAGACTGAGAACCGCGGGTCTCATCATTCTCCTGATTAACATTGTTTAAGTTCAAAGTCAAACTTGGAATATTTGGCAGAGGGCAGAAGAAACACACGTACGAACGCGCAGTCCAGAGTAGCACCACGAAGTACATATTCGAATCAGGATGCCCACGATAATCGCAACACGACTACGAATGTCCTCTATTGTTGGTAGCCTTCCTTCAGACTTCGGAAAGGCATCTGGCACAATCTTTTCTAGCCAGTCCCAGAAAGGGTCTAAGTGCTCCTCCAGTCAGGGATATGGAAGCTCGTTCCCTAGCTCCCACCATAAATTTAAAATGTATTCTTCTATGAGATGAGCGTATATTGAAACAGAAGTCCGCAGCTCGTGGTCGTGCGGTAGCGTTATCGCTTCCCACGCCCGGGTTCCCGGGTTCGATTCCCGGCGGGGTCAGGGATTTTCTCTGCCTCGTGATGACTGGGTGTTTTGTGCTGTCCTTAGGTTAGTTAGGTTTAAGTAGTTCTAAGTTCTAGGGGACTGATGACCATAAATGTTAAGTCCCATAGTGCTCAGAGCCATTTGAACCATTTGAAACGGAAGGCGGGTGTCGCCCCGTACGCACGTCAGGAGTTGTTCGTCGGAAACCTGCAAATTTTGTTGAGCTTCGCACACCGTTACTGCGGGAAGAAAATGATCAGATGCATGTAATGGAAAAAAAAGCTACTAGAAGAATGAAATGTTAGTTAGAGTAGTAGGTTACCTACATTGCTACACGCTATGTCCGAGACACTCATGAAAACACTACGCAAAACAAGTGGAAAGTCCACAAATAAAACTGAATCGAAAAGTAAATGAAGCAAGAGAGTCTCGTGCGCAAATTCATAATGCAAACAGAATTGGTGAAAGATCTGAAACAGGCCGGCGACTTCGTTTGTCGGCGTGGGATCGCGGCGAGAGTCGGCAAGGGTGCTTCGCCGCGCCCCTAGGTAACGGGGGCGTGTTCTGCCAAACCCAGGAGGTGGTGACATTGCCTGAGCCAGGTTAGATGGGTCCAGACCGCCGAACGACTGGGGGACCGACCCGCCACCTGAGTAGGAGTGGGTCCTTGGCCGAGAGGTGGAAACCCAGGCAAGTAGGCGGCAAAGGCCGAGAGGTGCATCCGCCTCTCCGGAGTGCGGGGTGCACTTGCAGAGGAGCGTCGCGTGAAATCGTCGATGACCGAGCCACCGAGGGGGCCAGTGCGCTGGCAACGGCGCGTTGAACCCGGCAGCTCGGGAATGCCCTTGACCTAGGGGCAATTGTCGGTGGGCGAGGTGCAGCAGTCTCCCCCCCCCCCCCCCCCCCCATGCCAGAGGAGCCGGTCCGGGGCAAGAGACGGGCTCCCACACCTTTTATCACTCGCTACCTATGATGGCTGAAAACGAAACGGGTGATTCGAGTGCGCCTTTACAGGCATCTACGATGCCTGCTCCCTCTCCACAGGACGGGACGGGACAGGCAGAGGATGAATGTATCGTACAGAGACACGCTAGGATTACCATGCTCTTAGAGCAAAATGTTAAAAATGGAAAAATTAGTCAAGCGGCTCTAAATACAATCAAAAATGAGCTGTCAGCTTGGGCCATAGCTCATGTAAGACTTGAAGGCCACATCATAGAATTGGAAAAAGAGAACGATAGGCTAAGGAAGCGACCTACTAAGATTTGGGCGGCTGTGGCTGCACAGGCGCTAACAAAACAAACCACAACAAAAGACACAATTGAAAGAGATGCGAAACGGTCAGACAAGGCAGTCTTTCTGAGGACCCTGCCTGGCCAAGATACAAGTGTCAAAAGAGTACAGGAGCTATTTACAACAATTGACCCAGTTAAAGACAAAATTAAGATTAAGAGAGTTAAGCCCAGTAGAAATTCTGTAATTGTGGAAGTCGCTAGTGAAGAAGACAAAGAGAAACTACTAAATAACCAAAAATTAAATTCAGTAGTGAAATGCGAACCACCCAGAAAACGAAACACATTAATAATCCTATACGACGTACCGACAGTAATGACAAAAAAGGAGCTACACGAGACGATTAGAACACAAAACTTCGACGAATTGGACGAACAAGAATTTAAAAACTCATTCAAGCTAAAATTCAAAACAGGTCCTCGAGATCGTGATGTGGTATACCACGTGGCCGAGGTCTCTGCGCAGTTGTGGAAAAAAATCAGATCAATGGGCAGACTATATGTAGGCTTCCATGCCATTATCACCAGAGACTACATACTGGTACCTCGTTGCCACAACTGTGGCGACCTGGACCACATTCTGAGGCACTGCACCAGGGGGTCGGCTTACTCCAGGTGCGGCGAGAGTGGACATAATCGCAAAGAATGCAAAGCAGCGGGGGTCTGCATTCCGTGCAAAAGTGGCGGGAAGAAATCCTGTGGTGGCATGGGACAGAACTGCCCCACTTACTGGATGCTAGAACAACGCCTCATTTCTAGAATCGACTATGGCTGAGAAGGGCTCAGTTAACAGGATGCTTAAACGCAAGTCCCCGAGTAAAAGGAGGAGGGATGCTGTGAGGGCCAACAGATTCAAAGAATTTTTAAGGTCGCTTTCAGGCACCATAAAAGTTACAACAGTAGAGAAAGAAATTCAAACAGATCCCCCTATGGTGGACAGATGCATACAAACTGATTTCCCGGAAAATATCACAGCTCCCCCCTCCCAAAACCGGGGAATGAGGCCGAATAAAGATCAACCACGGCAGAAGCTTCCTGTGGTGGTGGCGGCCTCCCTGGCCCCCACCCAAGAACCTAAACAAACTGAACGACAGCCACTCCAAGAAAGCATAGTTACTAGCACCGGTGCACATCCAACTGTAGCAGATACCCCAGTAGTCAGGCTACCGTCTGTAGACCCGGTTAGGGTGTATCCTAACACTGAATATACGATGCAACTGGCAAGATTGGAGCAGCCGACTATCCTGACCACTGCCTTACGATATGTGGTCCAGGTGGGGCATGAGAATGGAAGAAAGGTCACCTTCTCGGTAATGGAGGCTGTAGATTGAGTACAGCTAAAGTCAGAGAACCTTCCCACTGACTTCGGAGCCCTGCGAGACTTACTCAAGAAAGTATTTGAAAGACGTGGGGAGAAATTTGACCTAGACGACATCTACACCCAGTCAGTCCTAGCTCACGGTCAAATCGCCTTTGATTGGAATAAGACCTGGCCTGACGACAGAATGACTAAACTAACTGTCAGACAACTAAACACGCATAACAGCAGACTTGTGATGCAGGAGCTTCGAAGGGAGGTGGAGGAGAGGAGGCTTGACGTACTCTGCCTACAGGAGCCGTACTCTCAAGCTGGAAAACTTTCATTTGCAGCCACTACATGGCAAATAGCTAGTAGCGGGGATGCCCCCAAAGCGGCAATAGTCATCACGAACCAGTCTCTACGAGTAACAACACTCTCACAATTTTCCGCCAGTCACTGCAACGTCGTGGAGATACAGTCTCCCGTGGGAATTATAACCTTCATAAATATGTACTTCCAATATGGAGACAACATAGAACAACACTTAGATCACCTGACAAGAGTAGCTACGGCGTTGCGGGGACGCGAACTGGTCATAACAGCTGATATAAATGCAAAATCCCCCCTCTGGTACAGTGGCGCAAGAGATGAAAATGGCGGAAAAGTGGAGGATATGATCATGGCGTTACAACTTGTAGTGGCAAATAGACCTGGCAACCCTCCCACCTATGCGGCGGGAGGGGGCCTTGGCACCAACACAGACGTAACACTAGTTACACCAAACACTGCCAACATCATCCAGAACTGGGAAGTTAAAGAAAACGCTACAGCAAGTGACCAAAATCTTATTACTTTTAGCCTAGGAGATATAGGGTGACACTGGGCCATGGGGTGGGAGCTGCAACTGAATTTTAAGAGAGCTGATTGGGAGAGACTAGCGAAAGAGTGCGACATTCCTCCATTGCCAGAAGGTGACGCACAACAGGACCTGGACATAGACAGGCGGGCTGAAGAACTGGTGAGCGCAGTTACCGGAGCAGTGAGGGCAGCTGTTCCAACCAGGAGGAGGGCCATGGCGGCCTCCCCGTCACCATGGTCAGCTGAACTGGAGGAAATGCGTCAGTCTGTCAGAAGGCTGAGGAGGCACTACCAGCGCAGTGTCGTCTGGTGGGAAAAGCAAAGATGGTTACTGCAATACCGGCAGGCAAAAGAGAAATTCCAAAAGGAACTAAAAGAAGTTAGAATACGAAGTTGGGAAAGATTTCTATTGGACCAGTTGGCCTTGGACCCATGGGGTGTACCCTACAAACTAGGTAGGGAAAAGATCCGATCCCCAATGATGCTATCAACAGTCAGGCACGGCGATTGGATGACGGATTCATGGCAGGAGACTGCCGAGGTCCTTCTCTGGTCCTTGCTGCCTGATGACGATGTGGCTAGCGACACCGAAAACCAGTCCCAGTTACGTAATGAAGATCCGGACAGAATAGTAAATGATAGGGCAGTCTACCCCTTCTCTGAAGAGGAGGTGGCTGGCTACATCAAAGCATTAAAAACAGGGAAAAGCCCCTGGCCCAGACGGCATTGTGGCGGAGGTGGTGCAGTTCCTGGCACCCCAACTGGTAGCTCTACTAACCCAGCTATACAACGAGTGCCTAAGACAGGAAAAATTCCCAAAAATTTGGAAAGTGGCAAATGTAGTGATCATCAAAAAAGTACCCAACAAGGACCCAGCGGATATCAAGTCCTATAGACCGATGTGCCTACTAGACATTTTTGGGAAATTATTCGAGAAATTGCTAGCTGACAGACTGACTGCACACCGAGTGCTGTGCGGGATGAGCGGCAGTCAGTTCGGCTTCAGGCGGCCGAGGTCTCCATCTCTACCCCATACAAGTACGTTGTTGGCATCATGATTGACATCAGTGGCGCCTTAGACAACCTGTGGTGGCCTTCGCTCTTCTCCTGCTTGCGGGAGAGTGCCCAGGGTCGCTATATGGTTGCCTCAGGAGCTATTGTGAAGGGCGGGAGGTCTGACCCTAGCGGCAGAGTTGGAAAAACTATAACTAAGGGATGTCCCCAGGGTTCCGTCTTAGGTCCCCTGTTCTGGGACATCCATATGGAACCACTTTTAGATAGTTTTCAGCAGAGTGAAGAAGTGCTAGAGGTGATAGCCTACGCAGATGACCTCCTTCTGCTGGTCGGCGGCCGGAGCCGCGAAGACATCGAGCGAAAAATAGATAGAGCTATGACCAAATTGCAACTGTGGTGTACAAATACTAATATGTCGATTTCACCAACAAAATCAACGTACTTATTGCTGAAGGGACAGCTAGTAAGGAACCCCACAGTTAGAATTGGAGGCTTATCAGTTATAAGACGACAAGAGACTCGCTACTTGGGCGTCATCATCGATGAAAGGTGGAACTTCGGAAGGCACATTGAGTCCGTAACCTAAAAAGCACTACAACTACTCAACAACCTTATTTCCTTAGAGCACAAACGATTTCACCTTCCACCACACCTAATCAAGCTATATCACAATAGTATACTAACTTCGATAGTGGGTTACAGATTGGGAGTCTGGGCACACAGGCTCACAAGGGTGGTGCCTGCCATTGCAATGAGAACAGTACAAAGAAACATGCTGTTAAGATCTATAGGGGCGTACAGAACTTTTCCAGGAAGTGCCCTATTAGTAATAATGGGGCTCTGTCCTCTATATATAAAAATACGAGAACAAGCAGCATGGTATTGGGTTAAGAAGGGGAACAACATGAAAATAGAGATTATCCTGGGAGCTCTGGTGAGGGACAAGGGAGAAATACGAAGAAGGGGTGAGGACTTATGGCAGGAATCTTGGGAAACGGATGAATCCGGCAGAAGAACCTTTGGATTCCTGCCAAATGTTAAAGAAAGGTTAGGCATAAGGTATTTCGAGTCAACATGGGGTCTAACACACTTTCTCACTGGTCGTGGGCCCTACCCGACATACCTATGTCGGTTTGGGAAAAAGGCTACACCTGAGTGTGACTGTGGTGCTTCGGAGGGCACTCCAGACCATGTGGTTTACGAGTGCCCTCTTTTCGATGATGTAGCAGTGACATTAAGACAACTTCCACATAACAATACATTTGACCCATTAAGACATGAAGAGGCTTTTGAAACCCTAAACAGTTTGGCAAACGAGGTATCACGGAAAGTACTGACAGCATACTTGAGTGACTTTCATGACTAGAGACAAACACTGAACGCGTCCTATTACCCTGTTCCTGTACCGCCTGTGCGTGTACAGGTCGATTTTTAGTTGTAATCAGCCACGTGCAGAACTAGGGGGACCAGGGTACACTCATTTCAGACTAAGATAGCACCGGAATTGACGTAGGTTAGTACAGTAGTTGTAGCATTAGATATAAAGTTAGGAACCTGCAGCGACAAGCAATTTTGGCCTGCCCAGTGTCAGGGGCATTAGCTCGATGAGCAGGGCTTTTAAGTAGGTTTATATCTAGGCTGACACACCTGTAACGCTGCAGGCAGTTAGGAATTAACAAGCAGGTAGGAAAACTAACAATTAGCTAGTAGCGTATAGATTAATAACTGTAGTCTGCCTATTAACCTGTACTGTTACGCTGTCTGTAGCTCATAATAATAAACATTGTATCATTGTAATAACAATAATAATAGCTGCTGAGATATATAACACTGTAGTAATATTACGACCCACTAATCACTAAGGTGGTGGGTTGATTTTGTATAAATATTATAGATGTCATTAATAAAGATTTTAAAAAAAACTGTCGTCCAGGATGTTTGCGGCGATCCTCTTTCAACGAGGTTCAGGCAAGGGACTGCTTTCCAACGACTCTGAGGACGGGTCTCCATAAAATGTCATCCCCTAAATAGCTCACCGCTAGATAGAAGTCACGAATGTGTTTTAACTTATAATTTATGCGACCAATATCATTTGGGGACTAGCAGGACGGACACAGAGAAATAAACGAGACATGAATGTGTGAGTTTCTTGAGTTATCATTAAAACAGTACGTCGCACATATAGCATCTGCGTCTTCCTTCGTATGTCAGCCAGGCCCAACCCCCCAAAGGTACGAGACCTTGTAACCACCTCACAACGTAAGGGAAAGATATGTCTTTTCCAGAAGAAACGACCAGACAGTTGTTGTAGTTTCTTCGCCATCGTTGAGGGAAGCGGATAAACTTGGGCCACGTAATAAGCGTTGCATAAGAGATATGTATCCAGTATACTAACTTTATGGAGCAGAGTAAGAGAATGCATTTCATGTTGTAGTATGACTCCCTGAAGTTTTCCCGTAACAGACTTTCAGTTGATCGTCGCCATTTTCAGTGGACAACGATCAATGTTGATACCGAGAGACGTATGCCGATCCACCACAGTAGCCCATGGAACAACTGCATCATCAAAACCTCGCAATGTAAGAAACGTGCATTTACGTCCATTAAGTAGTGCACCTGAACTCCGACAGTAATCATCAATTACAGACTTCAGAATTGCGGAGTAGAACCATCACATCATCCCCATATGCACAAACAGCTATAGTCCCTCTGGAAAGCGCCCAATCTTTCAGCTGGGATGGTAGCATCCGACGTAAGGGCACCAGAGACAACACAATTAAAGTCATTGACAGCGGGCTTCCTCGAGGCACTCCTTGATGGATATTTATCTTGGGCGTCAGTTGACCATTAACAACCACCAAAGCTGAAATACCCGTAAACAGATTTGAGAGCACTCGCCGTGTGTCAGCAGTAAAACCAACTGCCTCCAGAATCCGAAGCAAGAAGTCGTGATTAACATGATCAAATGCCTTATCAAAGTCTGGGAAAGCAAGGGCGCAAGGGACGGACGTTTCGGCAGCAACCGAAACTACTGCTCGACACTCGACTACAGCAGTAAGAATAGTACGATCAGGTACGCAGCTTTGATGTTTGGCAACAATCATCTCCATCAGAGCCGACATCCTACTATTAACTGCCCTCGCCACAGTCTTATAACCAAAGTTTAACAATGTAATTGGGCGAAAGTTATCAAGGGAAGCAGGTCCAGGACGTTTCGAGATTAAAACAATTTTTCCCCACTTTTAACAAGATCGGCACTACTCTACCCTGTAACACTTCATTCAAAGAGACGTAAAGGTAGCACCCAACAGCGGCCAAAAGCTCACATAAAATTCCTTGGAAAGTCCATCCAGACTCGGAGATTTTTGGGAAGGCGATCCCACAATAAGTTTGTAAACTTCCTCAGGCTGAAATGCAGCTAAGAGCGTTTCACTATGTTCAGGTGTAATTGTCGTATCCAAGATGCTGACTTGTTGGTCGTAAGGCGTTGCACTGGACTCATCGATGTCGTAGATGTCTACATAGTATTGGTGTAAGACACGAACTATATCAGCTTGCTCCGGTACGATACGTCCATTATTTGTCATGAGAGAATGAATACAAGAGCGTCGGTGACGGTTCTGATGCCGAAGCAAATGATATAAGGAAGTCAATTCTTCCATCACCAATGATTGTGGCTTGGATCGCATTTTCAACCCATCCATTTCTATTCTTTTCAAGGTGAACAATTTTTCCTTTACACGCTTAACATCCGCTATTCGCAGGGAGGGGGCTTGATCCGCAGCATCATAAAGTTCACGCAGGCTGGAATAGTAATATTCGTAAGTCCTCCGACAGCCTCGCTCTTTGGCAGCACAGAAAAGTATCAAAGTTTGCCTGAGCCTCGGTTTTTCCAGCTGTGTCCACCAGTCAAGAATGGAAGAGTACTTCCCAGTGGACTGTAGAGTACGCTTCCACACGCCTCGCATCACGTCGTCGAGAAAGGCTCAGCTAGGTGAGCGACGTTTAACATCCACAGAGTGCAAAACAATATGACTGGTTGCCGTTCTATATTGAGAGTTGTAGTCACAGCACATTGATCCCTAAAGGAAGATGGGATGACTTCAACGTTAAGAATGCAATCGCGCAGGCAGCTTGATAAGTAAAATCTATCTAATCGGCTACTAGAAGTTGCAGTAAAGTGAGTAAATTTAACTAACATCGGGTATTTACATACCTAGATGTCTTCATGTAATTAGCGACAGAAATTAAAATTTGGAGATTGATCTTCAGGACGCAACATACAGTTAAAATCACCACCCAACAGAATGGCCAGAGACTCTTACGCAGCAGATAAATAACATCCTTTTTTATAAATACGGTAACGATCCACTGCGCGACTAGTGCCAGAAGGAGCATAGAAAAGAACCAAGATAAGATTAAAAAGTTGACAACCTATGCCCCTGACAGAATCCGACATCTCCACCACAGCAACAGGAATGCCTTTGCGAAAGAATAAGACGGTCCCCGTAGAATATTCGGGTGCTACATTAAAGACCACTCGAAAACCAGGTAAGGAGAAATACCTAAATAGCACCTCCTGTAAAGATTATGTCCACACATGAATCACAAATGAACTGACGCAGCTATGCCAATCGTAATTCCGATTCCATACAATTAACGTTTAAGGAAAGGAACGTGTAGGCTTGGGTCACTGATTACAGCTATACAGGGATGTACAGAATGTCCGAGTGGAGTTAGGTAGACAGCTGAGAGTGAAGGTCCTTTGCGGAATCCACAGAGGAAACAGACATCGGGGACCAGAACCCCCGTCATCGCAACCCTTTTCCTTAGATTTCTTACGTGCCGCCGCACGGTCAGGTTGTATATATTGTTTCTGTCGGCTACGTGGTATGGCGGCCTCTGCAGAGGTGTGAGAGGGGTCATAAGCATACCTTCCTGCCCCTCAGAACTAGGGTCATGTGATGCAGTCACTAAGGCGGAAGCATTCTGTGGACCTGCTAATGCAATAGGTGATACTTGCTCGTTAATTTTATTCTCCTCGAGAGTTGCTGTAGTTTGCAAATGCAGGAAACTATCGGCGGCTGGAGACTAAGGAGAAGGAGGACATTGCATCGTCTCAGACTGTAACGGAGGCCACAAAGACGAAGGGAGGGACTCCGCTCCCTCTCCACACACAGCCAGCTCAGAAGGAGCCACTTCGCGAGCAAGAGGGATGCTGGAGATGACTTCTTCGTCACTCACTGTACCACGGACGGGAGGTTTCGTAGTATCGAGAGGAGCAGGGGACACAATCGATGCGGAGGAGGTTGGCGCAGAAGGCACAGCCAAATCCTCACCATCACCATCCTGAGTGCGACGTCGCTTGTTTGTCGCCGTTAGAAGTTCTATCCTGGGGCGAACAGGATTCTGAACCTGTCGCGGAGGTGAAGGTGGAAATTCAGTTACACCTTTATCAGAACTGACTGTTCATTATAATCCAAAGCAGAAGTAGGTTCGACGGCGGGCGTGGAAGGAATGAGATCAGCAACCGCCAATTTGCGACGCTGCACTAATTACGGCTTTAATACAAAAACCCTCCGCGGACAATTAGACCGAACGTGTCCACTTTCATTACGTAGGAAGGGGTCCGCCCCCGGTAACTGAGTGGTCAGCGCGACAGACTGACAATCCTAAGGGCCTGGATTCGATTCCCGGTTGGGTCGGAGATTATCTCCGCTCAGGGACTCGGTGTTGTGTTGTCCTAATCATCATCATTTCATCCCCTTCGACGCGCAAGTCGCCGAAGTGGCGCCTAATCAAAAGACTTGCATCAGGCGAGCAGTCTACCCAACGAGAGGCCCTCGTCACACGACGTAGGAAGGAGGTTCCCTCTTGACCAGTATACATGACACGGACGCGGTAACCACCGTTTTGTAAATGTGATGGAATACTGCGTTGGACATGCATTTCCACGGAACGAATTCCACTATAACACTGTAATCTGTGTTGGGTAGACCAACTTTCAGGGCGGACTTTTTCACATTACTATAAGGAGTCAATATGTCCTTCAGAAATTTATCATCCATTTGTATATTCGATTTCAGCATCTGCGAGTGACACCATACTAACGAAATTATCGTGATGCTTTAATGGGACTTGAGAACCATGTCGCGACAGTAATCTTTCAACGGGAAGGGGATCCAGAAATTTCACGTAAAGCACGTATTCGTCTGCATCAAAATAAGCGGTGTGGACCTGATCAGAGTTCACACGAATTGTATCGACAAGCCAATTGTGGACTTCTGGACCTGATCAGAGTTCACACGAATTTTATCGACAAGCCAATTGTGGACTTCTGGAGACCCGGACTGCACGTGTCGCGTTGTTTTATCGAAAATAACGCTCACAGTACCTTTTCGTGGAATACAGGTGGAAACACAAACAGACAGTGAAGGCGGAGTGGAGGCGCTTCGACTTACTCGGTAGACAGAAAAACACTAACGAGGAAAACTCCACACAAGCGACGCTGCGACAAGTGAAATAAACAAGAACCTTCCCGCTCGTCATTCGAAGCGGAACTGGTAATTGAGCTACCCAAAGAATACTCACGACCACTCCTCACCGCTCTACTTCCCGTAGTAGCCTACCTCCTTCCTACCTTCTAAAATTCACAGAAGTTTTCGATATGGCTTAGCCACAGCTTGGGATATGTTTCCAAAATGAATAAACACTCTACAGCGGACTGTACGCTGAGAACTTCTGAAAGTTTGGATGTTAGGAGACGACGAGGTATTGGCGGAAGTAAACCTGTAAGGAGGACTCGTAGGTCGTGATTCTGTAGCTCCGTTGGTGGAGCACTTCCTCGCGAAAGGCATTGGTCCCAAGTTGGAATCTCTGTACGGCACACAATTTAAAACTGTCAGGAAGGTTGATTCGACCACATCCTCGTTTCACACGAGTTTTCTTTATATATATAGCATCAGAACCGGTGTATCAGTGTGCGAAGACTCCGAGGACAACTAATGAGGCAGATTGCATTCGCCACGGTTCTAGCAGTTCACGTGAGTGTATGGGGTGCCTCAAATCACCTCTGGATGGCATTGCTGGTAACATGAACAGCAGTCGTCATGCTTCTGACATCTTCAGGGCGGTGGCTCTGGCCTACCTTCGAAGTCTCCGTAACATTATCTTTCAACAAGATAATGCAAGCCCACGTGTCGTCCGTGCTGTCCTGACATACCTTGGCACAAAAGGTGTACGAATGTTGCCATGGAACACCTGGTAGCCTAGAGAGTGTTCTCTAGCACAAGCCAGCAGCTACTTTAGATGCCAGAGTTTGTGACAGCAAGCAGCGTTTGAGCCATTCTATCAATTCCGCACCCTGTGCATCTGTAAATCCCGTACAAATTTAAAGGTAGATTCGTCCTATCATGATGTATACTGGGTGGTCCATTGATCGTGGCCGGGCCAAATATCTCACGAAATAAGCGTCAAATGAAAAAACTACAAAGAACGAAACTTATTTCGGAGATATTTGGCCTGGTTACGATCAATGGACCACCCTGTATGCACAATAAGTAAAATTTTCTTATTTCGTATCATCCGTTGTGTTGCAGTGTTAGTGGCCAGCAGCGCGCAATATGACTGAACGGTACGAAGTTATGACGAAAAAAAATTCTCCTGTCTCAGTCAGTACACGAAACATTTTTCAATTTCCAGCAGGCAGGAATGTGAAAGAGGGTAGGTTGGGGCAGACGTCGGCGTAACGTGACCAGTAGATTAGGAGTCACACACTATCTGATGGGAGAGCGGAAGTCCAAGAGGAACTGCGGCGGACGGCGCGGTGCGGCTCGATGCCTTATCTGGCGGTGTGTCCGGCCCTAGGGCGCAGGCCGCGGGCAACTTCGCACCGGCCGCATAGGACGGGATGTTTATGTTGGCGGTGCGACATCTGGCGCAGCGCTGTCCGGCGAGGCGCGCCCTCGCGGGAGTCGCTTATCGGCGCAGGCGTCTGCGGGCGAACTCTCGCGCAGGCCGACGGCCGGCCCAGATGCGGCTGTCAGTCCGCCTGCCCACCGCCAACCTCACTGTGCGGGACGGCCGGTCGCTAGGGGCACCAGACCAGACCTACGCGTCGCCCCGAAAATCCATCGCAACTCCGGTCGCAGCAACGCTTTCAGACCTTAAAGTAGCGCGAGGTGTGCATCAGGGGACAGTTACAGGTCCATCACTCTTCACAATATATATACAGGGTGGTCCATTAATCGTGACCGGGCCAAAATATCTCACGAAATAAGCGTCAAACGAAAAAACTACAAAGATCGAAACTTGTCTAGCTTGAAGGAGGAAACCAGATGGCGCTGTGGTTGTCCCGCTAGATGGCGCTGCCATAAGTCAAACGGATATCAAGTGCGTTTTTTTTTAAATATGAGCACCATTTTTATTACATATTCGTGTAGTACGTAAAGAAATTTCAATGTTTTAGTTGGACCACTTTTTTCGCTTTGTGATAGATGGCGCTGTAATAGTCACAAGCATATGGCTCACAGTTTTAAATCAACAGTTGGTAACAGGTAGGTTTTTTAAACTAATATACAGAACGTAGGTACGTTTGAACATTTTATTTTGGTTGTTCCAATGTGATACATGTACCTTTGTGAACTTATCATTTCTGAGAACGCATGCTGTTACAGCGTAATTACCTGTAAATACCACATTAATGCAATAAATACTCAAAATGATGTTCGTCAACCTCAATGCACTTGGCAATACGTGTAACGACATTCTTCTCAACAGCGAGTAGTTCGCCTTCCGTAATGTTCGCACAGGCATTGACAATGCGCTGACCCACGTTCGCCTCAGCTCTTTAATTAAAAGGAACTGAATGATTTGGTTCGCGATCTAAAACTTTCGAAACAGCAAGCTGAACTCTTGGGGTCGAAACTGCATCAACGGAACCTTCTAGCTCCAGCGACAAAAATATCCTATTTCGGATGAAGAGGTGCTTCCTTCGCTCGACATTTCGACATACAGAATTCAGTGTGTGCATGTAGAGATGTCAATGGTCTGTTGATGCAGTTAGGTGTACCACATGATCGGTAGGAGTGAAGACTATTTATTGACTCCAGTAAAACCAGCTCGAAAGCAGTACTACTGCATAATGGCAATGCATTTGCATCGGTACCATTGGCTTACGCAGTAGACATGAAAGAAACTTATGAAACCGTGGCTTTGCTGCTAGAGCCAATCAAATATAAGGATCGTGAATGGCAGCTTTAAAACTTGTTGCACTCCTTACAGGCTGGATTCACGACATACTGCTGCTTTTTGTGCCTTTGGGAAAGCAGTGATACGAAGAACCACCATTATACTGTCAAGTAATGGCCTATAAGGAAGTCATATGTTGCTGGAAAGGTAAATGTGAACAATACCCCATTGGTTGATCCCAATAAAATCATTTTGCCTCCCCTTCATATCAAGTTGGGCCTTATCAAGAACTTCATAAAAGCTCCGGATGAAGAAGGCGAGGCCTTCAATCACTTAAAAGAAAAGTTTCCCAAATTAAATAAGGAAAAGATGAAAGAGGGTGTATTTGTTGGACCACACATAAGAAAATTGCTGAAAAATCCAACCTTTGATACCAAACCCACAGATATCCAATTAGATACTTAGTCTTCTTTTAAAGAAATTGTGAAGGGCTTTTTGGGTAATAGAAAAAACAAAAACTATGTTACCTTTGTGAATGATCTGTTGGACAACTATAAGAACATGAGGTGTAGAATGTTGCATAAAATCCACTTTTTACGTTCTCACCCCGATTTCTTCCCGGAAAATTTGGGAGCCGTAACCGATGAAAATGGAACACCGTTACCAAGGCCATTGGAACCCTTCGATGATGGGTGACTACTGCTGGGGTCTTGTTAGGGAGAGTGATGACATTGAAAACGGAAGAGCTCCGTCGTCGCATTTTTCAAAAACCAAAAACGATTAAAGGTGAAAATATCTTCTGAACTAATCTGGACCTTTTATTGGCATCATGCCCATACATACATACAAAATAGTATTGATTTCAAACGTTCTAAACGTGTATTTTTGTTTGACTTAATTGTGTCAATTTTCGCTATTCACATTTTTTATTCTGCTGTGTATCTAGGAAATCATAGAGAAAAACTGATTTTACCAGTGTATTCAGCACCCCAAAATTAGGTAAATCCACCCATTTACAAACCAGATTGAGAAAAAAGTTTAAATTTGTTAACTAGTGTTATTTGACAGTTTCCTCTAGTACCATCGAAGTTATTCCCTCATAGCTTACCAGATGTCGTATCATACTGTCCCTTTATCTAGTCAATGATCTCCATCGATTACTTTCCTCGCCGATCATGCGGGCAACCTCCTCATTCCGTACCGTACTTAAAATTTGTGTAAACGTTTGTAAGGATGCGCGGAAAAAAAACGAATAAACCACTGAATGAAATATATTTCATTTTTCACGTAAGGGTGGTTACACATGTTAATTGTGTACCATGTTTACGTTTCAGGTTACAAACGTGTTCAATGCGACGAACATCTGCATCCACGACAGCCTGGATACGATTTCGCAGTTGTTCTCATCACTTTCGAACGGTGGACTATGGAACGTTCAGGTATCAGGACACAGTTGAAGTACTCCATGAAGATAGCACATTGCGTCCACCATCCTCAGCCATGGCAACAGTAACTCCTTCAACAATTTGTGGCCTCTCTCACGAATACTTTTCAAATCGTCAGCTAATTCGAACTTTCGAATCATGTTCTACAACTCCGGTGCCGAAAGAAAATCTCCCAGTATTCTTCTAATGCATCGATACTCGCGAACAGCAGCAGAAGTATTGCTGTTGCTCCGGTAAAGCAATAAAGCCTTGCTCACCCTATCCAGACTCATTTTGACTGTCTGAAACTCTGATGCACACTTAAGCTTGTGTTTCAACCTTATGCCAATGTACCTGTACTGGCGTCTGCTGGGAGATCATGACACTAGCCCTACTAACAGCGCAAATCATGCAGCGCATACTCTTAACAGCATTCCTATAAAGTTGAGTACCCATACAATAAATAATTTTCCGGCCACACTGGCCCAGATAGCGAAAGTTCTCTACACTCTCTACATTGGAAGACTACTCCAGAAATATAATTCACACACAATTCTTTCAAAACCATTGGAAAGCTTTCGACCAATACTTCAGTATTGCTCATCAACCTTGTATTGTCACCAGATACGACTGATAAAGACGATAGGCAGTATCCAAACAAGAGCACTGCGTTTCGTGACTGGTTTGTTTTAGTAAGCGCGAAAATGTCACAGAAATGCGCATCCGTCTCCAGTAGGAGACGCTACTAGAGTGGTGTTTTCATCACATTTTGATCGTTATAATGCAGTGGGCGTTAAGTTCCTAGAAGCATAAAACAATATGTTCCTTCCTCTTGCACAAATCTTGCGAAAATACCAGACGTTTTTCCAGAGCATCATTAGGGGCTGGAACAGGAAAGGAAGGAAGTGAAATGTACAGAGGTGCACCCCAAAGGCGCTTACACACTGGACCAACGAAGGCCAACGAATGACAACCGGTGGGTTCGGCCGAACGTTGGTCACCAACGCTCTGGTGTTCGATCTGTCATCTTGACGAAACTAAGAGATTGCGCCAAGGGAACCGTCCATGTGGAATCGCAGTTAGCTGTGATAATTTCTCGAGGTTTCTCCCTTTTTGTGATTATTATAAGTAGTGCTTTACTTTGCAATTTCACTGGCCGATACTATGAGAAAAGATGAGGGTCTAGCAGTCTTCGCATGTGCAGCATTTATTTCACAGCAAGAAGCTGGGCGGCCGATGTGGTCGAGCGGATTTAGGCGCTTCGGCCTGGAACCGCGCAACCTCTACGGTCGCAGGTTCGAATCCTGCCTCGGGCATGGATGTGTGTGATGTCCTTAGGTTAGTTAGATTTAAATAGTTCTAAGTTTTAATAGACTGATGACCTCAGATGTTAAGTCGCATAGTGCTCAGAGTCATTTAAACCATTTGATTTTTTGCAAGAAGCTGACCATCAGAAAAAGAAGAGGAAGAAACGACGCTGTTGAATGACCGCTCTTTTAAAAAGTAGGGAGTATGTGGCGGCACAAATTTACGCTGAGGTGAAAAAAGTCATGGGACACCTTTTAATATAATGTTGGACCTCCTTTTACCCGGGGTAGTGTACGTACTCTACAAGTCGTTGGAAGCTCCTGCATAACCCTGCCATCAGCTCTTACTAACTGAAATCTGGACTTATCTGACCATTCCAAGGTTTTCCAGTCGTCTAGGGTCCGAGCAATATGAGCACGAACTCAGGAGAGGTGCTGCAGCCGACGTCGTGCTGTTAGGAAAGACACTCGCGACTGTCGTCTGCTCCAATAGCCCAATAACGATAAAATTTCGCCGCACTGTATTGCCGGATACATTCGTCGCACGTCCCATATTGATTTCTGCGTTCACTTCACGCGTCCGTTAGCACTGACAACTCTGCACAACCGCCACTGCTCTTGAATTATTAAGTGGAGGCCGTCGGCCACAGCGTTGCCCGTGGTGAGACGTAATGCCTGCAATTTCGTACTTTCGGCAAAATCCTGACACTGTTGATCTTTTTATATTGAGTAGTCTAACAAAAATGGTACAAATGGCTCTGACCACTATGGGACTTAACTCCTAACGTCCCCTAGAACTTAGAACTACTTAAACCTAACCAACCCAAGGATATTACACACATCCATGCCCGAGGCAGGATTCGAACCGGCGACCGTAGCGGTCACGCGGTTCCAGACTGAAGCGCCTAGAACCGCACGACCACTCACTCAGTCTGCTAATCCCCGTCGTATAGCCATAATCACGTCGAAAAATTTGTCACATGTGTGACCTAGTACAAACTCCGCCAATGCAGTGCTCTTTTATACCTTGAGAATGCGATACTACCGCCATCTGTGTATGTGTGTATCGCAGTCCCATGACTTCTGCCATTTCACGGTAATGTCTGACCTGAAAGCTGAATTGGAATATGGACTGTTTCAGATTTTTGTTTCGAATGAAAGCTTTTCATATCGAACTGAAGAGCTTAGGTACTAAAATTTCCAAAGATGGCGCCTCTTTTAGGAGAGCTGTAATTTTTTTTTTTTGTGTCATCAGCATTATGACTGGTTTGATGCGGCCCGCCACGAATTCCTCTACTTTGCCAACCGCTTCATCTCAGAGCAGGACTTGCTACCTAATTCCTCAATTATTTGCTGGATATATTCCAGTCTCTGTCTTCCTCTACAGCTTTTACATTCTACAGCTCCCTCTGCTGCCAAGGAAGTTATTCCCTTCATTAACACATGTCCTACCATCCTGTCCCTTCTTCTTTTCAGCGTTTTCGATATATTCTTTTCCTCTCCGATTGTGCGAACAACCACCTCATTCCGTAAATTACCAGTGCACCTAATTTCCAACATTAGTCTGTAGCGTCACGTCTCAAATACTTCGATTCTCTTCTGTTCCGGTTTCCCCTCAGTCCACGTTTCACCACCATGTAACAATCTGCCTCAATTTAAAGCCAACGACACTAATAGACTTCTTTTCTCCAAGAATGTTCTTTCCGCCATTGCTATCCGGCTTTTGGTATAATTCGTCCGTCATTGTTATTTTGCTGCCTAGGTATCAGAAATCCTTAATATTATCTGCTTCGTGACCATCAACCCTGATGCTAAGTTTCTCGCTTTTCTTATTTCTGCTACTTCTGATTACACCGAAGGGCCATGTCAAAGGAGGTAAAAGATAGTTGACGCAAAAAATGATCAAACGATTGTGAAATCAAGCACAGATAAGGAGCTGTGAACATCGCTTCTTTCAGTGGAAACGCTATTCGGAGAGTCACCGTTGTGATCTGGTAGGGATCGCAGCTTGCTGGAGCACCTCGCTCTTTTCTTACAGTACTTTCTCTCCCTATGAGATTCAGATAACGGATCAATGGTGCTATAAAAAATCTATTTGTTCTTAAAGCTTTTTAAATGAAATAAACGTTATAACACTCCATCTTTATTTGATGTCTCCATATTTGTGGTCATCACCGCTAGAGGACATAAATTGTACCGTGTAACATGGTTGTACATAACGTAACTATTATCGGTGCGTAAGAAACAGGATGCTGTAATCGAGTTCGGAAGCCCACAATTTGACCCTTTTCTAACTCGTGCAGTTGGCTGTAGGAAGCACGAGTGAGTCTCCGTAACATGGTTGCCTACCAGCTTCACACGTTGGCACCACAAAGAACCTTCTAAATGTGAGCATTCGCTTCTAAAGTTTAGACACAGATTGCGCTCTGATAGCTATGCATGACGATGTCTGTTGGTGGACGACGTTGAAACTATTATCAGTACACCTGCTATCCTCCAGATGGCATATGCCATCATCAGATGAGAATCAACGTTGTCATTCAGGGTGTACTATTTTTTTCTGGCATTGTCGTAACAAAAAAATTATTATTATGTTTCTAGTTAAGTAAGAAACAAATTTCGTGCTACTCACAGCTATGTGCAAATATTTTAATCTGGCGCCATTTCACAATTTCAGTTGGTGCTGTCACCAATAATCAAACTCAACTCCGCCTTGTGCGAACGCTATCTTTCAGGCGGAATGAAATGAAATGAAAAGTCATACTCGCAACATTCACAAAACGCTTCTCTAAACGGAAATGGTAACAGAAGGAAAATCTGCCGTAACTAAGAATGCTTTAAAAAGCGTTGCTACAGAACTTGTGAAGCAGACAAAACTGGTGTATTTCTGTATTAATAATCCTTTGTACGATTCGGGATGTAAGCTGTATGCGTTTGTGCACACAACGTGCTCACAATGGCATCTATTTCTTGTTTTGTTTATTTCTCTACTACTGTACGCCTGTTAATTTTGCACAGGTATACGAGTAATATTACGGAGCAGCAATGCACCAGAGAAATTCGTAACCGCTCACAACAATAGCAGGTATTTTTAAAGTCCAGCAGATCTATAGACGGAAGGTGAGTGCATTTGCTGTCTACCTGGGGTCGCGTTCAAGTTTGTCAGCCTCGTTAAACTTCAAATAGGGTATTAATTAATGGAGTATTGTCTATTGTGTAGTTTTGTACAATAATAATTTTATTGAAGTTCGTCCCCTATTAAATCGATGTGCCTAAGACAAATTTGTGCACGCCATTCAAAACCAACCTTAAACAGTCATCCATAGCCTCAAGTGTGAATTACTATTGATTACCATGTACTCACTCCGTCTTCAGGTCACGAGTGGCGTACCGGGACCATCGGACCGCCGTTTCATCCTCAGTGGAGGATGAGGATAGGAGGGGCGTGAGGTCAACACATCGCTCTCCCAGTCGTTATGATGGTATTCTTGACCGAAGCCGCTACTATTCGGTCGAGTAGCTCCTCAATTGGCATCATGAAGCTGAGTGCACCCCGAAAAATGGCAACAGCGCATGGCGGCCTGGACGGTCACCCATCAAAGTGCCGACCACGGCCGACGGCGCTTAACTTTCGGAACCGGTGTATCAACTGCGGCAAGGCGATTACCATATACGCAGACGTTGTTATAACAGTGCGCTGGTCAAGGAGCTGGACGTAAGAAAAGTTACCACCAGCTGGGCAGCAGAGCTGCAGACTGCCAGCAGTCTTAAGTACGACTGCTGGCAGTCTGCAGCTCTGCTGCCCAGCTGCTGTCCACTATAAGAAATTTACGCTGTCGCTGGGTTTTCTGCGCTGATGCTTGTGATCCGCCATTCTGCACTATGCGGCAACTCCTCGTGGCGCAATAACCGTACAACTTGTCCTCTTTCCTAAGTACACCTGCATTTCCCAGCGCACAACGCTCACATTTTAAACAACTCTTTAAAAACAGTCGGGGAGCAACGACGCCATTTGGTGTTCATTGTGATATAGTATTAGAATTATTAGTATCAGGAATACTCCTTCCCCAACCAGCTGCCAAAATGTATTTTTTTGGAAAAGCGGTTCAGGGGCTGCATAATTCCAATTTAAGTACAGGAGTTGCTTTCATTAATTCTTACGTTCAAATATGACTTACTATAATCCGAAACCGGAAAGCAAACAAATAAATTCTGGTAGCGTCTTCGTGAAAAACTACTGCCTTACACGATGGGGAATGCAGCCCCAGGCCCAGTTTATTCTACCACAATATGGAAAATCCCAAAACGTAATTATTACCTAAATTATTAAAGTATATCATAGAATTGTAACCGTTAGAAAACCAAGGGGACGTTGCTTACTTTATACCTACATTTTGAAGACGTAGTAATCAAGTCAGTTTTTTTTATATTTTGTACTTCTGAAAGAATGTATTGCAGTTAATGAATACTTACACAAGAGTCCAGAAATGTTATAAATTTTTCAGTTAAACGTAACCCAAAAATTTAAGCAAGAACGTCATATTTAATATTTCCGGTTCAAAACTTTACTTACACATCAATACTTCTCTAAACAGCATGTTGTGAGTAAAAGCCAACAACAGTTAACGAAATTTGTCTTTTAAAAAATCTTTTGTATTGGTCACAATGCAACTGGTGGTACACGTCATTGCAAGTGCCTTGATATTATTAAGAGTGTGCTAAACGATATTTTCAGTCCCTATTCTCTACTTACACATAAGTAAATCTTCAAAAATATTGTTGTTAATATCAGGCAACAAGAATTAACGAATTTAATTTTGTTGGGTTTTGTTAGTTTGGGCATAAAGTAACCCCCAATTAGTAATGCGCGTTATGGAGAATGCATTGGTTTTGTTAGGGTTAAGAAGTCTGTTGTTGGTTGGATCCACAGCCTTCATGTAGTAGTTAAGCGTAATAATTACTACTTATGGCTGTCAAAAATGTTTAAACGAAATTCCAACTTGACAGCACAGTTAAAGCTGTAGTAGCTGCGTATTTATGCCAGTGTACATTTCCCTAGTTGTGAATTTTACATCAAAATGAGAACTACCCGAAATTCCGATAGCAATAAATAAAAATTTTTACAATAATTAGCGATATTTGCCATCCGTTCTACATGTGGTACTCTGCGGTTTGCAAATAATAAAACTAAGTCATGTTATTTTATAGTTAACGAATTTTCGGTAATTGCGGTGTTTGACAGTTAAATTCTATTTTCAGTGGGCGAGAAAACGTTGTACACATCCTCACTACGATTAGTCTTATTTATGGACTAGATACTTAGCACCTTCTTATCAAACTTCTTAAGCACGTGATCACACGTAGTTAGATTCATTTCCGGTCGTTGTTAGCTCTTGCAGCCTACGTCCTCAATTATTTGTTGAATATACTGCAGTCTCTGTCTCCCCCTACAGTTATTACTCTCTTATCTCGTAAGTCCACTTGATTATGTTCCACACAATACTTTGCACCAAACGTACATTTTCAGATATTTCTTGGTCAGTACTGGTAGATTTCTTTTGGCTGGGAATGGCCTCTTTGCATGTGTTGGTGTGGTATTTATGTCCTCCTTGCTTCGACCATCGTATCGTATTTTGCTTACAAGGTAGTGGAATCCCTTCACTTCATCTCGTTCGTGGCCCTCAGTTTTAAAGCTAAGTTTTTTGCTAGTTTCGTTGTTGTTTGTCCTCCATTTCTTTTATGTTTCTTCGGTTTACTCTCAATTAATATTCCTTGCTCGGTAGAATGTTCATTGCACTCGCTATGGTCAATAGTTCTTCCTCCCTTTCACTGAGGAAAGCAATGACATCAGTGAGTCTTATGTCATCAGTGAATCTTATCAGTGATATTCTTTCGCCTGCAGTTTAATCCTACTCCTGAACCTATTGTTTATTTTCGTCAGTCCTTCTTCGATGTACAGGTTGAACAACATTGCGGAAGCACTGCATCCCAGTCGTTAATGATCTTGTTTTTCTTCCTCCCTCATATCATTAACACTGCAAACTTGTCTTACACACTTTTTTAATCTTAGCACTTTACTCTTGGTCTTCCTCTCTTATTAGTCCCTTGGTTCTCATACATTTTGTTCGTTACCCCTCTTTTCTTATCGCTTACACCTACATTTTAGAGAATTTTACATTGTCGAACGCTTTCTCTCGGTTGATAAATCAATGTACTTCGTTTTTTCTTACAACTTCCTTATATTATCAAGAGCAACATCAAACTGCCTCTCTGATATCTTTACATTTCCTTACGCTAAACTAATCAACTAGCAGGTCCTCAGTTTTCTTTTCCGTACTTCTATATATTATTGTTACAACAACTTAGATGCATGAGCTATTAAGCTGACTGTATGATAATTCTCAAACTTATCTCTTCTTTTGGTCTTCAAAATTGCGTATGTGATATTTCTTCGAAGGGCTCGTAATACGTCTCCAGTCCCATAGATTTTGCACACCAATTTGAATAGTTGTCAGGTAGTCCTTCCCCACAATGATTTTAGAGATTCCTAAGGGATGTTATCTACGCCTTTTTTGTGTGTGTTACCCAATCAAATCTGTACACCGAACGTCCGCCATTCTCGCACCATGGAACAATTGATAACACGGACATAACACATCTTTCGGGAAACGAATCATCTCAACTCTGAATCATAAAGAATGCCAGCAAACAAATAAAAAATGCCCTTTTTCCTGTACACGGAACCCTTGTACGCAGGTTGATTAGAGACTGCAGATGGTGGAGTTTTCGAGCCCTGCCTCTCGCACTGTCAGTACATTCGAGTGCATACAGCATGGTCGCCCAAGCGCTCGCCGCTAAATTCAATTACCATCGACCCGTACCGGCGACAAATTCCATTTCTAATCAAGTTGTTTGACCACAGCGCTACAAAACCCAAGACTGATTAATTTTCCCGACCCTAAGTTCTACACGAGCTCGAAAATTCAGTGTTTGTGTGCATAGATTTCATTAACGCCGCTCTTTCAGTTCATTTAAAAGGCTCCTCTTTAATATAACATAAAGCCGTTTGCATCGAAGTGCCAACAGAATTTCAAAAGCCTATCGACGAAGCTGCCTGCGTGATAGAAACTGCATATTTTTTGACATCCGCAATTTGAGTTCGTTAGCTTCTGTTCCGGTATACGTTGGTATACTGGTCCGTAAGCGACGCCAAAGCTTCTGAAATTCATAGTTAGTATGTAGAATATTTCGATACAAACTTTGTCATTTACTTAATTAATAACTCTGCACCTGCAGCGCAAAGTTCTCTCATATAATTCATTTTCAGTACGATAGTTGATAGGACTGAATGCGTGATCCGCAACTGTGTACTATGTGAGCCTGAGAGATAAATAATTTTTCGCACCTGCAACCGATGCCACTAACGCTAGCTTCCGCTCGGAGGTATCTAATTAGAGACCTAGTATCCTACAAAATTTTCATGACTAGAATCTGTGTGGTAATACTTCACATATATCCGTAAGTCTTTGCCCTCGGTTCAATTTGAAAACTGTCTGACGGAATAAATGTACGCTACCTGCTAACTCTGAGACTCTACCCTCTCCCTCCTTTTTCCCATTAGTAATAAAGCAGCGTGCAGTCTCTCATTTCAGTCTACACTAAAATTATGCTCTCCAATTTACGCACTTGTTAGACACTAAGTATTAGAACAGTTACATGGAAGACGCCTCGTCACATCACAGCTATAGACAGAATAACACAGATGTTTTGACTGACGAAAAATGTGTTTTCCTGGTGACTTCTAGTATTAGTATTTACTAGGGGCTCCGTGTTGTTTGTGGAGTCAGACAGCAGCAGCTGACCATGACACAAGCAGCAAAAGAGAAGTAATAGATTTTGTGACGTTTTACGAATTCATAACTAGGAGCGAATTATATAGCTTCATCTGTGTGCTTTGGTTGTTCAGTTTTTGAAACTCAGCATATTAAACAAATTTATTAGACAAAATTCTTGCGTTATCGTCAATGGTTGGTAGCTCACGTTGGTAGCTCACGTCGATAGTCATTTGTTTGTCTGTGTAGTATAGTTTTCCATGGTCGTTAGCATGGACAAGGACTGTTATTGCTGTGTGAGGATGCGAGCTGAGTTGGTGACATTTCGCTCTCACCTCCAGGCTGCGTTGGCTTAGATCCAATGGGCGTCCAGCACATCCAACGAGTCGCACTGGTGGCCAGCCAGTTACTGCTATCGCTGAGGTTGACCCCTCACCCATGGTCGAGTGGGAGGTCACCTCGGGGCATAGCAGGCAGCGAAGTTAGTCTGACAAAAAGGTTCCAGATGTTGTCTGTGGCTGACAGTGTCCCTCAGCCATATGCAGTCGCTTGCCCTGTTTCGGAAGAAACTTCTCAGCTTCCAAGACAGGGGCAGTAATATGGATTATTGGTAGCTGGGAGCTCCAATTAGGCGCAGTATGGAGCCCCGTACGGCTATGGCTGCCAAGGAGGGTAAGAAAGCCAACGTGCATTAAGTGTGCATATCGAGTGGAGTTGTTCCAGATGTGGAACGTGTCTTTCCGGAAGCCATGAAGAGCAAAGCGTGCAGCCAACCGCAGGCGGTGGCTCATTCCCGCAGCAATAATGTGTGTCACATTGGATCAGAAGATATTCTCTCTGGTTTCGACATACGATAAGTACTAAAGGCTACCAGTCTTGTTTGCGAGATGATATCAGAGCTCACAATTTGCAGCATAATCGGCAGGACCGATTGTGGACCTCTGGTACAGAGCGGAGGGTAAGGTCTTAACCAGAGCTTCAAACGGTTCAACGACCGTGTAGGCTACAGATACCTCGACTTGCACCATAGGCTCATGCTGTTTCGTGTTCTTTTTTTTAACAGGTCAGGAGTCCATTACATGCAGGAGGCAGCTATACGAGAAGAGGGGTTTGTGTGGCGTGGACTGGGTGGTTTTTTAGATCAGAGGTCCTGAGGGAAAAACAGGAAGGGCTTCTGTCTCAGAGGGTGCAGGTCGAACACAGGAAGAACATAGATCTAGGAACCATCTGTATGACAGCTGTAAATTGTCGTAGTTGAGTTGGAAAAGTACCAGAGCTCCAAGTGCTAATAGAAAGCCATGATGCTCAAATGTTATGGGCACTGACAGCTGGCTAAAGCCGGAGAAAAGTTCAAGCGAAATTCGTGCGAAGGACCTAATGGTGTTCAGAAAAGATAGGCTAAATACAGTTGGCCGTGGCATGTTTGTTACGAAATTGAAGTTGATAGTTCCTGTCAGTTAGTATGGGTAGAGGTCATTCTTGGCAACCCGAAAATAATAATAATTCGATTCCTTTACAGACCTCCCAACTCAGATGATACAACTCCTGAAAGGTTCAAAGGAAAATTTTATTTCGAACACGTACATGCTTCATACGATTATAGTTAGTGGTGACTTCAATTTCCCCTCGATATGTTGGCGACAATACATGTATAAATCTACAGGTATGCATAAAACATCATCCGAAATTGTGCTAAATGTATCTCTGAAAATTATTTGAAACAGTTATTTCATGAGCCCTCTCGAATAACAAGCGGTTATGAAAACACACTTGACCTCTTACCAACAAATAATCCAGAAACTAGTTACGAGCGTCAAAAGGGGTACAGGGATCAGTGAACATAAGGTTGTCGTAGAGAGACTGAATACCGTAAATCTCAAACCCTCCAAAATTAAACGAAAAAAATTGTTCAAAAAAAGGAAATAAAATTCGCATGATGCCTTCCCGAGGGACTATCTCCACTCCTCCCAAATTAACAATGTGAGTGAAGACCAGTTGTGGCTTGATTTTAAAAAATAGTATCGACAACAACAGAGAGATTTATACAAAATAAATTAACAAACGCAAATCACCCAAGACTGGTCATTTTATACAGAAACTCGAAATTTAGCGGGGACTTCAATGTGAGATGCTTATAGTAGTTTCCATAACGAAATTTTATTTCGGAACGTGGCAGAAATCCAAAGAGATTCTTGTCGTTTCAAAAATAGGCTAGCGGCAAGGCACCATTAATGGCTTTTCTCCACGACAGCAATTGAAATACTATCGCTGAACACTGCTGGTAAAGCAGAGTTACTGAACACAGCCTTCCGAAATTCCTTCACCAAAGAACACACTGGTAAGTGGCATACATCCCTAAAGCTACGGGATTGAATCCCGAAGCTCTGGATTTGCAGGCAAAAAGTTACTCACTTAAACATCAACTCGAACAGACTTTCGTATATCATCATGTAAATATTTCACTCGTTTTGAGACATAATCTGTATCTAAATTTCATATTTCAAAAGATCACAAAGTAATTTATTTACAGAACAAACAATAACAAAATTTTCAAGTAAACACTGCCGGCCTTACCTAAATTATATTGTCTTTATATGTATTTCCTTATCACTGATGTAATGATTGCTCCGTTCTTTTATTCCGTTTTTCCTGATTGCGTTCCAATAATATTTGTGTACATGTTTTAGTCAAATGATCGCTGCTTAAAAAAAATTTCCTTGCAATTTCATGAAGGTTGTTGACTTTATTTGTATTTATTAACAGAATTCTTTTAACAACTTTTTAACTGCAACGTCCACCATAGTGAACATCAATTAATAATATGATACTGACAATTTTTCTCATTATCAAACAAAATATAAGTCAGTCCCAACCATTTTTTATCACTGGTAACTACTGATTTGCCTTCAGAGACTTGATTCATTGGGAAACAGTTTCCATTTATAATGTTATAGGCAGTCAAGTAGAATTGCAGGAGAAACTTAGTGTATCTTTTGACTTACTTATAACTCACAACTGAACACAACATCTTCAGAGCTGTTATACTGTACTACTCCTTTATTGATCTCCACCGCAACACAGCTGACATTTCTTTGTGGAGTACACTATCCTCAGTAAATAAAAGCCGAATAATTCTCAGTGTAGAGATTCATTTTTTTATATTCAACACATTCAGCATTCAACGAACAATGGAGAGTTACATGTTGGGACTTACTAAGAGATACAGGAAACTAAGCAAAGGCACAGACTTTTCCAAAAGCTTAAATATAAAATCTTTCATGTTTGTCTAACCTTTACTGACGTAGGAACCGTAATTGTGACTTTAATTAAATGTAGCTGGAGGAGACTAATCCAGGTGAATTTATGGTGGGTGGAACGAGGACGTTCTTTGCTAAATTCTAAGACATGATAATGAACTTTCTTACTGGAAAAAGGCCTCCGAAAGAAGGCTTAAACGTCGAATCGGAATGCTGTGCAATAATTACGAGGCACCAGTACCCAAGTACTTTTCACATAGTGTGCACAGTTTCGCTTTTATAAAAATTGAAATACTTTTTGTATTAATACCTCGTTAGATATGATGGCTGAATATTCTTTCCTTTGTAATCTTGAAACTTCTTTCATTAACTTGAAAAATATATGAGATCAGCAGCTTAAGTCCCTCTCCCCCGTACCTTACAGATGCCGTACAAAGAATCATGTCAAATCCCTTCCTAATCACCTTCCAAAGAGCGGTCCAATGAGCTATCTCAATGTCATCGTGCTGCATAACGCACTCGATTTTGCCGACAACATCAGGAATACGATGTGGGTAGCAATAAAACGAAAGCGGATGAAGCAGGAAACAGATCATTAAACTGAGTAGCCAATCCACTGTGACTATGTTACCAAAGTGCCGGTATTAAGCGCTTAACATGTGATATTAACACCGGCAGCTCTCGTTTCATTTGTGTACGCAACGGAACGAAATGATTTACGTGTACTCACATTTCGCTCACAAGTGTCGGCACAGGCTGTTCATTAACGCGAATCGTGGTTTGATGACGTAGATATGGACGTCTGTGCTTGGATGCAGGACAGAGCCCCACGTAACTCTTCTTTGCAATATAATAATAAACTGCTGAAGATGTTTTACATCGCCTCCATTAAACAATAGCAGGATAGAAAAGAGTAAACATTTTGAAAGTAAGACATTTACTTTATTTTCAAAGAAAAACAAATCACTGAACAAAATGAAGACAATAATTTTGCGTCTGCAAATCTTTTCACATCAGTGAAATTAAAACCTGCTGCTGGATAACATTCGATACGACGTTTCATTGCCTGGGTCCTACTTGCCTCTTGTCCACAATGTATCGAGCCGACGCTGCTGAAACGTGTCCTTCTGATCAACGGCGCTCTTCCTTAGGTCTTCCACTACGTGAGGAAAAGTTCTGTGACGACGCACTACCAGTTTCAACTGATTTCGATCATGCTCAAGCGGATCACTTTAACATGTTTTTATTGCGTCGCTTTCTTGTCTGTTCGAAACAGATATTGCAACTGATTTTGAACTAACTTTCCGATGATCTTCAGACTTGAAACTTCCAACATAGATCACATCTGGAAGACAATGCAGTATTAACTCGCTTTCTTGGCTAGTGTGTGAGGGTACTTTGTGTACTCCTGCTATTTCCCTCTTTTCCTGTTTCAGTCGCGAACGTTTCGCAGTAAGAATGATTCCTGGTAAGCCCCCGTCTGAGCTGAATTTTTTCTAATTTCTACCTTTGCGGGCTTTTAGGTTGGTTCTGGTGAAAAGAAACTGTAATGAACCTGAAGTTTACCATACGTCTGTTGTAATCCCATGAAAATGTTTCAAATCTGTTGACGATTTCGCACAATCGACACTAAAACCAAAAACTAATTTTATTTAAATAAAACATTTTTCATTAACACTTTTTTAAAAGTAAAAATTATGAAATAATGTCTCCTAGCCCCATACAGATTGCTAAGCGCATATAGATAGTCCTGAAAATTTGTGCTTGTAAATTTTTAACAGCTATGACAGTACTTGTAAAATTTAAAACAAAAATCATGGGTCACATGCATTTGATAACAGCAAAGAATGTAGACAGTAGCTGTCACTGAGAAATATCACACAACATTTCATATCATTTGCACTGCAATAAAGTTGTTTAGAGACTTAGGTGACCTATTCATGCATCAGTTATCTTTACACATGCCCCACGTTTTTTATTTTAAATTTTACAGATGTTGCCATTGCTATGAGGGTTGTCCAGAAAGTAAGTTCCTATCGGTCGCGAAATGGAAACCACTGGGAAAATCCGGTAAAGCCTTGCACAGACGTGTTGGGCAGTGTCTCTAGTATGCCCGTAGATCGTGTCGCGTTGCTCTTTGAAGTTTTGAGTGAACAGTGAGCACGTAAAGATGTGTAGGGAATAGCGTGCGCGCCAAGTATGGGGGCCTGGTTAGAAATTTCGCCTATGTCATGCAGCCCACATAACGCAACTGTCGAGCAGTTCCTTCTTCATGCCAATTCTAGGCTGCACACTGCAGGGGCAATGAAGACGCTCCTGCCGCGTTTCCGATGAGAAGTGTATGATCACCCACAATACAGTCCGCAACTGGTTCCCCCTGGGTCTCATCTCTGCTCACAAGAACCGCTGGCTATGAAGACAAAATTTTCCACAGACAGTGGGCTGCAGACCAGTGCAGATAACTGGCCAAAAGCACTGGCGGCTGCTTTCTATGACGAGGATATTGGAAAGTTGATACAACACTAAGACAAAACTCGAAGTTAGAGCGGCGACTATGTAGAGAAGTAGGTGGACGGTGTACCTAACTGTTGCAAATAAAACGTTTCTGGTTTTCACTGTGGTTTCCATTTCGCGACCGATCGGAACTTACTTTCGGGACAACCCTTGTATTAAAAATTTTCAGAACTTTCTCTATGGGATCAGGAATCTATATGGTGTAGTAGAAATTATTTTATACATGTTATTTACTTTCTTAATAAAGGCAATCTCGGTTGCAAAATTGTTTATATAATATCAATTACGCGTTTCACTCTTGTGAGGCATCAGATTACATAAAAGTGTAGCAGAAGAAAGTTCATTTGTCAGTTCCCACAACATGACATAAAATAAGAATAAAAATCATCTGGATAAGGCATCTGCAAATTGGAATGTTAAGACCTGATCAGCACACTTTGAACACTATGTTGATCCAGTCTATGCACAAGTAAGACTCTTTTCGGTTCCAATAAGACTTTTGACAAGCAGATGCCTTCTCCACATGACTTTTTATCTTACTTTGTACCCTGTTGTGGGAACTGAGAAATGAAGTTTATTCTGTTACATTTTTACGTAATCTGACAAAGCCTCAAAGTGTTTGTTCCTTGTTTCACGGTAACTTCACTAGTTTCTCGGTAACACATAAGTAAACTACCGTAAATAGCGTATAACTTCATTGTTTTACTACAGATTTCAGAAAAACAGCGTAACTTTATATCAGAAACTTGCTTATATACATTTGCTTATAGGCCCAATTCTCGTAACGTTTTTGGAGAATCAAACTTAAAGTATCTCGTTTAATTGTCCATTCTTTCATTCCATCGAGTGAAATATATAATAAATAGCGTATACCTTTATTGTTTTAATACAGATCTTAGAAAAACAGCGGAATTTTAAATCAGAAACTTGCTTATATACATTTGTGAATAGGCTTAATTACTCTAACGTCTTTTTTGATTTTCGGTAATTTAATTGATTTATTCTAGCTAAAGCATTATTTTTGCCATGAGTGAGAAGTGCCTGACTTGCCGTAGAATTGTTAGTTACGGGGTTTGGTGTGATGGATGCAGTAGTTTTTTTCATTGGGGGGACTGCAGTGGCGTGGGTGTCGGGAAAGTGGATCAGGCTCATCAGTGGTTATGTAGGAATTGCAGCAGAGATAGGAAGATAGTGGAACAGGAGGGTAAAATTGCTGCCCTTCAGGCTGAGCTAGATCAGGCTAGGGAAGCTCTGGACAGGTTAAGAAGGGAGAAGGGCAAAGAGAGGTGGGAAGTAGCAACAGGTAACAGAAGGAACGGGCCTAGAACTAAGTTTGACAGTTCTGTGGTGAATGTCAAAAATAAGTTTGACCTGTTGCTTTAGTTAGAAACTGATGAGCCTCTAGCAGAGGTAGGTGTAGACAGGACACAACAAACTTTCAATAGGAAATTGAAAAAGAATGTAGGAAAGTCATCGCGAAGGAAGAAAGTTTTGTTGTTAGGCAGTTCTCATGCCAGAGGTGTAGGCCAACTTCTGCAGGAGGAGTTAGGACCGGAACACCAGGTCACAAATTTTTTCAAACCAAGTGCTAGTCTGGATCATGTGACAGAGGATTTAGGTTCACTCTGTAAAGGATTTACCAGGGAAGACACCATGGTTATGGTGGGAGAGCCAGGGAACAGTATCGACAGAGATCCTGGGTACAGTATAGAATGTGACCTGGTAAAGATTGCATCGGCATTGAGACACACCAATGTTGAATTTGTATTTGTCCTGAGACGCCATAACCGGCCTCGTTTGAACTCATCTGTCAGGAGAGTTAATTTGGAGTTGGAATGGCTGCTTGGGTCGGGTGCAGGGGCTCATATTGGTGTGGTTCCTGTTGATTCTCCCAGTAGGTTGGACTATACCAGGCATAGGCTACATCTCAACAGGAAAGGGAAGGGTAAACTGGCTTGGGTAATAGCAGGAAATTTAAGGGGGGGAGGCACTTCCATGAATGGTAAAATACCAGTGGTTACGGGTGTTGGAGCAGCACCTCTTTTAGGATAGGTAAGACAGAAAGATGTCAAATTCTACGAGAGGTCATGATTGAAACAAATCTTCAGTTTAGGAAAGAAATTAAACAGCACAGTTCTTGCACATTGAATCACCAATCACAGCTGTCAATTATAAATTTTCACCAATCACCAGAAATTTTATCTCCACCAAGTTGCATCTCAGTCCTAGGTAATTGCAGTGATGAATTAAAGTCACCCAACCCAGTTGACATAATCTGCCTCTCTGAACACCATGTGACCACTGGTATAGGAACTAGGCCTAAGCACAATGAGAAACTCAGACAGGAGAGTACTGCAAATGTTAAAATAAGGAAAGGTTCTCATAAAAGTATAATTAAAAATAATGTAAGTGTATTTCATCAAAATATTGGGAGTTTAAATAATAAAATAGATGAGCTTCTGGTTTGTTTAGAAGATTTAGAAGCTGAGGATGAAGTAGATATACTATGCCTGTCTGAGCATCACATTGTTACTGATATGGGTAAGGTAAATGTAAGTGGATATAAGCTCTCTGCACATGTAATTAGAGAAAATATGGAGAAAGGAGGAGTTTCCATATATGTCAAAAGTTATCATTGTGCAAAAAGTATAGAAACAAAAACGTTTTGTGTAGAGAAGCATATAGAAGCATGTGCCTGTGAGCTTAAATTAAATAAAGGGACATTTATAATTGTAACTGTATATAGGTCCCCATCGGGAAATTTTCATCTATTTCTGAAAAATTTGGACTCCTTGTTGTGCTATCTGTCACACAGGGGGAAGCAAACTATTATTTGTGAGGACTTCAATGTAGATTCTCTGAAAGAGGGTAATAGGAAAAATGACCTTGAAGTATTACTCAGTTCTTTCAATTTGACACCCGTTACTGATTTTCCTACTCGAGTGGTAAAGGATAGCAGCTCACTGAAAGATAACTTCTTTATAGACCAAGATAAGATTAACCAGATAAATGCTCAGCCTGTTGAGAATGGTCTTTCTGATCATGGTGCACAGCTAGTTACAATATATGACGTAGCTCTATTCAGCAGTACTAAACAGTCCTCCAAAGTAGTACGTTCAGTCAATGATTTAACAACTGCAAATTTCAGGGAAAGCATACAGCAGTTAGACTGGGATGAGGTGTACCATGAACCTGAAGCCAATTTAAAATATAATTTATTTCATGACACTTTTGTAAATGCATTTGAAAACTGCTTCCCCAAGAAAATAGTTAAACATACTCATAAGAAACCATGTAACCAACCATGGCTTACTAAGGGTATAAAAATATCTTCTAACCAGAAAAGGGAAATGTATCTGACAGCAAGAAAGAGTAGTGACCCAGAAACTATCAAACATAAAAACTACTGTGCTATATTAAGAAAAGTTATTAAAAATCCAGAAGTATGTGTATCATGTCTGAAATCAGCAACTCTGATAATAAAATTAAAACAATTTGGAATGTTATTAAAAGAAAAACAGGTCAACCAAGAGCACAGGAAGTCAGTATTACCACCAAATTGAATGAAAACTTTACGAACAAAAAGTCAGAAGTTGAAAATATTTTAATAATCTTTTCTAAATGTTGTGGATATAGTAGGATCCAGGTGTTCATTAGAAGACGCTAGGCTGTTAATGGAAGAGGCCATGCCTATGCAATTTGATACAATTGAAATCTCACCCACTTCTCCCTCTGAAATTAGGAAAATAATCAACTTGCTTAAAAGCAAAAACTCACATGGAATTGATGGCATTTCCAGCAAAATACTAGAAGCTTGTTCTCAACAGATAAGTAAGATTCTCAGCCACCTGTGTAATAGCTCTCTGGAACAGGGCATTTTCCCTGATAGACTGAAATATGCTATTGTTGTACCTTCGCACAAAAAAGGGGATAGATCTGATGTCAACAATTACCGTCTAATCTCCCTTCTAACAGCTTTATCCAAAATTTTTGAGAAAGTAATGTATTCAAGAGTAGCTTCACATATCTGTAAAAATGAAGTACTAACAAAATGTCAGTTTGGTTTCCAGAAAGGTTTTTCAACAGATAATGCCATATATGCTTTCACCAATCAAATTTTGAATGGTCTGAATAACCAAACACCACCCATTGGGACTTTTTGTGATCTCTCAAAGGCTTTTGATTGTGTAAATCATGAAATTCTGCTAGACAAGCTCAAGTATTGTGGCATGAGTGGGACAGTGCACAAATGGTTTGATACATACCTAACTGGAAGAGTGCAGAAAGTTGAAATAAGCAGTTCTCATAATATGGAAAGATCAGCACATTCCCCAAACTGGGGAACTATCAATAATGGGGTTCCACAAGGGTCAGTCTTGGGTCCTTTGTTGTTCTTAATATATATTAATGACTTACCATTCTATATTCATGAAGGGGCAAAGTTAGTTCTCTTACTCTTGATACAAGTATAGTAATCACACCTGAAAAACAAGAATTAACTGATGAAATTGTCAATAATGTCTTTCAGAAAATTACTAAGTGGTTCCTTGTAAATGGACTCTCACTGAATTTTGATAAGACACGGTACATACAGTTCCATACAGTAAATGGTATGACACATTAATAAATATAGACCTTAATAAGAAGCATATAGCTAAGGTAGAATATTCAAAATTTTTAGGTGTACCCATTGATGAGAGATTAAACTGGAAGAAACACATTGATGATCTGCTGAAACATTTGAGTTCAGCTACTTATGCAATAAGGGTCATTGCAAATTTTGGTGATAAACATCTTAGTAAATTAGCTTACTACGCCTATTTTCACTCACTGCTTGCGTATGGCATCATATTTTGGGGTAATTCATCACTGAGGAATAAAGTATTTATTGCACAAAAGCGTGTAATCAGAATAATAGCTGGAGTCCACCGAAGATCATCCTGTAGACATTTATTTAAGGATCTAGGGATATTCACAGTAGCTTCTCAGTATATATACTCTCTTATGAAATTTGTTATTAACAACCAAACCCAATTCAAAAGTAATAGCAGTGTGCATAACTACAATACTAGGAGAAAGGATGATCCTCACTATTCGAGATTAAATCTAACTTTGGCACAGAAAGGGGTGAATTATACTGCCACTAAATTCTTTGGTCACTTACCAAATAGTATCAAAAGTCTGACAGATAACCAACAAGTATTTAAAAAGAAATTAAAATTCCATAGAGGATTGTTTAGATATAAATTAAGAAAAAAAATTATAAAAAATAAAAAACAAAAAAATAAAAAAGTTGTTATATTAACTTAATTATGTTGTTAAATTAACTTAATTATGTCATGTATTGGAAAATTTGACTCGTTCCACATCATTACGAAATATCGTATTGATGATCCATGGAACTAGTATTAATCTAATCTAATCACAAGGGCGAAACAAGTAAATTGTATTAACAGGAATAATTTTGTAACCTAGACTCTCTTTGTTCAAAAAATATCATACTGATTGCTGTACCAGACAGCCAGTGATGTAATGTAACCAGATTACACTTTATAGCCCGTTTTAAAAACGTCTTATATTTTAAAAAAAAGACTTCAGTAATTATTATTCGGTTGAGTCCTGCTTCTTGGAGAAAGGTGTAAGCGCGATGAGTGCGGTGTGCTCGTGGATTATTATTTTGGAACACAAACCCATCGTCAAAATCTTGACCGTAGTGTAGGACTTTATGTTGGAGGAACTTGTCCCGATAATCCACAGCCTTCAAATTACTATGGATGGCGGTGAGAAGCGTCTGAGATCCATACGCAACCAAAAATCATGAAGCGTCAGACAAATCCTGCACCCACTGGTTAAGAGAACTCGATAGCACTGATCCAGATTCCATTCCAGGTATTTCCCAGCCCGCCATATTCGCGCACCCCTGTCACGGCCAGCTTCTACTGTTGTTTGTAACGAACGCTTGAGAGGCTAAACTGATCTGTCTGAGCCAAAATAAACGTTCCAGTTGGCCTAAAATAGGCCAGCGAGCGCTTATGTCGCAACCTTCTTGTGATACCCGCGATGCATTATTTTTACATACTAACCGTCAGTTGGCGTTTTGGCCTCGAGCACCACTGTTTTTGTGTCTTATGATAGACGTTGAACGTTCAAATGACGTCACAGTGGTATTCGCCGATTCGGCGGGTAGTTTCCAGTACCCAAAATCAATCTTGCTGTAAAGTGACAAAGCGCGCACGATCTAATTTTGAAATGACCCTTCTAGGTATTCTGAAAGAGTGAACAGTGTTAAAAAGCCGCACTGTCGCATTTACGACTGGAACATAAACGCTTCATTCCGAAATGCAGTGTTTACACAGGTGTATTTGGACCTCCATTGCCGTAGTGGCTACGCATAGCGACTTCCTAGGTTCAAAAAAGTGTTGAGAAAGATAAAAAAGGAAAAGGACGCAAATTAAGGACGAAGTGTAAAACGCCAGACCTCTTCATTTATTTGACAACGCATATGGAAATATTTCAAATAATTCTAATCCACTATACTACCTACGTCACCAACGACATAATGTTGCAGTATAAATTTCTTGGCATCCTTACAGTCCTACAAAATGTAAGTGTAATTTATAATTAGAAAGCATGGTTTGGTATACTAAACATAGCGGACATTGTCTATAAGGACCTAAATAATGTTTCTTCTGATTTTAATAAACCAGATGTAGTTTAGAATAAATAATGCCCTCTTTTAGCTCTCCACACTTTCACTTTCTGTCAACGACCCTATTCTAAACTTAATTACCACTTGAATTCTAATCCATTTACTTAATGCAAGAGCCGATTCATCTACTTCCAACGATCCGAGTACAAAAGTTGCAACAGTATGACCTACCTGGCGATGAGCAATACAAATTACGATACCGCCTCGTAGTTTAGAAAGAGGAATGCACGATCTAAAATTTTATGAGCTTGGCTCGTTTGAATTCAATAGGACGCGATCGTACACCGTCGCTTTTAAGCCCTGATTTCCAAGAAATAATAATTCATAAAACCTTTTCTCAGTAGAGAGTCAAGTTAGCGAAATCAAAACACAGGCCAATATAAAGTAAAATAATAGGAATTTTGAATAAATGCCTAAAAAAAATCCCATAGTATAGTAATATGGACTAGACAAAATATGTAAAGTTTAAGTCAAATGTTTATTCACGAGATAGGCACACGAATTTTCAAATGGTAGGTTTAAAGAGATTTACAAAAAGATTGGTAAATCAATTTAACGAACAGTTCGAATGTGGTCATGTTAATTTAAATGCAAGAGCAAGTGCGAATAAAATTCGTACAGCAGAGTATTAATTATCTGAAATCAGTATCAAATCTTAACGCTAAAGCTTACTAACAGTCTCCACGAAAACTTCAGTTCATCAGTCACCAGTTACTATCGCGATAAATATGTAATACATTCGTCGCCTTACAACTATTAATCAGTACAGCGAAATATTATTGTTTGCAGCTGTCTTAAACTGGATAAACAGCTGTGGAAGTCCGCATGGTCGCAGAGAAAAGGATCACTATAAGCCACACAAAGACACTTTAAGATAAAAAAAAAAGACGCACTACAAAGGAATTATCCGATTGAGACGGGAATCAAGAGATGCACATGTACGAAAAAACCATTGATTACAATTTCAGAAAAATTGACTGATTTATTCAAAAGAAAGAGTTTCACTAAGTGAGTAAGTCAATAACGTATTGGTCTACCTGTGGCACTTAACCAAGCTGTTATTCGACTGGGCACTGATTGATAGAGCTGTTGCATGTCCTGAGGGATATATCATACTAATTCTATCCAACTGGCATATTAGATCGTCAAAATTCTGATTTTGTTGGAGGGGAGGCGAGGGGGTCTACCCATAATGCTCAAAATTATCTCAACTGCGAAGAGACGTTGGCTAACGAGATTGCTGGATCTCTGACCAGTTGAGAAGGTTTGGGGTATTACGGGCAGAACCATGTAATCATCTCGTGATCTTGATCTATCCGGCAATGCGTTTCTAGGCGCTTCAGTCCGGAACCGCGCGACTGCTACGATCGCAGGTTCGAATCCAGCCTCGGGCATGGATGTGTGTGATGTCCTTAGGTTAGTTAGGTTTAAGTATTTCTAGGTTCTAGGGGACTGATGACCTCAGATGTTAAGTCCCATAGAGCTCAGAGCCATTTGAACCATTGGTATGTTATATTTGGCCACATATACCTCAAGAGGACATTCAAGAACTCTGTCAATCAAAGACACACCGAATAACTACTTGCATAAGGGCCAGAGACGGACGAACGCGTTATTGACTTGCTTAATTTGAGAAATTCAATAAATCAGGGTGAGGTATGTAGCTGTAGGTCTAGGCAAAGTTACACTAACTTCTTTATTGCAGATTCCTTACAATCACTGGGTTCGAAGTACAAGTAATGATGGCGGGCGAAGCTTATATCATGGCATTTCCCAGTGCGTCGGTCACCAGTTTCTAACTGAATGATCTACTGCCGCAACTGCTGCTCCTTCTCTAGAATCTCTGGTTCGTCGTTTCGGGAAGGTGTGCCGTCGGTGGTTGCTTCGAGGATTCCAGACCATCCCGCATCAGTGCCCAGAGAACTGAGATATTCTGTTGGTTCTCTAGCGAAGGTACGAAAGGCTGGACGTCCAAGTCATACTCCCAGAACGGGATAAGTACGAGGTTGTCCTGGCACCCAGATACTTAGGCATCATCACGACACTGACCAGCACAGGTTCGATGTCACACAACTGCCTATCTGTCCATAGTCTGGTTCAGGTGGGTTTAAATGCTGCTGTTCCCCGCTGACTTTGCTGTTATGGTGGCATTGATGTGTCACACCGAAGTATCTGGAACAGATACTGTAATTGGGAGCACATCAGACTGTAGTACTTCATGATCACTGGCCTGGTTTCATCAAGAGTAAGCTGCGATGCGGATGATATGTTGGTCCACTCACCATATGGGTCACTGACTGGCGCTTGGCTGACTCCATTGCGGCCTCATTATCGCTCTATCATTACATCTCTGGCTCCAATTCCCGTTATAATTTTTCCTTTTACAATTCCTCCCTTCTACATAAGAAACCTCCCCTCAGATGTTGTTGAAACACAGGCACTGATTCATTTACAATTAATTACACTTTGCGTTTCCACATTCACTCGCAGCCTCACTTTGTCCTTTGCACCATTTACACTTTTCATCAAACTTTACCAGCACTTGGCGCCACGAGGAGGTCTTTGTTCATGGTTTACTTGGTCGTTCATCAGATTGCTTCTCTATGAATAGACTGAATCCGTATGTTGAAGGTTGCCAGGGATGGGTCTATCCTTCACTATCCTGAACTCTCGTAATATACGATTCCTATTACTGCTAAAATCACACAAGTAGTTGAGGTTGAGGCTACTAGAGGTAGCAGCTGTTGATGATGTTTACTACGGTAGTTTTGCACATTGTCTGAAAAGTGCTCTATCAATATTCGACCACCTTGTGCAGGTGCCATTTGGTCTAGGAGGTAAGAAGAATTAGGTCTAATGTTTGATTTAGGTGAGTTGTATGTTATGCGGGCAGAATCTCGAGGGGTTGTTCAGGGCCGTAAATCAATATGTGGCATATATTCAGGGTGGTTCTTCCTTTGTTGTAGCAGGTAACTGGAGGGCCGGTTAGGATGTTTCACATTAGGTTCCATTAACAACCCACGACCTTGTAATTCTATTGGCTGTGAGCCACTCTGTTGACCTTGATCGTAACAAACACGACTGTTTGGTTTGGTACAGAGTAAAGAATATAGCCAGCGTAAACCTACTCTGTGAAACAATTCTGTTTCGTCTGTAATTATTTCTTTTGGCTTTCCGTTACACTTTTTTTTGTAATACCTGGGAACGATATGTACCAGTTATCAAGACCTGACTGCCTGTGTCTAGCCTTTCTCTTTTTTGTTGCACCAACGTCTCTGACGCTGTAGTTATGCCAGAGCTGACACAGCAACTCAGCTTTTCTCTGTGTATCACTGAATTTCGTCTGGTTATTTCTAACGTAGTGTAATATGTCAAATTTGTCTTCTAACCGCTGATTAGCGTTCTCTAGTGCCAAAATATTTCAATTAAATCCCAACTGCGAGTTTCAGTCCTGCAAACAGCTTCAATCTGCCAGAAAGTTTCATATCAGCGCACGCCCTGCTGCAGAGTGAAAATTTCATTCTAGAAGACATGGCCTGTTACAGAACGTGCTCTAAGGACTTCTGCCACTCTATAACAGCGTATTAGACTAATTTTGAAGAGTCTTCCTGTGTTCCTCTTCCTTTTCGTCCAGAGCCCGAAGCTTGGAGCTGCAATGTTCCTCTCGTCCTTGGGCAGAGCCATATCCCCTGAAGGAAGATGAAATCGTTTTGTTAGTTTTTTTTATTCTCGATCATGGCTCAAGTGCACACCGATGTTTTGGAACAACTGCAGGACTGTCTCACTTTTATTGGTTAAAATTTTACTTCTTACTTTTTTCCCTACGTATTCTCCTCCTCTCTTCTGAAGATACTGCCAACAGCGGAGGCAACACCGCCGAGTGCCTTTAAAACGACGAATCTGTCGTTCACTATCGTTTGGCGGGTTGGGAGCTGCAATTTGACGTTAACAGGTGACGCCAGTTGTATTATCTGAAAGCGACCCTGATACGTAACACAAACTTTTTAGTATTTCCTTTAGGTACACATTAGTTGGTCATCATAAGCCAATGTATATTACTTAGGTCACTCTGGTTTCTTATTAGTGTTTCTTTCTTGTCGTTCCGAAGCTTTGGTGTTCATCTTTTCACCTGTTGACAAATAATTTTTAAATTTAGAGAAATTTGTCACTGATGAAATAGCCATCCTTCGGGAGGCTTACAGTACACCTTCTGGCAAAACAGGATGGCCCTGTGCTTTCGTGGCTTTTCGAATTATATACTCCCAAAACATAAAGAAGTAGGGCATTTCAGTCATTATGATGCAAGTTAACATAGTAGCTTAGCTTATTGTAATCATACAATGGAGTCCCATGTGGTACTGCTAATCTCTCATGGGCACCTCCCTCGATGTGAGGAATAGGAGAATGCTCAGCATATATAGAGGGCGCTAAGGAAATAAAATATCCAAGGTGGACCAAAACCAGCACAATGGGAAGGCAGATCTCAGACCCATAAAGGAGGAAATTTTTCTAGGACAGATCAACTCTGAAATAAAATGAGCTGGAATGGAAACTTACAGATGGCAGCCTCACTCCTGTCCTTACCCTGTAAAGATTTTTGCAACACAGCCGAGGAACAAAATGTGTGTGAATTCCTAAGAGACGAAACTGCTGAGGTTATCGGTCCCTAGACTTACACACTGCTTAAACTAACTTAGCTAAGAGCAACACGCACATAGCAATGCCCGAGAGAGAAATTGAACCTCCGGTGGGAGGGGCCGCGCAATCCGTGACATGGCGCCTCTAACCGCGCGGCCACTGCGCGCGGCGGCCAGGGAAAACTTGCATTGCTAAAAATCTAATGAAAATTCCACGTGTGCTGATAACTGAATGCCGACTCATGAAAGAAGTAAGATAAAAAAGACACATTATATACATCAGAAACGTTTAAAATGGCAATATCGAATGTAAGAGGTCTAACCCACACACCCAAGAAACATAATTGGGAAAAGAACTAGAGCTGAAATCGATATTTCCGCCATCACTGAAACGAAACATTACAGGGAATGATGGAATTTCACAATTATATGATGAGCTACTGCGTAGTGTAACGAGAAAAAAAGTTGCTGAAGGAATTTCCATATGGCTGCAGAAAGCATTAAAGAGCCGAATACATGTGCACACTTTTATAAAGAAAAATGATAGCATTTAAAGTTGAGTGAGGATACATCTCCATGTTTCCTTTGTATGGGCCAGAAGAAGGAAGAACTCAAAATAGTTATGAATTTTATGGCCTGTTATGGAACACAATAGAAAAAATAAATAAAAGTTATTGTGTACTTTTTCTAGAAGATTTAAATACCCATGTGGGATAGGAGACTCATTAAGTGTTTGGTAGGTACAGAGGGTATAAATACACTGAGTAACAATAAAAAGAAACTAATAGTGTTGGCCAGACGTAATGAATTAAGAATAATACATTTTAAGCATCATAACATCCATAAATTTATATGGACACCTTGAGGTACATTTTCTTTAACAAGGTTCTACAGGACCTTGGATGTATCATCAAATCGGTTTTTAGTACGAAGGAACATGACTTTTTCAAAAAGATGGAAGAAACAATGCATAAACAACAAGTCAGCTGTAAGACGTTGTAGACTGCACCTACGCCAAGAATGTAGTATCAAACTATTACACAAAAATACAGAAAAATAAATGTGAAATGAAACAAGTAAGTAACAACAAACAGGGAAAATGAAGTACTGTTACAGAACATCTTTCCCATGCAGCCACTGAAGCTTTAGAAATGAGATAAAAGACAAAAAAGAGGCATATCTAAAAACCTTGTCACTACTTAGTAATGTGTCTTACAAGAGGGATTATAAAAGTAAATTTGCTCTAGTAAGGAAATACGAAAAAATAAATACAGAAGTTGGGACCGATATGCCAGTGAAATAGAACATTATATTCATGAAAGAAAAAACAAATCACGCAAAATTATGAAGCACTTGAATAAACAAGAATAAGATATCTTACAAGTGAATGTAATGTCCGAATTAGACTATGTAAATTTCTGTGGACTAGTAATGAAGAAGAACCAGGAATATACATCAATTTCAGTGACTCTGTAGGTCTGAAAACAAGGGAAGAGCAACAAAATGTGAACAAAGAAACAAAAACCAAAAAGTCGCCAGGCAATGATAATCTAAATATGGGGCTGATCAAATATGCACCTTTTAAATACAGTGTAGACCTCTGAATGTTATGAAGGCTTGCTGACTGAGCAGACATTGCCAGATGAATGGAATGGAGCTTTGGTATACCCTACTTACTAGAAAGTCGATGAATTACAATCCAAATTACTTAGTAATTAGTCTGATAAAGTCCTGTTACAAATTGTGAGCTAAAATTATAAGCAAGAAATTAAGAGATTAATATCATTGCTAGAGGTACAGCATGGTTTTATAAAAGATAGATCATGTTCTGATTGTGTTTATTACTCTGGCACAAGTAACCAAGAAAAGAAGAGCATTTAGGTTGTCCCCATTTACGTTTTCGCCGATATGAAAAGATGTTTGACAACGTAAAGTGGGTTGTGCTATGAGAATCACTTATTGAAGTCGGAGTTCCAGAACATCTGGTAGAGGTAATTCAGAAATTATATACAAAAATAACGCAATAATGATACAAAAATAATGGAACACAATCTGCCAATATTAATCAAAAAATTTTATAAGTCTACCCCCCTACCCCCCCCCCCCCCCCCCCCCCCTCCGTCACCCATTTTCTTCAATGTCGATATTGTGGCAGCAAAGGCTGAGTAGCACCGTGGTGTAGTGGTTATGAACTGAACTGTGGCATGGAAGATCGTGAGTTCAGAACTCCCATGGAATGTGCTATTTTAATTTCTTTATTAGGTTCGAGTTTATTCTAGAAGTGTCCACAAGTGTCAAGAATCATTGAACCGGAATATTCTGTAACTGTATACATACTGTGTGTGTTCTGGGCGGAGGCAGTTCGCTCCGCGCACTTGTATGTGCAAGTGCTGAATAAACCTACGTTAAGTGAAGTTAATGTTCTTCATTTATCTAGTTACACCTTCCTCTACGTGACATTATTCTGGTGGAGGCGCTGGGTATTGAAATTGTGATAGCGCACTTTATCGACGACACTGTGGCTCGCATCAGGCCACGACAGAGCCGCCGTTTACGTGGCGACAAACCCGAGTTCGAGGCTTAGTTAGTTAGTTACGTGTTCCATTGATCAATAGCACGGAAAAACCGTTATGATGTGGAACGTGTCAAATGCACAAGAAATGCGCATAGGAAACAAGGGTTTTTTTACATTATATTGTTATACCTAAATATTTCTATTATCTATCCCATTCCCTTAAATGGGATGTTACATATATTATATCTCCAGATTTATTTACTCATATTCAAGAATTCCTCTATGGTATAGAAGGAGTTGTCAAGGAGGTATGATTTCAATTTGTTTTTGAAACTAATACTGCTGTCTGTCAGACATTTTATTACATCCGGTAATTTATCAAAACGTTTTATAGCAGCTGGTATTGTAATCATGAATGAAGCTGTTGATTTTAAACTGGTTCATGTTGTTGAGAAAAAATTTCATTACTGAGTAAATGTATCGTCAAGCAGTTGTAAGAGTTTGTGACGGTACGTCACATAAATGGACATTTGGAGAAAGGGAAAGGAAGTTTTTGTTATGAGACATGTGAATTATTAATTATTTCAAGACTGTGTACGTGTGCGCGATGTATAACAAATAGTAAAGAACGTAAGTTATTATTATCAAAACACAAATATCGGTGTAATTAACGAAACACAGTTTTTTTTGTATAATCTCTGTGTAACATAGGCCATGAAGATCAGAGACAATGCTTTGATTGAACTAACTCTCCTGTTTTGTTTCGTCTAACGGTAGGCTGCCATCGTAGTGCTGTCTGATAATTAACGTAAGTTTTATCTGTATTATGAAAAATATAATAGAAATTGTTATCAGAAAGTGTGTTTTATTGACTAAGTTGTCACCTCTCATGATCGCAACCATTAATTATAATTAACAAAGTTTTTATAGGACTTCGCAGTGCAGGGAGCTCATCTCCCCTAGCAGGAGTTAGTCGGCCATTACGCTGACTGTATTATTTAATTAAAATATCATGTCATAATATTAAATTTAAATGCGAGAGACTTCTTAATTTTGATCCTTCATTAATTTCAAAGTTAAAAAGAGTCAAAATCGATTTAGTTTATTAATACTTAGAATACTGAGTGAGTTCAGTATGTTTCATTTTGGCCGCCTAACGCAGACGAGATTCTCTCCAGTTTTGCCTTGCAAATAATGAAAAAGAAAGATTAAAAAATCATTACATTACGGAATATCTCAGTTAATCTTTGTGTAATTTGGTATATAAATAACCAGTAGCCTCTGAGAGCCATATTAAGAATTACAGTTTGCGTAAGAATACGCATACTTTCTTTTCTAAATAGCAGCGCTGATGCAAACTATGTATTAGAAGGTGGTAAGTCGTGCGCTGTTTTTAAAAAAATACTATATCGTACGTACTTCGGGGCAGTCGATGTCCGTACGAATGTTATCGCGGTGTAAGTTAATTAAAAGTCTCATGCTAGCCCACAATATTTAAAGCTACCCCAACCAAAATCATAAAATATATGGATATAAAAATAAAAAAATATACACTTATACCGTGATAAGTTCCTAACCTTTTAAACAGATGCCTACAAGATGTGCAACTATGAACCCCACACATTATTCCAACTACTTTCTTTTGAGCAGTGAATACCTTTTGCCGAAGTGTTGAGTTGCTCCAGAACATTATTCCGTATGACATCAGAGAGTGGAAGTACGCAAAGTATGTCAGCTTACTAATTTCTACATCCTCAAAATCGGCAATTATTCTGATTGCAAAATTTGCTGAACCTAGTCGCTTTAGGAGATCCAAAATATGACTTTTCCAGTTAAGATTCTCATCTATATGTACACCCAAAAACTTAGTATGCTCTATCCTGGGTGCTGACGTCTTCTGATGTGTTATGTTTATTGAAGGAATTATACTTTTTTGGTGCGGAAAATTGGATGTACTGTGTTTTTTCAAAGTTTAGAGCAAGCCCATTCGCCGGACCTTCTTTTACTGGATTAATAATTATGCTTGTATCATCAGCATCTTCTTTCGCGTAAGAAGGGAGGTCATTCACATATATCAAGACCAGGAGGGGACACATGATCGAACCTTGTGGAACACCTAATGTAATTTCACCCCAGTTAGATGAAGTGGGAAACTCTTTTGAATCACTTGAAGCATATAAAGAGACTTTTTGCTTCCTGTTCTGTAGATATGACTTAAACCACTCATATGTCGTTCCATTTATACCACAGAATTGTAATTTCTCTAACATAATGTCATGGTTCACATAATCAAATGCTTTGGGTAAGTCACAGAATATTCCTACTGGTGACATTTTACTATTTAAAGACTCTATTACGTCGACAGTGGAATTGTATATTGCTGCCTCAGTGGAACAGCATTTCTGAAATACGAACTGTGATTTACTAAGTATGCCATTACTGTTGAGATGGCTAACCATTCTTGGGTGCATTACTTTCTCAACAATGTTTGAAAATGCTGTAAGCATATTCAACAGATCGCAATCTATCGGAAACAGAAGATGAAGAGGACGTTACTATGACAGCAACTGTGTGCCACCTTATGAGATATCCTTCCGGGTCCTCTGGTGATGATGGCCAAGATCCAAGCAAGTGGCTGAAGATGTTTGAGCCTATAGCCAAATTTAACAAATGGGATGACACTGTGTGATTGGGTAATGTATTTTTCTACTTGGAGGGCACTGTCAAGCAATGGTATGAGAACAACGAGGAGAAGTTCACAAGCTGGGAAGTATTCCAGGCGAAACTACGCAAGTATTTCGGCGACGCGCAACGACAGAAGTGCAAGGCTGAAGATAAATTAAAGAGCAGGGCACAGCGTCCAGGAGAAACTACAGCATCCTACACTCAAGACATCTTGGAGCTGTGTAAAATAGTGGATCCTAGAATGAAGGAGAAAGATAAGGATGCACATCTCATGAAGGGTGTTGCTGAGGAAATGTATCAAGCCCTACTCCTGAAGGAGGTTTCCACAGCAGACGACTTCATAAAATGGTGCCAGTATATCGAGACAACGCATCAAAAAAGAATTACATGCAAGAAGTTTGAACGGCTTCCAAACATCGTATCGATGTCTGTGATCGAGGAAGCAACTGATTTCACAAGTGTTCTTTGCCAGTTAGTGAGAGAGAAAGTTCAGAAGGCACTTGGATTGCACGGCGAGCAAAAAACTGAGGCGATTCAACAGGTCATGAGGGAGGAAGTGGAACAGACATTGAACCCAATCTCTCGTCCTTCATTTCCCTTTAAAATGGTGAAAAAGTCGAGACCCAGGCAGAGTTACGTTCCTACAATGTCGCATGAGGAAACCATTTGGGCACCAACGAAGACTGACGTCTGGAGCACCCAGGATAACTACCCACTATGTTTCCACTGCGGACGACCGGGACATGTGGTGCGCTATTGGCAAGCTAGCCGTTGGAGAGGACACTCCCCAACACCCCGATCAAGGTCTCCATCGCCGTTTAGAAGTTCCAGCCGATCACCTAGCCGCCGCAACCTGGAAAACTAAAGGGTGCGACCTTCCTTGGAGGTGAGGCCGCCAAAGAGAAAAATCCTTCGCCGTCGATCACTACAATAATGATAGGAAACTACGTCGATATCCTCATAGATGGCCGACCAGCCCAAGCTCTTGTGGATTCTGAAGCATCATATTCAGTCATTTCGGAGAAGTACCGTCGCCAGTTGCAGAAAATCGTATTCGTCGACAGCAAAACATCTCTGCCGAAGGTGGCTAATGGGAAATACGTAACACCTACAGAAAAATGTACCATTCGTGTGGGTAAAAGAGGCCATACACAGCCCTTAGAATTCATCGTCTTACAGGAGTGTAGTCATGACGTCATTCTGGGATGGGACTTTTGGAAGCTTCTCAGGCAATTATAGATAGTGGTTGCTAGAAGATTATGCTAGACGAGATGAGATACTGTGGACAGGAAGATGCGCATCCAAGTGTGTGGCGACTATGTGTGCTGGATGAAGTGATCATTCCTGCAGTCAGCGCTAGAAAGGTAACTGTCATATGTCCTACCGTGTACCAACCCATGGATCTTGTAGTGAAATGTAAGGTATCGTTCCGAGTGCAGCGACAGCGACAGAGAGAAGTGTCGCCCGGCCACAGCACACTGCTGGCTTCTATTATTTCTTATGTGAGCTCGTTCGCAGGGCGCGACAAGTGTCGTGCTGCACATCATGCCTGTACCTGTCGTGCACGCGACGGGCGACACAGTTGCTCCCAGACCAGTAGCGTCGCGTGTCACCGAGCGTAAATATGGATTTTACTCGCGAAGAAGACGAAAAGTTGATCAATTTGGTCTGTGTCAACCCCCAGCTATATGGCGTCAACTAGATGCACACAAAAATACACTTTTGAAGGACAATATATGGAAATATGTAGGGAAGGAGCTCAATAATAACAGTGTGTATTATTTATTTAACTACACATTTTATTTACCAAGTACTCGCATTTATATAAGTATGTACAAGCGTGGCATATAATCAAATTAATTTCGTAAATAAAAAAATATGTACATGTCGTTTCGTATGTTTCTTGTAAATAGTATTCAAATTAACTACTGAAGTTCAATGAAGATCATTTATCACTATTTACAGCATTATCTTGCCATGATATTCCTCCCTGTGTACTACAAAAAAACCTTATAAGCTTGTCTCTCACCTCAAATCCAACACTGTTTGTAAAACCTCTGTTATGTGCCAATTCTATCATACTTGTTGACTGAGTCGGTGTTTCACAGTGATAGAAGGGAATTGGTTGATCTTCAAGATAAGCATCTCGCAGAATATTATGTAGGCAACAAGCTGTTATAATCAGGTCGTCAACTGATTCTGGTAAAATTGCAATTGGTGTATGAAACACTCTAAATACTTGAGACAATAACCCAAAGGCGTTTTCTACTACTCGATGAGCACGACACAAACGGTAGTAAAAAATTTCTTTTTCCCGGTCCAATCATGCAACTCTTCGAGAGTATGGCGTCATCACGTAATTGATAAGTGCAAATGCTTCATCGCCGATTATGAAGTGCGATATTAAAATATCAGTGTTGGGAAGAAATTTAGATGCAGGGAAATTAAAACTGTTTGTGGCAATCTTTTCCCCCATCTCGGATTTTTGAAAAATACGGCTGTCACTTTCTTTGCCATCTACAACAATGAATTTGTAATTGGCGTCAACTATTGCAAGCAGAAAAATGGAAAAGTAATTTTTATAGTTGAAAAAAGGAGATCCTCTGTTTTTTATGCTTATGCTTTTATGTGCACATGTTTGCCATCAATACTACCCACACAGTTAGGTATATTACATTTCTGCCAGAAATCTTGTTCAAGGCGCTTAAAAGTATTTTCATTTGGCGAGGGCAAGGCTATTGGCATCAGTTTTGTTCTCAATACGTTCAAAACTTTCCTAGCGATCCGTGAGATATAGCCGTCTGATATGCAATAGGCATATGACAAAGACTTAAACGTTTCTCCTGTGGCCATGAATCTGTAAAAAAAGGTAAAAAAATAATTTATTATCATTATTTATGTAGACAATATGTGTTTTGTAAATGTACACGACATACGTAAGAAACTGTGATTAATATTTGAATGTTAACATGTAAAATGCATGTCATAATTTTCGTTACAGGTGAGGATTGTAAAAGAAGGTGGAAACACATTAAAGAGTCCTGTAGTAGATTCAAGCGCAACAGTAAATCAGGAACAGGATCTGCTGCACCTAAGAACTCTAAATGGCCAATATATAAATAGTTGAGTTTTCTTGAGACCGTATCTCAGCATAAAACGGGGGGCACTAACGTGGTGAAAGACAAGGTAGACGGAGATGACACTGCTGATTAATCTGGGGGTGAGAGTATTGTCGCTTACAGGGAGGTGACTGAGGAAGGAGCTGCGAATGAAACTCCTAGAGACCGCCAACCTACTACAAGTACTGAGTCTACTAATACTAAACGACGACGCCGAAACAAAAAAGGCGATACCATTCTGAATTACTTAAAAAAGAGGGATGACAATCGGCAGACATTTTTGAATAAAATAACACAAAAACATGATATTGTAGTACATTCATTTTGCAATCACGGCGGAGATGTTTTTGTCTCGCTACCACAAATTTACAAACTTAAAGCGAAGCAAGAAATTTTTAACATCCTGATTAATTATGAAATGACGGCAGCTGAGAATCCTGATTCTTCTATTCAGCAGTTCAGTACCGAAGTGTCATTTAACTCTGCTTCATGTCACTTAAATTCCCCAAGTCAAACTGGGAGCACTCTTGATTACGTAATTTCAAAGCCTTCTATTTCCACCAATTCCGTTGCCATGTATGCATACTCACCTCAAGAGCCTACCGATTTGACACTACCACCTGCTCAAGAACGGCATAATTTCAGTGCAGAAGAAATTGAAAATATGATTCAAGGCGATACAAATACAATACCTTAACCTTAAGAATAATTTTTCTTCCACTGTAATCACATCTCTTGTAGTTCTTGGTTGTAGTTCTTCATGAACTAAATTCAAAATAAAATTAAATTGTTTTTTATTTAATCTGCAATAATGTCTAAATTTTTCTTCATCACTTTGTAAATGTTTTTCTAACTTGTAGAAACCTTCCTTGCGTCGTTCCTTGAACATCGGGTTAACAGGGCGTCACCTCATTAAATATTGGTACCAAAAAAAAAAAAAAAAATCATCGCCGGCCGGAGTGACCGAGCGGTTCTAGGCGCTACAGTCTGGAACCGCGCGACCGCTACGGTCGCAGGTTCGAATCCTGTCTCGGGCATGGATGTGTGTGACGTCCTTAGGTCAGTTAGGTTTAAGTAATTGTAAGTTCTAGGGGACTGATGATATCAGAAGGTAAGTCCCATAGTGCTCAGAGCCATTTGAACCATTTTTTTTAACATATCATCATCTTCCTCCACTTCAAAAAGTAAAAGCACAATTTCATTAGTCGACATGTTTTCGCAGATAACCAACGTCTTCGAACGACACAATTTAGAGTCTGTTGCTGGGTACGGCAACAACATGTCGCTGTCATGGGCGACACCTGTCTACGTCGCCTGTCTCTGTCGACTGTGGCCCGTCGCTGTCGCTGCACTCGGAATGTTACATTAAGAGAAGCATACCACGGACGAATACCTTGGTCATCCTAGCCTCCGTCGTCTCGTTGAAGAACGGATTCGGTGGGCTGTGGATAGTTAACTGTCGCCGAGATCTGTAGATCCTTCCAAGACGCATGTCCGTAGCAGAAGCTGAGCCGTTAATTGAAGAACAGCTTAGCGTCATAGAAACCTCCCGTGCCGAGTCTGTGGGTGAAATTAGCACTACCACTACAAGATCTTCTGGCTCGACTATCACCAGACCTTCCTAAGAAACAACAGAAGAAGCTACTCGCCATTCTTCAAGAGTTCTCTGAATGCTTCAATCCACAGGTGAAGAGCAAATTAGACAAATCGACGGTGAAACACTGTATTAGCACTGGAGACCACCAACCAATAATCCAAAGAGTATACCGTGTGTCAGCTACAGAACATCGAATAATTCGCGACGAGGTAGAGAAAATGATGAAGAATTACATTATCCAGCCTTCAGACAGCCCATGGTCGTCACCAGTGGTCCTCGTCAGGAAGAAGGATGGCAGCTGGCGCTTTTGTGTTTATTACAGGAAGCTTAATAAGATAACTAAAAAGGACGTTTATCCTCTTCCACGAATTGACGATATACTAGATTGTCTGAAGGGGGCTATGTTTTTCTCAACCATGGATATGTACTTGGGATTTTGGCATATCGAAGTAAATGAGGTTGATCGTGAGAAAACTGCATTCATCACACCTGAGGGCCCGTCTGAGTTTAAGGTAATGCCGTTTGGTTTGTGTAATACACCAGCAACTTTTGAACGGATGATGGATAATCTGCTAAGGCACCTGAAGTGGACGATGTGTCTTTGTTATTTAGATGACATAGTGTTCTCAGAGACATTTGATGAACATTAAAAAAGACAGAGGGCCGTTCTTAAGTGTCTACAAAAAGACGGACTGAAACTTAATCCGAGAAAGTGTCTCTTAGCAGAAAAAAAAATCAAAATACTTGGACACCTTGTGTCAAACGAAGACCCAGAAAAGGTGAGATCTGTAATGGAATTTCTTATTTCTAAAAGTATTAGAGATGTGAGAAGTTTCCTCAGACTATGTTCTTATTACCGTCGTTTTATCAAAGACTTTTGTATCAAAGCCAGGCCATTCCAAGAGTTGTTAAAAGTTGATGCTAAATTTTTCTGGGGTGGTGCTCAACAAGATTCTTTCTGCGTGCTGCGAAAAGCTCTCACGACTGACCCTGTACTTGGTCTGTACGATGAGAGAGCACGCAGATGCCAGCTGATATGGGATCGGTGTTGTTCTGGTGCAAATTTCGAGTGGTAAAGAGAAGGTTATAGTCTATGCTTCTAGGACACTTACAAAAGAGGAGAGAAACTACTCAATTACAGAAAAAGAATGTCTTGCTGTGATCTGGGCCATGTGCAAATTTCGACAGTATCTCTATGGAAGCCCATTCACAGTTGTTACAGACCGTCAGTCTCTTTGTTGGTTGACAGGTCTTAAGGATCCAACAGGGCGACTCGCCAGGTGGGCACTATGTCTTCAAGAGTATGCCATTACCATAGTAAACAAAAGTGGAAGAAAACATCAAGATGCCGACTGCCTCTCAAAAAACCCTGCGCAAGACCCTCAAGACTTTGATGAAGATAATGACTGTCTCGCTGCACTCCAGGATCACTCTCCTGAGCAGAAGTAGGCCGCCAAGATATCTCAAATTATGCTTACCTTAAATCTGTCAGAGGATGTGAAAGGACAGTTTGAGGTAAATGGTTCAAATGGCTCTAAGCACTATGGGACTTAACATCTGAGGTCATCAGTCCCCTAGAACGTAGAACTACTTAAACCTAACTAACCTAAGGACATCACACACATCCATGCCCGAGGCAGAATTCGAACCTGCGACCGTACCGGTCGCGCGGTTCCAGACTGAAGCGCCAAGAACCGCTCGGCAATTTAAGGTAGTTAATGGGTTACTTTGCAAGAAAAACTTTGATCCGTTTGGAAAGATGTGGCTACCAGTGATTCCTAAACACATGCGCTTAGATGTTCTACAGAAATTCCATGACATACCTGAGGCCGGACCTTTAGAATTTGTTAAGACATACTATAGAATACGCAAGAGATTTTTCTGGCCAGGTTTATTTAGGAATGTATGACACTGTGTCGCACTGCCGAGAGTGCCAGAGAAAGGCAGTTCCTCAGAAACCACCTGGCCGACTCATAACAATTCCACCAGCCGAAACGCCTTCACAGCGTGTTGGGATTGACCTCCTCGGGCGATTTGCAAGTCTGCTAGTGGCAATAGATGGATTATTGTTTGCACTGATTATCTGACACGTTATGCCATTACATAAGTCGTGAAAACAGCCGAAGCATCCGAGGTAACCAAATTCATCGTGGAAGACATTGCATTAAAACACAGTGCCCCAAGGTCGTTATTTACGGATGGAGGAAAAGTTTTTCAGTCGAATCTTGTGACATAGATAAACTGTCGGTGCAACATTACTCATCACATCACGGCTGCCTGGCTTACTGAAGCCTAAATAAGACCTTGGCCAACATGCTATCAATGTTCGTCAATATTGAGCAGAGCAACTGGCGTGACGTTTGCCTACAACACCGCCAAACAAGACACCACAGGATATACGCCATTTTTCCTGGTGCATGGGCGTGAGGCGACTACGACGATCGACATTGTGTTTCCGTTACACCCTGATGACGTGGACGAAGACTACATCGGCCAGGTGTTAACCAGAGCTGAGGAAACTCGACAGTTAGCTCGACTCCGCACGCTGCAGGCTCAAGAAAACGATCGCCAAAGGTATGACGTGAGTCACCCCCCCTGTTGTCTACCAGCCTGTTGACCTCGTCTGGATCTTCACTCCTGTTCCGAAGGTTAGTCTCTCTGAGAAGTTCCTCAGGCGCTACTTTGGACCTTACAAGGTTGTCAGACAGTTGTCTGATGGTACTTTTGAAGTTGAAGATTTTGATCCTGACACAAGACAGTGAAAGATCAGTGATACGGTCCACGTCCTTCGGATGAATCCCTATAAGGATCCTGCAACCAAGGGTAAATTCGAAGGTCCAGCGACAGGCAACAAGCGGAAAGGTGATGAAGAGCGTAGTGGCAAAAGAAGTTCTAAGAAGACCACCACCAGGGCGAGAATCAGTCGACGGGAATTGGAGTATGCAGGACCTATAACTCGTTCCTGGACTAAGAGGACATAACACCGAGACACTGTCCTCTTAAGGAGGGAGCAATGTCTCACTATAAGCTTAGTAGCACTGGGGTGTAGTGTTTATGATATCAAACTCTAGCATGGAGAGTCGTGAGTTCAAAACTCAACTGAACTGTAAAATTTTAATTTCTACTTTAGGTACGAGTACATCATTGTACTGGAATGTTCTGTAACTGTATATATACTGTATGTGTTCTAGCCAGAAGCAGTTTGATTCCCATTCTCGTATATGATAGTGCTGAATAAACCTTTGTTAAGTGAAGTTAGTGTTCGTCATTCATCTAATTACACCTTCCTCTAGGTGACAGTATTGATGGTATCATTCATAAACTAAATGAGATAAAGAAATGATAATTTCCATTTTGTGACAATTCTGTTTGCTGATGATCAGATGAGTAGAAGAACCTGAAGAAAAGGCTCAAATTGCAGTACATAAATTCAACAAACTGCCACTATATGTGGAGTGTAAATATGGACAGAAAAATTAAAGTAATGACATTTCAAGGATGGGAACCCATAAAAACCAATATTATTGTAGATGGACAAATAACTGAATGATTAAGAGAGTTTAAATTTTAGGGTGCAATTTTAAATCTCCGAAGTTAGAGACTGCAGTACTAAGCTTAGCCGGATTCAGACATTTCTGTGGCGCTATACAACGCATAAAATACAGCACATGTAAAGAAACACTGATCAAACTCTACAGAGTAATAGTGTTGTCTTTGCTACTAAATGGTAGCAAATGTTCGCGCTTAACACCTGATGAAGTACACCAGATAGAATCACTGATACGAGTATTACAAATATAACTGAAAAATACTGTAGTGAACTCGTGGAATTCTTCTCTATGCTATCGGATGTGAAATGACTAATGAGATTGCACCACGTTTGGAGCCAACAATTAACTAATATCAATAATTAAATGAAATCAAACACAAAGGGTTCTTAGTTAAGGACTTAATTTATGAATGTAAATGACTGCTTATATGATCAAAACATGAAAGAAATGTATTTATTGTTGTGCTGTTTAGACAAAACAAAACAGAATTATAAATCTCAGAGCCGATTCGACTGGGCATTGACATGACTCAAGGGAAGAAGGAGTGAACGAATGGTCTCACCATTCTTCGTTGTCGTTTGTCATATACTGTTGTCGGCGGCAGGTGCTGCGTCAGTACGGCACTTCGCCTCAGAGCTGTGCTGCGAGAGTCGACTGCCCTCATCAGCAATTGCAGTGTTGCGGCAGGCCCAGTTACAACCTTTGCATTGTCTGCCCATTGCCGGTCGCATGGCTGAAGCTGCACTATCACGGTATCGGAAGGGGGATGTTGGTGATAAGTGGAAGAGCGCCGTTTCATTGCCATGCCTCTCCGTGCAGGGTCGAATTTTTCTATCTGGATTCGACTGGCGTGTGCCTTGTGAATTGGTCTGTTTCTCACGATTTCACATTTTTAAGATGTTTTCCAGCATTCCGAGACTGTTGGGAGAGGAGCTACATAACATTTCTTTATAACCGCTTTCTCTGCATGAGCCCTGGACAGACTCATGTCTGGGCTCCATCTCAAAAACTGCTGGTGTCCGTCATTTACAAGGAATGTCCTCACTGTCGAGAAAAAACATTTTCTTAAGAATGCTGGCTTCTTTCACACGCCTCCCTGCACCAATTCCCCACGCTTTTTGCGTGCTGCTCCTTGTGCCTTTGGGGTGCTGGAATTGTCAGCACATCTCTGGTTTCTATGTCAGGTAAAATGACTACCACCAGGCCAGAAGAACTCCGATGCTTTTGTGCGTACATTCTTGGAGTTCCGTCCTAATGGCTACAGGTGTCCATCAGGTCTCGGCGCACTTCTCATTGTCAGACAGACCCTACACATCGTGCCCTCCTTGAACCAGGCGAGGATGTCTGCCCCGGCTTCCTGCTGTGTCATTGCAGGATAACTGCACTCAGGGGCTCGCCCCAGGGGTTCAGCTTCCTCCTCCTAGGCCACTTGTGGCTGTGGTATTACAATCCCAACTGAACTGGAAAGACCATGCCCTATGTACTCACATGCCAAATAATAGTATAACTAAAACTGCAATACAATATAACCTAACCGGCAAGAAGAACACTGGCATCCCCTAAACAGATGGCATGAACAATTCTGAGGCCGACAGTGATGATGATGCTACTATGGACTCACTCCATTTAAACGTTTGCCTGTAAGGCACTGGTCCAAAGCAGCTTAATGTGTAATAACCAGCATAACTGCTTCCTTGAGTTGGACATAAAATTCGTCCCTTGTTCAGACATTCCAAATTTTAGTAGCCCAAGCTTCACCATTGTGTGTGCTACTGTTTCTGCCTTCTTCTTTGATGTGGCTGTCATAAGAATGAAACGAGACGAATGATCGATTACTGTCGGTATATAAGCGTTTCCTGCCAGTGTTTATGCAAATGGCCCTAGGATATCCATAGCAATCATGTGAAACGGCTTATGTGTCTTGGGTAACCTTTGTAGCGCAATCCTTTAGTGACTGATCTTCATCCTTTGCATGCAAGCAATACAGTTTATTATCTAACAATCGACATCCTGCCTACATATTACCCACCAGTAATGTTGTACTACTCAGCATTCCAGCACCTTTCAACCACTATGTCTGGCCAAGATCAAGATATAGACCTGTCTTAATACCTTGTTTCTTAAGTTCACTAGTACACATTTTCTGCGTCTCATCTTTCTATACAGCACCACAATCCCATGCTGAATTGCAGTTGTCTCATGAACTGCTGACAATTGGATCCATTGCTTGTGCTTCCTTCGATTCATTTTCGTTATACAAGTGCATTCCAAAGCACTGATACCACCTGCACTTTCATATAACTTCTCTGGCTGATGTGTTACTGCAAAATCGAACTCTCTGAGGTACAATGTACATCTAGTAAGCCCACTTCTTGGATCTTTATGTCATAATAACAACTTGAGTTGTGCATGATAGTTTATTACTCTAAAAATCTCTTCCATATAAATAACATTGCATATAAGTTATTTCACACATTAATGTATGAATTTTTATCTGTTATCAAATAATTCTTTTCCAATCTAATAAGCTATCTAAATGCTTATGCTAGGAGTGATCTTGTCAATCTACCTGCTGACTTCAAATGCAACCTACATGAAAATCTCTATAGTCACATGGCAGTATAAATTCTTTTTGGTAATCTGGAAAGGTAAGAACTGGACTAGACACTAGCAAATTTTTTAGTTTCGATAATACTGCTTCACAAACAGATTACCAATTAACCTTATACCTCTTTTCAATAATTGGGTTGGGGTGTGGCAATTTCAACGAATTCTGGAACGAATTTTCCATAAAAATTTGCAAGGCCTAAAAATAACTGTAGTTCTTTTACTGTGGTGAGGAAGTCCTTACAGCAGCTATTTGGCCTATTAGCTGGACCAAGTAACAAGTTTCTTACAAAATTAAATGGCATTTTCCGGCAGTAAGCGATAACCATACAGCATTTAAAAAATCAAAAAATATGTATAAACGTACTATATGTTCCTGGATACTTTTGGAGAACACAATTCTATCATCCATACAGACCACACATTTCTACAGTTTTAATCCTCTCCGTACACTCTTTAATAGTCAGTGATACCTCTCACTGATGGTACCCAATTCGCAAGTCCATAACTGTGAAATAAATACACAGAGTTCTGAAATATTTGGCATGGTGTACGCATCTGATATTGTCTTCTAGTTAAAATAGTGGTAGTCGAACCAGAGCGAATATGACTTTGTGCCATCTGGCGATTCGATTGGATGATGACAGTTGCTGCTGATGAGGGACTCTAACATGTTTCTATGATTCCATCTTGAAGTTACTGTCGTAAATTCTTCCATGGCAGGTTGTAGACGCTGTAGGACTCTATACGGCTTTTATAGACAGGTGTTTGATATGCACTGAGAATATAGTGTTGATTTATTTTACATGACATACAGTGCTCTACGAGTATCAACCATCAATATGTATTCTTCTAACGGTTTCATCATGTCGTCCTCGTCCCTCAAGAATTGCTACTTTTTCTAGTAGTGCATTCATATTGAAAGACTGTCCTGGGTTTGCTTAATTTAACATGAAATCCTTGATCAGTTGGTCTTCTATTAATATTTCTGAATTAGCTACCAAGCTACCACATGATAACTATACTATTTCTGTGATAAAGTTATCAATACAAATCGCACAACTTTGCCTCCTTCAATTTTGCATTTCATAAGACAAACTATGGCATGCAAAATATTTCATTTTATCCAGTTCTTCATTTTCAAACAAAGTTTCAACACTATGCAGAGAAATAACTGGCAGATCATCTCAAATGTCACTGACATTATCTTTCTGGTCCTTCTGGTGTGATATCCCATGAATTGTCTTTATGGGACTTTGTTGCAGTTTAGGCAGCCCACTCAATGACTCAGATGCTCCTTGAAACAGTAATGATTTTCTAGCCATAGCTCCAAGAAGAAACAGTGCAACATCTAGTTCCACTGTAAGCTGTCGACTGTAGCATGATGTTCAGCATCTGACATATAAGTGGGCTTGTTACTGTTCTAGTGTCTCCCTACTTCTCAAGGCCACATGATACTCTGCATGGAAGTACCTTTCACAGCTCGAACTCTCTTAGAACTATGTCTAGATCAGACTTAAGTTTACATGGCATATCGTAAAACATATACTATTATTAAGGGTTTTTTTAATCCTTCCCCAACGTAAAAGTTGTAAATGTGGGTCTCCAGCTTACCATACCATTTTATTAATGTATCTCCACAATACTTCGCTGCAACACTGTCCATCTTCGCAAGGCAGTGTAGCAATTCTTTCTAAAATTTCAGAAATCGTCCACTAGTGCACATATTTACATAGTCAAAGAATAATCTATAAATACTTCGAGTCGCTCACCTCTGTGGGAAGTATCATTAGCCTCCTATTCGCATGTATCTCTTGGGTTCAATTTATTTCCGTTTTTGCGTTATAAAGTAGCATATTCTTGCGTTCTAAAGTAGCCTATGTTCTTTCTCAGGTTTGAGTGGCTTGGTCATGAAAAGGTAGCTGACAGCAGACAGAATTACTTTTGCATTTAGAATATAGGCATCGATTTCAACAACCCTGAGCACGTCTACAAGATGATACATATAAGGTATCCAGCGATAAATTTACCAAAATTCAAAACTGAGGCGGGGAGGGGGGGGGGGCTGATTAGCGATTGGAAAGGTACTGGGAGCAAAAAATAAAGTGTACTAGTTTATATGTGCGGTATTCAGCTGGGATCTGAACATATCCTCTTTCATTAAAAGTGTACTAGAACAGTGGTTCATTAATACAAACAATTAAACCTTTAACAATGAGAAATAATGCAGTTAAATATAATACTTGAAATGCATTACAGTAAGATAACAATTAAAAACAACAAAGGTCACTACACATTGGAGGATCAAACTGAAATCATCAAATAATTCAGGTACTAAGCAGTTGCTAAAAATTTGTTAGTCATCCAACAGCACTGCTCATTAACAGGGTATTCAAGAACATTAGTTGACTATACTCAGCAACCGCTCAAACATCTTAAGGTCTAATGATAGTGTCTACCAGGACGAAGCCTTTAAATAATACAAATTTGCATGCAGCTTCCATGAACACGTTTCCTCAGTCATTAGACTACTTCGCCGGTAACAGCAACCAAACTTATGCCAACGGAATTACACGTCAAGGATCCTTAAAAGCATTATGACAAATACATAATTAATGGCCAGGTGACAATTTTGTAATTGATGAAGGTGCTTCATGATTTGTAGAAATTAGTAACTATTCTGGAGAATCTTAAGCTTAGATACAGAGAGCTTTACAGCGCAGTGGCCTAGCAAAAAATCAGGTTAAACTTATACTAAAGCCCGCCTCTGCATAGTGTCTCTTATATTCACTCAAACAGGATTTATAAGAAATCGGCAGCATTAATTCATCTACAAAAGTAGTACAAAAGACCAACGTAAGAAAAGCGATTAATTTCAGAGGCCAGAGGAAAATAAACAAGAGTAGCTGTAGTATATACGAACTGAATCAACTAATCCCGGTGGGCAGCTTCGGTAAGTAAACAACTGGCGAGATAATTATCACACAGGCAACTACTTTGGAAAATAACATATGGCAAGTAATGCGGACTTAATGTAATCAACTAGCCAGCTGCCCCACCAAAATAGATACCTCTTTCATAGATGTATTACAAAATAAGTGAGCAAATATTGACACTAAACGCTAACCTACTAGAATGCCAAAACCGTCGATGACTTAAAATCTGGGGTGCATTAAATGAACACGACTACCATAAAACACACTAGACACTACGTGAGGCAGATAGTCTACAGTTGACCTTAACAGTAAGAAACTTTAGCACTGTTGTAAAAAAATACTAGACACCTTCAAGAAGATTGGCAAGCATTACATAAAAGAATCAGGGCAGGTAAGCGACAGAATGGTGTCACAGAAAGCACGTCTTGCACACACAACAAGTCAGCCACACTTCTCAGTATCATGGCCATTAGACAACTAATACACGTCCGCCACAGCCGCGTATTCATGTCCAAAAAATCGGCCATAGAAGGCCAAGTGTCAAAACACAAACGAGCGGCTTTGGCTCACTACACAACGACACAAATATCAAGTAGGGTCAGTAGGAACCAGGGACAAAATTCTTGGAACAAACTTACTCCCAGCTACAAAAAGAGCCTCATCATGCTGCCGAAAATACGTGCACGCAACAATTTGCCAAGCAGACTCGCTTCCTTCAGTGATCGAATAGCTGACAGTTAAACTCACGTCGGTGTAATGGCCCCCAATGTCATTCCACGAGGCAAGCCACCACCTTCCAGCTACGTTTGACCTGTAAAATCTTCTCCTATGTGACTTTCATTTACTGACAGGGGTAGAAAAATTGTTGACTGCTTAGTGAGAGAAAAATAGTTAAATAATTTGGAAATCAGACACGCCTGCAATCTGAGGACGGTTCTCGACCGAATCGTTAGTCGCAGCACACAAAACGGATTTACGTTAGCAAGAGAGCTACGAACGGATTTTTTATTAGTGCAATATTTCATGATCACGGTTGTTTTACGATCTAGAAAAAAAGTACCTGCCTAGCTTTAGATCGATATGCGGGAGGCAGAGGGCTTCTCTGATGAGCTAACCTGGAGGAAACTGGTCGGGAAATCGGAAAGTTAAGGACTGCAAGCTCTTGAAAAGCGTAATGCGTGAGCGGCCGTTTTGACGCACTAATCCAACCAGGAAATAATATGTTCTCACTTTCCTCCTTTTACAAACTCGAAGAACCGGTAAACTCCTTCGCCTTCTCTGCAGTAAAATGTGCCACAGGACTATAATAATAATTATCTATACCGATTTCTTCACTTAAATGGTTATTATTAAATAATGAATGGACATTCTCCCCTCTACCTAAACTACATTCAACGCTCAAAATTTAAGGATACCAGAATGTGACAAAACAAGATCGGCTTTAACATATCTATTGTTTTTCTACAGAGACCGTAATATTCCATCTGGCACCGAAATTATTTACTGTAAGATTTCAGACCTAATAGAGCGCTCACGCGTCCTTGGTAAACACAGACATCCAGTTGCCCATAGTTGCTAGCAAGTAATTTCCCCATAACTAGACGATCACGATCCAATATCGGAATCCACCGCTGCTTATGCGCGTCCTCATTCATGGCCAGGCGTCCTCTGGTCTTCAAGAAACAGACCAGAGATGAACTTAGGGCAGAGAAAATCGATACTAGAAAACCAAAGACGTTGCACACGCACGGTACAATAATATCTAACACAACAGAACACACGATAATCTACCACCTCGTTGAATTTCACCACCCTTACAGTAAAGGAGACACGAAATACTATACCAAAAATAATTACACAACCAGTGATTTCTTTTCATACAGCAAACACAACTTTATATGTCCATTTCCACAAAAGGAAGAAACCACAATAGTTGCTGAACCAACTGTTTACCAGTTGTTTACGACTAGTTTCGGCTAGACGAGCAAGACAGTGGTTGCTGTTGCTTTCCTATGTTCCCTGTTTCCTTTTAAGTGGGAACGGAGCTTTTAATACACAGATGAAAAAGGGTGGAAGACAGCCTTAGTTCATCAACACCAGAAGATGCTTTATATAATTCCAAAACAACACACGTATACAACAAAATTCTTTTGATTCAATGACTGTTGTGACTTCCCTCTTTTGTGAAAATTGCACAAAAGTAAAAGAAAAACAAGTAATTCATAATAATTAGTCTTAACTCAAAATGCCAAAGCTTACAATATATCCAAACAAACCTAACACTGATACTTAACGAACAATTATCAAGGTAGTAAAGGTCAGTGATAGAGCGCAACAGGACAACCAATGAATGCCATTAACAAGAAAGGGTTAAACTTTTACTGAACGAAAAACAATAAACTAAGTTTACAACTTTACAGCGGCCTCGATATAGTTCAAAATTTTGATCTCTATTGTAATCACTTGGTACCTTCATTCGGTCGTGATGTATACATGCAGACAGTAATGACGATGAAAAATTTGTACCAAGGCTCGGATTCTAGTCCAAATCTCCTACTCAGTAGGAGAATAAGCTAACCACTACGCTACTCTGGAACAGTGGCTCTGCACAACTGCACAAACTACGCTAGCATATCCCCCTCGTCAGTCTAAATTCCCATTCACGCCTCAGTCCACATGGTATTTCCCTAAATTTGAAAAGCAGTGCGGAGACTCTGCAACGGTATTGGAGTACCACCTCAGCTTCAAACCAAACGGGGGATAATGCCTGTAACTCAGTCATAGGTGTTTAATCAAATTAAACTATATGGTTCCAGAGGACTTTTCAAGTCTCATCCACCTATGACGTATATATGTTGACAGAAGAAATGAATGAAACTTTGTACCAAGACCAGTATTCGAACCGAGTCCCAGATCATGGAACAAATTTTCAGGCACCAATTCAATCCGCATATATGCACAATGGATGTTTGAGAGTTGAAAAGGTCTCTGGAATCACATGGTTTCATCTGATTAATTTGGTCCATACAGGTGCATTCGGCTGTGGAGTAAGACTGCACTGATCGCAAACGGCACAATTTCCTTTAATGGCTGTAGCCAAAAACTAACAACACCATACTCGTGGCATGATGCATTTCCCGGGTCTACGAACTGAAGCACAGTCTACTGCTCCAGATCGTGTTGGCAGCAAGCCCCCGCCAGCCCCTACTGCCGATCCAACAGGCTGTCTCGCTGCTTCACTGCAGGACTATGCTAAGTCCAGCCAGCTGCTGTCCTTGGAAGTTGCTAGCTGTGTGCTCTTCCAGTTAGCCGTCTTTCAACTCTTGTCTGCACTGACTCTCTTCTCCGACGTCGACAGCAGCCATCCCCTTCGGCACGGAGCTGCTGCAATCCCGTGGGTCAGCCATGCTGGGACATTAACAAGGTCAGCCATCACGTCATGTCGCCCCGCCGCCGAACATGAAGGCTCATCTGCCATTGTCCACGGCCCACTGATGCTGGCTCCCCAAGCTGATGTTGTCAGTTTACTCCCGTACGACGGGCTGCAACTCAATCAGGCATCAAGGCGTTCCATGCCTCGCAATGATACTGCGAGAGGCAATTTTGCTGTTGCAGGCGCGGTCTGCTGTGGCTACAGGCAACACCAATGCTCGGGAATACGAATCGCTAATTCACGGCACAACTTGATGAGGTTTATTAGGATGATGCAGGTGCTGGGAAAGTTGATGCTTTTATAGCGTGGTGTTGGCTTAACATAAAACGTGTTCAGCAGCTAGCATTGGTATTGGATGGAGATTTTGAAGTGATGTTGGTCGTTGCAAATGAAATTCATCAGTTCTGGCATCCTTGCAGCTGGAACAAAAGAGGCAGATGAAGTTGGTGCTCGTAAATAAGTTGTAAATGGAAGGTGAGGTAAAAACTGGAACTTTAATGTGCAGAACTACGAGTATCACACTATAAGAAAGAAACGATATTCATTATTCTAATGAAGCTTTCGAAAGGGCATAATTTGTGACAATAAAATTTTTAAGCCTATTTATCCAGTAGGCCCACCATAAAAGTCTCAAAGGTAGAGAAGCAAATTTATCTGAACTGGATATTTTTTCTTATAGGTTAAGCGTGCTATTCAACAGATAGATGTTTGCCGTTGATGTTTAATTTATATATGTTTCGCTAGCGGTGTACAAGATAAACATATTTGCGTTATGCCACACATGCCTATACTCATTAAGTTTTGAGCCTTACATAAACATTCAATACAGGTAATACACTTCAACATTTAAATCACTTTTAACATGTGCAACCCTGATACCACGCAAAATATCAAACTAGCATTTCTGATGCTTTGCTGTAGTGTCACAATATCTGGAACTGCTGCTCTATACATAATATCTTTCACATACCCCCAAAGAAAGAAACCTAATAGGGTAATGTCAGGTGAGCTCGGGGTCCACGGAATTGGGCTGTCTCTGCCAATCCACCTGTTGCGGAAAGTTTGATTGAGAACGTGGTAGACTTTCAGAGCACAATGAGGGGGGAGCACGACCTTGCTGGAAGATGAGAATGTCCTACTTATCCTGCAGCTGGGGGACGGCATAATTCACCAACATGTCTAGGTAAATATATCCCCTTAAATTTACTTCAAGGATAAAAAATGGGCAACTCACTCGATCACACATTAACCTACACCACAAATTAACCTTTGGACTGTCCCCAATGTGTTCTCCTACGGAATGAGGATTTTCTGATGCCCAGATCCGGACTTTATGGCAGTTAACAGGATCACAAACGTGTAATGTAGCCTCATAGGAAAAACACAGCCCTTTGAAGAAATCATTGCCTTCATCCAAGCGGTTCAGCATGGCCACTACAAACTGTTCACGTTGTCGGCGATCTTCTGACGGTATGCCTGAACAATTTGGACCTTGTATGCATACCACATTTACTGTACTCTTTGGCACTTGAAACTCTCACGAGGCTTGTCTAATTAATTCCTATGGTGACCACGTGAATGCGGTTTGAACTGCCTGCACAGTTTCGTCCGGAACAGATGGTATGCAGCTACTTGTCCATTTCTGGATCAATTCCATTGCTTAAAAAGTTTCCATCCACGTTCTGATTAACTTCATATCAGGTGCCTTCTTTCCACAACGGAACGAACTTCCGCTGCACGTAATCGGTGATTTGATTTCTGTTAGCCTTCTCCTGGGTGAAGGGGGGAAAGGGAAGTCACTTTTACGGTATGCCTCACATAGTGATCCTTGTGCCGAAAGTTTTGAAAGAGACACAGCAGTACAGAAACTTCATGGGCTACTTCGTAGACCTGCAACAAAAAAAAGAACGGTACCATAATAAATATGATTAATATTTAATCTTGAAATTAGGGTAAACATTTATGAACATTCTTTATTTCCTATTGTGAAAAATATTTTGATCATCATGATATTAACCACTACGTAAATGGCCATCATGTGGCGATATACACAAACAAATCTCACGCAAGTTTCCTTCAAATAGTGCTTGTATAACATCTTTTCGATGTACGTAATGCTGCAATCGATGATTTGACGATGAAATTAAGATATGAATGAGGTGTAAAGGATAAGTTTCTCTCTCTACAAAAAATAAATAAATAAATAAATAAACGAAAAACCGATATGCCAACAGTCTCAGAGTATGGAATTTATGTTCCTTACTCCTGATCACAAACTGAGCGAAACAATGCAGTTGTTAAGTTATGGCATCCGCACTCGAAAGAGAGTGGATCAGATCGCCGTCCGCCATTATAATTTTAGCCCTCCATTGTTTCCCTAAATCCCCTAATGCGAATGTCGGTTTGGTTCCTGACAGTGACACATCCCATTTCCTTCCCGATCCTTCTGCAATCCGAAATTGATATCCTTCTCCAAACATCTTGTCGTTAACGGTATGTTAAACTTTCTCAGTAAATGCATGAATGATTTCAATTTCGGCGCTAAATAGTGGAGTCATCGGGCTCCGTTCTTAATATATAATTACGAGGAGTCAACATTATTGAACTCATAAACAGAAACAGAGACATTGAAATGTTGCAAATTCCTTCACCAGTCGCTCTGTTTATACTACTGTCATACTATAAAGTATTGATGAACAGGTTATTGCATTGGTCAATCGCGCAATTAATGGTATGAACTAGCCATCCAAAAACATACTGAAATCTTCGTCCAGTAAAATGTGGCAGGGTTTGTGACACCACACATAGCTTCAGTAATTTTTTTGCTAACATCTCATTGTAACCCAAAATTGAATGTAGACTTCTTTATATGCCATAGACTTCCCTCTTTCCAGCATTTGAAAAACGAAATGTTAAAAACTGATGTACTGTGAACTTACTCCATAAACACTGTGCATACCCAAAGATCTTCGTGTTGCGAGAGAAGAACGTATGTCATGGGGCTGTGTCCGATACAAAGGCGAATAAGAACTACTTTGTCCCTCCTATGAGACGGAAATGCTCCATTATCTTCTCTGTCTGATCCTGACAGCACTTAAAACTATTGCTTACTTAATATGAAGACCTAAATGCGTAGCGAAGTTAGTGGGAATGGTACGCGCCTCTTCCTCATTCCACGACTATTATATCTTTCACAAGAAAGTCTGCGAAAGTACAGCATTACTCCGTCTGTGAGTGTTTCATTCCAAACTCTCATGGTTGTATTTCGATTACTGTAGCGCGCAGCAGCAGCTGGTGCAGAATCAAGTGCATGAGGGCTACCGCAGTCCAGTGGCAAAGCAACGGAAAGGAGTTACACTGTAAATCCGGTAATTTTCCATTGACATCTAATGAATTCACCGTCCCCAGGAGAAGTAGCTGTTGCGATCCATAAATCAGTAACATTGCTTGTTCTTTGTCCAGTTTCTATGCGCGAAGTAACTACTCAATCATAACTTGAACTATAATTTACAAAGTTCAGTTGACAATAACGGCGTAGAGACCATTTAGATTCAATTTCTCCAGGAATAGCGAAACGCAGAAGAAAGACGGCAGATACAAACGAGTTCGACCTCGTTCTCGCAGGGTATTCAAGAAGTTGTTCTCCACTTACCACACGGCTACAAATAAAGAAGCTTGGCACTCCTCTATCGCTGTTGCATGTACACAAACGCCATCAAAACATTATACTACAAATGCTTTTAATCTCAAAACCTTATTAGAAACAGATCCCAAACATTCGGGTACTCCAGTAATATTCATAACATATCAATAACTGGTATTTCTCTTCATGGACCGTAGTATACAAAAAATGCTAGGAATATGTATGTGTTGTAATAACTCGATATATACCTAGATGTACGTGTAAAACAATTAACAAAGAAGTGCACATTCACTAGATATCTTCTCCCAGCTATTAGGATTGGAGGTACGTCGACACTAATGAAATCTGGAAAAATCACAGATGTATAAAGCTGAGAAGCCGTTCATTATTTATAGTGCAAATTTTCAATTTATAGGGCAACATGCGTTCCTTTGAATCTTCTAGACAGTTTCAAAGTTTGTATAGCACCGGGAAAGACCCTGGTCTAAGTACTGAATCTCTGCCTGGGACTTCTGTTACAGTGTATGTACCTCTGCAGAATGAAAAATCAGGAAATGTTCTTTAGGATGTGGCAGCTATTCACGCAAGTTACGCAAAAAAGCTTAATTTTTTAATGTGAACGACCCTTGGGAGGTAGTCGCGGACTCAAGTTTTGAGGAGCTCGCTGGGACACATGTGCTCACGTGGATAGCTTAGATAATAGGAGTTTCTTCAGTGGAAGGCAAGAGTGTTTTAATACTCGTCTGAAGTATTGATTTAATCTATCAGGAAGTTACTGCATATTTGTTTCTCTAACCATTTGCTTAGGTTTAGCTTTTACCCCTCAACGTTTTACACAACTAAAGAAAATTTTCACAACGGAAAGGAAAAGGCCTGCACCATCCAAATGCTCTGTGGAACGTCCACCGTCTGCCTGCATAACATTGCTAAAAGTATGCGAGGTGAACATGCAACGAATTACGATCTACAGTATATCTTTAAAATATGTCGTCCTCAGAGGAAAATTCTATTTCTCACGTTTCTTTGGACAACGTACTCCAGATATATAGCAAATACTCAAAAGTGGATTAGGAGAAGTAGAATAAGCACTTCAATTGAAGTACTGGGATCAAGGATATCAACATTGGCCACCTTGTGGAACAGATGCATTATGATAAAAATAATAAATATATGAGATCAACTAGAACCGGGTGAAAAATTATACAAAATTTAAGCTGTTTAGATAAATTATCTTAGTTTCAAAAAGGATGGCATTATGCCTGATGTCCGGGTGAGAGAGACAGCGATCGCTTTCTTTCATTTTATGCTATATTATCGGTCTTCATCACAACAATCCCTCGTTAACGTACTAATCCGCATCTCTTCCCATTGAAACTTCTAGTTTTTATGTAAAATCCATACCTATATTCTTAGCTTTATGGTAGACTGGTGTGCAAATTTAAGGGCAAATGTACACTACTGGCCGTTAACATTGCTACACCAAGAAGAAATACAAATGATAAACGGGTATTCATTGGACATATGATTATTTTCACGCAATTTGGGTGCATAGATCCTGAGAAAACGGTACCCAAAACAACCACCTCTGGCCGTAATACGCCTGGGCATTGAGTTAGATGGAGCTTGGATGTCGTGTACAGGTACAGCTGCCGATGCAGCTTCAACACGATACCACAGTTCATCAAGAGTAGTGACTGGCGTATTGTGACGAGACAGGTGCTCGGCCACCATTGACCAGACGCTTTCAATTGTTGAGAGATCTGGAGAATGTGCTGGCCAGGGCTGCAGTCGAACATTTTCTGTATCCATATAGGAAGTGCAAAATGGCTAAGCAGAGATGGCTAGAGGACAAATGTAAGGATGTAGAGGCCTATCTCACTAGGGGTAAGATAGATACCGCCTACAGGAAAATTAAAGAGACCTTTGGAGATAAGAGAACGACTTGTATGAATATCAAGAGCTCAGACGGAAACCCAGTTCTAAGCAAAGAAGGGAAAGCAGAAAGGTGGAAGGAGTATATAGAGGGTCTATACAAGGGCGATGTACTTGAGGACAATATTATGGAAATGGAAGAGGATGTAGATGAAGATGAAATGGGAGATACGATACTGCGTGAAGAGTTTGACAGAGCACTGAAAGACCTGAGTCGAAACAAGGCCCCAGGAGTAGACAATATTCCATTGGAACTACTGACGGCCGTGGGAGAGCCAGTCCTGACAAAACTCTACCATCTGGTGAGCAAGATGTATGAAACAGGCGAAATACCCTCAGACTTCAAGAAGAATATAATAATTCCAATCCCAAAGAAAGCAGGTGTTGACAGATGTGAAAATTACCGAACTATCAGCTTAATAAGTCACAGCTGCAAAATACTAACACGAATTCTTTACAGACGAATGGAAAAACTAGTAGAAGCCAACCTCGGGGAAGATCAGTTTGGATTCCGTAGAAACACTGGAACACGTGAGGCAATACTGACCTTACGACTTATCTTAGAAGAAAGATTAAGGAAAGGCAAACCTACGTTTCTAGCATTTGTAGACTTAGAGAAAGCTTTTGACAATGTTGACTGGAATACTCTCTTTCAAATTCTAAAGGTGGCAGGGGTAAAATACAGGGAGCGAAAGGCTATTTACAATTTGTACAGAAGCCAGATGGCAGTTATAAGAGTCGAGGGACATGAAAGGGAAGCAGTGGTTGGGAAGGGAGTAAGACAGGGTTGTAGCCTCTCCCCGATGTTGTTCAATCTGTATATTGAGCAAGCAGTAAAGGAAACAAAAGAAAAATTCGGAGTAGGTATTAAAATTCATGGAGAAGAAATAAAAACTTTGAGGTTCGCCGATGACATTGTAATTCTGTCAGAGACAGCAAAGGACTTGGAAGAGCAGTTGAATGGAATGGACAGTGTCTTGAAAGGAGGATATACGATGAACATCAACAAAAGCAAAACAAGGATAATGGAATGTAGTCTAATTAAGTCGGGTGATGCTGAGGGAATAAGATTAGGAAATGAGGCGCTTAAAGTAGTAAAGGAGTTTTGCTATTTGGGGAGCAAAATAACTGATGATGGTCGAAGTAGAGAGGATATAAAATGTAGGCTGGCAATGGCAAGGAAAGCGTTTCTGAAGAAGAGAAATTTGTTAACATCCAGTATTGATTTAAGTGTCAGGAAGTCATTTCTGAAAGTATTCGTATGGAGTGTAGCCATGTATGGAAGTGAAACATGGACGATAAATAGTTTGGACAAGAAGAGAATAGAAGCTTTCGAAATGTGGTGCTACAGAAGAATGCTGAAGATTAGATGGGTAGATCACGTAACTAATGAGGAAGTATTGAATAGGATTGGGGAGAAGAGAAGTTTGTGGCACAACTTGACCAGAAGAAGGGATCGGTTGGTAGGACATGTTCTGAGGCATCAAGGGACCACCAATTTAGTATTGGAGGGCAGCGTGGAGGGTAAAAATCGTAGAGGGAGACCAAGAGATGAATACACTAAGCAGATTCAGAAGGATGTAGGTTGCAGTAGGTACTGGGAGATGAAAAAGCTTGCACAGGATAGAGTAGCATGGAGAGCTGCATCAAACCAGTCTCAGGACTGAAGACCACAACAACAACAACATAGGCCCGTACAGGACCTGCAACAAGCGGTCGTGCATTATCCTGCTGAAATGAAGGGTTTCGCAGGGATCGAATGAAGGGTAGAGCCTTGGGTCATAACACATCTGAAATGTAACGTCCACTTTTCAAAGTTCCGTCAATGCGAACTAGAGATGACCGAGACGTGTAACCAATGGCACCCCATACCATCACGCCGGGTGATACGCCATTATGGCGATGACGAATACACGTTTCCAATGTGCGATCACCACGATGTCGTCAAACACGGATGCGACCATCATGATGCTGTAAACAGAACCTGGATTCATCCGAAAAAATGACGTTTTGCCATTCGTGCACCCAGGTTCGTCGCTGAGTACACCATCGCAGGCACTCTTGTCTGTGATGCAGCGTCAAGGGTAACCGCAGCCATGGTCTCCGACCTGATAGTCCATGCTGCTGCAAACGTCGTTGAACTGTTCATGCAGATGGTTGTTGTCTTGCAAACGTCCCCATCTGTTGACTCAGGGATGGAGACGTGACTGCACGATGCGTTACAGCCATGCGGATAAGATGCCTGTCATCTCGACTGTTAGTGATACGAGGCCGTTGGGACCCAGCAATGCGTTCCGTATTGCCCTCCTGAACCCACCGATTCCATATTCTGCTAACAGTCATTGGATCTCGACCAACGCGAGCAGCAACGTCGCGATACGATAAACGGCAATCGCGATATGCTACAATCCGGCCTTTATCGAAGTCGGAAACGTGACGGTACGCATTTCTCCTCCTTGCACAAGGCATCACAACAACGTTTCACCAGGCAACGCCGGTCAACTGCTGTTTTTGTATGAGAAATCGGTTGGAAACTTTCCTCATGTCAGCACGTTGTAGGTGTCGCCAGGCAGCAATCTTGTGTGAATGCTCTGAAAAGCTAATCATTTGCGTATTACAGCATCTTCTTCCTGTCGGTTAAATTTCGCGTCTGTATTACGTCATCTTCGTGGTGTAGCAATTTTAATTGCCAGTAGTGCAGCTTTCGCATGATGTGTCACAGTCTAGTAATTTAATTCGATGAGATTTGCACCATACATAGAAAGAACTGGTACAGCATAGTGCAGAAGGTAATTGTAACAAATAAGCAATGAGACTCTCATAAATGACAATTTCATTCACCGACAATGGTTACACTGAAGTCACTGCTATTCATGATGGTTCACTGGACATAATAAAGCAGTGTGCATGATAACCACGGAAAGGAATGAATGCTCTACTCCTCCACCTGCGCGGTTGACAGCTCCTTCTTGGTCGTTGATGCATGTGGGCGTGCTGATACACGTCTCCCCAACACAACCCACACGTGGTCGATGGGGAACGAGCAGGCGACTCCATTCGCCGAATGTCCTTTTGTTACACGAACCCTTGGACGTGCGCTGTTCGATGCGGTCGCACTTTGTCATCCATAAAAATGAAGTCAGGACCGAATGCAACATCGTGCCACTCCACACCATAACATCTGGACCACCAAAATGACCACGTTGACAATGCTGGTCGTACGCTCATACGACGAGAGGTGGAAACATGTAATTAGACCAGGAATATTACCGAGCATAATCGTTCCTGTGGGCCAGGTGTTATGGTGTGGTGAACATAATGTTGCGTTGGCGTACTGACCTTCAAATCTTTCAGTACGGTACACTAACCGATCAATACTATCGTGACACTGTACTCCTTCTCTTTACTTGTCTTTTCAAGTGTGCATAAGGCCCTGGACACATTTTTTTAAGACAATGCGCAACAGATTTGTTACATACTCCTCCAGTAGTACGTCTTATGAAACGGATATTGACATGGCGGGCTCTTTATCCGTTTTCAGTTTCAGTTGTATGGAATCTGTAGTGACAATTTATATTTCTAAATAACCGACATATGCTATCGTAAATGGGGCCCACATAATGTTGTATTGTCAAAATTGATTGTTTTTAAAGGTGATACTTCAGAATAGCGTCCCCTTCTTCAGTACGGTAATCATTTGCTCACGTAACTTGCTTCAGAATTCAAAATTTGTTTTTTAGTTTTATGGAGATAAATGTCTTTTCATATTTATCGGGATGGCATGATTGGGAATTAATAATTGCGTCAGAATTTGTAGGCTTTCTAAAACAGTAGAATTGATGCCTATTCCTACTATTCATAATAGTGAAATCCATAAAATTAACTTACTTTGATCATGTTATACTGTAAATTACAAAGATGCATGCTGCTTGGGTTTTGTGCAGTGTTATCTTTTTCGCCCATATGAAGTATTAACACAACAGCAATGTATCTTTTGTATTAAATAGTTTTTGCTTTAATTTCAGGATATGCTTCGAAAATCAATTTAATTCATGAATATATCTGCTAATTCCCAGCAGAAAAATTACCCACAGCCATACCGTCTTTTGGCAGTATACCTTATTACTGAAAAAAGGTTAAAGTTTAATGTAGTTTCAAGAAAACCTGTGTAATATTTACTTGAACTTAAAATCACTTTTAATGTCAGTAATAAAGAGTGCATGGCCTAGTTCAAAAATATTTTTAATTTTTAGAGTTTTTCGAAGTAATATACCGTCTTAAGCGATTTAACTTTTTATTTAGTTTGTAAGATGGGCAAATTAGAATATTCTGTTCACATAATTGCCTACCATGAGGCTCCATATACGAATTTGAAAGAAGATTACAATAATTTCTCATTCATGGAAAAAGAGAAAGAATATTTATATATATGCCTGCTATGAGGCTCTAACACAAATTTGAAAGTTATTAAATGACAATTTCTCATATACGCTAAAAGAGAAAGAACATCTAAGAGTGATGAATCAACAATTTCCCACGTTGAAGGCTCAACCAAAATTGTATAAACTAGGTATCCCAATTCACCCTGTTTTAAATGACATAACCACCCGACCGAGTTTCACCACTCTAGAGTTTACCAAATTAAATGTAACGACTGTGTATACTATATGTATGACAAATGGAGCATTACTTCAGTATCCGCTTCCAAGAGCGTTTCACTGGAGTAGCATGTAACAAATCTGTATTTGGACAGCATCTATTAAGGAGTGAGCACTCACTAAGTAGTATAAATGACAGTATAAAAATTCTGCATAATGCTCCAAAAAGTCTATTGTAGGATGTTTTAGAAGAAACATGAATGTATAGTTTGCACAAAAGTTTGCAACAAGAATTGTTAAACGAGCAGACCGACTTCGAAGAAGAACATTGTTGTGTCTTATTCGATGACGTTCTGCTCTTCTGTTTCACTTTTTTTACTTCGTTTTTTGCTTCTCGTTTGTAATTGTTTACGTTTTTTGCATTTCTGCAATGCAAACTATATACTAGACTTAAATCAACGTATTTTAACGAAATTCTTTTTTACAGACGCCGTTTTGAAGGCTGCTATAGCGTCGCCACGTAGCGGAACTTCATCGAACTATAGCGGCTGTATTTTCCATTACTTATTAAACACTCCTCGTATCACTAAGAAACTAATATTCACAACAGTGCCGCGTTTGCGATCTGACATCACAGAAGAGAAACTAGAAAAACGACGTAATACAAGCAAGCAACATTTTGTAGAATTTACAGTGATACGACGAACTGATGTATCATATGCTGAAGTAAATAATATAGAAAAATAGTCCAATGATGGTAACATGGGTCTGAGTCATATGGAGTTGCAAAAGTCGTTCGGCAAAAAACAGACCGCATACCCACCGGCGCGTTATTAGTACCGCCAGAGTAGAAAAACCAGCGAAATTAAATAAAAACAAGTATTTGACAGAAGCAGAATTGAGAACCGACCGAGAAAATTTTGAACACTGGACAAACGAGAATGGGAAAAACTGAATGGTGTGTCAGGCAAGAGATTGACAGGACGTTGAATAAACATCTCACAAAATCTGCATACAACAGCACGCCCTAGAGCACTATGCCCACGGCGCAGTTGAATGACCTCGGGGCGTACCGGTCCATCAAGCTTAACAAAAGTATGTAAACACTGGGGGCTAGGCTGTTATTATTTCTTTCAGAGCAATATGTGTGTGCAGAACAGAATCATCCAATTAGTGACGTGGCGAGCCGTTTACTGAGATGGATGCGAGCCGAGGATAGGGGATGCTGCCTGTGTCAATATTTAACAGTTATTCCTGGGACTGCTCGCGTATTTTTAAAATGAGTTTTAAAATTTCCATTCGTTCGTAAGTACACATGAATTGAACGTCCTTGTAAGCGATTTCTGTGTTTAGCTATGTAAACTGGAGAATAAATAGATTTTCCCTTCAAAGATACATATACAGCCTTTGTAATTTTCAAATACGTGCCCCTGACCAATCTCGCCAGTCTACTGTCATCCTCTTTACGTACGGGGAACTGTTGAAAATAACTTGCAACACGGCATGTTCTGTTCTTCTATCAATGTATTTGTCTAAGAATTATCAAATAACTCATTACCGATTTTTTTACGAAGTGTCCTGCACATGTTAACTACGGAGTATGAATGCATTTGGTTCGAGATCCCTACACACTGTATATTTTTTGGGCTATTGTGAACACAACAACCAACCCTATTTTCCACCGACTACTGCGAAACTGTATAGTAGCTGTATACCACTTTCCATTCTATAAAAAAATGGTTATATTGTCTACCTGCATACGTCGCAGCGTCACATTTCCACCAAACACGGTGAGCTGACGAACTGGGTAAGGCACTGGACTGTGAGTCAGGAGGAGTGGGGTTGAAAGCCTAGTTGAGCCACACAAGTTCAATTATTCAATGGTTTACCAGAATCAGTTTCCGTAAATAACAGGAAATATTTTTTGAAAAGTACATGGCACATTTCATTCTGTAACCCCGACCATTAAGAGCTTGTTCTCGTCGTTGACAGCTAGTTAATCCCAAATTCTTCCTTTATGGACCATAACCTATGCAGTATTAATTCTTAACATGTTCTCCTAATTCAAAAAATGGCTCTCAGCACTATGGGACTTAACATCTATGGTCATCAGTCCCCTAGAACTTATAACTACTTAAACCTAACTAACCTAAGGACGTCACACAACACCCAGCCATCACGAGGCAGAGAAGATCCCTGACCACGCCGGGAATCGAACCCGGGAACCCGGGCGTGCGAAGCGAGAACGCTACCGCAGCTCCTAATTCATTAGCGAATTCATTTCAGAATGAAATACGAATAACGACAAATTTCATGTTTTTTGGACCATAGTCAGATATTGCGTTTGTAGACTGAGCAACGCAAGAGGAAAATAACGTTAGTTGTTCTCTGTTAGTTGTCTTCTAACTTTGAAGCCTAAGGAAACTGCGACTGTTGTTATACAAATTAAAAGTGTTGTGTACATAGTTCCGCGTAGTCAGCACGTACACAACTTTCCCAATAGAGCGCGTCCCGCTAAGCACAACAGCGCAGGCGCAGCGCTCATCTGTCTCCGCTCTACGAGATGGCGCTGTCTTAGAGAGGGACCAAATTCTGCTTCCGCCGATCCGCGTATTAATATGTAACGCAGCCAGTGAGATCGCTGCTAACGTAGAACCTTTTCTCCTCACGGATCACACTCGCGCAGTGATACCTGAACGCTCGAAGTATTATAACAGGTGTACAGAACTCCGATTAGTCAATCTGCATTAGTCTATAGTCAAGTTTCAGTCTGCGCCTAATAAGATTATCATATTCCTGTAGATAGCAATAAAGAGAATTCTATAGACACTTTGTCAAGTATCAGAGATATGTGAGAATAAGATTAACGTACCAAGACCAAAGGAACTTCAGATTGTCAATTGTAAACAGTATCCAGAATCAAGTTACGTAATATCTATGATTGTTATTATTTTAATAAATGTGAAAATTAATCAAGTTCTGTTTAAAGTTGGACACCGTCAATCTGCTAATCTAAGCCTGCAAATGGCATTTCTATCGTCTGACCTAATGGCAGAACATAAACACGCCACGATAAGACCACGAGACAAATTACTGACACTCGCCTACTTCGTTAGAGGGACAAGTCAAATAATCTGATGGTGTGTGTACCGAAGGGCTTACAGTACGCACATCACAAAAAGCAATCTAAATAAATAAACAAACCCATTTACATCCATGTACACTTCCTTTTTTTATATATATAGTGTGTAGTGTGGACTGAAGAGATCATCCTTGATGACTTATTCTTCTAGGATGGGATGTAAGGATAAAAGGAAAACACTTTATTTATTACACATTCAGTTAGGCTTGGGCACGCAATGGGTCCTTTAGCCTGCTGTCTTTGGTGATGTCTATCTCCTGTGGAGGGTGAAATGTGTCAAGGCTGTTATGTGTGACTGCTTCCTCGTGTTATGACATAATGACTGTGGGGGGTGAAACGTTATTGACTTCGGTACTCGATACTTGTGCCATCTTGCAGGGTTTACCGTTCCTACCGATTCTAACTGTCGAACTTCGTCCCTAAGGGCATCGATCTTGTCAAAAATTCGTGGAGCCTTGTCATGGACCTTCTCTTGTATAGTGGTCTCGTGGAGTGCGGTGCGGATGTCGACGTTTCTTGTCCACCATGGAGCTCCTGTGATCCATCGATAGCAAATGTTTTGCAGCGCTTGGAGTTTGTTGTAGTTGGAGACGCACGTAGTTCCCCACGAGGTGGAGCCATAAAACATTGAGGGTTCCACTGTTGCCTTATACAGCTGGAGTTTAGTCTTAGGGTTGAGATCCTTACCCTTCAGGAACGGAATCAATGACCTAGCCATCTTCTGGGCTGCCGTCTTCTTGTCGTCAATATGCTGCGTAAAGAGTAATTTTTTGTCAAGGTAGACACCGAGATACTTCACCCCCGGCGACCATGGGATAAATTGGCCAGCTATTTGGAGTCCGTCGTTCAGAACTAGTTTCCTCCGTGTGAACAGAACGGCTGGCGTCTTCGTCGGGCTGATCGTTATCTTATTTTGCAGCGCCCAGCATTCCATTACAGCAAGTTGCCGTTGCATCCTAGCGATTAGCTGGTCCAAGTGTCGTCCAGTTGTCAAAAAAGCCGTATCGTCCGCATAAAAACTCGCCGTAACAAGGGGGACTGTTGGGATGTCTTTTATATATAAGTTGAAAAGCAGAGGCGAAATGACAGAGCCCTGCGGAATTACTGCGGAGATCAGTTTCATTTCGGAGTTTTTGTCGTCGACTCGGACGTACAGTTTCCTGTCCTGCAGAAAGCTGTCTATGAGTCTAATGGAACAATCCGCAATAGGGGTAGTGCGATGCAGTTACGATAAGGTTGGGCCGCCACACCTTATCGTAAGCATTTTCGATGTCAAGGAAGACACCAATCGTGAAGTGCTGCTTCTTGTATCCTTCTTGTATCCGTTCGGTGATCCGTAGAAGTTGAAGTTCGGCAGATAACTTGTCCTTGAAGCCGAATTGTTCGGGTCGTATAACATCATGCGCTGTAAGCGTGTCATGGAGCCTCTTCAACAGCACTCTCTCGAGCACCTTGCCAAGGGTCGACAAGAGGCTAATTGGCCGGTAACTGTTGGGTTCTGCCGGGTCTTTACCTGGCTTGGGTATTGGAACTACTCGAGCCGTCTTCCATGCCGTAGGAAAATATCCCTGCAGAAGGCATCTGTTGAGAATTCGGGTAAGGAGCACAGTTGGCTTCCTGGGCAACTGTTTCAAATCGGTGTTGCTTATGGAGTCTTTGCCCGGCGCATTATTCCGAGTCTTCTGGATAACTTTACGGATCTCTGCTGGTGTGGTGAGTTGTGGGCGGCTCTGCACAGGCACAGCACGAAAAGCAGTCCATTCTGCTGTAACGACGGCTTCCTGTTCTTGCAGGCGGACGTCGTTCACGGGCGTCGCTGGTGTAGACATCTGTTCTTGGTAAGTCGTAGCATACAGCTCCGCCTGGGCGAGTTCGTCATAGAGGAGGCTCGTTTAGGTGGCCGCTGGTGTTGTATGTTCTTGAATACCTGCCATTCGTTCTTGGTTCGAAGTAAGAATTCATCCATCTTATCTTCCCAGACTTGCTGTCGCCACTCGGCCACTCTCCTGTGCAGTTCTCGTGTTAAGACGTGTGTTTCTCGTCGATCGGTCGGGTTTCTATAGCGGAGCCAACGTCGCCTACTCCTGTTTCTCTGTGTCTTCAGTTCTTGGAGTAGAGGCGGGGACTCATTGAAAGCTACTACAGGGTAGACCGTGTGAGTAGTTGGCCTCCGTTTGGCTGCCTTTATCTTCTGCGTCAAAGTTTGTACCGCGATGTCGATGGCTTCCGGTGTTGAAACGTCCTGCGTCGGGTAGATATTGTTGTCAAGATATGTCCGAAATTGACCCCAGTTCAGAGTTTGTGAGGTTGGGGGCGGAAGGTTGGCCGTTGCGTGTTCCACTATGCTGATAACAGGTCCGTGGTCAGACGAAAGATCGTCGACGGTGCGGGGCTGGAGGTTCGTTTCAATATTTTTGATGATAGCAATATCGAGGACGTCTGCTTCTTGCCGATCGACGTAAGGAATCCGTGTCGGCTCTCGTGGGCCATGGACTGTGATGCCCAGTTCTTCTTCCATGGCAATCAAAGTTCGTCCACGAGGGTTCGTACGCCGGGAATCCCACGCGACGTGCTTGCTGTTAAGGTCACCTCCGAGGAAGATTTTGTCAAAATTGGTGAAGATACTCCTTAGGTCGTCTGGCACCAGGTTTTTACCGGGGCTGTTGTACGTCGCAATGAAAGTGATGTTGCCTGTCGCCGATCGAACCGTTACTGCTGTTGCCTCCAGATGGTGGAGGTGTGGTAGTGTTTCATGATGGTGCCGCAGTTCCCTTTTAAGCAGAACTGCGGTCCCTCCACCTCGTTGGCCTTGTCTGTCCGTTCTATAGACGTACATGTTACGAAATCTGAGCTCAGTTGTTGGACGAAGGTGGGTCTCCGATACAAGTCCGATGTCGATTTTGTGACCTTGTGAAAATTCAGTGAATTCTGTTTTCTTGTATTTCATTCCGTTGGCGTTCCATATACAGATTTTCAGGTTTCTCGTGGTCCCAGGGCGATCCATCTTATGGTGTTCCAAAGGCCTTCAATACACTTTCGATTAAAGAAAGTATCCCCACTAGTTGTTGCTGCACGGCGGTGAGAAGTTTCGCGACATCAGAGAGCGCTGGAGCTATAGATTCCATCAAATGAGCTGGTGAGACGTAGGTTTCCGGTTCCGGTCGGCGTGGCGATGCTGCGTGGGCGTATGAATAATGCTGGCGGTGCTGTCGAGGTGCGCGTGCTTCAGGAGGAGGCTGTGTTACTGGCTGCCGTGTCGCCGCCGGCTGTTCTTGTGGCGGTTGCTGACGGTGGGGCGGAGGGTGTGGCGTCAGGTTGGAGTTCCGTATTACACGAGTGCTCCGTTGAGAGGGCTGCGGGGAAGACCGTTGTCTGCGTTTCCTGAGAAGTTCCTGGTACTTCCGGCAGCCACGCCATGTGGCAGGATGGTCCTTTTCACAGTTAGCACATTTCGGTGGAGCCCCTCGGGGTTGAGTACATGCTGAAGATCGGTGTTGCCCTCCACATCGAACGTAGCGAGCAGGCAAGCTGCAATAATTAGCCGTATGTTCAAATCGCTGGCAGTGGCGACATTGAACAGGTCCTTCTTGTCTGTTGTAGGTTTCAATAACGACTTTAGTATACAGAAGGTATTTGCTGTCGTAAATCTTGTAGTTTTCCTTTTGGGCTGGCAACGTGACACAGTAAGCATCTTGAGGTCGTAATTCCTTCGTGTTGTCGTCTCGATTTTTAAACTGGTGGACGTTGATGACAGGAAAACCCTTCTCTATCAGTGCGTCTTTCAGTTCTTCCTCCGTAACTTTGGCAGGTAGACGTTTGACAACGACTTTGAGGTCCTTGTCCTCTGCGGCCTGATGTGTAAAAAAGTGGATGTCATTCGACACAATGAAATCGATGGCCCGCCGTTGATCTTCATAGGAGTCAAAGTGATATTTGATCCTGTCTCGTTGGTAGATGGTCTTAAGACTGCCGTCAATATTCGCTTGCAGCGCCTTGTTGAGTTCCATGTAGTTCTTGGTATGGTAAATAGTAACGGGCGGGACTTTGCGTAGTAAGTTACGTCCAGAGCCATCTGTCCCCTCTTTATCTGCTTCGAGATTGACGTCACTCGTCTGGTCCATACGTTCTGGAGCATCCGTAGTATCTTCCGTCGCAATAGCCGCATAACAGTTGGAAGTTTTCAGTTCTTCTGGACGTTGTCGCTTCCGAGAGTTGTTCTGCTTAGGAGAAGCGTTGAGTCGTTTTCTTTGGCAAACTAGTGTAAAATCGCCCTCTCCGTCGGTGGGCTGCATGGTCCAAACTTCTTCAGAGGAGACTCCCTCCACTTCGTCGTCGTCTTCTGGTGGAGAAAATTGTTCCACTTCGTCTACTTGTTCTTCAGGCTGTGAAGTAGGAACTGTACTAGTCCGGTTGTCGTATACTTCCTGACTTTGCAGAATCATGTGCTGTATTTCACGTCTTAGTTCACGTTGTTGCCGATCGTTCTGTGTTAGCTGATGTCTCTCGTCACAGAGGTTTGACGTACAGTGTCCTCCGCTCTGCATTAGCATATCGCTCGTCGTGGTCTTGTCCTCATTATCTTGCCTATCAGAAGCCGTTGTCGTTGCAGGGGTCATCGCCGTTGCATCCGTCCTGTGGGGAGCGGCCGCCGGGACGGCCGGCGGGGCAGGCCACACCGACCGGCCAGCGGCCGGCCCCGGCGCGACCGAGCCGGCTGGCTCGGACGCGCGCGTTCCGTTGCCCGCACTCTTCGGCATCGCGCGCTCAACTGTGTTCACTTCTGGGAAGGAGAACCTAGGTACAAAGAAGGTAGCTGCGAAGAAACCATGGGTAACAGAAGAAATACTTCAGTTAATTGATGAAAGGAGGAAGTAGAAACATGTTCCGGGAAAATCAGGAATACAGAAATACAAGTAGCTGAGGAGTGAAATAAATAGGAAGTGCAGGGAAGCTAAGACGAAATGGAGAAAAATCAAGACACTTTCATAGGATTTGTCGACCTGGAAAAAGCGTTCGACAATATAAAATGGTGCAAGCTTTTCGAGATTCTGAAAAAAGTAGGGGTAAGCTATAGGGAGAGACGGGTCATATACAATATGTACAACAACCAAGAGGGAATAATAAGAGTGGATGATCAAGAACGAAGTGCTCGTATTAAGAAGGGTGTAAGACAAGGCTGTAGCCTTTCGCCCCTACTCTTCAATCTGTACATCGAGGAAGCAATGACGGAAATAAAAGAAAGGTTCAGGAGTGGAATTAAAATACAAGGTGAAAGGATATCAATGATACGATTCGTTGATGACATTGCTATCCTGAGTGAAAGTGAAGAAGAATTAAATGATCTGCTGAACGGAATGAACAGTCTAATGAGTACACAGTATGGTTTGAGAGTAAATCGGAAAAAGACGAAGGTAATGAGAAGTAGTAGAAATGAGAACAGCGAAAAACTTAACATCAGGATTGATGGTCACGAAGTCAATGAAGTTAAGGAGTTCTGCTACCTAGGCAGTAAAATAACAAATGACGGACGGAGCAAAGAGGACATCAAAAGCAGACTCGCTATGGCAAAAAAGGCATTTCTGGCCAAGAGAAGTCTACTAATATCAAATACCGGCCTTAATTTGAGGAAGAAATTTCTGAGGATGTACGTCTGGAGTACTGCATTGTATGGTAGTGAAACATGGACTGTGGGAAAACCGGAACAGAAGAGAATCGAAGCATTTGAGATGTGGTGCTATAGACGAATGTTGAAAATTAGGTGGACTGATAAGGTAAGGAATGAGGAGGTTCTACGCAGAATCGGAGAGGAAAGAAATATGTGGAAAACACTGATAAGGAGAAGGGACAGGATGATAGGACATCTGCTAAGACATGAGGGAATGACTTCAATGGTACTAGAGGGAGCTGTAGAGGGCAAAAACTGTAGAGGAAGACAGAGATTGGAATACGTCAAGCTAATAATTGAGGACGTAAGTTGCAAGTGCTACTCTGAGATGAAGAGGTTAGCTCAGGAAAGGATTTCGTGGCGGGCCGCATCAAACCAGTCAGTAGACCGATAACAAAAAAAAAAAAAAAAAAGAAAAGAAAAGAGCTCTTCTGATCTGCTTAACCGATACTTTCCCATAAAATGTCGCCTAGATTGTGACACACGCTTGAGCTACCATTACATTCGCATGGCAACAGAAGTATTAAATTATGTTTGCCTATACGCTGCGTACATTCATGTACTCCATTTCATGCATTTACCGAAACCAACAACTAAGGGGAAATGCAGTCTATTTCATTAGCCAACGATGCCAAGGAAAACATCGGAAAATGAAATCATGTCTGTATGGGGATTTGAACCCCTCTACTGTAGGAGAGCGGCCTACTGCTCCTACCTAGCTCGACTGGCGATTACCAACCTCCTACCTCAAACACATTCGGTTTCTACTGAGACGACACAAACCATTAGGTCTGGTAACTTTCCTCTCAATGCAGGTGTACTAGTGAATGATTGTCCACGAACTGGTCATAATCTGTCACCAGAGCAGTGGATTTTAGTCCTGTTTCCTTACTGAATCTAAGGAAATCAAAATCTCCGATCACTATACTACAGCGAAATTATAAATCTACAAATAAATATTATGACCGTAGTACAGAAGTAATTTCTTTGTAAATAATTCTAAATGTCGTCATGTCCATCTGTAACTTTGCATCTGTATTCTGTACTATACGAGTCATGGGAGTCAGTGTAGGATCTCAGTGGTCCCTCGTAACTGACGCTGGATAGGAGGGACATATTTTTCACTCGGCTGTGAAGAATTGGGTCAGGAAGTGCGCTTGTTTATTGCAAGACAAGTACCAACTTTACTACGACGTTTGGAACACATGACACTCACAGTAACGCGTCAATTGTTATGGCTTCCAATGATGCGACACCAGAAAGAGTCCCGCCGAAAGGAAACAATGGGCACAGGAATGGCGACATATATGAGTCTCGGTTCTCCGTACAGCATCATGAGTGACGTGTCTATGTGAGGAGTCTCCAAGAGAAACGAACGTTGCCAGATTGCATTCGTCGTCCTCATAGGGTGTGATGGTACATGGTACCACTGTGTACGTCAAAGGAACATCTATGGTTCGCTCAACAGAAACCGTTACATTTATGACCTATAAAGGGCAGGGGCTATGACTGCTATTGGATATCTCCTGGACCTTATCATTCACAAGTAACGCGAGACCTTATGTTGCTCGTGTTTTCATAATTTTTGGAAATTTGTGGTAAGGTCTTATGGGATCAAATTGCTCAGGTCATCGGTCCCTAAGCTTACATACTACTCAGTGTAACTTAAACAAGCTTAAGTGAAGGACAACACACATACCCATGCCCGAAGGAGGACTCGAACCTCCGACGGGGGGAGCCGCGCGAATCATGACAAGGCGCCCAGAGACCGCTCGGCTACCCAGCGCGGCCCGTGTTTTCCTAACTGACCTGGATACAAAGGATGGTCGACTGTTGCTTCCGCGAGCAAATTCTCCAGATATCTCATCCATCGATGATGGCCAAGCGTTGCTAAGTGATGGATACACCACCACCCACCACTCACTAACATTCATGAACTCTAGCTTACAGCTGAAAGAGCATGTAATGACGTACCCGTATCCGTCATGCAAGCTCAGTCGGACATGACGCAGAGTCGGATTGACGCTGTTGTTACTACCAGAGGTGGGAGATCTCTCTATGCCATTTCCACCTGGACTGCTTTTGACAAAGTACTGTATGGAAGTTAACACGCAATAAAGAATGTCCCTGTTGAGTAAGAATTCTTGACGCCGCATTTCCGCAAACACTGGAGAACCAATACCAGAGCTTCCAGAACACACAACTGTGCATCCAGAATGGCCAGCCCTTAACATTTAAAATTCGATATTTGCGATTGTACCACATGATGATTTCTTTTACTTAACAGCAGTAATCGAGAAAAAATACTGCCCTCTCTTCGTTCCAGTTGCTGTAGCCTTAATTTTTTTAGTCCCTTCAGAAGCTCTCTCACTCCTTTCTGAATGTTTTAATAACATTTCTCTCCAAATATATATTCGTTTACAAACAAACTCCTATCATCACTCATGCGTCACGCACATCTAAATGCAACCATGGTTTACTTATTCATTTATTTATCCGTTTAAAAAGCAGACTAAGGTTTCCAGGGATTTACACAAATACCCTCCATGTTCCAGTTTCAGTAATGAAGATGATTATTATACCGTTAGAAATAATAATGGAATAGAATAAGACTGTAAGAGAAAACTGAAGATGTGTTAGGTGACGATCAGTTTGGATTTAGGAAAGGTAAAAGCACCAGAGAACCAATTCTGGGGTTGCAATTGGCAATTGAAACAAGACTAAAGAAAGATCAAGACACATTCTTAAGATCTGTCAGCCTGGAAAAAGCGTTCGACAACATCAAATGGTTGACAATGTTCCAAATTCTGAGGAAAATAGGCGTAAGCCGTAGGGAAAGACGGGTAATATACAATATGTACAAGGGCCAAGAGAGAATAACAAGTGTAAGAACGGGAACGAAGTGCTCGGATTTAAAAGGGTGTAAGACAGGGATGTAGGCTCTCGCCCCTACTGCTCAGTCTATACATCGAATAGCCAATGATGCAAATAAAAGAAGGGTGCAAGAGTGGAATTAAAACTCAAGGTGAAAGGATATCAATTATAAGACTCGCTCATGATATTGCTATCGTCAGCGAAATTGTAGACGAATTACAGGATCTACTAAATCGATGAGGGTAATGAGTACTGAATATGGGTTGCGAGTAAATAAAAAAAGACGAAAGTAATGAGAAGGAAGAGAAATTATAACATCCAAAAACTTAAAATCAGGATTAGTGATCAAGAAGTATATGAAGTTGAGGAATTCTGCTACCTAGGGAGCAAAATAACCCATGACGGACGGAGGATGGAGATCATAAAAGGCAGACTAGCACTGGAAAAAGGGCATTCCTGGCCAAGAGACTTCTCACTAGTATAGAACATAGGCCTTAATTTGAGGAAGAAATTTGTGAGAATGTGCGTTTGAAGTTCAGCATCGTATGGTAGTGAAACATGGACTGCGTGAAAACCGAGAAAGCAGAGAATCTGAGCATTCGAGATGTGGTATTACAGAAGAGTGTTGAAAATGAGGTGGACTTGTAAGATAAGTAACGAGGAGGTTCTCCAAAGAATCGGCGAGGGAAGTAGTATACGGAGAACATTGGGTATTACAGTACGCCACATTTTTGAAATATTGTTTACTGCGGTCTATTTCGGGTAGCTGAATTGATAGAATGTACATAACTAACAACATTCGTCAACGACTACTCACTAGTGATGTCACCCCTGTTCCATTTTCAGATCACTGTGCTTTACTTGTTAAGTTGAGCCTAGAAATCAGCCCGCAAAACGGCATCGTGGCCAATGGATGATAATCGTCTCTCACTTAGTTACGCTGTCAGAGTAACTTGGACCATCTGCCTACGTTTAGTTGACAATTCCAAGTCAAAGGCCGACTCGTGGACCCGAAGACGCTTGCGAACATGACTATAAACTCATGGAAGACATGAAACCAATAAAATAGAGAAAGCCATGGAATTTTACTTCGCCGTCCTTAGAGGTCTACCTAAAAATCCCACCTTACAAACGAGCACTTGCAACATATAAGGACAACTAAAGCGAAAGTCACTACCAGCAGAAGGAAACAGTTAGATGGGATGAAGATCAAATACAACGCAATATCCATAGTAGAATCCGTGACAACATCGCTTTATCACCTCATCAAACATCAAATCTGCCGCAGGCGCATATTCCAAGACCAAGTGCAAACCGGGATGGTGAAAGGAGATGTTGAACGACATACAACGACAATACCAGAGCTCTACTCCTTGAGTTACACAAGTGAAGTTTTGATACCTGTACGCACACCAACGTTAAACAGAGGAATCACAGAAGACGACAGAGAATTTGCAGCTAATTTCAGAGTGGATGAAATATTTGAATTCATTGTTAAATCATCAGCTCATAAAGCTCTAGGACTGGACGAAATCCTCAAAGCGTTCCATCACAAATGCTGGCATATTATTGGGACTACTTTCACTGCCATTTTAAATAACATAATTCGTAGCGAGACTGTGCCCAACGAGGGTAAAGGGTGCAAAATAGTTCTCGTACCATAGAATAGACTGAAAACTTAGAAAATATGCAGCCTATTACACTGCTGAACTTCGACAAGAAAACTGTCGCCAGAGCTATTAACAGCAGGGTGACCCTTTTGGCTAAAAAAGCAGTCAGTAGACATCAGGTTTTCTTCCATGGAAGGACTATAATGTCAGCTGTTCCTGAAATTACATCATTACAGAGAAGTGATCAACTTGGAGACCAAAACGGTCGCTAACACAAAATATTTATTTGGCAATATGTTGGAAGTAATACTGGACGACCTTGGAATACGCTAATTCATGGAGGACTGAAGCAAGAAAGGAAAGAGAACGATATACCTACTGCACATGTACATTTTTATTCTCACATGTTTCTTATTTAAATTATTTAAGACGTGCATTACATTGTGACTTACCTTGTATATATTACTTCTCATTTCTTAATCATGTTATCGGTCAGAAATAACTAATAATTATACCAATATTAAAACTGTAATAATAGTTATAGTAATGATGATTATAGGACTTCTTAATGTAAACGAGAGTGCGGGTACTGAAGTGATATACTACGACATAGTTAGTTCTAAGTAGTCTTCAGGTACGCTACGGTTTATATAGTCCATTATAGTAGCATTATTATTAGATTTTATTTCCCACCAGCGAGCACTGTGTTCAAGAATTAGGAATTTATTTACGTATTTGTCAGGTTTCGGTAGGACCACGCGAACCAAAAATACTTATTCATGGAACGAATTAAATGTACAGTGTATGAAATACTGATTGGAAAATTTATAAAGAAAAGAAAACCTAAATAATAAAACATCAAAAATCGCGTAAGGGGATATACGAATAAATAGTACATTGAAAAGGAACGTTCTCAAATGCTGTGAGGAACTCTTTTACAGAATGTATTTGCCAAAGGAAATCTATCTACTTGTAATTAAAGACTTGGAGTTAATCAGTCAGATTTTCTGAGTTCTTCGGGAAATATATTGAAAATAATAGCTGCTGAATATTACACACGTTTCTTTACAATGGTGAAAGAGTGATATCAACTGCAAATATTTTTCCTTTTTCCTTCTGGCATTCGGTGCCATTATTAATGAGTACCATGCAAACTGTGCTCAGATTGCAATATAGGTAGTGAAGCAAGATAATCACATACTAAGTCACATACGAATGGAAAAACTGGTAGAAGCCGACCTCGGGGAATATCAGTTTGGATTCCGTAGAAATATTGGAACACGTGAGGCAATACTGACCTTACGACTTATCTTAGAAGAAAGATTAAGGAAAGGCAAACCTACGTTTATAGCATTTGTAGACTTAGAGAAAGCTTTTGACAATGTTGACTGGAATATTCTCTTTCAAATTCTAAAGGTGGCAGGGGTAAAATACAGGGAGCGAAAGGCTATTTACAATTTGTACAGAAACCAGATGGGAGTTGTAAGAGTCGAGGGGCACGAAAGGGAAGCAGTGGTTGGGAAGGGAGTGAGACAGGGTTGTAGCCTCTCCCCGATGTCATTCAGTCTGTATATGGAGCAAGCAGTAAAGGAAACAAAAGAAAAATTCGGAATATGTATTAAAGTCCATGGAGAAGAAATGAAAACTTTGAGGTTCACCGATGACATTGTAATTCTATCAGAGACAGTAAAGGACTTGGAAGAGCAGTTGAACGGAACGGACAGTGTCTTGAAAGGAGGATATAAGATGAACATCAACAAAAGCAAATCGAGGATAATGGAATGTAGTTGAATTAAGTCGGGTGATGTTGAGGGAATTAGATTAGGAAATGAGACGCTTAAAGTAGTAAAGGAGTTTTGCTATTTGGGGAGCAAAATAACTGATGATGGTCGAAGTAGAGAGGATATAAAATGTAGACTGGCAATGGCAAGGAAAGCATTTCTTAAGAAGAGAAATTTGTTAATATCGACTATAGGTTTAAGTGTCAGGAAGTCGTTTCTGAAAGCATTTGTATGGAGTGTAGCCATGTATGGAAGTGAAACATGGACGATAAATAGTTTGGACAAGAAGAGAATAAAATCTTTCGAAATGTGGTGCTACAGAAGAATGCTGAAGATTAGATGGGTAGATCACATAACTAATGATGAAGTATTGAATAGAATTGGAGAGAAGAGGAGTTTGTGGCACAACTTGACAAAAAGAAGGGACCAGTTAGCAGGACATGTTCTGAGGGATCAAGGGATCACAAATTTAGCATTGGAGGGCAGCGTGGAGGGTAAAAATCGTAGAGGGAGACCAAGAGATGAACACACTAAGCAGCTTCAGAAGGATGTAGGTTGCAGTAAGTACTGGGAGATGAAGAAGCTTGCACAGGATAGGGTAGCATGGAGAGCTGTATCAAACCAGTCTCAGGACTGAAGACCACAACAACAGCAACAAGACAGGTAACTGAAAGAGCTTCTGGTATACAGCCCATCATCATGCTACACACGGTCTATACTACTGGCAAGGGTCGTGGACGCCTTACTTAACTACTACATTGTGCTTTTATCCATCTAGTTTCCTCATTAGCAACATGTGTTGCATCGTCGTTTATGAATGCTGGATCATAGTTGTCTGAACGATACTACAGGTACTTTTTTATGTTAACATTAGCATAATACCGTGTTTTATTTACTTCAGTCAACAGTATGGATAGATAGTGAACAGGAAAGATATATCATCTGCCTCAAATATGATCGAGTTCCGTAACAAGTATTAGAGAAAAACACTTGTTTGGATTTTTCCCACGAATATTTTTGCTATAGTACAAGACAGTATAGTAACATTTTTCTTCTTTGTTCTCGGACGCAAACTATTTCCTTGTTCGTTATGTGGTTGTATTATCGCTGATGTAGCTGTAGAAACAATGCAGCTGCTCCTTAAAATCAATTTCTGATTCTAAATAACGCAAGCAGTGTAAATTTTTGGCAAGAGAGTGTTACGAAAATACATAAAGTTGCAGTTAAATTTGAATCCACCCTTACCAAGAGAAATTTTCGAATGCGACGAGAGTTCTGTCATTCGGTAAACCTCGAAAAACTTTATTTTCTAATAAATGACATCACACAATATATTTAATAAGGCTGCGAAATCACAGCCCTCTGTCCTTTATTTAAACATTAAATGTTATTATTAAGCCAAGCGTGTGTGCTGATATTTACTGAGCTTTCCAATATATTTTTGGCAGCACGATACTGCGTGGCATCATATTGGAACACGGGCTATTCAACGTTTACACAGTCGTGTTGTCGATGTGGCTGATTGCAATCGTGTGGGCAGCTGACAGCCTCTCGTCTCTTGTCAGTAATCAGCGCTAAGAGCTGCGAAAGGTTTCCGTGAACGATTTTATGCAACATGTGTAACATGCGATGTAAATACCACTCTTGACATTATGGAGCTGCATCTATGAAATAACTTCCCTTTTATAACGTCAGCTTTCTTCTGACTGACTGGTAGGTTCTCGAAATCCGAGCTCGATTCCTAACGTTTCTGGTGGTAATTTTTGTTGTTTTAGATTACATAATATTAGGGGCTTTCACCCACCTACTTGAAATGTTTCGTTACGGTGCTTTGGCAATCGATCAGTTCAATTGGCGAAAATATCAGAAGCAAGGAAGGAAAGTTGCATTTAAATATTTTGCTGATATCATTAGAATTTGTAGCTGAACTTGGTAGGACTGGGAGAGACAATTCCTGTTTAAAAGAATCGTTCCATCACAACCTGCCTGCACCAGGATCTTCGCCACTGGGTCATATCATCAGTAACCTCTCACTACTTATATTAACTTTAATAAAAAAAATTAAAATTCGCTTATACAGCGCCGACAAACAGTATGATACACAAGGTGGCATGCAGTGGACCACTAAATTGTGCAAACACTGCGTCATTGACGCACATTTTATAAAACGGCAGGTCCTGGAAAGCTCTATGTAAGTTTTACTGTTTATTACCCTATACCTCCAACTCAACAGAGATATTTACGCAAATGTTCTTGGTGCCTGGTAAATACTTGGCTTCATATTTGTGTTGCAGTTGTTTGCTTCTTTCAGATTTCTGCAGGCTGTTACCCAAATCTGAAAACTTAAGAAGACGTATAAAATCCATTAATTTACTAAGAGACAGAAGAGACGTTTCCTGACTTCGTTCTACTTGGCTTGTAAGCAGTTCGAGTGGCAGATATACGCGGGCAATACCTTCATCTTAAAGTTTGTAGCCTTAGTAATTGAGGTAGGAAACTTGCGGGATGGTTTTACGCCAGATGATGGACATATACGTCCTGCATTAAAGTATTAAGAGCACTGCATTCTGTACCACTAATTCTTCAGAAACCACACGGCTTTAACAAAATAGCCTTTTTAGGTGCAGAACCGTGTAGCCTCAGGAATGTGTGCGTTTATGCTCTACAGTCATTTTTCTCATTCCACTACATTCTTGGTATGACTCCAGATACTGGAATAATACTCCAGAATTGATTGCACAGTTGGTTTACGTAAAACGTTTCAAGCTCCATCTGTCTGCAGCTACATAATGCGTAAACCACACATTTCTTCTTATTCATCTGTTATATCACCACAACAGTCTATGTCTACTATACACCGATAAGGTGGTGCTAACCTCCTCGACATGCACCCATCTGGAGAGATCTTCTGCACATGGAAGGGTTCTGTAAGACTGATGTGGAGCAGTCTTCTACGAACAACAGTTACTGACACAGCTCCCTCTGTTCCTTCACAGGACGTGGAATGTAGCCGTATAGTACCCTCCCACTCGCACTTCTGGTCAGGATCAAATCAAATGTGCGATAGTGTTGCTTTACCCTATGACTGCGAGAATACCCTGTGACTTCCAGACACATAGGGAAAGATAGCCAACCGTAATCAGAAACTCCCCACTATGATCGATGAGCTAGAAATATGTATAAAATCTAACTGCATCGGTGTAGGATGCTGTCTGGTTTACTTTGGTGTTGTGACTAGATTAAACAGAAATTGGGATTCATTCTGCTGTGTTATTGGCTGGCGTTGAAATTACAGAACTGGTACCATCTATCAAAGCCTCCAGATGTTCAAAATCAATTGCAAAATCATTTAGACAAGATGTCTGTATGGTACAAAATGACAATTGACTCTAAATAATGAAAAGTGTGAGATTGTCTACATAAGTTCTGAAGGAAAGCCGTTAATTTTGGGTTACTCAATATATCACTCATCTCTGATGACTGCCAATTCGACTAAATACCTAAGGATAAAAATTGCTAACACTTTAAACTGAAAAGTTCACATAGATAGTGTTGTGTGGAAGGCGAACCAAAGACCGCGTTTCATTGGCACAACACTCAGAGGATGCAATAAATGAATTAAAGAGACTACTTCGCTAGAGTATTTATGGGCAGTACAGTAATGGAAAGGAGCGTATGGCATTGTTGGTCGGTAGGCCCCATTCGGGGAAGTTCGGCAGCCAAGTGCAAGTCTAATTTCATTCGACGCCACATTGGGCGACTTGCGCGCCGGAGATGAGAATGAAATGATGATGAGGACAACACAACACCAAGTCCACGAGCGGTGAAAATCTCCAACCGTGCCGGGAATCGAACACGGGCCCACTTGCATGGAAGGCAAGTACGTTACCACCGAGCTAAGCAGGCGGACGGCTGTATAGAATCTTTACCAGATAGGGTTGACGGAAGATATCGAAAAAGTTGAAAGAAGGCAATTCTTTTCGTATAGTCGCGAAATAGGGAAGAGTTTCACGGATATGATATGTGTCGGGGTGCCAATCATTAAAACAAAGACGTTTTTCATTGAACCGAGATATTTTCGAGAAATTGCGATTACCGACTTTTTACTCCGATTTCGAAAATATATTGTTGATTCCAACTTACATAGGAAGAAACAATCAGCGTAATAAAATACGGAAAAAAAATGGTTCAAATGGCTCTGAGCACTATGCGACTTAACTTCTGAGGTCATCAGTCGCCCAGTACCTGCGACAGCAGCGGTCGCTCGGTTCTAGACTGTAGCGCCTAGAACCCAAAATACGGAAAAATTTGTGTGTTCGTTTTTCTCGCGCGCTGCCTGAGAGTGGAACAGTGCAGAAATACAGTTAATGTGCCATGCAGTTAAGGTTGAACTGTGGAACAGTCATTTAGATGCAGAAGTAGATGGCGGAAGAAGTGAAAATCCGGAGAACTGCATTAATTTATATAGTTTTCCATCTGAAGTATGTGCCTGAATGGATTTTGTCCATCCTCAGTGCAATTTCAGGATATAACGCAATTCATGTAAGAACTCAAAACAATAAATTCCATGAAATTGTACCGATCTGTTGCAAGTCAAGCCGTGTTCCAGAATCTGTTTGCACAAGAGTAAATTTTAACAAATGACTTCTTTTAACCAACTGTCAAATTTCGAAAACATTGTGTTCTAGCTAGAGGGTAGAAGCAAACATTTTCTGTCATGGGCGTGGAGTACTTTTTTGATAACCCTTCAACGAAGTTTCTAGATTTAGGCCGAGTTCGTAAGCTTACAACTATGATGTTTGAGCTATCTTTCCCGAAAAATTCAGTAATTTAGAAATTGGTCTTAGGACAACAACTTTTTTTTTTTAGCTTCAGTGTTTTCATGTACCATCCACCGGGCACACTAGAAGCAAAAAGACGATAACAAACTGGTTTCATACTTTTAGCGAGAATTTCTGGATTTACTGCGTCCCTGCTGTTGTAAAGAGGCGTCGTATTTTACCCAAACTTCTTGGAAGGCGAGGCAAGTAAGCTCAGGCTACTTGGTGAACCAATACTGCGATACCACCTGCACACGGAACATGCATTCGAACGTTGAGCGTGTTGTGTTTTCGGTGTCATAACATGGAAGAAGCACCTTGAGGCACCTTTGCGAACGTGCAGATCAATATCGAGCACGACAGGGTATTCTGAAAGTGCGTTTGAACGTTGCCGAGTGTGGTGGAAAAACACCACCCGTCTTCAGTATAGATACGAGACTCCCTATTGGCTTTCATTTGAAGACCATAAGTGCATATGTCTTTTCTAAGAGTAAGTAAATTGGGAATCTCTTGAAAACTCGTCTTTAACTGTACAATTTGTTGTAATAAAATGACAGAAAACGTTATATTGGTGGTTAAATGAAAGTATGCCATTTCAAGGTGACGGTACATTTCAAGGTGACTGTACACTAAGCATCTATAAGAAATATCCTTGGTACAGTTTGTAATAATTAAATGTAAGTTAATAACACATCTGGGTTGAATCTTTCAGTTACTTTATCAACTATTAAAGCTTTCAGGAGACTGTAAGATAGAAAGTGCGATCGTATAACAGTCATGGTCGATACAGCGCAATGGGTAGAGTTGAAGCCTTGTGAGGCATCCTATTATGTGTTGCTGGTTTGCGTCTCCCTTCCCCGAAAGTATTTTCTTTTTTTACTAGCCGACGCGTTTTCTAATAGTTTCTGATACTCTCCCACTACTATAATATTAGAGCATTCTAAAATATTCGATGTTATTAAATATAAGTTCACTCTTTCTGAGGAGCGAGTTTGTTCGATTGGCTTGATCTACAAGACAGCTTGCACAACCTTCAGTTGGATATTTTGCACTTGCTTGTTTTAATGTTGTATTTCACATTTTGTACAGGTTCTGCTGCTGAATAGCAGCATTTTACTAAAAAGTGAGAATGATGAAATAATTTTTATTTTATGTGGAGAACTGTTGTAAACTTTTATAAGCCAATATCCTTATTGACTGGACATGGTACTTTCCTTTTTGCCTCTTTGTCCATGCCTATTGAAGTTTTTATTGATGTATACTACAGACAAAATAACATGAGTTGCGTATGAACAATGGAGGAAACGTGCGTTTTAGTAGGGCTAACGTAGGAATTTTACATCCATCCATTTCGTAAACAGTGTATCTGCGAGGCAGACAAAGGCGACGACTGCCGCTGGAGCGCGCTACAACCGCGTATACAGCGTTAGAGCCCACCTACCGTATGCACAAGTCGCATGGTTTCCGAGCGTTCGCCAGCACGTTGAAGTCGGCACGCGAAACTCTCCGTGTGCCGACGACTTTATCACCGTCACGCTGCACGCGGTGCAGTGCCGTACTCTCGACAAGTGTCACGCCGCACACTTGTAACCGAGTGGCACCTGATGAGCACGAAGCGCCTTCGTCTGTTTAGTTATAGCCATCTCGACTCGCCAAACGCAGTGTAATTATGCACGAACTTGGAGCTATTTCTAACAGGAGATTTTTACTGGAAAAAGCAACCGATAGTTTGCACCGATATAAAATTTTTGTTTCGGTACATAAGTTAAAATTCAATCCAAGTATCTATCTTCATTTACGTAGAAGATACAGTCTTGAGAAATTAGATGTTTCTTTTTGAATGATCGTGTGCTATGCTGTCTGTGGCACGCACGGTGGACATAACAAACAACAAAGTAGTCGTAGTTCGACGCCGCACATTTTCTCCATTCTATGGTCCAACGACGTGCACATCTAAATCTCTACCACCAAGCACGCTTACTGTGTATGTGCGGCGAATTCTTTGAATTCATTGTTTTTCCTAATTTCAATCTCGAATGATTCGTGAAACTAACACCAGACAGTAATCCTCTGTAAGAGGTCTAATTTCTCTGGTTATCTGGCTGTGGCCATTTCGCGAGGCGTTTGTGGAAGGACACGACATGGTGGCCGGCCATCTTTGGAACGTTCTGTATCAGAAATTCAGGAATAAACTGCAGTACGATGTTGAGCAACGAAGACGGGCAAAGGAACACCCGGATCTTTGGTTTCGGGTTCTTGTCACATTCTAGTGCTGGATGTGTCTGACATCTGGTAACCGTTATGGACGAGTATAGGTTGGTCGGTATGGATGTATGGTTCAAATGGCTCTAAGCACTATGGGACTTAACATCTGAGGTCATCAGTCCCGTAGACTTAGAATTACTTAAACCTAACTAACCTAAGGACATAACACACATCCATGACCGAGACAAGATTCTAACCTGCGACCGTAGCAGCAGCGCGGTTCCCGACTGAAGCGCCTAGAACCGCTCGGCTACAACGGCCGACATGGATGTATGTCTCAAGTATGCTGTCCCACGGGTGCAGCAGGGAAGAGGTAATGATTTAAATCGCTATCATCACTGCTGAGGGAAATTTATCCAATCGGTAGTGTATCCCTAGAGTACTTCAAGAATGAATACACACTGCCCAATACGGAACACCTTCCTAGGGACGAAGGAAACAATCGAATAGAAGAGCCCTGTGGTATCTGTTGATATAAACCTGTTTGAATATCCATGACATCTGCTGAAACTGCGGTGGATCGTGAAAGGAATTTTGCTCACATCCTTGGTGACCTCAGGACGTAGCCGTCAAAAAGTGGATAGCCTTCAGAAATTACCGCTCACCTAGACCATCCTCCCGACAGCACGACCCTGCTCGCAAAATTAAAAAAAAAAAAGTTTTAAAATTTATTGACTAGGTGTTGTGAAAGTATTAAACGTATCAGCTGTAGCGGAGTACTTGAACAGATAAAGTGTCTGCGATAGCTATTGCCCGTAATTTTATCACATTATTTATTCAGAACGCCTAGCCAATAACTGTTTTTTTTCTTTTTTCAAGAAGAGGCGTTCTGCGTGGAGGATGGTCGAGGCTCAGCTTCCCAAGGCTCCACACTCATTGACAGTGGTCCTACTGATGTCATCCAGGAAATGTCAAAGTGAGGTAATTTGAAGTATAACTTTTGCATACCCCTTACAGTCTGTCGATGTTTGTTAAAGAAGTTATGAAGCATCCTTTGTTCTACTTACACAGCATCTTACAAAGAAGGACACAACTTTTTATTTACATAGGTTTAGCATTATTTTGCTGTAATATTAAATAATAAATTTTTAACTAATCTGCCTTTTGTTATACTATCACACTATCGTCTGTACAAGAAAGTATTGTTTACTGTAAATTGCAGGGAAACGTCCCTATAGAGTATCGTTACTACTCCTTTGCTTCGCTTTCTCAAATCATCACTCAAATTTATACTCAGGTGATGAGGGAGAAAACTTGTCTCGGCCCATTACTCGTCTTAGCAGAAAATGGCAATCATTTACTTGTCTCAGTAGTAAGAAAACGATCACGTGGTTGCCGTTACTAAATGACAAGAAAACCCACTGTCCCTACTGCTGTTAATAGTGCTATGGCAGGCGACGTCCTTTCCAAATGTACCAGGAAGAAGTCTAACAATTAAATAATAAATTCCACAGGGAACTACATGAAGACGAGATGTCCTTTTCGGTATGTGTAAAACGACAGCAGTCAGGACCCAAAAACCAGTGGAACGAGAGCGAAAGTAGAATACACGAAGGAGGCTGCTGAGGTGGTCATCGAAGTCCCCCACAGTGTCCACACACCGAGATAGCGTCTGCGTCACGCCATCTCCCACCCCCTGCTTCACCCTCCGGCCGCCACTTATGTAAACATGCGACACAGGTCCTTCGGCTGGCTGCGCCCCGCAGTTCCGTCTCCTGTTGTCTCAATCTCCTGCAGAGTTACTGCCTAGATGTACCGCCGCCGGTGGGCCGTCTGTTATCCCGGCCCACCTGTTGCGCTGGGTTCGCTGAATGAAGCCTGGCCGAGATAGGCAAGCTTTCTCGTTCTTTGTGTTCAGTATAATGGTTCTATGAACTGACAACAGTACACAATATAAGCAGAAATAACCGACCGCTTTCTTAAGTTAATCGGTGGTCGAGCGCTTAATAATGGTTACAGTTACTACAGCCACCTCAGGTCTTAGACATCCAAAAGAACGGTCTAAACACTGGATGGTAGGCATCACTGAATGAGTAGGATATTAAAAAAAGACGGTGTGCATGCAATGCAAATTGCTTATAACATACTACTACAATCCATCGTAAGATGTTGTTAAAGAGTGTGAGACCCAAACAATATAAAACTGACTGAGGATACTGAACATATGCAAAGAATGGATGCAGGAAAGGTGAAAACTCAGAACAGACATGGACTTGAAGACAGACACCATCTACTCCGTGAAAGCCTACTTAGAAAGTTTCAGTAATCAGTAAAAAGTCAAGAATCCATCAATATATCTCTTCCATAGGGACTACGAAGATAAAAATAGACTAATTACAAAACGCATAGGTATGTAAGTAATAATTTTTTCACGCTCGATATGTAGGCACAATAATCAGATACCTCAATACGTATTAAACTGGGATGTACCATCTGCCATACACTTAGATGTACATGTAGGTGCAGATGTAGATGTAAAATCTGGAAATTTGTGGTAAGTTTCTATGGGACCAAACTGCTGAGGTCATCGGTTGCTGTTCTTACACATTACTTAACCTCACTTAAACTAACCTAGACTAAGGACAATACACACACCCATGTCCGAGGAAAGACTCAAACCTCCGACAGGGGTAGCCGCGCGAACCGTGGTAAGACGCCTCAGACCGCGTGGCGTAGATGTGACGTTGTCGTGATTATGTATATAAATAACTTTGGTTACTTCGCTTCAAGTGATGTCATACCGAATACAAAGTCTTCTATCCAGTTCCGATAAAAGAACAATTGAAACGTTTGAGGAAGACAACTAAAAACAACTATCATTACGAATAAATCAAGCTTGGTAATGGCAGACTCAGTTCGTTTAGCTGTTAGTTTCAGTAATATAATATCAGAGAGATTCTTAGCTGCTTTTTGATGTCACTGCTTCCTGGTACTCGGTTAAAATTAACAATGATTTCCAATAAATAATTTTACCAAATTTTTTATTCATTTACACGTCGCAGAGCATATGATATTATTATACTTCACGTTACGCATATAAAAGAATGGCACTAATAGATGAATACATAAGAGTGGAAGTATCTTACATATATACGTTACGCATATAAGAGAATGGCACTAATAGATGAATACATAAGAGTGCAAGTATCTTACATATATGGTAAAATAGTCTATAACATAAACTCGATTGCTCAAACGAGACAACATTATATGGGGTTATATTCAGGAAGTCCTTCTCATTGCCTGCATATGATGTTAAAGAACGCTCCTGCACGATGTTCTGGATCGCCTGGGGTTTCTCGCTTCAGTTTGAAGATTGATCAGGTAGACTAATTTCGACTTAACTAATGCGCGAATGTGTTCCCAAGTTTGTCGCCCCCACACTGGTTGGTTTCTTCGCTGAAACTGTGCAACACGTTTCTCCAACGACAACGCTTTCCGGTTGTCACTCGCAATATGCAGCTGGACGGTGAGATGTGAGAGATGCATTGCTATCCAGCACGAGCAGCAACACGCCGTTGTCTACCAGCCGCAACGGCGGCCATTACTCTCGGAAGAATTATGTCTGCCAACGGCGGCGGAGCCTCTGCGAGCGCGTAACATTTAGGCAACGTCCGGTGGGTACTGCCACCTACTCATTGTTTGTAGTAGATAAATCTGAGTATAGAGCTGAATGTGAATGTCGTGTGACTAGGGTCTCCCGTCGGGTAGACCGTTCGCCTGGTGCAAGTCTTCCGTCAATGGGTATGAAATGATAATGATTAGGACAACACAACACTTAGTCCCTGAGCAGAGAAAATCTCCGACCCAGCCGGGAATCAAACCCGGGCCCTGAGGACTGACATTCTGTCGCGTTGACCACTCAGCTACCGGGGGCGGACACTATAGAGCTGCTAGCCATGCAGCAGCACCGAAAAGCTCTTGTCATCGATTAGTCTGTACCCGTAGGTGCTGGAGAATATAATCAAGACATTTTCTGTGGAGACTAGTTTCACCACTCTGTATTCAGGGTGAGTTTGCTAAATAGGGAAAAACTGCAGGAAACTATCCATGAGACGATAAGGAGCAAAAGTGTCACATGGACGCAAGATCAGAAATGCATTCCAAAGAATGTACAACCAGTCAATAGGGGAAATAAATTATCTTTGACATTGACCCCAGTATCAGCATCAGACTGGTGGACCATAGTTTGGGGTAACGCTGATGACCGTTTGAAGCTATCTGTATCACCTACAAAGCGTGCAGGTCTCGTTGCTAACTGATTTGCCTGCGTGGCAACAGTCTTGTCTTTGTTTCGATGCACAAGCCACCACGGTGATGGATTTTCTGACATCATCAACTCACCGATTAGGCAACCTTAACGAGCAGCAGTACTGTTAACATCACAACATGAACTATAAAGAATCCCCATTGTACGGTGGCAACAGATCATCAGCACCAGTTCAGCCTCAATTGGTGGATGGGGATTATTGGCGTCCGCTTCGTGGGACAAGTCATCCTTTCACGACGCCTCACAAGCTAGAGTATGTGCACTTCCTGCACTTCCCTGCTGAAAGATGTGCCTTTGTTTGTACCAAGGTTAATGTTACTACTATATAATGTGGTTGAGCTCACTGCCATCTTGAGTGTGGAGCTAAAACAGTAGTACAGACAGAACTTCCCCACTTGCCTGGTGTGTTCTCATGTCTGCTTTCAATCAATGAGAGATACGCCGTCAAAGATCTTCCATCTCCACCTTGAATTGGGTGCAATTTTCTTGTAACGCATTTCCACCGTGTGTCCATCTGACCTTTCTAGTTCCTTTTCCTCTCAGGTATCATTTCCTGCAGTATTTATCTTTGTCCCCATTTGGCAAAGTCGTCCTCTATCGCAGGGGTTTCCAACCTTTTAGCTCGTATGGGCCGCTTTCTGGAATAGTATTTTTGGACCACACATAATGTAAAAAAATGGTTCAAATGGCTCTGAGCACTATGGGACTTAACAGCTGTGGTCATCAGTCCCCTAGAACTTAGAACTACTTAAACCTAACTAACCTAAGGACATCACACACATCCATGCCCGAGGCAGGATTCGAACCTGCGACCGTAGCAGTCGCGCGGTTCCGGACTGCGCGCCTAGAACCGCGAGACCACCGCGGCCGGCACACATAATGTACTTAGAACTAAAAAAGATGGACCACTGACCACTCGTGTGATGGCTTCCTAAGGCCCATGTTGAGGCCCCTATTTCAGGTAGAATAATTCTTGCTGGTGTTTTATTAAAGTTAGGTAGGCCGCTTTGAACCTTGGTTTGAAGCGTACGCTGCCCCTGCGCCGCGTGTTGGACACACCTGCTATACATCGTCTTCATATTTACGAACCATGCGACCGTGTTCCCTTTTCGACTGACGGTATTCTGACGCCATTCTGAGAAGTCTGATATGGTCTTTGAAGCTGAAAGATGTGAATTTAAATCATCAGAGACCAACACTTTAAGAAAATGTGAGTTCATGCTTTTTGCAGAGCCGATACCACAACCTCAGCAGTGAGGCTGCATATTGCGAAGAAGGAAATATGAAAAAAAGTGTCGGTCACTTGCAGTTATATTAATTACGTGAACGTGCAGTAGCTGGTACTGCTCTGTCGGGATAGCCGATTTGGGAAATTTGTGAGGTGTTGGCGTTTGTTGCTGTGCGCCGTCTCGCCAGTAGCGCACCAGCCTTTCTAAGTCATTATCGATGTTAGACCAGTGGTCAACGATAGCATTCGAGAAACTCCCATAATTGTGCAGAAAGGAGCGCAGATAGCATCTTGCTATGTTATTGTCCCTAGTCCCATAACAGTACATCTACTTCTACACAGATACTCGGCAATCCACCGTACGGTGCGTGGCGGAGAGTACCCTGTACCACTTTTTTCTCATTCCCTTTCCTGTTCCATTCGCAAACAGAGCGAGGGAAAAAAGACTGTCTGTATGCCTCCGTATGAGCCCTAATTTCTCGCATCTTATCCTCGTGGTCCTTACGCTCAGTGTATTGTATGTCAGTGGCAGTGGAATCATTCTACAGTCAGGTTCAAATGCCGGTTCTGTAAATTTCCTCAATAGCGTTTCTCTAAAAGAAAGTTGTCTTCCTTTCAGGGATTCCCAGTTGAGTTCGCGAAGTATCTCCGTAACACTTACGGGTTGTTCGAATCTGCCGGTAGCAAATCTAGAAGCCCGCCTCTGAATTGTTTCGAGGTCTTCCTTCAATCCGACCTGGTCAGGATCACAAACACTCGAGCAGTAGTCAAGAATAGGTCGCACCAGCGTCCTATATGTGGTCTCCTTTACAGATGAACCACTCGTCCCTAAAATTCTCCCAATAAACCGAAGTCGATCATTCGCCTTCCCTACGACGATTCTCACATGCTCGTTCCACTTCATATCGCACTGCAACGTTATGTCCAGATATTTAAACAGCTTGACTGTGTCAAGCGGGACACTACTAATGCAGGTTTGATCTTCTTGCTCATTCGCAGTAACTCACATTTTTCCGCGTTTAGGGCTAGCTGCCATTCATCACACCAACAGGAAATTTTCTATGTCGTCTTGTATCTCCCTACAGTCACTCAACTATGATACCTTACCGCACTCCACAATATCATCAACAAACAGCTGCAGATTGCTGCCCACCCTGTCAGCCAAATCATTCATGTATATAGAGAACAACAGCGGTCTTAACACACTCCACTGGGGTATTCCTGACGATACCCTTGCCTCTGATGAACACTCTTCGTCGACAAGCTACAGGCTTCTATTATTTAAGAAATCTTCAAGCCACTCACATATCTGTGAACTTATTCCATATGCTCGTACCTTCGTTAACAGTCTGCAATGGGGCACCGTGTCAAATGCTTTCCGGAATCTAGAAATACGGAATCTGCCTATTGCCCTTCATCCATACTTCTCAGTATATAATATAAGAAAAGGGCAAGCCGAGTTTCGTCCTAGCAATGCTTTCTAAAACCATGCTGATTCGTGCACATAAGCTTCTTGGTTTCAAGAAAAATTATAATATTCTAACAGAAAATATGTTCAAGAATCCTGCGGCAGACAGAAATTATGACTATTGGTAGGTAATTTTGCGGGTCCGTCTTATATACTGCAGTCACCTGCACTTTTTTCAGTCTATTGGGACTTTGTACTGGGCGGGAGAGTAACGATAAATGCAAGCTGGATAAAGCCTTATGCCACTGAACGATATTAGCTCAGACTGAAGTAGAATAAAAAAGGTAGGTTAGACGTTTTATGGTATCTGTTCAAGTCGTTCCTATTAGACGCGCAGAGTGGATTATGAATAATACTGGCACCGTGACATTTGATTACAAGGAAAGCTCTGACTTGCAACACAGAAACACAATATTACATCCTCACTATCCTTTTATTTATGTTTTGTTTCGGTATATAAATCTTATGTATTGTCATTGGAAGTAAACAGGGCTTTGTCAAAAAGATGGCGCCGGCAGTCCGGAACCGCGGGACTGCTACGGTTGCAGTTTCGAATCCTGCCTCGGGCATGGATGTCTGTGATGGCCTTAGGTTAGTTACGTTTAAGTAGTTCTAAGTTCTATGGGACTGATGACCTAAGATGTTAAGTCCCATTGTGCTCAGAGCCATTTGAACCATTTGAACCAAAAAGATGGAAAGACGGCGAGAAAGAACCCAGATGCTAGCAAAGCCTGCAGGTAGCGCTGCTATACCTGACCACGAACGGCGCCTGTGCAGTGTCCTCAACTCGTTGCAAGTGTCAGCCGTGGTCACAACAGTTTTCTGTGTATCTGTGAGTGCATTATGTCGGAGCTATGTAATTTGAAAGTAAGCAAATTTATGACGCTCATATGGTAAGTGCTTCTGTAAGAAAAGTAGCTGAAGTGTTTGCTGTTTGATGAGACACCAAATCGAAGATTTATACCGCATACAGGGAAATCAAAACCATCACACCCTAAGTCTCAAAGCGGACGGAAGTGTGTGCTGAATGATCATGATAAACGGTCATTGAAGAGGATTTTGACGAAAAATAAGGAGACGATAGCTTCAAAGGTCGCAGCAGAAATGGATGTCGCACTTCTAAACCCTGTCCGCACCAAAACAACTCGAAGCGAGTTCATAAGCAGGGACTTGCTGTGTGAGCTGGAATTCCAAAACCCTCATCAGTTAAACAAATGCCCTTCACTGGAAGAAGTACTGGCGAAAGCTTAACACGTGGAATATGAAGCAACAGAAAAATGTCATTTGCTTGGATGAGTCACGTTGCTCACTTGTTTCCTACTTCTCACCGAGTTTACGCCTCAAGAGTGAACATGACAGGTTCGGTGAAGATTTGGGCAGCTAAATAGTGGTATTTCATGGTCCACATGATTACTCAGCAATGTCACATTACTTCCGAGGACTATGGGACCGTTTTGGCAGATCAGGTGCGTCCCATTGTACAGTGTATATTGGCCAATAATGCTGCTGTGTGCCAAGATGACAGAGTCTCTGTTCACACAACTCTAATCTTCCTGGATTGTTTTTGTGAGCACTAGGGTGAAGTGCCGCGTCTCCTCAAGCCACCACTGTCACCAGATCTCAACATTGGTGAGTCTTTGTGATCGCTATCCATCATCGTTACCTGAACTTACCGCTATTTTGCAGGAAGAATGTATAACAGTTTCTTGAATATCAGGCAGTACCTATATGTATCCAAAACGACTGGAAGCTGCCTTGAATGCCAACGGCTTTCCTACAGGCATGGTAATGTGTTGTGTTTCTGGTGTTTCTGTATTTTCGTCCACCACCTGATTATATCTATGCATGTTACAAACTTATTTTGTTGTCGTATCAACAATTTGTGATTTTGTGTGTCATGAGCATTTCTAAACATTGTCATTGGATTATGCTTGGGAAAGCAGGTAAGATATTGACAGCTGAGGAGTAACATCGTTGAGACGACGAACTCGCAGGGCAAGAGGCATTTGAAACACGTATGAGTCTGGAGAATACTAACCTTCCGAGTACATGAGTTAACTTCTCGCCTGGAATGCTACCAGAAAAATGCGTTCTACTAAAGGTGCGTAGCATGTAACATGCTGTGGTACTTGCTAAATGTTTCCATAGAGGTCTACGTAAGATAAAACATGAAGCAATGTGCTGCAGCATGGATGATGTTAGATGAGAGAGATGTGACTGTCACTTGTTTTTCAGTCGGCAGAAAGAGAGAAGTCTGTATTGTGAAGAGGATGCGAACATTTTATAGCTCCTCACATTGTAACAGTTGTGTAAATAAATCGGATTTTGAGTTAATACAAATAACGTCAAGTAAAATACAGTGCATGTCTATTTATTTGACAAACAGCTCATCTCAATGTATCGAAATATGAGTTTTTTTCATTAGGTGAAACTGTCAATAATTAGCAACTTCTATAGCGGCTGTATTCGAGACGACCATCGCAGCAGAGAGAAGAGGCGAAGTTTCGCACCGAGCGGAAAATACAACTAACAATATTTACCATTAAATTTCCTATAAAGTTTGTTTCAGATACGTTTGACAGCGTCTGTTCGGTAGCTCGCTGTAAAAGCATTTAATTAACTTCCATTTATGAGTTCACAGTTAAACGTCATAAAACATTTCCAGTTCAAAAACTCCTGTAGTAAAAGTAGAATATAATACACTGGCGACCCAACAGAGACCACATCCCGCAGTCTTCGGATAGTAAGCAAAAAGTAATGTAATTACAATACTGACTGCTGAAATGCTAATTCTATCCTATCTTTGTTCTACATATTCGACACCGAGCATACAATGATAAAAAGAGAGCGTCATCAGTAAAAAAATAATAAAATTTTAGAAACTAAAGAAAATTTTTCCAGAGACAAGTAACGGAAATTTATGGGATGTGAGTAGAACCACTGATCACAGCACACAAAACCAATTTCGCTACGATCTCCTGATCCTTAACCTGCATAAAGCCTTTTTGCAAGCAACAATATTTATGGTAGAGTTGATTTTTCATTGCAATAGTAAACGTTTTTCATATACGTAACAGTGGCAATAATGAGAAGCCATCCTGTCGCGAACGTATAACACGAGTGAAATATTCCACAACTATTGAGTTTCTGTTATATTTCAATAATTCAGTTACTGTGTGCACCTTTTAGTGTCGGTAAAAATAGAATCAAATGTCTATGAGAATATTAATACTAACGGTGGTGATCACGAAAATAATGAATCAGAATGTAACGTATTAGATAACGAAAATGACAATGCGTCCAAGAGGACGGCAATGTCACGATCGATAACAATATACAACTGAACTCAGCTGCAATGAATGGACAGAATGTTAGACCAAATGTCACATGGCTAATAGTCGATGAGGTTAATTTACAATTCTCAGTAGGAAATATATCTTTTGAAAATAATTTGGATAGAAACAGTGCAACAGAAGTTGAAAACTTTCCGAACTCAATATTGAGTGAACGGAACGTACACACACATATTCAGGCTATAAGCACATTAGACAATCATCGTACGTGTCCACCGGCCTCAGAAATTTAGATCAGTCTCAGAATCTTAGATCAAAAAGACTAGGCTCTTTCGAACTACTTCGAAAATTTGCATACTAACTTTAACATATATTTGACAGACGCAACAAATAAATTATATACGAAATTTGCTAATATGTACAATCAGCTAGACAGAAAACTTTCTAGTATGAGTGAAGATCAATGTCAAACTGCACGTCAAGTTGAGGAACTTGCAAAGGAGCAAAGTAGTTTACCATGTGCACATGGAAGCATAGTTCAAGCGGTGATAAAAAATCAAAACTATGTATCTGAAATTAACTCTCCTTGTGAAAATTTACCGGATGATATACAAAAACTCACGAAATACGTAGGATTTCTGACTTTAGGGCAAACGTTTTTGAAAACCGAGTACGAACATGTCAATAAGGACATTTAAAAATTAAATAAGAGAGTTGAGGCAGTCACCTTTGACATCGGTTCTCTTCAAGTTGAAAAGTGGATCTGGGAACAAGAAACTTGACGCGTTTGAAGAGATTATAAACGGAAAAGAACCTAAAATTCTAGCTAAAACGGATGTCAATATGAAAGCAAGAGAAGATAAGATCCGTTCCGAACTTATCAGCTTGTTCAGTGAAATAAAAGGGAAACTGAACCTACCTACTTTACCCATGCAGAATTTCCGTATTTTGACAGCTACAGGGAATAAGTCAAAAGCAATGGTGTCGGGCATATTCGGCCCAGAATCCCACTGAATGGAGTAGAATTTCCTTCAGTCATGAGTCTCGCTCCGAACTGTACCTCATTGTGTGGTTATCAATTAATGGCGTCCACATCCTGGGACCATCATCCTTCTATAGCGCCTCACAGGGACGAGAATATCTGTATTCCTCTGTATGATCCTGCCTTTCCTTGGTTGTACGAAGGGCAATGTGGCTGAATCGCTGGTACAGACAGACTTTACCCACTTGTCTGGTGTGTTCTCACGCCTGCTTTAAATCACTGAAACCTACACTGTGGATGACCAGCGAAGACATGGCTTGGAGACAGCCCCGACAGCAGTGGAATACCGACCCGATTGTCGCCCGCAATACGGCCCAACATCTAGGAGTGATGGTCTCGGGTGCCATTTCATTACATAGAAGGACCCCTTGGGTTATCATCAGCGGCACCCTTACAGCAACGTGGGACGTCACTGACATTCTATGACCCGTTTTGTTGCTTCCCGTGCCAAGTCCTTCCGGGCTTACATTTCAGCAAGATAATGACCACTCACACGTGGCGTGGGTTTCTATTGCTTGTCTTCGTGCTTGACAAACCCTACCTCGGCCAGCCAGGTCGTCGGATCTCTCCCCAACCAGCTCGACATTTTAACTGTCTAACGAGCCATTTGGACAGAATTCGGCACGATATCCCTCAGGAGAACTTCCAGTCAATGCCAAGTCCAATAATTTCTTGCGTAAGGGCCAGAGGTGGACCAATACGTTACTGCCTTGCTCAATTTGTAAACGTCCTTCTCTTGAATAAATCATCCAGTTTTTCTGAAACTGTAATAATTTGTTTGTCTGTGCATGTACGCACTACATAGTAGTTAGCGCAAAGGTAAATTCCCATGTGTTTTGGGCAGTCATTTACCCAATGCTTGTATGGCAGTATCCTATCGCTATCCAGTAAGCCACCCGAGTACCGTAAGAAAGACGAAACATAATACTTCGTTTAAACAGTAAAAGTTATGCTTTTTTTTCTTAATAACTTAGCCATACTTTCTGCTCAGAAAATTATTCATGAATATTGTTAAACGTGATACTTGACTCTATTATTCTCTCTGCTATTGTCTATCCTCTCGAAAGAGTTTTGCTGTTTTCATTATTAGGGAAATCTAATTTGTACAACTTCGCGACCAGATGCTTATTTGTCGCCTCAGTCGTCAGTTAACATGAATGAGGGAAGCCGTGTGCACCATCTGGCTTGACTCGTGGGAACTTTCGTGTGTTATCGCATTTTAACTATTTCAGTTTTTATTTCCTGAAGTGAAGATTGGAAACAATTCAGAATTTGCATGACCGGACCAGGAAAACAGCCGAAAAATCACACTTCAGGCTAGGCAAGCAGATCGACCTATGGCTAGAGCATCTTCCCTTCTCGAAAGCTTATGTGGATCGCACTGAGCTATTCGAACAGGTCAGTCGTGACACTTTTCTGATAAAAAAATTCAATATCTTTTTGAAACCGAACGTAGTTAAATAGTTTCCTCACAAAGACTTAAGTATATCAAAATAAGATAGCGTACATAGACAGCAAAAGGCACTACTGAAAGCTGAAAATTGTGTGAAAGATAGTGAGCTTTCTCTTGTAAAGTTAACTTATTTCAAAGTACCGCCACTTACAAAAACTTTACGGGTTATGTTTGTATGTGAGCATCTGTTCTATTTTTGTCCGGTTTCGTCAGTTTTGAACTGATGATAACCTGCTTTGTACCTGTCTTCCTGTCGTTGTTGCTTGGAATAATGCACTAGTGAGATTCTTGTAGGTAAACATTACGTCTGGAAGGATAAAATTATATGATAATTATGTTGGTTTTTTTTTTTTTATTGTGAGCGGGTGTGCCAGTTTCATGGACAGTCGCTGATGAAAGGCTTATGGCACTTGAGTTGTAAATTGTAGGTAGGTCTTATTACGGTCCATGTTTCAACGAGTCATATTCAAGACAAATTCATGACATTCCTCATCATGGACTTGCAGTACTGTATCTGCTTGCTTTTCGGAAGTGATTACGGTACTGCACGCCAATTTTTCTTTATTTTAATCTGTTGCAGTACGATATATATGACGAACTGCTTTAACGATATCACTACTTTCATAGCAGCATGACCACTGACATCTTGAATGTGACCAAGTCTAGGAAATGGTGACAAAAAGTAGCCTAAAGCTCTCACTCAGCTTTTCTTTTGACTTCACTCCTTATCAGATCCACTAGATAACTCATAAAACGCGGTCGGGCTAACCGACCGGACGCAGGTGATACAGAGTAAAATAACTGTTCACACAGGCGGAAACTTTTTGACACATTGCCCCTTTGAAGCTGAACGCTGTGACATTGCGAGCCATCGGCTCTGCCAAGTGACTTGGAGTGCAGACAGGAACTCTTGGAGAGCTAAAACCTGGGACAGATGAGACTCACGTAAAGAACTTTGGCGTCACGCAGTGCTTCAGGCACCCGAACAGGTCGTAGGGTTGATAATGCAGGCAAACACGTGTGCTACGGAATGTCGAGAAACTACTCAATAGCTGCATATAAGAAGAGCAACAGGCTTCTTCACACATTCATTTAGTAAGTGTCATAAAGACTCTCATCCAAATCCAGTAGCAGAGGCAACAAGCGAGACGTTGTGCATCACATTGTGGTTTACTGCAAAAATTTTGAGAGCATAGTAAGAGTCAACCAATACATCGCTTTTTCCTACGAATATTTCGTGAAAAGACCCGTAAGGAAAATTAAGATTCGAGCTGACACAGAGCACCATTAGCTATTGAAAAAGGAAAGGGGAACGTGACTATGATACGCAAAGTATTCTCCACTACACAGCGTAAGGTGGCTTTCGGAGAATAGATGTAAATGTAGGACAGAAGGAAAACCATCGATCGACATGTAGTACAATTAACAAAATCTCATAATTCTAAAGCTAGTAAAAATCATTTGTGATTACCTATAAAATGACTGAGTAGACTAATGACTAATAAAAGCAGTTCAGTCAATTGAAGATTGATGACCATGTAGTACATAAATTTCAAAATTATCGCCGCGCGGTTAGAGGCGCCTTGTCACGGATTCCGCTGCCTCTCCCTCCGGGGGCGAGTCCTCACCCAGGCCTGGGTATGTGCGTTGTTCTTAACATCAGTTAGTTTAAGTAGTGTGTGAGTCTAGGGACCGATGAACACAGCAGTTTGGTCCCTCGGGAATTCACACACATATTACATCAAAATTACCTGGAAATGCCAATGGGAAAAATATCAACTGGTTGTGTCATATCCACTGTCTGATCAAAAGTATCCGGACACCTATTAGCAGATTTTAATACTGGTTGTGTCCGCTCTTCGCCTTTATGACAGCTTGAACCCTGCCAGGGATGCTTTCATTGAGGTGTCTGAATATATGTGGAGAAGTGGTAGCCCATTCTCCCATAATAGCCTAATAGCCGAAACCAGAGGTGGTGTGATACTGACCGCTGAGGTCTGGAGCGACGTCAACGTTCAGACTCATCCCAGAGGAGTTTCACTGATTTAAGTTCAAGTCTCTGTGCAAGCCAGTCCATTTCAAAAATTTAATTGTTCACAAAGCATTGGCTGCCACTGTCATGCTGATACAAAAAGTCATCGCATCCGAACTGTTCTTCTACAGTAGGCAGTACACAGTGCTGTGCCATGTGTTCAAGTCTTTCCGCATTTAGCGTTTCCTTAAGCGCAATAAGGAGAACCCTTCCTAACCACTGAAAACACCCCCATACCGTCAGCCAGTTCCTCCGTGCTTCATTGTTGGCACTACACATGTGGCAGGCAACATTCTCCAGACATTCGCCAGTCCCTTACCCTTCCATCGGATTGGCACAAAATAGAACCAGATTTATCACTCCAAATCAGTCGATTTCAACGGCGTCGCTCTTTAAATTCTAAATCGCCACATAGCACTGAATGCAGAAATGTGTGGTTGGTCGTCCAGTGTACGTCATTCTTTTTAACTCCTTACACACGGCCACTGTGCCAGTTGGATTGCTGATAGCGCTTTGGACCTCACGAGTGAGTCCTTCCGCTGATTTCATGTGATTTTTTACAAGCGCACTCTGCAATGCTAGACGGTCCCTTCCGTCATTACATGAGGTCAGGCTGGTCTCGGTTTACCTGTGGTGGTACATTCGCGTTTCTCCTTCACATCACATCACCAACACTCGATCTGAGCAGTTTCAGAAGATTTGAAATGTCCCTGATGAATTTGTTACTCAGTTGACGTCCAACGACAAGTGCAGATTTGAGGTCACTGAACTCTCCTTACCCATTCTGCTGTTACTGCTTCTCTACTAACAAGGGGAGGTCCCAGTGGTGGGATCGACTTTTTGAAACCAAATTTACGGGGATGTAGGTTAAGCTCCCTTGTGTCACACCCTGCAGCCATTCATCCTGGTGGGACCTCGTTTGTGAGTAACTTACGAGAAAAATTTTGAATTTTAAGTTTACATCTCCATCTACGTTATTACTCTGCCATACACAATTATGTGCCTGACCGAGGGTTCAATGAACCACCTTCAAGCTCTCTCTCTACCGTTCCACTCTCGAAAGGCGCGCGGGAAAAGCGAGCACTTATTTTTTTCTGTACGAGCCCTGATTTCTCTTATTTTATCGTGATGATCATTTCTCCCTGTGTAGGTGGGTGCCAACAGAATGTTTTCGCAATCGGAGGAGAAAACTGGTGATTTAAAATTGATGAGAAGATCCCGTCGCAACGAAAAACGCCTTTGTTTTAATTATTGCCACTCCAATTCACGTATCACGTCTATAGCACTATCTCCCCTATTTCGCGATAATACAAAACGAAACGCCCTTCTTTGAACTTTTTCGATGTCGTCCGTCAGTCCCACCTGCTGCGGGTCCCACACCGCACAGCAATACTCCAAAATAGGGCGGACAAGTGTAGAGTAAGCAGTCTCCTTAGCAGATCTGTTGCACCTCCTATGTGTTCTGCCAATGAATCGTAGTCTTTGGTTTGCTCTATCCATAACATCAGCTACGTGCTAATTCCAATTTAGGTTAATTGTAATACTTAAGTATTTAGTTGAATTTAGAGCCTTCAGATTTGTGTTAATTATCACGTAATCGATCTTTAGTGGATTTCGTTTAGTACTCATGTGAATAACTTCACATTTTCTTTATTCAGAGTCAGTGTGCCACTTTTCGCACCATACAGATATCTTAACTAAATCGTTTTGCAATTAGTTTTGGTCATATGACGACCTTACAAGACGGTAAATGACAGCATCATCTGCCAATAATCTAAGAGGGCTACTCAGATTGTCTCCTATGTCGTTAATATATATCAGGAACAACAGAGGGCCTATAACACTTCCTTGGGGAACGCCGTATATTACTTCTGTTTTGCCCGATGACTTTCCGTCTGCTACTACGGACTGTGACCTTTCTGACAGGAAATCACGAATCCAGTAACACAACTGAGCTGATATTCCATAGGCACGCAGTTTTGTTAGAAGATGCTTGTGAGGAACGGTGTCGAAAGCCCTGTGGAAATCTAAAAATATGGAATCAATTTGACATCCCCCGCCGATAGCACTCATTACTTTATGAGTATAAAGAACTAGTTGTGTTTCACAAGAACGATATTTTCTGAATCCGTACTATGTGTTAATAAATCGTTTTCTCCGAATTACTTCATAATGTTCAAATATAGTATATGTTCCAAAACCCTACTGCAAATCGATGTTAGTTCAAATGGCTCAAATGGATCTGAGTACTATGGGACTTAACTTCTGAGGTCATCAGTCCCCTAGAACGTAGAACAACTTAAACCTAACTAACCTAAGGACATTACACACATCCACGCCCGAGGCAGGATTCGAACCTGCGACCATTGCAGCAGCGCGGTTCCAGACTGTAGCGCCTAGAACCGCTCGGCCACTCCGGCCGGCTCGACGTTAGTGATATGGGCCTGTAATTCAGCTGATTACTCCTACTTCCCTTTTTGGGTATTGGTGTGATTTGAGCAAATTTCCAGTCTTTGGGTACGGGTCTTTCTGTGAGCAAGCGGTTATATATAATTGCTAAATATGGAGATATTGTATCAGCACACTCTGAGAGGACCCTGACTGGTATACAATTTGAACCGGAGGCTTTGCCTTTATTAAGTGATTTAAGCGGCTTTGCTACGCCAAGAATATCTACCTCTAAGTTTCTGATCTTGGTAATTGTTCTTGATTGGAATTCAGGAATATTTACTTCATCTTCTTTGGTGAAGGAGTTTCGGTTCAAAAATGGTTCAAATGGCTCTGAGCACTATGGGACTTAACATCTATGGTCATCACTTCCCTAGAACTTAGAACTACTTAAACCTAACTAACCTAAGGACATCACACAACACCCAGTCATCACGAGGCAGAGAAAATCCCTGACCCCGCCGGGAATCGAACCCGGGAACCCGGGCGTGGCTAGCGAGAACGCTACCGCACGGCCACGAGCTGCGGACGAAGGAGTTTTGGAAAACCGTGTTTAATAACTCTGCTTTAGTGGCACTGTCATCAGTGACTTCATCGTTATCGCGCAGTGAAGGTATTGATTGCGTCTTGCCACTGGGGTGCTTTTTGTATGACCAGAATCTCTTTGGGTTTTCTGCCAGAATACGAGACAGAGTTTCATTGTGGAAACTATTAAAAGCCTTTGGCATTAAAGCACGCGTTATATTTCGAACTTCTGCAAAACATTGCCCATCTTAGGGATTTTATGTTCTTTTAAATTTGGTATGCTTTTTTCGTTGCTTCTGCAACAGCGATCTCACCCGTTTTGTGTACCATGGGGAATCAGTACTATCATTTATTAATTTATGTGGTATATGTCTCTCAATTGCCGTCGATACTATCTCTTTGAAACCATTTCACATCGTTTACGTGATCAGATCGGAAAGAGTGGAGATTGCCTCTTAAAATGGCGTTAAGAGCATTTTTATCAGATTTTTTAAAATAAATGTACTTTGCGTTTCTTTTTGATGGTTGTGGGTGTTACGGTATTCAGCCTAGCAGCAGCTGCCTTGTGGTCGCTAATCCATGTATTCGTCACGATATTCCCTATTTGTTCAGGATTATTTGTTGCTAAGAGGTTAAGTATGCTTTCGCAACCATTTACGCTTCGAATGGGCTCATGAACTAATTGTTCAAGATAATTTTCTGTGAAAGCATTCAGTACGATTTCGGATGACGTTTTATGCCTGCCGCCGGCTTAAACGTATAATTTTTCCAGCATATAGAGGGTAGATTTATGTCGCCACCGACTATAATTGTATGAGTAGGGTCCCTACTTGTAATGAGACTCAGGTTTTCTTTATGTTCAGCAACTATATCATCTGAGTCGGGGGTCGGTAAAATGATCCAATTAATAGTTTAGTCCGATTTTCAAGTATAACCTCTACCCATACTATTCCGCAGGAATTATCTAATTCAATTTCGCTACAAGGCAAACTACCTCTGACAGCAATAAATACTCCATCACCAACTGTATTTAATCTATTCTTTCTGAACACCGTTAGATCGTTTGAAAAAATTTCGGCTGAACTTATTTCCGGCTTTAGCCAGCTTTCCGTATCTACAACTACTTTAGCTTCAGAGTTTTTCTTTAGGGCTTGGAACTCTGGTTCTTTCCCAACACAGCTACGACAATTTACAACTACAATAGCGATCGTTTCTACAAATACCTTACTGAGTTTTATCTGCCCCTTTTAGATGGACGCCCTTTCTGTGGTTTCCTGAGACCCTCTAATCTAAAAAAAAAGCGCCCAGTTCCTTCCACACAGCACCCGCTACCCGTTAGCCGCTTCCTGTGTCTAATGGACTCCTTACCTATTAAGCGGAACCCGGAAACCCACCACCCGATGGCGCATATCAAGGAATCTGCAGCCTACATGGTCACAAAACCGCCTGAGCCTCTGAGTCAGACTCTTGACTCTGCACCAAAGGACCACAGTCGGTTCCGTCGATGATTCTGCAGATGGTGAGCTCCGCCTTAATCCCGCCAGCAAACTGGCAGTCTTTGCCAATTCCGCTAGTCGCCTGAAACCAGAGAGGATCTCCTCCGATCCAAAGTGACGCATGTCATTGGTACTGACATGGGCCACCACCTGCAGTTGGCTGCACCCTGTACTTTTCCTGGCATCCGGAAGCACCCTTTCCACATCCGAAATGACTCCCCCCGGAATGCACACGGAGTGCACACTGGCTTCCTTCCCGTCCTTGGCAGGGGCCCCATTACGCGCCTAACGTTGGTGTTCCCAACTACCAGTAAACACACCCTCTGTGAATGCCCAGACCTTGCGGGCCGATAAGCTTCTTTTGGCACAGGGTGGACGACTGCATCCAGCTCAGAAACTTCGTCAGACGCAGATAACGCCGGAAACCTTTACGTCAAATGAACTGGGCCAGTTGGAAAGTCTTTCTCTGCCTGCCAGATGTTAGAATGATCTCCCAATCGACCACGGGTGAGGGGTCAACCTCACTGCAGGCAGTACCCGGGGCGGCCGCAGCAGTGGACCGATCGGGGGACAAGTGGGTCGTGCTCGACGTCTCTCGCATCTCCGCGTCCGACCCCCCATAGTGATGCCCCTTGGCAGCAGCCTCAAGCTGTGTGACGGAAGTCGACATTTCCTGGAGCTGTGAGCAAAGGGTAACTAACTCATCTCGCATCTGTACACAGCAATCACAGTGCGTCTCCATTTCTGAAGTCGCTCCTGTTTGAAACCCTTAAAAATATGTAATAAACGAACGGTGTACTCACCTTGTTAGCAGCAGGAACTCGAGCGGCTCTGTCACTGACTGTCTAACCGACATTGAGCTGTTCTAAGCAAAACAAACAACAGCCTTTGCGATACGAGAGTCGATACAAGAGTCGATACTTACGGCGGTACAGTACGCTACACTGTTATTAAAATAAAAGTTTGTTCCTAGTAAGCACTCAAACACGCAAGAAGTTACAAAAATATATTATTAACTACAAAGGTAACCGAAAATAAGTCGCTGCTGTTTGAAGCTCGTAAAAATATGTAATAAATGAAATGGTGTACTCGCCTTATTAGCAGCAGGAACTCGAACAGCTTGGCACTGATGGTCTACTCGACACTGAGCTCAATAACGCTAAAAATGTCATATTGCAAAATGTGGTTACATGATGTAATGGATAAGATAATAGCTCCACATAGAAAAGGTTGTGGGCTCGAATATCACGTCTAGTAAATTGTTTTTTTTTTTATTGTCTTCAAATCTTTACCGAAATGATGTTGAACATTACTTTTATTCAAATTTTATTTCTACACCTTTATCACATTATTTTAATCACCATATAATATATTTTTATTTGTTTCATTTTTTATTTATATCATAATTTTTCCAATCGGAATTTTTGTGAATATGAATTTCATTATATTTATCTATTATAATATTCAGTTATTTAAAAATTCCACTCTATCATTTAAAAAGCAAAAGACAAATCCAAATAATCTCTTTACATTGACTGTGCAGTGGTGTGAAAATGTATTTTTCGTTATCAGATGTGCAATTTTTTGCTTGGTAATCTCATACATAAATTTAAAGTATAACCTAAATCTTATTACACTATGGAAAAAGTAACGCAGAGGAAGATTTAAATGAAAGAATAGTTTGTAAGCATAACGAAATTAAAATAAAATGAGAAACAGATATAATGTATGCAGTAATGTGGATGAAATAACAGGTGATAAAACAAAAGAAATTAAATTGAAATTAATATGTAAACTTAATTAATAACTCATGAACAAAGATTTCAAGTGGAAAAGAATAATAGGTGCGAGTGAATGAATAAATTGATATTATTAAAATGATGTGAAAAAGGAACGGAAATAAAAAATTACATTTAAATAAATTAATTGAATAAAAATAATGCTGAAAATCATTTCGATAAAGATTTAAAAATCAGTAAGTATTAATTGGAGCTGGCGAGATTCGAACTCGCAGCCACCCGCTTGAGGTGCTATCATCCTATTGCACCACGCAGTCAGACTACTCGATGGAACGTCTTAAACATTACTGAGTGATACACAAAATTCTGAAATTTTATTTCGTCAATCACTCACAAACGAGGACCCACCAGGCTGAATAGCTATGGTGTGTGATATCTAGAATCTTAACCTACATAAACATATAGATGGTTTCAAAAAATCGATCACAGCGCTTGGGACCTCTTCTAGTAAGAACTCAACACTCCTCGCCCCCTGTTCTACTGGCGTGAGGGTGCCGGGATACTTTTGAACAGACAGAGTAATAGCCACTTCGGAATGCTGTCATACCACATCTTTGTCACTGAAATAATAATTTACTATTGCCGGTGAACTACGTAACATTATAAATTTGCTGCAATTAATTACACTGTGTGTAATTAACCGTGTGCACGCTACAATACACGAGCACGTGTTAAAAGTAAAACAAATACACATTCCACGTTTTCTATACAGTGGTTACCGACAAAGTTCTTTCTCTATTAATTAGCGTAATTACATATTTTCAGTGTAATGTGTACGTGATACAATAATTTAAGAATCATCAAGTAAAATATAACAGTTTGTGCTACAGTTTGTGAAAATGTATTTTTTCTGGGTAGTCTCGTTGTGTTGGAGGAGGAGGAGATTAGTGTTTAACGACCCGTCGACAACGAGGTCATTAGAGACGAAGTGCAAGTTCTGGTGAGGGAAGGATGGGGAAGGAAATCGGCCGTGCCCTTTCAAAGGAACCATCCCGGCATTTGCCTGAAGCGATTTAGGGAAATCACGGAAAACCTAAATCAGGATGGTCGGAGACGGGATTGAACCGTCGTCCTCCCGAATGCGAGTCCAGTGTGCTAACCACTGCGCCACCTCGCTCGGTCGTTGTGTTGAATCATGAGGAAATGGGGTTTAAATCTAATTACGTTGCTTCGAAATAAATAGTGACTAGTTTACTTACATGTTTGTTACCAGTTTAATCAAAAGGAGAAAGTGTAATGAACAATAAAACTTTGAGAAATTTTCAATTGTGATAGACACCTGGACCCCATTTCGAGGGAACGCTTCCTATAGTGTAAATCCTGGCATTAAGAATTTTCGATTGTGAAGTCTAATTATGTCCGCATAATCCTGCGAACTTACTTGGAAACTTTAACTCTTTTTACAAGTTATTGTTACATATTTTCATGTCACTTGGGAACTTAAACTATTTCGAGGAACCTGTATTTCCATTGTTAGCCATTTACGCGTAGTAAATGCAAATTAGTGAGTTTCACTAATCAAGAAGTTTGTGAAATTCTTTTGCTGAAATAAATTTTGAACTTAATGAATCTAGATCTTGCGTTAGCGGGCGTTTTTAAAGCTTCACTCTTAACTGTACTGTGGACACACTGTGATGAGCCGTTTGGTGGATAAGAGCTACAGAAAAGTATCGGGGCAGACTACAGAAGTAAAGACGTAACGAGTGTAGTTAATGGTCGCATCCAATAATAAATTCGCAAAGCGCTTCACGGACTGTAAGTTAAGTCGTCGGTTTGTATAATAGTTGATACTACTCGAGAGCCGTCGAACTGGTTTTCTCGTAATTCAGCATAGACATCAGGATTTCTTTAAGGGCTTTATGGTCCATGGAGAAAATAAATTTCACACGAAACACAATTTTTTTTAGCACTTACCTGGGTGAATGGTCTGAAAAGGGTGACTGTCTTAGTAGCATGGTCTAAGGGTTCATCAGACCCTTTACCTTCGATTGAAAGAGTGACACTCAAGCCATGCTCCCGTCGACGAAGCCCTACCTAAGTTCGATGTAAGTGAATGTTCTCTAAATAAGTATTCTAAAGCTTGAAATTAAATAGCCTCTGCTATCTTTACTGAAAAACCAAAAACCAGACGTCTGATCCAAACATGTTCTGAGCCTCAGGTGAAGCTGCCACTAACAACGCTAGACACGATAAAGTTTCGTATAAGAATTTTTTTTATCTTAAAACTTCCATTAATAGAAATCTGTTACCCTCTGACTTCTTATGGTTCAATAACAGGTAAACTGTTTTTGTTCTATTGATTTTGTTTATTTCTAACTAGTTTTAGACTTATTGGGGAATGATTTTCTTGTTTTGCTACAATTGTTAGATTACAAGTTTCTATTGAAGAAATGAAATTTCTATACAAATAACACATTTTTTTAAAAAACTTAATAGGTGCTGCATTTTGAAAAACGTTTTGAGGCTGGGATACGAAACCATGACGTTCCATATGCAAAGCTGAGCACAATCTTATCATCTCTATATCAGAATTTATTCTTCAGAAATTACATCTAGGCATAACATCATATTCTTCTGGCGCTATGATGATGATCTGAATATTTCCGGTATTTCAATGGATGGGCGTGTCTGACTCGAGCGATATTTCTTCGACGAAGGGAAGAAAAGCTCGCACAACAGCTCAGTAAATCACGACCAGGTGATGGAATGGTGAGGTACGACGACGATGTATCGCGCCACTCAGACACTACAGAGCTGTGGCGGCTCGACGTACGCTTTCCGCAACCGCAGGACAGGTGGCGCCAGCCACGAGGGCGACCTGCTGTGGCGTGCCCACAGTAGCGTTGTGGCGATCGACGGCGAGCTCTTGTGTGTTGATTTGCTCGGCAAGTGATTTGTCGCTTGGGAGGCATGCTGTAGTAGATTCTGCTGCTGTTTTTGTCTCCAAGGAACGTGTCTGAGGTGAAGAACCGGTGACGCGGGTCCTCCTTGACGGCGGAAAGTTCAACTATTGCTGCATTTGTGTTGTGGGTGAGGATTGAAGTTATTATCAAACCTTTTCCCCCAAGTCCACCCTCACCCGACGCATCCACCAGAATCTCCACCAGCACCGCCTCCTTCCCTCTACCCAATGTGGCCATCCTTCTCTGCTGATGACCTTCTACTTTACCTCACTCTCCTCCTCTCTGATCAACTCAACTCCCGTTGCTGCGCCATCTTCCTCTCCCTCGACCTTGAACTTGGCTTGTATGGCAATCCGGTCTCCTCTTCAAGCTCTAATCGCCTCCTTCCTTTCCCACCATCCTTCTTATGTCAACATCCACAAAACAGATTCCTACGCCTTCCACCCCTCCACCAGTGTGCCCCAGGATTCCATCCTCTCCCCTCTTCTCGCCCTTCTTTACACGGAGGGCATGCCTCCACCTTCAACCCAGTAAGCTGGTGACACTGCCTTTCTTGCCCTCACTCCCACACTGCAACGCTCCGAGCACCTTCTCCAATCCCATCTTGACCGGTTCACCACTTGGTGTAACCAGTGGCTGCTCAAGGTCAATCCTTCCAAGACCCAGGCGATCATTGTAGGCAACATCACCCCTTCCTTCCGTCTCCTCTATTTCTATCGTACTGTCTATGGCCGTCCTATCAACCTTACATCCACCCTCAAGTACCTTGGCGTCACCCTTGACCGTCGCCTCTCCTGGACCCCCCCCCCCCCTATCTCCAGATGATCCAAGCCAAGGCACGCTCCACCACTCTGCTGTCTCAAGCTCCTTTCAGGCCACACATGCGGTCTGGAACCCTCCACCATCCTCCACACCTACAAATCCCTCATCCGCCCTATCCTCTGCTATGCCTACCCTGCCTGGATCTCCACCCCTCCCACCTTCTACAAAACCCTTCAAATCCTGGAACACTATGCACTCCACCTCGCCTATCGCATCCGCCTCCCTTCCCCCACACGGATCCTCTACGACTTAATTCCTTTCCCACACCTCCTCCTTTTCCTTGGACTAATACGGATCCTTAACACCTCCTGCAAACTTGATCACCCTTACCCAATTGTCTCTCCCATCCTTTCCCACCCCCGTCTGGTGCCATGCCTGTACTCCTGCATCCCACCTGCTCTCCATCTTGCCACATTCCATACCCTTGTCCAAGGTGGCTTCTGCCAACTCCCCCTCCCTGATGATGCCCTCGTCCCCTCTATCTACCCCTCCTACCAACTTTGATCCTCCCCTTCTTCCTCCTCTGTTTTCTTCCACGGCACCCTCTTTCTCTTCTCTCCCTCCTCACTTCCTCTGTCCCTCCCCTCCCCCCCTCCCCCCTTATCGGGCTTCCACACACCCCCTACCCTCTCCCCTCCCCTTCCTTTTTCTCTCCCACTGGCATCAACCTCCTCCCCTTCTCCCTCCTAACCTCATCTCTTCCCTCTGGCAGGCCCCCGGCTTTTTTGTGTGAAGAGTGCGTCTTCGTGCGCCAGCGATCGTTGCGCGCAGTGCTCGTGTTTATCGTTCTGTCAGTGGATCTGTATCTCTCCGTCCGAGCTCCTCCATTCACGTGTGGCATTCTGTATTCCCCGTTGTGTGCAGTGTTGAACATTTTTTTATCCGAACAGTGCGTCAGTGCTTGACTTCGTTTGTTTTACTATGTTTGTCTCCCGTTTTTGTCCTCCGTATATGTTTGTTTTTCTGTATTCCTGTTGTACTGTATGTCTTTTCTATGGCCGAAGAGCGGCATAAATAGGCCGTTGCCACCCTCCCTTGTTTGTAAGGTATGAAAATGACAATAAGGAAAAAAAATTCCCCCAAGAAGGTATGTTGTGACCTTATATGGCAGTTATAGTGGGCCTGTGTAATGGGTGTGTTACACGCCAGTTGGCAATTTAGTTGTATGTGATAGATTGGTTGCTGTAGCGGTCGGTACCACGGGCATGCCACCGCCGTCCATTTATGTTTGCGCTGTGGTAAGTACGTTCAGAGTTGGCCAAACGCTGGGACCGCTCCTCGGCCAATGTTTCGGCGGTACGGTTTCCTCGTGGCAGTCCAGCCGTATGGGATTGGTATGTGGCGTGACAGCTTGTTCCTGTGATACTCCTGTTTCCTGCTCGCCGCATTCATACCTGAGTTACCTTGTGTTTCTCTAACCAATAGGCACTACTACAAAATTATATTGCCTTTCCCTTGGAGGCTACTTAGTCTTCCTTTATTTAGATCATTCTTGGTACTTGAGTGCCGTTATTAAATGTTATTTGTGTTTTAGAGCTGTCTCACTCCAGTAGGCTTGGTTTAACTTTATCTGCTTTGAACTATTCCGATGGGGCTCCAATCCATATAGACGGTTTCGTAATTTCATGGCTGAAGGCGTCTGCGTCTGATTATTCAGGGTTGAAAACGTTGTAAACATTGCATTTTGCTTAGCTTAGGGAGTTGTTAGTTTCTAGGAATTTAAATTAAATGCCCGCCCTGTGAATTCTTACTATTTAATATTAGCTGCAATTTGCATGAAAATTCTGTGAGACGACGCAGCCGTCTGCATGCACCTTTAGTAACTTAACTTATGTCTTGACCACACATTTATTTTTCATCAACCATACGCATTTTCAAAGGCTACAAAAATACAACACAAAACTGGTATCATACGATAAGAAGAAAACATGATCATTTCACCATTGATCAGAGGCACATTATAACGTTTAGAACACGGATTCCTAGCTTACCAGTGCTACGCCAGTCGAATAAAAACATTAGATACATTGTATCACGTCAACATTCTCGAGCACGAGACAAGTGCAAACTACTACCAAGTGAAAATTTGGGAAGCCAAGTGGAGTACACCCCTAGGCGGCGCTGGGTACGTGGTACAAGCTGCAGTTTGTTTCCGTTCATAGTGACAATTTTCATCGTTACAACGTATAAAATGATTTCATCAGTCAATATGGGAATTACTCACAATGATTTACAAAAGATATTACTTTACAAAACAGCGTGTTACAGTTTTATTCGTCTACTACAATCGAAGAGCGCGCTGATTGTCCAGTTGTGTGTTAACAAACAAATCCTTTGTTTTATTTACAACTTACACACATAAGTTACAACCACGAGTAGAAGTTCATAAAAATTTAATATAAGTTAAAATTATATAGATCACTAGTGGGTTGTAAGGGAATTGATTAAAGTTGGCACACTTAAGATACCATACATAAGATCTTCTGTGGTTGTATGACCATAAAATTGTTTTCTGTGAACAAAAAATATTGTATTATCGCAATTAAGGGAAGGGGGAGTGGTCAAAGGTACACAATATTAATCTTAACATATTAAAACCTCCTGTAAAACAGTTTGTAATATTGTGACTACAAATGTTTATAAAATGACAGCTTAATTAAAATAATGCGAAAGCGTTGTGAAACATCTGTATTAGCGTTGTTGTCAACAGTTTTTCAACTTGTGCCATACAGCGCGAGACACTGAGTAGCCGCATATGAATACCCTGTAGGCGTACTTAAGATAACGTACATAAGCTCTCATATGGTTGTATGACCCTCTAGTAATCTATATAATTTTAACTATTATTAAATATTTACGAACGTTTACTGACACTAGTAATTTATGTGCTGTCAGTTGTAAATAAAACAAAGGATTTGTTTGTCAACAGACAGTTGGCCTAGCGCCAATCAGCGCTTTCTTCCAGTGTATTAAATCTGTGACACATTGTATTGTAAATTAATATCTTTTATAAAACGTTGTAAATTATTCCAATACTGACTGATGAAATCATTTCCTTCGTTGTAAACATGAAAACTGTAAACAGAAACAAATCGCAGCGTGTACCACGTACCCAGCGCTTCCTAGCGGTGTAGTCCACTTGGCTTCCAAAATTTTCACTTGGTAGCAGTTTCACTTGTCTCGTGCTCGAGAATATTGACACGATATGAAGTATCTAATGTTTTTATACGACTGACATAGCATTGGTAAGCTAGGAATCCATATTCAAGTCGTTGTAATATGTCTCTTATCAATGGTGAAATGTATCATATTTTCTTATAGTATGATACCAGTTTTGTGTTGTATTTTTGTAGCCTTTGAAAAAGAGTGTGGTTGATGAAAAATAAAAGTGTCGTCAAGACATAAGTAAAGTTATTAAGAGTATTTAGTATTAAATTGGCTGATTATTCATTATCTTAAAATGTCTTTAAAATTGAATTTAACAAGATAGGAATTGTGTAAGGAAGTTTGTGCTGAAAATTTAAACTGGTGGCCCGCTCTACAGATTCTGATTATTGGTCGGCCTATTTACTCATTATTTTAAAATTTCTGTAAAACTGAATTTAACAGATTCGGAAATGTGTAAGAAACTTTGTGCCATAAATTTAACCTGGTGACCCATTCCCTAGTTTCTCACAGTTTAACTTTTGTCCGCGATGATTATTCATTTTTGGAATATGTAAAATTTAGAATTATGTTAAGAACTTCCTCTTGTTGGAAATTTAACCTGAACGCCCGTTTCACATATTTCTTGGTTTTTTATTAACTGGTTTTATTGTATGTTTGTGGTTCTAAATCTTAAGATTGTTTGCGTAAATCATATATGACCTGAGGAATTGAAAACGCTGAAAGGTTTTGGAAATAAAGTTGAATTTTGGGTCCAATTTCCCGACTTTGTTTTTTCTTAAATTTGTTTAAGGGGCTGCTGAGCCTCAGCAACTATTATCGCCCTGAATATTTGAAAGGATTCTAATCATCAATGTTTAAATAATTCGTTTATTTTATTCTATATTTTCAACAACGGCGTAATCCTGCATATTCCCCTTTGATTTATAATGTTTGATGAGGATTTCTTTGTCCTTGACTGTAGTGTCGTGGTTATCGATACTGCCGGAGCCGGCGGCTCAATGAATATTTCTGCGGGCGACGCGAGCGACGATTTGAACCACCATTAGGATAACCTGATCAATGAACAACATCCAGACCGCCGACTAATGAAGACCGCCAAGACGGTGTTATAAGCGGCGGGCACCTGGGCACCTTCTTCTAGTTCGAGATTAGTTCCGTGTTGCTAGTTGGTGCCGAATGGTACACGGAGTTGGAATGAAATTTTCTCTCTGCAGCGGAGTGTGCAGTGATATGAACCTTCCTGGTTGGTTGAAACTGTGTGCCGGACCGAGACTCGTTCAAATGGTTCAAATAGCTCTAAGCACTATCGGACTTAGCATCTGCGGTCATCAGTCCCCTAGACTTAGAACTACTTAAACCTAACTAACCTAAGGACATCACACACACCCATGCCCGAGGCAGGATTCGAACCTGCGACCGTAGCAGCAGCACGGTTTCGGACTGAAGCGCCTAGAACCTCTCGGCCACAACTGCCGGCGACCGAGACTCGAACTTATGCCCTTGGCCCCTCACGGGAAAGTGCTCTACCAGCTGAGCTACGCAAGCACGACTCACGATCGTCTTCACAGCTTTAGAGAGCTTTATAGAGCACTCGACCGCGAAAGGCAAAGCCATCTAGTTCGAGTCTAGAACCGGAATACAGTTTTAATCTGCCAAGAAGTTTCGTTACATGGAGCAATGGATAGATAGTTCTGCCAGCAAATATTCAGTGTACATAGACGCACGCCCCTGTTGGACCTCTGCTTATAGCTATCCACGGCTGCCACAACTTGTCAACAATTGGGTTGGGTTGTTTTGGGGGAGGAGACCAAACAGCGAGGTCATCGGTCTCATCGGATTAGGGAAGGATAGGGAAGGAAGTCAGCCGTGCCCTTGCAAAGGAACCATCCCTGCATTTGCCTGGAGTGATTTAGGGAAATCACGGAAAATCTAAATCAGGATGGTCGGACGCGGGATTGAACCGTCGTCCACCCGAATGCGAGTCCAGTGTGCTAACCATTGGCCACATCGCTCGGTTTGTCAACAAAGCAGCAGTTCTTCAGCAACTAGTTGGGCAAAATATATTTATTTGAAGTGCACATGTGTGGACTAAATTTTTTCTTGCCTGTCCAAAATCCTACGGGACGACAAATCCCTTTGGCCACCTTCCACCCAGTTATCATTACCAACGAAGGCATAAGATTTGGCACCTCGGAACATAATGGTTATCGAATCGTATCATAACATTGATAACTGTGAAACGTACCATACAGTCTATTAGCCATTTACAAATTACAGTTTTTAGCTAGGATAAAACGTTTCTTCTGGCTCTAACACCATGTGTATCTTTATGTTGGATGAGTTTATTCTCTGTATTTTCTCGGCCTTTGTGTGTCACCGATAGGTTGTAAAAACACATTTCGCGCACCCAAAGGGTAATCACTAGAGTGATGGCAACGTTCTCTTCGAGGAGCGCTAATGAGAAAATTTAGAGAAGCGGCATTTGAGGCTGACAGCAGAACGATTCTACTACCATCAACGTACATTTCACGTAAGGACCAGATGGTAAGATTAGAGGGATTAAGGCTCCTAAGGAAGCATACCGACGGTCGTTTTTCCCTCGTTCTATTTAGGAGTGGAGCGAGGAAGGAAATGACTAGTAATGGTACTAGCTACCCTCCAACACGTGCCACGCGACATGTTGCAGACTATGTAAGTAGATGTAGTCAGCAAATAGTTTTTTGTGATTTGGTTACTGGACGCGAAATATACACTCCTGGAAATTGAAATAAGAACACCGTGAATTCATTGTCCCAGGAAGGGGAAACTTTATTGACACATTCCTGGGGTCAGATACATCACATGATCACACTGACAGAACCACAGGCACATAGACACAGGCAACAGAGCATGCACAATGTCGGCACTAGTACAGTGTATATCCACCTTTCGCAGCAATGCAGGCTGCTATTCTCCCATGGAGGCGATCGTAGAGATGCTGGATGTAGTCCTGTGGAACGGCTTGCCATGCCATTTCCACCTGGCGCTTCAGTTGGACCAGCGTTCGTGCTGGACGTGCAGACCGCGTGAGATGGCGCTTCATCCAGTCCCAAACATGCTCAATGGGGGACAGATCCGGAGATCTTGCTGGCCAGGGTAGTTGACTTACACCTTCTAGAGCACGTTGGGTGGCACGGGATACATGCGGACGTGCATTGTCCTGTTGGAACAGCAAGTTCCCTTGCCGGTCTAGGAATGGTAGAACGATGGGTTCGATGACGGTTTGGATGTACCGTGCACTATTCAGTGTCCCCTCGACGATCACCAGTGGTGTACGGCCAGTGTAGGAGATCGCTCCCCACACCATGATGCCGGGTGTTGGCCCTGTGTGCCTCGGTCGTATGCAGTCCTGATTGTGGCGCTCACCTGCACGGCGCCAAACACGCATACGACCATCAATGGCACCAAGGCAGAAGCGACTCTCATCGCTGAAGACGACACGTCTCCATTCGTCCCTCCATTCACGCCTGTCGCGACACCACTGGAGGCGGGCTGCACGATGTTGGGGCGTGAGCGGAAGACGGCCTAACGGTGTGCAGGACCGTAGCCCAGCTTCATGGAGACGGTTGCGAATGGTCCTCTCCGATACCGCAGGAGCAACAGTGTCCCTAATTTGCTAGGAAGTGGCGGTGCGGTCCCCTACGGCACTGCGTAGGATCCTACGGTCTTGGCGTGCATCCGTGCATCGCTGCGGTCCGGTCCCAGGTCGACGGGCACGTGCACCTTCCGCCGACCACTGGCGACAACATCGATGTACTGTGGAGACCTCACGCCCCACGTGTTGAGCAATTCGGCGGTACGTCCACCCGGCCTCCCGCATGCCCACTATACGCCCTCGCTCAAAGTCCGTCAACTGCACATACGGTTCACGTCCACGCTGTCGCGGCCTGCTACCAGTGTTAAAGACTGCGATGGAGCTCCGTATGCCACGGCAAACTGGCTGAAACTGACGGCGGCGGTGCACAAATGCTGCGCATCTAGCGCCATTCGACGGCCAACACCGCGGTTCCTGGTGTGTCCGCTGTGCCGTGCGTGTGATCATTGCTTGTACAGCCCTCTCGCAGTGTCCGGAGCAAGTATGGTGGGTCTGACACACTGGTGTCAATGTGTTCTTTTTTCCATTTCCAGGAGTGTATTTCATTTAGTTTTTCCTTTGTTGCCATTTTCTCATTAGCTACCTTGTACAAAGAAGCCTTAACTCCACTGGCGTAGACAGTAAGGTGCATCCGAGCGAGGAGGCGCAGTACTGGTATTCGGGAAGACAGTTATTGAAACTCCGTCCGACCATCCACATTTAGGTTCCTCTTGACTTGGTTAAATTTTTTATGGCGAATTCCGAGAGACAGTTTCTTTGAAAGGGCACCGCCTATTTCCTTCGCCATTTCCCTAATCCGATCTTGTGCTCCGTCTCCAATGGCGTCTTCATCAGCGATACGGCATACTCCAATATTCCTACCTTTTTTGTAAAATGTTTGTTGTTCCAAATGTTTTAATTTAAGTTGCTATACGAAGTTGCGCAGGAGATTGTGACGATTACGTAAGCTCTAAGCAGTCTTATACAATGTGATTCCGTAATCATATTACTAACTTTCAAGGATGATGCAGAAGGCCAAATGTACCAGTTTGAGGTAAGAGACCCTAGGCCGGGAACAAACAAGTAGAAAGGCATAAGCGGAAATCCACTCAAGTTCTGCCTTAACCTCTCGCAGCGCTCAAACTAAGGGCCCAAACTTCCCAACCCTAATCATGATGTCGAAAATTCCCCCTGGATACTCCCCGATACCTTCAGATAATTCGCCCTGTTGATGGACTAGTAGTGGCGCACGTAACAAGATGATGTCAGAGACCGAAAACGCTACGTTCACGGTACAGTAATAACGAATTATATTTTCCTGCACAAGTTTCGTATGTTGATTCACTTGTAACACTTATTCAAATTGGCGTCACGCAGTGTCTATGCAGGCGTGGCACCGTCATACGTTGTTCTGTCGTACCGGTTGTAACATCCCCGGTGTCGTTTGAACGGTGTTGAAAGCAGCGACTTTGTTTGCCAGGAGATCCTCTCCAGTCTCGGCAGTCGTCACGTACACTTTTCACATGGCACCACAAGAAGAAATCAAGTGGGGTGGGATTAGGTGAAAGCGCTGACAGTGGAACATGACCTCGTCTGCCTACCCACTTTTTAGGGTCTATCTGTTACAGCTGTTCACGAACCCTCAGCCCGAAATAAAGTGGGTCTCCATCATGTTGGAATCACATCAGCCGACAAATAACAAATGGGATATACTTTTGAATGCATTATGGGAATCAGCAGTGATCAATGTCTTGTAAATAATTACTATTAAAAACAGTCTTGATCACGATTTATTTTATAACTAAACTAGTTGTGATTCTCCAACAGAAAGGGGTTCCCACTCAATGGTCTGAAGATGACCACAGTAGTGGTCGAAACCGGTCTCCTTATAAAATAAATCGTGATCAAGACTGTTTTTAATAGTAATTAAATGGGATATATTCCAGGAACTTGGGCAGAATGATAAACACTACGTGCTCTGGAGAATTTAAGCGAGGAGGAAGAAAAATGGGGCCTAATACATATTCTTTAACTATGCCTGCCCAAATGTCGACTGATAATCTGAGCTGATGGCTCTTCACAACTGTAGCATAGCGAGTCTTATTGGCCCAAACACGACTACTGCGACTATTTAGCATTCCGTCTCTAGCTAAACAGGCTTCACTCGTGAAAAGTGCATACTTAAGAAAGTGAGGATCGACTATTAAGGCACTGTAAGAAGCATTGGCTGAAAACGACACGACATCCGAAATCAGCTGGAGCCAAAGCATGCGCTTTTTGTGGATGGTAGTGGCGTAGCTGTATTTCCCGCAATACTCGTCCCACAGCACTATGCGAAACATTCATTTCACCTGCAACTGATCCATGACTGCAGGCATCTCATCTACACGAGCAAGCACTGCATCTTCTACAAAGTCAGTGTAGTTCGTCCTCCTCGATCATAGCACTGTGGTACCTGTTGCCCTGTTTCACTTAACGATTGGAGCAGCCTTCCGAACACGGTTGAACCAGACGTCGTGTTCGCAGATATTTGGTTATGTGCAACTTTTCCGCTTTTTTGCTGCTTCCATTCGCTTTCCCATAGACGAAAATCACGTATGCGAGTTCTGTCACGAGGTACAACTCCATTTGGTTTGGGCTGATCAACGTTAGTACTTCAGCTTGCAAACACGAACTGGAGTCTACTACACTACAGACATTGTACACCAGTCTTCTCATATCAGTATACAGGACACCACCTGCATTTGACTAGTTGAGTTGTTATACCACCGTCTACGCTTAAGTACCCGTCGGGATTGCCTACACTACAATTTTAGCAACAACAATACCGATATATTTATTTCTCTGTCAGGAGTATCAGAACGATTTGCGCTTATAATTGTCGTCTCAGCTGTTTCCAGACTAGGGCTCTTACCTCAGATGATACCTTTACCTTTCTCCATCATCCTTGAAATTTTGTAAAGAAATAAAATTGTATTAATGTTTTATTAGGTCGCTGAAATCAGCAGATCTGTTGATTGCGGCGACATAATAAAGCATCGAGGTAAGACGTGCTGAGTGTGTCCAAAATATTGTCTCATTTAAGGTTTGGATTTTGTCATAGTTCATTACATGGCGCTTTAGACTTGTCGCCGGAACGTTTCCAAATTCACTAATAGCATCGGTAAGCCAGGATGTTATAGTCTTTGATTCGATTACTAGACCAGCGAAAAACTTTTGTGACAGTTAAACTGCAAAATTTGAAGTTGCTTGAAATATGTGCGCCTGGGCAAAAAAAAAAAAAAAAAAAAAAAAAAAAAAAAAAAAAAAAAAAAAAAAGTAATATTCGTAGAATTATGGATGATCCCATGGCAATATCGGGATTGTGATCTGTTATGTGGGATTTGTACGTCGAACGTAACTGGAAACAGTCCAGACAGGATGAAAGTCTCTGTCTAGCAATCGGATTTGCCCCAAGCGTGAAATCAATGTACAAATAACGAACTCATTTCGGGGCTGCCTTTCGACGTTCCGAGTGAAGCACAGCATGATTAGAGCCGCCATCCTGCTGAAATAATTGGTGCCACGTAACGCTAATTATTTTTGCTTAATGATGGCGTAAGCGCCGATATTTCAGTAGTAAAAATAGAACCTTTAACAGTCATAAGCAAAATATGACGTTCATCCGGCAATAAAACAAGCTGTGAACCCATTTTAAGTTAAGTTCATAATAATGAACATCGCTGCAGAAACTCTAAGATAACGTGACGACGGATTTGCACTGCGGGCGGCATAATGGTTGCTGATACTTCGTTTAGTATTCTGCACGTCTATCGCCAGTTTCGAAGCTCCTTTATACGTAGATTTGATGTGCCACTAGCCATATTATTAGCCAGTGACGTGTGAGAGTGTCCCCGCCTCTGGCGTGAATGATGGATGAATAGAGTCGACAGGTTACTATTAGCGTTAGTAGAATACGTGGTGGAAGGTGTACTAGTAAGGATAACTTGGCGGGGAGCAGTATGAATGAATCTTACTTGAGGCAAAATGTGGTGAAGGATGAATGCGATGAGGCTTTCTTCATCATGATGGTGCACGGGATGAAGTCCTTGCAGGTATCTCAGCTGACGTAGGAGTTTTCATATATGAATTTGTGGAAACGTTAGTTTATTGGCTGCGTCAGTTGGGAGTGGTGTGGAGGACTGTGAAGAGGGTGGCGTTGCGATCACTTCCACCCGGTTTGAGAACATGTGCGGAGGTGCGCCCAATGAAATTGGATGAAGCGAAGATGACATTGGAGGCGTGGCATTCGAGAATTTTAGGAAAGAGTGGTTCACCTGCAAAGGAGACCGCATATAGGACCCTGGTGTGACCTATTCTTGAGTACTACTCGAGTGTTTGGGATTCACAGCAGGTCGGATTGGAGGAAGACCTCGAGGCAATACGGAGTCGGGCGGCTAGATTTGTTACCGATGGATTTGAACAACATATAAGTGTTACGGAGATGCTTCGGAAACTCAAACGGGAATCACTGGAGGGAAGGCGACGTTCTTTTCGAGAAACACTGTTGAGAAAGTTTAGAGAACCGGCATTTGAAGCTGATTGCCGAACGATTCTACTGTCGCCAACATACATTACGCTTATGGAGCGCGAAGATGAGATATTAGATATTAAGGCTCATACGGACGTATATATATAGTCTTTTTTCCCTCGCTCTATATGCGAGTAGAACAGAAATGGAAATGACAATTAATGGTTCAGGGTACTCTCGCAACGCTCCGTGCGGTGGCTTGCGGAGTTCAGAGAGCCCTGCTGTTCTTGTAAGATGTAGTAAACCTACGCCACCGCAGGCGAGAGGTTATGAATACTAAGGTCTGCAGCAATAACATAGCTGAGAATCTCTGGCTGATGTGAGTGATGAATTAGAAAATGACCTTGAATATTTTACACAATACTGGGCTGAAGTAGGTCCATGGTGAAGCGTCTTTCCAGCTTCTTTGTCGTAATAAAGTTTTAACGGAAAATGATAAACATCGCCGATAGTTCTATGCCATAATAGGTCTACCGATTGCAGTGGGCGAGTATCGGACTGGTCGCCAGTAGGATTAGCCGTCTGTTACTGGGAATAGTAATTTACTCAAAATTCAGTACAAATGATGGAAGTGATAAATATCACAATACAGATCTCATCGGTGTCCTGTAAATAACACAAAGTGGGCGAATACAGCAACATTGATGTGATGAAGTTGTAGTCTTCACTGTTGACCACACAGTTATCACCGCAGTTGCTTTCACACACATCATCACCGTTCCATTAGCTCTCTTCTTCAGGCCAATGAACAACTCATGTCGCTCATCGCAGCATTAATATATTGTAACTGTGACCAGGACGGTAGCGGGAGCCGGCCACGGTGGCCGTGCGGTTCTAGGCGCTCCAGTCCGGAGCCGCGCTGCTGCTACGGTCGCAGGTTCGAATCCTGCCTCGGGCATGGGTGTGTGTGATGTCCTTAGGTTAGTTAGGTTTAAGTATTTCTAAGTTCTAGGGGACTGATGACCACAGCAGTTGAGTCCCATTGTGCTCAGAACCATTTGAACGGTAGTGCGGTTGAAATGACGGAAAGCGCGGCGGGTCCCGCGGAGAGGCCCGTGAACAACAACACAACGGGAGAGGACGGACACGACCAATGAAGAACAGAAGAAACAACGACAAGATCGAACGACGGAATCGCAAGGAAACCTAACAAACACGTCCACTCGTACACAGAACAAGAAAGTAAGTAAGCTGTGTAACGCGAGGCGATGTGTCCACAGACGTACGAGAGATTAGACTGGCTGGCTGATCTTTTTTTTTTTCTTTATTGAATTGCGATTCCCCCCGAAGGGGGCGGGCTGGCAGCATCTTAGTATGCCGCTCTTCAGCCTACAGACTTTGTTTTAAAAAGATAAAGAGAATAAATAATAAAAACAGGCGATAAAATCGGAGACTTAAATAGTAACATGGCGAAAAAATCGTGGAACTTAAAATATAGAACAAAGGGATGATGATGCCAATAAAATACATACGAAGCAGGCAGGTAAACTAGTAGACAGACAATTAAAAAACACGGCTACAGTCTGGTTTCTGTTCGCAAAAGACATAAAATTCACACCCAGCGACAGCATGGTTTCCGTTCGCAACACTAGAAAGACGAACAACACTAAACATTCACTGGAACACTGCACTACATAGTTGGCAAATGTGACATACCACATCCAAGAGCAGGTGGGGGGAAACTGGACAGATGATGGGAAAATAAAAAAGTGTAGAAGGAGAGGAAAAGCGAAGGGGGGGGAGAGGTGAAAGGAGCCGTTGGAGGATGAAGACCCATAAGAGGGGGGGGGGGGTTGCTGGGCAGAGCTACAGGGGGTGGGGAAGGCAGAGGAGGGAAATACAAAAGGAATCGGGGGGAGAAGGGAGATAGGGAGAGGTTTGGCCGGGAGAAAACAGGATGGAAGTGATGGAGGGAGTCCATGGAATGGACGGAGGAAAGGAGGGGGGTGAGGATCAGAGTTGATAGGAGGGATAGGTGGAGGGAGAGAGGGCATCATCTGGGAGGGGGAGTTGATGGAAGCCACCTTGGGACAGGAGATGAAGGGTGTAGAGATGGAGGGTAGGAGGGACACAACAGTGAAGGCGTGGCAGGAGGCGGGGATGGGAGAGGAGACGAGCAACCAGGGTGTGAGGGGGATCAAGGCGGCGGGAGGTGTAGAGTATGCGGATATGTTCGAGGAATAGGAGCAGATGGGAGATGGGAATGAGGTCATAGAGGATCTACGTGGGGGACGGGAGGTGTATACAGAGGGCGAAGCGGAGTGGATGACGCTCAAGGATCTGGAGGGATTTATAGAATTTGGGGGGGGGGGGGGGCCGAGATCCAGGCGGGACTGGCATAACAGAGGATGGGACAGATTAAGGATTTGTAGATGTGGAGGATGGTAGAGGGGTGCAACCCCCATGTCTGGCCAGAGAGGAGTTTGAGGAGTCGGAGGTAGTTGTCGGCTTTGGATTGGATTGAGAGGAGATGAGGGATCCAGGTGAGGTGACGGTCAATGGTGAGGCCAAAGTAGGTGAGGGTAGGGGAGAGGCGGACGGGACGGGTGCAGATGGTAAGGCAGAAATCCAGGAGCCGGAAGGAGCGATTGGTACGACCTACGATGATTGCCTGGGTCTTGGAAGGATTGGTTTCAGGAGCCACTGGTTACACCATGCAGCAAAAAGGTCAAGGTGATTCTGGAGAAGGCGTTGGGACTGTTGGAGGATAGGAGCGAAGGCGAGGAAGGCGGTGTCATCGGCATATTGCAAGAGGTGTACTGGAGGGGGGGGGGGGGGCATATCTGCCGTGTACGGGAGGTAGAGGAGAGTGGAGAGGACAGAGCCCTGGGGCACACCTGCAGAGGGGTAGCAGGTGTGGGAATTGGCGTTATGGATGGTAACATAGGAGGGGCGGCAGGAGAGGAAGGAGGCCATCGCTGGCTGATTTTTTTTTTTTTTTTTTTTTTTCTTTATTGTATTTCAATTCCCCATCGGGGCGGGCTGGCAGCAGCATATGCGCTGCTCTTCAGCCGAAAGACATAGAACAAAACAATAGAAGACATTTAAAAACAGCAAAGGAGAGAAGAAGGCGAACATAGATATAAAAAAGGGAGAACATCATGGAAGGCAATATACAAAAAAACGGGGTGACTGTAAAATGGAGATAAAAAACTGTTTAAAAGTAGCACACACAAAAAGCCACACACTGCGACGATTAAAAGAACACAAGGCACAGTATGACTGGAGCATAAAGGTGTTGACGGATGGCATAGCACACAACATAACACTGACGGCGAACCTCAAGGCAGTACACAATTAAAATCACACCTCTTGACGCACACGAGAAACAGCACGAAACACAACACTGACGTGGCACACTGATGATGATCAATACAGAGGATCTGCCAGGTTCAAGGAGATGAGGGAGACCTGAAGAAGGGAGGGAGGGGAAGAGATGGGGGAGGGGAATGGGGGGCGCTCAAAAGAGGGCCAGGTAGGGAGGGATGTGGGAAGGACAGAGGCAAGTATGGGGTGCAGGGTCTCAGGGGAGGGGGGGATGGAGGAAAATGCGCTCTGGGAGGAGGAGGAAAGAGGAGAAGGGGGCCCTGGGGAGGGGGGGGGGGAACAAGGCCGGGTTATAGTTGGAAGGAAGGGTATATGTCATATGTCACGGCGAAGTTCGTCAGCCGGGAGGGGGACGCTGGCTGATCGAGAGGCAGCGCTTAAGTACTCTATCGGGGGCGCCGCTATTGGCCGCTGGGACCACGTGTTCCACTGTGGCGCCCTCACACTAAAAGCGGGCCAGGAGGCGTCCGCCGCCACAGCTTATGGCACGATTGTGTAGAGATCTCTAGGGGTCTTCGACGTCCATGACGTCTGGCGCGGATTCAAATTCCGCGGCGCGCGGTACCAGAAAATAGGTTGTAGGACAGCGAATATCATGTGCTTCCATATTGCCTTGCCCATAAAAAAAAAACGCTGTGTACTAATTCATTAATATTGTTTACTGAAAGCCACGCGATCTCCGACAATACACTAAACTTCTTAATACATGTAAATCTGCAGGCTTACACGGCCGCTGTAATTGAAGGTAAAACTTCAAGATTATAGGCCAAGTCTTGTTCCTCTTCAATTTCCTCTTAAATAATCGACGGTTCGACCCCTCTGCTAGGATCTTCTTCAGGTTTGATGTTCCCGGTTATCTAAAAACAGATTCAATTCTGTAGAATAAACTGAAGAGGAATATGACGCTGCATTACAACCGAGACGTTTTACCTTCCATTTTTATCGTATCTTCATCGTTACAATGATTACGAGGTGACCAATTTCCTCCTTTTTATGCAGTCATCTTCAGGACTATTGATTGAACATACGAAACTGACAAAGTCAATGTATTACAAATTTCCGGCCTGATGATTTCCCAGTGTATTTATAACTTGTAGAATTCTCGAGTGTTCGCACGGGGCACGCCTGAGATCTGCACAATATTTCGACAAACAGACTTGTTGTCGTCTTCAGCCAACAAGTCTGTTTGCCGAAATATCGTGTAGAACTTACTACGTCACCCGGGCAAAGCCCAAGAATTCTCCAAGATTCAAAATTTTCCCAGTTCACATGACACACAATAAACTATACAGTATTGTAAAACAATTAATGTTTTTTTTTTCTTTCTTTACAATCAACTACCGCACTTGTTATCATAACTGCTGACTTACTGAATATCTTCGTGTCTGTTAACAAAACCTACAAACCTTTAACTACTTGTACACACACACACACATACCCACACACACACACACACACACACACACACACACACACACACACACACACACACACACACAAACAAACAAACACAGAATCTTCCACACAGAATTAATTAATATCAGGCCTAAACAAACATTCCCAGTCGTGAAGTATCAAAGAAAATAATTTTTCTATATAAATTTCTATACGGCTGCAGATGACAAACTATGAAAAGAAAGCAACACGAAACGTAAAAAAAGGAAAAACAAGCATGCGCTTGCAGGACATACATGTACAAAACTTCGCCTGTTTTTCAAAATTATAACCACTTTCTTAAAAACTCACATTTATATTGCACAAGTTGTTAAAGAGCATTTATCCTCCTTAACAGAAAGAAAATAAAAGCCCACTGACGATGCTGAAACGTCAGCGAAACATGTGTACAGAACAAAAAGAAGAAACTGTGGTTTTCTCAACGCGGATCCCCTACAGGAACAAAAAATAAATAAAGAAAATGTATGTTAAGTATGATTGTATCTAACAATTTTAACACGCTCGTGGTAAAACAAAACAATTTATATGTCATCATTAGTCGCACAGCAACCATTCACTTTCCTGTACAATACACAGCGTACATAAGTCAGTAAGATATGCGCAATAAAATGGCAGGATTTATAAGGGAGTAGGAGGATGCGCATTTTGAAGATATTTGGACGTGCCATCTATGTGTGGTACATTTAGATGACCAAGTCAACAAGTCTGAAAGCTACAAACCTACAAAGATAAAAATTACGTATCGTATTCAAAGTTAAAATTACAGCGTCAGTTTTTGGTACAAAACAAGTGCTGTACGGCAGTATTCGGCTGGCTGGCAACCCCTGCGAGCCGCCTGGCCGCAGGTGTCTGTCTCTAATTACGCCAAATGGAGCGCCTCCTCGCCAGCCGCCAACTTTTTGTCGCTTTAATCAAATTCTGCTCGAGGTACGAAAAACGACAATCCTCATGAAAAATATACCGAACGACGGCGGAGGGACGAGGGATAGTAATAACTGCGGGCTTTACGACGGAAACGAAACGAAGAACGACAGCAAGTTCTCAGTAGCTCCATTACCGCTGGAGACAACGAGCATAACACAGCGCATCCTTCGACTGGTTTTCCTTTTCCTGTTCACATTAATATTGTCTTAAACAAGATAATCACAATGGATTATTCTTTACTTTCTAAGTATTTATTTACGTCTCCCACACATTATTACACTCTAGATCACAACTGCTCCCTTTTCTACTTGCTCCAATAGTCATCTTCTTTACTCATCGGGCCTGTTCAGCTTCCTCCACTCTCAAGCTAAGAACCATTAGATGCCTTCTAGTAAATGTTAATAATAAATCTTACCTCATTATATGGGATTTCTGTTGATTATTCTAACATCACGTTCCTTCCAACAATATAGACTGCATGAATTTTAAAAATCTCTGCATTGTAATTTCGGAAAGACAGTCGAATTTGGATCAGTGACGAACTATAAGTAAGAGTGATTGCTAGGTCGCGTCAATTTCAAACCGTAAAAGCATAAGCGAGATGCTACTGACATCTGTTAATGAGAGCCGCTTGTCTTGTTCGGAGATCATACCTACCTCCAACTTCTATAAACGATTGTGACCTCGAGGAAATGTAAGGAAACATTCAATTTGTGGTATCGTAGGTTATCGATACTGCCAGAGCCAGCGCCTCGAGTATTCCTGCGGGCATCGCGAGAGACACTTTGAATATCGCCACCACTGAAGAACGTCGAGACTGCCAACCAATGAAGACAGCCAGGACGACGTTATAAGCAGCGACCACCTGGGCACGAGGAGACTTCTGCTCGTAGTTCCGTGCTTCCCGTGAGAGCTCCGTGTTGCTAGTTGGTGCCGAACATAGTTGTTGGTAGTTAGCTCTACCAGCAAACACTCAGTGTATACAGATGCGGGCCCAGTGTCAGGCCTCTGCTTATTGCTAGCCATGGCTGTAACAGGCTGTCAGCAGTGTAGAATTTCTTCTGAATCAGTTAAGTACGGCGTATTCATTAACACTGCATTTGTGTCTATTAATCTCCTGCTTGCCTGTCCAGATTCCTTTGGCCACCTTCCATCCGTTTATCATTAGAGACGATACGATAGCATGAAGGTTACTGACGTGCAACACAACTCAGTTCACCCACACTATCATTTTATGGAGAATTTTGTTATCTAGAAACATGTCTACAGGTAGAAATACAACAATGTAGGAAAAGATTTATTGCTGCTTACTGTAAAGAAGGCACGTTAAGTCACAGAGTGGCACAATTAAACGACACTTACATAAAGCTTTCGGCCACAGCTTTCATCAGCAAAAGAGAGGCGCACGCACCAGTCATACACAAGCAAGCACACCTCATGCACACATGATTGCCAACTCCAGCACCTCCAATATCCGCCCCCCACCCCCTACACACACACACACACACACACACACACACACACACACACACACAAACACACACATATTGCCCTTCATTGGCAAACTGACGATTCCTCGATACTTCAGAATTTGTCCTATCAACTGATCCCTTGTGCCATACGGTAAATTTTGTCCATTTCTATTCAATATCTTCTCTTAAGTTACTCGATCTAGCCATATAATCTTCAGCATTCTTCTGCAGCACCACATTTCGAAAGCTTATATTCTCTTGTTGTCTGAACTCCTTATCGTCCACGTTTCTTTTCCGTACAAGGCTACACTCTAGACAAATACCCTCAGAAGAGACTCCCTAAATTTTATATTAGATGTTAACAAATTTGTATTTCACAGAAATTTCTTTCTTGCCGTAGTCAATCTGTAGTTTACATCCTCTCTACTTCAGGCATCATCAGCTAATCATTATTGCAAATTCTTCATTAAAAATGACAAAACAAGGATCTTTCAATGTGGACATTAGTGTGCATGTAGTTCTAATAGATTTATTGAACCACATTCCATTTTATTTAAACATGCAAGAGTAAAAGTCATATACAATATACAACCTCGGATCTGTGCTACATGTGAACCAAAGGATAGTTTGTGTGCCTACTGCCCTTCTAACCACCCTATATACCTCTGGTTAGTTAGGACGTAAATGAACCATGTACCTAAAATACCTTGGTGTGTGGTAAAGGCGTCTACTCCGAAGAAATAAATGTAATCCTTAAAACGCAGGTGCAGCTATAACCGAATCGCCATTGCTCAGTACCTGCAGCAATGACAAGAAAGGAAATCTCGATTAAAGTAAACGAACGTAAAATTGGGATGGATGGAATTACAGCGGTTACTTAAATTTGGAAAATGTTAGAATTTTAATTAATGAATCAATCAAAAATAGCTGTCACCAGCTCAGGACATAAGCAAATTTCCTATCTCTATAATTAATGTATAATAATAATAACAATAATAATAATACCGAGAAACTTACTTGATCTTGTTACAAGGCGAAAACAGCATAGAATTGCTAAATATTGTCCTGGCGTAATGTCAGATGGATAGGTCACAGTGAACAAATACCTTTCAGTTAAGTAGCAACTCATGAAAATTAACTAGTAATAACCAAAAAAAAATGTCTTCAGTAGTAAACAGTTGCGTAAGTTCTACAATTTCGTCGTGTCACTCACTACAATGCCTGCTGTCATTACTCAAAAAGTTATTTATGTTTATTCATTACTGGACCTTTGAGTTACAGTTACGTAATTTGCGAAGTCAGAATTTCGATTATAAAAAATGGTTTCGTGCAAATTCATCTTTCATTAACGATTAGAACTAATCACTTTGTGCAATACTTTTTATTATTTGCTCAAGACGTTAAAAACATTTCTGACTGATTGCAACTGCGTAAAATTGATAGTTTATGTATCCACGAAAAACGCGCAAAATTATCTTTTACTTAATCATGCTCTGTCAAGTACTGTCTTTCAAATTACTGTTTACCAGACTTGAGTTCTTCTGTTAACTGTAGTACCGAAAATTATTGAAATTTTAATTATTATCATTTCTTTAATAAACACTGCAGTATTTTTTTCAATCATCGCGACTCTCTTGGATAATCAATAATGGAGATGATGGATCCTACTTAGGTATTTTATCTTAGGTAAAATTGAAGGTTAACATTTTAGGTCATCTCGGTATTATTCAAACACAAAATGAACTACGATACTAGCAAGCAATATAGAAGTCCGACGAAGTAACTTGTTGGAGCTTACTTCAAGCTGAGATGTCGTCGGTGCAATGTAAGGCATTGTTCGTTGACAATGTGTGGCACAGGCTCTTTTCGTTGTGGCTCCATAACAAATGAAGGTACTCTTCATGTTCATTTGCATCCTGCTGAGATAATTATACTGCGACCATTTAATGCCATATACTCCGCCCGTCCATAACAAATATACGGGGAGCTATTAAATACTTTACCGCCAGTACGTTATGTCCATTTCTGAACAAAAGAGCCGCTGCCCGACTCGACAGTCTCTTGGAACACTCTCCAACATTCTCTCTGCGCTCCACTGAACTGGTGGCAGGCTTGCGCGCCCAGCGATAATCCAACTGCCACTTCACTGTACTCTTTGACGATATTGCATCGCCCTGACTAAGCCAGGGTGTCTGCTTAAAACTAGCTTGCAACTAACATTTGTTTAACTTTTTCAATGAGGAAACGTTCCATTTAATCATACAGAAATTAGTGCACTTATTTACAAATTTTGATTCATCGAAAAAAATACAGCGAAAATGGAAATTGCAGGGAAAAATTTGGTAGCCCGCAGAATTGTTGTGTTGCAGCCTTAACTGACATCGCGCCATGTGCAGCTATCGATTAAACAGAAAAACCGTTTCGCTAGTATGTTAATTATCTTGACATACATTAATAAGGCAGCGAGTATAGAGACAACGTCTGACGTGCCCAAAGGACAAGAAAACTGCACAATGCACATAGATACCTTAAACGGTAAGGCTTGGAAATATGGTAAGGCAATGAAAGGGAAGACGGAGAGTAGACAACTGTTATCTACAATGAGGATATAGTTACATATGCGGCCAGGCAGCCTGGTGGCGCAAAAGAGGAACACGGTTCGAACTTGCAAATAAGTGTGATGTAGCCCGAAGAAGTGGAGATGGCAATGGCTTGCACCGAGATTCAGCAAGACGCACCAACACGGTTGGTGGAACGCACTGTTTTAGCGCACGATGCAACTAGGTATTTGTTTTCTTTAAGTATGTTGTCATTTGTTAGATTTGCTGGTTCTTTATGATTTATACCTAGATATATACGTATATATCAGGCTTAGCTGTGCTCTATTCTCTAGAGCGATAGTCAACATCTCCGGATTACAGCAGTCACTGGTTGATAATATTCACAAGGCAGAATACTGGTCGTATTTTAAGACTCTACCTACCAGTAGCCAGTAGCCTTTGTTCACAAACCACAAACTGGCTTCAGGGATCGAGCCAAGGTGCAATTAATTAGCATTCTACCGGACCGGACATGACAAGACACTATGAGCAAGTGTGGCACCATTTGCTACTAACGAAAGTGCAATGTGTCTCATGTAAAGACTGGTGGTTGCGACGCTCCGAGCCCAGGCTCAAGCCGTGTTTGAAAGCATATGCTACAGACAAAGCATGCTGGCAGTGGCACTCTTTAGAATTACGGCCTGCGGCGTTGCACCAACTATACAGCGAGGCATCAACACCGCCTGAAAACATTACATAGAGGAAAGGATGTTTTGCCTTACTAGACAATGAAATGTCGTGTGACTAGGGCCTCCCGTCGGGCAGACCGGTCACCTGGGGCAAGTCTTTTTGAATTGACGTCACTTCGGCGACTTGCGTGTCGATGGGGATGAGATGGTGGTGATAAAGACAACACAGCACCCAGTCCCTGAGCGGGGAAAATCTCCGACGTTGCAGGGAATCGAACCCGGGCCCCTTTGCATGACAATCCGTCGCGCTGACCACTCAGCTATTGAGGCGGACTTCCAGACAATGAATAACGGGTACAGCGTCCTATAGCCAGATTTTACACGCATATGGCAACACACTACCAACAAAGGAGTGAAGGAAGGGGAAGTGGGGAGTGGGGTGGTACTTTATGCCCAGCACAAAAGAAGTAAGAAAAAAAATACAAATTTCTCCAATTTTATAACAACATAATTTTCAAAGGGATATAAATAGGAACCAAAGCGACAAAATATGTTTTAACCCTCTCTTAGCAGTACCGGTGCCTTCTCAATAACGTTTGCTACGAGAGGAGGCGGAGATGTTTTATGTCCATCACAAAAAATCTGAAAAACAGAAATTTCGCTCATTGTAGTTGACTTTGACTAATAACATACTTTTTAAATAGATGCTGATGTGTAAGGTGTGTCGAGCATGATACTATCTGTCAGTGTTATTGTTTATTGACTAAGACGCTCGTAGTGGATCCTCAATTACACTAATTTTTTTAATAAGTTCCACTGAAAATTTGAAACAGCTGCAGAATCTGGTGGAAGAATTCATTAAAAACAATAAATGTTATTTTCAAATTTTAAAATTTAAACTATAGATCACAATATTTACAAAAGATGGTCATAAAGTTCACCCCCACCCCCACCCCCCCTCACACCTGTTGGTATAGCTAGGGTTCAAACAACGCACCACATGGCTCAGGAGCAGCTTACAGAGTTTTTCCAGGCAGATATCGGTACATGATACTAGTAGCAAGACCAATTTATGTAAGCCATAAAGGAATATTTGGATACGACACGGTGAACACTGATGAATGGTTCACAAATACGGGTGCTACAAGAAAAATATCAGAACAATGTGTGAGGGACAAACTTTGTACACACTTTTCTCTTCCTCAGAACATTCTGGAGAATGTGTAGACACTTGATTCAAAAATGTTCAATTCGTTGCCCCATTGCGATTCGCGACTCAATGTTGATACACTACGACCGAACTAAGCTAGATAAGAAGGTAGGCATTCCTGGTCCCTAGCGAGCAAAAACTCCCAGACGCCCTTGAACGCTGTGACGTCACATAGAGAACCTGTGCGTGCAGCAGAACACGGAAATCGTGGTATGTAACCAAGGAAAATAACTCGTTTCCTGTCGTGGTAAGGGTTATTGTAATTGTGCCGTGGCACAACGCATTAATATTCTCCAAAAATGAAAAACATTAGTTATCATAATTTTCCAAAAGATACAGCTGCAAAGTCAGTGAACTGTTCGAAGCCAACGCGTGGATAGGCTAGACTCTTAAAAATATTGCTGTTTTCCAAATTGATGGCGTACTGTAATGTTTGAGGTGCATTTATGTTATGCGAAGGTTTTTAGATTTGAGGCTCACAGGGGATCTTATTATTGAAGTAACTTTTACCATTTTTGTATTCAATTAATTAGTTTAAATTTTTTTTTTATTTCTAATCCTTTGCTGCAGCATCGTAATCACCATTTGACTTTTTTATTTGTCCTCTGTTTTTCTTTGTGTCATTCTTTTTTCATTTCGAATCTTTATTGATGTGATTTTAATTATTTTTGTTTGTCTTTTATAATATTTAAAAGTTTGAAATGTCGATCTAGTGGTTACCGAAAAAAGACAAAATAATTTATTTATAATGGCTGCGAAGTTGTTAAAAATATATTTTTATGATGTCATGTAGACATTTAAAAGATAAATTCTTCTTTGCATTATAGACAGAAAACACAGATGAAGATTTAAACGAAAGAAGGGATTGCTAATAAAATGAAATTGAAGCAACATGAGGAATAGCCAAATGAATTCAGTAACATGGACGAAAATATAAAATGTTAAAATGGAGGAAGATAAACGTAACTCAGTGCAAAAACCAATTAAAATCATACGGGCATTCCGAACGAAACAAGGGCAACTGAAAATCTTAATTCGATTATGAACATATTATGGCAAAAAGAAAAACAGAAATAAAGAACTACATTGAAAACAAATCATTAACTAACAATAATGATCGAAGGTATTTCGATAAAGACAAAAAAATGGAAATGGAAATGCACCTGGGGGGCTATGAATCCACAACTTTCTGAGTGTTGGGAATACGTATTAACGGCTATATGACGCAGACTAGTATGAAAAATGTCAGATGCTATGAAAGTCGAATAAAACATAAAAAGATGTTGGAACAGTTTGCGATGGCTCTGGAGTCTAAATGTTCTTTTAGATGTACAGATGTACTCTGCATGATGTACTGCACTTAAATGCCAAAAGATCGATAAATCATTGTGTTTTCTAGCAGCAAAACGTGAAATAGGAAAGCCTAATACCTATTGAATATCAGTTACATCTCGTGGGGGTCTTTACTATCTAGCGCTAGCCGAGAAATAACATAGCATTGTGCTTTGACGTAGAATTCCCTACTATTCATGAAAACAGAGTGTAAGAAACTATCTTGTAAAAGATCTTTGCTCTATTGTGAAACAAGGGTTTCCTAAAGTTCGGGTCAAAGTTTCTGAATTAATAAACTAAGTCGAAGCCATGAAGAAATTTCACAAAGAAGAAACAACTATGGATTACATCTTCATCAGGTAAACGACAATAGAAATCTCGAATGGGCTACATTAATCTCTACTTCTTCGTGAAACAAGTGACTTATTTGTCATTTAAACTTCTTACTACATCTGTCTTGCCACTATGTTTGATTAGTACAACTTTGTATCAAACCTAACCGAAGGAAAAATGAACAGCGTCAGTGACGCAGCACATATTACCCATTCGAATGCACATCTGTTGTTTACAGTTGTTAGTTCAAGTTGCCACAGAAATTACTGAACCGACGTCGGTTATACACATGAAATAAAATCGGTTCCAGATCTTTTAGGATGGACGGTATTTGGTAAGACATATCACAGTCGCGTTGGTTTGGAATTGAACAGAAAGACTTACCGTCAGAGTAGTAGACCGTTAGTAGGGTATAGAGACCAACCAGGTGTGACCACATGTCTTAGTATGGTAAGACACCATCAGAACGGAAAGTTGCAATTCCATAAAGCCACCTTAAGAGAGCAACATCTGCGAAATTTAGACCGATTCCAAAGGGCACAATAGATGGACACATGCATCCAATCAAAATACAACCATATACCAGCGGTCTTTCCCATGCCATGATCCATCACAAAAAAGATACTAGCATCTGCGGAATGGCTCATATGAAGTCTAAACATATTCAAAATGCCCTTGCTACGTAAATGGACTAGATCTGTGCAATCATCATATATTGTCGTTATAGTTATTAAACTGACTTCCAAGATCGTCCGTCATATTCTTGACACTATCAAGAAAAAAGTTTTCCATCTTGAACCGAGATACCAGTCCACGGTTGGCGGCACCCAGCTACATCAACCTATTCTACATATCTACATCTGCCTATATACGCCGCAAAACGCCTTAATTCTACCCCCACCATTCCCCCCCAAACCCTTCCATTCACGAATTATCGCTAAGCCTCAGTATCAGCTGTAGTGGCGTTTCCCACTGCTTTAGGTAAAAGTATTAAGGCAAAACCAGAGACAAGAAGTGACACCAGTGAAGAAGCGGTGCAGTCATTTGTGGATCAGATGGCTCATTTGTGAGAGGATAATGTGGTTACGTTTAATCAACTAGTAGGAAAGACTCGCGAGATAGAAATGTTGAAGTCTCAGACTCTAGGTGTGGATCCCCCTGTGGTGAATCTTGTTTCGCCTTTTCTGGTAGAGCGTCTGAGGATGTGTTGGCATTTATAGACGATCTTAAGACATTAGCTGATATAGGGGATTTGTCAGATAAACAGTTGTTGCAGATAGCTAGGATACTTTTGTCAGGATAAGCAGAATTAGTCGTAAGGTGCACAGAAGCATTGCGAAATGCAGTAATTTTTGACCAGCTGAGACAGGGAGCGGCGGGGTGGGATCGGTCGTCTGTGTTGTTTTTAACACAGTCGTTCAGTTCACCTGCATCGATAGGATTCTTGCTGATATCCCTTCACTCTGTGGTAGCAGATACGTGCTAGGCAGTGTAAAGCAGCGTTGATGAAACCACCATCTAATACCTACCACATAGAGGCCGCGTAACTCTAGTTGGAAGTCAGTTCATCAAAGTTTGCGGTTAAAAAATCAAGCGTTCGGGATATTCAGCCCACTTGCAGAAAAGCGTTTAAAATTAGATTAACTCTGTTTTTTATTTATATTGAAACACTTGAAATGGCTATCAAGTCCGTAGCTAATACGCTGAAACGTTATCATTGAAAGTTCATTATATAACAAATATTCACTTGAAAAGCAGCCAGAATTTTAGCAAATCCGACCAGACCAATTTTCACGTTCTACCAGTCACAGACCCACAACTATTCGCGAGTTAAACATTCGGTCGTTTCAGTGGTCTCCTTCGTAAGAAGTGCTCGCCAAAATATTCCTTACCGAGCACTATACACGCCACCAGAGTTGTTACTACGACCAGAAATTTCACACCCTCATATCTCTCAAACTATTCAACTTGGAAACACCAAACTTTCGTTAAAATATTCGTAACTCCAGTCGCTTCAGTCACGATATGTTCGAACCGAAATTAGCTCACTGTTTCCTCATCTTACAGAATATTTTTAAAGAGCGATCTAACATGGTGTTATCCGTAGGCCGCCGGCTAGCAAGCGACCCCCTCGAGGTACTCTCCTCTCTACCCACTCCTGTATTCACGCGTCATCATCATCATCATAAACTAAAGGCTATGCCTTGTCGATTTAGCCACTTCCCTCTCTCCATTGTCATCCTCTTCTTCATACGATTTTATCCCCATATCTTCTTTGATGTTATTAAAATACGTTTCTCTTCCCCTGCCTCTTGGTTTTTTCCCCTAAAACTTTTCCTTCAAATACATTCTTTAGGAACTGGTTGTGTGTCATTATGTGGCCTATCATTTCTGATTTTCATCTTCCAATATAAATTAGAAGCGTCCTGTTCTCATTCACTTCTCTTAAGACCTGTTCATTACTTTTTATATCTACCCAGCTTGTTTTCGTCATTCTTCTCCATATCCACATTTCCATTGCTTCCAGTCTCTTTTTCTCTGGATTTCCCAGAGTCCACGCTTCACATCCGTTTGTTAAAACACTCCAGACAAACATTTTCCTACTTTCTAGGCTTATATGATTGTCTATAAGTAAATCCCTTTCATTTTGGAAAACTTGCTTTACCAAGGCTATTCTTCTCTTTATATCTGTGATACATTTATTGTCGTCAGTGATTTGGCTCCCCAAATAACAGAAGTTCTCAAGCTGCTCTAGAACGTCATCTTCTAGTTTAATATTAATTTTACCATTTTCTTTTGTCTTCCCTACTACCATAGTTTTTGTTTTCTTCTTATTTATTTTTAGATTAAATTCTCTTAGTATTTTGACAAATTTTAGCAACCTATGCTCAGTTTTCTTTACTGAGTCAGCAAGTACTACTATATCATCTGCAAAACGGATACAGTGTATTCGTTCCCCGTTAATTCACGCCGTAACAGCTCAACTGTGGTTGGCTGTTGTCTCAAATAAAGAAATATTTTAATCGAACTTGGCTGCTGAATGGCGTTTGGTCTTCTTACTTGGTTTCTGCGGGCTGCAGGGCTGTCGTCATGTGCGATGGCCAGCCGCCCATTTGTTCAGGTCGCGGCCAGGAAGTCCGTTCTAAATGTCTCCGGCGTAAATTGGTTCAGACACCAATTGGAGACATCTCTCTCCCTCAGTGCCCACTATGTTACCTTGTCCGCAACGGGGCTGCCTGCTGCGCCCCTCTGAATCAGCCGGCACCGCCGTCGCCTTGCCTCGATGACGTGATTGGCGTTTTACGTATCCCTCCTACACTGCCGCCGGCAGCAGTACTAACTGACAATGGCCATCAGCAGCCACAAGACGTCTGTTACATCCCCACGGTTGTTGATCATGGAGCTATAGCGACCTCAGCATTTCACCGTCTGGTCACATGTTGTACGACAGCCGTCCGCCATCCGACACGGAACACCATGTTAGGTAGCAACAGTCGCCGAGGAAATGAGACAGAGGACGCCAAAGCCCCTCTGATGGCAACCTCCATCGGATGTGCGCACAGGATGACGACCCTCTGATTGACGATGCGCTGTCCTCCGACGCCCTGGCACCAGACTACGTGAAGTACAAGCAGCCATCTCTGGTGAACGTCTACCTGAGGGCACTGACATTTCCCCACCCGCGTCTGATGCGGCTGTCCCCCTTTCTGTATCTGACGCTACCTGTGGGCGTACCTCTGCTAGTGTTCCACATAACTGGCCCGATGAGACGTCTGTCTCCCGGAAAGATGAGATCGATGCTGAGGATGGATGTTCTGGTGTACAAAGCAATGGACCCCACTCCCATCCACAGGAACCTAATGGGAAGCCCCCTGTGCTTACTCCATATTTGCATCACCCACCCTCCTGGTGTTGGCAGCCTTTCAAACTTATCGCACAGTCAGTGTCAACACCATTCACGCGCGCCATAAGCTGGCATTACTCCATGAAATACTGTGTGCTGTGGACGTTGACGTTGCCCTTCTTCAGGAAGGGCACGTTGCAACCTTTTGTGCTCCCCATGGATTTATGGCACACATCTCCCATTCTTCCCCTACTGGTAGTGGGGTGACGATCCTCCAAGCCGAAACAGTTACCTGTCTCCCGGATGCAAGAGGTGTGGCTCTCACATTTGGTTGCGTCAGGGTCATCAACGTATATTCGTCGCCTCGAGCGTTCCACTTTCAACTCTGAGGTGGTCAGGTTGAGGTGGTCAGGTCTCTCCTTTTGGGCTGGCAGGATTACTTAATCATGGAAGGCAACTTCAACTCCATTCAGGTGCCAAAAGACCAATTGTTACATCATTCTCCGTGCATAGCATTTGTCCAGCACCTCAACCTTATATACTCTTGGAGCACGTTCAAGGTGATTGTCCAAAATGTAATCATTTCACTATCCATTCTTCCAGTCGCCTCAGAAGTGTTTATATCTTCTGCGATATTGTCAGGCTGCTGACGTCTGGCCTGTTGCGTTCTCTGACCATGTCGCACATATCTGTGCCATCAAACTCTGCCGCCAAAGGGTGTGGCGCGGCCGGAAACCATGGAAACTGTACACAAACCGTCTTGTGCTGTTTCAGACTTTCCCGACCTAGTAACTGCTTCAGTGGTTCACGGGCGTCGCGTCGGATAATGTTGTGGAAGCTGCACAATATTTCGACAGCAGCTCGTCGTCTTCAGGTGCTTACTGACGTCTTTCTGTAATGGCTCGCCAATATATACGTCGAATTGCTAGAAGAGCGCAGCCGCCAGGGTTTAAGGCTATACTGTCATTATAGACGAATCATAGAGCACGGCGACACCCAGTTCCCCCTACCGTATAAACGGGCCACTTGCTTCTCATTCGTGACGCGGGAAAAGCACACAGATGCACAAGAAAACCGCAAACAATGAAAGAAGTATTAGGTCACTTTTAAATGACTGCACGCTCTTTAAAGCCTATTTCACACCATATTTTGCAAAATTGATAGTGAAGTCTTAGAAGATGAGTTTTACAGAGAAACTGATAATTAAAAACAGGAAATACAATATCTCAGTTTTATTTTTACAAAAAAATGACATTATTGGAGAACAGTAGCTGTCACTTGATACAGAATGTTGATAGTATACAGCAGCCACTAGAAACAGTGTCGTTTTGCTTCACTTTATTGGACAAACACGGTTACCGAAAAAAATGCATAATTTTAAAGGTATTAAAATCATGGTTCTTCTACAAACTCGTGTTAGAATGCAACTTACAGCCTGGAACATGTTTCTCATTTATTTTCTTGAATAACTCTAATGTTGTTCTTCATGTTTTCATTCACACTCATGGTGGCCGTCATTGTTATTCAGGCTCGTGTTAGAAAAATACATATTCTCTCGACACACTACAAATACAGAGCAATTACAAAGTATATGAAAGTCAAAGATGCTGCGATACTGTAATACAGCAGAAATATAGGGCACTGCAGGAAAATGAGGCTTTTATTGCTCCTAAGGTAACCTAAAGAAGGTATTTCAGATTAAACGTAGGGCACTGGACAGAGAAAATGAAATGGTGTTTATGGATTTACAAAATTAGTATCTTACTTTACGAAACAGCACAGAAATACGTTTGGTTACATGAATTGGTTGTTGTCAGAGATAAGGTGCTACGTATTAAAACAAACGTCTTTTTTTTTGTTTAAATGATTTTCTGATTCGAAATAGTTTATTCTTTCATGCAGCAATGTAAGTCTTTTCCACCCGAAATACCCTGCCTAGGATTTCTCTTAGAAGAAACTGCCGTTCTGCAAGAAATTAGCTCAAACTGAAGTTCACTGTCAGGAAAAAATCCCATAGAACGAAGCAGTAATTTAATATCAGTGCATACAGAAATTTTGTCTCTCTTCTACGCATTTTCTGCTGATCAAACGCGTTTCACGTCATCTTTAGCGTCTTAGTTTGTTACTTTTAATTTTATGTTACATGTTACAGATTACAAGGCATTTTATTGAATTCAGAACGCAGCATTTCTTTTTCCACGTTTCGGATCTCATACGAGGTTATTGCACGTTTTGCTGTTAGAAAACCGTGAAATGGTCTTTCATTGGTGGCGGCAGGAATTCATGTAAGAGCCAAACTCCAGGTTGAGCATCAATTGTGGTTGACAAAATCTTGATTTATTTCTTGAAAACATTTAAAATTTTCCTTCACAATGGAATGAAGCGAAACGTCAGTTAACAACAACCAATAATCACGGAGTGCCAGAAGGCTTAGGATTTACGATTATGCCTTGAAAAAAATTTATAAGTTCAAAATCAATAATCACCAAGAGATAGAAGGTTTATAAATTTCTTGACAGTTTTAAGTATTAAAAAAAGTCCAAGATCAATACAGAGCCCAAGAAGGTTTAGAAATATCCCCATTTAAAAATTGAAAAAACTCTTTAACAGAAATAGGCCAACATATTTTACAATTCTTCCAAAATGGCCCGCTCCAAAACAACTATGCCACAGTGGTGGCTACCAGGAACATAATAGATATAAAAACAGTGACAGCAAGCAAGCATATTTGGTAAATGGCATCAATTCCAAATATGAGGTTCATTCAAATGAAACCTGGTAAGTGCGTCTACCTATGCCTTACACGTACGGCGGGTATGTGACGCCATATATTGGCAGAGAGAGCGACGCGTGCACACCGTCTGACGTTGCGTAGCACCTGTGTGGTTTCACGCCGAGGTGAAGGTAGTCACACAAGTTATCGTCCACTACCGAACATGCAGGCGAGTAAGCAGGAACAACGAGGAGTGACTCGATTTTTGGCGGCGGAGAGAGTTAGAGGCCGTGAAATGTATCGACGGATGAAGGCTGTGTACGGTGAGTACAGTCAGAGTCGTTCAAGTTTTGTGGAACGGCGCAAACGATCCCTGGAGGGGCGCGAGTCAGTAGAAGGCGATGCCCGTCCTGGACAGGCTCATCGTGTCATCACACCGGAAATGGTTGCGGAAGTGAATGCTTCCGTCTTGGACAACCGCAGAATCACCGTGGACGAGATCCATCGGTTACTGAGAATTAGCGTCGTCACCGCCCACATCATAATGAACGACGTGTGTGACTGGGTCCAGGCCTGGACCGAACAGCAGCCTACTAGCTTCTTCAAGGATAGAATCGACCGGCTAGTGTCGCAGTGGGATAAATGTGCCAACAGTTTTGGCGACTATTTTCGAGTACGTGTACTGTGTATAACTACATTTTTGAGTTAATAAAATCGTTACCGTTACTTTACACTAGTGACCGGGTTTTATTTGAATGTCCTATATATATACACTTGCAATAGAGTTTAACTTGGTGAAATTTAGTAACTGTCTAATGGCTTGAAACCTTTCTATTTTCACAATTTTGACGCTTGATTCCGGGAGGGGAAGGCCGGCAAACGTATATTTAACGAGGAACAGGAAATTAAGAAGACCCCGGGACAGAGCATCACACTACGCATACGTACTTAAGTGACCGACGATTCGCAACCGTAACGCAGCACGTAATAACGGTCCCAATGAAGTCCTAGTACCGGCCTCCACCAGAACTGCGATCGCTTCGAGAGGAAGCGGCCGACTGGTGAAACACACTGGAACAATTTGTTGGCCGGCCGGATAACCAGTAGCTGGGTCAGCATACCAACGGCTAATTAGTCCACTCTGCAAAACTGACAACCAGATATTGGTGTTAGACAAACATAGACAGTAAACACGTGAAACGCAAGTATAATTCACCACTCGAAATTTCTGCAAGTCATCCTTCTTTTTAAAAAATATACAAACGCTTAAATAAGACTATAACCGTCAAGCCCAAGAAATACTCGAAGATAACTACAATAAAACTATTTTTTCTCCCCAGAACTCAATACATACACCGAACAGCAAAAGAAACTGGTACATCTGCCTAATAGCTTGTAGCGCCCCCGCGAGCACGCAGAAGTGACGCAGTAAGACGTGGCATGGTTTCGACTAATGTCTGAAGTAGTGCTGGAGGGAATTGACACAATGAATCCTGCAGGGCTGTCCATAAATCCGTAAGAGTACGAGGTGGTGGAGATCTCTTCTAGACAGCATGTAGCAAGGGATCCCAGATATGTTCAATAATGTACGTGGCTGGGGAGATTGGTGGCCAGCGGAAATGTTTAAACTCAGATTGGTGCTTCTAGAGCCACTCTGTAGCAATTTAGGACGTGTGGGGTGTCGCGTTGTCCTGCTGGAATTGCCCAAATCCTTCGGAAAGCACAATGGACATGAAGGGATGCAAGTGATCAGATAGGATGCACACGTACGTGTTACCTGTCAGAGGTAGACGTATCAGGGGTCCCAATCACTCCAACTGCACACGCCCCACACCATTACAGAGTCTCTACCAGCTTGAACAATCCCCTGCTGACATGAAGGGTCCATGGATTCAGGAGGTTGTCTCCATACCCTTATGCGTCCATCCTCTCGATACTATTTGAAACGAGACTCGTCCGACCAGGCAACATTTTTCCAGTCCTCGACAGTCCGATGTCGATGTTGACGGGTCCAGGCGAGCCGTAAAGCTTTGTGTCGTGCAGTCATCAAGGGTAAACGAGTGGACCTTCGGTTCCGAAAGCCCATAATGATGATGTTTCGTTGAATGGTTCGCACGCTGACACTTTCTGATGGCCCAGCATTGAAATTGCAGGTATTTGCCGAAGGGTTGTACTTCTGTCACGTTGAACGATTCTCTCAGTCGTTGGCCCCGTTTTGCAGAATCTTTTTCCAACTGCATCGATGTCGGAGATTTGATGTTTTACCAGATTCACGGTAGACCCGTGAAATGGTCGTACGGGAGAAACCCCACTTCGTCATTACCTCGGAGATGCTGTGTCCCATCGCTCGTGTGCCACCTACGACACCACTGTCAAACTCACTCAAACCTCGATAACCTGCCATTGTAGCAGCAGTGACCGATCTAACATCTGCGTCACGCACTTGTTGTCTTATATTGGCGTTGCCGACTGCAGCTCCGTATTTTGTCTATTTACATATCTGTGTTTTTGAAGACGCATGCCTACACCAGTGACAAACATTCAAACCAGAGGGTAATATTTAAACACAAGGTTAAACCAAGGTAATTACAACAAGTTACCTCCACAGATCCTGTACTCGGTCACCGTTAAGATTGACTGATCATTCAAAAATTTCGCTAGATACAAATACTGCACCTTACCAGTATAGCGCATTCATCAACAATCTACAGTGTCTGTATATGGCAGCCGTCTTCCTGTGCTGTTAGGGCTAACGGACTCCCCATTGTACGACTAATTTAATTCTAAAATACAATTTTTAAAAAAGTAGTTTAACAACTCGGCGCAATAAATGCCCTGTCTATCGCAGTAGGACTCCTATAACCCTTCACATATCCATGAAAAAAACAGTACCACAAGCAACTGAGACAATATTAAAGACAATCAATGTGAAGCAACAGGGACGAGATGCAAGTAATCAGGGGCGCACAGAACCTAGAAGCTCCCAAAATACCAACTACACGTCATCCGCTGAGACGACCGACCGACCAACCAACGGTCGTTCCCGATAAAAGAACAGTTAAGGAAAAGGGTGCAAGTGAATCACCAACTGACAGCTTGTTACGAAGAGGTTGCTTCGATAGCACGGCAAGACAACGACCGGTGATGCCAACACACTTTCGATGGTAAACCTATGGCCATCAGCCTCTCGCCGAACGGAGCCTTTGGCCACTCCCGCACAATCGGCCAACTGTAGCCCCAACCGCTTCAGCTCGGAGCCCCAACTTCCTCCCAGTGCTGTCCAAACTACACTCGGCCCACTGGCGGCGCGGCGGTGCGGCGGCAGCGCCACCGGACGACCAGAGGCGAAAAGGAACAGAGGAAATCGCACAGAAAAGAAATCGATACCAGCGCCTAAGCTGTTATCGTGATTTCGTGTCTTTTCATATGTTTCGTTTCTGGATCGTCGTTGTCTTCTCTGTGCATCTTTTCTCTGCTCATCGATATCCATGATTTCGGTCAGCGCTGTCACGTCATATGTCCCTCAGCTTTCACAAGCGAGATTGGGATATGAGCCAGACCCGGATCGAATCCTTATGGTGGAGTAGCGGCCGGTGAGCTTGACCATGGAGAGAAGAGAAATTAGGGCTCTTACAGAGGCATATAGATAGTCGTTTTTCCCTCGCTCTACTTGCGACTGGAACAGGAAAGAAAGTGACTAATAGTGCTACCAGGTGCCCTCAGCCATGCACTAAGCGGCGGCTTGCGCAGTATGCATCAAGTTGTACATGCAAATGTAGATGTAGTGTAGTTTTTAGGCGGTTTTCCACGTTCGTTGAGCGGAAAGCTCGGTTGGTCCTCAACTACCATCTAAAAAAAAATACGACATACCAAAAATTAACATACGATAACAGACGCAACGAGATTTGCGCTCTTTACAGACGGATGGTACACACAACTCTCTTCGTTTAGGTTAACTCACGACTGCGGCGGCAGGATGGGGCTCCGGCCACCAAGTTAAAATTAAATCAACTTTATTTCCTTACTGTGATTGACAGAACATGACAACAATACTTCATAGAAAACATTTCTCTGGTTTTCTGCACACATTATAAGATACATTTGGCAATTCATGAAACAATTAATTAAGTAGTGTGTGTAAGCCTAGAGATCGATGACCTTAGCAGTTTGGTCCCTTAGAAACTTACCACAAACTTCCAGTTTCCAGTTGTTCCTTAGTTTGAGTCCAAGACGCTCGACATTGCTATCTAGCTGGTGTAAAAGAACGGCGACAGGGCGGCAGTAGTCCTGCTCAAGTTTTGGACACTCAAGGGTATGAAGAAAGGTATTGGTCGGATGTCTACTAAGCGTCTGGGGGAAATAATTACAAAATTCGAAAAGGTAGTTTTCGAAGTGCAATGTGGAACGGTCAGGGAAGCAGTTGATCTGACGTCTGTCGAAAATGTGGCCTCAGGATTCACAGGAGGGATCGAGCGGTGGTATGCACATATGCAGTGCACAGGGAACTGCCCGAATTCTACACATGCGTGCAAGCACGGAGCATAAAATCCTACGAAAAAATCTTGCATTGCTATCCATACAAAATCACGCATGTTCTGGAGTTTCTTCCTGATGACCTGATAGAGAGACAAGCATTCGCTATGGAATTTCTTTCTCGAATGGAAGTGGGCAATGAATGGCCATGGAACATTCTGTGGACAAATGAAGCCTACTTCCATCTCCAGGGACTTGTCAGTAAGTGCAACTGCAGAATGGGGATAATAGAAATTCCGCACGCACATCAACCGGTACCACTTCGTTCTGCAAAGACGACTGTGTAATGCGAATTGATGGCGTCCAAGTACGAACGTAGCTGAATTGATGGCTTGCATTGCACAACGCATTCTGAATGTGACCCCCAAGAAACTCATGTTTCTCGATTTTAACATGTGGCAGAAAACGGTGGACATCATATTCAACATGCCTTACACCAGTCTCGCGACTGTTGGAAACATGTTAATTTCCTTATTATGCTGATTTTGGCCCAAGAACAATTAAAACCCGATGTCACTTCGCTTTTTATGCGGTTTTTAGGACCAGGGAATTTAAAGACCCTCGTCATTTTCCTTTTTATGCTGTTTTTGGCCTCAGCACAATTACAATGCGTTTCTCGCATCCGATATGGTACGACCTTGTCGTGATGGACAACAGTGCCAGAACTGATCGCTACACAACAAGATCAGTCATGTAAATTGAATAGTACGGACGGTATACTTGGTATATTGTGCAGTTCAAACCATAGCAGTCGTATTGTGATTCATGTCATGTGTAGTCGACTCCTTTTACGTTAAGACGCTTACAGCGATATCTGTTAGCAAATTTAGCCTAATTTATTTTGTTCCAAGACGTTCCCATTAATGCCAATTATATTCTGTTCAAATTTGACGTTATTCTGAGTAGTGGTTCTTTCTTCGGCAGTTTGAAACTGAAACTTTAATTATGGACACCCTGTACTTGTTTAATAACGCCGTAATATTTTCAGTAACACATTTTTAACAAGACACCAACTGTTGTTGCTGTTGTGGTCTTCAGTCCTGGGACTGGTTTGATGCAGCTCTCCATGCTACTCTATCCTGTGCAAGCTTCTTCATCTCCCAGTACGTACTGCAACTACATCGATCTGAATCTGCTTAGTGTATTCATCTCTTGGTCTCCCTCTACTATTTTTACCCTCCACGCTGCCCTCCAATACTAAATTGGTGATCCCTTGATGCCGCAGAACATGTCCTACCAACCGGTCCCTTCTTCTTGTCAAGTTGTGCCACAAACTCCTCTTCTCCCCAATTCTATTCAATACCTCATTAGTTATGTGATATACCCATCTAATCTTCAGCATTATTCTCCAGCACCACATTTCGAAAGCTTCTATTCTCTTCTTGTCCAAACTATTTATCGTCCATTTTTCCCTTCCATACATGGCTACACTCCATACAAATACTTTCAGAAACGACTTCCTGACACTTAAATCTATACCCGATGTTAACAAATTTCTCTTCTTCAGAAACGCTTTCCTTGCCATTGCCAGTCTACAATTTACATCCTCTCTACTTCGACCATCATCAGTTATTTTGCTTCCCAAATAGCAAAATTTCTTTACTACTTTAAGTGTCTCATTTCCTAATCTAATTCCCTCAGTATCACCCAAATTAATTCGACTACATTCCATTATCCTCGATTTGCTTTTGTTGATGTTCATCTTATATCCCCCTTTCAAGACACTGGCCATTCCGTTCAACTGCACTTCCAAGTCCTTTGCTGTCTCTGACAGAATTACAATGTCATCGGCGAACCTCAAAGTTTTCATTTCTTCTCCATGGATTTTAATACCTACTCCGAACTTTTCTTTTGTTTCCTTTATTGCTTGTTCAATATACAGATTGAATAACATCGGGGAGAGGCTACAACCTTGTCTCACTCCCTTCCCAACCACTGCTTCCTTTTCGTGCCCCTCGACTCTTATAACTGCCATCTGGTTTCTGTACAAATTCTGAATAGCCTTTCGCTCCCCGTATTTATCACCTGCCACCTTTAGAATTTGAAAGAGAGTATTCCAGTCAGCATTGTCAAAAGCTTTCTCTAAGTCTACAAATGCTAGAAACGTAGGTTTGCCTTTCCTTAACCCTTCTTCTAAGATAAGTCGTAAGGTCAGTATTGCCTCACGTGTTCCAACATTTCTACGGAATCCAAACTGATCTTCCCCGAGGTCGGCTCCTACTAGTTTTTCCATTCGTCTGTAAAGAATTAGCGTTAGCATTTTGCAGCTGTGACTTATTAAATTGATAGTTCGGTAATATTCATATCTGCCAACATCTGCTTTCTTAGGGATTGTAATTATTATGTTCTTCTTGAAGTCTGAGGGTATTTCGCCTGTCTCATACATCTTGTTCACCAGATGGTAGAGTTTTGTCAGGACTGGTTCTCCCAAGGCTGTCAGTAGTTCTAATGGAATGTTGTCTACTCCAGGGACCTTGTTTCGACTCAGGTATTCAGTGCTCTGTCAAACTCTTCACGCAGTATCGTATCTCCCATTTCATCTTCATCTACATCCTCTTCCATTCCACAATATTGCCCTCAAGTACATCGCCCTTGTACAGAACCTGTATATACTATCCCTTCTTTGCTTAGAACTGGTTTTCCATCTGAGATCTTGATATTCATACAAGTGGTTCTCTTTTCTCCAAAGGTCTCCTTAATTTTCCTGTAGGCAGTATCTATCTTGCCCCTAGTGAGATATGCCTCTACATCCTTACATTTGTCCTCTAGCCATCCCTGCTTAGCCATTTTGCACTTCCTGTCGATTACATTTTTTAGACGTTTGTATTCCTTTTTGTCTGCTTCATTTACTGCATTTTTATGTTTTCTCCTTTCATCAATTAAATTCAATATTTGTTCTGTTACCCAAGGGTTTCTACTACCCCTCGTCTTTTTACTTACTTTATCCTCTGCTGCCTTCACTACTTCATCCCTCAGAGCTACCCATTCTTCTTCTACTGTACTTCTCTCCCCCATTCTTGTCAATTGTTCCTTTATGCTCTCCCTGAAATTCTGTACAACCTCTGGTTTAGTCAGTTTATCCAGGTCCTATCTTCCTAAATCCCCACCTTTTTGCAGTTTCTTCAGTTTTAATCTACAGTTCATAACCAATAGATTGTGGTCAGAGTCCACATCTGCCCCTGGAAATGTTTTACAATTTAAAACCTGGTCCCTAAACCTCAGTCTTACCATTATGTAATCTATTTGATACCTTCTAGTATCTCCAGGATTCTTCCATGTATACAACCTTCTTTTATGATTCTTGAACCAAGTGTTAGCTATGATTAAGTTATGCTTTGTGCAAAATTCTACCAGGCGGCTTCCTCTTTCATTTCTTACCCCCAGTCCATATTCACCTACTATGTTTCCTTCTTTCCCTTTCCCTACTCTCGAATTCCAGTCACCCATGACTATTATATTTTCGTCCCCCTTCACTAACTGAATAATTTTATTTATCTCATCATACGTTTCATCAATTTCTTAATCGTCTGCAGAGCTAGTTGTCTTATAAACTTGTACTACTGTAGTAGCCGTAGGCTTCGTGTCTATTTTGGTCACAATAATGCATTCACTATGCTGTTTGTAGTAGCTTACCCACACTCCTATTTTTTTATTCATTATTAAACCTACTCCTGCATTACCCCTATTTGATTTTGTATTTATAACCCTGTATTCACATGACCAAACGTCTTGTTCCTCCTGCCACCGAATTTCACTAATTCCCACTATATCTAACTTTAACCTATACATTTCCCTTTTTAAAATTTCTAACCTACCTGCACGATTAAGGAATGTGACATTCCACGCTCCGATCCATGGAACTTCAGTTTTCTTTTTCCCTGATAACGATGTCCTCTTGAGTAGTCCCCGCCCAGAGATCCGAATGGGGGACTATTTTACCTCCGGAATATATTACCCAAGAGGACACCATCATCATTTAACCATACAGTAAAGCTTCATGCCCTCGGGAAAAATTACGGCTGTAGTTTCCCCTTGCTTTCAGCCGTTCGCAGTACCATCACAGCAAGGCCGTTTTGGTTAGTGTTACAAGGCCAGATTAGTCAATCATCCAGACTGTTGCCCCTGCAACTACTGAAAAGACTGCCGTCCGGAACCGCGCGACCGCTACGGTCGCAGGTTCGAATCCTGCCTTGGGCATGGATGTGTGTAATGTCCTTAGGTTAGTTAGGTTTAAGTAGTTCTAAGTTCTAGGGGACTGATGACCTCAGCAGTTAAGTCCCATAGTGCTCACAGCCATTTGAACTTTTTTTTTTTGAAAAGGCTGCTGCCCCTCTTCAGAAACCACACGTTTGTCTGGCATCTCAACAGATAAACCCCGTTGTGGTTGCACCTACGGTACGGCCATCTTTATCGCTGAGGCACGCAAGCCTCCCCACCAACAGCAAGGTCCATGGTTCATGGGGGGAGCAAGACACCAAAGCTACCCATTATTCATGTGAATAACAGGTACAATAAATGAATTGTCTCTCTTAACCTCTAATTCGTGATACTTATAACTGCAGTTTACTTCCTATACTATTTGCAGTAAGCATATGGGTATGATCATTAGAAATGCTTAAATGAAAAGTATTTTACATCGTTACGAAACTCATTTGTGTCTCTTGGAGATTACGAGAGGTCATTCTTTCAAAGATGACTCACTTCTCAACGCAGCTAGCCCGGGAGCCTTATCTGTTCTTATGCAGCCTCTATACAGTTCCTGCTAACTTACTCCACAGCTAATTAAGTGCTGCGCGGAATTGGATGCGACGACGTTGTTACGTTATTATCTCGACATGTACGTCCGGCAGCGCATCCGGATGACATCGTCATGTTGTCAGAAGCAGCGCTTTAACGGTAGTGGGACATCATGCATGGCCGGCCGCGGTGGCCGAGCGGTTCTAGGTGCTACAGTCTGGAGCCGCGCGACTGCTACAGTTGCAGGTTCGAATCCTGCCTCAGGCATGGGTGTGTGTGATGTCCTTAGTTTAGTTAGGTTTAAGTAGTTCTAAGTTCTAGGGGACTGATGACCTCAGAAGTTAAGTCCCATAGTGCTCAGAGCCATTTGAACCATTTGAACATTATGCATGTCGGCAAACTAAAATAGCTTATTAACTTAGTATATCAACAAGAAATAAAGAACAGGATAATAACAGATAGTTCATAGGCCTGTATATCGATCAAAAGTTAAACTGGGAAAACCATATCGCAGACCTGCTGAAACGTTTGGGTTCGGCTACTTATCCCGTAAGAATAATTTCGAACATTGGCAGTATAGAAGGGAGTAAGTTCATATGTTTTGCATATTTTCATTCAAGGATACCTTTGGGACAGTATTGTTGGGTAACTCCTCATTTCGGCAAAACGTATTCATCCTAAAAAAGAAAGTAACTGAAATTATGTGTGAGGTTCACCAACCTACATCTTGCATGCATGTCTTTAAGTGACTGGAAATACTGACCGCAGCCTCACAGAAGGCCTACATTTAGTCACGTATGAAAATATGTTATCAACATCTATCTGAGCTTGAGAGTAACAAAGATAGACTCAAATACAATACTAGAAAGAAAAATGATCTGCATTACTTTTAAAGAATGTACATTTGTCATACGAAGGGGTGCAATATGCAACTATAAATCTCTTAGGTAATGTTCCCATTGGAATAAAACATTGGACAGTTAGCAGAATTGTTTCCAAATGCAAATTCAAAATTTTACTCCTTAACTAGTCCTTCTGTATGACAGAGAGACTTTGTAATAGAAACAGTCATTTAAACAAAAAAAATGTATATCACCAGCCTGTAGTAACACACAATTTTATTTTTTTAAAAACTGGACATTTTCTTTGTTTCTTCAGTTCACACGCTCCACACCATAACGCTTATAGTGAATATGAGCACATAAATAAAAGGATACCTGAGTGAGTCCCAAATCAAATTCTATGCTTTTGTATAGCGCTGTTCTATTGAATGTGAAATGAATTTCATACTCTTTCTGCTATTTACTCAAGTTCCTAAAGATATACGAAGTAATTACTCATACCGAAACTTAATTCGTTCGAGAGGTCTACACAACTTCTGACTCATCCTTTTCCCTTCTCGTTTGAAATCTAGTTTATCAGCAACTGTCAAGGTCAATTCCCGCAGATGAACAGAAGGAATCTTACTCATAATTTCACGAACCTCATACAGTTAGAATTTGTATGGTAAAAATCCACTCAGCAAATAAATGGACGTGGCCTCAGGTTATCATTTGGCTGAAGGACGTCTGAAATCGCCCTCACTAGCGCCTTACTGAGTTACGCTGTAGGCATTACCTTATAAGTACTGACAAAGAAATTAGAAAACCAATTGAAATACTACAGAGAGCTAAGCAGTTCCTTAAAATTGGAATCAACACTCAAAAAATAATAATCTCATTATAACAAATTTCTGGGACCCGCCGGCCGCGGTGGTCTCGCGGTTCTAGGCGCGCAGTCCGGAACCGTGCTACTGCTACGGTCGCAGGTTCGAATCCTGCCTCGGGCATGGATGTGTGTGATGTCCTTGGGTTAGTTAGGTTTAAGTAGTTCTAAGTTCTAGTGCTCAGAGCCATTTGAACCATTTTTCTGGGACCTCTTCTTCGAAAGAGAGAAAGAGAGAGACAGAGAGGAGAGAGAGAAACAGACACACACACACACACACACACACACACACACACACAGAGAGAGAGAGAGAGAGAGAGAGAGAGAGAGAGAATGAAGGGGGAGAGGGGGGGGAGTAGGAGATCAGTTGAACCGTACTGGTAGTGATAACTTTTGTATCCCGCCTGGAAGGCGGCGCGTGGGTCTGCTCCTGTAAACTGAAGGGTAGGCCGAATGTAAGAAGTGAGTAGGAGCAGCAAAAGGTGAAAATCTCTCGGTACTGCGTTTAACTTTACAGAACATTTAATAGAGAATAGTAGTCAATGACATACGTAACTTTGCACTGACAATGAGCACGTAGGTGCGAAGCCGTAAAGCTATCAACGCTAACAAAAGTTACACAGACAAAATCTGTAGTGCCCAGCCGCCTATGAAATAGAAACAATGTTACTTGGTCGTCTACTCGGAATCAAATGGGCAGAATCCAGAGCGGCGCTCGTAGAGCTGCACAGCGCCGGCTAGAGGGCGCTGTCGTCGGTGTCGTAGTGCCAACCTAGCGGAGTGCACCTCTGTTGTGGCATCGTAGCCATCGATACCACAATAACCACACAGAAATTAAATTCGACTCTCCTTCCTGCTGGTGCCTGAAGTCAACTCAGGACCGAATCCGTGACCCGCGTTGTAAGAAAGGTGATTTCTGCCGATCTGTAGTTCGCCTTCTTGTAAAAAGCGTTTCTTATTACGTTAAAGCAGGCACACTCCTGATAGTACGTTCTCGGCTTGACGCAGGTCTAGTACCTCGAGAAATCGCTGTATCTGTACAGGCGTCGTGGTGCGGACGCGAACATTTGGCCAGTATCGTGACGGGCCCGGGGTCGCGTGCCTCGACTATGAAATCCAGATGGCTGCTAAGGGCGGTACCATTTAAACCAAAAGCGTCGGCACTTCCTGGTTGTTGCGTTACTGGACCCGGACCGCAAGTGCTTCATCTTCTACAACCACTGATTGTTCTTCGGCAACAGAGACAGCGGAACTCCCACAGCAGACAACTGCAGACTAACTCCGCGGCTCTATCCACAGGTCTTAAGAAATCATGACACCGACATTATATCGCTCCCCGTGGCGGCACAGCCGCACTGGAATGCGGATTCACCTGTTCCTCCTGAGCGTTCTATCTCTGCTGCGAGCTCATTGAGCTGGAGGGAACCTCGTCCCTCCTCAACCGTGGCGGAATCTCTTCCTCCACGTAGGGGCAGCACAAGTTGGGCCGTTTCTGCCACCAAATGGTATCTCAGGAAATGGGGAAGGAGGGAAGAGGGGAGAGCGCGAGATACACTGTATCTCTAACTGACAGAGATCAGTAATAGCAACGCGGACGATAGGGTCAGTCAAATGGTACCAGGAGCGGCCTTCGCTCTGTGGTTTATACTGACAGTGGCGCTCCAGGCAGTGGTGATAGGGTCGCGTGAAGTCAGCCGATGCTTTCCAGGTCAGTGTACGTATGCCTGTACAGAAAAGCAGGGGTAGGTAGGATTGTTTGTCGCTCGGTGTCACTTCTACGCCGTAGCCGCCCCATTGATGACTACTCGTGCCTATCCCACGGACTCTTTCCTGAGTTTTGTGTTCGCCATACTCACTCTTGATGTTCATTGACGACTACGGCTGAACTCCTCTACACAGTACTTGTATTTGTGTAACTTTTCAAATGAACGTGACGTAGCATCACATCACAACAGGAATAAAGAAAGCGGAAATTCAGGAACGACATGTTCTTGTTTAGAATGATGTGAGGCTCCATTGCCGCGCATAACTGCTGTTGTGCAGCGTGTACGTCAAAGAGGCTATTAGCTAGGCGAAATAAAAATTCGAAGATCAGTAAAATTGCAAATGGAACGGATACGTAGTCTAATGCTCACAGTAGCCGTCCGGGTGCATGGAAGGCTTACGAGACCTGTAGATAGGAATGGGCAGCACACATAATGTAGAATGTAACTTAAGAATAAATGAAGTGAAAAAGAGATAGATGAAGAACCGTGAAGAAGAACAACAGGGACTAGCTTAACACAAAAATAGGGAACGATACTGTAGCGAACGGTTGAAGCTAGTGTAGTTCCTCTTCCTAACAGCATCCGACACGAGCAAACCAGCTCGTCTCTACCTGTGGTTACCCGTACTTTACTTATTTGGACTATGCGTGGCTCTGTTTGAAAAGAATAGCTCGATGTAGTCACAGGGTCGAGCCATGCACGTTTGCTTTCATGTCCCAAAGCTAATTCAGTGCAAATAATAACCTGTAGCTGTGATCCTGCAGTCAAACAGTCTACGCATTGACGAGAGTTACGAGTTAATAAAATACACAAAGTTAAGTGAATAATTTAATAACAAGGGTTCATTCCTATCGTCTGTAATTTATGTAGACGACAAGAAACGACAGAGAACTGTGCTGAATAACGTTTATTCAAGAAAGGACATTTCACTTACACAGAATGTGGTCCTACAAAATTCATTTAAAATACAGACAAAAAAATACTCTTATCAAATACAGTAAATTTACGTTGAAAGCTTTACGAGAATGGTAGCAAAATCCTCAAACTAAATAATCAAGGATATGCAGAAAATAAGTGAATTTCGTAATCAAAATACACGAAAGATTCGCCAGCTTTAAACAGTTCAGAGTTCAACATGATGATTTACAAATTAACACACGTGATACTAGGAATTGTTACTCTACTCTCAGGTCCGTAAATCAAGGGGCAACAGTTAAGAGTCCGGCTCTGGACACATTCAGAGCTATCAAAATATAAAGTCGTTTCAAAAGTTAGAGTATCATAGCGTCCGTTCATTGCCCAGAATCTATCGTCCACACGACCGAATAAAGCACTATATCATTTCCACCATGTCTCCATGTAAAAGTGTTCCGAATCGTGTTATTGGAAATGCTTTATTTTTCTGGGATCGCAGATATATTCATGTTTCTATTAATATCTCACTGTAAATTATTACAGATTCTCCAAGAGCTGTATGAAACCATCTTCCAGCGTGTTTCGAAGTCCGTTATTCCTGGTCATTCCGCATTCTGCTAAGCGAGTGAACATTGTCCAGATTCCCTCTTTTGGGATCTTCTCACATCCGGCTTAACTGCTCGTCTTCATCCCTGGATGATCTGGACCAGCCGCTGTGGTCCACCCTGAGCCCCAGCCCCGCTAGCTTTCATCTGTACATAAAATTCGGCTTCCCTCGTAGCTATTCTAGGCAGCCGATTAACTCACCTACACACTCGTAACGTTAGAGATCTTCTATATAGGTGCTCCTCTGGTATCTGATATTGATATGGAAATAAGCAACAATGTCTTGAAATGCTGATTGGAATGGTAGTTTGAGATGACCTCCCTTCTGTCCAGCTCTCGAAACGGATTTCGAAAAGCAAGAGGCACGATAGACAGCCTAAGTCTTTCAACTACGGATATACACTGAAGAGCCAAAGAAACTGGTACACCTGCCTAACATCGTGCAGGGCCCCCGCGAGTACGCAGAAGTGCCGCAACACGACGTGGCATGGTTCAAAAATGGCTCTGAGCGCTATGGGACTTAACTGCAGTGGTCATCAGTCCCCTAGAACTCAGAACTACTTAAACCTAACTAACCTAAGGACATCACACACATACATGCCCGAGGCAGGATTCGAACCTGCGACCGTTGCGGTCGTGCGGTTCCAGACTGTAGCACGTAGAACCGCTCGGCCACCCGGCCGGCACGTGGCATGGATTTGACTAATATCTGAAGTTGAGCTGGAGGGAACTGACACCATGAATCCTGCAGAGCTGTCCATAAATCCGCAGGAGTACGAGGGGTGGAGATCTGTACAGCACATTGCAAGACATCCCAGATATGCTCAATAAAGTTCATGTCTGGGGAGTCTGGTGGACAGTGGAAGTGTTTAAACTCAGAAGAGTGTTCCTGGAGGCACTCTGTAACAATTCTGGACGCACTGTCCTGCTGGAATTGCACAAGTCCGTCGGAATGCACAATAGACATGAATGAATGCTCATGACCAGAGAGGATGATTACGTACGTGTCACATGTCAGAGTCGTATCTAGACGCATTAGGGATGCCATACCATTCCAACTGCACAGTCCCCACACCATTACAGAGCCTTCACCAGTAATGAGGTTTCATTGAATAGTTCGCACACTGACACTTGTTGATCACCCAGCATTGAAATCTGCTGCTATTTGCGGAAGGGTTCCACTTCTGTCACGTTGAATGATTCTCTTCAGTCGTCCATGGTCCCGTTCTAGCAGAATCTTTTTCCGGCTGCAGCGATATCGGTGATTTGATGTTTTACCGGATTCCTGATATTCACGGTACACTCATGAAATGGTCGTACGCAAAAATCCCCACTTCATCGCTACCTCGGAGATATTGTGTCCCGTCGCTCGTGCACCGAATATAACACCACGTTCAAACTCACTTTAATCTTGATAACCTGTCATTGTTGCAGCAGTAACCAATCTACCAACTGCGCCAGACACTTGTCTTATATAGGCGTTGCCGACCGCAGCGCAGTATTCTGCCTGTTTACACATATCTGTATTGGAATACGTAAGCTTATACCAGTATCTTTGGCGCTTCTGTGTAAAACGTACTTACGCATCTTATGGCTACTTGACCTGACAGTTTTTCGACGTTTCCTATGCGTATGATAGTGTCGATGTCAGAGTCCTGATACTGAAGTTTCAGTCGATGTTTCTGCCAGCTCTCATTACTTGCAACCTTTAGTCTGTCTAACGGTACCCTTAATCTATGCCAGACAAAAGGATAACATCTTGCGTGGACCACTTTTGGTCTACAGGGGACTGTCCCAAGGCTCCACGCTATGTCCTATTCTTTATGCAATGTATTCGTCAGAACTTGGCACAATCCTTGACCCATCAGAAAAAATCGTACTGTACAGCAATGGTATCTACATGTAAACGTTTTCTCTCAACTTGAGGATGACGCTATTGTGGTTGGATCGAGCGGGGGATATACTGCTCTCGTGCACGTGCAGAACTAGACTGTCTGGCAGATACCAATCTTCAGCGATTTTCTTTATACGGCAGAAACTGACGATAACTGTGCCCGAGGTACGATTCCGGCCCTTTACCATTCCAACCAGGAGCTTAGTCAAATGGCTTGGGATCTATGTCGACAGTGGGCTGACGTGGGCACATCAGGTAGAATATTTGATTTTCGTGGCCGGTCGATCTCTCAGTATCAGACCCGCTTAGCAGAATGCGGAATGACCAGCAATGGTGGACTTTTAGACTTGCTGAAAGATGGCTTCGTACAGCTGTTGGACAGTCTGTAATAATTTTCAATCAAGTATTAATAGAAATATGAATACGTCTGCGAACTAGCGTATGACGAGAGGCTGATGTTACCGAGGCATGATTCGTTCTTTATAGGTTTACGGGTGCAAGTTATATGGAACTGCCTCGACATCTCTGCTAAAAAAGATCGATTTTCTCCAGTACCGCACCTAATAAATCTGTCCGCATCAGATAGCACTGACGGATGACATCGAAAAAGTTCAAAAAAGGGCAGCTCGTTTTTTATTACCCCCTAAATAAGTGAGAGAATGCCTCGTATGTGATACCCAAATTGGAGTGGTAATCATTAAAAGAAATGCATTTTTGTCTTCTCATGAAATTTTAATCACCAACTTTCTCGTCAGTGATCTCCACCAACATAGGGAAAAATTATCATCATAAAAAAATAAGTGAAATTAGAGCTCGCATGGAAAGATTTAAGTGTTCCTTTTCCCCGCGAGCTTTTCGAGAGCACAACTGTAGAGAAATAGCTTAAAGGTGGTTCCATGAACCATCTGCCAGCCACTTACCTGTTAATTTCAGTATAAACACGTAAATATAGATATATATGTCTTGGGGCAATGAATTCCATACCTGTGAATGCGCTTTTCGTGGAGGCAAGGGAGCTGCCCCTTCAATTATAGAGGACTTTCTTGGCTCAGAAATTAATGCTCAGTGGAGCAGCGCACACCGTTTATTCTCTTCCTTATAAATTTAACTGCTTCATTGAGGACTACCCATACGTCTATAGAATTCAAATGAGGAGGGCAACTATACTAATCCGAAGCCTAAAAGTCTCTATGCCTCCTGCATTTAGGTTGGAATACGAATTACTGAACTGCCGGGCCAATATCTTTTGTCAGTCTGAGGGTCGGTTGCATCATTCACTTCTCCTGCATACCACTCCCATCTGATTGCATCAACGTGGACGTCATCGATCCAAATAGTCATTGACGGCTTCGAAGCAGGTCAGGACACAGGCTTTGCTTACTTCTGCGGGGGTCTACTATCTTGGACCATGTTTAAGATGCGATGGAAGCTTCACTGCCTAAATTCTTCCAGTTAAGGATGTAGCATGAGAAGTTGTGACATATGTCCAAAGTGTATCACATGTGACCTGTCATTCAAAAATTGTCATTATGGTATCTCCATTGGCAAAATGTTCCTGACTAGACCCCCTTTCGGATCTCCGGGAGGGTCTACCAAGGAAAGGTGACCATGAGAAAAAGAACGAATAACAAACGAAAGGATACGTCCTGCGGGTCAGTGCGGGGAAAGGAGTTTGAACGTGGTAGAGAATCTAGAAAATCTGAAAGGGAAATTCAAAAACTTAATAGTAGGGGTCAGTGAAGTGAAATGGAAAGAGGACTGGAATTTCTGGTCAGATGAGTCCAGAATAATATCAACAGCAGCAGAAAATGGTATATTGCAGGAGGAAAGCACTTCTACTAGTCCATTGTCTCAGACAGCAAATCTATGTGACACTCCTCGTCCTGAAAGACTCTCTGCCTCTTACATTTAGCTTGGAACAAGGCCCAAAATCTTATACCACCGCTTGTCGTACTGGCGTTTCCCGTCTGTATCAACGTGGCCGTCATCAGTCCTAATATTCATTGTCGGCTCTAAAAGGACAGGACGACGACTTTGCTTGCTTTTTCGGGGATACACTATCTTGGGCTATGTTTGAGCTTCCGACGGAAGCCAGCGTCTTTACTGCCGAAGTTCTTCCCGTTAAGGAAGCCCTACGTTATACTGTAAATCGATTCGACGACATCCTTGTTGTCAGGTATTCGAGAAGTGCACTGGGAAACCTAGATATCCAACAGTGGGACTCCAAAACTAACCTCCATGTTCTCGATTTAATTTAGTTAATCCATCAGCGTGAAAGAAAACATAAAGGTGTCATTAAGGATGAAGGGATACTCAGGTATCTCACTTAATGACTTCGCGGACGACGTGGCGAAACAATGTGGGACTGATGACCAATCTTATTACACTTGCCTTCCACATAGAGATTTTGCTGGCGATGTAAATAAACAAGTCCTTCAAGAATAGTCACAGTCGTGGCAGATCTGGCAACAATCCATAGGAACAGATTCTGCCGCAACACAACCGAACATTCCTAAAAAGAAAAAAAAAAGTTGTTTCAAATCAAGCTCTCTAAACGTCGTAACACGGCTTTATAGGGTGGAAGTTATATGGACTATGTTGAATGTGTGAATGCACAAAGTGTACCATGAAGTTTAACAAATATTAATTTAATTTTCATTACCTTGACTGTGTATATGGTAATGTATACCAAATCTATAATTATTTTCGTGTCTAGTTAGATGGTTAACGCGAAACACCAATAAATAAATAAAAATTGACATTAAAAAATATCCATCCTAGTAATATTCGATGAAAACAACTTGGCTACAAGTAACGAGCAGTAAAGGGAGGATAGGAGGCTACCTTATATGATGGAACACGCAGTGATTTGCAGTGATGCAATTTGTGGAGAGATGCCCTCCTGAGGACAGTGGTATCATTGGCAGCAGCATCTTTGTATCATCAGAGTAACCGATATTATCGCCATACGCCAAATCCCTACAGCAGCTCCTTAGGAACAGAAGCAATCGTGGCGGTGCGGCGGAGTGATACAGAGTGTCTGGTTCTGCAGAGGGTTCGCCGTCTTTGGGGAAACTGTTCTGGACCCATGTCCGTAGGCGTTAACGTAAGCTAAGTCCCATGTGATAAAGTTTGTGGACATTATTCCGACAGAGTTAGAGCTAAATTTGTTTCCTTATGCCTGCTGCACATTGTCCGTCAATAGAGAAAACACGGCAGAGAATTTCCACGACGGACAGGCGCCAGACAATTGGCTGTGATGCAGGCAGCAGTAGTGCAGTGCACAACAGATCGCGTAAGCTCAGTCCCCAATTGGGACCAGCGTATAAACTCCGGCCAGCAGTAGCTTGGGCAATACGTAGTATTTACTGCGAAACTGCTGCTGATCTCTGCATCACGGCTGTGCACACTGCTGGCCTCTGCAATGTTTGCAACGTCTAGTGTGGTGCAGCACTGCAATCGCGTGTTCAGTCCACGTGTTCACTCTGCTGTGATGTGCCAGAGAGACGGCGCATACCCTTTGCTCAGCTCAGCGGAAATTTCGGAAATGACCAATACTACCTCGGCTATTGACAACCGCTTACGCGGATTGCGTACTGACGCAGAACTCAAGCACATGGACGTTGCGTCTTCTTGCGGCACAAGTGTTACGATTCGCAGGCAGTCAGTTCCTGTGCTGCAGGTGCTCCTGGTTCAAATGGTTCAAATGGCTCTGAACACTATGCGACTTTACTTCTGAGGTTATCATTTTGCACTTCATGTCGAACTCATTTTGTTAGACGTTTGTATCCCCTTTCCCCTGTCTCATTTATTGCATTTTTATAATTCCTCCTTTCATCCATTAAATGCAATATCTCTTGTGTTATCCAAGGATTTCAACTAGCCCTTATCTATTTATCTACTTGGTCCTCTGCTGCCTTCATTACTTCGTCTCTCAAAGCTATCCATTCTTCTTCTGCTGTATTTCTTCCCCTGTTCTTGTCAGTCGTTCCCTAATGCTCCCTCTGAAATTCTCTATAATCTTTGGTGTTTTCAGTTTATCCAGGTCCGCATTAATGTATAATGTTTATTTTAATAATAGCAATTATTAGATTCTTGTACATAGAGAGTGTATCTGAAATGAATATAGAAAATGATAGGTCTAGTGAGCTAGTAGAGTGGATCATAACAAGCATATTTCACACAGCAATCCATGTCCGCATCCCTTAGTGTACGGCGCTAGGCGTCTTTAAAAAGTGTCGCGCTGCCAAGAGGATAGACACACAACATGCCATCCGAGCGGTTGTGCAGGTCTGCACGGCAACAACTTCAATGTATTAGTGACATCAAGAAACAAGAGACGTCGGGTAGAAGTTTTATGCAAACGCTGTAGTCGAAGTAGTGGCTGTATTTCAGACGGGACAACACTACGGATTTTCCGCCTCTTACTGGGACGTGAACGTGTTGCTTTTGGTTGTGGAAACGTGGAGCGGACAGGAGCTGTTCTTTGGAGGAAATGGTAGGCACGCACTGGGCTTACGAGGCGGCGGATGGAAATGCTTACGCTTCCCAACGTGCGTACGTTCGACAGTTTCCGAAACGTCGAGTGCCAGATCCACACACATTTATTGCCATCCACAGGTTCCTACGGGAGATAGGTTCACTTGTTGTGCGTTTGCCACTGGCACGTTATAGTAATGACATATGTACATTTAAGGCCTACTTCGAAATCAGGTGTACTCGTTTTGTGTTACAGGTGCGAAGGCCTGGCAGACGCGGTCGACAACGGACAGCGCGTACACAATTGCTTGAAGAGGAAGCATTTGCCCTGCTGGAAAGCACACCCTCAACAAGTTTGCGGCGTGTTGCACGGGAAGTGCGTGTAAGCCATTTCACAATTTGCTATGTGAAGTATGAAGATGATTTGCACTCTATCACCTTCAGAAGATTCACACCCTTAACCCAAACGATTTTCCACGTCGAACTGAAGTCTGCCAATGGTTTTTGTAAAGATGTGCGGTTCGACCTGACTTTCCGAACCGTTTACTTTTACCGTTGATGAATCCTTTACACGAACGGATACGTTCAACAGGTACAATCAACACTTGTGGCTACGGGAAAATCCGCCCGCCACGTTTGTTCGTGGTCAACAAGATCGCTTCGCTGTAATCGCTTCGCTGTAACATTTGGGTGGCTTGGTAGGCGATAATCGACCAGAATCCACAGATGTTCACGAGGCGAGTGATCCAAAGAGATACTTAATCTCTTCTCTAAAAACTCCGCTAGAGTTGTTGGAAGAAGTTCTACTCAAAGTGCGACAGTGAATGTTGCGCCAATACGATGGTGCACATGCGCACTTCTCACATGCAGTGCTAATGCATTTGGATGAAACCTATGATGATAACTTGTAGTGTACATGGTTCCGCGTAGTCAGCGCGTCCACAACTTTCCCACTAAAGTACGCACACCACAGAGCTGGATAGGGCAAGGTGGACCATTGGCACGGCCTGCATGTTTTCCCCACCTGACGCCCATTGATTTTTTTCTTCTGGGGCCACCTGAAATGTGTCGTCTATGACACACCCATTGAGACTGGTGAAGAGCTGTTAGCACGCGTTATGGTAGCCTCCAATGCAATTTCCACTTTTCCAGGAATTTTTGAAAGGGTGAGACAGTCACTTCACCGTTATCGCACGGCATGCATTCAAGGAGGAGGAGGAGATTAGTGTTTAACGTCCCGTCAACAACGAGGTCATTAGAGACGGAGCGCAAGCTCGGGTAAGGGAAGGATGAGGAAGGAAATCGGCCGTGCCCTTTCAAAGGAACCATCCCGGCATTTGCCTGAAGCGATTTAGGGAAATCACGGAGAACCTAAATCAGGATGGCCGGAGACGGGATTGAACCGTCGTCCTCCCGAATGCGAGTCCAGTGTGCTAACCACTGGCCATGCATTCAAGCAGAAGGGCGTAATTGCGAGCATTTCTTGTAATTGTTTTCAAACAAAAGGCTATGAAACCCAACCCAGACTTCGCATTTACCTTGATGCCACAAAAACATTGAAAACGTTGCCATGAAGATCTTCTACGATGACAGTTCACATGGCATGTTATGTGCGTGCCCTCTTGGTGGCGCGCGACGGTGTTCAACGATTCCCGGGGCCGTACGCTAAGGGATGCGGACACGGGTTGCTATGTGAAATATGCATGATCCATTCTACCAACCCTCTCATTTTCCAGATTCATTTCAGATAAGTTCTGTATACGTCCTCCTTAAAGGAGCGTTCCACTGGGACACTGCGATATTAAATTTCAGTACTAGCCATATGGGAACTATAGAATTCTCGTGATGTTGGCTGGGTATTAATTATGAGGCTCTGGTTATAGTTTCGCTGCTTATTGGAGGTACTCGTACATGCTGCTAGATTACCTTGTCAGCTATCATCGTTCAGATTTTGTCATGTTTAGGACGGCCTTGTGACTTGCCACTCGCAGCTAGTGTTTGGACTACTGTTTGCACTCTTGCGTGGCTCATCATAGAGTTCAATAGATAATGGTGTGTTATTGTAGTTTAGGGGATGTTGGTCAGACCTGCCTTGGTGATAGGGAAATCTAGATGCACACCATCTGTACAAACATTTGTTGAACGTGCTTTTGTGTTTAGGTTTTGGCATGGCTTTATGGAAAAAGTGCAAGAATCTATCAATAATTATCCTGTCCATGGACTGCCACATGCTGTTTCGAATTGAAAAGAATGACATTATCTAATGGCGTTGATGGCCAGGCGTGCCCCTGCCCCCCTTCCCCCCCAACCCCCCTCCCCTGGGAACCTCGGCAGGGCCAAGTTGCAAGTCTTTTCAGTTGACGCCACACAGGGCGACGTACGTGTCGATGATGATACAGTAATGATGAGGACAACATAACACTCAGTCCTCAAGCGGAGTCAGAGAGGGCATGCGGGCGAAGCAGATAGGGGTCGCAAAACCGAGGCCCAACCGCGACGTCCCCCCCCCCCCCTCCCCATCCCCACCTGAGATGTGACGGGAAAGGTAACTGCTGTGGCCGCCCACTTCATACGTCGTAGCGCCTACTGCAACGGCATCCCACTTCACGTCCAACTAACATGGGATGCCTGCATTACAGGGCGTATATGCACCAGGAAAACCTACGTCATCTGTGTTGTCAACACAAATATTCACCAGGGACTGCAACACAACACAACACCAGGTTTCCGCCAACAGTCACTAGGGACCGCTACTCGTTCGCGGAGCCTGCAGAACAGCTTCACCAGAGGTCGCAGCTAGCCCAGGAACTACTTTGATACGCCAGGCAGGTGATCGCAAATAGTTCTGGCATACACATCCGTCAAACGGGGGCTTTATAGGGCGGTGCACTGCTGGAAAAGGGCATTTCGATGCACAGCATGGAAGTATACAGAGCTGCCACCCAGCAGCCACAGCCAGACGCCTCTTCTAGTTGGCCAATCTCTTGCAGATGGACTTGGCATAGGCAGCGAACATATTGACACTTTAGAATTGTTTTATTGTGATCCCTCCCCGTGAAGAGACGAGTCTTTTCTATTATCTGATATTTTATATTTATAACGATCCGTAGTTGGGATCGAGGCTGTTGTTCTTTTGGAAATTGTATCATTGTTTCGTTTTGGTGAGTCCTATAAATTGTTTTAGGACTTTTGTTTTCCACATTTCTATTCTGATAGCGCAGATACTTAAGTGGTGACGAGTTGGTTTAAGAGTTTCCCGAATTTTCTCGGTTGTTGTCCGCTATGGCACACCATATTTTAGGTACTGATGAACCCTCAACGCAAGTCACAGTATGTTGAAAAGTATGCAACAAACGAACGAGCCCATTATTCAGCGTTTACAGGCGATGTCCACCCCCACCCCCCACCCCCTTTGGGGTGCCTGTGCAGGGGTCCCACCCAACTTCCCCACTTTTGGGGCTCTGTGCCGCACCACCTGACTTTCCCCAGTTCGAAAAATCTTTTGAGCTTTGGGGCAATTAAAGGGCTCCCCTGGAAAAACACTTTATTGCTCATGATGTCACTGGTGACGTTCAGTGTCGCGCCTTTTTTCTTGCCTATGTGGGCCTGGAAGTTTATCACCTTCTGCAATAGTTGCATCCCAATGCAGAACCTCTTTCTCTCTCCTATGTGGTGCTGACTTCTAGCCTACCGGATTATTTTCACTCTCAGGTCTACGTGGCGGTGGCATGTCACAAGTTCTTCTGTTGTCAAAAGTTTCCCGCGCAGTCATACAGGGAATTTCGATATTTCTAAAAATATCTTCTTCAGAAGGAGTGGACATTTTTACATCACATGACGGTAAATTAGTTTAGCTGAATCCGAGCGTCTCTTGAAATATATGAAATTGACAAAACGAGAATATCACAGCAATGGCTTAGGAATGTAATCCGGCTGCTATATAAAGCCATGGCTGTGGTCATTCCCGTTTGTCAATTTTATATATGACAAGGGCCGCTCGGCTACAGCTAATCTAGTGTACCATCATGTGATGTAACAAGGTCCATTCCTTCTGAAGAAGATATTTTTAAAAATATGGAAATCTAGGTCACGGGCTAGTAAACCTTTGTTTGGCAACTGGTTGGCTGAATTTTTCAACCTCTTCAATTGAAAACTTATTGTTGCATTGAGATTAAAACTGTTGACATCGCACCTAATCTACTGATGTTACAGTAATCAGACACAAACTGAAGGAAACTGAACCGTTGTGGAGTGACAACTTGCGTGCTACGGCCGCCGGCGAACATACAGGTCGCCTACTACTACTCACGCGTCCCGAGGCGCGCTTAGCCGCCGCTTTGCAATGGCGCTTCCTGCTAGTGGACAGGGAAACAGCGTTTAAATTCAGCAATTAACGGTGTGGCCGTAACACGGCGCCACATTAGGCCTCTGACCGCGCCGGTTGCGCGTTACACGCCCGCCGGCCGCGTAATCATTATTTACTGTGCAAATGCGCCGGCTTGCGGCACATGGCCTCAGCGACTGCCGCACCGCACCGCCGCACCACAACGCCTGTCCCCGCCTGCCTCGTCCAGTTCTCCTGACAGCCGCTGCCGGCTGTCTTAATTGCCTGCGTGTACAACATCAAAGGGGCACGCATTCGTGACCGACCCTACCTAATGTGACAACATATCCGTTGCGTACGAATGAATTAGGCACCTTACATTTGGAGAATCCCATAGCTAAACACACTCTGTGTCGTAGGACGACGCACTTTCCTCGCTTACTGGTCTCCGGTAAGCCTTGGATGTTTATACCATTCTCCATCCCAGAAAATCTGGAAGAGATGCATTTCCAGGTGTACTGCGTGTCCGCACCCGAGTACCATCCTTCCTTCTACATCTTTGTGGCGAGTACCCTGTGGAAGCTCCGGTCTTGCAAGATGGCTACACCCTTGTTCACAAGGTCGCCCGCGTACGTCCCTGGCTTGACCTACACTCAGGCATCCTACAGCCTCTAGACTCGTCCGCTAAATCATCCCATCTTAGTTCTACAGTACATATCTGCTACAATTGGGAGAAGTGGGAGAAACGGAGGAATTATGATCTCCAAAACTTTCTAACTTTATCGGATCTAATCATCAAGGAATAGCTTCAGCTGTCAAACTTAGACACATCCATCATCAGCTAGTGTCCGTGATCGCTAACTACCTGGATGGCTCAATAGAGGGATAAGGATTTCATGTAGGGTGGAATTGTGTCAAAATGTTAGAAGTACTCACAATCGAGCTACGGTCGTCCATTACGAGCAGTACTGTAAGGTGCTTAAAACGTTATTAGGAAGGCAAAGAGTATGTGGTACGCAAATAGAATAGCTAATTCACAGGAAAAAGTTAAAAAAAATGGTTCAAATGTCTGTGGGCACTATGGGATTTAACTTCTAACGTCATCAGTCCCCTAGAACTTAGAACAACTTAAACCTATCAAACCTGAGGACATCACACACATCCAGGCCAGAGGCAGGATTCGATCCTGTGACCGTAGCGGTCGCGCGGTGCCAGACTGTAGTGCCCAGAACCGCTCGGACACCCCGGCGGTGGATAAAGTTAAAACCATAGGGTCAGTCGTGAAGGAAGTGTTTTGTCAGCAGCACCAGGCCGAAGATAAAAAGTCAGTTCGGATTAAGAATATTTCTGTTACTGGTAAGTCAGATATACGTATAGTATTTAACTATCACTTTCTGAGAATTTCTGATGAATTAATTAAAAACTTAGTTTCTACAGGAAACCATATAACTCTCTTGGAAAATGCTTTTCCGACACTGATGTCTGAAATACTCCTCTGTGGTACTGACAAGTGGGAAATTGAGTCAATAATTAAATCACTGAAGGCTATGGACTCGCATGGATATGATGGACTACCTAGCAGAATATTAAAGAACTGCACTGCACATTTTAGCCCTGTACTTAGCCATATTTGTAATTTTTTCTTTAAGAATGGCAAGTTTCCTGAACGATTAAAATAGTACTAAAGCTGCTTTATAAAATAGGAGAAAGGGATAATGTAGACCATTTTAGACGTATTTCAATGCCATCAGTGTTAACTGAAGTTATTGAAAAGATAATTGACCATTATATTTCACATAATTTGCTGCCAAACGCACAGTTCGGTTTTAGAACTGGTTTAACAACTGAAAATGCTACATTCTCTTTTCTATCTGAGGTACTGGATGGATTAAACAAAAGGTTTCGAACGCTAGGCATCATTTTTTATTTAACTAAGGCGTTTGATCGTGTTGATTATAAAATATTGCTCTAGATGTTGGACTCATATGGAATACAGGGAGCAGCTCACAGTTCGTTCACCTCTTGCTTTAACAACAGATAGCAAAAGGTCACTATCCACAGTGTTGAGAATGGCTATGATGTGAGGTCTGAGTGGGGCACAGGCAAATGGGAAAGTGCCCCAGAGATCAGCGCTGGGACCTATCTTGTTCCTTATTTGATGGTTAATATTCAGGGATATGACAGGCATAATTATTCGTAACAAAAAAGTCAAGTAAACATGGGATCTAAAACACATACCTTAAGAGCTATGAACAATTCTTGGTCTTTGATATTGTGAATAAAATCTCTTCTGTTGCAAGCTCTTTGCTTTTCATATTTTTGGAAATAGCAGTGTGGACTAAAACAGGAAAAAAAACCTGTAAACATGTGCTCTAAAATGCATAACTTAAGAGCTATGAGCACTTATTCATCTTCGCTATTTTGAAACACAATTCTTCTAATGAACAAGTGCTCATAACTTTTTAACATATAATTTTCGAGCACATGTTTCGTGGACTTTTCTTCTTGTATTGATCCATACTACCACTTCCCAAAATATGGAAAGCAAAGAGCTTGCAGTACAAGAGATTTGTTTCACAGTATCGAAGATCAAGAATTGCTCATAGCTCTTAAGGTATGCATTTAGACCCCATGTTTACTTAACTTTTTTGTTTCGAATGATCATTCCTGTTATATCCCTGAATATTGATCACCACTTCTGAAACACCCTGTATAAATGATATGCCTTCCAGTATTACAGGCGCCTGTAAAATGTTCCTGCTTGCTGGTGGCACTAGCTTGGTAGGAAAGGATGTTATGTGCAACTTTGGCACTGTTTCAAGTAGTGCAGTTCATGACATAAGTTCATCGCTTGTAGAAAAAAATTAACCCTTAATCACACAATAACTCATTTTTCACATTTTCTAACACACTACTCAACAAAACAAGACGTTTTGATTTCACAGAATGGATATATTATTAGTGAAACTGAAAAGTTCAAATTTCTTGGTGTTGAGATAGATAGTAAACTGTTGTGGAAAGCCAACATTCAGCATCTTGTTCAAAGGGTTAATGTTGCCATTTTTACTATTCGGACGGTATCTGAAGTACATGATATTTCGACACGAAAAGTAGCCTACTTTGCTTATTTTCATTCACTTGTGACATATGGTATTATATTTTGGAGTAACTTTTTCCATTCTCAAAGGATATTTTTGGCTCATAAATGGGTGATTCAGGCAATAAGTGGTGTAAGTTCATGAACCTGTTGTCGACCTCTGTTCACTAGTCTGGGTATTGTGACTGCCTCTCAAATATATATATATATATATATATATATATATATATATATATATATATATATATATATATATTTGAATGTAATGTAAATAAATAAATTAGGTAATTAACTATTATTTTTTAAAAAAGCATATTTATAACATTTTCTTTGCCCCAAAAAATGTCCTATTTTCGAATTTTGTGAAAAACGTGTTTCTTTTAAATTATATTAAAGAATAAGTATATATAATTATTTTCTTTGCGCTTTAGCAGCCATAAGATTATTATGAACTGCTGTTTGTAAATGTTTTTTGAAGGAAGATTTATTTACAGTTCTACCCCATTTACAAGTGACTTTAATTTTATTACGTTCCTTACAGCATTCTTTACATACATATTTATATCCACCTGTTCGATATTTATCTTTATAAAATTCATCAATACTTTTTTTAATTATACGTTTGCTACACTGTCTTAATTGTGGCTTGGCACAGCCTAAAGTCTGCTTTAGCTGTCGCTTTGGGTTGTCCATTTAAATAAAATAAAATTAATGAGAAAAATAATTGTACATTGTGAACATAAGTAAATGTATTAGTTAACAGAAGTAAATTTTTCACATTGTGAACTCTATATCATGGAATTCATTATTTCTGTTTTCTAGTTTCTTCATTCCTTTTATTTTAATTTCATTTGTCCTCTTTTAATTTTATCAAAATCAAAATTTTCAATTAATTTAGAAAATCTATTTGGTAAAATAACTTTAAAATCATTATTAAGTTCTAGACAAAGTTTTTCTCCAAATCTAGTATTTAAATATTCACAGTCCATAATACTATACAATACATTTATCTCTAGCTCATTTACTTTTCTAATTTCTTTAGAAATACTTAAATTATTTAGCTTCATGATTAAAGTAGTCTCTATTTATATAGAAAAAATTTTATTAGATTTATATATAATAATTATTTATTATATTTTCAATAATGAGTAATCACCATATGGTAATGTATATATTCTATTTTCTAAAACATTTCTTTTATTATCATGAGGACTTAGAGCTTTTTTGTTTACTTGAATTGTATATATTTCATGTTTTTCACTTTTAACTAAAGTAGGTTTTCTATATTGTTCTATATTGTACAACAAGCAATCTTTATAATCTTCTAAGCTTATTTTTTTTAACAACACATTTCTTAATTCCTTGAGATTTATTTTCTATTTTGTCACCAACTTTATAAACATACACCTTTGCTCTTAAGCCACAAAATTCTTCCATTATTTTTCCATTACATTCATCTTTCATTTTACCAACAACTTTCTTGTTTACTAGTGGAATATTATATATATTATCTGTTGGATAATCACTTGTATCAAAATAATCAATCATTGATTTCATATCTTCGTAGAAATCTTCAGTTTTAATATTATAAATATGACTATCTGTATCTTGATAACATAATTCAATATTTTCTCCATATTTAGGTTTCGTAACTCTATAGTGAAAATCGTACACTAATTCTATAGATAAATCAAGTATAATTCTAAATAAGATGGCGGCCACTGTGTGACGCACGTTTCTTTGGCTCGCGAGTTTTTCCGCTCATTGAAGGTGTTACAGAGAAGTGCGGCAGTCCACAACGTATGCATCCGACTAAACAAGTGTTACTTGCCGTGGTGTGTTGTTCTCCGTTGATTACCACAAGTGATTAGTGATAAGTGAGTGAAAAATGGGAAGAGCACGAGTAAGCGGCGGCAGGCGAGGCTACAGGGGCGCAGGCAGCGCGGGCGCCCGGTCTCCGGCAGCAGGTGAGGCCTCGCTTCCCGACATTGGTAAGCTCGTCCGGTCCCAGGTGAGTGCGGCGCTGCACAGTAAAGACATGCTAGAAGTAATAGTGCAATCCATCACGGACTCTGTGATGGCCGCAGTCATGGACAAACTGCAAGAGTTTGTCGGGCGCAACAGCACCGAAATCCAGTCTCTCAAAAAGTCCCTGGCCGCACAAGAGAAAAAAGCCGCCGACCTAGCAGCTAAACTGTCTGCGACCACCGATGAAATTGAGCAGTATCAGCGAAGGAACAGCTTGCGCTTGTTCGGGGTAGCTGAAAACGATCGTGAAAACACTGACGACCTGGCCATTAGCCTTGTGCGTGAGAAACTTGGCGTGCAGATCGACGTGGCCGATATTGACAGAAGCCACCGTATTGGGCGCAGGATACCAGGTGCGATGAAACCCACGCCCATAATAATTAAATTTGTGTCATACCGGAAAAGAGCTGAAGTGTTTGCTCAGAAAAGAAAACTCGCCAAGAGTGGGGTTACCCTGAGGGAAGATCTGATGCGCGAAAGACTAAAAGTTTTGAACACTGCGATCACACAGTTCGGCCTTCAAAATGTATGGACCCAGGATGGCAGGATCGTAGTCAAGACGGAAGGAGGGAGGAAAACGGTGACGAACATGTCCGAACTGAAAGACTGAGCGAAATCTCGCGAGACACAAAGTCTCATATTGTACTCTGTCTAATATAAGTTAATTTTTATTCTATCTTTTCATTTTTTTACGTAAATATTGCTTCGTTATTTCTATATGTACCATAAGTACTCTATTTAAAATCAGTCAATTGTTTCACATAAATATTGCTTCTTTATTTGTCTATCATAAGTGCTCATGTATATTCATATTGTCAGTCAAATGGGAATTAACATTCTCCATTAACAGGAATCTCCTTAAAACCGCCTTTCTATATTTGTTATTTTCATCCTCGTCACTACCGCTGCTACTACTATTATCTTTTTCGTAACCACTACTGCCACTTTCCATCTTTCTTTTCGCTCCCTTCTCCGATACCTCCAGCTTGTCTTTCACCTTTAGCCCACAGACGCTTGAGTCAGTCACGACCTTGGACACACCTGTAAATATGTCTTCTCCCGCAAAATCTAGCTTTTGTCCCTCTTCCGGCCAGCAGGTAGACGGAGCGCGCTTGGTCCTACAGGCGGCCACAATGGGACGGACCGGTTCCGGCGGCGGGCTCTTTGTAGCCCACGCGAACGCTCAGTCGCTAACGGCTCATTTCGACGAGTTCTGTGACCTGTTCTGCCAATCGCTGTTCCATATTATCATCGTCTCTGAAACTTGGTTGAAACCAAACATTTCTTCCGACGCCATCCGAATCACTGGTTACTCTCTCCTAAGGGCAGATCGTGAAATACGACGCGGGGGTGGTGTGGGTGCCTATGTTCGCTCTGATCTGAGACCTACTATACTATGCACATTGGATGCAAAGGGCGAAGGAGATGCAGAGTTCTTGTTTTTCGAAATAAATACATCAAATCAGAAACTGCTAAGTGGAGTAATCTATAAACCTCTAAACGTTGGTGCTATGTCCTCCATTCAGTCTGCCCTGTCCTCGATCGTGACACTGTATGAACATATAATCATTATGGGCGACACAAACATCGACTTACAGTTGAAATCTCCCTCTGCAGAAAAACTAAGGAGACTGTTCCACTCCAGTGATATGAGTTTAAGACTGCTGGACCCAACTCATCACACGCCACACAGCCATACACTCATAGATATAATAGCAACAAAGCCACCAGATAAAATAATTCGCGCCAATCAGACATCCGCTCCAGGACTCTCTGCTCATGACGTGATATTCTTAAATTACTCAGTACATACTACCAAAGAAAAATCTCACCTGGTAACCTACAGAAACCTAAAAAATGTTAACCATGACGCTCTTCAAAAGGATTGCTCAGACATCCCTTGGCATGATATAAGCAATGAACCGACTTTAGACGGAAAAATTCGGGAATTATGTCGCAAAATTATTGCACTGTATGATAAACATGCTCCTCAACGCACTGTCAAGGTAAAGAGAGCTCCCACTCCGTGGCTCACCACTGCATTACGCCAGTTAATGAATAAACGTGATGCTGCACATAGGGCCTTCAAGCGTAACCCAACTCCCAAGGCGTACGAAGCTTATAGGAAACTCCGAAATAGAACCAAGCAAAGCGTAAGGAATGCCAAAATCAGACATGCCTGCTCTGTCCTATGCGGCATATCAAAACCTGCTGCACTGTGGAAAAAGCTGCGCAGTTTCAGTATAGGGAAGCGAAGATCTGACGCTCTTTATTAAGCGTCTGCAGAAGAATTAAACGATTTCTTCTCAACAGCTGTAAACTGCCACGCAGCGACAAATTACCAGCCCCAAGATATCAATCTCTCGAGAGACAAGTTTTTCCTAAAACATGTCACTACCGGCACAGTACACAAGGCAATTATGAGAATCTCTTCCGAGGCAGTAGGAAATGATGGAGTGAGCATTGGCATGATTAAGAACGTCGTAAACACTATTACTCCAGTTATCACAGACATCTTCAACCTGTCTCTTGTCAGTAGTACATATCCTACTGAGAGGAAGCAAAGTTTAATTCAACCTATACCCAAGACTGACAACCCTAAGTCGCCAGGTGACTACAGGCCGAGCAGCATACTTCCTGCAATATCTAAAGCCCTAGAATACATCGTCCATGAACAGCTGTCGGATTACCTCAAAACTCATAACATCCACAACAAATATCAGTCAGGCTTTCGAAAGCACCATAGTACAGCAACTGCATTAATCAAAGTAACTGATGACATTAAACATTCTATGGACAGACGTGAAGCTACCATCCTAACACTGCTTGACTTAGCAAGTCTTTTGATGTTGACTTTGATATATTACTAATTAAAATGAAGAAACTGAATTTCTCAAACAGCGCAATACACTGGTTCGACAGCTACCTCAAAACCAGAAGTCAACAAGTCATTTGTGGGTCGAAAAAGTCATCATGGAAAAACGTGCACTCTGGAGTTCCCCAAGGCTCCGTCCTTGGTCCATTACTCTTCTCACTGTACATTAATGATATTTCTTCAGTGATTCACTCCTGCAACTACCATCTATATGCCGACGACATCCAACTGTACATAAGTGCAAGCCCCAAGAACATTGCTGACGCAGTAGCGAGTATGAACACAGATCTTTGCCCTGTTTCTTGATGGGCACAGAACCTAGGTCTGAAACTAAACCCCAAGAAATCCCAGGTCATACTTATATCTCATCCAAAGTTAATCAGTCGGTACTTTCGCGAAACAGTCCCTCAAATACTCCTCAATGGTACCCAACTGCCATACCAAAAAACAGTAAAAGACCTTGGAATAATCTTGGATGAACATCTAAACTGGGAAGAACAAACAGTCACAGCTTGCTGGAAATCGCTCTCCTCCCTACATGCAATTCAAAAATTTAGAAAAATATTTCCCACCCATGTTAAACAAAAATTAGTCCAAACACTAGTCTTGCCTAATCTTTGCTACTGTGATGTAGTTCAACACGGCACAAATAGTGAAAATTCGAGATGCCTCGAGCTAGTGATGAATGCTTGCATTAGATATGTATGCAATTTATGGTTGTATGATCATATCAGTCCTTCATACTCCCAGCTAGGTTGGATACGCCCACATAAGGCACGCAATCTCCACAGGATGTGCTTACTTCATCGATTTCTTAGCCATTGGTGCCCCCAATACTTATCTTCTCACACTAAACACCTATCATCATTCCACAACCGCAATACCAGATCAGATACGTCTAGCATCTTGGCTGTACCTTTACATAACACAAAATCTTTCTCCATGTCATTCTCAATCTCAGCCATACGACTATGGAACGCACTCCCCTGTGATCTGCGTCTTATCCAGAACCACTCAACATTCAAGAGGGAACTCAAGACTTACATATTAGGGACGGTATAGCCACCATTGTTGTGCCCCTCTCATCTTTTTCTTTCTCCTCTCCTTCATAGCTTCGAATTTTACCATTCTATTTCTCTTCCTCTAACCTATCTACCTCTTCTATATCTCTTTCACCCCATCCCATCGTCTTACGTCTCTGCTTGATGCGAATAACTCACAAGCTGCAAGAATATAACGAGAAAATTCCCAACTAGCAATAGGACTGACATTCATAAAAGAAAAATGTGTTTACTTTCATATACATAGTCATTATTATTATTATTATTATTCCTGATTGTTATAATTATTTTTTGTTTGTTATAATTATCATTGTACTACTTTTATAATTTCTATTTTTTTCTTTAACATTATACTGTATAACATGTTATTTGTCCTTAATGTTCTGTAGAAACTGAATTTGTTGAATCTGAGTATGCCTGGTTAGGTGTAAGAGAGGGCCTGAAGGCCCTAATCTTGCCAGGTAAAATAAATGCTTAAATAAATAAAATAAATAAATATAATTAATCCAACATAAATGGGTCTATTAAATATTATTTTAGTTTTATTCATATGAATAGCAGATAGATTTTCAGTAAATATTGTTCTGTGTTTAAAGTTTGGCTTAGCTACAAGTTTGTCACATACTTTACTATCTGAAACAAATTTAATATCTTGTCTATGTCCTATATTTTCCATTGTCTTACCAAATACAGAATTATTCATTAATTTATAGAAATATTTTTCAAAATCATTTGTGGCTTTTGTTCTTAACTGTGTGTTTAGATCTATATACTTCTTTAACCAATTAGATTGTATAAATTTTAACATTTTATGTATTTTTGAAAGTTTCATTCCCAAAGATAAATATTGTTTAAGATTTCTATAACATACTCGATACTTATGTTTTTTTATCTAAAGTAGTTATTTATTTACTTTCATTTGTACCTGGAACAAGTTCTGATTCAGGAGCTAGCGGTAAATCTTTACGTAAATCATGTAATTCTTTTGGATATTGTAGATCTACTTCAAATATATACCCATCTTGACTATTGTTTGACATTTCACTTATTTTTGGAGAATTAAAATTATTTGGTTCATAGCATAACCATATAAATTATTTGCATCTAGATACATTATATAATTTGATACTTCTTTATTATTATAATCTTTTAAACATTTAATATTTGCTTTTACACATCTTTTACAACATTGTGAAATTCCACCTCTTATTCCTTTTTCAACCATTAGAAGCATATCATAGTCATAAAATAATTCAAGTTTTTTATTAGTAATTTTTTACGTTGCATCCCAAGATAAACCTGGTGCAGTAAAATACAAAGATGGATCTAAATTATATGATTTATACATGTTTTTCTAAAATTGTCAAAACATCACTTAACAATAATACATAAGTTTTAAGATATAAATCTTGATATTCACCAAGATTTTTAATATTAAATTTTTCCCAAACTAATTTTGCATGTTCATAATCTTCATCACTTATGTCACAATCATTTAATTCACTATAAAATTAATCTTTTGTTGGTAATTGTGTTTCTTCACATTTCTTCCAAGAATCCATGTAATCATATTGAACACCTTTTCTAATTACTAAGTTAAACAATTCAGGAGAAACATACTTTTTAATATTTTTAATTGATTTTTGTTTAAATTTGATGAAAGTTTATAAAGTGAAGAAGCCATAAATCTAAATGTATCAACAAATCTCATTTTTAATTTTTTGTATGTTTACCAAAACTAATAAATTTATTTTCATTATTTGGTATTAGTTCTATTTCTTTATCATAATAACCAAGTTCTTTTACAAAAAAATGTGAACCATAACCAAATAAATATGTAAATAAATAGGTAGAAAATCAGGTTGTTTTAGTTTTAAATTACAATTATTACATAATGGAGCAATATGTATTCCAGTTAAATGATCATGATGATGTACTTTTTTAAACATTTTTGTATAACAACATTTACATAGTGTACAAATTGTAGATTTAGGAAACATTTCGTATTCATCAAGTGTAAGTGGTTTCATTTCTTCAATTTCAGATTAAATTCTTCCAATTTCTTCAACTTCTTGTTTTATACATTCTAAATATTTTTTAAGACAATTTGTTCCTCTATAAACAACACGATGTTTATAATTTCCATATACATATTTAACATAATAACAAAATCCAACTGGTTCATGTATTTGATATTTCATTGTATATTGTGTTTCTGGATTTGGTTCACTATTATCCATTTTCAGAAGTAAACTTTCAAAATCAGCATAAATAACAAATGGTACTTTTTGTGTAAATTGATAACTTTTTAAAATATACACCTTCTCCTTCACCTGGCACTTCAACTTTTAATGGTTTATTAGTTAAACAGTTTGTTGTATGATTATCTAATTTTTCTTTACTATTAAATTGTAGAAACATAAATAACAAATAAATTTTATTGTTTCATGTTTGGTAATTTGACTTGATACAAGTCTAAATAAATTTTTTGTATAACAATAATGTGAATTATTATCTTTCTTAAAATAAAGTAGATTTACATGTTTTTCTTTTATAGATCTTGTTATTTTTAATGGATACATTTGATAATTTTCATCTTCATCATAAAATGCATGAACATTAATAGGACATCAATTATTTTTTCTGTTTTTGCAATATGAACAAGTAGTACAGGAAATTCAATATTTTCAGGTTTTTTATCAAGATCAAGACCAACCTTTTTATATTTTGTTAATCTAAAAGATTTGTACCCGTGGTCTAGGGGTAGCGTCTTTGATTCATAATCAAAACGTCTTCGGTCGTGGGTTCGATCCCCGCCAGTGCCTAAATTTTTATAAATAATCAGCATTGGCGGCCAAAGACTTCCGGCATAAGAAGTCAGCTTCATTCTGCCAACGGCCTGGTCAAAGAGGACAGAGGAGCGGATAGAGGTTCAGGGCACTCTCTTGTCCGAGGGGTGGGAAATTGCCCCTAAAGGTGGAAGAATCAGCAATGATCAATGACATGAGGATGCAGAAGGCAATGGAAACCACTGCATTAAAGACATGTAACGTGTATCCACAGGACATGTGGCCTGTAATTGAAGAAGTGTCATGATGATCTCTCCATTGGCAAAAGATTCCGGAATAGTCCCCCATTCGGATCTCCGGGAGGGGACTGCCAAGGGGGAGGTTACCATGAGAAAAAGACTGAATAATCAATGAAAGGATAACATTTTACAAGTCGGGGCATGGAATGTCAGAAGCTTGAACGTGGTAGGGAAACTAGAAAATCTGAAAAGGGAAATGCAAAGGCTCAATCTAAATATAGTAGGGGTCAGTGAAGTGAAGTGGAAGGAAAACAAGGATTTCTGGTCATATGAGTATCGGGTAATATCAACAGGAACAGAAAATGGTATAACAGGTGTAGGGGTCGTTATGAATAGGAAGGTAGGGCAGAGGGTGTGTTACTGTGAACAGTTCAGTGACCGGGTTGTTCTAATCAGAATCGACAGCAGACCAACACTGACAATGATAGTTCAGGTATACATGCTGATGTCGCAAGCTGAAGATGAGCAGATAGAGCAACCATATGAGGATATTGAAAGGGTAATGCAGTATGTAAAGGGGGACGAAAATCTAATAGTCATGGGGGACTGGAATGCAGTTTTAGGGGAAGGAGTAGAAGAAAAGGGTACAGGAGAATATGGGCTTGGGACAAGGAATGAAAGAGGAGAAAGACTAATTGAGTTCTGTAACTAGTTTCAGCTAGTAATAGCGAATACCCTGTTCAAGAATCACAAGAGGAGGATATATACTTGGAAAAGGCCGGGAGATACGGGAAGATTTCAATTAGATTACATCATGGTCAGACAGAGATTCCGATATCAGATACTGGATTGTAAGGCGTACCCAGGAGCAGATATAGACTCAGATCACAATGTAGTAGTGATGAAGAGTAGGCTGAAGTTCAAGACATTAGTCAGGAAGAATCAATACGCAAAGAAGTGGGATACAGAAGTACTAAGGAATGACAAGATACGTTTGAAGTTCTCTAACGCCATAGATACAGCAATAAGGAATAGCGCAGTAGGCAGTACAGTTGAAGAGGAATGGACATCTCTAAAAAGGGCCATCACAGAAGTTGGGAAGGAAAACATAGGTACAAAGAAGGTAGCTGCGAAGAAACCATGGGTAACAGAAGAAATACATCAGTTGATTGATGAAAGGAGGAAGTACAAACATGTTCCGGGAAAATCAGGAATACAGAAATACAAGTCGCTGAGGAATGAAATAAATAGGAAGTGCAGGGAAGCTAAGACGAAATGGCTGCAGGAAAAATGTGAAGACATCGTAAAACATATGATTGTCGGAAGGACAGACTCAGCATACAGGAAAGTCAAAACAAACTTTGGTGACGTTAAAAGCAACAGTGGTAACATTAAGAGTGCAATGGGAATTCCACTGTTAAATGCAGAGGAGAGAGCAGATAGGTGGAAAGAACACATTGAAAGCCTCTATGAGGGTGAAGATTTGTCTGGTGTGACAGAAGAAGAAGCAGGAGTCGAATTAGAAGAGATAGAGGATCCAGTATTAGAATCGAATTTTAAAAGAGCTTTGGAGGACTTACAGTCAAATAAGGCAGAAGGGATAGATAACATTCCATCAGAATTTCTAAAATCATTGGGGGAAGTGGCAACAAAACGACTATTCACGTTGGTGTGTAGACTATATGTGTCTGGCGACATACCATCTGACTTTCGGCAAAGCATCATCCACACAATTCCGAAGATGGGAAGAGCTGACAGGTGCGAGAATTATCGCACAATCAGCTTAACAGCTCATGCATCGAAGCTGCTTACATGAATAATACACAGAAGAATGGAAAAGAAAATTGAGAATGCACTAGGTGACGATCAGTTTGGCTTTAGGAAAAGTAAAGGGACGAGAGAGGCAATTCAGACGTTACAGCTAATAATGGAAGCAAGGCTAAAGAGAAATCAAGACACTTTCATATGATTTGTCGACCTGGAACAAGTGTTCGACAATATAAAATGGTGCAAGCTGTTCGAGATTCTGAAAAAGTAGGGGTTAGCTATAGGGAGAGACGGGTCATATACAATATGTACAACAACCAAGAGGGAATAATAAGAGTGGACGATCAAGAATGAAGTGCTCGTATTAAGAAGGGTGTAAGACAAGGCTGTAGCGTTTCGCCCTTACTCTTCAATCTGTACATCGAGGAAGCAGTGATGGAAATAAAAGAAAGGTTCAGGAGTGGAATAAAATACAAGGTGATAGGATAACAATGATACGGTTCACTGATGACATTACTATCCTGGGTGAAAGTGAAGAAGAATTAAATGATCTGCTGAACGGAATGAACAGTCTAATGAGTACACAGTATGGTTCGAGAGTAAATTGGAGAAAGCCGAAGGTAATGAGAAGTGGTAGAAATGAGAACAGCGAAAAACTTAACATCAGGATTGATGGTCACGAAGTCAATCAAATTAAGGAATTCTGCTACCTAGGCAGTAAAATAACCAATGACTGACAGAGCAAGGAGGACATTAAAAGCAGACTCGCTATAGCAAGGAAGACATTTCTCGGCAAGAGAAGTCTACTAATATCAAATACCGGCCTTAATTTGAGGAAGAAATTTCTGAGGATGTACGTCTGGAGTACAGCATTGTATGGTAGTGAAACATGGACTGTGGGAAAATCGGAACAGAAGAGAATCTAAGCATTTGAGATGTGGTGCTATAGACGAATGTTGAAAATTAGGTGGACTGATAAGGTAAGGAATGAGGAGGTTCTAAGCAGAATCGGAGAGGAAAGGAATATGTGGAAAACACTGATAAGGAGAAGGGACAGAATGATAGGACATCTGCTAAGACATGAGGGAATGACTTCCATGGTACTTGAGGGAGCTGTAGAGGGCAAAAACTGTAGAGGAAGACAGAGATTGGAATACATCAAGCAAATAATTGAGGACGTAGGTTGCAAGTGCTACTCTGAGATGAAGAGGTTAGCACAGGAAAGGAATTCGTGGCGGGCCGCATCAAACCAGTCAGTAGACTGATGACCAAAAAAAAAAATCTAACAGAATGATCATCTACAGGAAACAAAGCTGATTTTATAACCCACAGAAAACACTTTTGATCATTATTTTTTACATTAACAAATGCTTTCTTATTTTTAATTTTATCTGGTAACTCCATATAAGGTGACCCTCTTAATGGAACATATTAATTAATTGCTAATTGTAAGCCAATTATTCTATTTAATGACCATCCAGATCCCTGTGCTTGAAGATTAAATATATTTTCTAAAATATCTCTTTTACCATATTTCAATTTTTTATTAAAACCTTTTTCTGGTAAAATAGTATAGTTTGGTGTTTGTTGTCCAAATTCATGAACTTTTTCATTTGTTTATATTCACAATATAAATTAAAATTTATCTTTACACCGTGATTTACTTTCAAATAGTCTTTAAGATTTTAAAAAAAATTTGTTTTTGCAGCATTTAAGAAATGATTAGGAGCAAGTACATCTGTATTATTTTCTAAATTTAAAGTTTGTAATCTGTTTCCAAATGCCTTTTCAACTAAGTAACCATTAATTGTTTTTCTATCTTTTGGTTTTACAAATATATTTGTAGAAAATGGAAATATTCCTTTTCGTGGTTTATCTTCTTTAGTGAGGAAAACAACATAAATATCATAATATGGTAACTTTGTCCAAAGATTTTCACTAAATTCAGCTTTATTATTTTTAATATTTGCATGATTATCATTTACTTCTTTAGTGACAGCTGTCAGAGTCTTAGAACTATGTTCAGGTATATAAATATTAACAACATTTTTATAATTATTACTTACTTCTGTAACATAATTTTTACTTACTGCAGCAACATTATTTGTATCATTTAACAGATGTATTATTTTGAGCAAAATTTGTATTATTTTCGGATATATTATTTCTAAAAATATTAGGATTATTGCTAATAATACTTTAACGATTACTAATAATAAATCTAATTAAAACAGTTTTACATAAATTTGAATGTCCTCATAAAGCATTTATTCTAAAAAATTCTTGAAGTCTTACAACAAGAAATTGTTGTAGTTGATTAGAAAGTTGTTCTAGTTGAGCAGCAATGGTACTTTCCATTTTGCTCTTCTATTTATTTCAAAAAATATATTAGATTAGCAAAAAATATTTTTTAATAAAATGATAATTATTTAATAGATTGATAAGGATGATTATTTAATAAAAAATTACGAAAACTGAATGAGTATATTATTTAGTTTAACAAACAAGTAGTTTTTAAATAATTTGTTTATTATTTAGTTTAATCAATAAGTTTTTATATGAGTAGTTTATTATTTAATTTAAGAATCAATTAGTTTGACAATCTTTTTAATACAAAAAATTAATTAGATTTGTAAAAATTATTTTTTTAATAAAATGATAATTATTTAATAGATCGATAGCTAATTTATCATAAAGTATTCTTATTTGAAGTTAAAGCTTTCTTATTCCTTATATATTCTAAAGTACATTTCTTAGAGTTATTATTATGCTTATCTTTATCTGATGGATTTATATAAAAACAATTTAAATCTTTAATTACTTGACAAATTTTACATTTCTTTTTTCTTCACTTATAACTTCTTCATTATTCATCATACATTTAAATTTTTCTTCATTTTCCATTTTTGTATGTTCTTCACTTGGATTTCGTCTTAAGTGTTCATTAAAATAATATTTAGCAACATTTTTTCCACATACGCAAGGAATTCGATTTTTATTATCATTTTCTACATGATATTAATTTAAAAATGGTCTACATGTAGTTCTATAACCATCTTTTGTATACTTTTGTGAAGGAAATTACCAATTGATTTCTCTGTATCACAATATTTACAAAACTTTGTTTTTGGGGAACAATCTCGTTGAACTTGAATAATATAAAAAAAATTTATTAGAATTGTAAAAAAGTAAATCTTTTTAATTTTAAATTATTCAAATGAATTATTTTTAAAATAATGATCACCAATAACCATCATCATCATAGTCACCATAATAAGCTGCTTCATCTTGAGCGTCAAACAGTGTTAATATCAATTATTTCAGATTTTTCTAGCACTTTAGTTTTAATAATAGTTCCACAAAGTGGACAACTTTCTATTTCCTTTAACCATTCATCAATACATTCTTTATGAAAAATATGTTTGCAATATGTTTTAAAAAATTGATTATTATTTTCATCACTTAAACAAATAGGACAATCACAATCTTTTTCACGTACATCAATTAGTAGATAAGTTTGTTTTTCTTTAGATTGTATTTCGTTTTGGTTCTCCATTTACAAGAAATAGTTTTTATTAGATTTATAAAAAAGTTAAATTTTCTAATTTAATTGAATCTTAAATACAAACTACAAATTTCACATATTGATTATTTTTTGCAAAACTAATAAAAAAATTTCTCTTAAATGAAATCAATTGTAAATATCATCAACAATAAGCTTACTTACAACAATAAGCAAGTTTTAATGATTATTGATGAAAAAATAATCCATGGTTTTACGCTAATCCAGTGGCGAATCTGTTAGTATGAGTTAGACCTAGGAATGCTATTAAAGAGAATGTAAACAAAAATACTGTAAAACATAAGAGTATTCGGTAGCACTTCAATAGTCCTACCTAAATATATACAAAATTCAACAAAATTTATCAATGAACCTGGTCTTTATTCTCTAGTTATGAAATCGAAAATGCCTTTTGCAGAAAATATTCAAGTTTGGGTTTATGAAGAAGTTTTACCATCAATTAGAAAACATGGTGAATATAAGATTAGAAAAGAGATGAGTGATGCTTATAAATATCAAATTGAATCTTTATATGAAATACGTAAATTGGATAAAAAACAAATCAAAAATTTAAGAGAAACAGTTCATATGGCTTCGGAAATAATAGGTAAGGGAAATGATTTGATGATCAATGTGAACATGATATTATGTCATTAGAACATAACGAAAACATTTACAGAAACAACTATATAAAATCGAAGATAGACATCCAAATTGTGAAGAAATGTTAAGATTGAACTATAATTCTAATTCAATAAATCTGTATCAAAGAATGAAAGAAATTTAAGGATTGACTCTCATATGGACTATTTCAATATTTTGAATAACTATACTCAAGAACAATTGATTCATGATATAATTAGTCTTGATGCAGTCGAAGACTGCTTTAGCAGTCGCTAATCAAACTGAACTACTATTAAATATCTTTATCTTTATTTACCCAACTATTGTGTGAATTATCAAAACCTAACCATTTAACATAAACTATATTATCTTTCTTTTTTAAAACTTTTTCAACTAAGTATACATCTGGATATTTCGTTTTCTGTAGTACTTGTTCATAAAGATTTCCTTTTATATCTTTTAATTTATATGTAACTGGATTAGACTAAATAACATTTTCATTGTCAAATATTTCTGTTGACCAATTAGCTGTATATCCTTTTTCAAAAACACCTTTAAGTTTACTAATTCTCACTTTATCACCTTTTTTTAAATTTAGCATCAGCTTCATTAGAGACAATATTAGTTATTTTCAAATTTTTTCATTTACTTCTATTTGCTTCATTTTTATTATTTTGTGTTATTGTATTCATCAATTAGATCTTTAACTAAATTTATCCTTTTATAATTTCCTTGTAAAGCTAATGTCTTCCACATTTTTTCTTTAAGTGTTCTGTTCAGTCGTTCAACAACAGATTCATTTATTTTTGAAAAAGTTGAGTAATGATTAATGTTATATTTCTCCATTAATTCCTTAAATTCTTTGTTGTAGAATTCTTTACCATCATCTGTTTGATAATTAATTGGTCGTCTATCTATAAAAATGTTTTGAAAATCAACTACATTCTTATTTGTTTTATTTTTAATAGTAACAGCCCATGCAAATTTCGAAAAGACATCAATAACAGTCAATAGATATTTATATCCTTTGTTTATTTTAGAAATTCCCTTTTCATTATCAGAATCCATTTCAACTAAGTGAGCTTGCCATAAATCGTCTATACCAAAAGAAACAACATTTCTTCTTTTAAAATTCTTTCTCATTGGTTTATGTAATTCGATAATTATTTCTTCACGAAAATTATTATTTAGACCTTCACCATTTACAATTTTTTTTAACAAATTTGCTCTTTTTAGATTTACAAACTGTACAAAGACCTTCAATTCTTTGTCTATCATTTTAGTTGTTACTCTATGTGGATTATGTGTATCAGTAAACTTTTTACACTTTGAACAATAAATATGATAGTCATGTGCAGTATGATTTTCCATTTATATAGATAAAAAAATTATTAAAGTTTAACTTAATCTAATTTTTCCAATACTTCTAGATCATTACCTACTTTTTTATCCAAGCTTTTTTTAATTTCAGATTCTAATGATTTAACATAACTTTCTACTGAATCAATTTTATTTGAAACACTAATAACATTTTTTTCATATCGTTTATTTCTTTATTATTATGCGCCATAATACCATCTATAATACCATTTCTTTTCTTTAAGTCTTCTTTATTAACATAGTTATTAAATTTCGTTAAAATACTTGTGTATTCTGGTTTTGAAACAAAATTTAATAGTTCATTAACGAAATAATGGTTGTTAACTACATCTTTTGCATGAATTGAGTCATTTACATTAGTAAGTCTTCTACCTTAAAGGGGACACAGTCGCAGACAGGATAAAAAAATCGAATTTTTTTTGTCTTAATCTGTGCCCCAATTATTTGGCTACAAAATTCCATTTCTTTCACACAAATCTGATTATTGGATTTGGAGTCATTAATTTGTTCATGAAGGATGGTAACTAGCGCCAAGTCCATTTTTATTGTGTCTTGTGCAGTAGTCAGCATTCACTATAGTAAAACAATCATTTATGTTCCACGGATATAAATACTCTTATTTGGGTTGCAAGAGAGAATTGTTATTCTGATGTTTGCTATCCTGTCTGTATTGTCAACTATGGTTTGTCAGTTTCTTCATCCTAGTTGTTTACGTTTTGGTGATACTAAAGTAATGATTTTGTGAAATGTTATAACACAGTGGGTAGAATAAGGAAGTTTGGATATAAGCCTAAGTTTCGTGGAAATAAATATGTAAAAATAAACCGCGAAACTGCTAGTTTCGAACAAAGGGCAGAAAATATTATTGAAAGTGAAGTCAGTGCGAGAGTCAGTGCTTCGAGCAAGAAGCTTCTAGGTGCTGCCGTTTTCCCTACTGCCTCTCAAGTGCATGACAATGCAATATATGGTGTGAACAGTGCTTCTGTTGTTACTGACAAAAACATTCTGATCTCCATGAGGTTATTGCATGAACTTATTGAAAAACACACAAATTGTAAAAACTGTGGTGGAAACATTACTTTGCATGAAGATGTGGTGAAAACCAAGGGAATTGTTTGGTATTTAGTTTTGACATGTTTGGAATGTAGCTTTACTGCCAATACAATGTCATCCCACGTAACAAGAAGCAGATTGTATGAAAGCAATATAAGATCAGTGTATGCACTTAGATCTATTGGAAAAGGGCGAAGTGCAGGTGCTGTTCTTTGTGCAATGATGAACATTCGTCCACCTCCAAGAAAGTTTGATGTTTAAAACAAGACTATTGGTCCAGTTGTAGCTGAGGTAAGTGAATCTACAGTGTTGAAAGCACCCAAAGAAGCAGTTCAGTTGAATGATACGAAATCTGACCCAAGGCAAATTTATGCTGGTTTTGATGGAAGTGGGCAGAAACGTGTGTATACATCCCTAAACGACACTGTGTCACCAAATTCTTTTGGTACTGGGAAGGTTCTGGATATTGAAATTATTATTAAGTTGTGTGACATGTGTAGCAAAAATCCCACTATACAACATGTGTGCAAAAAGGACTATGATGGTTCTAGTGGAGGCATGGAAGTGGCTGGTGTTGCTAACATTTTCAAAAGGTCTGTGCAGTCAAGAGGTATCCTCTATACAGACTATCTTGGGGACAGGGACAGTAAGGATTATCAGAAAGTGGTAGAAGATAAACCTTATGGCCTAGAGTCAAAATTAATAAACTGAAATGTATAGGACATGTACAGAAAAGAATGGGATCGCGACTTCTAAACATATGTAAGGAAAAAAAGGTGGGTGGTAAAGGGGGCCTGACAAAGGCTGAAATAGACAGGATCCAGACTTATTATGGTATGGCCATTAGAAATAACTGCAACAATATAGAAGCAATGAGGAGAACCATCTGGGCCATATTCTTTTATAAAATTTCAACAGATGAGGAACCACAACATAACCTTTGCCTACGGGGACCTGACAGTTGGTGCAAATTCAACAACCTAGCTACATCTTCCACCTATAAGTACAAACATTCAATTCCGGAAAAATACTGCTAGCTGTGAAACCCATTTTCAGATACCTTAGCCAACAAGAGCTCTTGAAAAAGTTTCTCCATGGAAAAACTTATAACCCAAATGAAAGTTTGAATTCTGTCATTTGGACAAGGTTACCAAAAACTGTTTTTGTTGGAAAAGAAACACTAAAATTTGGTGTTCATGACGCAGTGATGTGCTTCAATTCTGGTGTGTCAAAGAAGACTGATGTATTAAGACTCTTGGGAACAAAGGATGGTATCAATACTGAAAGGGGACTTAAAAACCATTGACATGGACCGTATCTGTTATGCTGATATTTCTGCAGGAAATGCTACCAAGGAGGCCAGGGTAGCTAGAAGATCAAACAAAAGAAGAAAAGAAGATAAAGATCAAGAAGCTGAGTCCAGTATAGCCCCGGAATGTTTTAAAAGTCTGTCTGTATGACACTGTACATTACTTTCTTGCATGTAAAACTTTAATACCATTTTTCTCAAAACTACATTTTTTGAGCTTCTGGTACACTTTTCTCAAAAACTATGGCTGCTACAGACATCAGACTTACAGTATCTCTTGTTAATACAACGATGATTAATTAGATAAAAAAAAGACCAGTAGTGATAAAAAGAACAGATTTACAAGCTCCAAGGTGTCTAGAAAAGTTTTAACTTTTAGTCTTAAAGAACAAAAAAATGATTACTCATGAAATATATAAAATACATTGTCCATTTTTATGTGATTTGAGAATGATGTTTCAGCTGAACACTGTAAAAGTTTCAGGTCTTTATCTCCATTAGTTACTTCAGAAAGTGTACCTGACATTTGCTTGTTTTAGCATTGATTCCTTATGGGAGTTCCCTCGCGACTGTGTCCCCTTAAAACCAACATATCCTTTAGTTACTTTAAAAATAACACTAAATTCTTTATGAAATTGTTTAATTGCATTAGTTATCTTTGGATCTCTTGATGATTGTAGTTGTTTAATACTATTTTCGATATTTTCAATATTTTCTAAATTTAACAAAGTTGTATTAACTACTTGTTCATTTTGTTTAATTAGATGTATCTTATTTCCAAAAATGTCCATTAATTATATCTAAAATATCATTAAAATTATAATTTTCACATAACAGTTTTAAAACGAATAAACATAAATGACCACTTATTACTTCATCAAAATTTTGTATTCTTTCTGTATGGTAATATAGTTCATTTTTTCCTAAATAGTTAACTAATTGTTTTGGTATATTACCACCAAATGCATCAAAAACAAATTTTTATCTTTATTTTTATAATAACAAATCCAATGTGTACCAGGATTATCAGATGTATCTAAATTTACTATACCACATTCAATTTTAAATGGCTTATTTGGTAATTCATCAATCATGTATACACCACGAAAATGTTTAATTTTTAATTGTATAGTAAGTTGTTCTATATCAGAATTACTTAATGCATTAGGATATTTATTAATTACATTTTTGTTTTCCTTATTGTAGTTCCAGCTTTCTTTTCCATTTCTAAGTTATGTCTTTTGTTCTTCTAATTCCTTATCAGCTTTCTTTTTGTTTATAACTGCATTTGCAATTGCTGCAGATCCACCAACTAAAGAACCAATTAGTGCTAATTATGGTAATGCAACTAATAATGATGGTAAAAATCCGCCTTCATGTTGTGCTAGTCCTTGACCATCTTTCTTTTTTGTTAAGCATTCAATAATTTTTTAACAACAGGAATAGCTAATGTTACAAGCAAATTTCCACCAACTTTCTTTGTTTTTTGAACATCTGCTAAAATTGGCTTAACTTTAATTTAATTGACTTTGGTTTAGTTTTGTCACTAGGTAGCAAAGTATAATCAATTGTAAAGTTATTTATTTTTATAGTTTAAAATTTAATAAAGATTTTTTAAATTTATAATCCTCAACCATTTTCATCAACATTAATTCCCCTACCTAATTTTCATTTTCCATACATTATTCCTCTAACTGCTGTTGCTGCAACTTTTTCACCAAATGAAGCATCATTTGCATACATTCTTTCTTTTGCAGCAAACTGAAGATCTTTATCAGATATATGTCTTTTTTTCATATCTTCATTATTTCTATAAGCAATATCATGCTTTTTACAAGCGTCATATATTTTATTTGTACAGTTATCACCTTAAGCTAATCCTTCTTCTAATTTTGTACCTGGACCACAATAATTATAAGGAAGATGCATTTCAAATGGCAGTTTGTTAATTGAAGTATTTACTAATCCTTTTCCATATTTATCACTTTTCCAAGATTATTCAAAAATCTAATTAAATATGGAATTCCTTTTGGATTATCAATTACAAAATCACTAAATTTATATGTTAACATTTGTGCAATACTAACTTTTTCATTATGATAATTCTTATTTCCAGCTAGTTCTTTTCCATGAATAACTGCTAATCTATCAATTAATTGTCTAACATCATTCATCAAAACATATTGATTTATGTGTATCTTTTTTAATTAAACATTTACCTTTACGTTTTGGAGAACTAAAATCTGAAGAATCTATAGATTGTCTTCTTAAGTTTGGAAAATAATCATCAACAATTTCTTTTGTAAGTATTGACATTTATTACCTTTACTTGATTTTATTTTATTTGGATTATTATCAGAATATAATGCTCCAGAATTATATAATATATCACCATAATTTGATAAATCAACAGAATTAAATTTGTCATTCATATCATCAATAGTAATTTGTTTTTCAGTTAGAAGTCTCATTAATCCATCTATACTGTTATATGCTTTTTCACCAATTTTTAATTTATCTCCACTGAATTCAGCAGGTAAATTACCAACATATTTAAACATACCAACAGGTTTCAAACCAAAAACTTTATCTTCACTATGATTAATCTACTTTAACGTTCTTTCACTAACATTTATCTTTTTAGTTTCATTTATCTTTTTAGTTTCATGTTGTTGACTACTTGATTCTTTTTCTTCTTGGTATTTATTTAATACATATTGAATTTCTGATTCACTTACTGTATAATCGTATTTTCCAGGATTTTCATCAGACCAACCTTTTAATCAACCAAAATCTTCTATATGATGACGATATGGAATCATTTGTTTTTCAACATCTCTATTTTCTTCAATTCCTCTGAGAACATTACCTCCTAATCCTTCGATTCCTTGTTCAATTGCATCAACAACAGGTTGATCTTCCTTTTTATATTTTTCGTATTCTGTTCTTGGTTGCTTTTTCCAAAGCTTAAATGGTTCTTTTAAATCTTCAGCCTTTCTTTATATTTTGTTTAGCTTGTTTAACAACTTTTTCATCATACTTTGCAAACATTTATTAAGGCAGGAAAAACATTATTATGTTATGTTTATGTTAATGTTTATGTTTATGTCTATGTTTAACTTTTAATGTTTATGTTTAACGTTTATCTTCAAAGTTTATGTTTATGTTTAATGTTTATGTTTATAAAAATCAATATGTTAATGCATTTTACTTATACATTTATCATAATAATAACAACCACAAGTGTCTGGCCCACATGTAGCATTATCCTTAGACCATGAACAATTTGTATAATGTTGACTACAAATTGATTCTACTTTTTGTGATTTTTCATATTTTTTTAAGTAACCAAGAGCTTCTTTATATTCATTTATATGTTCAGGTAAAACTCCATCATCATGGTGTAATAGATATGTAATATCATTTTTAAAGCGTCCATTTATTATAGATAAAAATAATTAAAGATTTATAAAATGTTGTATTTTATTTCTAAACTTAACTTCATATGGTTTTCTAGACATACCTATTGCGAAAAATCCAAACTCATCATTCCAACATTTACTACACATTTCTTTAAAATAGTCAAACTTTAAATCTCCACCACCAAATTCATAATAAACATGATTTAAATTTGTATCATCTCGTCTAAAAGTATTTAAAAAATTTAGATTCTCTCTAACTAACTGTTTAGGTATTTTCGAATACGTTTGAGCTAAATAAAAGCAATCTATACCTTCGTGTCTGCCTCTAGTAAAATATTCTCTTACAATATCTTGATTTTCTAAAATGAAATCATCGAATATCACAAGTGAATTAACTTCACATTTATCTAAACGAATAATTTATTCGTTATTTTCAATAAAACTAACAATAATTACATTAATTTTATCTTCAATTTTTTTACACTGTTTTATAAATTCTTGATACTTCGGATGATCTAAGCTTTTTGAATAAACATTTAAATGATTAATTTAACCATCCTGGAGCTAAAATATAATTATCAATGATTAATGTTGGTTTTCCACAACCACTTGGTACAATTATCATACATCTAATAGAATTTTGTAAAAGTTTACCATGTTTGTTTTTTAATTTATTTTCTGGAATTCTTACTTTAGGTTCCCAATCTGTTTTATTCATTTATTTAATCATTTTTTCAGTAGTAAATGAGTAGATTACTTCAACTTAGTGATAAATCTTCAATACTTAGAAAAAGATTAACTGTTCTAATATGTGATAGTTATACTAATGTTTCACTAGTTGGTTGTTATTCAACTTTTTTAACATCAAATATTACAAAAGAAAATTATAAACTTTATTGTGATGGAGAAACGATAGAAATTCCTGTAGGTCAATATGGATTTAAAAACTTAGAAAAATTTATTCATTCGAGAAAACCTAATATACATATTAAAGCAGATGAAATTTTAAACTGATTTGTTATTGAAAGTGATGTAAAATTGTTTATGGATGCAGCAGATAGTATTGGAAGTTTACTTGGTTTTAGTAATCAAATTATTTTACCTAATGAAAAAGCCATAGCTAAAGAAGTTCCTAGAATTATGCCTTTTGAATTTATAAATATAAATTTTAATCTTGCTCATGGAATGTATGTAAAACATAATGATCATTTTCATAAAGAAACTAATATTATTGCTTCATTTAAACATAATGCAGAATTTGGTGGACCAATAATTTATGAACCAAAATATCATGTAAATGTTCCTATTTTTAATACAATTCAAGATTTAGAAGTTACCATAACTGATGAAAATGATAATTTAATTGACTTTAATGGTGCTACTGTAACAGTTGTTTTAGAAATATATTAGTCACAGACTGAAGTCTGCTTTGCTGATGGTAATAAATTTTACCTTAATAAATAAGTAACTGCTAAAACAATCTTAGACTGTGTCATGAATAAAATTGAAAGTAATCAATTCTATTCATTCCCTGTGAATGAAAAAACTAAAAATAATTTAAATGTTCCTAACAAAGATACAGAAATTGAAATGAATATTGCTGATGGTTGGCTTCATCCAAATCATGCACAATTGTACATGAATTTTAGTATTATTGGAAATGATGGCACAGATTATCCAACTTATGATAGAAAATCAAACAAAAAATTAATTGATAATTATGTAGCAAAACTGTTTGTTTTTATAACGATAAGGAAAGGAAATAATATTTTATCTAGAATTGAACATCCTTTTATATCTTTGTCTGTTTTACTTCATCTAACTTCATCTGTCACTGACAAAATAAAGTTTAGAAGGACATATAATTAATACAGGAAAAATAAATAGTAAAAGAAATGAAATTCTTTATCCACTATCATTACTTGGTGGATTTTTTAAAGATTATAAAGAAATTATGTGGTAAGGATATTTAACTGTAGTTTTTAGACGCAGTTCATCTTCTGGAGACGTAATTCTTCGTTGGTCTGATAAAAATGATGCTGGCATTGAAATAAAAGATACACTTCCTAAAGAAGGAAAAATAGTTATAGAATCTATGGAAATTCGTGTACCAGTTGTTAATTACGAACTTGAACAACGCAAAATTATTCTTAAAAATCCAAAAATTCTTCTTTCTTTTTATGGACTTCAAACACAAGAAGTTTTCGGATTATCTGGTAAAAACAATTTTGAACTAGATATTACAAATTACTATACCTCTACAGAATTGGATATGCCATACTTCGTATTTGTTACATTTCAAACAAATCGTAGAAATTATCAATTAGTTGATTCATTATTATTTGATCATGTCAAACTACACAATATTTATTTAAAAAATGGTAGAAATGAAGTTTTTCCTCAAGAAATGTGGAATATTAATCCTCCAAATAATTTTCTGAAAGCATATGATGCATTTCTTGGTTTTAAAAGAATTACTTTACTAAAATCAGAAACTGATATTAGTCTGTTAAGTTTTATAAATATCTATCTAATTTATGTAATCAATATGACATGCAGAAAGAATGTTGTAGCTACACAGAAAACTACTATGAAACTTTATGCAACTTTTAATGATAAAATTCCAAATGATGCACTTGCTTATGTAATTATGTATGGTAAAAAGAATCTTATATATGATGCTCAACATAGATTACTTACTGAAAATTTTTAATTATTAACATTTGCTTCTATATAAATGAATGAGAAACTTAAAAAATTTATAAAAGTGTTAACTTCTTGCTTACATACATTTCTGAACATTTTAAGGAAGATAGAAAAAACAAAAATTGAAAATTTTAGTGTCTTACTTATTAAACGATTTCCGATTTATATTATTGTGTTTTTTCTAGATAGCTCTTTTTATGTAGATTATGTTAGCAGTTTGAATTTTTAAAATCAGTTAATATTTGACTGAGAAATTAACAAAAAGTATTTGGCCCCTTGCCCCTGTTATTTATGCAACCAGACTTCCTTCAGTGTATTGCGGGTAGCAGACTTTTAGGGGAAAAGGGCCTAACGAAATTGCAGAATCCAATATCTCTAAAAATAAAAAAATTTATATTAAAAACGAATTTTCATAGTCTTGAGATTAAACAGAAAATCACAAGTCCAAAAGTGCTGAGTCATGGTAGATACATTTTGCATGTATGAAACTCTACTTCATTTTATGTATCTAACTGTACTTAGAGAGACATCTGCGAGCATTAGTCTGAACTAACTGGATTCTAACTCCTGTCAACAGATGGCACTGAAGTAAGTTCCAATTACTTTAATATGGGAACATACTTTACTTTAGATGTCATTTTCACTACTTTTATTTTTAATTTTGTCGTTTGAAATCGCATTCATCAATTGTTCACGCTTGTTCTCCAATTTTAAAATGGAATAATGTTAAGAAAATAATGAATTTGATCCTGAAATAAACTGAAAAAGAAGTTGATTTTTAGAAGATACTTTGTTAGTAGAACTCAAACTATATATACATTCTTCAAGCTCCTTTACTTCAGCCAAACTTCACACAATCGTTGACCAATCAGAGTGCACATATCAAAGGTCATTATAACATATTTGTGTGAAGAGTGCTAGCGATTTGGCTAAAATATCCAACACTCTCACTTACGTACTTATTAACAGCCCAAATAAAAGAAGCGGTTCTGTTAACTTAGTCTTCGTGTAGTGTTGTGTACATAAGGTTAGAGAAGTTAAAAACACAGAAAACATGTGTAGGACAATGTGTTGGATGTTTTGCAGTTTTCTGATAGTGAAAAAAAATGTATATTCTTTAAATGGACAACACAAAGCAACAACTAGAGCAGACTTTAGGATGTGCCAAGCCACAATTAAGACAGTGTAGTGAATGTATGATTAAAAAAAGTATTGACGAATTTTATAAAGATAAATATCGAACAAGTGGATATAAATATGTGTGTAAAGAATGCGGTAAGGAACGTAATAAAATTAAAGTTACTTGTAAATGTGGTAGAATTGTAAATAAATCTTCCTTCAAAAAACATTTACAAACAACACTTCACAATAATCTTATGGTGGCTAAAGCGGAAAGTAAATAATTATATATACTTATTCTTTAATATAATTTTTAAAAAACACGTTTTTCACAAAAGTCGAAAATAGGACATTTTTTGGGGCAAATAAAATATTATAAATATGCTTTTTTAAAAAATAATAGTTAATTACCTAATTTATTCACCTATGGGAAATGTACGCAAGATAAATGATTTTTTTTATTATAGTTATCATTATATTATATTATATTATATTATATTATAATTAGGTAAAAAGGGATAGTAGTTACATTTTGTAGGTTCTGGATCATTAGATCAATCTTATGGAAAATAAAAAATGGCGAGTGTTAACGAGTAATTTTTTATTTTTTATAAGATTGGTCTAGTGATCCAGAACCTACAAAATCTAACTACTTACCTTCACTTGACTTCAGGGAATCTCTTATAATACTGTGCAGAACCTAATGGAAAATTAAAGTATCAGTAAATCCTATGTCTATAATACGAGAGAAGCAGTGTCTTCAAATATGTACATACAATTGTTGTACGATAGTGAGAGATGACAGATTAAGGGAAATAGAATAGGAACTAGAGAAAATTAACTGTGACATCATTGGTCTAAGTGAAGTGTGCCGTAAAGGCGAAAAATGCCTTCGTTTGAATTCAGGGAATCTGTGATATTACTGTGGAGAACCAAATGGAAAATTAAATGGAGTTGGACTTTTAGTAAACAAAACCATTGTTGGCAAGTTAACCATATTAGAAAGAATTTCAAGCAGAATTTCACTCTTGGGCCTAAAAATATCAGACAGGTGTAAGATCCCAATAGTTTAAGCTTATGCACCTACGTCTACTCGATTAGATGAAGAGATAGAATCTTTCTACGAATATATTAAGTAAACCTATGAGAAAGGCAGAAATTGTTTTTATAAATTCATAACTGGCGACTTCAGTGACGAAGCTGGAACATACAAAGAAGGTGATCCAGTTGTTGGCAAATATGGAACAGACGAAAGAAATGATAGAGGTCTGATACAGTTTGCAGAATGCATGAAAACACCTATTACGAATACGAGCACCCGAGTCACAAATGGACTTAGATGAGTCCTAACTTTGAAGTGAAAAACGAGGTAGACCTCATTCTCACCAATAGGCCTCAAAACATTAAATGTCAATTTGATAAACAAATTCAAGACAAGCAGCGATCAGCAATTAGTAAGAACAAGATTTGAATTTAATACAAAATTTGAAAGATTAAAACTAATTAAACGAAAGAGTAAAATTTTGTAATGTCAAAAACCTTGAAGAACAGAAACAGGAATTTCAAGAAAGGATTCAGAGAAAATTAAAAGAATGTGAAGCAGAAGAAGTATCAAAGGTACTAATCACGATAGCTGAAGAAGTGGATTGTTTATGTAAATCTTAAAACCAACCCTACAAACTGACAAATAAAACAACTGGTTTGATCGATAAGAGAAGAAGAATGAAAGTTGATACAGACAAAGATAAGATAGAACATGCAGAGCCATACATAGCACTGAGAAAGAGCATGAAAGACGACATCAAGAAGTATGAAGAAGACATGCTAAAAGCCAGTCTTGAAAATAAATCCACTTTAAAGAAAGCTAAGCGTATGCTTATGAATGGAAGGAATCAGCTAATAGCATTAGACACAGATCAAGGCCGAGTTACAGACAAGAAAACAATTCTTGAATATATTGGAAATTTCTATACTAACCTACACAGTAAAATCAAAGATCATACCCTGCCCAGCCCATGTGACCGAGCGGTTCTAGGTAGTTCAGTCTGGAACTGCACAACCGCTACGATCGCAGATTCGAATCCTGCCTCAGGCATGGATGTATGTGATGTCCTTAGGTTAGTTAGGTTTAAGTACTTCTAAGTTCTAGGGGATTGATGACCTCAAATGTTGAGTCCCCTAGTACTCAGAGCCATTTGATTTGATGATACCTTGAGCCTAGACGAATTGGATGCTTCTGTCTCTCAAATTCCAGAAATACTCCCCCCCCCCCCCCCCCAGAAGTCAAACATGCAATAGACAATAAGAGAAAAGGGACTGCTCCAGGTAGTGATGACCTCCCAGTCGATGTTCTAAAGCTGATGGATGAGGAATCTATAAGCCATTTAGCTAAGACATTTTGAGGTTGTTCTAATACATAGGAAACGCAGTACCAAAGATATAAAGAACTATCGCCCTATCAGCTTACTCTCCATAGTGTACAAAGTTTTCACTAGGATCTTGACTACCAGATTGAGCACTACACTTGATGAGGCTCAACGCATTGAGCAAGCCGCTTTCCAACCAGGATTTAGAACAGTTGACCATATCTTCTCGCAACGGAAAATAATTACTAGAACAAATGACTGCCATCTACCCCTTTGCCTTGCTTTTATAGACTTTGAAAAGACCTTTGATTCAATCAGTCACCCTGCTATGATTGCGGCTCTAAAAGAACAAGGAGTGTAACAGGGCTATATCAAAATCCTACATAACATTTACAAAACCTACACATCCTTTGTGAGCGTTGCCAAAGATATTGATGAAATTCCCACTGAAAAGGCTGTAAAGCAAGGTGATTCTATATCTCCCAAAATATTTTCACCAGTCTTACAAAAAGCCATGTCTAGACTGAATTGGGTAGAAAAAGGAATTCAAGTTCTCAGAAAAAGACTGAACAACTTGATGTTTGCAGATGATATTGTCCGATTTCCAAATGAGGTAGAAGAACTTCAAGTACTAGTTAACGAACTTGCATTAGTATGCTCTGAAGCTGGACTAAAAATGAACATTGATAAATGAATGGACACCTGAGGGAAGTATATCAGTTAGAAGTACACAACTCCAAAGAGTCATAGAATATATCTATCTGGCTCAACTGATAAACATGAAAGGAGATTTAAAACCAAAAATATTACGACAAATTAAATTGGGCTGCAAGCTTATGGGAGGCACTCTTCAATTCTGAAATCTAAGATGTCGGTTGAGCTGACGAAATCTATTTTTGACCAATGTGTATTGCCAGTAATAACTTATGGCTGCAAAACACAGACATTAAATAAGTTCATTGTTAGGAAGGTAACAGACCGATTTCCCTTTTGCCAGCATTCTCAAAAATTTTAGAAAAAGTAATGTATAGGCAGCTTCTCAACCATCTGACCACAAATAACATATTATCAAGAACACAGTTTGGATTCCTGAAGGGTTCTGATATCGAAAAGGTTACTTACACCTATAGTGAAAGTGTACTTAATTCATTAAATAACAAGTTACAAGCAGCAGGTATTTTCTGTGATTCGTCAAAGGCATTCGATTGTGTAAACCATTCTTTTAAATAAATTAGAATTCTGTGGTGTCACAGGCAGTGCTGCAAAATGGTTCAAGTCATACCTCGCTAACAGGAAACAAAGGGTGTCAGTGCAAGGGACTACTGAATTACGTCATCAGTCATCATCAGAATGGGAAGAAATTACATGTGGTGTCCTACAAGGATCCATCCTAGGGCCATTGCTTATTCTTGTGTACATTAATGATCTCTCATCAGTTACACTGCCAGAAGCAGAGTTCGTTTTGTTTGCAGATTACACAAGTATTGCAATACATAGTATGTCGAGTGTAGTTCTAGAAAGATCTGCTAATGATTTTTCATGGATATTAATAAATGGTTTAAAGCCAACTCACTGACATTAAACTTCGAAAAGACTCACTATATGCAATTTAGAACCTGTAAGAGGTTTCCACCCAGCATATGCATAAAGTATGAAGAAGAGCAGATAGAAGAGGTTGACAGTCTTAAATTCCTGGGATTGCAACTTGATAATAAATTCAGTTGGAAGGAGCACACCACAGAACTGCAGAAATGCCTTAACAAATCTGTATTTGCAATTCGAGTGTTAGCAGACATTGGCGACATAAAAATGAAAAAGCTTGCATACTTTGCCTACTTTCATTCTATAATGTCATATGGTATAATATTTTGGGGTAACTCTTCAAGTCAAACAAACGTTTTCAGAGTCCAAAAGCGTGTAATATGTATTATTTGTGGAGTAAATTCACAGACGTCCTGTAGAAACCTCTTCAAAGAACTGGGTATACTAAGTACTGCCTCTCAGTATATTTACTCCTTAATGAAATTTGTCCTAAATAATATATATCTTTTTCCAACAAACAGCTCAGTTCATACATACAATACCAGGAACAAAAATGATCTGCACAAGGACTTAAAAGCACTTACTTTAGTTAAAAAAGGGGTCCACTACTCAGGAACACTCATCTTCAATAATTGGCCAGCAAACATAAAAAATTTAGTTACAAATAAAGATCAGTTTAAAAGGAGCCTGAAAGACTTAAAAGTGGCCAACTCCTTCTACTCCATTGACGAATTTTTGAGTAGAAACAAATGATGTAGTGTATATATTCATACTGTTAGTATTGTTATTTCAGTTTTTTTTAAAAAAAAAGTGACATGTTCCACATCCACGAGAATCTCCTCAACACAGATCTATGGAACGAAAAACTAATCTAATCTAATCTAATCTAGTAGCCCAAAGAAGAATGGAAAGATCAATGTTGGGTTACACGAAAAAAGACAAGAAGAGAGCAGTTGAAATAAGACGAACAACAAAGGTCACCGACATAATGGAAAGAGTGAATACATTTTGCTCCAACAAAAGATGGTAGATGGTCTAAACAAGTCCTCGGCTGGAGCCCAATTTACTAAAAATGACCTAGTGGAAGATCACCAGACAGATGGGACAGAGATATTAGGAAGACAGTGGGACGCAATTGGCAACGGGAAGCTCAGGATTGGAAGAAGGGAAGGTCTTACTCGGATGCTTTGTTACACGCCGACACAAAGAGGCCTCATCATTAAGAAATAGAACTGGCTGATGATATTGCATAAATATATTCTGTACTGTCGTTTCTTTTAACAGTATTGGCTTATTCCCAAGAATTAGGAGCTTTCACTCAGTTAATGCTAGGCAGAAATCCAATCTGCATTTGAATTGCACTGAAGAGTTTCCACATTGGTCATTCCATCTATTCTGTCAAGGAGTTTCCTTGAAAAATTAAGCTGCTTGCTGTCTTATATCGTTGATTGCGTTTACATGAACTGGATTGTCTCTTTGGAGTTCATAAAAATTTTATTTTACCTGTTATTACATTTATGTTGTAATTTCATGTATTGACACGTTTCATGAAAAGGATTTAGAATAGACATAATTAAAACAAAGGCGTTTTTCGTGGCGAAATAATCTTGTCACGAAATTCCAATCACTAACTTCCTCCGCCGAATGTGAAAATATTTTTTTGTCGCCGACCTGCATAGGGCGAAACGATCACCATGATGAAATAAGGGAAATGAGAGCTCGCACGGAAAGATGTAGATGCTCGTTCTTCCCGCGCGCTGTACGAGATTGTAATAATAGAGAATTGTGAAGGTGGTTCGATGAACGCTCTGCCACGCACTTAAATGTGAGTTGCAGAGTGTCCATGTAGATGTAGATTTGCTCCTCAATTTGGTCCTACTGAACTAGACGTGTAAAATAATTAAATAGAACTGTCCAAATTCAGTTTTAGACCGGTTTCCTTTAATGTTGTATGACCGGTTTCGAGCCAGTAACCCATCTTCACTTCGTTTATAGAAAATTAAATTGCAGTGGATTCGAACTACTAGGATTTAAAATTTATATTTGGGAATTTGAATGTGCTGAAGGAACTGGAAATTTACACCCACCACAACCAAACAAACTACTTAACGAGTAAAATAACTATCATGCATAGTAATGAGTACGAAATTCTTCAAGACAGGTTATAGCCCTGTTAGGGATGGAGTAGGACGCTCTACCAAATATTAGCTGCGGTGGCCCACAGCACAGTGGTGGAGGCGAACTGGACATGCAGCGATAATTTCAGTGCGGCGCAGTGTTCAGCCAGACGCTGTAGAAACTCCCTCTACGATCGCTAAAAAAGAGGAATAACAGATTTCTCGGAATGTTCTTAAGTTTTTCTTAGGGTTTTTAATTATATGAAATCCCTCATTTATGTTTTATATGTCATACTTAGGTATACTTTACGTATAAATTATTTCAGTCCACAGAAGGCACTTTTGAATGCTAGTGGCTCTATGATCGCCAAACAGAAGGAGAGGAAGATATTTTTGCCATATTTCAAAGCTTATTTAGAGTTTTTGATAAACTCGTTATTTTCGTTTCATATAGCTGTTAACCCCAGCTGTGCTCGTATATCATCATTTTGTTATGATGAGTGATGCTGAGTAACTAAGATACTGTACGTGGTATAACCTCATGATGTGCACCCTGCTCTTCCCCCTGTCAAGCTGTCTCAATGCACAATGTGTCGGCATCGGTAGCATCGCTCCTGAGCAATGAGTACAACAGGAGCAAGAATCTGTGGGTTGTGGTATTGAAGCAGCTATGCATTCTACAACGTATACATTGTGCAACAAATAGTGTGGTAGTACGCACTAAACACAGTGAAGAATGTATGAGCAATATATTCATTTCCAGAATGAAATTTTCACTCTGCAGCGGACTGTGCGCTGATATGAAACTTCCTGGCAGATTAAAACTGTGTGTCGGGTTCGGTCCGGCACACAGTTTTAATCTGCCAGGAAGTTTCATTGTATTCATTTCATTGAAACGTGTCACTTACCACTTATCAACCAATAATAGCATTTTCACAAATCACATAAAGATTAAAAGCCAAACATAGAGGAAGTATATTTTCCCTAATTCGCGTAATATTTTTCAGATCAATAAGTATCTGGCACAACGCACTTTCTAAATCAGTCTATATTCTTCCTCAGGGTTCAAGCTACCTTCATACCAAATTTCACCGAAATCGGTTCAACGGATTAGTCATGAAAATGTAACAGACAGAATTGCTTTCGCGTTATAATATTAGTATGAATAACGCTTTCTCTCCATGATGCGATGTTGATGAAACAGAACCTATAAGGTGCCAACAGCTATGCGAAGGTTACCTTGGAAACCCCACAAAAAAGATTAGTGAATTTAAGGAGACAGACACTATATTATTACAAATTTTGGTTTTATAAACGTCTCATAAGTATATCAGTCCATGGCTGTCTCTTTTGAGTGCTGAAGGCTTTATACTAGTTATAAATAATAATGTCGTGTGACCAGGGCCTCCCTTCGGGTAGACCGTTCGCCTGGTGCAAGTCTTTCGATTTGACGCCACTTCGGCGACTTGCGCGTCGATGGGGATGAAATGACAATGATTAGGACAACACAACACCCAGTCCCTGAGCGGAGAAAATCTCCGACCCAGTCGGGAATCGAAACCGGGCCCTTAGGATTGATATTCTTTCACGCTGACCACTCAGTTACCGGGGGCGGACTGTACTACGTAGTTATGATTCCTATACAAGACTTTTTAAAATTTCTTGTAAATGATCATGAAGTTATTTTTAAAAATATTTTCATACAGACACACGGCACGTCGGCGCTATAGATGTTGCACCAGTCACGTTTTCTAATAGAAATTTATAAAACCGCAGCAGTCTCATGTATGATTAGCTATGATAGTGAATTTTCAGTTCCGTATTCGACGGATTACTCTGTAACCGTAACAAATGGTATGATGCACACCTGTGGTGTTGTAACTACTTTCTTAATAATTTTAAATATTTCTAAACATAAATCTTAAACCGTAGTTTCAATCAACTATAATTTAATTTTTGTAATAGACCTGAAGATGAAAAGCCGACCAGAAACCGGTCATGTGGAAATAACCGAAAGAGATCGGGAGACTGAATTTGGACAGTTTTATGGCTTCAGCTTGATCTGGATATCATGCAGATGTAGATGTAAATGCAGGTGTGAAAAAGGTACAAAGGCAATGAAATTCGTGGGCTAAGTGCCTGGATAAAAGATAGTTCGCACTGGATAATGAGCATTAGTGAAGAAAAGCCGCACTCACAAGCAGCCACACTCATAAGCAAACAGAGGACAATCAGAAAATGAGGAAATAAAATATGTAGCTGACGGGCAGCAAGAGTGATAGTTCCTAATGACGGCGTGTAGCAGTAAAAGTGGAACAAAGCCCCAGCGGTGGCATGGAGGCGCTGATGGTCGGGATTCCGTCGTAATACTGAGTTTTCATCATAATTCTAGATAATGTGATTGTAGCAATTAACGAGAAAAATTATCATTAATTGTTTCTCTGACTAACCGACAATGTTTTATCAATCCTTCTGGTGCCTGTCTTCACATAGCTTCTGAACGATAGGATCCTGTGATTTGGAGACAGATTAAACCAGCCTCGGAGACGGGTCTTGACGGCAAAAGATCATTGATCTTAGTGAGACGGCGCTCTTGCTGTCGGGATTATTTAATAACCCAGGTTTCGAAGAAAAACGATCGACTGCGCAGAGGTCTCTACTTATCGTAACCAACGTGATTGCGCTCATTTTCAAGGTTTTGGCCAGGCTGATTAGTTCTGTTATGTTGCCAGACACTGACTCTGTATAACGACCGGAATCCCTCCTCTGGCGCCTGTGGTGTGTCCATCCGCAACAGGTCGTTCAGCCATAGTACAAAACACTCCCTAGCAACGGAAACGCCATGTTGGCAAAAATTACTAATTTGTGAATTAATTGCAGTTACGACCAGCAAAAATTATGGATACCATATACGGGGCTATCATTATTGCCTGTTTTGTATTTTTCATCCGCCCTCGCAACATACATAAAATTCGAAATTAGTCATGTCATATGCGACTGTTTTTGTGAGTCTCAAAGGTTTGTTAACACATTCCACACTGATGTCTCTCCTGTTCGACTGCATAGGTGAACTGAGAATTTAAGTAATATTGACAGAAAATTTAAACAATAATTACACAATAGTCAGGCACATATCTAGCATCATTTTATACCCACACTTTATAGATTACGAAATATGCTTGATTATATATACGTTCGCAAGCGTATTGGTGCATTAGCATTGCCAAAAATATGAAAGAACTGTCCCCAGAAAGAAATTTACAAAAAATGATTCAGGTAATTTATACATAACTGACTCCCAAATGGTAGTTTTGAAAATATTGTGATACACGAATTCCAGCACTGCAGTCTTTGCACCGCCATTTGCAGTCTTTCCTAGCCAATCTCTTGGTTTCCTTTGTCGGAGCAAACTTAATGATAGCACACAGCGTTTACTTAGTTGGGAGTGGATGGTACCTTTTATGGAAAATGGCGACCAAACTTTCTGTCTAGGCTAGTGGTTACTGTTGGTTCCCTGTCTCCTCCTGCAGCTATGAAGTCCACACTGACTTTTTTTCGTGAATTCCACTAAACATATATTTTCCTTGGTAACACACTTGTGCAAAATAAAGCAATTCACAGTAGACCACGATATTGATTTGCTTATAAATGGGACTAGTGAAAAGCTGACTGATACAGTCTGCACCAGTCTTGTTGTTGTTGTTATCTATGACAATGTTTGGCTTTACTGAAATTATAAAACCTCATTTTGAACTTATAGAAACCTCTTTGGCGACGGCCTGAGGATTTGTGGAGAGCCAATATACATCAGGTATATTTCTCCATTTCAGCGCTCGCTTAGGACTCTTACTAAAAAACTAACATTTTGTTTCGCTTCAACTTCTTGTTTTGAAGCTTGTTGGTAGGCCGCTTCTGTTTGTTGATCACGGCAGTTCCGACTGCTAGTGTCTAATGTCCCTACAACATGTTCAGCAAACGAAAACTTGTAAATCGACTTCTGCTATATGTAGTGGACAAAATATGATCTACTACGGCCATCCCACAGCCGGCAGTCGTTTAGCCTGCGGGAAAACACGTTTCATCAATGGAAAAGCTGCGTCCGTACGGGATACGGGTGCCGTTCGGACGGCCAACACTAGCGCGCCCGTATGGCGTACGGGCAGGGAGCTGAATAATTAGCCTAATCCTGGTGGGGCGATATTAACTGGCCACCGTTGGGGATCGTGCCAGTACAATGTGGCGGCTGCCGTTCTCGGTAAACGACTGCTCCACGCAGAGGCGGCTGGGACGCAACTCAGACGCAGCTCAAGACACGCAGCAGCGCTGCGGCGGAAGCCCGCTAATGGTCCGCCAGTGCTCTCGCCTTCCGCTGCCACCTGCTGCACGCCACGCACAGCTCCCCTGCTCTCACGTGCCACTCTCGCCGCATCCAGCTTCTTTCCAAACTTCCGCTCAGCATTTCCTCAGACCTATTCCTCTGGTAGAACTACTGCACAAGCTGCTGTGTCCACGAACATAATTTTCTAACTAAGAATAAAATTTCACAGCAAACTGTCTAAGGAGGTTAAAGAGACTGTTAAAATATCGTAACTGTGAAGCAAAACACCCATAAATCAAGGATCCCTTACAGGGAAACGACAAATCGACTTCCATTTTAATAAGAATAAAGCAGAAAAAAGCACACGTGCAAGATATCGGTTCCAGCAATCGATCCTACGCGAAAATTTGGGCCATTATTCTGACAGAACGTAGTTACGACCTTCTGAATGTACAACTTTTAACACACACGCGCACCACTTGGTCACTTGCTCCACCCCATTGCGCCCGCTTAATATACGAGCGCGAACTGCTGTATAACACGACAACCAGTGCCGTCCTACTGAAAAATAGAGCAGCTCCTGCAAATGTTTTCACATTAACAGTGTCAGCTTTACAATCCAGACAAAATAACGCACAGAAGCGAGGTCATTCAGTAAATGGCGCCACGCTTCTTCTTTAATATACCGAGCGAGGTGGCGCAGTGGTTAGCACACTGGACTCGCATTTGGGAGGACGATGCTTCAAATCCGTCTCCGGCCATCCTGATTTAGGTTTTCCGTGATTTCCTAAATCGCTTCGGTAAATGCTGGGATGGTTCCTTTGAAAGCGCACGGCACGTTTCCTTCCCCATCCTTACCTAATCCGAGCTTGTGCTCCGTCTCCAATGACTTATTTCTCGACGGGACATTAAACACAAATCTCCTCCTCTTCCTTAATAACATATTCATTTCATTCATTTACACTGCATTTGTAAACTGCAACATAAAGAGTTTATATTTGTCGACGAACTAAGTTTCAAATATCGATATTTATTCCTGAATTACAGGTTAATTGTAACAGTTGTTTTCATACGTCGCTCTAGGTAGTAAATCTAGACCTATTATAGTTAAGTTGAATTTCAGGAATAAATTTCAATATTTGAAACTGTAGTTTTATTCATCAAATATAAATACACCGGGTGGTTAAGCTGCCTCTACAACTGTCGTTTTATGCAGCCCATAATATTAGATCTGGCCTTCAAAAACCACAAGCAACATTTCCATATTCTTTCTCTAGCTACGCGCAAATTATTATCCCCACAGAAAAAAAATGCACAGCACCTTCTTTGCAGCAAATTGAAGATTGTTAAACTTTGTATCCGCATACGTTTTCGCTAAAGGCCGTAGTTTCAGAGTTATTAAAAAAACGTACAAGAGTGATCTTAAAAATATACCCCCGCCGATCAGGGTTTCTAGTAGACTACGTTGTTCACGACACTGTACAAAAATTTGAGACTCCACGAATTATTTCCCACATTCGACCTCTTTCGGTCTTCATTGACCGGCCTTATTACTCCGCCGGCTTAGTCGAGCATTTAAAAATTGCAAAATTGACGTTTGTGTAAATTGTACCTAACGATTTTATGAATTTTAATGGCATAAAATAAATAGTTACATCAAACTTCTGACTACGAAACTATTGTACTTCCAACGGTGAGGTCTGGATCGCACTGTCAACATAGTTAGTTTTAACATAACGTCTAAAAATCGTTTTCCTTTCTTCAACCTGATGGGCCCGTTTAAATTAATAATGTTAACGAAATAGTCGACTACGCTTATACCGTAACAGCCCAATCAATGGAGACCAAATACGGTCGAGTGTAGGAAAAGTTCATGTAATTGGAAATTTTTATACATTGGCAAGAGGGAGTGCAATGAACAACATACTAGAAATATGGTACTAGATGGTGAGGAAGGAGTGTGGGGGTGGAGGAGAGTTTGAAAGTCACTTTTTTAAGGTTCTCTTGAGTAACGCGAAAACCGTGTCCTTGAGTTAAAACGTATCCCAGTACTTTAAACTTCCGACAAAAAAAATCGTACTCATTTTCCTGTAGGACTAATAGTTTGCGCATAGCAAGCGAGAAAATATGAAATCCTCGCCCGTGGTTTTTGAAGGCCAGATATAGCATTGCTGGTTGTATAGGACGACAGCGTCAGTGGCAGCCGGAACACCCTGTATGGAAGGTGCAGATGGGCCGGTGTCGATAGTGACAACGATTGTCTATGACTTTTGGTGGTATTAATCCTAAAACCTGCACGAATATAACGACATGTGCGAGTGAGTGTAAATGATTAATAACCTTGGAGATAAAATAGATAGATGTGTGGTATATGGAAGTTGGCGTCAGACAGTGGAGTGTATTATAATAATAAAAAATTATGATCTATAATTAAAATGTAAAAAATTAAATTATAGGACAATTGCATTATTAATAAATGTGCTAGGTGTGCGAAATTGTGCTATTCGGACTTCCTCTAAAAAAATGGTTCAAATGGCTCTGAGCACTATGGGACTTAATTTCTGAGGTCATCAGTCCCCTAGAACTTATAACTACTTAAACCTAACAAACCTAAGGACATCACACACATCCATGCCCGAGGCAGGATTCGAACCTGCGACCGTAGCGGTCGCGCGGTTCCAGACTGTAGCGCCTACAACCGCTCGGCCACCCCGGCCGGCGGACTTCCTCTCTTACATTTAAATTGTAGATATAGGCAGCCGACACCAAGGGCACACGTGCGTGTCAAAAAATGAAGAAAATCCTGTCAACCTTGCCCGAATTCACTTCAATAAAAATACTTAATACTGTTGTTAAGTCTTCTCTTATTATGAATCAAATATAATACTTCGAGCAATACATCTTAACCATCCTTCTACATACGAGAGAGTGAAACAAAATCATGTGCAAACAAAAGTGAATGATGTTTTTTGTCTGCGCCTTACCACGCATTCATAATTAATGTCTTTGTCGACGCTTATGGTCAATCGCTGTTTCTTTTCTTTTAATAAATTTTAACTTTACGATATCCAGGGTGGGGGATCTTTCACCATGTACCTACACAACTGCCCCATTGAAAGATTTCATACATAATATGATACTTCATTACATATTTGAATTTAGCGCGCTGACAATAATGTTGTTGGCTTCGGCCTCGCTGCCTGTTTCTGCGCTTCAGAACTGTGGATGAAGCCTTACCACAAGGCATTACATGCATTGAGCGAAAATAATAGTGCATTGAGAATGGCTAGCTTCTAGTCGAAATCTAGATCTGCACAACAAAATTTGAAAAGGACGACTGATCGCTGCGATCTATAATTTACAAGACTTCAGATTTATATTCAGAGTCTTTGATTACTCCTGGCTCCTTACTGAAAACATTTACATACGTACTTAAATAACAAGTTAGAAGTTCTTGTCGTTGCATATTATTTAGTATCTGTGATTCACTTAGTTTCTGCTCTACCATTTTGTAATTAACCTCAGTGTTTGCCTCTTGTTCAGTATCAAATTTGTTTGTGAAATATACAGTTGGAAAGGAATATTGTACTATTACATTTGACTCTGGTTTGTTTTTGTTACTTTCATCAGGAGTTTTGATTAAATCAATAGAAAAAATCTGATTCTTTACATAAAAGTGGCATTTACCATTACCTATGTCAATCTGTGTTTTGAATATTCGAAACGTGTCCTTGCCAATAAGACAATTACCTATGAGTTTCTCAATTATAAGAAAATTGCTCTTCACTGTAAAATGTTCAATTTGTAATGGAATAAGTGCCTGATGTCAAACCAATTCAGTCTTACTGCCTGTAGCAGTTTGCACCTCGCATTTTTGGACAGGAAATGTTGGAAATTGGCCTCTCTTCTTCAATTCACAGAAAAATGCATTTGACATTATGTTGGTAGCTGAACCTGTATCTAAAATTAACTGTGTCTCAATATTAAATATTCACACCTTAATGATTGCTTGTACTTGTTCTCCCTGGATATTATTCGTTGTATCTAACTCATGCTGATACAGATCATCCTTGATGTCACTTTATTCGTCAAATCTTATGAAACATGTTTGTAGTTTTTCTTTGCCCGTACTCCCAGAGAGGTCAATAGCCTGTGGGTTAACTGCGACCGGTTGGTGTTTTCCGACGGCGTAGTGTGACTTAATTCATTACTTAAAGTAATTTCAGTTAGTTGCACAATGTGAGTACTTCGCCAATTTATGTTGTTGGCTGCTGTGCCGCCATTTTGTGCCCAAACGTCGATTTCGGTACAGCGTAAGAAATGGCATTGTTGTCGCGCGTCGGCCACTGCTGCGGCTGGCTATTTCTGTTTATATTCGGCATAGGACCTTGTGATGGTGGACTGTAATTCGACCGTCTATTGAAATTACTCCTGTTGTTTTGAAAATTTCTTGTAAATCGTTTGCTTTTTCCGTTCCCGTTACCGTACTCGTTACGTGTGGGTATGTAACTTTGATGTGTGTTTAGATCACGTTTCGCTAACTCTGCAAGTTGCGTTTGCGTGAGTGTGTGTGTGTGTGTGTGTGTGTGTGTGTGTGTGTGTGTGTGTGTCTACTGCTGACAAAGGCCTTAATGGCAGAAAGCTATAATTGTGTGAGTCTTTTTGTTATGCCTATTGCGACTCAGCATCTCCTCTATATGGTGAGTAGCAACTTTCCTTCTCTGGTATTGTTTCACTGACTGATTTACATGGCTGTGTTATTGTTGTGCCTGATTTTCTGCTGCTCTGTTCGGTACAGGTCTATCCTCATAGGTTAAGCCGATCTAATCAAGCACTTAGAGAAAATATTCAGTGTCGTGCACTGGCATTGTGACTAATTTTTCTCTAATGTGCGATGGTAAACGAGTTTTCAAAATTTTTAGAAAGTCTACCTATGATATTGGGTTCGTACAATAGTTGCCATTGAATGGTGCGGGGTTGAAAACTTCGCGTCTGAGTCTTTCCTGTACTGCTTCGAGGAAAGCTCGTTCAAATTGGATCTCAGTGCTGCTAAGTTCGGCCATTTCAGTTGTCAATAAAAGGGCGTCACCTTGCGTATATCCCACGATAAATCTGATTTTCTATGCTTCTGTCCAGTTGCGTGGGAATACACGACGAAAAGCACTGATAAATACTATTGGGTTCATTCTTTTACCTTCGGTAGCGAATGTAGGAAACTGTCGTTGACTCAGCAGACCCTCGTCTGCAAAAATAGTTGATAGACACGTGGCATTTCCGGTCGTATTTATGTTGTTATTGTAGGTACCTGTAATTCTGGATGGTAATTGCTCAGGTGTTGGAATTTTGGGTAAATTTACATTTTGCACTCTACAACTATCACTGGTACCTGCTGTAGGACTCGTAACATTTTGTGGATAAATACCGACAGGTTGTGGTTTGTTCAATGTAGCCTATTTATTATTTACATATATCAATGTAGCCTATGTATTATTTACATACATATTTCGAGATCCGGTAATATTTTCTTCTGCGGCTTGTAGATTAATGTTTACCTTGTTCACTATTTCATTTTCTTTCTTCTGAATAGCCTTCTTTACTACTATTGTCTCGTCAATTGTAAACATTGTGCCGTCAAGGTAATTCTGCTGTGGAGCGTCGCTATCATTTGTCACACCTGCGACCCTCATCTCTGACCTACTTAAGTTTTCTGCAGTAGGCTTGCATGGCAACTTCAATTGTTCGATCGCGCAATTCTACACCATCTTGGCTGATTGCGTTTTCGCTATTGCTATTAGCAACGGACATATATTTTTCTGTCATGTTGTATGAATGAGGACGGAAAAAATAAAAATTTCTGAAAAAATGTTATTACTTCATATGCTAATTATTACACTTGGCAATTGTAATTTAGGCGATATCAAACCCTGTTTTTCGTCTATTATAGTACATAAAGTGTTGTGTCACAATTCTTTGTGTTTTACTGACAACGTGTACCACACTGAAAAATTCCTGTAAATTTTCCACCATGAAATTCAAGGAATGGAATAATGAGGAAAAGGTTACATTCTACATCGAAAGAGGCGCTACCAAGCGTAACCATGCAAGCAGCTTGCGTAGCCGTCCTACCTTTGTTGCGCCAAAAAAACAGCTTACTATGGAAAATTCTCTCGCTGTGATTTATTTGAAAAGTGTCGAGTTCCTCAACAGTCCGCCGTGTCCCCATTGTATAGAAGGTAACGCAGAAAAAATTAATTCGTCAGGAAGTGATGGATATGACACTCGCCGAACCGTCAAGACATTTTACCAATGCCACTCGGCTAAATCCCCGACAGACTCATTAATCCACGCGTTTTCAGCCATTTTCGATGCTACGTTCTTACGTAGACTATTTACGATACGTGATAGGAAGTTACTATGTCTCGTATCACATCTGTAAAAAATATTAGGTAAGAAATTAAAATACTTAAAAAATTTACACTCCTCACCATCGATAACATTATACATAAACACACTCTTTACAGAACAGCTCTTTGATCATTACTTTCAGTGTTCCCCGGAATGTGGTTCTGTTTGTTCATATTATGAGGATGCTAAGATCTCAAAACAATACCGGTCGCTGAGTATAAACTGTTTCATTATATATATATATATATTCGTAATAAGTAACATTGTTTGAAATCAGTAACCTGTGTTGCTTGTAGGTTTAGTCTAATAAAAATGTGAACGTGCTACCGTGTTGAAAGCCTACGTGGTAACAAGCATCATGCTCACCCTGGGGTCCCGGCTTCGTTCATGTTAGGTGTTGTCTGTGGTGGGATCTTCGCGAACCGAATCCCCTCGTGAGACCGTGAGTGAATAAGCACCGAAGTTGTCACACAATCCAGTGGAGTGACGATGTACTGAAAGATTTTGCACTGTGAGTCACAGTACTTTCACTGAGTAGGAAGAGACTGAATGAACCCCTATTCGGCTGTACTACCAGAATAATAAACATCTTCGACACACGATTTGTGTTATTTCAGGAGATTAACAACTGAAGGTTGGTAGAGGCGAAGAAAGCATTCCTCAGTGCCAGATATTGGCTAGTTACGTTGGTTACGAAGAAACTGCAGTAAGTGTACATCTGGAACCTAGCAATGTATGGCAGTGATATGTGGACCATTGATTCTGGGAGTATGAAACTAGAAGTATTTTTAATATGGTGCTAGCGAACAACATTAAAAATGTTTTGGACAGCTAAAGTACATAGTGAAAAAATTTTTAAGAACATTACATGGAGAAAGACGTTTATCATAGACTCTCATCGTGAGACGTCGCTTTTGTGACGTCAGCTGCGGCATCCACGAATAGTTCACGCAGCAACAGCAGTCTTCTTCTTCATTTGTCTCATCTTCCAACAACAGTGGCGATCAGTAGAGTGATCAGTTGTTTGTCTGGGGCTTTTCTAAAGAGCGATTCTATGCTCAATGAAAACAACTAGCTAGAAGTTCATTAGCCAGGGTAATCTACGTCCTAAATGACATTTCCCATTAATTTGTCAAAAATGGCTCCGAGCACTATGGGACTTAACTGCTGTGGTCATCAGTCCCCTAGAACTTAGAACTACTTACACCTAACTAACCGAAGGACATCACACACATCCATGCCCGAGGCAGGATTCGAATCTGCGACCGTAGCGGTCGCGCGGTTCCAGACTGTAGCGCCTAGAACCCCTCAGCCACTCCGGCCGGCATCAATTTGTCCTTGAATTATTAATTGCAACAGTTTGTATTTATTGTTGCGCATTATACGGCCAAAGTATTTGCGCTTTATACTCTTGATGCCATTAAGAATTTCAGAATAGTTGTTCATACTCCGCAGTAATGCCACATTTGTGATCGTATGTTCGTGATATCCTTAACATCATTCGATACGCTCAGATTTTGAAATGCCTCCAGTTTATTACCTAATACTGCTGTTAGTATCGATGACTCAGCTCCATACGGTGTGGAATATGAAACATGTAGCACCGATGTAGTCGAGTCCGAAGTGTAATATTACGTCACGGCTAATCAGAACGTCCTTCATTTTCTAAAAAGAGCTTTTTGCACAACTTGGGAAAAGAGGGCAGACAACATTAAACTATTCAAAAAGCTGAAAACAAGTTACTTTCCATTTTGCGAAGTCCGACCTACTTACCGTTTCAACCTGACGTTGGAAACAGAAATAAGTTAAATCCAGCACTGTAGACTTTGCGGTTTACTTTGTAAAATGCAGCAAAAAAATCTAAAAGACTAAAAAGTAAAACGGTATCCATGAAAGGAACCGCCCTCCATAGTGTGACACAGCTAGTTGTTTGGATCGAGCATAGAACCATAATTCAGAAAAGCCATGGACAAACAACGGATCATTTTACTGATCGCCAATATTCTTCGAGAACAAGGCAACTGGAGAAGTAGAAAAGAAGAAGAAGAAGACTGCTCCTTGATGCGTCAACTATTCGTGGATGCCGCAGCTAAGCTCCCTGTAAAATTTTCTTATCGTGAGAGTCGTCCATGAGCATACTGCTTCTCCTTCTGTTCTGTACTCCGTGCCAGCCACTGTGTCGCGTCGCCAGAGCGAGCCTAGCTGTACGCTGCCTCTGCGAACCAAGCCCCTATTACAGCGTAGCGGGGAAGTGACGCACCAGTGCCCGAACAGAAGCTGCTATTTGTATGGGCGAATATGAATACTGGCCTAGTGATTTGAAGGACATGAGAGACACCAGAAGTAAACCGAAGAACAAAATAAAAGGATGTTTACTTCACAAGTCTGTCTTGAATGAATGTATTTTCCCAGTTTTCTGTATTAGGGAGCCGCGCGGGGTAGCCGCGCGATTTTAGGCGCTATGTCACGGATTGCCGGCCACTCCCGCCGGAGGTTCGAGTCCTCCCTCGGGCATGGGCATCCGTGTTGTTCTTAGCACAATTTAGTTTAAGTAGTGTGTAAATTTAGGGACCGATGACCTCAGCAGTTTGGTCCCTTAGGAGTTTACACACATTAGAACATTTGTATTAGGGCTACATCAAAAGACGGGAAATTAGCAATTCAAGACCGTAGGGTACGTTTCTTACAAGTAGGACAGAAAATAATTCAAGTTATCGATTCCAGATCGTTGCATAAAACTAATGATGTGGCAGATAGTGAAATTATTTTATTATTCACTAAGTTTTTCATAATCTGTTCTTACTATTTATTGACACATCTTCTGCGTCTGTCTTTTGCGCTTATTTTTCAGTCTTTATCATATTTTCTTTCAACAAGCTTGGACTTGAATTATTGTAACTTGACCTAGCCATGTCATTTTGATACCAATATGATTCCAGAAGCCTTTCCATGTCAAACATATACGATGTATACATGCACACTGAAGCGACGAATGAAAATTTGTTTCCTGTTACAGTGGCTCTCCACAACAGCATGGACTACCGTAGCACGCTTGACCTTGGTACAAATTTTCATTCGTCACTTCAGTCTGCATTTGTCTGAGACTTGAAAAGGTCTCATGAGTCACATAGTTTCATTTGATTCAAGCACCTATGCCTCGGTTTCGTGCGATTGTGAGGTGCTATTCCAATCCAGTTGGAGAGCCTCTGTAGTGCTGTTCGAGTTTAAAGGGGATTTCCCAGTGGTCTGAGGTGTGAATGGGAACTTGCATTGAGGAGGGAGGCATGGTAGCGTAGTCCATACAGTCGTACAAAACCACTGTGCCACGGTGGCGTAGTGGTTAGTGCATCTGCCTAATGAGGCAGGCACCTGGGTTCGAATCCTAGCCTCGATACAAATTTTCGTTCGTCGCTTCCTCTGCATACAAACATAAATTGTTTCTGACACGGATACATAATCTTTTGTTGTTCGTATCCGTTAAGTTACTGTGTATGCAACTAACGGATATTTGACATCATTTACTAAGTGTAACACGCAGTGTTGCCCTGCAAACGGCAGCTTCATTGTGGGAATGCTACAGTCCCACTAATGAACGATCTAGCTACTTTTACTAAGTCTGTGCTGCCACGCGCGCCGTCTAACGACATTTGCACGCCTGACCCGCACTGGGCCGACGAGCAGGACAAAATGTTCAAATGGCTCTTGTGATAAACCTTTTGCATTTCCTTTATGTTTTCGTCTTCTTTAAAGGCAAAGAGGGAAGATGAAGCGGTAGCCCATTATAGAGCCTAGCCTACCGTCATGTATTTTTTGACTTTCAGTTGTTAGAAAACAGCGGATTTTTTTCTGGTACCAGTAGGAGGAAGGAAGGATTCGTGCTCAGCTAGTGAACGAGTGAGAAGCACGCCATTTTTAGCGAGTAATTATAGACCGCCATTTTGGGGTCGCTATGAATAAGTGAGGAGTATGTATTTCATATGTGCATCGTTTAGAAAAATACAGTATTGTTTTATGAGAAGAAAGGTCGTGTGAGTTGTTATTTCAAATAGTACGATAATTACAAAAACTGAAGCCCACCTGTGTACTTTGGAAAATTACGAAGATCCGATAAGCTTAATGGGAACACGGTCAAGACTTCAAAGGTGAACAAGGCGACCAAACGTAGCATTATAAAGAATGGTAAGCACAAATCTACAGCGGAGAAAGAAACTACTTCGCCATGCAAAATAATATGAACTAATACGAACTTATTTCCAGGCATAGCTCAGCTTATTGTGCTTGTCATTCATACCGAAAAATTAATCTCATTAATTCAATATATTTTTAAAAAGCCACGCATTTCAACATTTTAGTATCATCTATTCCATTATTTTATTATATTATACTCTGAGCACTATGGGACTTAACATCTAGGGTCATCAGTCCCCTAGACTAAGAACTACTTAAACCTAACTAACCTAAGGACACCACACACATCCGAGGCAGGATTCGAACCTGCGACCGTAGCGATCGCGCGGTTCCAGGTTGAAGCGCCTAGAACCGCTCGGCCACAGCGGCCGGCACGAGCGGAACGACCAGGAATATAGCCATGCCACGAAACTCAATATTAGGGCACAAACTGATTAAATTGTGTTTAGTATTTCATTATCTATAAAGAGTATTTGTGATTATGGGAGATCTATGTAAACAAAGTAGGACTGCAGTTTAACTTGCATGATTATTTTAGATGTTGCTGTGCTCAGAATCATCCAGATCAGGGGTGTACAAAGTTGTTAGTACTGCAGGTCACAAAGTTCTCACTGTGACTACATAAGAGCCACAGCGACAAAGGCAAAGAAAGTAAGAATTCACGCCATTTGTTTAACATTTTCATTTTATTTAAATTGTGTTCGATTATTATATTATTTATCACCGAAGATAGTGAAGTAAATGCTAACAGGTTCACAGAAGTACATAGAATTGTTGCTTACCTTCGTCGCAAAAGCTTCAGTGAACTCGAGTAGGATTATGAAGCTCGTTGACTCAAGGTATGTACTGTACAATACGCGAACCACTGACAACTAAACAATGTCGTTCTCTGCAGACCTATGGGCAACTCTTGTTGCCGTAACTGCGTTGTTGCACAAGCTAAAAAATAATGTGCCATGAGACAAGTCATTATTGCGAATTGGGATCATCCTGACCCAGGTCCAGCTAGAATAGGGTGGCTCAAAAGAACTATGTTCTACAAGGTCCTGCATTCTCCTTTCCGGGAGGGAATGGAATATGAGTAAAAAAAATTACAAGAACAAACGGTAAGGGGCTTTCCACAAATATGTACCACATTTTATGATTGCCGCGCTGGTAATGCGCATCCACTAATCTACATTACTGCGTGTCAAAATTTATACCAAAGCAGCTAATCGGTACAAGTCGCGCACACCCGTGATTTACCAGTACTGAAAGACAAACAATAAAACATTCCTCCTCTTACATCCTCTAACCCTGCAGTGGCCCCACTACTTGCCTCTTTACCCCCGAGGCAAACAACCAACTACACTTAGCTCATGGTCCAATTCATCTACGTAAATTTAAATGAATTCCTGCCCAAATTGCTATTGTCTCTGTAATTATTTTTGCTTCTTACTGACAATGAGCAGGAAAACTACGCTTTTAGGAGGTACTAAACGTTAGTTGACGTCTTTGGATCCCGTTAGTTGCTAGATGCAAATTATTATACATACGGCTGTGAACCGCGGGCCACATGATTACTCGCTCGGGTCGCAGTTTGATGGCCACTGAGGAAGAGGAAGGTAGGCGGAATGCTCCCGTCTTAATCGTCCAATCAACGGAAGCTCACTGTAACTCAGACCGTGAACTTCGTATCGCAGATCAGATGCTATGCAGTGCACTAATGGTTGGAACTGCCGAAGAGACGGTTCTGTAGTCCTAATAATTTGTATCGAGCGAGGTGACGCAGTGGTTAAACACAACTGCGCTCGCAATTGGGAGGATGCAGGTTGAAATTCCCGTCAAGCCAACAATATTTCGGTTTTCTGATTTCCGCAAATAGATTAAGGAAAATGCCGGGATGGTTCTTTTAAAGGGCACGGCCGATTTCCTTCCCCAATCCTTCGCTAAACTGAGGATGTGCTCCGATTCTAATGCCCTAAATACATCGAGTATACTTCAAGACATTGCTAACTGTTGAATAAATTTTTTTGCCACAATATAAGAAAGTAATTCAGATAACTGCTCTCTACCAGTAGTGATATGGACCGATATAACTGTGCTATTTATACAGGATACTTTATTTTAGTTTAGCTCAGTTAGAACGCTATAGTATCAGATAGCAGGGACGCCCTAGAACATAGTGACTGATGAAAATTCGTCTCACCTGGAGTTAAGTTATATTAAAATTTGAAATTCGTGGACCTTGATTTATGAGATAACAAGTAGAAATGTATTTTATTTTCAGCCGGGCCTGTAGCATAGCATGCGTCATAATATGGCATTTTTAACGAATTATTTCAAGCAAGCAGCAGATAGTTAAATTAGTAGTGCTCCTTACTTACTACAAGCTTGTTTCGGCTATATCGCCATTCCCAAGTGGAAGTGATAGTTGTTGAGTCTACTTATGTTTATAAAATTTGTGCTTAAAGGTCAGTTTACGTAAACAATTATGTCTAGTTGGAATTGACGCCCATATTGCATTAGTGTGTAGACTGTCGACTGTTTATTGGTGGACTGTAATAAGTCCCGTATTTTCTACGTTTGTAATATTTCTTCGTGAAATGCTTTTGACAGCTAGATTCACAATTTATTATCGTTGACTCTTCTGTTTACAGTGTAATCCTTGCTAGTCAGTGATGTTGGTTGTGTTCCATTGACATTATAATTTTGATACAGTTTCTATCTCTTCTTATCTTTTGTTTTCATTTAGTGAGTATTTTTATCCGTTCTCGATTTCCAAAATGTCAATAAAATTTTCTAGACAATTTTAAGTCTAAGATTGATTTGTTCATCGAGAATATCGTTTGGATGATTTTTCGTGAGCGCATATATTTCCATTTCTTTCAGAATGTTCAAAGCATGTCCATTTTGTATTTTGTGTCTACACATTGTAACGCATTTTCGATGTTTTTTGCTTTGTGATTTTCGTCTTTTAGACGTAGATAATAAGCTTGTGAGAGCGGGAAGATAGACAAAATAAATAAACACCTACGCGCAGTGCAGCAGTCGGAGGCAAAGACGTCAATTATTTGAGTACTGTTTATTGTTTGACTTAGTTCTATGGGGTTAGAATGTTCCGTTGTTAATTATTTGCTTTTATTTTTTACGAGAAAGAAAAATAAAGGTGTAATCGCGTGTGCGTATGTTATTTAATGATTATTATGTTTCGTAGCTTGATTGATTGCTGTCGCATTTTCTCGTGTATTCTTTAAATCTAATGCTGAAGTTTCGTGCCTCTTGACCTATTCAGAATCAGCGCAGTCATTACGTAACATTTTTTATATGCCAGGGAAAGCAAAATCAGGAATTTTGGTTTTGCCAGATGGCTTTTCCATATTTAGATTGTTGTTTGTTCGGAATGCTAGTTTTATGTTTGTTTTGATTAAGATTTGGTTTACTTCATTCGATATTTGTCCCAAGTATAGTGTCGCTGTCTAATTTTAATTCCTTTTATTAATTTTATGCCGTTGTGCATGCGTTGATTTCTAGATACGTACGTTTTTCATACAGTTTGTGCACTATATTTCGGTGAAACAATTTTGTTGGGCAATATATTGGAGTAGGTAGCTCGTTTTGTATTAATTGGTGTTCGAGTCGTAAACCGATTATCCCATGCGATTTTTGGTGACAGATACGTCCACTACTTATGTTGTCTATAGTAGTTCGTTGTCTGTAGTTTTCGAACACGTGCTGTTTGTTAATGTTGCTGATAAGGTCGAGAATTTTTATGGATTTCTTTGTTTCTATTTCCATTGTGAATTTACTTTTTGGTTGCAAGTTGTTGACTCTTCGTGAAGTGATAGGATGTCTTCATCGTATCCATCTATTAGTACCAAAGTGTCTTCTACACATCTATAGCAATATATAATTTTGTTAAGTAATGGCCATTTGGAGTTGAAAAGTTTTTCTTTCAGTATATTAATAAATAAGTCTGCAATTGTGCCCATAATGCTGTTTCCCGTTGCCACTCCGCCAGCGTGTGTGTGTGTGTGTGTTTTGTGGTTAAATTCGAAACAATTTTGGTTTACAATTAGTTTCAGCAGATCTGTGATTTCATAGATTTCTGTGATAGAGGTTTTCCTATAGCTTAGAAGGCAGCTTTTTCTATAATTTCTATTGTTTGCTGTACTTGTATGTTGTATATAGGTTTGTAACATCAAAGGAAACAAATATACCATTCTGTGGTATTTGTATATCTTTTGTGGCATGTGCTAAGGTTCTCGAGTTTTTATGGTATACTTTCTGTAGTAGGTATACAGCTTGGTTAGTAATGTTTTAAGCTTTTTACTTATCACATAAGTGATATAAGTTAATTGTTCGTTTGTATTAGGTTGCGCGTATAGAGTTGGTGTGCGTGGGTCCACAAGGATGGAAGCCCTTTTCTTAGTCTGTTAGAACTATATAACAAATTTTACTGCATTTCTTTGTTTGTGCAGCATATTTGTTGTTTGGGTCGCTTGGCGATTCTGTAATGTTGTTATATCTGTTCGATATTTTTACAGGTGCATAGAATAAAGAATGGTGCTATTACCAAAGGAAGCTTGTAGTAAGGAAGAAGCATTCTAATTAAACAGTTTGCAGCTTGCCTGGAATAATTCATTTTAAAATGTCATTTTATGATGTATTCTATGCTGCAGGCCCAGCTGGAAACAAAATCCTGGCTTTAACCTTGTATGAAGCCACAGGGAACCCTCTACGATACATTTGAAAATCAAATTGAAAAAAAAACTTATTGAAAGCATCCGCTGCAGCAAACACTGTCTAAAACACAATATTATTCCATCATACGTATGCATCAAGGTAACAGCAAAATCGAATTTAGTGACACACGAAGAATACTGGAGCTATGATGTGGATAAAACGAGAAATCAAGAACAAACTACATCATAAAGAACAGTTGAAGAAAGAACTTTATGTAGCACGCAGCTGGTATACGTTTATGTCCTTAAATTTATAGACAGATACATATGGTAGTCCAATGAACATATTCATATAACACATAAACGAAAGTTAATAATTTATTGCACCCCCAACACCACATACAGGAACCACATCAAAAAATTCTATCATCTTTGCCTTTCTATAAAAATCTAACAAATATTGAGTTTACAGATGAAGAAATAAATCTTCTTGACAAAAGTCGTAAGTACAATATGGAACCAAAACTTCACAATACAACCATTAAACAGTTTATAGCTACAAAAGTTACCTTTGATACTGCAAAACTCCCAATAAGAAGACAAAATGAATTGACAGTAAAAACTACAAAAATTATTGACTGGGAATTACAGAACAGAAAAATATACAACAAACGCAAACTGAACGCAATACTCTCAAGAGCATAAATCAGAAACTACTAACAGAAAATGCAATAACAGTAAAATCTTAAAAAGGAAGCAATGTAGTTATTATAAATCACAATGAACATGCACACAAAGTAATGACTTTTATCAAAGACAACAACAGTACAGAATTTTCAAACAACTCAACCAACAATTGTGCCTCACAAACAAAGAAATGCATTAAAAATTGTAACATAGCTCTAACAGACCAAGAAAAGAAAGCATCCATCATTGTGGACCCACGAACACCAGCACTACACAAGCATCTTAAGACAAACAAACAATTAATTCTGATCTGCCCTATTACTAATTGTATTAACAACGCAACTTATCTCATAAGTAAAAAGCTTCACACATTACCTACTACTAGGATTGATAGTGGAAATGGAGACGATCCAAAGAAGAATGATTTGTTTTGTTACAGTTTCATTTAGAAAGTTCGAAAGCATCATGGGGCCCCTCAGCCAACTCCAGTGGCAGACGTTGCGAGAGAACTGTTCTACATCACATTGTGGAGTACTGTTGAAGTTACAAGTGCCTATCTTCCTAAAAGAATCAACCTATATATTGCCCCATCCTATGTATCTCGTGAGAAAAGACTATGAAGGTAAAACTGGAGAGATTTCAGCTTATACTGAGGCTTACCAACAATTATTCTTTCCAAAAATCATTCATGACAGTGGTGCACAAAGTACCCTCCACGACATACTGTAAGGTTACTTGTGGAGTATAGATGTAGATGTAGAGGACACCATAAAAAACTCGACAACCTTAGCACATGACTCAAAAGATATACAAATACCACAAAATGATATATTTGTTTCGTTTGATGCTACAAACCTATATACAACATGTCAGTACAGCAAACAATAGAAATAATAAAAAACTGCCTTCCAAGCTATAGAAAAACCTCCTTCACAGGAACCTATGAAATCATAAATCTGAAACTAAACTATTTTGAATTTAACCATAAAATTTACACATAAGCAATAGGAAACAGCATTATGAGCACAGTTCCAGAAAAATTTTTCAGTACACTAGAAGAATAATTTTTCCACTCCAAATGGTAATTATTTCACAAAATTACATATTACCATAGTTATTTAAATGACAGTTTGGTAATAATAGATGGAAACGATGATATCATATCAGTTCATCAAGAACTCAATCTCTTGAATCCAGGAATTAAATCCACAGTGGGAACAGCAAAAAACAAATCCATAAACTTTCTCGACCCTAAAATCAGCAGCATTAGCAAAAATCTCATGTTTAAAATCTACAGAAAACCAGCTACTACAGACAACATAATTAATGGAAGTTATTGTCCCGCAAAATCGTAAAATCATGCCTATTTCAACTCAATGATCAACATAAAAATCTATTTACCACTCGAAGACCAAAGAACACTAAGGGAGCTTACAATACTCCAATAAATTGCGCAAGAAAATAATTTTTACCCAAATATAGTGCACAAACTGTATGAAAAGCACACGAAATCTAGAAACCAAACCATACACAGTGACATAAAATTAATAAAAGCAAATAAAACGAAACAAAAACAACATACGTACTGACACTATAATTGCAATAAATGTCGAATAAAATAAATTTTATTGACTTTTGGAAACCGAGAACGGATAAAATCACACATAGTAAAGGGAAAGAAACGATAACAATAGATACAAGTCATAATATAACTGTAATACCAGCATGGAGAGCTGCATCAAACCGGTCTCAGGACTGAAGACCACAACAACCAATGAAACATAACTAACATCATTGACTGGCAAAGATTACACTGTAAACATGAAGCATTTGGCTGTCAGAAGTATTTCACGAAGAAATTCTACATAAACAGAAATTACGTGGCTTATAAGTCTAGCAATAAATGGACAGTTGACATTTTCCACAATAATGCAATTCTATTCCAAATAGACGTAAGTTTATATGTAAACTGACATTTATGTAGAAGTTTTATAAACATAAGTAGACTCACCTAATGTAAAATCCACTTGGGAATGGCTCTATGACCGAAACAAGCGGTAGTACGGAAAAAGCAGTACTAATTAAACTATGTGCAGCTTTCCTGGAATAATTCATTATAAAAAGTAGAAATATATAGCAGCTGTATATCTTAGTTTATTAACCTAGAAAATCGAGGTAATATATCAAAAACCGGACACATGCAAGTAGCATACGCGCTCCGAGGGTTCCGTACAAACGTAATTATGTCTATAGATTATATTTCGTGTGGCTTAGTGGTCTGGAGCAAGTCTTTCTACTGGACGCAATTTCAGCGAGTTGTGTGTCCCTAATCTAAGCCTGTTATCAACCTTGGGAAGGAGGACCTGCAGCTTAGCGTGGAATCTGGAGAATGTGCTCTTGGCGACTTCTCACATCGTTGAGAGTTGAAGTCTAGTTTCAAACAAAGACTGAATAATCCGTTGTGCGCCCGAGATATGATCCCGCGACTTCTCGGTTCCCATGCACCAAATTTTACCGTAGGACAACCAGAAGTGACATTTATTTACAGAATATAGTTCACGCATCGTTTTACTGAGTGACTTGCGACTGCCAAAATATGTGACGTATTTGGCTATATCCTTTGATTGCATTCACTTAGAATCTTAAATTATTTAGACCGCCAAGGGACCTTAGTAATTCACAAATTTCAACTTGATGCCTCTATCCGTTCCGCAGAAAACTTCGCCTTAACAGTCGGACAAACAGACAGACAACAAATGGCAAAAAAAATTTATCTGATACAATTACAAATTAACTGTTTTCAGGTTTTTCCTTTACTTTGACTATGTAGCCTTGCTTCTTGTTAAATTGCGTGATTCTAGGTCACCGGGAAGTACCCCATAGGTTTCGGTGAGTCAGTTTGCAAGTATCGAAATATGTGACATAAATGGTCGTATCTTTCGATTACAAAGCTTCATAAGCTTAAGTTTTTCATACCGCCAGCAGACCGTAAAGTTAGTATTTGACAAATTTCATTGTGATATCTCTACCTGTCCCTGAGGAAAGGGGCTCCTAAGAGACGGACAGACAGAGGGACAAACAAAAAGTAATCCTACAAGGGTTCCATTTCTTCCGGGTAAGGTAAAAAGCCAAAAAATGGAATTCATGCCTACGGAGAAAAAAGATCAGAATATAATGTCTCGTCACAACAAGGTCACTAGAGACGAACTGGGGAACGACGGGGATCCTTCTGAATGGAACCTCTCCGTCGTTTACCTGATATGGTTTAGGAAAACCACAGACAGGTTAAATAAGGATGTCGGTAAGGATATTTCAACAGCTGTTCTTCCGAATATGATTCCACTGACTTAACATTGCGGCACCTCACTCGCTTATGTCTACAGAGAGTACGTCTTAAATATTTCTTCACATATTATGTACTGTCTGTTGTTTCTCTTTCTGTTTTCTGAGTCTACGGTTGTCTGACACCCTCGGAACCGAGATCTTTATTAAACGAGAATTTCCCCTTCGCCCGCAAAGACGAGTTTCCGCACTGCTTCACTTCACGAAGCATGAGATATTAATGTAGAGTAAAATGCCAATATCGACTGTGACACAGGCTGTGCGTTGAGCATCAGTGGCGAGGAACAGCTGCGCTACGAAAGCAGCTGTGGAATTGCCAATAAGGCCGCAGGTAGGCTTCGGTAGACTCTGAAGGCACACTCAGAGGCTGCTAGTCACTTGCTGACGACGGTCCTAATTAATTAGCCTACCAGCAGAAGTTACTGCCCCTGCGTGCGTGCCTGAGGCTATCGGCGACGATCTGGGTTGTTTGAAACTTGCTGTTTGACATTGAGTAGGCCGTGAATGATGCCAAAATAGCTGGGGAGTCGCCATCGAACGCAGCGCAGTGAAGCGGCGCCGGCCTGCCTATTACTGAGTGACAGAAGCAAATGCGGTTACGAATTACACCGGTGTCCGGCAAAAATCAAGTTAATGTCAAGTCGCTCCCACTACGAGCCTTCTGCACGGCACTGCCGTATTGAATTATGTCAATTATGGACCCTTTGACATGTCTCGATTAATACATCACCGAATTGATGCCTCTCCTAAGCAACACCATTCCCAGAGTAAGAATTGTTAATAACAGGAAACAATTGAACAAAGACTGTACCTGCAAATGAAAATTTTGCTAACATGTCTGTTCTAGACTCGCTAGTGCTCTTCAGCCATAGATTAAAAATCAAAATAGATACATATTTACAGAATAAAACAACGATTCTCCGTGGGGTTCCTGTTCCTCAACTGGGCGCGTTCCCAGGTGGCGTATAGGGAAAGTCTCTGCAAATCTACCAGTTAAGTGAGGAATGAAATACCACCCGAGCACCAATACAGAGGCGGCCGCTGTGGCTGAGCGGTTCTAGGCGCTTCAGTCTGGAACTGCCCGACCGCTACGGTCGTAGGTTCGAATCCTGCCTCGGGCATGGATGTGTGTGATGTTCTTAGGTTAGTTAGGTTTAAGTAGTTCTAAGTTCTAGGGGACTGACGACCTTAGATGTTAAGTCCCATAGTGCTCAGAGACATTTGAACCATTTGACCAACACAGAAATCAAAATCCAAAGGTGGAGGTCCCCAGTCGGGCGGCCTTTGGTCGGCGTCCAAGCATACGGGTGGCTGGGAAGTTACTCTAGGCCTAACAATACGGTTGTGAACTAGTGGCTCTAACAGTAACCCCAAACGTAATATTAATAATTATCGAAGCGTCTGCTGTGAAACAAATTACCCCAGAAGGACAGCCACCGCACCAAAGTGCGCAAGCAGACAGTCGGGTTATGAGTAGTTTGCAGCATTGCACAAAGAAGAGTGGGACGTCATGGGAAAGATAATAAAAGATAAATAATTTCCCATCGTGACTGAAGACATGGGATACCAAAACCGAGATCAAATAAAGCCTAACAACTAAAGCCAAATAACTAGGTTCCATAACCAAATAAAAAAGACAGCCTTGGAATGGAACAATTAAATAGACTCCTTGAACTAAGAAGAACAGCATTTCGATAGAGGTATTCAAATAAAAACGAACATAACGGACTTAGCTTTAAAAAATTAGTGAGAAAAAATCTAGAAAGAATAAGACCAACTCCTCTTTCTGAACAACGAATATCTCATCGAAACCAAACACAAGGAACTTTCGAAAGAATTTAAAAAAAAAATTACAGTCCGCTGACACTACAACTCCAAGACAAAACCAAAAATGCTGCCCACAAAATGGGAAAATGCAAAATATTGGCACAATATGTCAGGAACCTCCTCAGCTGTGAAAAATCCATAGTAAAAATCGGGCTTGGTACCTCGACAACAACCAAACCCAACTCAGTATCATCCACCCTGGAGGAACTTCAAACAATCGTAATGAATCTCAAAAACAGAAACACCTCGAGAGGAAACCAGATCATAGCTGAACTTTGGAAAAACATCAAGAAATATGCCACAGAATCCCTCTAAAATAGCTCTGAAGAAATTTGGAAAAATTAAAGAATTCTACATGAATGGAAATTCTACATGAATGGTAAACGGCAGTCTCCACCAACTCCAATGGAAGGGTTCAAAATACACTGCTACAGAGGGATCTTACTCCTTGCCGTAATAACACACTATTGTATAAAGCCAAGTAGTTTTTTCTCGAAATGTACTTCATCGACTTACTAGCAATTTTTACACGATACTCCAAGGAAGTTTTGGGCAGAATTACTAAAGATTTGGGCAGAATTAGACTATATTTTTTAAACAGATGGAGTGGCGGCTGGTTATTGCGGTATCGGCCGCCGCTCGGTCGTCCGCACTTTGAAATACGTGCACCGCCAGTTACGCCGCCGCGTTTCCTATAGCCGCCGCCGCTGCAAGAGGGTGCTGCCACGAACGATTACGCTGCTGCCAATATGATGCAAGCATCCCGTCTCCGTAGCTTCAGCGGCGGGTGCCTTGAAGTTCGAACACATGCACTCACCCTACCTGAATAACATCTAGACTTTCATAGTGGCCAGGACTCGACATCTGAATAAACATTGACATCTGAATAGATATTGTATTGAAGAGTGACAGATTTATATATAAATCTTTTGTATCTATTTATATTTCTATATTCATAGCTACTATAGCAGCTGACGCTGCAATTTCAACACAAAGCTATGCATTATTTTTATATTTGACATAGATATGGAATAAATTAATATCTGAATTCTCCATTCATGAACGGCACCTTTTCCTCGCTCCTGTATCCATTAAGCAACCACACATCATGTAAAAGAAGACATAACGATTATGATGTACTAATGAGTTACAGTATTCTGTAAATATCGCACTAAAATGACACCATTTCTCTTCGAATATATGTTGTCATGCAAATAAAATGGACGAAAACACATTTTGTAACGCTCTCTCCATGATAGCAAGAAACGAGTGTCGAGTGCTGAATTGATGGACAGCCACTCTACGATCAAATCAGAGAGGGGACGCAACCATACATTTTGAACTGCACATGCTCTGATGCAATGTCATCCCTGCCGGCACTACGACTGCTATGTTGCTCACAGCAACGGATCTGTATTTTTCTTTGAATCTGCTTGTAATGTATTGTGCAAACATAGAATATGAGGAATTTTTGAGGATCTGCTATCATAACGGCACATCAGCTGAATAGTCTAATGCACAGAGTGGCAATTAATGGGCTTGGGTTCGATTCCTGCTGGTATCAACTTCCTTTGTTGTACCCTCGCAATGTTATACTATTATTCATAAAATTTAAATCTAGTCAAACAGTTCAGTTTATATACATTGAAAGGTGGCTACACTGAGCCACAGCGCCAGAGATTGCGCCAAAGAGTATTATTCAGCCGCCTCCACTGGCAGCGCTTATTGAGAAGTAGCAGTAGGCAGTGTTGGTTGAGATGTGGTAGTGGAAAGTTCTTGTCGAGAAGTCGTCGTGGAGAGTGCTTGTTGAGATGTAGCAGTGGTGAGTCGTTGTTGAGAAGTTCCCATGGAGAGTGCTTGTTCAGAACTTGTAGTATTGTTTTGATGGGCTAGACATCAGATGTTGTTGGATTGGGGATGCTGTAATGATCAGAGTGTGCCTTTCGTCAGTATATATGAAGGTAAAAAAAAAGTTCCCTTTTTTTTCATTATTTCAATGTCTTAAACAATAATGCCTCTTGGTCACAGGTTCAGTCAACAAAGCATCTGGCTCGTGTTCTTGTATTAGACTGTATTTCTGGTTTCTATGTGCAATTATAGTATTTCTGTTTATTTTTTTAATTACTTCAGTATAAATGGTATTTAAAATATCTTGTCGTATTGAGGAAGGACCGTGCCAGATGTGTACGTTGAATCACACTTCCACACACAGAACAGCGACACTTGTGCCTTGTTGTTTCGTAGCTTTCATAGTTGCTGGGGACTTAATTAATTAATTGAGTTAACGGAAGTTTTCTTTCGTTCCTTGTTGTTATTCTATGCAGTCAGTTTGCGTACTATACCAGACAGGGCCAACCGGTTACGAGACAGCGTAACCGAACAGACAGCTACTAAAAATATTTGCATTATATATAATTAAGCCCCCATGCAACATAAAATTAAAATATTCAATTTTGCTGCGATTACTACCCCTGCAAGTTAAAAGGCTTCATACTAGCTAGTTGTAAAAAAAGGGAGTATATGAGGAAATTTAGAATGAAAGTGTTTTCACTTGATGATCCGTAGAGGATTCACTAAAGAGAAATATTTCCAGTAGATCTTTGGCGGACGAAAGTGATTTTTAAAGGGGTAGGTAGATGCACTTCAAACACAAATTTAACAACAGATGGGCAGCGAGGTCCTCCGATTTGGCTTACACAACACTGAAAATTACGAAATACTTGCAAAATATTTTGATCAGCTTCTTAATCTTCCAGACAATATCCATAAGCTCTAATATGCAAGCACACATGAAAATCTAGAAGATGATTTACTGCCAAATATCAAAGAAATTCAAGAAGTTATTAAAACTTCATACGACTAGTGAAGAAGACTCCATCAGAGAGGAATCTAAAATTAATCTTTGAGAAAACTTGGAAAACAGAAAACTCTCAGGGAAATGGAAGGTGGCCATGATGTATCTACTAGATAAGGAAAGGGGGACGAGGGGAGATGAACACGGGAGGAGGAAATGGACAACATTGGGACGGGAAAGGAGAGGATGGTTAGAGAGAGGGGGCAGGAGGAGAAGGAGCGACAGGAGCGGGGAGTAGATGGGCAGAGAGAGGGAGTAGAAGGTGATGGACAGAGAGAGAGGGGGAAGGGAAAATCGACAGAGAGAGGGGAGAGAAGGAGACTACGATGCGTATTCAATTCCCATGCGTATTTAGCAATCACGAAGCATTGGCTGGCTTCACTAGCAGGAGATATTCTCTGAAATCTTACTGATCGAAGCGGGAACCCCAAGTAGACCATCAGTTGCGAGAATATCAAGTGCGGTTTAGGAAAGGCAGATTCCGCCCAGAACTAACCCTAAACTTCAAAAACCCAGTGGTCTACAAAAATCAAGAGCAATATCATTTTCATTGATTCAAGAATCACACAACACGATAGATTTGGGAAAGAACGAAACCTACACAGAAAACCACAAACGTAATCGGAAAAACCCGTACCAAGTTAAATTCATGGAAGAACTTTCCGACTCTTTGACATAAAAGCTGAAGTACGACAAGGAAATGGACACTCCTCACTGCTGTTAAGCTCCGCCCTGGAAAAAGTAGTCAGATTGGAACACTGGACTACGACTGGTAACAAAACGCTAATGCATGAAATTAATTGCCTAGTCTTTCCAAATGATACTGCGCTACTAACTGAGACCTGGTTAAAGTCAAATAACAGACCCTCAGACTACAAAATCAAACAATAAATGTTGGTCTCAAAATCTCCTTCGAAAAGACCAAAATAACCCAAACATAAGAAGCCACACTGAAAAATTTCAAAATCAGAAAACAAAAAATGTAAAGCGTTAATGAATTCGAATATCCTGGAGACTGTATCAGCTGTAATTCCATCAAGGGAAAGGCAATGGAGTCTAGAGGAAATATGAACTGGCTTTCCAGCTCACCAAAAACACATAACAAAGAGTACCCCCCGCCCCCCCCCCCCCCCACACACACACACAAAGGACTGCAAAAATAAGCTGTCCATCCCCAACCATGGGCCAGCTGAAAGGCTGGAGATAAAACAAAGGACGATAATAAGGAAAAATATAGGTCACAAGTTCCATAACAACAAACTAATCGACATCAGAAATCAAACCCTTTACCAAAGAACCCAAAAAACCTCAGACACATCGAAGAAAAGAAATATTTATTTTTATGGTCACATCCTCAGGATGAACCCATAAAGACTGATCGAAAACAATTGTGTCTACTGCTATAATAAAATGTCAAACCATATTTCTTTAAGGAATCATAAGAACTTAAAAGAACTCCATATCACAGGAAATATGCTGACAAAAAAAGACATCAAAGTGTTCACCGTTTTAGGGCCTATGTCACAAAAAACAAACTAACATTGCCAATGGCACAAATACTCGTATGTCCGACGGCATAGATACACTATACAATTGCCAGCACCACTGGATATGCAAATGTTGCATTGTCCCGCCCATTGTTGGCCTATTTCCCAAAGAAAAAAAAAGGGGGGGGGGGCGTGAGTTGAGAATTATTTCAGAAATGTAACTGGACAATAAAATATTGATCTGTGACTGAGCTAAATCTATATGCCGGCTTAGGCCTAGAAGGGGCATGGGTTGACGAGGAGTTGAGCAATTTGATTGGAAAGGCTGAGTAATCAGTTAAATACTGAGCTGTGACTGGGAGTTATAAATCACAATGTTGGTTTAGATGCTTTCTGACAAGAACTATTTTTTTTTTTTCAAAAATAAAACGTGACTTATGAAGATGGGATGGCATAAGAGAACAGAGGGGCACGATGACATCATGTGTCGTTTAGCGTCACTGACTATGGATGTCAATAGAAATGCAAAGGGAGACAGGATGATATTGCTGCTTAACAAATGTGATTTAAATGCAGATGAAGCATCGTCGGTGCAAAAAACTGAACGAATAAAGATTAGCTTAAGTAGAAGCATGATCAAGCATTCATCGTATTCGAAAGTAAAATTCTCTCTGCCGATGTGACAGAAAATACTAAGACGTTTTGGTCTTACGTTAAACCAGCATACGAATCAAAGCCATCTGTCTAGATATTCAGCATCCATAGAGGAATCGAAACGGAGAATAAGAGCGCGAAGGCCGAAATATTAAGCTAGTTATTCCAAAACTATTTCACTGAGGAAAATCGTACTGTTGTTCCTTCTTTACGTTGTCGAATAGAGGCCAAAATAGAAGATAACGAAGAAAGTGTTGATGCTTTAAGAAGTCAACTAAAATTTAGACATTCAACTAAAATCCCTAATAGAGTTAAGTCAGCTAAGCATGATGGGATACCTATACGATTCTACAAAAAGTATACGAAAGAAATTACATCTCCTCTAGCAGTCATCTGCCGAAATTCGCTTCTAAGTCATTAGCAAAATATGCAGGTCATTCCCGTTTCCATTAGGGGTGACAGGACAATCACACACATCTATGCCGTTGACACTAGTCTGTTGTGTTCTGGAGCATGTTTTGTTGTTCAAATGTGTGTGAACTCCTAAGGGTCCAAACTGCTGAAGTCATCGGTCCCTAGACTTACACACTACTTTAACTTTTGCTAAGAACAACCTCCGGCGGGAGGAGCATGTCTTATGGTCACGTATTGTGGCCTATAAGGAGACCAAAAATATCCTCTGTAGGAATCGGCATGAATTCAGCCAACAACAGTCGGGCGGTGCTCAGTTCGCTCTGTTTGCTCACGAGAGCCAGAATACAGTAGACACAGGCGCCTAGGTTGATGCCTGTTCCTTGATTTGGGGAAAGCGTTCGATGCAGTTCCGCAGTGCCACCTAATGAGCTTACGTACGATATGTGAGACCAGCTGTGTGAGTGAACTCAAGTGTTCCTTACTAATTTAACACAGTGTTTTATTCTTAAGCTAGGGGGACCTTCAGGAATAAAAATAACACCAGCTGCACCACAAGGAGGCGTTATAGGACCATTACCGTTGACAATAGATATAACGAATAACGTCGGAAGGTCTTCGAGGCTTTTCGCGAATGATGCTGTTGCGTGCAGACAAGCCGAAGCGATAGAAAATTGCAGCGAAATCCAGGAACAACTGCAAATGGTCGACGCTTGACAGTTGGCCCTAAACATACACACATGTAATCCCATTGCACATAAATAGGCGATTAGACCCCTTTATTGCGCTATTATGCGATTGCCAAACATTCTCTGGAAGCATTCATTTCGATAAACATCTAGGAGTTTGAAAAGTGAGCGATTTATAATGGAACTACCACATAAAACAGATCGTAGGAAGAGCAGAGGCCACACTGAGATTGCTTGGAAGAATCCTTATGAAGCGCACTCCATCAGCTAAGGGGGTAGCTTAAAAATTCCTGTTTCGATCGATACTTCAGTATTGATCGTCAGTCTGAGATCCTTACCAAATAGAATCGATAGATGATACAGAGAAGATTATAAGCGGATCAGCGCTTTTCATCTCAGATTCGTTTAGTGAGTGCGAAAGCGTCACGAAGTGCTTACCCAGTTCCACAGGGGGACGTTACTAGAGACCCGTTGTGCATCACTACATGATTTACTGTTAAGTTTCCTAGAGGAGTCAACCAGAATATTCCTTTCACCCGTGTATATCTGGCGCAAACACCGCGAAGGCTATATTAGAGAGATTAGAGTTCTCCACGAGGCATACCAGCAATAGTAGTTGTCGCGCACCACTCGCGACTGGAACAAGAAAGGACGTGATAGTGGTACACTAGTACCCTCCGCCGCATACTATATGATTTAGAGATGGCAATATAATTCACAACATACTGGAACTTCATAGGATATTGATTTTCGTAAGAAGGCGTTTAAAGGTTGACAATGCAATTTTTAGTATAGTCAAAATTTAATTTTCACCTCAGCAGTAGAACAGTTGGGATCCAGATGGAGAAAAGAGAATTATCACACAATCCCATTTCACGCCAGTAAAATGTAATCATTAGTAAAGCTGTCATGTCATCATTAATTAATTTTTAAATTGTTGTGTATTAGCCTTTTCCCTATTGCTTCGCCCACATATGCATTCGGCACATATATTGCACACACCTTCTCCTCCTCCCCTCTCTCTGTGCACATCTTCCTTCTTCTGTTTGTCTATCTCATCTTCCGAACTCCGTCTGTCTCCTACTCCCCTCTCTCTCTCTCTCTCTCTCTCTCTCTCTCTCTCTCTCTCTTCGTATCCTCCTGCTCACCTCCCCGTCAATTTCCTCCACCCTCTCTCTCTAACCACTTCTCCCTTTCCCCTCCCTCTGACTATATCCCCCTCCTTCTCACTCTTGTCATCTCCACCTCCCCCTGACCCTCTTCTCACTTGCACACTACTTCTCTATACCTTCCACCTCCCATATGTATCCCCCTCCTCCCCTCTCTCTGTCCATTTCCTCCTCCCTGTTCTCCTATTCATACCTTCCTCTAGCCATCTTAACCTCTCCCCAGCAATACTCTTCGGCGCTTGTAGCTCTGGTGATACATTTCAGTAGAGCAGTTCAATACTATTCTCACGACATGCAGGGCAGGCTATGTAGCAGGGGCTTGAAAATTATGTATCTTCCCCTGACATATAGGTCACCCTGCAATTCGGGTTGATATGGCACGTCATTACTGTTCCCAACATAACATGCCAGTCATGCAGGACTGGGAAAACACATTTTCACCCACATCTCTGCTACTATTAGTGCTAGGAAGTTGTAAACCCCACGTGCTGTTGCTCATGAGGAATGCTGCTTCTGTGTGAAGTTGGCTGAAATAGATCTATAGCTTTGTGGGAGGAGATCCCAGACATACACACATACACTCTACTCACTCTCTCTCTCTCTACAGTCATAAAGTCCAAGAGCAAGATGGTTACATCAGGTACAGGAAGAAACACAGTCAAATTGCCTATATTAGAAATCCAAAGGCCACATACAGGGAACTGTTCTCCTCGTAATTCTCTATTTGTCTTGAATCCATACTGTGCCTCTTCCTATGTGATTTAAGTGTGTATGTACCCAGTCAACAATATCTATATTTCTTGGTTGTTGCCACACAAGCCGATCTATCACCCACTTCAAAAATGAGAAACAACACACCGATTTTCTGAGATAGTGATAGAATATTCAGAAGTTTGCGATCATACAGATGACTGAATGTTATATTACCATCTTTCTTTGTGGTTTCTACATGTATGTCATGAGGTCTCCTTGTTGTAGTCGGGGTAAAGGCTTTCTAGGCTTTCACTAATGTTGAACATAAACCAAACTACACTCTAAGACAGACAGACGATTCACCACGAAGGACCTACGCAAATTGGTCACAAATATTCATACATGTATCGGCTGATGGATGAACGTCTGACGCTGCAGTGCAATCTCACTGCGTTCCTGGCAAGGGTAGTAGAATTTCATTCCGTGTCATTACTTGGAATTAACTATGCCTGGCAGATTACAACAATGAAATGAAGGAAGACCTGTACAGCATCGTCGCTTGGTGCAATATCCGTCAGAAAACTCTAAACTTTAACAAATGTATGGTGAACACAAACACCACTCATGGATTAGGCCTTTGGCCTGCTACCATTTGCCAGCTACTGCCTACAAGGCAGTAAGAGGAGCGATCTATGATCGTAGGACATTCGATCAGCGTGTCGCCAATCTCTCCAGTCGTCATTGCCAGGAGAACAATCTTGGTGGCACCGCGGCCTCTTTATTAAGCAGCTCCTCCTTTTGCGTCAGAGGCTTTGTGGATCCCATTGCAGACCTTCATTATAAACAAAACTGAGTAGGTTCTCTGATCGAAGCTGGGTTCTTCCACAAAGAAAGTAGTGGTACTAAGAGCTTTTCTTTACTACCCCTTTTCGTTTTATCTTTCTCTTTCTTCGTTAATTGCCGTCATTAGTTTTATGTGAATTTCGCATGACACCTCTCAGGTACCATCGGAGAAACTTTATTCAGTTTTTTAAGCACAGGGGGAGACCAGTCCCCTGGCTGAACACGCTGAGCTACCGTACCGGCGCCATTCGGTTACGCATAAATAGAAGTAAGAACGTATTATTGTATGAATACACTATTCACCATCAGTTAATGAATATACTGTGGTAAAGTGGTATGACCACTTCTATTAAGTTTCTCATGTATATGTGTCCAGGCCATTTTTGTTAATTGCATGTGTGAGTAATGTGCCTAGCCTTACACTTTCAAAGCAATAATGTATACTGATGATATTTCATTTATCACGTCCTATAACGACACAAATCTTATGGAGAAACTGAATGACTAGCACGACTGGAACCAAAATAATTTTTTCATTTTATGAAACTGTATTCCAATACGTGTATTGGTCTGTGTTTTAAGACTTTTTGCAAAATACCTTTAATTTATGGTGAGTTATTAACTGTTATGAGCTTATAGATATTTCACACTCTTATGACAGATCAGTTGGGATAAACATGAAACAAGGTCACGTATTTCCACTTACAGGAGCAGGAACTCTGAATATTCCTTCGGTATGGTAACAAAACTCACAAAACTTTATGAATAGAGGAAAATATTTAATAAGAAGTTACCAGTTGGGATGGGGCAGTTGTAGATTAATAAGTCTGTAAATAACGATAAAAGTGATTGTTAAATTAATTGTAAACAAAGAGCTTCTGTCGCTATTATTCTAAAAATGTGTCCGTAGTAACTTTCTATAACATAATTAAATTTAGCCTATGCGCTGTGCCATATGGTTCATTGGAATGCGTTTTCCCTGTATCGATATTGTTAACCATGCACAATATATAGACCAATAGGAACCATATTTAAACAGGTAAGCGTATTACATGTGTGTAACAGTGGACTGCGACCTATGGAAACTTAAATCTGTCTACAGGCTAATAAGTAAATAAATAACACCAATTGTTGGAAAAGAAAGATGTCAGACTGACATAAGCTGAAAGAAACTTAAGGAAACCTAATTCCCCCAGGGCAAAAATTCACTAGAAAATCACAGTTCTATCATCTCCGAGACACTTACCGGTAGAATAAACACAGCAGATAATATTCAGGTAAATGCGCTGCTTTCGGCCACTTGTTCTTTTAGTCAGTTCGAGATCCTCATCGACATAGTTTCCATTAGACGACATTACAACTGAACCGTTGTGTAGCAAGGAGATATTTATAATTATAATTCTGAGAGAATACGTTCTAAGAAGAGTCAAGGGACAATTTTTCTTTCTCCAACAGACTTATGATGAAATTACGACAACAATAAAAGCAGAGAAATATAATTCCTATGGTGGCTTACTGAAGGTACATGGTGACCCAAAAGTTCGTTAACAATTGAAAATGCACTAAATCACGGAATAAAGTCCGTAGAGAGGTAAAAATTATCACACATGCCTGAAGTGGGGTTTTATTAAAAACCAAAAACGAGTGCAAAACTGGTCAACAGATGGAGCATGAAAGCAACATGTCAGTGACGCTGCATGAGAATCGTGTATAAAATCAGGTGTAGTGAGAGATGGAGGCAGATGTGCCAGCAGTCGCATTAAGAAGGGTATTCTGAAGGGTATTCTGAAGGGTAAGGGACCTGTGACAAGTGTCGCCGTGAAGAAAATAATCACGAAGCTCGAAGCCACAGATGGTTTGGACGATCGGCACTGTAGTGGGCGACCAGACAAGTGCTGCAAAAAAGTTCAAATGTGTGTGAAATCCTATGGAAATCAACTGCTAAGGTCATCAGTCCCTAAGCTTACACACTACTTGTTGTTGTTGTTGTGGTCTTCAGTCCAGAGACTGGTTTGATGCAGCTCTCCATGCTACTCTATCCTGTGCAATTTTTTTCATCTCCATGTACCTACTGCAACCGACATCCTTCTGAATCTGTTTAATGTATTCATATCTTGGTCTCCCTCTGCGATTTTTACCCTCAACGCTGCCCTCCAATACTAAATTGGTGATCCATTGATGCCTCAGAATATGCCCTACCACCCGATCCCTTCTTCCAGTCAAGTTGTGCCACAAATTTCTCTCCAATTCTATCCAATACCTCCACATTAGTTATGTGATCTACCCATCTATCCTTCAGCGTTCTTCTGTAGCACCACATTTCGAAAGCTTCTATTCTCTTCCTGTCTATCTATTTATCGTCCATGTTTCACTTCCATACATGGCTACACTCCATACAAATACTTTCAGAAACGACTTCATAACACTTAAATTTATAATCGATATTAACAAATTGCTCTTCTTCTGAAACGCTTTCCTTGCCATTGCCAGTCTACAATTTACATCCTCTCTACTTCGACCATCATCAGTTATTTTGCTCCCCAAATAGCAAAATTTCTTTACTACTTTAAGTGTCTCATTTTCTAATCTAATTCCCTCAGCATCACCCGATTTAATTCGACCACATTCCATTATCCTCATTTTGCTTTTGTTGATGTTCATCTTATATCCTCCTTTCAAGACACTGTCCATTCCGTTCAACTGCTCTTCCAAGTCCTTTGCTGTCTCTGATAGAATTACAATGTCATCGGTGAACCTCAAAGTTTTCATTTCTTCTCCATGGATTTTAATTCCTACTCCAAATTTTTCTTTTATTTCCTTTACTGCTTGCTCAATATACAGATTGAATAACATCAGGGAGAGGCTACAACCCTGTCTCACTCCCTTCCCAACCACTGCTCCCTTTCATGTCCTTCGACTCTTATAACTGCCGTCTGTTTTCTGTACAAATTGTAAATAGCCTTTCGCTCCCTGTATTTTACCCCTACCACTTTCAGAATCTGAAAGAGAGTATTACAGTCAACCTTGTCAAAAGCTTTCTCTAAGTCTACAAATGCTAGAAACGTAGGTTTACCTTCCCTTAATCTATTTTCTGATAAGTCGTAGGTTCAGTATTGCCTCACGTGTTCCAATATTTCTACGGATTCCAAACTGATCTTCCCCGAGACCGGCTTCTACCAGTTATTCCATTCGTCTGTAAAGAATTCGTGTTAGTAGTCTGCAGCCGTGCCTTATTAAACTGATAGTTCGGTAATTTTCACATCTGTCAATACCTGCTTTCTGTGGGATTTTAATTATTATATTCTTCTTGAAATCTGAGCGTATTTCGCCTGTCTCATACATCTTGCTCACCAGATGGTAGAGTTTTATCAGGACTGGCTCTCCCAAGGCTGTCAGTAGTTCTAATAGAATGTTGTCTACTCCCGGGGCCTTGTTTCTACATCTACATCTACATCCATACTCCGCAAGCCACCTGACGGTGTGTGGCGGAGGGTACCTTGAGTACCTCTATCGGTTCTCCCTTCTATTCCAGTCTCGTATTGTTCGTGGAAAGAAGGATTGTCGGTATGCCTCTGTGTGGGCTCTAATCTCTCTGATTTTATCCTCATGGTCTCTTCGCGAGATATTCGTAGGAGGGAGCAATATACTGCTTGACTCTTCGGTGAAGGTATGTTTTCGAAACTTTGACAAAAGCCCGTACCGAGCTACTGAGCGTCTGTCCTGCAGAGTCTTCCACTGGAGTTTATCTATCATCTCCGTAACGCTTTCGCGATTACTAAATGATCCTGTAACGAAGCGCGCTGCTCTCCGTTGGATCTTCTCTGTATCTTCTATCAACCATATCTGGTACGGATCCCACACTGCTGAGCAGTATTCAAGCAGTGGGCGAACAAGCGTACTGTAACCTACTTCCTTTGTTTTCGGATTGCATTTCCTTAGGATTCTTCCAATGAATCTCAGTCTGGCATCTGCTTTACCGACGATCGACATTATATGATCATTCCATTTTAAATCACTCCTAATGCGTACTCCCAGATAATTTATGGTATTAACTGCTTCCAGTTGCTGACCTGCTATTTTGTAGCTAAATGATAACGGATCTTTCTTTCTATGTATTCGCAGCACATTACACTTGTCTACATTGAGATTCAATTGCCATTCCCTGCACCATGCGTCAATTCGCTGCAGATCCTCCTGCATTTCAGTACAATTTTCCATTGTTACAACCTCTCGATACACCACAGCATTATCTGCAAAAAGCCTCAGTGAACTTCCGATGTCATCCACAAGGTCATTTATGTATATTGCGAATAGCAACGGTCCTATGACACTCCCCTGCGGCACACCTGAAATCACTCTTACTTCGGAAGACTTCTCTCCATTGAGAATGACATGCTGCGTCCTGTTATCTAGGAACTCCTTAACCCAATCACACAATTGGTCTGATAGTCCATATGCTCTTACTTTGTTCATTAAACGACTGTGGGGAACTGTATCGAACGCCTTGCGGAGGTCAAGAAACACGGCATCTACCTGTGAACCCGTGTCTATGGCCCTCTGAGTCCCGTGGACGAATAGCGCGAGCTGGGTTTCACATGACCGTCTTTTTCGAAACCCAAGCTGATTCCTACAGAGTAGATTTCTAGTCTCCAGAAAAGTCATTATACTCGAACACAATACGTGTTCCAAAATTCTACAACTGATCGACGTTAGAGATATAGGTCTATAGTTCTGCACATCTGCTCGACGTCCCTTCTTGAAAACGGGGGTGACCTGTGCCCTTTTCCAATCCTTTGGAACGCTACGCTCTTCTAGAGACCTACGGTACACCGCTGCAAGAAGGGGGGCAAGTTCCTTCGCGTACTCTGTGTAAAATTGAACTGGTATCCCATCAGGTCCAGAGGCCTTTCCTCTTTTGAGCGATTTTAAGTGTTTCTCTATCCCTCTGTCGTCTATTTCGATATCTACCATTTTGTCATCTGTGCGACAATCTAGAGAAGGAACTACAGTGCAATCTTCCTCTGTGAAACAACTTTGGAAAAAGACATTTAGTATTTCGGCCTTTAGTCTGTCATCCTCTGTTTCAGTACCATTTTGGTCACAGAGTGTCTGGACATTTTGTTTTGATCCACCTACCGCTTTGACGAAAGACCAAAATTTCTTAGGATTTTCTGCCAAGTCAGTACATAGAACTTTACTTTCGAATTCATTGAACGCCTCTCGCATAGCCCTCCTCACACTACATTTCGCTTCGCGTAATTTTTGTTTGTCTGCAAGGCTTTGGCTATGTTTATGTTTGCTGTGAAGTTCCCTTTGCTTCCGCAGCAGTTTTCTAACTCGGTTGTTGTACCACGGTGGCTCTTTTCCATCTCTTACGATCTTGCTTGGCACATACTCATCTAACGCATTATGTACGACGGTTTTGAACTTTGTCCACTGATCCTCAACACTATCTGTACTTGAGACAAAACTTTTGTGTTGAGCCAACAGATACTCTGAAATCTGCTTTTTGTCACTTTTTCTAAACAGAAAAATCTTCCTACCCTTTTTAATATTCCTATTTACGGCTGAAATCATCGATGCCGTAACCGCTTTATGATCGCTGATTCCCTGTTCTGCGTTAACTTTTTCAAATAGTTCGGGTCTGTTTGTCACCAGAAGGTCTAATATGTTATCGCCACGAATCGGTTCTCTGTTTAACTGCTCAAGGTAGTTTTCAGATAAAGCACTTAAAAAAATTTCACTGTATTCTTTGTCCCTGCTACCCGTTATGAACGTCTGAGTCTCCCAGTCTATATCCGGCAAATTAAAATCTCCACCCAGAACTATAACATGGTGGGGAAATCTACTCGAAATATTTTCCAAATTATCCTTCAGGTGCTCAGCCACAACAGCTGCTGAGCCAGGGGGCCTATAGAGACATCCAATTACCATGTCTGAGCCTGCTTTAACCGTGACCTTCACCCAAATCATTTCACATTTCGGATCTCCGTCAATTTCCTTCGATACTATTGCACTTCTTATCGCTATAAACACGCCTCCCCCTTCACTGTCCAGCCTGGCTCTGCGGTATACATTCCAATCTGAGTTTAGGATTTCATTACTATTTACGTCTGGTTTCAGCCAACTTTCTGTCCCTAGCACTATATGAGCGTTGTGACCGTTTATTAATGAGAGCAGTTCTGGGACCTTTCTGTAGACGCTCCTGCAGTTTACTATTAGCACATTAATATTGTTATTCCTTGTTGCATTTTGCCTACTCCTACCTTGCTGCGTCTCAGGAGGCGTCTTGTCGGGCCTAGGGAGGGGATTCTCTAACCTAAAAAACCCCCGTGTGCACTCCACACGTACTCCGCTACCCTTGTAGCCGCTTCCGGCGTGTAGTGCACGCCTGACCTATTCAGGGGGACCCTACATTTCTCCACCCGATAGCGGAGGTCGAGAAATTTGCACCCCAGATCTCCGCAGAATCGTCCGAGCCTCTGGTTTAAGCCTTCCACCCGTCTCCAAACCAGAGGACCGCGATCGGTTCTGGGAACGATACTACAAATAGTTAGCTCTGATTTCACCCCGCGAGCGAGGCTTTCCGCCTTCACCAATTCCGCCAACCGCCTGTACGAACTGAGGATGACCTCTGAACCCAGACGGCAGGAGTCATTGGTGCCGACATGAGCAACAATTTGCAGTCGGGTGCACCCAGTGCTCTCTATCGCCGCCGGCAGGGCCTCCTCCACATCTCGGATGAGACCCCCGGCAAGCAGACAGAGTGAACACTGGCCTTCTTCCCCGACCTTCCCGCTATTTCCCTAAGGGGCTCCATCACCCGCCTAACATTGGAGCTCCCAATAACTAATAAACCCCTCCCCCCGTGTGCCTGCTCGGACCTTGCTGAAGGAGCAGCCACATGTCCACTCACAGGCAGAGCGGGCGATGCCACACGGCCAGCCTCCACGTTGACCCTCCGCCTCGTGCGCCGCGAACGCCGCTGAACCCGCCACTCCCCTTGGGGAGAGGGTGGCCCAACCGCGCCCAGTACACGCGAAGATGTCTCGACAGCAGGGACAGTGGGTGAAGCATGTAACACCTGGGGTGTACCTTGCGACGCACCAGACTCCCCACTGCCGCTACACTCCGAGGCAGCAGCCTGAAGACGGCTGAGCGCGGCCATCAACACGCTCAGCTGTTCACGAACAGTGGCCAGCTCCTCCTGCGTCCGTACACAGCAGTCACACATCCTATCCATCCTAAGGAATCAATTTACTGAAGAGAGTTAATCAACCTTTAACTAGACTGCTAATTCACTAAAGGCGGCTGTTTATTCACTAAACTGTGGTTGCTAGGCACTTCTTGTAGAAAACAATGAAAATAGCACTACCTGTCTCTGGACTCTATTGCAAACAAACACTAGCACTACTGGCACTATGGTTGACTAAAGGGACTCTCTCTGACTGTATTCAAAACAAACACGAAATCTATGGAACACTATTAACAGCACCCGACAATTAAAGCTTCCTAAAAGCAAATACACACGGAAGAAGAAATGACAAGTAAGAAAAATACAGTTAATACTTAAATTAAGGTAGCTCGCTGCACAGCAGACGTGAAGCAGACAGCAGTTACGACGACACTGACTCTACTGACCTACTCGACTTAGGTCTTCCAGTGCTCTGTCAAACTCTTCACGCAGTATCATATCTCCCATTTCATCTTCATCTACATTCTCTTCTATTGCTATAATATTGTCTTTAAGAACATCGCCCTTGTATAGACCCTCTATACACTCCTTCCACCTTTCTGCTTTCCCTTCTTTGCTTTGGACTGGGTTTCCATCTGAGCTCTTGATATCCATGCAAGTGGTTCTCTTCTCCAAAGTCTCTTTAATTTTCCTGTAGGCAGTATCAGTCTTACTCCTAGTGAGATAAGCCTCTGCATCCTTACGTCCTCTAGCCATCCCTGCTTAGCCATTTTGCGCTTCCTGTCGATCTCATTTTTGAGACGTTTGTATTCCTTTTTGCCTGCTTCATTTACTGCATTTTTATATTTTCTCCTTTCATCAACTAAATTCAATATCTCTTCTGTGACCCAAGGATTTCTATTACCCCTCGTCTTTTTACCTACTTGATCCTCTCCTACCTTCACTATTTCGTCTCTCAAAGCTACCCATTCTTGTCAATCGTTCGCTAATGCTCTCCCTGAAGCTCCCTACAACCTCTGGTTCTTTCAGATCCCATCTCCTCAAATTCCCACATTTTTGCAGTTTCTTCAGTTTTAATCTGTAGTTCATAACCAATAGATTGTGGTCAGAGTCCACATCTGCCCCTGGAAAAGTCTTACAATTTAAAACCTGGTTCCTGAATTTCTGTCTTTTTAATTATACAATCTATCTGGAACCTGTCAGTATCTCCAGGCTTTTTCCATGTATACAACCTTCTTTTATGATTCTTGAACCAAGTGTTAGCTATGATTAAGTTATGCTCTGTGCAAAATTCTACCAGGCGGCTTCGCCCTTCATTTCTCCCCCCCAATCCATATTCACCTACTACGTTTCCTTCTCCCCCTTTTCCTACTATCGAATTCCAGTCACCCATGACTATTAAATTTTCGTCTCCCTTCACTACTGAATAATTTCTTTTATCTCATCATACATTTCATCAATCCTTTCGTCATCTGCGGAGCTAGTTGGCATATAAACTTGTACTACTGTGGTAGGCGTGGGTTTCGTATCCATCTTGGCCACAATAATGCGTTCACTATGCTGTTTGTAGTAGCTTACCCGCATTCCTATTTTCCTATTCATTATTTAACCTACTCCTGATTAGATTAGATTAGATTAGATTTACTTTCATTCCAATTGATCCGTAGTGAGGAGGTCCTCCAGGATGTGGAACATGTCAGAAAAACAACAATACATGACAAATATTTAAACTAAAACAAATAAGCTAATGTACCATTCCACAGGTCCCAAGTGGAATGATCGTCATTTTTTAATGAACACTAAGAGTCATTTTACAAATACTATTGCACTGAATTTAAAATAAAAAAGTTTTATATTTATTTATAAGGTAAGAAACATGTAATACAACTACTGTAATACTTATTTACAATGAACACATTACTGCACTGAAATGGTGCAGAAGTTAGATTATACACACACACACACACACACACACACACACAAATTTTCAGTGAACACATTACTGCACTGAAATTGTGCAGAAGTTATGTTGTACTTATATACAAATCAGTTGGTTTTCCTCAGAAATTCATCAATGGAGTAGAAGGAGTTGGCCACCAATAAATCCTTTAGGCTTCTCTTAAACTGAATTTCATTGGTTGTTAAGCTTTTTATGGCTGCTGGCAAGTTATTGAAAATGTGTGTTCCTGAATAATGCACACCTTTTTGTACAAGACTAAGTGACTTTAAATCCTTGTGAAGATTATTCTTATTTCTAGTATTGATTCCATGAATTGAGCTGTTGGTTTGAAAAAGTGATATATTTTTAATGACAAATTTCATTAAGGAATAAATATATTGGGAAGCTGTAGTTAGTATCCCTAGTTCCCTAAACAGGCTTCTGCAGGATGTTCTTGAGTTCACACCACATATAATTCTTACTGCACGTTTTTGTGCCCGGAAAACTTTAGCTTGGCTTGATGAATTACCCCAGAAAATAATCCCATATGACATTATGGAATGAAAGTAAGCATAGTATGCCAGCTTTTTCATTTTTATATCCCCTATGTCTGACAAAATTCGCATTGCAAACAGAGATTTGTTAAGACGCTTCAGCAGTTCTGTGGTGTGCTCCTCCCAGTTGAATTTATTATCAAGCTGTAATCCCAAGAATTTAACACCGTCCACTTCTTCTATCTTCTTGTCATCATATGTTAGACATATACTCTTGGGACACCCCTTACAAGTTCTGAACTGCATGTAGTGTGTTTTTTCAAAGTTTAGTGACAAAGAATTGGCTAGGAACCAGTGATTAATGTCTACAAATATTTTATTGGCTGATCTTTCTAAGACTACACTTGATTTGCTATTTATTGCAATGTTTGTATCATCAGCAAACAAAACAAACTTGGCATCTGGTAATGTTACTGATGAAAGGTCATTGATATACACAAGAAAAAGTAAGGGCCCCAAAATGGAACCTTGTGGGACCCCACATGTAATTAGTTCCCAGTTGGATGATGCCTGATAGCTTGATACATGTCTCTTTCCTAATAACACCCTTTGTTTCCTGCCAGAGATATAAGATTTGAACCATTTTGCAGCATTTCCTGTTACACTATAATATTCTAGTTTACTTAAAAGGATATTGTGATTTACACAGTCAAATGCCTTTGACAGATCACAAAATATACCAGTTGCCTGCAATTTTTTGTCTAATGAATTAAGTACATTTTCACTGTAAGTGTAGATAGCCTTCTCAATATCAGAACCTTTTAGAAATCCAAACTGTGACTTTGACAGTATGTTATTTGAGATAAGATGGTTATAAAGACGACTGTACATTACTTTTTCGAAAATTTTTGAGAATGCTGGCAACAGTGAAATTGGACGGAAATTTGATGCTATTTCTTTATCTCCCTTCTTAAACAGTGGCTTAACTTCAGCATATTTCAGCCATTCGGGAAATATTCCACTGATAAACGACTGGTTACACAGATAGCTTAATATGTTACTTAGCTCAGAATCACATTCTTTAATTAACTTTGTTGATATTTCATCATACCCACTAGATGTTTTTGATTTTAAAGATTTTATGATGGACATTATTTCTGTTGGGGTAGTGAGGGTCAAATTCATATTATGGAAGTTACTTGAAATGTCTGGTCTAAGGTAATCCATAGCAGCATCTACCGAACCTGACAACCCCATCTTTTCAGTAACAGTTATAAAATGTTTGTTAAAAAGTTCTGCAACACTATACACATCTGTCACCAATGCATTACCCCTATTTGATTTTGTGTTTATAACACTGTATTCACCTGACCAAAAGTCTTGTTCCTCCTGCCACCGAACTTCACTAAGTCCCACTATGTCTAACTTTAACCTATCCATTTTCCTTTTTAAATTTTCTAACCTACCTGCCCGATTAAGGAATCTGACATTCCATGCTCCGATCCATAGAACGTCAGTTTTCTTTCTCCTTATAACGCGGAGATCCGAATGGGGGACTATTTTACCTCCGGAATATTTTACCCAAGAAGACGCCATCATCATTTGACCATACGGTAAAACTGCATGCCCGCGGGAAAAATTATGGCTGTAGTTTCCCCTTGCTTTCAGCCGTTCGCAGTACCAGCACAGCAATGCCGTTTTTGTTAGTGTTACAAGGCCATACTGTTGCCCTTGCAACTACTGAAAAGGCTGCTGCCCCTCTTCAGGAACCACACGTTTGTCTGGCCTCTCAACAGATACCCCTCCGTTGTGGTTGCACCTACGGTACGGCTATCTGTATCTCTGAGGCACGCAAGCCTCCCCACCAGCGGCAGGGTCCATGGTTCATGGGCGGGGGGGGGGGGGACACTATTTAACCTAAATTATCCTAAGGACAAACACACACACCCATGCCCGAGGGAGGACTCGAACCTCCGCCGGGACCAGCCGCACAGTCCATGACTGCAGCGCTCGGCTAATCCCGCGCGGCGCACAAGTGCTGCTGCCACTCGGACAGTTCTGGAAGTAATTGAGACTTAAATGGTTCATCTCCGCAAGATGAAGTCAGTGCTCTTAAGGTCGCACGTCACATCGGCATTCCATGCACTACTGTTGTTTTGTGACGCGGGAAGCATTTGCCGTGTGTGCACTTAAAAAAAAAAAAGGGAAATGCTTGGTTGTCTGACGTGATGTAGAACTACGAAGCCCAATTCTCTGTCCGAGGGTCTGTCAGAACTGTCGTGGAAACCTATTGCGTGACGAGGAAGTCACGATGTGGTGTGGATATATCTCATCAGTCGTGACCGGACCATTTTTCTTCGAGGAAATACGGGGTGCTGCTCTTCAACCTGTTGGCGTGACGAGTGCGAGGTACGCCGAGATGTTACAGAATCACATCATCCCCAGTCTGGGTGATCAACACCTGCTGGAAGGCACGACGTTCAAGCAGGACGTACTTCACCCACCATATAGCTACACGTGAGAAAGTATCTTACTCACATCCTTTGATGAAGATTGCATGCTAAGCCGCCAGTGCTGCTATGCTTGGCCTCCTAAGTGCCCAGAGCTCAAGCCGTGTGATTCTAATTTGTGAATTTCCCTGAAGTAGCAAGTCTACCCTATCTGGCCCTAACAGGGATGCTAAGAGACAACCTGCTGATATCCTGTACAGTGCTCTTCATAACGTCGTCTCTCGATGGTTGCCGATATGCCAAGTATTTGTTAAAAAGAACATCGCCTTTGCTAAAAATCAGTGGTTATGTTAATTATTGCTTATGTATAACATGGAGCGCCACCAATTGTTCATTTTGCTTTCAATAAAACCACATAGCATGTGTGTCAATTTTTGGCTCTCTTCCGCCATTGTTCCGTAAAGTATTGAATTTTCAAATGTTAATAGAATTCACCCTGTATTTTTTCACATATACCATTAGCGAAAGGAATAAGAAACGACAGAATAATGGTCCACAATGTCGTAAGATCAAGTCTCCTGCGAAAGACGTCAATAACAAGCCAGTCTAGAAGAATACTCTTCTCTATTCCAGACGTCTTCGGGTTCCTATCCGTCTGCTGGTAATTCAGTCTTTAGCCATTAGCGTAAAAGCATCTCAAGAATCTCAAGCATCTCAAGCTGAAAAATGTACGTACGTTGCATAAATGCAGGTACCCCTTTCAAGATACTAATAGGATAAATCATTAATTGCTCAGAGCGATTACTATAATGAACTCATCTAGACCATCTCTCCTCCAACTACAGAACTGACGGAAGAAAACTTCCAATTCCTGAAATCAATACATTAGCATGATCCACATGAGACGATACCAATTCTCAGGTCTTCTACACGTACACAACAGTTTCAAAATATACGTAATATTTCATCTGAACATTCGCAAACTTCAGTGCTTGGTAGAGAAGGGTCTTGCAACACCGACTGCATCTTTAAACAGTACAGCTTTTTTTCCTGAACCAGTCAGGTAGAAGACAAAGTGTCACTGCTCCGCTGCAAAAGCATGAAATACCTCTTGGAAGCGTCGATAGTTCGTCCCAATAAAACCACATTATAAGTAAGTTATGTCCACATGAAGCGCGTTTGTTCCCATAACTGAAATTAGTAGGAATCAGTTTTTTTAATCTTCTAGCTTTAATCTTGTAACAGTTTCTCAGCTGTGATTCAGCGGTAGCTAATAAATTACTTACACTGTTTTTTTGTTCAGTTCAACGCACCAATAGGTAACGAAGCAAATAAGCCAACTTATTGCAAAATCTTCATACTGCAATACTGCCCCTCTCATCTTCTTTGGCTGGAAGTTTTGGACACCAGTAGAGAACGAAACAGATTCGATAAAAAGCGGCGCCATTCTGACACATTTGCATCAAACATTTTGCAGAGACCTTCCAAATAAACGGTTAATGCGAACAGAGCTCCATAAAATTAAGGTAATCTATTTTTAAAGCATAATTAGGCCCCCCTACGCCAGTTACATGTTGAGTGGATTTACACATATGGCAGGAAATAACGGTAAAGTTGCTCGTGAATTCTGACAAGTGCGTTGCTGGAGGTGAAACCTGATTTATTTCATCACATTCTTTGATGGAAACTAGATATTTGTCGCTGAGCGTATGCACCAGTGAAACGAAAATTATTGCAGCTAATATCCGCTTCCGCATCGCTGGCGCTTACATCATGAGCATTGTTCACGTAACATTTAACATGGTGCGCCACACAATCCGCGTATCAGCATAAGTCACCCATTATCGCCAGTGGTATTCAGTTATGAAGCTGCGACGAGGTGATCCTGGCGCTTCCGTTGCGGCTACGGCACTACTGCGAACCCCCGTTATCAGGCGGTGGACTTTGATATGATCCTCCTTTCGGCAGCCACCAGACATAGCACTGAAACTGACAAATAAATTTTTGTGACACTTTTCCAAATCTGACGCTGTAAGAACTTTCGTCCTCAAACCCAATGCATTATCCAAACTCTTAACACTTGAGTCGCTAATATGAATGTATACCTTGGTGTATCCTTGTAAGATATTTGCCTATAGCCTTACTCTGCCAGCAGCGTGATCACTTAACGCCTCTTGCAGTTCTGGAAGTGCTTGACCTTACAGTTGGTATTAAAAACAGGAGACGCAAACTGTGACTGTCAACCAGTTTTTGGTCTGTACTAATATCATCAAACAATGGTAATTATTTGACAATGCGTTTTCAAGCTTTAAAAACATCAAAAAGAAACACAGAAGAATATTTCGTTAGTGCTCTTCATGCTTAAAAACAGATCTGTTGTTCCAAGCAGCGAAGGGCGAGTCCATAAAGTAAGATAATTTTTCTTCTACGAACGCAGTCTCACGGCAATATAAACTAATAAAATCTTCTCGATCTTCGAGCATCGTGATGTGGTTAATTATCCGCGAGTTTGCTGACGTCGTCCTTGTATAGCCGAGCTATCGCCGTTTGACAGCGCTGGATACCAGTGCCGTCACGGACCTAATCACGCGTTAGGACGGCAACCGTAGCCACACGATACTCCCCTAAATTCTACAAATTCCTTGAAAGCCTAGCATGATACGCACTCCGCCTCACTTCTCGCACCCACAGATCTCATCCTACACATTTTTCTTTTGGTGGAGCACCTTAATCCAAAAATCCGACCCCGGCACTCAGTATCCTATCTACTAGTCATTAATTCAGCTGCCTTACTGCGTCTCTTCATCAGTACTCCACCTTCTATGAACCTACACCTCTTAACCATTTATTTCTGCCGGAATATCAATCAGCTCTCGTTGCCCAACGATTCAGTCCTACCATCTCTAGTCAACGCTGCACCTCACCCCATCCTTAGGCTTTCCTCCCTCTGTCTTCTCCCTCAGTGACTTTCAGTTCCATAGCTTTCCATTGTCGTACTCACCATTCTACCTCTATCATAAACATCATTCTCAAGCTCTCCAACATCACCATTATACCATAAAAGAATTAATATCAACAACGATTATGTTTTAGCTCTTGTGTAAAATTATTTTAAACACTTTAGAAACTGTATTATTTGTTAACTAATGCATGTTTTTGAAAAACAATTCATGCTTACGTTTTATATACATAAAAACTTTGTCAAAAACATAATGATGTGTTGGCAGAAGAGCCAACACCGTGTTGCTAGAGGAGGCCGAAATGCACGCGTTTAATTACGCACTGACTGGCGTGAGGTCTGGAACAGTTAAGGGAATTAATAGTAGCAAATAAAGTACGTAGTTGATATAATACTTAACTTTAATCCACAATTGGTGTACATCGCTCTTGACGGTACATGTTATAATCTCAATATCAAATGCTATGGCGCCTTGCTAGGTCGTAGCAAATGACGTAGCTGAAGGCTATGCTAACTATCGTCTCGGCAAATCTCTGGCTAAGTCGGCTGTACAACTGGGGCGAGTGCTAGTAAGTCTCTCTAGACCTGCCGTATGCCGGGATGGTTCCTTTGAAAGGGCACGGCCGATTTCCTTCCCAATCCTTCCCTCACCCGAGCTTGCGCTCCGTCTCTAATGACCTCGTTGTCGACGGGACGTTAAACACTAATCTCCTTCTCCTCCTAGACCTGCCGTGTGGCGGCGCTCGGTCTGCAATCACTGACAGTGGCGACACGCGGGTCCGACGTATACTAACGGACCGCGGCCGATTTAAAGGCTACCACCTAGCAAGTGTGGTGTCTGGCGGTGACACCACACATAAAATATTTAACTAGAGAGCTGTTTTATCCACTATCATCACCCCCCCCCCCCCCTTCCATCTTCAGGAGCTGAAATACCAATAAATAAAAAAGTACACGACTGTCGTCACTTGACAATGGCCAAGGAGCACCGGCCTGAAAGCTCCTGAATATTTAACCATTTTACACTGCTAAATCCAGGACGTTAAAGGCGTTAATCCACAATGAGCCACGTCAATGTACTTGAGAACTGGCAAATATGATGATCATTCCACCATCGTGCAACATTTGCATGCAATGGCGAAGGTTCAGAAATCGGGTGTGTGGATACCGCATGCTGTAAGCCAAAACCACAGAAATCAGCGGGTGGCCATACCTGCGCATTTGCTTGCTCATGATCAATTGACCCGTGAACAGCACCGACCATTCCTATCTTTTATCGTTACTGGTAACGAGAAATGGTGTCTTCGTGCTAATATAAAGAAAAGAAAGGATTAGTTAAACCCAAACAAAGCAGCAACTCACAGATAGATAATATTATGCATCTGATGATACAGCAACGATGTGGTGTGCTACGAACTGATTCCCCGAGGTGTAACCATCACTACTGACGTTTATTGTCAACAACTGAGACGTCTTGCAAACGCAGTCCAAGAATAACGACCTGGAAGACTTCGTGAAGTGATGTTAATCCTCGATAACGGCGGACCGCATTGTGCTAGGCTGACAAAAAGACACTATACAGGAGTTGGGTTGGGAAGTCGTTCCCCATCCACCGCATTCACCCATCCTTCTGCCCTCAGATTTCCACCATTTTCTCTCTCTATCGAACAACCTTCAAGAAACTTCCTTTCCTGATGAACCTTCGTTTCCTGATGAAAATGCGTTCCCAACATGGCTCAAAGAGTTCTTCGCCTCAAAACCACTTGATTTCTACAGTCATGGAATCGAAAAGCTACCCCAACGTTGGCAGACTCTTATAAATAGTGCAGAAGACTATCTTATTGATCACTAAAGTCTCTGTCTTGTGTATCTGTTGTGTTTATTAAACTTACGGAAAAACGATGTAAACTTATGCACCAATATAATACATAATATAAAACCTCACAAACAAACATCTCGGGTATTTATGTAATCCATGGACTTTGGAGTCACCGGCAGAAAGTCTTTCGGCCACCATCGTATGATCTCGTGGGGTATTCTCTTCTCATGTGTCTTGTCCGTGGTTCTCCGCAATCACAAAGTGAGGTTGGTTGCTTTTCTCATTTTTGCAAGAAATATGCATATCTGCCATATTAGGTTCTAATTCTGTTTGGTATCGTCCAAATTTTGCGTGACACGCCGAATCCCACTTTTTTTGGTCATAAGTGGCATATTATTAGTTTGTTGTCTAGTCCACTCTGTAAACCATGCGTTTGTAAGGCTGAATTCATTATCTTTGGAGATCGTTGGTGTTTTTGTTGGCGGTCGTCATGGTCGTGATTTGCATCATTAATACACACATCACAAAAAGTTTTGCGTCACCCCGGTTCCCAGAACTCCCGAAGACAGACGTTGACTGTGGATTTTGTATCACAGACACAGTCCCTTTTTCTGTTCAGAGATGTCAGTAAACTCGCCCAAAGATGTAAACAACCATACATGAGCAGCTCCTGTTAGACGGATGGGGTCCGACAGCCCATCAGTTTCAGTCATTCCACAAGGAAAGAGGTACACGGATCGTGTTGTCTGTAGTCCAACCATGTCTAGACGGTCAATACCCCGGTTCGATCGCGTCCACATTATTACCTTGTGTCAGGAAGGGCTCTCACCAAGGGAAGTGTCCAGACGTCTCGGAGAGAACCAAAGTGATGGTGTTCGGATATGGAGGAGATACTGAGAGACAGAAACCGTCGATGACAGGCCTCGCTCAGGTCGCCCAATGGCTACTACTGCAGGGGATGACTGCTATCTACGGATTATGGCTCGGAGGAGCACTGACAGCAACACCACCATGTTGAATAATGCTGTAAGTAGGCTGTTTAGGTTTTTATAGTGGTAACACCACGTAGCGCTATGTATGAAAATCACTGGCTGTGCTGTGTGCAGTCTGTGGCTAGTCTGCATTGTTGTCTGCCATTGTAGTGTTGGGCTTTTGGCTGTTAACAGCGTGTAGCGTTGTGCAGTTGGAGGTGAGCCGCCAGCAGTGGTGGATGTGGGGGAGTGAGATGGCGGATTTATGAGAGCGGATGATCTGGACGTGTGTCCCTCAGAAACAGTACATTTGTAAGAATGGATGTCATGAACTGCTATATATATTATTTCTTTTGAACATTATTAAGGTAAATACATTGTTTGTTCTCTATCAAAATCTTTCATTTGCTAACTATGCCTATCAGTAGTTAGTGCCTTCAGTAGTTTGAAGCTTTTATTTAGCTGGCAGTAGTGGCGCTCGCTGTATTGCAGTAGTTTGAGTAACGAAGATTTTTGTGAGGTAAGTGATTTGTGAAAGGTATAGGTTAATGTTAGTCAGGGCCATTCTTTTGTAGGGATTATTGAAAGTCAGATTGCGTTGCGCTAAAAATATTGTGTGTCAGTTTAAGCACAGTCATGTATAATTTTTCTGAAGGGACGTTTCAATGCTTTCGTGCAGCCACAGGAAGTCGTGTTACGACTCAAACTGTGCGCAAGCCTGCATGATGCGCAACTTCACTCCAGACGTCCATGGTGCGGTACATCTTTGCAGCCACGACACTATGCAGCGAGGTACAGATGGACCAAACAACATGTCTAATAGACCGCTCAGTATTGGCGTCTTGTTCTCTTCACCGATGATTGTCCCATATGCTTTCAAACAGACAATCGTTGGAGACGGTCAGGCTAATCGCCTTAGACACACTGTCCAGCGAGTGCAGCAAGGTAGAGGTTCCCTGCTGTTTTCGGGTGGTATAATGTGGGGCCGCCGTACGTCGCTGGTGGTCACGGATGGCGCCGTAACGGCTGTACGATACGTGAATGCCATCGTCCGACCGATAGTGCAACCATATCGGCGGCATAATGGCGAGGCATTCGTCTTCATGAACGACAATTCGCACCCCCATCGTGCACAGCTTGTGAATGACTTCCTTCAGGATAACGACATCACTCTACTAGACTGGCCAATATGTTCTCCAGAGATGAACCCTAATGAACATACCCAGGATAGACTGAGAAGGACTGTTTATGGACGACGTGACCCACCAACCACTCTTGGGGATCTACGCCGAATCGCCGTTGAGGAGTGGGACAATGCGGACCAACAATGCCTTGATGAACTTGTAGATAGTATGCCACGATGAATATAGGCATGCACCAATGCAAGAGGACATGCTGCTGGGTATTAGAGGTACCAGTGTGGACAGAAATCTGGACCACCAACCTCTGAATGTCTCGCTGTGTGGTGGTACAACATGCAATGTGTGGTCCTCATGACCAATAAAAAGGGCGGAAATGATGTTTATGTTGATCTCTAGTCCAATTTTCTGTACAGGTTCCGGAACCCTCGGAACCGAGGTGATGCAAAACTTCTTTTGATGTGTGTATCTTGAAGAATTTCTAGATCTTTATCAGTCACAACGTCATTTGTACTCTTTTTCTAGGAAGGTTTAAGCGTCGGAGTTGAAGGGGTAGAATGTGACTTAGTATTCTTAGCCATTGCCGCTATTGAGCAGGGTTTCGGTTGGTAACAGTAGCAATCATTCTCATAGTGGCATTTAGGTAGGTGCCTAGTTTCTGTGCATGTGGGGTGTTTATCCAAGCTGAGGTACAGTATTCAGCGGTTAAGAAGACAATACCCAGGGCAGACGAACGCAGGGTTAGAGCCGATGCTCCCCGTTGCCTTTGGATTATGTTGTTTCTGGTTTTCAGTTTTTCGCCTGTTTTTGGTAGATCAGCAGTTACCCCCAGGTAATTTGGTGTTTTATTGGTAGTTTAGTGTTTTCAAACTGAATGTTGAGTTTTGTTCCAGAGCATTTATTATTTTGGTGGAGACAGGAAACCTTCGTTTTGGTGGCATGTGATTGATGTCTCAGTTAGGGTAAGTGATTCCCCACTACATCCAGGTCTACAATTAGGACTTGTGACTGTTCACTTGAGCTACAACTTGTTGGCAGTATCGAATTGTCGACATAACCAAACATCTTTGATTTTGTTTTTGGCATGAACATAATGTACAGCTCGAAGAGCTCTGGTAGATCATTTTTTTAATTTTCATGGGGAGCTGATGTTGGTTCGCATGAGTACTTCGAACAATCAGTCGTTAAGCATACTGTCGATCGTTTAGCTGGAAAGCAATTTTGATAAGGAGCTTGTACATCACGTCTTCTGTCCACACAGTATCGTAGGCCGCTGATAGGTCAGCTGCAATTTTTTCTTTGAAATCTTACCTCAGTGTAGGTGGTGAGTGGCAACACTTGACCTGTGCAGCTTTATTTTAGCTGAAAGTCTGCTTGTTCCATCAGAATTGCTTCAGACAGTCTCGTACGCACCCTATTATCGATAAGCTATTCTAGTAACTTGTAGGTCGCAGGTAGTAGGGCTATTGGTTTGTAGCTGTTGCAGTATCAGCTGGTTTACCAGGTTTAAATATAGTTATTATCTTCGAGCGTTTAAATTCTTGTGGTATACTGCCAATTTGGATAATGTCTGAGAAAAAATGAATGAACAATTTTGTGAATTTGCCACAGTTTATTAGGAATTCAGGGAGGATATTGTCAAACTCTAGAGCTTTTCCTGAGTTTACGTGTTTGGACTTCGTAAGTGAAATGACAGGATTTTACCGTTCCTGTGACTTTAGCTTTTAGGGTTCTGAGTTCCTGTTTTAGCTTGATTGCATGCACTTTCTCTTTTGGTGCTCCAAATGTCGCTACTAGATGTGACACGACGATATTTGGATTAACTGTTGTCCTATTGCTTCGTCTGGGGGCCTCACTTAGTAGTTTCCTTAACAACCAGGGGTTGGGACTAGGTTACGGGACTGTTCTCCCATCCACCACGCGTCACGACAAGACCTAATTGCCAGCAGACAAGTGCTCTTGTTCCAGAGGTGGATTATAAGATTGTGCTCTGTAGAGTTTACTGTTATATTTTGAAGTTAGATAGTGGTTTACGGTATTTCAACATGTAGTGACGTTTAATTTGTTCCCTTCAGAAGTGCAAGTTCGACAGTGTTTCGCAATTTTTTTATTCTATTTATTACGTGAAGAGTGAAACCATATGTGCATACGGCTCGTTGCATTTCGTCTTTCTTGAACCGCTCAATTATTAATTACACTCTTATATGTTCATGAGATTTACAGAGATCATTCTCTCGGAATTTTCGTCATTTTTAGCAAACATTAAGCAGTATTTCACATCTTGGTCCTTTGCCCTGTGTCGTCACGTGGTACCATACTAAGACTCAGTTCGTTCTGAGTCGATTATCGATTAGCAGCTTCAGCAACATAATTTTGTCACTTTGAGACCAATGTTCTATTGGTCATTTCAGTTTTTGACATAGTCTTGGTGCTCAGCCCGTGTCAGATGTCTCTTGTGCTAAACTCATCAAATAATGTAGTAATCCTTCTTGCGATATGAGAGATTACGTGTAGAGTGACTACCAATATGAGTAAGAGACAGTTTATCGTTTTTCATTTATAGATTTTAAAGTTTTTTCGTTACCACAGTACGAGATCTGTTCTCCCTGTTTGTGCCCCAGTGGGTTTAATTGCAGTTATTTATGATATTTAATATCAGCCATAGCATCACAGCATGCTTGGCTATGAGAATATGTGCAAGCAATTCATACTGTCTGTCCTGTGCTATCCATTTCATACCTGTCTCAAACATGATTCTGGGCATTATTCATCTTTTTTTTATTCAAGAATTTTTTGTTCTCTTTAGTTAATCAAAATTTTAAGAGATTGTCACGACTAAATTACCATCTTTTATACAGTTTAAGCATTTGTTAGAAGTTTTATGTTCCTTCTTTGTGAATATTGTAACATTTCTGTCCCTGGGGTCATAATATTTAATTTCAAGCTTCGCTCCGCACTTGAGAAAGAATGCGTTAGCTGAGGTATGTAGTAAGAATTGACTCAGGCACAAACTAACTTTCATTTATTAAATATCATTAACATATAAATTTGATTTTATTGAAGGTCATATTAACCATCCTTTCAACACTGAGGTGTCATATGCTATACTCAAATTCTTTTCAGAACAAATTTTTTTAACATCTTTAGAATTACGAGATGCAGACGAGGCACTTTGTGAGCCTTCGGTTCGCACCAAAAATGTGGACCGAGGGAAGTGTTTCAGACTGACTAGTCGAGTTCGGAATCGAACGGCTGGACAGTACGTTTATCGGGGGGAGGCCGTACCATTAACATGATAGTTACTCGCTGTATATGTAGTTATCTTAACGAATTTCGCCTCTGCGAAGAGTGCAGAGAGGAACAGTGTACATACGAAGTTTGATTTGACGTGTGACTGCAATATATCCTATATATTTCATATGTAATCATTCTTAATGTTACATACTAGAACCTTGTTACATGTCATATTGTTGTTGAACGTTTATTGTATCATTTTTTAGCAGTTTATGACTTTGTCTGCTTCCTGATACGTCAGTTTAAAGCCATTGCTACCCGCTTTAAAATTCGTATGTCGATTTAGTAGTGTAGAGTGCCTTAGCCTACTCACCAGTAAGTCTCCTACAGCCTCACATAAATAACTGCAGATCTGTGACCTGAATGCAACTTTTGTGCAGGTACAAGGACATCTATAGAAGCCACCAAGTGTGTGGACGATTTCAGAATCTCTGTGTTCTGCCTTTGAGCGGCAATGTGCATGTAGAACCCTCGCACGTTCTGCAGTCTCAGTACAAACGTGGACAGGCACGTGAAATCTCTGGTAACACAGAGGAGGGAATACACGGGACGCTATTTGCACTGTGCACGGCCTGATTTCACATTCAGTTGCAAAAATTTAGTTTTCCCAACATATTTTACTGTCGTATTTTATCGCCATAATATCCCTGGCAAGCCCATGTCTTAATTGTAAACAAACTGTCACTTTTTGCAATCATCAACCCACTATTTTCTTGATAGCCAGCACGATTCCGTACTTGTTCCAGTTCCATCAGTTTAGCCCTCTACAACGACGTGATTTGTGCATTGATGTTTCACAAGAGAAACTGACTGACTATAATTCTTGCACTGTCACTTACTACTGAGGTTGTGCGTTAAGATACACTAACTATACGTTGCGATTATAATCAGTGTTAATGCTTTCGTTGAGCCTTTGGAATCTCATAAAGTCAGACAATACACGTAAGTGCTGTAGGTCGTGAATGCGATGTACGGACGGAATTAAAACCCTTCCCTGGTCAAACGTTCTTACTTACGATTAATCTTATTAATTCCCAAAAGATATTTTCATTAAACACCCACATTTTATCTCCTGTCCCTGGCTAGACCTGCTTGTGATTTATAAGGAGCGATCAAAAAGGTTCCATTCGAGGCCTGTACAGAATCGGTACCCCGATCAGGCAAAATCGCCGTAAGCATTGAGGCAAGCATCCCACCGAGACAAGTGGTTGGAGATATCCGTTTGATAAAACACTCTGTCCTGCAGCTTGAAGAATTCCGTAGCTGCCTGATGTACATCCTCGTCCAACAGGAATCGCCAGCCCTTCAAGGCCTTTCTTAAGGGACCGAAGGCGTCATAATCGCATGGGAAAAAATCAGAACTAGAGCGGGTGCTCGAGTGTCTCCCACTTGAGTTGGTGTACTGGACGAGTCTGGCCTCCCAGATCGACCGGCGTCTCGTGTCGAATCGCGACTAGCACGGAACTTGGTGAACCGTTCAACAACGGTGGTTTTCGACAAGCATGCTACCACAACACATTCTTCATTCTTAGCAGCACGCTGGTCCTGTTTTGACGCTTTTGGTAACAACGTCGCAATACAGAATGAGATTTTCACTCTGCAGTGGAGTGTGCGCTGATATGAAACTTCCTGGCAGATTAAAACTGTGTGCCGGACCGAGACTCGAACTCGGGACCTTTGCCTTTCGCGGGCAAATCCTCTACTATTTGAGCTACCCAAGCACGACTCACGCCCCGTCCTCACAGCTTTACTTCCGCCAGTACCTCGTCTCCTACTTTCCAAACTTCACAGAAGCTCTCCTGCGAACCTTGCAGAACTAGCACTCCTGGAAGAAAGGATATTGCGGAGACATGGCTTAGCCACAGCCTGGGGGATGTTTCCAGAATGAGATTTTTCACTCTGCAGCGGAGTGTGCGCTGATATGAAATTTTCTGCCAGATTAAAACTGAGTGCTGGACCGAGACTCGAACTCGGGACCTTTGCCTTTCCCGGGCAAGTTCTCTACCATTTGAGTTACCCAAGCACGACTCACGCCCCGTCCTCACAGCTTTGTTCTTCCGCCAGTACCTCGTCTCCTCCTTGCACTTGCCCGCGAAAGGCAAAGGTCCCGAGTTAGAGTCTCGGTCCGGCTCACAATTTTAATGGTTCAAATGGCTCTGAGCACTATGCGACTTAACTTCTGAGGTCATCAGTCGCCTAGAACTTAGAACTAATTAAACCTAACTAACCTAAGGACATCACACACATCCATGCCCGAGGCAGGATTCGAACCTGCGACCGTAGCGGTCGCCTGGTTCCAGACTGTAGCGCCTAGAACCGCACGGCCACTGCGGCCAGCTCACAATTTTAATCCGGCAGGAAGTTTTAACATAGCAATAGTTCACGTTTCTGCATTTGTTATACACACGTCGGAAAGACATGAATGTCGCACTAATCCATTGGCTTCATGTCGCTGCTTATAAACACTTAACGGAGTCGCGCCACGTTGCATATGTGCTGCAGTGACGCCCTTAAAAGGAAACCTTTCGATCGCCCCTTTCGTCTGCATAGATCTTATTAAGGAACACCACCCTTTCGTCTGGTGTCCCTGCTTAGGCTTTGTTTTGGTTTACGTATCCAGTATTCGTAATAAACCCACACCCTTCGACCCAGTGAAGGACTATCTGCTGTGTAAACCACACTACAGCCGCAGGACAGGCATCTTTGTTGCCATTTCATGCGCACGACAGCAAGAACTAATGGAATGCGACACTTGCTTGCAGCGGAATGCGACAACAGTCCAACTCTTCAAAAACAAAAAAAACAAAAAATGACAGATATTGCAAAATTTTAATGAGTGTATACAGCTGGAAAACTTGGTCGTAGCATCATCTGAGACAATAAAAACGCTGTGGAATGAGTCCCTCTGCGGCCGAGTACTCCACTCGTGCACTCTGCTCGTCTTCTGCGTGTGGGAAACACAGGGAGGACCCGACTCACCGCTATGCAAATGAGCTACCCGCCACAGCGGCGGAACTATTTACAGTAATCTGGCCGCGGAAAGCCGCGTGTAATTAAATTATTTGTCAGAGATTGTGGCTGGGACTTTTATACGGCGCGAGTAGCAAGCGTGGCCGCGTAATGCCCACTCCAACAGGAAGGTGGAACGTCCGGGAACAGGTGGAATCCCCAGCGCGCCGCTGCGATGAACACCACAGTGCTTTCCTCCCCGCCCAGATCGCCAAGGGAATTTACCGGAATATCTGTGAGTATAAGTACACGCCGCGACGTCGCTCGAGTGTTCGTTCATCCTCTCACTTCACTTCATTCTTTTCCAGTGTCCATACTGCTACTTCTGTATACAGCAAATTTTTCTCTTTTTTGTGTCTTTGACAACACTTTTTTCCTCCCTTCCCTCGCTCTCCATCTCTTTTGTTCCCTCTGTCTGTCTCTTTCTACGACAGCTGCTTTTAGGTCGGAAGAGAAGGAGTGTCACGTGCAAAAAAGAGACGTATTACCGCCCTCGCCAGCCAAAGAAGTGACGTAGATCGATAAAGTAAATCACAAGTGAACTGAGATCGAAACTCATACCAGGAAATAACGTGATACATATCGACGAATTGCATAATTCAATGTACCAAACTACAATGAGGTGGCAGGAGTCATGGGATAGCAAAAAAAAAATGGTTCAAATGGCTCTGAGCATTATGGGACTTAACATCTGTGGTCATCAGTCCCCTAGAACTTAGAACTACTTAAACCTAACTAACCTAAGGACATCACACACATCGATGCCCGAGACAGGATTCGAACCTGCGACCGTAGCGGTCACGTGGTTCCAGACTGTAGTGCCTAGAACCGCACGGGCACACCGGCCGGCCCATGGGATAGCAATATGTACCTATACAAATGGCGATAGTAACGCGTAGACAAGGTATAAGAGGACAGTGCAGGGGGGAGCTGCCATTTGTACTCAGGTGATCCATGTGAAAAGGTTTCCGACGTGGTTATGGTCGCGCGACGGGAATTAACAAACTTTGAACGCGGAATAGAAGTTGGAACCAGAGATTCATGGGACATTTCATTGCGTATGTCGTTATGGAATACAATTTTCCAACACCTGCAGCGTCAAGAGTGTGCCGAGAATAACAAATTCCAGGCATGACTCTCACCACAGACAACGCAGCGGCCGACAGTCTTCACTTAACGACCGAGAGCGCAGAGTTACCAGTGCTAACAGACAAGCAACACTGTGTGTAATAACCACAGAAATCAATGTGTTAAGAACGACGAACATATCCATTAGGCCAATGCGGCGAAATCTGGCCTTAATGCGCTATGGCAGCAGATGACCGATGCGACTGTCTTTGCTAACAGCACGACATCGCCTGCAGTGCCCTCCTAAGCCCGTGACCATATCGATTGCACCCCAGACGATTGGAAAACGGTGCCCTGGTCAAATGAGTCCCGATTTCAGCTGGTAAGAGCGGTTGGCAGAGCTGTGTGGCGCAGACTTCACGCAGCCATGGACCCAAGTTGTCAACAAAGTACTGTGCAAGCTGGTGGTGGCTCCATAATGGTATGGGATGTGTTTACATTACATGGAATCGGTCTTTTACTGGAAATAGTTATGATCGGCTCTTTGAAGACCTCTTGCAGCACTTCATGGTGTTAAAGTTCCCAAACAACGACGGAATTTCTATGGATGACAATGCGTCATGTCACCGGGCCGCAATTATTCACAATTGATTTGAAGACATTCTGGACAATTTGAACGAATGATTCGGCCACCCATATCGCCCGACAAGAATCCCATCGAACATTTATGGAACACAATCGCAAAGTCGATTCGTGCAGAAATTCCTCCACTGGCAACAGTTTCACAAATATGGTTGGCTATAGAGACAGTATGGCTCAATATCTCTGCAATAAACTTCCAGTGGTCTTGTTGAATCCGTGCCACGACGTGTTGCTGCGCTACGTCGGGCAAACAAGAGGTTCGACACGATATTAAGAGGTATTCCACGACTTCTGTCACCTCAGTGTAAATACTTGGGCGCAGTTAACGTCCCATGTGTTTTATAGGTCCTTAAAATATTTACGTTAAACGGATTTTTTTGAGGTCGGCTGACACAGATACAAGTGAAACAAGTAAAGCAGGAACACTGTGTGACCAGTGAAGTATTCGTTTTATACGAACTATCTGCATAACTATAGTAAAAATATGAAAATTGATATTTAACGTTCCATCAACGACGAGATCATTAGATAAGTAATCACGGAAAACCTAATCTAGATGGCCAAAAGGGGATCCGAATCGTCGTCTTCCTAGATATGAGTCCAACTTATCATTGCACCTAACTGAACTTGAAAGTTATTTGCTCTGACTCGATCATTCGTTCGTTCAAGAGCATTAGAATGTATGCCTGCTTTTTACCGAAAACTGAATCTACTATCCTCTGTTATAAAAAGGTTGAAACATTTACATAAAGACAAAAGTACCTATCATTCACTGTGCAGGAAATTAAAACAATACTTACTCAAAAAACCCTAAGAAAATCAAACTATGCATTGCCCAAAAAAATTGAAATACATAAATTACGTAGCAGCACTACGAAGCAAACACTGTTCACTGTGTGGCGTTCGCTGTTATTCAGTGGTTTGGTATTTAACTAACTTGTAAAAGAAAATGATAATATTATTTTATTACATTGAGTAATTACTAAATAATTTTTCTCCCGGCTAAAGATTTCCTCAAGTTGCCAAAGAACTCCAAGTTAACGTCGTGTTAAAGTGTTGTCTGTTAGTTGTGTAAGTGTCACTAAATCACAGTTCATACAACAGATTCTATACAACTATTGATTATGATAGAAGCAGTTATCTTCAACAAAATGATCATTAAAACCACCGAATATCAGCCGCGCACAACACTGACGTATGTTACCTGAAACAATATTCTTCGCAACTCGTGCTTAATTAATTTCGGCTCCATGCATCAGCTAGAAAAGTTTGTTATAAGGATCGTGCTATGAGCACTATTTTTAAAGAACCAATCTGATTCGAATTATTTTCATTAAAATGAGTTCGGAACCACCGGTGCACATTTATTTTTACACATTTGTATTACGTTCGGCATTTATGTCTGCAGAGTTGCGTAATTTAAATTTGCCGCTGAGATAATTGTAAGACGGCGGCAGACAGTTGATAGAGACTTTCTGTTGTTAGAGCAAATAAGATAAGTATTTGAAATGCTTATTAAACTTTACTTTCGTATTATGCACGATTTAGACTTCATCAAGCAAACATTTGATTTTTTTCTAAGGAAAACACAGACAAAAACGCGATACAAATCGCTATCATCAATGGGTGCGCTCCTTGCAGCGGAAAGAAATAATTGCTTATTGAGTGAGGAATTAAAGTTACAAATAATTATTCACCCATATTTATAATCATAATGAACTCCATTCTCAAGTAATAATTAACTAATAATTACAATTTCTTAACAGACCTCAGTTTGATATGCGTCCGCAACCTACAAAAACCAACCAACAAAAGGTAAAAAAAACAAAGGATGACAAACGCAGATCATAAAAGGAATTTGCAATTATCCTTGTTTTTGTATGATACACATCGATATGTCCAATTACATCATAGAACATTATATAAATAATTAATATTTATCATCGTTTTCACTATTTTTTCATATGTCGAATAGATAATGTTTATAACTGTTACAGGCATAATTTCCTCTCGTCGCACTGAAGCTAAAATTTATCTCGTGGATGTTACAACTGGCCCATTAAAATCTGAATTACAAAGAAAATGCTTAGGATCTGATAAATGGAAACGTGAGATGGGAAACGAAAGAACAAAAAAATATGAAAAGAATCTCACCTAAAAAATTACAACTTAAAGAGCAGCAACAACGAGAGAGGGAGAAAGATTGGGATGATTTCCTCATATTAAAAAAAAATCTTACTTGAAATGAAAATACTAATCCATTCATTAAAATGACAACGCTGCATTTTAAACTCTTATTTCACAAGAACATAAAACTCACAGAAAATCAGAAACTTCACTTTCTATACAACTTACAATGCAAAGCTTTTATGATTATGGAGACTGAAATGAATTAAGATGAAAGGACCTACACTGAGGTGAGGAGGTGGAATCATTACACTATCAGTAAGCGCTAGCAAAAATTATCGCCTTAAAAACATACCAGTAATGCAAGTCCATATTCTCTCTACCAGAAATGCTGCGTCTCTACGTCCTTCCATCAGGTTAATAATCCCTAACAATATCTTTCAGCGAAATCCTCCTCAAATATGCACTACGCTTAAAGTCCTGTCTGCTTACTCCACTTCCAACACTGGACAACTCTCCGCTTTACAGCTGAGGCAAAGATACACAAGTTCAGAAATACTACTGTGACTGTCGTACGTCGACTACTCCAGAGATGTCACACGCGACAGCTTCGCTCTCGTAACATGAAATTTCCACTCATTCTGAAACTATCCTCAAATAAATGTCCCGATCACCTATATATGTCCACCTTACACACTTTCGCACAAATACGTTATTAACTAGTAACAGTACAGTATGTTTAATCTCCACAGATCTGTGATGACTCGATGTTTTTATGTGTCGCACAATAAACGGTGAGCAAAATATTACTTGTAACATATGGATGGTACCAGTACGACAGTAGGGTTACTTACAGAACTGTGATGGCTAGAAAGATATCGATTCATACATTAATCTAAAGCCAGATTATACTATAACTAACGAACTTAGCAATGCCTTGCAATTGCGAACTATGTATAGGAACTAAATGTACACCCTAGACTCCTCTCTCTCTCTCTCTCTCTCCCTCTCTCTCTCTCTCTCTCTCTCTCTCTCCTCGTCGACTCTTCCCCCTCTCTCTGACCTTGAACCCTGTTTATTGGTATTGGAAAGGAAACCTTGTTGCCAATTGAAGTCGCTTAAAATGAATGGGTAAATCTGTTGAGATTATTGGTATGAGAAAGACATCTCCAGCCGCTGGATCTGTCAGAATATTTGCTTCTATGACAATTTTTCCTTTCATTTTAACCAGCGAACAGGTAGGATTAAAAAGTTTCGTACGATCCAGACTTGCAGTAACATTCTGATCATCAGTCAATAAGGCATAAATTCTACGTTCCAGCCTTCCGTTGGAATCAAATTCGAGGAAGAAAACAAAACAGCTCATCCTTGTATATATAACTTTTGTTTACAGATAAGGAGAAAGAATATATATGGTACAAACAGTTTTTCTAACGGTTTAAGTGCCACGACATCGTAGTTAAAACTGACTGAGAAAGGAAAAGAAACCGTTAATTTTCACAGCAGAGTACTTTTTTCTCGCTTTCGGTTTTGACAGAAAACCTACACATTGTTGTTTAAAAAATATATAGCCTTTGTCCGTCTCAATGTTTATTACAGTATCGTGTAAAAATTTGAAGTAAATCTGTCTAGAATTTTTTTGGATTTTGCTAACATCGTTTCCTCTTTATACACACATACAAAACTTCTCGATTCCACGACTGTAAAAATCACGTGGTTCGTGGTTTCGAGCCGAATAACTCATCGACTCATGTTCGGAGTGCATTATTGTTGGAAATGGAAGCTTGTTCGACAGAGAACGGAAAAGGTGAAACCCTGAGGGGGCAAGGTCAGGTGATTAAGATGGATGCGGAATGCTTTCCCTTGCATAGCTTTCTTTGGAAGTCTAGCATAATGCGGGCGTGCGTTATCGTGATTTCAGCAGTCTTCTTGGTCGTTGATCTTTCATTGTGTCTGCAAGAAGTCTCATTTTTGGACAATAAATATCAGCAGCGATGGTTACGCCTCGTGAAACCAATTCGTGGTACACCACACCGTCACTCTTCCGCCAGATGCATAATATTGCATTTTGTGGATGTGCGCAGATCTTTATACGGAGATTTTCTACTTTATTTGGACTCATATATTCCTTTCTTGCCTTGTCGTACCATAAAGGCACCGTTTCTCGTCACCAGCAACGATACATGATAGCAATGGTCGGTGTTGCCCACGAGCCAACTGAAGACAAGCAAGCAGAGTTGCACATACGGACACCTGCTATTTATGTGATTTTGGCTCAGAGTGTGCAGTACCTATACACCCGAACCTTCCCGTTGCACACAAACGTCGCACGACAGTAGAATGCTTAAAGTTCATCACATTTGTCAGTTCTCGCGTGCACTGACGTGTATCATTGTAGATTAGAGTTTTTAAGCGACCTTCATCAAACCCCGAACGTTTTTCTGAACGCAGAGCGTCACTAATGTCAAAAAGATCCTCCTTAAACCGAGAAAACCATTTTCTTGCCGTCTCTGTCCAATGTCATTATCCCCGAAAACGTCGCAAATGTTTCTGGCTGCCTCGGTTGCTGCCAATCCTACACTGAACTCACTTGGCAGTCCATGTTCTAGTGTCCACAGCTCCAGTCACTATCTCCAAATGACAAAATGACAATAGTGTAGGGAAGCAGCCTACTCACGCTGAAATAAATTCACATCAGTCTTTCCATTGTGTGCCAGCCTAGTCCGCTGTAACTAGCTCTGACGTCATAAATGTTGCGCAATACTTAAAAAATCAAGTGAATAACCTGAAACGGTTCTAGCATGTCAGGAGTAATACTAAATTAATATGTGTTGAATATCAGTTCGATAACTTTAACCATTTTCGAAATTTGGACATTTTTCTGTAAAAATCATTGGCGCAACAGAAAAGAGTTAGAGACTTAAAAATTTATATTTAGATTCCTTTTTCATAATTATTTAATAGAAACAGTCTTCTGGATCTCACAAATTAAGATTTTAGTTGAAATTCAATATTTTCTGGTTTTTGTCTTAAAAATTAAGGAAGCAAGATGGATTAAGTAGGTTAATAAATAAGGCTAGGATGTTTATATTTAAGTAGAATGGAGATCCGCTATAACCATAAAGATGTGAGAAGTTTCATTTGAATAACTATAAAACTATAGCGATGGCGTATCTCCAAAGGGCAAGTTCAGAGCTCGTCTACTGCGTGCAGTGTAATTAAATTAATTCTCTCGCCCAAAATATTTAACTTAGCCACGTCCAACTTTTATTATGATTACTTACGTGTGTGCTGATTGCGTATTTAAATTGAGAGCTTCATCTGCCATCAGCAAAAGAAGCTATGATTTATTCAGTAACTTAAAGTAGTGCGTTACTAGCCCAGCGGCTAGTCGGGAGAGCCGATTTGATCAGGCGTTCACTTAGCCGTCCGCACCACGGCTTTATATATAAGAACGCTGCGTGAGGAAGCAAGGCCCCAGTTCTCTCCAGACGCTGAATAGCACACCATCTGTGTCGGGAGTCGCGTCGCGTCTGTATCATTGCTATAAACAGCCTCGGATGCCGTATTAAGTTACTCGGGATACGCGTAACCATGAAATTATTTTCGAGTGAAGTGTTAATTCTGGGATGACTTTAATGATCTGTCTTCAGTTTTCGTATGTCGTATTTTCACGTGCCGTCGCGGGACAGACATTCTACAATTAGTTAGCGTGGCGTTTGATGAGCATTATCATCAAATTATGGCGAGCATTCATTTAAACATTTAATTTGGACAGTTATAGTTGCATCAGCGCATTAGATTCTGAACTGCTCTGTTAGTCAGATTGTGTGAATTCTTTTTTTTTTCATCTGTGACTTTCAGAATATACTGAACTATTTTTAGAAAATCGTTTTTGATTATGAATCTCAGACAATCTCCTAATTTCTCAGAGCTATAAGCTGCAGCTATAAGTGTGTTTCTCAGATGAAGTGGGCACTAGGAATTCTAACTACAGGCTTCACGTTTTGCTAATCACTTTCTGGTTGCCAATATTGTAGTTAGAGAGCCAGTGTTGAGAACGGCAAAACAACAGCATAAATAATAGGAACACTTATATAACAATTAATTCCACCCGCCGCCCCACATATGGTAAAACGGCCAGGAAATGCAATGTTTCTACATTCAAACATAACATTTATACAACAGTAAATTTTCTAACCGCCGCCCCATAATAGGTAAACTCAAATAGCAACAGTTAACTGCAAAAAAAAACGACAATCGATAAAGGAACCCATAGCAACAGGAATATCAAAATGCGAAACAAAAATGCTACAAACTTACGCACTAACTGTTGTGACTGACAATTCGCAATTTTTCAGAAACACAACTTTTATTGATGTAATTTCACAAGGTTGATGACTGAACAACAAACGAAAGGTAACAATAACGATGCCAGTAAAAGTCTCCTTATTGAGGCAAACAAAAGTTCACTTCGAATTTTCCACAAGGGTTCGTGGTAACACACACACACTAGTAAGAATCCAGTTCAGAGACGAAGACGTAATCGTCAGCAGTCGAAGTACACAAGGTCAGCATCCGGAGTGAACTGAACTTCGGGGCTGGTTCTATCCCCTAAATAACTGTCTCCAGCCAATCAGGTTTTGGCGTAGTGATACTTCCTGCAGGCCGTGGCTCGATCTCCCTCTGCAGGAAGTAGTGCTCGGAATGTCTGTTTCCATTTTGTATGTAAATTGCCGGTGTTTACAATGTTGCTTTTGGTACGCCTTGGACACAGACAAACTCGTTCTCTGTGGTGTAATATGGGTTGCCGGCCCTCAGAGGCTACGTTGACTCCAGTATAACACTAACCTAATATACGGTACATCTACAGCCTATGTCCGACCAAACGTTTGTGTAACAGCGCGTAAAAATTTGCATTAAATTGCTTAAGAACTTTTCCTCAATTCTGGTAATAGCATTAAACAATGTCTTCTCCTTATGTTGTAGTACAGATAACACAGATTGCATCAAATGGTTCACCCGATTTCGTAAGGCTGTATCTTCTGCACAATACGCTGTTTCATTCATGTGGAAGATATAGTGCTGTGAATTCGGATGAATCTTTTTGAAGCACGCAGTGTAATTAGCAATTGGTGATAATATCTGTAGAAAATGTAAATGTCGCTCTAAGTGTAGAAGATCTTCGCGGTCATAAAACTACAGAAATTCTGAGGCAGCCGCAAACCGAAGGCCATCAACACTACACCGTTTATGAGAAGATTCTAAAAGAAGCTTATCACTTTCAGTTTTGTTTTTAATTTATCAGTTGATTGTTTTATTTCTCTCTTTTCCTAATTTGCTAAGTTTCATTTTTATGCACTTACTCTTAAGTAATATTGTGTAAAGTGCTCTCTTTAGTATTTTTGTTATTTAAAAAATATACTCTTGTGTAGAGGATATTCAATATAACGGATGTATTACAGTACCTGCTTTAGACTGACAAGAGGTCAGATAGGAGAAAGCAGTCAATAAACGAATATCTGTTGTTTATTACGGAAGTGAGACCTGTTTCCCACGTACAGTACACAAGTCTGTCAGTCATTTGTATGTATATTTGCGAACTATTGAACCAGGTTTGCAAGATGCTTCGCAGTATTTTTCACAAAAAATTCAAGCGACGTGCCATTCATGTTTTCTACACAGCGGTTTCATTTGTATCCATAATCTAAAATCCGATGTATTGCATGTAGGAGGAAAGTTCATTCTGTTAGTAGTGCTGCCTTTTCAGTTCCATTAGGGAATGGATCTCAGCAAAAATAGCTGCTGTCTGTAGCAAAAAATTCAAGCGACGCGTCAGTCATGGTTTGTACACAGCGATTTCATACCCATCTACAAACAAAAATTCGGAGTATTCTACGGAAAAAAAAAGTCTATTCTGTCAATACCTGCAGCCTTTTCATTTACATTTGTGAATGGACCTCAGTGAAAATAGCTGCTATCTACGACAAAAACGTTCTCTGTCTCTCTCATTCTTAACATAGTTCCCCAACTGTGCCCAGAACACCCCTGTATTGATTAAGCCCGCCATCTGCAGCTCGTCTCTAAATTCTTTCAGTCTCTTTCTTCGTACTCAAATTATGGCGGCTTCAAACACACTAGAACTCCCGTTAACGTGATTTTCATGGATGTGCTGCATATCTCCCTATATTTGTTCGGTTTAAGTGACTTCTGTAGCACGTGGCTACAAATGAATTTATCTGTACTTTTTTCACAGCATTTCTCATTCCTAATGCTCAACATTTAACTGACTTGATTAAAACCTTGAAGCTTGTTAAGGTCATTACTGTCGTTACCGATATATTTTCTTCCCAAAGGAAAACCAAGAAATTACCCACCAATGAATAGTTCTGTCACCTCTTCTTTCTTTCCCCTGTAGAAATTTTACTATTGTCCCAAATTATATAACAGAATTTCCGATGTTTGATCAAAATAGGTGATAATTATTCGAGGCAATGGAATATGGAAAATACACTTCCGATCGATTCCATATCCGTACAAATTATAAAAGTGGATGTACACATGTATGTACATACAGTATGTATGTATGTATGTATGTTCCACATCTCCTCCTAAACCAATGGACCGATTTCAACCAAAACTTGGTACACATATCGCTTACTGCTTGGGAAGAATTACTGTGGAGATAAATCCACCTCCCAAAGGGTTAGAGGTGAAAAAGCAGTGTAGCCCCAGACGCAAGAATACTCATACTTAGTCACCCAGTGTTTGAGAATGAGAGCAATAAGAGATTTTCAACAGTGTTTACACATAATTTCAAACGGTTACTAAACTTTTCCTCACTGACGACCCGCACAGGAAAGGAAAAGATGTTTATCGGTTACCGCAGTTGCGCTGTTCATACAGCACAACTCCCATATGAAGCATGATGCTGTAATTTATTACTTTTTACTATTAACTGTATTCGTGACAGAGTGCAGACAGTAGTCAAATACACTCCTGGAAATGGAAAAAAGAACACATTGACACCGGTGTGTCAGACCCACCATACTTGCTCCGGACACTGCGAGAGGGCTGTACAAGCAATGATCACACGCACGGCACAGCGGACACACCAGGAACCGCGGTGTTGGCCGTCGAATGGCGCTAGCTGCGCAGCATTTGTGCACCGCCGCCGTCAGTGTCAGCCAGTTTGCCGTGGCATACGGAGCCCCATCGCAGTCTTTAACACTGGTAGCATGCCGCGACAGCGTGGACGTGAACCGTATGTGCAGTTGACGGACTTTGAGCGAGGGCGTATAGTGGGCATGCGGGAGGCCGGGTGGACGTACCGCCGAATTGCTCAACACGTGGGGCGTGAGGTCTCCACAGTACATCGATGTTGTCGCCAGTGGTCGGCGGAAGGTGCACGTGCCCGTCGACCTGGGACCGGATCGCAGCGACGCACGGATGCACGCCAAGACCGTAGGATCCTACGCAGTGCCGTAGGGGACCGCACCGCCACTTCCCAGCAAATTAGGGACACTGTTGCTCCTGGGGTATCGGCGAGGACCATTCGCAACCGTCTCCATGAAGCTGGGCTACGGTCCCGCACACCGTTAGGCCGTCTTCCGCTCACGCCCCAACATCGTGCAGCCCGCCTCCAGTGGTGTCGCGACAGGCGTGAATGGAGGGACGAATGGAGACGTGTCGTCTTCAGCGATGAGAGTCGCTTTTGCCTTGGTGCCAATGATGGTCGTATGCGTGTTTGGCGCTGTGCAGGTGAGCGCCACAATCAGGACTGCATACGACCGAGGCACACAGGGCCAACACCCGGAATCATGGTGTGGGGAGCGATCTCCTACACTGGCCGTACACCACTGGTGATCGTCGAGGGGACACTGAATAGTGCACGGTACATCCAAACCGTCATCGAACCCATCGTTCTACCATTCCTAGACCGGCAAGGGAACTTGCTGTTCCGCCACCCAACGTGCTCTAGAAGGTGTAAGTCAACTACCCTGGCCAGCAAGATCTCCGGATCTGTCCCCCATTGAGCATGTTTGGGACTGGATGAAGCGTCGTCTCACGCGGTCTGCACGTCCAGCACGAACGCTGGTCCAACTGAGGCGCCAGGTGGAAATGGCATGGCAAGCCGTTCCACAGGACTACATCCAGCATCTCTACGATCGTCTCCATGGGAGAATAGCAGCCTGCATTGCTGCGAAAGGTGGATATACACCGTACTAGTGCCGACATTGTGCATGCTCTGTTGCCTGTGTCTATTTGCCTGTGGTTCTGTCAGTGTGATCATGTGATGTATCTGACCCCAGGAATGTGTCAATAAAGTTTCCCCTTCCTGGGACAATGAATTCACGGTGTTCCTATTTCAATTTCCAGGAGTGTATATCACTGAATGTACCAGAAAAGCCATTACATTATACGACACTTAGTTCAGGAGATATGACATCACAAACAATGAGACTGAAAAAGAAACCATTGCATCACGCAGATGTTTAAATTTATTACTTCGTTGCTACTAATGTCCATTTTCTAAAGTGTAATAGATACATCCCATAGAAGGTTGACCTCTGCACCTCCATGACACCCATTTTCTGTAGCCCTCCTGATGTACACGGTGAGTCATTAGCAGCTAATATTTTTCTTGTCATAATTGTTAACACATCACTTTCAAATGAACTTTCAATGAACTTGCGACCTCGCACTCAAGGGGATCTTTGCGAGATGCGTGAAAAACTGCCTCATCGTACATGACGATTTAATTTAATGCTTCTTTGCTGCTAACTCTGTTACCCATATATTTCTCATACAGTATCTACATATGCCGTTCAATGTACCTACAAAAATATGCCATTGTACGACACATAGTTCAGGAGATATGACGTCATAAACACTGAGTTGCATGAGAAAAACACTGAGTTGCATGAGAAAATGCCGCGTCATGGACAGCGTTTTAATTTATTGCTTCTTTACTACTAACGCTATTCACAGCACAATAGGAAGCAGTAGGCCAATGCACCACTGGATGTGCCTGCAAAATTATATTATTTTACAGCATATAGTTCAGGAGATACGAGGTAATGAACACTGAGCTGTCTGAAAATGAAAGTGCAGAGCGAAATTGGTTAGACATACCGGTGAAATACGTGTACAAATATGCGTGAAATATGTTAAACATGTGTGAAATATATCTGAAAGGTGAGTGTACGGGCAAAGCCGCGGGTCACCCCAAACCCCTGCAATGATTGCAGGCAAATTTGGTACAAATATTAGTTATAACCTGGAAAGAAATAGTGTAGGGGAAAAACCACGAGCATTCTATTGAGGTGAGTGTGACGGACAGAGAGAGTGGAGAGGAGGAGACAGACGCAGAAAGGAAAGGGGAGGAGATGAACAAGGAGAAGGGGGAGGAGCAGATGTACAGAAAGAGGGTGGAGGAGGAAGGAGGATACGGACTTACAGAGAAGGGAAAGATAAGATAGAATTAGAGAGGGAAGGAGCAAACGGACAGAAGGGGGTGGAGCAGATTGACACAGCGAGGGGTAGGAGAGATCGAGAGAGAGAGAGGACAGGAGGAGATGGACAGAAGGTGGGGGAAGGGGGAGGGGGAGGAGGAGGGTGAGGAAGTGGACAGGAGCGGGGCGGTGGAGATGGGCAGAGAGGCAGAAGGAAGAGATGGACCAGTAGAAGATTCGAATAAATGCATACGCAAGCTAGTTTATTTTTATATGCTAGTATGACGTGGTACCCAAAGTCTCACACAAATCTCTTAAGCTGGCATTGAAACCCTTCAAGAGGCGATGTGTGGAGAGAACAAGCCTGACTTAATATGAGCCGCACTACTTAAACCCGTCCCGATTTGTCGAGATTTAGTACCTTGCTCAAGAGCCGTTGCTGTATTCGCGCTTCGGAATTGTTCCGAGAACCTACCACTTACAAACCTTTGGGTACTGGAATGTAATAATACACGGCTGTCGTTTTCCATTCTTGTAAACGGAAATGACTTCCATCCTTTTACAGATACTGTTCCATTGTTCATTCCACAAGACAGTTACGCTAATTCGATTTGCAGCCAATTGCAATCAAACGGAAATTCCGTCGGAGTCTCATCCCTAAAAATTTAGCAGCTTCCAGTGCTTTCAACAATTGGTCTGCTTATTACAAAAGCTCTTAGTTGAAACTTCGCTCAGAGGTCACAAGATGGTTGTGTAGTGCGCTATTTCAGCGTAAACGAATTACGGGATTTAAACTTTCGGCCTTTTTTCAGTTTCGTTTCAGCTCAGAACTTAGCGAAACATAGTTGCGTGTAAGTTTAGCACACATTAAACGAGTTAATGTTGTAGCGGTTTTTTGTAGGATTAGCAAAAACATGTTTTACAGACGTACGGCTTCAACATTCGATAAAGGTGGGAAGCACAGCTGTTCCTTCCCCCGCACTTTTTCTTGAATTTTCTTTTAAACGGAGTGTGCTTCTTAGTTCTCTCAGTATTTTGCTACTCTTTTATGGACTACATTTTGATCTGTTGATATTTACGTAATTTCAGTTATAGATCAGTTAGGTGTAGCGAGTGTGAGCGACATCACATTTCGTTTCTCACGTATCTGACACTTTATGAATTATCTACTTTATCATATGTACTCGTATATCCTATTTGATTACATCACTTCTTAGCGTTTGTGATAATTTTCCCTCCTGGCAATCATTGCTACTATAATATTACAGTGTTATTAATTGGTAATGGTAACCTAGAGATCACAGTTGTTTCCTTTCTAAAAGTAGAATGTGGTACCTAAGCAGCAAACAATGGCTTCTGCTAGAGGTAGCTTTCCTACAGAAACTTGTGGACCTTCTCCTTCGTCGTATTGATGTCTTTGTCAAGCCTAGAGGCTTTATGATTAGGATGCTGTCTCCTGGGGCCGTGTTGTGCTTAGTATGACATGACTCTTCACACCAGTGTTCAACACTGCGTGTAAACACTCGAAATATATCTCAATACTTATGCACGCATTTTAACACTCATTGTCACTCTCTCATTCACCTATTTGCTCGTTAGCTAGTCTGAAAACATATGGGATGCTTCTAATTAAAGTGCAGCAACTGATGGCGGCCAATGTGGACTGTAATTATCGTATGGCAGCGAAATTTGGTAGAAATGCTAATGCGTTAATGTGGAACCGATCTGATGATGGAAAATAGATTAGTTCCAGTTCTGGCCACCAGGTGCAGACAGATCTTGCACTATACACTGATTGTATAACCTCATGATATCCACGCCGTCGTTTGACAAGCCATAACGTGAGAATGGAAGAGAAACAGTTCGCTGTTAGTGAAACTGTTTTATGTGCATGGCAGCAGTTACAGTCATGCAGCGAGAGAGTATCGCGACCGAAATGTCTAACGACAGGCCGGACGTCATTAAATGATTTAAAGGAGTTGATAATAAAATTCGAAAACACAGGTGGGCTTGGTGTGTCATCTGGAAGAGGCAGACGTCCTATCATGGTGGAAGCTATTGACGAAGTTATTGTTACAGTAACTGACCATACAACATGTGCCCCATGTAGTGCTAGTGCTCGTGCAGTGTCACGAGAAGTGCCCAGTGCATTACACTGGTATGAGTGAAGTATCTGCGCTAGCAGAATAGAAATGCTGAAATACAAGCCCGAAAACAATTTATTGGACTCACCAAAACGAAACAATAATACAATCTCCAAAAGAACAACAGACTTGATCCCAACTGCGGATCGACACAAATATAAAATAACAAATAATAATAGAAAAGACCCTACTCTTCACAGGGAGCTATCACAAAAACAATTCTACAATGACTAGATGTTCGTCGACTAAACCAAGTCCATCAGCAAGAGATCGGCCTGCTAGAAGAGGCGTGTGGACGTGGCTGCCGGGACGGCAGCTCTTCCAAGCGGTCCGTCGAACTCCCTTTGGCTGGCAGTGCGCTGCCTTATAAAGCCCGTTTGGTGAATGTATCTGCCGGAACTATTTGCGATCACGTGCCTGGCGTATCATAGTTCCTGGGCTAGCTGCGACCTTTGGTGAAGCTGTTCTGCAGACTCCAAGAATAGGTAACGGTCTCTGACGGCCGTTTGTGGAGACCTGATGTTTTGTTGTGTTGTGGCTGCCGGTAAAACTTGTGCTGACAACACAGACGACGTAGGTTTTCCTGGTGAATATACGCCCTGCGATGCAGGCACCCCGCGTTAGTTGGTTGTGAAGTGGGATGCCGATGTAGTAGGCGCTACGATGTATGAAGTGGGTAGCCACAGCAATGAGTACAAGATCGAAACGGTGCAGTAACTAAAATATCATCATTCGCAGGAAAGTTCTGAATTTGCTCTTCGATTTCTGGCATGGGTCGAAGTTAATGACATCTGAGTGGGCAATATTCTATGTAGTGACTAGGCTTATATTACAATACAGGGTGCAGTGAATTACACAGAAATGCCGAATTTGGAGTGCTGTTGAACTGCGTGTTCTGCATGAAGAGCCACTGCACTCCTCTTATGTGACTGTATGCTGAACATGGACAAGCAGCTTTATTCGGGAGCCGTCCATCCCAAGCGCCTATCAGTCGTACTGTGAAGTCTGCACATTATTGAGACCTCCTTGTACAACATGTGATTCCTGCTCTGCAAGAGTGCAACTCTATGGAAATGACCGTTTACTCATGCAAGATGCGGCAACACGTCATGTCGTTCGGTTGTCGAAAGATCTGCTTGCAAACTTCCACGAACGCGTTATCGCCAGAGAATTTCCAGATGTAAGACGTGCAAGATCACCTGATCTGAATCCATGTGAATTTTGGCTCTGGCAAAATCCAAAAGACCGCGTTTTCCAGGATCACGTTCGATCTCTACCTGACCTGAAGGCCAGGATACAGAAACACGTTGCTCAGATTCCAGTGGAACTGCTGCAAGTAACTGTTGATCACGTCGTTTTGCAGATGCAGCGTCTCTTCGAAATCTCTGGTGAGTGTAATGAACAAATTGTTTAAATGACATATAATAAGAAAAATGTCTTCATTCGCCCGTGGTCTAGGGGCGACTTGTTCTACTCGTGTAATGATTATTAATACTTGTATCACTTCATAATGGCCTAAGGCCGAAATATAGATTTTGGACCGGCATGGTTTGGTTAGAGAGCCGCTTGTCCTCTGTAATAAAAAACTGAGTAAAGGAACCAATGATCAACTTGAACGGATGTCAAGTGACGTCCGGCCAGACCAAACGAAACGGACAATATCGAACTAAATTTAAAAAATAATAAAAAATAAAAAAGGGGTAGCATCTTTGATTGGTAATTTAAACGTCCTCGGTCCTGGGTTAGAATCTCGCCACCCCTTAAATTTTGAATAAAAATCAACATTGGCGGCCGCAGACTTCCGGTATAGGAAGTTACACTCATTCTGCCAACGGCCTTGTCAAAGAGGGAGTAAGAGAAGACAGAGGTTCGGGACCATTTTTTGCCTTTCGGATGAGAAACTGCCACTAAAGGCGGAAATATCAGCAATGATCAACGGCATGTGGATGTAGAAGGCAATGGAAACCACTGCTTTAAAGTCATGTAATGTCCATCTATAGGACATGTCGCCTGTATTTGAAAAAGTGTCATGATGATCTCTCCATTTCCAAAAGATTCCGGAGTAGTCCCCCATTCGGATCTCCGGGACAGGACTGCCAAGGGCGAGGTGACCATGAGAAAAATACTGAATAATCAGCGAAAGGATAACGTCCTATGAGATGCGGCGTGGAATATCAGAAGCTTGAACGTGGTAGGAAAGCTATAAAATCTTAAAAGGGAAATACTAAGGCTCAGTCTAGGTACAGTGGAAATCAGTGAAGTGAAATGGAAAGAAGACGAGGGTTTCTGGTCAGATCAGTATAGGGTAACACCAACAGCAGCAGAAAATGTTATAACGGGAAAATAGGAAGATAGGATGGAGATTGTGTTACCGTGAACAATTCAGTGATACGGTTAGTATCATCAGAATCGACAGCAAACCAACATCGACAACGTTAATCCATGTACACATGCAGATGTCGCAGGCTGAACGTGAAGGATAGAGAAAGTATATGAGGTTATTGAACAGGTAATTAAGTACGTAACGGAGATTAAAATCTAATAGTTATTGGGGACTGCAAGGTGGTTGTAGCGGAAGGAGTAGAAGAAAGAGTTATGGGAGAACATGGGCTTGGTACTGGAATGAGAGAGGAGAAAAACTAATTGAATTCTGCAATAAATTTCAGCTAGTAGAAGCGAACACTTTGTTCAAGAATCACAAGAGGAGGAAGTATACTTGGAAAAGACCGGAAGATACTGGAGGCTTTCAGCTAGATTGCATCATCGTCAGACAGATGATTCGAAATCGGATAAGGGATTGTAAGGCGAACCTAGGAGCAGATATATACTCAGGTCGCAATCTAGTGGTGATGAAGAGTAAGCTGAAGTATAAGAAAGTAGTCACGAAGAACCAATGTGCATGGAAGTGGGATAGTGAAGTACTAAGGAATGGAGACATTTGCTGCGAGTTCTCTGAGAATAGAGATACTTCGATAAGGAATAGCTCAGTAGAGAGTTCAGTTGTAGTGGAATGGACATCTCTATAAAAGGCAACCACATAAGATGGAAAGAAAAACATAGGTATAAAGAAGGTAACTGCGAAGAAACGGTAGGTAACAGGAGAAATAATTCATCTGATCGATGAAAGAAGCAGTATGAAAAAGTTCAAGGAAATTCAGGAATACAGAGATACAAGCCGCTGAGGAATGAAATAAATAGGAAGGACAGGGAAGCTAAGACGAAATGGCTACATGCAAAATGTGATGAAAACGAAAAAGAAACAATTGTCCGAAGGCCTCGCTCCGGATTTACGGTTTTGTGAAAGTCAAAACAATCTTCGGCGAGGTAACATTAAGAGTGCAATGGGAATTCCAGCGCCAAATTCAGATAGACCTGCTAGATGGAGAGAGTACATTGAAAGTCTCTACGAGAAGGAAGACTTGTTTGGTGAATTGATACAAGAAAAAGAAGAAAAAGTTGATATAAAGAAAGGAGATCTAGTATCAGAATCAGAAATTAAAAGAGCTTTGGAAGAGTTAAGATCAAATAGAGAATTTCTAAAACCATAGGGAGCTGACAGGTGCGAGATTTAGCCCATGCATGCAAGCTGCTGACAGGAATAATAGAATACAAGAATGGTAAAGAAAATTGAGGATGGGTTAGATGACGATCTGTTTCGCTTTAGGAAAGGTAAAGGCATCAGAGAGGTAGTTCTGACTTTGCGGATGATATTGGAAGCAAGACTAAAGAACTATCAAGTCACATAGGATTTGTCGATCTTGAAAAAGCGTTCGTATGTCAAAAAGTGCAAGATGTTCGAAATTCTCAGAAAAATAGGGGTAAGCTATAGGGAGAGACGGGTGATATAGAAAAAGAGCCAAGTGGGAACAATAAGAATGGAAGACCAAGAACGAAGCGCTCTGATTAAAAAAGGTGTAAGACAGGGATGCAGTCTTTCGCTCCTACTGTTCAGTCTATATATTGAAGAAGCATTGATGGAAGTAAAAGGAAGGTTCAGGGGTGGAATTAAAATTCAAGGTGGAAAGATATCAATGATACGATTCGCTGATGATATTGCTATGTTCAATGAAAATGAAGATGAATTATAAGAACTGCTGAATGAAATTAAGTCTAATGAGTACAGAAAATGGATTGAGAGTAAATCGAAGAAACATTAAAGTAATGAGATTTAGCAAAAGTAGAACTGCGTGAAACTTAACATCAGGATTGGTGGTTGCGGAATAGAAATAGTTAAGAAATTCTGCTACCTAGGCAGTAAAAGAAAGAATGACGGACGGAGTAAGGAGGGCATCATAAGCAAACTAGCACTGGCCTAAAGGTATGCCCGGCCAAAAGAAGTCTACTAGTATCAAACACAGGACTTAATCTGAGGGAGAAATTTCTGAAAATGAATGTTTGGAGCACTGCATTGTGTGGTAGTGAAACATGGACTGAGGGAAAACCGGAACAGAAGAGAATCGAAGCATTTGAGATGTGGTGCTACTGACGAATGTTGAAAAATTAAGTAGACTGGTAGGGTAAGGAATGAGGAGGTTCTGTGCAGAATCGGAGAGGAGGGGAATGTATGGAAAACACTAACAATAAGAAAGGACAGGATGATATGACATCTGTTAAGACATCCGGAAATAACTTCCATGGCGACACAGGGAGCTGTAAAGGATAAAACCTGTAGAGGAAGACAGATTGGAAAAAGAAGAAGAAGATGTAGATTGCAAGTGCTACTCTGAGATGAAGAGGTTGGCACTAGTGGCGCTAGTGGCATGCTGAATCAAACTCGTGAGAAGACTTGATGACTCAAAAATAGTGATTTCCTCATTTTTCTTACCTTTGCTGTCAACGTTCCGTTCCTAATCCGTTAGGTACGGAAAGATTTCTATACGTTTTTCTTGCGTTCACAGCGCCAGATTTGCACCTGGTGGCCAAAAATGGAGCTAACGTTTTTTCCGGTGTAAATCGGTTCCGCATTAACGCATTAGAATATCTTCTAAGTTTCGCTAGCATGCGATAATTACAGGCAACACTGGACGTCTGTGGGTAGCTGCACTTTAATTATAACTACCAGGTATTTGTGGCGGAAAGTCGTCAGACCAGAAGGAGTAACGTGTAAATGTGGCCTCGGCAGCAGTTCTCCGGCCAGACTTGGGCGCCGCGGCCAGGAGACAGCTGGACGCCAGCTGCAGGCGGCAGGGGACGGCCCAAGTTAGCGAGCCCCGCGCCAGCGCCAGGCAGCCCTGCCACTGCCGCCCCGGCGACGCCTCCCTTGCTGTCCACCCAAACCAGCTCTCCGCGGAACATCGCTCTGCTCCTACACCGAGACCCGTAACGTCCACCTACAATCGTGCACGAAACAGAGCTCGTTTCATTTTATTTTATGAAGCCGTAAGAAGGTAAATGCCTAGATTACATTGAAGCCATAGACCGAGGCTTAAGGCAAAGGAAGTGTTGTTCTACAGCGATGGAAGCACGTTACATGAAATAATCAAGTTCGTACGAGATATAAAAGACATCATATTTACGCCAGTGACTGTAACACTTCCTTTATTTCACGATTGCAATTTCGACCTTAGGCCATTATCAAGTTAAGATGCTTTGGCTATTAGACCATGTCAACCTAAAATGAGCAGACACATTTGTATATTGTTGTCATTACTATTAAAGACGACAGATAAAAGTGTCAGCTCATTTTAGGTTGACATTGCCTAATAGCCATAGCATCTTCACTTGATAATAGCCTAAGGCAGAAACTGCAGTCGTGAAATAAAGAAAGTGTTACAGTCACTAGCGTAAATATGATGGCTTTTGTAAAGTCCTACATGACTGTGAATCCCAGGTATAAAAAGTTAATTAGTACGAGATAGTACAGTCGTCATATGAAGGGAAAATTCGGTTAAACATTTACCATATCCAAAATAAATCAATATGGGAATGCCTGAAGGTATCATCTTAGCACCAGTCTTGTTCTTGATGTAAAGCAGTGACTTTCGAGACATGACTCCTCAATGATACGTCATCAAATGGTTCAAATGGCTCTGAGCACTATGGGACTTAACATCTGAGGTCATCCCCTAGAACTTAGAACTAGTTAAACCTAACTAACCTAAGGACATCACACACGTCCATGCCCGAGGCAGGATTCGAACCTGCGGCCGTACCGGTCGCGCGGTTCCAGACTAATGCGCCTAGAACCGCTCGGCCACAACTGCCGGCGACACGTCGTCGCGCAGCCCAAAACCGCTAAAGGTAGATACTTGAAATTTAGAGAGGGTGTAGGCATCGTTTAACAACGGATTGTCCGATATTCCACCCCTAAAAGGGTGAAATAGGAGATGAAAGGCTTTTCGAAAGTATTTCGCTATCAACGCAATTTCAAAGCAAAAACTACGAAAACTGGTATCTGGTTTCTCAATCGGAATAAAAAAAATTGTGTTTCAGCATTTTTGGAAATTCAACTACTAAGGGGGTAATTTTTTTTTAAATTTCTGTTGAAACAGTTCTGTTGAAGCATGTGTGAGGAGGAAATGGATTGATGCCGCTTTTTTTTATTCTCTTTCATTAGTCTTCTGACTCCTTTGGTATGGAGCGCCACGAATTTCTCTCCTGTGCCAGCAATTTCGTTTCAGAGTAGCACTTGCAAACTACGTCCTCAATTATTTGCTGAATGTATTGCAATCGTAAATCTCTGTGTCCCTCTACAGTTTTTATCCTCTACAGCTCCCTCTGGTAACATGGAAGGTAATACCTGGTGTCTTAACACATGTCCAATCATCCTTTCAGTTCCTCGCCGATTCTGCGGAAAAACTCCTCATTCCTTACCTTTTCAGTCCACCTAATTTTCAACATTCGAATGTACACCACATCTCAAATGTTTCTATGACGCCTATAACAAAATTAAGAAGTGCTATGGAGAAATAAGAACCATCAATATGACTATCTTTCCATTGGTATACAGGATACTTTATGTGTAATAAATACACCCTCTTAGTAGCTCTTGGCGGTGATTGTGACTTCTGTTTTATATTTACGAGCTGGGAGGGGCCACCTTAAAATATTTCAGAATCTGATTAACCAAGCTAAATGTTTCATCCTAATAAACCAACAGACGAAACTAAAATTTGTAAAATGCATTGAAAGTGTGAAACTTAAGAAGCAACGTCCGTCTTTGAATGTAAGGCGGCAGATCTTCTTCCAGCAGGACCACAGGAGGCTACAGCGTTCACGTGTGTATTATTTATGCGATCTTCAAACAAATGCGTGTTATTTTCATTTAGCTGTATATTAATTCATAAATTTCTTTCATGTTTGTGTGATTATCAGCCACAGTCCCACGTATTAATAACTGTGGCGTGTATAGATGCGCCGCCTGTACTGCCACAAGCCCACCCAGTTCATCTGCGTCCAGGCCCTAGTTAAAGCGCAATAAAACGCCAGCTCTTATTCCACCAAGACCGCAGGAGAGTACAGCATTCTTTCTTGAATTATTTATACGAGCTTCAAACAGAAGCGAATTATTTCCATTTATCTCTGTGCTTAATTGTATAATTCGTAAATTTCTTGCTCGTTTGTGTGCTTACTAGGCACAGACGTGCGTTTTAACAAATGTGACGTGTATAATTATCGTGTCTCTATCGATACATGCTTTCATTTGTTTTGGTCTGAACACCCAACACCACTTAGGGTTCAGTAAGGTAGCAGTTCTTGTTCCATCAGGATAACAGGAAAGTACAGCGCTCGTTTGCAAATTTTTATGAGTTTCTGAGAGAACCGACTTATTTTCATTTACGTTTGTCCTTAATAGTTTCAAAGATGGTTCAAATGGCTCTAAGCACTATGGGGCTTAACATCTGAGGTCATCAGTCCCCTAGACTTAGAACTACTTGAACCTAACTAACCTAAGGACATCACACACATCCATTCCCGAGGCAGGATTAGAACTTGCGATCATAGCAGTAGCGCGGTTCCGGACTTAAGCGCCTAGTACCGCTCGGCCACAGCGGCCGGCCCTTAATAGTTTAATTCGTAAATTTATTGCTTGTTTCACTGCACAGTCCTACTTGTATAACTGTGTAGCGTATGCTTCTGCCGTCTTTAGTATGGATAGAGACTGACTGCTGCTTTCGGACGCAGGCTAACCTGGTTACCCTTCGGTCACAGCTCCAGGCAAGACACCGCTCTGTCACACAGATGGTGGCTGTTAGCAGTGATGGGCATCACAGGGGGAGAACGTTGGGATCCAAGGGACGTCCAACACATTCCACGTGTCCTCCGATCAGTCCACTACCAAGGTTGCCCCGGTTAATGCCAGCAATAAGATTGACCCCTCAGCCATTGTCGAGTGTGAAATTGTTTCAAGATGTGGCAGTCAGCGAAAGATTTCCCAGGAGTCGATCAAAAGGCCCACCCAGTTCATCTAACAAACAGGGTCCAGGCGCTATCTGCAGCTGATAAAGATCCAGAGCCAGTTACAGTCGCTTTACCTGTTTCATACAAAGCCTCTCGGCCAGGAAGAACCAGGTATTCAGAGAGGGTGTGACTACTGGTAGTTGGGAGTGCCAGTGTTAGTGCATAACTGGGTGACTTAAGGGTTTGGCTGCTAAGGAAAGGAAGAAGTCCAGTGCGCAGTCTGTGTACATACCGAGAGGAGTGATTCCAAATGTGAAGCACGTCGTTCTGGATGCCATGAAGAGTACAGTGTACCGCCAACTGCAGATGGTGGCTCATATCGGTACTAATGATGTGTCTCGTTTTGGATCAGAAGAGATTCTCTCTCGGCTCGGGTGGCTATCTGAAGTGGTAAAGACTGCCAGTGTTACTTGCAAGATACGAACAGAGCTCACCATCTGCAGCATTGGAGGGCCTGAATCACATGTTCAGATGGTTCTGCGACAATGTAGCCTGCAGATTCCTTGACTTGCTTCTTAGGGTTCCGCTTAATATACCTGGTGTCCACTACATAAAAGAGGCGGCTAATTGTATAGCGAAGGCTGTGTAGAGTTTCGGTAAAGAACAAAAAGGCTTCAGTATTAAAGGGTACAGTACAAACGACAACGGTATATCTAGGAACCACAGGTAGAACAGTAGTAATTGTTTTGGGGAAGAAGCAACACATTCAAATTTGTGTGACTTCCTAAGGGACGAAACTGCTTACGTCATCGGCTCCTAGACTTACACACTACTTAAATTAACTTAAACTAACTTATGCTAAGAACAACACACACACCCATGCCCGAGGGAGGACTCGAACCTCCGGCGGGAGGGGCCGGAAGAAGCAGAGCTCCAAGCGCTAACTCAAATCATTACAAGCACTGAAAGCAGGCTAAAGCTGGAGATAAGTTCAACCGAAATTTTTCAAAGGATAGATCAGAGATGGTGTTTGTTGCTGTTAGAAATACAGGGGATAGGCAAAATAATGTGAATACCTGTACTTACTTGGGAATGGTTTATTAATAAGGGATTGGACGCCCATTTGCCCACAGTACAGCTACGATTCTTCTTGGAATACGGGCATATAATGATCTATAGCCCCAGTGGAATGTTACGCCACTCTTCGATCAAAACCTCTCCTAACTGCTGGAGGTGGAAATCTGTTCCGGAGTCTGCGCTCCAATACCTCCCCCATGGGTTCGATAATGTTCAAGTCCGGGGATTGTGCTGCCCTGCGGAAGACGCTGCAGTTCAGTTGCATGCTCCTCATACCACGAGTTTGCTGTCCTGCCTGTGTGACTGAGTGCATTATCCTCCTGAAATGTGGCATCATTGTTGGGGAACAACATTTGAATCATGGCATGCACCTGATCACCTAAATTGTTAACATAATCGTTGGCTGTAACACGGCTTTTGGGAGCAGTGATGGGACCAGCAGAATCCCATGACATGGCTGCCCACACCATCACACTTTCACCTCCTTGCTTAACCGTTAGAATCAAGCATTCAGGATTATAGGCTTCTTTTGGTATTCTCCAGACGCAAACCCGGCAGGATATTGAAAATAACGAAAACGTTGACTCGCACCATATAAAGTCTTTCCACTGATCAGCCGCCCATGATTTACGCCCCTGACACCATGTTTTACGCTTCTTTGAGTTGGTTGTCATCACTAATGGTCTCGGTATAACAGATCGTCTATGAATATTCGCTTGATGGAGTTCTCGGCCGAAAGTGTCGATAGATACGGGGTCTCGAAGATGGCTATTGAGTTCTGCAGTCACTTTAGCCGCTGTAGTTTTTTATTGATTTGACGCAATTTGTGTGTAAGCAGACGACGATCTCTGTCATTTAGTTTTGATTTGCGCACATTATTATGTTTACACGATGATGTCTTTCCATGCTTTGTGCAGGCTGTCGTGACTGTTGAAACAGTTGCTCTTGAAACATTCAATAAATTGGCTGTCTTCGTTACCGATGCTCTAGCTAATCGGGGCCTCAAAATCTTCCCTCTTTGTAAGTCTGTTAGGTCGATCTCGGTCTCTGAATGCAAATACGAATGTGTGCGCTACTCGTAAACAACCTGCACTGATGCCTAGTCCGTAATGAAAACGCACAGTCCAGCTCGACACTTGCCTTACCTGCGTTGTTAACCGTCAAACACAACCATCCCATTACTACCACTGTTAACATAATTTTGCCCATCCCCTGTAGTATATCTTATAGTGAAACTGAAGCAAATAGTACGTGTGAGTTTTAATGAATAGACGTTATACTGAAACTTCCTGGCAGATTAAAACTGTGTGCCCGACCGAGACTCGAACTCGGGACCTTTGCCTTTCGCGGGCAAGTGCTCTACCATCTGAGCTACCGAAGCACGACTCAGGCCCGGTACTCACAGCTTTACTTCTGCCAGTATCTCGTCTCCTACCTTCCAAACTTTACAGAAGCTCTCCTGCGAACCTTGCAGAACTAGCACTCCTGAAAGAAAAGAAACATCCTCCAGGCTGTGGCTAAGCCATGTCTCCGCAATATCCTTTCTTTCAGGAGTGCTAGTTCTGCAAGGTTTGCAGGAGAGCTTCTGTAAAGTTTGGAAGGTAGGAGACGAGATACTGGCAGAAGTAAAGCTGTGAGTACCGGCCGTGAGTCGTGCTTCGGTAGCTTAGATGGTAGAGCACTTGCCCGCGAAAGGCAAAGGTCCCGAGTTCGAGTCTCGGTCGGGCACACAGTTTTAATCTGCCAGGAAGTTTCATATCAGCGCACACTCTGCTGCAGAGTGAAAATCTCATTCTGGAGACGTTATACTGATAACCGGAATAAATCAATTTTATTTTGTTATAAATCCAGTCACTGACCACAAATATTTTGTTATAAATCCAGTCACTGACCATAAATGTTTATCAGGCTGTTAATTTTAGTGAACGATAACCATCCTCAATACTGAAAATAAGCACACACGGAGAGATTCACGTACAAATATTTCCAAATTATACAAATACACAAACACAAATTTTAAGCAAATATGACAACATTTCCATACACGAGTAGATGCAGTACAGTCATAAGAATTAGCCATAGAAGCTTCGCCACCAAGTTACAACTTTTGAGTACCATGAACATCATTGTGACATACATGCTGACTCTGAGGAAACGAGTTGGACTGTCATGCAGCGACGAGTGGCGTGCCTACATTCTGACACTCTAGATGTTGCTGCTGCACGCCAGTTCACATAACTTCGATAGAATTCTTCTTGTTAATTAAGCGTAAAAATCTTTCTTGTGGAATTTAGTATAGATATAAACTGATCAGCCAGATCATTATTACCACCTATCTAACAGCTGACACGTCCACCTTGAGCATGGATAACAGCGGCAGTACGTCGTGGTATGGAAGCAGCGAGACCTTGGTAGGTCGCTGGAGGACATTGACTCCACACCGCAGCAGAAGCCACCTAATTCCCGTAAATTCCGGGTAGGGGTGGTAGAGATAAACTCTGACGCCACGTTCAATCGCATCCCAGATGTATTCGATAGGGTTGAGATCTGGCGGGTTGGGGGCCAGCATATCAACTGGAACTCGCCACTGTGCTCCTCGAACCACTCCATCACACTCCTAGCCTTGTAACATGACGCATTATCTTGTTGAAAAATGCCACTGCCGTTGGGAAACATGATCTTCATGAAGGAGTGTACGTGTTCTGCAACCAGTGTACGATACTCCTTGACCGTCATGGTGCCTTGCACAAGCTCCACTGGACACTTAGATGACCATGTGAATGTTTCCCAGAGCATAATCGAGGTACCGTCCTGCAGTACAGGTATCAAGGAGTTGTTCGCAAAGACAACGGATTCGTGCACTCCCATCCGAGTGATGAACAAAGAATCGGAATTCATCAGACCGTGCAACGATCAACAACTGCGCCACCGTTCAGCGCCGGGGAGATACGTGCCAGGGACCGGCACGCCTTCCCGCTCATGTAAGACTACACAAGAGGATTCAATTCTTGCCAAGTTAACAAAAGTCGTTCTACACCCATCAGGAACCAGACAAGAGATTATCAAATACCTGCCAACAGATACAGAAGAACAAGAAGCCCTACAGCAAAGGTTTCACGCTCCGAGAAGGATCCCAAAACTGGACGTATGGTTCCGCAACCCGTATTTACGGCTACTCTGTCGAAAAATCAGAAACTAGATGCCATCTACGATGACAAATATATAATTTGCGTAAAAGTCACAATAAAAAATTACATTCCACGAGAGATCCCACCTCAGTGTACAAATTGTCAAAGATGGACGCATACAAGAAACTACTGCTCGCTTCCGGCAAGATGCGTTAGACGCGGAACACGCCACAACAGTGAAGTTTGTACCCCGAAGAACAAACCAACGAAGTAAGGAAACTGCAAACAGGATGGTCATCCAACGGATTGAAAAGGATGGAAGAAACGCCAGAAGCCATTCCAGTCCAAAAGGCACGAACAAGTGTTGAACCAAAAGCTAAAACTTTGACTGCTGTGAAAATATTGACACCAACAACGACAAAAAAAACCAACTGTGACGACAGATGCCAGCACATCAGCATGGACTGAAACCAAACACCAAGATGCACCATGAAGAATGCCCTCAAGAGGAAAATTGTGTTCAAGTGTACTGAGCAACCGGGAAAACGAGATGGTAACAATCTCGTACAACACGTAAGCACCTGACACCATTACCAAGATAATTATCTTAGTCGAAGAACTAGAGAACATCGTTGACTGGAAGTACCATACACCACGGAAAGGAGAAACACGAAAGATTTAAAAACCTTCGTCTGGAATGCGATTGGAGTTCGAAACAAGAGCGGAACTACAGGACTCCAATAACATTTTGACGTTCTGTTATTAACAGAAACACATCACTGAATGTCTGAAACCTTCCGACTACGGACTATGAGAGGCTATAGAACGTACAGACAAAATAGAAGAGGGGGTGGGACGGCATTTTTCCTCCGCGACAACATCACTCATCGGGAAGAAAGGCTGCGACCGTTTCAACAACTTGAGACAACGGCAGTAACCATATAGACAACAACAGGACAAGTAACCTTGGTAGCGTCTTATTTAAGACCAAATGTCCAGCTAGTACCTCAAGAGGTACAGACCGATGCGTCTTTACTTTAGACACATCGAAATTAAACACATAACCAGTTTGTAATTGCCAAACACTTCTTTATTACAAACATATGCTGTTAATGAATACAAGAGTAACACGATTATAATAAAAGGGATCTGGTCTGCAGAACCAGCAGCAGTACTCAGATTGGAACAATAATGCATTTCAATGTGACAGACCCAGCTCTTTCAAAATTTACTCAATCAATTTTTACTAATTAAAACAATTTTCATCAAACCACCATTAATCAAATTTAACTGATATAACTGAATGCTTCATGACTTACATAGGAATTGGTTTTCACAGAACCCACGTCAAATTCTAAAACATCTTCCATGGACTGATGTTAAGCAATTGTAACAAATTAAAAGTATTATCAGATTAATGCACTCGACTAAGCTTCTCTTTAGTATTACTCACAGGTACGAGGTTCACATACATTTAATGTCCAAAATATAATAATACGATATTAAATATTCTTAACATGGAGCCGTTACAATTTTTACGTTTAACATTAGTGATGGACGCGAGCAGACCGAAAGGTGCTTCCAGATAGAGGAGATTCACGAACGAGAAGGTACAATGGATCTATACTCAACGTTGGGCTACAATTAAGCTTCCAGAAAACCACAACGCTCCACCAGAAAGACGGAATTGCAGGACACCAGCAACGTAACCACAGACACCGATCCAGGTCCTTAAATTTCCCTCTTTCACCGTGATACCCCGATCGGTGTTTGCTCACGTCGACCACTGCCACTTATCTGAAACATAAACACATCAGCGGCAGACAACGTTCTGGCGCATCAGATAGACGAACATATCTGCCCAACTGGTTATAAATAAACCTTTGATTACACACGGCACCAATGAACTCAAGCCGGACTAACCTAGGTGACCACTTGCCCAGTAACGGCTCTTGAAATTTGATTAGCCAATTCCCTAGAGCAAAGTAATAAAAAAATAACATAGAAACAGGAAAGAGGAAAATTATTTCGGCCCGTTCTTGAAAGTCAGGCGTAGACTTACATACTATTTGGCATGACCTCTAGCTACGCATCAAGCAAAGCTTCATGTCTATTTGTTGTGCATAGCTAGCACTCCCTTAAATACCGTCAACATATCAGGCGCTCAGACCAAGTACAGTGGCAAATAGCTGAAACAACCAAGATAGTTTCCAGTGCACTCGGGTATTCAATTAACGTGAACAGAACGCACCAAGAAACAATTCGACGACTCCAGTTCGTTCACTTTGAGTAACATATAACATGCGCGAAGGAAATCTGTACTTCAGATTTCCAGGAAATCCCAATCACCATCGGCAGCGGTTCTGCATTCAAACGGCGAAACACGCCGCAGCAGCTGCCCACGCTCCTTCGTCGTACCGACTCGGTCACTTGCCAGCGCCAAACGTCACTGTCGCTCACACAGCTGATACCCGAAGGCAAGCCCCTGCTGAGCGCGCGCGCCGCCAAAGATGCGAAGAAGACAAGCAGGCATCGAAAATCGACTCACCACGATCGGGATGACAATCGATGGAGACTGGCGCCAGCAGCGCACCAGCTCGCAGATGATATTTCACGGTTCCCAGAAAATATTTTTCGTTAGTGACCTCAACGTAAAACACTCGATATGACACTCAACCAGAGGGAGTTCAGGGGGAGCAGCTGTTGAACTTGGAGGAAGATCTTGACCCCACCACATGGGGATCTCTCGAGCCTACTCATAGCCTAGAAAAATCCAAGCAGCTATAAAACAACTACTGCGTTGCAAGACGACTGATGCTGATTGTAACAGGTTCAACAGATATAAGAACGACGACGTCAGACTAACTATAAACGTCGCTGCTAAAGAAAACTAGATACTGCTATTGACTACGTAATCGAAAAGGTACTAACAGCGACCATGGAGGCCATTAGATAATACCCGACAGATTGCGACAGGAGGCATTACCTTCGTTATCACAGGAACTCAAATACCAGAAAAACTGAACCAGAAAGAGGTGGCAACAGTTTCGAGACGGGACGTAATTGGAGTGCAGCGTGAACTACTGGTGCGATGACTGGAACGGGAAACTGAGAAATGCGAAGACTTAGATACCGAATTATCTGCTACAAACTAGAGATGGTAGCAACTTGTTAGAAGACTGAGAGGGAGAAAATACCTAAAAACCCGCCGGAGACTGGGAACGAACTCACAAACGACCCATTCGAAAAAGCAAAAGCCTGGTCGTCCGGAAAAGAGAGTACGCTATAAGAACTAATCAAACAGCGCGACGGGTAGCCATATAACAGATCAAGAATGCACTTCGACTAACAACACCCAGCGGACGAGGACCAAGTTAAAGAATCTTGCGAACAACAAAGCACCTGGTCCAGATGCAATAACAAATGAACAACTCAAGAGACTACCAATGAAATCAAGTGTCCTATTGACTAAAATTTAGTATAGCTGCTTGCTCAACTGCTATTTCCCAGAAAAATGACTGCTAGTAGACGTCATTCCTATTCCAAATCCAAGGAAAGACTTAACCTGCCAGTCACAGACCGATAAATTTACTGAGGAGTCCTGGAAAAACTTTCGGAAGAATCATGAAGGACATACTACAGGGCATTTTAACTGTAGATGAGACTAACCGACCAGAGCAGTATGGCTACCGGCGGAAGATTTCGGCGGAGCTGTAAGTGTTGAGAATTACGGAACATGTCACGAAGAATGTCAATACGAGACCTTAAACCACTGCTGTTTTCCTGGACGTGGAACGGGAGTATGATAACGCCTGGCGTGAGAATTTGTTACGGAAGATGATAACCAAAGAACGACCCCAGATAACTATGTTAAACTTATAGCCAGACTACACGACGCGACGCGCAAGCTTCTCACGTGTCGCACTGGTCCTGCGCGTACTGAGACGCGTACACATCCCTCTCATGCGCCGATTGGCAGTGACAGAACCAAAGCGCGCGCATCCTGTAATCTTTCTCAAACAATTTTACAGAAACTATTCAGTAAAAATATTTGATTTTTGCCTTATTTGCAGCGTTATATGTCAGCTTCGTGGTGAAGTGCTCATCATGTCGCTAATTGTCATACTTATTGTGATGTATACATTTTAGTAAGACGATACGCAAAATTCGAAAAAATTCCAATGAAAAATAGAGGTTGCTATGATTTTGCGTCTGGTGCATATTACACCATATGTCGAAGCATATGAAATTTAGCTAACATATTGAATTTTTCTGTAGACTTTCGAGGAGGTCTCTATCTGTCTCCGATCCCGAGAAAATGGATCCTATGTAACGCGTTCCCTCCCGATCTCACACCCGCGAGAATGAAATATTCACAACATCCCTCATATCTACTAAACCACTCCAGACATCGAAATGAGATTTTGGTCAATGATGGCACATAAGGAGGAGAGTATTTTGCCAGTTCGTAAACTTTCTCATCAATGGCGACATTTCAGAAGCTGTACTTTCTGTTTCAGTTTTTTCACTCCAGTGACTATAATTTTTTAAGAGTTATCGACAGCTAGTGAGACAAGAGTTTCCTAGTATGAAAATAAACATGAAATTTCTTCTCTTATGTTACCGCAAACCGGTACAATGAGGTTTTTTGTAAGATATTTAACTCTCTGGCCGCCAATTACTTGTTTAATGAGACACTCTGTTTCAGAATTCTGTCACAGTACCTGCTGCAAAAAGGAATTTGTGCAAATTATACTATGTTTTGGCAAAAGAAGTACAATTGAACCTGTCAACAAGATAAATGTGTCCATTACTCATAAATGGTGATGTTTCTTCGAATGAGAAAAGGTTAACAATTTCCACAAAAATAAATCGCCAATTCTGTTGGAAAGTCGGTTGAATCCCCATAATCTATCGTATTTTTAATACTGAACGATTGGAATGGGAACTTACCAATGGATTTTTATTCCTTTTCTTCATCTGAGTGGTATTAAAATAATGACGAGCGTTCCCTTCAGGCGGAATGACAGATACATGTCAGATGCTGGTTACTCACCTACTGCTTGCCAAACTGACAATCTGTGATACGCGAATAAAATAGTTGTTATTGAGAAAAGTAAGCAATGGTCAGTGTATTGTCAGCAGCTGAGAATAATGTGCGCTTCAGGAATGCAGAAGCTAGCCATTTGTGCCTTGTGAGCGCGAGTTCACGTCGTCCGAAAAACATGGTCACGAAAGTAGATCTGCCTTTGTCAGCAGTACATTTCAGCAAATTAAATATATCTAATCAGCACACTCTTTCAGGATACTCATACTTTCGTGATAATACCGACCATTTTTTGCATTTGTGTAGCCTGTTGTATAATTAGTTTATTAATGCTGATAATGTGTATGCAACCAGTGAGCCGGCCGGGGTGGCCGAGTGGTTCTAGGCGCTACAGTCCGGAACCGCGCGACCGCTTCGGTCGCAGGTTCGAATCCTGCCTCGGGCATGGATGTGTGTGATGTCCTTTGGTTACTTAGGTTTAAGTAGTTCTAAGTTCTAGGGGACTGATGACCGCAGAAGTTAAGTCCCATAGTGCTCAGAGCCATTTGAATCATTTTATTTTTTTTATTTTTATTTATTTATTTTTTTTTTTTTTTTTTGCAACCGCTGAAATGCTTTTTCTCTTCACGGCTAGCCAATTAAAAAATGGTTCAAATGGCTCTGAGCGCTATGAGACTTAAGATCTGAGGTCAACAGTCCCCTAGAACTTAGAACTACTTAAACCTAACTAGCCTAAGGACATCACACACATTCATGCCTGAGGCAGGATTCGAACCTGCGACCGTACAATAAATATGTCTATTGGTGTCGTTCATAGACAGCCATCATAGGATGTAAGGTGAAAAAGGATCAGGTGAAAGCCTATTGACAGGTGTCATGTATAATTTTGGTATCTGAAATGATTGTGAGCGAGCAGCGACGTTGTAAAGCTGTATCGCAGAATTTAGGTTATTATCTCTGGTGTGCGGGAGGGCGCAGTGTGCAGATATTGTTAAGTTGTATTAGAATGACGAAGCATTGGTAGTGGTATGTTTCAAATGTAAACTCTCCATTTATCAATGTGTTAAATGAACATGATTATATCAAGATTGTAATAGAAACTGATTTGTGAATGAGGATGTTTAATGGAAGTAAGTGTATACCAGAAGTGGGATGTCAGAGGTAAATATTGAACTGATATTTTTTTTTTTTTTCATTTTCTCTGCGCTATTGGACTAACTTGGTTATTGCATTGAGAGTTGCTAGATTTGAAGGATAGGAAAATATATTGTTTGGGTGTTACGATGTTCATTACATTTAAGATCAACCTTGTACAGTTTTTCACAGTATGAAAAAAAAAACCTCAATGTTGTCATTTATGCCCATATTTAATTTTTTACCTACCTTTCTCTTACAATTTTTAATTGATCATGGTTTTCCCAATAGTATACTTCGATTTGCAGCTAACAGAGAACTCATTGCACCTCAAGATTGTCTCTGTGTAGGTATAGTAATCTGCAGCTTTAGCGTACAACCGCGCAAAATAGGTCAGTACTGCAACCCATTAGCCAGATTTGCGCAGAATAGAGGTATCGACTAAATACAGGGTGACACAGAAAAACGGGAACATTTCGACAATCAAATAAAACTAGAAGAGATGAAGGAAAGAAATTGCATTCCTAGTAATTGAAACCTTACAACTTTGTCATTTACGAAACATTGATGGAATTTATCATTTTTTAAGAATTATGTCCTTTCAATGGATTCCTCCTGTACGAATACATTCCTGAAATCTACTGTTGACATTCCTCTCTGACCGCTGAAACATCTCAGATGGGATACTGTGAATTGCATCCCGGATTCTCTTTGTTAACTCATCCAGCGCTCTTGGTCGAGTCGTGTAGGCTCTGCTCTTGAAATAGCCCCACAAGAAAAAATCACAAACGGATAAATCTGACTATCTAGGGAGCCAGGGAATGTTACCGTATCTTGAAATTACACGGTGACCAAACAATTCTTGCACATATGCCATTGATTGCCGTGCAGTGTGTGATGTCGCTCCATCCTGTTGAAACCGTGCTTCTTGAACGTTTGGAAAATTGTTCAGTGCAGGTGTAACGAAAGTTCTTAAAATCTCCACGTAATGATCGGCATTGACAGTTATTGTGTTTCCCTGTTCATTTGTGAAAAACGACGGTTCGGTAACCCTACGTGATGAAACACCACACCATATACTCTCATTTTACTAGCGTATAAAGAGCGCTCATGAACATCATTATAATTTGTGTTTGCCCAGTAACGGTAGCTCTGTTTATTCACATAACCTGCGAGATGAAAATGTGCCTCATCTAACATTCACAACTTGTTTAGAAATTCATCGCCATTGTTTATTTTTGTTATCAAAAAAATGGTTCAAATGGCTCTGAGCACTATGGGATTTAACATCTGTGGTCATCAGTCCCCTAGAACTTAGAACTACTTAAACCTACATCTACATCTACATCTACATTGATACTCCGCAAGCCACCCAACGGTGTGTGGCGGAGGGCACTTTAAGTGCCACTGTCATTACCTCCCTAAGGTGGACTAACTAACCTAAGGACATCACAAACATCCATGCCCGAGGCAGGATTCGAACCTGCGACCGTAGCAGTCGCGCGGTTCCGGACTGCGCGCCTAGAACCGCTAGACCACCGCTGCCGGCTATTTTTGTTATCATTTGTTGACAGAATCCTACTCGTAACCGGTAATCGTTGTCCTTCAATTGTTGCACCATCTGTAGTTTGTACGGATGAAATTTTAAATCAATATGAAGAATTCTGCGGACTCTCTTCCGGGATGTTCCTGTCACTGCAGCTTGCTTACGAATTGGACTCCGTGGGCTCTGTAAGACAGACTCGCGTACAACATCAATGTTTGCTGGAGAGCGCACACTGCTTGGTCGTCGTGTTGGCGTCTTCTTGAGGGCAGATCCAGTCTCCTCAACGTTAATAATCCAACATTTTATCGTTTGTTTCCACCGAACGGCATCATGACGTTCTAAACTATAAAAAAAGTCGACCCTCCCTCTGCACCGCTACCAAACTATCGTTGTTTATATAAAACATTTTTATGGCTAAAGTACGCTGTTGTCCGTTCCACTGATCCATGATTACTGAAATAGCGGACTGTTTACTCGCTGTCACGAGCGCGCAGTGCTGCCACCTGCCCATCGCTGCCACTACTCATTTCAAACATTCCTGTTATTCAGTGTCACCCTGCAATTTGATGTTTCATTTTATTCAACAGGGCCAACTTATATCATTCAGAAGCAGTTAGATTTTCAGTATTGTGCATCACTTTTAGTTCATGGATCTGGAATCAGTTTGGCAAACTAATTATCGTAGGTTTTACATTAAAGTTCATTATTCAGGTAGTTTGTGCAGTTCAAAATTCTTGCAGTCAGATTGTTAACTTCTACAGTATGAAACACTTCCTTCTACATTACGACAATTAACTCGTAATTATTTCACAGCTGCTTTGCTTCCACATTGCGACAGTACAAGTTTCATTACGACAGTTCTTTAATTATTAAAGTAGAGATCTTACTATTAGAGACAGAACTTCCACCAATCATTATTTATATTTATTTAGATAACTTTCAATACTTCTGCTTTGCTTCCACATTGCGACAGTACAAGTTTCATTACGACGGTTCTTTAATTATTAAAGTTGAGATCTTACTATTAGAGACAGAACTTCCACCAATCATTATTTAGATAACTTTCAATACTTCATACTCCTTTTAGGCTCATACAACATCAAAGATGACATAGTGAAAGTTTACAGTCGGTAGCCAAATACGGCAGTAGTAACACAGTGTCACAGTCATTAAACGGAATTACTTACAATGCTGTTAAAAGTACTTGTAAAGGAAATTTTATTCTGGCTATACAAACAAATGATTACAATTTCAGAAAAATTGGAAAGTTTATTCAAGAAAAAGAGCTTCACAGATTAAGTAAGTCAATAACGCACTGTTCCACCTCTGGCCTTTCTGCAAGCAGTTATTCGGCTTTGCATTGATTGATAAGAGCTGTTGAGTGCCCTGAGGGCTATCCTCATAAATTCTGTTCAATTGGCAAACACGAAAACAAGCAGTAATAATTCTCATCGAGTGCAGGTTGGCTGAAATGTAAGCCCAGGATGGCTTGCCATGAACGGCAACAAAACCCGCCATATAATATCGCAGAAGTGCGTCTTTGCTGTAAAGATGCTGCAGATGACAACCAAAGGCGTCCTGGTATAAAAGATGATCGCACCCCAGACCATCACTCCTGGTTGTCATGTCGTATGGCGAGCGACAGTAATCTTTTTGTCCCACTGCTGTCCAAGGCGTCTCCAGACACACCTCAAATCTCATTGACTGCAGTAGAATTGTCTTCAGTTATGAGTTCAGCTTCGAACTGAGCTCCAGTGACCAATGAAGACGTGTCTGGCGACGTCCCGGACAGTGATGGGACATCAACCTCACTTTCTCTCGCCATACGGCCCATCAACCGAGAGTAATCATCTTAGGTGCCCTTCTCTTTCATAGCACCATCCATTTGGTTGTCATCTGCGGCACCCTTGCAGGACAGCGGTACGTCGACGACATCCTGGGAATACATTTCAACAAGATAATGGCCACAGGCACACGGCTAGAGTTTCTATTGCTTGCTTCGTCCTCGCCAAATCATGCCTTGGCTAGCAAGGTTGTCGATGTCTCTCCAGTTGAGAACGTTTGAAACATTATTGGCAGGGCCCTCCAACCAGCTCGAGATTTTCACGATTTAACGCACCAATTGGTCGGAATTTGGCCCGATATCTCTCAGGAGGACATCCAACAACGCGTATCAATCATGCCAAGCCCAATAAGTGCTTGGACAAGGGCCAAAGGTGGATCAACTCTTTCTCTTGAATAAATCATCCAATTTTTCTGAAATTATTTGTTTACCTGTACATATACATCATTTCCAGGAATTTCCATCCCATTCAATTCAGATAATTCCTCTGTGGTGCGTCATTTTGTTTTTTCTTAGTGTATTTACGTTCTTAGTTTGTAACTATTCTTGGTGTTCTCAGAGTTACCACTTTGGATTGGCCTTGCATCATTATCTTGTTAACTGTAGTGTACTGTACTGCACCTGCTTGTTACTTAAAATATTTTGGCTTACCGATTAAACTTACCTTTAATTGGACCTTGAGTCAGTTTAGCAGGTGCTAAGTTCATCATACTGTTCTACACGAGCTGTTGAGTAATTCTGGATTAATTTGGCTTGATTTATAACTCATTTGTACTGCGATTGTTGATGACGTTTGTCATTTGGCATTAAGTCGATTTTTGTGTTTTTATTGAGTTTTTCTTCGATAACTCCTTGAACTGCAAGGTTTTTTTGTCATAAAGTGTTTCGTTTCCTGTCTTTCCGTTATTGTTATATTTTCAATATTTGTGAAGTTTGAGATTTTTTTTCAGTAAACTATTATTAAAATGTACTTTATGTTTTGACCTCAGTAAATTTTCACGCCACAACTGGCCCTCTACCCCTTCTGTTTTATTTTGCGAGTTTTTCGTAAACATGTGTTCCAGTTAGTTATATACTGACAGTGCAATATTTAATGATTTTCATGTATTCTTTATATTGACGTACAGAATATCTGACGGTGGGCTGTGGACTGAAACTGATTATATAGTAAATTAATTATTACCAGCAGCTCCTGGAGGTGAATTGTGGCTTGAAAAAACATGTTTAGAGAGGACGTTACAGGATACTTCTTAAATAATATTATACAGCAAAGATTTTTTTAAATAACAAAATGTAGGAATTGGTACAAAAATGTAGGGTTGGTAAAAATTGAGAAACATAACATCTCAGTCATTATATAAAGTTTTTTTCAGAGTATAAGATGAGTCACTGAAAAATAGTGTGACCAAGATCTGTAATGGAGGATGTTATTCTCCTTTCAGCTTCATAAGCTCAGCATCTGCTTCACTGCTTAGGGATCATGACTCAGGTTTTCAGATAGACAAAAAAGAAAAGCCACGTAACCGTAATGGAGCAGTTGGGGTATCATCATGGTCTTGGTGTCAGCTGAAAACGTTTGTCAGTAATGTGTGCAGTATTATAGTGTGTGCTCCAACTTATGATGAGATTAGAGTAAATAGTTTAATGTAAGTATTCAATCTGTATATTGAGCAAGCAGTAAAGGAAACAAAAGAAAAATTCGGAGTAGGTATTAAAATTCATGGAGAAGAAGTAAAAACTTTGAGGTTCGCCGATGACATTGTAATTCTGTCAGAGACAGCAAAGGACTTGGAAGAGCAGTTGAACGGAATGGACAGTGTCTTGAAAGGAGGATATAAGATGAACATCAACAAAAGGAAACCAAGGATAATGGAATGTAGTCAAATTAAATCGGGTGATGCTGAGGGAATTAGATTAGGAAAGGAGACACTTAAAGTAGTAAAGGAATTTTGCTATTTAGGGAGTAAAATAACTGATGATGGTCGAAGTAGAGAGGATATAAAATGTAGACTGGCAATGGCAAGGAAATCGTTTCTGAAGAAGAGAAATTTGTTAACATCGAGTATAGATTTAAGTGTCAGGAAGTCGTTTCTGAAAGTATTTGTATGGAGTGTAGCCATGTATGGAAGTGAAACGTGGACGATAAATAGTTCGGACAAGAGGAGAACAGAAGCTTTCGAAATGTCGTGCTACAGAAGAATGCTGAAGATAAGGTGGGTAGATCACGTAACTAATGAGGAGGTATTGAATAGGATTGGTGAGAAGAGAAGTTTGTGGCACAACTTGACTAGAAGAAGGGATCGGTTGGTAGGACATGTTTTCAGGCATCAAGGGATCACAAATTTAGCATTGGAGGGCAGCGTGGAGGGTAAAAATCGTAGAGGGAGACCAAGAGACGAATACACTAAGCAGATTCAGAAGGATGTAGGTTGCAGTAGGTACTGGGAGATGAAGAAGCTTGCACAGGATAGAGTAGCATGGAGAGCTGCATCAAACCAGTCGCAGGACTGAAGACCACAACAACAACAACAAGTATGAAATTAACTTGACCTGAAACTAGTTGATATATTAAGCTGATGTGTCCAATATTATTCATATGCGGATGGCCAGTAAATTTGCATTCATGCAGAGGCGAGGAGGTTTCTATCGTCTACCTGAAAGCACTGAACACCAGGTGGAGGTGGGTGTTAATGATTTTCCAGATTTTGCCTCCTCTGTCAGAAAAGTGCCTTCATATGAGGATAACTGTTTTGACATACCATGATTTCTCCCATGAATCACACAGCTATCGCGCCGAAGATGTTGTCTGTGAAACTGTGTAAGGCCATAAGCGACAGTGAAAACATAGTGCTTATCCACTATCAGGTTTCCCGTTGTGTTGTTTCCAGTCAATGAAAATAATGTATGTAGTTCGTGATCTTATTTCTCACTGCTATTTTGTCTAAAACTGACATGGTGAGACCGTGGCTGTGTACAATTAATATAGGTTAATTCTTACAAAGAAGAAAACAGCAACCAGCCACTATTAATACTGCTATTTATTTAGGTAAATAGCGCCGTTACCGGTTTCGAACTGGCAAGTTCATCATCAGACGGCTGTTAACATGATTTTCAATATACACTTCACATTATCGTCCGTTTTCGATTTTTATTATTCCATTGTGGCGAAGTATTTTTGGTGTGTTGTTGCCCTACGGTAGAAAACAGTGTTAGAAGCGCCCTATGTGAAAATAACTAACCTCCAAACGATGAAATACAGCGTAAATAAATATGTTTGGTTAAGTGGTTACTGTACTTACGTCGAAAATTCCGCACGATTTTGTTGCGAAGTTGCAGGATTGCATTTTTCGAATTGGACCCTAGACGACTGAAAAACCGTAGCTTAGTCAGATGAGTCCCGATTTCAGTTGCTAATAGCTGTTGGTACGGTGCGAGTGTGGCGCAGACACCACAAAGCCACGAACCCAAGTTGTAAACAAGGCACTGTGCAAACTGGTGGTGGCTCCATAATGGTGTGGGCTGTATTTACATGGAGTACATTGGGTCTTCTGGTCCAACTGAACTGATCACTGACAGGAAATGATTACGTTCGGCTACATGGACTTCATCACAATGCGCCATGCCACAGAGCCATGGTTGTTCGCGGTTGGTATGAAGAACATTCTGGACAATTCGAGCGAATGATTTGGCCACCCATATCACACGACATGTATCCCAAGGAATATTTTTGGGACGTAACCGAAATATCAGTTCGTGCACGAAATCCTGCACCGGCAACACATTTGCAGCTATGGACAACTATAGAGGCAGCATAGCTCAATATTTCTGGAGATGGTCCCCACGCCTTTAGTCCATACCACGTCGAGATACTGCACTACGCCGGGAAAAAGGAGTTCCGACACAGTGTTACTGGTATCCTATAAGTTCTGTCACCTCAGCGTATGTTCTATATACAGAATGGTTACAAAAAGTCTGAAACGATTCTAAGAATGTTGCAGCGTAGGTTGTGCTCGACAATAGTCGTTAACGAAAAAAATCTGATAAGTTGCGCCGCTTCCGAATTAATCAGCACTGAAGGTAGCCTACCGGGCCGTTGCGCGCACAAATTCAAGCGGCCCGCCAGATACAATTACTGTTCGTTTTCTCCGCGTGCAGATGATAGCGCACGAGACTGCTGATCTTTTGGCTCTGGTTAGATCCTTATTATCGTCCCACGTCCCATTTTTGTATCGCCCTCTTGTTCGATTGTAGGAAACCAAACGAAGAACAAATTTATTGTCACCGTCTCTGTAGGGCTGCTTGAATTTTTGGTGTGCAACGCCCTGATTGGTTAATTTCAGTGCTAATTGACTCGAAAACGGCGCAACGTATCGATTTCTTTACTTAATAATTGTTTCTCAGCACAACTTACAGAGCAACACCCTTACAAGTTTTTAGACTATTTTTGACCACCCTGTATAAGGAAAAATAGCTCAGCGGGTTTCGAAGTCAGAGATCGCATTTGAATGTTGGTCGATTGTTGAGAGATCGTGTTGTGCCTCGTGTAATACGGCGAAATGTGTACCAGCAGGTGTAGGAATTCGACAACGTCAGGTTCATGGTCTACTGAAACTGCACTTTATCGTTCCACAAAATTACTGCTCTCGTTGTTTGTGAACCAGTGACACACTTGAATATGAGAGCGACGGGTTCAGGAGGGCCATGCTTAGTGCAAGTCAGGACCTCAGAGACTAGCGCCAAAAGGGATAGATATGTTAGCTCGGCCGTGCAGCATCGTACAACGACGTCACGTACCTTCAGTCAGCAAATGATCTAGTCTGAAGCAAGACAGGCACCCACACTGAGATGAATCCCGTGGGGCATATCCGTATGTGGAGGCTCCGAAGGAAACGAACAGTTCTGGACTGCATTTGTCTTCATCATACCGGCCCAACACCTGGCATGGTGGGGTGTCAGGGGGTACGTAACACAATCACATCTGCTTCACACAGCCGGTAATTTGGACAGCAAGCGTTACTTTTCGGACGTGTTAATGCCTGTGACTGAGCTCTATCTTCGATATTGTGTTTCAGCACGGTAAGTCAAAGTCCGCTTGTTCCCCATGCAGTCCTGAACTTCCTCGGTACAGACGATATTCGGCTGTTTCCGTGGCTCCAGATCAGTCACCCATTAAAAACATCTGGTCGTGTGTTGGCGAGAAAATGGTTCACCTCCACTCGCCAGCTACTACGACTGGTTAACTCTGGAACGTACTTGAACCAAAAACGAATGACGTTCTCATATCTGTCATCCAAGCTTAGTTAGACATGCTCAGTCACTGGAATTTTTGATGCCTGAGGTAGCACTTTCGTGCACTGAACCTGGAACGCAATACACTCCAAACCAGCTACAAATTTAATCATATATTCTTTCTACTACACTTTATAGGCACAGTAAGAAAAATTTCGTTATTTTCTATCTTTCTTGATGTTGCAACTGTAATGGCCAGCACTGTATTCACATGAAATGGTTTAGCTATCATTGATTCTAAATTTTTTCTCGTTGTACTGTGTGCGCATATTCTTGAAATCGAGCTTACAACATGGCATGTACTCTTGTGATACAAAACAACAAGAACATTGGCGTCTGAAAGTTGCTTGTTCAACTGGACTTTTTGCTTCCTGAAATCACGACTTTATCTTTGCAATGTTTCGCAAGTTCATACAATCGTCAGCTTCGATTAGTCTAGCCAAGCTCTTTGAGCTGTCTCTTTTTGTCTTACTGGAGCGTATTTACATCTTTGGAGTAACACTATGGCCCTCAGCCAACAGGAAACGTTTGCAGGTGTCTAGTCACGAGGCCTCATAGTTCGAATGGGAGATGGCCATTCTGTCCGTTTCTGGTTCTGTTCTCGTCTGGTTGGTTTTTGGTCTGCTGCAGTAGTAGTCTTGCAGTGATGATTATTCTGGTTGAGTCTTTACAGATACTTTCCATGGTGACTAATAGGTAATGTGTAGCTTATTTCAGTCGTGTGTTCTAAATATTCGCAAATTTTGTTCCGATCATTCCGCGTACAGAAACTGGAGTGCATTATAAAGTACAATGGTATCCTCGTGCATGGCAACACAGAGGCTCACAGACTGCTCCCTTTTAGCAAAATGGAGGTTGAGCTATAGCATGGAGTAATATCTTTCCAGTCCGTTGCGTTATAGGCTCAAACTTACCAAATATTAAATACCGCGTCTCTGTATCACTTAAATTGCTGTTGAAGAAAGATTGATCACTGGGCGCTGTGCTGGCTGCTGGCGACGTCTCAAGACTGTGTACTGCGTTTTTATACAATTGTGACATATTTTGAAATATGTGGATAAAAAAGTCAAGATCGTTAAAACACTTTTATTTTTATAGCTACTTTCAGCTCATTGACGAACAATCGTCTGATCAATAAAACTTTTACTACCTGATTCCGTGTACACCAGTCACCAGGATTTACACGTCGTCATAATCTGATCAGCGAAATTGCTCTTACTGTCATATACAGACAAAAGTAGGTCGACATTGTTACATACAGTCAAATGTCAAATAAAAAAGTGAGATTTTGTGTAGAACATAAAAAATAACAAATAATGTCATCATTTCATTGCTTTAATGAAACAGTTGTCTAACTATTCTTCTCGAGAATCCAGTGATTAAAAATAGGAGGGAACTGCCTCATTGCACAGCTTTTGGCTACAATTGGAAGTATACACACTATGTAACTTTTGGACTAGATTTTGATTAGTGCTCACTGAGACCTTAATGTTGGGTGTTAGAATACCCCGATATGCACAGTCATTACCGTTGTATTTATATTAGATAATAGTGTTTGTATGTGACTACTTCGTTATTCGTGGGCATATCGCATTTCCTATTGTACACAAGCACATAAACATTCATATGGTAGGGCACGGCTTAACAGATCAAGACCTTAATTAATTACTTATGGTAGTAGCTCATTCTTATAATACAGCACACTATTACATAGGTTAAAAAAATAATAACAATTCACGTTTGTAATGCTACCGAAACTAAATGATATTACGTGTAATTTTATTTTTATTAGTTCATATCGAAGTTTTACAATTATATGTGCATGTAACTAAGGAGTTATTTGGCGAACACAAGGTTCCGAATCAGGTGGAATCAACTCTAAACGGGGCAGATTGCGGGGGAAGTATCTTCTCGGTAAACCTTATCTTAACCTCCTGCACTCTCATATTTGGAGTGAGGAACTGCTGTAAGGTGTCAACGCCGGGCCGAGGCATGCGGTCGAAAGGGAAGCCCATGGAGCGCGTGTCTGGGTAGCGGCGGCCCCGCCACCCGCAGTACACCTCGGGCTGCCGGCAGCCGGAGGGCGGCGGCTGCTCCACCTGCCGACATACGCCCGCTATCAGCACACTGGAAAATGCGGCAGGCATGTGAAAGTAAAACAGACTGGAAGTGTACTGTGATGTACAAAGACATTGCCTTAAGAACTAAAGCAAACACCAAAGCAAAGCTTGCTCTGAAGATAATACACCATTAGGAGTAATTGATTGGAAGCCATCAAGTGAAACGGAAGTGATATCTGATGTTCCCCAAGCAAGTGTCGCAGACCCTATCTTGTTTCTAATCTGTATAAATGATTTGAGAGACAACGTGAAGATCCCTCTCGAATGGTGCTCTGGTAAACCGTCAAGTGGCTCTGAGCACTATGGGACTTAACATCTATGGTCATCAGTCCCCTAGAACTTAGAACTACTTAAACCTATCTAACCTAAGGACAGCACACAACACCCAGCCATCACGAAGCAGAGAAAATCCCTGACCCCGCCGGGAATCGAACCCGGGAACCCGGGCGTGGGAAGCAAGAACGCCACCGCACGACCACGAGATGCGGGCAAACCGTCAAGTCACCTGGTCAATACAAACTACAAAATGATTTAAACAAGATATCGGTATGATGCGGAATGTGATATTTGACCCCGGGCAATAAAAAGTTTCAGTGAATATCGAGTTCTTTCGAAAATCTTTACTCGTAAAGATCGCTTATTCGCGAATTAGATAACTAGTTCCGATCATCTCCAGATCTTAGTATAAAAAGTCGTTTCTAAGACTCCTTAACTCTGAATTGCAGAACAGCGATGCTCATAAATTAAGGATAATTGCCACACAACGTGGCACTACACAAAACTGGCGCTAACAGCACAGGCACATAGGGAACACACACGACACAGATCTGTAAGTCCAGGGTATTGGTGATAAGTTGAGAAAACCGTCCCGAAACACATACGCTACAAAACGCCACTGTTTTCTGCGCATTGACATCAATATGGGATATGATCACCAAACACATGTACAAAGGCCGCACAACGGGTTTGCATATTCTGGATCAGGTAGTCGAGCAGCTGCTCGGGTATAGCCTCCCATTCTTGCGCCAGTGCCTGTCGCAGCTCCTAAAGTGTCCTAGGAGTGTGACACGTGCAGTGATACGCCGCCCGAGAGCATCCCAGACGTGTTCGACGGGGTTTAGATCTCAATAACAGGCCACTCCATTCGCTTGATATCTTCTGTTTCAAGGTACTCCTCTACATGGCAGCTCGGTAGGGCTGTGCGTTATCATCCATCAGGAGGAAGTTGGGACCCACTGCACCTCTGAAAAGGCGGACATACTGGTGCAAAATGACGTCCCGATACACCTGACCTGTTACGGTTCCTCTGTCAAAGACATGCGGGGTGTACATGCACCAATCATAATCCCACCCCACACCATTAAGCCACGACCTCCATACAGGTTCCTTTTAAGGACTTAAGGGGTTGGTATTTGGTTCCTGGTTCAGATGAAAACCTGGCGAGAATCACTGTTCAGACTATAACTGCACTCGTCAGTGAATTTAACCTGGGACCACTGTTCCAGTGACCATGTACTGTGTTCTTGACACCAGGCTTTACGGGGTCTCCTGCGACCAGGGGTCAGTGGAATGCACCTTGCAGGTCTCCGGGCGAATAAGCCATGTCTGTTCAGTCGTCTGTAGACTGTGTGTCTGGAGACAACAGTCCTCTTGGCTCCGGTAAGGTCCCAAGCAAGGCTGCCTGCAGTATTCCGTGGCCGTCTGCGGGCACTGATTGTGATATATCGGTCTTCTTGTGCTGTTGTACACTGTGGAAGTCCCATACTGTAGCGCCTGGACACGTTTCCTGTCTGCTGGAATCGTTGCCATAATCTTGAGATCACACTTTGTGGCACACGGAGGGCGTGTGCTACGACCTGCTGTGTTTGACCAACCTCCAGTCGCCCTAGTATTCTACTCCGCATAACGTCATCAGTATGTGTTCTTTGAGCCATTTTCAACACACAGTCACCATTAGCACGTCTGAAAACGTCTGCACACTTACTCGCTGCACCGAACTCTGACACGCACCAACACATCTCTGCGTATGTGGACTGCTGCCAGCGCCATCGTGCGACGACCGCAGGTCAAATGCACCGCGTGGTCATGCCCGAGGTGATTTAAACTCGCAAACCGCCCACCAGAGCGTTGTTTCACCATGTATCAGCATTATCCTTAATTTATGAGCATGAGTGTAGATTAATATACACTGGAGAGAGATTTTGGTCACATGACGAAATGGCAGATAGCTTTCACAGAATGCTATTAAATTCCCGGTTGGATTACCAGAGGTAGTCATACATAGTTTTATCGAGTACCTCGACGAAATAATGTTATGCAATAAGTTTTTTGTTTAGTTGCAGTCAGCAATCGTGGCACACATTTAGATCACTGCTTATCAGTAGCGCAGCTCGCAGCTAGAGGATCAAGAACAAAATGCAGCAGACCATTGAAGGACATTTGAAGGAGAGCAACGCTGCTACATTCCGTGTTGAGTTACTGGAAGTATACGGCAACAGTTCACCATAATATGACTGTGGTTAGGTGGCGCAGGCGCTTCCGGTGTGGGTAAATAAGTCTGATTGACGAACTGGCAGTCCATCTCTGTAAAGAATCGTTAACGGATGGATAACTGGAGCCCCTGGTACTCGAACATCGGCATATCACAATCGAGGTGATTGTGGAAAAAGAGAAAATCAGTCAGGGTCAGTTTTCAAAGTTCTGCACGGCGTTTTGAACGTGACTAAGGTCGTCGTCCGTCACCTACCGTGACTGGTCGCTCCCATTCAAAAAGGCCTGCAAATGTGGGCTGTAGCGGAAATGCTGCAGCTGTTTCACTTACATTTACGTGACTTTAGCCAACTAGCTGCCATGAACGAACGTTGGGCTTATCACTCTGAAACCGAGACAGTGCAGCAAATAAAGCAGTGGAAACAAGCAGACTCATCACTGACAATAAAACACGAAAATGTGAATATCATCGATCAAGATGATGCCGAGCGTTTTTTGGGGCTGCATGGGTGTAGTGCAAACAGAGGCAGACCGTCACAGGAATATGTTACCGAGGCTACGGGAAGCTGTCCAAGGTGGTGTTATTGCTTCAGAACGCCCCAGCTCTTTCCGCGCTACACCCAGTCACATACATTGCTTCATTCAGCTATGAGATTTTGGCTCACTCCCTCGTATTCTCCTGACATGGCACCCACTGACTTCTTCTTTCATCGGATGAGGAAACAATTGCGTGGCAGATTTTCCAGATTAACGACGAGGTGATTTTCATGTTGTTAAGTTTCCTGAAAAGCCAAAATGCAGACCTATACAACCAAGGTCTCCGCCAAATCATTTATTGTCGCAAAACATGTATCGCATTAGAGGTTATATATGTAGAGAAGAATGAACTCCATCATGAAGTTTCATGGTAAGAGCTTGACTTTTTTTAGGTAATAATTAAAACTTTATGGGTATCCCTCGTAGTTTTATCACGAACATTCTGTATATATTGTTCTTAAACATCATGACATATAACATTTGCTGTTGGATAAAACATTTCTCCAGGCTTTTCCATTCATTATAGTCTTCAGAAATACGCAAGGATTTTGATGTACGCGTTTTCAGTTGGCGTCTGCCACCCTCCATTAAGTCGACGACTCTCTCATTAAATCCATAAAAAAATTCTTCCTCCTTCCCTTTACTGTCCATTCGCCTCCATCTTCATTTCATTACGATCATAATTACGTGTTCGAAGCCATTCTGTTCCCTGATATTACGTCTCCTTTCCTGCCTGTCCCATTAATTCTCAACATACGTCCCTCAATTATCTCAGAGTGATTACCAACATACGTCCCTCAATTATCTTAGAGAAATCACTCAAATTTTCTTCATTAAAATTCCATGTCCCACTTTACATAAGTCAACATCTTTAGTACACAGTAATTGTAAACTTAATGTTTTCGATGCATTGGAGGTTTCGTTTCAAAACTCTCTATTTAGATGATGAAAAGCACTCCAGTCGAACTTCTATTCCTCTTTTTATTTCTTACGCCGACCATCCAGTGGTTGTCCTCAGCTGATCTATACGCAAACTTCGCTCTACCGATTCTGTGACTTCACTGTTGATTATATGTTAATTTGAACTTACTGCAGCTGACTTATACGGCCATTTCAAAAAAATACTGTTTGAAGCTCTTCCTTTCGTGACTGGAGCTTGTTTTTCAAGAGGTAAACAGTGCAATGCATTAGAAATGATTTAGATACCTTCCATTAACATCTATTCACTAATAATAAAAAAACGAATACTTGTTATGTTTATTCAATCCTTATACCTTTCAGCATTAAGCCATTTTCAAAGGATACGAAGTATCGCATCAAAAGTAAATATCAACTAGCTTAAGTAGAGGATAAAAGAAACATAGTAAATACTTATAGTAAAGATGAGACTTTTATTATAAGTGCAGGATATGACCACCACGTCTTACAAAGCTTTTAAGCATTATATATCTTCCATGTACAAAGTATTTCTTCTTCATCTTATTCTTAACACTTACTACAAGATTGCTAATAAGCATGCCGAGATGAAATCTCTTTGCCTTATTCCTGTTTCAATCATCGATTTTTTGTTGTACTGAAGTAGTCAAATGGAATTCGACATTTTCTTCAGTATACTATAATAAGTTCAATCAGTGCCTTCACTCTCAAGATACGTTAATGCTTAGCCGTAAGCTAGCCCAGATTCGATCATATCCACACAGAGTGATAACTCACACTCATTGCAGCAATCTATAATTTCATCCACGACTTGCAAGGCGTCCACTGTGCTGTACCCACTGCTTAAGCTATCATGTTCCTTACCTCCCTAAAAATCTAAGGTTTTCTTCCATGCAGATGGCGGTAATTTTAGTGTGCTCTTGTACGTACGTTGTGGAGAGATGTATTGACTTCATTGTAAAGAACAATGAATTGTTCCAGTTTTCAGAAAATGTCTTCCTCCTGGAATTATTTTTGTTTCTGATTCATCCCTTGAACTTTGAAACATTCACATAAATTTAATTCTTGTACGAGTGCAAAGCTCACTTCTTGCCATAATTCATCGTGCCACTTTAGACTGCTTACTGAGATGCGCCACTAGATTGAGAGGCAGCACGTAATTCCAAGAGTGCAACTTCCACCAGGGCTTTGCCGTCACGAAATCTGCCGCTACCTGTCGCTGTTTACAGCGCACACTACGCCCAAGTGCCTTCTTTCAGTTATTCTGTTAGAGTCTTCTAATAACAGTGCAACTGGCACGTCTAACCCTGACATAGCAGCCTCAGTAGCCGAGATCGCTAACGTATGATTGTGCAGTTGCTTTTGGCTTGGACATTACTGATTCGAATCCTGCTTCTAGATAAATTTTCACTGCCAGCAGTGAGAGGAGACATGGTGGCCCGTAGTTCCTCATCATCAGACTTTATCCCAAGTTCTGAATTAAATTCCAAAGGACATCGAAGTCTCTCATGGAGTCAGAACATGCAGCAACTGTTGATGGTAGTGATTCGTCCATGGGAGGGAGACGTTAAGTTCGCCGACCCGTTTCCTACTGTTATTCAAGAGTAGCAATCTCTCTGTTCTTTACATCCAAATCAAGGCACAATAACTGCACTGTGCAAACATTCAGCGTTGTCATCCACACAACATTCACGTCTGACACTTCATTGCGCATAGGTGCAGGGAAATGGCAAACCACCACAAGAAGGGCCAGTGAGGGTTTCTTGAATTTTCTTCAACGCTCATTTCCTTAGACAGGAAATGATCTTAACTGACCACAAACTTGATCGCTACTGACATAAACTCAAATGCTCTGAATTTCAGTGTAAGCATGATTGTACAGTAGCAGTTCTATGAAGCAAAGTAATTAATGTAATTAACAACTGAAGTATTCACCCCTAGTTCCCCAGTCACCGTTGCAGTCTTAATCATAACGTAAGGAATGGTATGTAAGCGTATTTGACAAATACAGCAATGTACAAGGAAAATAAATTACTAATTATTGATTTAAACTGAATCTGCTGTAGAAGTAATCCTGAAGTTCGGCGATAAGCAACGTTAGCCCAAGGTTGTCAGGAAAGTTACTTCCATTAGGAGGCAAACTGTAAGGAGACTTGAATTGTAACAAGCTATTTCTGTTCACTTGTAGCTAAACGAAGAGCAAAATGGTCGTTACCTGTGATGCCGACTGACGAGGAAAAAAAAAAAAAACAATGAAACGGGGTGATGTTGTATTTGCAGTGGAAATTATCACATTCCGTCAATAACAAAGTCGTTTCAACACAATCAAAGAAGGACAATCCTGCAAAGTCTTCATTGTAACTGAGAACGAAAGCGCTTAAAAGCCTAATGCTGAAAGGTAACGTCAGAGTAGTCGCAAGGGTTAAGGACTGAACCACTCCCTTTAGTATTATAACATCAATAATATATGCATTTCACAGAAAGAACAATGAACCTCTCTTGTAATAGATGTTACAAACAAATGGAATGATGAAATTTTTCGTAACACGTTTGTTGTTATAGATTTACATGGAAGAAACAAAATTAACTACTTTTGACGATTGACGAAAGGCTGTAATACTTGGTAGACACTGTTTAAAGTATTATTCTCAAATAGAAATAATGAAAAATATTTGGAACACAAATCAAGAAAACATGACTCGAACAAGGCCAAACTGCAATAATGAAGAACTCAACTTTGCCAGATTCTCAATATACGGACAGCCAATACACTTCGAAATTTCAAAATAGGAGATAAGAAATTACTCTCTTCTTATCAGCATTACGCATAATCTTGTTTACGCAAGGGTATTCATTATATCAAACTACATACTTAAGTGCGTTCAATTGCACGTCGGATTCTGGACGACAAGGGAACATTTTATGCGTGGAGTTCATTCGTTAATCAGTAGGCAAAGATCGATCATATGACAGTGATAACGCTTAAAATAAATCTTATTTTGATTACCAGTTGGAGTTCAGTTTGACAGATAATATTATTAATTACATACGTGATCTTTAGCGTAGTCAGACACCATTACGAATAGTTCGGCTACAAGTCCCTCGGGCTTTCCCTTCGGAACAAGCATGTGATGTGGCCATCCACATCCACAGTAGACGAAACCATCTGAATTCGTGGGATCGGAGCTGTTCAAATTAATAAAAGTGCGCTCAATAGGCACTGTCACAGTTGATTGTACAGACGGCCGCTCAAATCTATTGGTACCAGGAAGCACTGTAAAATAGACGTGCTGTAAGTACAAGCAGTGGAACTATGTAAACTTTGCGTTTGACTTCACCATTCAAGACACAAATTACATTTGCATTATTGTACATGGCTTTACATTAATATGTGTTACATAGATCATGAATACGACATTTCGTAATGATGTGGAACCTGTCAGTTTAACATAAGTTTTCATTACAGAAATATAAATATATATATATATATATATATATATATATACATATATATATATATTCTTTTTTTACACTTATTACTTCATACCTAAAAATCATCTATTGAGTAGAAGGAGCTGTCATTCAGAAATTCTTTTAATTTGTTTTTAAATGTTGATTGGTTATCTGTCAGACTTTTAATACTATCTGGAACATGACTAACGACTTTTGTGGCAGCATAATTCACCCCTTTCTGTGCCAAAGTCAGATTCAACACAGAACAGTAAAGATCATCCTTTCTTCTAGCTATTATTTTTCAACTGGGATGGATTATTAATGACAAATTTTATAAGTGAATATATGAATTGCAAAGGTACTGCGAATATCCCGTGTTCCTTTAATAAATATCTACAGGGCTATTTTGGGTGGGCTCCAGCTATTATTCTGATTACACGCTCTTCTGCACTGAATATTTTTTCTCTTAATGATGAATTACCCTAAAATATGATGCCATGTGAAAGCATAGAATGAAAATAGGCATAGCACGCTAATTCACTGACAAGTCTATCATCGAAATTTGCAATAACCATAATAGCATAAGTAGCTGAACCTAACTGTTTCAGCAGATTATCGATGTGTTTCTCCCAATTCAATTTCTCATCGCTGTACACACCCTGAAATTTTGAATATTCTACCATAGCAACAGACTTCTGTTCAAAGTCTATATTTATCAATGGCATTATGCAATTTACTGTACAGAATTGTATATACTGTTTTCTTAATATTTAGTGAGAGTCTATTTGCAGTGAATTGCTTAATAACTTTATGAAAGCCATTATTTACAATTCCTCAGCTAATTTTTCTTTGTTGGGTGTGATTACTATACTTGTATCATCAGAAAAAAGAACTAGCTTTGCATCGTCATGAATGTAGAGTGGCAAATCATTAATACATATTAAGAACAATAAGAACCCAAGTCCTAATCCTGTGGGACACCACTCTTGATACATCCCCAGTTAGAGCACTCTGCTGATTTTTGCAGACTATCTGTACTGTTAATTTCAACTTTCTGCAGTCTTACAATTAAATATGAATTAAATCATTTGTGCTCTGTCCCACTCATACCACAATACTTAACTTATCTAGAAGAATTTCAGTGCTCTGTTGGAAATGCCATCAATTTCATGGGAGTTTTTACTTTTGAATGAATTTATTATTTTCCTAATTTTAGTAGGCGAGATGGGCTCAATTAGAGTTTCATCAAATTGCGTATGTATTGACTCTTCCATATGCGGCCTTGCATTTTCTTATGAATAGCTAGATCCTATTTTTTTTACAACACTTAAAATTGATTATTAAAAATTTCTGACTTTTTGTTGCCAAACTTTTCATTGGATTTGAGAGAAATACAGTCTTCCTGTACTCTCAGTTGCTCTGTTTGCCTTTTAACAATATTCCAAATTGTTTTAATTTTATCATCAGTGGTGCTAAGTTCAGACATAATGCACATACCTCTGGAATTTTTAATAAGTTCCCTTACTACAGTGCAGTAGTTTTTATAATGTTTCATTTTTCTGGATAATTACTCCTTCTAGTGATAAGATACATTTCACTTTTCTGTTTTCAAGATATTTTTTTCCTTTTGGTAAGCCATGGCTTTTTATATAGTTTTTTACAATTATGTTTCACTGTTTCCTTAAGGAAATTGTTTTTAAATACACTCACAAAGGTATCATGAAATAGGTTCGCTGTACACCTCGTCCCAGTCCAACTGTTGCAAGCTTTCCCCAAAATTTGCAATTGTTAAATCGTTAGTTGAACTCACCATTTTGGACGACTGTTTTATTTTATTGTATGGACCTATGTCACATACTGTAAATATCTGTGCATCTCGATCAGACAGACCATACGTAACAGCAAAAGTTTTTATTTCATTAAATTAATCTAGGTCTACAAAAACATTATCTATCAGTATGCTGCTTTCCTCTACCACCCGAGTGGGAAATCAATTACTGACGTAAAACTGAAATAACCAAGTCAGTGTCAAGCTTTCTATAACACTCTTTCAATCTACATTGAAATCCCCACAAACAATAATTTTCTTCCCTCTGGCTGACAAATAGCACAACAAAGAATCCAAGTTTTTTCAAAAAAAATAGCTGAAAATTTCAGTATGGCAACCTATACACAGCTATAGTTATAAAAATATCATTATTTAGTTTAAGCTCAGACTCACATGCTTCTATACGTTGCTCGTCACAAAATATTTTAGTTTCTAAATTTTTCACACTATGATAAATCATAATGTATATTGCAGTTCCTCCTCTCTCTACAGTGTCTCTACTCATATGTGGTGAAAGCTTGTATGCATCCACATTTACCTTTTCCGTATTTGTGACTTTATGATGTTCAGACAGGCATAGTACATGTATTCCACCCTCAGATTCTCAATATTCTAAACAAACAACAAGCTGATCTACTTCGTTTTTTAATCCCCTGATATTCTGATGCAATATACTAACACTATTTTTCACTGTGTTTTTGTGAGAATCTTGTGACATACTAACATTATTTTTCACTGTACTTTTATGTGGATCTTGTGATATTTTAACTTCCTTAGTACCTGCCTGTCTGAGCTTCGCATTTAGCTTAAATGCATCGTGTTAATCATTGGACTGTGATCATAGCCTAAAAAAGAGGTACTCCCATGAGTTTCTGTGACTCCTCTTAAAGATTTTGCTATCATCCCAGCCAATTAACTCTTCCCTTTCCTACTGAGATGCAGGCTATGCCTTGTGAAGTCCCATCTACCAATAGCATCAACAGGAACCAAACCTATGCCTGACAAAATACGGTAGCTACCCGAAGCGGGTGATCTGGCTCCATATTCACTCTTCTGATGGAGCTGTTCAATTGGGGCCGATCATACCGCGTGAAAGCATGAATCAAGCCAACATTTGTATGGTTCGTTACAGTTGCTATAGTGTTCTTTTACTTGCTATTGGTAATATCAGAGCACATGAGAAACTGAATGTTTCGAAATACATACGTAATGACTGAACTCTGAAGAATTGTTGCTTAACAAAAAGTTTTGTAAGAAAGTATAAGCTATTTTGAGGTTCAGTATCAGTTTAAAAGTTGTTAGTGAGCACATCTCAATTACTAACCGCAGTCCATTCACTAATACAATATGTAGGAAACAAGATTAATCTGTTTCCTACATATGGGAAGAGATGAACGTTACTTACGGTCAACACTGAAACGATCCATTTCAATGAATTGAAGTTTTTGCTCTCGGAACAACATAGGCAGACCTCCTTCATCATACTTAGGTGCCAAAAATATTCTCACGGTGCCTCTTACCGGAGGTCCTGCATTTTCCACCTGTATTTTAAGAAAAAAGTGAGCATATTTAGAACGGTAAAATAACGAAAAAGAATAAAGACAAAAAACATTTGTCGTAATTGATACAAGAGCATATGAGAAAACTAAACGATCCAAATAACAGTTGCGCTGGCTGAGATCTTGTAAAGTTCTTCACTCGGCTTCTACATATGTTGGCTCTATCAATTCCGTTATTCTGTAAGATAATACGAGCCTGCTCTAAAATGGATCCCACGTTAAAACTGCAAGCATTTCGGTACAGTCCCAAGCGCAAGACACAGAATAGCATTTTGTACAGCGTGGCGGGAGACGGCGAGTGAATTGCCGAGATCTGTTGCGTCTTCGCGACCAATACAAGAGACTGTAGGTCGTCCTTCGAAGTAGTTGCAGTAAACTCTCACTCAGAATCAACAAGAGCTGCTTCTCTTATACCAAAATACGCGTGAAATTAGTTTCCATAGAGTTTCATTAAAAAAATGAAAATAAATCACTACATTTACTGCCTTCTCTCCATTTTGGAAGTTTGTTACACTATTAGAATCAAAACCTCCCCACAACTTTAACAACATACAAGCAAAATTGGTGCGTTGGAGGGACTGAGAATGCGCATTTCGCAATCGAGAAGTCTCTTCACCCTCAACGGGTGTCTGTGTGACGTGCAATATCCAATAACGGAATAATCGGTGCAATATTCCTTGATGGCACGGTGACTACCGAACTGTACGTGAAGGGTTTGTAAGATGATTTTATTCCCATTGTCCAGAGTGGCCATGATCTTTACAAGATGTGGTTCATGCAAGACGGAACTCGACCCCATCGGAGCAGGAGAGAGTTTGATGTCCTGGAGGACCACAATCTGGCTCTGGGGTATCCAGAGGCCAGTGGCATGGGTCTCGATTGGCCGCCATGTTCTCTGGATCGGAACATATGGGACTCCTTTTTGAGAGGCTATATTAAAGATAAGGCGCACAACAATAACCCCAAAATCATTGCTGCGCTGAAAACAGCCATTCTGGAGGTCATCGACAGCATCGATGTTCCGTCACTTCAGCGGGTCATGCAGAATTTTGCTATTCGTCTGCACCACATCATCGCCAATAATGGCAGGCATACCGAATATCTGTAGTGGCAATTACATCTTGAATAAAGTGTGTGCACGCCGTAGTTTGTGACTAATTTACGTTTTTTTATATAGATCAGTAATTGTCACCCTGTAAATCGGGGTAGACGTCTTTAATTATGCAAAGTCATTTGACAGTATAAACGCATTAGATGTAATACAGTGTTCGTCCGGAAACGGGCACCCTTGCTGCAAGACGCTTGCAATAGAGGCACACTGGCCTGGAGTAGGGTGAAGTTACAAAGACATTTCATTGCTTAAAACTCACCAAATCGGTGGTATCACAAGCAGAGTACATTTACCAACATCCAAAACAAGATCAAAGTCTCTTCAATGTGGTACACATGATTTTTAAAAACTCTGTTGCATTTATGTCAGAAGGAACAATGTTCTAACTGTTAAAGTAACGGAGCTACAAATAAAATACAGTCACAGCAAATTTCAGCATTACCTACGACCCTTACCAGGTACGACTTGTAGAGGGAACAGAGAAGTTCCAAAGAAGAGTAACACGCTCCGTCACGAGTTCGTTCAATACGTGCGAAAGCGGCACGGAGATGATTATGTTATTCGAGTGGTATGCGCTAAAAGAGAGGCGTTGTGTATCTCGGTGTGGTTTACTATTGAAATTCCGAGACCATTCTTCCGTAGAAGAGTGAAGCAACATATTGCTTCTTCCTACTTATATACACTTCCTGACAACAAATGTGATGCACCCAGAAGTCGGATGTCAGTGTAACTTAGTACATGCACACACCCTCAGTGGGTATGTAAATGACTAGAGTTGCAATTCTCTGAGACAGGCAGAACGACCGCGAGAGTACATTAGTGTTGTTCGTGTCTAGTGTTGTTACCAGGCCTAGTAGGGTGTATAAACTGACGAGAGTCAGATGTTGAGTGATCAGTGTGAAGGACACGGAGGTACCACGGTCCCCTGGTAGGTAGCGTGTTACCATCACCTGACAACATTTGACAGTGGCCTTATTATGGGTCACTCTTTAGCCGGCTTGTCTAATCGTGCAACATATTAATTTTTTAGGTGTTCCCAAACAACAGTGGCCCGATGTTGGACTGCGTGGGAACGTGAGGGCAAGCATACTATTCGCAAAAGTTGCGTCGACTACATCTTGTGCACCAAGCACATCGTAACCCCTTCATAACTGCGCCTGTCACCCGGGAACAGGTAATGGATTCCCTGCAACATTCTGTTTCATCTGGCAGCGTTGGTTGGAGACTAGCCGCAATACATAAATATCGTGGTGCCATTTTTCAACAGCACAATCCCGTCCACACAAGACGTGTGTATCTACAAATTCCTTGTGCGATGTTAATGTTCTCCCGTGGGCAGTAATATCCCAAGTCTGTCCCCTATGTAATATACACCACGTGATCAAAAGTATCTGGGCACCCCCGAAAACATACATTTTTCGTATTAGGTGCTTTGTGCTGCAGCCTGCTGCCAGGTACTCCATATCAGCGACCTCAGTAGTCATCGTGAGAGCAGAATGAGGCGCTCCGCGGAACTCACGCACTTGGAACGTGGTCAGCTGATTGGATGTCACTTGTGTCATACGTCAGTAAGCGAGATTTCCACATTCCTAAACATCCCTAGGTCCGATGATAATTAAATGGAAACGAGAAGGGACACATACAGCACGAAAGCGTAGAGGCCGACCTCGTCTGTTGACTGCCAGCCGAGTTGAAGAGGGTCGTAACGTGTAATACGCAGACTTCTATCCAGACCACCACATAGGAATTCCAAACTGCATCAGGATCCACTGCTAGTACTCTGACACTTAGGCTGAAGGTGAGAAAAATTGAGCCCGCCGCTGTGGCCGAGTGGTTCTAGGCGCTTCAGACCGAACCGCGCTGCTCCTACGGTCGCAGGTTCGAATCCTGCCTCGGGCATGGCTGTGTGTGATGTCCTTAGGTTAGTTAGGTTTAAGTAGTTCTGAGTCTAGGGGACTGATGATCTAAGATGTTAAGTCCTACAGTGCTTAGAGCCATTTGATCATTTGAGAAAACTTGGATTTCATGGTCGAGCGGCTGCTCATAAGCCACACATCACGGCGGTAAATGCCAAACGACGCCTAGCTTGGTGTAAGGAGCGTAAACATTGGACGATTGAACTGTGGAAAAACTTTGTATGGAGAGACGAATCACGGTAAACAACGTTGCTATCCGATGGCAGGGCTTGGGTACGGCGAATGCCCTGTGAACGTCATCTGCCAGCGTGTATAGTGCCAACAGTAAACTTGGGAGGCGGTAGTGTTATGGTGTGGTCGTGTTTTTCATGGAGGGGAGTTGCACCCCTTGTTGTTTTGCGTGGCACTATCACAGCGCAGGCCTACATTCATGTTTTAACCGCCTTCTTGATTCCCACTGTTGAAGAGCAATTCTTCATCTTTAAACACGAGCGAGCACTTGTTCATAATGCACAGCCTATGGAGGAGTAGTTACACGACAATAACATCCCTGTAATGGACTGGCCTGCACAGATTCAAATGGCTCTAAGCACTATGGGACTGAATATCTGAGGTCATCAGTCCCCTAGACTTACAACTACTTAAACCTAACTAACCTAAGGACATCACACACAACCATGCCCGAGGCAAGATTCGAACCTGCGACCGTAGCAGCAGCGCGGTTCCGGACTGAAGCGCCTAGAGCCACTCGGCCACCGCGGCCGGCGCCTGCACAGAGTCCTGACCTGAATCCTATAGAACACCTTTGGGATGTTTTGGAACGCCGACTTCGTGCCAGGCCTCACCGACTGACATCGATACCTCTCCTCATTGCAGCACTCCGTGAAGAATGGGCTGCCATTCCCCAAGAAATCTTCCAACACCTGATTTAACGTATGTCTGCGAGAGTGGAAGCTTTCATCAAGGCTAAGGGTGGACCAACACCGTATTGAATTCCAGTATTACCGATGGAGGGCGCCACGAACCTGTAAGTCGTTTTCAGCCAGGTTGTCGGATACTTTTGCTCTGATGACCTCAGAAGTTAAGTCCCATAGTGCTCAGAGCCATTAGAACCAGTGTCAGTATCCACGGCATAAATGAGCAGTTACAGAAGTTGTGTGCCAGCTTGCCACAGGAGAGAACACAGCAGCTTCATGTCATCTTTCCCAACCAAATCAGAGCACGCATCCAGGACTGAAGGGGTGCTACTTCATAGTGATTAGAGGGCTCATATTGCCAAATTCTTTATAAATTTGATTCGATTTTGTAATCGCCGAAATAACATACGTACCCTCACAATTTTTATTTCGGTTCCTCTTCCCCTTCTAGACGCTTCACTTTTTTCTCAGGCAATATGTATCGTGAACGGACTGCGAAAGTAACACTGGGAAGATTCGACGTCATACGAAGCTTACCAATAGTTGGTCTTCCCGCGCACCATCCGTCACTAGATTTGGCCTGTGTGGAAGTGATAGTAGTCCTCGAAGCATGGTGCCCGTAGTACAAGGGCTATTTTTATTTTAAGGTCAGATCAGTAGCGAAATGGAAACCACACTGAAATTCAAAAATGTTTTATTTTCAGCTTTTAGCAACAGGTTCCAGCTATATGCCTACATAGTAATCACTTCGACTTAGCCGTTTGTCACTTTGTGGTACCAACTTTCCAATAACCTCGTGACACAAGGTAGCCGCCTGTGCTTTCCGGAAATTCTCTATTCTGGTCTGCAACTCGTTATTTGTGCCAAAATGCTGACCTCAGAGCCAGTGGTTCATGTGTGCAAAGAAATGAAAATCAGAGGGACCCAAGTTCCGGCTGTATGGTGGGTGATCACACTTTCCCATCGAAAATGCTGCAGGAGTGTCTATGTTGCAACTGCACCGTGAGGCCAAGCATTAACATGAAGAAGAAAACGCCTATTACAACATTCCTCTTCACTTATTATCAATTGTCTTCATAAACGATTCCCTTGGATCGCCTTATCCAATCGCCGAACAAGATCATCGGTTGACACTCGCTTCATTCCCAGAGCGCCTGCATCATGAGCGTCAATACGTCCTGCTTCAAGGTTCCTGGATCACTGTCGCTCTTTATCTTACACTCCATTACACATCATAAAGTGGTTTGTCAAGGTTTAGATGAAGATGTTAGTTAAGAAAAATCTCCATGTCTCTTTTACTTACCAACAGTGGGTATTTTTAATGTTACCACCAGTACACAAATGGAAGTACACACGGTTTTACAAAAGGGTAATCACGCTGACGGCAAGAAAACATTTTCAAGACTTTCTAGTCAAGTTATACGTTGAACTGCTGCATTAAACCTGGTGGCAGGAGAGCTCCGTCTCGAAGATAGCAGTTCTAATTCAGCTCTTCGTAAGTAAAACAAGCTTCTGGTATCAACAGAGAAAGACTGCTAATCATCGATATGATTCTACGAAAAAGGATGTGTTTAGAAACAACGATCTATTAACTCTATAAACTTAGTACACTACCAACCCCTCAGCCAGGATCGTTTGATACTTGCCAGGTGAGTGACCTGTAGGCCTACTAGAAGTGTTGAGAATAATACCGTTCATATGCATGCAAGATGACTGACATAAGAAAGTCTATGTATAGAGCAGTCTGAAATTCCAACATTAAGAAATTAGCAAAGAAAGATATGTTTATGCTTCAGTACTTCCTTCGACACTTCATATTTTAGTCATGACTCTTAATTGCAGATTTAATTAGAAGTCATGAAGAAGGAGAAAGGAGAAGTAAGAGAGAAATCATTAGGTCCCGTCTCAGAGTCGAGAATAATGAAAACATTAGTAATCGCATTTGGTCATGTGTAATGAGATTCACATTAGCTGCATGCGAACATTTCCTCATTACAGCTTTTATAAATTTGTGACTGCTAATGTGCAGTCTGAAGTACATTCGGGACCAATGAGCAATAAAATTCCAAGCAATAAGCCAACGTAGAAATACACAGAATAAACCGTTTCAGTCACTTGAAGAAACACAGCAATCAGCCAGTTTTCATCAATTTTATTTTACCAAGTCGTTTCTGAGAGTTTGTCCAACCTGAGTTGACATAACACAATCAATAAATTTTCCTTGAGACACTTGAGACTCATCTTTATCTACGATAATGATAGAAGCTTAAGAAATGAATAAAATTTATGACACGGCTGGGGCTTGAATCTATGTCTCCTTGCTTACTAGGCAGGCGTTTGCGCCATAACACCACTGCAGCGGTAAGAGTCACACACCTGCACGGATTATTCTAGTCCGATGTCCTCCCTAACTTCAATTCAGAACTTGAGTTTATTTTCCCTTCCTTAGATCGTCACTATTGCCGAGGCTCACCGGTACTGGAATAGCAACCCAGCGTTGGACGTACTGGGAAGATCCTGCCTGTACCTCAGGATTAGCTGATCTATAGGTCTAATATAATTCAATTTTCCTTGAGTGATTTAAGTCTCATCTATGATAATAACTTAAGGAAGGGTTCGAGTATTGGCGTGGAACAAATTTTAATTCATTTCGTAAGCTTCTATCATTATAACACAATCACTTATTTCGCCACTTTGTAGACTGAATTTTCCACACTGAAGCTGTACCATATGAAATAATAATTCCCTTAGCACCTCTGTCAATCGACTCGCATATTATTATTATTTTGCTAACATTATATTAGCAAAACCATGCGAGAATCGTGAGACCATCGTGACAAAATAAAATTAATAAATTGCTTGGGTTATGCGAGTCCGTAAGTTATTATCATAAATGAAACGGTGTAATCCGTAGCTGCTACAACCACTCCACGAGAGGCGTCATTACATTGCGTTCCAAAAACCCAACCAGATATAACTTGATCATCCCCTTCTTCTACTCGCGTTCACCGACTTTTTTCTATGTCTAAAATTGAATACGAATAGCACTGCAACGTTTAAAATGAGCTAGTCACATGATATAGCAGTTTTCGAAAGTTAAATTAGGATTTGTACTCTGCCTCCTTGCGGCTGCATCGTGCAGCGTAAAAGATACGCTGCGCGGGAAAGCCGCACGGTACAGGGCGCCTTGCCACGGTCCGTGTGGCTCCCCCTGTCGCAGGTTCGAGTCCTCCCTCGGGCATGGGTGTGTGTGTTGTCCTTAGCATAAGTTAGTTTAAGTTAGATTAAGTAGGCACCGATGACCTCACCAGTTCGGTCCCGTAGGAACTTACTACAAATTTTCCGAATAAAAGATACGGTTATCTTCCGAGAACTCGTATTACAAACATACCATTAACATAAACATGGCAAAAATATTAGTCAGATATAGAAAAACTCACCTGTATCAGATACGAAAAAGGAGAATGTTGCAGATGAGTAACACGAGCAAGCACTGGTCCACGGGGTGTGAAGTCAAGTCCTCTATACAGGTCAATATCACTCTTCTGCCTAAATGTGGCGAACTCATTCCTTGGCGCGTTTTCTGAAACTACTTCCACAGAAGTCACCGTGATTCCTGGAAAATCTAGCTGCAAGAACAATAATAACAAACTTAAAGCAATTTATTATTCTAGAAAGTATTAATGATTGTGTAAATCGTTATTATTTTCTAGCGTCAGTTTCTCCCTTATTGATTTGTTTTCCATTAATAATGAGTTCGACTTCATTACGCGCTTGTTATTGTAGCCAAATCACTTTTGATTTACTAGTTTTTGTCTTTCCAGTCGAGCTGTCATTTTCTCTTTCAGCTACCCTAATTGTCCTCGTCAGGTGCCATCGCAGATTTCGTTGCTCGTATTTGGAAGCCATGCACATTGTGAAAGATGCACGGTGTCTTCCGTTTCGAAGTAGAGTTCGTCCAATAAGTTTCCGCGGACGCAAAGACTATTCTTTGTGGTTTGCAATTTTAATTCTTACTGTCCTGTGTTGCAAACGTACAGATTTTAATTTTTCCTCAGCCATGTTCCCATTTTATAATTTCTGAGATCAAAGGGCTCCTTGACTTCTTTTCCAGCTCTCTTTTTTCCAGCCTAAAGTGCAATACCTGAACGAACCATGTTCTTGATACCTGTTTTCTTTTTAATTTTGCTTCTATTCTGAATTTTATTTTCACTTCCATCAACATAAAAATTCAGTAGTAGTCATGTTACACCGATATACACGTCATTTTCCAATTTAGATCCTTTCAAGACCAATTTCTTGTACTCGTCCTCCTTTTTCACTTTTCCTGATCGTAAATTATACTACTGTCCCTGTACATTTTCCCCGTTTCTCGGCAGGTTCCGAATACTTTATTCCAATTCGCGCTTGTGACACCGAGACTTACGGAGACGTTTAGAGTACGTAGCAAAGTTTCTACAGTTGTCCAGCCACGCCCCATTAAAAGGAGATATAGTAAAATAAAATTATAACCGTGTTTCCAACCACAGATTCGGAAGGCTTATGCAAATATGAGTGCACTTTAATTAAAAATGCGATGAACTTAATCTGCCAATTTATGCATTAAAACTAATTTTCCCAAGCCAACGGAAGCCGCCTATAACTTGCTAAGTAGAAGACTGTCGAATGGCGGGGTGGAGCAATTTTCATGATCATCAATCAGTTAATTGATGAAATATTAAAGATGGCGTAAATCTGCAGAAGTTCCAGTGACCTTTAGTTTCGAATTCAAGACAAGTAACGTTTGCGTGGAGGGACACCAAACTTGCACGTGATCCGAAGCAGCAAACGGTATTTATGATTTTTCAACCCTCCCGTTTCGCGCCGTCCTTTGGTTTGATCTCGTGGGGTGCGACATTGACACATGCATGAATAAAGCGGGGCAAGGTCCACTCCCCCCCACACACACACACCAGATTGGCAACACCGTCGGTGCCATTTGTACCCTTGTTGAGCACTTTAAAAATATACCTGTACAGAGACAACCCCCTACCAATACCTTGGCGCCTGCGAGCAGCCAAACCCTTCGACACTATACAACTGAGTGGCATACACTGGTGCTGGAATTCCTTTTAGCAGGGATGTGGAATCTGAGGGGTGTCGAAGGCGAAGTATTAACGAAGATGCGTGTGTGGCATCAAAGGTATTGCCCAACTGGGGAGGGTGGGGGGGGGGTGGAGCTTAGAGTGACCCTTGGCCATTTTATTCATGCATTTGAGTGTTAAAGGACCACGATAAGCACGACTGAGTGCGGGAAGTCGGCTGCTGCTTACTCTGATGCAGTCTAGTGTTTTTCTGAGGAATTCCGTAAATTCTGAAAATTTGAATATCACTTGAGTCGGTTGGTTTCCTCCCCATCGCGCTACCATGTGTAGTTCCTCTGTATTCGACGGAGAGTTTGACATCCTGCATGCGCGCGTCGCCATGCAGTGGCGACAGCGGCGTCCGCGGTGGCCGCGAAGTGTGGTGCCCGCCTGGGCTGGCTCTCAGTTCCTGACCGCCCGTGTTTGCGAACACAGCTTTCGATAGGGGCGCTACGGCAACGATGAAGCGGTGGTGTAGGCCACTGTTGAGGGTTTCGATAGCTCGGCCGTAGTCTGGTGAAAAGCTCTATTGTCTGGTGTTACTAAGCACGTCGTTGTATGTAGGGTCCTAACGTTGTTGCGCGCTGTTTCTGGTTATTGCATTGGCCACAGTCAAGATACAGGCTTGCTCAAATTGTAGACAAGAGTGGTGGTTAAATCAGTGGCCGGTCATTCTCCGTTGTACGCAGCTTCACCGTTGTCAGTAAGGTGGTTAACGCTGTCTTAAAGTGGTTTACTTGAAGGAAACGTCGATATAGTACGCAGCCGTTAAGAAGTTGTTTGGTCCTCCCGTTGTGGATTACTGTAAGGACTGGGTACAACAGCAATGTTGTTTGTTTAAGTCTATCACTTGGAAGGTGTGTTATAACGCACACCTGCCGTCGAAATGTGACGGAAACGACCGTTACTGAGTTATTGGTCATCTCTCAAGTGGGTGATATGCATCGATTTTTTCCTGTCTTCTCCCTGTTATCGGATTAAAGAGAACTGGTGGGCTACCGCCTTAGTGTGATTTGCAAAACGGTGAAACATTTACGCTTCCCTGTGGTGTGTTGTCGGATGGTCATGCTGTTCCCGACAGTGCAGGCCGTTGTGAGATCAGTTGTGCTGTTTGTAATTGGTATTGTTTTTTTTTTCTATTGCGGCTGTTACTGCCGAGACCTTTTGTGTAAAGTAGGGCGTCCCGCTCGAGTACAATAGCGGTGTACCACGTTATTTTAATTAAGCGTGCTTGACCGAAAGTACTGATCTGCGTACGGTCGGACTGTCTTACTTGACTTGGACTGCACAGCACCCCACGGTCAGTCGTGTTACAGCCTGTCCGGTGTTTGCCCTTGCCCGCGCGACCACGTTCACTTATAGTTAAGTTCATCGGCATCTGTAGCTCATGTGATTCTGTGGGCGTACTTGGCAGCCTGTGTGGCAGTAACTTATATCTATTTAAGCAGAGTAGTTATGAACTTGGCCAGTCTTAACTCTTTTTTTTAAGTACAGTAAATTTCAAAATAAATGTCTTTATTTGACATCTATGATCACAAACTTGTAGGTTCTCAGACCACCGGTTTCGGTCAGCAATGACCATCTTCAGATATGTTGTTAAAAACATGTTTGTACTCATAGACGTGAAACAAAGAAATTTATTCTACACTTTCTGGATCACTGTTCCATTCGCGACGACGTCGGAACTTGTGCAACTTTTAAAAGTTTTTTTGCTAAGGCTTTAGCTCTGCTTCTCCTGCCATTTAAGTTGATAAAATGAAGCCTCGGTATTTAAGCTGCCTGCCGCTCTTGAGGGCTGTGATACGTAAGCATATAGTAGTGTAAAGTAGTTGTGTTCCTGGCGTTGGCATCGCACTCCAGAGGCACCAAAGGGCATACTCGTTCTATGTAAGGGACCACAAATTGAATAACATTTATCTGACCCACCACGGTGGCCGAGAGCGCTAATGCGATGCTTCCTGGACTCGGGTAGGCGCGCCGGCACCCGATCGAATCCGCCCAGCAACTTAACGACGAGGGCCAGGGTGCCGGTCTACCTGGTGATTTTTAGGCGGTTTTCCACATCCTGCTAGGTGAATACCGGGCTGGTCCCCACGTCCCGCCTCAGTTACACAACTCACAGACATTTGATACACGTTCGCACTATCTCACGATTTACACTAGACGCAGACTGCTGGTGTACACTGATTCCATCCTGGGGGGTACGGAATGGTGGCAGGAAGGGCATCCGTTCGCCTCTTAAGATAACCCATGACAAATCCGATCGTAACAATGCCGACCCTGCGGAAACTGTGGGACAAAGGCACAAGCGAAAGAAATTGAATAATAATTACCTGTTTACTGAATTTTAAGCTCTTATGTTTATGTTGAAGGAACTTTGTTTTGTTATTGTTGTCGCCAGATATTTAGTCTGTGCTAAGTAATTTGCAGAACGAAAGTAGTAAATGAGGTGGTAGTTTCACGGATCCTGCCACAGCATGTTGCAGTTTCGACCAGAGTCAAGTCTCACCATCTGGTCCTGCAAGATGTGTCTCTGAGATTAGACCGAGATCCAGGACTCTACCAGCAGCACCGAGGGGCGCCTCCATCCTCCCGTCATCAACGGGTGTCAGCCGCTGACCAACCTAGAGGGCTTCACCCTTTTATTATTTGGAACTGTTTAAAGAAATAGAGAGATTTCATTCAACTCACACGTGACAATTAATAACCAGTCCTCCACTTTCATCAAAAGTGGGTTCACAATGTCACATTGTGTATGATTTGAAGTTCTAACAAGTTCTACCGTTAACATGTACACTAGCAGTCTGTCAAGATCACAAGGCAAAACTACACTCATGCTCATAAATTAAGGATAATTGCAGAATTTGGTGCCACACAACGTGGCACTACACAAAACTGGCGCTAATAGCATAGGCACATAGGAAACACGCACGACATAGATGTGTTAAGTCCACGGTATTGGTGATAAGTTGAGAAAACCGTCCCGAAACACATGTGGTACAAAACGCCACCGTTTCCTGCGCATGTACCCCGACATCAATATGGGATATGATCACCATCCACACGTACACAGGCCACACAACAGGTTGGCATACTCTGGATCGGGTGGTCGAGCAGCTGTTGGGGTATAGCCTCCCATTCTTACACCAGTGCCTGTCGGAGCTCCTGAAGTGTCGTAGGGGTTTGAAGACGGGCAGCGATACGTCGACTGAGAGCATCCCAGACGTGCTCGATGGGGTTTAGATCTGGAGAAGAGGCAGGCCACTCCATTCGCCTGATATTTTCTGTATCAAGGTACTCCTCCACGATGGCAGCTCTGTGGGGCCGTGCGTTATCATCCATCAGGAGGAAGGTGGGACCCACAGCACACCTGAAAAGGCGAACATACTGGTGTAAAATGACGTCCCCATACACCTGACTGGACTCATCCGTGAACATAACCTGGGACCACTGTTCCAGTGACCATGTACTGTGTTCTTGACACCAGGCTTTACAGGCTCTCCTGTGACCAGTGGTCAGTAGAATGCACTTTGCAGGTCTCCGGGCGAATAAACCATGTCTGTTCAGTCGTCTGTAGACTGTGTGTCTGGAGACAACTGTTCTAATGGCTGTGGTAAGGTCCCGAGCAAGGCTACCTGCAGTACTCCGTGGCCGTCTGCGGGCACTGATGGCGAGATATCGGTCTTCTTGTGGTGTTGTACGCCGTGGACGTCCCGTACTGTAGCGCTTGGACACGTTTCCTGGAATCGTTGCCATAATCGTGAGATCACACTTTTTGGCACACAGTGGGCCCGTGGTACGACCTGCTGTGTTTGACCAACCTCCAGTCGCCCTAGTATTCTACTCCTCATAACGTCAGCAATATGTGTTCTTTGAGCCATTTTCAACACACAGTCACCCTTAGCGCGTCTGAAAACGTCTGCACACTTACTCGCTGCACCGTACTCTGACATGTACCAACACATCTCTGCGTATGTGGATTGCTGCCAGCGCCATCTTGCGACGACCGCAGGTCAAATGCACCGCATGGTCATACCCCGAGTTGATTTCAACCCGCAAACCGCCCACAAGAGCGTTGTTTCACCATGTATCAGCATTATAATTAATTTATGAGTATGAGTGTATGTTAACCTCAAGAGTTAGAATTTCTTGCTCTTCCTCCTGTTGTTGGTAAAAATGCAAATTTTGTTCGTTCGAATTCATACCATGTACCTCGCACGCCAGAGGCTCCTGCTAGTCGGCCACCTAGTACAGTTTAGCTTGTCCTGAGCAATGACATTCACATAGAATTATCTGCCATCTCTAGTTCCTAATCGTTGCCCATATGCAGTTTATAAAAGACCAATCTTAAAACGAGAATAATATTTCTCGTTTGCATGACCATCTTCAGCCAGTAGCTTATAGAGAAAATTATTATTGGTTTCTCCGTCTTCAGCTTACTGCAATTAAAGAGTATTTTTCACCATATGCGTTTCGCTTTTACCTATAAGGTATTATCTATGGTCATTCTGGAGATAAGGATACATAAGCTGTCTACATTTTGGTATTTATAGATTAAAAACAGTATTTTCTTATGAAATTGGCGTTCCGCTAATTGTGAATGGAAACTGAATGGGTAAGAGGTTGCAGTGAGCTGACACACGGTGTAGCATGGTCATATGTCTGTACTTAGCAGGCCGGTGTGGCCGAGCAGTTCTAGACGCTTCAGTCTGGAACGGCGCGACCGCTACGGTCGCAGGTTCGAATCCTGCCTCGGGCATGGATGTGTGTGATGTCCTTAGGTTGGTTAGGTTTAAGTAGTTCTAAGTTCTAGGGAACTGATGACCTCAAAATGGTTCAAATGGCTCTGAGCACTATGGGACTTAACCACTGTGGTCATCAGTCCCCTAGAACTTAGAACTACTTAACCCTAACTAACCTAAGGACATCATACACATCCATGCCCGAGGCAGGATTCGAACCTGCGACCGTAGCAGGCGCGCGGTTCCGGACTGCGCGCCTAGAACCGCTAGACCACCGTGGCCGGCTGATGACCTCACATGTTGGGTCCCATAGTGCTCAGAGCCATTTTTTTCTACTTAATACGTCTACACTTAATTCTGTATTCAGCGCTATTAAAGTGTGTGGCTTGTCGTGTTAATCTGATCGTCTATCAGTTGTTTATTTTATGCCATGGTGTTACTAATGTGGTAGTTTTCCTGTAGGGTGGAAGGTGTTTTTTGCTGATTATCTTTATGATTACCATGTCTCTGTCTCTAATGGTAATTTTGCGTCAATATTTGTGTCCATGAACCATGGAATTGCCGTTGGTGGGTGCTTCAGCGATATAGATAGCCATACAGTAGGTGCAACCACAACAGAGAGTATCTGTTGAGAGGCCAGACAAACGTGTGGTTCCAGAAGAGGGGCAGCAGTCTTTTCAGTAGTTGCAGGGGCCACAGTCTGGATGATTGACTGACCTGGCCTTGTAACGGCCTTGCTGTGCTGGTACAGCGAACGGCTGAAAGCAAGGGGAAACTACAGCCGTAATTTTTCCCGAGGGCATGCAGCTTTACTGTATGGTTAAATGATGATGGCATCCTCTTGGGTAAAGTATTCCAGAGGTAAAATAGTCCCTCATTCGGCGGGGACTACTCAGGAGGACGTCGTCATCAGAAGAAAGAAAACGGGCGTCCTACGGATCGGAGCGAGGAATGTCAGATCCCCTAATCGGGCAGGTAGTTTAGAAAATTTAAAAAGGGAAATGTACAGGTTAAAGTTAGATACAGTGGGAATTATTAAACTTCGGTGGCAGGAGGAACAAGACTTCTGGTCAGATCTATGCAGGATTATCAATACAAAATCAAATAGGGGTAATGCAGGTGTAGGTTTAATAATGAATAAAAAAAAGTAGAAGCGCGGGAAAGCTACTAAGAACAGCATAGTGAAAGCATTATTGCAACCAAGATGGACACGAAGCCCACGCCTACCAGAGCAGTACAAGTTTATATGCCAACTAGCTCCGCAGACGACGAAGAATTTATTCAGATATAGAAGGGAGTCGAAAATTTAAAATAGTCATGGGAGACTGGAATTCAATAGTAAGAAAAGTAAAAGAAGGAAAAGTAGTAGGTGAATATGGAATTGGGTAAGGAATGAAAGTGGAAGCCGCCTGGTAGAATTTTGCACAGAGCATAACATAATCGTAGCTAACACTTGGTTTAAGGATCATGAAAGAAGGTTGTACACGTGGAAGAGGTCTGGACACACTGTAAGGTTTCATATAGATTATATAATAGTAAGACAGAGATTTAGGAACCAGATTTGAAATTGTAAGACATTTCCAGGGGCAGATGTGGACTCTGACCACAAACTATTGGTTACGAACCGTAGATTAAATCTGAAGAAACTGCAAAAAGATGGGAATTTAAGGAGATGGGACCTGGATAAATTGAAATAACCAGAGGTTGTAGAAAGTTTCAGAGAGAGCATTAGGGAACAATTGACAAGAACGGGGGAAAGAAATGCAGTAGAAGAAGAATGGGTAGCTTTGAGAGATGAAAGAGTGAAGGCAGAGAGGATCGAGTAGTTAAAAGGACGAGAGGTAGTAGAAATCCTTGGGTAACGGAAGAGATATTGAAATTGATTGATGAATGGAGAAAATATAATAATGCAGTAAATTAAGCAGGCAAAAAGAAATACAAACGTCTCAAAAATGAGATCGACAAGAAGTGCAAAATAGCTAAGCTGGGATGGCTAGAGGAAAAATGTAAGGATATAGAGGCATAAATCATTAGGAGTAAAATAGATGCCGCCTACAGGAAAATTAAAGAGACCTTTGAAGAAAAGAGGACGACTTGTATGAGTATCAAGAGCTCAGATGGGAAATCAGTTCTAAGCAAAGAAGGGAAAGCAGAAAGGCGGAAGGAGTATATAGAGGGTTTATACAAGGGCGATGTACTTGAGGACAATATTATGGAAATGGAAGAGGATGTAGATGAAGATGAAATGGGAGATATGATACTGCGTAAAGAGTTTGACAGAGCACTGAAAGACCTGAGTCGAAACAAGACTCCGGGAACAGACAACATTCCATTAGAACTACTGATAGCCTTGGGAGAGCCAGCCATGACAAAACACCATCTGGTGAGCAAGATGTATGAGACAGGCGAAATACTCTCAGACTTCAAGAAGAATATAATAATTCCAGTTCCAAAGAAAGCAGGTGTTGAAAAATGTGAAAATTAACGAACTCTCAGTTTAATAAGTCACCGCTGTAAAATATTAATACGAATGATTTACGGAAGAATGGAAAAACTGGTAGAAGCTGACCTCGGGGAAAATCAGACCCTACGACTTCTCATACAATATAGGTTAAGGAAAGTCAAACCTATGTTTATAGCAATAGTTGACTTACAGAAAACTTTAGACTACATCGACGGGAACACTCTCGTTCAAATTCTAATGGTGGCAGGGGTAAAATATAGGGAGCGAAAGGCTATTTACAATTTGTACAGAAATCAGATGGCAGTTACAAGGGTCGTAGCAACAAATAGCAACAAATAATCGTGAGTTAATAACGACCATCAAAACAGATACAAGGATTAGTGAACACAGGGTTGTCGTAGTGAGATTGAATATTGTAGCCCACAAATCCTCCAAAAATAAACAAAAATATTTATTTATTTCTAATTTCTGCTACCAGTCACTTTTTATTTTATGTTTAATCTAACATAATACAACGCATTTCGAACATGTTCTTCAGGCCTTTATACATACATACAGAGAAATGTTACTTAAAAAGAAACAGTCTTAAACTAGATTAATCTAGAACTCTTTGTCCGTTGTTTGTTACTGTAGCGGCTGCTGCGGCATTTGGGGGGGGGGGGGGGTGTATGGCTAGAAATCGAAATCAGTGGTGTCTTCTGCTGGTTTTCTTCCTTGTGGTTGACTACGCATGGTATCACAGCGATTTCATCGTCTTGCTGCTTCGGGTTAGGTTAGTGTTGTTTAACGTCCCGTCGACAACGAGGTCATTAGAGACGGAGCGCAAGCTCGGGTTAGGGAAGGACGGGGAAGGAAATCGGCCGTGCCCTTTCAAAGGAACCATTCCGGCATTTGCCTGAAACGATTTAGGGAAATCACGGAAAACCTAAATCAGGATGGCTGGAGACGGGATTGAACCGTCACCCTCCCGAATGCGAGTCCAGTGTGCTATCCACTACGCCACCTCGCTCGGTCTTGCTGCTTCACTTGCATCACTGGTGTAATGGCGGAGCTGTTGATTGTGATTACACTATTGCACATTGTATTTTGTCACAGATTGCCAACGTAATTCACTGTAGAGATTGCTTCGACGTTACGCACACAACACATCTTGTGTTGTAGCATGCAGAGCTGCATCAAACTAGTCTCTGGACTGAAGCCTACGCCGGGCGTAGTGGCCGTGCGGTTCTAGGCGCTTCAGTTTGGAACCGTATGACCGCTACGGTCGCAGGTTCGAATTCTCCCTCGGGCATGGATGTGTGTGATGTCGTTAGGTTAGTTAGGTTTAAGTAGTTCTAAGTTCTAGGGGACTGATGACCTCAGATGTTAAGTCCCATAGTGCTCAGAGCCGTTTGAACCATTTGACTGTAGCCTACAACAACAATATTGGTGTTAGCTTCGCAAAAGTTTAATGATTTTCCTTTGCTTCCATGATCTTTGTGTCTAGTGCCAAATGTTCTTCTGGTGTGAACTATGTATCTTCCATCAAATTTTGGTATGTAATATATGTCATAGACACACCACACCTCAGCTGCTTCGTCGTGATCACTGCCTCTCCACTTCACCCCCCCCCCCCCCAAAGAAAAAAAAAATTCACCTACATCTCTGCTGAACGGCAATGAAGGAATTCATTAGCGAAAATGTAAATTTCTACCAAGACCAGGATTCGAACCCAAGTCTCTCGATTACTAGGCTGATGTGTTAATCATCCAGCCACCTTGGCACATTGATTAGACACAACTGCATGGACTACCCAAAGATTCCTCCTCCTCAACCCAAATTCCCATTTATCACACACTACCGAAGTAGCGTCCCCCAGCCCTTGTCCTCATTTTTGCTCGTCGCATTATGAGGAACCCCGCATGAAGTCGGGCAAAGCGTCTTCTACACTGAATCATCATATTAGCCTTCAAGGCGCAAGTATGGGCCGTGTCTATTCTTTTGGACATGTCCGAAAGAACAGATACCTTTCAAAATATGCTGAAGAGCCAAAGAAAATGGGTCACCTGCCTAATATCGTGTAGCGCCCCCGCGAACACACAGAAGTGCCGCAACACGACGTGGCATAGACTCGATTAATGTCTGAAGTAGTGCTGGAGGGAATTGACACCAAGAATCCTGCAGGTCTGTCCATAAATCCGTAGGTGTACGAGAGGGTGGAGATCTCTTCTGAACAGCACGTTGCAGGGCGCCCCAGATATGCTCAATAATATTCATGTGTGGCGAGTTTGGTGGCCAGCGGAAGTGTTTAAACCCAGAAGAGTTTTCCTGGAGCCTTTATGTAGCAGCCGGCCGCGGTGGTCGTGCGGTTCTAGGCGCTGCAGTCCGGAACCGCGGGACTGCTACGGTCGCAGGTTCGAATCCTGCCTCAGGCATGGATGTATGTAGGTTAGTTAGGTTTAAGTAGTTCTAAGTTCTAGGGGACTGATGACCTAACATATTAAGTCCCATAGTGCTCAGAGCCATTTTGAACACTATGTAGCAATTCTGGACATGTGGAGTATCGCATTGTCCTGCTGGAATTGCCCAAGTCCGTCGGAGTGCACAATGAACGTGAATGGATGCAGGTGATCAGACAGGATGCTTACGTATGTGTCACCTGTCAGAGTAGTACCTAGACTTATCAGGTGTCCCAACCAATCTAACTGCGCACGCGCCACACCATTAAATAGTCTCCACCAGCTTGAACATTGATTCATGAGGTTGTGAAAGCCCACATCGATGATGTTTCGTTGAATGGTTCGCACGCTGTCACTTGTTCAAGGCCCAGCGTTGAAATCTGCAGCAATTTGCAGAGTGGTTGCACTCTGTCATGTTGAAAGATTCTCTTCAGTCGTCATTGGTCCCGTTGTTGCAGGATCTTCTTCCGGCCGCAGTGATGTTGGAGATTTGATGTTTTACTGGATTCCTGATATTCATGGTACACTCGTGAAATGGTCGTGCGGGAAACTCTCCACTTTATCGCTACCTCAGAGATGCTGTGTCGCATCGCTCATGTGCCAACTATAACACCACGTTCAAACTCACTTAAATCTTGATAACCGGCCATTGTAACAGCAGCAACCGTTTCAACAATTGCGCCAGGTACTTGTTGTCTTATATAGGCGTTACCAACCGCAGCGCCGTATTCTGCCTGTTTACGTATCTCTGTATGTGAATACGTATGCCCATACCAGTCTCTTTGGCGCTTCAATGTAGATAAATATAAAGAGAGTGGTGAGAGCGGAAAATGTAAAAAACACCAAAACGACGTGAGAAATAGCGGGTTTAAAAAAGACGAAAAATTGCCGAAAGTGAATGTGTAGCCAACTTTCTTTCGACCTCAACCTCCGTTAACGGTGAAGGTGAGAGTGGTGTTTGCAAAAGTGTAAACAGGAGGTCAAAACTCCGTAACTAAATAGTAAGCCAGTAATCTAAGTAATTGCTGTTTTTAATTCATAAATGGCAAAATGTAGAGACATATTATGAATCGATGTTTCCAGAATGACCACAGAAGATGCTTTATAAATTAAAGCGAAACGCGTCTGGTGCAAAAATACTCTTTAACTGCAGCAATATTAAGGTAGAGAAACCAAGACTAATTGTAAAGATTAACTAGCTTGATCGTAATGTTACTCCATTTAACGACGGAAATATTAACAGAATCTCTTTAGCAAGACATTACTGATCATAAGGTGCTAAATATTTCTGTAGTAGTCTAATGTAGAAATATTTAATAAATCGATAATAACTGCACAGTAAGTCTGTTAACTTCTCGTATTTACAGCAAATTTTAAATAGTCAATTTACTCGTATTTTTATCGCTGACGTAATTGGCGTTAGCAGAGTTAGGATACGAGGAATGAGCTACCACCGTTCCTGGTGATGAAATCACTCCGATCGAAAGGCAACACACCGAAGTTTCATTTAGGTTGAAAGAAACTTCTAGCTTACAACATATTAAAAACTTAGAGTACATAATATGCAGCAATTTCAAACGGAGTTAGTACCGCTCAGAGCCAGGCAGTTATACAAGCTCCCTTTGCTGCAGAAAGAAATATCTTTGTAAAGCTGCGAGATGTTGGCTTGGTGGTGACAGCCTGTCAAAACAAAGTAGACTTGGTCGATTAAAATGTCGCTCATTTTTCGGTTAACGAGTTCGTCTTGCTTATCTCCAGTGGACGATGCATGAGCAGAAGCTGAACACAGAAACTCGAAGGCCGGCCGAAGTGGCCGGGCGGTTCCAGGCGCTGCAGTCTGGAACCGCGTGACCGCTACGGTCGCAGGTTCGAATCCTGCCTCGGGCATAGATGTGTGTGACGTCCTTAGGTTAGTTAGGTTTAACTATTTCTACGTTATAGGGGATTAATGACCCCAGAAGTTGAGTCCCATAGTGCTCAGAGCCATTTGAACAGAAACTCGAACTTCTTCTTTTTACAAAAAACGTATTATTTACCATAACTACATTTCCAGAGAACATGATGTCAACAGAAATTTAATTCTGTAAGAGAACTATCAGTGTTTTCCTACTAGACATCTAAAACTCCTTGTGGCATGTGAATCTCTTTATACTGAATACAGGTTACACAAACGCGAAGGTAATGCCAATGTTAGAAACTGTCACTGGAATTCAACCGTATGAGCTGACATCAGTAAAGATCAGTTTTTAAAGGCGTAACAATCTCTAAAATCAAAAACAAAAACGAAAAACAAGCGTACATTTCATCAAATAAGCCACAAAATTAAACAAGAAAGAACTTCAACGATAAACGTCCAGTCGACGACGTGGTCATTAGAGAGAGAACGCAAGTTCGGTTTGGACTAGAATGGGAAGGAATTCAGAGGTGTACTTTTCAAGTATTCATCCAGGTATTTAAATAATTGAGTAAGACTAAGAGTAAAATAAATCTTAATAGCCAGGTTTAGGCTGAACAACAGACCTACTGTAAAGTCGAGAGAGGTGCGCAGTGGTAAGGCCCTGAACTCGTATTCAAGAAGACGGCGCTTCGAATCCCACTCTGGCCACCCTAAATCACTTCAGGTAAATACCGAAATAGTTACTTTGAAAGGTTACGGTTAATTTGCTGCGCAATCCTTCCACGACCATGAGCAACGGAACGTTCAATCGTATTCTTTCTTCTTTCCTCCTGAAAATCATAGATAGATGCCTGTTTCATGAGAATGCCGGTCACTTAACAAGTATAGCAACAAGCAAATAACCGAAACGGAAGCGCATGCCTTTGTGATAGACACTACATTGCTTCTGTCTCGCCGCATTCACAGTGCACGTCTTTCTTCCTTTTGCCGCTTCTAGTCAGTTTGCTGCGACCTCAGACAGAAGTTTACTTACCAAACAACCTATTTAGTTGCAGTGGTTCGAAAGTGTCTGAAATGGATAGAAAGATGATTATGAAACGTGGTGGTAAACGTAAATCTAAGGTTAATATTTAAACGGGCAATAGTCCTTGTTCTTACGGTGTCTTAGAACATTTTGAAACAAAAAATATGTTCAGTAAGGAATTCTGAAATAGATAGTGCAGACCTCAGACTTGGAGCTACCGTTCATCACCAACGGCCCACATCAGTGTCTGCTAATCGTAAGGACATGCAAGCAGATGGGGAAATTCTGGAGCTATAGCGTAGCTGCACATGTGTGATTTTATTTCAGTCAGGAGGCGAAATTAGTGCAGTCTGCTGACGGTATGCGTTGTTGTGAAGTCGAGAACGGAAACATCAACAGAGAATATAATAAATGATGTTTTCGTGAGAGTTACTGACTGGTTTTGCGCAAATATGCTAGCTAAAAATTTTGAAAAAAAACACAGTTCATTAATTTTGTAATGTTAAGAATATTCCATCTCCTATTCACCTACTACACCAACAAGAAATAATAAACATAGTACGAAAATCTACTTTTTTAGGTGTGCATAATAACAGAAACTAGAAAGTGGGAAAACCATATAGATGAGTTGTTTAAGTGTTTGGGTGCGACTACTTCTGCATTAAGAATAATAGCCAACTTTGGAAATACTTAAGTCAGTAAGTTAACATAAATTGAATATTTACATTTACTGATGTCTTACTGGATAATACTGTGGGTAATTCCTCACTTAGGTAAAGAGTACTCCTTCGACAATAATAAGTAAAATGAAATGTGTGGGGTTTAGACACATACATCTTGCAGGCATCTCTTGAAGCATCTAAGAATATTAACCACGCCTCGCTGTATATTTATTCTTATCAAACTTTTTATCAACAATCCATTTTAGTTTGAAAGGGACAGATATTCACAAGCAGAACATTAGAAGAGAAAATGATATGCACTGCACTTCAATGAATCTAACTTTGGCACAGCAAGGAGTGAAATACGCAGCTATAAAACTCTTTGATAATGTACCCACAAAAATAAAATGTCGGATGAACAGCAGAAGTCTTTTCAAATATATATTACCGACGTCTCTCCTTAACAACTCCTTCTATACCATAGAGGAAATCTTGAATAGAAATAATTAGTCATTTTTACAGAAAAGAATCTATAAATGTCTAGCTTGAAACCACAGAAATATTTCTGTTGACATGCTGTACATCCTAACCTTTATCGGGAATATCATCCACGGAACAAAAAACTGACTGACTAGCTAACGAACTAACAAATTAGAACTTGGATAGTACTGCTGTGGTGGCTACAGATATTGACAGAAGTAATGAAAATGGCTATAAACATAGCTGTTAGTGGATGGAAAGACGCTGGAAGTTCCGATGATTAACATGAATAGGTTCATACAGTAACAGTAGTAACATGATACCGTTTTCCGCTTATCGCCTCTGCACCAATCATCTCCAAGTTTGTATTCCTAATACCCGCTGCGATGTAGTTGCTGAATTTACTGGCCTGTTCACCCACATTTCAACTAATAGAAGCAGAATGCGAACCCACAATATGAGGCAGGAGCCACGAGAACGTAGTGCTAACTACTAACAACACATAGTACACAGGACTGAGGAAGATCACCGTTGAACATTACCTGTTGTTCAGTGTACCTGGGTAACAAGTTTTTGTACTCTTGGAAGATATCATCGATATATTTGTGCCATCTGTAGAAGACGGGATCTCTCACTGACGTTGCAATGCCTCCCATTACGCCCGATTGTTCCTAAAAAATAGTGTTAATCGTTTGAGACATCATCACTGCACAACAGAAAAAATTAGACAAAGAAAAATAAAAAGATGGAGCCGCTCTTCTGACGAAGAGCCACTCATTGACAGTGTGACACACCTATTAATATCAGAAGAAGATAGATACGACTGGTCGTACTTACTTAAGGTTGCAGCATAAACATGTAAAAAGGGTAGATTTACATTTCATCATAGCTGCATTTTTTTAATAAAACGTAAAAGTTGTGATGAAATGCAAGTGACCCTTTTGTATCTATTTACGCTGTAGGCGACGTGTACACTCTAAGAAAAAAAAAGTCACGCACCACGAAGATTGTTCACAAATTGATATTCGTACAGGTAACAAAGCAAAATGCAGAATTGTAAACTTCGGCGGTCTATAGATCAATGTATGATGCTGCAGCGCAATTTCACTGCGCAGCTGGCAAGGATAGTAAACAGGAGACATGACGATAGCGGGGTATATACCATTGCTCGCCTAACACCAGTCGGCATCATCATGAGAGATGGTGCCGACCGGTGTTAGGGAGCAGTGATAGTTTCATCTGGTGACTTCAGTTTTATTTTTTATGGAAAGAACCACCATGAGAGCAGTTTTTTATTATTTTTTATTGGTTGTGACAATTATCTTTATCAGATGGTCTACCTCATGTGCCATGATGTCAATATGGCTTTATAAATGTTAATCAACGTTTCAGATCCGATGATGGCGCCTTCAGAGTGCTGAAACCGGTCGTCTAATAAACGATATTGAAGCGCTCGTGGCTTTTCAATTATTTTAAAAATATGAAGACACTTGACCGTGGAAAGCAAATATGTAACTTATATGAATGTGAGGTGTCTGTCGTCTCGGACATAATCAGAAAGAAGAGACACCACACTTACATACTATTAATTCGCCTCGATGGGCAGTGAATCCATCACCTTCAGTGCTGATGCAGAATTACGTTCGAATCTGAAAGTAGCAAGCATGGAGGACATGGACAGGGACTGCGATAGGTGGCTCTAGGTGGGAGTGTGGGTCGCCGAGAGGCGTGACGAGACAGTCCGCGCAAGTGCAATAAACACTGTGTGCGGGTGGCTCAATGGTTAACGCCACTGCCTAGTAAGTAGGAGATCCATGGTTCGAATCCCAGTCTGCCAGCCATTTTCAGGCCTCGCGGCTCATTCCGCATAAAGTCCCGACGCAGCTGACATCAGTAGCACCTACTACTTCCTATCGTTTTCCTCCCCTCCACCTTCAACTTACATAACATCTGTTACTATTAGAGGGAACCTAGGAATGAATATGACTTCGCTTTTAGCACTTACAGTTAAATGCCAATTATATTATATTCTGTAGAATATTACTGGAAACTCTATCTTCGCACCAAGTTTGTAGGGAGCAACTCAAGGCTGTATCAAGGCCATTTAGAAGCTTAATTCTGTCACGTACTGCTTATTTCGAAGCGAGTACTTTATCGGTGGACAGTAAGGTGTTCTCAACCGACGATTCCAGTTCATAACTTTATTTTTAAGGAAGTTAATGGTGACACTTCTGCGGGCAAGAAAGATAGTTTCTTCGTTGAACAAATTAAAAGAAAATTCGTCAGCATTTGTCTGTGTGACACACTGTCTGACTACAAGTTGCGGACTTCATGTCGGCTACGCATGTGTAAAATGTTGTAATTTCCTCTGATGGAAGTCATGTGCATTTCAGATTCGTTATTGTTCAAAGTGATCTTCTTGATCAAGTTAGTTCCTATGTGACACAACGGTCACCAGTAAGAGTGCACCCTTAAGTAACAGTTCCGTGATTTAATAGTCTGTGGTGTATATGTCCTTGCTGATAATTTTTTAAAATAAAATCTGTAATTAAATTGTTGTCCTAGCTTATCTTGTGCATAAAAGCTATTTCACGGGGATGAAAAAGAAGTTTTAAGGCAATGATTTGATTTTGTATTTTAAATCCAGCGAAGTCAACGTTCATTTTTAAAGCGGTTTTAAGGAACCGAGTCCATTACCGTTAAATACAGTTTCTAATTTTCTTAGGGTAACCTATTTTGTTTTGTTGAAAAGTTGAATTCTCAATTTTGAGGAAATAAGGCCGTCCGGCACAAATATTTTAATTATCCTATGGAGTTTACAGTTTAATAAATAAGTTCTCAATTGTTGTAAAACATTCCATGCGATCAGCTTATTGTCCCACACTATTTTGACTGCTATCACCTCTCCAGAGCTTAGCTTGGTAACTGATGAACGTTGTAAAGAAAATGGAACACGGAATTTAACGTCCAGTCGGCGACGAGATCATCAGATGTGGAACACAAGCTTGGACTGGGCAAGTAGGGGGAAGAAAATCGACCGTGCGCTTTCAAAAGAATCACCACAGCATTTGCCTTAAGCACTTTGGGGCATTTGAACCGCCCTGGTCCACAGTCCATTGTCATTCTAACGAAACGTTGCAACAATTTACTCTTCTTATATGGGCTTTTATGTCATTAGCTAATAGCTAGACTAAATGAACCTAATCTGCTTGCCAACATTGAATCACCCAGTCTTTGAACAGCCAGTAGAATTTTGTTGCAAATGGCGTCACTTAAGTAAAGTTCAGGTATGACGATTCAATGCCGACACATCAAAACACCAAATAAATATCGTAAATGTAGAGTAGAACGGATCATCGCCATCTTCACGTATTTCACGTTCAGAATGTGTAATAATCTAAGTAGATATTGTCAAATTCCCTGCGGCAATAAATATGTCGCCATCCTTGTGATACGCTTTAAAACTGAATTTAGGATTTCGCTGTTATACACTTCCGGTTTCAGTCAACCTGCTAACAATGTATGGTCATTATCACCTTTATGCATTCAACACACACATTCAAAACACCTGCTCCTCCCCCTCTCATTGTCGATCTCTTCCTGCCTCGGTATGTCCTCATCCTCCCACCTCCATCTCTCCCCTCCTCCTCACTCTCCCTATATCTTCGTCTCTTCCTTCCCCTCTCGTCCATTTCCTTCGCCCCTCTCTCTGGCAATATCCTCCTCTCGCCTCCCCTTCTACCTTTTACACCTGCAACATCCTCTCAACGCCTTCCACCTGCTCAAGCAACTCACGCTTCTCCCCACTCACTGCTCTTTCCACCTACCCTTCACTCTGTCCATACCCTCCTCTACGCATCTGAACCTGGCCCCAGCCATGCTCATTACCAGACGTAGCCTCCGCATTACATTTCAGTAAAGCAGGGCGATACTATTCTCACAAAACTCTTATCATGCCTCTGGTTTAGATCTTCCACTAGGCTCCAAAGCAGAGGACCGCGATCGATCGTTAAGTGTGATGCTGCAAATATTAAGTAGTGCTTGCGCCCTGAGTGCAGTGTTAGCTGCCTTAACCGGCGCTATCAACCTTCTAAAGGAACCGACAATTGCTCCAGAACCCAATCGGCAAGCTCCATTAGTGCCGCCATGACCAACGATTTGCAGCTGGTTTCTTCCAGTGCACTCAATTGCGCTATCAGAGCACCGTCCACATCTCATACGAGACCTCCAAGCGAACACATCGACTGTATACTGGCCTCCTTTCCAAGTCTAATGCATAACGTTGGATCTTTTAGTAACAAGCTTGCTTCCCTATTCACTTGTCGAGACTTGGCCGAAAAATTGGACACTGGAGAAACAAACGAGGCATCCCATACTGGCTCAGATATTTTATCTACACATGGCAACACCTCATACCTGTTGCTAAAGCGTGAGGGGAAGCTGTGCTGCCAGTTTCCTCTTTCGTCATCCACGCAGACATTGTCCGCCACTCACCATCGAGTGACGACAAACCACTCTGATGTTGCGTACCTGACTACATACTCACATTGTGGTTTTAGGGGGATTCCAGCGGCACCAAAAGTATCACATCTTTCGCCACTGGTGCTCCAAGGTCGCTGCAGCTTAAAGTACCAGCCTGAACACTGTCAGCCGAGACTACCGCAGCTTTCAGCTGTTTCCGGAGAGTACGCAATTCTCCTTGTGTTCCCACACAACAAATACAGTCCCTCTCCATTTAGTACTGTGTGAAAACTGTACAAAATCACGAAGGATGTATACTGATCAAAACACTCACGACTAATTTAGAAATTACAAACAGCCCGCAGCAAGGAATGAAATTATTCGACTGTGGCGCTAACAAAGTTACGAGATACGCAAAACATAAACAAGAAAGATAAAAGATAGCATTAAAATGTACTCTACGAAATTTTCAATTTACACTAATGACCGCAAAATCAGTTACAGAACATTAGCAAGTCTGGTCATGCAGAAGTTGATACTCGAAGAAAATAAAAGTGCACTTAGACAATGTTGTTAAACATCAGCCCAGATGCTCCGTTGCTGCTAGAGGTTACTCTCGCGTCAGCAACTGGTGCTATACCCCCAATAAAAATTGTAAAATCCATCAAATAATTTGCGATGAGACGATAACGTTACTAACACACATCTATACTGAGAAGTTCTTCGTTATTATACCTGGTGGACAAAAATGGAAAAATTACGTTGATGGCCACATGCTCATTAAGTATTCCGATGCTTTGTGTACCGTACGTATACTGTCCATCCAGCCAATTTTATAGGCTACTGTCTCGACTATTTGCATGGTAACTCCCCAGTGTTGACATTTTTCGAGCAGTTCGCACGTGTTTTGATAATGTATTGGTGTAATAACGAAGAACTTCTCGTAAAAGAAATGATAGTAAAGTTATCGTTACATCACCAATAGCCGGCCGGAGTGGCCGTGCGGTTCTAGGCGCTACAGTCTGGAACCGAGCGACCGCTATGGTCGCAGGTTCGAATCTTGCCTCGGGCATGGATGTGCGTGATGTTCTTAGGTTTAATTAGTTCTAAGTTCTAGGCGACTGATGACCTCAGAAGTTAAGTCGCATAGTGCTCAGAGCCATTTGAACCATTTGACCACATCACCAATGATCGATAGCGGTCAGGTTGGAGTTAAGTGGATTTTACTATTTTACTAATGGGCTGTGTGCGGCACTATTTCCTAGGTTGGCACTACCAGGCCCAAGTCATAGGTCGACTATACTTCCCGATGCCCTGTGGTCTGCTCCCTCACTGGCAGCAATGAGAACGGGGAAGAAGTCAGCCGGTGCATGGAGCCATAAGGAAAGGCAGTTATTCGCTCGCTTTGTATGTGTGCGCTGCCCCAAGTTGTGAATGTGCTTTGTTCATGGAGCCGGCCACATGCATGTAGTCATCGTTGGCCTGCTTTATTGTGGTTTCTGAAGACGGTGCAGAGTGAACTTACAGCAATGATTGTAGTGTGTCCAGCCAACAGGGATGCACACAGTGAATTCTGGCCTTGATGCGTTTATGGCTGAGATAGAAACAGGTACGGTGATTTGTTACTGCCCATTGCATTTTAATGTTATTCTGGAGCGACAGGTTTTGGACGAGTGCACGTTGTTGATGCACAGCCCGCTTATCAGACTTATGTGTAGTACTACTACACTGTCTGGCTGTGCTGAGAAGCCATGGTTTCCTGTTTCTAATACTGAGTTGTTTCAGGGTAGTCTGTAACATTTCCTTAGATGTGCATGAGTTGGAGCGCACTGATTTTCATACGAAGAAGCTATGACAGAATGAGCCCTGGAGATCCAACGCACTATCCCAGAGGAGTTACCGTTGTCCTCTTGGTTCTAGATAAATTAAGATTTGGTACTGACCTGGTTGTAAATTGATGAAATGACCATGTGTTTTTCTAAAACACAGTTGAATTAAAGTTTTATTAGACTTAAAAGCAAACTAGTGGACGTCATTTTAGAAAATTCGATTACTGTATGTTTCTATAAATATTTCGTTTTTAAAACTGAGTAAAAACTGGAATTACTGTTCCAATGGTCGCTATGTTTGTGGTACTAAATGCTGTAGAATTTTATTGAGTTAGAGAGTTTAAAATATTTTTCTGTCCCCAGTTTTATTTCAGTTATTAGGTCAGTTTTATTGTTCAAGTAAAACTGCACTTTTGCAACCATCTTGACTCAAGTTATTAATAAATGAATAAGTGTCGAAATGTTAAACTTAACTCAGTCAATCGATTGCACCCTTTTATACTGTCCACTCAAGTCAGCAAGCTACACTAGGGACTTACTGTCATTTAAATATACACCGACTGTTCACAAGATGAACTACGGTAAAAATTACTCTGAGGCCTACGTCTTGTACGCCGATTTAGGGATATGCTAATCATTTCCGTTGCTACTCCAGTAGCGGACCGGTTGGTGGAGAGCGGCTACGCAGGGCTTCAAAAGTTATGTTACACATTATTATGGCAGACCAAGTAAATTTTCCTGAATGCTGCTCTACAGTTCAAAGTGACACAGATACACGACACCATTTTTCAGCATGGTCATCATATCTCTGTGAAGAACGGTCAGTTCCTCGACGACAGAAATCTATATTTTGGTCACAGAACCATTCGAGAGCCGCTGTGTGGACGTCCTCATCGTTGGAAGATTTCCGCCAGATGATCCTTCAGTCAGCTGAAGAGATAGATGTCTCATGATACAAGGTCTGGACTTCCAGAGCCGGCCGCTGTGACCGAGCGGTTCTAAGCGCTTCAGTCCGGAACCACGTTCCTGCTACGGTCGCAGGTTCGAATCCTGCCTCGGGCATGGACGTGTGTGATGTCCATAGGTTTGTTAGGTTTACGTAGTTCTTAGTCTAGTGGACTGATGACCTCATATGTTAAGTCCCATAGTGCTTAGAGCCATTTGAACCATTTTGGAGCCGGCCGGAGTGACCGGGCGGTTCTAGGCGCTACAGTCTGGAACCGCGTGACCGCTACGGTCGCAGGTTCGAATCCTGCCTCGGGCATGGATGTGTGTGATGTCCTTAGGTTAGTTAAGTTTAAGTAGTTCTAAGTTCTAGGGGACTGATGACCACAGCAGTTGAGTCCCATAGTAGTCAGAGCCATTTGAACCAATTTTTGAACCATTTTGGACTTCCAGATCAGCATCATCCACATCTGTGCGACTTTGGTCAAACTATTGGCACAATTTCACTACGGTTGGATCCGACATAGCGTTCGGTTCGTATAGCAATAGAATTTCACTGTAAACCTGCCTGCAATTTAGACGTTTCTCCCACAAGAATCATACTGGCTTACGTACTTCGACTTGGGACTATGTTTCTATTAGCAGTTCATTTTGACTCCCATACTGTGGTGCAACTGTTAACCGTACCGAAGCAGAGCTTTGTCTGCAGGAAATCCAGAACATGCGCTTCCTTCTGAGAATGCGCCATTCTTCTTGCGCAATGATTTTAGCGAGGGATGACATGTGTAACATACTTTCTCAATTCTCTACGTAGATCCTTGCTGATCTCAGAAGCTACCTTGTTCAGCACATTAAACACCACTTTCCTCTATTCTTGTATACGTACTGCTGCAGCACTCAACTTTGATTTGTAATTAAATACCTTTATCAAGAAACGACGGAATCTATAACAAGCCATTTGCAACAGAATCACTTTCAGTTACTTTCTCTATGACCCACCGTCACACTGCGTCTTCTGAACAAGGAGTAGCCGTCCCCATTGTTTAATGTCCTTAATCAAATACCAGGGATAGTTTCTAGTGCATTTTCGTTCTTCTCACAACGTGAACGCTAATATAGGGAGCAATGGGAACCAAGCACGAAACATCTTATTGCAAGTGCATAACAGTGGGTCTAGTAAAGAAAACTTCACTGTTTCGTCTGCAAACCACCAACTAACACATTCGACTTTCCACCTAAATGCCTTCAATGGAAAGAAACCCATGGCTGTTACAGTCCGCCATAGGATCATACGTAAATGCACCATTTTGTTCTCAGAGAATCCTACTTTGAGCCGGCCGAGGTGGCCGAGCGGTTCTAGGCGCTGCAGTCTGGAACCAGGTTCGAATCCTGCCTCGGGCATGGATGTGTGTGATGTTCCTAGGTTAGTTAGGTTTAAGTAGTTCTAAGTTCTAGGGGACTGGTGACCTCAGAAATTAAGTCCCATAGTGCTCAGAGCCATTTGAACCATTTTTGAACCTACTTTGAAGGACGGTAAGGTGTTTAGCAATTTGTGAAATCTGTGGTTCGCATACCCAGCATCCATCGGCTTGCAAAATTAGTTGCAGTTTTAGGGTTTGTGCCAAATGCTGTGGTCCAATTTTAGTTGCGTTAGCTTCCAATCGTCCCCCTTCCCCTCCGCCCGGCTATTAGGCTTCTAATCGCTCCTGACGCGTTTCAGGATCACAGGAGCGTCTTTTCTTATAGAGATCAGCTGTAGTAGTCGTTCGCATTCATTATTTCTGACACAGAGCATTGCCGTTGCCATTGCAGAGTTTTGAGAAGTATTACTCTTATTTCTCATAGGCAGGGGATTTCTTCTTTGCTGGAAATAAATTAACCAAACTGTAAATATAGCTTGTATTTGTACTACAGTTTTTAAGCAGACTTTGTCGTGATATTTTCCTGTATCCATCACGTCTGTACAGCGCATGCTGGGTACTAGTCTTTGATCGAAACTGGTCGTATACTTTAAAAAAATTAAGCAGCAGCTTAGAGTGTTATATAATGTATTTTTAATAGAAATCATCTAAGATTTAACATATCACTTTACAGCAAATAAAACTATTAAAACTAATTAAAACGTACGAACACAGTGTGAAACAGAGAATATATTTCTAGAGCTAAGCAAGTATCTATCGCGTGACAGACAAATAACTATCGCAGTTGCATACTACGTGGGAACCAAACTTGGTTATGTGTGGAAAGGTGAACAGATAACACAAGGGTCACGGAAGTAAAATTAAAATTTATTCATGAGGATTATGCGCCGCACCTTCAGTCACGTTTGATACTCGTTTTTTTTTTTTTTTTTTTTTTTTTTTTTTTTTTTTTTTTTTTTTTTTTTTACTCAGTATACAGTAATCGCAGCAGTTTCACAAGCAGTAAGTCTGAAATCACTAACAAACGTCAGTAAAATACTGAAACAGCTTAAAAATTGTTTGCCGAACAGTTTTCAGGAGAATACTAAAGGGCTTGCACCACCTTCACAATTACTATCAAAACGTTATGTGAGACTAGAAGTTTCATCGTGATAAAATGTATTCTAAGTGAGAATTGACGAGCGAGCAACAGTAACAGCAATAGCAGCAGCAGCGGCCTTCTGCTTGAGCGACTCACCTTTCAACGTAATTTAAACTTCGGGCTAGTGACATATATAATGACACACGCCACAAAATCATTACATCGTTAGTCAAAGCCAACGTCCGGAATCAGTAGGTTCAGTTGACCACAAGAAAAAAGATGCTAATTTCATCTGTCTCAAACTATGGCTGATATTTCGTGGGATATGAAAGAGATTCTTCTGGACTAATGATGAAATAATTGCAAACATATACTGCCCACATTTTCGGGACAAATTATTGACCAAAACTACGCGAGTAGACTTCTCGTTGGAACTTTTGCCTGTTCACCATGTTTGATAAACTTCAACTCTTACGTATTCCCACAACTAAAGAAATTGACAGATATTTTACAAACCTTTCAAAATCGGATAACAGGGGTGGAATGTATTCACAGAAGAAACTTTGGGCAAATTGCATTGATCTAAGGGAGCCTACAACGTGCGTTTTTGACCAAAAACGTTTATTTTCATCGTCACAACACGAATTAGTAACAAAGTACTCTGAAATAGAGACCAACTTGTTTTCATTACCTTATCAACAGTCAAGAGAAAGGCATCTAGCCGGTGATTTCCAGAATGAATCTTTCACCCAGCAGCTGAGTGTGCACGTTTCGAAACTCCTCGACACATTAAAACTGTGTGGCAGACAACGCCTCCTTCCGGGGCCTTGCGTTTGACGGGTAATGCTTTTAACGGTGAGTTATTCACGACTCCCTCTCACAGCTTTACTTCCGCCACAAACTCGTCTCCTAACTTTGAGACTTCACAGAAGTCCTCCTGCAGACCTTAAGAGTCTAAGACTCCTGAAAGAAAAGACGTTGCGGAGAAGTGACTTAGCCATACCATAGGGGATTGTCTGCAACACGCTACGAAGTGTGCACATCCGATAAGAGTATTTCCAACAGAAGTACAGGTCCCGGTTAGAGTCCCGGCGCGCCAAAAGACGCATAACTGAAGCTGTGAGGGCAAGTCATTAATCACGCCTTGATAGCTCGGTCGGTAAAACAATTGCCCGTGAAAAGAAAAGTTCCACCTTCGAGTTCTGGTCCAGCGCATAGATTTAATCCGACGCGATGTTTCAGAACTTTGCTTTCTTCAAATGAAAAGTATTCAGTCTCTTGTTTCAAAACAGGAGCTACTGATTGAAATTTCAGTAAAAATGTATTTTAAATTAGGACTAGTTGTTGATCTTACGCACGGTTTAATGGTGCACCTCCTACAAATTTATGCTGTCTAAGGAAAACAACACTTTGCCAGGATGAAAGACACTTTTATCTCGACCTGTAGACTAGAACCACTGACAGTGAGTCACACTGCAAATTATAAATAAATATTTCATTAATAGAAATCACGTATGAAGATTCACTTTCAAAAAAGGTTCCCATTCAAACTCTTTAGAAATATCAAAATGGATTATAATTATTTAGCTAAACACTTACCAAATGTCTTCCATCAGGGTCATGGATAAAGGCAATTACAGTATGCCCATCGTTATTCAGAGCACCATAATAAGGCTCGTTGATAGACAGACCAGTAGACTGAACCAGATGGCTTAAAATTTCAATGCCATTACTTTCTGTTAAGGGCACTAATTCTCCATTCTCCTGCAAAAACAAAAAAGGTATTACTATACACACACACACACACACACACACACACACACACACACACAGATACTTACAGAAAGCGAACTGATACTCAACAAGAATGATTCAATGGAGTAGTAGCTGATAAGTCAGTACACAAATTCCAAAATCAGCTGTGACAATGAAACATATTCAGAACGACATTTTTTTTTAATTTTCTACTATTACACACTTTAGCTGCGGCATGTTTTGTGTAAGAAAATACATTTCTCAGTAACCTTTTAGAAAGGACTTGCGATAGTGCAGTAATTTTTCATTGAGGTTAATAGTACTCCACCATAATTCGCATAATCCAATAATAGTCCTTGAAATAATCAGTTTTACGCTTTTACCTGACAGCGCTTTTATTATTATTCTCCTGAGTTATTCCGTCAGTCCACTTGTAAAGCAGATGTTTCTGTTTTAAATGTTCCATATTTAAATGTAAGACTTTTAAACTTACACACTTCTGTTAAATCATTTCTGAAAAAAGAAGTGGGAAATATCCCTACAAAGCAGATGTATACACTTTTTGTGTGTCAACTACTTTGGATAAAATTTATAGCCATGTGAGGTACTCCGTGAAATCAAGACTAAACTCGATTTTAAAATATTTTTACGGTGTTAACAGGAACAACGTGTCTGAACAAATGACATCAACATTTGTAGCTTCTTTTGCTCGTATATATTTGTAACAGGAAAGATACGCCATTGGCTAAGGGGGATAACCCTCTGGGGGACACTGCATTGTCGAAGTTCGTATCTTGCAGGCGGAGAGGCTTACGTGTTCACGTGGAGCGGAGGGCTATGCCAGCTGTGGCGCAGCTGCTCGCAGGGTCTCCCAGCCCTCAGCAGGTGAAGGGTGTCCCACAACGCCTCATCTCTCCCATGTCCACTCTCAAAGCCCTTCCCCATTTCCCCAAGTATCCAACCCAAGGTGAGATGCGATCCGTGCCGAGGAGTGCGTTCCACGTGGGAAGATATGACATTAACGGAGCGTCAGGGATACCAGGCGATCTGTATGAGTAATTAGCCTTGCACTGCGTGCGATTCCGTGGTGTCAACTGAATAGCTCTCCAATTGTTGTGGGATCAAAATGGAGAACACAGAAAACAAAACAAAAACTGAGGGACTTGATGGGACCACAAACATCAATTGTCAGGAATGGAACGAATAGAAGCAGTTCCCGCAACTGGATCAGGGAACTGTTATTGAGAAGTTGAAACAGAACAAGATCAAACCGTTGTCTGGGGCTGAGAAGAGAACATGTCTCGACGAACAAACAGAAAAGGCAAGTAAATAATAGCTACCTAAACATAAAAGGAAGGAATTAAAAGGTGTTGAACCTGAGATTTCCAAAAAAATACTGTATCAGAGTGAAGGAAATAATCAGACGCTTTCTGGCTATAAGACAGGGTGAAAGAGAACAAGGGAGGCGTCTAATACTTCCACTTCGCGGGGTAAACGGATCCAGAAAAAGCTGAGGAGGAAATATGGAAACATCAGTCTCAGTTCTGAAGATGGTGGTTCTCCAACAGCAATACCCACTATACAGGAGGGTCTATTTAAACAAAGTTGCTCTTAACTTTGTCTTTGATGAGATGAGAACAGTGGAGTGGCTTAAGGAGATGGTGCTCAAGATATCTCCGTGGGAGGAGGCGAAGCTGTTGGTCAAGACAGTGACTGACCTCTTCAAGACCGCAAAGGTATCAATTTGGGAACCAAAACTTCTCAAGGATACTCCTTCTCTGAGAAAATAAGGGCGCAGAACCAGAAGGTCTCGACAGAAGATTGGGTGTTAATAAACCAAAACGTTCTGCCCGACGGCCAAACCTTTGAGTCTGCGAAAAATCCCCGACGACAATGCGAGAATAGGGCCGCACATTGAACTTAGGATTCTCGCACGTTGCCGTCAGAATGATCAAAGATATTAGAAGTGACCATGGCGGCAATTTGTCGGCTGCATGTATTGCAGGTAATCCTGCAACAGAGTAAAGGGGTAACTGCCACCCTTAGTCGTTTTCTGCGAAGACAGGAGATAGACGTGGCCCTGATCCAGAAAAGTTATGTGTATAAAGGGGACGTTTCACGCCTCGGAGGAACTGGAAGTGAGCTGAGTTATGCTTGAAATCTCAAGAACTCCAGGACGTGCATTTATATTAAGAAAGGACTTTATTAATGCCGATTGCAGACTTACGTCCAAGGGAAAAAATTGAGCATTTTTGTAGTTGCACTAACAGAACAAAAATACCCTCAAGAATTATGTCCCAGGGACTTGTGACCATTAGAATGAAACAACGTGAGGAAGGAAACATGAGTGAAATTGTATTGGTCTCAGCTTACCTTCCTGAAGAGGATAGTACTACCCCTTCCCAGGAAGTGTGGAGACACTGAATGACGAAGTCGGCCTCCTGCCTTCCGTTCAACTAAAACATCCAAGAACAGAAGCTTACCATCCCTCTTCAACTCGATAATAAATCTAATGTTGCAATGGGTACCGTTCATGTGGTCGACGAACTTCTGCAATGCATTTTCATAATGAGCTCATATCACAAAGATGTCGTCAGCGTGCCGTAGGAAGTGATACTAGCCTGCCGTTGTGGCCGAGCGGTTCTAGGCGCTTCAGTCTGGAACCGCGCGACCGCTACGGTCGCAGGTTCGAAACCTGCCTCGGGCATGGGCGTGTGTGATGTCCTTAGGTTAGTTAGGTTTAAGTAGTTCTAAGTCTAGAGGACTGATGACCTCAGATGTTAAGAACCATGTTGCTCAGAGCCATTTCAACCATTTTTTGAAGCAAGACTGATGCAACCTGGAAGGGTTCAGAGTTTCCTTCTCAAAATGCTTCATGAAAAAGTTCGTGTCAGCCGGAGACAGTGGGGATCCCATAGCCATGCCATCCGTCATCTCATAACATTCCTTGTGGCAAAGAAAGTACGTTGTTGCTAAGTCATGGCAGAAAAGCTCGATGATATCGGATGGACAAAAGATCCAACTTGTCTTGTACCAGCACTCTAGTAAAAAACGACTCAACATCCAGAATAACCATTACGTCATTTTGGCCTATCTTTATTTTCCTGAGGTCTCAACAAATGACTACGAATCAACAACGTGATGTTCGCAGTGTCCAGTTCGGATGCTAATAACCGTGCCAGATGTTTTGGTAATCTGTAGGTGGGTAAACTGATTGCGCTAACTGTAGGCTTTAGAGGAACATTTTCCTTGTGTATCATCGGCAATCCATAGCTGCTAGGAACTGCCCAACTTTCTTTGGCGCATGAGTCACTCCAGTCTTCTCTGGAACGCTCCGGCGCTGCCATTGCACCTATTAAGCAGAAGTAACGTGGCTTGAAAACCGAAAAAAATTTATTGAAGCATGCCATCTCGAAAGACTTAGAGGGAACAACAATCTAGGTAAGAAATCAGTTTAGCCTTGCAAGGAAGAAAGGGAAGCCTTTATCAAATACAACCTTTCGATCAAGCACGTGAAGATATCTTCCTGAAACGTGTTCTATGAGGAAATGGAAGACACAACTAGTTGCGCCATACTTCATGAAAGCATCACTAGAATACCAACTAACCCGGAGGTACTCTAAAGAAGCAGGATGGTGGGTATATAAGGTCAGCGAGAGAGAATTTAGATGTGCACCTGAAGACTCATTTCCCTAAGTGCACTCTGGCAGATAACACAGACCAGGAGCCAGAAACTAGAGGCACTGGTTCACAGGCGATGGAAAACTGGGAATATGACAAAAAAGCGTTGATTTCAAAAAAATCCTATGGCCGGTGGGAACTTTACACCATTCAAGTCACCACGCCGATGCGGTATCCACCAAGATCTACTGCAGCAAGCAGGAGAGGATTTAATTAGATTTCGATGTAGATTGTTTAGGGTCAGCCTAGCAGGAGAAATCATTCCTAATGTTTCGAGGACAGAGAGGATTGTTTTCTTTCTGAAGTCAGCAAAAAATGATCATACCAAGGTTAAGGATATAAGATCGACTAGTCTGTCCACCCTTCTTCTAAAAACATCAGAAAAACTGGTTAATATGCATGTTAGAAAGAAGTTAACTGAGGTTACTCTTCATATAAACCAACACGCTTATCAACCCGGTAAGTCATTTGAAACAACACTTCATCACCTGGTTGGGAAGTTGGAAGAAACCTCTACATTTCCAAGAAATAGCTGTCTGCGTCTTCCTAGATATCGAGACGTCTTTTACTAATTTGACCTACGAATCCATGGTTAGAGCTGCAGAGGTGCGTGGCACTGAAACCGCCATATGCAGGTGGAGAAAGACCCTGCTAATAAGGGAACCACCTCATCGCGGCCCCTCAGATTTTGTGGTAAGAGGGCCCAGTGGATAGCCCGTCAAGACCTGAACACAGATCAAGCATGAAAACTAGAAGAAAGTATACTCAACTGCGAAAAGAAAGCAAAATAGAAACAGTGAACGGTACAAGGACATTAAGCGCAATTTAGAACAGTCTTCCATTGCAAGGCTGTTGTGGTTTACTACTTGTCACTGTGTTAGACTGCCAAGCGGGCGAGCAGTATTCGAACCTCCTTCGTGTTTCTTTCTTTTTTTTGTGCTTTATTCAAATTTGTGTCTGTGTCGTGGTGTGACATCCGTTTGCGATAGCGAGGTGTAAGGAAGGGACCTATAATTGCAGTTGATTCTGCACAAATACTCTATTACAGCCGAAAGGGGGGTTTTCGAAAGGAAACCGAAAACGTTTGACGACAAAGCGACAAGTCAGTCGAATCCTCCACCGGGTAACACGTCTGGTGCGTCACACACAGCATAAATGACAGTACGTGTGTCATATGACAGGAATCTCCAATCGAAGCACCCGACTTGTACGGCGGGTGAGTGAGTTCGTCCTTCTTGCTCGATTTAGGTGTCCATATGAACGTGAATATAATCACTCCCAAGGAAATGATGAAAACGTAAGTTTATCACATAAGTTGCAACAAATGAACGCAAGAGTGTCTTTATTACACTGTTTCTCTGTGCTCTGTCAAAACATATGTTTTTAACGTTTTTGAGGTTGCGTTCCGTTTTGTCAGTTTGACTCTTGTATTCGTTTTTTATAACATAGTCCACACCCGTTTATTTGTTAGTGTCATTTCTGTGAGACGTCTATGTGGTATCTCGCCCGCTCTCACTATGCATCGCGTTTACTTGCGACAGTAACGTATTCTTACCACATGACTCATATTCTATAACCATTGTATAGTATGAGAACAGCCAAGATTGCAGAAAAATAACAAACATTTCAATGACCGGACGGACAGTTCATAGTGTTGTGAGGAAAAAAATAAATGGCACGAGGCCGTTTTGAACAAGTCACGACCGCTACACAGTCGAGCACCGTGACCACTTTGTTTTCTTTCATTTTGTACGTCATTGATCGTTGCATTTGTTCGCACCGGACGTCGCATGACAACCCTTCAAGTTCACCGTTGATACATTCCCTCAGTTTCTTTCATTTTTTATTATAGAGGGGAGCTAACCCTTTGACCGAACACGCTGGGCTACCGTACCAGCGTTAACCACGACGCCACTGCTGTTGAGATTGGCTCAATACTGCACTTGCTTAGTTTGGCCCGTTCACTGTTTCTGTTTTGCTTTTTATCACACCTTCCTCCTGGTTTTATGCTTGATCTGTGTTCAGTTTTTGAAGGGCTATCTACTGGGCCATGTTACCACTAAATCTGAGAGGGCTGCGATGGGATGTTTCCCTTGTAAGTAGAAGGAAGGTAGAATCCACCATGAGGAATGAGGAAATGGCGATCAACATCATCAGGGGGTGTCCACGAGGTTTCGTCCCCGCTACTGTGAAATCTAGTGGTGAATAAGGTCATTGAAGAATTAAATATTAGAGGCTACTTTTGCCAAGGATACGCAGACGATCTACTCACTATAATACTTGGTAATTTTGCTAGTATTGTTAGAGCAATGGTACAATGTGCCCTAGGCACTGTGGAAAACTGGTGAAGAAAATAGACTCTAATGTTCAGTCCTAAGAAAACTGTTGTAGTACTATTTACGAGAAAACGAATCCAGCTCACATACTGGAAACTCAAGCTCCTCAGTGGGGGTAGTGAAGTGTCTAGGGATGACTCAAGATGGTCCCCTCATATTAAAAATTTATATTCCAAAGCAAAAAGTACTCTTATAAGCACTAAAGGGCCTGTGGTAAAAACTGGGGTCTAAACCCCAGGATTTTGTACTGGATATACACCAATACATTAAGACCTGTGATAATTGATGGGGCTACAATATGGTGTAATAAAGTAGAACAGAGGGCGGCTGCTAATTGTAAAGAGCTTGGCAAGGTGCAGAGATTGGCCTGCTTAGCCGTAACATGTAGAATTAGCAGAACACGTATTGTTGGTATGGAGGCCTTTGAATTATATTCATGGCACGTTAAAAACTGGAAACAACAGCATTCGTTTAGGATATCCAGAATCTCACACCAATATAGTGAGTGTGGTGTATAGGAATAACCAGGTGAAAGCCGGCTGAACATACAATAACTTCTAGCTGCTTCAATCAATCTTCCAGAGTAACAGTTAGAAGGTGGGATCAGTGGAAGACCAAACCACGACACCGTTCAGGACACACAGTCTGGTTTACTGACGGTTTTAAAACAGATAAAGGCGCTGAGGCCTCAGTATTCTGGGTACAGCGTAGATTAGAGAGAACAGTCTCTTTAGGGAAGCTGACCACATTGTTCCAGGCGGAAATATCCACTGTCAAAGTGTGCACGAAGGAGAACTGAGTAGGTGCCACAAGGATCGTAGCTTCTGAGTTTATTCAGGCAGCCAAGCATCTTGAAATCGTTATCAGACCCTGCAACGAGATCGAAGAGCGTTGCAGAATGCTATGAAGCCCGTGGGAGACTAGGACGAAGTAACAGGACAAACCTGCTTGGGTCCCTGGTCACTCAGAAATCACCGCCAATGAACAAGCTGATAGACTGGCCAGGATAGGCGAATGACTCCCTTTATTGGACCGGAACCTTTCGTAACCATCACTTAAGCGACGGTAAAATCAAAACTACGTAGCTGCATCGGGAGATAGCAAGTAGAATATTAGACTACGATCCAGAAACGAAAACATGGTAAGCTAATAATGCTGAAGTCATGTCTCAAACGAAGTTCTGTAATGCTGAACTTGATCAGCAAACAGTTTCAACTGATGGTAGAACTCATGAATTACGTTTTATGCTCCATTGGATGGCTCAAATGGCTCTGAGCACTATGCGACTCAACTTCTGGGGTCATCAGTTGCCTAGAACTTAGAACTAATTAAACCTAACTAACCTAAGGACATCACACACATCCATGCCCGAGGCAGGACTCGCACCTGCGACCGTAGCGGTCGCTCGGCTCCAGACTGTAGCGCCTAGAACCGCACGACCACTCCGGCCGGCTGCTCCATTGCACAGATGGACATTGGTGAGTACAGTGTGAAAAATCCGAAAGCAGACACATTCCAAGAATCGTTAGAATCATCCAGGCAAGAGGAGAGAGCGTTATAGTGCATGGAATGTTTTCATGGCATTCTTTGAGTGATCTCATCATTCTGGACGGCACAACGGATCACCAAAAGAACGCATCTACCCTTTGGGAACATGTCCACGCCTACATGCAGTTTGTTTTTGCTCGGAACAATGGCGTCTACCAGCAGAACAATGCTACTTTTCCCACAGCTCACAGTGTATGTGCATAGTCTAAAGGGCACCAGGACGAGTTTACTGCACTGGGGATATTGAGTGTATGATTCAAAACCGCCAAGCTTGTCAGATGCAGCAGCCACCACCACCCAAAGCCAATACCTAGCCAGCCGCTGGACCGAGTACTTGTCAATTATGTGGATGCATCCCATGGTGCCATGTGGCGGTTTTTAATAGATATGTACTTTCATTTTGCATATATCATTGAAATGCAACAAGCCACAAATAAGAATACAATAAAGGCCTTGGTCACTGTTTTCTCTATTAAAGGAGCCCCATGATCACTTACTTGTAACTAAAAATGGACGACAGTGTGCATCTACTGGTTTTCAACGGTTTTACACCCGAAATAGAATGCAGCATATTACTGCATCCCCTTTTCACTCTGACTCTAACAGCATCACTGAACATGAGGACTTCAAGAAAAAACTACACGCAATGGGTATAGAGGAAGAAGCGCCTAGGTGTAGAATTTGTGGTGCGGAGAATGAAACTGCACCACATCTAATCTTCCAATACAGAGCTCTGGACGACGAAAGACACAGAATAATCGGGTCGGTACAGCCTGGAGAAATCATGTCTAATAAGGAACTAGTAAATTGTATCTTACTGCTTCTTAAGGCTATCAATTGACTTCAGTAGAAGCACACGAAGCGGAACCACACAACGAATTCAGTGTCGGCGTGGGCACCAATGGGTTACGATCACTGTTATTTTTCTCTCCTTGCATTAATCAAATCAAAATCAAGGGTGGTGACAGTAAATTTCAAACATTAAGTTTTTGCCCCAGTTCTGTTACCATAAATGCCATCTGTCCCATAGTCCGTAGCATCACGGCATAACATAACTGAGTCATTGTCTAGTACCTTCCGCCGCGGAAGTCGAACACGCGGCAGAACAAATGGACGTGGTCAGCCCATAGAGGGCTCCGCCTCCCCGCCGGCTATTCCGCGCAGCGGCTCTCGCGCAGCGAGGGCGCCACCGCTAAGCCACGTGCAAACAGCGGCCAATAGCCGCTCCCTCCAGTTTCTTATATAGGGACACGCTCTGCCCTAGTCCAGCCGATCTCCGGCGGTAATTCGGTTGAATACCGCCCTTCGATTGTGCTATTCCGGTACCAATCGAAGCGATAGGTGATGCAGGTTCCAGCCAGCCAGCCCGTCGGCGTGCAGCGGTCCAGCCAGCAGCAGTCCAGCCAGCAGTGGTCCCCGCCAGCAGCCAGCAGCGGTCCCCGCCAGCAGCCAGCAGCGGTCCCCGCCAGCAGCCAGCGGCGGTCCCCGCCAGCAGACAGCGGCCAGCAGCGGTCCCCGCCAGCGGTCGCAGCCACCAGCGGTCGCAGCCGTCCCTTTCTACTCTGTGTTTCTCGTCGCCCTGCCAGTCTCTCGTTTGCTTCTTTGTCTTGTCCTGTGTTTTTTTCCCCCTTCTCATAATGTCAACCCCCACCACCTCTTCTACAGCCACCACCACTGCCATCATATACACTTCCCCCTCCGCCGCTGCCACCACTATCACGTGGTGTGCCGCATCACTCCCCCCTCAGTCCATCCCCCCCTCCTCACTCTCCCGTCTCCCTCCCTATTTGTCGCCCCATCCCCGGCTCCTCCCTCCCACGCCTCCTCTGATCCCTTCCCTCCACTCCCTCCCTTTGCTCCTTCCGTTTCTCCGGCCCCCACTTGGGTGGTCGCCCGGAGGGCTACGACGCACGCTCCACTCTCCCCTTCGCCTTCATCGTCATCGTCTTCACCGTCGCCTTCGCCATCGCCCTCACCATCTCCGGCGCCACCTCCCGCACTGGGGCCTGCCACTCCCCGCCACATTCCAGTCGCTCCCATCCCCCACACCTCCTCCGCCGCCATCAAGCGCCCCAGTGGCACCCCTGCCTGCTCTACTCCCAAAAAGGCTCCGCCTCGTCCCCCTTCCCCCACCCATGATGCCATGGATGTCTCCCCACCTGTCTCTGCCCCCTCCTACAACCGCTACCTCCTCTCCTGTCCTGATCCCTCCCATCTTGAAGCCCAGAACCTCACCCCCTCAGCCCCCTCCTCCTCCTCCTCCTCCACCCCCTCCTCCTACCACTACCTCCTCTCCTGTCCTGATCCCTCCCTTCCTGAAGCCCGGAACCTCACCCTCTTCCTTTGGCAGAATTTTCCTGGTGCCCCCATCTCCCTCCTCACTCCTCGCCGTGATTCGGTGCTCATCTCCTCCCCCAGCCCTACCCTCCACACAGACCTCCTTTCCCACATCCCTGTCACCCGTTTTGGCCCTAATGCCTCCCTCACCCCTGCTCCTTACCCGCCTCTCTCCCGCCAGCCCCAATCCCCGCGTTGCCCGACGACCCTCACGGAGGAGGAGATGTTGGTGGAGCTTCAGGCACATCCCCATCTGGAGGTGCGTGCGGTTCGTCGCATCCACAACACTGCCGGCCCCACCCGCCTTATGCGGGTCTTTTCTGAGCACGCCCCCTCCATAGACCGTCTCCTGAAGGAGGGTGCCTCCCTTGTAACTAACGTTATATAGTTGACTCCTCCCGTTCCCTCCACTGCCAAAGGTGCTTGCAGTATAATGCACACCCGACATCTGAGTGCCGTGAGGCCCCCACCTGTCCGCACTGTAAGCAAGCCCACTTTTTTCGGCAGTGCCCCGATCTCCAGTCCCCCCCCCCCTCCTGTAATACCTGTAACCTCCCTCATCCTACATACTCCCAAAAATGTAAGGCCCGACCCCCTCCTACCACTCCTGAACTCACCATTCCTGTCCACCCTCTGGACGCCCCCACCCCTCCTGGCAATTCCCTTCGCCCGCCCCCTACCGCTGAGGACATCATTAGATTCCTCACCATCATCTGTCAGAATGTTCATCTTTTTCAGCGCCCACACACCCTCCAACAGATATCCCTCGCCACCCATTTCATTTTCCAACTAAAAATGTACGCCACCTACTCCAATAACCAGGCCCATTTCACCTTCTCCCGTCTTGACACCCTTGTTTAAATCCCTGTCATGGCGCGACAGCACCGTATCCTTTTCAACAACATCTGCTCCCTTCCCGCCAACAAGAACCTCTTCCTGCACACCCTTGCCACCCCCCGCGTGGATGCCTTCCGCCTCAATGAAACCTTCCTCCAACCCCACCACACCATCCACACTTCGCTCTAGCTCCTCCACCGCTCCGATAATCCCCTCCCGATTGCGCATGGTGGAGTTGCCATTGGTCACCACCGCCAGATCCCCATTCGGCTCCAACCTCTCCTTCCCAACCCAACCGAACACCTGATCCTTAGTCTCTTCTTCCGCAGCCTTACCGTTACCTGCGCCACTATCTATGTTCGCCCTAACGCCCCTATTCCCTTCGACTTCCTCTCCCACATTGACTGTACCTTCTACTCCTACGTGATGGCCACTGACCTCAACATCCATAGTCGTTCTGCTGCCCAGTTACGGCGGTGGCATCGGTTCCTCTCCTCCCTTCAAGGCGACCTCATCCCCATCCCCCAGCACACCCATCCCGAATCCAACTCCACTCCCGATGTTATCCTTTCCTCCCCCAACCTCCTTGGCAACACAACGGTGGATGTCCTGGAGCCTATTGGTAGCGACCATCTCCCTGTCCTCCTCACCATTTCAGACGGTCGTCGCCCCCGCCCCGACCCTCGCAATAACCCTGCCCCTAAGTATGTCCATGACTATTCCCATGCCAACTGGAATGCCTACCGGGATACCCTTTCCACCCAGGTCGATAGCCACCCCTTCACCTACCACCATGCTGATGATGTCACCCATGCCGCCTCCTTTCTCCAGCAGACCTTGTCTGAGGCCATGGAAGCCCATGTCCCTACTGTCGCCGTCCACTCCCACCGTCCTACCTTACCCCCACAGGCCGTCCTCCTCCTCCATGAATCCCGCCATCTCTACCATGCCTTCCTCCGCACACGTGACCCGGACACACTACGATGCCACCGGCAACTCCAGCGACACATTTGTAATTTGCTTGCGGCTAATAAATGCCGGGACTGGCAATAGACGTGCACCCGTTTAAATGCTACCCTGCGTATCAACTCGTCCAAGTTCGGGTCAGCCTTCCGTCGCCTTACCGGAACTAAACCCTCCCCCTTCTATCCTCTTCTCCATGATGATCACCCCTTCCCTGACACCCTTAGTAAGGCCAATCACTTTGCCTCCTACCTCTCTGATGTTTTCTCCATCCTCGATGATCCCCAGTTCGATTACTCCCTCTTCCCGGATGTCTGCAATCGAACTGACACCTCTGTCCCTCCCCTCGCGCCTGGTTTCCAGTACTTGGACAACATTGCACACACGGAACTCAATGCCCCTATCACTACACAGGATCTCATTGCTACACTCCGCACAAAACGCAACGCCGCTCCTGGTCACGATCGTGTCACCTACTGTCACCTTCGTGAAGCTCCTGTCTCTCTCCTCTCCACCCTGGCCAGGCTCTACAATGTAGTCCTGTCCACCGGTTACTACCCCGACCTGTGGAAAACCTCCCATATCCCGATGTTCCTTAAACCTGGCAAACCGCCGTCTGCCGTCTCCTCCTATCATCCCATCAGCCTTACCTTGGTCTTCAGCAAGGTCCTGGAATCTATCCTCACCCACCGCATCCACCAGCATCTCCGCCAGCACCACCTCCTTCCCATTACCCAGTGTGGCTTTCGGCTGTCCTTCTCTTCCAACGTTTTTCTCCTTCACCTCACTCATCTCCTTTCCAACCAGCTTAATTTCTGTCGCTCCGCAATCTTCCTGTCCCTGGACCTCGAACGAGCTTATGACCGCGTATGGCATTCCGGTCTCCTCTTCAAGCTCCAAACCTTCGCCCTTCCCATTAACTACGTCCGTCTGATCGGCTACTTTCTCTCCCACTGTCCTTCCTACGTCACCATCCATAACACCGACTCCTACACCTTTTTCCCCTCCGCCGGTGTGCCTCAAGGCTCCGTCCTCTCCCCCCTTCTGTACCTTTTGTATACAGTGGACATGCCGCCGCCGTCACCCCCCCCCCCCCCGTCCACCTTCTCCAGTTTGCCGATGACACCGCCCTCCTTGCCCTTCCCCCCACCCTGCAGTGCTCCCAACACCTTCTCCAATCCCATCTTGACTGGTTCACCGCTTGGTGCAACCAGTGGTTGCTCAAGGTCAATCCCTCCAAAACCCGGGCGATCATTGTAGGCAAAACCACCCCTTCCTTCCGCCTCCTTGATTTCTATCTCACCATCTATGGCCGTCCTATCGCCCTCACTCCCACCCTTAAGTACCTTGGCGTCACCCTCGACCATCGCCTCTCCTGGACTCCCCATCTCCGGACAATCCAAGCCAAGGCATGCTCCCGACTCCGTCTCCTCAAGCTCGTTTCTGGCTGTACGTGGGGTCTGGCCCCTCCACCATCCTCCACACCCATAAATCCCTCATCCGCCCTATCCTTTGTTACGCCCATCCAGCCTGGATCTCCGCCCCCCCCCTACCTTTTATAAATCCCTCCAAATCCTTGAACGCCATGCTCTCCACCTCACCTATCGCATCCGTCTCCCCTCCCCCACGCGGATCCTGTACGATCTCATCCCCTTCCCCCACCTCCTCCTTTTCCTTGAAAGGATACGGATCCTGTACACCTCCCGCAAACTCGATCCTCCTCATCCACTTGTGTCACCCTTCCTCTCCCACCCCCACCCACTGCCGCGCCTGTATTCCCACGGCCCACCCGGTCTCCATCTCTCCACCCTCCTTACCCTCTCCCTAGGTGGCTTCCGCCAGCTCCCTCTCCTTGATGACATCCTCCTCCCCTCCATCTACCCCTCCTATCAACTTTGATCCTCCCCCGCCACTTCCTGTGTCCTTTCCTTTAGGCACCCTCCCTCCCTTCCTTTTCCTTTTCCCCCGTCCCCTCCCTCCACCCCTCTTCCCCCAGGCTACCCCTCCCCCTTCCTCCCTTCCCCCTGTCTCCCCTGCGCATGGCATCTGCTCTCCCCTCTCCCTCTCCTACCCCCCCTCCTCCTCTCTTGGCGGGTCCCCGGACTCATACACAGTTCGTGAACATTCGCGCGCCAGAGATCAACGCCTCGTGTTCTGTGTGTGCCGTCGTTTTGTGCTTAAGTGGTTCAGTGTTATTTGTTTTGTGCACCTACGTTCACGTGTGACAATTTTCGTTTCTGTCTGTGTCCAAGTGTCTGAACAATTTAATCTTGGACTCTACGCCCGTGAACGGCACCTTGTATTTTAAAAAGTGTTTGTCTCCATTTATATTTCCACCATCTTTTTTCTCTAATTGTCTTCATTGTATCTTTGTGTTTCTCTGCGGCCAAAGAGCGGCGTAGTATGCTGCTGCAGGCCTGCCTGTATACAGGTTTCGAAATGACAATAAAGAAAACAAAAAAAAAAAAAACCTAGTCCAGCCAGTCTGGTACTCGCTCTGGATTTCGTTTCTATCTCGGCGGTACTGCGTTCCTGTCGTTGCTCGTTGTTGACATTTGCCTGGCTCTGGTTCCGAGTGGATTTACGTTTGGTATTTGGTGTTGTGGTTTCCACAAGCCTCCGTTGTTTATCTCTTCCTTGTTGTGTTGCTCATAGTCGGTCGTGGTCGGCTGTTGTCAGTTGTCGTTGGTCTGTCGTCCGACTCGTCCTGTGTTTACCTGGTGGTGCATGCTCCACCGCCGGCGGCTTCCCCACCTGGCGGCCCCGCTCTGCAGCCCAAGGCGTTCCCGCTGTTGGTTGTGGTCACAACACTTTGTCTCTGTGTATCTTTGTAAACATTTGGTCCGTATTACCTCTGGTAGGACCTTTATCTGTTCTATGCGTATTTGGAAACAACCCGTGAGAACCATCCTTTGCAAAAGTTCTGTATGAGTCAAGAATTAATTCACGTGAAACAATACAGAATCTGAGAAATCTCGGGTACCTCGGACGTCACGGAAATGTTGAAGAATCTGAGATGACGAGCTCTTGAAGTAAATTGATGTAGGGGGCTCTTGAAGATACGTGCAAATTATTCTGGTAAAGCCAATTTCTAGACTTTCAAGGAGCCCCGACGTACCGTTCAAGTAGAGCTTGTGAAGACAATATTGGACTATTTGCAGGTCGCTCAGTGGTATTCAAACAGTCATTCCTCCTGCACTCCTTACGCAGCTGGAACTGGAAGGAAATCCTCTTTGCAGCTACGGTGTTATTTAATTTTTAGTTCATTCTAGCAAAGCTGGATGGTCATCAACGGTAACTGTTCTTTCGGGAACAGATACTATTGTCATATATAATGTCAGTCGAGTTTATTAATGACGAAAGTAATATTCATACTGAATGATACCCACAAACTTCGTTTGGTAAAGTTTACACAATGCTGACAAACTGAAAGAACAGGCGAAGTACCGTAGAAGTACTATGTTTCAAAACATCAATGTACATTTGCTCTAGAAAAGACAGTATACACACAGAAACACAACGTTCAATACTTAGAAAGCAGCATATATAACTTTTATTGGCGCATGTCCGTGATCAGCAGCACGCCTTATACTGATTCATAAACACGTGCGGAGGACATTTCCCTAAAACACTCACATAACTGTATAATTATATGAAGGTTTGAGTAAACATACCAATTTTAGATATGATATACTTGTGAATCGAGGTGTGCTTAACATCTAGATACCTGCATTAAAAAGTACACTACTGGCCATTAAAATTGGTACACCAAGAAGAAATGCAGATGATAAACGGGTATTCATTGGACAAATATCTTATACTAGAACTGACATGTGATTACATTTTCACCCAATTTGGGTGCGTAGATCCTGAGAAATCAGTACCCACAACAACCACCTCTGACCGTAATAACGGCCTTGATACGCCTGGGCATTGAGTCAAACAGAGCTTGGATGGCGTGTACAGGTACAGATGCCCATGCAGCTTCAAAACGATACCACAGTTCATCAAGAGTAGTGACTGGCGTATTGTGACGAGCCAGTTGCCCGGCCACCATTGACCAGACGTATTCAGTTGGTGAGAGATCTGGAGAACGTGCTTGCCAGGGCAGCAGTCGAACATTTCCTGTATCCAGAAAGGCACCTAGAAGACCTGCAACATGCGGTCGTGCATTATCCTGCTGAAATGTAGGGTTTCGAAGGGATCGAATGAAGGGTAGAGCCTTGGGTCGTAACACATCTGAAATGTAACGTCCACTGTTCAAAGTGCCGTCATTGCGAACAAGGGGTGAACAAGACGTGTAACCAATGGCATCCCATACCATCACGCCGGATGATACGCCTGTATGGCGATGACAAATACACGCTTCCAATGTGCGTTCACCGTGATGTCGCCAAACATGAATGCGACCATCATGATGCTGTAAACAGAACCTGGATTCATTCGAAAAAATGACGTTTTGCCATTCGTGCGCCCAGGTTCGTCGTTGAGTACATCATCACAGGCGCTCCTGTCTGTGATGCAGCATCAAGGGTAACCGCAGCCTTGGTCTCCGAGCTGATAGTCCATGCTGCTGCAAAAGTCGTCGAACTGTTTGTGCAGATGGTTGTTGTCTTGCAAACGTCCCCATCTGTTGACTCAGGGATCGAGACGTGGCTGCACGATCCGTTACAGCCATGCGGGTAAGATGCCTGTCATCTCGACCGCTAGTGATACGAGGCCGCTGGGATCCAGCAGGGCGTTCCGTATTATCCTCCTGAACCCACCGATTCCATATTCTGTTAACAGTCATTGGATCTCGACCAATGCGAGCAGCAATGTCGCGATACGATAAACCGCAATCGCGATAGGCTACAATCCGACCTTTATCAAAGTCGGAAACGTGATGGTACGCATTTCTCCTCCTTACACGAGGCATCACAACAACGTTTCACCAGGCAACGCCGGTCAACTGATGTTTGTGTATGAGAAATCGATTGGAAACTTAGCTCATGTCAGCACGTTGCAGGTGTCGCCACCGGCGCCAACCTTGTGTGAATGCTCTGAAAGGTAATCATTTGCATATCACAGCATCTTCTTCCTGTCGGTTAAATTTCGCGTCTGTAGCACATCATCTTCGTGGTGTAGCAATTTTAATGGCCAGTAGTGTACATAATATCCTAAATTAATATGTTCATTAAAATCTTCATATAATTAAATAATTAAATGACTTATTGGCCTGTGCTAAGAAAGCAGTATACAGTGTACCCCAGGAAGTGTGGTCGATATTCAGGAAAATGACAGAAACGATCGTTCGAAGCAAAAAAAGTCTAGTAAACATGGGCTCTAAAATGCATGGATTCCGTTCACAGAAGTTTCAGTGATGTTTCCTTCGTGGGAGGACTGGTACGGGGTGCACTCAGTCTAGCGAGGTCAATTAAGGAGCTACTCGGCCGATCTGTTGCGGTTCCAAGGACAAGAAACCCGACTCCAACCGGGAGAGCGTGTGCAGACCACATGGCCGTCCACACCACATCCAGTGACCCCATTGTCAGAGGATGACACGGTGGTCGCTCGGGCTTGATTGACTCGTTCAGAGCCAGAACGGGGAACTTTACCCTTTTTCACCTTGAAACTTGCAGCAGAAAAAATTTGTTTCACAGTATCGTAGATGGAGAAGGGCTCATGGCTCTTACGGTATGCATAGTAGGGCCCACGTATACTAGACATTTTTGCTTCGAATTATGGTTGTTGTCATATCCCTTATATTGCCAATTCTCCCGGGACGTCACGTACATCAAGCTGTCGATGATGAGCGTGCACCCGATGGATATCTTCTGTGCACTTTTGTATAAGGAACCACGGTCTCCGCCCGCCCAGCACAGAGTTACGGCATTTCGTTCGGTTTCTTGCCAGCATTGTAGGTGTATTGCCCAGAAAATTGCGAACAGCAGTTTAAGTCTCGGCGGTAGGCCTAAACGCTGTGTTTCTTGCTTCCATTCGCTCTCGATGCCTGCTGTTGACGCAGCTGTATGGACAGGTATACTGACTGAGTTTGCTGACATGCACTTCGTGTATGGATGGGGTCGCTAAATGCAATGGAAAGAGCGGCACAACGACGCACTGTGCTGGACGGTTCCCGCAGCGACGGCAGCCACGTCACAGTACAGTGTTTCGTCTGAGGGTCGTTACATTATTCTTTGTTGTGCGTTGTGTGCTGTACCTGTTGATTATTGACTCATGTTACAGTAGTGTTTTTTCTGACTTCTTAGTCTTTACTGTAAAGTTTGCTTTGTCTTCGTTTCACTGCAAAAGTTCTATGAGGACTTGATTTTTTTCTTTCCAGGCCAAATATCTGAAAACGAAGCATGGCTTGGGTTTTACAATACGTATACAAAAAAAATTAGCAAATCCTTGGCCTGAATATAAACATGAATTGATGAAACAATTTTCATTTAATAACCTTTTTTAGCAGTGAGAAAGTCAGCGCTGCTGTAGGAGAAAAATGGAGTTGTTTCTTTATTTTCTTTGAAATTAAGAAAGGAAAAAATCATGCATAAAGTAAAACGTTCTATGTATCGCTTCCTAAACATTGTTTAATGTGTCTGCATGCACACTCGAAACCAAAAAAGACAGAAACGCCGCATCGTCAAGAAATCATCCGAATGAGTCGGAAATCGGTAAATACGATGTCCTTTTACAGACAAACAAATGATTACGATTTCAGAAAAACTGGATGATTTATTCACGAGAAAAAGCTTTACAAACTGAGCAAGTCAATAACATGCTACAGTTTCATTTATTGACGTAGAATTGTCTTCAGCGATGAGCCCCTCTTCAAAATGACCCGATGACCAGTGAAGACGTGTCCGGAAACATGGCTCACAGCGGTGGGATGCCAGCTTGACTGTAGCCAACCAGATGACTCGACATACAGGAGTGATAGTCTGGGGTAACGTTTCATTTCATGGCAGGACCCTTTGGTTGTCTCCCGCGGCGTCCTTACAGCCAAGCGGTACCTCGACGATATTCTGTGCCCCGTTTTGTTGCCCTTAATGACGCGCCACCCTGTTCTTCAACGACACAATGCCTCCCGCACAGGCCGGAGTGGCCGAGCGGTTCTAGGCGCTACAGTCTGGAACGGCGCGTCCGTTACGGTCGCAGGTTCGAATCCTGCTTCGGGCATGGATGTGTGTGATGTCCTTAGGTTAGTTAGGTGTAAGTAGTTCTAAGTTCTAGGGGACTGATGACCTCAGAAGTTAAGTCCCATAGTGCTCAGAGCCAAGCCAACCTCCCGCACACGGTGAGAGCTTCTACTGCTTGTCTTCATGCTTACCAAAGGCTGTCTTGGCCAGCAACGTCCTCAGATCTCTGCCGAACTGAGAACGTTTGGAGCATTATGGGTAGGGCCTTCCAACCATCCCTGACATTTTGACGATCTTACGCGCCAGTTGGACAGAATTTCTTACGATATCCCTCAGGAGCACAGCCAACAACTCTGTCAATCAATGCCAAGCCGAATAACTGTCTGCTTAAGGTCCAGAGGCAAATCAATACGTTATTGACTTTCTCAGTTTGTGAAGCTCTTTCTCTTGAATAAATCGTCCAGTTTTTCTCAAATTTTAATCATTTGTTTGTCTGTACATGCACATTACATCTATCGATTTCCATCCCATTCGGATATTCCTTCGTGGTGCGTCGTTTCTTTTCGTTTTTCCCCTTAGAGTGCTACAGGCGAATGTTGGAAATTAGGTGGAATTATAAAGTAAGGAACGAGGAGGTTCTGCGCAGAATCGGAGAGGAACGGAATTTGTGGAAAACGCTGACAAGGAGAATTGACAGGACGATAGGACATACGTTAAGACATCAGGGAATGACTTTCATGGTACTAGAGTGAGCGGTAGAGGGCAAAAACTGTAGAGGACGACAGAGACTGGAATACATCCAGCAAATAATTGAGGACGTAGGTTGCAAGTTCTACTCTGAGATGAAGAGGCTGGCACAGGAGAAGAATTCTTGGCGGGCCGCACCAAACCAGTCAGAAGACTGATGACCCAAAAAAAAAGGAGGGCACATATTTTCTAAGAAAAATAATGCCGATATTTTGAAACGTTTAACGTACACTTTTCTTTCAGTTTTTTTTATTTTTTTTCGATTCGCAGCAGCTTACCATGCAAACTTGGTCAATTTATGGATTTTGCTTTGGTCATTAGCAAACTTTATCAATAATAGTTCCTTAATTCTGACACCATATTACGACTTTTTATATCACAGAAGGTATCTCATAACCTCATCTTCATCGTTCGGCACTGGACTAAGCGAAGTGATGTAGCGTTGACGTTTGGTCCAGTTTTCTGATGACGTCGCCCACCACTCGCCCACTGACGTCCAGTGTCAAGCGTACTGAAGATTCGCTCCTACACCGCTGATGTGTGCCCTCAGATGCTAGCTCAATCATTGACACTGCCGGCGTATTCACTGAGCAGCGTCAAGTACGTAGCACTTTCAGTGTGGAGCCCTGTCACAATAAATACACTTTGTTTCTAGTCGATGAGCATAAAACCTGTCATTGGTAAGAAGGCTGCTCATCGCTGCCTCTCACGTAAAATAACGCGCGACGATGCCGGTCGAGGAATGGAAACTCCACTGTCAAACGACTGGGTGACATCGCACAAACCCTTCCAAGTCACTGATGCTGATTTTGCAGTGCTGTTGTACGCCAAAGACGTAGTAAGTACCACAAATAAGCGCCATATTTTACTGTTCACCTGTGCTGTGACTAGAGCCATTCGCCTAGAGCAAATACGCAATGCAACAACGAATCGGTTTTCCTTGGCACAACCAAGTTTTATTAGCAGACACGGTGTTCTACACACCATTTAGTGGCAATGTCTAAACATTCCAAGCAGCCAACAAAAAGGTAATGGAATTGTGCACGGCCAGCTCTGCTGATAAGGTCCACCAAATCGATAGCTTAGCAATAATTTTTGTGTTCGTGAACTACGATCAAAGAAACAAATTCTCTTCTTCCTGATCACTGTCTTCATTCACGACGATCTCACACCTTGTAAATATAAATACACTATTGCCCAATAAAACTACGACAGCATGCTAATAAATAAAGAAATTTATGTTATTGCGCCTATACATTGTAGCAGGAAGAGAACATGATGAAATTTGTAGGTGTTCGGTGGTATACAGGGTACGAAATTTTGTACAGACAGCTGACACCTCTGGTAGCAACAGAGCTTTTATCCCGGCTGGGCATAATGTCGAAGAGAGCCTGTATGTTACATACAGTTACGTCAATCCACGTTGCTTCCGTTCTACGACAGGCTTCAGTAGTCGTAGTGCCCAGAGAGTTGTGGCGTGCCAGTCTGTAATTCGTCCCACAACCGAATGTTTCAGTCAGTGAGAGATGCTGGGAACATGATCAACGTATTGGCCAAGCCAGTCATCGAACGCCCTCTGTACAGTTGTTGTTTAGAACAGCATGCACATCATGCGGTCGTACGTAATCGTGTTAAAAGATAACATGAGAGAGACCTCGAAGATAGTGTACACCCACTGACCTTAACACGTCAGAAATGTAACTACTGGTGTTCAAACTACCGGTCAGCCGGCCGGGGTGGCCGAGCGGTTAAAGGCGCTACAGTCTGGAACCGCACGACCGCTACGGTCGCAGGTTCGAATCCTGCCTCGGGCATGGATGTGTGTGATGTCCTTAGGTTAGTTAGGTTTAAGTAGTTCTAAGTTCTAGGGGACTTATGACCACAGCAGTTGAGTCCCATAGTGCTCAGAGCCATTTGAACCATTTTTGAACTACCGGTCATGTGAACCAGCAGTGTATACCCAATGACAGGTCATATCATGACACCAGGTGCTGGGCGCGTATAACGATGACAAATGCAACCTGGCTACATTCGTCCAACTCGGAACCATGACACGCGTATACTCTCATGGTGACTCTATTCGAAGGAGTCCGCAGTAATAGTCGTTGCGCATTCAGTGCTCCACACGTCGTCGCACCCTCTGTGTTGATACTTGTCTTGCTGCAGGCAGGCTCATTTCCTGACTCAAGGTACTTGACGAGGCTGTACGATCCTGCACGGACGTGTGAGGCTACTGAGTCTGGCTCTCTTGAAGCCATCGATTCTGTGGAGAATACTGCAGTTATTACGGTAAGAAGGCTGCTCATCGCTGCCTCTCACGTAAAATAACGCGCGACGATGCCGGTCGAGGAATGGAAACTCCACTGTCAAACGACTGGGTGACATCGCACAAACCCTTCCAAGTCACTGATGCTGATTTTGCAGTGCTGTTGTACGCCAAAGACGTAGTAAGTACCACAAATAAGCGCCATATTTTACTGTTCACCTGTGCTGTGACTAGAGCCGTTCGCCTAGAGCAAATACGCAATGCAACAACGAATCGGTTTTCCTTGGCACAACCAAGTTTTATTAACAGACACGGTGTTCTACACACCATTTATAGTGGCAATGTCTAAACATTCCAAGCAGCCAACAAAAAGGTAATGGAATTGTGCACGGCCAGCTCTGCTGATAAGGCCCACCAATATCTCGCACAGCAAGGCATAACGTGGAAGTTTATAGCTCCGCGTATAGGCAGGTGAGATGGAAGCAGGGAGAGACTGGGTTCAACTAAAAGCTATCCGGACGCTCGGCAGCACGGGTGAGAAACAGCTACAGGCTGTGCCCACAACTCGAAGCCAACAACCCAATATGAAGACGAAGTGCTGCCCTCACCCCACCATCACCATATTTCCTCGTTAGGAACAGACTCATGACATTACCAAGAGGACCACATCCACCAGTTCTAACAGATCTGACGAGCGAATTTAGACTCTGTTAGAAAACAGCTTAGGATTTCTGGTAGTACCGGAGCGAAGAGTATACTATGCTGTTCCACTATTTCCACCAAGTCAAACGCGCAAATGGAACGTCGACGACGACCCAAGTCGGTAATATGAAAATGTAAAATTAAACAGAAATGACACAAGCGGAAAACCATCCAGCAAACAATTAAGGCGTTTCAAATTTTATAGGCTTGAATGTCAGTATCAATATAGCCAGCAAAATAGCAAACTGCAAATCTGTTAGTCAAATGCTTAAAAAATAAGAAACGCTATACGGTAAGAAATCAGATTTAACTAGTGTAGGTCTGCAGAGAAATTTCATTAGTTAGAAATACGATACTCGTAAGTCAGCGCTTAAAAATTCTATGCAGATTCAAGAATAGTGGGAGATATAGCCGTAGATGGTGAAGATGTTAAAGACAGCTGAATTCGTAGCGAGTTCTCGGAATGTTACCACCAACATTTCATCACTTCCGTACTTCACGGGATAACGTAGCAGTATCCGATAAAATTCTCGACACACTATTTCAACGTTTGCGTCTGAAAGAAGATAGCTTAAATGAGACAGAACCGTCAGACTTTTCCCAAAATGCTTTCATTTCAGAACAATATAAACACTTTGTCAAAGCAAGTCAGCAGGAAAAGTCTACAGTTCAATGTCTCAAATGCGATAAATACAGGCATGCAAAGAAACATTGCAGAAATAAATACTGAGACAAATATTCAGCATATTGTAGAGACAATTATTCACTCCATGGCAAAATGACCATTTTGTTTGCAGTTGTTGCGTGAACCCAAGTCAGTGACGTCGTCCTTCTACAATAAGCAGTTGTCACAGCCGGTAGAAGACGCCTAATTAGGCCTGTCCAGCTGGTCACATCCATAGAGGTAGACCACGTTGTGGAGGTTGTGGGGGAATGTTATACGGCGTCTCTGATGTGTATCTGTATGTCTGCTTTTGTCCCTAAAAGCACTATGTAACTTCCATGACCTGTAAGTTCTCCGTAATTACTGTAGAGTTACATTAAATTACTTTCTAATTGCCCCACAGATTCCACAGTCGCATTTCGACTAGTGCTTTTCGTTTGAAACCTTTCGATTCTTTGCTGTCGGGCTATTCGTTAGTGTCATTTCGGTCTAATGTTAAATCTGGACATTCCGGAAAAATGACGCTTTTGATTGCAGTTGTTACATGAATAATTGACTCTTCAATATGCTAAATATTTGGCTCATGATTTATTCCTTTCTTTGGAGGCCCGTTTTTTCCTCGTTTGAAACACTGAACTGTAAACTTTTCCTGCTGACTTATTTTGACAAGGTGTTTATATTCTTACGAGATGAAAACATTTTGGGATATGTTACGTTGTTCTGTCTCGTTTATTTCCAGACGCAAATGTTCAGATAATGTGTCGAGAATTTTGTCGGAAGCTGCTACATTATCCCACGCAATACGGAAGTGATGAAGTTTTGGCAGTAACATTCCAAGAATCCGCGACATAATCCAACTCTTTTTCATAACTTCACCTTCTGTCGCTAAATTTTTCGCGTATTCTTGAATATGCATAGAGATCTGCAAAACTTCACTCGTTAAATCTGATTTCTTGCTATTTAGCGTTTCTAATTTTTTAAGCACTTGAGCAACAGATTTGCAGTTGGCTATTTTCCTGGCTGTATTGCTGCTTACACTCGAACCTATAAAATTTGGGCCTCATGATCTTTCTCAATCCAAGACTTTATATTTTATTCAGTTTGTCCTCCTGTCAGGTAAACTTCCTGTCCGGTTGCTAATGAATACAACTTTTCGACTTTAATGCGAAGCCCAGTCCAGATCACCAAGAGAAGTAATTGCCTTTTCCGTAATGATCCTCTAGCAAAAGTTCCAGTTGTCACTTAATAAAAACCACTGATAATAGACAAATTTACAATCTGTGAAAGCACGTAACTGACTTTTCAGACTGTCTTTTGACTGACGATCAACAAAATGATTTTGCGACTTTCACTCACTGCAACTAACTTGCCGGTTGACGCTACTTCCTACTATTTGCTGATATGCAACACCCCTCTGACTTGGTGTACTCCTTTATAACACCTGACGAATAGTTACGTAACAAGTTTTCTACTTGCGTGTATCTGAACCCACGACCTCTTGATAAATTTTTGTTTTAAAGGTAAGTAACTATTTTGCTATTCTTACAGGAGTACACTTCAGGGTCACTTAAAATACGCTTGCACAAGAAAGAACAGACAACTGACTTAGCAAAGAGTAATTGTTACATAAAGCATTATTAGAAAATACATGGAACGTATACAACAGCACCTTGCGTAACATATAATAACAAGACACAGAAAAATAGTTAACTCTCAATAAAACATCGTTGAGGAAATGTTCACCGATAAAGAAAAGGGTAAGTTGGTATTCATACCACGAATCCCAATTATTTCAACTACCGGTAACTTATAATACAGCTTTGAAAGACTCCAGTAAAATTGGTGTACAGCATGACTCGCAATAAAGCACAACAGCAGGATACATTGCAATACGACAGAATGAATTTAAAAGAATCGTATTTCTCGCACAGACAAATGTACGTAGCGTGTTCGTGTTTGGATAACCACAAAACGTATTCGTCTTTGCAACCGAAGTATAGTTTATATGAATATAGATCATTTTGAGGGTTTCGTGGGCATTTGTTGACGTATTACCTATTGACATTTGTCTCGGGGTCTTCCGCGTTTATTGATTTTTCTGACTTGGGCCAAGCTAGCTATTCGTGCTAGCGAAACTTCAGAAAAATCATTAAACAGACGTGTCTCGATACCGAGACAAAAATTGCCAATACTTCTATAAGTTGGATGCTATACAAATGCAATTATTAATTTCACATATTCTTCCATTTTAGAAAGCAAAAAGAAGAGAAGACAAACGAAGCAGGTCTTTCTCAGCTGACCCAGTCAATTGTTACAAGTTACACATGAAAGATGTTACTCACGTTTACAGCTGCCCGCTGATGAATAGCTTCATAGATTCTTTCTTGATATCGTTGCAAGTCTTGAACGTCAATCATGAGTCCATCCGTTTCTCGATTGATATCCTGATGTTTTACAGATCTTCCATAAGTAATTATGATTCTAATCACATTCAAGTTAATAATATGCAAGCTGTATATGAAATAAATTTCTTACTTGAAGTTTAGCATTTTTCAGACGTGAAGGCCAGACTCTACTCGCAAGTATGTTATCAAGTTTAGGAAAATAAGCTTCTTCAATAGGTTTATCCCAGTGAAGTAGTCTTTCTACTCTTCCCATGTTGTTGCTCAGTCGTTCAAAATCATATCTGCAAAGTAAAAATATCAGCGAAATACGTCTTCAGTCATAACAAATTAGATATAAGTTACTTCAAGTTGAGTTATGACCTACTGTACTTCTACCTCCTTAAAGCATTTAATTATATCATGTGAGTAAAAGATTGTTATTTTTACTATCCACATCTATCTCTACACACTGACGGATTAGGCTTCAGCTTAGGGTACCAGTATTTGGAAGGAGCCAAATGTATAGTGACAATGCAGAATGTTTCAACATATTGAGATTTTTCGTCTATTCACTTTTTTGCAATTTTGATTCTTCACCATTGCATTACCCTTGCCGCAATGTATGTTGCAGCCATTTGCAGCCCCCTTGGCTGTGATGCTTCCTATTCAAATATTCCGGGGTTCCTGTGCGGGCTATCCCTATGACGATTACTAAATTTTGTTCCGCTCTCCAATGAAAACAATACACTTAAGATAACTCCATCTTTAAAACATAAGGAAGGGAAAATACATTTTCTGAATCCACCATTCCCTCTCCCTTCACCTTATAACTACCCTGCCATGTATTCTTCTTCTGTCGACAAAAGTGAAATTTATGCAGTCGAGGTAGTTATTTCTCTGCAATGTAACATCCGAACATTTCATTAACAATTTAGAAGTAATATTAACAATTTTTTGCGTTGTAAGGCACGTAACAAAATAAGTTCAAGAACATGCTGGTACATAAAGCAGAAGAGCGTAAACAGAACTTATGAGATTTAAAAATTCAGCTGTTGTACTGAGGCTAAATAACATCTTACACAACAAAGCACAAATTCATAATACAGTGCAGTCTAATTTTTATTATTTGTAATCTAAGTTGGCTCTTTGTAGTATTTTTACGGAATTTGATGTGAGTGAAAAATTGAAAGTATCAATGTTTATTCAATGTTGTTATATATACATACATTATTAATTTTTAAAGGTTGTTAGTTCTCGTTACAGAAATGTCTTGTGTTTACTTTAAGTGTTGTTGTTCATGCCGTGTGGTTTTAAGGTATTCTTCCAGCATCGTAGTACTTTCGTGGTGCTTCAAATAAATGTTTCGTTTTAAAACTGCATTTTATATTTTATGAAACTGGTACCAGACTTGCGCGGTTACTAAAGTTTTCATGAAGTGTGACAGTTGAACCCGATAGCTCGACGTTATCGACGTACACAGTTGTCGACGAAAACGACAATTTGTAAAACTCACTGGCGAACATAATCGGGGAACCGGGTGAATCACAGTGAGATCTCTTTTAAAGTGCGACGAAATCTGACGTCGTAAATGGTAAGCTGATCAAGGCAAAAGAAAGTGAGCAAAATTACTAAACAGATCTTGCGAAATGGACCACGGCAAGGATACGGCTAATTCTACTTTACTTTGTGTTGGAGAATGCAAGACTGCGGGGCAGATTTGGGATAAGCTGCATTAGATACAAATTCCTTGAAATTGTGTGGGAAGCAGCTGGTGGTATATATGGCCATCTAGCCAAATTTGATGGAAGTACGAGCTCAACTTACTTTGTTAGCCAAGTCGACCAGCTGGGCTGAACTTTGTGTACCGTTTTTGAAAACTTTCCCCAATGACTTCGATTACATTTATGTTACATGGCACGATATACCTGCTGTAGAGAAAACGTGGCGTAAGATACAAAAACGGTGTTTAAATTATGAGCTGGGAATAACAGATCATTGATGAAGTGTTGGTATAGGTGTCGAAAATGAAGATCAACAAACAGTGACAAAGGCGCAATCTAATTTAATCTGAAGAATATATATCAAAAACACCTCATTATAAAAAGAATAAAGAAAGGAGGTCACTTAAGGAAAAGTATGAAACAGGTCATTTGTTTTAAATGCAAGAAAAAGGGATGTCGATGAAATGAGTGTACTGGCTTAGACAAAAAGAAAAAGACTGTCATCTTGCCAACTAGTGCACATCAGTGAGAAGTTCAAGAAACTGCAGCCACACAGACACTTCAAAAATTAAGGAGATGTTTTAATGATGAGACGCAACAATTTTTCTGTGAATGTACACAAACTGGGCTGTGATGAGTGGTACACTGACGATGGTGCGACACATCACATAGCAAATCAGCGTGTTGGTACACTTGATATGAAACATCCGAAACTCAAAGGAAGATGGATAGTGCCAAAAATGGTGTAAAAACTAAAGCATATGGTATAGGTCGAACTGATATACAAATAATCATTGGACAGAAAGAACAGATCAATATTTTGAAGACTTTTGAGTTTGCGCAGATGTATTGGGAAGCCTACTTTCTGCTAAGAAAGTTGCCCAAAAAGGAATAAATCAAATAAAAGGAAAAATCCAAAATTCTAATTTTTTAAACAATACTCAGATGCATATGCTACATCCAAGGACGAAAATGACCGTTATCATTTGGCTGTGAAGCCTGTTCATGAAAAAAAAGTCTTATGTTATTCCTGAAACTGATGACATCTTACAGAGATGAAACGATAAAATGTGCCATAAAAATAGGCACTATGTGCACCAGTTTTTGAAGGATCGTAGTTAGAGACAACGTTTGGTAGTTGCCTTTGTGAGGGGTGCATGTATGATAGACATCATAAGCTAGCGTTTGGCGACAGACTAAACCTGCAGAATCAGTTTCTCTAGATATTTTGGACTAATGGAATAAATAACTTGTGGGATCATCGATACTTTGTTGATTTTGAGGATAATTTTTCCAGTTCCAGAATAATGTAGCTTTTGCAACACAAAGATGAAATGAAACAAAAGCTACCACCGTTCATTACAATGATAAAAACCCAAGATGATGTTACTGTGGAAGAATTATGTACAGACTATTTTAAGGAATTCTATAAAAAGATGTAAATAAGTTTGCTGATTCAAGTGGACTAAAACATTCTATTACTACACCACATACTCCTCAACAGCAGAGTGATAAAATAGATTTCATGTTCTTGGCTCTTCTCTGCTGAATACCTACTAAAAGCGTTTTGGGATGAGGCAATTTTGGCTGCGACATACACTTTGAGTCTAACAGACCCCACGAAAATTAAAGGTAAAACTCCAATTGAGAAAGTTTTGAAGAAAGAAAGTGGTTTTAATAATTTAGCGATATTTGGAACACAGTGCTACACTTCAATTTCTACGCAGTAGAAGTTTGATGCTAAATCTTCAAAAAGATATCTGGATGATTATGAGCACTGTTGATACAGTAGTTCTTTTCCTGAAAAAATCTGTGTGTGTGTGTGTGTTTGTGTGGGCGCGCGCGCGTTCGCAGAGATGTAAAGTTTAACAGAAACAATTACAATGGCTCTGAGCACTATGGGACTCAACTTCTGAGGTCATTAGTCCCCTAGAACTTAGAACTAGTTAAACCTAACTAACCTAAGGACATCACAAACATCCATGCCCGAGGCAGGATTCGAACCTGCGACCGTAGCGGACTTGCGGTTCCAGACTGCAGCGCCTTTAACCGCACGGCCACTTCGGCCGGCAGAAACAATTACAGCAACCACTTACTCAAGAAACTAAAATGGGTTGTTGATGTGGGATGTAGATGAAAAAAAAGCGGTTACAGAAAGTGAACGTGAAATGTTATTGAAGAGGATAGCCAACGGGATTGTATGGACCAAGATGCAGCTATAAGTGTTGAACTGATTGTCAGCCACTTGTATGACACTGAGGGACAAGTAGAGAATAGCTTGGAAACAAGAAATGAAGATAGAGGAAGCCACAACTTACCTGAATGGCGAAATTTGAAGAAACAGTCCCCTCACTATGAAGATTCAGCGCAGCATCCAAGGTGCTTCTTTGTAAGAAACAAAGAATTATAAAGAAGCAGTGTAGTCAGAAAATTCTGAAGAGTGAAGAAAGCGCTGGAGGAAGAAATGAATGCTCCTGAAGACAATTAAAATGTGGAAACTATTTTACAAAACTAAAACAAATAAAATGACTGAAAATCGATGTGTTTTTGCTACAAAACTAAATGCAAATAATGAAGTGGTTCGACATAAGACTCGATTTGTGACAAAAGGATATACCCAAGATTTTGGAATATATTGTGTTGACACATTTAGCCCTGTAGCACGATCTGAGACGATGAGAGCCTTGCTCAATGTTGCAATTCAACATGATTGGTATATAAGTCAATTTGGTGTGAGGACAGCATTTCTCAATTGTATTTTGAAGGAAGAAATCTACATGTATCAACCAAAGGGCTTGGCACAGAACCTACACATAAGTTGCTGAAGAGTCTGTATGCCTTAAAGCAAGCCTCAAAATGCTGGTATGTAAGTCTTGTTAAATTTCTTACTGAATGTAAATCATGGGAGAGCTATTCAGATCCATGTATATTCTATGGTGAAAACATGGTACTGCAGCTTTAAGCTGATGATGGATTGGGTATGGACTCTATTGATGCAACAACTAAATTTATTTAACAATTGGGTAAACGTTTCCACAGTAGAAAAGGGCGATTACTTTCTGGGCTTACAAGTCAACAAATTCGATAATTTTTCCCACATAAATCACTATGAATATGTGAAGAGAAATATGGTATGATGGATACAAAACAGTTATCTTTACCATTTAAGCACGTATGGATACTGAAGGACATGAAGTTTGAGAAGAATGAATACTGTAATATTGAATCTTATAGCGAGGCTCATCATGGCGGGGACAGAGGCACAAGACCAACAACTACAAGTGGCATTTCACTCAAGTTTCTTAAAGACACGGTTATGTGGGAAAGTAAATTACAGTTCTCTCTTCAATGGAGCCAGTATGTGCTGCAAGTGGAGCTTTCAGATCACATATGTAGTTCCAAAATTACAGATGATCAAGGAACTTGCTGATATTGTGTCTACTTCATCGTATATATAAAACTTTGCGGGATTCAGTATTGTTATATATACGCATTGATCACCTTTGGGGGTTGACAGTTGTCGTTATACAAACTTCTTGAATTCGCTTCAGAGTGGTGTTGCTTGTGCTTTGATGGTTTTGGGGTATTCTACCAATACAGCCGTACTATTGTGGTGTTTTAAATAAATGTTTCATTTTAAAAATGCATTTGATGTTTTCTCATCAAAAATTATCAGGAACAATAAGAAAGTATGGAAAAGTATCAACAACAATAAGAAAGTGCTGCCAGCTGGATTTTATCATACATGTGTTAACATCATTCATATTGGTTCTTGTGACATTGTAAGATGGCAAGGTAATATTTACCACCTAACATGTTCATCTCCTAGTTAGGTCAATTCTATTAGTTAACCCGATTCGTTTGTTTTGTCACAAGTCACACTTTGAACTCAGTTAGGTAATTTGTTTAGTACGAGGTGCAAACCATGCCTATGGTTTGCATAAAAAAGGTACTAACAATTCCTGCCTCATTAGCAAGCAGATAAATACGTAGTATTTTGGTAGTAAAGTGGAACTGAAGTGACAACGTAGAAGTGTGACAGAGAAATCCATTTAGCGGACCATAAGAGAGCAACCCTCGCTGCAGGAAGGCCAACTAGTGGACACAAAATACAGCGTCACATGTCTTCACTAAACAGTAAAATTACATGACACAGCTGTGGACAGTGCGTGTGCTTCACATGCTAAGCCCCTAGCCCCATTGTGCTTTTAACGCAAGAAGGGAATCTCGAACGCTGGTTGGACAGGAAGAAACCAGCATACACAGAAGTTTGTTTTGGATATTCTTATTGCTCGAGTAAGTGACGATGCATTGTGTAAAAAGCACGCCCATTGGCCGGTACCAGTCGTGGAAAGAACCGGAGCTGCTGTACGGTGGGGAAATTAGCGACAATGTAGACAATTATGTAGGGATAATTGAGGCCACTGTCTCTGTCTGGAGATGGTGTGCTTTGCACGGAGCACTTAATGCTCTGTGGTGATATTGAGAGAGATATTTTTCAGTGAACGCTTTGTTGATTCGGTGCTGGATTTCTCGTTTGTTCATACCGGAGGACACGAGAAGAGCTGTTACAGTCAACATCCTTCTGAGAATTTTTGAGGGCAACATCGTGCACGTCATCCAGCCTTGACGAGTGTACAAAGCCATTTGCCTTAGCTTCGGAAGTTTTAGACTGTTAAATTCAGTCAGGCGCCAGCATAGTTTTTTTGTCAAATTAACAGGTACGAGAGGCGACACACGCAACAGCCGACTGCCGCTGAGGTTATCACTGCATTCTGCAAAAGGTAAATGACCCATTGCTCAGCCGTTAAATGATGTCAACAGCATGCTTTGACAGCAGGTCTGCATTAGATTGGGGTAATTATTCGCATCCCCTCGTGTCCATGACAGCCAGATAATTCATGTGTGATCTTTTAAATTTCAGGAAGTGATCTGTCAGACACAAATTATTGCCCAGCTACAGTAGTTTACTTTATATTGCCAGAGTATACAGTTTTGGTTTTGATAGCAACATCTTTTGAAGTACTTTTAGTAGATTTTCGGCATTAAGTTGCTTGTGACCCTAATCAATATTTTCCTCGTGTTTATTTTTCTGCGGGATCTTCTTAGTTTTTATAGGATTTTCCTAAGATTACTGTTTCCACATCTTGAACTCAAATGTGTATGGTAATTCTTGTAATAAATTCTTTCGTGCAAGTAGTAGACTGTTGTTTGTCCCAAAGTAGAGTTCCCCCCCTTTACTCACTGATATATTTTAGGTGCACCGACCGCAGCTATTCTTTGGATGTCTAACAGCGTGTCTGGGACCTGCACATCTGGCAGGGCCTGGGTTCGCCGGCTTAAGATTTAATTTTCCTTCTCAGAGCATTCCTTAAGCACTAAGTGGTGGAGTAGATCACACCAAACCAGCATCGGCTTGTTACAACTTTATCAGGAAAACAGTTTAGTTTGTATGAGATTCGTATAAATTATTTTTGTGTCTAGATTGAAAGTACACCTTTTTAGTTGCAAGTGAATGGCGGTGACGGGCGAAATAGTTTTGAGATGTCACAGCAAATAGCTCTGAATACACTTGCTACCAATAAATATCCATTATATGTTGCGTCTTTCCACAAACTGATAATGGACTTATATGTCAATCTGATGACTGTGCACGATGTAAGCTCACTTTGCGAAGATTATACCAATATTTTCTTGGGGAAAAAGGAGGGGCAGATGGCCTCCACTGCCCCTTGCCGACGTGTAAACTGTAGTGTCAAAATCGTGTGGATGTAATCCACTTCCTACTTCTAAAACCGTCCTCATTCATAAGAGACTAAAAGCTTAGGGGGAATTCACCTGGAGGAGAATGAGAGCAACATTCGAATATGATCCAGTCTTTGCCAGTCAGTCAAAATCAGCTTTACAAATGTTGTATATGTGTGTAAATGAAATTATGTAAGAATATGAATCTGTACTTTCACGCAGTACAGCTGAGGACCAGTCAACATTATCATTATTGCTTCTTCGCATCTCATATTTTTAAAAGTTTGTTAATATTCTGTTGTTCTGCGTTTTGCAATTAAATGAAGCAAATTATTACAGGACAATTAATAACATATTGTAAATTGGGGTTACATTGCTGCTATGGGAGTTACTTTGCTCCAGAAATGAAAAAAGTTTCAACACCCTCTGAATGGAAAGTCTTTAACTAAAATTAAAAGCTTTCTGCCTTAAATCATAGATGGCATCACAGTCTTCCTTCCAGTACTTTCTGGATCTGCCTTTTGTGCTTAGTTGTTGAGTGGAAGCCATTGAGTTGAAGTGTTATTTATTAAACTGAAATTTGCCTTTGAAAAGTTGTCTCTACAGAACCGTATTTTATTACTGAAAGGATAAGTATACGACCATTTGATGTAGAATTTAATGCTGAATCAAAATTTACATTGCCTGATAAAGCGGTTGTGTTAGTTTTCCTGTAATTCAAAAATAAATAAGTAAGTTTACACTTTCAACAATTTCGGGCCTACTTTGCATCACTCATAAAATGGAGCAAAAACGAAGATCAGGAGAATGCTTTGGCATCATATATAGAAATGATGAGCGATTATGGCTTCCCCTTAAATGCTGCTGATCTATGTTATGTAGTAAAATCTCATCTGGATAGAACGGGGTCTAATGTCAAAGTATTTTACAACAATATATTAGGGAAAGATTGGACAACAGGTTTCCTTCAACCACATCCTCAAATGACTGAAAGATTTACACCAATATCAAATGCAGTAGGGCAGCTATTGATGAAACTGTGTTGCATAAATACATTGAAAATCTGTCCAGTGTAACTAGAGATGCAACACCATCACATATCTGGAATCTAGATGAGACAAATCTCGCTGACGATCCAGGTAAAAGCAGAGTTATCTGTCACTGAGGTGCAAAATACCCAGAAAGAATTTGTAACTTTTCTAAATATAGTTGCTACATTCTGATGTGTGGCAGGCAGCATGGGAACGTTTACCACCCTATGTCATCTACAAGTCTGGGCAGCTGTGGGACACATGAATGGAGGGAGGTCCAAAAGGATGCAAGTATAATCATTCTAGTTCAGTTTGTGCACTGACCTACAGTGACTGGCATAAGACCATACTGCTTCCCAAACTGAAGAAACTGGAAGGAAAAAAGGTTGTCATTGCTGAAAATCTCTCTACATATTTGGACGTCCAGTTTTTTCTGACATGTAAAGAAAATGACATTCATTTCATGTGTCGACTCATCTCACTCAACCTTTAGATGTTGCCTTTTTCCATCCCATGAAAGCTGCATGGCAGCAGGTAGCGTATGAAAGAGTGGATGCAATCCCTTGAAGGAATGATGTGTGCTGTTCTTCCTAAACACCAGATCCTGATCTGCTGAAAAGGGCTCTTGATGTGATGCAGCCAAACGTAAAAAGTAACCTTGAAAGTGGCTTTAGGAAGTGTGGGACAATTCTTTGTAATGTTGACCCATTGCTTGAGCGCATCAGGCACAGAAAGGTACAACAAGATGATCTGGATAATTCATTTCTGCTCGCTCTTCAAAGGAACAAAACTCTCAACATTCCGGGGGATAAAGATCACATGAAAAGAAGAAAGATTCCAGTCTCACCTGAAAAAATTGTCTCTCATGCAACTAGTACCAGTAGTAGAATGGTGGAGAATGTGGGTGGTGCAGCAGAAACCGCTTCACCGACACCTAGACGCCAACCAGGAAAACGTAAAACAAAGCAAATTTGGCATTCTGAGAGAAATGAAGATCACTATACACAAGACTCTTTTGGCAAAGAATCCTGGGGGTCTTACAGGAACAGATGTCTTCTGGAAGCAGAGCACAAAAAAGAAGAGGAAAACTTACAGAACTCTGAAGGACCACAAATGAAACCGGTAAACAGAGAAGTCGGTGCCTTTTTTTATCTTTCATTATGAGTATCATCTGTATCCAGGTGTTATTCAAAACTTTAATCAGACTGGGACAGCAAAAAGTGCTATGACTAAGTCAAAAATCATGGAAATGTCCATCAAAACCAAATGAACTCTTTTATGAATGGAGAGATATTGTAGGGGGCATAGATCCACCACACATGGTGAATAGGTGTTTTTTTTCCATATTCCTGAACTGAGTGGTGTTGAGTGACATGGCTGAATTGTGTGGTAGTTAGGTTGTGGTATCTAGAGTATATAACATGTTGTAATTTTGGTGAATATGGTATATCCAAGAAAATCTAATATTTACTACTTTATAAGAATAATTTTGCAATTTTGAAAAATAAATACTGTATTTTTATGTGTGGACTTTTTCTGTTCGATAAATGTTAAAATTGAACTTTACTATGTGTCTAACGTTGCTCCACACAATTTTTCGACTAGAATTAAAACTTATTTTGAAAGTGGAGAAATGTAACCCGCCCACATGGGAAACTTTGCCTCTCTTTTAAAAATTGTGTAACTCATTATAAAATGAAAATCCAAAGACCTCTTCACTCAGACATTATTCCTTTGTGCTTTAGTTAGCTACTTGGAAATTATCAAACTTGTTTCTTAGCTTTAACTTAGGTATTTTCAAGCATCGGTACAAAGTGTCTAAATATTGGACCAAAGTAGCCTCGCTATACAGTAACATAACTGTCGTGTTTGCGTCTGAATATCGTACACGTTATTCTAACTAACTTCGAGTATTTTTTGTTGGAGCGTAACTGTTTCTTTTTTTTCGGAGGGAGGGGCATGAGGGAGTGCCAAATATATTACACGCTTAGGGCAACAAAAAACCTGAATATAGCTTTGATTCTACAATTATGAATGTAACTTTCTTAGGGCATCACAGTTTGCAGCCTCTACAGAGTGGTGAGTAGGGCGTGGATTTTGGCATACATTTATTTACCTCATATGTGTTAGTGGCACAACGTTAATGTTATCTTAAAGAAGCAACACTGTTTTTCTTTGATTAGTGTTGTCTTTCATTCATTACATGCTTTGGCTTTTTCTGTTTATTATGTGTGTGTATCGTTGTCCGCCATTATTTGTAAGCTGTCACACATTACATTACAATAAACACTGTACAGCAAAGTTTATTTCCGTGCTTCACTTACTGCGCCCGATCGTAGGCTATGGGCCCAGGTGCATAAGTTTGTTTTTCAGTGTAGTGACAGAGATTTGTTTGGTTGTGTCCTGCACAACAGTATAATTTGACGTTACCGGCGTAGTGTTGGCGTGGGGCAATGGAACAACCTACGCATCTGTTTCCGTGTATAAAGTTTTCTGGAGGGGACAACTGGGCGACGTGGAAATTCCAAATGGAAGTGTTATTCAGAGGAAAAGGCCTTTTAAATATTGTCACGACATCTTTATTAAGCCACCACAAGAGAAAGAGGCTGAGGTAAAAACATGGCTGAAAAAGGACGCAAAAGCACAGGAAGTTATTGTGACGCGGACGGTAGTAGCACCACTCACTCATCTAATTTCGTGTATGACGTCAGCCGGCATGTGGACGAAACTGAAGACTGTCTACGAAAAACAGTCCGCATTGAGTATTCAACACTTCTGAAAAAAAATTTCTCGTTCCAGTTTCGTGATGACTCGGTGTTTACAGTTATGTTGAGAAAAGAAGAAATCAACACGAAATTGAAGCAAGTGGGTTAATCACTTATATATCAAATGATAAAAACAAAAGCGTTAATGTCATTGTCAGAGCGATATAAACTTTTCCGTTCAGCAGGGAGTCTGTCCCCTTTGATAAGCAAATGCTTACTGAGACAACTTCAAGACTGCTCATTGAGGAAGAGAGAAATAATCAGTTCAGTCAGCGGGAGGTAGCTTTGGCCAGTGTAAGCAGGCAGCAAAAATTTACCTGTTATGCTTGTGGTAAGAAGGGCCATGATGCAAAGGATTGTAAAAGTAAAGCGAAGAGAGAAACGATAAGGTGCAATTATTGTAAGAAACGAGATCATCTGATGTCACATTATAGGCTTTTGAAATCGAAGGAAGGCAGACAGGCTCAGAATGTAAATCCCTTTATGTGATAAATCAAGGAGTTGACCTAGAAGGTTGTTGGATCATGGATACAGGTGCTAGCTAGCATATGTGCAATAAGAGAGAAATGTTTATGAAACTGGATAGCGTGAAAAGCTGAATGAAAGTTACTGTGTGTGATGGTAAACTTCTTGATGTGATTGGACTTGGAACTGGGGAACTGTGTGCATGGAACTGAGTTAAATTTATCAAAATAGTACTTAGTGGAGTGCTTTTTGTACCTGAACTGAAATTCAGTCTGCTTTCTGTAGGAATTGTGCTAGACAAAGGCATGTGTTTAGTGTCAAACATGGAACAACGTAAAGTTCGTGCATTATCCAAACGTATCAACAAAATGTATCGCTTGTTGTTTTCACTAAACGAAACAGTCAGAACTGTATCTGGTTACTTTGATATGTGCGGGTAAAACACACACTATCATTGACAGTAATGACACTAGTGAACTTTCATCAGTCCATATTGATAGTGGCCTCGTCAGTTTGTCTAAATGTGTTGAAAACTTGAGTGTCGGGCATAAAAAAATGTGCCAGCACAGCATCACACATGTGAAAGAGTTTTTGTCACGTAATGGACCTTGACGGCTTTGTCACTTGTGAAAAATGTTTGGCAGGTAAATAACATCTCTCGTCTTTTCCTGTTAGTTCGTCAAGAGCTAATGCCCCATTTTAACTGGTTCATGCAGATATCTGTGGACCCATGGAGATGCATTCACTTGGAAGAGCAAGGTATTTTTTGCTTTTGAAGGATGACTAGTCTTGTAATCGCAAAGTATTCTTTGTGAAACAGAAGAATGAAGCTAAAGGCTTCATTAGGAATTTTAGTGCAAAAACTGAGAGAGAATCTGGTCTGAAAATTAACGTTCTAAGGAGGGATAATGGACGCGTTTATGAATACTGACTTAGGTGCATTTTTTAGTGACAATTGCGTAACCCATCAAAGAAGCGTTGTTTACACACCCCAGAAAAATGGAAGAGCTGAAAGTAAGTGCACAGCTTGGTTGAAGCTGCTCGTTCAGTGGTTTCAGGAATGCCCAAACATTTCTGGGCCGCAGCATTTAACACTGCAGCTTATGCACTAAATGGAACTGGTCTGTCCTGTAAAAGGTGCAGATCCTTCTGAAGCTCTTTATGACAGAGAATTACGTTTAGCAGATTTGAAAATATTTGGAACTCGTATTATGTTCCTGGTACCCAAAGGAAAGACACTGGCACTAGATGCCAAAAACAAGACAGATTTGACTCCGAAGGCTTTCCCGGCGTAATAATTGATAATATTCTTGCTTGTGCAGCCGGATCATAACGTCATCTTGACACAATATTTCAGCGGTCCAACTGGCCGCCATCTTCAGGTGAGAGAGCTGGTACACTATCTCGCCGGAACAGACTTCTCAGCGCAAGCGGCGGCCCCTATATAGGCCGCAGGAGGCCCACAACGCGTGCGTGAGAAGGTGCCTTCTAGTGCAAGTAAACACACAGCGCCCCAGTGGTGGAAACAGGCGAAATCGAGATATCGCTATCAAAAACTAAACATTATTCCTACGATCGAAACACAGACCGTTGTTTTTAATGTCTGACACACTGGGTTCCAAGTCTTGTTTAAAAGGCAACCCATGTCTCTATTAATAAGATTATTAGCTAATCGAATCTCTATGGATTCTTTTAAAACACAGTCCCAACAGCGAGATGCAGGGGCAACCATTTTTGTCTCTTCATACACCTTTCTATGTGCCTCGGTGAGACAGTGCTCCGCCACTGCCGATTTCTCAGGCTGAAGCAACCGTTTGTGCCGCTGGTGCTCAACACATCGGTCCTGAATGGTCCGGATTGTTTGACCAATATAAGCCCTCCCACAGTGGCAAGGGATCTTGTACACACCAGGCTTCCTCAGACCCAATTCATCCTTAACTGAGCCATAAAGCGCTCTAATCTTGGCTGGCGGACGAAAAATACTTTTGATATGATATCTCTTTAGAATTCTTCCTATTTTCAAGGGAATTCTCGCAGCAAAAGGTAGAAGAGCCACCGATTTGCAGGTGTCTGCTGGTGGTTCAGGCGAAGGTCCAAACTGGATAGCACGACGGATCTGTTTATCTGTATAGCCATCCTGCTTGAACACAACTTTGAGATGGTCCACTTCTCTCCAACGTCCGCAGGAACGATGGATGACAGCTAGAAGCATGCAGGTAACGGTCCGTGTGCGTAGGCTTTCGATAAACACTGTGTCCCAGTGTCCCATCATCCTTTCTGTACACCAGAACATCCAGAAACGGAAGCTTTCCATCACATTCCACCTCCATCGTAAACTTGACGCTAGGATGCAGGGAACTAAAATGATCTAGGAGGCGGTCAAGAGCTTCTCTCTCATGAAGCCACACCATAAACGTATCGTTGAAAAACCTCCAGAAACAGGTTGGTTCTAAAGACGCCATCTCCTCAAAATCCTCCATAAAAAGATTGGCGACTATAGGGGACAATGGTTTCCCCATAGCCACTCCGTCAGTCTGTTCAAAATATTTGTCATTGAATAAAAAGTACGTCGACGTCACCACATGGCGACAAAGCTTGGTTGTTTCCTCATCCAGTTTCTCACCAATTAATTGCAAGGATTCTTCCAGAGGAACCCAGGTAAAATGTGTCTCTATCATCAACAAAAACGGAATTTGTGGCTTTAAGCATGGCAACTAGTGAAGCCTGTTGGCTCAATAATTTGTATCGTAGTCTTTCTGGCAGTCAAAGAGCTGCTGTACTTTATGAAGACAATATACCAGAAATAAGCCTTTGCAAGAACCCTCAGTTCCATCATGCACTAAAGCATATTGATGTGAAAATTTTATTTGTGAGAGAGAAAGTTTTTACCAAGACAGTATGTTAAAGCACATTAGCACAAATGACCAACAAGCTGATATTCTAACAAAGCCACTAAGTAAAATAAAATATGAAAAATTTTGAGCGCTGTTAGGACTTACTTAGAGCTTGTAATTTGTTTTTGTAACACTGATAATTAGGGGATTGAGGGAGGGTGTTCAGGCACAATGTTAATGTTATCTTAAAAAAACAACACTGTTTTTCTTTGATTTGTGTTATCTTCCAGTCTTTCGATGCTTTGACTTTTTCCGTTTATTCTGTGTGTATCGTTGTCTGCCATTAGATAAAGGTGTTACACATTACAATAAACTTTGCGCAAACATGCTTATTTTCGAGCTTCATTTACTGCGCCCAATCACACACAATACGTGATATTTAAGACACAACCTTTTTTCTGTAAACGCATGTTCCATCAAAATCGTCTCATTCTCTGAGATAACCATCGTCTATGAAAAGAAAATATCTTACAAAATACCCTTAACCTGGTCACATATTTAACTGCTGATTATGCATGAAGTTCTGACACTACAACAGCTAACACCTTTGAAAAATTGATTTTCTTACCTTTTCATTACATAAGTAATTATATGATTCATCATGACCAAAAATGAATATTGTTTAAAGATTGTCAAATAACCTATGTATATGTTAGTAACTGCAATATTTTCTGTAATATAATGTCGAATGTGAGAAAAATTTCATATAGTTAACATTATACCAATCTGAAACAGCCAGCGTGATAGCATAGAACAGAATCTTTGTTGTAGTACTTCGTATACTAGTAGCCTTACACACATACCACTTGACTAACCGACCAGTCTGGTGTGCAGTCTACACCACAAAATTATGAGACACGCAAGGCCCATGTTACGATATGGAAACAGGAAACGACAGTAGAGCTGCTAGTGACCCTGTAGTGAACATCGAATATGAGAAAATATGACGCGCAAATCTGTAGTCTTGCCTTGCGAGATGCGAGTATTACATAATTAGATACTTTATGCGTGACTCCATACTGTATGAGTACGTATTCCTCCAGGTCCCTTGTATCAGCGTACAGAACAATTAATCCTCGCAAGTTCATAGACATGAGGTGTAACCAAAACTTTTTCCTTAATCCACATTAAAAAATAAAGTTTTACAGCAAACATGTTCGTGGATTTGCTTTACACTGGAATAGTTCATGAAACTGTACACATATCTACAGTTCCGTTTTTGTAAATGTTTATAGCCACAGGTTTTGCTTGCCTTGAGTATAAAGGAATTGTACAATATTCAGACTGGGAACTGTTTTTATTAAAATAGGTATGATAGAAACAACGAATGTGGGAGTTTGACAGAGCTGCAGAAGACTTGCGATCAACCAAGATCAAAAGCATAGGTATCAGTTGTACAGAATCTCTAAATTCGTTGGAGCCACCAACGGTTCAAGTATTACTCGAGTTAGTGTGTAGAATCTACGAGAATGCAGATACACCATCATCATTTTTGGTCCAATGTTAACGGTTCTGATATATTTTGATATAACATGTTGTTACAAAAAGTTATTAGCTATGACGCAATACTGTTGGAGGCTACAAAGATGGACGCCTTACAGAGAGATAGTGGGGCGTGTGTCACTAAGATCAGACAAAAGCTTGTCATAAGGAAAAAAGCTTAGAGACAAATTCAAAGGGAAATATTTTATGTTATTATATAAATTGTTATAATACTATATTTATTATGTACTTAGATTTTAAAGTTTTAATTTAGACGAAGAACATAACTACTAAATTTTTGCACTATTCTGAGTCACTTAAGGATCAAAATCGTTAACGTAAAAACGAGAGTGAAAGACAACCAATGAAAGCCTTCCTTGGTGGTGGCAGCTGAATGGTGGAAGAGACACGAGAGCTGGTCCTTAAAGACAGAAGCAGGCTGAAGTTCGCCAGATGCAGAGGCTTACCACAGCATGTGAGTGAGATGCATGAAATCAACAGTGGGTCTTTGATGAGGTGCAATGAAGATCGACTTGATGCTATCATTGTAGGCGTTGCATCCCCTGCCATTCTGAAGACTCCATCAAAAACTGGAATAAACCAGCTCATAACACCTAGGAATCGTCAATTACATCAGAGAATTACTATCCAAAATAAAGATGGCTGCTATTTTCTGCGCTATATATAGGAAAGGATCGAAACCTACCGGTGAAGTAACCCCTGTAGCTTCAAAGATGTGCTAGATGAACATTTTATCAACTCATCTTAGCGCTCTAGCAAGGATTCAAGATTAATTTTATATAAGCTACCAACTTTATTGGAAATAACATTCATAAAGATCACTGAATCATCCCCTTCATTGCAAATGACTGTCTCTCCTCCGTTGCATACCCTCCATTGCAAATCTAGTTGGGAATAGTATCAGAGCAGATAGGGACCTGCCTCGCATCAGCTTGCCCAAATCATTGGTACTAAAATACCGCAACAACAGAGAATGCGAGAATCATAATTTCATCGCCTTATACAAGAAGTCTTTGAGGAGATTTGCTACCATGTTGGCACTGATTACACACTTGTCTTGGTCGCTAAATTTTTGGCGACCAAGACAAGTGTATATTCATTAGATCATAATTTCAGACAATGTTTTAAGTGCCTCAGTCACCTTTGCTTGATAATTCTGTCAATGTTATGGCTTGTTGGAATGTTAATTAGCATTTTCTTTCATTAATATCTCGGCAGTAAAATTAATAAGAAACTTCTATTTTTCATCTTATTTACATAGGGGCGAGTTAGGGAAAACCAGGTCCGTCCACATCTCCGTGACAAGTACTGGCATTGGCCTGGTAATACTCGGAACTACTAGAAGCCGCCATTCAGGGAATTGTAGATAGTCGTCAACAAACAGATGCCTGTTCATTTTCCTTCTAGAATATTTTAATGTTTTTGCTGAAATTTTCTCTGTTGTTGGCTATTCTTGGAGCAGCGTCCTGAAGAGAAACATTGCCCAATATGAAATAGGTAGTAAATAATTCGATTAAACATGGTTGCCAGTGTATTTCAGTGTTTGTGTGACGAACATAAATCGAATTCTAACTTGCCAGTGCCATGTTTCGTTCAGTTTTGCACTGTGGGGCAAAACCAGGCACGCTATTCGACCCAGAACCAAGCCAACTTGGTTTTCCCCTCACTTTAAACAAAAAAAATAAAGAAAACCACCCAGCAAAGCACCACAAGAGGAAGTATCATAAACTGAGACATTTCAAGATGATGGTCCTCAAGTCAGTGTGCACTAAGGCAAATACTGTCGATCTTTTACAATCGAAGAATTTCCAGAACTACAAGATGAATTGGTAGCTGCTCTTGGGACTTTGGAAAAGACATTGGACGGATTGGTTACAGTTGCTGGAATTTCTGGTATGCCATTGTTATTTTCTGTGTCACCAAAACTTCTAAGGCCTTCGTCTGAAGATTTTCTTGGTAGAAAGTCCAAAGAAAATCACTAATAGGAAAAGAGCAAAACAGTAATATGGGTCTTCTCTTCAAGCAAAGTCAACTGGAAGCTGAAGAAAAAAGCCAACAAAGAGAGAGAAGAAAAGAAAACCATAAAACGAAAACTCTTTCAGACGGAGAACGAAAAGGGCCAAGCCATAAAGAAGATGAAGAAGCAGCAAACGACAGTTGTAAAGACTACACCAACTCCAAATAAAATTGTAAAAGTAAGGTTCTTCGATTTCATCAGGCGAAGAAGGAGCAGAGTGAAAATCTCATTCTGGAAACATCCCCCTGGCTGTGGCTAAGCCATGTCTCCGCTATATCCTTTCTTTCAGGAGTGCCCGTTCTGCAAGGTTCGCATGAGAGCTTCTGTAAAGTTTGGAAGGTAGGAGACGAGATACTGGCAGAAATAAAGCTGTGAGTACCGGGCGTGAGTCGTGCTTCGGTAGCTCAGATGGTAGAGCACTTGCCCGCGAAAGGCAAAGGTCCCGAGTTCGAGTCTCGGTCGGGCACACAGTTTTAATCTGCCAGGAAGTTTCAAGTATATATACTTTGCAATAGGCTATTTTCAGACTCATTGTCGAAGGAGAGATGGATCCAGTGTCTATCTTGTCATCGCTGTGCTCTTGAAAATTGTTCCATTGTTGAGAAAGAAGACAACTACTTTGTCTGCCATTTCTGTTCTTAATAACGTGCGTTCTTGTTTTTTATTAGGGCTAGTTATTGAGAACTTTGCATTTATTAGTAAAATATTTTGAAAATGTGAACTTCTTAGTGGGAATACCGATTTTGGTACTTAACAGAGACTTATTATAACCCTTGGTAGTATTTATAAATATTTCTGTTTCTCTTCGTTTTTTTCATTAGAATTCATTTTGGTTGGTGCCTAGTCTTACCTCACTGGTGGTGCCAAATCGAAAATTTTGCTTCTAATGAGGTTGTTATTTTTCATGCTGAGATGGTTTTATTTAAGTTCAAACCAAATCAGTATCATGTTGTCGGGTATAAAAGAGATCTCAGGAATCTTAATTTGAAAACTTATAGCTCACTGAAAATAATTCATATGAATTAAAAGTTAAGGTACCCACTTTTGACCTGCTGTCCCCTATTTGTGGACTCTGCTTCTTCCTTGAGGAAGCGTTGTTGATCAAAGCTTTCTGACCACAAATCAGATTAATGTGGAGTAGTAGCATGTCTGTAGCAACGAGTCAGTTTCATCTGCTACAACCAGTTATTGCGAGAAAGGCTGGGGAAGGCTGAAAAAAGTGGGAATAAAGGTGGTAGCAACCTGGCCTGTTGCCAGGGGCAGAGTGTTTGTTGTAGGAAGTTTATGACCCTAGCATAGCAGGAACAAGATGGGACCCGCATTACTGTCATCAGTAACTTTTGCGTTGACCATGAACTTTTGCGTTGACCGTACACGTGTTATAGTACTGAATCTAACTTAGTGCCGCAACTGAAACGATGTCAGTTAACCAAAGAATTATTTCGACTCGAAGAAAAAGTTTTTACGACCTCTAGTGATTGGTGCATAATTCATACACAGGCTACCTACGTTGTCTATTGAATATCGGACTCGCGGAAGAATCTCGAAGATAAGAAGAGTAGGTAAAAGCAAGAACTTTCATGCAAACAGCTTACCAGCTCATACACCGATGTACCGATAAGATTAACAGAATTAAAACAAAACTCAGGATCTGTCACGTGACGAAAGAGAACGGCATCAGAGAGGTAGTTCTGACATTTCACTTGATAATGGAGGCTTTAAACCCATGACTATACTGAGGGGTTGGTGAGAAGGATCCCCACCAAGCGCGTAAATACAGGAGAGGCGCAAAAGCTGCCCAGCAAAAAAATCCAAAAAAGAAAGACAGTTTAAGAAGTAAGCGGCAGAAGTGGATCTAATCGAGTCTCTCCTACCCCCTTGTGTTCCTTTCTTCTGCCTACGAGAACAAGCATTTCTCTTACCATTCTGTTATCACAATGTCATTTCGCCCAAGTAGCGTCAAAATGGTCAATACGTAACAGAAGTGTATCGTTAACACCGCTTATCTGGGGACAGTAGGCCTGGTTCGCACAGATGCTGTACACACAGCTCTCGTTTTCAGCAATGGAGTACTGTTATTTGTCTAAGATATTATAGGATCTCACAGGTCGAGCCGAAGTATTGTGCCATTTGACCAAAGGGTTCCGACTTTTGTCTAACTCTGCCGGCTGAGGAATCGAACGTGAGCAATCAGAAAACGTTCTGCTGCGTATTAATAGGACAGAACCCAAGACTAAGACTTCTTTGGCTTATTATTAATATTACCAGAGTTATTTGTTGTGAATATAGAAAGCTATATTCTGTTCATCTAAGTTGAGCTCTCATGTAAATAAACATATTCTCTGCCACCAGTCATCTGCTGCCCTCTTCAAACACCTGATGTCGTAAGATCACTCGTATGAGGACTTACTCAAGTATTGGGTACTTTGTTGCTGTCTCAGCTCAAATGAAACTCTCGACGCTCGCTAGAGCGTGGTGTGCAAATGCGCCACCGCCGGCGCGGGCGCACATGAGCATCCACACTGCTTCCCCGTAGGCGCAGTCAGACAGAAGTTCCACCTCCACCTCTCTGCTAACACAAAATGAAATGATCGTATGCCATTGTTGGCCGGGAGGCCCCATGCTGGGGAGTTCTGCTAACACTACCCGGTTGTTACAGGTGTGACCACATGACGGGCTGGTTCACTTCGTGTCGTTAGTGTTGTCGGTGTCGAAGTCTCTTTCCTTGTAGCGTATCTACAAGAAGAGAACCATGTCATCCACAATGACGGTGCAATGAAAGTGAGCTATCACACAGTTCTTAAAATAGCCAAAAAGTGTGTTCCGTCAGCGATGCAGAATTTGTTAAAGAGTGTTTTGTTGCTGCCTCAACAATCTTGTGTCCAACGACTCTTCCGCTTTTGGAAGGAGAGGTTTCAGACGCATCAAAGAAATAGCAAACGAAGTGGAAATGCAACTGAAAGATGAGAGTGAACATTTGTTCTTTTTCTTTGGTTTTGGATGAAAGCATGAATGTAACGGATGTTGCCCAGATTGCTGTATTTCTGAGAGGCTGGGTTCAGCAAGATGGAGGAACTCATGGATTAAGTGCCAATGTACGATACAAATCCGGCCGAGGACATATTTACTTGCTTAGAAAACATTATTGACAAAATTATCTTCGTTGGGAAAAACTTTCGTTGATTGCAACAGATAAAGCGACTGCAATGACTGGTGAAGAGCCTGGTGGTACTGCTTTGATGAGGAACACGATAAAATAGAACCTACCGTTTCTCAGTAAGATTACATGCACTACTTTAACAGACATTTAACAAAAAAATTGTATTCTTTGCTTATTACTTTATGTCTGTGTTGTATTTGTGACAAGGAAATTTGGTATTTTACTCTCTTTTTCTTGATATCTATATTAATCCGGTGATGCAGTTGTCCACTGCAATGGACGCTATTAATGACGCTTTTCTGACGTTTTTAATGTCCTGAAGCTGCAAACACACACAGTGCACAACATTAGTATGTCCTACCCACTGGAGTGGACTACGTGCATATACAATATCAGAACTGATTAAAAACGCCAAAGAAACGATATTAACAGCTGTCCACTGCAGTGGGAAAGTGCACCACAGCGATAAAAAAATTATGTAGCCTATGTCCGTCTAAATGTCCATTAGAGCATGGTGCCAAATTTGAAGTAAATGGTTTAAGAGCTTTTCGAGATTTTTGGTAACACCTTTTTCCCATTTATATTTTACTTATTTATGTGTGTGTTATACTTATTCTAAAAAGCATATAGCCTCGGTCCATCTGAATGTTCGTTAGAGTATCGCATAAAAATTGGAAGTAAATCGATCAAGAACCTATCGAAATTTTTGGTAATAATGACAAACAACAACCCATTATACAAGGTGATTTAGCTGCCCCTACCCTTGGGTTTTACACAACCCGCAACGCCTTCAAATACCACACGTAAGATTTTCATATTCTCTCACTTGCTACGTCTAAATAGTTAGTCCTACAGGAATTATGGACAGGATCTTTTTGTAAGAAATTAAATGCCGATATATCTTGGACTGGTATTAGTTTTGGGAGGCTGTAATTTTCTAAATGTTCAATAAAAACATATGAAAGTAACCTCAGTTATGTTTTTCTTGAATGGTATGGCATGCAACAAAAACGTATCCTAGTACAAAATTTAACTACATTAAATTTCCCACAAGAAAGCTCCTGTTTATTTTTTTTCTGAAGGACGAACAGCCTGCAGGTAGCAAGCGAGACAATATGAAAACCTCGCGTGTGGATTTTGAAGGCATAAAACCTATCGGTAGTGGCAGCTGAATCACCCTGGATAGTAGTATAGATATCGTAGTCATTACTGAAAATGATTAAGAGAAAGTCTAATTGCGCTGCTGCTAAGTGCAAAAATATTGCTTACGAAACTCTGGGAGTATTTTATCACCGATTAGCAGAAGGCTTCATGCGTCTAAACACGTGTGTTGCTCGATGCAAGCGCAAGGATGAAGTTAAAGAGGCCATGCAAGAATATGCTCTGAACATTTCCTTCCAAGTGACTGTAATACGAGATTTAAGAAATGAAATATGAGGTGTGCCAGTCAGGGAAATGCTTAAACCCGACGCTGCTGCGCAGCATAAAATACCTAACAGGCACTGAAACAATCTCCAGGAGGCTAAATCGTTTTCTAGTACTACACAAGATAAATTACGAATTAATTTGTTACTAATACTAAACGCTGGGAGCGGGATAGTATGTATGTATGTTTACAAAAATTTATTTTTTCTTGTAGGTCACAAATGAAAGAGAGCACTGGTGTTAGCCTACAACAGATTCGTACTAAAGAGTGCTGTTGACTATGTGACATTCGATTTCTTCGAAATCTAGGTCATATCCACGGAGCTGATCGCCGACCTAGAGATAGACAAGGACATTGTCACAGAAGTATCTAAAATTGAGACTGATAATCACGGATCTGTATTGAAGTTATGTGACAGTAACACTGTAGACAGAAGTGTAAATATTAACTATGAAAGCAGGGACACTGTGAAACGTGATGTTAATGGATCAAAAATGATTCTACTGTTGTCATATGATCAAGGCAGACATTGTGCCGTCTCTAATGACCTCGATGTCGACGGGACGTTAAACACAATCTTCCTTCCTTCTTCCAGACATTGTGCTTTAATTTCAAGGGAAACTCTGGAGGCACCGTTCAGTGTGTCTGCAATAACCAAACCCAATGCATTGTTTGGGAATGTGATGAAGGATGTAGACAAGTTAACAAAAGACTTTACCTTAGATGATGTAATTGTAATTCTTTCGCGCTCAAACGACTGCTATAAAAACAGTAACAATCTTATGATTACCACAAAAAGATTATGTTCAGTAATTACTAATACCAGAACTGTGATGTGTACAATTCCCTATCGTTGTGATAAACCAGAAAACACCCTAGCAATCTATACACTAAACAGTGCAATAATGTGCAGGTGTGTAGTCCAATGTCAGTGACTTGTATTTGACTGCTATATTGCACAGAGGGCACTTCATACATCATCGTACTTAAATAGAAGAGGAAAAAGCAAACTATAGCAAAACATCCAGGACCTGGATGTGTTACACAAGTCAACAAACCTTGCAGGTTTTTAAGGCCAAGTACAACGAAGCCAAGAAAATCTTTAAGAAAGAGCTTTCCAATCTAAGAAAACAGATATACAGCAGTGAAATAGCTCAATCAAACAATATAGCCAAGACCTCATGGAGAATTGTAAATCAATTTCGCAAAGCCAGAAACTGAAATTGTATATATAAGACATGAAGGAAACACAATTAAAGATCCTAATAAAATCTGCAATGTTTTCAATAAATACTTTATATCTGCAGCTGTTAGTCCAATTAATAACACAATTGTGAGTAGTGAGGTAAAGCTCTGCCCCTTTGAAGAGCCACCTTTTGAATTCAAACAAGTAAGTGAAAAAGAAATAGGCAGGATAATAAATAACCTAAAGAATAAGTTCTCATCTGGATGGGATGGTTTGAGAAGTATCGTGATTAAAAAATCTAATAACGAATTAGTTAAAATAATCACCCACCTGATAAACTGCAGTATGAGAGAACATACATTTCCAAATGTATTGAAATGGAGCACAGTTAAACCAGCGCATAAAAAAAGGATCCAAGGAAGAGGTTTCAAATTTCAGGCCCATATCATTAATACCTGTCTTCAGCAAAGTATTTGAAGTTGTGCTGCTGACACCACTTAGTGACTATTTCTTGAAAAATAAGTTCCTAACAGAGACACAACATGGATTCCGAAAAGATCATAGTACTATCACAGCAATTACGGAATTTCTTCACGAAACGTATGGTGCCCTTGATCAAGGAATGCAAACAGCTGGCATATTTCCTGACCTTACTAAAGCCTTTGACTCGGTAACCCATGAGTTACTTTTAAGTAAACATGAGTCATACAATGTAAATGCTGTATCCATGCAATTGCTGGCTACATATTTATTTAACCGCAAGCAGTGTACAAAGCTGACTTACAAAATCAATAATCAGATCATTAATTTCCAGTCCAAATATGACCCAGTCACACAAGGTGTACCCCAGAGCTCAATTTTGGGCCCTTTCCTTTTCCTAGTGTACATAAATGATATAGAGCAACCTTTCAACTCCCAATTGGTAACCTATGCAGACGATACCTCACTGTTATTTCTTGGTAAACAAAATGATGAGTTAACGTTGGTAGCAACTGTGGGATTACATCAAATAATTACTTATTTCCTAGATCAAGGTTTGAAAGTTAATATCATTAAATGTCAGTTATTGCGATTTAAACTTACAAACTCACACCAAACCTCTATCAGTAACATAGGTGGAATTGAATTAGTGGACACAGAAGGCTGCAGATTTCTAGGTATTCACCTAGATGAAAATCTAAGATGGGTAAACCATATCAAATTTTTATGCAATAAAATCAGCAGTTCATTACATATAATCAGCCAGTTATCAAAAGTAGTCCCACATCAGACATTAAAAACAATTTATTATGGAACCATTTTTGCACAGATTAATTACGGGATAGAGATATGGGGTTGCGCTGCCGACATACATATGAACAGAATATTAACCCTACAGAAAAGAGCAATCAGAATTATCCATGGATTAGGGTATAGAGATTCATGAAGGGAAATCTTTGTTCATCATAAATACCTCACAGTCTACTCACTGTATCTCTACAAATTAATTATATTTTTTGTGACACATCAAAACAAAGCAACAAAGTTCTCTGGTATGCATGCCTATAATACAAGAAATAAAGACTGCTACTACAGACAAAGAACAAAATTAAAAAGAACAGACCATAGTACATGCATTGGTGGTCAAATATGGTACAAGAGATTACCGAGCTCTATAAGGTGCCACAAAGGGATATATATATAATTTTTCCCACGTGGAATGTTTCCTTCCATTATATTGAATCATATATATATATATTTGTGTAAAATCTGAAATTTTGTAATAGGTACGTGGTGACACCCAATATTGTGCCTTATTAGGTAAAGTGTAACATTTGTATCATGTATATGTAATCACATAAGTGTGTATGACTGTACTAAACTTGTAAAAAAAATGCTATGACGTTTGCAAAAGACACCAGTTAGTGTCTCCATGCAAAAAAATACAATAAATAAATAAATAATAAATGTGGAAGCATTGCCATATTAATAAGTCCTGCTGGAAGGTAAAACATACCTTAAAAACAATTGCACCTACAAAAAGTAGTGAAAATCTTAGAGAGTTAGGCCTAGCAATACCAGTAATAGTAGTACTAAATGAAAAACATGAAACCACAGTGGAAATGGCAAATACACTAGGAACAACAGCTACAGTATCAACAACAACAGTAGTACAACCATCAGATGCTACAACAGAATCACCAACAAGTGCAGAAGTCAGTCAAGCCACAGCAGGATTGGTGGCTTCAGTTCAAAAAGAAGTAATGGTAACAACTGCAGCAGTACAAATATCAGATGCCACAACAGAACCACCATCAGCAGTAGCAGCATAAACATCAGCAGACAGTCAAGCCACAGCTTCATCTCATAAAGAATTAATCACAATGGAGACTGTGAAATCACCAGGAGCACCAACAGCAATGGTAGGCATAATCACAATAGTAGCTGACAATCCACCATCATCCATGACAGAACCACTACCACCACCACCAGCAGCAGCAGCAGATGAATCCCAGTAACAAGACCAAATACTAACAGGGTGAGTAAACAGAAAACAGTGCTTCCCTCCCATCTAAATGATTTTTTAGTGGTAAGCCAAAGGGGGAGGAAGTTCTCAAGGTAAACATACTCAAGCACAGATCAGACAGTTTTAATGTCCTTCACTCCAATGTACAATGTTTATCTAATAAGTCGGAAGTAGTGAAAAGATGTCTAGAGACTTACCACATAGATGTAGTCTGTCTCGTAGAACACTGGTTAATACATGATGAAATAGATCTATACTGCCCTGAGGGCTACACCCTAGCTGACAAATATTGTAGAACTAATAAAAATCATGGTGGGTGTGTGTTATTTCTAAAAAAATGGGGGGGAGGATTAAATATGAAACAATAGCAAAAGTTAATGCATTATCTTTAGAAATGCTCTGTGAAATTGCAGCTGTTAGATTAACAGATTCAAATGTAATAGTTGTAGCTGTATACTCAACTAAGACTGGAGGCAATGCAACAGATTATTTTGTTAACATGTTAGAGTCAGTATGTGAGACAGTCTGTAAGTATAAGTATAGGATAATAATCTGCGGAGATTTCAATTTGAATTTTCAGTTATCTGCTGCCTAAAACTCATATGTAAATAATTTATTAGATTCTTTTGGACTTTCTATTACAACCACTGAAATAACAAGGCCAGATTATAAAGGTACAGGTACCTGTGTTGACAGTATAGTTGTATCAAATGAGTTAATGCTCCTCAAGTCAGAGGTAATTAAGACCTGGGTATCTGACCACTGGCCACTACTTCTTAGAACAGATATAACAAGAAATTGTAACACTGACTCAGTGCACATGGCAAGAAAGAAAGTATGTGTGGTTAATTATGATAGTCTAAATATGTTAAGTCTCATATTGATCAAAGTAATTGGTTGCAGGTTTATCAAGAACATGCAATAGATAAAAAGGTGGAAGATCTCATATCTATTCTTTCTGTATATGCTAATATGCCCTTTCTCATTAAGTTACTCAATAATAAAAAGGCACTTAGAGTAAGTAAGGCCAAGGATGAAAAGGTGTTGAAGATCAAGAAGGAGTGTGATCAGTATTATGACTGGTATAGAAGTACAGGTTCTCAAGTAATTAAAACATGCTCACAGTGAAAAAGAAAGGATTAAGACATGCCTTAAAGGAATCTAGGTGAAAAAAAATGAAGATATAATACTACAATCTGAAAATAAGACAAGTTCAATGTGGAAGATCATCAATAATCAGTGCAATAGGAAAATGAATTCACAGGCTGAAAGCAGCAATCTGAATGCTGCACAGTTAATTACATTCTTCTCTGAGAAGGAGCAAGAAATAATAAAGGTCATTGTCACTTCCAATATAGTCATTGACCATAATTATTACCTGAGAAACACCACAAAGCCTTAAACTACATTTAGCTTTAAACTGGTCAAGGTACAGGATGTTACTAATATACTGAAGAAAATGAAAAACAGTTTCAGTAATGATGTTTATGATTAAGTTCAGCAATGTTAAAGTGTGATTCAGTTCAACTGCTAGAATTGATAACACATGTAGTAAATACATGTATAATGGAGGCTCAGTTCCCAAAGGCACTAAAGTTTGTTAAAGTCACTCCAGTACATAAAAACGGCAGCCTCTCAAGTTGTGATAATTTTAGGCCCGTTTCAGTTGTGTCAATCTAGTCTAAAGTGATAGAAGCTATACTAAATAATCAAATAGTAAAATACTTTGAAGGAAACAAAATCTTCACTGACAGTCAATTTGGCTTCAGATCAGGGTTAGGAACTGTTAAATCTGCCTTATCACTTTTAACACAGTGTGTGAAGCAACTAGAAAGCAAGCTAGTGGTTCAGAATAAACTCTTTGATTTATCAAAAGCTTTTGACACTGTGTCTCACGAAATCTTATTGAACGAACTGCAATTCTGTGGCTTTACAGGAAGTGCTCCTGAACTGATACAATCTCAACTAAGTCATAGAGCGCAGAAAGTGGTTTTTAATGGTGCAGATTACTTACCTGTGAGCATGGGTGTCCCACAAGGTTCTGTACTTGGCCCAATTCTATTTATTATTTATGTAAATGATTTACCATGTAACCTAGTTGTGCCGTCAACTAGGACTTATTTATTTGCAGATGATCTTGCAGTCTGTATAACTGCAGAAACAGCACAGAAGGTGAAATATGAAACAGACCAGTGCACTCTCTAAGTTGAAAATTGGTGTAAAGCTAATTCCCTTTGTTTCTACTGAAAAAAAATACAAGACCTGTATGTATTGTGGAATAATAACACTGAATTTGAGCAGAAATCAAATGCTGTTAATTTTATTGGAATCTCAATTGATTCAAAATTATCCCAGGGCAGCCATATAGAAAAAGTGGGAAGCAACATTAGCAAAGGAATATTTGCTCTAAGGAAGCTTCATCTCTGTCTTCAAGGGTACAAAAGAAGGCAATAAGACTGATATGTAGCTTGGCACCCAGAGCTCACTGTAGGCCAAGCTTTAAAAAATTACATTTACGATCCTACCATCAATATTTATACTACAGTGTGTAATGCATATTAAGGAAAACTATTCAAGTTATCAACAGTATGACATGTTACATAATTACAACACAAGAAACAAGCAGGATATATTTTCTTTCCAATCTACCACAACTATAAAAAATACACAAAAGTGCTTCATATACAAGTCCATAAAAATTTTTAATGCCATACTCGAACATATCAGGGATCTTCCAATTCAACAATTCAAAAGAAAAGTAAAAAAAATTCTTCTTGAGCTCAGCATTTATGAAACTGATGAATTTTTAGGAGAGCCAAAGAATATGGTATGACTACACTTTATGTGATCAGTTTGTATGTGCTTCTATATCTAAATAAGTCTGTAATTGGCCAAATTTACTATGCAATATCAATTTGTACCAGAAGTTCCTCTCTTTTGTATTTGTGTGAAGGTACTATAATTATTTGCGTAATATTTATATTGTGTAATATTTTTCTTGTTTTTGTGATTATTTGTGTAACAATTATACTCTGTAATGTTTACTTTCATAATGCCTCATATGATCTCTGAGGTCTCTACAACAATAAAAATCAAATCAAATCAGATAGTAAAAAAGACAATAATTAAGGAGCTGAAAGGTGAATTGCCTTTTCTAAGAGCAAGCAACTCTATCTTGAAAACAGAGGCTGCACTTCTGAAGAAAGTACAATGAAGCACCAGTCATGTGGCTCTAAAAAGAAAATGGTGGCAAGTTTGTCGCAGTGTTTCATGGCCAACCAAATTTGATTCTTGATAAAAAAGAGAGAAAAGAAAGATGTTTTAAATGAGTCGAGAGGGTGAAACAAATGCACTCACGTTGAGATCAGCCTCTCCTAAAGTATGTTATTATTTGACAAGTAAAAGAAGTGATAAATCTGATTAAAGCCAAAGTGGTTATGATTAAACCATTTGAAGCGATGGCTGTTCTCAGTTTCGACAAAATGAACACTGATGGACGAATTATTTCCGGTTCAGTCCATACAAAAATGTTCAAATGGTGATAGTTCAAAGCTTATTTTTAACATGGAAACAGTTTGTATATTATGATTTTGGCATCACAAAGACACATGAGCTGCTGCAGTCAATAATAAAACACCATTAAGACGCTTGATTGGGCGTTGTTCCCATTACTTGCAACGTGGTATTCAAGAGTCTGAGAGTACGGAAACAACTAAACTTAACAATAGACAAAATACATTACTCATATCCTGTGGACAGTGAACAGAAGATAAGGGTGCCTCGCTCTTGAAGCTGCTCCGAAACTTTTTTCTCAGCGAAGAATTTCGCTGACTAATGGAACAGTTATTAATAATCATATAGTACTGGACCATTTGAGTCGTGACACTTGTGATTTTTTTAACTACACATCACTTATCAGAAGCATATGTGAATGTTACTGGACATATTCGCCAAAGTGTCACAGTTATTGCTCAGTTATTTTCAAGGTGTGCTGCGTAAGCTGTAAAGTTTGTCCTCAAGAAGGCTCAGCAGGCTGATATCGTAGAATGAATTAGTAAATGATGTTTTCAATGCGCTAAACTCGAGATTCCTGACAGATGAAAAGACTCGTCTCAGAAGTGGTCATCAATTCAATCAAGTACGCACACTAACACACTTTCTTTTTTAAAAAAAATCAGTTCAGTTATGAAGGCAGGAAAAAGATGCAGTCCCCTTCTGTTTAGGAAAGGGTTTTTAATGTCAAAAGCTTCAATTACAGTTCTCTTTTAATTGAATTAAAAATCTTAGTGTAACCTATAGCTATATTGACATACTGGTTAAATCAGCACTGTTTAGAAAATTATTTTACTAGACTTTGGGGTCTCGGCACAGTCTACATGAAACCTACTACTTTAGCACCAAAGAATGCATGTTTTAATACTAACAGAAGACCCCGATTAAATACCTTCATCCTGTCATTCCTCTGTCAACTTCCACCTGTATGATAATCAGGATCGAAGGAGGCACTTACAATTTTTTGTGTTCGAGTGCATTCACTAAGTATGTCAAAAATAATGCTTTCATTGATTCTGATACTAGAAAAGAAGAACATCTGCTTCTGGACATCGACTTTGAGGGCCAAGAGTGTTACAGCAAAGATGTTGCACATGGTGCTTTGAAGCATAGTACTTGGCAGGCTTCGTCACCTTCAAACACTATTAGGGTCACCAGAAATTTGTCATTTAGGTCCAAAAGAGTTTCTGAATCATGACTAGATCGATATAATATTTGAAGGAGGTCTAATTTACCTAAACAGCTTGCAGCATTGGTGGAGTATGAAAATATTGCAATTTTGAAAACACATTTTATTCATATTGACAACATTCGTAACTAACTAGAGAAAGGCAACAAAGCCATGCACTTTCAATCTGCCTGTAGTTGTTTAGGAGCTAATATACGTTTGTTAACCAATAAAAATAAGGCTTAAGGCATAATGGGGACAATAACTGCCGTTTTGCAGGACAAGTTGTAGATATGTGGTTGTAAATATCGTGAGGTGTGTACACACTATATGGAGACTTGAAGTCGGCACCACTGCTGTCCACTTCATGACATCCTTTCATGGTAATCAGTGGCGCTATACCCCTGGAATGGCCTACCTCTCATGTATTCTACACACCTTGTGGGAAATGTGCATTAGTGGCAGCAGAATAATTCTGCAGTTATCCATAAACTTTGCTTTTTTAGAACCTTCATTATGCATGCAAAAACAGAGATGTAATTTAGCATGGATTCAATGCTGTATGACATCTCATAGTCAGCGATGAAATACATGGAAAGAGAAACATAGCACTTTGACTATATGTTGACATGAGTAGGCAAATACATGGACTGTAAATGAATTGTGTGCAGTAGTTTAGAAAACAAAATTAGTCAAAAACATTAATGCACCTCATCAGGCTGGATCACCACCACATATACATTTGCATCTATGGGAAGACATTGCTAGCGCCAACTCATTTGAAATTAAAATGTCAGTAAGACATTTAGTCATAGGATGAAGTTTTTTGTGTTGTTATGAGGATACGAATTTCAAAGTCATGCCCTATGAGAGACTGACATTCTGACTAGCATATTTATGTTGTACATAGAGGAATACCTATTAGTTATTATTTTTTTCTGCATGTAGATTCAATTGTGTTCTTTATATTAAATCTTGGTTCAAATATACTGTGCATAAACATTGCTAGAATTTGTGTATCTAGAACACTTGCCACTGATTATCTACATTGCTAGGTAGGGTTTTCACAATTTCCTCTCATTGGTTATTTGTGTACCTTCTTAACCAATTGCACTAGCAGTTGTTAATTAATTACATTGCTAATGATGTATTAATTTCTGTATCTGTACATATATTATACTATAATATGCTGTGATGTCTCATATACACATGTGGTCTGTAATTAATGTGTGGATACCAACTTTCCTTCTTTTCAGTGACTTCTTTGTAAATATCCGCTTGCAATAAGGCAAGCACGTAAAGGTCTTCATACATAGGAAAAATGTATAGATATTAAGCTAGGTTGACCTGATTTATGGATAATGAGAAGCTGATAATCATACCCCTGTTCTGACTATTCTACCTCTGAGATGTTCAAGTGTTTAGTAAACATATCAACCCTTTTATATATGTGTTCCTACTAGACACAATTGTAATGGGGTCTGGGCCAGTACCCTGGGGATAGCAAGCTGCTGTGCAATGGAGGGAGATGCCGCAAATGCTATGAACTGTGGTGAAGAGTGCCAACTCTAACTGGCACCCCGATCTGTGGTGATGGAATGCTGGCAACCAAAAAAGTAATATCCATGCCATTCTGAAGGCCTTGCCCATTGATTGCACTGTAATATCTGTCTGAGGGAACGCTCCTACCCAGCATGAAACTCGATCAACCATAATACTAGTATGAGACAATGTAAAGTGATTAAACTTTGGTGACACTTTCTCTACGTGAAAGCAAGCTGACTTTGTACAACAAGCAAAATCTGATAATTAAATTTTCTAATATTATCTCAGTTCTCATTAATTACAACAAACTATGGAGGGAGGGAGGGGGGGGGGGAGAGATTCCAAAGCCAAGGTGTAGAGCCTCTGTGCTTTGGGCAGTTAGTTTACACTGAGTGATAAGAAAGAGAGGAAGTCTTTTGTGCTGCACAGTTAGAAACAATTGTTTAATTTGTAATATTGACATATGGTAGTTATTGTTGCATTCTCTTCCACTATAGAGAGGAAAACACCTACATTGGAGACGCAACTGCAGAGGACCCTGAGTTATTCTTGAAATACCATCTCATATTACTTTATTACTTGTTAATAATGGACACAAATTTGTTGTGTTCATCATTTCTCGCAGCTCTACTGCTCTGAATTCTTTGACACTGGCTGTGGTTCAGTGTTCTTATTACCTTCATCAACACAGTGTTCACAAACGTCACTACACAAGACACAATGCATGTAAAACAACAGTTGTCACCATCAGAGCCTTTGTTAGTGAACTTACATGCTGGTCACACAACAACCAGCTTCACAGACTATTCACATTTGGTTCCCATGTGAATGGACATCGTATCAATTGCATCTACTGCAATGCACTCACCAACATTTGGTGCCATCAGTTCAAATGCACATCTGTTGTGCAATGTTGAAGCCATGTTCCCAGCTTCAGCCATGCTGCAAACAATAGTTTTGGCACCAATCCTGCCTTACTATTCAGCTCAGGTGGTACAGCCAGTGTAGAGCTGCACCACAATCTAAACATCCACCTTTCTAGTCTGATCAGGTGACATTGTGGTTTGCAATGGTTGAGTGTATTCACTTCACTAGACGTTGTAAATGACAACTCAGAATTTGTGATGTTGATCTGCCACCTCACCAAACATGCAGAATTAATCAGTGACGATGTCCTATCACTGCTGACACACAACAATTACAACACAGCAAAAACAGCATTGCTGCAACAGACTGCTTGCACGCCTGAGCAAGATGGGCAACACATGATTTTTGACCAGCAGCTCACAGAGGAATCTCCTTCACAACAGTGAAATCAAATACATTCACTAGTGGATCCCACTTTGATACCAGACCCGGCCATTTGGGCATTATGGATTATCAAACTCCTGCCTCAGCTACAACTTGCAGTGATTGCACATGATACAAAATTGTTAGACAAAAAATTTGCCCAAGCAGACAGCTTGTATTCACTAACACAGCACCTCACTTTGAGCATACCTTTGTGCATCACTGTCCACCTGGCACACTCTCCAAAGAAACTCAGGGCCATCCAATCTCAAGTGAAGCTAATGTCATGGGCCCTTTCACACATGTCGAATCCCAGTTTACACACAGCACCACACTGCCAGCTGCAAACATTGAGCCAGCTTTTCTGGCCCCCCTTGCCTTTCCTGGCAGGCTGTGTCACTGCTCGTGTCTCATGCAGTATGCTGTTGCCATCAACAACTCTCTGCAGCCTTGTTCTTACCAAAAACTGACAAAGTGGACTACGATGGGTGTGCCACTCTCCGCCATGTCACCAAGTTGCCTTTCTTCTATAAAAACAACGCCCTCTGAAAGACATCTGGATATCTATGACCTTTCCACAGACTTATATTTTCTTGTCAACATGGGTTCAGATGTGTGCACTGTTCCTTGTCAAACATTTGAACTGCACTCTGAAAACTTGAGACTGCAGGTACATGCAGGTAAATAAGACTCTATCCACATGCGCGGCAGTGTGGATACACTTTTGGATGAGCTAAGTTGGCCTTGGACCTTTTACATCATCAGTGTGGTTAAAACCAGGACAGGGTTTAACTTCCTTCACAGATTCCACCTCTCACCTGACTTCACCCATGGTGCTCTATTCCACTATTCCACACAGCAGGTCATCTTAGGGTTTTCTTGACCAATTACACCACAGGCCAAGAATGAATACTCACATCTGCCTACGTCCTGCATCAAATCCACTTCTACAAAAATGTGTTAATATCACTCAAACCATCGACATTATCCAAGAATGACTCCAGAAGACCAGTGTCGAATCACAGCAACTACACTTGGCCAATGACGACCTGTGTCAGAAAATACACGAGACATCCCTTGCAGATGTGCATGCACACAATGGGCTCTGACAAATGTCAAACTGCAGTGGCACCAGCTTGCTTGGCCATGCCCCCACTAGATGGCCACACCCCAAACTTCCAGCCAGTAAGCACCACAACATATAATGTGTCTTGCTGACAAATTAGACAGCTCAGTACAGTGCTATGTGCCTCACTACCTCCACTTCAACAATTGTACTCTGACCTCTCGCCTGATGCTTGCTGATTTAGACTCTACCAGTTCACTTTTAGAAATAGCACAGTGCACTGCATCAGCTTGATCCCAGGTCCACCCAATCACCACAATGCATGGTGCATCAAACAACCTCTTCTCTGAGCAACTAAGACAGTGAATGGTGATCTATCCTGGGGTTGGAGGTCAGTTTCCTTTGTGATATGTCATAACTCAAGATCTGATAAATACTATCCACATCTATGCGGTGCACAGTATTCAATTGCCTACACAATCTCTCACACACAGGTCTTCAACTAATGACTCAGTTTGTCACTAAAATTTTGTTTTACCACGTGTCACACAGGTTGTTGCCAGTGGGCACATGTGTGCCTCGAGTGTCAGTGAAGCAAAGTTGGCTCACATGTGCAGGTACCCCTCTTCATTTCTAAATACCATGCAGGCACTTCTCTCAGGTACATTTAAGATCCATTAACAGACCAAAACTAGCATGGATCCTCATCTCTGAAGAAGATACGAACAATCTACAGGAAGGCAACAATCCAGATGTCCCTCATATGATGTTATCACGACCCACCAAACCAGAAATGCTCATGGTTGACATACAAGACTTTTAACCAGATGAAATCACCTTAATGCTAGTTGTCTATGACCTCTGTGGAAGCAACACATGCAGCCTCAGATGTCATAATGAACAATCACCAACAGCCACATTAGAACCTGCCATCTGCCAATAACAGTGAATTTCACGTCATTGTCTTCCCAACTCTCCCTGGCATGTCAACTAATTATCACTCTGCAAATTACCACCCTGAGCAGCACATTTCCTATGGATCCTAACAGCATGCAAATCTCAGAAAATTCAACACTGTTGCCAAAAGTGCAAGAACCATTGCTGGCCCCTCTACCTCCTGCTATGGTTGGCCACATCACTTTCTGCCTCAGTTCACACCATACCAAACATACACAGTATCCATGCAACACTCAGTGATGTTGACTGACAACCCTCAAGCCTCACAGATGCCAACTTTGTGCCACACCCTCCAACGCTCCACACCCTGGGGAAGGGGCCGGGGAACTCTATGGGAACATCAGGGCAAAGAGAGCTGCTGATCAATGTGGGCAAGTGGAGGTATGGAGCCTCTACAATTTGTGCTTTGAACAGTCAGTTTGTGTTGAATGATGAGAGAGAGAGGAAGCCTTTTGTATTGTGAAGTCAGAAATATATGTTTAGCTTGTAATGTTCGTGTATGCTTGTTATTGGCGTATTCCCTTCTGTTGCACAACAGAAAACATCTAGACTTTTATTTTGTTGGCTAGGATATAGGCAAACTTATGACTAGTTCATTTACTAATACAATGCTTAGTTTAGTTATTGAATTGAAACTTTTGTGGAATTTGCAATAATATTAAGAGAACATAACATAAGTTCAAATTGATGCTAAGCTGATGAATTTCAGAATATGGTGACATTCATTCTTAATTATTGTGCAATTAGCTGAAGGAAAAATCAATAGCACTATATTTAAATGATTCCTATTTTGCTAGTTCATTCTGTCTTGTGTTTGTATTACTTTTCAAATAATTATTTGCTTGTGACTAGAAAAATAATTGCTATCCTTAATTGGTCTCAATACTAAGAGGAGGATTCGCCTTGTATTTTCTACTGTCATGTTCCAGTAATGAAGTTAAAAACTGATGAGTAGTCATATTGGAGAAGACGGTGTCAACCTTCAAGGTACAGAGATTAGTGGGGAAGTATTTGTCTTATGTAACATCTGGTATTGATTATCCCACTACAACCAAAAAAATGCATGATAATTCTTGAGGGAGAAATGCTTTTTGAAGGGTCAACCCACATGTTCAGTGGCCATCTTATATCAAAGCAATGAAACAATATTCACTCCTGTCCTGTTTGAAATAAAAATAGCTGAATGTATGTTGGTAATGACTTTGAAAATAGTTTCATTAACAATCAGATAATAATAAAATGAATGTACTTTTATTACTGACATGATGTTTTAGAAAGGTGAGAGGTTGGGGTTACTAATGAAGTATATTGTGAATTACCCTTCAGGAAATTTATATGGTAATTCAAAATCAAGAAAAATAAATTGCTGTGACTGGTCTGTCTCCATATACCACCAGAATGTCCAACCAGTTACAAAGTTTTAGACACTGAGGTTTTGCTAAATACTGAACTTTATTTTGCCAATGTTCTCTGCCTCATGGAACACTGGTCACAGGTAGAGCAGACTGCTTCATTTTTTATACCAGGCTAATCCTTAAAAGGAGGCTGAAATTCAAAACTATTAAGTTTTCAGTACCTCACTGCACAAAGAGACAGGTGTAGAAATCAGTAGTGTAAATACAGTTGTTATGTGTATCTATCATACTCCAGTTTGTAACAGAACGTAAGATCGTGTATATCAGTAATTTTCGTGTATGTCAGTAATTTCTTTACGTGTAATGTTTTATGTAAATATAGCCTTTGACTGCGAGTTTAACGACTAAGAGACAGTTATCTTTGGACATGTGGAAAGGAGGTCGATCTTTGGGAGAGGTGGTTAAAGGACTTTGGAGAAAAAGCGTGGGCTAGAGGAGGGGCGAATACAGATGTGGTGTAAAACAATCTCTTATTGCATATTATTGTAGAAGTGTTAAATGTGAATAAATGAATTAAATAGTGATTTGCAAAACTAATGTAACGTTTGCTCTCTAAAAATCAAAATACCACATCGCCCTACAAACCAGTTAGTCTCATCCAAACACAAAGAAAACCGCGGGAACATCGCAGTGGAATCACCTCTAGACTTCACGAAGACAACAACGCAGCCATCGATATGAGTTAAGTACCAAATTGTTCGTACTTGTTAACGACCTCGGACTATAAATTTGAATCTCCTGTAGTACCTGAAGTCACCATGTGGACAAAGGAGTAGGACAACTTATATACAGTGGACATCATAGGAAGAGGTCTGTTAAACTTGGGGGCTCGTCCGGGATATTACAGTTAAATGCGATGGGACTAATTGCGCTTCGTTTGCGGAACATTACAAACTTTATAATTCGTAAAACGTGAATAACATTGTACACGTTTCCTGGACCAGAAAAAGTAGTGTGTTTTAAACTTTTCGTCAAAACTGTATCCGAACACGTGGTGCCATCATGACGCTATCAGAAGAAATTAAAAAGGAAGTTGGAGAAATGTTAGACTCGAACGTGTGTGGTGTAAGTGACGATTCAGATGACTCACAAACCGAAAGAAAACCGGATCAACAGGACTGGGTAAGTTTACTCTTTGCCAGAATGGGACAAATGCAGACCGAATTAACAAGGGCAATGAACTCAAATAGTGAATTCCTAGAATCGAAAATAAATGCATCTAGTGAAGCGCTGGAAGCAAAAATGAAAAGCAACGGTGATGTACTGAAAGAAGAGATCTCAAATTTAAAACTTCAATTAGGAGAAAGTTTGAAGGGCGTGAACTCCAAAATTGAAGCTATAGAGAATAAGTTTGTGACCTTAGAAAATAAGTTAGCTCAAGTCAAGGGAAAGAGATTGATAGGTTAACTGCAGCTCAAAGAACTGTGGAGGAGAGGGTAGACAAATTAAGTCTAGATACAGAATCAAAAGTTAACTCCTTAGATGCTGAATTAAATAAGATACAAGAGTCTGTAACATGTAATTTAAGTGTAATAGACAAGAGATTCACTGAAATGCAAGATAATTTTGTGTCTAGAAATTTATGTATGAATGGTGGAAGTGTGTGTAGTAATTCACCTGTAAAAAGTTTTCCTTGTGATAATTTACACCCTGTAGATTTTTTGCAACACTGCTCTGACAACCTTGTTACTGGCATGTCTGATAATCTAAAGATTAAATTTGTTAAAAAATTTCTTGAGGGAGAAGCTTTGTCTTGGGCAAACCAACATTTTGATGAGTGGAAAACGTTTGATGATTTTAAGAAGAGTTTCTTAAATAAGTTTTGGTCTGAGACTGGACAGGGTAGAATAAAAAGTGAATTTTTAAATGGGCCTATCTTCAGGGGCAGAAACCACTCAATGAAAGACTTTTGCAGGGATCAACTTAGGAAATTGGTGCATCTAGATAAACCCTTTGACGAAATGACGCAAATTGATGCCCTTAAAAGGAGGTTACCTGAAAGAATACAGTGGGAATTAGTGCATGGACCTGACGACTGTTTAGACCAGTCTCTAAAATATATAGACAAATTAGACAGGGCAATGGAGAGAAATGTGCAACAGTTTAGTAACGGAAACCGTTACAGTGGGAGGTGGAATTCTGATTACCGTGGAGAGAACCCTAGAAGGGACGATAGAGATTTTCGGAATGAACACCAATATGATAGAACAAGAGGGTACAATGCTAATTGGAGAGGGAGTAACTGGGAAAGCAATGGTGTAACTAGGAACAACAGATGGGAAGGTAACAACAGAATGAATACAAATTGGAGGGGTGACAATAGAGGTAGACATCCGGAAAACTCCGGACCGCCTCAATGAAGGTCCACAGCTTTGGGGCGAACCGATTTAAACATAATAGGACCACTAACTTTCACACAAAACCCAATACTGTAAATAACTGTACCATTAGCAAACAGGTTAAAAACCAGGAATACCAAGTGAATTATATAAATTTTGATAAAAAATTTTGGGATGCTATGTGGCACAGTAGACCACCACAAAATAAACATAGGAGAGACCAAAGTTCTGACTCAATTCTGGATGAGGAGATGTTAAATGATTTTTACAGGTGGGCAAAAAGGGGAGAGCAAGCTAATAATGAAGAGAGTAACAAATGTTTTAGTTCAGAATTGGGGGGGGTTGTTCACACAAGAAGGTAATAGTGAATCAGCTGATGATAAACCTAAGCAACAGGAAAAAGAATCAACCATAGAAAGTGAAAAACAGAGAGAAATAGATGAAACTGGCAGTGAAGTATACCATAGTAGTGATGATGTTAGTATTTTTGATGTGAAAAGTATGGTAAGCAAACCAGTAAGTGAGTACAATGTTTTTATTGAAATAAATAATGAAGTTTTGGAACTTGATGATAGTTGTGGTGACGAAGTACAGGAATATGATAAGAATAATGAAGTGACAGCTGAAAATCAATTGCTACATGCCTTTCCTGATGAGCTCATGGTTAATCAAAGTGGTGATAACAAAAGTGAAAATATTGTGAAAGAATTAGATTTGCGTGATATTATTGAAAGTAAAGGAAGCCAATTTTTAGAAATCCTGTGGAACCAGTATAATGAGAATTGTAGTAGCAAAGTGTTTTGGTATCGTCTAAGTATAATTAGTAGAGTTTTATGCCCGCGCTGGTGGGAGAGTAAAAGAAAGAGTCTGAGTGAAAGGTACATAAACAGTAAGGAGATATTTTGTGTGCAGCCAAAGTGTAAACTTGACACTAGTAACTTAGAATCTGAAAATCAGGTAAACCTGATGAAGACTGAAAGGGAGGAAGGAGATGGAAATTATAAAGAAATTGAAAAAGATTTATTATATGAAGTCCCCGAGGGGAAGGCAGATGAAAAGGAATTAGGCTGTCCATACATTAAAATAAGAGTAAATCAGTGGGAAGGGCACTGTCTTATTGATACAGGAAGCCCCATATGCGCAATTTCAGAAAAATTTAGAGATAAAATTAGAGATGGTAAGAACTTTGTAGAAATGCCGGTTGTAGGGGTAAAAATCAGAGGTGCCACTGGTAGGCAAAGTAAGGTAGTTAAGAGTCAAGTATTGTTAACGTTTCAAATTGAAAATGTGGAGTTTGAGCAGGGTTGCCTTGTGGTCCCAAGGTTAGAAGAAAATATCATTTTTGGCATGGATTGGGTCTTAAAAGTGGGTGTAAGCTTCTCTTGGGAAGATAAGACTGTTATAATTACTGAACCTGAGAAAAATAGTATTCTGAAAACAGAAATGTACATCCTTAACTGTAGTAATTCTTGCAACCATATCAAAGCTGTTGTAAGCAAGGTAGATAATCGAGCCATAAGTGTTAACACATCCTTTGATCTTATAAATGAACAAAATTTCGAAGAATTAGTCGGAGTAAAATTGAAGGAAGCTGTAAATCTAAGTGAAAGTCAGAAAAATCAGTTAAGAGAAGTGTTATGGGAATTTCAGGATACATTCAGTGAGAGACCAGGGAAGGTAAACGACTATCAGTGCAGACTTCAACTCAGAGATCATCATCCTTTCTTCCTAAAACCATATGGCATTCCATTCTCCAGGAAAAAAGATGTAGAAAGGGAAATCCAAAAAATGGAAACTTGGGGGATTATAGAAAGGAGTAGAAGTGCTTACAACAACCCATTAGTAGTTGTGTCTAAGAGAAATGGTGGGGTTAGACTTGTACTTGACTCTAGGCACCTTAATAAGTTTTTGATTAGAGAAAATGACCATCCTGACAATATGGATGAACTCCTGCACAAATTTGATAATGTAAAATTTATGAGTAGCCTAGACTTGACATCTGGTTTTCACCAAATACCACTTGAACTTGATTCTAGGAAGTATACTGCCTTTTTGTATGGTGGCAAAAGTTACCAATATTGTGTTGTCCCTTTTGGATTGAATGTATCGGTGGCTGAATTTATCAGAGCACTGGATTTTGTATTAGGTGATGAATTGTCTTCAAAATTAATAGTATATGTAGATGACATTCTTGTAACTGGAAAAACCTGGGAAGATCATCTAAACCTTCTGAGACAAGTCTGTTCAAAATTGAGGGAAGGGAGAATGACCGTAAAATTGGAAAAATGTTGTTTTGGAGTTAATGAACTGAAATTTTTGGGGCATAATATTTCAGAAAAGGGAATCTTACCTGATAAGGATAAACTTGAGGCCATTGTAAACTTCCCTACTCCCAAGAACAAAAAACAACTCAAGTCCTTTTTTGGTCTCACTGGATTCTATAGAAAATTTCTTAGTACCCAAGCTTTAAATGCAAACTGCTTATGTAACTTACTAAAAAAGAATACTGTTTGGGATTGGACACAAGAATGTCAGGATGCGTTCGTGGAAATAAAACAACAACTGTCCCAAAGTCAAATGTTGTATAGACCTGTTATGTCGTTACCATTCTGTATAATGACAGATAGTAGTGAGACAGGTTTAGGGGCACACTTGTTTCGAAACATAGAAGTAGAAGGAAAATTAGAACACCATTCTATTGCTTTTGCTAGCCGGGTTTTACAAAAGTATGAAAAATCATATACAGTCACAGAGAAGGAACTACTTGCCATCCACTGGGCATTTAATAAGTTTAAAAGTTATCTTTTAGGCCACAAGGTAATTGTTTTCTGTGACCATAAAGCTCTATCGTACATTCAGGAGTGCAGACTCTATCATGACCGTATAACAAGGTGGGTTTTATTCCTTCAACAGTTTGACTACGAGATCAAATTTATTCAGGGTAAACATAATGTCATTGCAGATGCCCTTTCCAGACTACCAGTAGGTGCAGATGTTGAAAATACTTATGGAAAAGAGGAGAAAGAGTTCAAACTTATGTACTTAAAGGGTGTAAAAGATGAAGCTGAAATACTGAAAATCTGTAATGATATTCGTAGAAACCAAAACCATGATGAAAATTGGAAGTTGGTTAAAAGTTATATAGGGAAAAAGGGAGGAGAAAAGGTAGATCAGTATTATAAAGTACAAAAAGGGATTTTGTTTAGGAGACCTAGACCTGACTTAGACAATTGGAAACTATGTTGGCCTGAGCAATGTATTGACACGTTAATCAGTTACATACACGAAAGCTTCGGACACTGCGGGGCAACAAAATGTATACAGAAGATACAGGAAAATGTATACTTCTATAATATCAGTAGGAGAGTGAAGAAAAAACTTGAAACCTGTGATCGTTGTCAGAGAGTAAAAGTGAGCAACCAAACATCTAAAGGATTGATGCAAAACATTTTACCAGATAAAAACCTTGAATTAACAGCTATTGATCTATATGGACCACTACCAAGGTCAAGGGGAGGGTATAGTTACATCTTCGTTATAGTTGACATTTTCTCTAAATTTATAAAATTATATACATTAAAGAGAGCAACCAGTAAACAAATTATCATCAAGCTGACGAATCATTATTTCACAAATGTTGGTATTCCCCAGGCCATCATGTCTGATAATGTCACAGTTTACATCTAAATTATGGAAAAATTTTATTGAAGATACAGGAATAAAACATATCTTGATTTCGGTTTGTCACCCATCAAGTAACCCAGCAGAAAGGTACATGAGGGAAATTGGAAGGCTCTGCAGAACATACTGTAGTAAAAATCATGTTAATTGGATTGAAAATGTTACTGACTTTGAGGATATAATGAACAGCCTACAGGATTCATCCACTGGTTTCTCACCTTACGAAGTAATTTTTAATAGACGACCTGCAAATTTGATTTCTGAGAATGTTGATTTCCCACCTTGTCAAACTATGACACCCCAGGAAAGAGAGACAGCTGTTAGGAACACTATGAAAAGACAAGGAGAGGTAAGAAAGCGGAGACATGATGCAAGAAGTAAAGGAGTACAGTTCAGGGCAGGAGATCTGGTTTTAGTAAAAACACAGGAAAAATCTAGATTGATGAGTTCTGAAATAAAGAAATTTTTTGACATCTATATAGGCCCCTTTGAAATCAAGGAAAACCCACACCCTAATGCCTACAGGCTAATCTACCCAAAATCCAAGAAGTTATTTGGACTGCGCAATGTTACAGAGTTAAAACTCTACAAACATGACCCCATAAAATAGTCTTTAATAAGTAAAATGCTGCTCGGAAAGAACTAGTTGACTGGCCCAACTACATCACTTTATTGTTTTATCATTCAAGGAAAACTTCATGTCAAAGTGTGGGACTAGGTCAGCTAAAAGTATGAAGTAGATTTTGTGTTAATGTGAATTATGTCTGTACTAATTTCTCTTTGTTCTCTACTATACCCATTCATTAAATTTGGTATGAGATCAGTGTGTCTGGCTACGAACCATTCTACAGTGTCATAGTAATGTCTCTTAACAGAAACCAAAGTTAATGATGTGGACACTTTTAAAGTAATAAGATATGAATAGTGATTGTGTGTAAGAAGACAAAACCTTGTCATTTGTAAGCTATGTCAGATGGAACGTTATTTAATGGATAAAGCAAACTGGAGGTACTTGTCAGATTATGAGAGTGTACTTTGAAAGACCAGGTATGTTATAGTGTGTTAAAAATATAGTGGGTAGTCATGAAATTTAATCATGCAAATTAAGAATGTATTGAGGTTTAGAGCATTATGGAAACAGATGTTGGTGTATTACTTTTGAAACACTTGTGATGGATTGAAGGTTATGTGACACTAATTTTGAAGTTTATGTTGTGGGAGAATATTTTGTAATAGTTTAGATAATTTAATGTTAAAGTGAATGAAGAGCTGTTAGGAATTTATCCCATACCCTGTTACACAATTTGGAATAATTTCTATTCATGGCAATATGCTATTTGAGCACAGGAGAGTAAATAAAAATGAAACGCTGCTTAATAATGATGTAAAGTTAAGGTATAAATACTAACAATCTTACACAATTTAAGTGTAGAGTTTGTCATAATTTGACCTATAAAGCTGAAATAGATGTACAATGTGAGGATACTGCAATTATAGTCGCAATTATATGGAACGTCTCAGCTATCTCATTATAAAGGAAACATTAAATCATAAATATGTAAACCAATCTGACTCTGAAAATACAGTGCTGATCGCACATAATTGAATTTGCACTGGATTCACCATGTGATTCCATTCATCACGTATACATGAATTTTCCCTAAGAGACAACCATTTAACATTGTGTATAAGTATTACAATATTTTGAATTATGTCTATTTTATGTATGTGGTTAAAAGAACCTGTGTATTTTAGAATAATGATTTCTTTAGATTTAATGGTTGTTTTGGGCACAATCCATGCCATAAGGTATTTTGTTGAAGCACTTATATTAAAAGATTGTGAGAGATGCCTGCATTCCACAATTCACTTAATATATTCTAAAGAAACCACTGACAATCAGAAGAATGAGGTTAACTAAGATGCATTAAGTCAGTATTGAAGTAAACTTGGGTTTATGCATATACTATATAATTATGTACCCATCTTAACACGGCTGTTCAGCTACCATGATCAATTAAATAAAAGGTGCCATATTTTATCGTTAGTTATAAGCTCATTACACTTATTGCTCAATACAGCCAATGTAACTTTCAAATTGTATACCATGGAAAGTGTATATATATATATATATATATATATATATATATATATATATATATAACTAAGATCACTTGGGAACCAATTTTATTACTAACTTTCGGAACTGGAAATTTTATTATGATGTGTGTATTAGACATATTTTATTCCATAGTGACACGACACACAATCCCATGCATGCCATGCACGGACTTGTGTGGGGGGGGGGGGGGGGGGGGGTATTGTAACAGAACGTAAGATCGTGTATGTCAGTAATTTTCGTGTATGTCAGTAATTTCTTTACGTGTAATGTTTTATGTAAATATAGCCTTTGACTGCGAGTTTAACGACTAAGAGACAGTTATCTTTGGACATGTGGAAAGGAGGTCGATCTTTGGGAGAGGTGGTTAAAGGACTTTGGAGAAAAAGCGTGGGCTAGAGGAGGGGCGAATACAGATGTGGTGTAAAACAATGTCTTATTGCATATTATTGTAGAAGTGTTAAATGTGAATAAATGAATTAAATAGTGATTTGCAAAACTAATGTAACGTTTGCTCTCTAAAAATCAAAATACCACATCGCCCTACAAACCAGTTAGTCTCATCCAAACACAAAGAAAACCGCGGGAACATCGCAGTGGAATCACCTCTAGACTTCACGAAGACAACAACGCAGCCATCGATATGAGTTAAGTACCAAACTATTCGTACTTGTTAACGACCTCGGACTATAAATTTGAATCTCCTGTAGTACCTGAAGTCACCATGTGGACAAAGGAGTAGGACAACTTATATACAGTGGACATCATAGGAAGAGGTCTGTTAAAAGTTACATGACATTTACACTTTTTATCACACTCCAAATGGGAACTTTTAGTCATTTCTCAATCAAATTAAAACATTACTAAATAGGATACATGTATGTAAGAATTTAACAGTACTGTGTGACGATTTTAACACAGATTTTCTTGGAACAAGCTGGGAAAAGGTACTATTACTCAGCCTAAAAGACACTTTGATTTAAAATAAACAACAACGACCTCAACAAGAATTATCAAAACTACTGTTACTATTCTGGACCAAGTATTTGTAATCACAACCTATACTGCAAAATGCATAGCCCATATGGTAACCCTCTCAGACTACTTATTGTTCAACCAAAAACATAAAAGAACTGTGGCTGACACTTAGAGTGTAGAAACAGTTGATCACTTGTTATCAAGAGAAAGATGGAAAGAAATTTCTCAGATGTGTGACACCAACAAAAAAAGTTTGAAAAGTTCTCTGACATTTTCAGCTATAATTTGAAAAAGTGTTTCCTCTCAACACATGCGCGGTAAGGAATATAACTCTAAAAATCTCAAGCAACACAAGAAGAGAATTACTCAGATACAGAAAAGACCACAACATACCCCCTCTCCTTCAGATTTTTAGAAAAGCCGAACATCAACCAAAAATAATTGATAATGATCAATTTACACTGAAGAGCTAAAGAAATTGGTACACCTGCCTAATATCATGTAGGGCCCACACGAGCATGCAGAAGTGCCACAACACAACGTGGCATGGTCTCGACTAATGTCTGAAGTAGTGCCGGAGGGAATTGACACCATGTCCTGCAGGGCTGTCCATAAATCCGCAAGAGCACGAGGGAGTGGAGGTCTCTTCCGAACAGCTCATTGCAAGGCATCTCAGATAGGCTCCAAAATGTTCATTTCTGGGGAGTTTGGTGGCCAGCGGAAATGTTTAAACTCAGAAGAGTGTTCCTGGAGCCACTTTGTAGGAACTCTGGACTTGTGGGGTGCAACATTAACTCCTGGAATTGCCCAAGTCCATCGGAATGCATAATGGATATGAATGGATGCAGGTCATCAGACAGGATGCTTACATATGTGCCACCTGTCAGATTTGTATCTAGACATATCAGAGGTCCCATATCGCTACAACTGCACATGCCCTGTACCATTACAGAGCCTCCACCAACTTGAACAGTCCCCTGCTGATTTGCATGGTCCATGGATTCATGAGGTTGTCTCCATAACCCATACATGTCCATCTGCTCAATACAATTTGAAATGACATTCATCCAACCTGACAATATGTTTACAGCCATCAACCGTCCAATGTTGGTGCTGACGGGTCCAGGCAAGGCGTAAAGCTTTGTGTCTTGCAGTCATCAAGGGTATACGAGTGGGCCTTTGGCTCCAAAAGCCCATATCAATGATGTTTCATTGAATGGTTTGCAAGGTGACACTTGTTGATGGCCCAGCATTGATATCTGCAGCAATTTGTTGAATGATTCTCTTCAGTTGTCCTTGGTCCCATTCTTGCATGATCTTTTTCTGGCCACAGTGTTGTCAGAAATTTGATGTTTTACCTAATTCCTGATATTCATGGTACACTCATGAAATGGTCTTCTGTGTCGCATCGCTCATGCACCAACTAAAACACCATGTTCAAACTCACTTAAATCTTGATGACTTGCCACTGTAGCAACAGTTACCAATATAACAACTGCACCAGACATTTGCTGTCTTATATTGGCATTGTCGACCACAGCACCACATTCTGCCTGTTTACATATCTCTGCATTTGAATAAGCATGCCTATACCAGTTTCTTTGGCAATTCAGTGTATATCACAGTCATGAAATAAAAGCAAAGCAATCTTGTGGGTAATAAAGCAGGAAGCCGATAGTAAAAAGTAAAATATCACTATGAACAGTTTCAATAATAAAGATACTGACCCCCAAAGAGAGCGCAGAACTCTTCAGGCTGTACTATGTAGACAATACAAAAAATTTAATAATCGTTGATAGGAGAGGTAGCCCAATAAACCACCAGAACAAAGTAAATTCTTGCTGCCACATGATCTTCTCTATGAAACAACCCTAAATGAAGTCCTTCAAGTAGCAAAAACCTTTAAAAAATTTCCTCAAGATCTAACAATATTCCAGACTTCTTTATAAAGGAATGTATTATAAACATTGCAACGTTACTTGCAGATGTGATCAAGAGGAATTTTTTCTGGCTGTCTTAATATTAGCATAGAGATGCTATTCTTACAAAAGTTGACAAAGCAAATTTAGAAAACTGTAGACCAGTCTCTTTACCAGCAGGTTTTCCCTAAATCACTGAAAGAATTATATATAACAGATTAATGAAATTCATGGATCAGAACACAATCCGTACCAATGTCCAACAGAGTTTCCAGCAAAATAAATCTACAAATATGCATAATTTTTTTCAAAACACTCTAGAAGCAATGGACAAAAATCAAAATGCTACTGGTAGTTTTTAGATCCAAGCCAAGCTTTTGACATATTGGAACAGAAAGTGTGGTTGGAAAAGCTCCTAAAGTACAGCATTAGAGACATTGCATCAAAATGGTTCTACTCACGCTTAACAAATTGGAAATAAAACATTGCAATAACACATGAACTGAATGACAGAACAAAAGTAGAGGCCCTCAAATATCCATTCTTGGGCCAGTTCTTTCCTTCTGTACATAAACGACCTAGATCTAAACACTGAATCACAAACAAATACCTTGTTTGCAGTTGACACTACCATCCTTCTTACAGGACGATCCCAAAAAAACTGTAAGCAAACATAAAAAAACTACAGAGGAGCTGAACGACCAGTTTGATGCAAATAACAGATACATGAGAAACAACTTTTCTTAACTTTTTTTATGGGAGGAAGCCCCCAACACCCCTGTGACAATTACACCCTTAATGGACACAAAATTTTGGGTATATGGCTTGAACATGATTATAAAAGGCATAAATACATAACCAAACAAATGCAACACTGACGGAAGCATGCTACAGCGTATGTTTACTTGCACACAAAGTAAGCTCCCACACTGAATTGCATACTTTGACCAATTCCACAGCATTCTACAGAATGGGATTATATTCTGAGATAGTGCAACTACTAGCTCAGTCACCTTCTTGACCCAAGAAAGAGCTATAACAGCAATGCGCCATGCATAGCAAACAGATTCCTACAGGCCTCACTTTCAAAAATCTTTGATCCTATTATAGACTTGCATTTTTATTTAGAAACATGTAAATATGTGATAAAAAACTTAAATTAGATAAATAAAAACTTCAACATACACAAACATAATACAGATGAAAAGACAAACTCCAAGAGCAGTCTGTAAGGACATCGGCCTTTGCAAATCCCACTAAAAATAGTTCAACACAAATCTACAATGGTATGCTCCATAAAACAGCTGTTTTCTCATTTTTACTTATTTATAAACCCCCAAGGGCATTCTTGTTAGACCACTGCTTCTGTACAGTTTAGGGAGCGACTATGAAGTAATGCAGGTATACTTAAGAATGGAATGTACATGACGTGTGAGAATATACGGATGTAAAACAAAGGATATGAGAGAAATGTTGGTATTGTTTAGAGTCAATTTCATAAATGTGATAATATCTGGATTGAACTGTGAACTACAACTTGAAAGAAAATATCTGAGGTACTGGTGAAGAAATAATTAAAATTCTAACTAACTGTTTAATAGAAATAAGATAATGTTAAAGCTAGTCAAAAAAAGATACCATCTAAGTGAAGGAGACACAAATAGAATTTTGATTTACTGTAATATATTGCCAGATTTGGAGAAACATTATTATTAGTTGCATAAAGAGCAATTGCCTAACTAACATAACTTTCTAATTTTGTTTAAGCAAGCATGTTGCTGTAAGCAGTTTGAGAATTTCATTTAATATTTTGAATGTAGTTGCACTTAATTGTTATATTACGATTAATTCTGTAAGAAAATGTATTCTGGATTCATTATTACAAATTTGCTAATATATATTGGACAGAAAAAGTAAAGATCCGTGTCACTTTATTTATAGCATCCATACATATGATTTCCTATGTCTTATTCACATGTCTTACATAAACAGAGACGTACAAGGTTCCCCCCCCCCCCCCCCCCATTCGTACCACGGCTGAATGTGACTAAACACTGTGAATCTAGTGATACTATAATCACATTGTGTCAACCAGAGTTTATGATACCCTTATCACATTTGTGTCTATTCATTACAGATTACTTTCAGTACCACACTTCATTGTGTCACTGTATTAACATTTATGTTTTTAACAACTGGTATTTAACTGATTCTGAAATGCTATAGAAATTTGTAATTAATGTATGTCGTTTATAATTTAATCAACTGTGTCATAGTATTATGAATTTGTAGCATAATTATCAAGCAGAAAACTCTGTAGTAGAATATTGCCTTAACCATTTCTAAATCTGTTAAATTAAGAAAATTTTGATCGTAATTTTGTAAAAAGTATGTAATGAACAATGAGAGAATGTGTTACATATTACTGTTAATCTATTTAAGGCACATGGTTGAAGCTATATCATGGAAGTCTTGAGCAGAATTTTGTCCTCAGAAGCGATGTGGATCTGATGTGAGATTTTTATCTTTTCTGAATATGTAATATTGTCTGATAAAATCAGTGTGCTGTGTACACTATTTTAAGTAAAGTGCTGACCCATCATTTTGATAATTCTTAACAATATTCATGCAAAGTTAGTCAAACAATATGCACCCAACTGCAAATTGTTGCTCATGTCAGCACCAATGACTCCTGCCGTCTGGGTTCAGAGGTCATCCCCAGTTCATACAGGTGGTTGGCAGAGTTGGTAAAAGCAGAAAGCCTTGCTCGCAGGGTGGAATCTGAGCTAACTATTTGCAGTATCATTCCCAGAACCGATTGTGGTCCTCTGGTTTGGAGCCGAGTGGAAGGCTTAAGCCAGAGGCTCAGACGATTCTGCGGAGATCTGGGTTACAAATTTCTCGACCTCCGCTATCGGATAGAGAAATGTAGGGTTCCCCTGAATAGGGCAGGCATGCACTACACGCAGGAAGCGGCTACAAGGGTAGCAGAGTATGTGTGGAGTGCACATGTGGGTTTTTTAGGTTAGAAAATTATCTCCCTAGGCCCGACAAGACGCCTCCTGAGATGCGACAAGGTAGCAGTAGGCGAAATGCTACAGGGAATAACAATATTAATGTGGTAATAGTAAACTGCAGGAGCATCTATAGAAAGGTCCCAGAACTGCTCTCATTAATAAACGTTCACAATGCCCACATAGTACTAGGGACGGAAAGTTAGCTGAAACCAGGAGTAAACAGTCAGATTGGAATGTATACCATAGAGACAGGCTGAACAATGAAGGTGGAGGTGTGTTTATAGTGATAAAAAGTGCAATAGTATCAAAGGAAACTGAAGGAGATCCGAAATGTGAAATAATTTGTGTGAAGGCCACGATTAAAGCAGGCTCAGACATGGTAATTGGCTGTCTCTATAGGCCCCCTGGCTCAGCAGCTGTTGTGGCAGAGCACCTGAAGGAAAAGTTGGAAAATATTTTGAATAGATTTCGTGACCATGTTATAGTTCCGGGTGGAGATTTTAATTTACCAGATATAGACTGGGAGACTCAAACGTTTATAAACGGGTGCAGGGACAAAGAATCTAGTGAAATTTTTTTAGGTGCATTATCTGAAAACTACTTTGAGCAGTTAAACAGAGAACCAACTTGTGGAAATAACATATTAGACCTTCTGGTGACAAACAGACCCAAACTATTTGAAACAGTTAATGCAGAACAGAGAATCAGCGATCATAAAGTTGTTACTGCATCGATAATTTCAGCCATAAATAGAAATATTAAAAAAGGTAGGAAGATTTTTCTGTTTGGCAAATGTGAAAAAAAGCAGATTTCAGAGTACTTGATGGCTCAACACAAAAGTTTTATCTCAAGTACAGATACTGTTGAGGATCAGTGGACGAAGTTCAAAACCATCGTACAATATGCATTAGATGAGTATGTGCCAAGCAAGATCGTAAGAGATGGAGAAGAGCCACTGTGGTACAAAAACTGAGTTAGAAAACTGCTACAGTAGCAAAGGAAACTTCACAGCAAACATAAACATACCCAAAGCTTTGCAGACAAACAAAAATTACATGAAGCAAAACGTAGTGTGAGGAGGGCTATGTGAGAGGCATTCAATGAATTCAAAAGTAAAGTTCTATGTACTGACTTGGCAGAAAATCCTAAGAAATTTTGGTCTTATGTCAAAGCGGTAGGTGAATCAAAACAAAATGTCCAGACACACTGTGGCCAAAATGGTACTGAAACAGAGGATGACAGACTAAAGCCTGAAATACTAAATGTCTTTTTCCAAAGCTGTTTCACAGAGGAAGACTGTACTGTAGTTCCTTCTCTAGATTGTCGCACAGATGACAAAATGGTAGATATTGAAATAGATGACAGAGGGATAGAAAAAAAATTAAAATCACTCAAAAGAGGAAAGGCCGCTGGACCTGATGGGATACCAGTTCGATTTTACACAGAGTACACAAAGGAACTTGCCCCCCTTCTTGCAGCAGTGTACCCTAGGTCTCTAGAAGAGCATAGCATTCCAAAAGATTGGAAAAGGGCACAGGTCATCCCCATTTTCAAGAAGGGACATCGAACAGATGTGCAGAACTATAGACCTATATCTCTAACATCGATCAATTGTGGAATTTTGGAACACATATTATATGTGAGTATAATGACTTTTCTGGAGACTAGAAATCTACTCTGTAGGAATCAGCATGGGTTATGAAACAGATGACCATGTGAAACCCAGCTCGCACTATTCGTCCACGAGACTCAGAGGGCCATAGACACAGGTTCCCAGGTAGATGCCGTGTTTTTTGACTTCCACAAGGCGTTTGATACAGTTCCCCACAGTCTTTAATGAACAAAGTAAGAGTATAAGGACTATCAGACCAATTGTGTGATTGGATTGAAGAGTTCCTAGATAAAAGAATGCAGCATGTCATTCTCAAGGGAGAGAAGTCTTACGAAGTAAGAGTGACTTCAGATATGCCACAGGGGAGTGTCATAGAACCATTGCTATTCACAATATTTATAAATGACCTTGTGGATAACATCAGAAGTTCACTGAGGCTTTTTGCGGATGATGCTGTAGTATATCGAGAGGTTGTAACAATGGAAAGTTGTACTGAAATGCAGGAGGATTTGCAACAAATTGACACATGGTGCAGGGAATGGCAATTGAATCTCAATGTAGACAAGTGTAAATTTCTGCAAATACATAGAAAGAAAGATCCTCTATCATTTAGCTACAATATAGCAGGTCAGCAACTGGAAGCAGTTAATTCCATAAATTATATGGGAGTAGACATTAATTGTCGGTAAAGCAGATGCCAGACTAAGATTCATTGGAAGAATCCTAAGGAAATGCAATCCGAAAACAAAGGAAGTAGGTTACAGTACACTTATTCACCCACTGCTTGAATACTGCTCACCGGTGTGGGATCCGTACCAGATACGGTTGATAGAAGAGATAGAGAAGATCCAACAGAGAACAGCACACTTCATTACAGGATCATTTAGTAATGGTGAAAGTGTTACGGAGATGATAGATAAACTCCAGTGGAGGACTCTGCAAGAGAGACCCTCAGTAGCTCAGGACGGGCTTTTATTGAAGTTTCAAGAACGTACCTTCACCAAGGAGTCAAGCAGTATATTGCTCCCTCCTACGTATAACTTGTGAGACCATGAGGATAAAATCAGAGAGATTAGAGCCCACACAGAGGCATACCAACAATCTTTCTTTCCACAAACAATACAAAACTGGAATAGAAGGGAGAACCAACAGAGTTACTGAAGGTACCCTCTGCCACACACCGTCAGGTGGCTTGCGGAGTATGGATGTAGACGTAGACTTCATCAAATGCTTTTCACCCACCAATAAAGCAGCAATAAAAAAAATCCTTTTACATACTGGTAAATTACTAGTTGTTTTTTACAATACATTGTATTGTATTGTATTGTATGGAACTGGGGACCTGTAGTAATTTGATATAGTAATTTGTAATTAATGTATGTCCTTTATTATGTAATCAACTGTGTGATAGTATTATGAGATTGTAGCATAATTATCAAGCAGGAAACTCTGTAATAGAGTATTGCCTTAACCATTTCTAAATCTGTTAAATTAAGAAAATTTTGATTGTAATTTTGTAAAAAGCATGTAATGAACAATGAGAGAATGTGTTACATATTACTGTTAACATGGTTGAGCAGAATTTTGTCCTCAGAAGCAATGCCAATCTGATGTGAGATTTTTATATTTTTTGGATACGAATATTGTCTGATAAAATCAGTGTGTTGTGTACACTATTTTAAGTAAAGTGATGACCCATCATTTTGGTAATGCTTAACAATCTTCATGGAAAGTTAATCAAACAATATGGACTTCATCAACTTCTTTACATCCACCAATAAAGCAGCAACATATTGCAAGTTAAGTAAATGTGTAAAACTGAGACATTCATTCTTTTAATCATTAACACCAAGGATTTTTGTCCTGTGTAACCCTATAAACAATATATGACCTCTAAGCTATACTACTGAAATAAGAAACATCTTTTTACATACTGGTACATTACTAGTTGTTTTTCACGTATTGTATTGTATTGTATTGTATGGAACTGGGGACCTAGAAATGATGTAGGGACTTCATCCCTGCCATAGTCCACAGTGGTACACAACCCCACAACAGGCTACAGCAGTCCACTCACCCCACTGCCGCCCCACACCGAACCCAGTGTTATTGTGCGGTACATCCTCCAGTGGACCCCTTGGGAACATCTCCCACCAGACGAGTGCAACCCCAATGTTTGCATGGTAGAGTAATGATGGTGTATGCATATGTGGAGAAAGTGTTTGCACAGCAATCACCAACATAGTGTCACTGAGTCAGAATAAGGGGAACCAGTCTGCATTCACTGAGGTAGATGGAAAACCACAGTAAAAACCATCCACAGGCTGGCTGGCATACCAGACCTCAACACTAATCCACTTGGGGAATTCATGCTGGGAACCGGCATGCCTTCCTGCCCGGAAAGCAGTGCATTAGACTGCAAGGTTAAACTGGGCGGGCTTTCACAATACATAGTTTATGCTACAGCAGTGTACTGTCAGTGAAATAAAGTTTGAACCATGAGTAACAAATGTGTACTAACCTGGCAATGATTTGTTGATGGAAGTAATAGAATAATTCCCCAGAACGATCTTTCCTTAAAACCTCAGGAGGTCCTCTTTGTGGGTATGTCATATGCCAGTACCAATAAACCAGTCCAACTCCAACGTCTTCACGGAAATAAGCCACATGATGCTCAGGCTCAAGGTTAGAAGCAGTGTAATCCATAGGAATTTCAATAGGAACCTATAACAGGTGAAGTGGGTGTTAGTAATAAATAAAACATGTCTTTGTTCTGACAATATTATGAAAATATTGTCATTACTTCATCAAGGATTTTCCATTGTTTGATTACGCCTCTGTTATCTGAGAAACAAATTAGTACAACATGAATTGTTCTGTATCTAAGCCCCTAAAACATAATTATTTTTTCATTCTATCTTCACTTCACTTAACTTCAACATATGGTCCAATATCAGACATTTATATTATCAGTTCATAACAGCTCTATTTGTTCAAAGCATCCAATGTTGAAATACATATATGAAAACACAAGTTTATTCCATTTTACAGAAAAGTAAGCACCATTTGTACTTTGTTTTCAGAAAAATTATTCATTAATTTGTCTTATTGTCAATTACTCACTAGATGCAATAGTTGCATCACGATGACTGAAAATAACTCATGTAGTACAAGCTCATTACCCTATTTAGCAAAAACACGTATTATGGTTTCTATCATAAAATAAAACCTTCATGAAACTGAAAGAAGTCAAGAGAGGCAGTTATTTAAACTATGTCTGTTTGTGATATTAACAAATAGGCATAATTAATACCAGTCTGTCTATACCATAAATAGGAATGATTATTCACACTCCATGTCTAAATAGTTATGAATAAACATCTGGAATATGTACTTTTAATGATTACACAAAGAAAGTTATACACACATGACAGAGGAATAATTTGTTTTATTGTGGCTGCACATCGGAAGATTGCTATGAGAGTTGTTGGAATCCTGCAGCAAGTTGAACTATTAAAATGTATACAAAATTAATCGTAAATAACTGTATCACTTTTAGGGATGTTACTAAGATGGAGAGTGACACTTAGCAAGGTGAAACTGATCCACTTATCCTGATATCACTTCAACTACATTTAACTTTTTTCATTATAGTATGTGTCTAGTCTATATTGAACTGCTACCTAAAACATCAAAATTCCTGTAAGGGCTATATTTTTCTGATATTTATTTAGTCAATTGTCAACACACAAAACTTCTTTCAAGAAAAATTTTATTCAAAGAAATATTTAATATTTATAAGACAGGGTACACTCAAAATTTTCACTCCTAACAAATGTAGGCCTATATCATTACCGCAGACGTATGTTATTCAGTAAAATATTTGAAGTATAAAATATTGTTTCTGGAACAATCTTCACAGACTCTGATACAAAAGTCACCATAAATTTTCATGCCTGAAACTCCATCCATGAAAATGGAAACTAACATAAAAGCTATCTGAACAATATCTATTGATTAATGAAATAAAGTGACTTCATTTCATCATACATATAATTGCTACATATAACTACTCTTCTCTTCATTATTGTAAATTAACTGAGCTATATTTTATGATTTTATAAATTATTCATAGACAATTTCCTACACATTTACAGGATGAATTTATAAATAGCCATAATAGTGAGTGTCGCAAACAGTCATGATCAAGAAAAATAAGTGAGAAGAACTTGTGTTAATAGGTGAAAATTTGCCACTTTTCGAACAGAGTTCACATATTGTCAATGAGAGTCTATGCATGTTAATAATGTATTTTTTTAATCAAATACTGGAAAATTTGAAACAACTAGCAGATCATCATTTCAGAATTCTAAATTACAATAATCTGTATACATGCAGTTCTGAGCATGTCATTTAAAATCACTACCATAATTTACTATGCCACAGATCAAGACTGTAATAGGACTTCAAATGAGACATATGTATCACCCGGTTTTCAAGAGGACTAGGATTGAGTCAGCTTTGTACATGGAATCAGTATAATTGGAGCAGGTGACAGGTTACATGGAATCTGTGATTGTAGTAAAATCAGTCTTTCAGCTGAAGATGTAATGAGCAGGTTCCATTTATCCATTGGATATATAGTAACAATGAAAATATAAGACAATTCTGATTATCTACCAAGGCATCATGCAATATTCTTGTAGCCATAATAATCCCAAATATCTGATGATTTTGGCACACACACAACCTTCCATTTGAGTTTTTACATTGTCAATTAGAGCTTCATATATCTACTAAGTACAACATAATTTATAATCTGATTTACATACTCAAGTCATTGTTTGTCACTTATCTATTTCTCCTTCCATTTCTCATGTACAGTAGCAAATGTAGCAAGATCTCTCACTAGTTCCCTCCTAGCCTACCCCCATCTGACCATACCATAACAATTGTTACCAATGACAAAACTGCCATAGATGCAGTCCTACAGCAATGCATCATGGGGACTTCACAACCTCTGGTGTTTTTCTTAGCAAAGCTCATAGAGTCACAGCAGTGTTGAGCCATGTGTGATTGCAAGCTCCTCAGTGTGTACGAGGCAGTTGGGTATTTCTGCCCCTCAGTGGATGGGTTTCATTTCTGGGTTCTAGTGACCACTGCCCCATGGCAAGGAGGGAAAGTAGATCTGACACTGCCAGTTCAGACAACAGGAATATATTATACAGGGTATTAAATAATCTGTGGCACATGTCTTTCATTGAAAACATAGTCATTGATTGCTTTAGATGATCTTGCACCCTTACCACTCCAATGGACTACTATGTCTTGCACCAGTATTGGATACCTGTGACCCACTTCAGAGTGTGTCCACTCCTAGTATCCCTCACACTTCTGCAAGCTGGCTCCATGGCAACTGTGTGTCTACTGCACTCATTCAGGAGCATTTTGTTTACCCCAGTAGCCAGTGCAGCTGCAACAACTGGTCCCGTGACTGCGTCCCATGCCAGCAATTAAAAGTATGCAGGCATGTGCATTCCCCCATTGCCTCTTTTTCCCTTGTGAATCATCACTTCTCATACATACTTATGAAAGTCATATGACTCCTACCATCATCCAATGGCCATGGACAGATTTATCCAGTGGCCCAAAGCCATGTTGCTGTCCATTATAATTGTGGACACAGTGGGCAAGGCCTTTATAGACAAGTAGGTCTCATGCCCCTGCCATGTCACCATGGATGCAGACAAAAGTTTACCTCTCATTCATTTAGACTCTCACGGAAACTTGGGTTTGCTCACCATCCCAGGTGGCCTCTTTGAGCAGCACCATCTACTGCCTACAACCTGCACGCCAGTCTTTGTGCAGCAGCTCCATAACTCAATGGCACACCTGTGCTCAGTGCATCCCTCAAGTAACACAGACAGCACCAGTTGTTCGTAAATTGGGACCTCAGCAAGTGCACACACATAATGCTCTGGTTGGATGCCAGCTAGGGGCTGCTCCACCGCTGCACTCGGGTCTGCATCTTGTCCTTTCATGTAATACTAAGAGTCCTTCATGCAGCTGCATAGCACCACTATTGTGATCTCCCTGATTGCCTGAAGCCAGGATTCATACTCAACTCCCCGAGCCCTGCATGCCGGCAGCCATCGAGACTGAGATGGTAGAAAGTGACGATGACTGTACCGTGGCCAAAACTGCAGACCCTCACATCTCAACCCTGGCACCGAGGGATCAGTCAGCACAACCACAACACTGGTGCACACAACCATAGTGATACATGATTCAGCCTACCAACACAGGGTGCTAACAACAGAGACCTAAGAACCAACATAACACACTACATAGTATACCATCCGTAGGGGGCACACTATGTGCCTCAACCATATACTACCTGCCCATTCCCTGGTACATTACTGCTACTCCTGCCAAACCCCACTTCCACATCACACTATGCTGCACTGCACCAACAGATGGCAGTGCAACACTGCCCTGCCGCACTGACTGGTGGTGTGTGCGGTGTCATCACCATTGCCCCAGGCTCATCGTGAAACATCACCTGGCCTGCCACACACATCATCACGTGCCAGTAACTGCAGCACATGCTGGTCCACTGAATCCATGCTACTGTCGACCACAGAGACCATAGGTGTCATCCCACCTCTGCTTTCACTGCTGAAGATGATGCAGGCCCTCGTCAACATATTGCTGCTCCCCAGAGCAAGGGCTGCAGCATGTGTAATCACCACATCACTGCCTCCATTGCTAACAAACAAACACACGCACACACACACACACACACACACACACACACACACACACACACACACACACACACACCGTCTCCTTCTTACATGGAGGGAACTGTGTGTTGACACACTACAGTACATATGCACCCACTACCGTGCTTCAGCAGATGTCGACAGTAGATGACACATTGCAGAATGCCAAATCAGGTCATCAGCAAAAGCAAACCCAAGAAATGGAGTCTCTCTCCACCATGCACTTCCTTGCTGCAGCTCAGTGGTTTTCCCAGAAAGCTACGCTGCAGAAAGTGCTCCCTGAGCATCATTTCCCATGCCAACACCAAGTGACTCACATATTCCTTTAAGCAAGATAATGTTTTTCTGAGCTTTAATTCTGGAGTGTTTTGTATTAGAAGAATTAACATTTAATGCCTTGCCGTACCAGTGTTCCAGATAGGTATGAGTTAAGTGAAGACAATGCTGGTAAGTCAGTACCACATATTTTGGCCAAACTGTAATTGCTGCCATCTGTAAGCCTTATTGAGAGCTTGTGGCAGGGTGTTTTATTTACTCTTGATAAAAGCCAAGTTTTACAATTGATCCCTATGCACTGCAAAGGAGTTTCATTTTCACTGCTTACTACATCCACCACACGGAATACCTTGTATTAATGTCTATGGCTTGATGGACTGCATCACTCTTGCTATGCAGATTATCAAACAAGTGCACATGTTCACTGTCTTCTCAGCAATAACCATTCAGTTCCTTCTCCATGGTACAGGAAGAATTTAAATAAATTGCCTTACTCCACTGTAATTATTATAAAGTAAATTCATACATGGCCTGCCAGTTTCCTTTATGTCTCGTGTATGTTAAGGTGTTAACGTGTAACAGTACCCCCACAGATAGCATGCCATTTCCCTCACTACTATAGTGAGAGTATTTAATTGCACTGTTTCTGTCACGCATGGTTAAGATTATAGAAAATTCATCCTTTGTCACTTTTGTATTATGAGTGCATGACGGTATTTTGTTGTCACAATACATTGTGTGTGTCCAGCTTGTTATAACTATGTGCTGACACATTTGTCTAACTTATAGAGACTGCCACGTACATATTTGCAAACTACAGATTACTTAGAGGCTTGATGATAGGGTCTTGTGCGATAAATAGTGTTCATGCCTCAAACTGTGAGCACCCACTGCGTACCCCCCACAATGACTTATTCACGGTTTGCTATCTGCCATCTCTAAGCCAAATACAGACAGTGCCCCTGTAATCATGAATATTAAATGATACGGACACCTTCAACCTAGTATTTAGTTTCACTTTGGTATACACGCCAGATCTGTGCACGTGAATAGTAGTGTTGACAAGAAAAGAATAGTGCTTTTTCTGGGACAGCTTAAGTTAGTACGTTAGCTTATGTAGTCCTATTTTATGTTAAGTGTAGTTGTGTCCAGTTCCAATAAAGGAACTGTGAGAATGTTTCTGTGTCCCATTATTCCTTTCTGCAGACCCAGTCCTGCATGTGCTAGCCCATGGGACAATTTGAGCACATGTGTAGCAAGACAGTGAGAAACACATTTCCCATACAGCCAAGCTGAGTTCTTTCCTTCTTTTGCATATTCAACAATTGTTATGTTTAGGAAGTCAGTATTCCTCTCCATCTGCTCCAACAAGAGTTGTTGGAGTAGATAGCATGTATTATGCTTAGAAGCACAGAATGTTTTTAAAAAGTGTCCTGTATTGTTCTAGGAAATACTATTAGTCAAAATTAAAAGTCCTTTAAACAGGTCCACAAATATTTGTTGGGCTGTGGCGTTTTCTGTCCTATGATAGCCATTTATCTGTTAAGACTGCAAGGTGTGTTCCAGGTACTTAACACTCAATTTCACACAACCTTTATGAACATATGTAAATTCACCTAGCTGTCCTCATAATTAGTCCCATGTTTGTGACATCCACTCCTGTAATGTTTGTGTTGTCAATGGATGTGGCATACATCAGCATTTCTAAAAACCTCCATATTCAGAATTACAGTCAATTCAAGTCAGTTGAGCAGAGAGGCCATGCTGTAGTACAACTTCCCCACTCCTCACTCCAACCCATCAACTCATGACTAATTAAGCATTTGTGTAAGACTTTGTAGTACATAGCATAGTAATTGTGTAGTGCCCCACTGTGTGTAACCTACGCCAACTGTTTTTCTGTAGGGGTCACATTCTCCATTAGCACAGATAATTTATCATTCAGAAATTGTTGATAGGCTGAATCTGTTGATGTGTTGACTAAAAGTACAAAAGATATAGTCCTGAAAATCTGTAACACAAATTACTGACCATAAATTGGCCCTAAAGCTAATGTAGTGCCTTGCATTTATGATTCCTGAAGAATTTGCATCTGCTCATTTATGAATATTAAGGTTAATTATTATTTTACCCATCTGTAAATAACATGTTAGCTGGGGACTGTGGGTCTTCAGCACTCTGTCTCAGAAGTCATCAACAGAGTCATAATATGGCAAGACAATCTTCTCTCCTGAGACCTTGCACATAATGTAAGGGATATGGATAAAGTAGCTGCTTTTGCAGAGCCTACCAGGCAATCATATGGTTAATTTTTCTGTCTCAACATGTATTCCTCTATATTTGACATGGAAGCTGTCCAAGTTCTGCCGTGATTTCTTATATTTGTTGTGTAAGATCCTGTTCCTGAAAGTCCCAAGAATCACTGGCTAACATTTCACACTGCCAACCTAAGGAATGCTGCATATGAAAGCCTTTCAGTGTACATGAATACGTGATATGAGCATGTTTATTACCATCATTGCCAAATCTTAGTAAAACATGTACCGGTAATGTGAATGATAAAAAAAGCCATGCGGCATGACTGTTTGCTGTAAGTCTTTCAACTGAATGCCACTTGAGTGACTTGTGCATCCTTAAAACCAACCACCTGGTTTTCCTCAGATGGTCACCCATGCAAATACTGGCTAGGCCCAACATTGCTGAACTTCAGTGACTGGGTTGAAACCAGTATTGCCAACATTGTACACCCATCAACAGTGTGAGTGATGTGAACACTGAAATGGAGTCATTACCATATTTCATTACATTGAATAACTTGAAGACAAGAGCAATATTTTACTTTGATTACTTCCACTGTCCACTGCCCTGCAGAATCATCTTTTAGAGTAACACAGTTAATATGAATAAAGTGTTTAGTTAGTAAAAAATAAAGAATAAAAATATCATATAAAATAAATAACATGTCATCTTAAAGGGCTCTTTCAAAGATTTTTGAATTCTTAACTGACTACCAAACACATGTATAAGGTAATAACATTTGTCAACAATAATACTGTTGGACCCATTAAGTGCTAGCACAGATAACTCCCTGGGAACTCCAGATGCCATTGGCTCAGGGACACACAAGTTGCTGAAGTGGCACCCAATTGAAAGACTTGTGCCAGGTCGTTGTGTCACACGACATCATTATTATTAGTTGAAATTTGATCTACACTGCCACAGTATAATACAGACATAATTTACATTTAGACCTTGTCTCCTAGTCTTGGATTGAGAGTGGTTTCCCATATTTTGGTTAAAAGGTCTCAGCAAGCTCCCATCATTCATAAAGTAAATATTTACATAATCACAGATCCACAGAAAAAATTAAAGTCACATTTAACTATTAAAACACAAATTATCTCTTTAACTAAATATAAAGGATGAAAGGGAAAGGGAAACCTGGTTTGAGGGGGGTGGGGGGGGGGGGGCAAAGCAACCTTTTATATTTGGCATAGCCTTTGTAGTAGATTGTAGATACCTGGATAGTATCACTGAGTGGAAGGGCATAAATGAGACGCTGTCATATCTGACGGTGAATATAGGAAACAAAACCTATACAATAGTAAATGCACATGCATCAACAAACGATAAGAACAAAAAAGTCAAAGCAGGAACTTAACATTTGTGGTCCACTTTGGATAAGGTAGTGACAGATGTTGACAAAAGAGGTGTCACTAGTTTGCTAGGAGGTTTTATTGCACAAATAGGCATGGAAAGGAAGTTTAGAGGCCCTGTGGGAGATTATTCAGCCCACAAGAGAACAAACAAGAATGGTGAGAGATTAGTGGACCTGTGTAGGAGACACAAGATGAGAATAATGACCACCCATTACCAAGCTAAGGCAAGCAAGAAAACAACGTGGGTCAGCCCTGGAAACAGGATTGGGGAAAAACAGCTAGACCATGTAGCAATCCATGACAGGAATCACATAGAGATTATCTAAATGAAAGTGAGGAAAAATAGCAGGATGGAATCAGATCACTACCTTGTCAAAATAAAATGCAAATGAATACCCAACAGAGCAAGGAAATGTAGGACGATAAATAACCACAGAATCAACATAGATCTTCTGAAGAAACACAGAACAGAGTATGCAAACAGAATGGTAGTTCAGAGTGATTGGAATAGAGTGAGAGATATGATGGAAGAAGAGGTAATGCAACTGGCCACTAACAATAAGAAAAGGAAGCATGAGTGGCTGACAGATGATCATGAGAATGCAGTCAAGACCAGGAAGAAAGCATGGATGAAATGGCAGTCCTGTAAAAAGCAAGAAGACTGGTCAAAATTCCAGAATGTGAGAAAAATTGCTAGCAAAACGATCAGAAATGACAAGAGAAGTAGATGGAATTAGAAACTTGAAGAAGCAAACACAGCCTTCAAGAAACACAAATCATGTATCTTTTGCAAGGAAATGACAAGCAGAATTAAAGGTTTCAAGGCAAAAGAACCCTTCATAATAGGACAAAATAGCACAATAAAAATTGGCAAGATAGAGGTGTGCGAGGAAATGGCTAGGTATTTTAGGGATCTGCTGAATACAGAAGCACCAACAGTAAAGTGGACACACTTACACTCTAGGAACAAAAGTCTGGATAGTCTAGACAATGTACCCATCAGGACAGAAGTAGCAGAGGCAGTTAAAAACCTCAAAAAAAAAAAAAAGCAAGGCATCAGGCAATGACAGTATCTGTGCTGAAGAGATCAAGTGGGGTGGGCCTGAAATGGAAAGAAGTATATACAATATAATAATTGGTAGCTGGAGAAGTAAGAAGATACCTGTAGACTGAAAAGAAGCCATTATAATACCACCATAAAAGAAAGGGGACAAGAAAGTACTCTCTTAAACATAGGGTACAAGGTTTTGTCAAGAATCTTGCTGAACAGAGTTGAAGAACAACTGGGGCTGACAATAGGATAGTACCAGTGTGTCTTTAAAAAAGGGAGGAACTGTACAGAACAAATATTTGGAATAAAAAGGATACTAGAACACAGACACAGGAAAGGGAAAAAAAACAATAGTGACATTTGTGGGCTTTCAAAAGTTCTATGATTCAGTTGACAGAAGTACTCTGCCTGATGTGTTAGAAGATGGAGGACTGGATGCTACAACACATGAATTAATAAAGGAAACATTAAGCAACACTCCTGCCAGAATTAGGCATCACAGTATGTTGTCAGACAGCTTTGAAATAAAAGCACAATAAAAGCAAGAGGACAGACTGTCATCATCAATTTTATTTAACCTGGTTTTGGACGAAGTGGTGAGACAGTGGAGACAACTAAATAGTAACATGAAGATCAAAGGCGTGCAAATATGGGAAAAGGTCAAACATAATGCAACAGATGACATGGCACTCTTAAATGAGACAGAAGAAGAGGCAAAGACAGCACTAAAAAATCTAGCCAAAGCAGCAGAAAAGGTCTGACTGAAGTTTGCATATAAGAAGAGCAAGACATTGAACACTGAGTCTGACTGGAAGATAGATGGCCAAGTGGTTGAGAAAGTCAACAGTTTTTGCCATTTGGGGGAGAGGATAACTGATGGCATACAGAGCAACAGTAGGGCAGAAGACAGGGTGCAGCTTTTGCAGAAGCTTCAGTATGTGGCGAAAACAACATATGGCAAGAAAAATCGGTCACGGAATGTCAAATTGTGACATTACACAGCAACTGTAAGAAATGCTGCTCTGTATGCATCAGAAATGATCACACTCAGCAAGAGAGCTTGTATGCAGCTGGAGAAGGGGGACCAAAAAATTCTGAGAGACATATAGGGAACCAAACAACATGGGGATATCTAGATACACAGAACACAACAGGAACCGTATGAAAATATTCAACCAATATCAAGCGAGATACAGAAGAGGAGGTTACGATTTGCTGGGCACATCATGAGGATGGGTTAGAAGAGGTTGACTAAGAAGATATGGAATGCAACATGTCATATGGGAAACAACTAGGTGAAGGAAGTCAGAGATGACTGGAAGGTCATAGGAATAAAAGAAAGGAATCTGCAGGCAATAGTACAGGACAGGGAGAAGTATAAGGAGTTGGTGGATGGTCACAGGTAGCCAGACACTAAAATCAAAGTTGTCTTAACAGAAGAAGAAAGAAACAGAAGAAGTGAAAGAATGAAGAGGTACTGGGAAGAAAGAAGATGTGCTAAACAAGCCACAAGTGATCCTGAAGGGTCCTAATGAACCAGAAGAAGAATTGATGAGAGCTCCTGTTAGTAACATAGCGACACACAATTTTAACTGGAAACAGGATTCTATTGTTACAGTATTTACATCAACAATTTCCAGTATCTGTCTGGGTCCATTTGGAATAGAGGTCTCTCCATTTTCTTCTGTGCTCTCACCTCTGTGAGTCCACTATTTTTCCATATTTCCTCTTCCATTCACACTCTCTCCTCTACTTCCTTTCACCTGTGACCGAATACCAATATTCCAGAAAGTAAATGTAGCAGAAGAGCCTCCAACAAAACTACTCATGATTTGCTAGCCTGCCTGAACCCAAAGAATTTGATGATACAGGGAAACATTGCTAATCCTCAGCACAACTAAGCTGACAGCAGTCACTGTCAAGATCTGATTGCTTCTGAAACTCTAACCTTGGCATGAACTTGACCACTTCGCTTCACAGACCAATCGTTCCATCAGGTCTCCAGTCTATACTGTCATTTGACAATCAGTCAGCCTTTGCGTCTCCTGTAATACATATGATCAAGTATACTGCAAACTTGAATCACCATGCTGTCTACAATTCAGATTGGTGAATAACCAATTCACACTTATACCCCACAAGGCAGTCCATAAATATTGCTACATTGTTAATATTAATTGCTGCATCACACGAACATCTAGCTTGGATACTGGGATTCACCCTTCATGCTTCCCTTAATCATGACTGAAATGTACTTAAAACTCTCCCCCTCCTATTAGTGAAGTCACCTTTTGCAGCCAGGAAACATGTTACCATTAATAAGTAATCTTGTTTCCACTTAGGTAATCTGTCATTAGACAGCAGTCAGGAAATATATTTTCCCTCTCCATTAGCTATGCAACAAGTTATCTGTCTAAAGAAAAGAGGTAGCCTTGGGCAATGGATACCTGATATTTTATTATTATCTATATTGCAAATATTCTGTTCTTAATTTGTTGGTTGCATTGTATGATGAATAACCTGAAAAGTCATTTTGTACAAGTTTTTATTTACTACAGTTATTGAATAGATGGTAGCTTTGTTCAGTAAGTAAAGTTACAATTTTGTGTAACAAGTCATAAAACATGTGATGAATGAGAACAACACTCACTCTTGATTCTGCTGGTGCAATATTTGCTTCTTGTCTAGCTTTTAAAAAAGTTCCTCTCTCTAGGAATTTGTCAGGAAATATCTCTGCTATGGATGGAGGAGGCCAGTTTTGTGTGTCTGGTCTGTGAAACAAAGCTACTGCTACTGCATACACATATAGATTAGGGTTGATTCTCTCTCTGCAGTAAACAGAAGCTGATGTGAAATCGTCAATTGTCTCTAGTCCTGGAACAAAATTCACACAAGAAAATAAAAATAAAATATCATAATAACATTTGTTATTTGCAGAGCTAATACCCCAGAGTCATTTACTAATTATCAGTTATTTATAATGTTCAAAATTGTTTCACTATCCTTTTCATTACTTAACAGTAGAAAAAACTAAGACTACAATAAATTAATACATAATCACATGGACAGTGGATATGCCTTGACAGTAAGAACATAAAATTGCTATCATGCTGTGCATATCCAAACTGATAGCAATGTTGATACATTCACTGTAGGATTCAAACAAACTGAAAACCATATCAGAAGTTACTTCTTTTCCAAAATGAATATTATACAATCTTTATCAAATTGCCTGTTTTTAGTTTCATTTCCTATGATTTTCCTTTGAGGTTTCATGGATTATTAGCACAATCAACTCTTAAAGTTTCATTTGTACATGATTCATTCCTGTCTGATCCAGGCTCCCAATTGTTCTAGAAATTATTAAAATAAGAATTTAAATTTTATGAACATTATTTCTGAGCAGAAGTAGTAGTAGTAGTTTCATTCATTTGTGCACCATAACCAGGGGTAAATAGGGACAGATTTTAAGGGTTTTAAATAATAAATCCAGAAATAAAAACTACAACAGATCTTTTACTCATTCCAGAGGGAGATGGTAATCCTAGAAACCAAGTATATTTGGTATAGCTGAATATAAGTTGTACTAATTTGCAATTAAAAAATGTCCCTGTTAACCTCATGAATGGAATCAATAGGAACTATCATAAATATAAACACAGAATCATATTGTAAAAGGCATTTGGGTCAATAGGGATACAAAAATGCTTCTGTAAAATACAAGATGGGGTAGATGGGCATGTGACGAGGGCCTCCCGTCGGGTAGACCACTCGCCTGGTGCAAGTCTTTCGATTTGACGCCACTTCGGCGACTTGTGCATCAATGGAGATGAAATGATGATGATTAGGACAACACAACACCCAGTCCCTGAGCAGAGAAAATCTCCGACCCAGCCGGGAATCGAACCTGGGCCCTTAGGATTGACAGTCCATCGCACTGACCACTCAGCTTCCAGGGGCAGACTGTAAAATACAAATTAACCTGTAGAATATAAAAAAAAAAACATTTAAACATAAGTCTGCTTCATCTTACTAATGGTTCTTTCGTGATTTGGATCAGCTGAACGAAATCAAATTCAGATATATCTTCTACATTTGGGAAAACATAAACACTATCATCTGTGGAGGTTTGTCTCAAAACTGATGTCACATATCTCCTCCTTCAAGCACAACTTTGGTAATTCTCCCAATAAAGTATTTTGGATGTCCCTTAAGTCTCTCAAGTTTCACTTTTCCTATTCCCCGACATGTAAAACGTGATCAGTAGATTGTTCTTCTCCATTCTGATTAGTTGAGGAGTCTTCTCTTTCTTCAAATCTGTGGTCACTGTTGTTGTACCATCACTATCTTCATCTTCATCTTCTGATTCATCCACTGAGTTTGCAATGTCATGTGCATGGAAACTCCTGCCAGGTGGTACATTCAGTTTCCTTTTTCCCCTAGTTTTTTCAAATTATCATCAGGCTACCCTTGGTTCTTTAAGAAATCAACCAGGTTGTTATTAACAGATTTGTCTTCCCCTATTTTTTTCAGATGGTAACATTTCAAGAACTTGATCCTCATTGAAAAGATAAATTGCAACCCAATCTGCTGTTTTTCTTCATGGTTGGTGACGACTTGTCAAGGGCTTGTTCCAAAAGGCAAGCAAAGTACTTTATATCAATCTCTCAATATCTGTTGTTAGATCTGTTCTTCCAGTTCTCCAGTATCTCTTGCCAAACCTGTTTCAATGGCCTACCACCATTGCAACATCTAGAGGTTGTGTAATGTGTGCTGCGTTCAGTAGTAATAAAACACACACATGGACATTTTTTTCACACCAATCTATGAGAGCTGGAGACAGATGAGAGCTCAAGTTTTCACAGATAATGTCTTTTATTCCCTCAAAGCAATGAAAATAAGGTATCATTATAGACTTAAACCAATCTACAAAACAGCTGCCCTCCATCCAACCTGATTTACTTCTGTTGAACCTTACCCCAGCAGGAACACCTTCACTCCATAGATCATATAGGTGTTTTGCTTTGTATATTATGTGAGATGGCAGTTGTGTGTCATTGCCAGTAGCAGCCAACGTAACACATACATTGGATTTTGTTTGAATCATAACCCTGTCAGGGTATTTGCAGCCTCCTTTGTACAGAAGTTTTCTCCTTCCAGGGTCAGCCACCATATTCATCTCTTCATAATTTAATATTTGCTTTGGGGGAACACCATCAAGAGTTATTTTCAACTCTTCAAAATAATTAACAATATCCTGTGAGTTAACTTTAGCCCTGCTTTGGGATACATTTTGTCATATTTGTGGAGCATTATCTTTATGTCTATTGATGAAACACAGCACCCAGTCGAGACCTGGAAGATGGCTTTGAAATTGTTTCATTACTCTTCCTTCTTTGTTCAAATGCTACTTCACAAAACATTGTAAGTCAAAGGTGCTTAGTGGATATCCCCATTTTGCACAAGCATCAACACCTTTTATGATCATCACTGCAGTAGGTACTCCAAAGGCTGTTTGGCTTCCTTTCTTTTTCCTGTTTCTAGTTTTCTCATTAGACATTTTGCTGTACCTTTTCAATGCAGATTTTGAAATTTTTAATTTGTTTGAAGCATTTTGGAGTGACATCCCTTTTCTAATGGCTTGTGCAGCATGTTTGTGGTGACAACCTCTAGGATCAGACTGATACCTCCTAACCATCCTCCCCCTATTCACCACTGAATGTAAAACAAAACTACAGCATAAGAGAAAAAATTTTTATAGTGTCTATAAAAACACAATTGTAGCATAAATCTCTGATTATGTGTCTTATATATAGTAGTATTTACCTGGAAACTTTTGAAATTATTTCACACTTGTACAGCACAAGTTTTATCACCAAAAAACTACAACAGAAACAGCTGATGAGTTTGGACGTGGTTGCCAACTTCTGAAATGATTTAAGGATTATAGTAAACAAGGAACAAATTCATAAGGTGTTCCAGATGCCAGATATCACTACAGTTGCATAATTTCACATTGAATTAGTGACAAATAAAACTTTTTCATGAGCTGATGTACCTACTCACCCTTGTATCCCTATACACCCCTGTTTATGGTACCTCTTTTACATGGATATTATACAGGTTGTGGTATTATTTCACAAGAAAATGTAATGCATATACACCATCATTAACATACTTAGGACTTCAGTTTGGCAATAATGGGCCAGATAGTCAGCTGTGGCCTTATACTGGTAACCATTCAGTCATTTGCCTTAAGAAATTTAGGGAAACATTGGACAACCTAAATCAGGATGACTGAATGAGGAGTAGAGTCTCCTAGTGCACAACATTGTTTTGCTTACAAATTTTTGCCAAAGAGCTGTTTAACAATGTAAAAAATATTTCTTACTTTGTATATTTCTTAACACCAACAATACCATTCATTTCTCAACATTAGCCACTACACAGATTATACACACACTGTTAGCTGAGTTAAGGACCATGACAATGATGTTTGGTAACCATTGTATTTACCCCAATTTACCATTTGCTTGCCTGAAAAATTGAGTCAGCAGCCTTCCATAATGAGTGAGATGTTGAGCTCAAAGTGTAAGATGTTTATACACTTCTGCAAAAAAAGTTATTTAACAATGTAATAAAGATTTGTTGCTTTGTACCTTTCTCAACACCAATTACCAAACATAAGTTAATTAAAGCATGTGCATGAATAATGCTGTAGGGCACATTTTGACATTTCGTAGAATCTCATGTAATAATGCTGTATACGGCAGTCTGCATCGCCTACTGTTATAATTGACATGTTCACCGTCCGAGGGCAGCACTAAATAGCGATGAGACACGCACAGTGTTCGTGCCTTTGCACGAACAATGATGTATGTTACAAGAATGGCGGAGTGCAGCAAGGTGATGCTTACCACAAGTGGTTTGAAACGTGCAAATGATGCACAGAAAAGGAAAATTAACATTGGTAGTTGGCAGGATATTAAGAGGAAAAGGCTTCGTGATGCTGGACTGGAACATAAATCATGAAAAGGAAAGGTAGTTCCTATGAAACAGCTTCCAACACAGGTGAGTGGAATAATGCTGTATGGGTTTTGTAAAAAGGTGTATGTCTTTAGAGAAGTATATGTGTCCTGTAAAGCGGTGATGTGCCCTGTACAGTACATGGCTCTAATGACATGTTATGTGTATCTTCTGAAAACATTACTGTAAAAGTATGTAACATGAATGAAATTAACTACAGTTATGTAGTTATCATTGGCGAAAAAATAGAATACTCAGTCTGAGTAATGCTATATTATTAAAAGAGAATGTGAAATTTGATAATCTAGTTGAATATTAGGTAGTAATAGTGATTGTTTTCGTGAATCAGGATCGTGTATGCAATGCAGAAGTGTGCCTAAAAGAAGGATGCAAGGACATAAACCTGGAAATGAAGTTAAAGCTGTACAAAGAATATCATGCCTTAACATACGATGAGCAGTCCATATACTTAATAAAATCCATGGAAATAGGCGTGCCAGCCAGGCGCAAGAGAGGTAAGACAGACGATGCTTCATGGAAACAAGCTACTTTCAAATACAAAGTTTACTCAAAAGAAGTGTGTCAAAAAACATTGCTTGACATATTCTCCATCACCCAGCTACGTAAAGTAAAAGGTGGAATAACCACTCCTAAAGACAGTAGAGGAAAACATTGCAATAGGCCACAGGCCATATCAAATGACGACAGGGCCCTTATTCGGCAACACATATCGAGTTTCCCAAAGCAGATGAGCCATTACAGCAGGAATAAATCATCAAAAGAATGTCTGCACCCCGATCTCAACCTCTGTAGAATGTATCGGTCGTTTACCAAAAAGTTTCCTGATAAGTCAATAAGCAGGTCATACTATCAAAGTGTGTTTCAAACAGATTTTAATCTGTGTTTCAGAACACCTAGATCAGATACTTGCAGACTGTGTGATTTGTTGTTTAACAAAGTGATTGCAGCTTCAGATGAAATAGAACTGCACAAGATCAAAATTGAGAGTCAGTTGCATCATTCAAGGGCAGACCAAGCATACAAAGACCTAAAAAACGATACAGAAATGGCTAAGAGGAATAACAATATACATGTTATGTGTGTTGACCCACCACAGGTTTTACTTTGTCCTACATTGACTCATTCCATGGTATTCTACCAGAGACAGCTGTCGTTGTATAAGTTCACGATTCATGACATTGGTACTGGAAACATCACCGTAAATTTGTGGGTGAATCCACCACAAGGAGAGGTTCAGCTGAGATAGTTTCCTGTCTGCTTAAATTTGTGACGCACAATTATGATACACTTGAAGAAGGTATGGAACGAAAACTGATTGTTTGGTCTGACCGCTGTGTCAGGCAGAACAACAACTGGAGAGTTTTAGCACTTTATTTCTATCTGATCAGCTCCAAGTATTTTACAGAAATACATCAGAAGTTTTTATGTTTGGGTCACAGTTTCCTACCTTGTGACAGGGATTTTGCAGTCATCGAGAAAAGAAAGAAAGTGTCAAAAGTTATGGTTCCTTCAGAATGGAAGCGCGTCATTGCTGAGGCCTTTGTCGATCCTTCAAAACTGACCATTCATGAGATGATGGTGGAAGTCTTCAAGGACATAGGATCCAATGAGTTGTTTTTGAAGAAGCCACTAGCTCTGAAAATTACCGATGTACTTTGGTTGAAGCTGTGTAGTGATGATCCTCGAGGTTTAAGCGTGTGCCATACCCACAATGTGCTTCGCCCATGGGAAAGACATTGTATTGTAAAGCATGGTTGTGAACATCAAGTAAAAAATTGTCCATTGCCTTCTGAATTCCGCTTGCTCTATAACGGGACACTGAAAGTTCATAAGGAGAAGAAAAGGGATCTATTGGACATGACGAAATATATGGAACCAAAATACAGGCAGTTTTATGAAAACCTGCAGTGTGCCAACTGACTATAATATACTAGATTTGAGCCTAAACTTGATAAACTAATGTTGTAATTTTTTTTCCTTCTAAGATCCAGCAATTCAGGTTACAATAAATATTATTTAGTATCTTGTTTTAAATCTCTTACTTACTATTTTTGGATTCTAGACACTTTATAATTACAGCAGAGCACTGGCTGATCTGGAATAACACTGTATATCCATTGCCATAAAGCATTATTCCATTTTAAAACTTACTTATTTTTGAAAAATCTGTGCTTAGTGCAATTTTAAAAACTAGAAATTAGTATTTTCCACAGTCTGTATGCACAAACAATACATATCTGCTATTACATTATTATATCATATTAATTCTCTGGAACTAACAGTTTTTGTCAATTTACCAACAACTGCAAAATGTGCCATACAGCATTATTCGTGCACATGCTTCAATTCATGCTGAAAACTGGTGTGTCAAAAGAGCTTCTGAAAGTCATGTACCTCTGATACTGGTACCAAAGGTACCTCAAGTATTATCCTTTCCTGTGGATCCTGCCTCCTCTGCAGAAAGTACAGAATCTGTCTTCACTCATCCACCTGACTGCAAGTGGCAAACCAATGGTATATCTAGGCATCCTGTAAAGGGTTGACAGGAACCAGAGAGGACTCAGGGTGTTGTACCAATACCCTTAACCAATAAGTCTGAAATGCTGTCTTTCATTAAAACTGAAATTGTAAGTGAGCTGGCAGGACTCACTTCACCTGTTTTGGGGAAACCTGTTCTGTAAGGTGTCAAGAGGAGGCAAACACAAAATGGTTGGGTCTATTAATCATGGACAGTTCAAACATACAGTGAATGATGGTACCCCTAATGGAAATAACAGAAATCAACAGGACAGGACACTAGGTGCACTCAGTTTGTATGCAGGGGTGCCTCATTCAACATGTTGAAAGAGCTATTCCAGCAGCCATTGAGGGAACAAGGTGCAACCAATTGCAGATTGTGGCACATGTTGGAACAAATGATGACTTTCATCTGAGCTCTGAGATCTTAAATGGGTCATTCCAGCAACTGGCAGTAGAAGGAGTAGTGTATCAAAAAGTCTTTCAAACTCTCTTTAAACTGCACTACACGTCAGTGCCTGCTACTCGGGTAGCTGACTGTATGTGGGTTGGACACAAAGGTTTTTTACATTAGGCAACTCTCTATCCAATTGAGATAATAATTCAAAAAATGTTCAAATGTGTGTGAAATCTTATGGGACTTAACTGCTAAGGTCATCAGTCCCTAAGCTTACACACTACTTAACCTAAATTATCCTAACGATGAACACACACACTCATGCCCGAGAGAGGACTCGAACCTCCACCGGGACCAGCCACACAGAGATAATGATTGCTGTAGGAAACCGAGACATATCAGTGAAAAATAGAAAAAAATGCCTCCCACGGGTGAGAGTAGTAAAATCGTAATTACTAACTGCTGAAGCATTCACAACCAAGTGACAGAGTTTGAAGCACTCCTTGAAAGCAACAAAGCTCACATGGTACTAGGTACAAAAAGCTAGTTGAAACATGAAATTGATAATAGTGAGATTTTTGGGGAAAATTTGAGTGTATATAGAAAGGCTAGGCAAATGGGAAATGGAGGTGGTATATTTGTCCCAGTAGACAAGAAACTCAAATCCACCAAGATAGAAATTGAAGCTGCATGTGAGATTGTTTGGGTAAGACTCAGTATCAGGGGTAAGGATAAAATGATAACTGGATCCTTTTGTCACCCACCAGACTCATGCCCTGAGGTAAACAAAAACTTTACAGAAAACCACAGTTCACTTGCATCTACATCCCTCAATAACTGTGTAATCAATAGTGGAGATCTTAATCATCCAATAATTAATTGAAAAAATTACAGTTTACTAAATGGTTTCTCTGAAAGCTACCTACAACAGATAGAGTTGTGTCCTCACCAACAGATGCAACCATGCCTGGCATGCTGAGAGTTTCCAACTGTCCCCACAGGTGGTACTTTGAAGTTTGGTGCCAACCACAAGCATGGTCCAATCAGCAACCTCCGAACTGTGGTGATTGAGGTGGACTTCCACATTGTAATGAGCAGCAGCCATAGGCAACAATGGAGGTTCATGTTCAGTATTGGCATGTAGCAACTCTACTATTGAGTTCCAGGTCTGCTGTTCACAGCTACAGTTCATATTGAAAATCAGCCTGTGAGACTCACTCTACCAGTGCCTTTGCATAGGAACAAGTGTTTACAACAGGGATTGACATTGTGGCACCTAGGACAGACATAGTATTATTGTCATTCTTTTCACAAACATGCATCTTGACAGGCCACTGCTTCATTGTATCTGTCCACAAACACATCCAACAAGTTGCTGTACAACTTAAGTATCACAGTGTAATAGAATGCATATTTGTGTGTCTTTTTTGGGGGGGGAGGGGGGGAGCCTCTCATAGTTCCTCCGCCCACCTCGGAACACATGAACCTAACAATGTGTGGGAGCCATTCTGCCCAGATGACCCATACATTTCCGTTCAGAACCTCACTAATGATGAAGATATATTGGAACTAATAGCAACAAATAGCCCTGACCTCTTCGAGGATGCCCATATCGAAACAGCTATTAATGATCACAAGCTGGTTGTGGCAACAATGATTACCAAAGTACAAAGGTCAACTGAAACAAGCAGAAAGATTACATTCAGTAAACTAGATAAAAAATCAGTAATGTCATACCTCAATGAGGAAGCTGAAACTTTCAGCACAGGGCAGGAGTGTGTAGAGAAACTATGTCTCAAGTTTAAAAGAATAGTTGGCCATGCACAAGATAGGTATGTATCCAGTAGAACAGTTCATAACAGGAACGACCCTCCATGGTGTACAGTGACTATAAAGAAACTTCTGAAGAAACAAGGATTACTGCATAATAGATGTAAAACAAAGCATATGTCTATAGAGAGAGAGATATTGAATGAAACACATTTGGTTGTCAAGGGAGCAATGCGTGATGCTTTTAGTGATTGTAGCAGAATATTGTCAAATGATATTTGACAAAACCCAAAGAAATTATGGTCATATGCAAAGGCTGTCAGTGGCACCAAAGAGCAGAACTGCCCCAATTTAATCCTTGTACAACTGAAAAAATGAATGAAATAAGTATTAGTGTGAATGGTGTTGGGAAACAGCTGAAATTGTTAAAGTTGAACAAAGCTCCAGGGTCCAATGGAATCCCAATCAAATTCTATGCTGAATTTGCAGCAAGTTAGCCCCTCTTGTAACTATAATCTATCATAGACTCCTTGAACAAAAAACTATGCCCAGTTCTCAGAAAAAAATACAATTCACACTCATCTACAAGAATGGTAGGAGAAGTGATCAACAACACTTCCATCCAATGTCCTTGACATCAATTTGTTGTAGAATCTTAGAACATATTCTGAGCTCAAACAAATGAGGTACATACAACACATTGATCTTGTCAGTGCCAATCAGCATGGATTCTGAAAACATCTATCATGTGAAACCCAACTCACACCTTTCTGACATGACATACTGAAAGCTTTGGATCGAGGCAATTAGATAGGTGCATTATTTCTTGATTTCTGAAAAGCATTTGACTCAGTACCACATCTGCATTTACTGTCAAAAGTATGCTCATATGGGGTATCAAGTGAAATTTGTGACTGGATTGAGGACTTTGGTATGGAGGTCTCAGCATGTTATCTTGGATTGAGAGTCATTGTCAGGTGTAGGAGTAACTTCTAGTGCCCCCAGGGAAGTGTGTTGGCACCCTTGCTGTTCATGTTGTATATCAATGGTCTTGCAGACAATATTGTGGTGGCCCGCCACAAAGCCATGCGAATGCTAGAACTACTATCACAGCCGACACAGCATTTGCAGTGCGCACGCACAGATTTACCGTTAGCTGAAAGCCTGGGAACGGCGCAGTGTGCTCCGGACATGTGAAGACAAAGTGAGAATCAGTGCAAGCCAGGCATCGGAACACACTGGACGCATCATGGGAAGAGCTGTCCTGCCTTGCTGCAAAGCACGTGTGTCAAGCGATCGTGGGCTCCCCACGTATGCACATGGAGAAGCCGGCCCATCTGTCTATGTAGCTGCTTCTGCCTCACTTGCGAAAAACTCCACACTCTATGGATAGTGCTGGGAGCCAGCCGTACAGAGACTTGCCCACGAGCAGACTGCTACACAATGTCTTGAGGAGTGTAAACCATCCAGATCGTGCACCGCTCCACCTTCAGTCATCAACCACGGTCACACAGTCAGCGATGGACTATTTCAGGCTCGATTGCACGCGTCTCAATGATTTTAATAAACATGTTTGCCTCACACCAGCATTTCATTTGTATTCAGTCACCTTGGCCTCCTCTGAGCAGAGTGCATGGGCATGACTACAGGGTTGGCTCATCGCACAAATAATCGTAAACGAATTATGAGCAATCCCCTCACACTGGTAACCAGACGTGATATAAAGGCCAATGCGTGGTGACAAACATTTCTTTTTACCGTTTGCCATGCCATGAACTGCTAATCCAAGCTTACGGCCTCATGCAAAGTGATATTTGTGTTAAAATTTTGTTTGAATTTGCCTTGTATCGAGTAAGATGATAACTGCAGAGGAGCTGGAAAGGACAGTCCAGAACCTGCTAAGGTGCAACTGGGCACTGGAGGCTGAGATATGGGCACAAACAGCCCACAAGGAGCCAACCCTCGAAAATTCACACAAGCATGCCACCTTCGAACTGGCAAACCCTACAACAAACATGGGACAATTGTTAATTAGGCTGCTGTCATTCTGGCCACGTGATCTGTTGGTGAGGTTTAGCCAAGTGGAGGCAATGTTCTATAGCTACAATGTGACGTGTGAGCTCACGAAATTCGACCACATCGTAAGCCAGTTGACCAGAACGTCGTTGCCAAAGTGCAAGACATTATCACCGCCCCACCAACACAGTCCTCTTATAAGCGGCTGAAGGACAGTCAAATCCACCATATTTCAGCATCACAGGAGCAACGGGTGCATCAGCTGATGCAACATCAAGAATGTCGTGACAGGAGGCCCTCGCAGTCCCTGCGCCATCTCCGGGACCTGGCGCAGCTCGGTACGGTCCTGGATTCACTATTACACACCATTGGGGTGTGCAGCCTGCCAACGCAAGTACAAGCAGTGATTGTGGCCCAGCCCAAGTTGGAGTTGGATGGCGTAGTGTACCTGGCCGACAGAGTCCTCAATGCACTCACAATGGTGCCAAACACTGCCACTTCTGCAGCCTGTGCCACTGTAGACCCGGCACCAGCAGTCAGCCCACGTCGAAACACTGTCCCCGGTCACGCTGCAGTGGATGCCGAGCTCAGCACTGAAGTTCGCAACTTGACTGCTCAGGTGGCATCACTAACCATGGAGTTTGAGTGTTTGGTGCATTCACCGCCAGAGCACAGCAGGAATTGCAGCAACAGCCGTTCTAGCTTCTGACGACGTGACCCAAACTACAGTAGCCAGCCTGGCGGTACATCACTGATGTCCGAACTGATGCCCGATGGCTACTGCTGGTACCACGCTCACTTTGGCAATTAATTGACAAACTTCCAGCTGCCATACTCACAACCAAATGCCAACTGCAGCCAGAATTAGACGCACCCAGCTGCAGTGCCATATCGAGGCATCTCTACATAGCAGAGCAGGATGACAGTGTCAGCTACCTAGTAGACATGCACTTCGACCTGTCTATACAACTGTGACCTATGTTCAGGGACAAAAGATCTGCCAAGTAACTGTCCATGGCTAACAATTCCGCAATAAGAAGGTATGGCACACACTACCGAGAATTGAACCTCAGGCTGCACTGCATACTCACATGGACATTTACTGTGGCGGATGTCAATGAGCCAATCCTGACCATGGACTTTCTGGCGCATTTCAGTTTGCTAGCCAACACAGTGAACATCCAGCTGATCAACTCTACAACCGGTTTGAAGATAGCAGGACAGTGGCGACAGGGCTGCCTTCTTCAACGTGAAACCAGTGCAGTGCTCCGGTCCCTACGCCTACATACTAGAACGATTTCCGGAATTGACTCGACCACCTGGCACGCTGAAAGAAGTCAAACATTCCACGGTACACCACATATTAACCACAACCGGTCCCCCCACCTCAAGCCAACCATGTCGCCTTGCACCCAATTGGCTCACCATAGCTAAGTCCAAATTCAAGGCTATGCTACAACAAGCAGTCCATGGTCTTCCGCCTTGCATCTCGCTCGAAAAAAAGACAAACTGTGGTGCCAATGCACGAACAGTGCCAGATCACTACCCAGTACCACACCAGCAGGACTTCAGTCACGCTCTGGTGCAGTCAGTAATGCACAGCAAGTTCGACTGTGCGAAGACATTCACACAGATCCCTGTGGCGCCTGAGGATGTTCCAAAAACGACAATAGCAACACCCTTCAGAATGTGTGAGAGCCTCTTTATGACTTTTGGACTCCGAAATGCGCCCCAGACTTGGCAGCGTTTCCTGGACAGTGTGCTACGAGGCCTACCGTGGTGCTCCGCGTACCTCAACGACATCCTGGTGTTTTCAAGGTCGCCGGAGCTCCACCACCAACACCTGACAACCACTTTCAGCGTCTCAGCGAAGCCGGAATCATCATCAATCCGGCAAGGTGTGTGTTTGGAGTCGCTGAGATAGAATTCCTCGGACACCTCATCAACCCCAGCGGCTGCAAACCACTTCCCAAAAACATACGAACAATCATGGAGATGCCTCGTCCACAGATGAACAAAGAATTACATCATTACCTAGGGTGCTGAATTTTTTCCGACGTCACATACCGAATGCTGCTGCCATCCAGGAACCTCTGACTGAAGCCCTACAAGGCCTGACAGCAAAAGGCAAGGCTCCCATTCCCTGGACAGACACACTGGAAAAAAGTTTCAACGATTCAAAACATGCTCTTGCAGAAGCATCGCTACTCGTGCACACAGTGCATGACACAGAACTAGCCGTCATAGCAGATGCCAGCCAGACAGCTATAGACATGGCGTTACAACAACGCATCAGCGGCAGCTGGCAGCCTCTCGCCTTCTTCTCCAGGAAGCTCTCGGAATTGCAACCCCTTTGGATCACTTGTGACCGTGAGCTACTAGCGATATTTGAGGCTGTGAAACACTTCTGCCCATCTGTCAAAGCTCGTCCTTTTATTATATTCATGTACCATAAACCGATCATGCAATAAGTGTTCACCATGCCAGTTCCGGCAGACGGAGTACATCTCGCAGTTCTCCACAGACATCTGCCACATCTCTGGCATTGACAACATCATGGCCGACTGCTTATCTGGCTTGTGTGGTGTCATCTCTCCCCTGGTGAACTTTGAGGACATTGCCGACATACAGGAAAGTGATGACAAACTAAATAGCCTCTGCCACAATGCCTCCAGTGGCCTACAACTCAAACTGGAGCCTGTGCTCAGCTCCGATCGCAAGATCTGGTACAACACTTGGACAGGCATGCAGCGGCCATTTCTCCCCGAGAAATTCTGGTGCAGTGTCTTCAACCATGTGCATGGACTCTCACACCCCAGTGTCAACAGCACTACGTCCCTTGTGGGCGCATGTTTTGTCTGGCCAAGGATGTGGAAAAACTGCCATCAGTGGGCACACACCTGCATTGCATGCCGGTGCGCCAAGTTTGGCAGATACACCCATGCGCCCATCAGCGTGTTCCCTGATGCAACACGGCACTTCGCCCACATTCACGTGGACATCGTGGGTCCTCTTCCCTCGTCCCATGGCAAGCACTACCTGCTGACCATGGTAGACTGTTTTACATGCTGGCCGGAAGCGATGCCGATTGCAGACGACACCACCGAGACAGCCTTCATCGAAACGTGGGTGGCCCACTTCGGCTGCCCCAGTCAGGTGACAACTGACCACAGCCACCAGTTTGACTGCATGCTGTTCACACACGTCACCCGACTGTGTGGAGTGCAGCTGCACAAAATGACAAGCTACCATCCAGCGTCAAACAGCATGGTAGAGAGGCTCCACAGGATGCTAAAAGTCGCCTTAACTTGCCATGACATGAGAGTGACAGAGGCACTTCACCTGGTACTGCTCAGCCTACGAGTTACTCCCATGGAGGAAATCGGCGTTTCATCTGCTGACCTCGTGTACGAGCAGTCATTGGCTATTCCAGGGGACTTTGTAGAGGAACCACTACTGCCACATGACCATTTGGCCCCACCACTGGTTTACGCGCACACATGGCTGATCTCCGACTGCACGTGCTGACATGGCATGGTACAGGCAAAGTGTTTGTGCAAGCTGACCTGCAATGTTGCAGCGATGTCATGTTGCACACCAACACCGCACAGCCACAGTGATTTGCATGGATAATAAATGAAAGACTACTTATGTGGTTATTCTAATCTTATTTTTACAATCTTTCCATGAAAAAAACACAAGTGGGACGAGCGAAGTGGTAAGGACCATTTACATATTTCCCCATGAAAATTAGTTCTTGTATTCATTAGACATGTTTTTTGATGTCTGTCAACACATCTGTAGGAATTTTCCATGACTCACATATATTCATGGTCATCTATTGTTCATTGCTCAGAAGCGAGCTTTAAGAGTTATATGTGAACTGCGCCCAAGAGACTCATGGAGAAACAGTTTTCAAAAACTTTAAAATATACATAACTGAAAACTATTAATGAGGCTTATCAAAAGTTAAACAATAGTGTACTGGCCGCATTAAATGTGTATATGGGGAGGGGGGTTGTGAAAAGTGAAAGTAAACAACTGTGGAACACACATGTGCACCTGTCAGCTACATCACTTACAGTAGACAGTACTGCACTTCCACCTCCTATTTTTTCAGCCAGTATGTTAACACTGAGGACAAAAAACGAAGAAAGAAAGAAAGCAGGTGAACCGTCACAACTCATACTACCAACTTGACTGTTAATCAGTTGTGCATGTTTATTCATGCATGTCAATTTGAGACTGAACATAAATCAAACAATGGAGAATCCAGGATGGAATGTAACAATATTACGAAAAGAAAAGTTGTTGCTCACCATATAGTAGAGATGCTGCATCAGATAGGCACAACAAAAAGATTTTCACATTTAAAGCTTTCGGCCAATGGCCTTTGTCAACAATAGATACACATACGCACATACATGCTCATGCAAACGCAACTCACACACACAGCTGCAGTCTCAGGCAGGTTTGTGTGTGTGTGTGTGTGTGTGTGTGTGTGTGTGTGTGTGTGTGTGTGTGTGTGTGTTTGTGTGTGTGTGTGTGTGTGTGTGTGTGTGTTGACAAAGGCCATTGACTGAAAGCTGTAAGTGTGAAAATCTTTTTGTTGTGCCTATCTGTGACTCAGTATCTCCACTATATGGTAAGTAGCAACTTTCCTTCTCATAATATTGAGACTGAACATACTGATTTATGAGCAGACCTACTACTTCCTGTTTCTTTCAAACATTTTCTGACCTTCCTTCTAGCTTTGTAAATAGCTCTCTATGCAGGGTGGCTGGAAACAGTCCGAGAAGTTTGTAAGCATGTTGGAGGGTAGTTTGTACTGAGAAATAATTGTTAAGAAAAAATTTGCTATTTTGCACCATTTCTGAGTTAATTGGCATTGAAGTTAGTCATTCAGGCCATTGCCTGCACAAATTCAAGTGGCCCACCAGATACAATTAGTGTCAGTCATTCTCAGGACACAGATTTTAGTGCTTCAGACTGTTCAGCCTTTAACTTGAGTTCGATTCTTACTGCCATTCCATATCTAATTATTGTATTGCTCTCTTGTTTGGTTTATGAAACCAAATAATGAACACATTTGGTGACACCATCTCCAGCAGGCTGCTTGAATTTGTGTGTGTAATGGCCTGAATGGCTAACTTCAATGCTAGTTAACTCAGAAATGGCACAGCATATAAATTTTGTTCTTAACAATTATTTCTCAGTGCTACCTACCCTGCATCACCCTCACAATCTTTCTGGACTGTCCTGACCAACCATAGTGCCTACCATATATTTCTGTTATAACACTTTGATCCCAAGTTTTCACTTTCTCATTTTACACCTGTCTTAACTAGTTTTTCAATCACTCCTAGTGTCTCCCAACCATCTAGCCATGAATCCCTGCTCATTTCACTTCTGACAATTTCAACAACCAATTTTAATAACTCTCCTTTGCCCTACAAAACTCCAGTCACACAACCTCTTTCTGAAATACTGTCTAGCTCATGGTATCTCATCTAACGGTATTACCATTAAATTGCCATATTGAGCTGTCACACAGCCTACTACAAGAGCCTTCACCTCTTCCAATCTCATCAATCCCTAACCCTCACCTGTCTGGTCTTCCATAATCATGCAGTCCAAGTTCAAACCATGTCTGACAGCTTCTACTCGTTTCACAAAATCCTTCTACTCTGTGATGACAACTTCCTAAACACCATCAATGAAATAGAAACTCTTGCCCTTCTATAGATGGAACAGATTTCCCAACAGTATCTGAGGAAGCTGTCCCAGCTGCTCCTATCTTATGCCCATATGGTATTACCAAAGCCAAGCAAGACCCTGCCATTCTGGTCCAACCCTCCCTTCCTCTCAATCAACACTTCATAATTCACCAACCACATGTTGCTGATATACTTCACCTTCCACATCCCCAAAAAACTTCTTCCACTCTCCATAAAATACACTGCTCCTGAAAACACACTCCTTAATGCCATTGTCAAACTTTCTGCCAAAACTCTGACCCCTGCAGAGGTCTCAGTACTTTAGAGGCCTCACTTTTAGACCCAAGCCTAAGTTCAACCACATTGGACTTACAAATGTCCTTATTTCCTTTACTCATTCCATTTGTGGAGACATTTCTTTACCATGCACCTCATTGAAAATGGCCAACCACAACCTTACATAACAACCTTATTTAAAACAGTCCCAGCCTCCCTGCATCCATGATCCTCCTCTTCCACCCAGTCATCCCATGGTAATATATAAGGAATTACTCACATTCCTTTCCTAAATCCCTCCCCAGCGAGTCCAATATTACTCCTATGGAACACATAGCTATCCATTATGTAAAAACCAGTCCAGACCTTATCATCCTTTCTGCAGACAAAAATTCCACTGCAGTTCTCATGAATCCTAATGGCTATGTCACTAAGAGTCTCCACCAATTTTTGCACTCCTCAGTATACATATCTTATAACCGAGGTCCAAACTCAGACATCCAACATGGCCAGCAACCACTCAAGACCATAAGTCCATCACAAAACCTGGCTCCTGAATCCATCTCCTTCTCACATCAACAATCCCACATACTCCTACATTTTAAGTACTCCCCAAACTCTGTAAATCCAGCCACAAAGGTCTCCCTACTGGTTGTATCATTGTGAGTAGGTACAATGCTACTGCAAAACAAAGCTCTGCCTTTGTTGACCAACACCTCAAAACTATTGTCCATAACCTCCCATCCTTGCTGGTTTTGTGGATGTGGTGTTCTTATACACCACTGTTCCTCATGGCTATGGCCTTGTGACCATGGAACACTACCTTTCTCAGTGGCTTCCTGATGTCATGATATCAGGCCCACCACCTCTTTCCTAATCCTCCTAGTCAAACCACATCCTGACCCACATGTATTTCGTTTTTAAAGGCCAAATCTACAAACAGATCCATAGTACTGTCAGAAGTACTCACATACCACCATCCTATCCTGACATATTTATGAACTATCTGGAGAATCCTTCCTATGCAGTCAACTCCTAGAACCTCACATCTGGTTCAGATACATTGATGACATTTTCAGGTTCTGGATTAATGGCAAGGAAACCATTGGTCATTCCTCCATAACCTCAATGCCTACTCCTAAACCCACTTCACTCACTCCTTCTCAACTCAACAAGCCACCTTCCTAGATATTCAGCTCACCTCTCAGATGGCTCCTTAAATACATCTGTTCACATCAAGTGCACCAACCTCCATATTTTCCAACAAAACTTAAGAAGCTTGTTAAATTATAAAGATGAGCTCCTGATATCACTACAGGATATTAAAAAATTTTAAGGTATTTCTTCAGACGTGCCATGCATAACAAGATGTCATTTACAAATCACAGAAATGGAATATATGCACCTAGATGCGTGCAGCTTAGAATCTGATTGCTATATCCATAGTTTCAACTGCAAACATCATTTAATCAATTTTTACATCTGACTTCTGTTTGCAGAAGCAGCTGTGGCTTGTTGATGGCAATGAATGTGAGGGCAGGGTTTGCAGTAGGCTAAGTTACAATGAATTCACTAGCAAGTTAGATATTGATGGAAAGAGTTGGTTATTGTCACTGATGGTGAAGCATTTTTACTGTAGTCTATCTATCACCAGTGAAACTAATGAAGCAAAAGGTGAAACTGATAACCAATTTTAATGACGAATGGTGTAAGGTCTCCCCATGGCTTCACAAAGATGAAAATGATTAGCTATTCAGTCCAGTGTATTGTATGCCTCTCATAGTTTAGCATGATTCACTGAGGCAAAATTGACATTAAAGACACACGTTAAAAATTCCAATTTTGTTCAATTTAAAAGTGTCATATGTGATGAAAAAATCCCAACTTTGGTTTAGAAAAACTTGGCAACCTTGGTTATGTGTGTGATATCATTCTCAATTGCATACTTGACATTACAGTCTCCATTAAGTATTATGCAGTGTTCTTTACCAAGATATTCCCCGAGGGAAACTGCATCAAATATGACACTGCTGAGCCTTACACTTGGCTCAAAACTGGTAGTTACTTGATGTTATTACATAAGAGTTCTTTATGGATTTGTAAGTACTCCTCCCAAAACTAGTCCCAAGCAGAAGCACTTTTTTGGACTTTTTAGCCTTGACTCTTCCCCCCCTCCCCTATCTTGTCTGGCTATTCCATGAGTTGTCTGGACACTGTTTTCCACAGTCTGTTGAGCACTGAAGTTGATGGTTATGTCTAGACTGAAGCTAACCAACTTGCAGCATCATTACACTTCTTGCTGATTTGACACGTTTGACAGTACAGCCAGCTGTTCCCCCCCACCCCACCCCCCTTCCTTGCTCGCGCCCCTCTCTGTCTCCCTCTTCAACTCCCTAATATGGCAAAGCTTTGAGATGGTGTCCTGCTCAAAAGTTACCTATTTCAGAATACACACACACACACACACACACACACACACACACACACACACACACATTTTCAATAACTTGCCAGCAGCCATAAAAAGCTTAACAACCAATGAAATTCAGTTTAAGAGAAGCCTAAAGGATTTATTGGTGGCCAACTCCTTATACTCCATTGATGAATTTCTCAGTAAAACCAACTGATTTGTGTGTGTATATATAAGTACAATATAACTTCTGCACAATTTCAGTGCAGTAATGTGTTCATTGTAAATAATAAATAAGTGTGTGTGTGTGTGTGTGTGTGTGTGTGTGTGTGTAAGTACAATCTAACTTCTGCGCCAGTTCAGTGCAGTAATGTGTTCATTGTAAATAAGTATTTAGTAGTTCTATTACACGCTTATTACCCTTCAAATAAATAAAAAACTTTTTTATTTTAAATTCAATGCATTAGTATTTGTAAAATGATTCTTTCATATAGCGTTCATTAAAAAATGATGACCATGCCACTGTGCTACTCATTCTCACAGTTTGCAAATAAGTCTGTGCCATCATCTGAGCATGGAATTTAAGTTTTCAGTTCACATCAATGCACACCAAAATACGTATTTCTAAGCTCTATTGTTTAGCAAGTTCTTTTGGTGAAGGAAAAAGCATCTTATTTCAATCTGGTCATTAAAGAGTAACACAGGTTTCCTGTGAGGCACAAGCATTTCACTGAATTCACAGTGACTTCTGGTATCAATTTTTGAATTTATTCATGATCTTATATGAGTCCATAGCTAAACTCAACCAGAAAATTAAACTGTTGATGGCCACACATGACATAAAATGTCTAATTTAATGTGTTTTGGAGGAACACATCTTCGTCATCAGAAATATCAAAACACAAGAAGAGAAAAAATTTAGGAACATTTTCAAAAACATGATAAACTTCAATTAACCTTTCCGTGAAAAAAAGGCTAGAATGAAACTACACCCAAAGAAAGAAAATTAATTCTTAAAACATGGGAGTTCTGGTACTGAAACTAAATAAATCACTTTTTCTGTGTGTTATGTGTTTGCTGGCAAATGAAATAGGAACAACTTGGAAGAAATGGGACCTCTAAAGGATTAAACAGAATGTGAATGTATAATAACATATGCCAATCAATTTCCTCAATAGTTTCTTGTGCCATAACTCCCACTATTCAGATCACTGTTTAATTCTGCAGCCTACATTTTCGAGAGTCACATTTATTTTGGCCTTTGCCATTCTGTTTTTGCAGATGGAAATGAGTAGACACCAAAAATTAATGACTCTGTCATCTAAAATCAAACAATGGAAAATCCAGGCTGGAATGTAGCAATACAAGAAAAGGAATGTTGCTACTCACCATATAGCAGAGATGCTGAGTTGCGATAGGCACAATAAAAAGATTCACACAATCATAGCTTTTGGCCATTAAGGCCTTTGTCAGCAGTAGACACACACACACACACACACACACACACACACACACACACACACTCACACTCAGGCAAACACAACTTGCACACATGTCTGCAGTCCCAGAGAGCTGAAACTACACTGTGAGCAGCAGCACAAGTGCATGATGGGAGTGGCGACTGGGTGGGGGTAAGGAGGAGGCTGGGCCGGGGAGGGGGAGGGATAGTATGGTGGGAGTGGTGGACAATGAAGTGTTGCAGTTTAGACGGAGGGCAGGAGAGAATGTGCGGAGGGGGAAGGGGTAAGTAGCAGAAAGGAGAGAAATAAAAAGAAATTAAAAGACTGGGTGTGGTGGTGAAATGACAGCTGTGTAGTGCTGGAATGGGAACAGGGAGGTGGCTGGATGGGTAAGGACAGTGACTAACGAAGGTTGAAGCCAGAAGGGTTACGGGAACATTGGGTGTATTGCAGGGAAAGTTCCCACCTGTGCAATTCAGAAAAGCTGGTGCTGGTGGGAAGGATCCATATGGCAGTCCCACCATACTATCCCTCCCCCTCCCCGCCCCAGCCTCCTCCTTACCCCCACCCAGTCGCCACCCCCATCATGCACCGGTGCTGCTGCTCGCTGTGTAGTTCCAGCTCTCTGAGACTGCATATGTGTGTGCAAGTTGCGTTTGCGTGAGTGTGTGAGTGCGTGTGTGTATGTGTGTCTACTGCTGATTGTGTGAATCTTTTTATTGTGCCTATCGCGACTCAGCATCTCCGCTATATGGTGAGTAGCAACTTTCCTTCTCTGTTATTGTGACTCTGTCATCTCTTATACTACAGACCAATCTTATCTACATGGGTTAGTAGATTCCTTTGCATTTTTCCTTTTTTTAATCTTAAAAATTTTATTTTATTTAAAATTTGAGCTATTAACAAAATAACAACATCTGAAGCTATTTTTAATACCAATATATATGATGTAACATCTTCTACAAATGAATTTTATTAACAACAGTCTTCTCATTCATAAATAGTGCCATACACGGTGTGTTTCTAATTTCCCCTAACAAATATCTAAGACATATCTAAAAACAAAGATGATATGACTTACCAAACGAAAGCGCTGGCACGTCGATAGACACACAAACAAACACAAACATACACACAAAATTCAAGCTTTCACAACAAACTGTTGCCTCATCAGGAAAGAGGGAAGGAGAGGGAAGGACGAAAGGATGTGGGTTTTAAGGGAGAGGGTAAGGAGTCATTCCAATCCCGGGAGCAGAAAGACTTACCTTAGGGGGAAAAAAGGACGGGTATACACTCGCACACACACACACATATCCATCCACACATATACAGACACAAGCAGTCATATTTAAAGACAAAGAGTTTGGGCAGAGATGTCAGTCGAGGCGGAAGTGCAGAGGCAAAGATGTTGTTGAATGACAGGTGAGGTATGAGTGGCGGCAACTTGAAATTAGCGGAGATTGAGGCCGGGTGGATAACGGGAAGAGAGGATATATTGAAGAGCAAGTTCCCATCTCCGGAGTTTGGATAGGTTGGTGTTAGTGGGAAGTATCCAGATAACCCGGACGGTGTAACACTGTGCCAAGATGTGCTGGCCATGCACCAAGGCATGTTTAGCCACAGGGTGATCCTCATTACCAACAAACACTGTCTGCCTGTGTCCATTCATGCGAATGGACAGTTTGTTGCTGGTCATTCCCACATAGAATACATCACAGTGAAGGCAGGTCAATTGGTAAATCACGTGGGTGCTTTCACACGTGGCTCTGCCTTTGATCGTGCACACCTCCCGGGCTACAGGACTGGAGTAGGTGGTGGTGGGAGGGTGCATGGGACAGATTTTACACTGGGGGCGGTTACAAGGGTAGGAGCCAGAGGGTAGGGAAGGTGGTTTGGGGATTTCATAGGGATGAACTAAGAGGTTACGAAGGTTAGGTGGACGGCGGAAAGACACTCTTGGTGCAGTGGGGAGGATTTCATGAAGGATGGATCTCATTTCAGGGCAGGATTTGAGGAAGTCGTATCCCTGCTGGAGAGCCACATTCAGAGTCTGATCCAGTCCCGGAAAGTATCCTGTCACAAGTGGGGCACTTTTGTGTTTCTTCTGTGGGAGGTTCTGGGTTTGAGAGGATGAGGAAGTGGCTCTGGTTATTTGCTTCTGTACCAGGTCGGGAGGGTAGTTGCGGGATACGATAGTAGGGGCCTTCTGTTACCTTGGGAAGACTGCATGATGGTGCCGATCAGACTAGCGGGTGTAAATAGTTCTGATTAAAGTGACATGAAAAGTGGTGACAATTGCAAGTTATGAAAAAAAATTTCAGGAAAGGAATCCAGTGCAAATAATGTAAATGGTGGTTTCATGAAAACTGTTGCAAAATAAACATAAAATTAAAAATTGTGGACTAATTGTGGTCATGTGATGTGTGTGTAACTGAAACGTGGGAAAAGAAGTATATAAACATTATCAGAGACAAGAATTCAATAATTGAAATGTTGCAAAATGATATTGAAGCACTACAAATAACATGTGCTGCTTTAGAACACAAATGCAAAATCCTGGGGAGCAGCAATAATTTAAAAGTGAATGAAAACAAATAACTCTAACTGTTAAGTCAAGTCAACCCAAGAAATGTGCTGCAGCAAAAAAAATAGAACATGACAACTCAGGTAAAAATAGTGTAAGAACAGCAGATGAGTACAAGAGTTCCAGGAATAGTCAAAACCCAAACAAAAAAAAGGTTGTGTCTGACAATGTTGAAGACAGCTCTGCAGTTGTAAAAATCACTAAAACAAACACAAAATCTCCAAAAAACAATTCTTCAGCCACGCAAAAACAAATAGATAATGGATTCAAATTAAAAATATTTGGAGACAACCATGCACGCAATGTTTCAAACTTTGCATCAAACTCTGCTGAGGAGAACGTGAGTGTATCGGCTGTTGTTAAGCCTGGAGCGACATTCGGAAATTTAACCAGCACAAAAAAAAAAAAAAAAAAAAAAAAAAGTAAGTGCCAGTTCCACTAAAAGTGACTGTGTTGTTCTCATAGCAGTATCAAATGATGTTTGCTGCAACAAGGCCAGTGCATTTATAAGAAATCTGATCGTTATCTTGCAGTTGCTATCAACTACAAATGTGATAGTAGTGAATTTACCTCTGAGATTTGTTTTAGCGGACTAGTCTTGTTTAAATAGTGAAATTCGATGAACAAATCAAAAATTACAACATTTTTGCTCCAAGTTTAAAAACTTCTTGACGTCAAAAGCTATGAAAACACTAGTTTCACAACGCATGCTCAACATTTAAATCTATCTGATAAAAAAGGACTTGCATCAGACATAAACAAAGCTGTTGACGTAATAATTCGTGAAAACAGCTGTGAAAACAGACTGGCTATTACCCTAAATCCCAACATGCAGGGAAACTAGTGGAAAGGGCCAACTCCAACTGGATTTGGCCCAATATAAACAGTCCAGAACAGGAGGAAATTCAAAGTGACAAACTAAAAGTACCATTAAGGCTCATGCACTTAAATATACAATATCTTAGAAATAAGTTCAATGTTTTGCAGACTTTTGTAAATGATCATTCACCTCATGTAGTTGTGTTAACTGAGCATGGACTGAAATCTGAGGAAATTATTTACTTTAAACTAGATGGCTATTTCCTAGGAAATAGCTACTGTAGACAGCATCTTAAAGGTGGAGATGTAGCAGTATTTGTTAGAGAGCAGCTTAAAGTAAATAAATTAAACAATCTAGATCTGTATAATAATGAAAGCTTGACTGAAGTGACAGACGTTGAACTCCATATCAAAGGTTGCGGAGAGGGCATGGTGAAACAGAAAATTATTGGGATTTATCATCCACCAAAATCAGAGGTAGGGCGTTTTATAGATATTTTCAGTAGAATAGTGGGACACTGTGACCCAAACAAGGTAACAATACTTGGTGACTTGAATATAGAGGCAACATCTTGCAATAACCACAGCAGCAGGCTAATAGATACCCTTAAATCCTATAATCTTATGAATTCAGTAAATTCAGATATAAGAGTCACTCAGTCAACTTTAGTAGAATAGACTACATAATACTAAGTAAAGAGGTAAAAGCTACTATTAGATGCTGGAATGTGGACTTCCACTAAACAGGTGACAAATGTCAATTTGCAGGCTATGAACACACAAGCCTCCAAGAAAGAACTCAGGTCATAGAACATAAAAGAATGCTTAAAGAGAAAAACATTAATGATTTTAAAAGTAAACTAGCATCTGAGGAATGGCAATTAGTTCTTCAGCAAAGAGGGTCCAAATATAAATGGGCCAAATTTTATGATATTATTTTATAATATCTTAATTTTTGCTGCCCAGTGAAAGAAATCAAGATAGTAGTAACTCACAACCAAAATGTAAAACACACCAGACTGACTCTTTCAGCTTACATGATTAAACTCAGGCAAAATATTGAGGACATAAGGGTGCTACATAAGTCAAGTAAATTGCAAATATGTAAGGATAAGTACAATCAAACTAGAAAACAATTTCAGGAACAGCTCTCAAATTTAAGAAAACAGATCCTAGATAAGGAAATAGCTCAGTCAACAAATATAGGGAAGACTTCATAGAATATAATAAATAGATATCGCAAAGTCACCGCTAAGTTCGATGCTCAAATTGACAGAATCCAACATGAAGGAAACCATATTAATGATCCAGATAAAATCTGCAATACATTTAATGAATATTTTATATCTTCATCTGTGAATCCAGTTAATAACACAGGACTGACTTGGATGGTAAAGCCTTACCCTAGGCTGGAAACTGGTTTTGAATTCAAGGAAGTGTGTGTGGAGGAAATAGGAAAAATAATAAATAACTTAAAGAATAAGACCTCATCTAGCTGGGATGGACTGAGTAGTATTATAATTAAAAATGCAATAAGGATTTAGTTGGAATAATTACCCATATGATCAACAGTAGTATCATGGAGCACACATTTCCAAATATATTGAAGAAAAGTACAGTTAAACCCGTGCATAAAAAAGGATCAAGAGAAGAGCTGTCAAACTTCAGGCCCATATCACTAATAGCAATTTTCAGTAAAATATTTTAAATTGTTTTGTTGACATAATATATTGATTATTTCACAAAGAATAATTTACTAGCATAAACACAGCATGACTTCAGAAAACATCACAGTACCATTACAGCAATTACCAAATTTCTCCACAAGATGTATTATGCCCTGGATGAAGGAATACAGACAGCAGGGATATTTCTAGACCTTAGCAATGCATTTGACTCTGTGAACCATGAGTTACTACTAAGCAAGCTGGAAACTTACAATATAAATGGCACATGCATACAACTACTGATCACTTACCTGACCAATTGTAAGCAGTGTCCTAAGCTGAGTTATGAAATTAATGGTCAGATCAAACATTTCCAATCCAGCTATGAAACAGTAAAACAAGGTGTACCTTGGAAAAAAGAACACATTGACACCGGTGTGTCAGACCCACCATACTTGCTCCGGACACTGCGAGAGGGCTGTACAAGCAATGATCACACGCACGGCACAGCGGACACACCAGGAACCACGGTGTTGGCCGTCGAATGGCGCTAGCTGCGCAGCATTTGTTCACTGCCGCCGTCAGTGTCAGCCAGTTTGCCGTGGCATACGGAGCTCCATCGCAGTCTTTAACACTGGTAGCATGCCGCGACAGCATGGACGTGAACCATATGTGCAGTTGACGGACTTTGAGCGAGGGCGTATAGTGGGCATGCGGGAGGCCGGGTGGACGTACCACCGAATTGCTCAACACGTGGGGCGTGAGGTCTCCACAGTACATCGATGTTGTCGCCAGTGGTCGGCGGAAGGTGCACGTGCCTGTCGACCTGGGACCGGACCGCAGCGACGCACGGATGCACGCCAAGGCCGTAGGATCCTACGCAGTGCCGTAGGGGACCGCACTGCCACTTCCCAGCAAATTAGGGACACTGTTGCTCCTGGGGTATCGGCGAGGACCATTCGCAACCGTCTCCATGAAGCTGGGCTACGGTCCCGCACACCGTTAGGCCGTCTTCCGCTCACGCCCCAACATCGTGCAGCCCGCCTCCAGTGGTGTCGCGACAGGCGTGAATGGAGGGACGAATGGAGACGTGTCGTCTTCAGCGATGAGAGTCGCTTCTGCCTTGGTGCCAATGATGGTCGTATGCGTGTTTGGCGCCGTGCAGGTGAGCGCCACAATCAGGACTGCATACGACCGAGGCACACAGGGCCAACACCCGGCATCATGGTATGGGGAGCAATCTCCTACACTGGCCGTACACCACTGGTGATCGTCGAGGGGACACTGAATAGTGCACGGTACATCCAAACCGTCATCGAACCCATCGTTCTACCATTCCTAGACCGGCAAAGGAACTTGCTGTTCCAACAGGACAATGCACGTCCGCATGTATCCCGTGCCACCCAACGTGCTCTAGAAGGTGTAAGTCAACTACCCTGGCCAGCAAGATCTCCGGATCTGTCCCCCATTGAGCATGTTTGGGACTGGATGAAGCGTCGTCTCACGCGGTCTGCACGTCCAGCACGAACGCTGGTCCAACTGAGGCGCCAGGTGGAAATGGCATGGCAAGCCGTTCCACAGGACTACCTCCAGCATCTCTACGATCGTCTCCATGGGAGAATAGCAGCCTGCATTGCTGCAAAAGGTGGATATACACTGTACTAGTGCCGACATTGTGCATGCTCTGTTGCCTGTGTCTATGTGCCTGTGGTTCTGTCAGTGTGATCATGTGATGTATCTGACCCCAGGAATGTGTCAATAAAGTTTCCCCTTCCTGGGACAATGAATTCACGGTGTTCTTATTTCAATTTCCAGGAGTGTACTTACTTCCATGATCAATTAGCAAATCCCAGCTATTACCATTTGAACTTGGTAATTCAGACCAAACTTGTATTGATAATGTAATTGGCATCAAAAAAGTAGACACTAACAAATGTAAATTTTTGGGGATATGCCTAGACAAAAATCTTAGATGAGTAGACCACATCAAATTTGTATGCAACAAAATCAGCAGTTCAGTGCACTTAATTAGCAAACTATCAAAATTAGTCTCTGAACAAACATTAAAAACTGCTTATTATGGGACAATATTTGCATATATTAGTTATGGAATAGAGGTATGCTGCAGACACATGAACAGAATCCTAACAGAAAAGAGCAATCAGGACCATGCATCAACTAGGATACAGCGATTCGTGTAGGGGAACCTTCGTACAACACAAATATCTAACAGTATATTCTTTGTGGACTATAAAAATAATGAAAGTAAGTGCTCTAATGTGCATACCCATAATAACACAAGACAAAAAGATTGCTTCTTCATAAACAGAACCAAACTAAAGACAACAGATCATAGTCCTTGGATTTATGGTCAGATATGGTTTAACAAACTTTCAAGTGCTATAAGATGCCACAGAGGTAAAGTATTCAAAAGGGAATTAAAATCACTCTTAACTCTCAAATGTTTGTACTCACTGAATGAATACAGATATTAAAACTAGCTATTCTCACATGTTGGCCTAACTCTTCTATCTATATGGTATACTGGTGGTGGTGGTTAGTGTTTAACGTCCCGTCGACAACGAGGTCATTAGAGACGGAGCGCAAGCTCGGGTTAGGGAAGGATTGGGAAGGAAATTGGCCATGCCCTTTCAAAGGAACCATCTTGGCATTCACCTGAAACGATTTAGCAAAATCATGGAAAACCTAAATCAGGATGGCCGGAGACGGGATTGAACCGTCGTCCTCCCGAATGCGAGTCCAGTGTGCTAACCACTGTGCCACCTCACTCGGTATGGTGTACTATTCTGAGGTGACTGTAATACATATTATTTTTGTAACAACATGCTGTAAATTCAGATACCTATACTATGTAACAACTGTATGTTGCATTATGAAATACTGTACCATATATTTCCAAGTGCATCTTGTACATGTGAATTGCAAATTCCTACTGTTTGTACAAAATTTGTATAAAATGCTATGACATTTGCAAAAGTCACCACTTGGTGACTATATGCAAAAAAAGATAATAAATAAATAAATAAACATCCAAAAGCCCAGGAGATAGTAATAAGAATTTCACAACTGTTTGTATCGAACAGTCAAAAATCTGGGATGAAATAACAACAGTATGAATTGGGGTAGATAGCTATTTACAACATAGAGAAGGCACTGAATGGCAGACAGGCACATTTGAAAGTACATCTAAAGTTAACTAAGCTATCAGACAGAGTCCTTATTCAGATTTAGAAAAACACACACACATTCATAAGTGAACAACTGACACACATGTGTGGGTAGCAATCTGTCCTAATTCAAAATGCCCAGTTTGGTATCTACACCTAAATCAACTTAACAAACTGTCATCCTACATTCAAATGAATTTTCTCTTTGAACCTGGATTATTTTCTACCATTTGATAATTATGAGAGTATCTTCTACATATCAGAGATCTTTCTAAGGGTACATTAAAGTTGTTTCTCATTGTATCAATGGTGCAAATTCACATGTGCATGGATATGTTGATCATGTAGACAAAACACAATAATGAATGTAAATAAGGTCTCAAAAACGTCTTACATTTTTTAATGCACATAATACATATAAGAAAATTTCAACAAATAGCAAGACATTAGTTTGTGTAATTTGTTAGCCTTTGCAGGAAATGTGGTTTATTAAATAGCTTGTAAATAACTAAAAATATACATTACCTAAGAAAATTTCCATAAGCTGTGTCGCACATTTTTGGTGCTTTGGTAAAAAAATAGAGAAAGTTGCTTTCCAATCAAGATCCATGGCAGTACTTATATCCGGCAAGGTTATTGGTTTAATATCAACTTCTTCCACACCAACAGTTAAATCAGACCTATCAATTAGTTCCAAACCTTGAAATCGATCTGTCTGTAACAAACATAAAATTATTATTATTTAATGCCAGTGGTAACGTACATGTGTGCACAAGGTCTGCTTCCATGTGTGAAGGAGGAGGAGGAGGAGGATATTAGTGTTTAACGTCCCGTCGACAACAAGGTCATTAGAGACGGAGCGCAAGCTCGGGTGAGGGAAGGATGGGGAAGGAAATCGGCCGTGCCCTTTCAAAGGAACCATCCCGGCATTTGCCTGAAGCGATTTAGGGAAATCACGGAAAACCTAAATCAGGATGGCCGGAGACGGGATTGAACTGTCGTCCTCCCGAATGCGAGTCCAGTGTGCTAACCACTGCGCCACCTCGCTCGGTATGTGTGAAGGCATGTGTTATTCATTTGCTGAGGAAGGCTTTGGCTGAAAGCTCTAATGAGTAACAGAATTTTTGCAGTGCCTGTCAGCAACTCAACAAGTCGTCTTTACAGTGAGCAGCAATCTTATCCTTTTCCTGATAGGTTAGGGTCACTTGCAGATCTTTTTACCAGACACTAATTGTATTCAAATCTCCCTCCATTTCATGAAAAATTTCTAAAGTTGTAGCCCTCCTGTAGACAGAGCAACACTTTTTGGGGGATCTTTAAATAGCATCTCTGATTTGTATTGGCACCTTTGCATCTATAGCTAATGGTGTTATGTAACTTACATGATGTGTATTTCTTCCTTCCTTTCTTGGGACCTTATTCCTGCTCTACAAGGGGTAGGCCGTGTTACTATTGATTTGGCAATGTTAGTTACAGAGGATGGCCAGATGTCCTTCCTGCTGCCACCACAAACCCTCCGGGACTGAATTAGTGTACCCCAGCTGTCTGTGTCTAGTGTAAGCCATGGAATAGTGCAACCGTTTTCAAATGCCTGCAAGTCATGTAACTGAGGCAGCCTGGTATTCACCTAGCGAGATGTGGGATACCGCCTAAAAACCACATCCAGGCTGGCCGGCATACCGGCCCCCATCATTAATCCACGGGGTGGATTCGATCCATGGTTGACGAGCCTACCCGAGTACAGAAAGCAGTGCATTAGTGCGCTTGGCTAACCAATCAGATATTCCATGATCTGTATGTATTGTGTAAAATAAAGTTATATGTTGACTGACACTATATCACTTACTAATAGCTCCCACACATTTTCTGGTGCTGAAACCCAGGAAAAGTGCCATGGACAGTACCTTTTGGAATCTGGGATGTCTACAGTAATATGAGATGACTTACATATTAATTCTAAGGGTCTAAACAATGGACTTCCTTCATGTGTAACACATAGCACATGCTCTTAGCTAAGTTACTTAAGCATTATGATGTGACCACAGGCAGTACTTCCAAAAGTTGCTGACATCAATATTTCATTTTGACAGTATGTCATCATTGTATTACTTGTTAAATAGAGAAAATCTGCTGCTGAAATTTGTCACAGGCTTCAGTGTGCCTTTGGAGAGTTCTTCATGGCCATGAGCTGTATTAGGAGATGGGTGAAACACTTCAAAGATGGAAACATGAATATCCATGATGAGCCTAGTAGTGGTTGCCCTTGAACTACCTCCAAGGAAGGCAACATGGAAAGAGTTAATCAGCTCATTAGAGAAGACAGGCATGTCACAGTGAATGAAATCACTGCAAAACTTGCAGTATGACATTGTGCAACGGAAAAAATAATTCAAACCTTAGGTTATTAAAAAGTTTTGCCCAGTGGGTTCCACATTTATTGACCAAAGATCATAAACTTCAAGAAAGAGCCATCACCTGAAACTTTCTTTAGAGATTTCAAAATGAAAATGATCTTTTTTTATGAGTATTGTGATTCCACCATTATGAGTTTGAAGTAAAACACTAGAAAATGGAATGTTGTCACTTACATTCGCCACTGAAGAAGAAAATAAAGGCAGTGTCATCTGATGAGAAAGTATTCAGCACTGACAAACCATAAATGCTGTCTGCTACAGCCAAGCACTTCTGAAGCTCCGTCATGCAATGCACAGCACCCCCCTCCCCCCTCCCTCTGAGGAAGTAGATCATCCAGCAACAGGATAACTCACATCCTCACACTACTCATGTCACTGTGGGGAATATGAGAACATTCGAGTGGAAGACTCCTCCACAGCCTCCACCCTCCAACTATCATCTTTTTGAGTCTGTTAACGAAAATGTGCAAGGCCATTGTAACAAGATGGTGGAGAATATTTGCCAGACAGTGCATCAGTGTCTTTGGGAAGTTGGAAATGAGTTGTATCATAAGGTTATTTTCATACGTGCAAAAATATTGGGAAAATATAGGCAAAGATATGGGAACTATGTTGAAAAGTGGCAGAAAGTATGTAGATTAAGTTAAAAATAAATAAATAAAAAATAAAAATTTTAAAAATTATTGCTCATTACTTTCAGTATGGCCCTCATATCAACTTATATGAACTTTTTGCACATATCCTAGTCATTGGAATAATATTGTAGTAGTGTAGTACAGGGTTGAAGAATAGTTATTAAATTACATTCCAGAGTATGAATGACCTCTAGTGAGGAATTTTTACATCAAGGCTTATGAAGTGTAACCACCTGTTAGCAATATTGCAATTATAACTAAACATGAGCAAAAATTATCTCTAAATTCAAACAATGGAAACTCCAGATTGGAATATCAACAATATGAAAAGGATAGGTTGCTACTCGCTGTAAAGATGATATGTTGAGTTGGTGACAGAAACAACAGAAAGACTGTTACACATTATAGCTTTCAACTACAGTCTTATTCAGCAAAGATCACCCAAACATGTTCACACAAGTAAGCACACCTCATGCACACGAGTGCTACGACCAGCAGCTTCAACAGGAATGCAACTGTCATCTGAATATCAATCTAGAGGGGTGGGGAATGGGGAGAAATAGCAGAGTACAGGTGGAGAGATAGATGAGCACTGTTTGATGGGGTGTGCGTGGACTAGAGACTGCCAAGTGCAGTATCAGGAGATGAGGTACGGGGAAAAAGCGGAAAACAGAAAAGGAGAGGAGCGGAAAATGACAGGAGCAGGGAAGGGAAAGTACAGGTGGGCACACTGGCATTGGTGGCACACAAAGAGGGTGAGCGAATGTGAAAAGGGAGGAGATGATAGGACAAAGGGGTGGAAACTGCTGGGTGGAAGGTGTAGGGACAGAAGGTTATCATACTGTAGATTGAGGCTGGGTGGATGGATGGATTGGCCAGGTCTTGCACCTGAATCTTCCACAGGGCAAGGGGTTGGGATTGGCAATGGGAACATCCTAGTTCATCCCTTTACCATCTTCATCCTCCCCTTCACCACCAGCTTTTCTGAGCTGTGCAGATGGGAGTTATCTTCACAACACATTCTTCACTCCCAAAATTATCTTAGCCTCAGGCTACTGTCCCCACACCCTCCAACCAACAGTTTCTGCTCCCTTGTCCTATTACCTCCTCTCTTTTCACATTTCCTGACCCTTTCTGAGTACCATCCTCTGTCAAGGTACCCCCCCCCCCAATCCTTTCCCCTTCCTTGCCCCTCTCCTTTTCTGCTACCCTGCTTTTCTGCTCCCCTCCTTTTCCACCCCCACCCCCACTCCCCCCTCCTCACATTTTTTCCTCACACTTACACACTTACCTCTCAATGCTGCACCTGGCAATCTCTAGTCCCTGCATGTCCTGCCAGGAAGTGCTCTTCTCCCCCCTCCCACCCCCCCCACCCCCCCACCCCCAACTGTATTCTGTTATCCTACCCTCTCTCTGCCCCACTCTAGACTGCTATTCACGTGACAGTCACATTCCATTCAGAGCTGCTGGTGGTAGTGTGCATGTGTGTGTGTGAGGTGTATTTGCTTGCATGAATATGCATGTGTTTTCTTTGCAGAAGAGGGTTTTGGTCAAAAGGTATAATGTGTAAGTCTTTTTGTCATGCTTGTCTTCAACTCAAGGTATCATCTTTATGCTGAGTAGCAATCTATCTCTCTAATTTGAAATGTAAACAAAGAACATAACATTCCAATGCTATGTGCTTCTTTAATCAAATTAATTTGATGATTTCTTGCCAGACAATGAGATAGAATATGTTAGCAGTCGATTGCAGAAAACTTTTTCTAGTTTAATAACCTTGGGCGCTACAGTCTGGAGCCAAGCAACCGCTACGCTCGCAGGTTCAAATCCTGCCTCGGGCATGGATGTGTATGATGTCCTTAGGTTAGTTAGGTTTAATTAGTTCTAAGTTCTAGGTGACTGATGACCTCAGAAGTTAAGTCGCATAGTACTCAGAACCATTTGAACCAATACACTTGGACAGTACTAATCCAGACTAACTTGACAAAGTGGAAACTGAAGTTGATGTATTTGCATGTGAAGACTAGACAAACTCTGTCAAGTGAGTGATCCTGAAGGTAAAATACAGTATTTGAGGAAGACTTTCAGATGCCCCAAGCAACAGGACACCTTCTAAGATTTTGACATGGTTATGCAGTTGGTGTGTTCAGCTGCCACCAATCAAGTTATAGCCATTTTTCAGTGACATTGAGCATTGGACTTGTTTCTGAGATCAATTTGAATCCCCATTTGAGGCAGACCTGAACTTTTCAATGGTCAACAAATATGTATTTCTTTGAGATATCTGGAAAGGGAACCCAAAAACTTGGTACAAGACGTTATTGTAACTGCAGCTGCTTATAAACAAGCCAAGGAAATTCTATGCTCATGTTATGTTGACAGAAATAGAATTATAAAGGTGTGTCTTGACTTTGTGGAAGACATCACATCTATAACATCTGATTTCCTAAATTTTATTAACTTAACATTTATTGAATGCAATAAGCACATCCAGGATGTACAGGCACTAGGGGAGAGCTTAAAGGCTTATGATTCATTCTTAGTTCCAAAGATACTTCATGCTTTCTCAGAAAACATGTGTCAACACTTGATAATTCATATGGAGAGAAAATGATTGTCAGAGGGGAATATCCTGAAACTGATGGAATTCTTGTTAGAAGAGGTAGATGGGGTCTTGATGGTGCCAAAGATCTGTGGGGAAACTTGCAGATCAACTACAATAGTAAGACACATAGCAATCATCAATGTTCAATGTAAGTCAGGACATACAGAAGGTACATGCCTAGCGTATCATTTGTAAACAGTTTGACCACTAAGTGCGAGATTACAAGAAGGTGAAGGATGTTCGTGACTGCTTCAAGATTTTGATATCCAGCTTATCCCGTAATAGATGCTTTCCTTGCCTCAACCAGGGTCACACAGTAAAAGGCTGTCAGAAGAAAGCAAGAGCATTTTGTTTCTTTTGCAAGAAAACCGTTACAAGTCAGGCTGCAGCAATTTGGGATATTTTATTTATTTATTTACTTAACCTGATCCGATGGAGCCATCAGGCCCTCTCTTAGAACAGAGTAAGGTTTCATACATTCAGTACCTTCTTTATGTCATATTTACCTAAGAAATAACAAATTTAATGTGACAAATATTATTAAAATGATTTAAATGTTTATAGACACAAAGTGAGTGTATAATACTATGAACTAATGAAGTTAATACTGGTAGTACTTCTGCTACTGCTGTTTCTGTCACTAATAATGATAATAATAATAGTAATAATAATAATAATAGCAAAATACACAAAGCAATCACTCATATAAATACATCGGCTACACCATTGCAATTTCATAACCAGTTCTACAACCCTTTAGATCACATAACATCAACAGATACAAAGAAAGTAAATTGGAAAAAGAAAACATTACATGGCAAGCACCTGTATCATCTAACACAGCCACACATCGATCAAGACACATCCCTACACATGGCTAAGAAAAGGCAATATATATAGTGAGACGGAAGGATTCATGATTGCAATACAGGATCAAACAATAAACACCAGATATTACAGCAAGCATATTATTAAAGATCCCAATACCACAACCGATAGATGCAGACTTTGCAAACAACAAATAGAAACAGTAGATCACATCAGAAGCGGATGTACAATACTAGCAAATACAGAATACACCAGAAGACATGACAATGTAGCAAAAATAATACATCAACAACTTGCCATACAACATCAACTAATAAAACAACATGTTCCCACATATAAGTATGCACCACAAAATGTACTGGAGAATGATGAATACAAATTATACTGGAACAGAACCATTATAACAGATAAAACAACACCACATAACAAACTTGACATCATACTCACCAATAAAAAGAAGAAATTAACACAACTAATCAAAATATCCATACCCAATACAACAAATATACAGAAGAAAACAGGAGAAAAAATTGAAAAATACATTCAACTGGCTGAGGAATTCAAGCACATGTGGCATCAGGATAAAGTTGACATTATACCAATTATACCATCAACTACAGGAGTCATACCACACAATATCCACCAGTGCATCAACGCAATACAGCTACATCCAAACGTATATATACAACTACAGAAATCTGTAATTATTGATACATGTTCAATTACCCGAAAGTTCCTAAATGCAATGTAACATATACCGTACAGTTAAAAGGAAGTCACACTTGATCAAGATCCGGGTCGCTTTCCATTTTTAACCAGACATAACGTCTGAGAAAGGAAAGAAATAATAATAATGACCGTAACAACAATAATGATAGTGGTAAAATTTATTGGTTTAAAAAGTAGATGTTCCCCAATATAGAGAGTTCTGGAGAAAGGAAATTTAAGGAAACAGCCTCAGCTAAGAACACTGGGGCCGGCTGGAGTGGCCAAACGGTTCAAGGCGCTACAGTCTGGAACTGCGCGACCGCTACGGTCACAGGTTCGAATCCTACCTTGGGCATGGATGTGTGTGATGTCCTTAGGTTAGTTAGGTTTAAGTAGTTCTAAGTTCTATGGGACTGATGACCTCAGAAGTTAAGTTCCATAGTGCTCAGAGTCATTTGAACCATTTTAACAATACTGGGAAACGATAAATATCTGATTGCAAAGAAGGCTGTACAGCAGTAATGAGTGTATACAGGGACAATGGTAGCCATTATTATTGCTTCAGAAGATATGTCATTAACTGTCTTCTGAAGCTGGACATGTTATGCACTTCTCTAACATAAGGAGGGAGGTAACTCCAAAGAGGAGTTCCTGCTACTGGGAAGAACACTGAGAAAGTGGCTCAATGATGGAGTGGAAGAGAAATGATTTTTTGCTGGTGGGAATGGGTGTTTCTGCCATTTTGTTCAGACAAAGCATTAAGATTGAGGAGAGATATGAGGAATGGTGTGTGTTGGTAAGACAGTAGAGAAGAGAGAGGAGATGGAAATCTATATGCTTGTCTGAACACAGCCTGGATAGCTATGTATATGGTGGTGAAATGTGATAAAAAAATTGAACATTACAGATATAACAAACACAGACATTCATAAGTAGTTCCAGGCACTGTGAACTTTCTTTGGAAAGACCTTGTAGGATAACATAGCTGTAATGAATGATTGAAAGTATAGGTGTATGTAGAAGATTCTTTTTCAGGTTAAGGGAAGAGCATTTTAAGTTTCTGTAGGTGATGGAGAGATGCTGATGTCTTATTGCACATTGCAGTTATGTGCTCATTCGAATTTAGATTTTCATCTATTATTACTCCTTGATTCTTTGCTGGGGGGAGAGAAGCTGATATTTTCCCCATTTAGGATTGAAGATGATAGGGATTCCTGATATTTCAAGCTAATGAGTCTAGATTGACTAACCAGTACTGCTTGGATTTTTGATGGATTGAGTTTTAATCCTGTATTCTGTGCCCATTTTGGTACTCTACACTAGTGAAAACTCCTGCCAAACACAACTGAGCTGACAATGAGAATCAGAGTTGTGTTGGATTTGTTTACTTGCAGACAGTCCTTGTGTATGTAACAGGGCCCCACAGGTGAAAATGTACAGGGTGACAATTATTGAGCTATATGAAAAAACATAAATTATTTACAAACTATGGCATACACTCTTTATTCAACATGTAAACATCGCTAGATATTTGGATTTAGGTTATGACATTTTTGATATGCCTGCTATCATTGGCGATGATGTGGCACAGACAAATAGCAAAATTCTGCATGATATGCTGAAGTGTTGGAACATTGATGCTGTTGATGACCTCCTGAATGGCTGTTTTCAGCTCAGCTATGGTTTTTGGGTTATTGCTGTATACCTTGTCTTTAATATAGCCCCACCAAAAGAAGTTGTATGTGTTCAGATCTGGGGAATATGACAGCCAATCAAGGTCCACACCAGTGGCCTCTGGGTACCCCAGAGCCAGAATGTGATCCTCAAAGTGCTCCTCCAGGATATCAAACACTTTCCTGCTTTGATGGGGTCAAGCTTCATCTTGCATGAACCACATCTTGTCAACATCAGGGTCACTTTTGGATAATAGGGATGAAATCATCTTCCAATACCTTAACGTATCATTCAGTAGTCACTGTGCTATCAAGGAATATTGCACCAATTATTCTGTGATGGACATTGCATGCCACACAGTGAAGCATTGAGGGTGAAGAGACTTCTTGATCATGAAATGTGGTTCACAGTCCCTTAAATGCACCAGTTTTGCTTAATGATGAACCCACTCAAATGAAAGTGGGCTTCATCGCTAAACCAACCAACAATGTGCAAACTAATTCCCATCATTCCCCATGGTTAACCATGCAATTTGAATATCCTAATGCAAACCGTTCAGAAGTTTTCACAATTTTGTTTCATATAGTTCAATATTTGCCACCCTGTACTTGCTCATTGTGTTTTAGATGTGTTTAGCAAATCTACCTTCTCCAGCAGAACTTAAATATGTAATTTAAAAGTGGAAGTTGTTGCAAATCACCCACTGGCTGTCACTGCCTTTGAGCCTTCATTTACTATATCATACTTGCGTCAACTGGTCCATCATATGTTGAAAAGTATATGGAACAATGCTCAAGTTACAGTTACTATTTTCAATAGTTTTCATTCCTTTTTGAGACATCTGTCAGTACCTCATGAGTTCAAAAGACACACATTAGTAATGAACTACTGGCTGATCCCACAGAAGGAAATGATGATCTTCCCATTGAGCTACTAATTGAAGTGAATAGCTAAAGGGACACTGATCCAACACTCATCTCCCCATCAATGGCTTTCGCACCTTTAGAATTTGGCTAGATCATTAGTAGAAAATGATTGCATCTCTTGAGGGATTTCACACTTCCCATTCTATCAAGGATCAGAAAAGAGTAGTTCTTCTACCACAAATATTGGCAGCTATTTTTCCAGATAACATCTGTAATGCTGAAAATGTTTCTTCATTTGGCAGAGGCATCTGGAGAAGAATGACATCATCAATGCTCCCCACAAGACACAGGTGACAAATTATATCTGAAGCTGACATATCAAAGTGGTTCCAACCTCAAATTTCCACCAACATCTTTTATTGGCTCATCAAATAGTTATGAGAAAGAGATACAGCAGCATGAAGTGGAGAGTCATATTTGATGCATCTTCACAACAAAGGGCTACCCCTCACCTAATGATGTCCTGGAAAGAGGGCTTAACCTTCTTCCCAAAGTAGCTTTAGTACTCATGTGTCTTTGAATATAACATTTTTCTATCATTACAGATATTTCCCAAGTCTGTTTGCAGTTAGTTTTTATTCCAGATGTTAGAGACCTAACAAACTTTTACTATTACAGAGATCATTATCACAGAACAAATGAAGTAATCGGCATACAAAGAAGAACTGCTTACCAATTCAAACATATTCCTTTTGGGCATGTATGTAGTCCATACCTACTTTCAGCTGCAATTAAGGAGTTGTCAATCATATACCACTCATAGTGCTCCACCGCAATTGTCTAATGAAACTATAACAATTATGTTGATGATTTGCAGTAGGTGCTGCAGACAAAAATGTAGTGATAAACCATTATTATAAACTGACATCACTCATACGTCAGTTTCAGCTGCCTGTGTCAAAATTATTAATGAACTCTCAGTATCTGGTTGGAATATATAAAACAAAAGGATGAAAGATCATACTAACTTGGCGGATGCTGAGAGCTCTCTGGGATACAGCAAGTGATATATTTTGTGCGGATCAGCATGAACCCACTGATAAAATATCACAGACAGTAGCAACCATAAGAAGCTTATTACAAGCAGTGACTAATTTTTATGTCCCCTAGGCTAAATAAACCTCATATCCATAATAAATAAAATTTTGTTTCTGAATACTTAGTTGCATGGATGAGGGTGAGATGAACTTTTGTTTCAGCATTCTGCCACTCAGTGTCACAGTTGGACATCAGCTCTTCCAAACCCATTGCATATTTAAATACCAAAACCTCTGAAGATGGAAACATTTGCACCATGTTTTCTGTGATGATTCTGAGCAAGAATATCATGCAGTCTTGTATGCCAGATGCACTGTAAAGAGTGAGTTTCACATCCAATTGATGTTTTGCAAAACCAGACTAGGACCCATGAGGAGTGTTATGCAGCCATGACACGAACTGCTGGCATATTAATAGGGATGAGACTTTTACTTTACTACCTCAGTACTACCAACATGAGCATAAGCAAAGCAACTGACTCCACGGTGGCCCTTGGTTGATTAAGGTATAGTCCAAACACTTGGACAACTTTTGAATATAACAGTGTCACAGAAAGTCACAAGTCCATCTCACCATCCCAATGGAGATGCTGTCCAGCTAGAGACAATCCTGCAGTTCATCTGCCATGAGGAAAAATGCCTCGTACAACAGACATGTGATAGCATAGGCCACATTGGTTTTCACAACATCCCAGTCACTGGCCAGATCAATATCGCAAGTTCCTTTGGTGGAAACTAAAAACTTGCACCTAGTACCACAAGTCCTCCTTATGGAGATACCCTAGCCACTAACAGATATTGAAAGGTTTATTTCCTAATAGAAATTACTGTAAATCAGTGCCCACATTCTGCAATTGAAAACAAAATATATTGGCAAGGTGGATTTACATGCTGAATTTACAGCAGAAGAAATGGCAGCAACTCAACATTTTGGGGTCAGGATTGTACAAGAACCACGCTTTTTTTTTTCATCAAATCAAGACTTTGAAGGAAAATACATCACTATCTAGTGGACTGAAAACAAAGAATGTCAGTAGTAAATTGGGTGAGAACCTGTTGCATCTAGGTGGCTGTGTCCATTATGCCAAATTAACCATTCAAGAATGACAGACACTTATCCTGGATGGAAACCATCACTTCATGAGGCTTTTGATAGTACATGCCCACATCTGTTTATGATATCTTAGGCTTATAATTGTGCATTCAGAGCTATGTCCCTCCTTCTGGATACTACATGCCCATCACGCCATACGCAAATGGAATGAGGGAAAAATAACTGTCTATATATCTCTGTATGAGCCTCAATTTCTCTTATCTTGTCTTTGTGATCCTCACTTGAAATGTACAGTGGCAGCAGCAGTCAGCTGCAAAAACCATTTCTCTAAATTTTCAAAATGATGTTTCATGGAAAGAATTTTGTCTTTCCTCCAAAGATTGTCATATGGGTTCACGAAGCCTCTCTGTAAAACTCGCATGTTGATCAAACCTACTTGTGACAAATTTAGCAGCATGTCACTGAACAGCTTCAATGTCTTCCTTCAGTTTGACCTGGCAGGAACCTCAAACACTCAAAAGAGTACTCAGTAATTCGTTGTACCAGCATTCTATATGTTGCCTCCTTCAAAGATGAGCTACACTTTCTTATAAATGTCCCAATAAATTGAATTCAACCATTCACCTTCCCCACTACTGACTTTACTTTCTCATTCTGTTTCATATCAGTTTGCAATGTTACACATATATATTTAACAGAAGTGGCTTTGTCAAACAGTATACCACTATTACTGTATTCAATCTTAATAGAATTTCCTACTCATCTGCATTAACTTATGTGTGCCACTGTCAGTTGTATTTAGTATTTTTTTCCATTCTGAGTTAGCTATTTCACTGCTGATTATGATAGATCTAGTTTCAATCAGTTTTTGTCATGAGTAATTTTACACTGTTAATGAGTGGTAGTACCTCTGTGCCACAGTTATCTGATACAACGTTTAAATTTTCTTCTTTACTTTCATTAATGCTTATTCCCTTTCATAATAATAACTGACTACCTGTACATGATTTCTCATTGTTTCCACTGTGTACCACATACAATAGTTTGTTTGGTATTTGGTGGGATTACTCTAACCTAAAACTTCTCATGTACATACTATGCAACCTAGGAAGCTGATTTTGAAATATAGTGCATGCCTGACTTGTTATTTTATAGTCAATAGCACTGATCAACGACTCTGCTGCCTAGATTGACTGAGAGTCAATGGAGCCTCTAGCTTATGACTTTCACTCAGCTCTAAACCAGAGAGTCACAGTCAGTCCTAGGGATGATGCTGTAAATCACAAACCATGCTTTTATCCCATGAGAGAGGGTAGAAACATCCTCCACTTCAACCAGATGCCAAAAGGGACCAAGAATTGCTACTGATCCCATGTGATAAGTGTCATTGGTTTTGACATAAGCTATGATTTGCTGCCAGCATTTAACAATAGGAATCAGTTTCCCCTGCATTCTTACTCATCAAGGACTGTCCCATGGCATATGGGGTTATCAGTTCAATCTAAGTACAGGAACCAATTAATTCAATCTAACATGTATCTGGTCTAATCAAAGAATGGAAAGCCCAGGGTGGAAAAATGATGATATTACAAAATGGACAGACTGCCATGAAAAGGAGATGCTGAGTCAAAGACAGATACAACAACAAAAAGACTGCTGTATATCTGAGCTTACGGGCAAAAGATATTCTTTAAAGTAGATAACACACACACACACACACACACACACACACACACACACGTACATGAACACACACACACACACACATATATATATACACATGACCACTGTCTCTGGCCACTGAAGCCAGACTGTGAGCAACCCAGCTGTGCCTGATAGGAGAAGCAGTCTGTGGGTGGTGGGAGTAAGGAGGAAGGTAGGATAGGAAGAGGGTGGGGTAGCAGGGTAGGTATGTGGGAGGATATAGTGCTGCTTGTGGGAACAAGTAGGGAAGTAGTGGGAACAGGGTAGAACTGTTAGGTGCTGTCTGCCATTTTGAGGTGTGGGGGCAGCAGAAAAGGAGAGAAGCAGAGAGGGGAAACAGACTAGTGGAAGCATTGCTGGAATAGAAAACTGTGCAGTGCTGGAGTGGGAGCAGAGAGCAGAGAAGGGGATAGGTGGGTGAAGGACAGGGGCTAGCAGAGGTTGATGCCAGGGGCTTACAGGAATGCAGGATATATTTTAGGAAAAAGTTCACAACTGTCCAATTCAGAAAAGCTGTTCTTGGTGGGAAAGATGCAGATAGCTCAGACTGTGAAGCACTCATTGAAGTGAAGCACAATGTGTTGGACAGCATGTTCAGCAAGTGGGTGCTCCAGCTGCCTCTTGGCCACAGTTTGTCAGGGCCATTCATGCGAACGGACAGCTTGTTGGTTGTCAAGCCCATGCAGAAAGTAGCCCATTGGCTTCAGCTTAGTTTTTATATCACATGACTGCTTTCACGGGTAGCCCTGCCTTTGATGGGATATGTGATGCCCATGACTGGACTGGAATAGGTAGTGGTGGGAGAATGTGTGGGAGAGGTCTTGCATCTAGTTCTAGTACAGGCATATAAGCCATGAGACAAGGGGTTGGGAGTGAGGGTGGAGTAGAGATGGACACAGATATTGCACACATTCAATGGTCATCAAAATTCCACTGTGAGAGGGGTGGAAAGGATAGTGGATAGGATACTCCTATTTTCATGGCATAATGAGAGGTAGTTGAAACTCTGGTGGAGAATTTGATTCAGTAGCGCTGCAGTCCTGGGTGGTACTGAGTCAAGAGGGAGCGCTCCTGTGCAGCTGGATGGTCCAAATGTGGGAAGTGACTGGTGGCTGGGGAGACAAGACATGGGAGACCTTTCTCCATACAAGGTTGAGAGGGTAACTTTCATGTGTGAATGCCTCATTGAGACTCTAGGTATATTTTGAGAGGACTGCTCGTCACTACAGATGTGATGGCTGTTAGTGGCTAGGCTGTGTGGAAAGGATTTGTTCATGTGGAATGGGTGGCACCTGTCAAAGTGGAGGTATTGCTGGTTGTTGGAAGGTCTGTTGTGGAAGGAGGCACTGTTGCAACCATCTTTGAGGTTGATGTCTACAGCAAAGAAGGCAGCTTGTTGGGTTGAGGAGGATCAGAGGAGGCAAACTGGGATAAGCTGTTTAGGTTCTGGAGCAATGTGGATACTGTATCCTCAACCTCAGTCCAGACCACAAATATATCATCAATGAACTTGAATCAGGTGAGGGGTTTGGGATTCTTAGTGGGTATGGCGGATTCCTCCAGATGGCCCATCAACAGGTTGGCATAAGAAGGTCCCATGACGATGCCCATTCCTGTACCATGAATGTGTTTGTAGATCATGCCTTCAACATAATGTAAGGAAGGAAGTTGTGGGTTTGGAGTCAGTTGGGTGTTGGGAAATGTAGCGTGCAATAGTGGTAGTACCATCGGAATTGGAAATGTTTGTATAGAAAATTGTGGTGTCAACAATGATGGGCAGCACACCATGTGGTAAAGAAACAGAAACTGTGGAGTCCATAGAGGAAATAGTTGGAAAGGGAAATATTCCCACCACCATGTACTCCAATATATTCACAGGCATCACCTATCCAATCAGACACAAAGCTACCTTTGAAAGCTGTCATGTGATCGACAAACTAAGTTGCAACCACCCTGCTGCTTTCTATGTAGGTTTGACAACCAATGAGCTATCTGCCTGCGTGAATGTTCACCAACAAACTGTGCCAAAGAGAAATCTGGACCACCGAGTTGCTGAGCATGCTGTCCAACGCAACATGCTTCATTTCAGTGACTGCTTCATATCTTTCACCGTCTGGATCCTTCCTGTCAACTCCAGATTTTCTGAAATGCAAAGGTGAGGACTCTCCTGCAATATATCCCACATTCCCATTATCTCCCTGCCCATAATCTCCCTGGCCTAACCTTCATTAGTCCCTGTCCTTCAGCCACCTATCTCCTTCCCTGTTTCCATTCCAGCACTACACAGAATTCTACTCCCCCAACACACCCACTAGCTTTTTCCCCTCCTCCACTTCTCTCCTTTTCCACTCCACTTCCCACACCTCATTGTCCATCAATCCTCCAAACTGCATTTAGCAGCCCTACCCTGTCCCCAATGTATCCCTGCTTATCCTCACAAGCAGCACTACATGCCACCCTGCTATCCCTTACCCTCCCTGCCCCTGCCTCCACATTACTCCCACCATCCATAGACTGCTTCTCCCATGAGGCACAGTCACTCACAGTCCAGCTTCAGTGGCCAGACAGTGGTCATGTGTGTGTGAGCTGTGCTTGTGTGAATGTGCGAGTATTCTCTACATTAGAAGAAGGCCTTTTGGCATAAAGGTCTGATGTAGCACATTCTTTCTGTTGTACCTATCTGTGACTCATTCTGTATCTGGTCTGACAGTTAAAGAACTGACTTAATAGGTATGGGAAAAGTTGGCAGCCTAGCCTTAGTAAAATACACAAACTTTTACTACTAACTGCTCACTGCTCTATATATAGATGGCGCTATACTGACTTTTTGCAACAGTCAGAAATTCAAACTAAATCCAATGATGGTCATGTAAAACTGCACTACTAAGTTGCCTCATTTCACAGTAACACTTAATATGAGGATAACAAATGTAATTGTTGGGTTCAAATGTCAGCTCAGTATAATTATCATCATTAATATGAGGATAATTATACCGAGCTGACATAGGCACATTTATTGTGTAATTTTTCTTTAAATCTCCCGTTACTTATTGCTCTTTTCTTCTTAGCAGTGATTTATATGTGTGAAATCATTTGCATTTTCTTTTGTCAACCGTAAGGAGTTGTTCTGGTCACAACTATTTAAATACCTTTTCATTGAAGTAACATGCACAAAACTTTATTATTATTGTAATTGCCCAAGTATACTGCATATTTCTTGGTTAAATGATCATCTTCATGCAGCATTTATGAGTAATTAATAGAGCTCTCCAGCATGTATTATGGCACTTGTTTGTCATTTATATCCAAACATTAATTACCAATTCTAAAAATGCTGTAAACAAGAACATTGTTCAGTCATAAACAACAAGTTAATATGAATTTATAAAGCAATTATATCATTGCAACAGCTTAAGGGAAATATGAGGTGAAAAGCAAGCACTCAGTTTACATGGATTTCACACAAATCTTTAATTCAGAATCTACTAAGCAAAGTATTGGCAAATGTGGAGAGGGGCCCTAGAATGACTCTGGCCATTAGAAACAATTTTGTGGGTGTCTATTGTACATGACTTATGCTGTGTGTAAAATATATATAGGTACAATTGCACTTGGTGCCTTGTGTTGAGAATACTTTAGATTTCACAAGGAAGGAACTCAGATTCTGAACTATATGTTGTTTTCAACAGCACTTTGTAAATTACTAGCTGTAACTGTATGGAGAGCTTCAGTGATAATGGTAACAGTGGAGAGGGTATACATAAAGATCAATGTTCTTTTATTTTTAAAGATCAATGTTCTTTTATTTGCTTGTAAAGGATATCACTAATGCATTTGTGCTTCAGCTGGAAAAAATAGGCAAAAAATTTAAAAAAATATTCCTCTTCATGTTAGTCATAGAGAATTCTTTTGCGATATAATGGGACAACTGTCACTTAATTGTTAATTCTTCAGGTGTTGGTCTGAACAGCCTAGTAACAAACTTTTTTTTTCTGAAAATATACTGCCTACATAAGAATTGCCATTAAGTTTCATGAAACTAGACAAGGTTTGTAGAGTACATGATCTAATATTTACAAATGTTTTTACTCAAACCATTTTGTTGAAAGACAATCAAGACAATTTTCATAAAAATATTTATGATTACTTGTGTGTCAGACAAAAAAATATGAAGGTTTTGTGTTTAAACTTTAGTTTACCTTGCGATTTTTGCTGTAACTTTTGCACCTTTTATCCCTAGTGATGATTTGTATGTGACAACCATTCACATACTCCATGCTTTAGGAGGCATGCTTAGCTGTAAGTCCTCTATGAATTTTTGGATAATGTTAAAGGAAGACAAGGACATTCCATCTGCAACAGGGCTAGTTCCCACCAGTAAAGCACTGTGGTATTGAAACCAACCTTTGGATGGAGGGTAGTTTTAGTATACCAACTACCCAGAAAAATTCACATCAGGGACAATTGTGCAATGTTAGTAAAAGCAACAAGTGAAAAATATGCCAAAAGATGCCCTTTGTTATTTGCGTATTCGAATCTTTAAAAATAAACTACAATAACATAATTTATGTAGAAGAATGGTAAGTGCAAGATGACTCTTTGGAATAAAACATGACTCAAAAAGATATTTTGCATATGTTCTGTTTGTTGAAGAGGCTGTAACAAAAGTATAGTGACAACCTTTGAGAGTTCGTAGAGGAGGCCAGTACTGCAGAATGCAGTTATTACATGGCAGGACACCTGCCACTGGACCAGTCCTTCATCAGGAAATGTGAGCTGTAATGCTAATGCCTTTGGCATCACTGTACTAAGCAGTCTCTACAGTGCTGTTATGACAGATGTTGATACATTAGGCACCATACAACATCCTGAATACTGTCAGGTCCATTGCAAGCAGTTCAGTCAACAGCTCATCAGTTTAACTCATGATACTTATTAAAAGAGTGGCCTAGAAGCAACCATTTTCCCTTGTACTTTTAATATGCTGTAGTGTCATCGGATGGCATTTCTGGACATTCTCAAATTGTTCATGAAGAAATCCTCTATAATCTTTGAAGTCCAGCAATATATTCCTGTTATGCCCTAAACAGTATAATAACATCCAGCTGAATAGACCCACTATGAACATTTCAATTGACTCCTCTAGATTAGATTAGATTCAGTTTTCATTCTATAAACCCAAAAAGTGAGATGATTCTCATGCATGTGCAATATGTCAGAAAGAATAATGTAAAAAATATAAAATATCTGAATATAATACTTACTATCCTGGTCATTTGTCAGGAGATAGTCAACATAGCTGAATACATTAAAGTAACTGGAACTGCTAATATTTACAGAATTAATATGCTATCAGAATGAAACACTGTTATGTACTTTTAATAACTTTATCATACACAAAATACCTAATGTTGACTGCTGTGAACAAGTGCTGTCAAAACTGAAATCTAACAGACATTTTTACTTAATCTGGTCTAACAGTCCCTGTTAAGATATTCATCTACAGAGTATAAGGTGTTGTCTATCAGGAAGTCTTTCAAACACTGTTTAAACTATGTGTTACCTGGAACCATGTTTCTAATGGTTGTTGGCAATTTATTGAAAATGTGTGTTCCTGAGTATTGGACCACTTTTTGGACCAAGGTAAGTGATTTTAGGTCTTTATGTAGATTGTTCTTATTCTCAGTATTGATACTATGTATTGAGCTATTGGTTGAAAATAGAGATATATTACTTCCAACAAATTTCATTAAGGAAAAAATATACTGAGAAGCAGTTGTTAGAATACAAAGTTTCTTGAACAGGTTTCTACATAATGTTCTTGAATTTACACCACAAATGATTCTTATTACATGCTTTTGCATGCTAAAAACTTTTGCTCAGTTTGACGAGTTACCCGAGAATATGATCCTGTATGACATAATAGAACGAAAGTAAACAAAGTATGGAAGTTTTTTTATATTTATATCTCCTACATCTGACATTATTCTCACTGCAAATGCAGACCTGTTTAGGAGCTTAAGCAATTCTGTGTTATGTTCTTCCCAACTGAATTTATTATCGAGTTATAATCCCAGAGATTTAACACTCTTAACCTCTTTGATCTGCATGTCTCCATATGCTACACACATGCTGGAAAAAAATCTCTTAACTGCATATAGTGCGCCTTTCCAAAGTCTAATGACAGTGAAATAGCCTTGAATGATTTATTAATGTAAATGAAAATTTGATTAGCAGCTATTTCTAAATCTGTACTTGACTTGCTACTTTTTGCAATGTTTGCATCATCTTCAAACAAAACAAACTTAGTGTCTGGTAATGTAATAGATGAGGGGTCATTAATGTACACAAGAAAAAGCAACAGACCCAAGATGGAACCTTGAGGAACACAGCATGTAATTAATTCCCAATAGATGAAGACTGACTGCTTATTCCAGAGGTATTTCACAATGACACCCTTTGTTTCCTGTTAGCTAGATAAGATTCAAAACATTTCATAGCTTTGCAGGTGACACCATAATATTCTAATTTACATTAGAGAATGCTGTGGTTCACACAGTCAAAGGCTTTTGACAGGCCACAGAAAATGTCAGTAGCCTCTAACTTAATATCTAATTAATTAAGTACATTGTCACTGTAAGTGTAAATAGCTTTCTCTATATCAGAACCCTTAAGGAACCCAAACTGTGACTTGGACAATATAGTATTTGCAGTCAGATGCTTAAGGAGATGCTTGAACACAACCTTTCCAAATATTTTTGAGAAAGCTGGCAAAAGTGAAATTGGTTGATAGTTTGATGGTTATCTTTTTATCCCCCTTCTTGTAAAGAGGCTTAACTTCAGCATATTTTAGGCAGTCTGGAAATGTTCTGTTGATAAGAGATTGATCACACAAATAACTTAATACAGAACTCAACTCACATGAGCGCTCATTGATAAACTTTGTTGATATGTTATCATACCACTAGAATACTTAGATTTTAGGGATTATATGGTAGATACTACTTCTTTGGGAGACATGAGTGCCATTTCCATTTTACTTAAGTTAAAGTCTCGGATACTCCATTGCACTGTTCACCAAACTTGATAATCCCAAGCTGTCACTTACAGAAATGAAGTACTTGTTTAGGAGGTTTGGAACACTACATGCAATTGTTACCAGAGTCTCATTTATTTTTAGACCTATCTGACACATTCAATGTTGTGCGCTAAGATCAGTGGTCCAGCTTCTACTTCAGTGTTTAGTTTGTTTGAAGTCATCATCTTAAGTAATATGTAGTTTCAGATCAATTGTGTACAATGCTGGTCTGTGTTCCAAAACTTTTTTCTGAAGTCATGGGTTTTTAGGTGACATCTTATATTTAGTGTACAGTGAATTCAAAAATGTAACTCATTTTGCTCAGTCACATATTTCTTCACTTCCTCTCCATTTATGAAGTAGCTTATTAGGCATATAATCCATTCAAGTGTTTGAAATTAGTTTATTATCACAAAGCACAATTATTTCTGTATTGTAGAGCTACATGAAATATATGAAATTCAAATAAAAGTAGTTAACAAGGATGAAATGATTCTTTGAAGTATCTGTGTTTTGTTTAAGATCTTCAAATGAATCTGTAAGTCCAGTCATAGCTGGCACCTCTGCATACAGAGATGGAGGTGGCACTTGACTTGCTTCTAGCTTGTACTTATCTGCAAGGTAGTATAACTTGAGCTCATTGAGCAACAGCAACAATGTTTCAAAATTAATTGAAAGTGCAAAAATAATCCTGAGCAAGTTTGCTAGATTTGTAATAAAGTCATCATGCCACACAGGAAGTTAAAAATTACTCATTTTGTGACGAAAATGTATCATGCATACTTTGAAGTTAAAGCATGCGGTGAAGACAAGCACCACTTGTGTTGAAATTCTGTGGTGCTGGAGTAAAAAGCAACAGAAGTGTCACTTTTGATGTACCTGTGAGTTCAAGGGAAGGAAGAGAGCATACTGCAAGTGTTATTTCTACCTGACATATTTACAGGCAAAGTTAATGACTTTGATTTTCATGTGCATAGTATGTCTCTTTAAGGGTACCTTTTAATTAGAACAAGGACCATAATTGAATTAATTTACTGAGGATATCTTAATGAATGTATCTCCCTTTACTTTTCAGTATGAACCAAAAGAACAAAGAGCATGTAAAATATCCAGAAGTGCTCAGGAAATTCTACTGCCATCTCTACAAATCATACTTAATAAAGACTGTGTACTAAGAAAGTAGTAGTAGTAGTAGCTTACATTCTTAAAACAGAAATTCCCACATGTCTGTGAAGCCAAACATAATGCAGAAATTTTTGACTGTTCTTAGATCACGGAGCTTATGAATGATCCACAATTCAATGAGAGTATGGAGGATACAGAGAGGAATGTATGAGTATCACTGAAATCAATAATAAAATACTTTCTCTGCAATTGTAGGAGCCCAGAGTTTGAAAACACCATTGAGGAACTACCACAAAACTCCCAGGTTCTTGGAGCTCATATGTCATTGACGATGCAGTTTCTCAGCTCACGTTTAGATTACTTCTCTGACAACTGTGGAAATTATAGTGAGGAGCAGGGTGAGCATTTTCATAGAGATATTAGAGTGACAGAGAGGAGATACCAGAGTTGTTGGGATGTAGACATGGATTACTGTTGGTGCCTCAAGAGAGATATTCCAGATGTAAAACACATATGAAAATTCTAGAAAAGACTCTTTCTTAGATAAAATGATTTTAATGCATGATCTTATGCACTTAATTTAGAATTCACCCAAATGCAAGACTTTTTTTCAAACCATAATCAGCGTATATTATATATACAAACCATAATCAGCATACACATTGTATTAAAAAAAATTCTTAAATATCATATTTTGTGGAATGAAATGCCAAGGCTGAGCTATGCAGCAAAAATATGAGATTGCAGAAGAGGAAAGAAAAACATATTTTAAGATTCTCATAAAAGCATTTTTTGTATGACAATGTAGGTCTAGTCTGTGCATTTGCATCCAACTGAAAATCAAGTGAGATAAAAATGTACATTTGGCTCTAAACTTCTAATATTTTATGCTACCAAAATAAGAATTTTAGCCTTTAAATAGTGCAGGTAAATAAAAAGTAAAAGAGTCATATACAATATGGTTATTCTGTTTGGTATTGTATACAGAATATGTCAGTAGAATATTAGAAATCTAAAATGCATTATATTTAAGAACAGAAGCCTAACTTGCCAAATACTCCATTGGAACTTTGTATACTATAGTCCTGTTAATTCCCTTCCGTACAGAAACTGGTTCATTTAGACGTTCCAGCAAGCAATAAAAGTGTCTGAGTTTATCTACTGAATATCTATTTGGTTGTCTTTGTCGCTTTATTTTTGGTCTCAGTGCCTGAAACAAAACATAGCAGTGTACAATTAATTAGTACTACCCTGGTTTAGTAAAGAACTACAGTACAATGTGGTAAGATATACCGTATGTATAATCTCCAATGAAGTTTCTACAGCAGATCAATATTTTTCTTAAAATTATACAACATTTACTTTCCTTTTTTTGTCTTTTTCATTTAATATATGTGTATTATTTCAAAGAGACATTGCACAGAATTTGTCTCAGCTATGATGGACAGTTATTTTAAAACCATAGCCACACTGTAGAGCATATAAGTTACCGGCATTTCTGTACGTATCTAACTTCTTCTCATGAACTATGTCTGAAAGATTCATAAATTTACTAAAACAGAGGATAGATTGGTTGCATTTCTGTACTGAAGTCAATAACAGAACTTTTTGATTCTACACTTTCATTAGTATACCTAAAATATATTAAGTACTCAAAAATATTTTGCTATAATGTTAATTATGTATTCAAGGAAGTAATCATTTAAAATTGTTTGCTTATAAGCCAGAAAGAATTAAGATACTGCATACTGGTAGTACAAAAATTTTAGTTGTATCATATAACCCCTTGGGTCTAGTTCTTATCACGTGACATAAGCTTAACATACAAAAAATATATGTGCATTGTAATATAAGACTATGTTTTAGAGGCAAACTTACTTCAAGTACACTGTTGTAAGATATCAATATGAATATCAGAAGCAAATACTTATTGGCCATATTCATTTTTATTAATGTTTAACTTAGTATCTGCTCAAATATTTAGACTGTACAAGAAGTACTAAGTCTTCTCATATAGATGTTCACCTGAAAACACATCAAACTAAACGTGAAACAAGTCTTTGGATACAAAAATTAAATTTACTCTTGTAGACTTTCAAGTAAACATGCAGTACTAATGAATGATCAATTCATTCACAGAGCATCTTCCAAGTTATTTCAGATCATATAGAATGCACTGGGCCAGATTTGTAGTTCCCAGATCTTAGGTGAAATAGGACTAGTCTGCCAAGACGTTTGTCAAGAATTGCAACTGCAGTAGTAATGTTATCAGCTGAGCACTTAGGTCATCATATTAGCTGCAGCCTACAGATAAAAATTTTGCAGACATAGCTCTTATAAAGCAAACACAATTTATGAAAACATTATATTTGCTGGAATGATGATGGAGAATGTATGCAGCTTTAATGAAACACTGCTACTGCACTAAGACACAGGAAACCACCTTTGCTAATTTCACCAAAACTGTTTAATTATGTACACTTACTTATTTTTTTCCATTCAATAACTGGAAAATATTAAGTCATAGTGTGGAGCATGTAAATTGATTTTCTCAGTTTTTGTAAGTTCTCTGTTCCTTATTTACTCTTTGTAGGCATGTCTCTTTCATTCAGTTCAGTCTCTAACATGTTTCTAGAGATAACAGACACATGTTAATGACTAAAAAAATGTAGCCACAATTTTTAAGTCATTAATAGCTATCATTTAGAGCTCTTTACTGTTTTTAAAGTTTTCCTTCTAAGTTTGGCAACAATGTTCATACATCCATTGTAACCAAAAAGAATTCACTATATCTGAACAACTTACACATATTTGCATAGAAAGTTTCCACTACTGTCCTTCAAATATATTAAACTTCAACAACATACACTGCTACCCAATTTTCTTTTTAACAATGCCACACTTCTGTTTTGTTTTTCAAGGGACATCCAACTTTAACAGGACAAATTCTTAGTCTTTGTATTGTCTAAAGTAAGCTTACATTGGGTCTTCATTTATTTGTTATATGCCTAAATATCTTCAGTAATGTTTGTTATCTTTGATAATATTAGAGTTATAGATTAGTAGGCACTTTTTTCTGTCACTTACACTATCTGCAGTGAGCTTCCATTTTTAAATAATAAAGAAATAGATAAATCTAGAATTTTTCATTTGAAAATGATGAGCTGCAACAAGCCATATTTTGCATTTGAAAGACCATACTAACTTCTTCAGCCATTCAAATGTGTCTTTGTGCTGCTTATATATTAGAGTTTTCTGCTGTTTATGCTTTCCTGAGTTCTTATAAGTTCAAAAGACACAGATAGGACTTAAATTTTTTCCATAATTTCTCTATAAATATCAGTTTTATTCTCCAGGGTATTTTACTTTTTAGCTTTAATGAAGTAATAAGTTATTCCTCAGCTAAAGTGCATTGCATCAAATTGCAAATAAAATTTAATGAACAGTTAAAGTAAGTAAAGCAATGCTCTAGAGAGCCCCTTTTCAGTTCCACAATGAAATGTTAATTCTTTTATAATTATTTTGTATAGTGCTTGTACAGAATTTTCCATTCAGTATTTTCTGTATGTGATGTTAAGCAAAAAGTTCTTATCCCAGCAGTGAGATACCCTTAATTTTTATAAATTCATTTCATCTCTATCCTATCCTATTCTATTCTATTTTTCTTTTCTTGTCTTTTTTCTGTTCTTTATGTAATCTTGAATACAAAACCGTCCCAAAATTCTTTATTTAGACAGTTTATCACGAATGGTATTCTGTGAGGTCACACAGTGGCAAGATGCTCTACAATCATATTGGGGGAAAGTATTTCAAAGCCCTATCCAGCGATCCAGATTTGTATTTTCTGACATCATTAAAGGCAACTTCTGGAATGGTTCCTTTGTAAAGAGCTTGGCTGATTTCTTTTATGATCTGAGCATGTGCTCTGACTCTGATGACTTCATTATTGGTGGATATGGAACTCTAATTTCCTTCCTTCGTTGGTGAAAGTAATCCAAAGGTGAAGTGGATTTGCAAACAGTCTTTTTTATTTTCTTCATTTTTTAAGATATGGGCTGTTATTTTCAAATGGGGTGGACACAATTTCCCTGTAGATGATTCACATTAAGGGCACTCTGAAACTATAACCTCAGAAAAAAATCTAGAAAGTGTGCAATAAGTTATGGCTAATTGCTAATTAAAGGTGTATTAAATATATGACACAACAGAGGGAAGAGTACATTATGAAGAACTGACAATGATAAAACATTGCATAAGATGGATCATATATTTGTTGAAGAGTGACCAAAAACAAATGTAAAAATAAACTTTTCTCAGAGTGTGGGCCATTTTATAAATAGGAACTATCTGATTTTATGCTGATTTGTGACTGTGGGTCCACTGCTTCCTGCCAGAAATAAAATGGCAACTGAAGCAGTGACCTCCGTCAAGAAAGATATAAACAATTTCAGCTTCTGGAAAGGCTATGACCAGTATTTTCTGGGGTGCAAAAGGGATTCTTCACATGATTTGTCTAACAAAGTGTAAACCAGTATCTGATGAATACTGAGCAACTTTTCTGAATACCTGGATGAAAAAGTACTTAAGCAGAAGCATATATTACAAAAAAAGAAGGAAAAAACTCATGTATTTCATCATGACAATACAGCTGACTACAAAGGTGTTTTGGCAATAGGAAAACTGAAGTAATTTAACAATAAACTGTTTGCAGATTCACCTTACTTGACAGTTCTGACTCTGACTTTCACCTGTTTCACACAGAGGGAAATTTGTGATTGTAAAACATTTCACTCCAATAGCATATTACAGCAGTTGTAGCAAGTTATTCTGCAGGCTTCCCATTGTCACATATTTTGACTGGAATGTACTCACTGATCTAAAATGAATTAGACAGAAAGTTAAAAATATGTTGGCCTAAAATCAGGTTTTACATTGCAGGTCAAGAATTTTTTATCTTGTCCTCAGTCAAGCTGTGGTCATGACTCCTGCCTGCTAGCAGTGAACCTGCAGTAGATTTCAGCTGAACAGCAACTGCTACCATTGGCTTCATTCAGCTTCAATGACTCCTTAACGGATTATCTTTTCCATCAAAATTTCATTATTTATCACAATTCTGAAATGTCTCAATCACTATGTTCAAAGTGAAAAAACATTCATTCATCTCATTCTGTGGATTCCAACATAGAGGAGAACCTTCATGGATATAGGAGGAATTGAGGTACACATTATGAAAGAGCAACAACTGTTAGAAAACTAGTCTGTAAACTGTATTAACAATAACCTGTTGCTATAGTGCTACATACTGCTTATGATTACAGGGGTTGAATTTTACTGTTGATCAATGTGTTAGTCTTTGTTACACATATAGCATTAAAAGGGGGAAAAATCTTGGAAAATGAATGTATATGCTACTACACAATGATACAATTTTGGTCCCTTCTGTTGAAGTTTACAGTGATGGAAATGTATTATATGTTATGGCAAACTGGCCTCTTTAAGAATGTCCATGTACAAACTGGTATCAGTGACCACAAGACAGATGCAACAACAACATTAACAAAATACTTTGTACAAAGTACAATTAAAATAAGTAGGAAGATTTATATGTTCACTGAAGTAGATAAAGAAGCAGTAACAACACATCTCAATGAGGAACTTGAAACATTTAGCTCCATGTAGGAGCATGTATGGGAACTTTGGCTGAAGTTTGGAGGAACAGTTGACCAAGCACTGGGTACTGTATACATATGCACCCAGTAAAACAGTTCATGATGGATAAGATCCTTTGTGGTATTCAGCTTCTATAAAAAGTCTACATGGGTGTAAAACATACTATAAGTGTATAGATACAGAAACTCTACAAACCATAGCAGAATTGTATTGAATGACCTTCACAAAACACAAAGAAAGTCTACAACAATATTGTGAAGAAAGAAAGTCTGATCATGGGGAAAGGCCATCCGTGGCACCAAAGTTAGTATTGGACACTAGAACTGTAATTGAAGGCTAAGCAGCAAGGTGAAAGCACATATGCTGAAGTTGTTCTCAAATAATTCTCCACAAAAATTCAGAACTACTGTCACTGTATTATTCTAATGCTATTCTGTGATGATTGATACAGATATTTGTGTCAGTAGTATTAAGAACAGTTGAAATAGCTGAAACTGGACGCAGCTCCAGGACCTTGTGGTATCCCTATTATATTCAACAGGATTTGCAGCTGAGTTATATTCTCTTTTAACCATAATATAACATACATACCTTGATTAAAAAAGAAAAAAAAGCTGTTGTACAGTAATTGGAAGAAAGCACAAGTTGCATCCATCCACAAGAAGGCTAGCAGAAGTGAACCACAAAACTACTATCACTGTACTTGATATCCATCTATTAGAATCTTAGAATATATTCTGAGTTCAAATATAGTAAACTATCTTCAAGAGAATGACATGTCCCATATTAACTGGTATGAATTCTGGAAACATTTTTCGTGCAACATCCAGCTTCTACTTTTTCATATATGATGCCCTTAAAGTCATGGAGCAAGCCAGTCAGGTGTATGCAGTATTTCTTGACTTCTGAAATGCATTAGACTCAGTACTGCCACGACACGTGTTAACAAAAGCGTGATCATATGGGGTGTCAAACAAAATTAGTGACAGGGTGGAGGATCTCTTGGTAGTGAGAATGAACAAGTTATCTTGAAAGGAGGATCATCTACAAGTGTACAAGTAACTTCAGGCATGCCACAGGGAAATGCGTTGGGGATCTTGCAGTTTCTATAATATAACAGTATAATGTTGACACAGCAGACAGTATGAGTAATAACCTCAGATATTTTGCACATGCAGTTTCTATGATGATGTTTTGTCTCAAAACCTCTTCACAAATACTCAGTATCATCTTGATAAGTTTTCAGAGTAATGCTAATACTGACTACTTGCTTTGAATTGTTCAAAAATGTGAAACTAGGCACTTCTTGAAATGAAAAAATATAATAAAAAATATTTGATTGACACATAAGTCCATAGTATCTTTCCAATAGTTTAATAAACACAACAGATACACATATAAAGCTAGATACAGGAATTTCTAGACTCTTTCTACTTATGAAATAAGTAGACATACAAACTTTGCTTTTTGTCAATTAACGATGTATTTGAGTTTCATACACAATAAAACTCTCACTTTCAACATAAATATATAACTTCCGGTAAGTCCCTCATACAGTCGAATGTCAGAAACAAATTAAATTACAGTTAAATGAAAGTTGGCTTTGACACCACAACATTTCTTAACATAAATCAGAAAATAAATCTTGCCTATAGCAAGGTTATGTGAAGAGTTCTTTTTCAACTGTCTTTGTTTTAATAACAATAGTCAATGACACAATAAGCATAGAGCTGCATATAAACTCCATGGTTCTTCCTTACTCCTTCGCCCTCCGCCACACACCGTTGGGTGGCTTGCGGAGTATAAATGTAGATGTAGATGTAGATGTAGACACTCACTAAAACACCTATGGATTGCCCGACAGGTACTTGTCAGTGCCGTTCATCCGCCACGTCTACTTTCTTCCCGTAACTGATTTTAAACCTGCACCAATGAACATGTGACACACAGTAGATAGGATTTTACCATCCCACACCAATATCTAGAATATTGTGTGTATGAGATGGTAGAAGGCTGAGTGATTCTAGAATTTACACAGAAATTCTCGAATCACTACATATCTACATATCCCCCCCCACAGATTGAACACAAGATATTTTATAAATAATCATTATGCAAATAATATCACTCATAATAACATTTCATATATTAACAGTATACATTTATTACATATGTTTATATACATATCTTTCCTTTCCATAACAATTCTCTGTCCTCTCTTGAACAATCTTTAGCTTATTGTTTCTCTACACTTTTCTTATTTTACTTTGTTATTTAAGATGCGAGCATTTACCCATGCTTTTAGTCAGCTTTACTTATATTTAGGAATTGTGAAGACTGTTTCCCTTTTCTTCATTTCCCCCTTTTTTTCCAATCGTTAACTTCAGGTGTTTATGACATATGAGTAATCTATTTTCTATTTCTATCTTTTGTACTATCTTTCTCCTAGTATATACTATTTTCATTATTTGTAGTTTAGAGGAACTCTGGACAAAATGAAAGTGTTCTTTTGACACTCATTTATTTCCTTTAAACATAATAATACTAGTCGCTCACAGAATTCACACTTCCCAGAATAATCCCTATAAAATTTGGGACTTTTTTCATGATACTGCCCCTTCTCCTAGGATCAGCACCTATTCTTTGCTAGTGGGTTGACCTTAGGAGAGCACTTCCTCTTTCCATTCTGGTAGGTATGCCCCTTAGGCCACAGATCATCCTATCTACACACAGGTACGCCTGCCCTTTATACTTAGTGAATGCCGGGTACGCCACTTATCCTTTCTGAGTAGGCCTCACGGTTCATTCCCCTAGTATTCATTTCTATGTATACCATAACTAAGTATCTTCTGGTAAAGATATAAATCTATCTTAAACTTCACACTCATTCTTTAATACATCATTTACTCCCTAGAGTCCTCCTCTACTTATGAGCTTATATATTTTCAATAGATACTATGTCTACATATACTATTTACGTCCCACTATCCTCCAATTCATCAGAGTATTTCTTACAGTGACATTTCTTAATGATCAACACAACTAATTACTCTCCTACTTTCGTTTTCTTTCTTTGCTCATGCCTCTCTCTTATTTATCCATTACTCATTACTACATTATAGTTGTTCGTTATGTAGCATTTTCGTTCCATAAACTTATATGCTTTTGTCTCTCTTTGCGCATGAGTTCATTGTGCCTATTCTAATCTCTATTTAAAACTTACACTGTTCTTTGTTTATGTGCACTTCTTCTTATGTGCAATCAAATGGAGAACACTCATAGCTTCTTATATATGGGCATATATTTCCATATGTACACACATTTTCCCCGACAACACCTGACGGTTCTCACATCGTGACAGGCTTTGTCTTACGTAATTTAATGTTTGTGTAGAAGTGTATATTTGTTTATATGTGGATGTGTGTTTGTGTAGTCTGATTTTTCGGCCTCGTATCTGAAGATAAGATTTAGGTTTCTAGTAAACACGGAAATAAGGAAAGACTTCAGCAATAGAAGTTTATGAATATGAAAAGAGCGAAAAATAGGCAGGTCCTCAAATGAGAAGTAAGAAAGGAAAAAATAGATGTGGCTGCTAGGATTAAAGAAGAGAAAGAAGACAGGAAACCATTCCCACCCCCCACCCCCAGCCCCCTTCCCCAAGATCCCTACCTCTCAGGTACTTGAGTGAGACGCCGGAGGAGGTCTGATGTTAAATTGTCTCCTACAGAAGGGACTTGTCCCTCTTTCACCCTTTGAGGTTCCTAAAGGAAATCCTAGCAACCCTACGGATACAGCAAATGATGAAAAATCAGGCACACTTGTTTGTGAGGGTTATTTGAAAGGTGGTACGTGTGTTTTGTGTTGGTTATGATTTATCTGTTCTTGTTAATCAAGCTTTTAGCTTCAATACCCACCCCTTTCAAAATTTACACAAACCCTCCCATCTATATCACATCTCATAAAAGGTGTAAAATACTCTACACAAAATAGAAAATCTATACACTACAGTATAACAGCTGTTCAGCTAGTCACATCATATTATATTTTCCACAAATATAATACTGTATTCAGTTTATTTCATCTAGATATAACTTTTTTTCTGTTATTCTCTTAAGTTGTTCTCTATTTTATAGTCATATCCAGTTTTCTAAGCAATAAGTTTACAGGATCATTCTAGATTTTAAAGGAATTTGGGTCAGGAAAACTATTTTGGAAGAGACACCAAAGACAACTCAGGATCCAACAGTCGTTACTCCACCAGTTAACTCAGAATGTTAACGTCCCTGGAGGACATACAATTTTACATTCTCTGCATCCTGGTAAGGTCCCTCATATTTTTGGAAAAACTTATGAGTCTCTTTCTTCAGAGTCAAGCTGTGAAGATGATGTTTTATAAGAACCAGATCATCGACTTGGTACTGAGGTTCCACAGCCTTTTTGTTATGCTTACTTACTCTTTGTAGCACATTTCCAATTAAATTCTTAGAAACTATTTCCTGATTTACTTCGTAGTTGACACTAGGTTGTTCAGGCCAATTAAAACATTTAATTAGAGGTTCTCCTATAAAAGGTTTGCCTATAAGAACTGAAGGTGTCAACCCAGTCGATAAATTGGGTAATTCATTTAGGGTAAGTTCAAAGTCCTTAATTTTGTTCAATAGTTCAGAGGATCTCCAAAGACACCTAGAAGAGCTGTTGGGTTGTAATTGGTTGCTGGAAGGTGAGCTACAGGCACAGCCCACACGCACAGACTCTGCACAACATGAGTCAGCCCATAAAAATTCACCTACGCAAAACAGTGCCACACCACTGCCCTTCACCACTGCTGGAGCAGCTACCAGCACTGGACGTGTGTTGGTTAAGCTGTCCGCTTTTGGCCCCGTGACCCCTTCATGTGGTCATCCAAGTGGTAGCACTCAGGAAACACGTCGACCAGTTGAAATGCTCATGGCAAGAGGGTAGCAGGCATCACAGCAGCAGCAGATCAGGCTAGGGGTGGCGCGGATTACACAGCCAGCACTGGAGGAACAACTACTCTAATGGTATCCTGCTGCCATCAGAGAAGACTCCAAGCACCGACTGCTGGTATCACGCCCATTTTGCCAGTGAAGCAACCATGTGCTGCACCCTTTGCTGGCACCCAAATGCCAGCTGTGGCCAAACATAGACACACCCAGCTGCAGTTGTATATTGAAGCATCTTTTGTGGCAGAACAGAGTGGGAGTGTGAAGTACCTGGTAGACATTGGGTTGGATTATCGATTTTTCCCAAAATCATGTTAAAAGATCATAGGAAGACTGAAACACTGTGCCACACTACAAAAAACAATTTTGCCATAAAAACTTACGTGTTCACCCTCAGAATGTGGTTTTTCGACTGTGCCACACATTCACATCGAGGTTCACTCACAAGATGACCCTGGGTTCAGATTTCCTCAGACACTACCAGCTGCTTACGGACATTACAGACGCCACTATGACGGGTCTGAAGATAGCAGGACAGCAACAGCAGGCTGCCCTCTTCACTGTTAAACTTGTGGCATGCTCACAACCATTCGTAGATGTTCTAAACAAATTTCTGGAGTTAACTCAGCAATCTGAGGCACCAGGGGCCGTCCAGCTTTGAACGCTCAACCATATCATCACTATCGCCAGTCCCCCCATCTCGAGTCACGCATGTTGCCTTTCACCCACCAGGCTCACAGCTACAAAGGCCGAGTTTGAGGCAATGTTGCAACAAGGCATTGTCCAACGACTGAGTAGCCCATGGTCTTCCATCTTACATTTGGTGCCCAAAAAGAACAATTTTTGGCGCCCATGTTGGGACTACCATACACTAAATTCAAGGACAGTGCTAGACAGATATCCAGTGCCATATCTGCTGCACTTTAGTCATCCCTTGGTGTGTGCGTCTGTGTTTAGTAAAATCAACTGCTTCAGGGCATAGATGCAGATCCCCTTGGTACCTGAGGATATAGAAAGAAAAATGACTACCACTCCCTTCGGGTTCTTTGAGAGCATGTTTGTGAATTTCAGCCTTATGAATGCTACCCAGGCTTGGCAGCATTTCCTGATGGTGTCTTGCAATGGTTACCATGCTGATTCACGTACCTGACCGATGTTCTCTAAGTCCACTGGAGACACCAGACAACTGTTTTCTGGCACCTCAGTGAAGCTGGCATAGTGATGAAATCATTGAAATGTGTATTCAGTGTCAATGAGATTGAGTTTTTCAGTCACCTAATAACTCATAACAGACCCACACCTCTAGCAGACAAAGTGAAGGTGATCCTGAACATGCCATGCCCAGAGACTCACAAAGGCCTATGTTGTTATTTCAGGATGATCAACTTCTACCAGCACCATCTGTGTAATGCTGTTGTGGTGCTCGAACCTGTGACTACAGAGCAACGTGGTCCCATGGCAAAAGAAAGGGCTCCCATTACCTGGACTCACGAAATGAAATGGAGCAGTTTTATTGTATCTAAATGGTGCCTCACCAAAGTGGTGCTTCTTGCTCATGCAATAGACAATGTAGAGTTAGCCATTGTTGTGAATGCCAGCCAGACCACTATCGATGCAGTGCTTTGACAATGCGTTGACGGCAGCTGGCAGCCACTTGGCTTCTCCTCGTGAAAGTCGTCAGCTGTGCAGTGCTCTTGGAGTGCGTATGACCATTATATGACCATAACTGCTCACCGTATATCAGGCAGTGAAACACTTCCATTCATTGTTAGAAGCCCACCCCTTCATATCTTCACTGACCACAAACCTATAACAAATATTTTCTGAACGAACAACAGCAACTGTTCACTGTGTCAATTACAGCAGTTGGAGTATATGTCCCAGTTCACAGAGTACATCTGACATAGGATGGACATAGGATGGACAACATCATCCCTATATGCTTCTCTCGTGATTTTGCAGTCGTCTCCTCTGTGGTGAAGTACGAGTACATCACACAAGACCAGGAAGGCAATGGAGAACTGGACAGTTTCCAACAAAATTCCTCCAGTGGCCTATGTCTAGAACTGGTGCCCATCCGCAGCTCCTTCTGGAAGATTTGGTGTGCAGCTATGACAGGCATACATTGCCCGTTTCTTCTGAAACAATTCTGGTGCAGCACTTTTCATCTGGCCTGGACTATGGAAGGACTGCCCTCAGTGAGCACGAGCCTGCACAGCATGCCAGCATTCCAAAGTCAGGAGACCCATCCACACACCCACTGGTGCCTTCCCTGATGCGACACTCATGTCCACACAGACACTGTGGGACTGGTTCCTCCATCCCTAGGCAAGCGCTGCCTCCTTACAGTGGTGAACTGCTTCACCTGCTGGCTGGAAGCAGTGCCCATGGCGGATAGCACCATCAAGACAGTCACTGCTGCCTTTCTTGACATCTGGGTGGCGGACTCCAGTTGCCCCAGCCACATAACTATGGACCGTGGCTACCAGTTCAACTGGGCACTGTTCAAACACATCACCTGACTGTATGGCACATGGCTACACTGGGCAACAAGCTACCGTCTGGCATCTAACAGCATGGTCGAGCAGCTTCATTGGACAGTCATTGAAGGTGTCCCTGATGTGCCACAAAACCACTTGGATGGAAGCACTACTGCTCATACTCCTCAGCCTGTGAGTGACACCAAAGGAAGAGATCAGTGTCTCATCTGCAGACCTCATGTACAGTCACTAGCTCACCATTCCCATAGAATTTATAGAGGAAATATCACTGCTACATGACACCTCAGTCCCACCACTAGTAGAATGCCTGTCCAGTCACATGGCTGGCCTCTGACCACACCCACCCCTGTGGCGTGACACCAGCAAAGCCTTTGTCCATTTCAGACCTACAGCAATGAATGCATGTGATGCTGTGCACAGATGCAGTACATCCAAAACTTTGGCCACACTACTTACGATGACACTGTGTGATAACTCGCAATGGGAAGACATTGTAGATTGAGTGATAGGGTCAAACTAGGGTACATTTGGACTGAACCCGCTGCTGCACACTTCTTTCACCTAGTGGAGGACATGGTAATGGACAGCACTCTGCACACTACCGGCCAGGCAGAGCTCGCCCCAGCAGTTTCCAGTGACTCATGAATGCCACAAGCTGTCACCGAGCAGCCACATGCATTTCAGCCTACGCCTGCCCCACCCAGGCAGCCACCCGGATTGAGCCCCACACAGGCGCACTGGCCAGCCACATTGTAGCAGCCAGTGGACTACATCACACACGCTTGCTGCTGTGTGCCCTTCAATTGCCTGTGCTGTGTCATAATCACGACACGTTGTACACAGCAGCCCACACGCACAGCGCCCACTGCCTGCTGTTGAGATCCTATATCTGGCGGGCCACCCCACCAGCTGATAACAAATCTCCAGTCAAGCTCCAGACACTGCTACCCTTCTCACCATCTGTTTGCCCATCACAGCACCAGGAATCATTGTCGCGAGTCTCCACCTCTGCCATATTGGGCATCAAGGCCAGACTGACTCCTTCGCTGGTTCCCTATTACATCCCCGTTGAGCTCTGGACACCACATCCTATGCCACCAGGTGTGTCCACCACAGCTCCAGAAGCTGCATTTGAGCCCCAACAACATTGTGTTTTTGTGCGTGTTAAACTCTCCACAGTCTCTGCTGCCATGAGAGCTGGAACCAGATCAAGTGCTGCGTCATGCTTCTGCGTCAGGTTTGTCAAACAAAAAAACAGTATTTTATGACAAGTACATCTCCATGAATGTTTTGTTTACTTCTTTTCCCATGGTTAATGAGACCTTGTGTGTAAACTCAGTGTTAGGAACTGTGCATCTTCATCAACACTTCATTTCGTATTCCTCATAGCAGTTAACCAGAGTTTGTTTGAAAACTATTAATAAGGCTTATTGAAAGTTAAACAATAGTGCACTGGCCATATAACTGTGTATTATTATAGGGGCATGAACAGCGATATTAAAGTACTGTGAAATGCAACTGTGCACCTGTTGCCTACATTATTTACAGAAGTCATTGTTGGAATCCACAACCCATTTTTCAGACAGTGTAGCAATACAGTACGTCGTCACCAAGGGCAACAAATGAAGAAATAAATAAAGCAGGCAGAGCTGCTACAACAGCAACACATCCCTGCATGCCCCACCAGCGGATCATGATATCAAACACTGCTGCCTTCATGCTGATGCTGATGTCATGTACCGCCACCACTGCACTTGCACAGATATCACCACAAATGCACAAAGCACAAACATATGTGGCTGCAAAAGCAACGTTTTCACCTCTTGCACCAACAAGCTCTGTTCCCCAAGGGGAGATGTGTGTGGCAGTCTCAGACAGCATGTTACAGAAATTACAATTCTATGGTATGAATGGAACAGTATATGAGTGGTTTAAGTCATATCTACAGAACAGAAAGTGAAAAGTTTCTTTATAAGGATTAAGTGATCTACAGAAGTTTCCCACTTCATCTAAGTAGGGTGAAATTACATTAGGTTTTCCACAAGGTTCAATCATGTGTCCCCTACTGTTCTTGATATCTGTGACTGATCTCTCTTCTTATCTGAGAAAGAAAGCTAAACTGACTGTTTGCTGATCGTACAAGCATAATTATTAACCCAGTAAAAGAAAAGCATACAAATAATGTCTTTGAAAAAGTTATTGAGTGGTTTTCTGCAAATTGGTTTGCTCTTAACTTTGAAAAAACACAGTACATCTAATTTTCTACTGAAAGGAGTACAGTTCCTCCACTAAATATAAAACATCAACAGAAGTCATTAGCCTGGGTAGAGCATATTAAGTTTTTAGGTGTACATATAGATTGAGATTCTTAATTGGAAAATTCATGTTTTGGATCTCCTAAAGCGACTAGGTTCAGCAACTTTTGCAATGAGAATAATCGCTAATTTTAAGGATACAGAAATTAGCAAGCTAACATACTTTACATACTTTCACTCTCTGATGTCATACGGAATAAACCATTTGACACAGTGACCCACTGCTGACTGTTGATGAAGGTGTGAGCATATGGATTAGATTCCCACATATGTGACTGGCTGAAATATTTCTTAAATAATACAACTCAGTACATTTTACTTGATGGTGAATGTTCAACAGAGACAAGAGTATCGTCAGCAGTGTCTCAGGTTAATGTGATATGACTACTCTTATTCTCTATATACATACTCATAAATTATATGACAAAATGGTTCAAATGGCTCTGAACACTATGGGACTTAACTGCTGAGGTCATCAGTCCCCTAGAACTTAGAACTATTTAAACCTAACTAACCTAAGGACATCACACACATCCATGCCTGAGGCAGGATTCGAACCTGCGACTGTAGCGGTCGCGCGGTTCCAGACTAGAACCGCTCGGCCAATTATATGACAAATGGGCTGAGCAGCAGACTGCAGCTGTTTACTGATGATGTCACACTGGGTGATTGTAGGAGTTCACAAGATTGTTTAAACAAAATTTCTAGTTGTAATTAATTGCAGCTTGCAGTAAATGCAGATGACTAGGAAAAACAATCCTGTAGCGTTTAAATACTGTATAAGTAATGTGCTGCTTGACATTATCACTATGATTAAGTATCAAGGCATGATACTGCAAAGTAAAATGAAATGAAATGATCATGTAAGGAGAGCAGCAGAGGAAGAGACTGGTCAACTTCAGTGTATTGTGAAAATTTTAGGAAAGCGTAGCTCATCCACAAAGGAGACCACATATAAAACTCTAGTTCAACACATTCCCAAGTACTGCTTGATTGATTGAGATCCCAACCTAGTCAGATTAAAGGAAGACATCAAAGAAATTCAGACACTTGGTGCTAGATTTGTTACCAGAAGGTTCAATAACTATGAAAGTATTACAGTGATGCTTCATGAACTCAAATGGGAATCCCTGGATGGTAAAAGATGTTCTTTCTGTGAAACACTGTTATAAAATTTAGAGAACCAACATCTGAATCTCACTCCAGAATGATTTTATTGCCACTAACTTAAATTTCACATCAGAATCATGAACACAAGATATGTAAAATTAGGGCTTGTCTGGAGACATATAAATAGTTGTTTCTCCCTTGTTCTATTTTGGAGTGGAACAGGTAAATTACTAGAAGTGATACAAGCTGCTCTCTGCCATGTGCTGTGCAGTGGCCTGTGAAGTATCTACAAGGGTTGTAAGGAATATGGAAACGCCAGAAACACAAGACATTACCATGTCTTGTATGGTGTAGGAAATCCTTTGGTGTTTGAAACAGTTTACAGTCATCTCAGAATGGATAAATTCAGGCCCAGTACAGATGTCATGGAAACTTATACCATTCTTCCTGCAAAACAGTGGCAAGTACAGGAAACTATAATGCAGGTGGCTACCGAACATCACTGTTCTATCTAAAATAGACCACAGTGCTCAATGATAGACAGTTGTGGTGACATTGGTGAGTAGGTTAGATGTGATAACTCATCTTCCTGCTCATGGAACCAGGCCTGGGCCTTGTGAGCTGTGTGAGCAGGGGTACCGTTATCTTGTAACGCAGCATTACCATCAGGGAATAAACATTGCACCACTGGATGGAACTAATCAGCCAAATGTTTACATAATCCTTGGCAGTAATATAACCTTGTAGAGTAGCCATGGGGGGCAAGGAATACCGTGATATGGCCACCCAGATAATTACCAAACCATCACAATGTTTCGCTCTTGGGATGTAAACTTGACCAGATGTTTGAAAGAGACTGAAATATGATTCATCCAATCAAATGACTTTTTCCATTGCTCCATAGCACAGGTTTTATGGCTTCAGCACCACATTTTCTGTTATGGGCATTTTAATCACCCATGAGTGGTTTTGGAATTCCAACTCGCCCTGCATTTCCCTACTTATGGAGCTCCCTTCTTGTTATCTTGGTGCTGACAGGGTTCTCAAGGCTGACATTCAGTTCTACACCAACTTTTGCATCTGTCATCCTCTTATGTTTTGCCACAATACTCTACAATAACCATCCGTCATGATCACTCAACACACATATTTGTTTATGTTGTGGCTTAGCAGATGATGTTTTTCTGCTGTCCTGTATGGAGTATAAATATTCAAAACAGTACCTCTTGAAACACAAAACACTTCAGCTGCTTTGGTTATGGAAGCGCCCACCATATGAGCACCAACAATTTGCTCTCAATTGAATTCACTTAGCTATGTCACAATGCACTCACAATAACACTACTTCTGATTACAACTTTCACTTCTACAACTGTCACTTGTAATGTATTGAAGACACTTCACAAGTGCCATTTGTGCGAATACAACGACCTGGCTAGCATCTACATTTCTGTTCAAGCAAACATTTCTTGGGTGTTCTCATATTTTTGCCCAACCCCTGTATGTAGGTGTAGTTGTATAAACCGATAATGGGCACAATTGCAATAATTTTCCCACAAATACCGGTAAGTGTAGATTTTAACATCTCATCAAAATCAAACTGTTGAATGAGTTATTTCAGCATTTTCATGCAATGACCTATGGAAAGGACATTTGATTGTAAACAGATGGTTGGATGGGCATTACAGCCCTACTACTCCAAAACATGAGTCCAGAATGTTAGACCTGATGTGCCATTGCTCACTTGAAGCATTTATCTACAACTGCCAGGTCCATACTTTTCCAACATTTTGTAAAATTTTACACTGTGACTTTTCTAACCTTCATCACTGGGTATGAACCACACAAAAACCTCTTTTGTAATTGAGTGTTGTGTTGATATAAATGAAGGATTCTTAGATGCCCAAATTTTTTATATTGTGGAATGTGCATAAAATAGCTGCAAGATGCTCCAAAATACTTATGTCAAATGTCACTATATTTTTGACAGAAAAAGTTACTGAGGAATTATAAATACCCTTTCGAAGCACTCACAGAAAATGGTCCCCTCTCCCAAATCAATGAACCACTCACAAAAAAAGGATGTTTGGATATGAAGCACTTCTGAAATATCCCCAAATACCTTAGTCTAACTACCTCCACCAAAAACACAATTTTATACTGCAACATTACATTAGACTCATAATAAAGCTAATAAAAACCATCAGGCATTGAACAGTTTGTGAATTCCATAAAATATATCAGAATGACAGCAGATTAACATAGTGACAGAATTATGAATGAGACATTTGTTTCTTTTTTAAAGTGTTACATTTTGCGTGCAGGTACAATCAAAATTTATTGACTGGCATGTGCTACAGTTGCATGTAGCACTGCATGTAATCATGCTGGTCACAAGCAAGATCTATAGCATCGTAGACAGAAAACCTGGTAACTTGTAATTGTCTCAATTTCAATCAACAAATCTGGAGCTGCAACAAATTGGCTGCCTACTTTGTCTCTACAATAGAGCCAGCTAAGACTAACTACCAGAAACTACCTAAATCCCTAATCTGTTAACAGTGACACATTTAAAATGAAAGTAATTATGTTTAAAAGAAAATGAACTGGTTGATGGTGCTTTCGTAACAGTAAATGACAGCTGACCTTGCTCCAGGTTAACTATCAAGTACAGAATATGCTCTTTTTTGCAGCTTTATACTACAGTTTAATATTTCTCTGAATATACATTAATTACATATGAGGCAGACAAACAGATGTCAAGGTTTCCTTTAAAAGCTACTGAGCACAAACATTCTTCAAGCTTACAACTGATTGAATTAAATTATGATGAAAGAAAAAAAAAAGTCTTTTGAAGATGTTCACACTGAGACTGCCACTTATGGTCATGGTTCTATTGTATCAGTGTTTACTAACAAGTAAATTATGGAAGTCTAAATATTCATTATAATATTTTCTTCACATTAAATCAAAATCCATCATTTATTGTCAATACAGCTTTATGCTTAAAAAGGATAAAAAAAAGGGAGGAAAACATGGTGATGCACTTGTACTGTTGAACAATAATTCTCCATATACAAGTTAATATGGCTTCTAATCTGCATTCAACAGCAATATTCTTCAAGTCTTATTTGCTCATTCTTTCTGTATGGTATCTTTTTCCATCATAGCATTCTAGGTCCCTTTCCTTTCCAACTTCATATATCATTCCTCTTTGTATTGCCTTCCTTATATCTCATATTCTTCACATTTCCCCCTCATTTGTTTATCGTGTTAATGTCATGTCCACTGCTAGCACAGTAAAAATGTATGTTCTCATTATCCTTTATTTTTTATATGTTGTCTCCTCAGACAACATATAGCAGGTACTTTAATTAGCAAACAATGACACAACTCCCATTTCCTTCATTACTGTTCTGATTACTATTCCTACTAGCACTGTGTTGTAATAAAATACAATTACAAAGTTTATTCTTTATCTCAAACAAAACATAATTTGAAGCATGTCTTCCATAGGAATGGTGCAAATAATTTTAGTTAAATGTGAAATAAAATAAATGTTTAGTAATTAAAAATTTACTTTGTTCCACTATTTGTACTTTGGCAATGTTATGGTATTTTACTCCCTATTTATAGTTAATTAGGAACATGCATATGCAATAACAGTATGCTTCACATAGTCATTACTGTAAGAGAGAAAGGGAGATATGAAAAACTCACTGCTTCTACTATCTGGTCATTGGCTTCATTAACTCTGAATTGGGAGTAAAGGTGACTACTCACCAGAAAGCAGAAGCACTGAGTTATCAAAAGACACACAAAAAGGATGAAAACTTTGCAGGTCAAGTTTTCATTGTTTTTTGTGTGCCTGTCACTGACTCAATGCTTCTATAATTTGATGAGTGCCCTCCTTTACTCCTAAATTATTTACATTCTGCAAGAACTTCCCTTGCCATGCTTAAGTATCTTATTTTATTTGTTTGTGTGCAATGAATGTTATTACAACTTTTTATAGATGTACAGATGTTTGTGTTACATCAAATAACTCAGGCCCATGAGAATTACAGTTTAATTCTCACACATAAATTATTGTTGGGAACTGTACAATACGCAGCAACACACATATGTTATCCTCAGACATTAGAATATTGTACATCTGGCTCAAATAGCATAACGCGAAGCAACAACTTTTTTGTTGAATCTTATTTTGACATCAACCACTTTCATGTTGGGTGTGAGAAACTGTTGCAGGGTGCTGACTCCAGCACGAGGCATTCGATCAAATGGATAGCCCATTGCTCTTGTGTCTGGGAAGAGGCGACGGCGCCATCCACAGTAGCTAAAAGGCTGCTGACATCCCTCTGGTGGTGGTTGCTCTACCTGTGGAAAAATAAATCACACCCATTTGTCTATGTCAGTTTATAACTGTTGTCATGTGAAAGACTCAAATCAAAATTTCATTAACTTGTTACTCATCAACAACCTATCTGCATTTCCAATGAAAATAATCACTGTTTGAATATATAATATGGATGGATAAAAAATGTGTTCAACAAGGGATGGCAGGAGAAAACACATAACAGATGTGGAAATGCATGAGCTTTCAGAATCAGTGGTTCCTTCTTCTGGGAGCAGGGACGCAGAGAAAGAAATAAGAATGAAGGAAGAGGACTGGCGAGGTTTCAGAAATGGGAAGCATTAAGGAAAGTTTCCCAGAACCATGAGTCAGGGGAGATTTAGCAGACAGAATGAGAAGGAAAGGCCGTGTAGGGAGGATGTTCATAGATGTTCCACTCGAATATCTCACACAGGAAGATGCCACTGGGCAGTATATAGACATGCATTGTCATGCAACACAACAAGTCTACATGAGAGCTTGCCTCTTTAGTGGTTCTGCGTAGCCCGGCAAAGACGTTCAAAGGCAGTGCAGTAAGCAACATTATAGATTGTTGTGTTAAAGGGCATGAAATCATTGAGTAGAGCCCCTTCACTTTCCTAGAGTATGGAAGTCCTCAGTTTTTTTGATTGATGTAGTTTGTTTGAACTTGTGAGACTTCTTTGGCATCTGAGGATTATGCCAGTCCATAAAGTGTTGCATCAATGTGGGGGCGTTATGAGACAGCCATGTTTCACCTCCTGTAACAGTTTGGTCAATGAACATGTTGCCGTCTCTTCTGTAATGATCCAAGAATGCTAATGCAGCACCCATTCTCATAGCCTTCTGATAATCTGTGAGCATGCATACCACCCACCGTGCACTGATTTTATGATACCCTAGTGGTAATTTCACACTCAACTGCAAGCACAGATTTTATGATACCATAGTTTTAATTTCACACACAATTAAAAGAGACATTTCCTGACATTTTTCATGCATGTGCCTAATTGTGAGTGGTCAATTCTCTCAAATGATGTGATCCACCTTTCGTTTCAGTGCATCTGCGATGATGGAGGGTACTCTGATCTCTCTTAATCATGAACATCTGTTTGCTTATTCCTAAACATTATGTACCACTTTTGAACACTGGCTGCATTTATTACACCTTCACTATAAATGGGAACAAATCAGTGGTGAATATCAACGTTTCCCACATGCAGAAAATGAATAACACCTTGTAGCTCACTTTCGGCAAGATTTGCAATCAGCACAACCACTGTTACAGCTAGCTCTCCACTTAGCATATGACAGTGTTCAATTTACAGCCACATGCAGCAACTGCCGCATCACTGATCACCAGAAACCAAAGAGAGGCTGCCACAAGTCAGGTGCATGGATTGTGTGCGCAAACATTATTTACTTTCAGGATGGCCCTTTATATAAAATCTTCTAGGAAATTGAAATGCCTGAGGCAACAATAAGTTCTGCAGTCATTGTATTTGCAGGCATCATTGGAATTTTTTGTGCAGTTAAAGTTACGTATTGATCCCATTTTGGAGCAATTGTCTTTCATCAGTCTAGTGGTGACCAATGACAAAGATTCCCTGTGTCTTGGAAACATCACCAATCCCTTTTGATAACCAAAAATAACACATTCAAAGATGTTGAAATGGTAGTCTATGTTACATATACAAACATAGGAGCCATATGATTTCTCTGTTGCATTTTAAAATAAACTTGATCAAGTAACTATACTCTGTTCACAACAAAGCTGCAGAGACATTATGGTTGTAATACAGTGCTTTTCAACATCTTCAAATGTGGTATCACTAGATGTTACATGTAAATTTGAAGTAGGGATAATAAAAAGTTATCTTAATAATGTACCTTATCAATATCGTAGTCGGTTATCATGACGAACAGTTCTGCTGGAAATCCTTCAGTTGTGCCCTTTGGGATAAGCATGTGTTGTGGCCATCCACAGCCACAGTAAGCAAAACCTTCTTCCTTTATTGGGTCAGAACTATTTAAATTACTAAATGTTCGTTCTGATGGAACTGTCACTGATGACTCTATTGAGTGTCGCTCATATTTGTTGCAACCAGGATCCACTAGAAAATTGTATATTCTGTGAGAATGGCATAAAGTCACATCCACTGATTTCACACTTTATTGTGGTGCCTGTCCATCAAACAATTAAAATGTCAACATGCAAGACCTCAAGTAAGAAAGAAAAGACCCTGAGTAACTGAACTTTTACTAAACTACATAAACACTAAATAATTATTAGAGAGTCATTACTGAATAATTCTGTTATTGCAATATTAGACTACTGAGTACTTGGCTTCACTGAGTTAGGAATAAATCCTCAAGAACTAATTATTATATTGTCACATTCAGCAATACTTACTCCTCACGGTGAAGTGATCAAGCTCTATGAAGAGATGTTTCTGATCACGAAATAACATGGGAACACCACGTTCATCATACTTTGGTGCCATAAATATTCTCAATGTACCCTTTCGAGGTGGTCCAGCATTGTTGACCTAGGTTTTGTAATTTAAAAAAAAAAAAAAAAAAAAAAAAAAGTTTTAAAAAACGGGTAAAACATGTACTAAATTTCTTAACTAATGTTTTATGACTTTGTTACTATGCAGTTACAATGTCTAAGGTCAATTAAGACAGTGCTTGACTAGTTTCTGACATAATGGCTAGAAGGTAGAGGATCCAAACCTGAAAATGAACAAAAAAGTAATTAACATTTCCTGTGATTTTTCCCAAAAGCTCATAAACACCCTGATACTACTTTTGATGATGTATAATGGTAAAATGCAAAGCAGTGAATTCAGGTTCAATTGGATAGCAAAATTACTTCAGTGAATAACCCATTATGAATGTCTTGTTTCAAATATGTACTTACCCTCAGTGCAATTTAAGCATTTTGTCATTTATGTGGTTTAGCACATAAATAAGTTTAACACATTGCTGTTGGTGACTACCACTACTGTAACAACAAATGTATAAATAGCTGTTTATAATTGAGAACCCTCTGAAGGCAGAGGGCATCAAAAGGGTTCAAATGAGCAGAAGACAATTGTTGTGCTAGGTAGTATGTTGAGGCATCCGCAGTGCTCACAATGGGGCAAAGCAGAAATCATTCCTTATGCATCATCTCCAGAAGGATTCAGTGGATGAAAACAATGGAAGACATCTGCTCTTCTCTAGTCCAGCCAGTTTCCTGTCTAATTGGAAAAAAACTTCTAAGCTCCATCAAACAGAGAGCAGACAACCCATGCGGGTGCCTGCTGTGGTCTCTGTGTTGCATGCTGTGGCCTAGTCAAACAGGAGGCAGTCACCCATGGTACACCACCCTTGCTTGCAGCAGCCAGCTGGTTGGTTGTGATTTTCTACAGAGATTGCAGTGGGCAAGAGCTGGCAAGATGGCAAAAGAAACAAGAAAACAGACTTGTTGTGTGACAATGTATTTTTGCACAACACGCAACATGTTGATAACAAAAATATGATAAAAGAAGGCAGCAATATGGGCAGAAATAGGTATTTTATTTTTTTAAAGTAAATTCATTGTTGCATTATACATCATACTAGATGTACGTAATGAATGTATACATTTATGTATGTAACGTAAAATGGAGTTCAGTTTAAATTATAATATGCTTGTGCAAACTAATGGTGCTGTTGTAGTATAATTTAAGCTACTAACACGTTATTTACAAAAAATGTGAATTATTGTTACTTTACCACTCATTACAAATGAAATATGTCAGAAATTAGTTCCTGTCAGTGAGTAGGTATGTCGTTTGTGTCACTTCAAAGGAAGTTATGTAGATAACATACCACTAAGGCAACAATTTCTGCAGTATCAACTTGTAACTTATAAAGACTTGCCACTACTGAGTGTGTGTGTATGGAAAGCATTTTCTATCACACAACTGGCCCTGTAAACCTATTTGTTTATTGAAACTTGCCTTCCAAGGCTGCTGATTTGGGAAAAGGGTGTGTCAGACACATTTGAAATTTAAACTCTTCATCACAAGTCAGCAGGTGAGGGCAAGGGGATGTTTGTCCATGATAATTGTTTTGGAGGCCTTGTATGAATTTGCAGAAAAACAAAGTTTTCAAAAACTGTGCTGTCAGAGTGTCTGCCACAACTACCCAAGCTGACAAACGCAAAATTGTAATTGTGATCAACAACTGCATGCAGGGCAACTGAAAAAAAGGTTCTTGTAACAAATTTAAATTGATCAACAGTTTTTAGGACACCTTGTTAACACGTTTCCCAACTATACTGCCAATGTAGCTACAAAATTGTCAATATTCTAGGAAGCTCATCTCGGTTTTATTTCACAGTTCTTATTTTGGTTGTACAATATTGTGTGGTTCTTGACACATGTCAACCCTCCATGACAGTATGACAAAGGATTGTGTATGGCTAGCACTTCAGGACAAATTTGTAATATATTACCAGCATTTTTTGAAACTGAAATCTATGAACTAGCCACACACAATACTGTGTCATACTGTCAGGCCACAATATTATATGTGCTTTACTAAATCATTGCACTGGCTGTTTTCTAAAGAATACAAGTAGGTATAGATCTTAATTGTTTTCTATTGAAGGGCACCACTACAATATCAAACAAATCTCTTTTGAGTCTGTCAGTTGTTTCCTGTAAATTTTCTCATTCTCAATTTAAAAAAAGACACAACATACCCAGTTCAGCGGTGAACACATAGTGGGTAGTGGGGTGATCACTCTGTTGTAGAAATAATTCAAAAGCCATGATTGCTTAAATACTGTTTACTGGATAACCAGTTTCAACACACTAAAAGTGCCATGACAGGATATGAATGTAGATTAACATTTATAAACGATTTGGATATTTTATGTGACAATGGTTTTATATCAGCTGGTCTGAATCATGTATCGTTATATCAAAATGGTTTATAAATGTTAATCTACATTCAGATCTGATGATGGCACCTTTAGTGTGTTGGAACTGGTTATCCAGTAAACAATATTTAAGCAATCTTGGCTTTTGAATTATTTATACCCAGTGCTGCACATCTAGAGATACTATGCCAATAATAAATGTAACATATGGTGAGGAAATAATAATCAGGATAGAAACTTCCAAATGTTTATGTAGGCCTAATCATATTTATGAGAATTCAAACTAGAAAAAGCACATTTTTAATCCTCTCAGCCACATTAGCACTTCAAATCATTGCTAACCTTGGGAATAGAGATATGAGTACATAATTGTATTTTGCATGTTTTATTTAATAATATCCTATGGAATAATGTTCTGGAGAAAGTCATGTTTAAGAAAGAAAGTTTTCATTGTTCAAAAACATGCTGCAACAATAATATGTGGTGCTCACTCACAATGACCTTGAAGAAATCTGTTTGAGGAGTTACGCAATTTGAATAGTAATTTACAGTTGTGTATTTTCTCATGTAGTTTGTTGTAAGTTTGTAGTGATTCAAGAATTTCTGTGTAAATTCCAGGACCACTCAACCTTCTACCATCTCGAACACATGATATTCCAGATACGAGTGTGGAATGGTAAAATCCTATCTACTGTGCGTCGCATGTTTGTGTGTGCAGGTTTAAAATCAGTCGCGGGAAGAAAGTAGAGGCATCAGACGAACAGCACCAACAAGTACCTGTCGGGCAATCCATAGAGATTTTAATGCAAGTGTAAGGAAGAACCATGGAGTTTTTATGCCGCTCTGTGTTTATTGTGTCACTGACTATTGTTATGTAAAACAGGAACAGTTGAGAAAATACTCTTGTAGACTTTTGACTCAGCCTTGGTAGAGGCAAGATGTATTTTCAGATTCATTTTAAGAAATTCATGGTAGTCAAGCCAACTTTCTTTTAATTGTAACTCATTTTGTTTGTAATGTTCGATGGTACGAGGTACTTACAGAAAGTTGCATATGTATGTTGAAAGTGTGAATTATGTTGTGCAAGAAAGTTAACATCATTAACTGACAAAAAGAAAAGTTTGTATGTCTACTTTCACACTTTAAGATGTCACAAAATGTTAGAACATGGCGACCTGTGTGAAAGGACCGAGAAAACAGGAATTTTAAGTCAAAAGCGGGGAAAGAAGTGGTTGTGTGTTGCCATAGCAACCAAACATAATAAGACAAGGAAAGTACTCCAAGACATTGGAATATGTTTAAGTATCCAAAGGAGCAAAATTTAAAAGGAAAGACTGTGAAGAAATGAAAAACTCACAATGATAAAAACAGCAAAGAAGATTTCAACGTATTCGTCTAAGAAGAAGTACGCATATAACACTTCAACCAGAAGATCGAGTGTGGGGAGTATACAGCTCTCACACACATCGCAGGGATGCATACATGGCAACAAACCCACATCTGACACCGCCAGCGCCATCTGTTCTTCACCAGTGCTGACGTGCCTCCACATCCGCTGACCTACACTACAATTCTACACTAGGTGAGTGTGAAACAAAACTTCATTACTTTAGTACAAAGTGGTACAAGGTACTGTCAAGTGAACTTTTATTGTCATTATCATATTTAAAGTTATTTTTAAATGCTTACTCGGGCTAAGGCATATGAAAGTATGGAAAATATACAAGAAGTTGGGGACACTCAAGAACTGACTATGCCATGAAAGTTAGCTGAGTTGATAAAATTAATCAGAGCTCAGAGTGCGACTCTAGGGTTGGTAAATTCTCAATTAAATGCTCAAAGTCTTGAGTTAAACTCATTATATTCGCAATTAAATGATCTGAGGGAAACTGTAAATATTCAAATGACAAATTTGGGTTTTGTTAAGTGCCAAGGTTGATTCTCAAAGTGAAGAATTTAGTAATTAAGTATAATGATGTAAGACGTGGGTTTTATAGAATGAGAGGTACTGGCGGAAGTAAAGCTGTGAGGATGGTGCGTGAGTTGTGCTTGAGTAGCTCAGATGGTACAGCATTTGCCCGGGAAAGACAAAGGTCATAAGTCTCAGTCCAGCACACAGTTTTAATCTGACAGGAAGTTTCATGGGTTTTATACTTTGCAAGAGAGTGTAGAGAAACAGAATGAGTTAATGCCAATCATTCAGTCACAAATTACAGTTGTTAAGTACATGGGTAGACAATGGGGAAAGGAATTTCAAAGAGAAAATAGCTAACTCTGATATTATAAATGCAATTAGTTTGGAGGAGCTATTTGGAGAAATTATAAATTGAAAAGTTACCAAGAGAATGACATCCGGGAATGTATCACCTATTCCTTCTTCCAAAATTAATAATACCAGGGAGGGTATGAGCGACCTGTGGAAAGAGGTTAAGCTTATCCAGGATAAAGCAGAAAAAAGGGTTTCTTCACCTAATGTTGTATTAACCAGTGAAGCTATGACTGATTTACAATGGGGAGCTAATTCAGGGTTATCTAGACAATTCCCTAAATTTAAGCCAGATGGAGGTGTACATCTGACACATTTTTTAAAAACGTATAACCAAGCATTACCAAAAAATTGGGAAGATCGAATTTGCTATGGGGTACCTTCTCTGGGAAGCCTCAGAATGGGGTACAGTAAACATTGAGAATTTTTCCTCTCGGGAGGACATTCAAAAGAAATTTAAAGAAAATTACTGGGCTCCTAGTGCACAAGAGAGGTTAATATCAGATCCATGGGTTCCGGGCAGAGTCATCTATCCCCCAGGGATGTTAACATTCTGAGTTAACAGGCATAGTGATGACCGTCGGATCCCGAGTTGTTCTTGGTGTTTTTTCCAAATAGTTTCCTGCACCAAATCCCTTTAAAATCTAGAACTACATTGCAATCTTATTGCTTAAAAAACAGGATATGCCCATAAAATAGAGACTGACTTAAGAGAATCACAGAAGGAAAAAACAGTGATGTTTATACAAAATAAATTGAATAGAGCATTATATTTGTGGAAAATGTAATATGATGTGACTAACTTAATAACTGTTATACCTAAGTGTATAGATTTTCTGTTTTGCATAGAGTATTTTATGCCTTTATGAGATGTGATACAGATGGGAGGGTTTGTATAAATTTTGAAAGGGGTGGGTATTGTAGCTAAAAGCTTGATTTACAAGAACAGATAAGTCATAACTAACACAAAACACACATCACACCTTCCAAACAACCCTCACATACAAGTGTGCCTGATTCTGCTTCATTTGCCATTTCTGTAGGGTTACTAGGCTTTCTTTTGGGGATTTCAAAGGGTGAAGGTGGGACAAGTCCATTCTGTAGGAGACAATTTAACACCAAACTTCCTCCAGCATCTCACTCAAGTACCTGAGAGGCAGGGATCCTGGGGAAGGGGGGTGGTAAGGGTTTCCTGTCTTCTTTCTCTTCTTCAATCCTAGCAACCACATCTATTTTTTCCTTTCTTACCTCTCATCTTGAGGACCTATCTATCTTCTCCCTCTTTCCATATTCACAAACTTCTATATCTGAAGTCCTTCCTGATTCTGGGGTTACTAAAAACCAACATCTTATCTTTAGACAAGAAGGTCAATGAATCAGACTACACAAACATACATCCACATATACACAAATATACACTTCTACACCAACATTAAATTATATAAGACAAAGACTGTCATGATGTGAGAACCAACAGGTGTTGTAGGGGAAAAGGTGTGTACATAGGGAATTACGCACACATTTATCGGAAGTTATGATGGTTCTGAACAACTATAAAGTAGTAATGAGTAATGGATAAATAAGAGAGAGGTGTGAGCAAAGAAAGAAAATGAAAGTAGTAGTAGAATTCATTAGGTTGATCATCAAGCAATGTCAGTGGAATAAGAATTCTGATGAATTGAAGGGTAATGGGATGTAAGTAGTATATATAGACATAATATCTCTTGAAAGCATAGAAGTTGATAAGTAGAGGAGGACTCTAGGGAGTGAATAATATATTAAAGAATTAACTGGAAGTTTAAAATAGATTTATAGCTTTACCAGATGATAGTTAATTATGGTATACATAGAAATGTATATTAGGGTAATGAACCATGGGGCCTACTCAGAAAGGATAAGGAATGCATTCCCAGCATTCACTAAGTATAAAGGGCAGACATACCTACGTGGAGACAGGATGAACTGTGGCCTAAAAAACAGGGATGTTTTAAAAAGGGGCATACCTACTAGAATGGAAAGAGGAAGTGCTCTCATAAGGTCAAATCACAACCAAGGAATAGGTGCTGATTCTAGGAGAAGGGGACAGTATCATGACAAAAGTCAAATTTTATAGGAATTATTCTGGAAAGTGTAAATTCTATGAACAACTAGCATTATTATGTTTTGTGGAAGTAAATGAGTGTCAAAAGAACACTTTCATTTCACCCAGAGTTCCTCCAAGCTACAACTAATGAAAATAGTACATATTATGAAAAAGGTAGTACAAAAAGATAAGAATAGAAAATAGATTACTCATGTGTCATAAAAAATGTAGTTTTTGATTGAAAAAGGAAATAAAGAAAAGAAAAAGAGTCCTCAAAATTCATAAATATTAATAATGCTGACTAAAACCACAAGTAAATGCTCATGTCTTAATAACAAAGTAAAAAAAAAAGAAAAGAATAGAGAAACAATAAGCAAAAGATTGTTCCAGAAAGGACAGAGAACTGTTATGGAAGGAGGGATACATATATAAAACTATGTAAAACATGTATGCTGTTAAGATATGAACTGTTATTATGAGTTATATTACTTGCATAATGATTATGTATAAAATATGAAACTTCCTGGCAGATTAAAACTGTGTGCCCAACCGAGACTCGAACTCGGGACCTTTGCCTCTCGCGGGCAAGTGCTCTACCAACTGAGCTACCAAAGCACGACTCACGCCCGGTACCCACAGCTTTACTTCTGCCAGTATCTCGTCTCCTACCTTCCAAACTTTACAGAAGTTCTTAGTGTTGTGCAATCTTGATTTTCCAGCAACACGGGCCTAGTAATACTAGGGCCCGTGTTGCCCGGCTGCCTCGTCCAGCGGCTAAGTCCCACTCAAGGTCACCCGCCTTACACGGCGGCAAAAGACCAGTAGAAAACAGTTACAGTTACAGGAGAACTTCTGTAAAGTTTGGAAGGTAGGAGACGAGATACTGGCAGAACTAAAGCTGTGGGTACTGGGTGTGAGTCGTGCTTCGGTAGCTCAGTTGGTAGAGCACTTGCCCGCGAAAGGCAAAGGTCCCGAGTTCGAGTCTTGGTCAGGCACACAGTTTTAATCTGCCAGGAAGTTTCATATCAGCGCACACTCCGCTGCAGAGTGAAAATCTCATTCTATAAAATATGGCATGTTCGATTGGGGGGGGGGGGGGGGGGGGGGAGGGAGGAGGGGGGTTATATGTAGTGATTGTAGTGATTTGAGAATTTCTGCGTAAATTATTCCAGAACCACTTAACCTTCTACCATCTCAAACACACGATGTTCTAGATACGAGTGTGGAATGGTAAAATCCTACCTACTGCATGTCACATGTTTTGTGTGTGCAGGTTTAAAATCAATCGTGGGAAGAAAGTAGACGTACGGTCGAATGGCACTGTCAAGTACCTGTCAGGCAATCATAGAGGTCTTGGTGCACGTGTATGGAAGAACCATGGAGTTTTTATGCCGCTCTGTGCTTATTGTGCCATTGACCATTGTTATGTGAAACAAGAACAGTTGAAAAAGTACTCCTGTAGACTCTTGACTCAGCCTTGGTAGAGGTAAGATGTATTTTTGGATTCATTTTAAGAAATTCATTGTAGTCAAGCCAACTTTCTTTTAACTGTAACTCATTTTGTTTGTAATGTTCGACGGTACAAGGTACTTACAGAAAGTTGCATATGTATATTGAAAGTGTGAATTATGTTGTGCATAGAAGTCAAATATATCATTAACTGACGAAAAGGAAAGTTTGTGTGTCTACTCATTTTATAAGTAGAAAGAGGCTTAAAAGTTCCTGTACCTAGCTCTATTTGATGGAGAAGAAATCAAGAGATTTTCCAGCAGCCGACTACCCTGTAAAGTAGAGGGGCTGCAAAGTCCCATGTAAGTCATTTCGTAAAGAAGTGGAATGAGGCTTGGGCAAATAAATCAGTATAACCCACACCCATACTCACACTTTAAGTTGTCAGAAAATTAGAAGAAACTCACTACAGTTCAGAAGGAACAATGATGTATGTAGTTACAATACCACAAGAAAAAAATGACATTATTATACCACATTAAGGTTACCTTTAGTACAAATAATGGTAGACAACGTTGCCACAAAACTTTATGATCACTTGTCGAATGATACAAAATGTCTGGTGGACAGAAAACCTAAATTTGAAAACAAATTGAAACAGTTTATCCTTGACAACTCCTCCTATTCTGCAGAAGAATTCTATTTACGTAATATGTAAATGATGATGGGTATAAATTATTAAATCATGTCTGTATTTCAAAAAAAGGCTTGTGAATGATCAACATCTAGTCATATTTGTATATGAATGTAAATTGATTCATTCTGCAGCATTACAATTAATCATACAAATGATCTATTGAAACATAGAACTAACTAACTTAGGATAAGAATGATTCTCAGTTATTACTTCTATGATTTAGGCATTTCTATCTTATGGACACTGAAAATATTTATTTGTTAAGAAGCTGTCATTGGGATTACATTTTGTAGTATATTTCTTTAGAAATTAATTCATAATATGATTATTAATTTTGGAAATCAGAATATTACATGCTACACGCATCACACTGTGTCTTAATTTTCTTACAAATAGCTGTGTATGAATCTTCATCTCGTAAATGCCAATGCTTCACTCATAAAATGATGTCTCACTCCACTTTTACAACATTGTAATTGTTTAAATTTGCTATGCTTTACACTTAGCACATATTGCGGAATACTATCATGGTGATGTTTTCATGAATAATAACTGAGACACCACAAATGCTTCATTTTACAACACATCTAATACCATTGCTATTAAGCTATTTAATAATGTGCTCAACTTATATTGCTCACTTTGTGTTTCAGCATTTTAAATAGTAACAACAAAGAAAAATAATATTATTACAAGATTGTCACAGGTTGCACAGTCCTGACTGCCACTGTCTTTTACTATCAGTATAATTGCCATTTGGTTCCAAAGTTCTGAATTAGCAGCACCCAGAACACTTCAAACAAGCAGTGTACCAGCACCAGTGTCTGATAGCTTTTATGGTAAAAAAAATCATTACAGTTTGACTTAACAATACCACAGTGCTGTAACTACCACCAGGTGCAGATCCAGGGTTGTTTCTGGGAGGGAGGAATCACAGTCTTTTACTGTCTCTTGACACCTCTCCAAATTTGACTTACCATCACACCCACATTTAATGCACCGCAGATGTCTAAGATTTTAGAAGTGATAAAAACAAAGTATATAAAATGTTTTAATACTGCGATAATGATTTGTCTACACCAGTTCACTTTTTTGTGGAGGGGAGGCTGAGGCCTAGAGCAGGGCAGCACACAAGGTCACAGGTTTGTTTGACTGATGGGAGAGTGTCACTGAGATGTTGAAAGATCTGAACTGACAGACTCTTGAAGATAGATGAAAACTGACCCAAGAAAGTCTATTAACAAAGTTTCAAACATGAAAGAATATCACTGAGATGTTGAATGAACTAAATTGGCAGACTCTTGAAGGCAGACAGAAACTTTCCCAAGAAAGTCTAATAACAAAGTTGCATGAACTGGCTTTAAATGATGACTGTAGGAATGTAATACAACTTACTACATATCACATCTATAGGGGTTTTGAGGATAAAATTAGATTAATTACAGCCTGCACAGAGGCATTTAAACAATCATTTTTCCCCACGTCCATACATGAATGGAATGGGAAAAACCCCAATAACTTGTGCCATGGGACATATCCTCTGCAGTGCACTTAACAGTGGTTTGCAGAGTATGGATGTAGATGGAGACTACCAGAGCGGCTTTGTTGACTACTTTGTTACATTTAATGGTCCACAGTCCCTAGTATTTTGGGTGTATATGGGTTAATCTCTACTACCATTTCAGTCACAAATGCATGAATTACTTAAGTGTCTGTCTATCTTCACATGCTAGATTAAAACCATCAGATGGTGGTAAGAAACAGAAGACACAAGTACACAAAACTTAAGTATGAGGAGTGGGGCAAAACCCTATATCTCAGTTCCTACAAATGTAATGTCATTACTTCATCCTTACTTTCTGGAACATGCTAATGAAAGTTCCCAGATAATACTTGACCACGGACTTTCTGTGGTTGTGAGACAATTTTTGCAAGTTATTTGATTGTAGGCCACAGCATTTGTTTGCACTCATTCTTATTTTCCTTTTATGAATTCAGAGAGTAGAAAAAGGTTTTTTAAAACTATTAATTACATATTCACCTAGCTTAATATGGCAATTTTAACTGAAAATAATTTTAGAATGCAGTGCCTATAGTTTCCACCTTTATAAAGACACAAAACAAAAAAGACAAATATCAAAGCAATTCTCCTATGCAATACTTAGAAAATTTTAGTTTATGTAGAGCAAGAATTCTATAAAAACTTTTGCTACTAAGCTAAATACAAGTATTTTAACTGTTATATCCACCCATTTGTAAAATTTCAACATGAATAGTATTACATAGCCTGACATTGACTCATTTTGCATCATTATACACTCCTGGAAATTGAAAGAAGAACACCGTGAATTCATTGTCCCAGGAAGGGGAAACTTTATTGACACATTCCTGGGGTCAGATACATCACATGATCACACTGACAGAACCACAGGCACATAGACACAGGCAACAGAGCATGCACAATGTCGGCACTAGTACAGTGTATATCCACCTTTCGCAGCAATGCAGGCTGCTATTCTCCCATGGAGACGATCGTAGAGATGCTGGATGTAGTCGTGTGGAACGGCTTGCCATGCCATTTCCACCTGGCGCCTCAGTTGGACCAGCGTTCGTGCTGGACGTGCAGACCGCGTGAGACGACGCTTCATCCAGTCCCAAACATGCTCAATGGGGGACAGATCCGGAGATCTTGCTGGCCAGGGTAGTTGACTTACACCTTCTAGAGCACGTTGGGTGGCACGGGATACATGCGGACGTGCATTGTCCTGTTGGAACAGCAAGTTCCCTTGCCGGTCTAGGAATGGTAGAACGATGGGTTCGATGACGGTTTGGATGTACCGTGCACTATTCAGTGTCCCCTCGACGATCACCAGTGGTGTACGGCCAGTGTAGGAGATCGCTCCCCACACCATGATGCCGGGTGTTGGCCCTGTGTGCCTCAGTCGTATGCAGTCCTGATTGTGGCGCTCACCTGCACGGCGCCAAACATGCATACGACCATCATTGGCACCAAGGCAGAAGCGACTCTCATCGCTGAAGACGACACGTCTCCATTCGTCCCTCCATTCACGCCTGTCGCGACACCACTGGAGGCGGGCTGCACGATGTTGGGGCGTGAGCGGAAGATGGCCTAACGGTGTGCGGGACCGTAGCCCAGCTTCATGGAGACGGTTGCGAATGGTCCTCGCTGATACCCCAGGAGCAACAGTGTCCCTAATTTGCTGGGAAGTGGCGGTGCGGTCCCCTACGGCACTCCGTAGGATCCTACGGTCTTGGCGTGCATCCGTGCGTCGCTGCGGTCTGGTCCCAGGTCGACGGGCACGTGCGCCTTCCGCCGACCACTGGCGACAACATCGATGTACTGTGGAGACCTCACGCCCCACATGTTGAGCAATTCGGCGGTACGTCCACCCGGCCTCCCGCATGCTCACTATACACCCTCGCTCAAAGTCCGTCAACTGCACATACGGTTCACGTCCACGCTGTCGCGGCATGCTACCAGTGTTAAAGACTGCGATGGAGCTCCGTATGCCACGGCAAACTGGCTGACACTGACGGCGGCGGTGCACAAATGCTGCGCAGCTAGTGCCATTCGACGGCCAACACCGCGGTTCCTGGTGTGTCCGCTGTGCCGTGCATGTGATCATTGCTTGTACAGCCCTCTCGCAGTGTCCGGAGCAAGTATGGTGGGTCTGACACACCGGTGTCAATGTGTTCTTTTTTCCATTTCCAGGAGTGTATTTTGCTAATGACCAACAAAACAGGTAACCAACTAAACTATGTACCATGAGATGAAAACCACTCAGGATGGCCAACAACGCTTACAACCAAAGATAATGTATTCCAGGCAGATGATGTATGGTCTTTCCATAACCACTGTTAGGATTCCTTCATTGGTATGATCTTTCCATAACCACTGTTAGGATCCCTTCATTGGTGTGACTGGTTACTGTATCACCAGTTTCATTCTCAAATGTTTTGTTGATCACTTTTCCATATAGCCAAAATTATAAATCAAAGTGATACAGCTGAATAAGATATTTTTATTGCACTTATGTCCTACCAAATTTCTTACTTTTTTTGTCTTTAGTGCAAGATTGTAGCACCCTTGAATCAAGGTTTCGCACTTTGCGATGCTGCCCCACGAAACATTCCACATATGAAAATGGTTGGGTACCATACATAGTGGCAAACACCTTGATGCTACTCATTGTTGCTAGTCTGCCCCAGTTCTACATATTTAATTATCACAGATTCAAGTTTTCACTGGAGCTAAAGCAGACAAACTTGTTCCAGTTTTGAAGGTAATGAAATTTCACCAAAAGCATGGTGTCTCTTAAAATACTGTGATCATCTGTAATTGATACACAGTAGCACTTCATTGCATGCAGAAGAAGAAGAAGAAGAAGAAATTGAAAATGATGCAGAAAAAGTCTTATTGTCATGCTAAGTCTGAAATAAAGTACCAGTTATGAAAGCAAGATGTCCAATAATAACTAATTTTTTATACCAATGGCATGCTTATTGAGTGCATACATAAAGCACAGACTGATGTTAATTGCTCACCTTGACAGAGAGTGCTCCTATTTTACACAGAACACTCTAGTAAATTACAATATTCCACAAATAAATAAATCTGGAAATGTTCCATAATTCGCCAACATTTAGTGATAAAGAGCTGCAGGAAGCAGCAGTTCATCCAATGACCTGAACACTGCCAGCCAGTGATTATAACCACTACATTATGGCAGATTCCACACAGCAAGTGGAAATTCTCCTTCCAGAAAAATAGTGACCCACTGTTTTTGAGTGGACTATAACTTCTGGGTCCTGGATCTACTCTGTGGCTCTTCATATAAATGCACTTGTGGATTCTCATTTTCTAGTCAGATTTTCATATCCTTGTGATGCCTGTAATTTTACATCAAGGGCTCATGGTCATTGGGCAAATTTAGCTGTTCCTTACATTGGAAGCCCATATCTTTGATCAGCACCTCAGGACTATATAGGGCTTTGTGCGAAAGACATGGATGACATCTCTCCACATTTACCTCCTCAATGTAGGATCATCATTCTTGACATTGTAGGTCACATCTGATATGCAGTGTAGATTATGTACTGGCCAAAGTATTTTTGTTTCCTCTAGTCCAACCTTTTGCACAGATGTAAGGTACAGTGATGTAACTCAAATAGCCTCTCCTGCGCAAATGTCAACCTCACCTTCCAGTGGTGCACGCTGTTGCCACAGACAAGGCTATGATGACCAGGTACTGGTAGAATAACCAAACCACATCCTGGCAATTGTAGGGCAGGACATTCCCTCCCCACCTGTAACATCTTGGTTGGGAGCAAGTGCCAAGGCTAAGGGTGGCAGCCCCATTATGGCAATCAGCTGTTGGGGGCTAATAATCTGCAACTCCTTAAAATCAATATATTAAAGAAATTAAGGGAAAAAGCCTGACAGACCTAACAACAACAACATTTTGACATGATGAATGAAAGGTTATTGGCTTTTGAAATGAATGAACCTTATACCAAGCTGGGAAATGATCACAATTCAGAGCAGTAGCACAGAGGTATAAACTCAACATCCTGAGAGAAAGCAAAATGAGATGGAATGAATTTGGAGAAATGAGGATCTTGAGGGGCATACATTTCTGTATTTTGGAAAGCTAAATAGTGATGACCCACATGTGATGGAAGTGAGATTGCTCAATAAAAGAATTAAGAACAACTTGATAAACTGGAAGCCCATGACTTCAAGAATTCTCTTGATAATATTCAAAAGGAGAGTGAGAAACGAGTCCATAGTGCAGTGTTAGGCACCAACTGAAGAAACTGATGGAGAATTTAAAGCCAATTTCTGTGTGGAACTCCAGAAAACACCAGGTCAGCAGGAAAAATGGGTGAGTTTAATGCAAAGGTGGGTGCAGACAATCTCAGACTGGAGCAAGTGATGAAATGAGATGCAGTGGGCAACATGAACAATAATGGAGAGCTTTATCTGGATTTCTACGCCAATAATCTTCTAATTACTGGTGACGCAGAATGAAACTGATCTAGGTTTTAGCAGTATGTGAAGAAAATTTCTCTTAGACATGAGAAAACAAACAGGAGCATCCACTATGAGAAAAGTTTCCACATTCAAATGAAGAGATTTGATGTTGAAAAGCTGAAAAATGAAAGTAGCAGCCAAGAGCTCAAACTAGAACTGAGAAACCAGTTTGAGGGCATTGGGTGAAGACGAGGGCATTGAAGAACACTGGGAGATGATGAAAACAGCCTTTGTAAGCACAGCAGGTGAAAAAAATAACAATTCATTAGCTTCAGAGACCCAAGAAGTAATGAATGAATGTCAGACACAACTTGGAACTGTATCAGACAAGTAAGAGAAATAAAACTAAAACTGAACAGCAGCAAGACACAGCTCCAGAAGCTTAAACTATGGGAGGGATAAAAAGCTAAAGACATAGAGGTAAAAAAGAGTTCAAAGCTGATCCCAGGAAGTGTGTCTCAGAACTGGTTAAGAAGGCAGAAATGATAGCAGGTGCTGGCAAAATGAAGGAGCTCTGTGACCTCACAAGGCCACTCAGCAAAAAGTTGTCCACAATTGACCTGTAAGCAGCAAACAAGGACATCTCCTTGCCAACGATGATATACAATTGTCAAGATAGTGTACCACTTTAGGAATATGGTCAGTAGAGATGATGAGGGAAGTCTGATCTAATCTAATCTAATCTAATCTAATCTGAGGGGAGTCTGAGCAAGAAACACAACCTGAAGGTGGTGACACTCAAATGATAGAAAATTCAATTAGTTTGGTAACACTTTCATAGGAAGAGACCAAGACAACAATCAAGTAGCTAGAGAATGGAAAGACCCCAGGGGCAGATAACATTTCACAAGAACCTCTGACCTCTAAGCCAGGCACAGCCTCTTTTTTTTCTCCACCCTCTTTCAATAAAAATCTGGAACTTGGAGAGAATACCACAGGAGTGGAGAGAAGGACTCCTCTTCAAATTGCCCAGAAAGACACACCATAAACTGTCATAATTGGACAGTAATCTCCTTGCTTATGACACCAAGAAAATCATTGGTGTGGATAATCCATAACAGAAACAAGGTGTAAAATGACTGCAGATAAGAAAATGGCAAGCCAGTTTTAGTAGTAAACATTCTTACACAGGTCAAACAAATATTGAACAATCAACAAATTCATCACTAGTCTCCACAATCTTTTTGTTGGCCTTGAAAAGGCCTTCAACTCCTTAAAAGAAGTCATAGGTGGAAATCTTTGAAAAAGTATGTGATACCAGATAAGATCGCAAAGGCCACACGTGCCAAGTCATCCATAAGCATAAAGTTTGGAGTTTGCCAAGTATGTGTTTTATCTCCAACTATCTTTCTACTGGTGCTGGATGAAGTGACAAGGAAAGTGGTGGATAAGAAGAAGAGAGGGATGCAATGGGGACTGACTGAGTGATTGTAAGGTCTTGAGTTTGCCAATGACATCTTCCTCTCTTACAGAACCAAGTTGACATGGAAGGAAAGCTGCAAGGCCTTGAACATGAGGCCAAGAATGTTGGGCAGAAAGTGAATGCCGCCAATACAAAGATTATGAAAATGAATACAAGAGATACGAGAAAACTGAAAGTGAACAATGAGGACATTGAAAAGGTAAATGAGTTCACACTCTTTGGGAGTGTAGTTATTGAAGAAGGAGGAGATGCTGCTGATATCAGAGCAAGAATCAAAAAGGCAAATGGAGCCATCATCCAGCTGTATCCATTATGAAGGGCAAGAGAGATTTCCATAATGACTAAACTATGAATATTTAGAACAAACATGAAAGCAGTGCTGCTGTATGGATGTGAAACATGGAGGATTGCCTTTACAATCCACAAGATTTTGCAAGTCTTCCTCAATATATGACTGAGGAAAATTCTTAAAAAACCAACTGTGCTTTCACCAAAGACCATTGGACATGAATGAGAGAAGAACCTATCGCTAGGGAAGGATGTGGAGTTGGACTGGACACATCCCCCAATAAAGCCAGCAAGCTGTGGAGAGACAAGCTCTCTGGTGCAACCCACAGGGTAAAAGGAAACAAGTAAGACCAAAGATATCATGGAAGAGGATAGTCCAGGAAGAGATAAAAAAAGGAGGGTAAACCATCAGCAGAGTTGAAGATCCTTGCCTGAAATTGAGTTGAAGCCCTGCACTCTGCATAAGAGCAGCAGGAAACAAGTGAAGTGAAGTAAAATTCCATACTACCTTGCTTGAGTTGTAGCTTACAGCCTAATGTTTGGTGTTATAGTAATTATCCTGGTTATCCAAGGTCCATCTACAGGCCAGCAGTCTTGCTTTTCCAGTTCTGGTAATAACTGTTTGATGCCATTATCTTCAGCAGTGTTAGAATGGAGCAGAACAATGCATCCACTGTTGTTTCAATGTCTCACACATATCATCATCATCATCATCATCATCATCATCATCATCATTTAAGACTGATTATGCCTTTCAGTGTTCAGTCTGGAGCATAGCCCCCTTATAAAATGGTCTGAGGGAAACTGTAAATATTCAAATGACAAATTTGGGTTTTGTTAAGTGCCAAGGTTGATTCTCAAAGTGAAGAATTTAGTAATTAAGTATAATGATGTAAGACGTGGGTTTTATAGAATGAGAGGTACTGGCGGAAGTAAAGCTGTGAGGATGGTGCGTGAGTTGTGCTTGAGTAGCTCAGATGGTACAGCATTTGCCCGGGAAAGACAAAGGTCATAAGTCTCAGTCCAGCACACAGTTTTAGTCTGACAGGAAGTTTCATGGGTTTTATACTTTGCAAGAGAGTGTAGAGAAACAGAATGAGTTAATGCCAATCATTCAGTCACAAATTACAGGTGTTAAGTACATGGGTAGACAATGGGGAAAGGAATTTCAAAGAGAAAATAGCTAACTCTGATATTATAAATGCAATTAGTTTGGAGGAGCTATTTGGAGAAATTATAAATTGAAAAGTTACCAAGAGAATGACATCCGGGAATGTATCACCTATTCCTTCTTCCAAAATTAATAATACCAGGGAGGGTATGAGCGACCTGTGGAAAGAGGTTAAGCTTATCCAGGATAAAGCAGAAAAAAGGGTTTCTTCACCTAATGTTGTATTAACCAGTGAAGCTATGACTGATTTACAATGGGGAGCTAATTCAGGGTTATCTAGACAATTCCCTAAATTTAAGCCAGATGGAGGTGTACATCTGACACATTTTTTAAAAATGTATAACCAAGCATTACCAAAAAATTAGGAAGATCGAATTTGCTATGGGGTACCTTCTCTGGGAAGCCTCAGAATGGGGTACAGTAAACATTGAGAATTTTTCCTCTCGGGAGGACATTCAAAAGAAATTTAAAGAAAATTACTGGGCTCCTAGTGCACAAGAGAGGTTAATATCAGATCCATGGGTTCCGGGCAGAGTCATCTATCCCCCAGGGATGTTAACATTCTGAGTTAACAGGCATAGTGATGACCGTCGGATCCCGAGTTGTTCTTGGTGTTTTTTCCAAATAGTTTCCTGCACCAAATCCCTTTAAAATCTAGAACTACATTGCAATCTTATTGCTTAAAAAACAGGATATGCCCATAAAATAGAGACTGACTTAAGAGAATCACAGAAGGAAAAAACAGTGATGTTTATACAAAATAAATTGAATAGAGCATTATATTTGTGGAAAATGTAATATGATGTGACTAACTTAATAACTGTTATACCTAAGTGTATAGATTTTCTGTTTTGCATAGAGTATTTTATGCCTTTATGAGATGTGATACAGATGGGAGGGTTTGTATAAATTTTGAAAGGGGTGGGTATTGTAGCTAAAAGCTTGATTTACAAGAACAGATAAGTCATAACTAACACAAAACACACATCACACCTTCCAAACAACCCTCACATACAAGTGTGCCTGATTCTGCTTCATTTGCCATTTCTGTAGGGTTACTAGGCTTTCTTTTGGGGATTTCAAAGGGTGAAGGTGGGACAAGTCCATTCTGTAGGAGACAATTTAACACCAAACTTCCTCCAGCATCTCACTCAAGTACCTGAGAGGCAGGGATCCTGGGGAAGGGGGGTGGTAAGGGTTTCCTGTCTTCTTTCTCTTCTTCAATCCTAGCAACCACATCTATTTTTTCCTTTCTTACCTCTCATCTTGAGGACCTATCTATCTTCTCCCTCTTTCCATATTCACAAACTTCTATATCTGAAGTCCTTCCTGATTCTGGGGTTACTAAAAACCAACATCTTATCTTTAGACAAGAAGGTCAATGAATCAGACTACACAAACATACATCCACATATACACAAATATACACTTCTACACCAACATTAAATTATATAAGACAAAGACTGTCATGATGTGAGAACCAACAGGTGTTGTAGGGGAAAAGGTGTGTACATAGGGAATTACGCACACATTTATCGGAAGTTATGATGGTTCTGAACAACTATAAAGTAGTAATGAGTAATGGATAAATAAGAGAGAGGTGTGAGCAAAGAAAGAAAATGAAAGTAGTAGTAGAATTCATTAGGTTGATCATCAAGCAATGTCAGTGGAATAAGAATTCTGATGAATTGAAGGGTAATGGGATGTAAGTAGTATATATAGACATAATATCTCTTGAAAGCATAGAAGTTGATAAGTAGAGGAGGACTCTAGGGAGTGAATAATATATTAAAGAATTAACTGGAAGTTTAAAATAGATTTATAGCTTTACCAGATGATAGTTAATTATGGTATACATAGAAATGTATATTAGGGTAATGAACCATGGGGCCTACTCAGAAAGGATAAGGAATGCATTCCCAGCATTCACTAAGTATAAAGGGCAGACATACCTACGTGGAGACAGGATGAACTGTGGCCTAAAAAACAGGGATGTTTTAAAAAGGGGCATACCTACTAGAATGGAAAGAGGAAGTGCTCTCATAAGGTCAAATCACAACCAAGGAATAGGTGCTGATTCTAGGAGAAGGGGACAGTATCATGACAAAAGTCAAATTTTATAGGAATTATTCTGGAAAGTGTAAATTCTATGAACAACTAGCATTATTATGTTTTGTGGAAGTAAATGAGTGTCAAAAGAACACTTTCATTTCACCCAGAGTTCCTCCAAGCTACAACTAATGAAAATAGTACATATTATGAAAAAGGTAGTACAAAAAGATAAGAATAGAAAATAGATTACTCATGTGTCATAAAAAATGTAGTTTTTGATTGAAAAAGGAAATAAAGAAAAGAAAAAGAGTCCTCAAAATTCATAAATATTAATAATGCTGACTAAAACCACAAGTAAATGCTCATGTCTTAATAACAAAGTAAAAAAAAAAGAAAAGAATAGAGAAACAATAAGCAAAAGATTGTTCCAGAAAGGACAGAGAACTGTTATGGAAGGAGGGATACATATATAAAACTATGTAAAACATGTATGCTGTTAAGATATGAACTGTTATTATGAGTTATATTACTTGCATAATGATTATGTATAAAATATGAAACTTCCTGGCAGATTAAAACTGTGTGCCCAACCGAGACTCGAACTCGGGACCTTTGCCTCTCGCGGGCAAGTGCTCTACCAACTGAGCTACCAAAGCACGACTCACGCCCGGTACCCACAGCTTTACTTCTGCCAGTATCTCGTCTCCTACCTTCCAAACTTTACAGAAGTTCTTAGTGTTGTGCAATCTTGATTTTCCAGCAACACGGGCCTAGTAATACTAGGGCCCGTGTTGCCCGGCTGCCTCGTCCAGCGGCTAAGTCCCACTCAAGGTCACCCGCCTTACACGGCGGCAAAAGACCAGTAGAAAACAGTTACAGTTACAGGAGAACTTCTGTAAAGTTTGGAAGGTAGGAGACGAGATACTGGCAGAACTAAAGCTGTGGGTACTGGGTGTGAGTCGTGCTTCGGTAGCTCAGTTGGTAGAGCACTTGCCCGCGAAAGGCAAAGGTCCCGAGTTCGAGTCTTGGTCAGGCACACAGTTTTAATCTGCCAGGAAGTTTCATATCAGCGCACACTCCGCTGCAGAGTGAAAATCTCATTCTATAAAATATGGCATGTTCGATTGGGGGGGGGGGGGGGGAGGGAGGAGGGGGGTTATATGTAGTGATTGTAGTGATTTGAGAATTTCTGCGTAAATTATTCCAGAACCACTTAACCTTCTACCATCTCAAACACACGATGTTCTAGATACGAGTGTGGAATGGTAAAATCCTACCTACTGCATGTCACATGTTTTGTGTGTGCAGGTTTAAAATCAATCGTGGGAAGAAAGTAGACGTACGGTCGAATGGCACTGTCAAGTACCTGTCAGGCAATCATAGAGGTCTTGGTGCACGTGTATGGAAGAACCATGGAGTTTTTATGCCGCTCTGTGCTTATTGTGCCATTGACCATTGTTATGTGAAACAAGAACAGTTGAAAAAGTACTCCTGTAGACTCTTGACTCAGCCTTGGTAGAGGTAAGATGTATTTTTGGATTCATTTTAAGAAATTCATTGTAGTCAAGCCAACTTTCTTTTAACTGTAACTCATTTTGTTTGTAATGTTCGACGGTACAAGGTACTTACAGAAAGTTGCATATGTATATTGAAAGTGTGAATTATGTTGTGCATAGAAGTCAAATATATCATTAACTGACAAAAAGGAAAGTTTGTGTGTCTACTCATTTTATAAGTAGAAAGAGGCTTAAAAGTTCCTGTACCTAGCTCTATTTGATGGAGAAGAAATCAAGAGATTTTCCAGCAGCCGACTACCCTGTAAAATAGAGGGGCTGCAAAGTCCCATGTAAGTCATTTCGTAAAGAAGTGGAATGAGGCTTGGGCAAATAAATCAGTATAACCCACACCCATACTCACACTTTAAGTTGTCAGAAAATTAGAAGAAACTCACTACAGTTCAGAAGGAACAATGATGTATGTAGTTACAATACCACAAGAAAAAAATGACATTATTATACCACATTAAGGTTACCTTTAGTACAAATAATGGTAGACAACGTTGCCACAAAACTTTATGATCACTTGTCGAATGATACAAAATGTCTGGTGGACAGAAAACCTAAATTTGAAAACAAATTGAAACAGTTTATCCTTGACAACTCCTCCTATTCTGCAGAAGAATTCTATTTACGTAATATGTAAATGATGATGGGTATAAATTATTAAATCATGTCTGTATTTCAAAAAAAGGCTTGTGAATGATCAACATCTAGTCATATTTATATATGAATGTAAATTGATTCATTCTGCAGCATTACAATTAATCATACAAATGATCTATTGAAACATAGAACTAACTAACTTAGGATAAGAATGATTCTCAGTTATTACTTCTATGATTTAGGCATTTCTATCTTATGGACACTGAAAATATTTATTTGTTAAGAAGCTGTCATTGGGATTACATTTTGTAGTATATTTCTTTAGAAATTAATTCATAATATGATTATTAATTTTGGAAATCAGAATATTACATGCTACACGCATCACACTGTGTCTTAATTTTCTTACAAATAGCTGTGTATGAATCTTCATCTCGTAAATGCCAATGCTTCACTCATAAAATGATGTCTCACTCCACTTTTACAACATTGTAATTGTTTAAATTTGCTATGCTTTACACTTAGCACATATTGCGGAATACTATCATGGTGATGTTTTCATGAATAATAACTGAGACACCACAAATGCTTCATTTTACAACACATCTAATACCATTGCTATTAAGCTATTTAATATTGTGCTCAACTTATATTGCTCACTTTGTGTTTCAGCATTTTAAATAGTAACAACAAAGAAAAATAATATTATTACAAGATTGTCACAGGTTGCACAGTCCTGACTGCCACTGTCTTTTACTATCAGTATAATTGCCATTTGGTTCCAAAGTTCTGAATTAGCAGCACCCAGAACACTTCAAACAAGCAGTGTACCAGCACCAGTGTCTGATAGCTTTTATGGTAAAAAAAATCATTACAGTTTGACTTAACAATACCACAGTGCTGTAACTACCACCAGGTGCAGATCCAGGGTTGTTTCTGGGAGGGAGGAATCACAGTCTTTTACTGTCTCTTGACACCTCTCCAAATTTGACTTACCATCACACCCACATTTAATGCACCGCAGATGTCTAAGATTTTAGAAGTGATAAAAACAAAGTATATAAAATGTTTTAATACTGCGATAATGATTTGTCTACACCAGTTCACTTTTTTGTGGAGGGGAGGCTGAGGCCTAGAGCAGGGCAGCACACAAGGTCACAGGTTTGTTTGACTGATGGGAGAGTGTCACTGAGATGTTGAAAGATCTGAACTGACAGACTCTTGAAGATAGATGAAAACTGACCCAAGAAAGTCTATTAACAAAGTTTCAAACATGAAAGAGTATCACTGAGATGTTGAATGAACTAAATTGGCAGACTCTTGAAGGCAGACAGAAACTTTCCCAAGAAAGTCTAATAACAAAGTTGCATGAACTGGCTTTAAATGATGACTGTAGGAATGTAATACAACTTACTACATATCACATCTATAGGGGTTTTTAGGATAAAATTAGATTAATTACAGCCTGCACAGAGGCATTTAAACAATCATTTTTCCCCACGTCCATACATGAATGGAATGGGAAAAACCCCAATAACTTGTGCCATGGGACATATCCTCTGCAGTGCACTTAACAGTGGTTTGCAGAGTATGGATGTAGATGGAGACTACCAGAGCGGCTTTGTTGACTACTTTGTTACATTTAATGGTCCACAGTCCCTAGTATTTTGGGTGTATATGGGTTAATCTCTACTACCATTTCAGTCACAAATGCATGAATTACTTAAGTGTCTGTCTATCTTCACATGCTAGATTAAAACCATCAGATGGTGGTAAGAAACAGAAGACACAAGTACACAAAACTTAAGTATGAGGAGTGGGGCAAAACCCTATATCTCAGTTCCTACAAATGTAATGTCATTACTTCATCCTTACTTTCTGGAACATGCTAATGAAAGTTCCCAGATAATACTTGACCACGGACTTTCTGTGGTTGTGAGACAATTTTTGCAAGTTATTTGATTGTAGGCCACAGCATTTGTTTGCACTCATTCTTATTTTCCTTTTATGAATTCAGAGAGTAGAAAAAGGTTTTTTAAAACTATTAATTACATATTCACCTAGCTTAATATGGCAATTTTAACTGAAAATAATTTTAGAATGCAGTGCCTATAGTTTCCACCTTTATAAAGACACAAAACAAAAAAGACAAATATCAAAGCAATTCTCCTATGCAATACTTAGAAAATTTTAGTTTATGTAGAGCAAGAATTCTATAAAAACTTTTGCTACTAAGCTAAATACAAGTATTTTAACTGTTATATCCACCCATTTGTAAAATTTCAACATGAATAGTATTACATAGCCTGACATTGACTCATTTTGCATCATTATACACTCCTGGAAATTGAAATAAGAACACCGTGAATTCATTGTCCCAGGAAGGGGAAACTTTATTGACACATTCCTGGGGTCAGATACATCACATGATCACACTGACAGAACCACAGGCACATAGACAATGGCAACAGAGCATGCACAATGTCGGCACTAGTACAGTGTATATCCACCTTTCGCAGCAATGCAGGCTGCTATTCTCCCATGGAGACGATCGTAGAGATGCTGGATGTAGTCCTGTGGAACGGCTTGCCATGCCATTTCCACCTGGCGCCTCAGTTGGACCAGCGTTCGTGCTGGACGTGCAGACCGCGTGAGACGACGCTTCATCCAGTCCCAAACATGCTCAATGGGGGACAGATCCGGAGATCTTGCTGGCCAGGGTAGTTGACTTACACCTTCTAGAGCACGTTGGGTGGCACGGGATACATGCGGACGTGCATTGTCCTGTTGGAACAGCAAGTTCCCTTGCCGGTCTAGGAATGGTAGAACGATGGGTTCGATGACGGTTTGGATGTACCGTGCACTATTCAGTGTCCCCTCGACGATCACCAGTGGTGTACGGCCAGTGTAGGAGATCGCTCCCCACACCATGATGCCGGGTGTTGGCCCTGTGTGCCTCAGTCGTATGCAGTCCTGATTGTGGCGCTCACCTGCACGGCGCCAAACATGCATACGACCATCATTGGCACCAAGGCAGAAGCGACTCTCATCGCTGAAGACGACACGTCTCCATTCGTCCCTCCATTCACGCCTGTCGCGACACCACTGGAGGCGGGCTGCACGATGTTGGGGCGTGAGCGGAAGACGGCCTAACAGTGTGCGGGACCGTAGCCCAGCTTCATGGAGACGGTTGCGAATGGTCCTCGCTGATACCCCAGGAGCAACAGTGTCCCTAATTTGCTGGGAAGTGGCGGTGCGGTCCCCTACGGCACTCCGTAGGATCCTACGGTCTTGGCGTGCATCCGTGCGTCGCTGCGGTCTGGTCCCAGGTCGACGGGCACGTGCGCCTTCCGCCGACCACTGGCGACAACATCGATGTACTGTGGAGACCTCACGCCCTACATGTTGAGCAATTCGGCGGTACGTCCACCCGGCCTCCCGCATGCTCACTATACACCCTCGCTCAAAGTCCGTCAACTGCACATACGGTTCACGTCCACGCTGTCGCGGCATGCTACCAGTGTTAAAGACTGCGATGGAGCTCCGTATGCCACGGCAAACTGGCTGACACTGACGGCGGCGGTGCACAAATGCTGCGCAGCTAGTGCCATTCGACGGCCAACACCGCGGTTCCTGGTGTGTCCGCTGTGCCGTGCGTGTGATCATTGCTTGTACAGCCCTCTCGCAGTGTCCGGAGCAAGTATGGTGGGTCTGACACACCGGTGTCAATGTGTTCTTTTTTCCATTTCCAGGAGTGTATTTTGCTAATGACCAACAAAACAGGTAACCAACTAAACTATGTACCATGAGATGAAAACCACTCAGGATGGCCAACAATGCTTACAACCAAAGATAATGTATTCCAGGCAGATGATGTATGGTCTTTCCATAACCACTGTTAGGATTCCTTCATTGGTATGATCTTTCCATAACCACTGTTAGGATCCCTTCATTGGTGTGACTGGTTTCTGTATCACCAGTTTCATTCTCAAATGTTTTGTTGATCACTTTTCCATATAGCCAAAATTATAAATCAAAGTGATACAGCTGAATAAGATATTTTTATTGCACTTATGTCCTACCAAATTTCTTACTTTTTTTGTCTTTAGTGCAAGATTGTAGCACCCTTGAATCAAGGTTTCGCACTTTGCGATGCTGCCCCACGAAAAATTCCACATATGAAAATGGTTGGGTACCATACATAGTGGCAAACACCTTGATGCTACTCATTGTTGCTAGTCTGCCCCAGTTCTACATATTTAATTATCACAGATTCAAGTTTTCACTGGAGCTAAAGCAGACAAACTTGTTCCAGTTTTGAAGGTAATGAAATTTCACCAAAAGCATGGTGTCTCTTAAAATACTGTGATCATCTGTAATTGATACACAGTAGCACTTCATTGCATGCAGAAGAAGAAGAAGAAGAAGAAATTGAAAATGATGCAGAAAAAGTCTTATTGTCATGCTAAGTCTGAAATAAAGTACCAGTTATGAAAGCAAGATGTCCAATAATAACTAATTTTTTATACCAATGGCATGCTTATTGAGTGCATACATAAAGCACAGACTGATGTTAATTGCTCACCTTGACAGAGAGTGCTCCTATTTTACACAGAACACTCTAGTAAATTACAATATTCCACAAATAAATAAATCTGGAAATGTTCCATAATTCGCCAACATTTAGTGATAAAGAGCTGCAGGAAGCAGCAGTTCATCCAATGACCTGAACACTGCCAGCCAGTGATTATAACCACTACATTATGGCAGATTCCACACAGCAAGTGGAAATTCTCCTTCCAGAAAAATAGTGACCCACTGTTTTTGAGTGGACTATAACTTCTGGGTCCTGGATCTACTCTGTGGCTCTTCATATAAATGCACTTGTGGATTCTCATTTTCTAGTCAGATTTTCATATCCTTGTGATGCCTGTAATTTTACATCAAAGGCTCATGGTCATTGGGCAAATTTAGCTGTTCCTTACATTGGAAGCCCATATCTTTGATCAGCACCTCAGGACTATATAGGGCTTTGTGCGAAAGACATGGATGACATCTCTCCACATTTACCTCCTCAATGTAGGATCATCATTCTTGACATTGTAGGTCACATCTGATATGCAGTGTAGATTATGTACTGGCCAAAGTATTTTTGTTTCCTCTAGTCCAACCTTTTGCACAGATGTAAGGTACAGTGATGTAACTCAAATAGCCTCTCCTGCGCAAATGTCAACCTCACCTTCCAGTGGTGCACGCTGTTGCCACAGACAAGGCTATGATGACCAGGTACTGGTAGAATAACCAAACCACATCCTGGCAATTGTAGGGCAGGACATTCCCTCCCCACCTGTAACATCTTGGTTGGGAGCAAGTGCCAAGGCTAAGGGTGGCAGCCCCATTATGGCAATCAGCTGTTGGGGGCTAATAATCTGCAACTCCTTAAAATCAATATATTAAAGAAATTAAGGGAAAAAGCCTGACAGACCTAACAACAACAACATTTTGACATGATGAATGAAAGGTTATTGGCTTTTGAAATGAATGAACCTTATACCAAGCTGGGAAATGATCACAATTCAGAGCAGTAGCACAGAGGTATAAACTCAACATCCTGAGAGAAAGCAAAATGAGATGGAATGAATTTGGAGAAATGAGGATCTTGAGGGGCATACATTTCTGTATTTTGGAAAGCTAAATAGTGATGACCCACATGTGATGGAAGTGAGATTGCTCAATAAAAGAATTAAGAACAACTTGATAAACTGGAAGCCCATGACTTCAAGAATTCTCTTGATAATATTCAAAAGGAGAGTGAGAAACGAGTCCATAGTGCAGTGTTAGGCACCAACTGAAGAAACTGATGGAGAATTTAAAGCCAATTTCTGTGTGGAACTCCAGAAAACACCAGGTCAGCAGGAAAAATGGGTGAGTTTAATGCAAAGGTGGGTGCAGACAATCTCAGACTGGAGCAAGTGATGAAATGAGATGCAGTGGGCAACATGAACAATAATGGAGAGCTTTATCTGGATTTCTACGCCAATAATCTTCTAATTACTGGTGACGCAGAATGAAACTGATCTAGGTTTTAGCAGTATGTGAAGAAAATTTCTCTTAGACATGAGAAAACAAACAGGAGCATCCACTATGAGAAAAGTTTCCACATTCAAATGAAGAGATTTGATGTTGAAAAGCTGAAAAATGAAAGTAGCAGCCAAGAGCTCAAACTAGAACTGAGAAACCAGTTTGAGGGCATTGGGTGAAGACGAGGGCATTGAAGAACACTGGGAGATGATGAAAACAGCCTTTGTAAGCACAGCAGGTGAAAAAAATAACAATTCATTAGCTTCAGAGACCCAAGAAGTAATGAATGAATGTCAGACACAACTTGGAACTGTATCAGACAAGTAAGAGAAATAAAACTAAAACTGAACAGCAGCAAGACACAGCTCCAGAAGCTTAAACTATGGGAGGGATAAAAAGCTAAAGACATAGAGGTAAAAAAGAGTTCAAAGCTGATCCCAGGAAGTGTGTCTCAGAACTGGTTAAGAAGGCAGAAATGATAGCAGGTGCTGGCAAAATGAAGGAGCTCTGTGACCTCACAAGGCCACTCAGCAAAAAGTTGTCCACAATTGACCTGTAAGCAGCAAACAAGGACATCTCCTTGCCAACGATGATATACAATTGTCAAGATAGTGTACCACTTTAGGAATATGGTCAGTAGAGATGATGAGGGAAGTCTGATCTAATCTAATCTAATCTAATCTAATCTGAGGGGAGTCTGAGCAAGAAACACAACCTGAAGGTGGTGACACTCAAATGATAGAAAATTCAATTAGTTTGGTAACACTTTCATAGGAAGAGACCAAGACAACAATCAAGTAGCTAGAGAATGGAAAGACCCCAGGGGCAGATAACATTTCACAAGAACCTCTGACCTCTAAGCCAGGCACAGCCTCTTTTTTTTCTCCACCCTCTTTCAATAAAAATCTGGAACTTGGAGAGAATACCACAGGAGTGGAGAGAAGGACTCCTCTTCAAATTGCCCAGAAAGACACACCATAAACTGTCATAATTGGACAGTAATCTCCTTGCTTATGACACCAAGAAAATCATTGGTGTGGATAATCCATAACAGAAACAAGGTGTAAAATGACTGCAGATAAGAAAATGGCAAGCCAGTTTTAGTAGTAAACATTCTTACACAGGTCAAACAAATATTGAACAATCAACAAATTCATCACTAGTCTCCACAATCTTTTTGTTGGCCTTGAAAAGGCCTTCAACTCCTTAAAAGAAGTCATAGGTGGAAATCTTTGAAAAAGTATGTGATACCAGATAAGATCGCAAAGGCCACACGTGCCAAGTCATCCATAAGCATAAAGTTTGGAGTTTGCCAAGTATGTGTTTTATCTCCAACTATCTTTCTACTGGTGCTGGATGAAGTGACAAGGAAAGTGGTGGATAAGAAGAAGAGAGGGATGCAATGGGGACTGACTGAGTGATTGTAAGGTCTTGAGTTTGCCAATGACATCTTCCTCTCTTACAGAACCAAGTTGACATGGAAGGAAAGCTGCAAGGCCTTGAACATGAGGCCAAGAATGTTGGGCAGAAAGTGAATGCCGCCAATACAAAGATTATGAAAATGAATACAAGAGATACGAGAAAACTGAAAGTGAACAATGAGGACATTGAAAAGGTAAATGAGTTCACACTCTTTGGGAGTGTAGTTATTGAAGAAGGAGGAGATGCTGCTGATATCAGAGCAAGAATCAAAAAGGCAAATGGAGCCATCATCCAGCTGTATCCATTATGAAGGGCAAGAGAGATTTCCATAATGACTAAACTATGAATATTTAGAACAAACATGAAAGCAGTGCTGCTGTATGGATGTGAAACATGGAGGATTGCCTTTACAATCCACAAGATTTTGCAAGTCTTCCTCAATATATGACTGAGGAAAATTCTTAAAAAACCAACTGTGCTTTCACCAAAGACCATTGGACATGAATGAGAGAAGAACCTATCGCTAGGGAAGGATGTGGAGTTGGACTGGACACATCCCCCAATAAAGCCAGCAAGCTGTGGAGAGACAAGCTCTCTGGTGCAACCCACAGGGTAAAAGGAAACAAGTAAGACCAAAGATATCATGGAAGAGGATAGTCCAGGAAGAGATAAAAAAAGGAGGGTAAACCATCAGCAGAGTTGAAGATCCTTGCCTGAAATTGAGTTGAAGCCCTGCACTCTGCATAAGAGCAGCAGGAAACAAGTGAAGTGAAGTAAAATTCCATACTACCTTGCTTGAGTTGTAGCTTACAGCCTAATGTTTGGTGTTATAGTAATTATCCTGGTTATCCAAGGTCCATCTACAGGCCAGCAGTCTTGCTTTTCCAGTTCTGGTAATAACTGTTTGATGCCATTATCTTCAGCAGTGTTAGAATGGAGCAGAACAATGCATCCACTGTTGTTTCAATGTCTCACACATATCATCATCATCATCATCATCATCATTTAAGACTGATTATGCCTTTCAGTGTTCAGTCTGGAGCATAGCCCCCTTATAAAATTCCTCCATGACCCACTATTCAGTGCTACCATTGGTGCCTCTTCTGATGTTAAACCTATTACTTCAAAATCATTCTTAAACGAATCCAGGTACCTTCTCCTTGGTCTGCCCCGAATCCTCCTACCCTCTACTGCTGAACCCATGAGTCTCTTGGGTAACCTTGCTTCTCCCGTGCGTGTAACATGACCCCACCATCTAAGCCTGTTCGCCCTGACTGCTACATCTATAGAGTTCATTCCCAGTTTTTCTTTGATTTCCTCATTGTGGACACACTCCTGCCATTGCTCCCATCTACTAGTACCTGCAATCATCCTAGCTACTTTCATATCCGTAACCTCAACCTTGTTGATAAGGTAAGCTGAATCCACCCAGCTTTCGCTCCCATACAACAAAGTTGGTCGAAAGATTGAACGGTGCACAGATAACTTAGTCTTGGTACTGACTTCCTCCTTGCAGAAGAGAGTAGATCGTAGCTGAGCGCTCACTGCATTAGCTTTGCTACACCTCCCTTCCAGTTCTTTCACTATGTTTCCATGAGAATATGTATCCTAAGTACTTGAAACCATCCACCTGTTCTAACTTTGTTCCTCCTATTTGGCACTCAATCCGTTTATATTTCTTTCCCACTGACATTACTTTCGTTTTGGAGATGCTAATCTTCATACCATAGTCCTTACATTTCTGATCTAGCTCTGAAATATTACTTTGCAAACTTTCAATCAAATCTACCATCACAACTAAGTCATCCGCATATGCAAGACTGCTTATTTTGTGTTCACATATCTTAATCTCACCCAGCCAGTCTATTGTTTTCCACATATGATCCATAAATAATATGAACAACAGTGGAGACAGGTTGCAGCCTTGTCTTACCCCTGAAACTACTCTGAACCATGAACTCAATTTACCGTCAACTCTAACTGCTGCCTGACTATCCATGTAAAGACCTTTAATTGCTTGCAAAAGTTTGCCTCCTATTCCATAATCTTGTAGAACAGACAATAACTTCCTCCTAGGAACCCGGTCATATGCCTTTTCTAGATCTATAAAGTATAGATACAATTTCCTGTTCCACTCATAACACTTCTCCATTATATGCCGTAAGCTAAAGATCTGGTCCTGACAACCTCTAAGAGGCCTAAACCCACACTGATTTTCATCCAATTGGTCCTCAACTAATACTCGCACTTTCCTTTCAACAATACCTGAGAAGATTTTACCCACAACGCTGATTAAAGTGATACCTCTGTAGTTGTTTCAATCTTTTCTGTTTCCATGTTTAAACTTTGGTGTGATTACTGCTTTTGTCCAGTCTGATGGAACCTGTCCCGACTCCCAGGCCATTTCAATTATCCTGTGTAGCCATTTAAGACCTGACATTCCACTGTATTTGATGAGTTCCGACTTAATTTCATCCACTTTATTGCACTGCAATCTATTGACCATTTTCCCCACTTCCTCAAATGCGATCCTATTTCCATCATCATTCCTATCCCATTCTACCTCGAAATCTGAAACATTACTGATCGAATTTTCACCTACAGTGAGCAACTCTTCAAAATATTCCCTCCATCTGCCCAAGGCATCCACAGGATTCACCAGCAGTTTTCCTGACCTGTCCAAAATACTTGTCGTTTCCTTCTTACCTACCTTTCGAAGACTGCTAATTATACTCCAGAATGGTTTTCCAGCACCTTGACCCATAGTCTCCAACCTGTTTCCAAAGTCTTCCCAAGATTTCTTCTCAGATGCTGCAATTATCTGTTTGGCTTTGTTTCTTTCTTCAACATAACTTTCTCTGTCTACCTGAGTTCTAGTACGTAGCCATTTTTGATACGCCTTCTTTTTCCTTTTACAGGCTGCCTTGACTGTGTCATTCCACCAAGCTGTTTGCTTCATCCTACTTTTACACACTACTGTTCCAAGACATTCTTCAGCCACTTCTAGTACTGTGTCCCTGTACCTTGTCCATTCCTTTTCCAATGACTGTAATGGACCACATTCAACTAACTGGTACCTTTCTGAGATCGCTGTTATGTACTTGTGCCTGATTTATGAAGTTTCTCCACTCTTATCGTCCTACATATGGACCTGACCTCCTGGACTTTCGGCCTCAGAATCCCAATTTCACTGCTGATTACATAATGATCAGTGTCATCAAAGAATCCCCTGAATACACAGCCTTCCTGAATTCCTGATCTGTTATTATATAGTCAATGACAGATCTGTTTCCCCTGCCTTCCCAAGTATACTAGTGAATGTTCTTATGTTTAAAAAAGGAGTTTGTGATTACTAAGCCCATACTGGCACAGAAATCCAAGAGTTGTTTCCCGTTCCTGTTGGCCTCCATATCCTCTCCAAATTTATCCATAACCTTTTCATACCCTTCTGTTCGATTTCCAATCCTGGCGTTAAAATCACCCATGAGCAGAACACTGTCCTTGTCCTTTACTCTAACAACTACATCACTGAGTGCCTCATAAAAACTATCCATCTTATTTTGATCTGTCCCTTCACAATGCGAATATACTGACACAATTCTAATTTTCTTGCTAGACACTGTCAAATCTATCCACATCAGTCGTTCGTTTACATACCTTATTGCAACTATGCTGGGTTCCATTTCTTTCCTAATGTAAAGCCCTACACCCCATTGTGCTATTCCTGCTTTGACTCCTGACAGGTAGCCCTTGTATTCTCCCATGTCCTCTTCTTTCTCACCCCTTACCCGAATGTCACTAATAGCTAAAACGTCCAGCCCCATCTTACTTGCAGCCTCTGCCAGCTCTACCTTCTTCCCAGAGTAGCCCCCATTGATACTAATAGCTCCCCATCTCATTACCATTTGTTTGCCAAGTCGTATCTTAGGAGTCCCTGGTTTGTCAGTTAGAGGTGGGACTCCGTCACCTCCAAAGGTCCAAGGCATTTTGCTCTGATTGTTGCCAGCATCATATTTAAAGTACCAGGGAAGCAGGTTGCTAGCCTTACTTGCCCCGAGTCCCATTGGGTTTTACCCCTAATGGCTGAGGGACTAACCAGTGGATTTGGTAGTCTTTGCCGTATGAGCACAAAGGTGACCACATAGAAAAGGAAAAAAATGTATTAATCATGTAGTGTCTTGCTTTGAAGTGTTGTATGAAGTGTTGTATGTGAAGGTCACAACAGGCAGTATCATGTCTCAGTCTCTCTGCTGGAGGTCAACATACATCTAGGACAGGGCTGGCCAAGATTTGCACTCCATGAAACAATGCAACTACTTCTAAGAGACGAATATTATAGCATATTTTCATAACCAGAGTATTATCACATGTGGTTTTTTCTGCCAAATCAGTGACTCATATTACGTCATTAACTAAGTACAGTAGCTCATGCTAATACAAAGAGCAGTACTAGAAAAAGCTTTGCAAACACCTCTTTAACATTAAGTTGTGACTTAGCATCTCCTCTATATGGTGAGTAGAGTGAGCGTAAAAGCTGCGGGGGGAGATTAGAGTGGCAGTTTCCTGCAGCAGAGCATATGTCTGGAGGTTGCTACGGGGCCATGGCAAGCAGCTGGCGTTTATGTGGCCTTGGAAAAACCTATGCAATTGGCAGGGGTGCATATGCTCATATTTGTGCACTTGGAGAAATTTATATGCCAGAAAAAAATTGATAAAAACAAAACTAAAAGTGACACAGAGGTACAAGTTGGCACTCATGGACAGAAGAATATATAAAGCTAAATTATCTAGACACACCACAAAAATATACAATAGTTTAAAAGTTATTGTTGTCTTAAAAATTGTAAATTTATGAAAGTTCAAAAGCTAATATTTCGGCAGTGCTTTGGCCGATTCATATGAACAAAGTGTTTACGGATGTGGCTAGTAGAGCTGCATTGAGCAATTATAGCCAATTTAGCATAATCTGTACCATTTTTGAATGAGAGGTTGGAATATGGGATTTGATTGAGAGAAACTGTGTTTTTGGTAAAAAAAAATTTAAGGAGACAAAACTAGAGGCAGCATTCTAAAGCTGAAAGAGGTACATGAATAATTAAGTATGTATATTTATTTGTTTATTTATGTTAAGTATCAAAAATCTGGGAAAAGCAATATCAGGCCGCAAGAACATTACTTGTGAAAAGACGGTGGCACTTACAGAAAATTGGACCTTACATTGTTATTTCCCAGAAAATTTCCATATTTTTCAATATATCATATGTGTTTTTGTGTTTACCTTTAGAATATTCATAATTTTTGTCAAACACTGTTTTGAGTTAGGCAGTGATTTCGAGGGTGGATAGGGCAGTCATTTTTGAGCACAGTTGGTGGGTAGTAGTGGGTTGGTAGCCATGTTCAGGGACAAGTACAGGGCAAGTACAGGGTTATTTCAAATGATTGAAGCGATTTCACAGCTCTACAATAACTTTATTATTTGAGATATTTTCACAATGCTTTGCACACACATACAAAAACTCAAAAAGTTTTTTAGGCATTCACAAATGTTCGATATGTGCCCCTTTAGTGATTCGGCAGACATCAAGCCGATAATCAAGTTCCTCCCACATCGTTGATGCGAGCTCGCATTTCTGGCACGTTTCTTCGTAGAGGAGGTTTAAACACTGAATCTTTTGCATAACCCCACAGAAAGAAATCGCATGGGGTTAAGTCGGGAGAGCGTGGAGGCCATGACATGAATTGCTGATCATGATCTCCATCACGACCAATCCATCGGTTTTCCAATCTCCTGTTTAAGAATTGCCAAACATCATGATGGAAGTGCGATGGAGCACCATCCTGTCGAAAGATGAAGTCGGCGCTGTCAGTCTCCAGTTGTGGCATCTGCCAATTTTCCAGCATGTCCAGATGCACGTGTCCTGTAACGTTTTTTTCACAGAAGAATAAGGGGCCGTAAACTTTAAACCATGAGATTGCACAAAACACATTAACTTTTGGTGAATTGCGAATTTGCTGCACGAATGCGTGAGGATTCACTACCGCCCAGATTCGCACATTGTGTGTGTTCACTTCACCATTAAGAAAAAATGTTGCTTCACCACTGAAAACAAGTTTCGCACTGAACGCATCCTCTTCCATGAGCTGTTGCAACAGCGCCGAAAATTCAAAGCATTTGACTTTGTCATCGGGTGTCAGGGCTTGTAACAATTGTAAATGGTAAGGCTTCTGCTTTAGCCTTTTCCGTAAGATTTTCCAAACCGTCGGTTGTGGTACGTTTAGCTCCCTGCTTGCTTTATTCGTCGGCTTCCGCGGGCTACGCGTGAAGGTTGCCCGCATGCGTTCAACTGTTTCTTCGCTCACTGCAGGCCGACCCATTGATTTCCCCTTACAGAGGCATCCAGAAGCTTTAAACTGCGCATACCATCGCCGAATGGAGTTAGCAGTTGGTGGATCTTTGTTGAACTTCGTCCTGAAGTGTTATTGCACTGTTATGACTGACTGATGTGAGTGCATTTCAAGCACGACATACGCTTTCTCGGCTCCTGTCGCCATTTTGTCTCACTGTGCTCTCGAGCGCTCTGGCGGCAGAAACCTAAAGTGCAGCTTCAGCCAAACAAAACTTTATGAGTTTTTTTACGTATCTGTAGTGTGTCGTGACCATATGTCAATGAATGGAGCTACAGTGAATTTATGAAATCACTTCAATCATTTGTAATAGCCCTGTATGTATGTGGAAATGTTCGTAAGCAGTCAAGTGGAGTGCAATATAATGGTTTAGGACAGCAGACAAGAGTGTATTTTGCAAATTGCCAATAGGCTGTTGAGTGCCATGATCACGACATATGAATTTTATAGTGAAGTGTTGTAGCATCAGTTATTAAGTGTTTAGTGAATATATTGAAGAAAAATAAACTACTTGTTCAAATTATAAATCAATGTGAGTTACTCAATATTTTAAATACCTGCCTGCATGGTTTTGTTATATTTTATTTCAGCTTAAAAACTGAATTGATGACAGGTGTGAGCTGGCACCCTATGACGAAAAATGTAGCCAAACTTTAAGACCAGCCCTGTCTCTGGGCCACCCAATTAATCTGAGTGTAACAAATATGTGCAGGGTGAAAAGTATTTAAACTGACAAACTCTGAGAGGTTGTAGGGGATGTCAAAACAAATATTTTTCCCTAATGTCATTTTTTCCTATGAGGAGTATTTAAATTGGTAGAGGAAGATTTCTCTGGCAGCAAATTAACTAAACCAACAAACACTTTTCCATTTTTACGACCAAGAGATGACACATTAACACAACCCAATTTCAATGAAAGTAGATGTTCAAAAATGCCTCCATTGACACACAAACAAAGGTTACACTGTCAGATCATGTTCTGTCTGACATGGGCAAAAACCCAGGATTATCCAGAATTGTTCCTGCTGCTACTACTATCCGAGCAACCAGATCCTCTTCTGATGCAACAGGAGTTGCCTAAACAAGGCTGCGCATCTCTCCCCACACAAAAAAAGTACAGAGAGGACATATATGGGGATCAAGCAGGCCATGGTACAGGACCACCTCTGCCAAACCACATTTCTGGGAATGGTCGGTCCAGGAATCGATACACACGATGACTGAAATGTGCCCGTGCCCTGTCATGTTGGAACCACATGCATTATCCTGTAGGGAGCGGGACGTCTTCCAGCAATTATGGCAATGCTCAGGTGAGAAAATTGTAGTAGTGCCTGCCATTTAATGGCCCAGGTAGCAGATACGGCCCAATTAAACAGTCCCCAACAACACCAACCCACTGATTAACGAAGAAGCGTACCTGACGAGTGCTAATAACTGTGGCATGTGGGTTATCCTCACCCCAAACATGCAAATTGTGCATGTTGAAGACTCCATCACGTCCGAACATTGCTTCACTGGTAAACAACACAGAGGATGGAAGTGTAGGATGCATTTCACACTGTTCTGTGTACCACTGCGAAAACTGTGCTCTGGGTGGATAATCAACTACTTCCAGGTTGTGGTCATGCTATAAGTGAAATGGACATAACAACTGCTCTTGAAGGACTGTTCTTTCATTCATATAATTTGTCCCCATGTTATGTGCAAATTCCACCAGTGCTGACTGAAGGATCCCGCTCCATATGCTGCAAGACAGGTTCCTCAAATTGTGTTGTTGGTTTAATTAATTTGCCACCAGAGAAATCTTCCTCTACCAGTTTAAATACTCCTCATAGGAAAAAATGACAGTAGGGAAAAATATTGGTTTTGATGTCCCCTACAACCTCTCAGAGTTTGTTGGTTTAAATACTTTTCACCCTCTATATTTTCATGCCACAACACATGGGGGCACGAGCCAAGCTATTCAAACTTCAGTGTGTAGTGCCCTGTACTCTCGTAGTAGTAATCTATCCTTTCCATTTCTGGAATTCCATTCCAGTCTGGATTTTCCATTGTTTGACATTAAAATATTAGGTTTATAAACTTCAACACACTTAGATTTTAGAAGAGGTAATAATCTGGAACTATTACTTTTGATACTGTCAAACATATGAAATCACCCAGACTAAAATCAGTTAAACCAAAATGTTTGTGGGACTTCAACACTTTCATAACAGAAAAACAGTAAATCTGCATGCATGTGTTGACTCAAATGTTGAAATAACTTTAGCAGCTTGTCTGTGCAGTCAAATATACTGCTCTTGGGGTAAAATCTCATAAAAGTCTTGTAAATCCTGGTGCTAGGCAAACAGGTCATTGAGGTGGGCGCTACAATGTATGTCTAGCAGGTTGATTTGAAAGTAATGACGTACATCAGCAGCCAAAAGCAAGAATAGTCTAACATATAAATCGAAATCAGTTTGCAGTTGTATAGCATGTTGAAATCTGAATGAGAACTCAGGGTGAAATGTTTCAATTACTGAAACATAGCAGTACATGTTTCATTCACAAATGACTGCCTGAACTTCCTGGAAATTTCCCTGTCATGAACTTGAAGCTGTTAGTTAGTTCATTAGTTTCATATTACATGGAGTATTTGCACTATAAATTGTAATGATGTGAAATGAGTCATTTTACATTCATATTGCAAATTATTTTCTAAATACAAGGGTCAGATAAAAAGTAGTGACAACATGGTTATAATTCATACTAGATGTTACTGACAGACATTTCCTGTATTAGCTCCCTCCCTCCCCCAAGAGATGGAAGGCAGCATACACTGTCAGTGCATCTATCTCTGTCAATGTCTCTCAAGGACCATCCTATCGCATGGACAATGTCTTCTCTTGTGTTGTAGCACATGCCGTGAAGAGGTATATTCACTTTGGTAAACAGGTCGCATAGCACGGGCTCATATCAGGTGAAAACAGTGGTGTTCCAATATCTCGCACCCCCGTGTATACAGGAGCTCCTGCATGGGGTTTGCCATGTGGCAATGTGTACTGTTATAATGTACGTTGGGATCCAGTGCCAGAAGGAAACATTGTTGTGCACTCTGGCCACATACCACTTCACTGTTGATCCACACAGGTTGCTTGTGTTTGCTAAACATACTATTAGGGTGCTCGAACTGGCCTTCCACACTTTCAGACAATACATACAGCAACTGACTCAAACATGGCTGCCATTACTCACTGCACTACTTCAACTGATCTTCTGTTATCAGATACCGACAGTGGGCATGCCATGTGATGCACATCCTTCATGTTATGGCAGTGCTGCCATACTTTTTATCCAAGTCATGTTGAACATTTATAAGTTTCTGTTTTTAATATACAAATGTGAGGTAGTAATACCTACCTACCAACTTTTATACGTTACAGCAATATAGATTCTTTTGCAGAATAGAAGGAGTTCTCAAGGATAAACTTCTTCAATTTGTTTTCAAATTTTACTTTGCTGTCTGTCAGACATTTTATATCACTGGATAAGTAATAAAAAACTTTTGTTGCACCATTGTGCACACCTTTTTGTGCTAAAAAAAACCTTAATGTGTCATAAAGAATGACATTTTGTCTTCTGGTATTGTAATTATGTACATCATTGTTCCTTTTGATCTTCAAAGGATTATTTACAACAAACTTCAGTAGGGAATAAATATCCTGTGAAGCAGTAGTCAGAATGTTCAACTCCTTAAACAGATATCTACAAGATGATCATGGGTGAGCACCACATACTATACTTACAGCACATTTTTTAGTAATTATGACATTTTTTGTTAACCACCTAATAAATTATTGAATAAAAATATGTAAATTATGTCAACTTACTGATTTATCTCTCCCAATATTTGTAATGATTCTAAGGGCAAATTTGGCTGATTTTTCTACAGACAAATAGCTTGAATCTGTCGGTTGCCAAATGAATTCAAATAATCGCTGATGTCGACCACATAAAATTTTGGCACCACCCTACTTAACCTTGACTCAGTTTTTTCCCCTAATGGCTGCCTTTAGCTCAGCCAGCATTCGCTGTTGTTCATCAGAAGAAAAGTGGCTCCTATTGTACTTGTGGCTGGTGTTGTGACAAAGTTCCAATAAGTGTTTCCCCCGATCACAATGTTGTGATGATACATTAAGCTCTTTGTGTGGCCTTCAAACAATACAAAATGTAATGCAATTCCCATTCAACACTGAATGTTGCAGCTTCTCCACTTTTTTCTGTACAAGTATACATAATGAAGAATGTAAATCTAATTTAATTCAAGTACTATTGTCAGCAAACAGCTAGGTGTCTGACAAGGTGATAGATTTTCTCTAGTGGTGTCTGGCTGCAGCCTTCTTGCTCTTCTTCCTCCTCAGATCTCAATTCAAATCACCACTGTGATTGGAGCACTAGGCAGGAGTGTGGCCAGAGCACTCATGCTCACAGAGCACTGTTTGGCTACGCCTGATTTAGAGCATATCTGCCAATAAATTTGTAAAATGTTCTGTGCTGTCAGTCATCTCTGGTTGGTGTGCAGCAGTCTTTCCATAGGCAACATTCTACTGTGAAATTACTTCTGACATATTCCCTGCCTGCCTCTTTTCCATAACCAGAAATCGTTGTATGTGCTGCTCCAGAATTCCAAATTATATCTTTGAGAAGAAACCAGGAAATTTCCAGAATTTCAGTAGTTCTTGTAGCCTTGGTGACAGTGTAGTGGGTGAAACAATCAGTGCACACTATTAATAATTTGTGCAACTTGTCAATCAGGAAACCTCACCAATAGGTCAGTTCTAATCCAGTAACATGGAGCCACTGCAGGAGGAATTGTTGCTGGAAGCACTGGGAGTAAATGAAGCACTGTCACTCCCTATAGTGGTTTATGTAGTGGCTGACAGACAGGTCATCTGATTCTACTTCCATAAATGATCTACCCCTATCTCTGATGTCTTAATTGTGTTACAAAAATATTTGAGTTTGATTGGCTGTCAGTAAGCTGAGCAAATGAGCAACCATTTCCATTCTATTAGGTCACAATTACTTACACACTATCTTCCATCTATTAATCTAAATTATCCATATGATAGCTTTCTCTGTCTCTAAGGCATTTATGGTCTTCAGTAAAGTTGAAGTTTTCCTTTGATTAACTGCAAAGAATGGAGTATCATCAGTGCTGTTATGTTCCTGCAATGGATTCCATGAAAATCAGTCAGTATCCTTGTGTTTGCATCAATTTTGTATATAACTGTGATGATGTATTCTTGAAGCTTCAATGTCCATCTTTCCAGTCATCTTGATCAGTTCTTCAGTCATGTCAGACAGCACTTCAGGTATGTCAGACAACATAAAGAATGCTGATTGGTTACAAAACTGAATGGTCAACCATATACATACGATAAGAACTTACTGATTCCCCAAACAATTGCAGGACATTCTCTTTCAATCACAGAGTATTTCTTCTTGAACTTGGAGAGTGGTCTGGAGGCATAAGCAGTCACTCTTCAGCACTTTCTGCGTTTGTATTAGAACCATACCTATCCCATAACCACTTGCAGCACAGTGCGGTTCCATCTGGCATTACCATAAGAAAGGTGCCAGGCCTGGTGAAGATGTCAGCACTTCTTCAAGAAATAAGCAAGATCTTTCTTGCTTCTCATACCAAGAGAGTTTGGTGTCTCTGTGTAGCAGTTCTTGCAGTGGCTAGCCCTTGCAACTGAAAATGTTTACAAAGCATTTGTAGTAGGAGCACATTCTAAGGAAGACTCTTATAACAGAAATTTGGCAAAGGGCTGGAAAATCTATAATGGCTCTTACTTCTTCTAGACCATCATTGACTCTGTTTCTATTAAATAGTTGCTCCAAGGAGTGAAGTATTGTTAGCTTCCATCATATTCAGGTTCACTTGGTGAAATCCATCATATTCAGGTTCACTTGGTGACAGAGTATCAAAAGCACGTACATATATGACTCTGTCATCACTACCAGTCACTGGGATTTATTCTTCAGTTACTCTTTGGCTATACAGTCCCACTTCTGGCTATCTTCAAATGTTTCCTTACTGTTGTAATTTTTGAGCTTTTCCTCATAGTTTTCAAAAGAGTGCTGGAGTGTACCAAGCAATTAAAAGTAGATACTCACAAGGAACATCATGTCAATCCACCTACTGCATTTAGCAACATAGTTGAGTGCCTTTAGCCATTTTATTGGATCCTTGGCAGCATCTCCAAAAACACTAATAGATTACTGATTGCAACTGACTCACAATACTTCCATACCCACAGGTATCTTTATAATGCAAGTAACAGGAGGAATGTACTGCTTGTATTTGGGTTTGTGCCTGTGAAGACAACAGCTTTTAGCAATTGAGATTACAGTCCTCCATGTGCAGTGTCATTGTGTGCCAACACACACACACACACACACACACACACACACACACACACACACACGTGTGTGTGTGCACTGGCATGAGGGGTGTGTGTGTGTGTGTGTGTGTGTGTGTGTGTGTGTGTGTGTGTGTTGGCACACAATGACATTGCACATGGAGGACTGTAATCTCAATTGCTAAAAGCTGTTGTCTTCACAGGCACAAACCCAAATACAAGCAGTACATTCCCCCTGTTACAGATGCTGATTGGTTACAAAACTGAATGGTCAACCATATACATAGGATAAGAACTTACTGAATCCCCAAACAATTGCAGGACATTCTAACCTGCACTGCAGCACAGGAGGAACTCAAGCTTTGTACCATAGCTGATACACTGGATGTGACAAAACCATAAGTATCCAGTGTGTGCACTGGCGTGTGGCGTGTGGTGTGTGTGTGTGTGTGTGTGTGTGTGTGTTTATTTAGAATACAGCTCTTAAAACATTTTTGCACCTGGTGCCAGATGTGCTGTTTCATTTCTACTTGGCATATGCTTATTCTTAGACTTGTTATCTGTTGTTTTCCAGATATATATTCCTGAGTTACTTAGTTACTTGTTTAAGCACTAAATTACCACTGTTTTTGTATTTCAAGAGAAGATACTACATGTTTGTAAAACTCCTCTAAAACTGCTGAGTCTTAATAAGTTTTATCTTCTGGTAAACCTTCCGGGATGTAAGGTTGTGGTCCATGAAACTCTTCAGCTCCTAATGTTTCGTCCAGAGCTGCGCTGGACATCTTCAGAGGGGTGTTACTCCTCCGGTGAGTTTCATGGACCACGACCTTACATCCCGGAAGGTTTACCAGAAGATATGTCATCCGGTCGTGAAAGCTTTCATACTTAATAAGTTTGTTTTCTGTACATGCAATAAAGCTGGTTTGTTCTATGTATAAGTGTTTATATTTTGTACTATGACCTCAACACATGCAACTTATAAGGTCAGACAGTAGATAATGTAGCCAGCCCAGAAGATGGTGACCCCAATGTGATCTAACCTGCACTGCAGCACAGGAGGAACTCAAGATTTTTACCATAGCTGATACGCTGGATGTGACAAAACCATAAGTATCCAGATTTGCACATGATTACCACCTTTCTGGACACACAAGCCTATGATTCAGTTTGCATAACAGAAGCTGGTTTTCATTATGCAGGAGTCAACAACAGATTCCATGAAGTTTGTGATAATGGTGAGTGAGCTAGACCATCAGTATGTTGTAGAGATTGAAGATGGAATAACCACACCACATACAACAAACTCCTATGAGAAACTGAGGACAAAATTGATCCATAGTATGTTGACATCTCAAGGATAGCACATCAGGCAATTTTTGACTCAGGAAGATATCAGCAATCAGAAGCCAGTGCAGTATCTAAGGGGCTTTAGGAGCATGGTCGACAGCTGCATTGTAGCCAACAACTTGTTACATGCATTATGGAGCACTCAGCTACCTGCACAAGTAATGATAATAATAGCTCCACAAACTCTCAGATGCCCCTGAATGCAGTCGCTGACTTGGGTGACAAGATAATGGATGTGATGATCCCCACCCATATCAGTGCAGTGAAAGCTTCATGTAGCAGCACGCAGATGCATCATCCAATTGCTGTGCACAATCACAGCATCTTTTTATAAGTGATTAAAAGTCAGGCTGGAAGTATTTAGCGGAAACTGGACCAGATTTATGTATATTTCCATGAATCCTACTACATGGCAATTGACCTCTAACCATGTTCTGCTTGTCTGCAGTGAACAACTCTTCTGTGCTGACTGTGCTGACATAAGGTACACAGTGAATGGAATTAGACATGGAGCTGTGTCATTTCCTTGCATGGGGTTTCATAATCACACAACCCATCATTGGAGATGATTTCCCAGCACACTACCACCTGCTACCAGACATGGGGAATGAGCGAATCATTGACAGCATCACTGGCCTGACAGCTTTAGGTTTCAGACATAGCACAGCAGTGTACATTGCCAAGACTGTGCAAGCAGCCAGGGGTGAGTATGTGGAATTATAGCAACAATTTCCAGCCTTGACATGGCCGCCTGAGGCGTGTAAAGACATATGTCACAATATAGTACATAAAATACATAATATTAGAACCACTGATGCATCGCCTGTATTGCGTAGAATCAGATGTTTATCTCCCAACTGCTTTGCTCCTGTGAAGGCATAATTTAATGCCATGCTGAAAGAGGGTATTATTCATTTATCCAATAGCCCACAGTCGTCTCCTTTGCGTTTTGTGCCAAAGAAGTATGGTGCATGGAGTCCAGGAGACTATAGTGCACTCAATGTGCACAGTGCAATATCGCTATCCAATGCCTTTGACATGGGATTATAATTATGCTGTATGTGGTGCAACCTTACTCAATGTTCTCAACTGTACTAAAACATTCACTCAGATCCCAGTGGTGGAAGAAGATATACTAAAGACAGACATCATCAGCCCATTTGAGTTAACTGAGAGACTTTTCATGATATTTGGCCTGCAGAATGTTGTGCAACCATGACAAAGATTCATTGATTCAGTCATCCTTTCTGTTTTACATACTTGGATAACATTCTTGTCTTTTTGTCCTTTGTGGATCACCACAAACACCACTCAACTGAAGAATTCAGGCAATTAGAACAGTATAGCATGACTCTGAACACAGCTAAGTGCATATTTGGTCAGTCACAACTCGACTTCCTAGGGCACCAGACTTCATCTATGGGCTCACTACCATTACCTGAAAAAGTGGAAGCCATTTTACAAAATACTGATAGAGAATTCATTGCTTCCTTGGCATGCTCAACTTGTACCATTGACATTTAAAACACTTGGCCTAGCTACAAATTCTGCTGACTGTAGCACTCACTGCTCTGAAAATCAAAGGCAACTCACCAGTTCAGTGGACAGCTGCCATGAGCTGTGTCTTCAGCATGACAAAGTGAAGAATAGTGGACACAGCACCCTTTGCTCACTCTTAATTTGATGCACCCCATTCACTAGTTGTGGATGTGAGCCAAATAGCTATCAATGCAGCATTACAGCAACTCCATGATGGCACATGGCAGCCACAGGATTTTTACTCACACAAGCTGTCTCTACTACAGCCAAAGTGGGCAGCATACGACAGAGAACTTCTCACTCTCTACAAGGCTATCAGGTACTTTTGCCAAAAACTGAAAGCTAGAGAGTTTGCTGTTTTCACAGCTCATAAATCACTCACTTATGCATCCAGCAAAACAATAACTATTGCTTGCCTCTCCAACTTAAGCAGCTGGTATTCATCACTCAGTTTAGCACAAATGCCAGACGTCTACCTGAAATTGATAGCAGTGAAATTTTAGGGGAAAATTTCAAGTGTATATCGAAAGAATCCACCCCCATGAACCATGGACCTTGCCGTTGGTGGGGAGGCTTGCGTGCCTCAGCGATACAGATGGCCGTACCATAGGTGCAACCACAATGGAGGGGTACCTGTTGAGAGGCCAGACAAATGTGTGGTTCCTGAAGAGGGGCAGCAGCCTTCTCAGTAGTTGCAGGGGCAACAGTCTGGATGATTGACTGATCTGGCCTTGTAACATTAGCCAAAACAGCCTTGCTGTGCTGGTACTGCGAACGGCTGAAAGCAAGGGGAAACTAAAGCCGTAATTTTTCCCGAGGGCATGCAGCTTTACTGTATGGTTAAATTATGATGGCGTCCTCTTGGGTAAAATATTCCGTAGGTAAAATAGTCCCCCATTTGGATCTCCGGGCGGGGACTACTCAAGAGGACGGTGTTATCAGGAGAAAGAAAACTGGCGTTCTACGGATCGGAGAGTGGAATGTCAGATCCCTTAATCGAGCAGGTAGGTTAGAAAATTTAAAAAGGGAAATGGATAGGTTAAAGATAGATATAGTGGGAATTAGTGAAGTTCGGCGGCAGGAGGAACAAGACTTTTGGTCAGGTGAATACAGGGTTATAAATACAAAATCAAATAGAGGTAATGCAGGAGTAGGTATAATAATAAATAAAAAAATAGGTGTGCGGGTAAGCTACTACAAACAACGTAGTGAACGCATTATTGTGGCCAAGATAGACATGAAGCCCATGCCTACTACAGTAGTACAAGATTATATGCCAACTAGCTCTGCAGATGATAAAGAAATTGATGAAATGTATGATGAGATAAAAGAAATTATTCAGATAGTGAAGGGAGACGAAAATTTAATAGTCATGGGTGACTGGAATTCGTCAGTAGGAAAAGGGAGAGAAGGAAACATAGTAGGTGAATATGGATTGGGGCTAAGAAATGAAAGAGGAAGTCGTCTGTTAGAATTTTGCACAGAGCATAACTTAATCATAGCTAACACTTGGTTCAAGAATCATAAAAGAAGGTTGTATACATGAAAGAATCCCGGAGATACTAAAAGGTATCAGATAGGTTATATAATGGTAAGACAGAGATTTAGGAACTAGGTTTTAAATTGTAAGACATTTCCAGGGGCAGATGTGGACTCTGACTACAATCTATTCGCTATGAACTGCAGATTAAAACTGAAGAAACTGCAAAAAGGTGGGAATTTAAGGAGATGGGACCTGGATAAGCTGACTAAACCAGAGGTTGTACAGAGTTTCAGGGAGAGCATAAGGGAACAATTGACAGCAGTGGGGGAAAGAAGTACAGTAGAAGAAGAATGGGTAGCTCTGAGGGATGAAGTAGAGAAGGTAGCAGAGGATCAAGTAGGTAAAAAGACGAGGGCTAGTAGAAATCCTTGGGTAACAGAAGAAATATAGAATTTAGTTGATGAAAGGAGAAAATATAAAAATGTAGTAAATGAAGCAGGCAAAAAGGAATACAAACGTCTCAAAAATGAGATCGACAGGAAGTGCAAAATGGCTAAGCAGGAATGGCTAGAGGACAAATGTAAGGATGTAGAGGCTTATCTCACTAGGGGTAAGATAGACACTGCCTACAGGAAAATTAAAGATACATTTGGAGAAAAGAGAACCACTTGTATGAATATCAAGAGCTCAGATGGAAACCCAGTTCTAACCAAAGAAGGGAAAACAGAAAGATGGAAGGAGTATATAGAGGGTCTAGACAAGGGTGATGTACTTGAGGACAATATTATAGAAATGGAAGAGAATGTAGATGAAGATGAAATGGGAGATGCGATACTGCGTGAAGAGTTTGACAGAGCATTGAAAGACCTGAGCCGAAACAAGGCCCCGGGAGTAGAAAACATTCCATTAGAACTACTGACGGCCTTGGGAGAGAGTCCTGACAAAACTCTACCATTTGGTGAGGAAGATGTATGAGACAGGCGAAGTACCCTCAGACTTCAAGAAGAATATAACAATTCCAATCCCAAAGAAAGCAGGTGTTGACAGATGTGAAAATTACCGAACTATCAGTTTAATAAGTCACAGCTGCAAAGTACTAATGTGAATTCTGTACAGACGAATGGAAAAACTGGTAGAAGTGGACCTTGGGGAAGATCAGATTGGATTCCGTAGAAATATTGGAACACGTGAGGCAATACTGACCTTACGACTTATCTTAGAAGAAAGATTAAGGAAAGGCAAACCTACGTTTCTAGCATTTGTGGACGTAGAGAAAGCTTTTGACGATGTTGATTAGAACACTCTCTTCCAAATTCTAAAGGTGGCAGGGGTAAAATACAGGGAGCAAAAGGCTAATTACAATTTGTATAGAAACCAGATGGCAGTTATAAGAGTCGAGGGACATGAAAGGGAAGCAGTGGTTGGGAAGGGAGTGAGACAGGGTTGTAGCCTCTCCCCCATGTTATTCAATCTGTATATTGAGCAAGCAGTAAAGGAAACAAAAGAAAAATTCAGAGTCGGTATTAAAATCCATGGAGAAGAAATAAAAACTTTGAGGTTCGCCGATGACATTGTAATTCTGTCAGAGACAGCAAAGGACTTGGAAGAGCAGTTGAATAGAATGGACATTGTCTTGAAAGGAAGATATAAGATCAACATCAACAAAAGCAAAACGAGGATAATGGAGTGTAGTCAAATTAAGTCAGGTGATGCTGAGGGAATTAGATTAGGAAATGAGACACTTCAAGTAGTAAAGGAGTTTTGCTATTTGGGAGCAAAGTAACTGATGATGGTCGAAGTAGAGAGGATATAAAATGTAGACTGGCAATGGCAAGGAAGCATTTCTGAAGAAGAGACATTTGTGAACATCGAGTATAGATTTAAGTGTCAGGAAGTCATTTCTGAAAGTATTTGTATGGAGTGTAGCCATGTATGGAAGTGAAACATGGACGATAAATAGTTTGGACAGGAAGAGAATAGAATCTTTCGAAATGTGGTGCTACAGAAGAATGCTGAAGATTAGATGGGTAGATCACATAACTAATGAGGAGGTATTGAATAGAATTGGGGAGAAGAGGAGTTTGTGGCACAACTTGACGAGAAGAAGGGACGGTTGGTAGGACATGTTCTGAGGCATCAAGGGATCACAAATTTAGCATTGGAGGGCAGAGTGGAGGGTAAAAATCATAGAGGGAAACCAAGAGATGAATACACTAAGCAGATTCAGAAGGATGTAGGTTGCAGTAGGTACTGGGAGACGAAGAAACTTGCACAGGATAGGGTAGCATGGAGAGCTGCATCAAACCAGTCTCAGGACTGAAGACCACAACAACACAACATCAAAAGAATAGGCAAATGAGAAATGGTGTTGATGTATTTGTTGCATATCAGTTGAAGACATAAAGTCTGAAAATGAATCTGTGATCATATTTTTGACACTTTATTTTACAGGTCCGTCTTGATCACACAAATTTTACTTACTACGTACCTACATGTTTAGTTTGATGTTGAGACTACATCAGCATATTTTATGATCTGAAGATGGCAGCAGCCAAAACTGGTAAAAGGGAAGTGTAAAAAAATTGTGTGATCAAGACACTTGTTGCAGTAAACATGAAACTCAAATCCTCCAAGGTAGAAATTGCAACTGCATGTGAGATTATTTGGACAAGACTCAGTATCAGAGGTGGGCATTAAACGATAATTGGATCCTTCTATCACCCACCAGACTCATCTCCTGATGTAACCAAAAACTTCAGAGGAAACCTCAGTTCACTTGTACATAAGTTCCACAGTCATACTTAATCATCAGTGGAGGCTAAAATCATCCAACAATTAATTGGGAAAATTATAGTTTTGTTAAAGATGGATGTGATAAGACATCCTGTGGAACTTCCCTAAATGCCTTTTCTGAAAACTATCTAGAACAGATAGGAACCCCACTCATGATGGAAGTATATTGGATCCTCTTTGAGGATGTCCATATCAAAACTGGTATCGGTGACCATGACACAGTTGTAGCAAAAATGATTATCAAAGTACTAAAGAAAAACTAAAACAAGCAGAAAGATATATTGTCCAGTAAACTAAATAAAAAATTAGTTGTGTCATATCTCAACGAGGAACTTGAAACTTCCAGTACAGGGCAAGAGCATGTAGAGGAGCTCTGGCTCAAGTTTAAAAGAATGGTTGACAATGCACTGGATAGATATGTACCCACTAGAAAAATTCACAATGGGCAGGAACATCCACGGTATACAGTCATTGTAAATAAACGTGTAAAGAATAAGAGATTCCAGTGTAATATGTGTAAAACAAACAGTGGGGCTATAGATGGAGACATGCTGAATGAAAAGTGTTTGCCTGTCAAGAGAGCAATGTGTGATGCCTTCAATGACTACCACAGCAGGATATTGTCAAGTTATCTTTCACACAACCCAAAGAAATTCTGGTGTAATGTAAAAGCTGTTAGTGGCACCAAAGTTAGTGTCCAGTCCCTAATGAATGAGACAAGAAATGAAACTGAGGGCACCAAAGCAAAAGCTCAAATGCTTAACTCCACTTTCAAAAGTTCCTTTTCAAAGGGAAACCCAGATAATAACTCCAATTTAATCCTTGTACCACTGAAGAGACAAATGAAATAACTATTTGTGTCAATAGTGTTGAGAAACAGCTGAAATCATTAAAATTGAACAAAGCTCCAGGCCCTGATGGAATCCCTGTCAGATTTCATAACGAATTTTTGGCTGAGTTAGCCTCTCTTGTAACAATAATCTATCATAGATCCCTGAAACAAAAAACTGTGCCAAGTTCTTGGAAAAAGGCATAGGTCACACCTGCCTACAATAAGGGTAGTAGAAGTTACTCACAAACCTACTGCCCAATATCCTTGACATCACTTTGTTGTAGAATCTCAGCTTATTCTGAGGTCAAACATAATGAGGTATCTCGAACAGAATGACCCCCTTAAAGCTGGCCAGCAGGTATTTCAAACACTTCGAGCACATGAAACCCAACTCGCACTTTTCCCACTTGACATACTGAAAGCTTTGGATCAAGGCAATCAGTTAGATGCTGTTTTACTTGATTTCCAAAAAGCATTTGACTCAGCACCATACCTACACTTATTGTCAAAAGCACAATCATATGGAGTATCAAGTTAAATTTGTGACTGGATTAAGGACTTTTGGATTTGGAGGATGCAATATGTTATCTTGGTTGGACAGTCCTTGTAAGATGTAAAACTAATTTTGGGTGTGCCCCAGGGAAGTGTTTTGGCACCCTTGCTGTTTGTGTTGCATATTAATTACCTTGCAGACAACATTAATATTGAAATCAGGTTTTTTCAGATGATGCAGTCATCTATAATGAAGTACTATCTGAAAGAAGCTACATAAGTATTCAGTCAGAACTTGATAAGATTTCAAAGTGGTTCAGAGATTGGAAACCTGCTTTAAATATTCAGAGATGTACAATTTTGCGGTTCATAACACACAAAAAACATACTATCTTATGATTATAATATCTATGAGTCACTGTTGGAATCAGCCAACTCATACAAATACCTCAGTGTAACACTTTGTAGGGATATGAGATGGGAAGATCACACAGGTTCAGTCATGGGTAAAGCAGGTGGTAGACTTAGGTTTCTTGGTAGAATACTAGGGATGTGCAATTAATCTACAAATCATTCATGCAACTGGTTCTAGAATATTACTCAAGTGTTTGGAACCCGTACCAGATAGGCCTTACAGGGGATGTTGAATGTATACAGAGAAGGGTAGCATAAATGGTCATATGTTTATTCAGTCCATGGGAGAGTATCACAGAGATACTGAAGGAACTGAACTGGAAGACTCTTGAAGATAGATGTAAACTATTGTGGGAAAGTGCATTAACAAAGTTTCAAGAACCAGCTATAAATGATTACTCTAGGAATATACTACAACCCCCTACATATCACTCACATAGGGATCATGAAGATAAGATTAGAATAATTACTGCAGACACACAGAGCAATTCAAACGATCATTCTTCTCGCACTCCATATACGAATGGAATAGGAAGAAATCCTAATAACTGGTACAAAGGGATGCACCCTCTGCCATGCACCTCATGGTTGGTTTTTCAAGGTATAGGTGTAGATGTAGATTTCAGGAATTGGCAAGATACTAACTGATAGTCTTTCTTGTGTCAACAGCATCTAAAGCGCCATCAATTTCACTCAACTTGCCAAGGCACAAGAGACTGACCAAGAACTGCAGAACCTCCCCACAGATACATCAAGCTGGGAATTATGATTAGTCATTATTCCTGGTGCAGACATTAAATTTTACTGTCACATCTCAACTAGGAAACCTTCTCCATGCTTGCCTACTACATTCCAAAGCTGTACCTTTGGCAGTTTGCATAAGTTCTGTCATACTGGCATCAGACTAACATTTCACCTAGACTTGCAGTGATTTGTTTGGCCTAGAATTCAAAAGACTGGAAAGATTGGACTTTTATATGTGCCAAGTGTAAATGGAGCAAAGTGTACATGCCAGTGGGGAACTTCACTTACGCATTCTGCCCAAGTTCAAATCGATGTCATAGGACCATTTCCTCCATCAAATGGTCAGTGTTATGTTCTAATTACGACTGATCACTACATTTTCTGCCTGGAAGAACTGCCAGTTGATAACATCTCTGCAAAAACCTTCTCTTCTCATTTGATTTCAAGCTGGATTTCTCAATTTGATTGTCCACTACACATCACCACAGATTATGAACACCATTTTGAATCAGACCTGTTTGCTCAGCTCAACCAATTTTGCAGCACTGTTCACCACAATACCCCAGTCTACCATCCATTGACTGATGGTACGATAGAACACTGCCACAGTTTTTGAAAGGCCATACACATGTATCATGAAACAAATCAGATCATAGCTCCACCAGTGATTTCACTTGGTCTAAGGAGTACTTAAACGCCAGACTTGGATTCCTCATCAATTTATGGCAAGGCACTGCAGCTTCCAGGAGAGTTTGTAGACACACAGTCCTTCCAGCTTTCTGACCACAACTATTGTGATTTCATTCATCAGTTGGGGTAACAGATTTCACTGATCCACCCTTGTCAAGCTTCACAATGTAGAAGGCCTCCCAGCTACATACATTATGACCTAGAAACATCTGTAAAGATGGGGTGAAACCCTCATTTTAACCATTGAACATAGGTCCACACAAGAGTCCCACAATGAAAAGCTCACACTCTGGACATCATAGAAAATGGCAATCACTCTACCATCTCTATCAACTGTGTCAAACCTGCTCATGTTTTCCAGTAAGTACCGCCAAAGGATATACCATGGCTTCAACTAGCTTTGCTGTAGACATTTTCAAGGACATACTACATGATCGGGGCAATGTGTGTATTTCCCAGAACATTTTATGGACTGTGCTATGTCACCCTCAAGGGGGATGTTTAATGGCCAACATTACAATCTTCCTTGTGAGGTGTCATGTTGTGTTGCATCATGTTGTGTTACATCATGGCTGTCAAACCATATTTCATGCCAGACATACTGTTATATTTTTATTATGAATATACCTATTCATATATATTAATCCATCTGAGAGGAGATTCTACATGTTCATGAAACTTCACTGCTGCTGACTCTTAATAAGTTTTCATATCTTGTGCCATACCATAATACTTGCACATTCCCAATATGATTGTGTATATTTCATACTCCAGCTAAGCTAGACCTCAAAAAGCATAACTTACGAGATTGAACAGTGAACAAACCGGCCAGTCTAACAAGCATTTGTTCAGCCTTTTTGGAGCCAAGGTGATCTCTACGTTCCAGATACCAAACATATTCACTAAGGTATATCAGATGGACTACAAAATTAAGTACCAGTTATTAGAGAAGGGTCTCTGATAATAATCAACACTTCACACAGAAAGCATGTTTACTGAGCACACACTACTGTACAGATGGAGCCAAACAGCCTGCCTCAACAGAGAGTGCTCCTATTTATACATACAAGCAAGGTTCTAGCAAATTACAATATTCTAAGTCCCACAACCTTCCATGGATCAGACACTTTTATTGATACTTGCAAGAGTTGGGAATTCAACTGGTGACCTGGACAGTGTCAGCCAGTGACTATAACCACCATGCCACAATGGATGACAGGTGGCAAAGAGCTATATGTCAATGCGAATGCAGACAGGTTTTAAGTTGTTGTGAACAATCTTAAGATCTTGTGCTCAAGACAACAAAGTAAAGAAGTTTGATATGCCACTACATTTGGTAAGAAAAAGCACATTCAGCTGCACTTCTTCATTTTAAACACTAGTTTAAAGCTGTAACATAAAATCTTGAAACTGATCATGCACAAAACAGTATTTAATAGTGGTCAAGCACTTATTGTTTTAATGAATTATTTTAGCCATAAGGCCCCAAAATGCCTTTAACCTTATAATACATTTTAGCTTGTGATAAGGACTGAAGAGAACACCACCTAAATAGGTAACTAAAAAAACTTAAAGAAAATAAATCTCCCTACAACAAAATTATCATCTAACTAACAACTGTGCAAAAGCACATTCATGCTTTTAATTGCAACACCACCTAAATAGGTAACTAAAAAAACTTAAAGAAAATAAATCTCCCTACAACAAAATTATCATCTAACTAACAACTGTGCAAAAGCACATTCATGCTTTTAATTGCAACAAGCAACTAATATTTTTGAAATTATAATACATAAAAGCCGCCCACGGTGGCTGAGCGGTTATAGGCGCTTCAGTCTGGAACTGCGCGACTGCTGCGGTTGCAGGTTCGAATCCTGCCTTGGGCATGGATGTGTGTGATGTCCTTAGGTTAGTTAGGTTTAAGTAGTTCTAAGTTCTAGGGGACTGATGACCACAGACGTTAAGTCAAATAGTGCTCAGAGCCATTTGAACCATTTAATACATAAAAAACAGATCTAAACATAATAACCCACCTCTATGATATATTTAAATGGAGCATGCTGCAAATGAGTGACACGGGCAAATACTGATCCTCGAGGTGTGAAGTCAAGACCTCTGTACAGATCAATGTCACTCTTTTGCCAAAATGTAGCAAATTCATTTCTTGGTGCCCCTTTGGACACAACATCCACAGAAGAGATTGTAACACCCGGAAAGTCCAACTGAAAAAAAAAAAAAAAAAAAAAAAAAAAAAAAGAAGTCTCACATAATTAAAGTAACTTGAAATTAGTGTACAAATTCTGTAAAGATACGAAAGAGCATTGTGTAACTGGCCACTCCATTGCAAACATGTCTATGTTTCAGTTTCATTCTTACTTGTAACATCTTCATCTGTAATGCATTCTAAGCATACTTGATATAAGTACCAGTACATTTCATCCAAAACTATATTCAAAGTGCAGAGCATTTATGAAGCACCTAAGAGGAAAAAATTCGGCATTCACAGTTGAAATTCAGTAGTTATTTTTGGAAATTAATTACATGAGCTCATATAAAGAAAACAAAAAGAAAAAAATGTTAACAATGTTATTTTCATTGTGTGATGAATTGCTAAACAGTGTCAAGACATTAATTGCAATATTACATTAAGCTTTTGAAGGCAAAGGCTGCAAGTACTAATGTGTTATTATGAACAGGAAATAATCCCACGCAGCGAGTGGAACAAGGTTGGAGGGATCAGCTAGTGTACCGAAAGTACCCTTCACCACACACCGCTAGGTGGCTTGCAGAGTATTATGTAGATGCAGATGCAGTGATCATGAGGGCAGAAAGGCAGTTGCTGGGCTTGAGGAAGATTAAAGTATCACCACTATAATGGCTGTGACGTGTGTGGCCAAAACAGTGAACCTACAACTCGAAGCAACTACTGTTTTCAAAGGAACAGTTGTGTATGTGTATTGTGGAAAGGTATACGACAGGCAAAGTAAATCTGCAGATGACTCAACCAACAAAAATGAGCTATTACTCCACAGATTCTGTAAACCTTGCTAATGGTGGATACAGCACTATGTAATCAAAAAAGCCCGTGTTCCACTTGAGTGACCTTCACAACTGACATGTGATGTTTTGAACGTTATTACTTGGGCTAACAACAGCAGTCCAAGGTGATATTCAAATTTGAGGTACTTGATCATCATCCATATACTCCCGATCTTGCCCCTTTTGACTATCACTTGTTTGGTCCACTCAAACAAGCATTAAGGGGCCGTTGATTTGCCTCTGACAAAACACTGAAAGAAGCAGTGTATTCCTGGCTCACAGCTCAACCAAGAACCTTCTTTTATGAGGGCATATGGAAGCTTGTACACCAATGGACCTAGTGCGTTGAAACACAAGGAGACTATGTCGAAAAATTATGTTCTTGTAAGTTTCCTATTTGATTACAATAAAATTTTATAACTACTTTGCAGATAATAATTGACTTACCTTCATATATACATACCATATTTTATGGACTATAAGTTGCTACAGACTATAAGACAACCTAATATTTAGGCAGTTTTTTAAATAACATTTTTTAACATTTTTATTATCAGACTACCAAGGCAAACTAAAAAAAATCTTTGTTTATAAGACTTAACTGACATTTAAAATCCTTGAAAATCATTATCTTCTAGTTTTGGCAACTCTGCATTTAGTCCTCTATTTGCATGTTCAGTCTTCCTAAGGTGGTGGTGCTGGTATTTATGTCAAAAATAATGTCCAGTGCGAAAAAATTGATTGGATAGATAAACTTGCATGTGAGATGGTCTTTGAAATAGCTGCCATAAGAATAAAGCTCAGATATAGCAGTTTAATAATAGCTAGCCTGTATAGATCCCCTAACAGTAACATGGAAGAATTCTTTTGCCATTTAGAGGAACTTATTGAGAAACTTTCACCTCATAAAAAACAGACTATAATAGTAGGGGATGTGAACATTGACTCCTTAACTAATAGTGTAAGTTACCTTAGATAAACTGATTATTACAGTCCTATAATTACAACCTCGTGAATTCAACACCAACAAGAATTACAGTTGACTTTCAGACAGGTATTGATCATGTTATTACAAACTTAAGTAAGGAGGACTATAAAGTTGGAACTGTTGAGAACCACATTTCAGATCATAGTGCATTAGTCCTAGAGCTTCACACTGACAAAGAAATAGTATCTCAAAAGGAACAATTTACTTATAAAAGAAAGCTTGACTATCATGCATTAAAGGAAAAACTGGCACACATAAACTGGTATCAGGTAGGCCTATATGCAACAGAAGACATTAGTGAAAAGTGGGAAATATTTTATACAACATTAACCCATTGTCTAAATCAAGTATGCCCAAGGGTCAAAATACTAAAGAAAACTGACAGTTCTAGGAATCTTAAACTCCCCCTAATGTGATGAAATTAAAGAATGACATGAATGGTCTATATATTCTTTTTAAAGACACCAAACTGCATTACTTTCAGTCTAAATACAAAGCCTGTAGAAAAACCTATAGGGAAGCACTTAAGACATTAAAGGCTCAGAAGTAAGCAGAACAGATGAGTCAGTCCTGTAATGTTAGCAAAACAGTGTGGAATATAGTAAAGAAGGAAAGTGGAGGGAATGACAAAGCATTGTGTAACAATATAATAATAAGGGACAATGAAAAATTGGTTAGAGACCCAAAAGAAGTTTGCGAGAGATTCATAGATCAATGTAGTAAGATGAGTAAGGAGGATGTGATCAACCCACCACAGGTGCTAAATCCCAGTAATGTCAGTAATTCATTCTTCCTGAGGTGTGTTACAGAACAGGAAATCCTGAGAACCATTTCCAACCTAAAAGCAAATACATCCAGTGGCTGGGATGACATCTCAGCCAAATTTCTGAAAGAATGTAGTAGTGAATTAATAAAGCCACTGCAACATGTAATAAACAGCTCTTTCAGACAGGGGTCATTTCCTGATTTGTTAAAAGTCACTGAAATAAGACCAGTGCATAAAAAGGGAAAAACTACTGATGTACAAAATTATAGACCTATTTCATTGACATCAGAACTTAGTAAGTTGTTGGAAAGGCTATTTCTTGATCAAATGGAATCATTTTTCTCTAAGTACAATATATTAAAAAGTTCTCAACACGGTTTCAGGAAGGGCAAGTCTACAATAACAGCCATAGCCATATTTATTCAAGCAGTATTGAATAAACTTGATGATGGAAACAAAGTTATTGGCACGTTTCTAGACCTATCTAAGGCCTTTGATACTGTAAATCACTCCATACTTCTACATAAGTTAGAAATTTATGGGGTCAGAGGAGTGGCATTAGATTTATTAAGATCATACCTTGCTGACAGGAGACAATGTGTTAAGTTGTATCATAAAACCGGGGGATTCATACAAACAGTAAAATCATCTTATAAAATTCTTAACTGTGGAGTCCCATAGGGAAGTATTATTGGGCCTTTTCTGTTCATTGTGTACATCAATGATATAATAATTCCAAAAACTACAGACCTTGTGAATTATGCTGACGACACCTCCTTCTTAAGCTGGGGCCCTACAAAACAGCTAGCAGTGCAAAATAATATGAAGAACACTAGCCTCATCACAGAATACATGACTAAAAATAAATTGGCATTAAACAAGGAAAAGACAATTCTAATGGAGTTTATGCTAAATTGCAAATCAAGACAAGTGGATACTGAGCCAGAGGTACCAATTGAAACAATTGATAAACATAAATTCCTGGGTATTATAGTTGATGAACATCTTACATGGAAGGAGCCCATCAGCTACATGTGTAAAAAAATCTTCTGTAATACCTACCTGCTAAAACGCCTTTCTAGCATAATAGCATCATCAGTCTTAAGACAAATCTATTTTGGTATTATACACTCCCACCTACAATACGGTATTGAGATTTGGGGTGGGGCACCAACGGTATATATGGATAGGGCTTTTAGGGCCCAGAAGAGAGCAATTAGGATAATAGCGAATATTAGTAAACGTCAATCCTGTAGAGAATACTTCATTAAGTATAATATACTAACAGTGTATTCATTATACGTTCTAAGGACTATACTGTTTGTAAAAGAAAATATGGAGCACAGTATAATAAATAGTGATATCCATAGTTATAATACAAGGAAGAAAGAGGATTACCACATAAAATTCAGAAATAAAAAAGCAACTGATCATAATCCATTTTCTGCTGGAAGATTTTTTACAACAGACTACCAAATACCATAAAAATGTTTAAAGGAAACATTTTTAAAATAAAATTAAAGCAGCTTGTTTGAGGTGAAACCATCTTGCCCAGTGTGATCCTTTATTATCTAAATAGGATGCAAGGGCATTTTTCTGTGCTGATGTCAGTCATTTTACTTGAGTTCACCACACAAACCATTCAGTTACATTGTATAATAAGAGACATTAGGTGTTTAACCAATTTCTGTGTAGTCAGTCATGATTACATATTGTGAAGTCCATGAGGAAAGACAATGTACATCATATCCACTGTAAATCATGAAGTCTTTAGTTACTTTTATTTTATGCCACTGCCTATCCTTGCTCACTGTATGCCAGTCTTCACATATGTAACAACAATGTCTGCATTCATTGACACTTTTCCACACTGTTCACTTGGATCTAGAGAAACCAAGTCATAAATAAAGTATTCTTGAATATTTCTTGAGCCAGTGTGAGAGTTAACATGAAAATAATGTTTTATTCTTCTTATTAAATTGCTTCTTCTTCCTTAGTTTCCAACTTGAACTTCTCACTACAGGTTCTTATTACACAAACAGTCACAACATGAGAGGATCCAGGTTTGCAAAACTGTGAAAATCTGTTGATGTTTGATTATTTTTACTATATATTACTTAATAATTATTCTAGATATGAATATAATAGAGGGAAATATTCCACGTGGGAAAAATATATCTAAAAAGAAAGATGATGAAACTTACCAAACAAAAGCGCTGGCAGGTCGATAGACACACAAACAAACACAAACATACACACAAAATTCTAGCTTTCGCAACCAATGGTTGCCTCGTCAGGAAAGAGGGAAGGAGAAGGAAAGACAAAAGGATATGGGTTTTAAGGGAGAGGGTAAGGAGTCATTCCAATCCCGGGAGCGGAAAGACTTACCTTAGGGGGGAAAAAAGGACAGGTATACACTCGCACACACACACATATCCATCCACACATACACAGACACAAGCAGACATTTGTAAAGGCAAAGAGTTTGGGCAGCAAACTCTTTGCCTTTACAAATGTCTGCTTTTGTCTGTGTATGTGTGGATGGATATGTGTGTGTGTGCGAGTGTATACCTGTCCTTTTTTCCCCCTAAGGTAAGTCTTTCCGCTCCCGGGATTGGAATGACTCCTTACCCTCTCCCTTAAAACCCATATCCTTTTGTCTTTCCTTCTCCTTCCCTCTTTCCTGACGAGGCAACCATTGGTTGCGAAAGCTAGAATTTTGTGTGTATGTTTGTGTTTGTTTGTGTGTCTATCGACCTGCCAGCGCTTTTGTTTGGTAAGTTTCATCATCTTTCTTTTTAGATATATTAATAATTATTCTTCTATTTATACCTCTTTGAAATAATTTCCTGCTGTTATAGATGACAATTAACTTTTATGACATATTATTACAAATTTTGTTCCATAAATTTGTATGAGCAGACCTTAAATTCACACTGAATCAAACTGAGGACATTTTAGAAAAGGTTTTACACATTATTTTTTGTCTTGCTTCTTCTTTGATGACTTGCCATTGCAAATTCAGAGGCTGCTCTTTAGCAGGCCATGTGGTGTTGGAAGCTCCACACTGCACTTGCTGTGATCTAAAGGCATCTGTTGGTGAATTCCAAACATTGCCTGCCACCTAACAAGTATCTTAGACAAATAACATCAATGGAAAACTACTTCTGTCAGAGCACAGAAAAGGCAAATATGTTCCTATTTAAAAGGCTTTAATAGAAAAGTGGGGAAACAGCTGAGTCCTCATTCTGTCTCCCTCACCAAACATTCTGGCATGTGAACTTATCTGCGTATTTTTTAACACAGAAAATTCTAACTCCTTTCACCCAGTTACTCTTTGCAGTTAAGACTTCATACTCAACATCTCCCTTTCACTGACACTGTCTGTCCCTCTTGTCTCCCTTTCCTCCCAATTATTTACAGTACATCCCTCTACTACTGTCTCCTGTCTCTCTCACTTACACTGTATCCTTTTGCCTTTCTTTCCCGCTGATGCTGTCTCCACCACTCCACCAAACATCAGCGGTTCAGAAATGCTGAGGGAGGTGGGTACCTGACTTATTTTTTCCCTATGCAAATGTGTTTGAAATTTTGGTCGAAAATACACCCTCTCCTATACCTAGATTTTAAAGTTAACTCGTATGGGAGGGACCAAACTCCCCAAGCCTGTGTCTGGGCTCCTCATCTGTAATTTTCATTTCCACTGTGTTCTCTCTCTTTTATTCCCACTGCTTCTGTCTCCATCCATCTCTCCTTCTCTTTTACTGTAACTGTCTCTCACACAGTTCAATGTCTCATCTCTCTTTCACTCCCACTACTACTGTCTTCAACCATCTCTCTTTTCCTTTCACTGCCACTTTCTCTCTCCCATCAACATTCTCTATTCTCTCTTTCTCTATCACTAGCATTGCCTCTCTCTTCCAGCATCATTGCCTCTCTGCTGGATTCTCTCTTCCAGTGTCATTGCCTCTCCACTTCTCTCTTTCAGCACAAAAAATTTTCGATGAGGAAGGTGGAATGAGAACTGAGGCAGCTGGTTCCCCACTTTTCTGTCAGAGTCTTTTGAAGAGGAACATATTTGCCTTTTTTGTGCTCTGCCAGGAACATTTTTCCACTGCTTTCATTCTTTTCCCTTCTACAGCAGAGCATACTGCTTATATACACTGAATTCAGATAGTGCAAAAACTGAATGCAGGTAATCTACTAAAGAGACTACACTTTTTCCAGGAATTGTTGGAGCTCATTAATGACAATCTAGGTCTTTTCAACTATCTGATCTTGAGTGATAGGGCCAATTTTGATGTGTCAAGCTCTGTTAACAAGCAAAACTTTAGATGCTAGTCATGAGAAAATCCTGAAATGTTTTATGAAGCAGCACTTCACAATCAGTAAGTGGTAGTGTGATGTGGTGTATCACCATTTGGTATTATAGGACATTATTTTTTTCATTTGGAATTATAGAATCTTTTAGAATATTATGTGCACATGCTGAACCCCCTAGTGTGACAGCTTGTCAATCTTCCTGTAACTGCAAACACATTCTTCCAATAAGACAGGTCAAAATGCCATGCCTTGCAGAATTCCATAAATACACTATACAACATCTTTCCTGGTCATCTCTTGTCTAGGTGAGGGAACATTTCCTGGCCTCCAAGATCCCCTGAACTTTCAGTGTGTGATTTCTTCCTTTTGGGCCGTTAGAAAACTCAGATCTTCTTGTGTGATCCAACACACACCATCCAGGCACTGAAGGATCAAATTTGAGATGAAGTTAATTGAATTGCTTCAAAATGTGATGTTTAACTTGTGTAAAAGATTTGACATGTATGTGAAGGAAAATGGCGTCCACTTACATGATGTCATTTTCAAGTGATTGACATTTTAAATTGCGAGCATTGTAAATTCGTGTTGTATTTTATATCGCTGTGAATAAATCTGTATCATTGGTGGAGGTTTTAAAACTGTCTGTTTTACTGCTGCACCTCTTACAAGACACTATAATAATTTTCATGTAGACCTTACCGTCTTGTATAGGATTGAGAGTTGTGCTATATACTCTGGTGCAAAGGTATTCAATGTGCTTCCATCAAATATGAAGCAGGAAGTTGGAAGTCTCCACCAATTCAAAAGAGAATTTAAAACCTTTATTTCTACAAATAATCTGAGTATATAGATTGAAGTATTGAAAATTCCTCTTAGCTTCAAGGAAAATAGCATAGTTCATTATAAAGCTGCATGATAAACAGTGCTATGTTGGAAACATCTCTATTGTTACAGATGCAGGGGACTATTGTCCTTGAAAAATACAAATGTATTCACATAAATATTAAGCTATCAATAGAAGATAAACAGCAGCTTTTCAGTACAACTAAGAAGTAGTAACCTTATTTAGGTTTTATTGGTTTATATTTAGCTGATGAAAGCACAAATATTACAAAGCAGTGCAGCAACAATTATTGCTAATACAGTGTACATGTCAAGTTTCTATGAATTGCTTATTTTTTGTTAATATATACCCAGATATGTTTAACATCCCGGACGGTTCTTCTTCTTGAAGAAATCTGACAGACATGAATGAATGCCACAGGCTTCGGTGCCCATGATACCCTCAATGTTGGGCTAAGCATGCAGATCTAAACTGTGCCATCTCCACATCACTGTCTGGTGAAAATATAAAATTCAAGGTGGACTGGAGCTACTCTTCTGCTGAATACTTACATCTAATAGTCTGAGGAATTCTGAACGTAATGTGAACGCCATTGTATGATCACATATCCTTCCTCAAGTTTCTTCAATATCAAGTGAAATTCTGTATCAAAGATGGTACATTCATATGGAAAGTATACACTGTAGACACATTCAGGGAACACAATACAATATCCTAGGGAGAATACCAAATGCATTCATTTCCACTAGTGGCAAGTGCCTACATGTGTGTGGAAAGTTGTCCAAACAAATCTTAAAACAATTTAAAAAAGAAAGTTATTGAATTGTCTGATTGACAATACAGTTCCCCGAAATAGTGCAGTTAATTGGTACTCAAAGCATGAAAATGGACTTTTGGCTTGGTGAATTGTGGTTCATACTTGTGTATACTGATACCTGGTTATCAATGAATTGAGAAGCCCATGAAGTGATTGTCCTTCTTTACTGCAATGATAAAGTTCAGATCCATAATCTTCCTTTAAAACCCTGTATTCCTTGGTTTTGACAAACAATAGTGAACTTAACAGAATCTCTACTTCATCCCTTATAGCCAATCATTGTATGAGGTTACCAGTACCAGCTTCATTTTACTTCTTTGATTAAAGGGGTCAGTCACTTTACATGTCACTCAGCTGTAGTTGCTACCATACATCAAGTGATGTTAGTCCCACAACTACAAATGTGTGAGAAAAGTAATGTGCTCTCAAAATGAGGTTTACTTATCTTGAGAAATGATGATCTCCACAATGCAGATGCTGTGTTGTTAATTTTTTCAGGCTCATATTCTATTCTGTACAGATATAATGCAAACAGACACTATTCTATTTTGAGATAAATATGTTGACTGTGTAATTCAGTTGCAGAATTCTTTCTGTTTCACTGGTAGATTAACAGCTACAGAGTGAACATCAAAATTACTACTGCATAAGAAACAAGAGTACTTTAAAAGCATGTCTACTCAACAGAATATGCACATCTATTTGCTCAATAGATCATCAGCATCACAAGGATTGTTTATGTACCTGCCAGAGAACTACTTTCAAGCACCAGAAAACAGGCAAATGCACAACTATGATGACATATGAACCACTGCTTGGTGTTTGCTCTGCTCAAATGCCTCTAGTCCCATCTGTGCTTGGAATTATCATGCAAATTGGACTCTCTTGTGACCATGTGCAGTGTTGTGGCATGTTGCTCACAGGGGCATATGGATTTATTGCATTCAGTGCAACTATTTTATCATATCCTATCCAAAAATGGAATGCAAAATAAGAAAGCTAGGTGGTGCACAAGAGTTATTGCTACTCTTCCATACGAGTCAGATATTACATATTTTAAACATTCTCTGCATATATTCTCTACAGACCACTCTAATGCTTATGGCAAAGCGTGCCTAGTGTGATAAGATATTTTAGGTAATTCCTCAATCACGTATGTGTTGAAGGAAGAATGGTGGCTTAAATGCTGCGCATTCTGCTGTAAGTCAAATTTTATCGTCACTGCCCAGTGGGAGTAATATGTCTGAAGAATCTCTCTACATTCTAAATTTAAGACAGGTTAATAAAATCTTAGTCCCAATGTTCTTCATTTTCCTAAAATTGAGGCGTATATATTTCAATACCACTAAAAGTTACATCAAAATTATGGGTTTTGATGTCTACATATGTCATTTTAGTAAAAATAATGACTGCATAAAGCTAATGTAAAGGAGGCTATGGAAGAAATAATCCACAAAAACATCAGACTCAAGCCTGCAATAGTGTTTTGTGCCACTTCACAGGGAAACTGCTAAAATGTCTACTGCCTACAGAACTTGGTCTGAAAAGAATGTCAGAAATCAAAGTTTGTTATAGGATGGGCAGGTGGTATGACGAGTATGTCTTACTCAGACACAGAAGTGCTCAAGTGATAATTTAAATGTTTTGCACCTTCCTCATATTTTTTGCTCTTAGTACAAAAATATTAAAAACATGGTATTGTCATGGCCCACAATTACCAAGAAAACCTGTCAGAGACAAAAGGCACTAATTTTCTTTGAATGTTTTAATCTAAAACAATATTACTAGTTATATATTATGATGAAGTACCTTCATTTGGGGTTTTCTAAATGAAATACACTCACATATTCAACAGAAATTGGTTTCTGGATATAGTTTCTTCCTCTGAGGAATTTCTGTTTTATCATCTACTTAGCACATCCTGCCAATGATGGAGTCAAATTGATTCAAAGTGCTGCTCCTGATAAGCAATGAAAGTAATTTTTATGTTATTGCATCATACTAATTCCCAAATCTTTGCATTTATATTAATAATAGTGATTTGAAATGTACATAGACTTGTAATATTTTTCTGTTCAAGGCCTTCATAAAATACACCAGTACAGCAGCATGGGAAAATACTGCATACATGGTTACAGGAACAGCTTCAAAAATAAAATACCACAAACAGTAAACAAGGGTTACATGGATATTACCCCCATAAAAGCTCAGATGGCTATGCACATGTGTGACTCTAGCAGCTTGGGAGCACCAGAAAAATTTTTATAGGCAGATTCTGGATACTTGCTATTCATTGATTAAGCAGCTAACAGCCACATTCCAAGCAGCCATAATAAGAAGAGGACACTGTTTAACCATAATTTCAGATTTGTGCATGCATGTGAGCCCTGTGGAACCTTAAATATTTAAAATGGCTGTCACCCTGAAGTAACAATTTAGTAGTTATATTTTCACCTAATTATTCAGACAATAAATACAAAAAAGTCACAATAAAAACAGATCAGATGTCAATGATTTTCATGAACAAATTCTATTGTTTCTTCTAGACATTATTTATCGAATTACAACTTATAATGTTTGCATTTATCTGTACAGGTAATCTGATCAATTTTGTTTATTTTGAAAACACATTCAGCAGATATACAACTGAAGTGTGTTTTGACATGCCTTTTTAAGTTTTCTATAATATAATAATCATGTAAAAATCTAAAGGGAATTATTGTGATAATAAAACCACAAATCGCATTTGTTTTAAAATTGTGAATTACAATACAATTTAAGCATTTTATCAGGGTTGCCACAAGTTTCGCAAGCGCAATTCTCTGATATTTCCCTGTTTTCCAGACGAGCTTTAGCATTTTTCCCTGACAAAATTTTGAGATTTCAGGGGTAATTAAGATGTAAGTTGACAATGTCTTTGCAGTTACGGTATGAGAAACATCAGTGCAAATGCAGAAATATCTAAAAAAAAACTCGCAAGCAGATGGTGTTTCCTTATGTGAGCAAAAATCTTTAGTACTAACATCAACATCTTTTGTAATGAACTATTTTTAGATGTAGAAAGCACACCAAACAGTATATGTGTTTCATTAAGATCACTGATGTTATTTTATTTCAATAAAATGAAACACATTTGGTGACAACAATATGCATTTTCCTGGCGTTGCAAAATGTGTTTCAAATACCTTCACTGATTTCAGAACCAACTTCAGAAACAAAGTCTGTCTCTTGAAAGAAGTCTACAAGGTGTGGAAGAATTGTGTAAACCAACACTGTAGATGACTGTCAACAAAATGTTGGTTCTATTATGTTCCTTATTGGCAGTTATTACCCACTGTGTTATATCTATTATTTTATATGTACTGTGTGATTTTTCTTTTGAGAAATATATGAGTACATAGCATTCAAACTGCCATAATTTTCTTCTTCTTATCATTCATACTTTTTAACATATAAACTACTTTTGAAGTGTCAAAATGCACTAGAACAAATAAAGTACATATAAAACACCACACTGTACAACACACGTGCGCTGAGACAGTAACAGTTCTTGAAATCCATCATCCATTGTCTCTGGCCTGCTGAGGAGCACCACATTCCTGGGTCCATGGATAAACCATGATAATCCGCTGCATTATGACACACATAAATAGACCCAGCCTACAGGCAGATTGGTGACACTAGATCCGATGGCAAGGGCCTGCACATTAGTGGGAACTTAATGTGCTTCAGATTGGCAGGCCCAATCTGTTACAAATACCCACAGAAATGGCCTCCAACTTTGGCCCATCGTGGAAATCCATTCCTTTGTCCAGCCAGTTGTCACAAGTCAGAGACAGCTTGTTGATGACATGAAACCACAGTGATTAATCCACACAACAGATAACTTGTTCAAATACTCAGAGAATCAATAAGAATGAGGATACATAGCAACTCACCATAAAGACCCACAGACAGACATGTAGAAAAGACAATCACACTCTCAAAACTAAATTTTCAGCGATACCTTTTGTCAGAAAATGAGAGCACACATACATTCACACAACCACACAGACATAACTCATGCACATGACTGCTGTCTCAGGCCACTGTGCCTACAGTCTGAGAATCAGATCCAAACAAATCACTCCTCATGCCCCCCTACCTCTCATTGGCAGCTGCTAAGCCAGCTGCAAGAAGTGGTAGCAGCACTGACTGCAGGCTGAGGGGAGTGGTAGGAAGGGAAGAAGCAGTAGGACTGAGGGAGTAGGGAAGTAGTACACGTACTCAGCTGCTCCGAGCCAGTGATGATGTGTGACAGTTCAGTAAACAAACCACCTACTGAGACAAAAGATGAGATTTTTCCAGTGTTTTTTTTTTTCAAATTTCCCTGATATTTTCCTAATTTCCCTCACATGTTTCAAATTCCCCGAATACTCCCTGATTTCCCGAACCTGTGGCAACCCTGTTCATATTTTGATAAAGACTAAATCAAGCAAGAGTTGAAGTGTATTTCGGATACTCCATCACCTAAGCTTCCATATGTGCTACAATTTTTTTTTAAATAAACATATGTTTAAGTCATGTATTTCATATGGTTACATTTTATTATTATCCTGTAATAAATCAGGTAGCTTATTAGTCTTTTAGAAACACTGCAGTCATTAACAAAGCAGATTGAGTTCTATTGTTATTTAACTTGCTCCACAATCTATTGGTTTTGGACATTTGCATATTTCAGATGTGCCTTTAATTATTACTTGTCAACAAACTTTGTAGTCACTGCTTAACATAAGAATATAGGTGAACTCTTATAGTATTGTATAGGTATAAGTATCACAGACAGTATATTGAACATTGTTATTTCTGTTATGAGCATTATTTGCTGGGACAGAACATGGAAACTTCAAGTGAAGATCCCAATACCAAGTATCAATTCACTCAGCTTTTGAGTAGTGACCAGATTAGATACTGAATTGATCTATACTGTGCCTCAACTATTATACACTTCATGTGCTACAAAACTGTTGAGGGTATCATTGCTGCTTGTAGCTATATTGCCTGTTGGCTTTCATCTTGGGATCTTTGGACAGTATTTGTTTAGTGATTTTTCTGATCATTTTGTCAGCATAAGTGACTGACAAAAACAAAGACTCAGCCTTCATCCACAGGAATGGAGTGTGAATCTAACTATTCATGAAACATCAGAAAAATCATAACACAATCATCAGCCAAAGATCCCAAAACAGAAGACAACTGGCTTCATGTGCTTTCCAGTTCACTAACATCTTGCCATCAATATTGTACCAACATGCCAACATGAACCAAACATCAAGCGAGAAGACCTTTTCCATGCTTTGAGTGTCAAGAGGTGATGTTCATGTACTCCCACATCTGAGTAATGCACTATGGTTAATACAGGTATTTGTGTGGGAATCTGTACTCAGTAGTTTAGAACTTATTATTGGTGGAATGGCTGCTCACACATTTCTCTCCTATTACAATTGGAAATAGCTGGCAACAAATCCTGCCCAGGTGCCAGACTGAACTGTTTCCCTCTCTGAGGTGGCATATGTGGTATTTCCCAACAAAGCAACTACCATTAAGCTAATTACACATAAGTGAAATTCACCTACTGCATACAGAGTTCCAACAAACACTAATTATTACCTGTTGAACTGTATACCTTGCAAACATGTTTTGAAGTTCTTGGAAGATATCATCAAGGTATTTGTGCCATCTATAGAAAACTGGATCTCTCATTGACACTGCTGTATCTCCCATTACGCCAATTCCTTCCTGAAAAACAGAACTACATAACTGAATGTACTGTGTATAATGTACAATACAAATGAATGAATAAGGAATTAAAACAGTAACATTACTCCAAGACTTGACACTTCTTTGGTGGTGAATTAAAAAAAATGTTGAAACTAAAAGAAATGAAGCTATGAAGAATGTGATGCCATTTGCTATTGGCGTCAATAAGACTTATGAAATCTGAATTCTGTCATGATGAGATAGCTCATATAGTATGAAACACCATTTAAAATACACAATTGTATCACACACAGTTAATTCCTTTCACTCAAGGAGATCTCATTCCAAGTGCAAATCAAACTTACCTCTTACTAATAACTTGCTTAGATTGAATTCTTTTTGTTGCAGACCAAGCAAGAGCTGCTACTGGACACTTTCTGTGTCAAAACATAATCTCAATAGTTTGAAAAAAAATTTTGTTGGCCATATTTACGTTGTAACAGTTTAAGTCAGCTGTAGCTGATATGTGTAGCATTCATATCATCTACAGAGTAGAAGACATTAAACACATCATGTGCAGCACACTATCTGCATCTACATCCATATGCAGCAAGCCATTGTAAAATGCATGGCAGAGGCACTAATCACTGTACCATGTATTAGGTCATCTTCTCATTTAATTTGCATGTGGAGAAGGGAAAAGATTGACTGGTGTTGGAATGTGGGACATTTATATTGAGAGTACTGTCAGTGCCAAGAGAGTACTCAACAGTAAGTGTATATACACTCCTGGAAATGGAAAAAAGAACACATTGACACCGGTGTGTCAGACCCACCATACTTGCTCCGGACACTGCGAGAGGGCTGTACAAGCAATGATCACACGCACGGCGCAGCGGACACACCAGGAACCGCGGTGTTGGCCGTCGAATGGCGCTAGCTGCGCAGCATTTGTGCACCGCCGCCGTCAGTGTCAGCCAGTTTGCCGTGGCATACGGAGCTCCATCGCAGTCTTTAACACTGGTAGCATGCCGCGACAGCGTGGACGTGAACCGTATGTGCAGTTGACGGACTTTGAGCGAGGGCGTATAGTGGGCATGCGGGAGGCCGGGTGGACGTACCGCCGAATTGCTCAACATGTGGGGCGTGAGGTCTCCACAGTACATCGATGTTGTCGCCAGTGGTCGGCGGAAGGTGCACGTGCCCGTCGACCTGGGACCGGACCGCAGTGACGCACGGATGCACGCCAAGACCGTAGGATCCTACGCAGTGCCGTAGGGGACCGCACCGCCACTTCCCAGCAAATTAGGGACACTGTTGCTCCTGGGGTATCGGCGAGGACCATTCGCAACCGTCTCCATGAAGCTGGGCTACGGTCCCGCACACCGTTAGGCCGTCTTCCGCTCACGCCCCAACATCGTGCAGCCCGCCTCCAGTGGTGTCGCGACAGGCGTGAATGGAGGGACGAATGGAGACGTGTCGTCTTCAGCGATGAGAGTCGCTTCTGCCTTGGTGCCAATGATGGTCGTATGCGTGTTTGGCGCCGTGCAGGTGAGCGCCACAATCAGGACTGCATACGACCGAGGCACACAGGGCCAACACCCGGCATCATGGTGTGGGGAGCGATCTCCTACACTGGCCGTACACCACTGGTGATCGTCGAGGGGACACTGAATAGTGCACGGTACATCCAAACCATCATCGAACCCATCGTTCTACCATTCCTAGACCGGCAAGGGAACTTGCTGTTCCAACAGGACAATGCACGTCCCCATGTATCCCGTGCCACCCAACGTGCTCTAGAAGGTGTAAATCAACTACCCTGGCCAGCAAGATCTCCGGATCTGTCCCCCATTGAGCATGTTTGGGACTGGATGAAGCGTCGTCTCTCGCGGTCTGAACGTCCAGCATGAATGCTGGTCCAACTGAGGCGCCAGGTGGAAATGGCATGGCAAGCCATTCCACAGGACTACATCCAGCATCTCTACGATCGTCTCCATGGGAGAATAGCAGCCTGCATTGCTGCGAAAGGTGGATATACACTGTACTAGTGCCGACATTGTGCATGCTCTGTTGCCTGTGTCTATGTGCCTGTGGTTCTGTCAGTGTGATCATGTGATGTATCTGACCCCAGGAATGTGTCAATAAAGTTTCCCCTTCCTGGGACAATGAATTCACGGTGTTCTTATTTCAATTTCCAGGAGTGTATGTTTCAGGCACAGCAATCAATGAGTCCTGTTCAGCACATGTATTCATAGTGTACAGTTTGATGTAGGCTGTATTGATCTTCTTGTTAATAAGTATTCTTAAATAAATACAGTAGCATTCTGCTTGTGTCTGTGTATGTGCAGATGGATATGTGTGTGTGTGCGAGTGTATACCTGTCCTTTTTTCCCCCTAAGGTAAGTATTTTCCGCTCCCGAGATTGGAATGACTCCTTACCCTCTCCCTTAAAACCCACATCCTTTCGTCTTTCCCTCTCCTTCCCTCTTTCCTGATGAAGCAACCGTTTGTTGTGAAAGCTTGAATTTTGTGTGTATGTTTGTGTTTGTTTGTGTGTCTATCGACCTGCCAGCGCTTTTGTTTGGTAAGTCCCATCATCTTTGTTTTTAGATATGTTTATATTTATAGTTGTTTGTGTGTATCAAAATTGATGATGATGCAAATTTTCATGAATTTTGGGGGTTTTCTGTTAGTGTTTGGTGACAGTCTTGGATTGTGTTTGTTAGGTATCACGAATGTTGGTTTACTATCAAAGGTTGGGTTACATATTTGATGTCAGTTATATGAGTGGATTTTAGTTTGTGTGTTAGGTATATAGGGTAAGTGAAGATTTGGATAATGGATTTGATATTTTCACTACGTTGGTTTTTGGTACTTTGTGTTTCATTTCAAATGGCAAAGAGGTCAATTGACATTTAGGGTAGTAGGTTTTTGATTTGTGTCTGGGTTTCCAGCATGTTGATTGAGTTACAAATGTCAAGTGAAATTTCAAATGTTCTTTGTTTTTATATTGTTTTATGTTAAATTTTGCGAATTTTGAAGGCTTGATTTTTGGGTTAATATTTGCTCTTGAATGGTGTCATTATTTCTATTGGCATATATTTAGCTTTTTCTGCCCCAAACTCCCCACTTCTTGAGGTCATTCCATTAGTTTCAGTTTGTTGCTGAAGTTAAATATTCATATTTGATTTATGTTTGTTCAAATCTGTTATGAGTGGCATCGTCATCACCATATTGTACATGGTCAAAGTAGATATCTGGAATCACAACTTTTGGTAATCCCCTTTTTTGACATAGATGCATGAACCTCTACTCATTAAAGATGTCTTACATTATGAGTCTGTCCATTAACAGAATCATAATATTTTGTGTTGATTTCCGTGTCTCTACACCAGTGCTCAGTGATACATACCAAAATGCAGTCCAAAGATTGCAGTTCAAATTTAAATAGCTTTATTTTATATTATGTTGATTGCATGTTTAGATAAAGAATTGTTAAGTTTTTGAAATTAACTTGCCCTCATCATTTTATTTTATAATAGCATCTAGCAACTATATGTTTTGGTGTGTCAGAATCAGTCTTGTAAGTGTGTGGTACAGAAGATTTTAAACTGATGGAGGCATTTGTAAGGCAATGGAACATGTTGCTTGGATTTGCCATAAAAAAGACCTGCTTCTCATGCCCTTGTCATCATATGTGCTCAGTTGGACTACCATCAGTTTATTCATAAGATCACATTAGCACTCCCATATTCATGGACTGTTCCTTAAACAGTTATACAATCTGAGTGTGACAGGATGGTGCACTGACTTGGTGAAAGTACTAGTTGCAAGTGAACAAAGAGCCACAAGTAATTGGACAATAGGTTCCTGTATATTCATCAGTGAGATAATGTTATCAGTGGACCCTTTTTCTGTGGTTTCTTTTGTTGGAAGTTGGTATAATAACACACAAGAACTACCACATTACATTACTAGCTTATATGATGAATACAAGTTTGTGTTACTACAGATAGTTCCCACATAGCACATAGGAGCTAATAATAGATTAAAACAACACATTGTTGGGCAAAATACACAGATTTTTTTTATATTATAGTGGGAAAAACTGAAGTGAAGCAGGGAAATAAGCAATTCAGACAATCAAGAAACAGAAACGTTTGAAATACGGTGCTACACAAGACTAATGAAAATTAGATATGTAGACTGAATAAGTGATAAGGCAGCACTGAATAAAATTGAGGAAAAAAAAAAGAAATCGGTGGTACAACCCGACTAAAAGAAGGTATCAGTTGATAGAACACAACCTGGGGCATCAAGGACCTGTAAAATGAAGGATGTGTAGTCATAAAATTACCACAACAACAATACTGTGGTCTCTCATTTTAATCATGGCACAACATACTTCACACATTGTGTGTAAACAATGACATCTGTTATTTGTGAAGTAATACTGCTAGCCCCGTTTTATTAGCCAACCATCAAGTAATGTGGGAAGATGATCTAGTCTACATCAGGTGTCCAAAAGACTGTATAAATATGGAACTTTCTGCATTGTAAAAGTTTAGCAGTCAATTGAAGAATCAGCAGTATATACTGTTTATAATACTGGGCTGATGACTGCGACTTTTGAGAAGTTTTGTGATATTATGTGCAGGCCCACCATCACATTTCTCAGCCAAATGTGGACCTAATCATTGTGGAGCACAATCTTGATACTTGTTGTGGTGTTATAGACCAGCACCAATATGTTTTTTCACCAAAATAATGTGGCAGATTACGCAAGTGATGCCTATCAGCACATTAATGAAAATGCTTATCTTTTTCTCTACAGTCTTATTCCATACTGTATGTTCCCAATGTCACTGCCTATAGAACTAGTTTGTTAATTGGGTGTTATGTCACACACATTTATGTCATACATATTTATTTCATAAACAAAAACATCACTGGAAAACAATAGTTCAAGGCGTCCCACAAAGCTGCATACTTGGTTCAAGCCCATTTATGTTCTATGTGTAAGATTTGCCATTAATATCAGCTCCCCACTAGTTTTGTTTGTAGAAAATAAAAGAGGTATGCATACAGAAATGCTGTTACTCAGTAGATGAATTCATGAAGTATTAACTGGCAATTCAAGCTGCATAAAACTTGTTTATATATCCCATTAAGTCTATATACCTCAAAATGAACCTACACCTTTGTGGTTCTTGCAGGATGAACTGGTAATTCAAGTTGGATAAACCTTCTTTATATATTCCATTATGTCTATATGCCTTGAAATGAACCATTACTTTTATGATGCCTGTTCATGACAATAAATCTGTGTTAAATGCTCTATTCAATACCACTCAAATTCTGAGAATGTTTATTTGTAAATGCAAAACATATTTTCTTTGTGGGAATTTCTGGGATCATTATGATGTTTGGCGACTATTCTTTGAAATTTCATTCATCATATTATATTTTTTGATTATATTTTGAAAATCCATTTCTTGCACTACCGTATTGCTCATGAAAATGTTTATTACCCCATGAAGTTGCATCCCCTTCTATCATCAGTAACTCATAGATATTTGAGCATTTAACATTATCTAAATGCCAAAAGTACATTGCAAAATTATCCCCAAATTTATTTATTTGGATTATTACTACAAAATTTGTTTAAGTCTTGAATATTAATATTCCAGTAAACGTGAAATTGAGCTTTCTGTAAACACTCATCTTTGACTCATTGCACCACTGAGTCATGCTGTCTTTGTATACTGCATGTTTTGTAAGAGTTTTGAGGAGTCATTGGTGCATGCTGACACAGGACTGACTTGGTGAGTCATGGCTGTGACTTGCCTCATATAAAATTTCTGTTAATCAACAAGACTGAAAAAGAATACAAATATTTCAAACTGAAAGCCAGAGTTTATTTCCAAAGTAACCAATTTCATTCAGGCTATTATATGATGATAATGAGATTTGTCACAACAATTTATTTCTTGACAACGAAGTGTCTTCAGAGAAACACATCAGACTTTGGTCTCTCATGAATCATCACCTAACAGATTATTGGTTGGTGAACTGAGGCATCAATCATACAAGAAAGTCAAGATGAGTATCTACATTGTTCTATAAAATTTTGGGATAACTGCTGGATGTCTGTAAATTTCTGATACGATATTTATTGATAGAATCTTCTGGCCATCTTCAGCTGAATACTGGTGTTCCTAGTTGGAACTACACTTGCATCACTTGAGCACATGCTCTTCTGCTGTGAGCCTGTGCACTCTGTGGTGACACCTTTCCACTTTGATATCAAAATAACTGGTTTTGGATGGTAAGATCTCAAGATGGTTCTGATTATGCAGAGCAGAATTCTGTAAACACCTGCTTTCTGCAGCTGTAAGTCATCTTTAATAGATATTGTAGCACCCACCTATGACGCAGTCAAATACCTGATATCTTTACTCAAACCCATTGGAGGCAAGTGTCCACATCATATAAGAAATTCGACTGATTTTATCAGCAGACTCCACTCACTTAAGCTTGAAAGCCGCAATTTGATCAGTTTTGACACTGTTTCACTTTTTACAAATGTGCCTGTGATGGAATCATTACATCTCATTGGCAATACGTCTGGGGCTGACTTTAGAGCATTGTTTGAGAATACTCCCTCCTCAGCATACATTTTTTTCAACAAAGAGTTTTTTTGAACAACCTGACAATGTCACTATAGTGTCCCCTGGAGGCCAATCATTTTATGGAAGAATTGAGAAGCAAGCACTTGCCTCAACCATTTTAAAAACAACAGTATTTTAGCATTATATTTCTGAGACTTCTATAGTTTGGCCTCATAATTTGGACAGTCTCCAAGAGTTCCTTAGGCATCTGAACTCCTTCAGCATCTGGACTCCATATATCAAAAAATTAAATTTACTATGGAGACAGAGAAAGATAGTTGCTTGCCATTTGTAGATGCCTTGGTACAACATAAAACGTTGGCACAATTGGGCATTCAGTGTTTCAAGCTGATTCTTATTTACAATCTACTAGTTGCCACCATCCTACACAAATGATGGACATTCTAAAGATCTTGATCCGCCAAGCCCATACCATCTCAGATGCCAATACCCTGCAAACAGAAGTGGAAAACCTATAACCTGTGTTCCTGGACAATGGATATTTATCTCAATGAGTACAGAGTGCACTACAGAAATACAAATGTCAAATCTTCCTTGCGTGCTGTGTGGTTCTTTAGTGGATACTAGACTGAGGAACAAATGCTATTAATGAACAGTGAATTCAGAAATTAATTTATTCTGCATCTAATAACAAACAGTAAAAATAATACTTGACTTTGTTATTGTAGTGGCAGTGGCAGTGGCTAACAGTAGATATGAATGTAGAAATACATACTGTCACAAAAGATTTATAAATCTAACAATGGAAAATCCAGGATGGAATGTAACAATATTATGAAAAGGAAAGTTGCTACTCACAATATAGCGGAGATGCTGAGTCATAGATAGGCACAACAAAAAGACTCTCACAATTAGAGCTTTCAGCCATTAAGGCCTTCATCAACAATAGATGACAGACACACATACACACACACACACACACACACACACACACACACACACACACACACACACACTCACAATATAGCGGAGATGCTGAGTCATAGATAGGCACAACAAAAAGACTCTCACAATTAGAGCTTTCAGCCATTAAGGCCTTCATCAACAATAGATGACACACACACACACACACACACACACACACACACACACACACACACACACATGTGAACACAACTCGCCCATACAACTGCAGTCTCAGGCAAATGCAGTTACATTTGCGTGAGTGTGTGTGTGTGTGTGTGTGTGTGTGTGTGTGTGTGTTTCTGTCGTCTGTTACTGACGAAGGCCTTAATGGCTGAAAGCTTTAATTGTGAGAGTCTTTTAGTTGTGCCCACCTACGACTCAGCATCTCTGCTATATGGTGAGTAGCAACTTTCCTTTTCACAATATAGATTTATAACTCTGTCATTCTTCACTAAAATGTCTATTCAGAAGATGTGAAGCCCTAGCCAATATGAAACTTTGTAGACATTATTCAACTGGCAAACACACAAAATGGGCTCAGTACATGAATGTTTGAACTTAAATATACCAGCTGCTGGAGCCTCGGAGAGGCGATGTTTGCACTTCATTGGCAGTTGTGTAATCATTCATGACAGTGCCCTCATGCTATGGTGGCAACTGTGGGAAAAGTGGCTCCATAACTGGTGGTACATCTTTGAAAGTGCAGTCAACCAGATGGGGGCCAATGCTACACAAGTAAGAGGATGAGGTCTTCAAAATGACTGCTTGTCTACCACATATTGGAAATGTTTCACCTGCAATAGGCAGAATATTAAGAAGACATAAAGTAAAAGTAATCTTTCAGCCTCCTTTTAGAATATCAGCACTTTTTAAATTTCTTAAATGATTTAGAGTTGTGCAGAGCAGGTGTTTAAAGGATTCTGTTGTGAATGCACTAAATCTTATATAGGGCAAATAATGTGCACTGTGCAGGATCACTTTATAGAACATCAGTTGCATACCTGCCTCCTGCAAGCAAATAAGTATGTTATCACTGAACATTGTATTTCTACTGATTGTTTAATTAAATATAATAAAACACAAATTGTGGTCTACACATCAAACTTCTGGAGCTCAATCACCAATGAATCAGTTGTAATATGACTGATTGAACCCCTTATGCATCGAGATAATGGTTTTCAGTAGAAATCTGCATGGTACCTGATTATAGAAAAAAATCATGCTATGCATAATCAATGACATCTCACTACCTTACCACACAGAGACAATCATTTTGATTTTGAAGAGGTGAGCTTTTACCATGGAGTGCACACAAAGCAGTGCATAGACTTATAGCAGAAGCACATGAGCTCAACCAATGTATGTGCAATGCCAACTAGGAATACCATGTATGTGCCAGTGGGACTTAAACAGGGAGGCTTAGCATAGTACTCATCAGTATTCACCTAAAGATGCCCAGAAGACTCTATGCTGAAGTATTGTACCAGCAAGTTACAGACATCCAGCAGTTCTCCCGAAATTTTATAGAACAATCTGTACATTTGGAATGTTTTAAATTTCATGAGTATTTACAATTTTGCTTTATTATAATTCCAGTCTTGGACCAAATGTTTATTTGTAATCAGGCAATTAATTTTGGTTGGTAATGACCATCTTCATATCGGAGTAGAAACATGTTGCATTATACATATCACGCCAATATATGTGATGGTGTAGTCACAATCATTAGCCATTCTGGCTTCATCGAACAAATAAAACATTTACTGAGACTTTACTGAACTCATACAGATATAACTTTATGTATATATACTGAAGCACTAAGGCCAGTAATCAAACTCGGGTCTCCTGCTTACTAGGCATTAGCCACTAAGTCACCTTGACACAGTGGTTCACACAACTGCCCAGGCTACCTTGGCACACCTCCCTCCTCGATTCAGATTCCCTATTACACACAAACAGAATTACTGAGGGTCTTCATGTTCTGGAATAGCACCTCAGCAGCAATTGTAAATAGGGGGCACAGACTGAAGCCCAGAAGCAGGTACTAATACCTTGAAATGGCACAGTTACAGAGACTTAGCTGGTCTCATACAGTTACGATTTTATGTATTTATACAGAATTGATGATCCAAAATTTGCACCAAGGCTGGGAATTGAACCCAAGCCTCCTGCTTTCTAGGCCCGTGCATTACCCACTAAGCCACCTAGACAGAGCAGTTCACAGAACTGCAAGGATTGCCCCAGCATGTGTCCCTCCACAATCCAAATTCTCACTGCCACTCCATTGATTGGAACAGGTGAGGAAGATGCATTCTTCAAGTCATTCATGAACCAGCCATATAACACATATCTGTAAAGGTTGCAAGAGAAAGCAGTCATTTCATCTTTTTCCCATTTCAAATAACATTTCCAGAAGGCTTTGTCATAGTTCCCTTTGCCTGGCCCAGCTATCAGGAGCACAGTAGGTGAGTTTTCTACTACAGTGATCAAAATGTGATAATTATCCTGCATTATGGACTTTTGCAAAATTTCAAGGTAAATAAGGTTCTAAAATGTGAACCCTCTAAAAAGAAATGACCTCTACTCATTCTGTTTCATGTGGAATCAGATATTGCAGAAACAGACTTGCTCTCAATAATGCACACCAACAATGCAGACCACACACTTTTTAAGTTAATAGACTACTCCAAGTACAATAAAAATATACACATGTGACGATAGTTCATAACTCCCAAGTGCCCCCCCCCCCTTTTTCACTCACACACACACACACACACACACACACACACACACACACACACAGTTCCAATTCCCCACAACCATCTCCTCCCAGTTACTTTTCTATAATCACTGTCCCTGCCCTGAACTCTAACTGTCATTCTCACTCCACCACCCCCCTCCCCTTCCACCCTGCTACTATAACACAAGATGATACAGCTCAAAGTACAATAGAGGATGGGGACTTGGAAGTAAAGCCTAAGTTGCTATGAAGAACATGCTCAGGGTTGGAATTAGATAAAATTAAGGATTTATATGGATAGTATCCAGTCTAATTCCAGACTACACTGATGAATATGCACAGGAAGTGCTTCAAAAGTTTGTCAGCCCACAGGTTGCGTACAATCAATGTGAACATACGATGAGGCTCATAACACTAGAGGAGTTAAATGTTTTACTCAACAACACTAGAAGAGTTAACATGTTTTACTCATAGCATTAAGGCACTTTATGAGATTAATGTACCCAAAACATGAAATCTGTAACATTTACAATGCCAGAGGCTGTAGACTGAGTACAGCTTAGTAGTTGCAATTGATCCCATGTTATGAAAGAATTCTTGGATCTATTATAAAGTGTCTGAAATAAGAAATACACCATTTAATCCTGACAGTGTGTATTGCGATCCTGTATAAGCTCATGGTTGTATACCTTATGGAGTCTTATGGAATTTTACAAATGGGAGGATTCATACAAGACACTGAGATGTTTAGTAACTGTAAAATAACCTGATTATCATTCAGTTAAACCCCATGAGAAGTGAGGTGTTCATGGCCGAATTACTTAAACTAGCAGAAGAGAAATGTTTTGATGCAGCACTAATTCAGAAACCATATATGGAGGATAGGAAAAATTCAAATGCACCTGCCGGTTGGAGGATAATAATAGAAGGTCCAAATCTAAAGGCTAGTTTAGAATTATTTGGTATGTGTAAATAATTACTGACAGTTAATTTTTAGTTTCACTTCAGTGAAGATACAGAGGCCTATTTGGCCCACATGAAAACAGCTGTGCTGGTAGCAGGTAGGAGGCAGCATGTCACTACAGTGTATGCAAAAGTACACCCAGGTCTTAAGTATACTGGCTTCACAGATGTTAGGGGCTGCAATCTAGTTGACAAAACTATTGAATGCAATCTGCTAGTGGTAAATAATCCAAACAACTGACCACATTTCAGAAGAAAGCAAGAGCAAGCTACAATATTGATATAACTTTAGTGAGTAATGAAGTGGTTTCAGGTGGGTGGGGATGGGCTCACCTCAAGTGACCATAAAATGATCTGTCTGATGATTAAGAAAATGCTGAAGGCAAAAACAGAGAAATGTACAGCTAAACACCACAACCTTAAGAGGGCAGTCTAGTCGCTACTGAAAGGTGAGTATAAGCTAAAACAAAGACACACACATAATATGACACAGGATGACCCGAAGCTGTCTTCTGCAGAAATCCAGGCTCTATGTTTCCTAAAAGCTGATGACCATCATTATCCTCCCTTCTGCCTGAAGAAGGAGCCACTGGCTCCAAAACTTTGCCTAATTATAGCCTTCTTTTAAGTGCATGTTCTGCAGCCACTTGGTGAGCAGATTTTTTATTTCTCCACTTTAATTATGTTATCAAAAATGGATTGTTTTCGCTGTTTACAATGTACTTAGGGACAGATAATTATATTCCATAATGATTAGATGATTGGAAAGGTGACACAGCAAGAACTGGGATTGAATTTTGCAAGACCGTATCCAATTACATGGAGGTACTAGGCACCACAACCAGCACAAGTGAAGCAACATCAAGATGCCCTACGATAGGAAGAAGAGCATGAATGATACTTGGGAACAATATAGGCCCTGTTCAAAGGAAGCAACAACTATATCTAAAATTGTAAAATGTAAACTTTCACAGCTGTAAATGTCACAACTAATAAACTGTTCCAGGCTATTATGCTGTGGTCAAACTGATTTCACCTTAAAACACAATGTTTCATCCCCATCCGTGGATGACATTTTCAAGGGGGATCATAACCTCTTTGAATATCTGATGTACACTTTGGTTCACTACTGACTACAGCAAAATTCTGTTCCCCTGTGCTCCCAAGGAGTGGTGGGAAATCAAATGTTTTGAATGTGTGAGTAAAATTGGCTGGTATTGAATGCTGTCATCTGCTGATGGACGACCTGTACACGACTTCTTCAGCACTGGAATCCAGGTGTCATTCAATTTCATACCCTCATCATCCCTATCGAAATTCCTGGGGTGTTTTACAATCTCTATGGCCTCTCTGTATAACCTTTCATGATATCCACTTGTGGCTGCCAGTACTTCAGTCCAATCAAAATGAATGTTGTGATCTCCCAGCTGTAAAGCATGTTCCGCAACTGCTGATCTGACAGTTTCCCATCTGCTGCAATTACACTTGTGCTCTTCTAGTCTTTTTTGATCATTCTTTTTGCAGTACTCACGTACAACTCCCGACAACTATATGGAATCCTATAAATTACTGCTTTTTCTAATACTTTTGGGCACCCTCGGCTGATTTTGGGTGATATAGCTGGATACTGACACACATGTCACAAAACCAGGAGAGAAATGATGACAACATAAGGTGAGAAGACCGCCTCCAGATGGGCCTCATAGCCATGATCAAGTCTAGCAACAGGACTGACCAAACAGTGGGCCCAACACAACAAGAGGAAGTCAGTATCAACCTATGCAATAGCAAAGTGCAACAAACTTTTGACACAATGCTGTCAACAGCTCATGTACAAGCCTTAATCCAAATTGAGACCAAGAGGAAAACCAATACCAAAGTGCAGTCATCGATGAGTAATTAGTAGTATGGTGGAGATAGTAATGAACACTTTTAGAAGAAGTACATGACTGACTGAGAAGTTGAGATGTGGCAGTATTTATGTTGGCCATGAGGAGCACTACTGGCCAGCGTATTCATGTCGCTAAGCAGTGGCACATTCACTAGGAGAGTGCAGTGTTGTGGTGACACTGCCCTAGCTATCATCTGTCAAGATCCATTTACTCTGGCAGGCATTTAGCTTCCATGCAACCTGATACAAGAATTGACTGCATAAGAATAATCTTGAAAAAATGGAACATTTCGGTTATCTACAAACCCACCCGGAAAATACAAGATCACTCAAAGTCAACCAAGTACGCTCACCAGCTGCTGGAAAAAGCAGTAATTTAAAAGATTCCATGTAGTTGTGGGAGACATATGTGGGTACTACAAAAATGACTACAAGAGCACAAGGGCAATTACAGAAGTGGGGAGATTGACAGAACAGCTTGTAGTGCTTTGAGAATTTCTGCGTAAATTCCAGAACCATTTGGCCTTCCTCTGTCTCAAACCCATGATATTTTAAATAGAAGTGTGAGAGAGACAAATATGACCTATTGCGCATTGCATGTTCATGTGTGCAGGTCTAAAAACAGTCACGAGCAAAATGAGGATGCAGCGGCCGAACAGTGGCCAACAAGTACTTACTGTATGATCCATAGAGCTTCAATGTATGTGAGAAGAAACTGTGCTATTCTTTGCTGGTTTAGTGACTGTGTGATTGTTAAGAACAAATGAAGAAATGAAATTAGAGTTTTAAGTAATTCATGTGTTGGACTTGCTAGAAGCAAGACATGTTCATATTTTCAGGTGGTTATTAAACCAACACTGTTGTAAATGTATCCTAATAATCTAATGTTTTACAACTTGGTTGACTTGCATGAGTTTGAATATTTATATGAGAAGTGGTGAATTTTTTTTCTGGAAGCTGAAATATACCATGACTGAACTAAAAGTATTCTTCGAGTTCCAAATTATTTCAAGAATAGAGAGAGAGTCTGATAAATTCCCTTAACAAGCATTATTATTCAAAGAAGTTTTTGGAGATTGACTTGGCCGGCTATCCAGAGAAGAAGATCAGCTGTGCATACCACGTAAGGCAACCTATGGGAGAGAGGTGGGAAGTTTTCAAATCAGCTCCACATCACTTCTTGTCATCTAAAGCATTAGAACATGGTGACCATGACAGGACAGAAGAAAACAGGTATTTTGGGATGAAAACAAGATAAGAAGATATTATGTGCTGCCATAGCAACCGAGCAAAACAAGACAAAAGAACCAGTTTACGGAAATGGATTCTGCCTAAAAATTCAAATGGTGAAAATTAGAAAATGCCAAAAAAGACATAAGAAAGTAATAATGTTACAAGAACAGAGAGAAGATCTTGACATATTAGACTAAGAAGAGATACAATGAGAATAATTCAACTAAGAAGTATACAGCTCTCACACACATCCCGGCGATGCCAACGCGGAAACCACCAACCGACGACAACGGCACCAGTTGCTGTTCACCGGTGCTGATTCCACACCCGCTCACCAACACAGCGTGAAACTCTATGCCAGGTGAGTGTAAAACAATAATTGTTTGAGTATAAATTTGAAGAAACTGTTCAATAGATTGTATTTGTGTATTTATTATACATATAATTTTTTTTTTTAATGCTTACTAGATCTAAAATTGGTAAAACCATGGAAAATGTACAGTTAGTTGGAGAAACTTCAGACCCAGTCATGGCTATGAGAATCAGTAGAGAAATGCCAGACTGGAGTAAGTTAGCAAATTTAATTAAAGCACAAATTGCAGCTTCAAATGCTCAAATTGCGACTATAAGTGAAAAACTAGATGCCCAGAGGGCAGATTCAGTGGCTTTGAGAAACAAATTAAATGAGACTTTAAATTCTAAATTAAATGCTCAGAATGAAACTCTAAGGAAAGAAATAGGTTTGGTACATTCTAGTTTAAATGCTCAAAGTGAAGTTCTAAATGACCAGAGTGAAACCTTGAATAATCAAGCAACAAATATAGGTTTACTAAGGACTAAATTTGACACACTAAATAGTAAAGTTGAAAATTTGAAATTAGATTTAAAGAAAGACTTAACAAGTTCTTTAAACTTTCATGTAAATCGACTATTCACTGACTTGAGTCAGAAACAGAATGATCAAATCCAAGATTTAGCAACAAGGTTAGAATTTGATATTGAGGAAAAATGTAATAAGGTAGAAACCGAAATCAATGAAAAATTAGGATCATTTGAAAATGTATGTAATGTTAAGTTCGATGCTGTAGCAGAGATTACATACGGTAAGACAGAGCACTGATAAGCAAGAGAAGTTGATACTAACTATCCAGTTACAAATTACATGCATGAATACATGAGTAGATACTGTGGAAAGAAATTTCAGAGAGAAACTAGTGAATGTTGACATTATAAATGTAAATAGTTTGGAGGAACAGGTGGAAGAACTTATAGATGGAAAAGTTTCCAGGAACATATTTCCTATTTTATCTTCTGAACTTAGTGATACCAAGAGAGGTATGGATGACCTATGGAGAGAAGTCAAACTTATCAGGAACAAGCAGAAAAATGAATAACTTCACCTGATGTTGTGTTACCTAGTGATGTGGTGATTTTTTTGCAGTAGGGAGGCTTTCAAACTAAATTTAATGAGAAGTACTGGTGTGCACTTGCTCAAGTGAAGTTAATATCCGAGCCATGGGATCCAGGTGGAGTCATCTAATCTCCCAGGGACATTAACGTTCTGTGTTAATGGGCAGAGTGACGACCATCGGATCCTGAGTTATTTTCGGTGTTTCTTCTGTAGTAAAATTTTCCTGCACCAAATTCCCCCAACTTCTTACACTATTCTATCATCCCCCACTTAGAGGTTATTAGAGAAACATACCAGTGAGAAATTTTGATTACATCACCCAAAACTGCTCCTGGTACATGACTGTGTCATCCTCAGTTGTTAGAGAGTTGTGCCTGCTAGGAATTTTGATTGCATCTTCCTCGGTTATTCCAGAGGTGCCCCTACCTGTCCTCATGACTCGTCCCAGCTCACCCCAACTTACCCCAACTTTACTAGCTGGCGACATGAGGTAGGAATTGGTATGCATATTATCCCTGAAATAAATATAATAGAGGGAAACATTCCACGTGGGAAAAATATATCTAAAAACAAAGATGATGTGATTTACCAAACGAAAGTGCTGGCAGGTTGATAGACACACAGACAAACACATACATACACACAAAATTCAAGCTTTCGCAACCAACCGTTGCTTCGTCAGGAAAGAGGGAAGGAGAGGGAAAGACGAAAGGATGTGGGTTTTAAGGGAGAGGGTAAGGAGTCATTCCAATCCCAGGAGCGGAAAGACTTATCTTAGGGGGAAAAAAGGACAGGTATACACTTGCACACACACACATATCCATCCGCACACACACACACACACACACACACACACACACACACACACACACACACACACACAAACAAGCAGACATTTGTAAAGCAGACATTTGTATGTGCGGATGGATATGTGTGTGTGTGTGTGTGTGTGTGTGTGTGTGTGTGTGTGCGAGTGTATACCCGTCCTTTTTTCCCCCTAAGGTAAGTCTTTCTGCTCCTGGAATTGGAATGACTCCTTACCCTCTCCCTTAAAACCCACATCCTTTCGTCTTTCCCTCTCCTTCCCTCTTTCCTGACGAAGCAACGGTTGGTTGCGAAAGCTTGAATTTTGTGTGTATGTTTGTGTTTGTTCGTGTGTCTATCGACCTGCCAGCACTTTCGTTTGGTAAGTCACATCATCTTTGTTTTTAGATATATTTATCCCTGAAATAAGATAGATTAAATCTGCCTAGCCAGCCATTCTCTCCCGCGGTTTTGATTGTAATGTCGACAGCAGCCGATGTGGTCTCCACGAATAGTTAGGTTTTATTTTTGCCTGAATTAGTCCTTGTAAGTAATCTCTTCACCAGTTTTCTGTGCAAATCTGTGAGCAGAAGTCTGGGTGAAATCAACGTCATTAAATTAGTATATTCTATTAATATGAATCATAATTACAATGATTCCAAAAATGGTTTTCTTGAAAGCTGCCTGGTAATCCATTTTTTTTGTCACATAGTTCTAAGTAAGTAGGGAGAGCCATACCTAGACATAACTTTCAAAATAATTTCTGAAATCGTGAGAATAGCATTCTCACACTGAATGTAAGATAATCGAGTTAAAGTCATTGAAGCATATTTTTCTTAGAATGGAATATTATAATTGTGGAAAACATAATATTATGTGACTTATTAAATGACTGTGATAGTGGGATGTATAATTTTATTCTTGGTACATAATATTTTATACATTAATGATATGAGTATAATAGAGGGAAACATTCCACGTGGGAAAAATATATCTAAAAACAAAGATGATGTAACTTACCAAACAAAAGCATTGGTATGTTGATAGAGGCACTAACAAACACAAACACACACACAAAATTCAAGCATTCGCAACCCACGGTTGCTTCATCAGGAAAGAGGGAAGGAGAGGGAAAGACGAAAGGATGTGGGTTTTAAGGGAGAGGGTAAGGAGTCATTCCAATCTCGGGAGCGGAAAGACTTACCTTATGGGGAAAAAGGGACAGGTATACACTCACACACACACACACATATCCATCCGCACATATAGAGACACAAGCAGACATATGTAAAGGCAAAGAGTTTGGGCAGAGATGTCAGTCGAGGCGGAAGTACAGAGGCAAAGATGTTGTTGACTGACAGGTGAGGTATGAGCGGTGGCAACTTGAAATTAGCGGAGGTGGAGATCTGGTGGGTAACAGAAAGAGACGATATATTGAAGGGCAAGTTCCCATCTCCGGAGTTCTGATAGGTTGGTGTTAGTGGGAAGTATCCAGATAACCTGGACGGTGTAACACTGTGCCAAGATGTGCTGGCCGTGCACCAAGGCATGTTTAGCCACAGGGTGATCCTCATTACCAACAAACACTGTCTGCCTGTGTCCATTCATGTGAATGGATAGTTTGTTGCTGGTCATTCCCATATAGAAAGCTTCACAGTGTAGGTAGGTCAGTTGGTAAATCACGTGGGTGCTTTCACACGTGGCTCTACCTTTGATCGTGTACACCTTCCGGGTTACAGGACTGGAGTAGGTGGTGGTGGGAGGATGCACGGCACAGGTTTTACACCGGGGGCAGTTACAAGGGTAGGAGCCAGAGGGTAGGGAAGGTGGTTTGGGGATTTCATAGGGATGAACCAAGAGGTTACAAAGGTTAGGTGGATGGCGGAAAGACACTCTTGGTGGAGTGGGGAGGATTTCATGAAGGATGGATCTCATTTCAGGGCACGATTTGAGGAAGTCGTATCCCTGCTGGAGAGCCACATTCAGAGTCTGATCCAGTCCCAGAAAGTATCCTGTCACAAGTGGGGCACTTTTGGGGTTCTTCTGTGGGAGGTTCTGGGTTTGAGGGGATGAGGAAGTGGCTGTGGTTATTTGCTTCTGTACCAGGTTGGGAGGGTAGTTGCGGGATGCAAAAGCTGTTTTCAGGTTGTTGGTGTAATGGTTCAGGGATTCAGGACTGGAGCAGATTCGTTTGCCACAAAGACCTAGGCTGTAGGGAAGGGACCGTTTTGTATGGAATGGGTGGCAGCTGTCATAATGGAGGTAGTGTTGCTTGTTGGTGGGTTTGATGTGGACGGATGTGTGTAGCTGGCCATTGGACAGATGGAGGTCAACATCAAGGAAAGTGGCATGGGATTTGGAGTAGGATCAGGTGAATCTGATGGAACCAAAGCAGTTGAGGTTGGAGAGGAAGTTGTGGAGTTCTTCTTCACTGTGAGTCCAGATCATGAAGATGTCATCAATAAATCTGTACCAAACTTTGGGTTGGCAGGCCTGGGTAACCAAGAAGGCTTCCTCTAAGAGACCCATAAATAGGTTGGTGTACGAGGGGGCCATCCTGGTGCGCATGGCTGTTCCCTTTAATTATTGGTATGTCTGGCCTTCGAAAGTGAAGAAGTTGTGAGTCAGGACGAAGCTGGCTAAAGTAATGAGGAAAGAGGTTTTAGGTAGGGTGGAAGGTGATCGGCATGAAAGGAAGTGCTCCATCACAGCGTGGCCCTGGACGTGTGGAATATTTGTGTATAAGGAGGTGGCATCAATGGTTACAAGGATGGTTTCCGGGGGTAACAGATTGGGTAAGGATTCCAGGCGTTTGAGAAAGTGGTTGTAGGAGACAATTTAAAATCATACCTCTTCCGGCTTCTTACCCCAGTACCTGAGAGGTTGGGATCCTGGGGAAGAGGGGTGGGAAGGGTTTCCTGTCTTTGGGGCTATCTTCTTTCTCTACTTCGATCCTAGCAATAACATCTATTTTCTTCCTTTCTTATCTCTTATCTTGAGGATCTGTCTACCTTTTCCCTCTTTCCATATTCATCTACTTCCATTGCTGAAGTCCTTCCTAGTTTCTGTGGTTTCCAATAACTTACAACTTATCTTCAGATAAGAAGGCCGAAGTATCAGACTACATGAAAACACTTCCGCATACACACAAAGAAATACAAATACACAAACAATGAAGTTACAGATTAAAAGACTGTAAGAACCACCAAGGGTTGTAGGGGAAAAAGATACGTCTACATCTGGAGAAATGCACATATTGTTTTTTAAGTGATGGTTCTACAAGCTGTTGCAGAACTTGCTTTGCAGCCAGGAGACCACCACATTCATATTGATAGGACTCAAGTACTGGCAGCCACATGTGGACACCATGAAAGGCTGTACAGAAGAGCCATAGAGACTGTAGAACACCCCAGGAATTTCAACAAGAAGGAGGAGGGCATGAAATTGAATGACATCTGGATTCTGGTACTGAAGAAGACATGTACCAATCTTCCACCATGGGGTAGAGAGCAACAGCAGACAAAGGCAGTCAACAATGGCCAATTGCACCCATGCATTCAAAACATCTGATGTCACACCACTGTGCGGAAGCACGCAGAAGTGGAATTTTGCTGTAGTCAATAATGAGCCAGGGTGTGAATCGGACATTCAAAGAAGCTATGAACCCCCTTTAAAATTTACTCCACTGATGGGGATGAAACACTGGTTGCTTAGGTGAAATCAATTTGATCATGACATAATAGGCTGAAATGTTTTATTAAGTGTGATATCTGAAATCACAGACAGTGCTTGTAAGCTTAAGCATACTGATGAAAAACATCAAGATCTGATACTGTCTGTATAACTGGTCAACCTCAATCTGCTGTACTATATGAATTGTAGGTAATAGTGAGATACTACAAGTAAAAAACAGCTCTGTCATGAATTCAAAGTAGTAAGTACATTTTCACTAATAATGTGCAACAGGTGGCATAATATTCACAGAGTGTACAAATGCAGATAAATGGAGAACCCATTGCGAGCCATTCCAGGTCACTACTTCATTCAATTTTCAAAGTGAGAAATATGAGAGTTGTGTCACATTCTGGAAGCAGCCTGCAGGAGTTGTAGAAAACTGAAAGCTCAATGAGAGCTCCTCTTGTGGACAAAACATGACAGCTGATACCAAGACATGATAGTCCACGTAATGTTCAAAGTAACCATTGTGATAAGCATCATACCACTACAGTTAAATACAAGAAAAAGATTATTACATAGAAAAGAGGATACATAGGAAATAATGACAGATTGAACATCTGTGAACCAACAGCACATGTCGCAGAGAACCAGAGCATGAGACTATGCTTTGGTAATATGTAGGCTACATACTGTGGGCTGATATCCAGGTCAAAATGATAGATTTAATTTAGAATTAGACAAATCTGAGACTTTTGTTATACAATCAGTTTTTAATCCTATATTTTATTTTGTTATGTAATTAACATGCTTTTTTCTTTTCTTACTCTCATTCCTGTGAATGAAGTAGCTGCTGTACAATTTGCTTTTAGTTTCTCAGTGGCCAACCAGAGATATAATAGCAAATAAATAATTAAATAATGAAATTCTGTCATACATATATCGTGAGCCATTCTCCTTCTACCCTATAATACACATAATTTGCCTACTGTGAATTGTTCACCATTACAGTTGACACATGTAACACTGGGAGTGTAACAAGACCGAATTTGATGGGAACCACGATATTTAGAATACTTTGTTTGGCTGTTGCATTGTTTACTGATATGTCAAAAGTGAAGACAGTTGCACTGCATTGTAATGGGGTATATGGTGACATCTGGCAACTCATCCCATCAATAGTAGCACTAGCTGATAAATATTGATTGTAAATATCAGCAAGAATTACAGAAACATGCATTTGGTTGTCTTTTATCACCTACAAGGTTTATTGTTGATCCTGACAAAATGTACACCCAACTTACAAAATATTTTAGAAGACAAATGCTTAAGCACAGAAACATACCTTAGATAACAACACTTACCAAGTAGGTTTGATTTCGTTAGCTCTTTTGCTTTTATTGATGGTTCAGATGACTCAGCTCTGAATCCTATGTGCCGGAACAGAAGCACATAATTTTTTTTTTTCCCACCATATGCTTGTGTCCACTAACAAGTTGGCACTTGCACCTGATTCAGTTCTGTTAAAACCCTGTTCCTATTATTACAAATGTGAAAAATATGATCCATTAATGCTAAACAGTGTCAGCATTAACAGGTCATCAGGTCATATTGTTCACACAAAGTACTTTCCTGATAACCACATGGTAAAGTTTCCCTTGAATTCCTTCAATATGTGTCTGTCATAACAGTTTTGCAGGACTGTATTTGCTATGTTTCTAGATAAACTGGTTATGCCTTATCTATTTGTTTTTCAGTAAGGAACTGCTAGAAACAATTCATGAGCACTATCTTGCATCTGAGATTCTTGATTTTGCATTTGCTCATCAACATTCTAATTCTGTCATTCACACCACGGGTTTCTTTGGGATGAGTTAACCATCACAGCATCTGCAGTATCCCATAGTGTGATACGGATATGCACCTCAGTTGGCTGATGGCCTGATAGATTTTGTCCAATAATTGTGATGAAGAGATGAAGAGTTCTGACAATGACTGTTACAGCATTTTATTTATTTATTTATTTATATCCTGGTTTGCAGAAGCCTAGAATCCACACTCAAAGTTTGTGTCACAGTGAATTTTTTTCTGAGATAGTATGGCTGCTCATTGGTTCTAGTTGCCCATCACTGAATTGTTGAGTGATTTACTCCATGTTGTCCATGTATCCCCTATAAAAATCGGGGACAGTTGAATGTGACACCTGTCATCTACAAAATGTTATCAGCATAAGTTTAGTGAACTGTATCTTCATCAAATACGAAAAACAAAATGTTCTCTCATTATATTCCAGCTGAGGTAATTGATCATTATGTCAATGTAATGCTCAGTCATACAAAGATAAACCCTAAAGCAGTGTCACATAATTCATCAGTTGTTTCACCTTCTTTGAATATGTGCTGATCATCCATCCTGTAGGATGAATGATAATGTGCTTTCTCATCAATAAAAATATGACTTTTCTAGAGAAAAATGATGATGCAGGTTATAATTTAAAAAATCCATCAACATCAAAATATCATTTTGAGTTTTAAGTCACAATAAATTTTGAAATTTAATGGACTGAAATGCTTGTAGCTGCTGACTCAAAAGGCAAACAGTGTAACAGCTTGGATCTTCTGTTAATAATTAATTATTTGTTATCCAGTGCTGCAAAGAACTATAAAATATTATTAGACTTTTTGAGAAATATATTATTGTTATGTTAATACTTGTGTTTGTGTAAAATAAACATGTAACTATTCCTATCCAAAAGCATATTCAATTACACTTCGCAAAAAGGAAAACTGATGTATAGCATAGAACTCTCATGCTTGACTCTTTAAATATGGCAGCAAAATTCATCTCAATGTATTTAGAACATACTATAAGTCTAATTAAAAACTATTGTATTGTAATAATTTTGCAGAATTTCATAACAAAGAAACATATCTTTGAAAACTGTATCTATGATAAAACATTTCCAGGCAGTTTGTAAAGTGTACTGAGAAAATTAAATTTTTGTGAACCTGTAACTTTTGACTATAAGTCTAATTAACCAAAATTTATGAAACAGTGGCGTTAAACTGAAAAAATGTGTTAGACATTTCCTCCTTTTTACAAAGAAACCCTCGGCATAAGGAAATACAGCAAGATCAGGTCATGTATTGTTCGGATAATAAGTTACAATTCTGAATCATTCTGCTACCATTTTAGTGCATATATAAAAAGCTTCATGTGTTATTTAAAGCTATACACAAACTGTTGATTTTAAATTGTCTACAGCACACCTTGTAGTTTTATGATTACAACCTATACAAGTTAGCTTTTCTTCAGCAGCCTTACTCTTGTTCCTCTTTCTAACCATGTTTACTATCTGATTTCCTTGGCTCTGTTGGTTGAGTTCTGCTTTCATCTAAAAACAGTATTTTTTTTGCTAAAGCTAGGTTGTACATTTTTCTGTTACAGTATATCCCATAAACTGTTGTCATCATTGACTGAAATATGTTCCAGAAATGTCTCTGATGATATTAAGAGTTTTTGATTGTAGCTATCACTCAAAAGTACATAATCCTTTAGAAACTTTTTCGCTGGCCTTTATGCACCTGTAAAATCTTTCCACAGGAGGTGATAAATGATACTTTGTCTTTTAAATACTCACAAGATTTCTTCCATCAGGATCATGAATCCAGCTAATAGCAAGATGCCCAAAGTTGTGCAGCTGGCCATAGTAATTTTGGTTAATAGAAAGTATAGTTGACTGTAATATGTGACTCAGAATATCCATGCCAGTATTTTCAGTTAAGGGCACTGTATTTCCCTTATCCTGTAAGAATAGCAGAATTTTCACAGAAAATTAGTTCCACATATTTTTGAAAGCATTAATTGGCTACTTGTAACAAGCAACCTGACCTCCAGCAGCTTTCTCATAAGTCTCCTTCCATAGTTTAATTTTTATCAACGTTTGTAAATTTTTTATTCATATTAGTTGCAATACAAATAATTTTAAATTGGTTCAGACTTAGTATTTGATAAACAAAGCATAATACTTATGTAACTCAATTTGATAAGAATTCAGAGATATCACTGGATTAGCTAAAACCAGCTGTTAAAGCAAATTCTGAAACTTCTGAAAATTTAACTTACAAGAACTAGAAGCATTGACACTTGGATCAAGGTGCCCAAATATAAGAATATGTGCAACCTGGCATTTATGGTGGTGCCTGTATCCCATATTCGTGAGAATTTACATCACCCTAGGGATGTTTACTGTGTCACTGTAGCTCCTTTTTCTTGCAATATGAAAGCAGTTTCTCTGTTTACCATAAAATTATGCTAATGGTCATTTATAGAGCTACAAATAATGGATCATTTGTAGATTACTCAAAGATGTGTATAAAGGTAGAAATCATGTGCAAAAAGCTGGTGATCTTGGATGTTTTATACAGAGATTCTAGACCGAAAAATATTGCAAACAGAGAATATTCATATTTCATAAACAAAAGTACAAGTGATGATTCATGTAAGTCTGTGTAACAGTTATCTACAAGAGTGGAATATTTCTTCATCTACATTACATGGATACTCTGTAAATCACACTTAAGTGCCTGACAGACAGTTTCTCCTGCATTGTGTACTGTTATGAGTGCACATGACTTTGTTTCCATTTGTGTCTTCGAAGTACTGATGACCGCATACCTTGTCTACTCAGATGATGGGACAGACTGTCTTTCACCATGCTTCATTATTTGTGTAACTCCAAGAAAAGTGAGGAACAATGGTTGAAAGTAGCCAATAAATCAAAACCTCCTATGTTTCAGAAAGGAGTAGATGTAGCTTCATATGTTTTTGATACTAGTGTAAAGTTTAATTAATTTACTTATTTCTTTGACACCTACAATATTCAAAACATCAAAAGTGAAATATAATATAACTGTGATAGTGAAACATAAAAGCAATCTAAAGGAGAACCCTAAATGACATAATTGGTCCGCAATGTAGCTGCAAGGACGTTACTGGTTTTGCAGTTTTATTTTCTATAAGTGTGAGCTATTGCAAACAACATGCAAGGTCAATAAGACTCCCTACTGCTAAGTTTGTTCAGACAAAGGAGAAGAAGAGACTAATAAGCACATGTGGAAGGAGAGTAAATATTGGTGAAAGGACTGTTAGGTTGTCCTCTGATCACCTCACTAAAATTAATTACTCTTTAATCACATTCATTATCTTCATAGTCAGGTACCTCATTTTAAACATTTCTTTATTGGTTTTGTAAATTCAGACAACACAACAATTGTACTGCTCAAGAAAGAGAGAGAGAGAGAGAGAAAGTGTGTGAAACATCTTTTCTTCAATGACTCCCTTGTGTATCCTTATGAACCAAGGCCTTTTGCCATGATGGGATGATTTGCATACCTCACTGACACAGATAAGTGCACCTAGATTAGTATCTGTACTGAGGCCTTGCAATGTTGGTACTTTGAATGGCTGAATGGGACAGAAAATCATGGCCATTATATTTTATGAATATTCAACTCTAATATGTGATTTAATGATGATAGCATCCTCTTAGATAAAATAATTTGAAGAAAAACAGTTCTCCATTTTCATCTCTGAGTCGGGAATACTCAGGACAACATTTTCATCATGAAAACAAACCAGGAGTTATGTGGGTCATAGCATACACTTCTCGATTCCCTATCCATGTAGATATGTGGCTAAGCAAATTTATAAAGAGAAATGTGTAGATTGAAGTTAGATGCAATGGGAATTAGTGAAGTGTGGTGCAGGCAGAACAGGAATTCTGGCCAACTGTACACAGGTTTTTCAACAGAAGATCTAACAGAGGTAATACAGTAAAAAACCTAATAATGGATATGAAAACAGGAATGCAGGAGAACTACTGTGAACAGAATAGTGAACACATTGTTGTAGTAGTATGAGTTTATATGCCAAGTAGCTCTGCACATGATGAAGAGATTGAAGGAATAAGATAAAAGAAATTATTGTGGTCAACAATGCAGATAAAAATTTGGTAGTTATGGTGGACTCAAATTCAAGAGCAGGAAAAGAGGAAAAATAGTAGAACATGGTCTGGAGGAAACGAATGACAGGGGAAGCTGCGTGGTAGAATTTTGCACAGAGAATAATTTATTAACTTGGTTTAAGAAATACTAGGCAATGTGTGACTGAGGAAGGGGAAAGGAACATGATAAAAGATGAATCAGTAACTTTGGAAGATGAAATAGTGAAGGAAGCAGGGGAACAACAGAGCAAAAAGGCAAGATCTATTTGAAATTCTTCAGTAGCACACAAGGTATTGAATTTAATTAATCAAATGAGAAAATAAATATATAAACAACTATCAATTGAAGCAGGCAAAAGTGAGAGTGACTGGAAGAGCAAAACGGCAAAATGCTGTTGTTGGTGTGGTCTTCAGTCCAGAGACTGGTTTGATGCAGCTCTCTGTGCTACTCTATCTTGTGCAAGCTTCTTCATCTCCCAGTACCTACTGCAACCTACATCCTTCTGAATCTGCTTAGTGTATTCATATCTTGGTGTCCCTCTACGATTTTTACCTTCCACACTGCCTTCCAATACTAAATTGGTGATCCCTTGATACCTCAGAACATGTCCTAGCAACTGATGCCTTCTTCTAGTCAAGTTGTGCCACAAATTTCTCTTCTCCCCAAATCTATTCAATACCTCCTCCTTAGTTATGTGATCTACCCATCTAATCTTCAGCATTCTTCTGTAGCACCACATTTCTAAAGCTCTTCTAGTCAAGTTGTGCCACAAATTTCTCTTCTCCCCAATTCTCTTCAATACCTCCTCCTTAGTTATGTGATCTACCCATCTAATCTTCAGCATTCTTCTGTAGCACCACATTTCGAAAGATTCTATTCTCTTCTTGTCTAAACTATTTATCGTCCATGTTTCACTTCTGTACATGGCTACACTCCACACAACTTCCTGGCATTTAAATCTATACTCAATTTTACAAATATCTCTTCTTCAGAAACGCTTTCCTTGCCATTGCCAGTCTACATTTTATATCCTCTCTACTTCGACCATCATCAGTTATTTTGCTCCCCAAATAGCAAAACTCATTTACTACTTTAAGTGTCTCATTTCCTAATCTAATTCCCTCAGCATCACCAGATTTAATTTGATAACATTCCATTATCCTTGTTTCACTTTTGTTGATGTTCATCTTATGTCCTCCTTTCAAGACACTGTCTATTCTGTCCAACTACTCTTCCAGATACTTTGCTGCCTCTGATAGAATTACAATGTCATCGGTGAACCTCAAAGTTTTTATTTCTTCTCCGTGGATTTTAATTCCTACCCCAAATTTATCTTTTGTTTCCTTTACTGCTTGCTCAATATACAGATTGAATAACATCAGGGATAAGCTACAACCCTGTCTCACTCCCTTCTCAACCACTGCTTCCCTTTCCTGCCCCTTGACTCTTATAACTGCCATCTGGTTTCTGAACAAATTGTAAATAGCCTTTCGCTCCATGTATTTTATCCCTGCCGCCTTCAGAAATTGAAAGAGATTATTCCAGTCAACATTGTCAAAAGTTTTCTCTTAGTCTACAAAATGCTAGAAATGTAGGTTTGCCTTTCCTTAATCTATGTTCTAAGACCAGTTGTAGGGTCAGTATCGCCTCAACGTGTTCCAACATTTCTACGGAATACAAACTGATCTTCCCCAAGGTCAGCTTCTACCAGTTTTTCCATTCGTTTGTAAAGAATTTATGTTAGTATTTTGCAGCCATGACTTATTAAACTGATAGTTTGTTAATTTTCACATCTGTCAACACCTGCTTTGTTTGGGATTGGAATTATTATATTCATCTTGTAGTCTAAGGGTATTTCGCCTGTCTCATACATTTTGCTCACCAGATGGCAGAGTTTTGTCACGGCTGGCTCTCCCAAGGCTATCAGTAGTTCTAATGGAATGTTGTCTACTCCCGGCACCTTGTTTTGACTTAGATCTTTCAGTACTCTGTCAAACTCTTCAAGTAGTTTCATATCTCCCATTTCGTCTTCATCTGTGTGCTCTTCCATTTCCATAATATTGTCCTCAAGTACATCACCCTTGTATAGACCCTCTAAATACTCCTTCCATCTTTCTGATTTCCCTTCTTTGCAAAGAAAAATGGCAAAATAAAAATGGTTAAATTAGAATTGCTGAGCTATAGAAGCATGCATGGGTGACCAAGGGAAGAAACCTATTCTATCTATAGGAAAATTAAAGGAACCTTTGGCAAAATGAGAAGAAGCCACATAACTATCAAGGTCTCAGACAGGCAGTTACCACTAAGCAAAGATGGGAAGGATGAAAGTTAGAATGAGTATATAGAAGGGCTACACAAAGGAAATGAACATGAAGACTATATTATGTAAACTTGAGACAGATATGATACTGTGATAAAAATGTGATGGAGCATAGAAAGACATAAGTAGAAACAAGGCACCTGGAGTAGGTGGCTTTTCCTCAGGATAACTGACATCCTTCAGAAAACTTCTTCTACTACTACTACTACTACTACTACTACTACTATAACTACTTCTTAGTGTTGCTCCTGTCTACTATGAGATCCACTGTACAAAGATTTGGTCAATTTATTTTCTTAAACTTTGCTGCCACATGGACTTCCTGTCAGCACAGCTGTCGGTTGCCCAAAGGAAGGAAGTCATGAGCACCACCTGTTTGTGAATAGTGTAAACTTTGTTCTGAGTGTTATAGTATTTTAATTGTTTGTGTATCAAATTTTCTAAGGCATAAATTGGGAGTCGTCTAGCATCTGCCTTAATGAGTAAGGGAAACTACCCAAATCTGCTATCTGTGTAGTGCTGTTTATTTTTGCATTTCATTCACAATGAGCTAAATAGCTAAATTCATGTTCTTGATACTGTTTGTTGTTAGTTTTCATGGTTTTTGATTACATTTTGTTTCTTTCATTTTTGCAGTTTCAATATTTTTCTATTAATTTTATTTTCCAGTTAGCTTAGATATCAGGTTTGGCTTATCAAAAACCTTAGTTTTCCCACAGTTTCCTCATTAGTTTCTACGTTTATTAGTTTCTCTCTTCTCATCCCCATTGCCTCACAGATGTCTCATGGGTTTCTGTAAGTGTAAATAAGAATTTGCACAATTTCATACTTTGTGATTATATCTGAGAGCCACTGGGAAGGGTTATGAGTATTGGTCACCATCTTAAAATCTTGTGTGTGTGTTTCATCTTTGGAAATGATATGATGTTACTGGTCAAGGCTGATGGATGTATCACACACTCTGATTTATCCAGTGAAGGCATCTTTCCACTTCCAGCAATATTTACGCACAATAGTGCAATCATTCTTTCTTTACTTCTTTTTCAACTTCATGGATTTTTTTTGCATTGACACATGCCATATCATTAGATTAATTATGATTTTGATCAATGGAACAAGGAACTAACAAATGGAACAGATTTTTGCAAGAAGTAAATTGAAAAGATACCAGTTTCCTCTGCACTGATAATGTCTCTGGATGCATAACACTGTAGCAATCATCACATTACAGTGTTCTTCCAGTGTTTTACACTTTCTACTTCCTCAGCCTCACTTTCTCCACTTACACTCTGAAATGAGAGATTATGACTTAAAAAAAATGATCTAACCAGCCACTGAATAAACAGAAATTTACAACACTTATTTTCAGGGTAATCTCCCAGGTCTTCTCTTACAGTGTGTCTGCTCACTCCTTGAAACCATTTTAAAAGAATATTTTTTATATCACTGAACATTGATATGTGGATGTTCTTTCTTTGCATACACAGGAACTATTAGCTTTGGCATTTAATGATGCTCCCTTGTTTATGAGTATGCCACACAATGAAGACGGCACCAAATCATACTTCTTCAGGTTGGAAAGGTTTACGTTACAGCTGTCTACAACAATAAGAATGATAATCAGCTTTTGCTGAATTGTAAGATTTCTGTGGTGTAGGCAGCACTCCACAAAAATAAACTGATAAATTTGACAACAACGAAGACTACACTTCCCATATCACGCTTCTTACTTCAGCGATTGTGACACCAGATCATGTGACCAGGGTTGTGTGGTAGGCAGGACAGAAATAGCTTTCAAATTTGTTCAAAGCTATTTCCAGTGTTGGTACAGGGGAATTTGCATCACTGAGCAAAAACGAGAATCTACATATGTGCTGATCAAAAGAATCGATTACCATGTATAGCAATTACAAAACTGAAAAACAGCAGAAACTCACTTAGACACATTATGAAATGTGTAAAAACTGGTTTTAAATTGCAGAAAGTCATTTTTATTCCTTAAAAGCACATTTTTCTGAAAGTTGAGTTTATTAAAATCAGAAGGAATAACACTGTTTTTATGGAAGTTCCGCTGGGACCAGTGGAAATATTCATTAACAGTGGAATTTCTTTGAAAGTGGGTTCATTAATTCCATGTTTACATCTGCATTTACATACATACTCCACAGGCCACCATATGGTGCATGGCGAAGGGTACAACCTAACCCTGCTAGTCTTTTCCTATCCTACTTCATTTGCAAATAGAGAGAGGGGAAACAACTGTCTAAAAGCCTCCACATCAGCCCTAATTTCTCACATTTTTTCTTTATGGTCCTTATATGAAATGCTCACTTCTACAGGCAGCCTCAAATACTCATTCTCTAAATTTACACAACAGTGCCTCACAAAATGATCATTGTTGTCCCTCCAGGGATTCACATTTGAGTTCACAAAGCATCTCCATATTACTTGCATGCTGACTGAACCTACCAGTAATGAATCTAGCAGCCCACCTCTAAACTGCTTTGATGTCATTCTTTAATCTGACCTGGTGGGGATCCCAAATACTCAAACAGTACTTAAGAATGGATCACATCAGTGTTCTACACACTGCCTCCTTTATGGATGAGCTACACTTTCCTAAAATTCTCCCAATGAAACAAAGTTGAGCACACACCTTCCTTAATACCAGCTTCTGTGCTCATTCCATTTCATACTGTTTTTCAGTGTTATGGCTAGATATTTAGTCAACAGGACTTTGTCACGCAGCACTCTACCAATGCTATATTCATACATTACACAGGATCATCTTTTCTACTCGCCCACAATACCTTACATTTGTCTACATACAGTGCAAGTTCATCACACCAACTACAAACTCAGTCAAGTCATCCTGTATGCTCCTACAATCACTCAAGGATGACACCTTCCCATACAACACAGTGTCATCAGCAAACAGCCATAAACTGCTGCTCACCTTGTCTGTCAGAGAATAAGAGTGGTCCTATACTTACCTGTGACATCCTGATGATACCCTTGTTTCTGATGAATAATCACCATTCAGGACAGCATACTTACTGGGTTCTGTTAATAAAAATGTCTTCAAGCCACACACATATCTGGGAATCTAAACCATATGTTCAAACCTCTGTCAAAGCTCTGCAGTTGGGTACCATAGCAAAAACTTTTCAGAAACCTAGAAATATGGAAGCTGTCTGTTGCGCTCCATCCATGTTTTATGGGTTATCACATGAGAAACAGGCAAAGCAGAGTTTCACATAACCAATGCTTTCCAAATTCATGTTGATTTGTAGACAGAAGCTTTAACTGTCTCAAGGCAATTTATTATATCCAAGAATTCTGCAGCAAATTGATGTTAAGGATATTGATGTATAATTATGTGGGTCCATTATTTTATCTTTCTTATATAAAGGAGGCACCTGCACTTTTTTCCAGTTGCTTGAGCCATTTTGCTTGGTGAGAGATTTGTGATAAATGCAAGCTAAGTCAGGGGCCAATGCTGCAGAGTACTTTCTGTAAATTCAAATTTGTATTCCATCTGGACCTGGTAATGTATTTGTTTTCAACTCTTTCAGTTGCTTTTCTATGATACAGATACCTATTTTTATGTCCTCCAAATGAGAGCCTATATGACATTCAAACACTGCTACTTTTGTAGACTTGTGCAGCATGAATGGTTTCTTAAATGCAAAATTTAAAATTTCAGCTTTCCTTTTGCTGTCTTGTATCACCATCCCAGTATGGTTGATGAGTGACTGGATAAAAGCCTTTGAGCTGCTTAGCTGCTTTACATATGACCAGAATTTTCTCAAGTACTTTTGCTACCTTACAACCTTTCTACATTATTGTTAACTGGAGTGTTGACAGTGACTAAATTATGTTCTTTGCAAAAGTATACCAGGCCAGTTCCTCTTTCATTCCTTTCTTGGTACCATGTTTACCTATCAGTTTTCCTTCCCTTCGTTTTCCTCCTATTTAACTCCAGTCCCTATCACAATTCAATATTGTCTCCCTTAACTCTCTGAACAACTGCTTATAACTCATCATACATTCTTTCCATCTCTTTTTCATCTGTAAAGCTAATTACATGTAAACCTATACTACTATTGTCTTTAATAACACATTCATTGTGTTGTTAAGAGTAGTGTACCCATATTTATATTTTCTTATTCGCTATTAGACTTACTTCTGCACTGCCCCTATTTGATTTTATATTAGTCCCCATATTCATCTGACCTAAAGTCCTGCTCCTCCTGTCATACCTCTTAGTAATTCACACTCTATCTAATTTCAGCCTATCCATTTCTCTTTGTAGTTTCCCTGACCTGCCTAACCACTTAAGGAATATAACATGCCACACTCCGCCCCTTGGATCACCAGTTTTGTTTTTCCTCATGAAAAAATTCCTTCTGAGTAATGCCTACGTAGATTTCTGTATGGGGGACTATTTTACCCCCAGAGTATATTACAGAAGATGGTGGCATCAACATGAAACCATACAGTAGAGCTGCTGCCCTCAGGAAAAATAGTTGCTGTCTCTTTTCTTTGCTTTCAGCCATTCACAGTACAGCACAGCAAGATCAAGTTGGCAAATGTTACAAGGCCAGATCAGTCAATCACCTAGACTGCTGGCCCTGCAAATACTGAAAAACCTGTTGCTCCTCTTTCAAGAACATAGACACAAAAACCCCTCCATTGTGGTTGCATCTGTTGCACAGCTGTCTATATCACTGAAGCATGCACGCCACAGCTGAAGGTTTGCTACAGCCCCCTATGCCAAACCATACACAACTAGAAATAAAATAAAATAAAAATGTGCCAAGCAACTATTAAACACCTGTACAAACTGGGACACAATATTAAACAATTCATTCCAAAAAATATTCATTAAGGGCTTTGGTCAAAAACTTGAATTTGCTAGTGAACATACTCCTTCCTCCAGTTAATTAAAATGATGTAACTTTTCATCTTACTTGTAGAACATACCTTTTCCCTAATCTTTCAAGGAAATATATGAACAATACCACATTAAATCATGCATGAAATGATGATTTCCAGAAAGTAAAAACAATGTACATCAGAAATATTGAAGATTTCTTAAAACAAATACAAATAAAAAAAGGAATAATAATGTTAACGAAAATGGTGATAGAAAGAAATATTACATATTTAAGGTGCATAAACAATGTTTCTGTGATAGGGATTTGTTACAATCTAAATGTAAATAAAATGACTCACATCAATGGCTGCTCTTCTGTGTATAGCATCATAGAGCCTGTCTTGCCATCTCTCCAGGTCTTGAATGTCAAGTTCAAATTGATCAATTTTGCGATTAATGTCCTACAAAATACAGGCATGCATTTAGCATTTCATTCAGTAACACTTCAGATATTTACAGTACAGTGCCATAATGGAAAAGAATTTCTTACTTGAAGTTTAGAATTTGCCTGCCTTGAAGGCCACACTCTACTTGCAAGGATGTTGTCAAGTTTAGGGAAATAACCTTCTTTAATAGGTTTGTGCCAGTCAATAAATCTCTCCACCCTCCCCAAGTCATTGCTGAGTCGTTCAAAGTCATACCTGTATAACAAAATTTCTAGTGAAATTTCTTTTCTATTTCATTATAGTAATAAAAGAACAGCCTGACATTAAAACATGTGCTGCACATGTCAAAAATTAATAATTTGTCATACAAATAGAGGGAATGCCTTTTGTGTACCCAAAGCAGCAGAACAGCATACATAATAGATATTATAAGTGATGTGATTTTCTGTGGCTTTTGTATCAGGATTTTAAGACTGATTTTTTTTTATTTTTTTATTTTGTGTGTATGTGTGTGTGTGTGTGTGTGTGTGTGTGTGTGTGTGTGTGTGTTTGTGTGTGTGTGTGTGTGTGTGTGTGTGTCTGGCCTTATTGCTGATCAGTAAACCATATCTCCATAACTGAAATGACTTCTTAAATTACTGTGAGCAATGGTGTTATGTGTGTGAGCACTGCTTGGACTCCAACCACTCTGTGAAAGGTTATCAGTGCACTATAATGACACTATTTATGACCAAGTTCAAGACATGAACAATTTTGTGTGTATTTGTTTTGTCATGGCAGTGTTGCGTGTTCCATGAGACTTGGATTCCCCTGGCACGTTTGCTACAATAAGTGAAATGTATGATGAGACCACAATAAAATGGATGTTATATCCAGAGATATATTGATATAAGAATGTCATGAAACCTAATAAAAGGGGATAGAAACTGAAAGTTTGGATCTTGCACTCAGTTGATTAAGGTCTCTTTCTCACCTTTTGGAGCCAAAAATTAAGTTATCAAAATTTCACAGAATGCCTGTGTATTTTATGAAAACAAAATAAATTTCAATGGGTTTAACAGGAACCAGATACCAAAACTGAATGTAAATAACAGAGTGACAACAACAATACTTCAGTGTAAAGGCAGTGACCACATCATTAGTCCATCACTCATAGATCCTAATGAAAATAGCTAGATTAGTCACAAAAAACATTGTGCATGAAAATGGTAGAGTCATCACAGCTGGACAATTAAAAAGCATACCATACATGAGAGTAAAAGAGATCATTTAAAAATGACACTATGTACCCATTCAGACTGTTCTGTAGATAGCATCATGAAGTTGAATCTTAAATATTATGAAATGAGTTGATATAGAAAATGATGAAGAGAAGCAGGTGTTATAGAATAATGGTGTATATTATGTTAATGTAAGCTATCAGCTTACTCTATATACTAGCAGAAAAATGATACCTAGAACATAACTGCTGTTTCAGTATAATGAACAATAGCGTCAAACAATTCTGCAATTTTGCGGCCATAAATAGCAATATATAAACTGTTAATTTTTTTTTGCTCCCCAAAAAATTATGAAGTAGTTCTCTAAGGATGGACTCATTCTTAACTGCAGAAGAAATGCACGGTATACTCATTTCTGTGCAACAAATAGAAAAACATCAACATTTAATGTAGCACATGAAAACTGACTTTAAAATAGGCAGACCATTTTGAGTGTACATGTGAGAGAATGTCATATAATTTTAATTATCATTCTGAAAAAATAAAGTTACATACATAATGTTTTAACAACGAAAACAATCAATTATTGATTATTTAACTGGATAGATAAAAATCCACCCTTTTTCCTAGACCTCTCCAGTCCTTTTCCTTCACCCTTCTCCCTTCCCCTTCAACCTTTCTGCCTGAAGAAGGAGCCATTGGCTCTGAAAGCTTGCCAGTCACAACAGTGTTTTATGTGTGTGTTCTGCCACCACTTGGTGAGTATATTTTTCATCTCTCCAGTTAAATAATACATAATTTTTGTATGTTTGCATATGAATAACAACCAAAAAATGGTGCAGCACATTAATAAAGTGGAGCATCATACAGTAATTCTTTTCAGCATTTGAAGGGGGGCAACACTGCTATAGTCATTTCATGTTGAGATGGTGGAAGTGTGAGGCAACAATGTATCATCATATGAGACAGCCGCTAGGTGGCACAGATGCTTCCAGGGGAAAACTGTCAAATGAGCATACTACCAAAATTTCCTGATAAGGTTATATTAGGCTGTAGATGATGCTGGAATAAAGCAGGTGGATCCTTTCCAGCTGTTATGTTTTTCTCCCCCCCCCCCCCCCCCCCCCCCCCCCCCCGCGTCCCAAAAAAAAAAAAAACAAAAAGAATTATTATTATTATTGTTTTGCAAATATCTACAGTGATATCATTTACATGACACAGTACCTAAAATTTTGAATATTAACTCAGAGCTTAGCCAATTTAACTTTAGTGTCTGTTACAGCCTTTTGGTTATTTAGAATCCATAAGTATAATTAGTTACAAATATCAGTTATTTCAGATTTTGTTGCCATTTTTCATATGTAAACATGTATGCAATTACTAGTATTCTTACAATGATGACAAAACCATGTTAGTGACTTTTGCTCTCTTGTAGTTTCAAAGTAATTAGCTTCCTTAGTAAAAACATTGTCACTGGAACATTAATTCCATATTTAGGCAAACTAGCCAGCATAATTGAATAGAAATTATTGTTCTCATTCAAACAAATCTTCTTTTACTACTCATTAACTCACAAATGCAAATCTTTAATTGTAATTTGTGAAAAATCTGATAAAGAACAATACCTAAAGTGATGTCTAATTATTGTAATCTCATAACAGAGGCATGCTGGAAGAAGCAAGAGCCACGTGGAGTGGCCATGTAGTTTGAGGCACCATGTCACGGAGTGGGCAGCCACTCCTGCCGGAGGTTCGATTCCTTCCTCAGGCATGGGTGTGTGTGGTTGTCATTAGCATAAGTTAGTTTAAGTAGTGTGTAAGACTATGGACCGATGACCTCCAGAGTTTGATCCCATAGGAATTCACACACATTTGAACATTGAAGAAGCAAGATCTATGTTCACTGATATAGGGAAATGTACTGCAGGTGATGTAATATATATTTCAAGTCAGAAAATGTATTGGAAATTATAAAAGTTTTGCATTCAGAAGATGACTCAATGATTCAGAGGCCATTTTTAATTAACAACTGTGAACTGTTATTATTTTCATTAACAGTGTTAAGCCTGAATAATAGTTAATGTAAACAGTGACAACAGTATTGGGCTGTGAACTATGTTTCTTCCCAAGATATAATTACTGTTCACAAATCACAGTTTGGATTTCAGAAAAGCTGTTCTACTGAAAATGCCATTTAAATGCTCACTCGCCAAATTTTACAAGCAATAAATAATAATATGGCATTGACTGGTGTTTTCTGTGACTTATCTAAGGCATTTGACTGTGTGAAACACAATATTCTCCTAGATACATTGAAGTTTCATGGGACTGATAGTATATCCAACTGTGGATAATTTCATATCTAACCAAATGAATGTAGGAAGTTTTACTTAGTAATTCAACTAACATAATCTGGGGACATTGTTCTGACTGGGAAGAAACCACAGATGCAGTTCTCTGGGCTCAGTTCTAGGTCCACTATTGTTCCTCATACACGTGAACAATATTCCATGTAATATACAACAAACAGAAGTAGTCCTTTTTGCAGATGACACTAGTATTATAATCAATCCAAGCATATATACAGAAACAGATTAAAAAAATGGTAAACAATGTTCTTAAAAGTATCACTGAATGGTTTTCCGTAAATGGTCTCACCCTAAATTTTAAGAAGACACACTCCTCCATACCTAGTTGTACTACACTAATGATAAGTGCAACACATGGTGAGGAAATAATAAATAAGATGGAAAGTTCAAAAATTTTAGGTGCTCATATTGATGAGAATTTAAACTGAAAAAAACTTACTTCAGCCACATTTGCAATTAGAATCATTGCAGATCTTGGGAAGAGATGAATCATGAAGTTGACATATTCCGCATATTTTCATTCAATCATGTTGTATAGAATAATGTTCTGTGGTAATTCATCTTTAAGAAAGAAGGTCTACGTTGCTCAAAAATCTGCTGTGAGAGTAATATGTGGTGCACAGCCATGATTGCTCATCTTACAGACATCTTTTAAAATGTTGGGTATTCAGACTACTGCTTCACAGTATATTTATTCTCTCATGAATTTTGTAGAAAATAACACACTGTAGTTCAAAAAGAACAATGATGTGCATAATTATAATACCAGAAGACCAAATGACAAATTAAGGTTGCCTTTAGCATTAAAAGGTGTCCAAAATACTGTAACAAAAAGTTTTGATAGCTTACCTAGGAATTTTAAAATGTCTGACAGGTAGCAAAGTAAAATTTGAAAACAATCTAAGAAAATTTCTCCTTGACAGCCCCTTCTATTCTGTTGAAGAATTTCTGTTATAGTATTGTGTAAAAGGTTATGTGTAGGGCACAACCTTCAACAGTAAATGAGAGAGACACAACATTCATACACACAAGCAAGCACACCTCATGCACACATGGCTTGCCAACTCCAGCATCTCGGGCTGTAATGCAAATTATCACATAGGGGCAGGGAAGGGGAAGTGATAGCAGTGTATGGGTGGGGAGACAGACAAATGCTGTCTGGTGGAGTGTGCAGGGACTGGAGTGCCAACAGGGGCAGTGTCACGAGCTTGTGGAGAAGGGATTTGGGGAAAAAAAGGAGCAAAAAAGGAGAGGATTGGGTAAAGTTGGGTGGATTCACTGGCAAAGAGCAGCAAATGAACAGGTTGGTAGGCAAGGATGGAGAGGAGGTGATAGGGCAGATGGGACGGAAACTGTTGGGTCGGGGGTTGTGGGGCTGATATGTTTCCGTAGATTCAGATCAGGATAATTATGGAAGCAGAGAATGTGTTGTACTGACAACTCCCATCTATACAGTTCAGAAAAGTTGGTGGTGCATGGAAGTATACAGATGGCTCGGGTAGTGAAGCAGCCATTGAAATCAAGTGTGTTATTTTCAGCTGCCTGTTGTGCCACAGGGTGTTATACTTTGCTGTTGGCCACAGTGTGGTGGTGGCTCTTCATCCTGTGACAGCTGGTAGTGATACCAATATAAAAAGAAGTGCAATGATTGCAGCAGAACTGGTAAATGACATGACTGCTTTCACTTGTGACTCAACCCACGATGGAGTAGGGTAAATCTATGATAGGACAGGAATAGGAAGAGCTGGATGGGTGGATTGGACAGGTCCCTTCCTCAGAACACCAACCTTTTAGTAGAGGAAAGAACAGCCATACACACCCTCAAAACAAACCCTGATCTAATCATCATACCTGCAGATGGGGGTTCCACCACTGTTGTTATGAACTGCAATGACTACCTGGCACAAGGCCTCCACCAATTACCTAATTCCTCCACCTATAACTTCACCAGAGTGATCCCACCCCAGAAGTCAAACACAACCTCCAATCCCTGCTTAAAATGTAGGCCTTTCCCAGAATATATCCCCTGAATCCATTTACCTCCTCACCCCTTTGGTATCCCACATACCCACTTTCTAAATGCTCCCCAAATCCATAAATTCAACTATCCTGGACACCCCATTGTGGCTGGGTGTTGCGCCAGAAGTGAAAGAATTTTGGCCCTCATTGACCAACACTTCCAACCAATTGTCCATAATCTGGCTTCCCACATCAAAGACACCAACCTCTTCCTTCACAAAATGTCCACCATTGCCACCTCTTTACCTCCTGAATCCCTACTCATCACTGTTGACGCAAACTCCCCATACACCAATATCTTTCATGCCCATGGTCTTACTGCTATTGAACACTACCATTCACAATGGCTTTCAGCCTTCAAACCCATTACCTCATTCCTCACACACCTCACTAACTTTATCCCAACCCACAACTACTTCTCCTTTTAAGGGAAGTTATACAAGTAAATCCACGGCAGTGCCATCAGCACCCGCATGGCACCCTCCTATGCCAAGCTTTTTATGGACCATCTAAAGGGGACCTAACTAGCCTCCAAAAACACCAAACCCCTAGTCTGGTTCACGTTCATTGATGATATCTTCATTATCTGGACCCAGGGCCAAGACACCCTATCTTTGTTCCTTCACAACCTCAACACCTTCTCTCCCACCCACTTTGTGTGGTCCTCAGCAGCCCAGCATGCCACCTCCCTGGATGTTGACCTCGTCCTCTTTGATGGCTCCATCTGCACCTCCGTCCACATTAAACCCACCAACAACCAACAGTACCTGTATTTTGACAGCTATTATCCATTTCACATCAAAAATTCCCTCCCATACAGCCTGGCCACCACATCCCTCCCATACAGCCTGACCACCCAGGGACAGCATATCTGCAGTGACAAAATCTCCCTTGCTCAGTATGCTGAGTGTCTCATCTCACAAGTGCCTTCACAAACAGGCATTACCCCAGACCTCATCGACAAACAGATTTCCCATGCCATTTCTTTTCATGTCCTCAATTCTTCCACCATTCCCAAAAACCAGCCACAAAGGAGTGTCCCCTTCATCACCCAGTATGACCCCAGACTGGAAGAACAGAACCACATCCTTCACAAGGGCTTTGGTTACCTATCATCATGCCTGAAATGAGAGAAATCCTACCCAAGATACTTCCCACCCCTCCTAAAGTGGTATTCCATTGCCCATCCAACCTCCACAACATTCTAGCCCATCTGTATGACACTCCCAATCCCAATCCCTTGCCACAAGGTTCATATCGCTGTGAAAGACACAGGTGCAAAGCCTGCTCAATCCACCCACCAGCTCTTCCTGTTTTAGTCCTGTCATAGGTTTACCCTACCCCATCAGGGACAGGGCCACCTGTGAAAGTGGCCATGTCATTTACCAGCTCTACTGCGATCACTGCATTCCTTTTTATATTGGTATGACTACCAACCAGCTGTGCACCATGAGGAACAGCCACTGCCGAACTTTGGCCAAGAGGAAAATATACCACCCTGTGGCACAACAGGCAGCTGAACATAACACGCTTGATTTCAATGGATGATTCACTATCAAATGCATTTGGATGCTTCCCTCCACCACCAGTTTTTCTGACCTGTGCAGATGGGAGTTACCCTTTGTGGCGTGTGTGCATGTGGCTCAATGGGGATGGTTGTTCAAGTCTGGGTGACACAGGTTCAATCGCAACAACTCCGATCTGTAACTGTTAAAACAAATTCCTGGCTTTGTTCATTTAGCTTCAGATACTATCTCCCTTTAACAGATATCTGTGTATCAATGGAGCAGCACACCAAAATGTATAAGTGTTCCTCGCTTATAATTGAAGCAATGGTGTTTGAAGGATGACTGTTTTCTTTACTGCCACACACAACGGCTGCACCACTTGGTACCACAACAACTCCGTTTCTCTAAAACAATAAACAAAATACCCTTCATGTGTTCATGACAGGCTTACAAGCTTATGCGACACTTGGTAATAGTAGTTTTTATTCCCAGTTTGCAAATGAATGTTCAAACATAGATAATATGATATCTCGAATTATAAATTCCACTATTCAGCCGATGCCACATTATAGTCTTACAAGGATGTTGATTTGTGAAGTATTATAGCATCATTAACACGTTGCTACAGTGATAATTCAACAACACCTATGTTATAAATCCAGAGATAATGTATTCTCTAAATAATATACAGAAAGTGTCATAATAAAATGTTCCATTACTGTTCACTGATAATAATGTCACTCAATCAGCTTTAGCTTCGGTCTTCTATCGAGAAAATAATTATTTCACAGTTACACAATAAAGTTCAATTAAATGATGTAGATGACATGAAGTATTAAAGTTATAACTGAGTTTATTGAACCTCTGAATTATCTCACCACTGCACTAGAAAGCACACTGATCTGTCATTCAAGGAATTGAAGCTACGATTTACATCAGCAATTCTGACATTGACTACAGCTTCCGACAACATGGTGTACCTGTGAATTCTTCATGACTGTGTGCTTCTACTCAAGTCTATTTGTAGAGTTTATGTTGGCATTTGGTATATTGCTGTGTCCTTCAATATTCATGATGATCACAGATCATGACGACTAAGTCCTTGAATTGGTTAAGTATCGGACGAGTTACTTTTCCCTCGCATATAATATCTGTTCCGTTGCCTTACTAAAGGGTAAATGTTCTATCACTTGTCCTCAGAACTTTGACTAATACTTCAAGATGGTACTTGAGAAACTTTAAAAATCCAGATTGGTCTGAAACGATCTAGTATCGGTCAATAAGGTGCTTCTATCGTGACATCTACAAGAGCACGAATTAACATCTTCATTGAATTTTTTTCACTGTAGTCACAACGAACTTACAGCTTGATGCGGCTACAACACTTTTCTTGTATAAATGTTATCTCTGATCACTTTATCTCATCTGGGTTTTAATCTTCGTAAAGCATATATTTTGAATTCTTTATTTAGAGTTTCATGCTTTGTAGATTAAGTGATCACCTGATAGTCTTTCATTTAGTTCTTTGCATGAAATAGACGTTGTTAGTTCCCTAGTATTCCTGTTGGTCAAACTTTCAATAGTGTCAATATTTTGTTGCCAGTAGCTACCGTCAAGGTCAGGATAACTAATTTTTATACCTATTGCTGTCAAAAGGGATGTCATTAGGGGCTCTATATTTGGGGTGTTATACCTTGCAACAAATTCTCTGCTCCCCTAGTTATCCTGGCCTGAATCTATGGTAACATACCAGCCCCACACCCTCCACCCAACAGTTTCGATCCCCTCTGTCCTATCATCTCATCCCCATTATCACCTCCCAACCTGTTTATTTGCTGCCCTTGGCCAATGAATCTGCCTTCTTTCCCTGAGCCTCTTGTTTTTTGCTCCTTTTTTTTCTCTCTGACTCCCTGTCCCTCAAGCTTCTGACACTGCACCTGTTGGCATTCTAGTTCATGCACACTCCACCAGACAGTGTTAGTCTTTCTCCCCAACCATATGCTGCTATCCCTTCCCCTTCCCTGCCTTGTCCAGATTGATGCTTGCATCCCATGTGATAGTTGCATTCCGGCCTGAGATGCTGGAGCTGGTAGTCATGTGTGCATGAGGTGTGCTTGCTTGTGTGTATGAATGTTGTGTGTCTCTCTTTTACTGATGAAGGCTGTGGCCAAAACCTTTATGTATGTGTCTTTTAATTGTGCCTGTCTGTAGTGTAGTATGTCTTCTTCATGCTGAGTATCAATCTGTCTTTCCCTACATTGTTGATATTCCTACCTGGGGTTTCAATTGTTTAAAGCTTTATAAATGTTCAGCACTTAGCCATATTTAAAAATTAAGTTCTGTTGTGTATGTAATATGACTCGTTCTGCATCAGCATGATTTATCATGCAAACTACCCATGGAAAATGAAACTAAGTAAACTAACTAATTGTGCATATCATGTTCATAGTAATTTGACTGTTAGGTCTGAAAGACAGAGCGTTAAGAATATAATTTTGTGAACTTCCTTAATTATATGTTTGTTACATGTGAACTTTTGTGAATGGTTACTTCACAGTTATGTTACTGCATCTGATCAGTCACATTGTAGATTTTCAACTGAGTGTAGTATGTGGCTAGCAAATTACTTATCTTTGCATAGTTTAAGTATAACTTGATCTGACCATAAACGTTAGTTCATCAAGTGATCAAAGTGCAATGTAAGTATCTCAACAATAATCTTTGTGTAAAGTATATCATTTACGATAGCCTACTTTCTGACACCAACTTTTCAGCCAGATTTGATGGAGATGCAGCTACCAGAGACATATTTGTAGGTGTACTGGTTATGTTACAAAGCATAGCACAAAGTTGCCCAAGGGAGAGTTTTTGGTCCACAAGAATGCTCCAGCTCATTCTGCCTGGGATGCAGTCACACATGCTGCTTCTCTGCACTGTCATATTTGTCTCACTGTACACAGTCTCCTGCCATGGCACCTGTCGATTTTTCCTCTTTCCTTGGATACACAAACCATTCTGTACAAACATTTGCTCAATGATACAAAGATGATTTTGGAAGTGGAACAATTCCTGAACATCCAAAAGAAGAACACCAACATACAGCCAGAACAGAACTTATCTCTAGGATGGAGCTATTTTTACACATATCAAGTGTGGCGTTTAAGTAAGAAGTGCATCATGTGCCAAAAAATGAAAATTTGTGTTACTGAAGAAATTCCACTGTAAAAACCAAGGCCAATAACATATATTCTGGCACAAACAGCATGAAACAGTGTTTACAGCCATCACAAAATGGCACTTGTGTCTACCATCAACATCAATATTCAAATAATGAGTCATGCACCAAGTCTCTGTTAATGTCTTGGCATGCCCTTGTGTGAATTGCTGACTACTGAAGTTTCTCTGTGGTTCATTTCCAACAACACGGCATTGCAGAAGTAATTATTATAGATAAATAATACACAATATTACAAAATGGAAAGAAAAACTGCACCAAAACAAAGGAAGAGAGGTGATGGTAGTGCTCAAAGTGAAAAGAAGAGACTACACAGTGAAGGAAAAGAATATATTCTTCTTTCATTAAGGTACAGTGAAATTTACTTTTTATGGCAGCTCTGATATTACAACTTTTGCATTCATGTTGGTGATAAATAAAACAGACACATGTTTCTCTGGTATGAGGCTGTATGTGGCAGGGATTGGAATGAAATTGCTTCCTGTGCACACAAAGCTTTTACACCAGAACTTACTTTTAAAAATAAACTAATAATGTGGAGTGACAGCTGCTGTGGACAGAACAAATGTAAGATAATAATGTTTCTGTTTCTGTACTTTACATAATAGCAAAGTGTTACCTTACAAAAACAGCATACAAGTTTTTGGTGAAAGGATTCTCTTTAGTGTCTTGCAATCATGATTTTGCTCACGTTGAAAAAAGAAAGAGGCTAACTGTGATGTCCAAATGATTCAGTTTGCCCTATCACTCAAGCTACACACACGACACCTTTTACAGAGATTATTATGGAAGAAACAGATTTTTATGACTTTAAGTCAGCTGTTGAAAAACATAAAATTTCACCAATGTCCATATTTCAAAAGCACTGTGGATCAGTATTTACTTACATTGATCCAGTATTTACTTAAATGCCACATATAGTCCAGGATTCTGGTATTTACACAGACATTGAAATACTAGTATTTACACAGACATTGAAATATTAGAATTATAAACATAAGATATTTCAAAAGCTTCCCAGAAATGATGAATGCTAAATAAAAAAAATGCTGCTAACCACCACACCACACTGCTGGATCACAGATCACTGCATTGATCCCTCTCCTGGGAAAATTTACAACCTATTGTTCCACAAGTTCTCATTGGAGCTGACTACAGCATCCTTTATTTATATCTTGTCAGTGGGCCTCTGTATGGCAGCACTGGCAGATCTTCACATTCTGCATGTGTTTTTAAGCCATCTTCAGTATGTTGAGCATTGAAAGTAGACACTCTTGATGAAGCTTCAGGATCATTCACGTTCCTTAAATGGGAAGTTCCCATAATCAATCTGAACCTAAGAACTGTAGTTGGGCTCCATACAGAAGAGATGGATATTGTCTCTAAACTTTTGTCTTCTTGATGAGGGGTCATAATATTTGACTTCATTCATGATGTCTCATAAGCAATGAAGGATGCAATACAGCTGAATGCAGCACTTCAGTTGCCGTTCTGAAAGTCCCACTTTCTGTACAGGCCATACCACATCTCCCAGGCAGAATCTCTCTGGCTAGTGCCTGGCATTAGAGTGCTCTCAGTCTGTCTCTTGGGCTTCCAGGTTGTGTGCCCAACCCAGCTGCCTTGCTCCTTTGGTAGTAGTAATGAGGTGTTTCACACAGTGATTTTCAGTATGTCACCACCTGTGTAAAATTTAGATTGTGAGCAGGGAGCCATAAGAAGTGGCTGCCCTTTCTATCTAGCCACATCTTACCATGTGACAAGCAGAATGGAGTAGTATGATAATGGCAGATAGAATGTGACAGTAGCACTTGGAATCAAAACATCTGATAGATCAATATTGCAGGGGCAGTACTATCTATGCTTGTTATTTCTATGTTGGGCTTGTGTATATGGAGGTGTAAAGGTGGACAATGGGCCATTTGAAGCACACAAAAGTGAAGTACCAAGAGGCTGCTGCAGGGTTAACTCCCTTGGGAACCCAGTAGCAGTACTTTTTTATTGCTGGGCAGTTAACTCATGACAGGTAGAAACTGGCAGGACTGGTTTTGTGTTAGTGGATGGCCAGGTACCAGATCTCACCCTGAGCAATGTGGTGGACACAGATGTGATGGTTAAAATGCAATCCACCACAACTTCCTCCTGCCCAGCGTATGGACACCATTGGACATCTGTAAGTGAATGAGAAAAATTTGCCAGTGGCATGATGTAATTCAGAGAACTACTATTCTTAGTGTGCAATAGCATCAGTTCAGGAGAGTTAAAGAAGGATAAAATTTTCAAGAATTGATTTATCTACATATTTCTCAGAATTGGATGGGGAGTTTAGTTGTGTAAAACAAGAGAATGAAAATGTAGCTGTAGTTAGTCTATTTTGGTCTTTGGATGGAGATGTAAATTTATTTATCGAAAAATCTTGAAAAATAAGTCAAGAATTGTTGTCTATGGTAATTTTCACACAGAAATGATAAACACAAAGGGGCAAGTCAAAAGGACATTTCTGAATACGCTATGATCATTGGACCTATATTGTACAAATAACTTTGCTACATGTAGGAGTGCCTGCACAGACAATATTACAGTAAATTTCCATTGAGGAAGATTTTACAGTCAGACTTGCTGGAGAAGGTCTCCTCACACTGTATAAGAGGCAACCAATTAAAATCGAAAAACCACATATGGTACTGATATGATGGCAAAAGGAAGACTATATAAGAGTGTTTGTTGAGAGATTAGATAGTGCAAATTGGGACTTTGTATATAATTGTCAGTTGGGGAAAAGGGGATCTGCAATAGCCTTTGATAACTTCTTTTAAGTGATACATAGATTTATGGTATTCTTGTTCACCAGTAACAAAACTTAGCTCTCTGAGTACTGAAAAATAAAAGGCTGTTCTGGTTTTCTCAAGAACTTGCAGAAGTCAGAGAAAACATATTCATACTGTGCCAGATGTAGATGCACACCTGTACCCAAAAGACAGAGCAGAGAGAGAACGTTTACAGGTACTATCTTAAATTCAAAAAATTCCACAAAGCTTAGCTCCTTCTGGCATCAGCAATAGGCCTGATTGGAGCTCCACTGCCAGGTGACCAGATATCTCAGTGGAGTACTATAATATCTGCTGACAATATAAAAGCTGCTTCCATATTTTCTGCTATTGATTGTCAAATCACATCATTAAAAAGTCAACACACTCAGTCTCTACATCATTAGCTTCTATTTTTAATAAATGTGTAGAATTTGGAGTATTTCTGGAACACTCAAGATATCAAAAGTTATTCCAGTTTTTAAAAAATGAGACAAACAACTTCCTCAAAACTACAGAGCAGTCTCAATTGTGCCAACATGTTCAAAGATATTTGGAGCACTGCTACACACAGATCAGCAGCTGCTCTGGAAAACATTTTTCCATGTAACAATCAGTTTGGTTTTCACAAGGGGAGAAAAACAACAGCAGCTGTTTTGGAAATTAAGGATCAAACATTAACAACTCTTGAAGACAAAAACACTGTATCACTGCATTCTATCGCATTTTGACTTTCTGCTAAGGAAGCTAGAGCTTTATGGGGTGCATGAGAGCACACTTTTTAAGTAACAGAAAACAATTTTTCTCAGTCAGAAACATAAATTCCTCCTTAATGAAAATCAGCAAATGGGTTCCACAAGGAACTATTCTCAGATCCTTGTTCTTCATTACTGCAATCAATGATTTGCCTAATAACGTAACTCACCCTGTCATATGTCATGGGTGATGATGCAACACTACTTGCCATACATCAGAGAATTTCAGATCTGAGTAACATAACAAAAGAAACTCTTGATTCAGCCATGGAAAGGTTTAAAGCTAATAAACACATGTGGAACCCAATAAAAACCAACAACTGAATGACATATGAAGTAGAAAATTAGTCAGCAAAACTTTTAGGTATTTGCATTGACTCTAAACTTCATTGGGAGGAATACATCAATCACATGTATAAAAAACTATATTGCATGTCACACCTCCTTTAATGAGCTTGGATTCAATAAGATGAGATGCTTTGGACTCTCTAGTCACATATTTCAAATGGTCTGACTGTACGGGGACAGTCCACTCACATCAAGAATATTTTGAAAATACAAAAACGTCTTATACGTAAGGTATAAAACAGATCACATGGAGCTGGCCAGTGTGGCCGAGCAGTTCTAGGAGCTTCAGCCTGGAACCGCGCGACCGCTACGGTCGCAGGTTCAAATCCTGCCTCGGGCATGGATGTGTGTGATGTCCTTAGGTTAGTTAGGTTTAAGTAGTTCTAAGTTCTAGGGGACTGATGACCACAGCAGTTGAGTCCCATAGTGCTCAGAGCCATTTGAACCAGATCACATGGAGTACTGTCCTCTGTTTTCTAGGCTCAGAATACTCACAATTATAAATTTATATGTATGTGTGTCTATGCTGTACATTACAATCAATACTTCAAAATTCACTGCTGGAGGGGAGGGGATGGGAGGGGGGGGGGGGGGGCCTCACGTACACAACTCCAGAGCTGAGACTAATTTTAATATACCAAGGCACAGGTCAGCATGGACTGAAAATTCTCACTAAGTGAACCGACTCAAAATTTTCAACAATTAACCAATTTATGCTTGGTCTATGGATCTAAAAAAATTTTAAAGTTAAGTGGTTCAGCTGGCTATCAGATCAACCATACTATTATACTGAAGAAATCTTTGAAATGCCTGAGGAGGACATCAGCATTTAACAAAATTTCCTATAAATTTTTCTATTAATATGTGCTGTGTTAATGTTTTGTAAAACTATTTTTCTATGTTTTGTATAATTATGTCCTCTATATGCTAACCAATTTTACTGCACAGGGTTTATACAATACTATATTATAGTATAACTTACTGGCACTACCTCTTCAAAATTTTCCTGTAGCCTATTTTATTATTGCTTTGCTTAATATGTATACTATAGTTAAATGACATTAATTTTATTATTGTGTTCTGTATGTCCAAATCCTATATAATGCTACAATGACAAAGCTTATTTCATTGTAAAATGATCAATGGTGAATAAAAATTCTCGATTCTAGATTCTTGAGAGACTACACAAAATTATACAATAGGCCAATGTTTACAGCAAAGCAGGAGACTGGTTAGGAAATTTGAGCTGTATGTAAAGCTGCAGCGAGGCATGACATTCAGAGATGGATGGTCAAGTAAGAAAGACAGACAGACAAATTGGGCAATCAAGTAAGTAAATCAACATTTGGATAGGAGGGATTGAGTATGCAGAGTCAGACAGGGGCAACGGAGAGCACATACAACTGTGATAGAGGAGCACCTCAAGTTATTACAGTTTGATGCCAGCCAGCACAGCTCATAGTCAGATTACATTGCTGCATCAGCATGCTAGGGATGGATAGGCATGATAAGTTGCTCATTTGGATGGAAGTGGTGTCCCTTACGGTGTTTACTCTGCCCCAGTAAGAGAGTTGTCTTCATTCACTGCCATGCAATCACTGTGTACCTACCAAATGACTTTATGCTTCTGTAAGTATGACAGAGAAAATAATAACCTGAATGATATCATTACTCGTCTCCCGATCTCGCCAACCAATAGTAGTGACTGGTAATGTGAACCACGTTAGATTATTGGAAATGAGATTGTAAAATAATGAATGTCAAATCCTCACAGACTTTAATGTTGTCTATGAAATAAATTCTGCATATTCCATTCTACGGCTTTGCTTTCTTAGATGGTAAATCCCATGTCATATGAAAGTTTCAAAGAGACCTCACACAGATACAGTTGTAGAGCCCCTTACACCCAATCACATTAACAAAAGTCCGTTGCCTAACTTCACTGATTAAAGCTGACTCCTGAAGAGAGGACAGCTCCCAGGATTAGACCAAGCAGATCAGTCATTAAGTAGGGAAGGTCTCACACATTTCACAAATTATAATTGTGGTTTTATAATTCTGTTTAGCTAAACAGTGAATCCAGACATGATTTTGTATGAACTTCCACATGTTATAAGAATTAATATAATTTAACTCACTAACTCGCATGCCGCAGGGGGTACACCGGTTTCCGTCAGGTCATGGAAGTTAAGCGCTGTCAGGCGTGGCCACCATCTGGATGGGTGACCATCTGGGCCGCCATGCACTGTTGCCATTTTTCGAGGTGCACTCAGCCTCATGATGCCAACTGAGGAGCTACTCGACCAAATAGTAGCGGCTCTGGTCAAAGAAAACCATTGTAACAACCAGGAGTGCGGTGTGCTGACCACATGCTCCTCCTATCCGCATCCTCAGCTGAGGATGACATGGCGGTCAGATGGTCCTGATGGGCCGCTTGTGGCCTGAGAACGGAGTGCTTATATAGCACTAACTTGCATAAATATAAGGTCTTACTTGTTCAACAATGTTTCTCATAAAAATGTTAATTCAATATTATGTAAAAGTATTTTTTCCTAGCACTTTTTCTGTAATTTTGGCATATATTATTTAATACAATTTGAATAATGGTACAATAATAATAAATTTAGCAATAAATCCATTTTGTATACTTTAGACAGCAGTCACAAACATCTTCACAATATAATATGTGTCCTTATCTATTTAACATAGTAAGTTCACAATTATACCCCGAACTGTCCGTTTTATTTGAATAACATATAAGTGACAATAACATCCTGGAATCATAGACGGATTTCTTTAAAAAATCAATGAAGGCTGATGGCTGTGATGGATTGTCCACAGACAGTACATTTGAATGAAATATTATTAATTAGGCCTTAAGAAAGATGAGAAATCACATTCTCACCTTGATAGTTGCCCTTCATTTCTAGAGTTACTGACTGGATCAGTAGAGTTCTGTAGAAAAATAATGTACAGACCACGTTTTCCATTTAGAACAAGCCCAAGGGGCACAGGTATGAAGATGGAGTTAGAGAAAACAGCCCAGTACACAAAGAGGACACACATGAAATGGTATGAAATGGTACCTCAGACAACAGATCCAATACCTGAGGACATTCTACCAAGTATCAAGCAGCAATTTGAACACCACCAGCCTGAAAATAACACTGCAGCCACTCCTGACAGGCACAGACGTCAGATACAATGCCTAACAAGGCACACCATGGTATCAGAATGTCCTAGATCACACGAGGGTTTAAATGATCACAATAAAAGATAAAATGTCCAGCACGACTTGGACATCTTTCAGAACTTCATATAGCAAGACTGACAATGGATAATAGCCACAAAGTATGCACACAATGTTCTGAACTGTTGTGGCTAGAGGAAAGCACTACAGTCACTGTTATCGGCTGGTGCATACAATGGACAGAGTGCCTGACATGGCACAGACTGCAGACGGAACGCTTAGCACAACACAGGCATAAATATCGGACTTTTTCCACACTGGAATCGGTATCGGACACCACCTGAAGAGGACTGCAAGACACAGTGGAAATATTGTGCAAGAAAGGCATGAATAACTGGCACAAACCCGATTGTTCAACATGACGCCTCACCAGGAAAGCCTGAATAATTACAAAATAAAATGTTTTTTTCCAAAGCAAAATGTATGCATTTTGTTACTTTCACACTGTTAGAGTACATTAATTGGTGTGTAGCTGTGGCAAAGTGTATATAGGCAAAATAGGAAGAACAGTAAATGGACTGTATTAAAGAGGGTGGATGCCACATGCAGTCAAAACCAAGTGTGAAATCCCTGGAAATAGAATGTCAGGAGAACTGTGCCCAAGACATTAATTTCAACAACAGACTTGTGCTGTCCAAGGAAGCCAACATTTATAGAGGGAAAGGCGAAGAAGCTGTTGAGATTTCCAAGAAAAAATGTAACTGCAATGGAGAAGATGGATACGGGCTTCCAGCTTCATGGCTTTCTGCCATCAAGGAAGTAAATATGCAGCTGTGGTGCATGAGGAATACAACCGATGACCATGAAGTGAATCACCTATAGTAGCTGGAAGAATTTTTTCCAATAATACCTCTTCTTCAGAATAACCAGAGGAAAACTATCTTTCACATAAAGAAGCATAGCACTGGATTTTGACAGTGTTCCACTATGACCACCAGAAGATTAAAAAAAATATGGCAGGAGAGGGGTTGAAACACTGATCAGTTTGAAGAAACTGAAGAGGAACAGGATACAGCATAATAACTTAGAAGATAACAGTCATGAATGTCTGTAAATTTACATAAAATTCTTGTACTGGCAAGAAGTTTATTCTGCCCTTAGAAAACTAGGGTACCTGTGCAAAGGAAAGTTAAATTACTTAGTGCTCCGAATTTTATCTCCCCGTGTCATGATAATCATTTCATCCAGAGTTTAGTCAGAATTGGTCATCGTGTGCAGACAAAGGAAGCCAAGAGAGTTTGCAAAAGATCTAATTAAGCATTTCTTCATGAAAGAATCTAGCAAATGGTCAAGGACTCAAATTACATTAGCTACAATTTGATTGTTTTGCATTTTTCACTAGTGGTAACTATCTCATATGGAGATTGAGATAAGGTGGAAAGAATAATGTTCAGTGTTCTGCACATTATCAAATTTCCAAGGAATTAAGCACATTGAGAATCTAATGAATAAAGTGCACACAAAAAAGACACCATTATGGATTCAAAATGAATTGTTGTGAACCTTTCATTAGAGGAACTCTATGAAGGAGCCATCTCAGTTTTGAGCAAAGGTCTGACTTTCACAACTTCATATAAAAGACTTCCCATTAAAGAGACTGTGAGAGCCGTCAAAGCCTTCTTGCTTTCTCTTCTAAGGATTCAGGCCAAAGAAGCATGACAAGTTGTATCAAAAAGTCTGCAGAAAGCAGAAACGCCAAAAAGTGATATATGAGTGCAGAAAAGGAAAGCTCTTAATAAGGTCAAGAGAAACAAAAGCACCTTGGTGACCAAAGCACATAAGGGAATTGTTACAGCTGCTAAAGATGTTGTGGAATACCAAAAGGAGAGGGAACAACTACTGTCTGATATTGAGTGTACCTCAACTTAAAAAATAACCTGATGAACAGAACAGTTAGAAAAGTCAAAAATCTGTTATCAGATTCCAGAATGCATAACTCTATTGCATGAAACTAGCAAAATGAAGACCTGTCTTACTCAGAACATATAGTCTCCTGAAGATCCACAAGTGTCAGCATCATCATTCTGGCCACAGGTGGGCCAATCAGGTTCACCAGACTGCCATGTTTTCCATCAGCCGATGGTGTCACATGGATACAGTATGGGTGGCTGTGGATTACCACTCTCCACTCCAAGACATTGTCCTGTTAGCAGACCTGATGCCACAACTACTCTGTTAAGCAGCTCTTCAGTTGGCATCACCAAGCAAAAATCCTTGGCAGTATCATAAATGGAACCTACATCCTCTGCATGGCAGTTGACTGTGCTGACAACTCAGTTGCAAATGTAAACAAAGATCCAAAAATAAGGAGAAAATTCTGTTATCAGACTCCAGAATTGATAGTTCTAGAGCCAAGAATGTAATGCCCCAAACAACTGTCTCACTCTGAATATATGGCCTACCAAAGATACACAAAGAGGGGTGCCTACAGTGAATGTAATTAACCCTTCAACTTACTTTTTAGAAAGCAATTTGTCACAGAAACTGAGACCTCTGTTTGGAGAAACAAATACTTCTCTAAAAAATTTGAAATTTTTTTAGAAAGTTAATACATGGCAAATATATCCACAAGTGACATTCTTGTAAGCTGCAACATGATATCCTTACTCACTAACATCCCAGTGGTAGATACTATGGAGTTCAGTGGAGAAATTTGCCCCATATGCATCAGATCTGATCAAATTATTTCTACATATGAGCTATTTTAAATGTAAAGGAGAATTTTATGTACAGTCTGATGGTCTTGCTATGGGCCCACCTTTGCTGCCAGTAGCGGCTGACATTTTTATGGAACATTTTGAAACATAGGCATTAAATAATGCACCAATAAATCCTTTTGGCTGATACCACTATATGTGTGCCACATTTGTTATATGGACATACAGTAAAGACGAGCTTCATAGATTCCACACTACCTTAAATGACATTCATCCCAAAATCAACTTAACCTAGGAGATTGAGAGTGAGGTTGAAATTCCATTCCTAAATGTATAGGCATAATATTAATGCAAAACTTATTAAATGTGGCAGAATAATGTTAGAACTGAGACTGCTGTATTTATTAAATGAATGTTGGAAATGGAAGATGACACCTGACTCTTGAAGAGTGGCAGAAGAAACATCACTCTATATAAAAGCAACTAGAAACGCTTGTAAAAATTACAAAGGAATAAGAGTGCTGAAAACTGACTACACATTATATGCACAAATAATTAATGACAGATTGAAAAGAATAGCTGACTTCTTACTGGAGGAACAAAATGGGTTTAGAAAGAGAATATTAAAAGACTGTGGCAGATGAAGACTTGCACTGCATATGTGGTTATGAAAAAGGCTTTAATGGAGTGAATATATGCTGTGGGATACAATAGAAAGATAAGATTATTCTCAACATTTAATAAAAATGATAAAAAGTTAGTATTTAAAGAACAAAATTTTAATTAATACCTGTAAAAAGAGAACAGGACCAATGGCAATTAAGAGATGAGTACGACAAGGATGAAGTCTCTGACTCCCATCATTTGACATACATATTCACAATACAGGAAAGTCCATGGATGTTTAGCTGTCTTTTCATTGTGAATGTCTCTGTTTCAACACTCCTCTATATGGTGAGTAACAACTGATCATAATATTGTTATTGACAACATTGTTAGACATTGTAAACAAAAAGTTAACTCAAGAATAAAATTAATTCTTAGAAACACAAATTTAAATATTGCTCTCTTTGCTGATTACCAAGTAATTTTACAAAAGATATTATAAATATAAAATCTGCTCTATATTGTTAGGACTTAATAAGCAAACTCTATAGCTTGAATCTTTCAAAAAATAAAACCAATTTATAGCTTTAAAGGAAAATACCCAGAAAGTTCTAAAACAATATTAATCAGTCGAACATTTATCTCTTTTTGAGCTATTAGAATGTGATATAAGTTATGAGTATGATAATGACATCTCCAGTACGTTAAACAAGTTTAAAATTAGGTGTGGCACTACATATAGAACTTAGCCAATAAAACCAGGAATGACAGAAAGGCAATATTCTGGAAAATAATGACATCTATTATCACTGACAGAAGTGAGACCTGGAAACAACTAAGAAAGACCAAAGAAGGCTACATTCACCTGAGGTGAAATTTTTAAGTAAATTAAAAGGATGTATCACATGTAAATTGATGGTGAAATTGGGAGGGGGGGGGGGGGGGGGCAGTGTGGGGCGGGGAGAAAGGAAGAGAAAGGGACGGGATTACTGATGTTAGGTGCATCAGGACACCACACAGCCACATAACTGATTTGCCTAGATGGGCAATGGGTCCACCTTCTTTGGTGTGGATGCACAAGTACACCCGGCCATCTGAGGGTCTATCAGAGTAGCGAGCATGGAGGAATTCGACAGAGGCTGTAGACAGGTGGTGTTCGGTAGGAATGTGGGTTGGCCATGAGGTGTGCCAAGATAGTCCATGTAATTGCAGTAAAACTGTGTCCCTGATGGAGCAGTGATTAATGCACCTGCCTAGTAAGCAGGAGATCCCGGTTTCAAATCCTGGTCTGGTATACATTTTCGCTCATCACTGCTGATTCCGTGTAATGTCCCAATGCAGCTGACATTCGTAATCCCTTCCCTTTCTCTTCCTTACCCCCCCCCCCCCCCCCCCCCTCGTTTCTTCGCCTTCAATTTACATATAATGTATAATAGCTGCAGACCTTTCTCTTCCTTACCCCCCCCCCCCCTCGTTTCTTCGCCTTCAATTTACATATAATGTATAATAGCTGCAGATTCCAAATGATGTCTGTTCTTTCAGACATGTCCAAAAGAACAGACACCATGCATTCATACAAAAGTACCTACTCTGAGAGATTAAAGAGAGAATTTCTTAAAAACCATACAAACTCTATGGCTAATTATATGCTTTGTAAGCCCTTTTTGGCATCAATAGGTTTTTCACCTGAAGGCAAAATTGCCGATTCCCAAGTTTGCCTCAGAGTGCTATGCTATGAGTGCTGTAGCTTGTTTTCTAACAAAATGTGTGACTGTTTTCTTGAGCCTCTATCTAACAACATTCAGATGAAAAGTCACCACCTCAGCTCAATTTTGCCAATGCAGAGGCCATCCATCTCAGTCCTCAACAATATCAACTACTCGGTGGAAATGACGGAATTTGCAGGTGCATATTGCTAGAGGTCTCCCACCTTTGCACAGAAAGTTGATGTGACATGGTCAGCATGAATATGAATAGTTCCAATTGGGGCTGGACCCACAACATGAGGCATCTGAAGGAATGGGAAAAAACTGTGTCTGTTAAAGAGTGACCAGTTATGGTGCACTGAGATGGTGTTCTCCACTACAACATGGTATGGAGACAACATCTGCATGAGTTCACAGGGAAAAACAATTGCAGTACTGGATGAAAGATGAAGTGTGAAGAGCGTAGCCCAGGAGCTTGGTATTGCTCACAGAACTGTTTCATGTGCATGGGGAGCATTATGAACCATAGGCACTGCTTGCCAAAAGAGAGGAAGTTAGCTACATTGTACTAAAATGTGCAATTTTTTTCCAATAAAGAGAATCTTAAAAAAGCCCTCTTTAGAATACAATTCCTCCAACTGCCCATGTAGTGTCGGCAGACTTGCCAACACTACGCACGCTAATTGAAAGAGGCGGCCAAGATGCACACGCTAACGCACGCAGGCAGGCGTTAGGTCTGAAACAGGATGTGTAATGAGTGCTATAAAGAAAAGTACGTAGCTGCTGGAATACTTAACTTTAATCCATCATTTGTATACAGCGTTCTTGATGATACAAGTGAGACTCTCTCTAGATAAATGCAATATAATGCTAATGGCACCTTGCTAGGTCGTAGCCATGGTCTTAGCTGAAGGCTATTCTAACTATCTCTCGGCAAATGAGAGAAAGGCTTCGTCAGCGTAGTCGCTAGCAAAGTCGTCCGTACAACTGGGGCGAGTGCTAGTCCGTCTCTCGAGACCTGCCGTGTGGTGGCGCTCGATCTGCGATCACTGACAGTGGCGAGACGCGGGTCCGACATGTACTAATGGCCCGCGGCTGATTTAAAGCTACCACCTAGCAAGTGTGGTGGCTGGCGGTGACACCACAGCCCACATAAATAACGACAGATTGAGAGAGATACTGTCGACATAAAATAATCAATGCAGCAACATTCGGAACACTGGTAACATTTTATCATAATATATTTGATTACTGCTAATCAGTTTATTCTTCAGCAACCTGTCTTTGCCAGCACCAAGATGTTTAACAATTCCCAGCTCCTCTAGTAGATTAAACTTCTTCCCCTTCTGAGTGAGGTGTAGTATCCTCAGGTTTTCTAGAGTGACTTATGGGTGCCTGCTGGACTTTAAGTGCTCAGAAAATATGGAATTTTGTTTAATATGACCTTTCTTAGTTAAAAAGTGCTCCCTGAACCTGGTCTTGAACCTTCTGCCAGTCTGACCTATATATGACTTTTCACAATCGCTACACCCTCTGGGTGCATTCATTGTGAATGTAATTATACAGAAGCTTATTACGAGTAGCATAAACAATACACAAATCCTGGTTTTTAAACAGTTTAACTAAACCATAATAGAGGATCCCCATGAATAGGATCTTCACAAATTTGGATCTTGAAAACCGTGAGATGGGAAGATCCCTATGCTCTGCTACTGATGTTTTTTCTTTATATAGCTTACCAGTGATTGCAGGACTGTACACGTTGTTTACAGCTATGCATTTCAAATTTGCTTACTCTCTTTCTGTTGAGGATTGTACCGCAATGCACCATAGATTTGAAAAAACTAAACTTGTACTGATGAGGGAGACAGGAGAAAGCATGGATTATAGAAGCACTAGTCATATGTTTACGATAGATATTAAACCAAAGAGTTCCCCCAACAAGATAAAGTTGCATGGCTAACTAGTTATTCATCCTACTGCGGTCCATTGCTTTGTGAGTAATATCATCATTTTGTGTAAGGCATTAAATTCCTCAGCTAGAAACGTAAAGTCAAAAATGGGGACATTGAAGACAAAAATAATGTCATCTACATACTGACAATAAAATTGTGGCTGTTGAGACAGATCAGTGTTTTGTCTAAAATATTTAGATTCCAGATGACTAAAAAAATATCTCCGAGACACCCAGCTAAACAACTGCCCATGGTCAGACCATTAGTCTGTAATAATGATTGTTAAAAGCAAAATAATTTAGGATATAAGCGGTCTAAATAAGGTATAAGACTCTGCTATTTTGTCTGAACCCAGATGCCGATGTCAGAGGAGATTTTCTTTTATGATGAGGGCCATTTCATCCAAAGTTATGTTAGTCCTCATCACAAAAGAAAATCTCCTCATACATTGGTGTTTAAGCACAGACAGAATAGCAGAGTGAATTGCCTTACTTAGGCTACTTACTTCCAACGATTACTTCGCTTTTAATGTTCAATATTACAAACAGACTGATGGCCTGGCCATGGGCAATCATTAAGCAGGGTGTCCCCTGGATATTTTTGTTAATCATCTGAAATCTGAATAATTTAGGCAGAACAATGATCTGTCTCAACAGATACTATTTAATAATTGGTATGAAGATAACATTATTATTGTCTTAAATGGACCCCATTTCTGATGTTACATTTCTAGTTGAGGAATTTAAACTTCAGCTTGTTGGGAGAACTATTTGATTTGACATTTATCATAAACTGACAACTAGTGCTTTTATAATCCACACTTCCTCCTATCACTCTCATCTATCAATACAAGTTTAGTTTTTTTCGAATCTATGATGCATCGCATTGCAATCTTCTATAGAAAGCAGGTTGGCAAAATTGAAATGTGTTGTTGTAAACAATGTGTACAGTCCTGCAATCACTGGTAAGCTATATAAAGAAAAAGCATCAGTAACAGAGCATAGAGATCTTCCCATCTTATAGTTTTCAAGGTCCAAATTTGTGAAGATTCCATTCATGGGGAACCTCTCTTATGATTTAGCTAAACTCTTTAAAAACCAAGATTTGTGTGTTGTTAGCACCCCTTATAATAAGCTTCTGTATAATTATATTCATGATGAATGCTCCCAGAGAGTTAGGCATACAGGGTCGGGTGAATACTAACTGTGGTGTAGCGATTGTGAAAAGTCACATGTAAGCCAGACTGGCAGATACAAGACTAGGTTCAAGGAGCACTTGTTAACTAAGAAAGGTCAGATTAAACAAAATTCCACATTTGCTGAGTGCTTATAGTTCAGTGGGCGGCAATCACCCACTCTAGAAAACCTGAGGATATTACACCTCACTCAGAAGGGGAAGAAGTTTTATCAGCCAGAGGAGACAGGAATCGTTAAACAATGATCATTTTATGTTGACAGCATCTCTCTCAATCTGTCAGCTTTTGTGTGTGCAGTTGGAGGAATTGTATTTTAAAGAGGGTTTCTAAACGTCTTTATTTATTGTAGATGGCTTTACCCCTTTACATTTTATAGCTTATGTTTCTTTATTTTAATGGCGAAGAATATTTTTCTCTCTTGTTGGGGATACTTAAGACTGCCTCCAATCCTAGTACCTTGAAGTTTCATTGATTCAGAATGCATACACAATGAATGTACTCAAAAATTTACCTATTTTACACTGTGTGACTGAGTTTTAGATATTTTGATCTGTCATTTTTTATGTAATCATGTTAAATGTAGTTTGTGCTTCATTTGGGATTCTTCTATTTTATTTTTGGGTTTTATGTGCTGCACTGATTTACTCATATGCATGCACTTTAATTTCTAATTTTATGCACTTTTGTTTTTGGAAAATGTGCCTTAAGCCAGTCATGCACAGCACCTGTGTACTTTGTGCCACACTATATGTGGCACTTGTATTTCAATTTGTCACAGTAATGTTTGTCTATGTGCCAATACAGACATTGTGCTGGGTGCATGGTTTTGTAAGCATGGCCCTGTTTTGTACTGCCATGGCAGAGCCAGCTGGTGTGCTCACAGTAATATACAATAACCGTGGAAAATTTTTCTGACAAATATTTGTACTATCTCTGTGTTATTTTGGTTGTTTCTCTCCTTTCACTGGGTCCACTTCATAGCTTACATGATACATATATCTGGTTACACTGGTGTCCATTTTAGATTATATGTGGTTTTATGACTGATGGGTCCTGAATCCAGCTACTTTTCCATAAGTTTTTATTGCTTTTAGGTTACACTGTCTGCATGGCCATGCAAGTAAGGACCATGCTCTTTTCCTTCGTTTGTATTTAATTGATTGGTTTCCTGTTTTTGTAGACATTCTGACGATGTTTCGAAAAGGGTGAAACACATCATTGACATGAAATAATTTCACAACTGTGACTGTTTTTGTACTGAAACACTTTTAAACCAGTTGGTGTAACAGCCTGCCATGACTAAATGGGAAAATTTTTAGTGTCAAGAATGTATGATGGGAGATTATGGACAGTAGTTTGGAGGCATTGGTCAACCAATTCTATGGAAACACTGTACCCAGCCACAATGGAACAACCAGTAGTGAGACCTTTGGGGTTGTGTTCATGGAGTTTTTGGAGTAGGTAAAAAGTGGGAGTGTAGGGGGTTGCTGGAGTGAGGAAAGAGATTGTTTAAGGAGTCAGGTTTTTGGATGGACATAAGACTTTGAGGAACTGATCGAGATGATAGTGGACCTCATGAATGGGATCATGGCTATAAGATTTGTGTGCACAGGTGTTGGAAAGTTGTTGGAGACTCTCAGCCACATAGTCACTATGATTCATGATCAATGTATTGTGGTGGAGCCTTTGTCTGCAGGAAGGATGACAGGGTTTGGGTTGTTTTCCATGTTAAGGATAGCAATGTGTTCAATAGGAGTGGTGTTGGACTCACTGGGAAGGAATTTAGAAAAGGAAGGTGATGCCAGGTAAAAAGTGAGGAATTTCTTAAAGATCAGCTGGGGAGACTATTGAAAGAGGAGGAGGATCACAAATGGAGGGAAGTTGGAACTATTTTAAAACCAACTTTGTCAGTTGGGCTTTTGATGAAGAAGGAATGAGTCAGGAAAGGAAAGAAGGTCCTTCACAAGTCCAGCAAATTTTAATTTAGGTTTGGGACTAAACGTGAAGCCTGCACAAAGTACTGAGACTTCTGCAGGGGTCAGAGGTTTGGCAGAAATGTTGACAACAGTGTTTTGGCATTCTCAGGAGTAGTACATTCCATGGAGGATACAGAAAGTTTTAGGGAATATGGAAGGGAGAGTAGGTCACAAGGCATGGCAAGGGAACTATGAGAGGTTGACAGTGGGTTTGGGTCAGAGTTGTATGTTTTTCCTTTGTTATAGGCAATCTCTTGTGGGCATAAGACAGGAGCAGCTGGAACAGCTTCCTCAGATGGTACTAATCACCCTCTCCTGCCCTGACCACGAAAAGCTCAAATACATAATCTACTAAGGCTTCAACAATCTCTTGTCTGCCCCAAGATGAGGAACATCCTACCCAAAATCCTACTCACACCCCCAAAAGTAGTGCTCTGCTGTCCACCAAACCAACAGAATATCCTTGTCAGTCCCTATTCCAATCCTACTCCCAATCCTGAACCCCATGACTCATTCTCTTTTAGTTGGTTCAGATGAAAGACTTGTTCCAAAAGACATCCATCCACCTTCTTCTGTAGTCCAGTCACAGGCATTTCCTACCCAACCAAGTATGAAAGCAGCAGTGCTATGTATCAGCTATCTGCACTTATTGTACAGCATTCTATGTGGACATGGCAAGTAACAACTACCTACTCACATGAATGGCCATGGTCAACTGTCGCAAACTGCAAATTTCGTGATTCATTTGCTCAACATACCATAACACAAATGACTTGAACAGCTGCTTCACTATATGTGATGTTTGGGTACTCTCTTCTGACACAAGTTTCTCAGAAATACACGGGAATTGTCTCACTAACATATCTTGTGATCTCACAATCCCCCTGACCTAAACCTCAGCCAACTTCTTTCCACTGCCTTCCCCCACCACTCCACTCCATACAGACATTTTCCCTATCCCTCTCCCTCTCCCTCTCTCATTTCTTTACAACCACTCTTCCTTCTCCTCAATTCCCTCACTTTCTGCCCCTAGATATCCAACTTTCTTTCCTTTTTCTCTCCCTTTTCCCTCTCCCTCCCCCCATCTCCCTCTTCCCATATGTCTTTTTTCTCTATTCTTTCTATTCTTTTGTGTTTCTGTGAAGGCCCAGAGTCATCTGTCTGGTGATCTGCCTCTTTCCCATCCCACTACCCCTCTTTGCAATGTTCCCTATCCCTCCCTCCCACCAATTGCTCTCAGTAATCAAGTATCAATAATCATTCTTACCACGGCTAGGGGAGTTCATATTTGGTTGCCTGTGTGGTTGTGTGTGTGAATGTGCACACTTTTATGAAGTAAAAAAGAGATAATGCTCAAAAGTATGTGTGAATGCTCTTATCTGTTACCTTTCTGTGCTCCATGCATTGATCTGCTGCAAGTGAATGGTTGCAAATGGCTCTGAGCACTATGGGACTTAACTGCTGTGGTCATCAGTCCCCTAGAACTTAGAACTACTTAAACCTAACTAACCTAAGGACATCACACACATCCATGCCCGAGGCAGGATTCGAACCTGCGACCGTAGCAGTCGTGCAGTTCCGGACTGAGCGCCTGAACCGCTAGACCACCGCGGCCGGCGTGAATGGTTGCCTTTACGTCATTTTTCATTTTTTATTCAATTGGACCCCAAGGAATTTTTCACCATGTGCTCCTTTCAGAGTAAGACCATTAATTTCTATTTCTGGTGCTAACAGATTGTAATTGCTTGTTTGTAGTGGCATCTATGTGACTTTAAAACTTAAGCTATTAGCCGTGTACCACTTCAAAGAAAATTAGTCCAAATTAACTGACAAAGAGCCTGCAGGCAAAAGTCAAACAATGGAAAACCCAGCATGGAATGGTCCTGGATATGGCAGTGTGGTTTCAGTTGCCTGAGACTGCAGTTTAATTGTGAGAATCTTGTTGTTATGCCTATCTGTGACTCAGCCTCTCCGCTATATTGTGACAAAGAGCCTGCATAATTTGGGTGCTTTCTGTGTAATAATTTGTCACACTAAATGAAAATGATAGAAAATACTGCTCTTTTCATTTTTAAAGTAGTTAATTTAAGATAAATGAGCGTGCCTTAAACCTCTATATATAAAAAACAACATCCTGACTGATTTACTGACTGACTGATTCATCATCGCCGAGCCCAAACTGTTAAGGATAGAAACTTGAAATTTGTAGGGGTGCTGATCTTATACTGTTGGCATCATTTAAGAACAGATTTTTTTGAAACTCCACCCCTAAGAGGGTGAAATAGGGGATGTCAGGTTATTTGAAAATATGTCACTGTAAACTGGCACAGGACTCCACTGCCCATCACCTGATTCAAACTTGGGTCCTCTGCTGGGCGTGAGGAAGAGGATGGTGGGGGTGTGTCCACAGACGGCTCCTGATGACAGAATAACATTCATTGGTCAGCTGCAATATATTGGTTGTTGACCCTCAGGGCAAGATTTGCTTCCATTCATAATATAGTCAGTGGCCTTGATGGCTGGCAGACACTCACATGCATGCCCACTGCTGTGACTGTAGCTGCGCTGGCATAACTGGAATCTGCCACTTCACCAGTGGTGCTATGGCCTTGCGTGTCATACTTAAGCAGCTGGAATCACATGCTGTGGGCATCTTCTGTGATCATGGTTGGGGGCCCGGTGGCAGCGGCAGTGGGACAGGTCAGTGACCTGTCTCAGCAGCCATCCCTGGCAGTGGCTGTCTGGTGTCGGCAGACCAGGGAACCTGGCTATGGTCCCAGACAAAGCATTTGTGGAGGCAGCATCCAAGGAAGATGGTGACAGTGCATTACCACAACACATCCCAGGCAATGACTCCCATGACTGACGACTGCTTGCCGATGGTGTCTGACGACAGTGATGGTGACGACTACAGTGGTGACATCACTCTGGCATATCTTAGTTGATAATCTGCATTATGAAAGTTACCACTATGATGACTGTGATGACAGTGATGAATCCAAACTGGTGGCAGCACTGAGTGATACAGGCTCTGTGCAACACCAATACCTCTTGACAGTAGATGATGACGAGCTGACTGCCAGTCCTCAAATATAGCTTTCTGCCGCTGATGTTTGTGGATCTTTCCCTCCAGCAGATCAGTGGAATATTCTGGTGTTGCTCAACTGGTGTAACTGACCCAATTACCACCCTCAAAGTTGACACCGTGACATTTGGTGAGCTGATTCTTGTCATGTTGTCCGCTGGTCGATGACAGTGTTCTCCTTTGTGTTGCTTAACTCTGTTCTCCATCAACCCACTTAAGTCAAGGGACCTTACCACTGAGCTGTGCAACAGTGGGACAGGTCAGTGACCTGTCTCAGTGACCACCCCTGGCAGCAGGTATCTGGTGTTGGTGGACCAGGGAGCCCAGCTCCAGCCCCGGACACAGCATTTGTGAAGGCAATGAGCCCCATGACAGGTGGCTGTGACTTCTGGCTCCCAATATTCATTCACATTTGAACTGACTTCATTACTGTAAAACTCCTACCTTTAAATAACTTGATCACTCTAATCATTTGACCCTCTACGTTCCCCCCTTCTATAGAAAAAATGCATCGCCCCATTCTGCCACTTGACTCTATTTACATGGTTTTGAATCCTTACTAATACTGGACTTGTACCATATTTATATGTTTCACTTCCTTTGAAACTATATATTCTGGCTTGTCGCTACAAATTACACCACATTTCCCTCTTTGTACACCATTGTTCACTGTGGTCCTCAAGCACACTTTATGTTTGCCTTCCTGACTGTTCACTCACTACACTGCCTTGACCAGGGGAGGGGATGCGTTTTGATCAGTTCGAACCCATAGGCTGAAGGTTGAGAGGGGTGGAATTTGGGCCACTCTTCTCTTGAACAAACAATATATAACTCTGATCACACAAGGAATAAACAAGTGGCTGATGTTGGTGAACCAATGACTACCAATAGTTGTTGCTGCTTACTTCTGTAGCTTTTCATATGCTCTAAGAGATGTTTCATGGTAACACGACTATGTTGGGTGGTGATCATCTGATCCAGAAAGGTGAGTGGGTCCTTGTCAATGGCGTCATTAAGTCACGAAGAAACTAAAGGTTTTCGGGGGGCAAAACTGAGGAAGGTACACAAATTAAGGAATGGACCATACTGATGGCTACGGTTCCTATTATTGTAGCTGGTAAGCGGAAAATGGGTCCAGATATCTCACAATGATTTCCAGTGAGTATTAATCCCTGCAGAACCAGCCTTAGTGTGCCATCTAACTTTCCCAGCTTGTAATATGTACAATTAACAACTGTCCGCTCTGCCACCACATATAACCAGTGCTGTCCTAGCCATTGGAAGTATTCTCTCTCCTCTGACAATACTTGCTTAGGACATTCTGTGACCCCCTTCTCAGAATGAAACAATGCAAACTCACAAGACTTCAGCATTGTATACACTAATTTCAAAGGGCAGATGGTAACTTGTCTGTTGTGACAATGTAACAACTCTTATGTAGACGTTAATGCATAACTGTGTCTGTCTGATACCACTAGTAAGATCTCCTGCACCTTTAGTTGGATGTACTTCCAAAATGACTTCCATGCTAATGGGCATGCTTGTATCACATAGGACTCCAAATAGTGGTCTCTGCAAATTAGTGGAATTTGCGTGCTAACTTTCAGGTGAGCCCTCTCTGCTGGCTCGTAATGGTAGCCAAGCATATGAGCAACTGTCAAGCTATCAGCAAAACTGCATAGTAATGCAGCAATCATTATCTGAGCGTCAATAATGTCCAAGCGATCACCAAAACTTGCAAGTTACAATTGGACGTTTCCGCTGATGACCTAATATGTGACATTAAACTAGCGGCCAACTCACAAAGCTGCCAAGTGTTGTTCAGCACATCGCTTTCCAAATTGGTGAGCTGGGTCTAGTGAGCTGGATTGCATGCAAATTGACTGCCTCCTGATTGCTTTCTGCCTCCTTCTGAACTTCCCCTTAACGCCTTACTGAAAATAGCTATGACATCCATATTGGTAGTACCGCACACTATCTTTAGGATCTTACCATCAAACATCCTCTTTTTTGTCTAACCCAAGGGATCAACTCTGTAGGCCATCATAGTTGCACCTGTAGATTTGCAAACTTCGATCACAATACTCTCCTTGTGTACCATTACACCCTGACTGATTACACATCATACTGTGCAATTTCCCGAATGTTTCTTCCCATCTCCAAGTCTCGTTCCTGAGTGCCCAAATATTGCAATCTACCCCTATGTCCGCTGGTGATCCAAAATCACATCCATCTGCTTGGAAAGCATGACAATTTCTGACACAGTATGTACCTTTACTGCTTCTGCCACACACCCATAGCACAATATGCCTAACACAATACAACTCAGTACTCTATTCCTCCTCCATGGACCGCATGTGCTCCTCCTATGCTGCTTCCGTTTTCTCCCATCCCAAGGTAAGAACATGTGTCCTGCGGAGTACGAAAGTCCTAATGACAGTTCCATGTTTGTGTTCTAGGTCTTAGCACCTCCCGATGATTTGCCCTATTATGCTATTTCCTTTTTCTCATCCTTGTTCACTGTTTCCACCCCCCCCCCCCCCCCCCACCACCACCACCACCCCTCCCACCCTGACTCCCCATTTCTATGGAAACTGGAGTCACATGAAGCAAATTGTCCATATCCCCCTTAAACGGCTAAATTAAGCTTACACAGACTGTCGGAGGGCGGGCGAGGAGCTGCGGTTTAACGTTAAGTGGCTACATCATCTCTATTACATGTAAGGATCATTGTACCATGACACAAACGTCTTCAATTTCCCCTTCAGCACATAAGGATTCCCTAACATAAACCATTGGCCCTCATGGCACTTAGGTAACACTGTTGTCACATCACGTGCCCTTTCCTGTTTTTAAAAGCCTCCATCTTCATTTGTTGTACTAGCCTGCAAATAAGTTTCACTGTCTGAAATCATTCACTGATGAGATGTCTTTTTGTGGCAAAACTTAAATGGTAATGCCATCTTGAGCCCAAAAATTTCTTCATTAGGGGATAACACCTAATGACAGCAATGAAGTAGGCCAATAGGAAGTCTCAACTGTTTAGCTGGAATTTATGCAAAAACTCAACAGTTTTGCAAATATTCTGTGTACCCATTCCATGCAAGCATTACCTTGAGGATGCTGAGTGCTCATTCATAATTTCTTAATGTGCAACAGCCTGTATAGCTGCTGCTGTAATTCCAACATAAAATTTTCACTCTGATCTGTGATTATGGTTTCAGGTATCCCAAACAGAGGTATCCACTGGCTGATTGGTACCTGAGCCACTGTTGTGGCTTGCTTGTCCAGTACAGCTACCATAGAAACACCATGAAAAAGATGGTCAATAATAGTTAATATGTAACAATTCCCAGCTGGTGTTTGTGCTAGGGGTCCTAGGATGTCCAATACTATCATTTGAAAGGGCTTAACAGCTTCCGGCAACCTCTCTAGTTTAATCTTCTGGTGGTTAAGTTCTGCTCTTTGACCACATGAACACAATTTTCATGTACTGGCCCACGTCCTACCTACAAGTGCTACCCTTTTCTCTGTTGCTCTTCAACCAGACTGTCCCACTAAAATCAAATCATGCATTTGCTTCAACGAGCTCTGTGGTATCACTAACAGCAGCCCATTTTGTGTCATTTGATATAATACTCCACCCTCCATACAGAACTGCTGTTGTTTAGCAAATCGCTGACAGTGCTGCCTTCCATTCACTTACATCAATGCCTGTGCATTCCATAGAGTGTACCTTGAGCCCATCTGTGTTAGCGTGCAACCTTCCCAGCCAATGCACTACCTTGTAATGCAACTCACTTAACCACATGATCCATCTTGACAATCTACTCATTGGATCCTTAATTCCTAAAAGCCACTTAAGCACTGCATGATCAGTCTCTACTTTAAATTGTCTGCCATACAGGTAACAATGAAAGTATAAAATTCCAAATACCACTGTGAGCATTTACTTCTCCATAGTGGAATAATTTCATTCAGAATTATTGAGCTGCTGTGAAGCATTGTGGTTCCCCGTTAATCTACTTCCTGGCTCAAAATAACTCCTAGCACAAAATCACTCAATTCACAAGAAAGAATAATGATTTTTCAATATCACAATAGACAAAAACAGAACCACATGTCAACAGATCTTTTAACTTATTGGCATGCCATCTCACATTCGGCTATCCAATGAAACTCCACTCCTTTCTGTGGTATTTGCTTGAGAGGTCTTGCAATTTCTGCAAATTTTTGAACATATCTATGGCAAAAATTCGTGATCCCCAAAAAGATTTCAATTCCTTTACCTTGGTGGGCATTGGAAAATACTGAACAGCCTCAACTAGCCTTGGATTGGTATGAATTTCAACCTGCCTTATAATTTGACCCAAATACCAAACTTCTTGCAATACAAAATGATATTTCTCTAAATCAAACATTAACAGTGCTGTGCACAGATGATCAAACACTTCACACAGCTGCTCCAAATGTTCTGGAATATCCTATGAATACACAATTATGTCATCCAGGTACACAATGCATTGTTTTGGTTTTAATTTGTGCAACACATTATCCAACAAGAGCTGAAAGGTTGCCAGTGCATTTTTAAGTACAAAAGGTATGCAGAAAAATTGGAAGTTTCCAGTTGGTGCCAAGAAGCAGGCTTCTGTAGGTCCTCCGGCATCACTTCCACCTGATGGTAACCACTACTCAAATCTAGTGTTGTGAAGTACCGACACTGACTCAAGTTGTCCAATATCTCTGTTATATTAGCCATAGGATACGCATCCAACACCATTTTCTGGTTGAGGAACTGGCAGATACAAAGAAACAATATGCTTTGCCAGCATCTGGTAATTTTGTGTTTGCAATTACAATAGGAGCAAACCAGGGATTACAACTAGTTCCAGTTATGTCATCTCTAAGTTGCTGATCTAGAAACTCTTCCATAATTGGCTGTACTGTTGGAGTCCTATGTGATACAAGCATGCCCATTAGCATGGAAGTCATTGTGGAAGTACATCCAACTAAAGGTGTAGGAGATCTTACTAGTGGTATCAAACAGACACAGTTATGTAAATGCCTTGGAACTCAATATGGTCATTTGTAGATGGGTGCTTCACTTCCAGTAGAAAATTGGTGCTGAACAAGAGGTATTACAGGTAATGGACTCGACAGATTAAATAATTCCACATACCCGCTAAACAGTGTAAACTCACAAGACTTCAGCACTGTATGGACTAACTTCGAAGCGCAGGTGGTAACTGGTCTGTTGTGACAGTGTAACACCTCTTATGTAGACGTTAATGCATAACTGTGCAACCTCACTTCTTAGCACTCACCAGTCAACAGACCCTCCTGGCATTATGTAATTCGCTATAAAATCATGGTCTAGTTCATCCTCATCCAACACTTCTAAATTTATAACCAGGGACCCTGCAACAGCTTTACTTCCTCAAGGTCAAAATTATCGATACTAACAGGCACTACACTAATGCCGTCTACCTTCCAAACGTAGGACATGCTACATCATGTAAAACAACTAACTGCATCTAGTACTTCGCCATCTGCTGAAGGTTCAACAATACACAATCAGTTAATTGGCAGGTCAGTACCAACATCAATCAAGACTACCTTTCCTGTACCTTTCAGTATGTGATCCTGCAAGTTGACTTTACGAGACCTTGTTTAATCGGTTTCCTTGCCTGTAGGGCGGACCTTGTGACAGTAAAGGTATTCCAACTGCAGAGCCTAGCTCAAACAAAGTTTCATCCCTTTCTGCTGCATGCCATTCCATGTCAATTATGCCATGATCTGCAACCAGGAAATCAAGTCTGAGAATAATATTGTAACTACTGCTGACCATCGGAAAAACATCTGCATCGACTTGGAAGTTAAGCTCCCCCACTCAGAACTTCAACACTCCAGCACTGAGTCAATTTACATGCCCTCAGCTATGCCATTTAACATCCTGTGTGGTGTACTTAAATTATTTGCCCCAAATACTCTCTTGCTTGCAACTGATACCTGAAAACGAGTATCCAACATTTTACATAATTTATTCCCCACATATCCAATCAAAAAAAAATCTGCCACTGCTTTCTTACATGCACTAACTCTTACTGGGACCATGCCAAAGTAGACACCCCAAACCCTGAACCATTTAGCTACTGTCCATAATATCTACCCTGCGACTGAAACTTCCATTGCTGCTGATTTCAGTTATGGCATTGCCAATTGGAGTGACCAAATTTCTTGCAATAGCTGCAATCTCTTTGCACATGACCCTTTCACCCACACTGAAAACAATTTATGTCCATACTGAACACTGTCCGCCATTCATGTGACCTAACAAATGACTCAGTTTCCTCTAATGATAATGAAATATCCACTGCTTTACTCAAATACTCAGGAAATTCCAAACAAACCATTCTCAACATTTCTGGTTGTAACCCCCTCAAAAATGCATCAAGACCCCTCTGCTCTGCTTCCCATAAAGTTACTGTGTTAACCCTGTCATCATCCATTAGCTCAGAGGTACCTACATTGATCTTACAAATACCATCAGTGAAACTTTCAGTCGATTCATCCTGCTTATGAAAAACCCTAGTAAGTTGTTCCTGACAATATCTTTCCCTGTTCTTCTTCTGATACCTCTCTATTAACCCTTCCTGAAATTCTCATTACACATAATGTGTGCTCTACCATCTCTCATTAATTTCAGCCTAGCGATATGTAATAAATGCTCCTTACTCCAACCCCCAATTTGGTGGCTGCAGCAAATTGTCGTGAAAGATATAAACATTTTCCCTCCTGTTTCCCTGAAAATGGGGTAATCAATCCCACAGCAGTGCCATCCGGGCCGGGTGAGTTGGGATGTGACTGTTTCCTCCCTGCCACTCTCAGCCCGTTTAACTCTATCTGTAATTTATCTACCTCATCCCTAAGTTGCTCAATAACCTCAGCAGCTCAATGTTCATTCACCATGACTACAATTTAATCAAGAGAAAAGTATACCAAAAGAATACAAAAATGATCCAGGCAGAAACTGGCACACCATCACTGTAGGTGCCCCACACTGCCGACTCCTAACTCTGTGAGGTCCGTCCTCCACAATTCCTCAGCAGTCTTGCTGACACCGGTGTAAACATGCACAGGACTCCACTACCCATTGCCATATTTATGAGTTCTCTGCTGGGTGTGAGGAAAAGAATGGTGGGGTTGTGACCATGGATGGCGCCATGATGACAGAATAACAGCTTTTATTGATCAACTGTATACATTGGTTGTTGGCCCCCTAGGCGAGATTTGCCTCCACTCATAATATTCTTGGCAGTGATTAATTTGGCTAGCAGATGCTCACACATGCACCCACTGCTGCAACTACAGCTGCACTGGTGTAACTGGAATCCGCTGCTTCGGTAGAGGCTCTATGACCTTGCTGGGTTGTACCATGGCAGCTGGAACCATGTGCTGCAGGCCTCTGCTGTGATTGCAGCTGGGAGGGTGGGGGGAGGGGGGGGGGGGGTGGCAGCAGCAAGGGGATTAGCTCTGGCCCTGCTCACAGTGTTTGTGGAGGCAGCATCCCAGGATGATGGCGACAGTGAATTACCACAATGCAGCCCACTTAATGACTCTCATGACAGGTGGCTGCTTGCTGATGGTGTCAAACAGCAATGATGGTAATAACTACAGTGGTGACATCACTCTGGCAACCCCTGGGAGATGATCTGCATTATAACGGTGACTTGTGATGACTATGATGACAGTGATCACTCCGAACTGGTGGCAGCACTGAGTGACAAAGGCTCTGCATCACCTCGATGCCTTAAAACAGTTGATGATTAGAAGCTTATTGCTGGTCTTTAAATACAGATTTCTGTCACTGATGTCTGTGGTTCTTCCTCCCCAGTTGTCGGTGGAATATTCTGGTGTTGCTCAGCTGGTGTAGTGAGCCGGTTACTGCTGACATCCTGGTGTGCAGCAAGCTGCTTCTTGTCACGTCATCCACTGGTCAGTAACACAGTGTTCTGCTTCATGTTGTTTAACTCAGTGCTCCACCTACCCACTTGAATCATGGTACCCTACCACTGAGCTATGCAACAGAGAGTAACACACATATGACTTCTGGCTCCCAATATTCCTTCACGTTTTAACTAACTTCATTAACAACTGTAAAACTCCTACCATTAACTAACTTAATTGCATCCATCATTCAACCCTCTAATCACTACTAATGCAATTTTGAAGGTAGAACTACAAAAAATTGTGTCTGGTTTAATGGTCCAAAATAAAGAAATGTGTTTCAGCATTTTTGAAAATTTAACCCCTATGGATGTGAAATATTGGTGAAACTTATCTAAAAACAAATCATTATTAAAGAACTCTAAAGCATTTTTAAGCTACACCTATGTAAATTGATTTTATACTTCTGAGTTGGAAAAAAAAAGTGTTTTAGTGTTTTTGGAAATTCAACCCTCAATGGTGTGAAATATGGGCTGACTGATTCATTGACTCATTATTACCAGGCCCAAAACACTATGGATAGGAACTTGAAATTTGAAGAGGGTGTTGATCTTTTACTGTAGGCATCATGAAGCAAGAGACTTTTTGAAATTCCACCCTTAACTGGGTGAAGTAGGTGATGGGAGAGTTTTTGAAAATATGTTGCTATTAAGGTAATTTTAAAGCTAGAAGTATGAAAACTGTTATTTGGTTTCACAGTCAGAAATAGAAAAAATGCATTCTTCAGCATTTTTGGAAATTTGACTACTAAGTGAGTAAAATAGTGGGAGGGCTTCAAACATTATTCTTACTGTTCACTTCTGTGCATAGAACACTTGTTTTTCTAGTGACAGATTTTCTCATAATATTATACCATAAACAATAAATAGATGATAATAGCCAAAAAATGCCATTTTTCTTGTGCTTTTTGTCCCCACTGCCAGATATGATTCTTAAGGCAAAATCCCAAGGGATTACTAGCTAATACAGTAGTGTCATCAGCAAATGTGGTGACTTTTCCACGTTCTGTAAATAATGGCACATCGTCTATCGATATCACAAAAGTGCTATCCCAGAACCTGGAGCCCTAAGTCTGGAACCCCAAATCTGGAACACAGTACCAGCTGCAGTGAGGCCAAAAAAATTCCATTTTCAATATTTCACATAATTACAGACTGAATTTAAAAGTTTAAAATGTTATCATAATCTACTTATTAACACATATAATCTGATGTTAAAAAGTTAACACAACAAGACTAGTATTACAGTTAGAAACTGTGCGTTTCATTGAGGTAGCGTTCCTGATGGTACACAAACACTCAGAATTAATTCAGCCAGTATTTGGTAATGAGTGCACTTAGTAACTTGCAACAAACATTACACATAATTTCAAACCCTTACAAATGTTTTTCTCACTGACCCCCCCCCCCCCCCACACACACACACACAAAGTGATGAAAGAAAACAGTTTCTCTCTTACTACATTTTCATTGTTCATGCAGATGAACTTTGGCAGCATGCTTACTTCTTTATTACTGACTCTATTCACAACACAGTTTCTAGACAGTATCCAAATGTATCACTGAATGTAACTGCAAAATTAGGTCATTGATGACACACAGTTCAGGAGATATGACATCATAAATATTGAGATGTGCAGAGAACTAGCTTTTGCTTCAAATTGAGTGAAAATCACCTCATTTATATCCATCCAGTGTTTTATAATGACAACACTTAGTGTCTTCCAAGAAACTTTGAACATAATTTAAAATCTTTCTGATACTTTTCTTCTCTCTCACACTTAAAGGCAAATATTTAGCACTTTAACTGATTTGTAAAGTAATCAGATGTTTAAAATTTAGTTCACACAGCCCTGTTTGCAGTACGAGAATTAGCTCTCAGATGTTACAACTGCCTGGCTCCCACAAGAGTTCACATGTAGGCTGCCCTGTATGAGAATCATGTTGGGTAGGTAGTATTGACAAGCCTCATAGGGATTACCCATGTGGATTGGCATGGTTGAGCATAGAGAGTGGGGGTCAGGGTGATGATGTAGATGGAGAAAGGGGAAAGAGGATATGGATAGAAAGAGAAGGAGAGGAGATGATGGGCAGAGAGAGGGGGAGGAGAGTGCCAACAGAGAGAGAGTGGGAGAATGAGTAGTGCAGAAAGAAAGAGGGGAGGAGGAGATGATCAGGGAGAAAGGCAGCAGGATATGGACAGAGAGAAGTGGGAGGAGGTGAAGATGTAGGAGGCGGTTGGAGACTGTACAGTTGTAGTGTGCAGTTGGAAAAGGAAGAGGGGTAGGAGGAGATGGACAGAAGAAGGGGGAAAGGCATAAGGACAAAGAGAGGGGTGAAGAAGGTGTGATTAGAGAGAAAAAGTGGAGAAGATTTACAAAGAGAAGAGGGAGGAGGAGATGGAGAAACAGACAGAGTCAGGAAGAGGGGATGGACAGATGAAGGTGGGAGGATGAAGAGGACAGGGAGAGGGGGAAGAAGAGGTGGACACAGGGAGGAAGCATGAGGAGAAGTATACAATATATGTGTTGAACACATATACAAGCAAAGTCATGGGAAAAAGGCTGGTTAGTAAATATTGGAAAACCAGTGGGTGCAATAATGAACCTTGAGGCATTTCAGTCACCATACAGTGTTAGTCTGAAGGTAACTCAGCCACCATGCATTCCTTCAATGATACCTTTCTGCTGTATATCACACAGATAAGATTAAAGCCACTTGCCTACAATTCCACTTATTATTAGGATCTTAGCTTTAATCATGAGGATATAGTGACCAACACTCTCAAGACCAGACAAGTGATCCAGCAGAGAGGATGAATATCACTGGGTAGTTTTTGTATTTTCATCAAGAAGCTATGTTTGCAAAGAAGACGTGAGTTCCAGTGTACTTTTCATTCATTTCTTTTGTTAGAATTTGTAGCTATAGTGGTAATAAATACTTTATATCAGAGATGGAACCATTTCCCACTTAAATTTTGGGGACCCAGGATTGACCAGATGAATGAGTTTTAGCCAAAACTGAATAATGCAATGATAAACGTTTTGCATTGTGCCAAAAGCTGAAATACCAAAACAAAACGAAAAACTATGAGGTAAAACAAATTCTGTGGAATGCTGAGTTGTAATTTGAAACAGCAGGTTTGCTGATGGGTTAATTGAGAGACATTGTAACAGATTTGTTTCAGCTATTTTGGAGCATTGTGAAGAGTCAAACAAGTAGATGAAATATGAAATCAGAAAAGTCATTTGAAAATATAACCTGTTCACCAATTAAAACCATTAAATTTAACATAAGTGAATTTTCAAAACTTTTTCAGATAATAGAAAAAATTGGAAATGTTTGACAGAATTTTCTGGTACATTTTTCAGTCAGAAGCTGGTGAACTTCAAGTTACAAAGACATTTATTCATCTATTGATGAGCCATTTTCGTAGTAGAGTTGGAGCAATATGCTAATATTATGTATAGAAAGTGGCTTGAAAAATGAACTGACTAGTGAAAGCTGTCGTTACTTATCCAAGACTGACAACTGTGCACTGAAAATTAAAAATGAAAATGGTTCAAATAGCTCTGAGCACTATGCGACTTAACTTCTGAGGTCATCAGTCGCCTAGAACTTAGAACTAATTAAACCTAACTAACCTAAGGACAGCACACACATCCATGCCCGAGGCAGGATTCGAACCTGCGACCGTAGCAGTCCCGCGGTTCCGGACTGAGCGCCTAGAACCGCTAGACCACCGCGGCCGGCAATTAAAAATGACATATAATTTGAAGAGGAGACTGATGTTGCTGATAGACAAGAAAATACAATCAAAATGGGTACTGATAAAAACTGAGTTTACTAGAGAAAAAAATAAGAAAAGGTTGCTATTAAGAACAGTCAATAAACGTGAAACACAAGTCTCAGCACATTTATAGGAGCACCATAAATTTTCTCTATTATTTTGTAATGCTGAAGCTGCTCTTACGTCATTTACTGGCAGTCATGAATCCCCACTTAATAACTGGATCTTGGACTTTTTTTAATGGGTTGCAACCATATGGATATGCTTATTTGAGCAAAAAAATCACTTTATGATTTGGCTCAGTTTTTTATTCTTGGCAAGAAGGGTCTTACATCTTGGGCTGCACTTTAGAAGACTTCATCATGAAGATAAGTACTGCAGAGAACCACAAAGTGCTGTCTTGGCAAAAGAAGAAACAGGAAGAGTGTCTTCAAGAATATTTTTTCATAATATAAGAGACTGGTACTTACAATGATTTGCTGTTCCAATATATGACAGATGAGACAGAAAATTACTCTGACACAAAAGTTTTGCTTTATGGTGCTGGAAATGTGAAATAGCTTCATGTAATACTGAAGCATTATGTAAGAACTATTAAATCATTACCAAAAGAAATATTGTAACCAAGGTGCAGTAGCGAAAATTTCAAAACTCCAGTAACAAAAAATAGTAAATAATAATATTTGAATAAATACTTCAGATCTAAGCACACATTTAAATATTTATTTTGAACTGATGACAGGTTTCAACTCTGATGTCATCTTCAGGTCTGCAGTATGACAGAGAAGCATATGACATTTGTAAACACATTTTCTATGCCAGTATTAATGAAATATGTAACTGTAAGACTTTACATATACATAACATACCCCATATGTTTCAAAATTATGTCATACATTTTGACAACATTAAAGATTTAAATAGTAAAGCAAGCTCTACCAGCAGGCAGATCACAACCAATCACCATGCCATTAATAAAAATACTATTTACAATAATGGTGACATATATCTTTTGCTGATCCCATCCAACCATACAAATGCTTGTCTACAGCTATACGGAGTTGGGCACTGTGACAGGCAAGCTACCTCTTTTGTCCGATAGTTAGCAGTGTGGTAACAGATGTTACTGTTTGCATTTGATTAGATAAATTGTACAGTTTGCTTATCAGAAATCTTTACAGTAATTAAAGTATTTCAAATCTGATGTTAAAGTAAATTATGAACATTTTGTTAAGTTTATATAGTGGCAATAGTTGCCAATATACAAGCTTTCATAATGAAGCAATATCATTATTTAAGTAATAGAGTGCTAACAAATTTGTATTCTTCAATGTATATGCTAATATTTATAGGATTTAAAAGCAATCCAGCAAAGATTAGATATTACTGCTATATCTAAAGCATTCCCTGTATATATATTGGCGGCAGATATTACACCATGAAGAGATGTGTGTCCCTGTTTATGCCAGTTGTTGTTGTGGTCTTCAGTCCTGAGACTGGTTTGATGCAGCTCTCCATGCTACTCTATCCTGTGCAAGCTTCTTCATCTCCCAGTACATACTGCAGCTTACATCCCTCTGAATCTGCTTAGTGTATTCATCTCTTGGTCTCCATCTGCAATTTTTACCCTCCACGCTGCCCTCCAATACTAAATTGGTGATCTCTTGATGCCTCAGAACACCGATCCCTTCTTCTAGTTAAGTTGTGCCACAAACTCCTCTTCTCCCCAGTCCTATTCAGTACCTCCTCATTAGTTATGTGATCTACCCATCTAATCTTCAGCATTCTTCTGTAGCACCACATTTCGAAAGCTTCTATTCTCTTCTTGTCCAAACTAGTTATCGTCAATGTTTCACTTCCATACATGGCTATACTCCATACATATACTTTCAGAAATGACTTCCTGACACTTAAATCTATACTCGATGTTAACAAATTTCTCTTCTTCGGAAATGCTTTCCTTGCCATTGCCAGTCTACATTTTATATCCTCTCTACTTTGACCATCATCAGTTATTTTGCTCCCCAAATAGCAAAACTCCTTTACTACTTTAAGTGTCTCATTTCCTAATCTAATTCCCTCAGCATCACCCGACATAATTTGACTACATTCCATTATCCTCGTTTTGCTTTTGTTGATGTTCATCTTATATCCTCCTTTCAAGACACTGTCCATTCCGTTCAGCTGCTCTTTCAAGTCCTTTGCTGTCTCTGACAGAATTACAATGACATCGGCGAACCTCAAAGTTTTTATTTCTTCTCCATGGATTTTAACACCTACTCCAAATTTTTCTTTTGTTTCCTTTAGTGCTTGCTCAATATACAGATTGAACAACATCGGGGAGAGGCTACAACCCTGTCTCACTCCCTTCCCAACCACTGCTTCCCTTTCATGTCCCTCGACTCCTATAACTGCCATCTGGTTTCTATACAAATTGTAAATAGCCTTTCGCTCCCTGTATTTTACCAATGCCACCTTCAGAATTTGAAAGAGAGTATTCCAGTCAACATTGTCAAAAGCTTTCTCTAAGTCCACAAATGCTAGACACGTAGGTTTGCCTTTTCTTAATCTAGCTTCTAAAATAAGTCGTAGGGTCAGTATTGCCTCACGTGTTCCCATTTTTCTACGGAATCCAAACTGATCTTCCCCAAGGTCGGCTTCTACCAGTTTTTCCATTCATCTGTAAAGAATTCGCGTTAGTATTTTGCAGCCGTGACTTATTACACTGATAGTTTGGTAATTTTCACATCTGTCAATGCCTGATTTCTTTGGGATTGGAATTATTATATTCTTCTTGAAGTCTGAGGGTATTTCGCCTGTCTCATACATTTTGTTCACCAGATGGTAGAGTTTTGTCAGGACTAGCTTTCCCAAGGCTGTCAGTAGTTCTGATGGAATGTTGTCTACTCGCGGGGCCTTGTTTCGACTTAGGTCTTTCAGTGGTCTATCAAACTCTTCACGCAGTATTGTATCTCCCATTTCATCTTCATCTACATTCTCTTCCATTTCCATAATATTGTCCTCAAGTACATTGCCCTTGTATAGACCCTCTATATATTCCTTCCACCTTTCTGCTTTCCGTTCTTTGCTTAGAACTGGGTTCCCATTCGAGCTCTTGATATTCATACGTCGTTCTCTTTTCTCCAAAGGTCTCTTTAATTTTCCTGTAGGCAGAATCTGTCTTACCCCTTTATGCCAAGTACCATCGAATAGTGTACCATCGAATAGTGCAATCAAGTTTGCACTACCACTGTTTTCTATTACTGCCTCTTACACAGATTCTATACAGACATCTTCTACTTTAGACCCTATAAATCTATGATAGTTCGCAAACTTCATTGGGGGATTTGGAAGACTGTTCATGCCACTGAAAACTGCATCTGCAGTAGCACCCTTACCAATTGTACACAATACATAAATAAATCTAATGTTGTGTTCATAGATTTTGCTACCATTTTCTTCATTTGGGGTTACTGAAACACTGTTACAAAAGGTGGTCATGTATGAACACTTAATACACTTCAGTTCCATTTCACTGCCATGACTTACGTGATTTTTTATAGAGAGTTCCATTCCGACTTCACTATGCTGAATACATCTTACACAGTTTGCAAAAATTCCATTAAGAACTGACATATTGAATATTTCATTCACATCCAATTTGCCCATAAAACATTCATACTTTTCTCTAACTGAATCAAGCTTCCTGTACAAAGTACTTTCTTTCTCACTTTCATTGCAATGGGCAAGGGTACTTGCAAGGTTAGGTTCACAAACTTGGTTATCATCTCTATTGTTTTTGGTAATAACACCTACCTTTGGCTTTCTAACATTTTTCCTTTTCTTAAAAGCCTTCAGAGGATTTCTAGTCACTTTAAATTCACCCATGATTATCCTTCAATAAAACAGATACTTCAATGAACAGAATTCACTATGAATATTTTCAGGATTACAAAAGAGTAAATAAACATGAAACACATGACAATGTAGCAAGTGATATATATTGAACTACCACAGGCTAGCCACAACACTTATTTTCTCTCATACCACTAAAATGTACATTATGAGCATGTAGAGTCATGAGTTCAACATTTGACAGCAGTTTACCAATGCCACAGTGGGTCACACCCATGCAGAACATATTTCAAAAAAATTTTAGAAATAGCTGCAGGCTTCTGAACTGAAAGGGGAAAGTTTGAAGATTTTTAACATGCAAAAAAGTAAAAGTTGAACACTTCATGATTTTGAACCTTTCTGGAGCCCCTTAAGAAATCAACAAACACATCAAGAAAAGAAACAATAATTTCACTCAAAAACTACGGAAATCTAAAGGATATTTTTCATTGCAGAATTGCTGGTCACACTATATTGTTATTTTTTCTTTAGTGGATACTAACTTTTGTGGCTCATCATTGGACATTTCTCCTATGAAATTATATATTTCAATGTGAAAATACTCTCACTGATCCCTGAAATGCAAACTATGTCATACTGACTCTATTAGACATTGATATTTATATGCACAATAATGAAAACATAGTTTTAGTAAAATAAAATAACAGTTTGTAGTTTTGTAGCAAATCTGAGAGAAAAATTTTAGATACCTATAAGAAATAAAAAAAGACTGACCTGGCCACAATTTGTTGGTGGTAGTAGTAAAAGAGCTCACCAGCACGATCTGTACCATTCATTGGAAATGGTCCTTGACCTGGATAAATTATATGCCAGTACCAGTGACATAAGTTGATCCCAATATCCTCACGGAAATATGACACACGATGTTCAGGATCAAGGTTGGATGCAGTGTAGTCCACTGGAATTTCTATAGGAACCTGTTCCAAGTCAAACATATTTTCTGAGTAAAAGGTATAGCTGTGAACTAGGCATCTAATAAGTGTAATCTGCACATAGTTACACTGTGGGAAAAAATATACTACAGTATGAAACAAGACACAGACTTTACTTTTAATATAGATGTCACATAGCACATAGATTCAGCAGTCTCTTTATGGTGCATACAAAAGCATGTCAACAGTCAGTAAGAGTTATGCTAACTGAGGTATAATTGTACACTGACAGAGAGTTATGGATGTTGCTCACAAGGAAAAATACCTCAAACAAAATTGTTAAAATTGATAACTACAGGAAGAGATCTTATATCTTACTGTACTGGTGTCCAATAAAAGAGCTATGCTATAAACATTGTGAAACCAACTGCTGGAAACTTTTGATAGGCTACTTACCAATATGTGTGCATTTAATCTGTCATGAAGTTTCATTGTAGTACTTTGTACATACTCCACTGATGAGTGAAATGTCCACTCTGAAAACATGCTATTGTCTGCAGCTAACCTACTTCTCTCCTCCTCCTTACAGGACTGCCCATCCATCAGTATATGAAGGGATTGGCAGAAAAATGCTAACCCACAAGAGCATATTTCAAGATATTGTATATTATCATGTAGTACATTCAAAAACACAGAAGATAAAGTGATTAGTCTGAGTCTCATTAAATTGAGGGTTATCGCCTTCTTTTGCCTGTCAGGCTTCACTGGCAGTGAGCTGGCAGCTCAGTATAGTCAGCTAGAACAATGTAGCAAAGCAAGTGTATGTGTATGAAATTATGTGTGTGTATATGTACTCTATATTTCTAAAGGAGGATTTGTCCAAAAGCCAGCAACATTCTCAGTATGTTTATGTGGCTATCAATGACTCAGCAGCTCAACTATTTGATGATTTAGGTTTTCTGTGGTTTTCATTAATTACTCCAGGAAAATGATAGGGTTGTTCCTATTACAGGGCTATTGCCGGTTACCTGTCACAGCCTTGCCAAAGTAGAAATGTTACGTATGTAAATGCCAGTATATATAAACTGCACTTCAAGCAGAGACCTGTGGAAATTCCTAGCTGTTACAAGAAATAATAATTCCATTGTAACTCTCCTTACTCTCACTTAGAATGTACGAAAATATTTGACAGGCATTAGAACATCATGCAAAAATACAATGTGGAGTCAGAGTGTAGCTGCTTTTAGTAACAGACAACATTCATTGTGAAAGAAAGAAGAATAGTTAGGGTTTAAAGTCCCTTCAAAATCTAGCTCAGCATTCGCTGTGATAGAGTGGCGTTACCTTAAATCAATAACAGAAAGGAAATCAAATGATTTATGACAGGAGACCCACAAATTACTCATGCTTTTGAAATAATAACACTATCCATATTGAATGTTGAAGTCACATGAATTTTTATATCACATTACCTGGTTAAATAAGATAGCATACAATTCAGCATTTATAATAAGTAAACATAGTAACTCAGCATTTATAATAAGTAAACACAGCAACTCAAAAATACCATTGAAATGTGAACAGTAGTCTTGTTGTAAAATAATCAGTTAAATCAAACTTCTTTAAACCCTTTGCTCACTAGCACAACAGAACAAAATACAACAGAAATGACTGGTTTTTACAATCAACAATCATATTACAGATCATACAGAAAAGTAAAAAATCATTCAGGAAAAGTACTGATGAAACCATCTGCCTACTTGAAAACAAAAATATATCAAACACAGATTGGTGTCCATCACAACAGAAATGTCATTATTTGCGGAGTACTTTATTGTTAGTATCATTAAACTGTAATTTAGTTCCAAGATACAAAACAGTGCAATAAATGTGGTTTATTCTCACCCTTGAGCCTGGTGGCACGATGTTTGCTTCCTGTCTAGCTTTTGAAAAAATCCCTCTATCCATGAACTTGTCAGGGAAAACCTCAGCCAATGAAGGCAAAGGCAGGTGCAGTGTATCTGTTCTATGTGTTATAGCCACTGACATTGCATAAACAAAAAGATATGGATTTATACGCTCTCTACAGTAAACTGAAGCAGATAGAAGGTCTTCAACATTCTCCATCTCTGCAAAAAATGGAATAAAGTTATTTTAAGAAAACCAGCGAAAAGAAAGTTAACCTCTAGTCAGTCATACTGAAACTTTGATTTTAAGAACAACAATAGTAATACAATGACTAGAGACAGATAAATAATTTTGAAATCTTTGTTTAGTTTACCTTCATCTCATTATAAATCAAATAATATTAGACCCAATTGGGGTCTACTGCGTCTACATAAAATAACACTCCGTATTCAAATCCATCACAGCATCTCATTTACTTTTTGCACATTGTATATGTCTGCATTCAATTTTATCTCTATGGTATAATAGGAAATGCTGGAAAATGTGCAGTATTTGAGTACATGTATGCTTCAAATTATTCTTCCTCAAAATGTGAAAGAGAAGGGAAGGGCCTACTAACCACCTATGAAATACAATCACCATACAAGAGATGACAGAAATATAAATGGCAAAACACATTAAGACTCAAGATTTCAGAACAGATCTAGCAGTTCCTTTATAGTTATTTAAAGATAGTTTAGAGTGAAATAAAACTAAATACAAGTTGTATAAATTGTTAAAGGAAATAAAACTTGTGCGGGGTGCCTAAGGATATATGAATGATTAGTGCTTGGAGCAGATTGTATCAAATAAGATTTAAGTTCTAGAATACAGATAATTAGCTGCAAGTAATTGATTGCTCAGTTGATAGGCTGTCATCATGTTCACAGTTTGAACTTCACCCTTTCCTGCAAAACTAGGAAAATTAGCAATAATCTTATCTGATGTTAAAGTATGCTAAATGTTGCTTTGAAAGTAACTAAGAGCACATGAATTCCATGGAGAGTGTTCTTCCACAACTAGATACAGTAACAATAACCTCATATGATGTTAAGTTCTGCAAAGTTTACCAAATCTTGCTTTGAAAGTGACTAAGAACAGGTGAATTCCATGGAGAGCTCTCTTTACAACTAATGCACATACTCATGTCAATTAGAACAGGGAGTATGTAATGTTGTGGGCCATTCTTTGGAGAGGCACATTAAGTTTACCATACTGATTGATGTTGTTCAAAAGGGTTAAGCTATATACCAGAATCAAATTTCACTCTCTCATTACCCCACCTCACTGACACTGAAAATAAAAACACACACAGTTATCTAAACCAATCAATTACTGAAAAGAACTAGTAGTCAAACATTGTGAAGAAAATGTGTAAATGAACACAAAGTAGGGAAACCTTTCTGATCATATGGCTGAAAATACCCTTTTTGGTTTTCCAGTGAATACAGTCTTAGAACATTCCTTTAGCTTCCTCTTGTAAGGTTTAATTTGTTATGTACTACACACAGTAAATGGGACTTGCTAAACACCCATCTTTGTAACCCTGCTTATGAGAAAAGGCTGTTTTCCACATAGTATCTGGCTACTAATTCTTCTTGTGTTCCCTATTATTGTATTGCATTTTGTAGTGTCGCAGGCTATTTAGTAGGCAATAGCATGTCACACTCAATGTTTAACTTAGTCAATGAAATATATTGGAAGATTTCATAATGAGTAAGTTAGGTAAAGGTCCAGTCAGCCCACTGTCTGGGGAATGTGGGAAAGTTTGTGCAGAGATGGAGTAATCCATGAAAGTCATATGTCTGGGGAGTGGTACATGTATTACAACATTGGCACTTTCTGTGATGGGGGGCCACATACTCCATGTGGTGCCATGCCAGAGATAAGCTCGGCCACTGGAATAGCTCCGCACATGACAATGCATGACTGGCTTTTTCTCTGTGCAGAGATATAAAACTTGTCAATTAGGACTGTGGGTGAAGATGTCACATGGAGCACAATGTGTGCTCTGGCAGTTGTAATACTAACCTGGTGTTCTGTAAAATGTTAATGTAAAAGTTATTTATGATGTTGAAGAATATACAAGTTAGACTGACATCCAAGTATTTGTTGATATGGTGATGATAGTTGGAAAACAGCCTCTCTTAAAGCTCCATGTGTACCTACCAGGTGAAGAAGAATGGTTATCATGGCAGTCTAGACCTGAGTAGAGGGTCCAGACAACTACTGCAATCAGCCTCTGGATTATTTAAAGATATTGTGAGTCTTCAGAACACCAGAAAAGACAGCATATGCAAGTTATGTACTATATATGTAAGTACAAGCATCAATAAACCCATTGCAACACTGCACTTGGCTCTTGTGACAGGACAGAAATAACAGTTGAGCAGTGGAAAGAGAGTGATTACCACAAAATATGATATGTTTTTTAAAAAATGTAGATTTTGCTAAGAAGTTAGACTTGCTGCCCTTGACAACAGACACCAGCAACACTGCGTAAAAAAAATTTCTATTTTGGAAAAGCAGAGTCAAGAACAATTGTTTGTTAGCAGTCAGAAAACAGCAAAACCCTCTAACTATAGTGGATTATCAATAAAATACAGAGAAAGATGACAGTTCATAAAATATGAATCACGGAAAACAACAAATTAGGAGCAGCCATCCAAGCACCTTTATGTCTATGTCCCGGCTGTCCGTGCTTTGATTACTCTTTGGGAAATCTACACCATGTGACTATGAGACTTCACTCCACTATGCCAATGCTGGACAACCTACCACTCTCACAGTCCAGCCCACACACCCGATGAGCCGTTGAAGTACCAAACAAGTACTGTTAGTAGTTTGGGTGATGGATTGAGATACACACAATTTCTTTACAAAAGAAACTGAGTTGTACATGATAGTGATACTGCAGGTGGGAGACTTGGTGGTTAAACAAAACACAATTCTTAAGAGAATACTGGATATCCATACTTATATGCCGATAATAAGACATAGAATGGCATCGGAAACACCTGTAGGGCTTTGTGATTTCCTAGTTAAATTAACAAATGAGTTAAGAGATGATTTAAGGAAAAAATTGATGATAACACAAATGAGTTGATCAGGAAAATCGACGATTCCAAAACAGAATTGTTTGCTAGCACAGAAAATACGAAGGCAACTTAGAAAAGCTGGAAAAAGATTTAGATGCCCATATCAGAGAACCAAGGCAAGCAAAAGTAAAAACAAGTGATAGAATTTCAGACTACCAAAAATCATTAAATTCATATAAATAAAGGCTGTAGAGGAAAGTGAGAAACAATGTGATACAGTGAGGAATGAGGTACGAGAACAGTTTTTAGACTTTAGTAATACTTTAGTACAAATGAGTGAGAACAATGAGCATCATTTCCAAAATGTGCTTTACACGTGAAGGACATACAAAACAGGATGTTGGGGATTGTTGAGGAAACTAGTCTGAAGATAACTGGCATACTGTGTAAAAAAAAAAAACATTCTGCTGTGATGGGAATACTTCTGTGGCTCAGCTTATTCCAGGACTTCAAACAATTTTAAATGAGCTACCACACCTTTCTAGAGGGTTATTAGCTGTTGAAGTTTTAGACAAACCTTTCATAGAGACCATCTATTGAAACTGTTTCATCTGCCTACCGGAACTGTAATACAGCCCAATGATATGCAAGAAATGATGGCATGCAATTTACTTAAGCAAATATAAGATTGCACAACTTTAACAAAAATGATAGCATATCTAACTTATGTATTTATGATTTAGTATTAGTGAAAGATCACTCACAGAATTTGGGGTTGAAAAAGGAAACGAGTAAATTTTTTCTGACTTATATTGGCCTTCATAAAATAGTTGGAATTTCACATCCTAAGGCAGTGTTCCTAGCGAATACAGTGACAGGCAAGGAAAAATGCCTATATAATACAGAAATTATAAAGAAATTCATTGAAACCTCAGGGAGACAATGGTCCAAAAGTGTCCTATATTATTACTAAAATACGTCTACAAAAGTGCAGTATCATTACAATGTCTCAAGCGATGTAGGACTCCAACTTTCATTGTCCATTTATGGGGATATTTTGTTTACTTTTTATGCAATGTGTGTATGGAAAGCTGGTTTTATACACTTTTACAGGGGAGGAAATGAACAGAAGAATTAAAAGTCTTGAGACTAATGGTTTTTGCACACACGCATGTGCGCACACACACACACACACACGCATGTGCTCACACACACACACACACACACACACACACACACACACACACACACACACACAGAAATACGCAACACAAAACCAGCCCATTAAAAAGAAGTGAATTACATGCTAACATCTCCGTGTACAGATAACTTTAAATTGAACAACAGGAGAAAAGGGGTATGAAATTACTACAAAGCAACTCCATTGTTAAGAAGGAAACACATAATGCTTAAAAGGAGAGGGACAATGTAAGCCTACTGGGAGTAAGACTGTGAAATACTAAAGGAAGAAATAAATAATTCAACAGTAGTGTTATGAAGGAGAATGGCAGCCAAAACAAAACAGAATAGGCAAGCAGGTCAGATGCTCCATGAAGTAGCATCATGGTTAGTGAAACACATATATATATGAAGATTAGGTGGTAAATGGCCTAGGTGGACTCATAACAGAGACACCCTGGGTTAGGCAAGGTGAACCTACAGAAGAGATGACCTTGACCTTTTTTTTAAGACTAGGTAGACTCACAGATGAGGTGACTTATATCTAGGTAAGGTGGACTCATGGATGAGCTGACCTTTACAGTTGTAGGGAGTAGATCAAATTTTATGTAGAACACTGACCCATCAGGTATTTTGAATAATGGAGGGATATCTTCCTCTCTGAATGAAGGTAACATATCATTTTTTACAAAAGCAAAGTTAAGAGACAGTTTTATAAAGGCGTCCTCCAAACAGGAAGAGCAGCAATAATAACAATGATGATTTTTTTTTTCGGGAGAATAACGAGTTATAGATTATGTTGTAAAGGAATGCATCATCATACAGTTTCCTTACATAGGTAGATGAAAATAAAATTTTAAAGAATGACATTCTAAAAAGTATGCAAAGGTATACAAAAAAGTAAAAATAAATTATAATGGAATAACGAAGTTTCAGTTTTCTTTTTTACTCAAAAGAATATAATAACATAGCTAATATCAAATGACATGTGTTAAGTGTGACACTAAGTCTCAATAATAAAATATTAAAAAGGAGCAATGCAAGCTCAATGTAAACCAATGATTCTGACATCTCATGCCTCCATGGTGGGATATGTCGTGTCACAGGCTCTTTCATAGAAAAATAGCATGTCTCATACAAGATTCAACTTAGCCAATGGAATATGTCAGGAGATTTCTTAAAGTGTAAGTTAGGCAGAAAGACTGGAGAGCCCACTGTCTGGAAATGTGGGAAATTATGTGCAGAGACAGAGCAATCCATGGAAGCCATAGGTCTGGAGAGGAGTACGGGTGTCACTACATTGCCACCTGCCGTGATGTGGGGCTGCTTACTCCTTGCTGGTGCCATTCCAGAGACAAGCTGAGTCCATGGAATAGCTCTTCTGATGACAATGCATGAATGGCTTCTCTGTGCGGAGATATCAGATTTGTTGATTTGGACCTTGGTTAATGATCTGTCACATAGAGAACATTGTCTACTCTGGCAGTTGTAATTCTACTGAAATGATGTTTATGATGTTGAAGTTAAACTGAAGTTTGATTATTTGTTGATTTGAGGACGTTAATGGAGAACAGCCTCTCTTATAGCCCCTCCTCTCTTACAGCCCCACACATAACTGCCCAGTGAAGAAGAAAGACTATCAGAGCAGGCTAGAACCAAGTAGTGGTTCCAGTCCACTACTGCAAACAGCGACTGAATACAGCGACTGAATTATTTTGAAAATTGTGAGTATTCAGAACACTAGGTGAGATGGCATGCACAATATCATGTGCTACGTGTGTAAGTACAGTCATCAAACAAGCTACCGTGACACTGCAATTCTTAATATACATTCACAAGATCCACTTTATTTGCCAGTGTTATGATGTGTTACGTAACTACTGTGTTTGCTACTACAATGTAACTCATTTTTGGTACCTTTGTATGTATCTGAAACAAGAATATGTATTAAGCATTGTAGTCACCTGCTTAAGGTTTATGTTATTTGTAAGTTACTCATATGCTAATTATATCTATGCCTTATATATAGTGTCTGGAATATTAATATTATTTTATGTACTGACGAAGCCTATTTCATCTTGCATGATCAATGGCTAATAAAGAATCTTGAATCTTGAATCTTGTTTATTTACACAACAATTACTCATATAATCATGGTTTGTACAGGGAATTTTTGATGATGTAACCAAAGTGTCAGAAAAGTACCCTTTTAAATTTGCTATGTTCCAAGTTGAAATTCGGATGTTGAGAGTTCTTTTCATTTACCAGTAGTCCTCAGACAACAAAAGGTTCACCATTCTGTTTTACCAATATGCCTAAACACATTTTAACAAAAAGAGATCAGGTATACTGTTTTCAAAAATTGGAGCTGGTTTGAAAGATCTGTAGCATCCTGTATATACGAGACACAATTTACACTAGTTACCTCACATACATTGCCACATCAACTTAAGGTGATAGAACACTGCATCAGCTATATCTTCTTTTGGTAAACCAAATCTGTGATTACATTATCATCACACACAGATTTACTATTTGACTGAGAGTATACCTTACCCATGAAAATTTTGACCAGCTCCTTACCCATGAAAATTTTGACCAGCTCTGCAGCATATTCTCGGTGTGCTGGTAGGAATATTGAAAAATTCTCTTTCCAATCAAGTTTCATGGGAGAAGTTATATCAGGAAGCTTTATTCGCTTAATATCAACCTGTTGCAGACTTCCAGGAAAGCCACTCCTGTCGACAATGTCCACAGTTTGAAAACGATCACTCTGCAATATTTACAAATTAATCAATTTATATTATTCAAAAAAAATGCTGATGACAGTAGAATTAAGTAAGGGTTAAAAGTAAATCTATAGAGATGTATTGAAACAAAGTATAAATATATGTATGTTTCAAGTTTTTATACACTTCTATTAACCATTACAAGTGACACATCCATACTGTAAGCTGAAAATTATCAGCAAGAGTCCATGGTCAAACAACAAACAAATGTAATATAACATATACTAAAACAGTCATATACTAAAATAGCCATGAAAATGTATTTTTGTGATGATTGTATTGCAATATCACATCATTATCTTTTAGCAGTGTATAATAATTATACCAAGAGAATAACAATGACATTTAAAAGACTTAATATTAGTATAGTAATTCTCAGTGACGTAAACATAAACACTGTAGAGAACACACAAAAGAATATATAAATCATAGACTGATTCTACAAAATGGCTTGAAAGACTTGATTCTATTTATCCCAAATAGAATAGGTCACCAAGTGCAATAGCTACAGATCACATAATTGCTACTTGTGAAAATATTAACTATTTCTATTAATGATAATTTATTAGACAGGTAGGCCAAATGCTAGTAAAAGATTGCAGTGCTGGATATAAAAAAGTAAAAGTTCATGTATACGACAGAATACTTTAACTTGGCAGTTGGATTGCATAATTCTAATAGGAATTCCTGAATGGCAAATACACACAATAAGGGAAAGGCAACTACTTACCAATTGAGAACTCATGCATGATGCATAGAAACATGTAATGGAAAACAGTTAACACTAGCTTTCTAGCTCTTAATCTTTTTCTAGTAAGAGTACATGCATTCTCACACAAAACCACACAGATACCCAGGACATACACATTCATGATAGTGACAAGACTAATTATTGGATATCGATTACTGAAAGCAGTTGATTGTACAGATGAAGGTGGGAGGGACTAGGGAAGGGCACGTAATACAAAGGAGGGCAGCAGGGTAGTGTGAGATAGGTCTTTCACCAAATGACTCAGCAGCTGCACAACAAGATGAAAAGAGTTCAGAGGCTAGAGTGTAATAAGGGCTACAGAGAGGGAGAAGGTGGGGAGGGGGAGGGGGAGGAAGGTGGTGATGAAGAGGGAGATAGGAAGTGGAGAGAGTAAGGGAGAAGGGTGAAAAAAAGAAGGGGAGAGAGAGGAAGAGTGAAAGTGAGAGAGAGAAAAAGAGAGAGTAATAGAGAGAAAGAGCGAGAACACATGAGGGGGGGGGGGGGGGATTGGTGGGAGAAAAGGCAGTATATGATCTGGAAGGGGAAGGAGTGGTGTGGATAGAGGGGAGAAAGGAAAATGTAAGGTGAGGAAGTGGGAAACTAGTTAGTGGAGATTTATGGTAGAGGGGATAGCGAGAGTGCAGGATATGCTGGAGAGACAATTCCTACCCGCATAATTCAGAAAAGCTTGTGCTGGAAGGGAGTATCCAAGTGGCCCAAATGGTGAAGCAACTTTTGAAGTTATGGGTGTTGTGGTGCCCTGCATATGCTGCAACTGGATGGTCACCTTTCTGGTTTACCACAGTTTGGCAGTGGCCATTCAGTTGGTTAGTTGACACTCACACATAGAATGGTTTACAGCAATTGCAGCATAGCTGATATATAACATGGCCACTTTCACGAGTGGTCCTGTCTTTTATTAGGTAGGAGATACCTGTAACTGGACTGTGACAGGAGGTGGCAGGTGGATGTATGGGACAGGTCTAGGTCTTGCAACTACATCAAACACAACATAATGACCCAAAGTAGGGCACGATTGAAAGTGGGATTGGAGTAGGAACGGACAATGATATTCTGTAGTTCACATGGCTGGTGAACCTCTATTTTGTGTTTTGTGAGTAAGATTTTGGATATGATATCCCACACCCCAGAACATAGCAATAGGTCGTCAGAGCCCTGGTGAAGGACGTGGTTAAGCTCTTCAAGGCCAGGGTGGTACTGAGTGATTAGAGGTGCACCGATCAGTGTCTAGTTAACAGGGTTACTGCAGTCAGAGGAGGAGATGGTGTAGGAGATCTGTTCATGGATGATCTGGACAGGGTATTATCTGGAAATTAATGCTCTGGTAAATTTATCAGTGTATTTCAACAATCCCTGTTTTCTACTGCAATTGTGGGATATATGGGTGGTGAGGATATATGGAAGAGACTTTTTGACGTGTAATGGTTGACAGATGTCTAAATTGATAACTGGCACACATGATATAAATGGATGTATTTGGAAATTTGTGGTAAGTTACTATGGAACCAGACTGCAGAGGTCATCAGTCCCTAGGCTTACACAATACTTAATCTAACTTAAACTAACTTACACTAAGAACAACACACACACCCATGCCCGAGGGAGGACATGAACCTCTGGCGGGGGGAGCTGTGCAAGCTGTGGCAAGGCACCTCAGACCGCACAGATACCCCGGACAGCACAGACCTATTTACATAGCCTTCTGAGAAGTAAAGATCAACATCTAGGATGGTGGCTCATTGAGTTGAGAAGGACCTGGTGAAGCAGATTTGGAGAAGGTGCTCAGACAATGGAGTAAGGAGTACAAGATTATCCTTGCCATGAGTCCAGATTACGAAAAAATCTCATCAATGAATGTAAATCAGACAAGAGGTTTTAGGTGTTGATTGGACTGGATGGCACGTAACTACCCATGACAGTACCACTGATCTGTCTGTAGTTCCGGTGTTCAAAAGTGAAATAATCAAGGGCAGGATGTGGCTGTAGGAGGAGCATTAAGAAAGAGGTGGTGGCTTTGGGATCAGAAGGACATTAAGAAAAGGAGTATTGTATGGCCACAAGGCCATGTCCATGTGGGAAGGTGATGAATAAGCAGGTCGCATCAACAGTGTCCTACAAAGAATCTGGTAGTAATGAAACAAGAACTGCAGCAATGCAGCAAAGAAAGTGAGCAGTGTCTTGAATGTTGGTTGGGAGGTAATGTACAATGGTTTGGAGGTGCTGGTTAACTGAGGTAGACGTTCATCCAGTGGAAACATTGACCCCAACCACAAGGGTATGAACAGTGGTGAGGTCTGTGGGCTTGGATTTAAGAAGTTAGGGGAGTAGGTAAAATTCAAACAATGAAAAATCCAGAATGGAATGTAGCAATATTATGAAAAGGAAAGTTTCTACTCACCATATAGCAAAGACACTGAGTCGCAGAAAGGCACAACAAAAAGACTGTCACAAATAAAGCTTTCAGTCACTAAGGCCTCCATAAAAAATAGACGGCAGACACACACACACACACACACACACACACACACACACACACACACACACACACACACACAAAGGCAACTCACTCACACATGACTGAAGTCTCAAGCAAATGAGGCCACACTGTGAGCAGCAGCACCAGTGCATGATGAGGGTGGCAACTGGGTGGGGATAAGGAGGAGGCTGGGGCAGGCAGGGGAAGGGGAAGTAGGTTAGGTATGGTGAACAGTGAAGTGCTGCAGGTTAGACAGAGGGCTGGTGAGAGTTGGGAAGGGAGGGGTTACAGAAAAGGAGAGAAGCAAACAGACTGGGTGCGATGGTGAAATGAGGGCTGTGTAGTACTGAGATGGGAACAGGGAGGGGGCTGGATGGGTGAGGACAATGACTAACGAAGGATGAGGCCAGGAGGTTATGGAAACATAGGATATATTGCAGGTAAAGTTCCCACCTGCGCAATTCAGAAGAGATGGAGTTGATGGGAAGGATCCATATGGCACATGCTGGAAGCAGTCATTGATATGGAGGATGTCATGTTTGGCATTGTGCTCAGCAACAGGGTGGTCCACTCATTTCTTGGCGTCAGTTTGTCGGTGGCCATTCATGCAGACAGACAGCTTGTTGGTTGCCTTGCCCACATAGAATGCAGCATGATGGTTACAGGTTAATTTGTAGGTTGATTTCACCAAGTAGCCCTGCCTTTGATGAGATAGGTGATGTTTGTGACCGGACTGGAGTAGGTGGTGGCGAGAGGATATATGGGACAGGTTTTGCATCTAGGTCTATTTTAGGGGTATGAGCCATGAAGTAAGGGATTGGGAGCAGGGGTTGTGTAGGGATGGACAAGTATATTGTGTAGGTTCGGTGGATGGTGGAATACCACTGAAGGAGGGGTGGAAAAGATAGTGAGCATGACACTTCTCATTTCAAGGCACGGTGAGAGGTAGTTGAAACCATGGCAGAGAATGTAATTCAGTTGCTCCAGTCCTGGGTGGTACTGAGTTACAAGGGGAATGCTGCTCAGTGTTTGGACAGTGGTACTTTTGGAGGTGGTGGAAGATTGGAAAGAAAAGGCACAGGAGATTTGTTTTCATGCAAGGTTCCAAGGAGAATTACGGTCTGTGAAGGCTTCAATGAGACCCTCAGTATATTTCGAGAGGGACCGCTCATCACTGCGCATGCGACAACCGTGGGTGACTAGGCTGTATGGAAGGGACTTCTTTGTGTGGAATGGCTGGCAGCTGTCGAGGTAGAGGTACTGCCAATGGTTAGTAGGTTTGATATGGACAGAAGTATTGATGTAGCCATCTTTGAGGTGGAGGTCAACATCTAGGAAGGTGGCTTGTTGGGTTGAGTAACCAGGTGAAGTAAATGGGGGAGAAGTTGTTGAGGTTCTGGAGAAATGTGGATAGGCTGTCCTCACCCTCGATCCAGATTGCAACGATGTCATCAGTGAACCTGAACCAGGTGAGGGGATTAGGATTCTAGGTGTTTAGGAATGACTCCTCTAGATGGGTCATGAATAGGTTGGCATAGGATGGTACCATGTGGATGCCCATAGCCGTACCCCAGATTTGCTTGTAGGTAATGCCTTCAAAGGAGAAGTAATAGTGGGTGAGGATATAGTTGGTCATGATGACTAGGAAGTAGGTTGTTGGTTTGGAATCCATCGGGCATTGGGAAAGACAGTGTTCAATAGCGGTAAGGCCATGGACATTGGGGATGTTAGTGTAAAGGGGGTGGCACTAACAGTGATGAGCAGGGCACTGTGTGTTAAAGGGACAGGAACTGTGGAGAGCCTGTGGAGGAAGTGGTTACTATCTTTTATAGAGGAGGGTAGATTCCGGGCAATAGGTAGAAGGTGTTGGTCTACAAGACCAAAGATTCTCTTGGTAGGGGCAGAGTAACTGGCCGCAATGGGGCATCCTGGATGGTTGGATTTATGGACTTTAGGAAGCATGTAGAAGAGAGGAATGCAGGAAGTGGTAGGAGTGAGCAGAGAGATAGACTCCAGGGAGAGATTTGATATGGGCCTAAGGTTTTCAGCAGTGATTGAAGATCCTGCTGGATTTCTGGAATGGGATCACTGTGGCAAGGTTTGTAGGTGGAGGTATGTGACAGCTGGCAGAGTCCTTCTGCCAGGTAATCCTTGCAGTTCAAAACAACAGTGGTGGAGCCTTTGCCCGCAGGTAGGATTAGTAGGTCGGGATCAGTTTTTAGACAGTGGACTGCGGCTCTTTCTGTGGATGTAATGTTACTTTGCATGTAGAGGGGCTGGCCGCGGTGGTCTAGCGGTTCAGGCGCTCAGTCCGAAACCGCGGGTCTGCTACGGTCGCAGGTTCGAATCCTGCCTCGGGCATGGATGTGTGTGATGTCCTTAGGTTAGTTAGGTTTAAGTAGTTCTAAGTTCTAGGGGACTGATGACCACAGATGTTAAGCCCCATAGTGCTCAGAGCCATTTGAACCATGTAGAGGGATTTGGGAAATTATGGTAAGGCAAGGTTCAAGATTAAGAAATTCTGGAAAGTTAATAGGGAATGATTTGGGACAGTGAGGGTGGATCACGGTTGGATGGAGGTGTGAACTGAGTTAGGCAGGGTTCAACATTGGTCTTTGGTTGAGTCTGGTTGGTAGGGTTGGTAGGGTTGATGGCAAAAAAGTGTTTCCATTGTAGAGACCAGGAGAAGGAGAGAAGGATTTTAACAAGTCCTGCACGATTGAATTTGGGAGTGGAGCAAAATGTGAGGCCTTTGGAGAGGACTGACATTTCTGTGGGGCTAAGGCTTCTGGAGGAAAGGTTCATGACAGTGTTATGGGTCTGTTTAGATTCTGGATTTTGTTTGGTGATGGGAGGGAAATTTGGAGGGTGGGGTAAGTGTAGTGGTTCTACGATACAGGGTTGGTCAGCTAGGAGGGGGCGTGGGGGAGATTTTGAAGTTGTTGTAGAGGTGGTGAACAGTGGTACTCCAAGGCAGGATTAGGAAGTGAGCAGGGTGGAGAGCTTTCTGGGGTAACTGCTCGCTTACACAAAAAGTACTCATTACCCAAAATATAGAATGAAGTGTTAAGTTTACATGTAAACATATTGCAGGAATCTCTTTAAGCAGTTGGAAATATTAATCACAGCCTCACAGTACATTTATTCATGAATATGAAATATGTTATCAACAGTCCATCTAAGTTTGAGTGTAACAGAGATATTCAGAAGTGCAACACTAGGAGGAAAAATGATCTGCATTCTTCTTTAAAAAATCTAACTTTGGAACAAAAAAGGTTGAAATATGCAGCTATATAAGGCTTTGACAGTCTACCCATGGAAATAAAATGTCTCACAGATAGCAGAAGTTTTTTTCAAAAATACATACTTATATATAGTTTCTATGTTTGTTTTGTTGACACATTTCACATCATAATTTGTATCATGAATTTAATCTCTGGAACAAGGAGCTATAAATAAATAAATAAAATATGTGAGTAAGAATATTAAGACTCATTGAACTTTATAACTTTAAACAATGTGGTGAGCTATCATTAAACAAAGAATAGATATGTTTTTTAAAGGGACGTACATACAAACACAATATACTAGGCCAGTGAATTATACAAACCAAAAACTCTCTTCAAAGTATTGTCAGATATCACCAAAAGAATGACAACCTCTAAAGAGCAACAAATAATGCATAACTTCTACCATGTTAATGAATATTTGGAATATTGCTCAAATCTGTAGGGTATACCATATAATCTCTCTACTCAGCAATTTATAATTAACAGAGTATGTCAAGATAACATTAAATACCATTTGCTAATGTACTCCTGTTCACTAATGCATGTAGTTATATGTATTCCATGTTCATATACACTGAAACGCCAAAGAAACTGGTACAGGCTTGCTTATTCAAATACAGAGATATGTAAACAGGCAGAATACAGCACTGCAGTCGGCAATGCCTGTATAAGACAACAAGTGTCTGGCACAGTTGTTAGATTGGTTACTGCTGCTACAATGGCAGGTTATCAAGACTTAAGTTGAGTTTGAACGTGGTGTCATAGTTGGCACACGAGTGATGGGACACAGCATCTCCGAGGTGGCGATGAAGTGGGGATTTTCCCACATGGCCATTTCATGAGAGTACCATGAATATCAGTAATCTGGTAAAACATCAAATCTATGACATTGCTGGGGCCGGAAAAAGATCCTGCAAGAATGGGACTAATGATGAGTGAAGAGAATCGTTCAACATGACAGAAGTGCAACCCTTTCGCAAATTGCTACAGATTTCAATCCTGGGCCATCAACAAGTGTCAGCGTGTGAACTATTCAATGAAACATCATTTACATTGGCTTTTGGAGCTGAAGGCCCACTCACGTACCCTCGATGACTGTATGATACAAAGCTTTATGTCTCACCTGGGCCTGACAACACTGACATTGGACTGTTGATGATTGGAAACATTGCCTGGTCAGACGAGTCTCATTTCAAATTGTATTGAGCTGTTGGACATGTATGGGACTGGAGACAACCTCATGAATCCATGGACCCTGCATCTCAGCAGGGGACTGTTCAAGCTTTTGAAGGCTCTGTAATGGTGTGAGGCATGTGCAGTTGGAATGATATGGGACCTCTGACATTTCTAGATATGACTCTGACAGGTAACACATATGTAAGCATCCTGTCTGATCACCTGCATCCATTCATGTCCATTGTGCCTTCTGATGGATTTGCGAAATTCTAGCAGGACAATGCGACACCCCACATGTCCAGAATTGCTACAAAGTGGCTCCAGGAATGCGCTTCTGAGTTTAAACACTTCCGCTGGTCACCACACCAGACTCCCCAGACATGAACATTATTGAGCATATCTGGGATGCCTTGCAATGTGCTGTTCAGAAGGGGTCACCACCCTTTCGTACTCATGTGAATTTATGGACAGCCTTGCAGGAATCTTCATGTGAATTCTCTCCAGCACTACTTCAGACATTAGTCATGTCCATGCTACATCATGTTGCAGTACTTCTGCATGCTCGCGGGATCCTACACGATACTCCACTTTCTTTGGCTCTTTAGTGTATGTGGGCATGGAATTTTATTTTCTTTGACTTATTTAACTAGAATATAGTACAATCAATCAACAGGTGTTAATAGCATCTCAGATATGTGTCTTTAGTGTCTATATTGTGTCCTACATAAAACTCTTTTTTCTTATGCTTAATTAAGTAGAATATTGTTTATTTTATTGCAATCACTCTGGCTAAGTTCATAAGAAAGCTACAGGTCTAGACATAATGTTATAACTTACATGTGCTTATATTTTGTACATACTTATATGTAATATGCCTTGTATTTTGACAGTCCTCAATTTTTCTGTTATTCTAGAACACTTGAAGTCACTATTTTCCCAGTAAATATTTGTCTTTTGCTCCGGAACACTGGGAGTTGTGTTTTACATGCTCCCAAGTCTGTCCCACACACTTAAACATATCATATACTTTTTTGTAACCATTTTTTTGAGCTTGTGCATGGATCTTACACTCAGAAAAATTATCAAGAAGTTTCTCCTGTATTTATAAAACAGAATGCGATTTTCACAGTTCTGTATTATGTACATTAAATGTTAATTAAAAATCATTTTTGAAGTTAGTTTTTGGTTTTATTGCTACACTCATTTAATACAATCTATTCTAAGTATCAAATAATTATATATAAATTTATATAGAAAAATCAGAAAATTGCCTTGGCTGGTGAGTTAATAATACTATTACTACTAATAATAATACTACCACTACTACTAATAATAATAATCCTTACTTATTTCACTGATATTAAAAGCTAACTACTCATGACTTCAATTTATGAGATCCTGCAAACATACCTAATGCAGACATACATGGTATGTATTTAAAATGATTCAATCTTAATTCATGTAATTAATCTGAATTCAAGTTAATTCTATGTAGAAAACAAACCGAACACTCAAGAATCAATATTGCTGTGGTGTATCAGTTATAGCTACTGGCTGCAGGCTGCATGTCAGCAGTTTGATTACTGCCTCCTGCAGTTATTTATCACTTTAGATTTGTAATTCATTGGAGGTTATAGGATTTAATTATTTATGGAATATTAGAATTTAGTAGAACATTCTACTACATCAAAAGGGAAGCCCCCTCAAAAATTATGATAGTATTAGACAGAATTGCTGGCTAGTACTTACTTTCAGCAGTACTGCCAATAGGCATATATAAAAATACAGCACACTATTCCACATCCTGGTCAGAGAGACAGGTTTGAAAAAGTTAAAAAGGAACAAGTCACGCCAGAGGATGAGTGGGACTCACCTGATTTGAGGACATGGGGAGGCAAAGATGAAAATGGAGGTATTAGAGAGAGAGTGAGGTCAAAGATAAACATTCGTAAGCATTAGCCCAGCTTCACTACAGAAATGATGTGGATCAAAAATCTTTCCTCAGAAGAAGGTTGGCACCTCTCATCCTGGGGCCTGACTGACCTGCCCTTCCTTTTTAACCTTCTCCAGCCTTTCCCTTTCTTCTCCCTGTGTATTAGTTCTGAAAGCTGGGATACCATCATGTATATTTATCTGGGCGTAATGGTAGTATTGGTAATTTGCATTCTGAAAGTAAGTACTAAAACAGTCTATGGATATTTAGATATGAGCACTCTTTGCTGAGGTAAGTAGTTTAGGTCCATCTGTACTTTTACACAGTTTAAATAAACTGTTAATTGCGAAGCATTAGTTCTTCTTAATGAGCTTTGGTCTCTTAACTGGTACATGCTTCCAGACTTAACAAATTACTTGTAGCAATATGGTACACACCTAATGTATTACAATAAAGGAAAAACCAGAATGAGAACAATAAAAAAATTTACAAAAGGCAACAACATAGGAAAAAAATAGACTGCTGTTCACTGTAAAGATGACAATTTGAGTTGCAGACAGGTACAACAAAAAGACAGTTCAACAATTAGCTTCTGACCAAAGCCTTCTTCAGAAAAAGAAACATGCACACATTCATTCACACAAGAAAGCATACCTCACTCACACATGACTCCCATCTCTGGCAGCTTGGACCAGAATGAATGTTGGCGTTCCGATCCAAGCTGCCACAAACAGTGGTCATCTGTGCCTGAGGTGTGCTTCTTTGTGAGAAAGAATGTATGTGTGTTTCTTTTTCTGGAGAAGACTTTGGCTGAAAGCTGAATGTGCAAGCATCTTTTCAGTGTGGCTGTCCACAACTCAATGTGTTATCTCTATGATGAGTAGTGATCAATCTTTTTCTTTAAACTGGCTGTCATTCTAGCAGTTGGGTTGCTTTTGATAAACTTTAAATTTATCACATTGTGAAGAATAGATAAAGTAGAGTATTACAAAACAAAATTGCTTAACTTCAAAGTGGAGTTGTCAACAGAAATTCAAACTCTGTTATGTACACTATACAACATGGTGCTTGTATTTAACAACTGTGCAAAAACCCTCAGCTCTGAGTTTGAATATGGAAGAATTTAGAATTCGAGCAGAGAATGCTTTGAAACTTAAGTGGTAGGTCAATACTATGTAGAGGTCTTGGGAGGGGGAGGGAGGGGGGGGAGGTGCAGAGAGGCCACCAAAAACTATTCAGCAAATAATACTGAATGACAGTCAGATATCTTTGATAGCAGTAGAGAAGGATGGCAACAAATGCTACAAATGGTTACAAACATGAGCAACCACAGAAATTTTTCCTAGAAGGGGCAAGATTAAAAAATTGGCAGTTTTGATACATGTAGGTCAGTGAGTCTGAAAATTAGCCATAACCCAAAACCTAGAAAGTAAGTGCACAAAACATTTTGTATCTCAAATGATTGATAGTTTTGCACATAGTGCAGGATGTATCAAAAAGCATTATCCAGTTTTAAAAAAAACATAACTATTACGTTATTGAGATGTGTGCGTGAACAGTGTACTGCCGAAAACAGAAAACTCCCAAATTTTACATGGTTCCCACCAGGTAGCATCAGTGTGTGCCCACTTCAGTTATAGTAAAAATGGTGTCAGGGCAACAGAAAGCATTTTTTGTTCTATGTTTTGCGCAGTGCGGGTCAGTAATAAATGTTCAGTGTGACTTTCGTACTAGGTATGGTGTGTGGATCCTCCTACAGAACAGAGCATTAGACAATGGCATGAACAACTCTGAGAAACAGGTTGTTTGTGTAAAGGCAAATCGCTGGGCTGTCCCTGAGTGTCTGACACATGTTGAATGCATCCAACATAGTTTCACAAGGAGTCTGCAGAAATCCATTCATCATGCAGCTTGACAGTTCAACATGCCCCGATGTCCATCTAGTGTGTGTTGCATCAATGTTTACTCATGAAACCATACAAAAGGTGACAAACAACAACATGTGGAGTTCTGTAGTTTCATTCTTGACAATATGGAGGATGACAGTTTTCTTCCACGCTTAGTGTTTAGTTATGAGGCAACATTCCATTTAAAAGGAAAGGTAAACCATCATAATGTGAGAATATGGAGTATGGAACAACCTCATGAAGTTGTACAACATGAGAAGGACTCTCCAAAATTTAATGTGCTTTGTGTAGTTTCACGGGAAAAGCTGTACGTTCCAGGAAAAGGAGTATGGTCCATTTTTCTTTGCTGAGAACACTGTTACAGGAAGCACATATCTGAATATGCTTGAGAACTTTCTTTTCCTACAGTTGGAAACTGATCAGAACAACTTCATTTATGAACAGGATGGGACACCACCACAATGGCATCTGGAAGTACCTGTACATGATTATGCTAATGTACCTCTGTTACCAACAACAATGAATGAACTCAGACATCGCATAACAGCAGCTGTGGAAACTGCAACTCAAGACATGCTCATCAGAAAACAAAATCCATTAAATTGGTTTAACAATTTCAGAAATAAAGATGTGCCAAATCAAATGATTCTTTTTGATACACCCTGTATTCTTAAGGTAGATTACTTTGATGCTTAAACAGTAAGCATAGTTCAACAGCACATACAAAGTACACCTTTTTATGTTATTAATATGAATATGGATGGCACTTCTTGATGCAAAAAATTACAACCTTGAAACTTCCTGGCAGATTAAAACTCGAACTCGGGACCTATGCCTTTTGCGGGCAAGTGCTCTACCATCTGAGCTACCGAAGCATGACTCACGCCCGGTACTCACAGCGTTACTTCTGCCAGTATCTCATCTCCTACCTTCCAAACTTTACAGAAGCTCTTCTGCGAACCTTGCAGAATTAGCACACCTGAAAGAAAGGATACTGCGGAGACATGGCTTAGCCACAGCCTGGGGGATGTTTCCAGAATGAGATTTTCAGTCTGCAGTGGAGTGTGCGCTGATATGAAACTTCCTGGGAGATTAAAACTGTGTGCCCGACCGAGACTCGAACTCGGGACCTTTGCCTTTCACGGGTAAGTGCTCTACCATCTGAGCTACCGAAGCATGACTCACGCCCGGTACTCACAGCGCACATATCTGTGCATACTCCACTGCAGAGTGAAAATCTCATTCTGGAAACATCCCCCAGGCTGTGGCTAAGCCATGTCTCCGCAGTATCCTTTCTTTCAGGAGTGCTAGTTCTGCAAGGTTCGCAGATGAGCTTCTGTAAAGTTTGGAAGGTAGGAGACGAGATACTGGCAGAAGTAAAGCTGTGAGTACCGGGTGTGAGTTGTGCTTCAGTAGCTCAGATGGTAGAGCACTTGCCCGCGAAAGGCAAAGGTCCCGAGTTCGAGTCTCGGTCAGGCACACAGTTTTAATCTGCCAGGAAGTTTCATATCAGAGCACACTCCGCTGCAGAGTGAAAATCTTATTCTGGAATTACAACCTTGTACAATTAAATCCATGGTATTTAATGAGTTACAAAATTAGCCCCAGAAAATGTTCACAATAAGTACTTGTTCATACTCCCATGATGTTAATTTGAAACTGAAAATTAAAACTCTGAACCAGGAAAAAAAGTAAGAACAACTGAGAATTGTTGGACATCTCAATGTGGAGAAACAGGGATAAACGATTTAAAAGGTCTTATTCAACTTCATGCCACCTATAACACATCACGCTTAATCATATTAATGGATATGAACTACTTTCATGCTTTCTGTAATTGTATTTTCTGTTTATTGTATGTTTACATGCTCCACAGTACTGCAGTTTCTTAATGTTGACTGGAACAAGTAAAGTAGAACACAGTGTGCTTTGAAGGCTACATTTTTTTCAGTGGTTAGGTAATTTGTAGTCTGGAGGCAATATAGATTGGATGAACATGGAAAATCTCACAAAAGCATCCTCAAATTGGCCAGTAGAATCAACTTTTAACAGTCTAGGGCTAAGCCCAGTCAATTCTCATTTTTCCGCTTTGTCACATTATTGTGCAGCAATGCTGGAACTGCATAATTTTTAGCACTATGACAGCATGTTGAATGGTGTTACACATCTTAGAATTGAGAAGGTTCCAATTTGTGAAGAGAACATCTTTTCAACCTTGAATTTCACTCGTTTTCCCCTCTCTTCTAGTGAATAAAATGGTATTTTCTTTTATGGATGGTTCATTTAGGCTCTCAGGCTAAATAAAAATGTGGACACCTAAAAGATCATGTTCTCCAAAGCCTACTACAATAACTCTGTTGCATAGAACAGAATGTAGAATTAGTAAGCCATCATGTGTGTTCTTTGTCCACAGAGAAATATTGGAATGCTATTGTGACTCCTTTGAGCACCAAGAGGACGAGGAATACTTGGTAATTGGGAACAAATGACAAGCATATACTGCTCCCATGTTTATGTTGTACTGGGAATCAGCACGTGATGATGTTGGGTCAGATCCTTTCTGCAGATAAACAGGAGCTGTACAAAGAAGCTATAAAGAAAAGATTGAGGGCTCTACTTCGGCACAATTATCATGACTGTAAAATGCCACCAAAACCACCACTGCACCAGGAATCGACATAATTTCCCATGAACAGCATAAGAAAACAAGTAAGAAAACAAATTAACAAAAATAAACAGAAACTGTGTAAGTCATAGAATTTCCTGGCACACTCAGCAATGTTCAAATCTGCAGTTTTGCTGAGTCACAGACAGTCACTTCTACAAATTCTGTAACCTATAAAACATTTGTATCTAAATTCCGGGAGGGAGTAAGTACTCTCTCTTGCCTGCACCGTTCTCCCTTTGTTGACACCTATGGTTTCAAATTTGCCAAGAACAATATGCATCAAGCCATTTTCATGATTCTGTAGTTGAATTTTGTAAATATGTATAATGGAATGATTTCAAAGCATGTATTACCAGTGATAACATCTGTGAATGCTACTAAATTTCACAGATACACCTATAATAAAACAATGGACTAAAAAGACAAACTGCTTAGAGAAAATGTGAAAGTAACTTCTTCTGTTGACAAGATGGCATGCATGACTTTTAGAGGTTCTCACCCAGCAATTACTTTTTAATTCTAGAACAAAAGCCAAATTATTACAAGGAATATTCTTTTTAGTTATTTGTATAACTGCCAAACCAAGGCTAACATTTGACCAAGAGAAAATTTTTCTTTCCAAGACATAACATAGTATAATTGAGTTATCCATTTTTGGGGGTAGAACAGCATTATTTAAAGAACAAATTTATAAATTTTTCCATACAGTCACTTATTTAGCCCTGGACAGTATTTTTGATTGCTGCATTTGAGTCATTACAGCATTCAAAGACATTTCTGTTGGAGGTTGGTTAATAATTTCTCTCAGTGAATATATTTTGGTTTACTGGAATTGATAAGTAATGTCAAATTCAACATCACATTTATTGCACTGAAACATAATGCTGTTTCAAAATTAAGAATGTTCCTTTGATAAATAAAGAAAAATAAACCATGAAAGCACAAATAAAATTGTCTCACTACAAAATGGAGAAGACCTGACATTATTTAATGCAATGATGCAGATATAAATTTCAGTAAGAAATAAAGCACAGTGGTTATGAAAATACATTCTCAAACAATATGGCACAAGGTAAATAACAAAAATTTCTCCACACTTCTTAAAAATAAACTAACTCAACAAAAAGAATTTTACTTACATGATACTCTGTTGGAATACTGAAGGCAGTATCTCTATCAATTCCTTTCCGCAAAGAAATAGGTTCATTGAGCCGTTCCATCACCAAATGAAAAAACTTCATTTTATCCCTTGGGTGCATCGACTGCTTTCTTACTGGTTTTATTTGTGGCCTCTGAGCCTAAAGAAAAATACTTCTGTTCAATAAATATTGTCATGACTTGGTTCACAACTTTGATAATATAAGTACTAATTTAACTTTTGTCCAACTCTTTATTTATCATATCAGTAAATTATATCGAGAGTGTGTTATATGAAAGCTGAATATATTATAATTCTTAAAAATAAATGTTCTAATTGGACATGCTTCTGTATTGGATCAGCATTGTATGCACTTCCAGCATCTACTCTGTATGGCAGTTACATTTTATTTCTCCGTGACTGTCTAAGACTGCATCAGTCGGGGGAAACGGATCAGGAGATGGATTCCTGTCCTTGTATCCAGAGGAAATGCATAATGTTATGGATATATAACAGGAGGATTATTATTTGTTAAGATTTTAATGTTTGATTAAATGTCAGGTGATATAACTGAGGACATATAATGCCGTACACTATAGTATAGTATGAAAATTAAAATTCTGTGATTTCTTTTTCTCGTGTTAAAATACACACTGAGTCTTTCCATATCTCATCCTGCCTTGTGTGGTCTTGCAAAATTCTATGATTGTGCTGAATCCTAGATACTATTAAAGATGTCCTAGAATTATAGAATCAAAGAACATGAACATAAATGATTAGAGTCATATCTTGATGGCAAAAGGCAAAAGACAGTTATGGATGTTCCAGATGTCATATTGCAGTATGTGGTAATGTTTATGGAGTGTCTTAGGGTTCAAGTTTTGCACCCTTGCATTCATAATGTATGTGGATAATATGACTCCATCATAAGAAAAAGAAATTTCACAATGTTAGCTGATGGCAAAATCATTGTGGTCAATAGTAAATCAATTAGTAACTTTTAGTCTCACACCAACAATATATTGGAGGAAGCTAAGAAAGACTATTTTCACACATTTCAATCATAAGGACCCTGATAAAGTACTTATTGTGCTTAATGACCAGATAGCAAATTAAAATGTACTTCTCAGAACGTCTTGGTGTTCATGTTGATAGCAAGCTTTATTTGGAACAATACATTCTCTAGACACAAAAATGGTTGTCATCAGCAATATCTATGTTACTAAATGGTGAACCCAGGGCATGGACTCAACTGCAGGTAGCTTAACATCTTCCAGGATGAACAAAAAATTGATTTTCAATAGTTCATGAAGTTATTCAGTGAGCTTCAAAATTTAAAATGCTATCATAATCTATTACCTAAGAGCTATAATCTTATGTTAAAGGTTAAACACAATAAGTAGGTACTACAGCTAGAACCTCTGAATATGTCTTGACGCAGCATAACTCACAGAGTGCAAATTACCCAGACAATATTCGTCCAGTTTCTGAGATTGAGAGTTCATAGTGAGTGCCAATAATCTTTATACACAATTTCAAACATTTCAAAAACTTTTTCCTGCTGACACCCCGCAAAATGATGATAGGAAAAAAGTTTATTGCTACATTTTCACTGTTCATGCAATAAAACTGCAGCATCAGGCATGACATTTATTTATTACATCTTTACTACTAGCTCTATTCACAACACTTTTTTTCAGACAGTATCCACATATATTACTGGATGTACCTGCAAAATTAAACCATGGGATATGACATTATATTCAAGGAAATTCAGTTCTTTAAAGCATAGGGGGTGGGGGTTTACTGGTATGCTCTAAGACTGATTTCCCATTTTAGTAATGGCAGTATCTGGAACACAGCATACTTTGGCTGTTTCTATTTGATAATGTGTTATCACTCTATGTTTTTGTGCAACAACTAAAAATAAAAAATTACACTCTAGGACATAAAGAATGATGCACCACTAAGGAATTATTCAAGTGGAACAGATGCTCCCAATGTTCTCAATTGGGGAGAGATCTGGTGACTTTGCTGACCAATGTAGAGTTTGGCAAGCATGAAGACAGCCAGTAGAAACTCTGACCATGTGAAGGTGGGAATTATCTTGCTGAAATGTAAGCCCAGGATGGTTTGCCACGAAGCTTGACTAGCTAGGTGTAGAATATCATCATGTACTGCTATTCTGTAAGGGTGTTGCTGTAAGAGTCCTGCTATGAAATGAAATGGCACCCCAGATCATCACTCCTGGCTGTTGGGCTGTATGATGGGTGCCAGTCAGGTAGGTATCCCATCAATGTCTGGGGCATCTCCAGACACATCTTTGCTGGTTGTCGGAGCTTAGCTTGAAGCAGAACTCATCACTGAAGACAAATCTATTCCAGTCAATGAGATTTCAAGCCAAATACATGTCTGGAGAGGCCCCAGACAACAGTGGGATACCAACCACCTGACTATCGCCCGCTATACAGTCTGACAACCAGGAGTGATGATCTGGAGTGCCATTTCATTTCATAGCATGACCGCTCTGATTGTCACCTGCAGCAACCTCACAGCACAGCAGTACCCTGGTAATATTTTAGGCTCCACTTTATTGCCCCTCATGGTAAATCATTCTGGGCTCACACTTCAGCAAAATAATACCCACCCACACAAAGTGAGAATTTCTACTTTTGTCTTCATGCTTGCCAAATCCTACCTTGGCTATATTAATATAGGCTATATTAATTTCATTGTATTATTATTAACTTCATTGTATTATTTTCTTTTGTACTTTTTTACATATATGTTGTTTATGTCCCATTTCTTTGTAATGGCTTACATGTACCCTTGACAACATCCATACAATATTTATTGTCAAAGGATGGATAAATAAAATAAATAAATAAATACTTGTTATAATCACTACAAAATTTCAGTACATGTGATCCCAATATATTTTTTCATAAACAATCTTTCTTTCTCATTATGAAACAAAACTAGAAGTTAAGGTGATCTTAACTCTCAGCTGAAGCATTTGGTACTTGTACGAAAGGGAATGACTGCCTCTGTAGCAAAATAGTTAGCATCACACATGTTAGTGCAAAAGGATCCAGCTTTGAGTTCCGATAACTCGCTGGATTTTTCTGATGTTGGGAGGGTGCACTCAACTCTGTGAGGCCAAATGAGGAGAACCAGCAGTGTTATCAGAATTCATTTACTGGCAATAATGGCTGGAGGGATTGGCGACATGCTGATCTCATGTCCCATAATCATAGATCCCTTCTTGTACTTGATGCCTTCAGTCAGTCAGTACAGTACAGGTGTAACCTGTGAGTGTTGTTTATGTTTACACACATGTTTACAAAAGGGAGTAAAATATATGGGAGCTAAAATATTCAATTCACAATCTAATAATATCAAAGGCACAAGAAGTAATGTCTCTTGAAAAAAGTGTACAATAGTAACTGCTTAACATTCCATTTCACTCTACAGAAGAATTCTGTTACAGTAACAAATAAAACTTTTTATTTAAAACTCTGATGTTGCTTATAGAACTGGGAATTCCTGCTAATTATTGCCTTATTTTATTAATTTTTAAGTTTTTGCTTTGTCATATGTATGTAAGATTAAAATATTTATTGTCACAAGCTTATAAGTACAGGTAATAATTCTGTACAGAACATGTAAATAAAGAAACATAATTCCCAGAGAATTACATCAAAGTATGATCCTACTTAATAGCTTCTTCCTGAAATAAACATTTTTATGAGGAGAAAGAAGAAACAGTGGCTTGGTAACCAATGTAAGTCTCTTGTTCATATTTATTTAATTACATGGCACAAGACTTCATTGGTCCATGAAAAAAATATTAAGTACAAGTACAGAAAATATGTTCACCATATTACACTATTGACAAGATATAAAATACTTTGAAGTACATAGTGATATACACTGAGGCTACTGTGTTCAAGAATTGTAGAAATACCCCACATGCTACACATTAAAAAATCATTTAATATTTCAATGTTTATGAAGCACATGTATTATATGACAAGAGAAATATTTATCATAGTTTCACTTACTTTAAGTACACTGTTGCACCATATCACTCCAAAAATTAGACATAAATATTTAGTGTTCATTTTGAACTAGTTTTATGAAGTCAGTTCTTATTGGCACCCATTAATTGTATTTGACCTTACAGACATACACAGCAAATTTCAGTCTCCACATATATCTGAAATGACAGTAAAAGGTATTTAAAGAAGGAATTATTTAATCAAAAAAAGACTGGCAAAGGAGTGTACATTGTTAAATAAAGTTTCCATAAGCAACGTAAAAAGCTTTCAAAATGCTTAAACCTGAATTCTTACAGTTACTTACATTCAACTCTTTGTCCCCCAAAGATCATCTGGGGCAATGTTAAGCACAACCAGACCAGCTGAAAATTGCAACTGTAGTGATAATATTATCTGCAGATTTGCTTAGGTCATGAATTCTCTGTCTTGACTTTGGCATATTGACAACATTATTTGCAGACAAAACATTTTATTGCCAAGGCTTAACATTTGAAACTGGGTAGAAGATGTAGGGGGGAGGGGGGGACAGACTACCATTGAATATTTTAACAACAGACAGCATTTACTTATTATAATGAAAACAACTGCAAAAAGTTTTAAATTTTCAGATGGTAATTAACTGAACTTTGTGATTTGTCACAGTATGACCAGATGAAAGTAATGATGAACTGCACAACAAGAAAGCCTGCATTACAAGAATTTGATGAATCTGACTATGGGAAAGTGATTACTAGACATTTATGTGAGGTGATGTTTGGTAGAAATGTCTGTTACTATTACAGAGCAAGCATATTCCTCCAAGTCTGCCAATTAAAACCAAAGATAAAGTAGTATTTTATTTTCAGGAATGGACTGCTCAAAACATTTACCTAATTTGGCTTGGAATTGTGTTAGTGACAGATATAAGATCCACTGTGTAAGTGCAGATGGGATGATCAAAATAATCATTGGGTACTGGTAACACAAGATTATATTTGTAGCAGTTATCTTCACAGCATCATTAAACCACTAATTAAAGATGTATTCCATATATTCCAGTGTCTATTACATGACAACCATAGCAACGAGAAATATCAGTGTAGTTATAAAACCAGACAGCATCTAACCGAGTAATTTACACATACCATGATTTTCACTTCTGCTGTTTCTAGTACAATGAAGAAAAAACCAAGGCACTTCTTTAGGATTATTTAATTTCTGTGTCCTTATGTAGCAAGGTTTTTAAGTGCCCAGATCCTGCATATCCTAGACCTGCTGTCAGCACTATCAGCTATGAATGAAGTATCATGGAAATTTATTTGGAACTATATGCATACTTATAAAGCTTGGCATTTGTTGAAAACATAAAACAAGAAAATTTTTGCTTTCAAACTGCATCCATCCTTCAATAAATACAAGGCATATTCAAAAATCAAGGGCCATTTGGTAATCAAATATTTATTTACTTGTTTGTTATAAAAAGCTTTATTGATGGTTTTACTTCCCTACAAACCCACTTTTGTTTTCACAAAATCATCATTTGTTTACAAGTACTTTTGATAATATCTGATTAGCTTCTTAAAGACCTCTGCATAGAGGTTCTCTGCTGGAGGTTCGAACCAGTTGACAATGGTGGTCTTAAGTTTCTTGTCATCTTCATGCCATTGTCCTCCATGCCAAGGTTTCACTTGCAAAGAGAGGTAATAGTCAATGGGTGTGAATTCGATGGGTGCCAAGAAGTTGCCAAAACACTGTTCAGATTGATACCTGATATGGGCAACAGTGTGTCGATGGCAAAAGCTTCCACAGGATTTTGAGAAGAAACTTCAAGAATTTCAGTGGTATGTTATCACACTTCAGAAAGAGAAGAATTTTTCAATGGGCCAAATAGGCAATGCTGATGAGACTCCAGTTTGGTTTGCTATGACACATAATTACAAGATTGACAATAAGGGTAGAAAAGAAGTTACCATCAAAACATCTGGGTGTGAAAAACAGGACATAACAGTAATGGTGACAATCACAGCAGAAGGGAACAAACTTCCCCCTTTTTTAATCTTTAAGCGAGAAACAAGCCCTGAGACTCCAAAAAATGAAAAGCTATTCCCTGATGATGTCATTGTTTGGAATCAAGAGAATGGATGGGTAACTGAAACTCTGATACTTCACTGGCTCTGACACAGGTGGGAACTCTGTCCAGGTGGGATTTCCAAGCAACCATTAATGGTTTGTCTTGATGCATTTTGTTGTCATCTCACTGATGACATAAAAAAGAAGATCCACAGCTTACCCAGTGACCTTGTTATTATTACTGGAGGAAATACTTCTGTATTACAACCCCTGGACATATGTATACATAAACCTTTCAAAGGTTACGTTCAGGAACAACATGAAAAATGGTTTTGCAAAGCAAATCACAAACTGAGTCTGACAGGAAAAATTAAATGAGTTGTACCCTACATTAATCTGTACTGGGTTTTGGTTGCCTGGAAATGCATTGAAGCAACAATGATCATAAAATCATTCAAGAAATGCTGTATTTCAAATACTCTGGACGCCAGTGAAAATGATGTGCTCTGGAATGACACCGAAGATGGCAGGGAAGGAGGAAATGAATCTATTTCTGATGTAGATACTTGCGATGTGCCAAAATTCCTTTTCTTTTATTAATCTAATTTTTAAAACTGGGGTGCGCATTACATTTGATGGTGCATTAGATTCATGTAAATATGGTAATCATGTAAGTAGTGATGTATCCAGCACGAGAAAATGCATCAGTCAGAGCACCAATCAGCAATCAGATCATAGAAGTTTGGTTCACCTGTGGCATAATTTCATTGGTCTGGATCCTGGTCCTGCAAGCCCATCCTTCATCTTGCACAACTGTATGCATACTTTTATAGTCTCATCACCATTATACAACCTTCCTTTCACTCATTGCCATAGGCAAATAAACTAACATCTCTCCAAATAAATTTGCGCAGCTTTAGATCTCGTTTGCCTTTACCTACATTCAAATGACAGCAGAATCAAAGCAATGATTTGTGTGGCTTCATAAACAGTCAATACATGGCATTGCATATTTTGTTTTGAATTGTCAACATTTAAATATTTACATTTTGAATGCCCTGTATATATAAAATATACATTAGTTGCTTCCCATTTAATGGATTCCATTGCTTGAAATATGGGGGATGATAAGGAGGTTCATTTAGGAAAGACTGTCTGTCAAGTATATGTTACTACATGAGCTATGGGAACGTTTGCATTATATATCTTATTCTGAAAGATATACATCTACAGCTACACTCTGCCAACCAACATGAGGTGCATGGCAGAGGGTACATTCCACTGTATCAGTTTTTAGGGTTTCTACCTGGTCCTTTCATAGATGGAGCACAGGAAGAAAGATTGTTTGAATGCTGGTGTATACAAATTAATTATTCTAATCTTATTATCATGATTCCTTTGTGATCAATACATAGGGGATTGTAGTATATTCCTAGAAGCATCATTTAATGCCAGTTCTTGAAACTTTGTTAGTAAATTTTTTCTCAGGGTGGTTTACATCTATCTTCAAGAGTTTCTTCAGTATCTCTGTGATGCTCTCACATGGAGAAAACAAACCTGTGACATCCATGCTGCCCTTCTCTGTGTATGTTCAATATCCACCGTTAGTCCTATTTGGTATAGGTAGCCTACCACACACTTGAGAAATATTCTATAACACATCACACAAGTGATTTGTAAGCAATCTCCTTTGTAGACTGATTGCACTTTCCCTGTATTCTACCAATAAACTGATGTTTACCACTGGCTTTACCCATGACTGAACCTATATGTTCGTTCCATTTCATAACCCTACAAAGTGTTACACCCAGGTATCTCTATGAGTTGGCCAATTCCAATAGTGACTCATATTATAATCATAGGACAGTGTGATTTATTTATTTATTTTTGTTTTTGAAGTGCACAATTTTACATTTCTGAACATTTAAAGCAAGTTGCTAATAGTTGCTAATCTCTGCACCACTTTGAAATGTTATCGAGATCTTTCAGACAGTACTATATCACAGATAACTGCATCATCTGCAAAGAGTCTGAGGTTATTGTCAATATTGTCTGCAAGATCATTAACATACAACATGAACAACAAGGGTCCCAACACACTTCGCTGGGGCACACCTGAAGTTACTTCTACATCTGGAATCATTCTCCATCCAAGATAACATGCTGTGTCCTCCCTAGCAAAAAATCCTCAATCCAGTCAAAAATATCACTTCATACCCCATATGACTGTGCTATTGACAATAAGCACAGTGTGGTACTGAGTCAAATGCTTTTCATAAATCAAGAAATACTGCATCTACTTGACTGCCTTGATCCAAAGCTTTCAGTATGTCAAGTGAGCAAAATGTGAGTTGGGTTTCTCATGATTGATGTTTTCAGAATCCATGCTGGTTGGCTCTGAGGAGGTGATTCTGTTCAACATACCTCATTATGTAACTCTCCAGGCTTTCCCGGCGAGATCTTGACATATGGAGTAATCGGGTCTACTGCCGGATGTTTGTGTAGCTCTGGCACAATATTTCGGCCACGTAACTCGTTGCCTTCTTCAGGTGCTACCTGAGACAGCCGTGTTGGAGGATCTTGTCCAGTATTTATGCTCAGAGGGCGCTGGGTGTTCTCTTTGCTGTCTGCGCCCGCCTGGCGCTGCTTGTAAGGTGTTGTCTCTTCCCCGGTGCTCCCTCGGACGTCCCCGCCTGACTTGGTCTCTATCTGCGGCAGCTCTCTGAGGCTTGTCCTTTATTGGGCACTCCATTTGCAGTCTGTGCCCACCTGGCGCTGATCCTGTGGTGTTGGCACTTCCCTGGTGCTCCGACGGTCGTCTGTGCTCGGCTCGTCCATCATCTGCGGTTGTGGCAGCTGTCAGAGGCTCGTCCTGCGTCGGGAGTTGCATTCGGGGTCCGCGACTGCCTGGCGCTACTCCTGCAGTGTTACTATTTCTTGAGGAGTCTGTTCGTTCATTTCGTTGAGCCCTGATAAGCTCCAGAGCCGGATTCCACACCAAGCTGAGCTGGTAACCACTGTCTCGGTTTATTATGTTGTCTGTGACCTTGATCTCGATGGCCTCCTTTATGACAGTGTCCCAAAATCTTGGCGTCTGTGTCACAATTTTGGTGTTGTTATAGTCGATTGAGTGGCCGAGCTCCAGACAGTGCTCCGCTATGGCAGACTTTGTTGCCTGTCCGAGTCTGGTGTACCTCTGGTGTTCTTTGCACCTGACATCCACCGTCCTGGTTGTCTGGCCAATGTATGACTTTCCACACTGACACGGGATGTTGTAAATGCCTGGTTTACGTAGCCCCGGGTCGTCCTTCACACTCCCTAGCATGGTCTCAATTTTGTAGGGTGGACAGAAGATACTCTTTATATCATATTTTGAAAGAATTCTGCTGATCTTTGCAGAAATAGGTCCAGCATATGGCAGGTATGCCACCTTCTTCGCCTCCTCTGGCTCCTCTTGTGTACCCTGTGGTTGACTGGTAGTACAAAGGGCCCTTTGGATGTCCATGGAGGAATATCCATTTCTGCTGAACACCAGCTGTAGATGTTCTATCTCTGTGGCCAGACTTTCCGTATCTGACAGAGCTCGAGCCCTGTGAACTAATGTTTCAAGACTCCATTCTTCTGTGCCGGGTGGTGGCAGCTACTGGCTTGAAGGTATAAGTCAGTGTGGGTGGGCTTATGATACACACTGTGCCCCAAAGTGCCATCTGCCTTCCTCTTGACCAGGACATCCAGGAATGGGAGTTGTCCATCCTTCTCTAGCTCCATAGTAAATTTTATACTTGGGTGGCTTGAATTTAGATGTTCCAAAAAGTCATCTAGCTTCTCCCTACCATGGGGCCAAATGACAAAAGTGTCATCGACATACCTAAGAAAGCACTTGGGTTGGTAAGTGGCTGATGCAAGTGCCTCCTCTTCGTACCTTTCCATGAAAAGGTTGGCTACCACTGGTGATAAAGGGCTGCCCATTGCCACTCCTTCCGTTTGCTCATAAAATTGACCCCCATAAAGAAAATATGTTGAGGTCAGTACGTGTTTGAACAGGTCGAGCAGGGCACCATCGAACTTCTCTCCAATGATATTGAGTGAATCGGTGGGTGGCACTCGTGTGAAGAGCAACACCACATCGAAACTGATCATGATGTCAGAGTCCACTATGTGTAGCTGCCTTAGCCGTTGTAGGAAGTCCTCCGAGTTCCGAATGTGGTGTGCACATTTGCCCACATATGGTGCCAATATCTTCTTCAGGTATTGTGCAGTGAGGTATGTCGCTGCGCCGATGTTACTGACAATAGGTCGAAGAGGGACCCCCTCCTTATGGACCTTGGGGAGTCCATAGAGTCTGGGTGGTACAGGTGCTTTGGGATAAAGCTTCTTGGTGACCTGTTCAGGTAGACCTGTCTCCTTCAGCAACCTGAACATATGGCACCCACACTGACTTATACCTTCAAGCCAGTAGCTGCCGGCACAGAAGAATGGAGTCTTGAAAACATTAGTTCACAGGGCTCGAGCTCTGTCAGATATGGAAAGTCTGGCCACAGAGATAGAACATCTACAGCTGGTGTTCAGCAGAAATGGATATTCCTCCATGGACATCCAAAGGGCACTTTGTACTACCAGTCAACCACAGGGTACACAAGAGGAGCCAGAGGAGGCGAAGAAGGTGGCATACCTGCCATATGTGGGCAAATGTGCACACCACATTCGGAACTCGGAGGACTTCCTACAACGGCTAAGGCAGCTACACATAGTGGACTCTGACATCATGATCAGTTTCGATGTGGTGTTGCTCTTCACACGAGTGCCACCCACCGATTCACTCAATATCATTGGAGAGAAGTTCGATGGTGCCCTGCTCGACCTGTTCAAACACGTACTGACCTCAACATATTTTCTTTATGGGGGTCAATTTTATGAGCAAACGGAAGGAGTGGCAATGGGCAGCCCTTTATCACCAGTGGTAGCCAACCTTTTCATGGAAAGGTACGAAGCTTATCATTCCAAATTGGGATCCCCATTCCTTGATGTCCTGGTCAAGAGGAAGGCAGATGGCACTTTGGGGCACAGCGTGTATCATAAGCCCACCCACACTGACTTATACCTTCAAGCCAGTAGCTGCCGGCACAGAAGAATGGAGTCTTGAAAACATTAGTTCACAGGGCTCGAGCTCCGTCAGATATGGAAAGTCTGGCCACAGAGATAGAACATCTACAGCTGGTGTTCAGCAGAAATGGATATTCCTCCATGGACATCCAAAGGGCACTTTGTACTACCAGTCAACCACAGGGTACACAAGAGGAGCCAGAGGAGGCGAAGAAGGTGGCATACCTGCCATATGCTGGACCTATTTCTGCAAAGACCAGCAGAATTCTTTCAAAATATGATATAAAGAGTATCTTCTGTCCACCCTACAAAATTGAGACCATGCTAGGGAGTGTGAAGGACGACCCGGGGCTACGTAAACCAGGCATTTACAACATCCCGTGCCAGTGTGGAAAGTCATACATTGGCCAGACAACCAGGACAGTGGATGTCAGGTGCAAAGAACACCAGAGGCACACCAGACTCGGACAGGCAACAAAATCTACCATAGCGGAGCACTGTCCACAGCTCGGCCACTCAATCGACTATAACAACACCAAAACTGTGACACAGACGCCAAGATTTTGGGACAGTGTCATAAAGGAGGCCATCGAGATCAAGGTCACAGACAACCTAATAAACCGAGAGAGCGGTTACCAGCTCAGCTCGGCATGGAGTCCAGCTCTGGAGCTTATCAGGACTCAACGAAATGAACCAACAAACTCCTCAAGAAGTAGTAACACTGCAGGAGTAGCGCCAGACGGGTGCGGACCGTGTATGGAGCGCCCAACAAAGGACAGGCCTCAGAGAGCTGCCACAGATAGAGACCAAGTCGAGCGCAGACATCCGAGGCAGCACTGGGGAAGAAACAACACCTTACAAGCAGTGCCAGATGGGCGCAGACCGCGAACAGAGCCCCCGATGCAATACGGGCTTCAGACAGTTGCCACAACTGCAGATGGTGGACTAGGCGTGCGCGGATGTCCATCGGAGCACCAGGGAAGTACCAACATCTCGGGAGCAGCACCAAGTGGACGCGGACCACGAACGGAATGCCACATGCGGGTCCAGCCCCAGACAATGCCACGACCACAGACTGTGGACGAGCCGGGCGCGGACATCTGTGGGAGCACCAGGGAGGGGTAAAAACCTCAGGAGCAGCACCTGGTGGGTGTGGACCACAAACAGAACGCCCGACACGGGACAGGCCTCAGAGAGCTGCCACAGATGGCGCCCAAGTTGGGCGCAGACATCCGAGGGAACACCGGGGAAGAGACAACACCTTACAAGCAGTGCCAGGTGGGCGCGGACGGCAAAGAGAACACCCAGCGCCCTCTGGGCATAAATACTGGACAATATCCTCCAACACGGCAGTCTCAGGTGGCACCTGAAGAAGGCAATGAGTTACGTGGCCGAAATATTGTGCCAGAGCAACACAAACATCCGGCAGTAGACCCGATTACTCCACATGTCATACCTCATTATGTTTGAGCTCAGAATAAGTATCAATTTCAAGGATATTGGACGGTAGTTTTGTGGATCATTTCTAGTACCCTTCTTCTTGATGGGTGTGACCTTTGCCTTTTCCCACGAACTGGGCACAGTTTTTTGTTTGAGGGATCTATGACACATTATAGTTACAAGAGGAGCTAACTCAGCCACAAATTCAGTATAGAATCTGACATAGATTCCATTGGGCCCTGGAGTTTTGTTCAATTTTTTTGATTTCAGCTGTTTCTCAACACCACTGACACTAATACGTAATTCATTCATCATTTCAGTGGTACGAGGAGTAAATTGGTACAATTCTTCTGGGTTTTCGTTTATAAAGAAACATTTGAAAACAGGATTAAGCATTTCAGCTCTTGCTTTGATACCTCAGTTATAGTTCCTGTCTCATTTTCTAGGGACTGGCCACTAATTTTGACGCCATTAACAGGCTTTACATATAGCCAGAATTTATTTGGGTCTTGTGAAAGATCATCTGACAATTTTTTGCAATGGTAGTCACTGAAGGCATCACACATTGCGCTCTTGACAGCCAAATGTGTTTCATTCAGCGTCTCTCTATCTATAACCCTAAGCTTTGTTTTACACGTATTACATAGTAATCTCTTTTTCTTTAGAAATTTCTTTACAGTGACTGTATACCACGGAGGTTCCCTCTCATTATGAACTGTACATATCTATCTAAAGCATCGTCAACTATTTGTTTAAACTTGAGCCAGAATTCCTCTGCATGCTCCTGCCCTGTGTTGAAATTTTCATGTTCCTCACTGAGATATGAGACTATTGATTTTTTTATTTAGTTTACTGAACATATATATGTGCCTGCCTGTTTTAGTTGTCCTTTGTTCTTTGGTAATCATTGTTGCCACTACTGCCTCATGGTCACTGATACCAGATTCAATGTGCATGTCCTCAAAAGAAGTCAGGTCTATTTGTTGCCATTAGATCCAGTATATGTCTGTCACAAGTGGGATTCCTAACTATCTGTTTGAGACAGTTTTCATAAAATACATTTAGTAATATTTCACATGATGTCTTATCACATCCACTACTAATAGAACTATAATAATTCCAATTAATTGTTGGACAATTAAAGTCTTCGCCAACAATTACAGCATGATTGGAGAACTTAGGTACAAGTGAACTGAGGTTTTCTTTTACGTTTCTGGTTACATCAAGAGATGAGTCTGGTGGGTAACAAAAGAATCCAATCATCATTTTATGCTGCCCTTGATACTGATTCTGGCCCATACAATCTCACATGCAGCTTCAATTCTGAATGAAAAGCTTCATATAAACTAATGAAGAAACTGCCTTATGTGTACCAGGATTCATCAAGCCAGGTGCATCACTTACTGAAATTCATGAGATTGCGAAGTTATTAGAAGTCAGTAAGTTAACTTCTGGGGGGTTTCACTGCATTGCCAAGCAGCACGAATGATGTTACAAAAACAAAATGCCTATAGCTTGTCAAGAATTAATAAAACATCTGAGCCTCCTATGTCACACCAATGTACTACTATTTATCATTCCACATTGACATGATTTACCAAGCAGTCCTGTGTAACCAAGGAAATTAGTGCTGCATACAAACACTATGAGAAAATATGTAAACTCTTCAAAAAAAGGTATTACAGATATAATTTGCAAGGGCCACAGATTTTATAAAACACAGAGTTTACAGCTAAAAGGGCTATGGAAGATATTGTTAGCTAATATAGTGCAACACCAAAATGTATAAATGAAATAGTCTTGTTTTTCAGCATAATCATTATGCAGAAGCTCATGTACTTCCTGTTTTAGAGTAAACTGTTACTGTACTTGATCAGAAAAAATCAAACATGTAATTTGTAAAGGTACAAGAACAAAAAATACAAAATTACAATGAAAGGACAGTACCTCACTGTAAGAAAAATAAGACAATTCTACTTCATATTCATGAGCAATCACTTAAGGATGGCTTCACCAAACCAACTGTAGCATACTCTATATCAGGGGTGCAGACTTGTTAGTACCATAGGCTGAAAATCCCTCACTGTGATTGTGTAAGGGCCGCAAGTTAAAAAATAACATGGTGTGAGAGAGCTTATCATTCCAAATTGGGATCCCCATTCCTGAATGCTCCCTAGACTGGGAACAAAAGAATTAAGTTCCACAATGCCTTGAACTATCCTTTACACAAGGGACTGGAAGATGAGAAAATAAAAATTACGAGAATGAATGCCAAAGGACAGGCTGCCATCAGATCAATGGTACACCGCATGTGGGTTGTGGGCTGCAGTCTGTGCAAACCTGCTCTACATTAATGAACACTGGCTAAACAGTAAACAGTGCAGGTACAGAGTGGTCCATCCTATATGGATACCCACTGATCAATGGTTAGAACAAGCACTGCACAAGGGTATCAATCGATGTTAGAGATGATCTATACATTACATACTCATAAAGGAGTGGTCCAATGCAACATGTCAAAACCTACCCTGAAATTTTTGATGCAGGAAGAATACACCAAAAGAAACGCAGTCCCAGAATTTTAGCTGCTACACTGCACTGCAAGTATTTTTAAAAAAGTGTTTTAAATAATCAAATTTATAGTTTCCAGGTGCTGGAGAGTTGCCCGTCCCTACCATAGCTGTAGCAGACACTGTATGTGCAACACGGCAGGCACACGTCTTTGCCTGACAGCACATAGGTAAACAGATAATATGGCACAACACTACTGTAACTTTGAAAGTGAACTTCAGTTTCTGTGAGTTGTTTCACTGCCACAACTGTTCACAGTTACTGTTAACTCAAATTTTCAATTTCATTTAATCTCCTTAATATTTAGCAGTTGCATCTGCAGTATCGCTAGGTGTTAACATTGGAGATAAAACTGAATTAATTTTCTTTGTGTTTTCTTGGTGTATGCTTGTTAACAGCAAATATCTTTGTGCAGGTTTCAGAGTTTACCAGTAATGTAAAATCCACTTAATGTTTCCAACTTTGCAAAGATGAATATGATGAACATAGCATGCAATTGAAATCAGCTACTTCTCCTAAAGACCTACATATGTCTTATTGCTTACTTAATTTCTTGGATATTCATTCAAATGATGTTGATATTTCATCAGAAATTGTGGAAACATTGAAGAAACAGGAAATAGCTCTGACAATTCCATGAATTTTGGGTCAAATGGTGACTGTTGTGCTAACTGCAAGTAAGAAGAAAATCATTGATTTCTTGGCATTTTTGACCTGATTAAACAGATTAAGGAAATCATACAGAACAGGAAGTCACAAAATTACAAAGTTTACTTCAAGTAAATGTGGTGAGTTGTTATCAACATATACATATTATTACATTTTCATAAGAACCATGCAAGAGGAATTGTTATAAAATATTTCACATAAACAAATTAAAAGTCCTGATTGATGGAAGTCACCTATAACATCATACACTACGGTGATATTCTTTCCTCTGCTAGTCACTTGTGTAACAATTGCATTTGCAACAATTTAGATGTTAATATGAACTGCAACTTACTCAAAAAATTATTGATTTGATATATTTTTCGTGTGGTGTAAGTGCATAAAATTTGCATGTGTGCACTTTGGACTTTGCACTGTGTGGCACTAGGTACTCTACACCTCCTTATTTGACAAGTCATGTGCTAGGCAGGAAGGAATGTACAAATTACTATTATAACTGGTTCAATATGCAGGAAACTGAGTAATTATAAAATTTATTAAAAATCACTTGCATTGCACCTTGGCAGCTAAATTTGGACAGTTTCTTTTCCTTCAGAGTATTCTTCAAAATAGAAAATAAACACAAACTCAGTGAAGTTATTTTGTTGGCTCACACACACTGTGGGGAAGATGCCTTTCTTGGAAGAATGCTATAGCTACCATACAGGGTAACTAAGAATAAATTTATCCTCCAGCAGTGTGGAACAGTGTGTCAAATCACTCACACATACACACATTACATTTTTGCACAGATTTACATATATTCTGTCCACATGCAGTTACTTGTGTTAGTATTATAAGTAACTCAGATGCACATTTTGACTAGACTTAGTGATGCAAATTTAAATGTCTCTCATGCAGAGTTTAGGTAGTTTATTAAAACTTTCGAAAGTAAGTTTAAAACTTTCTTTATATTAGCATTTAGTTATGTATTAGAACAGGTTACAAAACTTCAGTGCTCTTGTTCCAAGTTATTCTCTGCATTTGTGTAAATCTTTCTATCAAACCGGGTGTGACAAATGTGGTGGCTGCCATAGAAATCTGAAGGAGGGAACATTCTGCAAAGACTCTAGGTTATGGTTTCATTGAAGCAAATGTAGCAGCAAGGAAATGGAGAAGATGAAGAACCTCTTCCATGGCAATGCAGGTTATGTAGAAAGGACAGAAAAATCACTGAACTGGAGGCAAAAATTTGTGCCCTTAAGGCTGAATTAGAAAATGTGAATTTGGAATTACGTAGGCTAAGGGAGGAAAAAGAGATGGGTGCTGGGAAAAGGTAGCAAGCAAAGAGTGAAAAAGGGAAACTGGAAAAACTTTCTATATTCAGTTAGTAAATCAGTGTGGCTCACTATCTGAAGTAGTGGAGGAAGGGCTTCATCCAGATGTAGTTGAATGTAGGTTGAAACAGAATATTAGCTTAAAAAAAAGACAGGTAGGAATGAAATCAGATTAAGAAAAGAAGAATTCTGCTTCCGGTAGCAGTCATGGGAGGCATGTAAACCAGCAGCTTCAGGAGAAATTAGGTGCAGCATACCAGGTCACAAGTTTTGTGAAACCAAGTGCTAGCCTTAGCCATGTAACAGAAAACGTAGGTCAGCTACGCAGGGACTCTGAGAAGGAAGATCAGGTAATTATAGTTGGGAGAGTAGGAAACAGCCTGGCTATGAATCCAAGATTTAGTATTAGAAGTGAACTGTATATAATATGAGCAGAAAGTGGGCTCACAAATGTGGGTTTGTGGAGGTCTTTCAGCACCATGATCAGCCCTGGGTAAACACTACTGTAAGGCATGTTGAAACTGAGCTGAACAGGATGCTCGCAAAATCTCACATAACTGTTGTTCTAGTTGATGTGATTGGTAGGTGGCGATACACTTCACATGCCTGCATCTAAATAGGAAGGGGAAAGATAACTTCTTTATTAGCAGATACTGCAAGGGGGCCAGAGTCACACAATGGATGATCCCTGTGTTTAATGGGACCAGGCAGATAAGTTTTTTAGGTTGAAGCCAAAGTCCAGAGAGGCAACAATCAAGAAAAATAGAATAAAAGATGCTTCATGTACACTAAATAGGGATATGGCTAAGGGTAGTATAAACTTACTTCATCAAAATATCAGATAAAAAAAAAGGTAGATGCACTGTTAGTGTGTTCAGATGATCTCAAAAATAAGGACGGGATTGATATACTTTGTCTGTCTGAACACCAAGTAACTATGGGGATGGAAAGTGTCAGTATAAATGGGTATAATTTAGTTTCTTACACTTGCAGATCTAGTATGGATACAGAAGGAGTTGCCATTTACACAAAACAAGGGTGTAAACACAAAACTGTAGAAGCAAGAAAATTTTGTGTCGATCAGCACTTTCCAGTTTATGCATGTGAACTACAGCTAGATAATGTAGTGTTGATATTAGCAACAGTGTACAGGACCCCATTAGGAGATTGGGAGCAATTCCTAAAAAAGTTTGACTCCCTATTATGCTGTATGCCATACACAAAGGAGAAGTTATTAATAGGTCGTGATTTCAATGTAAAATTCCTATGCATTTTGATAGGAGCTAGAAGTGTTATTAATGACATATAACTTAGAATTGGTGATCAGTTTCCCTACACATATAACTCAAGACACTAGTAGTATAATAGATAATGTATTTGTACAGCAAGAGGATGTAAAAGTAACACATGCTGTCTGTGTGATAAATGGATCATCAGACCATGATGCAAAATTGATTAACTTACAAAACCTAGCAGGATGCACAGTTCAGAAACCATTAAGTAAGAGTGTAAGGCTGCTCATCCCAGTATCTAAAGAGCACTTCAAAGAAAGTTTAAGAAATGTTAATTGGGGAGATGTATATAGTGAGCCAAATGCTGATGATAAATACAAAATATTTCTTGATACATTTATATTCCTTTTTGGACATTGTTGCCCGAAAAAATTACTAAGTGCAACACCAAACAGTTTTCAAAGAAACCTTGAATTACAACAGGTATTAAAGTGTCTTCAGAAAGAAAAAGAAAACTGTGCTGTTTGAGGCTTTCCTGCTGCTGCATCTGCTTGATAGGTTCCCGGGAATTACGCCGGATAATATTCCTTATACACAAATATTCCGCACGTCCAGGGCCTCGCTGCGATGGAGCACTTCCTTTCACGTCGATCACCTGCCACCCTACCTAAAACCTCTTTCCTCATTACCTTAGCCAGCTTCATCCTGACCCACAACTTCTTCACTTTTGAAGGCCAGACATACCAACAATTAAAGGGAACAGCCATGGGTACCAGGATGGCTCCCTCGTACGGCAACCTATTCATGGTTCGCTTAGAGGAAGCCTTCTTGGTTACCCAGGCCTGCCAACCCAAAGTTTAGTACAGATTTATTGATGACATCTTCATGATCTGGACTCACAGTGAAGAAGAACTCCAGAATTTCCTCTCCAACCTCAACTCCTTTGGTTCCATCAGATTCACCTGGTCCTACTCCAAATCCCATGCCACTTTCCTTGACGTTGACCTCCATCTGTCCAATGGCCAGCTTCACACGTCCGTCCACATCAAGCCCACCAACAAGCAACAGTACCTCCATTATGATAGCTGCCACCCACTCCACATCAAACGATCCCTTCCCTACAGCCTAGGTCTTCGTGGCAAACAAATCTGCTCCAGTCCGGAAGCCCTGAACAATTACACCAACAACCTGATAACAGCTTTCGCATCCCGCAACTACCCCCCCGACCTGGTACAGAAGCAAATAACCAGAGCCACTTCCTCATCCCCTCAAACCCAGAACCTCCCACAGAAGAACCACGAAAGTGCCCCACTTGTGACAGGATACTTTCCGGGACTGGATCAGACTCTGAATGTGGGTCTCCAGCAGGGATACGACTTCCTCAAATCCTGCCCTGAAATGAGATCCATCCTTCATGAAATCCTCCCTGCTCCACCAAGAGTGTCTTTCCGCCGTCCACCTAACCTTCGTAACCTCTTAGTTCATCCCTATGAAATCCCCAAACCACCTTCCCTACCCTCTGGCTCCTACCCTTGTAACTGCCCCCGGTGTAAAACCTGTCCCATGCACCCTCCCACCACCACCTACTCCAGTCCTGTATCCCGAAGGTGTACACGATCAAAGGCAGAGCCACGTGTGAAAGCACCCACGTGATTTACCAACTGACCTGCCTACACTGTGACGCATTCTATGTGGGAATGACCAGCAACAAACTGTCCATTTGCATGAATGGACATAGGCAGACAGTGTTTGTTGGTAATGAGGATCACCTGTGGCTAAACATGCCTTGGTGCACGGCCAGCACATCTTGGCACAAGGTCACACTGTCCGGGTTATCTGGATACTTCCCACTAACACCAACCTATCTGAACTCCAGAGATGGGAACTTGCCCTTCAATATATCCTCTCTTCCTGTTATCCACCAGGCCTCAATCTCCGCTAATTTCAAGTTGCCGCCACTCATACCTCACCTGTCATTCAACAACATCTTTCCCTCTGCACTTCCGCCTCGACTGACATCTCTGCCCAAACTCTTTGCCTTTAAATATGTCTGCTTGTGTCTGTATATGTGTGGATAGATATGTGTGTGTGTGTGTGTGCGAACATATACACGTCCTTTTTTCCCCCTAAAGTGAGTCTTTCCGCTCCCGGGATTGGAATGACTCCTTACCCTCTCCCTTAAAACCCACATTCTTTCGTCTTTCCCTCTCCTTCCCTCTTTCCTGATGAAGCAATCGTTGGTTGCGAAAGCTTGAATTTTGTGTGTATGTTTGTGTTTGTTTGTGTGTCTATCGACCTGCCAGCGCTTTCTTTTGGTAAGTCACATCATCTTTGTTTTTAGATATATTTTTCCCACGTGGAATGTTTCCCTCTATTATATTCTAATCTAATCTTTGATAGAATTACAAAGTCATCAACATACCTCAAAGATTTTATTCATCCTTTCTGAACATTAATCCCCTCCCCAAATTTTTCTATGTCTTTCTTTACTGAGGGAATAGTTTGTTAATTAGTGCCTCTAGTGATGCATTGCTAGTCTGTGACAGTTGTAAATTTCTTGGTACCAAAGAAGTGTGTCAAAGTTAAATAAATCTTTTATTCATTTATGTGATAAAGCAGACTAATATCTCAGGTGTTCCAGTTTAATGTGCCACGTCACTGAGCAATCAAAGAACCCTCAGTTGTGGTCAAACAATTGTCACAAAACTGCTTCTAAGGACCTACAGAAAACAGTAGACAGATCAAAGTGGAACTATTTTTTTTTCTGTGAGAAACCTGTCTCTTTTGTAGCCATTCCAGAGGAGCCACTCTGATATGTTATTAAAGTTTCTTCCAATGTCATTGCCAGATGATGATATTTATCTCCATTGTATGTACCACTGTTAGTATAATTCTACTGACAAGATCTCTTCTGGATCGGTACATACGGTGATGAAGATTATTCATAGTTTCCATGCTGTATGCTGGTTCATGAAATTTCCTACATTTGTTTTCATGTGACATAAAGTCTCTTTCTCTGATTACATGCCAATTAAAATTTTTCAGCATTTCTGTTACACTTTCACTTCATTCAAACATGTGCACCACCTTCCTTTGAATATGGTTGATGTCCTGCATTTCTCCAACCTTATAGGAATGCCACACATGTAAGCAACACTTCTACAAAAGTTGTATAATTTATCTCACTTTGTAGACAAACTGCAGTTTCTCAACATTCTATCAATGAACCAAAACCTGACACCTGCTTTAACTACAACTTCATATATTGTTACTTCCTGGTATTTCTACAACATTTAGATTTGTTGCAATTCAGTAATCATTTAATCAAAGACTGCTATATTTGCACATTTCATGAGGTTCACAACTTTACACTTCTCTGCATTAACAGATAGTTTACGCAAATATGACCAAGTTCCATAATGTATATGACTTGCCTATTTTGATGTAAAAATTGTATTAGGGCGTGTTTTTAATAGACTTATTTCTGTAGCAGGGGGTTGCTCATGCAAAAGTGCTCAGAACTAATTTAGTTTGAGTCTTATTGTTGTTGTTGTGGTCTTCAGTACAGAGACGGGTTTGATGCAGCCCTCCATGCTATTCTATCCTGCGCAAGCTTCGAGTATTATTGATGACAGAAAATTTTATTGGCTGACGATGGGCAGATTAAAGGTTCCATGCAATTCCTGGGCAGTATCTCATGAAGTGAGGACATTTTCAGCCATTATTCATATGGGCATATTAATGTTAACCGAGATGTGTTGGTAATGATCCATTTACTGTGTCCATCATTCTTTGTCAATGAACAATGAAGTGCAGTTTACACACACCACATTATATTAAAAAACTGAAGACATAACATTTGCTCATTGCAGTGCAAGGAGCCTGTTTACATAAAGTAACAAACTCCTTCAATTAGACAGTTTAGCATCCCCTTGAAGGCTATCAATGCCAAACAAAAACAACAAGAGAAGTAACTCTTATGTGAACTCCAGTTTTGGGTCCTTATTCACAATAAAAGAATTTGACAATTAGTTGTATCATTCTCTGAATTTTGATTACTTTGGATGGCATACACAACTGGTGTCATGTTTTGTGTACTTGCAAGTGAAGTGGTTATTATGTGACCAGTAATTAGTTGAGCCAGACCGACAGTATAATGTGCAATTCGGACTACCTCATAGCTGTGTTGGTAGATAATCTTGCGACAAACCACAGGTATACCATCAAACCTTTGAATTAGAAGTATCTCACTCATCCACATAGCCAGTATCATTCACGCTACTGGGAAAAGTGGCAAGGGACTGAGATTGTGGTGGACCAAAATCACAGACCACATGCACAACTAACAGAATGGTTAATAGAGTCTAAGGTCAAGACCAAAAACTGCCACACACTGAAGATCTAAATTATGATCAACAATATAACAAAAAGAATACCTAGATCTTATACAACCAAGGCCTTGGCTTGTATTGAATCTCAAGTGACTATCCTAAGAAAAGAAAAAGATTCCAACAACCCTAGGGCCCATAAAGAAAAAGTTGTTAAACACAGTATAAGGAAATGTGTTTTCTTTTCAGAAGGTAACAATTCTGAAAATAATTGTATTAAAAAATAATCACAAATTTGAAAAAGTAGAAGGTGCTCACACCTGTACAGTGGGCAGAGGCAGTCCAAAACATGTTGTCATTAATATAGCATGTGGTGAGGCAAGTCACAGCGACAGTAAGATAAAGCTCCTGTGTTTTCTGGATCCGAGCTATTCCCATTAGTAAATGTGCATTCCATCGGAAATGTTACAGAAGACTCAGAAGAATCCCACTTGAACTTGTTGCTACCAGGATACACTGCACAAAAAAGGAAAGGCATTTTCTAAAAATATATAAGCAGACAGACAATTTTATTGTCAGTTGGCATGAACAACAATGAAAATGTTATAAAAACAAAGATTAATTGCCAATAATTATAAAATTTACTAATACTCACTCTTCACAACGAAGTGGTCACATTCAATGCAGAGGTGCCTCTTGTCTCAAAATAGCATGGGAAGGCCTCGTTCATCAAACTTTGGACCCAGAAAGGTCCTCACTGTATCCGTTTGGACAGGTTCTGAATTTTTTATCTGATTTTTTGAGCAAATAAAAAGTTCGCTGTTAAAACTCTCAGAGCATAAATTCCTTGAAAAGTTGTGCAACGTCACTCCCCACACCGAGATCTCACGAAATTACCATGAAGAGAAAAATCAGTGAAATTAGACCTTGTAATGAGGCTTATCCACCAGTGTTCTTCCACACATCATTAACAAATGGGACATGGGAGGAAGGAAGTTAGGTTTTAATGTCCCATTGACGATGACGTCATTACAGATGGAACATGAGCACTGATGTGAAAGAATAGGAGGGAAATCAGCTATGTCATTTTTGAAGGAACTGCCTTGGCATTTGCTTTATGCGATTTGGGGAAAGCATGGCAACTTATATGTACATCGGGATAGGGTTTTAACCACCATTCTCCTGCATGGAAGTCCAGAGCCTCTGGATAACCTCACTCCGTAAAGAAGTGGTGAAATTATACTGATACCTGCAGTAACATTCCCCCTCCCAACACACACAGTAAGATGGCTTGTGGATTACTGATTTGAATGTTGCTGTAGAAATAAACAGAAAGAACAATAATTATGTTATAAAACAGAAAAAAATTACAGTTACATTAATAGCTTTCTGACAGACAAAAGAATGTATATAATCCATTGAAGGGTCATTGAATGTTTATTTGTGTACTCATCATTAGCAAACAGTCAGAGAAAAATACCCACAATCCATTTTTATTGGGGCTCCTTGCAGTATATGGTGAGAAAGGAATATAGCTCTAGATTTTAGGATATTTCTGGAACTACTTTATGTAAAATCCAATACTTACTTAGAGCTCCCTGCACTCTGGTCTGTTTATTGTTCTTGGTTTATTTTAGCGTCAGTCATTTACCAGGGATCACCTGTGGAATGCAATATGTAGGCCCCACACCATCAGAAATGTCACGGAAATATGTGACCCTTACTGCCTGGGTGTCTGGGATGTGCGTAAACTTCAAAATGAGCGATAACATAAAATCCCCTTGCTACCATAATTTTATACAATTTTCATCTTGTTCCGGATAATTCATAATACGGTACACTGTACTTATTACATGCACAAAACAATTTACATCAAGTTTTGTGTAACTATTATGAGCGGGGATGGTCAAATGACGCAATCTTTAAATGTCAAATATTGCCTTTAGTTTCTCCTCATACTGAACACACTGCACAAGATCTTGTTTCATGGATAACGTCTTTTGGCTTTATTTAAAGGCGTTATCCTTGAGTAGGATGATGCAAAACAATTTTGCACACAAATGATGTATATTTGTGGATTACATACCTCCCTTACTTCCGCCCTCACACATATGTTAGTTGTCATTCCTTGGGCTCCTATGAACTTTAAAAATAAACCTAAATCTAGTGAGTGTGGAAACGGACTGTTTTCGATAGTGATTATTTTAATTCTGTGTGCAAATTTTTCGCAGGGCTGCATCTGGTGGGCGTCCCTCTCAGCTTGGCGCCCCAAGTGGCCGTTGCGTCGCTTGGACCTTAACCAGTGATCTAAGAGATCACTGAACCCATCAGTGCCCAGCGATACATTAGTGGTATACGTGCAGTGTGTTAACTTTTAGATGGCAGACCTCTCCCTAGTTCTGAATCGGTAGAAGTCGGTTAACGTCGGGAGGCTTCGGTAGACACGCAGTTTCGACTGCTGCCAACATTACGTAGTTGACTGTGGTGTACAAGGTAGCCATTGTCGTCTGTTTCGTTATTGTTTTGCGCTGTACTGTTCTGCGTGTTTCTATCGTCCAGTTGTGCTAAACATTATCACAATGAGTGAAGAGGCAGTTGCTGGCCCACCTCGGGAGTCGCCAACAACCCCTACCGGTAGGGCTACGGTTAGAAGGAAACCAGTATTATGTAGCGATGCCCGCAAAATTATATTGCGTGTGATTGAATGCTGCAAAAGGGAAAGGGAGCAGAAAAAATTGCTTCCATTACTCTTTTCGGGCGTTCGGAGAACAACTCACCAAAGTTTCATTGCAATCGGATGAATGGTTTGTGAGCGCATAGTAAATATACACTCCTGGAAATTGAAATAAGAACACTGTGAATTCATTGTCCCAGGAAGGGGAAACCTTATTGACACATTCCTGGGGTCAGATACATCACATGATCACACTGACAGAACCACAGGCACATAGACACAGGCAACAGAGCATGCACAATGTCGGCACTAGTACAGTGTATATCCACCTTTCGCAGCAATGCAGGCTGCTATTCTCCCATGGAGACGATCGTAGAGATGCTGGATGTAGTCCTGTGGAACGGCTTGCCATGCCATTTCCACCTGGCGCCTCAGTTGGACCAGCGTTCGTGCTGGACGTGCAGACCACGTTAGACGACGCTTCATCCAGTCCCAAACATGCTCAATGGGGGACAGATCCGGAGATCTTGCTGGCCAGGGTAGTTGACTTACACCTTCTAGAGCACGTTGGATGGCACGGGATACATGCGGACGTGCATTGTCCTGTTGGAACAGCAAGTTCCCTTGCCGGTCTAGGAATGGTAGAACGATGGGTTCGATGACGGTTTGGATGTACTGTGCACTATTCAGTGTCCCCTCGACGATCACCAGTGGTGTACGGCCAGTGTAGGAGATCGCTCCCCACACCATGATGCCGGGTGTTGGCCCTGTGTGCCTCGGTCGTATGCAGTCCTGATTGTGGCGCTCACCTGCACGGCGCCAAACACGCATACGACCATCATCGGCACCAAGGCAGAAGCGACTCTCATCGCTGAAGACAACACGTCTCCATTCGTCCCTCCATTCACGCCTGTCGCGACATCACTGGAGGCGGGGTGCACGATGTTGGGGCATGAGCGGAAGACGGCCTAACGGTGTGCGGGACCGTAGCCCAGCTTCATGGAGACGGTTGCGAATGGTCCTCGCCGATACCCCAGGAGCAACAGTGTCCCTAATTTGCTGGGAAGTGGCGGTGCGGTCCCCTACGGCACTGCGTAGGATCCTACGGTCTTGGTGTGCATCCGTGCGTCGCTGCGGTCCGGTCCCAGGTCGACGGGCACGTGCACCTTCCGCCGACCACTGGCGACAACATCGATGTACTGTGGAGACCTCACGCCCCACGTGTTGAGCAATTCGGCGGTACGTCCACCCGGCCTCCCGCATGCCCACTATACGCCCTCGCTCAAAGTCCGTCAACTGCACATGCGGTTCACGTCCACGGTGTCGCGGCACGCTACCAGTGTTAAAGACTGTGATGGAGCTCCGTATGCCACCGCAAACTGGCTGACACTGACGGCGGCGGTGCACAAATGCTGCGCAGCTAGCGCCATTCGACGGCCAACACCGCGGTTCCTGGTGTGTCCGCTGTGCCGTGCATGTGATCATTGCTTGTACAGCCCTCTCGCAGTGTCCGGAGCAAGTATGGTGGGTCTGACACACCGGTGTCAATGTGTTCTTTTTACCATTTCCAGGAGTGTATATTAATATACATGACGATTTCAGTTTACGAACAACACTTAAAGCGAGTTTTACTTCCAAGCCTTTCGTCTGCTTTTGTGTAAGCATGATGCGCAATTTATAGTGCCAGCACTGCAACTGGTAGGCGTGCCTTGTCCCCTCCCCAACGGCTCCTCTCCCCTCGCCAGCCAATGCTTGCTTCCACCTCTCCCCGCACTCCCCTCACAACTCAGCCGTCTTACAGTTAACACACTGTAGCAGTACTGGACTTTTACTCCTTTTTGGACAACAATGAAATTCTATATAGTGTTATGCTTATTCAAGGATTGTTTAACATATCGGTCTTAATTTCTTTGTTAGTATGAGGACAGTCAAATGAAAATGAGATATATGGAAAAAAGTAACTAAATTGTTCATTATTTCAAAAGAATTTGCCGTAACAGTTAATACATTTATCTCTCTGTGGGACAAAGTCAGTCAATGGCTTCATGGCAAAATGTTTGCAGCTGCTTACAAAACCATCATTTCACCCAGGCCCGCACCTCTTCATCCAAAGCAAGGAAATCGACGGTCACAAATGTATTCCTTCAGGGCACCAAAAATACAGAAATCCTATGGAGAGAGATTCGGGGTGTACAGAGGACGTGTAAGGGCTTCCCAGTGAAACTTCTGCAGTGTAGTCGAAACAACCTTGGCGATATGTAGGCGGCTCCAACGAGCAAAGTCTCCAACCACACCCGCTCACAGGGTAAACTCACATCACCACCACGACGACCACTCTGGGATGTCTCTCTGTGTCAGATCATGCTACGCAACAGTATTTTTTAGAGGATATGGACGTCGAACTAGTGACACAGACGAAAGCCTCACATGCGTGAACATTGAAACGAACGTTACCGAACATCACTCTGCGCAACGCCTTCTCAAGGAACGGAATGGTTGTGTCTCGCACACACGCTTGCCACACCACAATCAGTCACACCGACGCCAGACTTCCCTGTGAAACTGCGTGGTTCTGTCTCGTACACTCGCCTGCCACGGGCCGACTGGTTGCGGGCACCTGCGCACACCGACGCCCACCGACCACCACAACCCTTAACATACTCCCGGCGCAAATTATGTCACACAGAAAATATTGCGACGCACCACATGTGCGACGGTACACTAACAAGCAATATTTAGGCGAATTTTGTTACAATGAAAAACACAATCTGCCGACAATGTTGTGGCACTGGTCCGTAATAAATTACAGCAGACCAATGTGGAACAGAAAATGCAAATAAAACTACTGTGCCGGTTTATTATACCTAACATGTGGTTTAATAAAACATAATTACAACGAATGTATTTTTGTACAAAAAAGGTTGACAGTGTAGTGGGGGGTCTCTTGACAACATCAGGCCTTTAGTAGATGTTGTAAAGGAAGCTGTACAGTAAATAAATGAGAAGCGTTCAGAACTGGCAGGAAAGTATCCTTTCACCAGGATAAAGCATCTGCTCACACAAGTGCTTTCACAACGAAAAAACTGGGAGGCTCTTAGTATCAGCAAATGAAATATCCACCCCCGTTTACAATATCTGGCACGCCTTGACTTTCATCTGCTTGCAGTCGCACATGTATAGAAATATTTGGCTGCAAAACATTTGGCGACCACTTAAAGAGTTACGGCAATGGTAGGTGAGTATTTTGTATACATTCCGGGAAGGGAAGAGAAACTACGGACAAAATATATTAACCTGAAAGAAGACTTGTTGAAAGATAAGTGGTATTTGACCAACAAAAAGCTGTCAAACCGAGAAACTTATTTCCTTATCTCAGGAACGTAAATTGCTACCACACATCAGCTCGTTGGCTACAAATGTAGCGATTACTTGACACAGAAAAGTGATGTCGTTCTTTTATCTAGCAGACAGTGGAGAGCAGAATGCAGCATTTCACATGTTGCATTTCGTAGTATGGAAATGTTTCGCCTTCGGATATCAGCATCTATCTAGCACCCCCTGCCTGTCTCAGTTAAGGATGTGGGGATGTAAAACATGAGCGTTGCAATCATTTTTGCAAAAGGAAGACTGTCCTCTTTTTATCTAATTTTGGTTGTGTACCGCAGACATCAGGAAATTTGTGTCTGATGTTTTAAACTTTACGAATTTATAATTTAAAATATTTTGAACGATTTTTTAAATTTTTGCTCTATTAGGAACAAGTGCTTCTGATTATTTTATCGATGACAAATAATTCAAGTCTCAAATGGGAATGGTGTTATAGCCCTTGAAGCACGACAAACGTTTACAAGCGGCAGCGGCACATTGTTAACACAGACCCAGTTCATTGTTGACGGATTGTGATAGCCACCAGAATTCTCGTACGCATCCGAGCAGTGTTGCCAACTCTAAAAAACCCGAGTCGCTAGATTCAACATCAAAAGTCGCTATAAAGTCGCTAAAACTGATTTTACTAGGGGTGTACTGAAAATTTCGTGCTGTGAATGGTGCAATAAGCCAGTTTGGGGGGGGGGGGGGGGGAGGGAATAAAATATTAATAAAAACTCTCATACGTAATTGCTATATTGTCTTAATTAAATGACGCATCGCTTGCAACAACATATATATAAAATACGCTAACGTTTAATTAAACTAGTTATCATAATTGACGCAACACATAAATTGTTGTTTCAATAACAGTAGTCAAATATACTAGAAATATACAACCATATTTGTAACAAAAGAAAGCAAGAAAACAAATTAAGTTACAAAATATATACATACCGGTATGTCAGCTATTAATCGTCGTCACTCAGAAGATCGAATAACTCTTCTGTTTCATGCTCTGACAGAACTGTAGTTGATGTAGAGGGTTGAACTTCGCTCTACAGATGATGCAGTTCGACTGGTTTTGTCGCAAAAGGGTAACTTTTGTTCGTTCCAACAAGCTCCAATACGTCTGACGGTTAATTGTCTTTAAGGATAATCTGTTACGTTGTTTAGTTTTTATGTTCATAGAACTGAATATTCTTTCCATTTCTGCATTTTAATGCAGTAGGCATAGAACAGTCATTGCTAGCTGTGAAATCAAAGAAAAAGGATTCTCCCCTGCGGTATTTTCATACCGCAAAACCTCACTCTAAAATAAAACAGTGTTAGTAGTGTTATTCCACCTAATGAAGTTGATACTATGCCATTCTTGCAACATACAGTCTATGAAATCGCCACTGAAACCCAATTCTTTGGCTACATCCGCTACAGCATTATTTTTATTCACTTTTAGTGTTTCTTCAACGCTCAGCATTGACATTTTTTTTAGGGTCGTAACTTTACTTGGCAGTCTTTGTTGACTTTCTTTGATGAGTTTCAGGCTAAACTGAATGCATCTCTTCTTCAAATAAACTTTATTTGCTTCAGACAAAGTTGACTCAGACAATTTCTATAGTTAAAATCTTAGTTTTGTTAATGAAAATACTGGCCCAAAATAGTTTTGAGTCGTCAGTACTCCAAAAGTCGCCAGATAAGTCGCTAAATAATTTTTGTCGCTAAAAAGTATTTTTTGTCGCTAAGACGAAGGCAAAAGTCGCCATTTCTAGCGACAAAGTCGCTAAATTGGCAACACTGCATCCGAGACTTTCATTTTTTGTACGAGGCACGAGTAGCATTGCCAATACCAATATTCCTAATTACCCAAAAATCTAGGTGAAATTCCCCAAATTTGGGAAGAAAAATTTCTCGATTCCCCGCAAATTCCCCACTTAATAGAATATTTGAGGGTTTTCTGCTACTCGTTTTGACTACATTATTGATTACAATATTTCATGCTCATAATATGCTTTTATTTTTCATTAATTTAAGTATTTGCAAGAGAAAGCACAAATTCAAGTAATTCGAAAGGCCATAGAAACGTTTTTTATGTGGTGTGAAGCCAGTGACATCTTGATTAAGTAAGCTCTCAGAATAGTCGAAAAGTCGCCAAATAGCTCACTGTTTTGTAAATTACATTGCGAAAAATGAGCTACAAACGATGCGTAGTACCATGTTGTAGAAATAAATCTATAACAACTCCGGAAAATTGTTTCTGAATGTTACTAAAGTGAAAAGATGCTTGCGACTTCAAGTAGGTATCTTCTTCTGTAAGGATCATTTCCATATAAGCCTATATAAGTCAGCATATCATATATAGTATTCTATTAGTTACAAAATGAAAATAATTTAGAAATGCGCTGGTCTGCTACAGCCATTTAATATTTGATTATGTACGGGAGTTAGGGGTTTACATTGGCAATGTAAATGTTGTCGATTTGATATGACAAAAAAAAAAAAAAAACAGCATTATCGAGAGCACTTGATAAATATACAGTGTATTAATACAGTGTAACATCACCGGACGTATCAGTTTTCACTGCGACAAACTTGAATAATGTGCTTGATATAATTTACAGATGTAATTTTTCATATATATATTACCAAAATAACACTTCCCGATATGTCACGGCAATGGTTAATGTCTCAAACCTGTAGTCTCTAGACCCCGTAGAGTACCATTATGCAATAACTGAAATTTATGAAAGTCTATTAAATGCTTTTAAGAAATAAATATGTGAAATACATAGACTAAATGCGCTATTGTCGCTTAGAGTGACTGTTTGCAGCTCGTAGGAAGCATTCGGTCGTGCCGGTGCAGGAATTCTGATTCATAACGCAACTGCATTGAAAGATGCGTAGCTACTGCAATAGCATGTTTGGAAGTAGAGTTCTCAACATTTCTCCGTATTATCTCCACGACTGATTATGGCCAAGCTTTCCATATTTCATGCAATGGATGTAGGTTTACCGACGAGAAAAAATTGTAAACGAACCAGCTTTGTTTTCTGTGAAGTGTAATTTTCAACAATGTTAAAGTCTTCTATTGAACTTTTCTCAATTTAGCAGTTGCTATTTAAGTTTAATTAGCTGTAACTTTTTATTTTATGATGTTCATATTCTTCAGACGTTCCGTGCTGTTTATTAGTGCAGTAACATGCGTTAAGACAGTTTTCAATACATATGAAAAGCTAATGGTTTTCTTCGTAAACAATTATCTTAAACCATTTTCGGTGCAACATTGGAAATAAGCAATACGATTTCCTCAGCACACAGTGTAAAGCTAATTAGCTATACCATCTTAGGACAGTTGCCAAGTACTTTGAAAATGACACAACGAAAACGTGAGCGTCTAAAACGAAACTTGTGGCATTAAATTAACCGAAAAAGGCCGCACATTATCGTTTAAAAAATTGGCAGAATGGATTGTGATCTGATAGATTACTGATGAATGGGGCTTAAACCTATAATCGAATGTGAACAATAAACTTTAGCAGTAGAAAAGCACTTAAAATTTCACAACAATCTGACAGAAACAAACTCCTTCGTCAAAAACTTCCCGTGAATGCTTAGCCCGTGTCATTTACTAGAATGCGCCGTTCCTTGGTGACGTCACAGCAGCAAACCGATGGCAAAAATGGTTGTTGCCAAACCTTATTATTTTTAAGGTCCTTGCTATGGTTGCAATTTATGTAACCCGCAAAAGTAAGAACTAAGAAGGTTTTGAGGAAGCGTTCTGTACAAAGTCGATCATGTTTACATATGGTATGGTACAGTTTGTAAACTTTTAGATGGCAGACCTCTCCCTAGTCCTGAATCGGTAGAAGTCGGTAAACGTCGGGAGGCTTCGGTAGGCACGCAGTTTCGACTGCTGCCAACATTACGTAGCTGTCTGTGTTGTACAAGGTAGCCATTGTCGTCTGCTTCGTTATTGTTTTGCGCTGTACTGTTCTGCGTGTTTCTATCGTCCAGTTGTGCTAAACATTATCAAAATGAGTGAAGAGGCAGTTGCTGGCCCGTCTCGGGAGTCGCCAATAACCCCTACCGGTAGGCCTAGGTTAGAAGGAAACCAGTATTACGTAGCGGTGCACGCAAAATTATATTGCGTGTGATTGAATGCTGCGAAAGGGAAAGGGAGCAGAAAAAATTGCTTCACTCCATTTACAAATCTTCAGCGAGAGCTGCTACATACACAGGACAAAGCATGCGTAGCATTGGAAGATTCAAACAGTTTTCCAAGAATCATCCTGGGTATCACCACAAACGCCTGGCAAGAAAAGGTGAGTTTCCATTTCAGATATTTTGTTCGCGATCACTTTGAAGGAACCCCCTATATCGGCCGAATTATCTTATATTTCATTTTTCCTTGTTACCGTATTGCTTTGTATGGAAACACCACTGGTTACTGTATTATTTCGAAACACATTCATATTACAGTACATTTCCAAATTCAAAAAAATACATGCAGTGCAGAAGGCATTTTCTTATAAATCTTTCTCTCTCTTTTAACTTAGGAAAAGAAGTGGAGAAATCGAAGTAATGATCGATTATTTCAACCAGCACGTCATTCGCGACACGACAGCGGAATTTTATTCAGTGCGAAAGATTGTGCCGAGCCTGCGAACACTGCTTCCAGTTTGGAGAACAACTCACCAAAGTTTCATTGCAATCAGATGAATGGTTTGTGAGCGCATATAATATATATATATATATATATATATATATATATATATATATATATATATATGTCTACTATGCGCTCACAAACCATTCATCCGATTGCAATGAAACTTTGGTGAGTTATATATATATATATATATTTTAATGTACATGACGATTTCAGTTTCGTTTACGAATAACATTTAAAGCGAGTTTTACTTCCAAGCCTTTCTTCTGCTTTCGTGTAAGCATGCCGCGCAATTTGTAGTGCCAGCGCTGCAACTGGTAGGCGTCCCCCCCAACGGCCGCACTCCCGTCGCCAGCCAATGCTTGCTTCCATCTCTCCCCGCACTCCCCTCGCAACTCTGTCGTCTTACAGTTAACACACTATACTTGTTTGCAACGTAGAATATAATAAAGTAACCCGATTCCAAAACGGGTATTTAAGATAAGTATGGTATTTAATTTATTTATTAAACCTTTACAGTTGGATTACACGCTTTCGAAGCGTTTAAGATGTCGGTGATATTTCCTTCGGTATCACGTATCACGTGCATTCGCAACGCCCAACAAACTGACAATAACAACAATAACCTTTTACTGCCTTAATGACTAACATACCGTCACACATTGATACATGGTAAAGTTTGACATGTGTTGGAAAGTAACAGGGTAACTTCCGAATTACCACCGACGACTCCAAATCACAATGTAGGCACAGGTATCGTTAAAAAAGTGAACAAGCTATATATGAGCTGTTTCAAAGAATTGAAACAGATTTAGTTAGTAACGTACCTTAGGATTAGTTTCTTTCTTTTCACTTACACCTTCCAGCAACCATTTATCCATTTTTTCCCAAAATCGTTATTATTTCCCAAGGAAAGAAAAAAACGTAAATTGTCTAACGTATTAGAATACACGCTATATGGAGTTTATGAGCTGAAGAGTGGCGAAAGAGTGCTACCCAGCAAACAGAATGTAGAAGACGAACAGCGCTTTAATCTACGCTTGAGCTCAAGAACATTTTCTCGCTTAACTAATATTTGCATATAAGAGAGTATTTATCTACCCTGTTTATATGATATTGCTTGAAATCTTCACTATGAAACTCATTCTGAGCTTAAGGTCTTGAAAATCATTAGAATCAACACTACCAGCAAACTTACCAATCACCAAATTATCCATGTAACAGCCTCGATATATTAATAAATAACAAAATGTTAAAATCCCCGCATATTCTCCCTATAATACCAATTCCCAGCCGGCCGCGGTGGTCGTGCGGTTCTAGGCGCTCCAGTCCGGAGCCGCGCTGCTGCTACGGTCGCAGGTTCGAATCCTGCCTCGGGCATGGTTGTGTGTGATGTCCTTAGGTTAGTTAGGTTTAAGTAGTTCAAAGTTTAGGGGACTGATGACCTCAGCTGTTAAGTCCCATAGTGCTTAGAGCCATTTGAACCATTTTTTTGAACCAATTCCCACAAAATCTCGAATCGAACTGAAATACCCCACAGACTGAGGAATTCTCCACAAAGTGGCAACGCTGGGTACGAGTCTAAAGCGAATATCATTCGCAAACATACGAGATTTCTGTCTAAGTTTGTTTTTTACCAAATATATATATATATATATTATACTCATTTGCTGGGGAAATAATTAATTCACCGGATATGTTTACTGAAATGCTCATTAGTTGTTACGGATTCATGATTAAGGACAATGCAATCTGTCAATCAACAACGTCAGCCAGAGACCGAGCGGCGAGACGCCGACCCTGGCCTAAGAATTAAAAGTCGAAAATGAAGCTTCAAAGACTGACCCAGGAAAGAAGATTTAAAATCTAACAGTAATGAATATCTTTGTTTTGTGTAGCGTTTTGCACGCAGTTCGGATTATTAAATTTTAGAAACAGAGCGTCCACCTGAATCTGAAAGCGCTAAAATGTCATTTCAAATATATTCTCATACAATTGGAAAACAATTAACTAGACTTTACCATACAATACTCAGAAATACCTAGTGCAATTGTTAAATACTAACAACTGTCATACTAATAACGATTTTAGAATGACATCGCATCAAGTGGCCTGGTTTTGACTTCAACAAACGATAATCTTAACAGTAAGTGTTTCACAGTCGCAGTATGCTCAGCTGTATTCAATTACTATCCATTTACTATAAATGATCTGTGTCATTGCGTTAACAACGAGAAGTGTGCGAATCGGAAGAAAACCCAAGCACCTGACGGTCACGCACGCCGAAAAAAAACTTCTAAAGAGAGGCTAAATTTGTAAAACTGAACATCCTGTGCATAGATTCCAAATATTTCTAGAAGAATGTGCCAGAGTTCCGTAATTGGCTGCTGCGCGGTAGTGATCCGTATAGGATGCAGGTGCTGTAACACAAGTATGGTGTCTGAAGTTCAAAATATTAAAAGCCTTTCAAACAGTAAGAATCAAATTACTGTATGACAATCTCAATTTTCTCAGTTTGTCTCAAACGTGCAAACAGTAAAGAGGAAGGTTGCTAAAAGCTGGTATTCAGTTATCAGCATTCTTAGCAGAACATGGCATTTTTAGCAGCTGATCATTTATCCGAAAGAAATATTTCCACACTCGGGTATTGTACGGGCCATGACCCTTAAACGGCGCTAAGCACGGGCCATAGTTTCTAATGTGATTGGACTGTCACACATAGAAGTGATCCTGAAAAAGGTACAGCATGCCAACTTAATAATGACGGACGAATCCACCGATACTAGAACTGTAAAAAATTCCCGTGCGGTGATCCGTTTTTACGACAAAGATTCCGGTGAGTAATAATAAGAGCTCCTCTCGAAATAAAATCAACTAAAACTTAAAATAAAATTTCCTCTTAGGTTAGAATTTTGTATCACTTGTATCCTTTTACAGGCTGCACTTAAAATAAGTTTTGGGAGTTATATTAGTTTATGATGATGCAGACGTAAATATTGAGAAAGTTTCTGCTGCAGAGAATCTCTACAATGATCTATTCTAGTAAAGATGTTCCAAAACCGAAGCATCTCATTTGAAAATGTTACTGGTTTGGGAGCAAAAGGTGGGAGTTCATAGTTAGGTGGCAAGCAGATTCCGAGGTATTTGCCCGGGAATTTTTGTGATGAAGTGTGTTTGCCACTCAATGCATATGTACGCCAGAGAGACGTGAATGTTACTGGCTTCGTGCCAGATCAAATTAAGACATGACATAGGTGATAAAGTTCTGTCCAAACTAGCGGCTCTGAAACCTTTAATTCTCTGTCTCAAAGTTTCAGAAATACAGCTCCTTCGCTTATACCATTAATGGTACCTTTGCCATAGATGTGGATTTAGCACAAACTACAGATGGCCAATGGAGGCGCCTCCCCCTGGTTTTGACTTGTCTCCCACACTCACTACAAAAGGAGCAATCACTGGATAAAACGTGGAATGTATTAATCATGAATATGAAAAATTCAAGGAATTGACCGATTTCGCCCTCTCAGTTTTGAGTTTACCTCATTCAACTATTGATTGTGAATGAGTTTTTCAAAGGTATGTAATGCATTAAGCTCATAAACTGATTAATAACAAGTGTTCATGCTTTTCAGGTTATTAACATTTTATGTTAAATTTCAGATAAATCTCATAACAACCAAAACCAAAAACCGACTACAAACCAACAAATTAAATGGAGCACTTCGTGTCACAGAATGTATGAAAGGGTCCAGAAAACAACTGCCCATGTGTAACTTTTCAATCACCACATGAAATGGAGCAGAAAATGACTTCGGTTACCCTGTATAAAACGAAAAAAAGAAGAAGGAGGAGGAGGAGGAGAAGAAGTATACTTCGAATTTGAATCATAGGTACAAAACGTGGTTGAAATTTTTATTCTAGCTCTCTTGCAAATCAGTTTTTTTCGTGTAGTGTGTAATATACTACGAATACAAAATTTTCGAAACGTACGAGAATTTTTATTAAAATATGAGAATTTTATGAGGTTAACACGAGAATCACGCGCTCTCGGTATCACAATCTTGATTGTTGAGCAGTTGGAGTCAGTATGATGCGAATGGTAAGTAAAATGTTGTCATGTTTCTTTCTATTCGCTATTGTTTTCTGTAAGCGAAGTAGTGTGGGTGGAGATAGGCATCAAAAGTGGATCAAACGTGCTAATGGGATGATCCCATAGACCACATGCATCAGGAGCTATAGAGTATGACCGCTTACAGAATATCACAAATTTGTTTCCTGATCATGTTATCGTACTATGGGGAGATTTCAACTTGCCAGATGCTGAATGGGAGTATCGTGCCATTAAATCTGGTGTGTGAGATTGTTCTGAGTCTGTTGTCCGAAAATTACTTCGAGCACCTCGTACATAAACAAAAGCTGAATAAAGTCGAAATGAGAGTAAGGAGAGCTACGCAAGAAGTAGTTATTGAATTCGGTAGTAAGATTTTGCAAACGATCCGAATAAAAGTCCTAATAAGATTTTGTCTTACGTTAAGTCAGCAAATGGATCGAAATCTCTGCTCTGTGGCCATACTGGCATCGACACTGGTGACAGAAGGCCGAATTACTAAATTCGGTCTTCCGAAATTGTTTTACCACTGAAGATCATAATACAATTCCTTCTTTCTGGCACTGCACAAACACCGAAACGGCGAAATATGAATGTAAGCGACCGCGGGATAGTGAATCGACTAAATCTGCTCAGCTGTAATTGTAGCTGGAACGGATTATGTAGTTGTGGGATCTACAGACTTTATGCGAAATAACTTGTTCCCCTTCTAGCAGTATTTTATCGTAGTTTGCTGAGCCAGCGAAAGGTACCTAGTGATTCGAAAAAAAGCGCAGATCACCCACATTTTTAAGAAGTGTTGTCAGGCAGAGGCCATAATTATATGCCTACACTGCCGGCGACAATATGTTGTAGGGTTATGGAACATGTTTTGTGCTCGAGCATTATGACGTTTTTGGAGAAGCAAAATCTCCACTATAAAAATCAACATACAATTCGCTAACGGAGATCTTGTGAAACTCACCTCGAACAGTCCGTTCATGAGATCCAAAGCGCCGTAGATAAAGATGCTCAAATTGATGTGTTGTTTGACTTCCGGAAGGCATACATACGCACTCTCGTTAAAATGTATAATCCATTCCAAGACAAAAAAGTAAAACGACGCACCACGAAGTAATTATTCGAATGAGACGGAAATAGGCAGATATGATGTACATGTAGAGACAAACAAAGGATCACAGTTTCAGAAAAAATAGATGATTTATTCGAGAGAAAGAGCTTCACGAATTGAGCACTTTGGTCCAATTGTGGCCCCTATACAAACAGTTACTCTTCTCGGCACTGATTGACAGATTTGGTGGATGTCCTCCTGAAGGATACCGTGCCATATTCTATCCAATTGCCGCTTTAGATCGTCAAAATCCCGAGCTAGTTGTAGGGACCTGCCCATAATGCTTCAAACATTCTCAATTGGGCAGAGATTTGGCAATCTTGCTGGCCAAGGCAGGCTGCGGCAAGCAGGAAGACTGGCAGTAGAAACTCTCGCCCTGTGTGGGCAGGCATCAATCTTGCTGAAAATAAGCCCAGGATGGCTTGCCATGAAGGACAACAAAACGGGGCGCAGAATATCGTCGACGTTCCGTTGTGCCATTAAGGGTGCCAACCAAAGGGGTTCTCCTGAGGAATAAATCGCACTCCAGACCATCACTTCCGGTTATCAGGCCTTATGGCGGGCGAAAATCAGGGTGATATTGCACAGCTGTCCAGGGCGCCTCTAGAACGTCTTCACAGGTCATCGGGGCTCAGTTCCATGCAGAATTCATCACTGAAGACATTTCTATTCCAGTCAACGAGATTCCAGGCCGAAGACGTGTCTGGTGGCGCCCCAGACGGGGGGGGGGGGGGGGGGGGATACCAACCTGACTGTCGCCCACCATATGGCCCAAAAACGACGAGTGATGGTTTGGGGTGCCATTTCATTTCATGGCAGGACCCCTTTGGTTGTCATACACGGCACCCTTACAACACAGCGGCACGTCGAAGATATTCTACGCCTTGTTTTGTCGCCCTTCATGGCAACCCATCCTGAGCTTACATTTCAGCAAGATATTGCCCACCCGCACACTGCGAGAGTTTCTACTGCTTGCCTAACCCCATCTTGGCCAGCAATGTCGCTGGATCTCTCCCCAGTCGCGAACGTTTGAGAAATTACGCGCCTCTTGGGAAGAATTTGCCACGATATTCCTCAGGAGGACATCCGAAAACTATAGCAATCAATGCCAAGCTGAATAACTGCTTGCGCAAGGACCACAGGCGGACCAACGCGTTATTGGCCTGCTCAATTTGTGAAGTTCTTTCTTTTGAATAAATCATCCATTTTTTCTGAAACTGTAAACAGTTGTTTGTAGATAAAAAGCCCTCCTACCGAGTTCCACCCTATTAGGATAATTCCTTCGTGTCTCGTCGATGCTTTTTTGGGTATAAACGAGCCTATCAAGTTTCGGATCAGATTTGTGACTTAATTCAAGACTTCGTTATTGACAGAACTTTACAGTTGTTCTTAACTGGATGAAATCGACAGATGTATGGGTAATTTCGGGTGTACCCGAAAGACAGGCCCGGACCCAGAGAGGGCGGGGGGCAAACCGAGTTATCTGCCCTGGGCGGCAGTTTCAGGGGGCGCCAATTTCACATTCTTGAAGGAAAAAACCCTTGTGTCACAAAGCGCCTAGTATCTAGCGCACGTTGGTCTATCGATTATTTATACGATTTCGAAACACAGCCCTGTTGGTTTTTGAACATTTTTCAACACATTCTAAGCTGATACGAACAAATCATAAACTGATTTTTCAGTGCAGACATAGTACAGGCCTACGTGATATCAGTGCCAGGGGAATCGCTGTCGCAACTAGAAATTAAAAAAAAGCTTCCCCGCAGACAAAAGGAGATGGGGCTAGACGAGCTGAGCCGAATAACCCGACCGGGTGAATACCAATCGCTGTTTGTTTATGTGGTTGACTGGGTGTGCGTATGATAAGCGTTGGTATAATCATTAGCAAAATCCATAGATACAGACTACCAGAGTGGAAATAAACGACTAACAGTAATAACAGGTAAGAAAGATTAAATGTTAATCTTCTTGATATATCCAGGAAAATGAAATTATGACAGATAACACTTGCCAGGTCGCTACATACTAAGGGCCAGTTGTGCAACCCCAGTTAGCAGCCGCATTAAGTTACACTCTCGGAGTAACGCGGAGAACACGTTGTACGAACACGTAATAATGTCTAATCGGAAAATAAATGCGGGATAACGAAACTGATGATTCTGGCAATGTTAGTCAAGTTAACTGGAGAATAAGTATTGACAATGGCAATAACAGTTACAGAATTAGTGAGGACAAGATTGTTTGTTAGTACGAGGAAGGAGAAGAAACGGGGCCATCACACAATTTACAAGGAAGAATATGACGATTCCAAATTTATATAAAAATTTCGTACTACTACTTCTTGATCTCATGCTCGAGAAACTGGAGCTTACGAATGAAATATGAAACTATTTACTAACATAAAACTTTTGCCTCTAGAAGGCCTAATTGTAACAAGATTAGAGAGGAAAAGATGCTGGGACTGAAGAAAGGACTGAAGAAATATATACTGTCTAGCTTGTCTATTGTCTTTCCTGGTTTTATGTTTCCTACATTTAATTTTATGTCATACAAAAGAGAAAGCTATTAGCTAATAGGCAGTAAAGACTGCAAATTTTCTGAAGATTTCTTATTCTCCCGGTTACAAATAATCCCACCAATATTAATGTGAACTTTCTTAAGGGGGATAGAATGTAAAACCGCCCGACTTGGGGCAGAAGGGATACCACAAAAATACAAAATAGAAATCTTACAAAATAGATCTTCTTAGAGATGAAACTGCTACTGTTTGCACATAAAACGAAAAATTGAGCGGTACCGTACAAAGTTATCATGACTGGCAAAAAATTAGACCTGATTGACTGTACAGTATGGTTTAAACTTACAGGGTGTCCCACTCAAACCGCCTTGATTTCAAGGACCCAAGAGAGAAAACCCATAGTAGATGACAATGAAAAATGCACCACGTTGAAGAGCATCTCAAAGAATTTATATTCTCACGTCAGAAGTGCCAAGTATCGTCGTCAAAGTGCAGCATGGTAGCATGAAGCGACACTCCACAGCAGCGCGCACAAGCAGTAGTGTAGTTTGCAGAAACAAAATCACCGATTACTGTGCAAGAAATTGTCGCCTTGTGTATGAACGTGATCCACCTGATGTGAAAACAATTAAGGAATGGTATAGGAAGATTCTGGCAACAGGAAGTGTTCTGAAACATTCTGGCGGTGCACGTTACGGAGTTTCAGAAGAGACAGTGGAGGACATCAGATAAACGTTTCTCAGAAGCCCACGTAAGTCAATTCGTCAAGCATCTAGGCAACCTGATGTACCTCGATCAACATTGCATCGTGTAGTTCACCAACATCTTCGTATGTGTGGCTACAAAGTGCAAATTCTGCAACGTCTGACGTCGAACGACGAACCACACCGACAACAATTTGCCGCGGATATGCTGCAGCGTATTGATACGGATGACAGCTTCCTAGAAAGAGGTTTATTCTCAGATGAGGCAACCTTTCATCTATCTGGAAGGGTTAACAGGCATAATGTTCGGATTGGGAGTTAGCAAAATCAGCACGTTTTCATTGAACATGTTTGTGATAGCCCTAAACTAAACGTCCGGTGCGGACTAATGCATAACAGGATTGTTGGATCGTTCTTCCTAGCGGAACAAACAGTGAATGGGTCAGTGTATGTGGACATGTTGGAGCAGTTTGTGTACCCTCAGATACAGGACTTGCAACCCAACATCATTTTTCAACAAGATGGAGCTCCGCCGCATTGGTCTACGGCTATCTGCAAGTTCCTGGATAGGAAATTTCCCAATCGTTGGGCCGGACGCGGATGACCCATTGCCTGGCCACCACGTTCACCCGACATTACGCTGCTTGATTTGTTCAAGTGGGGATTCGTGAAGGACCGCGTGTATCTGACCAAAGTGGACAATATTCATTCGTTGTGACATTGTATCACTAATGCGATTGCAACAATTAAATGAGGAAGTGTTACAAAGAATTTGGCAAGAAACTGAATATAGACTCGATATTCTTCGTGCTACAAATGGTTCTCATGTAGAGGTGCATTGACGATAGGTAAATAATTTCTTTGAGATGCTCTACAATGTGGTGCATTTTTCATTGTCGAATATACTGGTTTTTTTTTTTTCCTGGGTCTTTGAAATCAGGGAGGGGTGAGTGGGACGCCCTGCATATTTACGATGCTAACAATAATAAATTGTAGCCGGCCGGTGTGGCCAAGCGGTTCTAGGCACTCCAGTCTGGAACAGCGAGACCGCTAAGGTCGCAGGTTCGAATCCTGCCTCGGGCATGGATGTGTTTGATGTCCTTAGGTTAGTTAGGTTTAAGTATTTCTAAGTTCGAGGGGACTGATGACCTCTGATGTTAAGTCCCATAGCGCTCAGAGCCATTTGAACCATTTAATAAATTGTACTTCGTTCCATACAATATTACAATATAGTGCACAAAAAAAAAAGTGCAGTAGGCAAGCACCGAACCTACGACTTTTCATTCAGTAACCAATAATGTTACCAAGTGGCTACTATTCTTGTTGCAATCTGGCCACTAATCTACAGTATATTAATACGAATACAGTTGTTACTGTTTCCTACAGCCTCCTTTTGATCGTAGACCTGTTTTACTTGAACACATTTTAAAAATAATGTTATGGAATAGATCTGACAAAAATATAAAGCATGTGTAATCATATAGGCACGTTTATCAGTTCTAATTACTAAGGTATCGCGCATATATATATTTGAATCCAATGCTTTATTTCGTATAACTGAAGAGACATTGGGCGAATTTTCGTAATAAATAGTAGCAGGAACAAGAAGTAAGTCGACATAGAGCTTAAAATTAGCGATGGATTTTTCCTTTTGTTCTGCTGACTATTGGATAGGACCAATCAATCATTAATTACGAAAACAGGTGCTCAAACTGTGGGATCTTGCCCACTCGGTGCTTATTGTTTGTTGTTGTGGTCTTCAGTCCTGAGACTGGTTTGATGCAGCTCTCCATGCTACTCTATCCTGTGCAAGCTTCTTCATCTCCCAGTACCTACTGCAACCTACATCCTTCTGAATCTGCTTAGTGTATTCATCTCTTGGTCTCCCTCTACGATTTTTACCCTCCGCGCTGCCCTCCAATACTAAATTGGTGATCCCTTGATGCCTCAGAACATGTCCTACCAACCGATCCCTTCTTCTGGTCAAGTTGTGCCACAAACTTCTCTTCTCCCCAATCCTATTCAATACTTCCTCATTAGTTATGTGATCTACCCATCTAATCTTCAGCACTCTTCTGTAGCACCACATTTCGAAAGCTTCTATTCTCTTCTTGTCCAAACTATTTATCGTCCATGTTTCATTTCCATACATGGCTACACTCCATACAAATACTTTCAGAAATGACTTCCTGACGCTTAAATCTATACTCGATGTTAACAAATTTCTCTTCTTCAGAAACGCTTTCCTTGCTATTGCCAGTCTACATTTTATATCCTCTCTACTTCGACCATCATCAGTTATTTTGCTCCCCAAATAGCAAAACTCCTTTACTACTTTAATTGTCTCATTTCCTAATCTAATTCCCTCAGCATCACCCGACTTAATTCGACTACATTCCATTATCCTCGTTTTGCTTTTGTTGATGTTCATCTTATATCCTCCTTTCGAGACGCTATCCATTCCGTTCAACTGCTCTTCCAAGTCCTTTGCTGTCTCTGACAGAATTACAATGTCATCGGCGAACCTCAACGTTTTTATTTCTTCTCCATGGATTTTAATACCTACTCCGAATTTATCTTTTGTTTCCTTTACTGCTTGCTCAATATACAATTGAATAACATCGGGGAGAGGCTACAACCCTGTCTTACTCCCTTCCCAACAACTGCTTTCCTTTCATGTCCCTCGACTCTTATAACTGCCATCTGGTTTCTGTACCACCTGCAGAATCTGAAAGAGAGTATTCCAGTCAACATTGTCAAAAGCTTTCTCTACGTCTACAAATGCTAGAAACGTAGGTTTGCCTTTCCTTAATCTTTCTTCTAAGATAAATCGTAAGGTCAGTATTGCCTCACGTGTTCCAGTATTTCTACGGAATCCAAACTGATCTTCCCCGAGGTCGGCTTCTACTAGTTCTTCCATTCGTCTGTAAAGAATTCGTGTTAGTATTTTGCAGCTGTGGCTTATTAAACTGACTGTTCGGTAATTTTCACATCTGTCAACACCTGCTTTCTTTGGGATTGGAATTATTATATTGTTCTTGAAGTCTGAGGGTATTTCGCCTGTTTCATACATCTTGCTCACCAGGTGGTAGAGTTTTGTCGGTCCTGGCTCTCACAAGGCCGTCAGTAGTCAGTGCTTATAGGGTGCCTAAAGGATGCTGCGTTCTCGGAATGCTATACAACAGTTCCAACAAATAACATTAATAGTTTTATTTCTAGAAAGCAAATTGACAATACTCAGCTTTGATTACAGTAAATGTTGCTAGCGAGATGCGACATGCAAAAAGTAAAGCACTTGCTACGCGCAAAGACCAAATAAGCACCTGATACTAGTGATGGGGAGCTCGTGAATGAGTCGTTCAAATGAACGCTTCACTCCAGTGAAGTGTGAACTATCCACTCAATTTCAATGAACTGGTACTTCAAACTCTCCACAGATAGCACACTCCACACTATTTTTCTAGTTCGTTCACTCACTCTCTTCCCCTCTCCCTCTCCCACTACATTGGCGCTACGTCACTCATTCTCCCTTCACTTCAGTCCTCCCTCTACTGCCTGTCGACGAATCGCGCGGTGAAATACACTGACAACAACAGTTGCACTTTGCTTTCCCATCACCTAAAACAGCGAAGAAACCCCAAATTTCACTACTTCTACGCGATCGCGAGTTGCTAGCCATTGTATAAGCGTGAACACACACAAAAATTGCTTTCCGAATAAAATAAAGAGGGATTTTACCTGAAATCGTACCAATGACTACAGGTGACAGTTTACGTTTTGAATTTAGAGGGTTATTATTCTCAACAAAAATAAAATCTACAGGAAAACTTCTGAATAATTACTTAACGTAGGTATATAGACTTTGTGACAGTGGGGCGCTGATGACCACGCTGTTTAGCGCTCGTAAACCTCAACCACACACACACACACTTTGTGACAGTGGTAAACATACTCATTCTATTTTGGATTAAATTTTAAAAGGAACATAAAATTGGACTGAATTTCGTTAGTAGCCCTAGTTTTCAGTCCATAAATACAACAAATAAAGTTCCACTTGGCAGATGAAGACTTTTTTTGGCGCTTCATGAGAAAATGTCGAGCAAGGTTAAACGTAATACCTTCTTTATATGTGACAGGCTTCTCTATTTATCTTCCCTTTGTCCCCTTCGACCATGCTGTATTTAAGTTAACTCATACGCTGTAAGACGCAAAACGTTGCGTGGACGTTACTTCATAGTTCGGCCATCTGTTGGTAAAATTATGAAGTATTACGAAGCTTTATTGTACGAGCGAGGCGAAGCGAGCGTAGCCGCGGCTGAGCGGCGAACTGGACAACTTCGCCAGGCTTCCGTACTTCATGAATGAACTACTTCATTTGAACGCTTCACGGCAAAGAGTGAAATGAATGTAGAACTCTCGGGGAGCTCTTCGGAATTGTGATCACAATTTTATTTTCGCAAATAGACAATAATTATTTTTACCGATTACCATTGTTTTCTTTGCGAATTTCTGCAGAGCTATTCAAACGTAGTACAGAGAACTCTAGAACTGTAGCATGTCTATCAAGAACTCTGAAAAAATATATATTTCTCGAAAGTTGGGTGCCAACTTCACAACTTGTCAGCTATTCAGAAATATAGTAATTTTTTTCACAAAATTCAATAGAACTGTAAAAATTTGTACAGAGAACTCTAGAACTGTAACATATCCATAACGAACTCAGAAAAATTTATATATCTCGATAAATCGGTTGCCAACTTCATAGCTACTCAGCTATTCAGAATTGTGATCATATTTTTGTCGCAAAATAGAATTATTAAAATAATTTACAGACAACTCGAGAACTGTAGCATATCTATAAAGAACTCGGAAAAACTGTATATTTCTCGAACGTCCGGTGCCAACTTCATATGACTGTGGAAATGCGTCCCTCGTTATTGTAATTATTTCATAAACCATGATCTGCGAAATCATTCAGAATTGTGATTATTAATTTTTTCACAAATGTGGAAATTAATTTTTTTGTACAAGATAAAAATTTTTCCAAGTATTGTTGTTTTCTTCAGGAAATTCTTCAGAACTATTAAAATTTTGTACAGAGACCACTATAACTACGGCATACCTATCAAGAACTCTGAAAAAATATGTATTTCTTGAAAGTCAGGTGCCAACTTCACATGACTGTTCATGATGCTGTACTGAAGGTTTACTACTAGATAGGAAGACATTATGTCCATTACTTAATGTGTCAAGCATATATTATGCAAACATCGGTGACAAGGTATCTCTGAAGAAATTGAAATAGGCCTACAGGGATCTAAGCAATAAGATCTGTTGTTCGTACCATGAGAAAACTACCATCATTCTTGTCATCATGATGTCCTGAGTTCAATGCCAGACGATATTATAAAAAAGTCTGTCATAACCTAGGATACGGTAAATAGGGAGACATACAGGATATATAGTGCTGTTAAGAAACGCTGGTATCCTGCGACAAGTATAATAAAATTATCCAAATCGTCTAATAAAATTAGAAGCAAATTTAAGTTGACCTCAAATCCAGAAAACGAAATCATACTTTGTAACATTGAACTGATATTTAACATTTGTAATCGAAATCAGACATGTATCAACATGAAATTATCTGACAAGAAGTCACCTGAAAAAAAATTATGCCTAAATGCCATCGAGAGGTTTTCGAAAATACGTGTTTAAAGTCGGTGGTAGGCGTAATATAGCATTCGAAATTGCACTACATGCTTTCTCCGATAATTATTTCGAGCAATCAGCTCAGGAGCCCAGCGTAATTGTAAATGGTTGCAATAACGTACTTAACCCCCTTTCAACAACTAATCCTAAGCAATCATGACGGATACAGGGATTAGTGAGCACAAGATCGTTGTAGCAGGACCGTAACACCCAACTCCACAAAAATAACATATGTTTTAAAAAAATGCAGATAAAAATTTGCTTGTCGCCTTCCTAAAAGACAGTCTCCATTCCTCCCAAACTAACTATGTGAGCATAGACCAGACAAGCTTAAATCAAAGATATAGTATTGACAACAACTGAGAGATTTATATCAAACAGATAACAAGAAACGGTGCACAAGACAAGACAAGTAAGGACATTGTTGCAGAACCAACGAAAATAATGATGAGAAGTAAATGTTCCAGGATTCGAACAACCGGAACTGCCAACAGGAAGCAACTGAAATCACTTACTTGAGGCAAGTCTTCCAGTTCAGACTGGATACCAATTAGATTCCTCTCAGAGCATACCGATGTAATAATAGCTCTACAGTCAGCTACGGGACAAAGTGGCCATTTTGCATAGCAAATTGATAACTGTTTTTTCACAAACAATAACAGAAATACAGTAGTAGTGAAAATATTATCGTGAACGCAAATAATTAAGCCAATTACTGCGTAATTTTTACTTGTTTCTACCAACTTTTACTTAACTAAAAGCAACATGTTTTCCGATGCATGGCCACTTGCCCACTCTCCCCTAACAGCCACTCGCTCGACTGGAGATATGTACCCAAGGACTGGAAAGCTATACCCCTCATACTAACGTGCAAGAAAGGAAATAGTAGTAATCCGCCGAACACATACCCATATCACTGACGGCAATCTTCAGTAGGATATGGGAACATACACTGTGTTCGAACTTTTGAATTACATTGAAGAAAACGATGCATTGACCCATAGTACGGATTGAGAAAATACCGTTCTTGTGAAACACAACTGACTCGTTATTCAAGCGAAGTAATGAGTGCTTGTCGACAGGGGATCTCAAATTGGTTCCATAGATCTACATTTCCAAAGGGCTTTTGACACCGTTCCTCACAAACGGCTATTAATTAAATTGCGTGACTGTGGAGTATCGTAGCCGTTGTACTGAATTCGTGACTTCGTGTCAGACAGGTCACAGATTGTGATAACTTATTGAAAGTCATCGAGTAAAATACAAGTATCAATGGTAATATTACCGATGACAGAACAACTAAAGCGGAGTTATTAAACACAGATTTCCGAAATTGCTTCACCAGAGAAGACGAAGTGAATGTTCCAGCATTCGAATCGAGAACAATTGCCAACATGAATATCTTAGAAGTAGGTGTCCTCGGTGTAGCGAAGCAGCTTAAAGCCTTTAATAACGTGAAGTCTTCTGGTCCACATAGCATACCACGAAGGTTCCTTTCAGAGTATGCTGGTAGCATAGCCCCATGCGTAACAATCACATGCAACTGCTCGCTCAGCTAAAGTTCCTTACCAAAAAAAATTGCGCAGTTCACACCAATACTCAAGAAAGAATGAGTTATCCGCTGAATTACACAACTCATAGAATTAACGACGATTTACAGTACGATTTTGGAACATATAGTGTATTTGAACATTATGAATTACATCGAAGGTAACGGTCTATTGAGACGCAGTAAGATCTGTTTCAGAAAATACCAATCTTGTGGAACACAACTAGCTCTTATTCGCACTAAGTAGCGAGTGCCATCCGCTGGAGATTTCAAACTGATTCCATATTCCCAGATTTCCGAAAGGCTTTTGACACTGGTCCTCACAAGAGGATGTGTCGCTTCAGTTGTGCACTGGATCTGTGATTTCCACTCAGAAAGGTCACAGTACGAAGTAATCCACCGAATATCATAAAGTAAAGCAGAAATGATATCTGGCGTTCCACAAGGAGATAATCTGAGCTGCCGTCTTATATTTTTTTGCAGATTATGCTGTCGTTTACCGTCTAGTGAAGTCGTCAGAAGATCAAAACCAATTGCAAAATCACTTAGACACGATATCTTAACTGTGCGAAAAGTGGCAATTATCTCTCAACAAGGAAAAGTGTGAGTACAAAAAAAAGTCCGTTAAATTTCGGTTACACGATAACTCAAAAAGATTTGAAGGCTGTCAATTCGACTAAAAGTACCTAGGAATTACAATTACGAACATCTTAAGCTGGAACGAACATATAGATGGGAAAGGGAAAAAAAGACCACATTTTATTGGTAGAACAATAAGAAGACTCAACAAGTCAACAAAAGAGATTACCTACACCACGCTTGTTCGGGTTCTGCTAGAGTATTGCTATCCTGTATGGGATTAATGGAGGACATCGAAAAAGTTTAAACAAGTGCAGTTCGTTTTACACTATCACAAAATAGGGGAGAGAGTGCCATGGGTGTGATAAGCGAGTTGGGATGGCAATCATTAAAACAAAGGCTTTTTTTTTGTTGTGGCGAGATTTTTTCAAGAAATTTCAACCACCAACTTTCTTCTCTGAATGTCAAAATATTCTTTTGTCAGCAACCTACACAGGGAGAGCTCGTACAGAATGGTGGAAGAGTAGAGAAACAGTCTGAATGCGGTTCGAATAACCCTCTGCCAGGCACTTAAGTATGAACTGCAGAGTAGTCATGTAGATATAGATGTAGATGAAGCGATATCTCGCATTACCCAAAGAAGTGTTACAGGTCCTCTGTTGTTTCTAATCTATATAAACTATTTAGGAGACAATCTGAACAATCCTGTTGGAATTGTTTGCAGGTAGTTGTTTATGTCGTTGACTGTCTAGTAAAGTCATTAAAATGGCAATATGAATTACAAAATAATTTAGACTACATATCTGCATCGTTGGAAAAGTGGCAGTATTGGCCGAGACTGAAAAGGTATAAGGTCCGCCAAAAGAGTACTAAACGGAAGCTGTTAAATTTAGGTAACACGATAAATAATACAAATTTAAAAGCTGTCAGTTCAACTAGAGACATTGGTATTACAACAAGGAACAAATGAAAGTCGCGCGGAATTAGCCGAGCGGTCTAGGGTGCTGCAGTCATAGACTGTGCGACTGGTCCCGGCGAAGGTTCGCGTCCTCCCTCGGGCATGGGTGTGTGTGTTTGTTCTTAGGATAATTTAGGTTAAGTAGTGTGTAAGCTTAGGGACTGATGATCTTAGCAGTTAAGTCAAATAAGATTTCACACACATTTGAACATTTTTTTTGAACAACTGAAATTGGAACGATCACATGGATAAAGTTGTGGAGAAAATGAACCAAACACTGGGTTTTATTGGCAGAACACTTAGAAAATGCAACAAATCCACCAAAGAGACTACGTACACCACGCCTGTCCATCCTCTGCTAGAATATTTCTGGATCATTACCGTATAGGATTGACGGAGGACATCGAAAAAGTTCATAGAAAGACAGCTCATTTTGTATTATCGAGAAATAGTGAGAGTGTGTCGCGAATCAGATACGCGATTTAGGATGGCAATCATTAAAGCAGAGGCGTTTTTCGTTGCGGTGAAATCTTTTCACGAAATTTCAGTCACCATCTTTCTCCTCCGAATGCGAAAATAGTTTGTTGACTCCCACCCACACACAAAGAAGTGACAACCGTAATAAAATAAAAGAAATCGGAGCTCGCACGGAAAGATTTGAGTTCGTTTTTACCGTATGTTATTCGACAGTGGAGCGTAGGGAAGTGTTTTGAAAGTGGTTGGATGCACTCTCTCCAAAGCATTTAAGTGTGAATCGCAGAATAATCACGTAGATGTAGAACTCTTAGCAAAATATCCACATGTGGGTGCTCGTATTTTAAATTTTCATTTCGCTCACTGCAGTTCGACAGACTCGTCACAAAATGCAGTTGATCAGCCATGTTGAAATGAGATGCAGGGCGCTGATCGGATACAAAGTGCGGAGATTGCACAAGAATCTGTGAGCCTTACTTTTCTTTGATATGTTTCTAACTCTCCGAAGGCAGCAGTGTAAGAGCGCACACAGCACTGTGCGGGGTTATCACCTCTAGTGACCTACTGCGCAGTGGAAGGGTTCATGTACGGTAACGCGATAGATTCCTGTTAACTCAAGCTATAACAATTGCAATAATATTCAAATTACGCTCCTTTAAAGCAGCTAATCCATCAATCTGGTGCTCCTCGACGATCTGCGAATAACCCACAATGGATAGTCACATACTTTTAATTTCTGGTGTCACGTCAAAGCCAAAGTTACGTAACTAACTTTTTGTTTCTTTTGCAGGTGCATGCTTGCAGCTCGTTGATAAACTGGAAATTGACAGGGCGATTTTGCTCTGGCTTCTGTAGCGGTGTGCACAGTACTCTGCCACGCACTTCATAGTGGTTTGCAGAATATGCATGTACGTGTATTTCAGTATGTATTAGGACTGCAGGCATGTACCTGAAAGCAATATATATATATATATATATATATATATATATATATATATATATATATATATATATATATTACGTGATAATTAAACCTTTATGACTGCCTCTCGTTGTTTTTCTTCCAGTTACTAAAAGTGACCCGAACAGTTTGAACGTGTGCAGCATTTTGTAGCCATTTTAAGAAATCTAAATGAATTTTTAGATGGACACCTGCGAATTAAATTCCAATGGGATTAAAACAAAACGAAAAAAGCAGAAATAATTGCAAAAATTCAATACACCCAAATGTCTATCTCCCACTATTTTTTGCGCAACTGTCGTTGTTAAGATACTATTATAACGTGGAAAAAGGAAGGATTAGAGTTTAAGCCAGATGACCCTATGATCCTTCCAGAAGGACTGTATACATAGAATTACAATAATCAAAATAACTAACATTGTTGGAGTTGTGAACAGTTTTCAAACAATGGAACGTAAGTTTTGAGTCCAATGTTGACAGAGTGCAGCCAAACAGTGTCACTCTGTGTTGTGCTTTGAAAATCACTCTTCTGCAGCAATTGATGAACTGACCGACATAGTTTTGCATGGCTGAGTAAACTTTATTGTGAATGTTTATTGTTTATATTGAAATGAAATGAGCGTATGTCATTGTTGGCCGGGAGGAGGGGGGGGGGGGCGGAGTTCGGCCGCCGTATTACAAGTTCCTTTTAGTTAACGCCACTTCGGCGACTTGTGAGTCAACGATGATGAAAATGATGATAAAGGACACACAACACCCAGTCCCCTGCCGGGAATCGAACCCGGGCCCCCTGCGTGGTAGGAGGCGGACATTATTTAAATTATTTTTATGTTAATAACATCTTAAATGTTTAATTTACATACAGTGGTAAAAATGTTATCTAAAAATAGTTTCATAGGTAGTATTTAGGGGCTTATTTCTAAACATCCTTCCAGAAGGATGGTAGGATTATTTGACGTCTTTCCCATTTACTTACAGGAAAAGGATTACACTAAATGAACTATACGAAATTCTGTACAGCAACGATGATTTACCAAATAATGGTGTAGATATGGCCCTAACTCCTCCTCCGCATGCCACAGGTGACATTATTGGCGAAGATTTAGGCGCTGCGGATAATCCTTGTAAAGATAACTTACATGCAAATCAGCTAAATGCTAATGTTTTTAATACTGACCCACATATTAGGACTTTGACTCTAGATTCACCAATGGAAACAAATTCTTTTCAGAAAGGACAAATACCTGGTGCATCTTCAGTGTGTAGCAACAACAGAAATGATACTGGTAATAAGCATCAGATATCTCAGTCAGCTACTCCTCCTTCCTCAAAAAAGTATAAACGGGATTCTGTTTCAAAACACAATTATAGGAAAGAAGAAAGTTGTAACTGAACAAAAGACAGCATTCCTGAATCAACTGTAGAACGGCCTCAAATGAATACTGTAACTAACAAAAAAGGTACGAGTCCTTTAGAATACTTTTAAAAAATTATTTGATGAAGAGGTTATTAGCCTGATGGTTAGACATACCAATCAGTATGCAGCGAAAAGGAACAGATAGGAAGACTGCACTGAAAATGAAATGCGGGTTTTTATACCTGTTTTTCTCCTTAGTGGGTATATTGTGGTCCCAAGAAGGAAGATGTACTGGTAAGGAGAAACTGACAGCCATAATGAACTTGTCTCCAATGCCATATCAAGGGACCGATTCGATTTTATTATGAACAATCTTCATGTTTGAAACAATGATGAACTGGATCCAAATGATAGATTTGCAAAAATCAGAAGACTGTTATCCATGCTCAATGAGAGACTTACAGCACTGGCACCACATGAGCGCCATCATTCAGTTGATGAGTTGATTGTGCCATATTTTGGACGACTTGGGTGTAAACAGTTCAGCAAAGGGGAATAACTCATTTTTAAAAAATTGCATTACGTCCAAATAATTTCAAGTGTTTTCATAATGGTATATGTTTTAGGAAAACCAATTCGATATGGATATAAGTTCTGGTGTGGAGGTACCGGCGATGAATATCTAATATGGCTGGAACCTTATTAGGGAGCTGGAAACTTGCAGCGAAAAGTATGAGGGCAAGGATCTTGGTTATGGAATTATATGTTGATCAGCTGCTGCACAATATTCCATACCGATTTTTCTGTGACAACCTGTTTACCAACGTTCAGCTTCTGCAAGATCTCAAGAAAAGGGACATTGAAGCTACTGGGACAATCCGTCAGTACAGAATACCCAAAAGCTGCATTTTATCTCCACCAGAAAAATTCAAGAAGGAGAAAAGAGGAACACACGAGTCCTGTTCAGATAAAAATTCTGGTAAAAGTCTAAACATATACATATAATGTTATGTTCTGAAATAAATCAACATGTTAATGAACTTTCTTTTGTTTCAGGAATATCAGTTGTCATGTTGAATGATACCAGTGTCGTTACTTTGGCTATCAATTACGTCCAGGCTCTGCCACTGAGACAGATAGGCCGATTCTCCAGGGGGAAGAAACAGAAAGTGTCAGTGCCTCAACTTAGACTGTTCCAAGCATATAATAATCATATGGGTGGAATAGATTGCGTAGCTCAAAATATATCCTTATATAGAACATCCATTAGAGGAAAAAAGTGGTATTTTCCTATAATAGCTCATCTAATCGGTAGCTGAACAAAATGCTTGGAATGTGTCCAAGCGCAATGAGGGGCCAATTGATCATCTTATATTTAGGCGCCGTATTGCCACTGTCACACTTGACGGAAATAAGAGGATTGTCCAGAGCAGAGGACGACATTCCAGAGTAAATAAAATCGAATCACGCTATGATGGGAAAGAACATTATGTTGGTGATTTACCAGTAGATGGCAAAACAAACAAGAAAATGGAACTGCAATGCAGAATGTGCCAGAAGAAGACCACCACTAAGTGCCTCAAGTGTGATTTGGCTCTCCATGTGTCATGTTTTATGTCTTTCCATACAAAATTGTAGTTGATGTAATATTGTTGAAAATGTAGTCATATTATCCTGACATCCTTCCAGAAGGAAGACCTATTGTGACTAGACTATAAACGTACTTGTAAAATCTGTTTTCTGTGTTTGTAACAACAAACGATAATATAACATTATAATATGAATCAAAAATTATTGAAATTTTATTTCAGGACTATACGGGTTAAAAGAGCCGTCGAAAAAGAGGTTAGAGATGGGGCACAAACTCGGACAGGGACTGATATGGAAAATTCTCATGGCAGATCTTGGCCGCTATGGGGCTATGAGCTCCTTTCACGTCATGGAAAGGACGCTTAGCAAGGATCGATGTGAGGTACAGTTAAGAATGAAAATCAGTGGCACCTTATACTCGTGTTCAGTAATTCCAAAAAACATAAGAACCCGATAAAATGAGGCATCCATCATCAGATTTTGTAGTGGGGAGAAGGGAGCCCATAACATCTTTGAAGCATGTTTTCTGCAGGATACATTTTAAAATTTATAGGTCCTCTGTAGTGGCCCATCAGTGATTTGTCTTACCTAAAAATGTCTCAGCAAGGCTTGCCATTGTCAGCAAGTCGTTCTTTTTTTCGTTTTTGAAAATAAGGAAGATATTATTTTATTGCTAACCACACATTGAAACTTTGGGTTTTGTCACATACATATTTTTAGCAACTGATGTAGGTGGTTTTGATACCCACAGCACGCCACTTGCAACATGAGCGCTTATTTAGTTCGTGGAATTAACTTCATTAATTAATTAATAACAATCACAATTTAAAAGTTTTTGTTCCTTTTTTCTGACCCGAATCTAAATGAAATTAGGGATTTACAATCAATTTAAGCCGATCAATACACTTTACAATCGGAATAATTGCTCAAGTCGCAGAAGAGACGTTGCACTATCAAATAAAACTCTATCTGTTTGTAAAAACTAATGAAATGATGCCATATGTTAAGGAAAAAAGCGAAGTTACACGTCAGCATTTAATGATTAACAGAAAACATAATAAATAGTGTATTCTTATTTATGCCTAACTCATTTCTTACCTAAAAACCACTGTCGTATCAAAAGTCAGCTGAAACACGTTTGAGTATGACAAATAACATAGCTATTCATGAAAATGTACCTAGAGAAAATAAAGTGTTTTTAGCAGATGCGCACCATCAGTCATAAGGGCAAAAATGTATAATAATGATCTGGTCTTGCTGAGCCAGAGTGAAATCAGGGCAGATGGGAAATTTCTTCCTCCTATCACGCCTTATCTGCTCAGGCAACACTGAGATTTCTTACGGCTCAGAACTAAACTGGTGCTAGAAATTAATTGTGAAGATAAATACTGAACATCACAAATCCGAGCAATAGAGATACGACTACTACTAGTAGTAGTACTACTACTACTATTAGCCTATTACTACCACTACCCACCTCCATATTCCACAATATAATCGTGCGCTTATATGAAATGCTAAAAAACAAAACTCTAACCAGAATTTGCAGTATGCAACACTCCTTCCAACGCCAGATATAAAGTACACTGTGCGACAGAATTGAAGGACCCTGTAATTCCTACGCAGTGCGACGCGTAAGTCTGAAATCTGGCTCGAAGGTAACTCTCCTCCGTAACGGTGCGAAAAGCGTGGCCCTATGACGCTTCAAAATACAAGGTGTCGACACATGCGGAAAGAAAGGCCACAGCTCAGAAGTTCACGTGCTGTTAATAATTTCACAATGGCACCCAGTTTCACCACAGTTCTGCCCAGCGCCAAGGTCGACATGTCACTCGTTCGAAAGGTCCTCATGTCTCCTCTTAGCTACATTTTAGCCAGTCTTTTGACATCTCTGCTATGGAGGTCAGAACAGCGACCTCCAGCATTGAAATCACGAGGTTTTCTTAAGGGAAGTCCAGAAAAATATTCCAGACACACCGCCGCTCAAAATCAGCACGAAAAGGGTATAGGGGGTGGCATAAAGGGCGTCAATGAAACCACCCTTTTCCCTGGGGCGTTAATATTCACGCAATTCGCGGCCAAAAACGGCAGTTCACAGTGCAATGAGCACTGGGAAGACGTTCGGTCCCTTTTGGTTCCAGCCTGTACACGAGAGTAAAAATTGCGGCCACACTGTGGTCCAAAGGTATGCAATAATGTTCTATGGGGCTGCAGCCCAGCAGTGTCCGTAGAGGAAGGTTGAAACGTCCGAGGGTGTCAGTAGTGTCAATCGTTATCGAGAACGACTTGCTTCTGCTCATCGCACTGCGAAATATGGGGGAACGCCCCAGGGAAATTGGTGGTTTCATTGACTCCCTTTGTGCCGCATCCTGCGCCCTTTTCGTGGCGATTCTGAGCGGCGGTGTGTCTGGAAACTTTTTTTCGGCCACTCATAAGAAAGCAGCGTAATTTCAACGCTGGGCGTCGCGGTTCCGACCTCCATCGAAGAGACATTAGGAGGTGGGGTGCAATGTGGCTAAGAGGGGACATGACGACCTTCCGATCGCGTGATACGCCCACGGTGGGACTGGGCAGATTTGTGGTGAAATTTGGTGCCGATGTGACGTCATTAATCCACCTTACAAGTCACATGAACTTCTGAGCTGTGACCGTTTTGTCACACATGTGGACACGTTGCTGTTTGAAGCGTCTGCGAACCCGAGAGTGGCGTCGCAGGGCGCCATGCTTTTGCACCGTTACAGAGATATATTGTACGCACATTTGAGCCAAATTTAAAACTTACGGAGTTTCGAAAAAGTGATCCTTTAATTCCTTTGCGCAGTGTAATTTTGTGTGTGAGAAGAGGTTGAGGTAAATAGATAATTAATGGATCGTGTGTTCGTATTACAATCATTAAGGCCACAGTAATTGTTGATGAAGATGGCAGTAAACATTAGTCTTGGGCATAATAGTTCGCGACTGGGAACGTTCAGTTTAGTTCCCGCTTCCGTCGCGAACTAAGTCGCTCTTTTAGTTCGTTAGCTCCAATCTCGATTTCCATAAAGACAGTTCGCTCGCTTTGCTACCGCTACTGCACACGCTCTTTTATTCGTTATGCTAGTCTTTTAAATAGTGACCAATGTTGCCGATGCCTGTGTTATTACAGTTTTATGTCAAGAAATTAGGCTGCGAAAGGGCAAATAAACCAGTTATTTACACAAATGGGTAAAATGGGGTAGTCAACTACTTTACATACAGTGCACTCGTGGTATTTTAATTTTAAAATATATTTATTTATTAGTTCATTGTAGGAATATTACTTAGAGAATGTGCTAAATGCGTTTTTTGTGAATAAAAATACACTTTCATAAATAATCGACTTTTTTAAAGTTTTGGAATTAACCAATAAAAAATATTTCTGCTTTAGGTACAGGTTAAGTACTATATGACACAAACAATAATACCTTTATCATTAACAGAAGAAACACTAACACTTATAATTTGTTACCAAACAATTAGACATAGAAAAAATAACTATGACCCCTGACCCCTGAGTGAAATCGTATTCTAAAGCATACTTTTTGTGCTTTGCATTATCATTCTTTAAATAAACAGTCTTCTAATTTTCAAGTGAAATATTACAAAAATTTACATATTATTATGTAAAAACATTAATTTGGAAACTTTGTTTGTTGATAACAGTGTTCTTCGTTCATTAAGAATTTGTCCCTTCGCCGAAAAAACGCGTTCGAAGGGCACTGATGTCACTACTATGCAAAATCTCTTTACCCCTACGCATATACATGAGGATATAACTGACGACGCTCGTGCCACCACTCAAGCGGATCTTTTTTTCGATCTAAATACTCTTCAAAATGGTTCAAATGGCTCTGAGCACTATGGGACTTAACATCTGTGGTCATCAGTCCCCTAGAACGTAGAACTACTTAAACATAACTAACCCAAGGACATCACACACATCCATGCCCGAGGCAGGATTCGAACCTGCGACCGTAGCAGTCCCGCGGTTCCGGACTGAGCGCCTGAACCGCTAGACAAATACTCTTCACTGAGGTATTTATCGAGTTCACGAATACCAGCAGCAAGTTGGTTATCTGGTCTAGTGATTTTTCTTATTTCTTGGTCATACTCGTCCCATATAGAGTCTTTTTTATTTTCATTACTGCTGCTACTAGAACAAGACGCCGAAGGGTCGTTAGCAGTGGGATCAGCCATTAAAATATCTCGATTCTCCCTCTGAAGTAACTGCACTCTGCCAACTTCATTGCAACTTCACAAGCTTTTTGATTTCTAAATCCTCTCTGTCTAAATCGGGGGTCCAGAATAGTACACTCAGCGTATAGAATGGTATACTCTAAATCTTTAAAATGGTCTTCCATGCCTTTTTTGAGCACTGATTTTACAGCGACAAATTTTTTACTGTTAGAAGCATGTTTCTCCAGAAAAATGTTGAGCAGGTTACAAAACACAATAACATTTGACAAAGTCACATTTCTTTCGGCACTTATTTCTACCGTAATTTCATAGAATGGACTAAGTAAGGGCAAAACTCCTTCTATTATTTGCCTCTCACTTTCTTTTTTTTTATGGTCAGAGCACAGAAGTGCTAACGTAGCAATCACTGCATCCTTTACTTTATTATTCGCTGAAGCATGTCAAAAGTAGAATTCCAGCGGGTGTGGACGTCCTGTTTGAGCTTGAGGACAGGCAGATTCATTTGCTGTTGTGTAGCAATCAGCTTCCTTTGGCCTTGTGTACTACGATCTTTCGCTACCATCTTGACAACTTGTCTGTCTATTTCTTCAACCTTTCGGACTGACGGTGGTCTTCGAATATATTGGTTCATTGATTGTTGGGAGGCTGATGCCGAAATAACATTCTGCAATAAGGATGTAGTTTGATTTGCTTGCAGTGAGTTTAAACTAGACATTATCGGTGGTTGTCTTTCCATCGTTATTGGGATTAAAGTGTGTTTTGTTTTCATATGCCGGGTTAAATTTCCGTTTGAGCCTCCTACAATACTTATTAATGTTGAACAGTGGTTACATTTTGCTTTCCTTTTATCTGTCTCTTCAGTGAAATGTGTCTACAAGGAACTATGTTTCCTTTATGATGACATCGTAATAAACAGCCTAAAACAAAACATAGTAACCCTATAATCAACCGATACGCATTACCGTACTCCACATCATCGCATTGTAGAAGTCCATTGTTATGTCATGATAGTCATTTTACATTACACATTTTAGGTACTGTACTTACCTAACGCTGTGATCGATTTTAGTTCTTGACACTATGGTTATATGTCAGACACTGCAGTGCAGAATACCGTAAAACAGAAAATTCGCAACCTGAACTATGTAACTGCAGCTGGCAGAGGCTCAGCACGATATGGCGCTCATTAGGGGGGGAAGGGGGGGGGAGCCTGTGATTTTTTGAAGCCTACTGCGGGCTCTCGCTCCGTCTCGCTATTGTCCGTCGGTCTTCGGAAAAAGAGCGAACGAACTAAGTAGCGAGGTTATCCGTGAACTAGTTCGCGTAGTTCGCCCGTGGGAGTGCTCTTCCGAACTAGTTCGTTCGCGAACTACACAAGACTAGTAAACATACAGTCATATAAATGGTCAGCATGTAGCCGTGTTTAGCTGGGAAGACGTAAAATGTTTAATCATTTTATACACAGATGACCTTTACAGTTGGAACACAATGAAAGCTGTACGCAACAAACGTTAAACTGGAATGAAGCGCAATAAACGTTTGGATACCAACTGATTAGTATTTCAGCGCAACCACGCAAAACATGTATGAATAATGTCATCTACATTTTGCGTACAAGGACTTCTCATTTAGAATTCATATGTGAATGTTGTTTGTTTATGAGAAGAGCATATTGTGAAAGAGAAACGTCATGTTGCCTTCCAGGGGCTTGCAGTTTATCCTCCTGCAGTACTACTGCTCCTACAGACGTAGTTGGACGTAGGTTGAAGCAGAATATTAGCTTAATCCTCGAGGAAATTTATCTAATCGGCGTATACAATGTGTTGGCAACAATGGAGACCTTTGAAACTCGACGTATTCCTTCATTATTGTTCTGATGACTATTATATGCAGTACAGTAATTGTCGGTGCTAAGAAATTTGTTAAACGGAGAATTTAGAGTAACGCTGTCACTTCTAGCGAACCGCGCGACTGGTCATGTAAGTATTTCTTTTCATCTTCGAAAATAGTGCTTATTTTACTTACAACGTTCCCATGGCCTATGTTCAATATAAATTTTTATTTTAGGGCAAGATCCAGATTCTACGAAAGATGTAGACACTATATAGGACGATGATGCTGATGAGGAAGTGAAGGTAATTACTCATAGTGACCGTGACACTGAAAGTGGACAAGAGTAAGTCAGACGAAAATGAAGACAACAATTGTAGACCAGGTTCTATTGGTGATTGGTTTGAGGGAAGAGGCAAAACTTCTAAATGGGAGGAGAAGTACTAGCTCTGCCACAAGCAAAGCCAGAAGGAAAAATGTTGTAAAATTTTTTCCTGGACCCAAGGCTATTGCCAGGGTTTTAACAACCGAGATTTCTGGGTTCCTCAAGATGATTAACATGGAAATGATCGATACCATTGTGAAATATACAAACAAATATATTAATCTCAAATCAGAATTTTCTGACTACCAAACAGAAAGAGACAAAAATGAAACGACGAGAAGTGAAATACTGGCACTCCTTGGGTTACTTTATCTCTTTGGAATGAAGAAAGCTAGCCACACGAATGTAATGGAACTATGGAATACCGATGGTTCAGAAATCAAAATTGGAAGAGTTGTGATGAGCTTCAAGCGGTTTCTATTCTTACTGCGCTGTATTCGTTTCGATGATAAAAGCACAAGAGAAGAGAGGAGAAGATCTGATAAGTTGGCCGCAGTGCAGTCGATTCTGGATGAGTCTGAACCAACTGCAAAAGTACGTACAACATCGGTGGGTTTGTAACCATTGAGGAGAAACTTCAAGCTTTTCGTGGTCGTTGTGGATTTGTGCAACATATCCCCAACAAACCTGCCAAATATGGCATTTAGATTTTTGTGCCTTGTGATGCGAAAACATTTTTTACGAGCAACCTTGAGGTATATTGTGGAAAACAGCCTGAAGGACCTTACGCAGTCTCAAATTAAGAGTCGGAAATAGTTCACAGACTTGTGAGTCATATAGAGGAACCCAACAGGAATGTAACTATGGACAATTGGTATACAAGTTGCCCTTTGGCTGCGTCGCTATTAGGTTAAAGGCTTACATGTATTAGGGCACTCAGAAAGAATAAACGAGAAATTGCCTTGGAATTCCTGCCTAAGAAAAATAGAGTACCTTGATCATCCCTCTTTGGATATAAAAACGATTTGACGTTGGTTTCGTATGTACTAAAGAAGAACAAAGCGGTTTTGTTGTTGTCAACATGCATGATTCAGGTACTATCGATGAAGATTCTCGAAAGCCAGAGATTGTGTTAGATTACAATGCCACTAATGGTGGCGTTGGTACAGTCGGCCAGATGTGTGACACATATTCTGTGGCTCGTATCATAACAAGGTGGCCTTTGGTAATCTTTCTCGTTCTAATGAACATTGCTGGTATCAACGCCAAGATCCATTTTTACTCAAACGGGCAAAATTGAAAGGTTGTGAAAAGAGTATTTCTGGAGAACCTGGCTTATGACCTCGTGAAACCACATCTAACAGAAAGAGCCTAAATTCAGAGCCATCCCAAGGACATATTGCTTTTCCTTCAAAGGTACCGGACACCATCTGAGCAGGTTGAGAAGCATTTGGCTAAGAAAAGGGGATGCAGTTTTATTTATGGAAGGGCCAAGAAGATAAACACAACAATAAAGTGTGATTCTTGTAATAGTTTTGTTTTGCAGGAAGCATTTGAATGTTAATTAGACTTGTGAAAAATGTCAAGGAACACCTGCAGACTCAGATGGCTAGTGATTTGGATTTTGACATCTCTTAAATTACTAAGTAGTCAACATGGCATGTATGTAAGCTGTTACAATATGGTTTCAGTAGGCATTCACTACGAATATATTAATTTTCAATGCTGACACGAAATAAAAAATTTTTTGAACTATGTCATTTGTGTGTTTAGATTTTTCTAAATAAGGTATAATTAACAGCCATGTTAATCAACTCAACATTCTTTCCCTCTATAAGTGAACAATAGTGTATAGACAATCCTTGGCTGCATATGTAACATTATTTCTTAGTATTTTCCACTGTGCCCATAATGAATTATTTGTATTAATTCCACAATAAAATTTGTTATGGTTAATATCATTTTGAGTAATACTATATCTATTCTTAAAATCAATAAACTTATTAATATCAATACTAGCGTGAGAGAATATGAAAATAAGTAAAGAACTGAGCAGCGAAAGTGGCGCACAAAATGCACCGCGCGACTGCTCGTGCAATAAAAAAAACTCGCGACTTGAGACGCTAGGCAGGCTTCAGTGTGAGCAAGCATTTTGTCTCACGGGATTTTTCTGTCTGTGAGGTCATTGCTGGTCTACCAGTTTGCTTTCATACTAGATTTGTCTGTTGCCCTTGAAATTCTGTATATACAGGAAAAGTAAAACTATCCAATGTTAGGATATTAATGTGATGTATAATATGGTGATTATGCCTATCCAAGTCATCGTCTTGATACTACTACTTATATATCATTTCTACTACATGTTTCGTCTAGTTTTGTGGTGAAATGACCTATTTCAGAAACTACATTCTGAAGTGAAACATGACTTACATAGTAAATCATCACCATAAATGTAAATAAATGACAGAAACTTTTATTTATTGTAAGTGATTTCATCCATTAGGATGGAAACTTATACTGTGTTTGGTTTCAGGCACTGAAAAGACAGTGTTACCCGAAATACCACATGAATGACTGTAGAAGGTGGAGAGCCATCAGAGCCGCGTGGGAATATCCGAGCGGTCTAGGGCGCTGGAGTCCTGGACTGTGCGGCTGCTCCCGGCGGAGGTTCGAGTCCTCCCTCGGGCATGGGTGTGTGTGTTCGTCCTTAGGATAATTTAGGTTAAGTAATGTGTAAGTTTAGGGACCGATGACCTTAGCAATTAAGTCCCATAAGATTTCACACACATTTGAACTTTTTTTTTTTTGTTGGAGAGCCATCAGAAGAAATAACTTACATAGGAAAACGAAATTTCAAAATGAATGTAAAAGTGTATATTGTATTACTTGTAAGTAGGCTGTTTAAGTTCTTATATTGGTAACGCCACATAGCGCTCTGTATGTGCTGTGTGGAGTCTGTGGCTGGTTTGCATTGTTGTTGGAATATCTGCCATTGTAGTGTTGGGCAGCTGGATGTTAACAGCGTGTAGCGTTTCACAGTTGGAGGTGAGCCGCCAGCAGTGGTGGATGTGGGGAGTGAGATGGCGGAGTTTTGAAATTTGTAAGACTGGATGTTATGAACTGCTATATATATATTATGACTATTAAGGTAAATACATTGTTTGTTCTCTATTAAAATCTTTCATTTGCTATCTATGCCTATCAGTAGTTAGTGCCTTCCATAGTTTGAATCTTTTATTTAGCTGGCAGTAGTGGTGCTCGCTGTATTGCAGTAGTTCGAGTAAAGACGATTTTTGTGAGGTAAGTGATATGTGAAACGTATAGGTTAATGTTAGTCAGGGCCATTCTTTTGTAGGGATTTTTGAAAGTCAGATTGCGTTGCGCTAAAAAATATTGTGTGTCAGTTTAAGCACAGTCTTGTATAATTGTTCAAAGGGGACGTTCCATATGTCGACCCTTAGCCGAGGATACCTCACTGGAATCTTCTGATTTTTTTCTTGTAGTTTGTGTAATTAGTGTAGATTTTGTTTATTGCTAGCGCGTAATTGTAGAGAGAATCTCCTTTGTAGTTGTAGTCTTTCATTGTTGTACAGTAAAACAGGTGTGGCGCACATGTAAATTTGCACCAAGTATTTCGCAGCTGCGCTTGCAATTAACTAGATTTTTTTTTTCAGTGCTATGTTAATGTGTTGTCTTATTTTTGCTCTTCAAATTGTGCTTTTCTGTGTTATAGTGTGAAATATTGTGACAATAATGGCGTGTGAAAAACGTAACACTAGGCTCCAAAGTAAACTGACAAATAATAGTGACGACGAGCGTAGATTATCAGCACCACTGTGTAATGAATTAACAGACATTCAAAGTAGTAATTTGGTAATTGTGCATAGGGAAATGGAGTGGGCGGCAAATAATGGTGTAGACAGTGAAACAATTAGTGAACAGGGAAGCATTATCGATCAATCGGTCGGCAACAGCTCGCCTCAGGATTCCGAAATGACAGGATACAATATTGCAAATACTGTAGATTCAGGTTTTGGGTTCTCACCGTTTTCTCAAATGAGTCAAGACACATTTTCCGCTTGTCAAAATGTGAATGTTGCCGGTGCAAATTCACTGCCGAAAAGCACTGAAGAACATGTTTCAGACACCAGTGCATTATTATTACAGTTAATGCAACAAATGGAACAAAGGCTACAAAAGTTAGACACAATGGAACAAAATCTTCAAAAGTTAGGCACAACGCTTGAACAAAATCAGAAACAAATGGGACAAAATCTTGAAAAGTTAGACGCAATGGAACAAAATCTTCACACCACGCTTGAACAAACATGTGAAGATTTAACTACTGAGTTACATAAAATCGAATCGAAATGTCAAAAAGTCTGTAACGACGTAAAAACACAAATTTGTGAGCATTTCCAACCTATTTTTTCGCGTCATGAAAATGCATTACAGAATCACGAAGCAGCCATAAAGGAACAGCAAACTATTGTTCATGAAAATCACGTCATCTTGCAAGCTACAATTGACTCAGCTGCATCTACCGATTCTGTTATGCAACTTGCAAAAACTCAGGAAAACTTAAAAGACACAGTAGATACGATTTCAACACAAATGGACACTCTGAAACTTGGTTCAGAAAAACACACAGAGGAAGTAATTCACTAACGGATAAAGTAGCCGAACTTTCAGATCAGTTCACTAACTTATCTACAAAGGTAGATGATGATCTGAATGACACAAGACCTGTAGCCTTCACGGACACTGAAGAGTATGAACAAATTAGAAAATTCAAACAGAATCAAAATCAAATCAATACACAGTATAAAAGAGAAATCCGGGAAGTTCAGGATCAGTTGGCACAAGTAATACAAGAATTACGTATTTCAGAGGACACTCGCGCTCCAGTACGGGAAGAGGGACACAGAAATACGGAACAACCACAAAATAATAACACAGGACACTTCGGAAATTATGAAAGAAATTGGCAAGGCGCATTGGATTTTGAGATGGAACCGCCGAAACGAAGTAACAATGAGCGATGTGCGACTCGCCGACACGATGATTTTGACTATAAGCTGTTCATTACTACACGTAAATTCAAAACATTTAAGAATTCTGACAACGACATTCATCCACAAGCATGGCTTCATCAATTCTCTCATTGTTTTCCTCCCAACTGGTCATTGGAGCACAGGTTAGAATTTATGTGTGGCTATTTAGAGAATGAACCAGCTGTAAGAATGCGATCGGTCATTCACGATTGCCACAGTGAAGGAGAATTTTATCATGCCTTCCTCTCAGCGTATTGGTCTCAAGCTACACAAGACCGAGTAAAACATAGCATCATAATGATGAAACGTTTCGAACAATCTGAATTTTCCAGTCTTATGAAATATTTTGAAGACATGTTGCATAAGAATCAGTATCTTTAAAACCCATACAGCCCCTCAGAACTCATCCGCATTTGCTTAATCAAATTGCCTGAACATTTACGACATATTATTTCAGCAGGCCGTTGCAAAGACGACATTGAAGCTTTTCAGGGACTGTTACAAGAACTGGAAATTGACACTGACAATCGCGGAACGCGAAAACAGGAGCACAACAATTACAGGTCACATCTGTCACAATTCCGCGATGACAGAAATAATACATGACAAGGCTATTCTTACAACGTAAATCGTGACCAAAACAGACACCACCCGTATGACACCCATTGGCAGAGTAGTAATAATTACAGGGAAAGATCACCTCTCCTCAGTAATGACTATCACAGAGACAATCAGAGAAACAGACAATATGGGAACCAAAATAATTATTATCAAAGGCGACACAATAACTTTAGATGCAACGGTCCAGCACGCAGTTACGTCTCAGGGAGAAATTCTCCACCACGTGACCGACAAGAAAGAAACTATGGAATCTACCGACATGATGACAGACGATATGATCATAAAGACAGACCTGAATTGCATCAGAATTGGCGACCTTCAAACAGGGCAGGGCCTTCTCGTCAAGGTGAATTTGTAGAAGTTAGGTCTCCTAATCCCAATAACGACGCACGCCAACAAAGAGATAGCAGACAATGACTCGCACCGCAGGCAGCCACGTGCGCCAGCTGGCTCAGAGAAAAATAACATAGACGCTAACATTGAGAAAAATTCCAGTATTCTTTACCGACGTATATCACATGATAATTGCGTTGAAGTTGAAACTCTGCGTATTAGGAAGAGTAAAGGTTTACACCACGTTTCACATGTAAAACAGTTTATTGAAAGATAATCTGCTTTTTAACTTTGTCTTTGCCATATAACTTTTCACTTTACATTACTAGTATGCTTTGTCAGACTTAGAATCTGTTAACATGCAACAATGTTTGAAGTTAAATATCCAGTCAAGAACCAAGAGAACTTATTTAAACAGAAATTACGAATGCATTGTTATAGTGAACAGACGACACAGTGTTATTGTGTGTGTACATTCTTGCTTGTTAGTTGCACGATTACGTAACGACTATAAGGCTTACATACTTAGAACATATACTGACACTGCTAATGAGATTTTAATGCAACATTTTGGTTTACTTGAAAATACATTCTGGATTTAAAGTACTTTCTGTGAGATACCAGATGAGACAGTGGTTAGTTTATGTGACAGCTACACGATTTTATCATGACGCTACTAATGAGTGACAATTTACAATGTTGTTTTTGCGGTGTATCTGTTTTATATCTGCACAGGTTTTCTGAATTCTTCTGGAAAGTAAAACATGTTTTAGTAGTAACTTTTGTGGTATAGCTACAATGAGACAGCCTTTTTCGTAGCACAACAATACGTTACATTATAGTACTTTCTTAATCACGTCAATAAGCATAATAACTACGATATCTATACGTAAAGCATCTCACTTTCGTTTATGATGAGGTGAGTACATTGACTTCAGCAGAACTTTGCTTACAGAGGACGATAACTACGACACTTCAACAGAATTATCTTACAGCAAGACGCACATTTAGCGCTACAGGACACGCATTTCAGTGATTAATTTTGTACTTAAAACATTTATTTTAAAGATATTTGAATTACAAAGAAAGTTTTCCGTGATACATTTCATTCCATTGCTGTAATCTGTAACACCTGAGGGTATAATTACATTAATCCTCAGGGGGGTACATGCTTACTTTGTGTATCATGTGTTTGGCAAGCACAAGCAGCCCTAGCTAATATGGTATTTGCTTATACAACTTTACACATTGGTACCATATTTCTCTAACACACAAATTACACAGCTATCTGATCATTTAACTGAGAGATAAACATTTTTTTTACTACATCAATGACACTTGTTTACGCAATTACAGAGTTGGATTACTTCACACTTATGAAATTGTATTTTGTCTGTACTTTGTAAACTGTTCATATTTTTTTGGAACCATTGTGATACTATGAGAGCTTTGAATGATGTATTTGGTAAGGGAGCATGATTTTTAAAGTACGTTTGAGGTAGATGACACTATTGAAATGAGCAGAGAATTTTTTTTAGGTTTTGACATTATTGCAGAAAGCTACGTCTTTTTTGAGATTTGGCTGAGGTTTTATGATGTTATGATGACGATGTGTATTACGCTGTTGCGGTATGTTTATGATCAATAAGCTGATGCTATATGAGGAATTTGATTATGCTACATATTTATTATGATGAAATATTGAAGAAGTGTCGACAAATATGTATATGTGTAATAAGGTAAGGAATAATGAGTAGTGGTTAGGGACTCTGACTTGTGAAAAGGTATGTTGGAAACCAAGAATCGTACTTTAAGAGTTATGAAATGTGTCTAAATGCATGAATGTATCACAATGTCAACGAATATTTTTTGGACACTGTTATATTTATAGGATTTTGTTTCTACAGATTTGCAACGCTAATTCTCGAACCGTGAAATTTTTATATGAGACTGTCACAGTAGTGCAAACTGGTGTCGTAAATATTTCGGTAAGAAAGCCAAGTGACCTTGACGTAATGCGTCTTGAGTGGCCAGCTATGTCAGACGCCTGGAGAAAAAGCCATTAGTGTGTGCCTTTTCAGAGGCACAGGTAAAAAAAAAGAGGGAGGCCATTATCCTCACTATTGACATTCCTTTGTAGAAAGCATCGTAAATACGACACCCTCAAACTTGAAAACATGATTACACTGTAGAGTTCTTAATTTATGATATTTACTGAAATGAAATGATGAGAAACATTTCATGTCTATTGTCTTGCTAGTTGAAAGATTGTTTACTGCATTATGAAATGCCATATGGCTAGTGAATGACATTTCACGCCTTGCTTTGCCTATTTTGTTTAATATCTAGTTCCTAGCTGGACTGCAGGATTGGTTAAAATAAAATTTTATAGATGTACTAATATAAATATTTCATGCCTACAGATCCAGTAAAAAATAACTTTATGATGGATGTACTCCAAAAATATGAGGGAGCACAAAAAGACATTTCCACTTCACAGGAATTGCATACATAATTTTTGTCAGTGACTTGGTAACTTGTCTGCTAGAGCAAGTTACAGTGATGCATCACTCTAGTGTTAAGATGTGACAAAGGTATTAGACATGGCCATCTTTACTGTAATATTTTTTCTGCTTGAGCTTTTTCATGATTAGATATGTTATTGCATTTGCTGCTGCTGTTTGCTAGGCATAGTGTTATTAAATTTCACTTTGTATTACTCTGTTAATCTAGTTTTACTACTGATTTATTTTTCTTGTTTGCTGCGCATTGCCTTATATTAGTTGTAATATTGCATTTGCTTTGCTAATTTATGCTGCTTGCTTTGCCATTTGTATTTTTTATCATTGCTGTTTGTGTTAATTGTTTTGTGCTGCAGCAGTGCCTCATTCCTTAGTTTAGCACCTGAGCTCAGTAGATTTAAGTTAGCTTAAGATGGGGTAGGCCATATGAGAGAACGAGTTGTGATGAATTGGAAGAAATGCATTGAGAAGCTATAAAAAAATGGTTTGGCCAAAAAAGTATTTTGAAAGAGGATATGAGCAAAAAAGTAGGGTTTAGGGACAACAGGTTTACGTAGGATTTTCTTGGAAATAAATGATGAGGTAAGATAATGGAAAATAAATAATGAGGTAAGAAATATGTGAACATATAAATACAGAAAGCTTGCTTGGATAGAATTTTTTTGGTGGAAACAAATGTTGAAATAAGACGAAAGATCTGTGGAATGAAGTTTTAGGTTGGACTGCAGGACCCATTGTTACACTGAAAACAAACCCTGCCCTTTCCTCTCGTGTTATTCTGCTATGTGTTTGTGTACTCTTGTATATTTGTGTTTTTCCTGTCTTTATGTGTTTAGCTGATATGAGTTACGTTGTGGAATTTTTCTAATACTATGTTATTTACTTTGTAAAGATGTTTAGACATTATTTATCTGTTCTGTTTTGTTGCTCATATGTGAAGTTGATGTTTCAAAAGTTATTCTGATCTTTATGTATGTACTTATGTCATAATTCTTGTAACACTGATTTGCATGTTTATTTCTATTCTTTTGTAAAGCCTGTTTTACTACAAATGTTATCTGTACTATTATGTTGTTTAATGATATATTTTGTACCTTTGTCATTGTATTCTCATGTTATAAAATTGTAATTGACACCAGTTCATCAAATTAAGTAACTTGTAAGTTACATTTCACTGCACACGTTTCTGTTGGTCATACTATATGGACAATATGTGAGAAGTAGGGACTGTTAGTGTTTGTATGTGTGTTAATAATTCAGCAAGGGATTGGAGAACAGCATTGCTGGTTCTAAGGACAATTCCAAAAACTGTGTGAGTGCACAAGTGGTGGTTTATGGACTTGCTATATTCTCCGCAAGACTCTTCGATGGTGATTGTGCACCTGCACAGTCGCAGCAGATGGCTGCTGGCCATCTCTACAAGGACTACAGTGGGTCTACTCTGTGATGACCTACCTACCAATATTCTTCAAAACTTCGACTGACTCTGCAGTGGGTTTGCTCTGTTGTGGCCTATTACCTGTCTGCATGTCAAGAGTCAGCACTGTCTTTTCGTTGGAAGGACAACACTCCTTCTTCAAGACTGCATGGAAATCCACTACTTCTGTGTGCATTTTCTTCTACTGCTGAGACTTTGAGAAAACCACTGCTATTTTACTGTGATGAACGATCAGGACTGTCTTTATGGACTGTGAGAAAATTTTAGCTTTTGACCAACATTGTATCAATAAGTGTGTGCATTTGATTTCTTTGGTATTGTAATTATGAAAATTTTTTTCAAATCTGTATTGGCCACTGCCCAAAACAATTTGTAAAATTTTTTGTGGGGAGCACGGGGGCTATGTAAGTAGGCTGTTTAAGTGTTTATATTGGTAATGCCACATAGCGCTCTGTATGTGCTGTGTGGAGTCTGTGGCTGGTTTGCGTTGTTGTTGGAATATCTGCCATTGTAGTGTTGGGCAGCTGGATGTTAACAGCGCGTAGCGTTGCGCAGTTGGAAGTGAGCCGCCAGCAGTGGTGGGTGTGGGGAGAGAGATGGCGGAGTTTTGAAATTTGTAAGACTGGATGTCATGAACTGCTATATATATTATGACTATTAAGGTAAATATATTGTTTGTTCTCTATTAAAATCTTTCATTTGCTATCTATGCCTATCAGTAGTTAGTGCCTTCCATAGTTTGAATCTTTTATTTAGCTGGCAGTAGTGGCGCTCGCTGTATTGCAGTAGTTCGAGTAACGAAGATTTTTGTGAGGTAAGTGATTTGTGAAACGTATAGGTTAATGTTAGTCAGGGCCATTCTTTTGTAGGGATTTTTGAAAGTCAGATTGCGTTGTGCTAAAAAATATTGTGTGTCAGTTTAAGCACAGTCTTGTATAATTGTTCAAAGGGGATGTTTCATACTTAGATAGGACTGCTATATTACATGTTTTTGAACTTTGTTTTGATTCACACCTTGGGAGTATCTCATATATGATCTTATGATGTTTTATTGTAAATGATACCTCAGACCAATGTAAATTTTTATATTTCAAATTGTTTGTTTCTAAAGTATTACACATTGTCATGCTATGACTTTACAATTTCATATGTTTTGGGCGCTTCCGTCCTCTCATTATGTAGGGTGATATTTTAATGCCCACCACATCAGCCCAGTGCTCCATCTGCCCAGCAGCGCTTGCACACCGTAAGTTGCATCAGTTTTGCATACTGCTACTAGTGGGAATGTTAGGAGTAGATGTTAATCCATTTCAGAGATAAGGGGACAAACACAGATGATTGTCCAAGTTTAATGAACTGATAAAGAATTGTTTATGTTCAGCATTTGTTTCTTTACAGCTGCCGACAACTTCACTCCTGTCTCCCAAATCATCAAAATAACTGAAGACACCACACAAGAAGACAGCTCGAGTCAACAAGTAGTGGTTGCTCACACCACTAGGACCACTACAGTCTGCACACACAGGGAAATCTGACCTACTACTTTGATCTACAACTTATCTGTGAAGATAAACTGGAGAAAGGGAAACCTACATATATAGCATTTGTAGGTTTAAAGAAAGTTTTTCGCAATGTTGTCTGGAATACAGGCTTTGAAACCCTGAAGGTAACAGGCATAAAACACAGGGACACAATATTATTTATAATTCGTACAGATACAGGTCTGCAGTTTTGAGGGCTGAAAGAAGCAGAAGTAGAAAGGATATACACCGCTTATGTTCAAAGTCTACATGGAATAAGCACTCACAGATGGCAGGTGGCACCAACAGCATTGGAGGGTACTAAAGCATGTCGGAGGGACATGAAAAACAGTGCAGTTGTTGTAATGTGGGAACAGAGCAGTTTATATGCTGACCTAAAGGGCATGATCATTGGTTTTTGGGCCAAGGATGGTAGCATTTCCAGAATGGCTAAGTCTGTAAATTGTTTTCGTGGAGCCATAGTTAAAGCATGCCGTGCAAGACGAAATGGCACTATCCAAAACTGGCACCAAGGCAACAGTGATTCATCATGGGCCGCAGATAACAGGATGAGTGGTGACTGTGGGGTTGTGTACAGGCAAATAGACGAGCAGCTGTTGATTGGGGGACTGCCATAATGAACCAAGGGCTACCAAGAGTGCCTCCTATATCACCACTCGGCAAACATTGCTGTTTATAGGCCACTGCAGCGGGCCCCTGGTTCATGCACCCATCAACAACGAAGACTGTAATTTACATATAAATACTGCAACTAGACGTCCACTGTTTGGCGACAGGTGGTGTTTTCAGATGAATCACATTTTATGCTCTATCGGCGTTAAACCTCTGAAAGCAAATGTTCCGCAACAATCCTCGCAGTGTTCCAGGCTGGAGGAAGTGGTGTTACGGTCTTTTGAATGTTTTCATGGCATTTTGTGAGTGATTTCGTCATTGTAGAAGGCACAATGGATCAACATAAGTATGCATATATCCTTTGGGACCATATGCATCACTACATGCAGTTTGTTTTCCTCGGCACGTTGGCATTTACTAACACGACAATGCAATGTGTAACACAGATCACAGTGTCTGTGCGTGGTTCAAAGAGCACCAGGATGAGTTTACTTTACTCCGCTGGGTACCAAACTCCCTGGATTTAAACACAATCGAGAATCTGTGGAACCACCTTGATTGTAAGACAGTGCCTCCTTTTAATTGTCGTACAAACATCGAAATGGCAGATCTTGATATAATCGATCACGGAGTAAAAAAGCAACTGCAATTGAGGCATCAGGATCAGATGAGATACTTGTAAGATTCTACAAAGATTATGGGAAAGAACTTACTCCTCTTCTAGTACCAGTTTGTTATAGACTGTTGAGGAACGGCTGGCCGACGTGGCCGTGCGGTTCTAGGCGCTGCAGTCTGAAACTGCGAGACCGCTACGGTCGCAGGTTCTAATCCTGCCTTGGGCATGGATGTGTGTGATGTTCTTAGGTTAGTTAGGTTTAACTAGTTCTAAGTTCTAGGGGACTAATGACCTCAGAAGTTGAGTCCCATAGTGCTCAGAGCCATTTGATTTTGTTGAGGAACGAAGGGAACCTAGCAATTGGAAAATAGCACGAGTCATTTCCGTTTTCAAAAAGGGCCGCAGGACAGATGCACATAGTTATCGACCTATATCTTTGACGTCAATCTATTGTATAGTTTTGAGACATGGTTCAAGCTCAAGAAGTATGACATTTTAGGAGAACTGAAATCTCCTCTGTGAAAATTTATGTGGATTTCGCAACAGAGATCTTGTGAAATTCAGCTCTCTGGTCCTCCTTGAGATCCTCAGCGCTGTACACAACGTCGCTCAGGTTGATGCCGTGTTCCTTGACTTCAGGAAGGCATTTGACATCGTCCTGCACTGCTTTTTAGTGAAAAATGGTACGATCTTATCGAGTATCGGACCAGATTTGTGACTAGATTCAAGACTTCCTTGCAGACAGATTTCAACACGTCATTCTTCAAGGAACAGAATCGAAAGATGTAAAGGTAATATCTGGAGTACCCCAAGGAAGCGTGATTGGACTGTTACTGTTTGCAATATATATAAATGATCAAGTAGAAGGCGTCGAATGCTCCATAAGTCTGTTCGCAGATGATGCGGTTGTCTGTAACAAAGTAACAACGCCAGAAGACAGTATCGATTTGCATAATGACTGATAGAGGATTGATGAATGGTGCAGGCTCTGGAACTTGACCCTGAACGTAAATAAATGACATGTTGTGCATACGTAGGAACAGAAAGCCACTACTGTACAACTACGCTACCGATGAGAAACTGCTGGAAACAGTATCTATGGTACATTATCCAGAGGACCTTAAGCACATTGACTACACTGTTTTGGCCGGTTCCTGAGTATTGGTCATCAATGTGGGATCCTTACCAGGAATGACTGATAGAAGAAACAGAGAAGATCCAAAGAAGTGCGGCGCGTTTCGTCATGGGATCGTTTAGTCTGCGTGAAGCGTTACCTACGTACTTAACAAACTCCATTGGCAGATATTAGAAGAGAGGGGTTGTGCACCACAAAGAAGTTCAGTACTGAAATTTCGAAAGGTCATTTTTCCAGTAAGAGTCGGACAACATACTTCTTCCCACATACGTCTTGCGTTATGACCATTACAAAAAGATTCCAGGAGTTTAAGCCAATACAGAGGCTTGCCAACAATCATTCTTCCCCGAGCCATTCACGAGTGGAATAGTGTAGATTGACGTGTGTATGTTTTGTCTTCATGACAGTCAACGATGGGAACAAAGTAGAGGAGATCAGTTAATGGTACCCAAAGGACCCTCCGTCACACACCATTAGGTAGCTTGCGGAGTATGATGTAGATACAGAATTTAATGCTGGTAAAATCCACAAAACTGTGAGATAGAATTTACACAAACGCCAATTTTACGATTCGAAAATGCGCAATTACGCCAGTGATGTACTAGCCCATCCTGCCTGGTAAGGGATTAGTTTTTGGGTGGGGCGTGTTGGAAGGTCACTTTTGTACTTTTTCTTGAATAATTAGAAAAACGCAGCCTCTAACGAAAACGTATACCAGTACAAAATTAAATTACGTTAAATTTGCTAGAAAATACCTCCTACTCATTTTTTTCTCTAGGACTAATAGTACGTGTGAAGAGGGCTAGAAGATATTGAAAATTTCACGATATGCACATGCACTGTATCTTGTGTAGTATTAGTAGGCCAGTTTCAAGTATGAGGCCTGTCTAAAAAGTATTCGACCTTTGGCCAGAATAATATTTCTATTACCTGACGGGGTTGGGACGCTAATCCCCTTCAAAGTAGGCCCCTTGTGCTTGCACACACTTAGCCCATCGATCCTTCATCTGCTGGAAACACCTCTGCAAGTCTTCTTTTGAAATGGTGTTCAGCTCAGTCGTCGTGTTCCGCATTATTTCTTATCTACTCTCAAAACGGGATCCTTTCAGTGGTGTCTTCAACTTAAAAACAACCAGAAGTCGCAAGGAGCCATGTCTGGAGAGTAGGGAGGTTGGCAAACTGCTGTAATTCCATGTTTGGGCAAGAAATTTTGGATCAAGTGAGATGAATGTGCGGGGGCCTTGTCGTGATGCAGTTGCCAGTTTTTCGCCGTCCACGTGTCTGGTCCTTTGCGCCGAACTGCGTCACGGAGTCGCAGGAGAACATCTTGATAGTACTCCTCTGTCACTGCTTGTCTTTCCAATGGCGCGTATTCGTGATGCAAACTTCCACGGCCATCAAAGAAGACTGCATCACCTCGATTTTGCTTCGTACCTGCTGCACTTTCTTTGGTCATGGAGGTTCAGGATGCTTCCATTGCGACGACTGTCTTTTTGTTTCTGGGTTGTACCCGTACGCCCACGACTCATCTCCACTAATCACGGTGTTCAGAAACCCAGAATCAGTGTTGGTGGTGTCCAGAAGTCCTGTGTAACGTCAAAATGCAGGTCTTTTTGTTTCAGCGACGAAAGCTTGGGCACGAATTTCGCAGCCACTCGGTGCATGTTCAAACCATCACGCAAAATTGCATGTGCAGAATCTTTACTCACTCCAGCCTCTTGGGCAATCTTCCGCATGGTCAAACGACGATCTGCCATCACCAAATTTTCCATCATCTCAACAACAGCTGCACTTGGAGCACTTTGGGGCCTGCCAGAACGCTGGTCACTCTACGCTGGTGTGCGGCCATTTTTGAATCGGTTGAACCACTCCTTAATTTGTGTTACACCAATCGCATCTTCTCCAAACATCTGATGAATCATACGAACTGTTTCGCTTTGAGAATCACCAAGCTTTTGACAAAATTTGATGCAGTATCTTTGCTCAACAAGTTCAATCATCTTGAGAGAATCGGTAATCCGACGAATACGTGTACCACCTCACACATGCTCATAAAGATCTTTTACTTTACTGTGTACAGTGGCGCTGCACTATCGTCTCTATTTTGCGCGGGAAAATCAAAGGTCGAATACCTTTTAGACAGACTTCGTAGTTCACGCATTGGATTCTCCATCGAGAAAACTAGCGCAGCTGGCTACGGCACTGGAGCCTGCGTCACTATACATCCCTGTCGGTACCCTCCAGAACCTCATTGACTCTCTTCCTCTATGTCTCGCAGCGGTCCCTGCTGCTAAAGACGTTTATTCAGGTTTTTGAAAGATGGTCGCATTAATGGGACTGGACGATGTAGAATGCAAAGTGGCAACAGCAAGAAAAGATTTTCAGAAACAGAGAAGTTTGTAAACATCGAATATAAAATTAAACGTTAGGGATTATTGTATGGCGGTATTTGCCTGTAGTATAGCCTCGCATGGAAATTAAATGTGGACGATAAAACATTCAGTCAAGAAGAGAACAGACGCTTTAGAAATATGAAACTACAACAATATGCTCAGGATTTCATTTGTAGTTTGTATAACTAATGAAGAGGGTCTGGATCAAACTGGGAAGAAAAAGGATTTATTGCATAAGTTGACTAAAAGAAAGGATTGCTTGAAAGGACACATCACTAGATATGAAGGCATCGTAAATTTGGCAGTGCAATGAAATGCAGTAGTTAAATATTGTAGAAGCAGACCAACGTTTGACTACAATAAGCTGTTTCAAATGAATGTAGTAGGCTGCAGTAGTGTTACAGAGATAAAGAGTCTTGCACCACATAGACTAGCTTAGGAAGATGCACCAAACGACCCTTCATACTGAAGACCACAACAAATAGAATGGGGGACGAATTGCAACCTAACACAGAATCTTTGGTTAGCTGAATTGATTGTGTGTACCGGTACCACAATAAAATTTACAAATGAAACCGTCAGGACCTGATGAGATACTTAGCAGATTCCACAAAGATTATGCCAAAGAACTGCCCACCCGGTTAGCCATGTGGTCTAACGCACTGCTTTCCAAGCAGGAAGGCGTGCCTGTCCCTGGCACGAATCCGCCGGGTGGATTAGTGTCGAGGTCCGGTGTGCCAGCCAGTCTTGGATGGTTTTTAAGGCGGTTTTCCATCTGCCTTGGTGAATGCGGGCTGGTTCCCCTTATTCCGCCTCAGTTACACTATGTCAGCGATTGCTGTGCAAACACTTTCGCCACATATGCGTGCACCATAATTACTCTACCATGCAAACATTGGGGTTACACTCGTCTGGTGTGAGAAGTTGCTGGGAGGGTCCACCGGGGTCCGAACCGTGCAGTAACCCTGGGTTCAGTGTGGGGCGACAGCGGGGTGGATGGATTGCTGTAGCCTGTTGTGTGGTTGTGTACCACTGCAGGCTACGGTGGAGATGAAGCCTCTCCATCGTTTCTAGGTCCTCAGTTCCATACAATACAATGCCAAAGAATTTGCTCCCTTTCTAGCAGTAGTTAGTAGTAGATCACTTGAGCAACGAAGAGCACCTAGCGACTGGAAAAAGCGCAAGTCATTCCTGTTTTTATGAAGGGCCGTGGGATATGTGCACACAGTTATAGACCTTTATCGTTGACGTCAATCTGTTGTATAATTATGGAACATATTTTAAGTTCAAGAATTATGACGTTTTTGGAGTACTGAAATCTCTCCTACAAAAATCAACATAGCTTTCGCAAATAGAGATCTTGCGAAATTCAGCTCGCTCTGTTCCTCCTCGAGATCCATAGCGGTGTGCACAATGGCGCGCAGGTTGGTGCTGGCTTCCTTGACTTGACGAAGGCATTTGACACCGTCCTGCACTGTTGTCCAGTGAAAAAAGTACGACCTTTTCGAGTATCGGACCAGATTTGCGACTGGACTCAAGACTTCCTTGCATACGTAACTCAACACGTCATTCTTAAAGTAACAAAATCTACAGATGAAAAAGTAATTTCCGGTGTACCCCAAGGAAGTGTGATAGGACCGTTACTGTTTACAGTATATATAAATGATCTAGTAGAAAGCGTTGCATGTTCTCTAAGGCTGTTTGCAGATGATGCAGTTGTCTATAACAAAGTAGCAACGCCAGCAACTAGTAACTATTTGCAGAATGACCTCCAGAGAATTGATGAGTGGTGCAAGCTCTGGCAGTTGACCCTGAGCGTAAATAAATCTAACATACTGCACACACACAGGAAAAGAAATCCACTACTGTATAGGTACACTATTGATGACAAACCGCTGCAAACAGTATCTGCTGTAAAATATCTAGTAGTAACTATCCACAGCGACCGTAAGTAGAATGCCAACATGAAACAAATAGTAGGAAAAGTAGATGCCAGTCGCAGATTCATAGGAAGAATATTAAGGAGATATAACTCGTCCACAGAGGAGTGGCTTCTTGGAACGATTCTTGAGTATTGTTTATATCTGGGATCACTACCAGGTAGGACTGATAGAAGAGATAGAGAAGATCCAACAAAGAGCGGAACGTTTCGTCATGGGATAGTTTAGTCGGCACGACAACGTGATGGACTCCATTGGCAGAGTTTCCAACAGAGGCGTTATTCACCACGGAGAGTCGTGAGGGGTAGCCGCGCAGTCTAGGGCGCCTATCACTGTCTGCGCAGCTACCCCTGTAGGAGGTTTGAGCCCTCCCTCGGGCATGGGTGTGTGTGTTGTCCTTAGTATTAGTTTAAGCAGTGTGTAAACTTACGGACCGATGATCTCGGCAGTTTGGTTCCGTAAGACCTTACCACAAATTTCCAAATTCACCATGGGGAAATTTATTATTGACATTTAGAGAGAGCACTTTCTGAGAAGAGTCGGACAATATGTTACTCCCCCCCCCCCCGCCGCCCCCCCCCCCCACACACACACATACATCTCGCGTAATGACCATGAGGAGAAAATTCGAGAAATTAGAGCCAATACAGAGGCTTACTGACAATCATTCTTTCCACGCACTGTTCGGAAGTGGAACAGGGTTGGAGGGTACGAAAAGTACCCTCCGCCATACACCTTTAGGTGGCTTGGGGAGTATGATACAGATATAGAAATTAGGTAGTGTACAGCATAATTCGTTTGTAGTCGGATTGTCGGAAGAGAGGAGACGCCACTGCTTGCTTCCACTGTGACTCCAGGTTTAGTCACTTCACTTCCTGTAATGTGTCAGATGCATATGAAATACATTCCCCCCTAAGCCACTATTATCCCTGATGTTCCAAGTACCACATATGCACGTCTACAGGGTAACACAGAAAAATGGGCACATTTCAACAATCCAATAAAACTAGAAGTGATGAAGGAAAGAAATTGCATTCATAGCAACTGAAACCTTGCAACTTTGCCACTTACGAAACATTCATATCATTTATCATTTTTTTTTAAATTACGTCCATTTAGATGGCGTGCTCTTGTATGAAAACATTTGTGAAATCTGCTGTTGACACTTCTCATTGACCGCTGCAGTATCTCAGCTGGGATACTGTGAATTAAATCCCAAATTCTCTGTTTTAACTCATCCAGGATTCTTGGTCAAGCCTTGTAGACTTTGCTCTTAAGGTAGCCCAACAATAAAATATCACAAACGGATAAATCTGGCGTTCTAGGGGACCAGGGAATGTTACCGGACCAGGCAATGTTACCAAATCGTGATATCACACGATTGCCAAACAATTGTCGCACATATGCCATTGACTGCCATGCAATGTGTGATGTCGCTCTGTCCTCTAGAAACCAGGCTTCTTGAACGTTTCGAAAGTTGTTCAATGCGGGTGTAACGAAAGGTCGTAACATCTCCATGTAACAATCGGCATTGATAGTTATTGTGTTTCCCTGTTCATTTGCGAAAAAATATGGTCTGATAATCCTAAGTGATGAAACACCACACCATACTGTCACTTTACTGGGTGTAAAGGGCGCTCATGAACGTCATTAGGATTTGTATTTGCCCAGTAAGGGTAATTTTGTTTATTCACATAACCTGTGAGACGAAAATGTGCCTCATCTGACATCCACAGCCGGCCGCGGTGGCCGTGTGGTTCTTGGCGCTCCAGTCCGGAGCCGCGCTGCTGCTACGGTCGCAGGTTCGAATCCTGCCTTGGGCATGGGTGTGTGTAATGTCCTAAGGTTAGTTAGGTTTAAGTAGTTCTAAGTTCTAGGGGACTGATGACCACAGCAGTTGAGTCCCATAGTGCTCAGAGCCATTTGAACCATTTGACATCCACAACTTGTTTAGAATTCATAGTCGTTGTTAATTTTTGTTATCATTTGTTGGCAGAATCCTAATCGTAACCGGTAATTGTAGTTAAAAAAATGGATCAAATGGCTCTGAGCACTATGTGAGTTAACATCTGAGGTCATCAGTCCCTTATAACTTAGAACTACTTAAACCTAACTAACCTAAGGACATCACACACATCCATTCAAATCTGCGACCGTAGCAGTCGTGCGTTTCCAGACTGAAGCGCCTAGAACCGCTCGGCCACACCTGCCTGCGGTAATCGTTGTCCTTCAATTGTTGCACCATCTGTAGTTTGTATGGATGAAATTTTAAATCAAAATGAAGAATTCTGTGAACACTGTCCTGGGACATTCCAACCACAGCTGCTTGCTTGCGAATTGAACGCCGTGGGCTCCGTAAGAGAGACTCGCGCCCAACATCAATGTTCGCTGGAGAATACACACTTTTTGGTCGTCCTGTTGCTTTGTTCTTGAGCGCAGATCCAGTCTCTTCAAAGTTATTAATCCAACATTTTGTCGCATGTTTCGACGGAACGGGATCATGACGTCCTAAACTATAAAACGGCGAAACTTCCTCTGCACCGCTACCAAACTATCATTGTTTTTAAAAACCAATTTTATGCTTAACATACGCTGCTGTCCGTTCCACTGATCCATGATTACTGAAATGGCGGACTGTTTACTCGCTAACTGTCACGAACCTGCAGTGCTGCCACCTGCCCATGGCTGCCACTACCCATTTCAGACATTCCCGTTATTCTGTGTCACCCTGTACTTCCTAGCTCGGTTCTCCACCAAGTGACTCCTAGCTCGCGTCTTCGCCGGCTGATCAAGTTACTCCTTGTCTCCACTTTCGTTTAATTTCGGTACAAAAGACAGATTCTGGCGGATTATGAGCCTAGCTACACGGCGTTATTTGAGTTTTTCGAATGGTGCATCGTGATTCGTTGGCTTGCGAAGCGTTGACAGTCAAGAGTGGCTGAGTCCACTTTACTTGATATTGTTAGCGGCCATTAAACGAGCCGTCTGCTTTTCTTGGTCGAGGATTAGGTGTGGGCGTTTGGCATCAACCGGAGTGGCGCACTTCGCCAGCCTATGTAGAAAGCACTGCCCCCTTTACCCCCGTACTGTGTTGGCAATTTAAAGATGGAAAAGGCCGTTCTTTGCAGATATGACAAGTGCACACTCACTGGAACGAACTAGCTCTTTTTCAGGCCTCGCCATTAACCATTCATTCATAAAATAAGTATAGGTAGTCACTATGCCTTTTTAGGTCACTGTAGCTATACTTTTATCTGACTTAATCCTATTTTGAAAGATCATAGGAAGCGAAGTAATAAATTTATGTTACGTCCCTGGTAGTTTTGAGATTTAAATGTTCTATATTTTGTCTGCTATAAAAATTCAAAATACTACAGCAAAACCCTGAATATTTTTTGTCGAGTGGGATATTTATAAAGTAAGACTGATTCTAGTTACGTTTTCATACTTCTATTGGAGGCAAAATACAATATTAAAATTACAGCATAATTATAACCGAATTAAGTACCTGCAGTCGGTGTTTATAACCAGTACTACAAAGTAAGTACTCAAGAAGGAAAAATTAATCAACATTATGATTTATAAATAAAAATTGTAGAAAGCGTTCGATCAATGGAGCGTAAAAAGCGATCTGCATAAAATATTAAAATTCAATAGAACAGTTTGGATGACAAGAGAAGTTTATTTATGTTGGCAACCGGTTTCAGTCTATAATTTAGATCATCTTCAGGCCTTAAGAACTGTAGTACAAGAGTAGTACATATTCAGAAGGATCTAGTACAAAGAGACGGTAATATGGCTAAAAAAATCTAAAATAAAAGCTACAATAACAAGAAAGTACAACGTTACGCCTATGCTGGTGGCAGGTGACGGTAAATGGAACAATATCAATAAAGGCACAACGTCAACTGCTGAATAAGGCAGTACAACTCGAGAATACGCACTGTACGCACTGCCCATTCCACACAGCATTACATCATTGACAACCAGTCATATACTTCTTACGTGACGTGTGCTGCATCCTACATTGAATGGTGTAGTCGAATTTAGAAGAAAAATACACATAGAAATTCATGCAAGAATTACATACATAAAGGTTCACAATAAATCCCATCATAATTAATTTAAAGTAAAGAAACGAAATAACAGGCATGATTAGATCGTTTTAATATGTAGACTGTCCTGTATGGCCATTTGCACGAACTCGTTGAAAGTAGTCGTAGCAGAGATGGCTATCTTCGATTACCATAGCAATGGATTGCCGGCATCGACAGTTTCGCTTCTGCGAGGCCCACCACAGACACCAGGGTAGAGGACAGAGCGCTTAGAAGGCAGTCGCCCTCCGATGGCTCCGAAGTCGAGCGCCGTGTTTTAGTTTTGATAGACGATTGTAGTGGAGGAACTGACTGCCACGATTCGGCGTCCAGTGGTGAGAATAAACCATTGACATAATCACTCGCATGGACTGTACACTACAGCCAAAGACCCCGTTACCCAAATAGCCATCTCTGCTGCGACTACTTTCAACGAGTTCATACAAATGCCCATAGAGGATAGTGTGCACACAAAAACGATCAGATCATTTCTGTTAGTTCGCTTCTTTACTTTAAATGAATTATGACAGAATTTGTTGTGAACCTTTACGTCTGTAGTTCTTGTATATTTCTACAACTATTTTTGTTGTAAGTTCGACTACGCCGTTCACTGCAGCATACCTCATGTCAAGTCCGGATCTAAGAGGGGCAGACTGGGCTACCTGTCCCGGGTAGCAATTTCAGGGGGCACCAAATTCATATTCTTGAAGGAAAAAAAAACCTTGTTTTACAAAGCGCCTAGCATTCAGTGCACGTTGGTCTATCGATTGTTCATAAGATTTTGAACACAACCCTGTTGGTTTTTGAACATATTTGAACACATTTTAAGTTGACTTTTGAACGAATTATAACATGATTTTTGAATGCGTGCATATTATACGTGATGTCTGTGCCACGGGAGTCCCCGTCGCATATAGAAATAAAAACCTTTCCGCAGACGAAAGGGGACGAGGCTAAACGAGCTGAGCCGAATAAATCCGAACGGGTGAATGACAATCGCTGTTTTTTTTATGAGGTTGATTGGGTGTGCAAATGATAAGCGTTGTTATAAGTAGTAGCTAAATCCACACATTCAGACAACCAGAGTGGAAATAAACGACTAACAGGAATAACAAGTAGGAAAGATCACATATTATCTTCTCGGTGTATCCAGAAAAATGAAATTTTGACAGAAAATTTTTTAAAGATCGCTACACTACTAAGGGCCAGTTGTACAGTCCCCGGTTAGCAGTCGCTTAATTCTATTCTCAGAATAGCGCAGAAAACGCGTTGTAAGTACACATAATAACGCCTAACCGGAGAATAAGTGCGGGATAACTAAACCGCAGATTCTGGCAGAGTTAGTGCAGTTAAACGGATAATAAGTTTTGACAATGGCAGGAATAGTTACAGAATTAGGGATGACAAGATTGTTTGTTAGAAGGAGAAAGGAGAAGAAATGGGAGCATTTATTACTTTTTTATCTCATGTTTCAGAAACTGGAGTATATGAATGAAATACGAAACTATTTCCTAACATAAATTTTTTTCTTGAAGTAGGCCTAATAGGCATTTGATATTGGTACTTCATGATTTATGCTCTGTCGTGTTATTTATGTAAATGAGGTAGATAAAAATGACCATTTGTGCCAAAACGATTCCCTAGTGAACGTGAATCGGTACTATCAACAGTGTAAAACTTGAACAGAAGGTAAACGAAGATTGTAGAGCAAGTTGTACAAGTGGCATTTCCTTGCGTTTATACTTGCGCAATGCACAGTACATTGCAAATCAGACGTGCAATAGCGTAAAATATTTTAGCCAAGCGGAATCACAAAAAAGCGGGACATTTGAGTGCCCCTCCCAAAAATTTCTGGACGACGGTACACTATGGAAAAAAAGAGACTGTCCTAGGAAAATCTGGACGAATGGAATACTAACGAACCGGCCGCGGTGGCCGACCGGTTCTAGGAGCTTAAGTCCGGAACCGCGCGACTGCTACGGTCGCAGGTTCGAATCCTGCCTCGGTCATGGATGTGTGTGATGTCCTTAGGTTAGTTAGGTTTAAGTAGTTCTAAGTTCTAGGGGACTGATGACCACAGATGTTAAGTCCGATAGTGCTCAGAGCCATTTGAGCCATTTGACATCCCAACGTAATCGCATTGGCATCCGACTATGTCTTTTAAGTGCTTCACTTCTTTTGTCAGACAGTGTACTATCAAACAGATAACTGCCAGACTTTTAGAGAACTTGGTTGTGCAGTTGTTTTGCTTGGAATCTTACGTAGTTTGGTGCTAACATACGTCAACAATTTTTAGACGAGATAACCGTTGCGAAGCAAACAATGTATGTCGACAACGTTGCGGCGCAAGTTCGCAGTAGCATACAGAAGACATCAGTGGAAAAGAACATGTAATTTAAGCTCTTCCGCCAATTTGTAATCCGTATAATGTGCTAGAATTACAACGAACTGATTCTTCAGGCATTCGAAAAGAACAGCTTTCAGTGAAGAGAAATGTGTAGCAATAATGTGCAAAATTAAGTAAGACGTCGTTATAATTAATTTAGTAACGTTAGGAATGCAATCCTCAGAATGTGCTTCGGGAGTCAAGCTCCCACCATGTGGCTTCCTGCATTAATCCTACATAAACATGTACTTATAAAACATACAGAAAAAAATGTGTGTGAAATCATATGGGACTTAACTGCTAAGGTCAAGCTTACACACCACTTAACCTAAATTATCCTACGGACAAACACACACACCCTGCCCGAGGGAGGACTCGAACCTCCGCCGGGAGCAGCCGCACGGTCCATGATTGCAGCGACTGAGACCGCCCGGCTAATCCCGCGCGGCAAAACATACAGTCATAAACTATAGACTAATTAAATTATCTGGACATAAAGCCCTCGACTTACTTTTAAAAATAGCAACACCAGATTCTTTGTTCCGCTTATCCATATTACTGTCCGCTCACCAAAGCGTTCCTTTACTTTGCGGTGACACCAGTCACATCAGCTTCAAATACCAACAGCTGGCTTTCCGTGTACTGGCTAGTGCTGTAAACACGCACACGGTTCAAACAGAACTAAACTGAGACATCAGCCGTTCCATAATAGCACAAGAGCCTATGACCAAAATTATTTACTTATACGGCCAAACCCGTATACGAGTAAAATCGATATATTCGATTACCCTAAACCAAAAAATATTAATTTCAGAAATTTTTCTGGCCTCATGTCTAAACTGAAGAAATTTTCAAAAACGTCAAGAAATTTTCCCGAACTGTATCATAGCGATACATCTTGATTTTAGGAATGTAGTTGAATGATGGATTTAAGATACCAGAAATAAGTTTTTCAGACTTCTGTAGCGTAGCGCAAACCTGGGGAACCACCCGAAAAAAAATTTTAAAAAAAAGCACCCGTCTGAAAATCCGTTTTACTAGTAGATTTGGGTCAATTACTGTGCAAAAGTCATTTTTAAGAGGAAAACAATGAGCATCTTCCATTTTGAGATCGTTATGAAAATGTTACAAAATAATACTGTTGAATATGATAAAATAAGTTGCCCAGATGCAGAAAAAAATTACATCAGGCAAATTTAGTGCAGCACCTCACACATTAGATAATGTTTCAATATGGTAGTCAAAAGTCATTGAAAAGAGACGTATGAAGGCCTATGTTGCAAGCCAATGAATAAGCTGCAAACCTCAAATTCTAATACGACTAATAAAGAGCTAACTCGAAACCATCGTACTGAAAGATTTTTGTAAATAAATTGCACGAAAAGAAAGTGGGATAAAGTTCGACAAATGCAATTTATTTAAAGAGAAAAAAATGTTCCAACATTTGATCACTGTCGGACTCATCAATATCATCATCATCGAAATCAATCTCCATGTTACTACAAATATCGTTATTTCTTGTTCTGGAAAACACAGTTAGTGAGAATCACTCATTTATTTATAAAAATCTTACAGTGAAATTCATGTCACCTATACCTTTTGTGGACGTTGTTTTTTCGTCTAAAATAACGTCCCTCACTTCTGGTAATTGGCTACTATAGAATCACGACAAATCGTAACGTCAAATTCAAGTTGAAAAGTAACATTACAGGATATTAGAAACCGACAAGAAGAGCTGCATACATATAGGTGATGTATAAACAGATCAACTGCATAGTAGTGTTTGACACTAGCGCAGTGTTCCACACTACTATGCAGCTGACCCGTTTATACATCACCGATATGTAGCAACTCTTCTTGTCGGTTTCTGATACTTTGTAATGTTATTTTTCAACATGAACCTGATTGCTGTGTCAAAAATCTGAGTGGTGTATTTTTGGCATTGAATGTCTCAATAGCTGCATTCCTATGTTCCCATTTTCGTAATGTGTAACGTGTTTTTGTTCGAGTTTGTAACCGAAACCTGTATTATAATAACAGAACCAAACAGCTTTGCGTTGTGGATTTGTGAAACATATTTGCGCTGATGTCAATTGCCTGAAGAAAATGTTCATTATTATTTTTTTCGTTGTTTTACCCGCACGTGAATTCTTCTAAGACGCTCAATAGATTCCCTCTATCAAAAGTATATCTGCCAGATCTGTGAAAGTCTTTTGGTATCATGTAGAATTTTTCAGCACTATTAATGGCCTTTTTTCCCTTTCCATAGAATGCGGAATTGTAATCGTGGCCGATTATAGCATGAAGAGCAGGGAAAGAATTTCCTAGAGCAATCCGATTGTTTCACACAGACGTGAAATATCGGTGTAAACCAACGAGAGCATTCATCCAAATCTTCCATATTCCCAGCCATTATAATTACAATGTCAGTGCTAAATTTGTTAACAACGTTGACAAACATGGCAAACAGTATTAGTATCCGCCTCCTCCCGTTTTCGGCAAATCAGATTTTCATTAATTATTCGAGTAACAGTACCATATTCACCCAATATTCATAGCACATGTCGTGTTTAATACGTATTGTATTGTTCGCGAAACATGCACCATGTCTTGTTTTGAGCAATTATTAATTAAAAATTCGACCAGAGAGAGCTTCTTTAAATTTTGTATTTTTCAATTTTCTGCGATATCCGAATCTGACTTGTTGCGTTCGTGAGATGTGAATAGTGGGAGAAGAGCTTAGTAAATAAAAGCAGTTCCCAACATAGCAGGGTAAAGAGCTCTGGAACGTTCTTTTCGTTTTTAGGAGTTTGGGTGGCATCGAAAATGCCTGGAAACCAACATTTTCGCAATGAAGTGACGGAATCTATCTCCATTTTTAACATCACACTTATTCTGATAACGTGATCTCTTTTTTAACACAGCAGAAATGTACTCTCGTGGAGCTGATTTTGTTTGTTACTACCTTCCTAGTCGTTTTCAGGATAACCTGCTCTAACACTTTTGTGCAGTTTTGACCGTAAAACGGTGAGACATGGTTTTGGTTGTGGGCTCTCGTACTATAAAATTAAGACGAAGACTTTACATCCGAATACGCTTATATGTTTTTATTTTATGATTTGTGTGCTTTTGAAGTTATAGTGCAGGGTTAACGCAGACAGCCAGATGATGGAAGCTTGACTCCCAAAACGTGTTAGTGAGGTTGGTTGGTTGTTTTGGGGAAGGAGACCAGACAGCGTGGTCATCGGTCTCATCGGATTAGGGAAGGATGGGGAAGGAAGTCGGCCGTGCCCTTTCAGAGGAACCATCCCGGCATTTGCCTGGAGTGATTTAGGGAAATCACGGAAAACCTAAATCGGGATGGCCGGACGCGGGATTGAACCGTCGTCCTCCCGAATGCGAGTCCATTGTCTAACCACTGTGCCACCTCGCTCGGTGTTAGTGAGGATTACTTGTATAACATTAGTGCTAGTATGTTAAATTATTATGACTATTATCTTCAGAATTAGAACGTCCGGCCCTGCAAATGGATAACATTAGGAAATAAGATAGCCTACGTTCTAACACACTGGTCGAAACGTTACTTACTTTTAGTCCACGGAGCTTGCATGGCATCGCGCAGTCCACGAAGCTCGCATGGCAGCGCGTAGTCACCTAATTGTCAGTGCTCCTGTGCCATTAAACAGTGCCCTGTAGCAACCCAGCTGCTTTCAACAGCCTCTCAGACAGAAACACCCCCTACTGAGTTTTGGTATTGTTAGCGACCGAATAATGTATCAGCCGAAACTTTTTATTTAAATTACCGTGCACTAGTGAATAAATGCTAATTGGTTTTGAGCGCTGCGGAAGTTGTTTCAGTCGGATTTTCACTACTTGGAAATGGAAATGAAGTCCCATGCTTCTTTACCGAGCGTAGGGGAACGATGCGGGAAACCCGCACCGCTTTACTAGGCAAGGTCCTAGTGGAGGTGGTTTGCCATTGCCTTCCTCCGACCGTGATGGGGATGAATGATGATGATAAAGACGACACAATGAAACCCAGTCATCTCGAGGCAGGAAAAATTCCTGACCCGGCCTGGAATCGAACCCGGGGCCCCGTGCTCGGGAAGCAAGAACGCTACCGCGGGACCACGACCTGCGGACTCTTGACTACTTAGTAGTGCTTTATTCAATGAACAGAGGATTTTGCATTAATGAAAGTCGCGAAAGTGTGCACTAACTAAAGTTATACATTCACGTTAAACACAATTGGGGACAGTCACTACCATTATCATTTACTTCTGTTCATGGCTAAGCTGATACACTACGTGTTCAAAAGTATCCGGACACCTGGCTGAAAATGACTTACAAGTTCGTGGCGCCCTCCATCGGTAATGCTGGAATCAGTATGGTGTTGGCCCACTCTTAGCCTTGAAGACAGCTTCCACTCTTGCAGGCATATGTTCAGTCAGCTGCTGGAAGGTTTCTTGGAGAATGGCAGCCCATTCTTCACGGAGTGCTGCACTGAGGAGAGATATCGATGTCGGACGGTGAGGCCTGGCACGCAGTTGGCGTTCCAAAACACCTCAAAGGTGGTCTATAGGGTTCAGGTCAGGACTCTGTGCAGGCCAGTCCATTACACAGACGTTATTGTCGTGCAACCACTCCACCACAGGCCGTGCATTATGAACAGGTGCTCGATCGTGTTGAAAGAGCAATCGCCATCCCCGAATTGCTCTTCAACAGTGGGAAGCAAGAAGTTGGTTAAAACATGAATGTAGGCCTGTGCTGTGATTATGCCACGCAAAACGACAAGGGGTGCAAGCCCCCTCCATGTAAAACACGACCACCCATAACACCACCGCCTCAAAATTTCTGTTGCCACTACACACGCTGTCAGAAGACGTTCACCGGGCATTCGCCATACCCGCACCCTGCCATCGGACAGCCACATTGTGTACCATGATTCGTCATTCCATACAACGCTTTCCTACTGTTCAATCGTCCAATGTTTACGTTCCTTACACCAAGCAAGGCGTCGTTTGGCATTTAGCGGCGTGATGTGTGGCTTATGAGCAGCCGCTCGACCATGAAATGCAAGTTTTCTCACCTCCCGCCTGTCATAGTACTTGCAGTGTATCCTGATGCAGTTTGGAATTCCTGTGTGATGGTCTGGATAGATGTCTGCCTATCACACATTACGACTCTCTTCAACTGTCGGCGGCCTCTGTCAGTCAACAGACGGAGTCGGCCTGTGCGCTTTTGTGCTGTAAGTGTCCCATCATGTTTCCACTTCACTTTAACATTGCAAACAGTGGATCTAGGGATGTTTAGGAGTGTGGAAATCTCGCGTACGGACGTATGACGCTCGTGACACCCAATCACCAAATATGGATTACCTGGCAGTAGGGGGTAGCACAATGTACCTAATACGAAAAACGTATGTTTTTGGGGGTGTCCGGATACTTTTGGTCACATTGTGTACATGTGAAATGAAGGTGGTTTGTTAAGCCTGGTAATGGTAAAAAAGCAAGAAAAAAAGGTTTGTTTCGTGAACAACTCACCTTACTTCTCCTTTGCGGGCTGCACACTCGGGCAGCTTCTTCATCTCATCGGAAAAATAGGTGCTGTCAAACGCTGCAAAATACTCGTCGACTGCAACTACCACATCCTCATTTCATGAAAATTTCTTCCCAGCAAGCCAAGGTTTCATGTTTGGGAACGGGAAGATGTTGCCTTGGGCTAAGCCTGGTAAACAGGGTGGGTGACGAACCAGTTCAAAGCCCTGCACTTCCGCCATTTTTATCGCTGATGTGTAGGTTGGTAGATTATCCTGGTGAAAGAGCGTGCCAACCTTGGTCTTTTTTCAGCCAGCGCTAGTTTCAGACGATCGAACAATGAAGCATAATAAGGCCCAGTTTGGTTGTGCCTTTCTTTAAGTAATGTATGAGGATTATTCCAAAAAATAAGCGTGGCCATTATCTTACCAGCTGCACTTTCACCAGTCTTTTCCATTGTCCTGACTACCGTTTTGACTTTGGGGTGTAATGATGGATCCGCGTTTCATCAACAGTCACAAATCGGGGCATAATGCCCTACCGATTGCGATACAACATCGCCAAACACTGTGTTGAAATACTGTGCCGGATGCTCTTTTGCATGACCGTGAGAAATCACGCACCCGCCAATTCTCTGTACTGGATATTATGCACTCATTCAGCCGAGATGCCCACAGTCTCAGCAATCTCTTGGGTGACACAGATTTTCTCAATGGCTTCCTTTGTGGTGACATCAGTTGGACGGACGGAGCGCGCTTCGTATTCAGCGCTTGTCCTACCACGTTTAAATTCGCAAATGGTCTTCAATGACGGTGAAGAGACATCGTGAACTTCACATAATTCTGTTTTGATTTGTGCAGCAGTCCAACCCTTCAAACGAAAATGTTTAATAACAGCACGAAACTCGGTTTTCTCACAGTTGACACACAGACCAGTCAGAAAGCTGTCAAAAATGAATTCTACGCTGATCATTGTTGAAACTCTTTGTACAGTCCTTAGAATAATCAAGCTTATTAACCATGAAGGGGCAAGAAAAATGTTACAATCCTTAATGGAAATTTACCAACCTCGTATATTGCGATGTCGTCACACGCAGTTGTAGCAATCTGTACACGTTATCCTCACTGCTATCCACTGACCGGAGCGGTAGGCGCAAACGCATAATATCGGCACTCCGTATTTTTTACCACATTTTGATGAAAACACGTTATCACTAGCCAGCATATTTCGAGTTTCTGGGTGTCAGCCTACGACGATGGGGACACATTCCCATCCGGTATGCTATTACTCCTCCCGCTACGCAATTACAACATAATCACTCCACACTGCTCTGCTGCATCTCACGTGCTACAATATCACTCGCTGTGCGCACTCGGTTCTTGACTATCGATTCTTGGCCTGTCCTCGACCTGTGCGAGTAAAATATGCTTATCTTTGAGTAATGGACTGTGGATCCCTTACAAGATCTGACCACTGGAATGGAAAACGAACACCGCAAACAGTCAATACATCGCCCTTAAGCGATTTCTAGCATTTCCTCCATAAACGAAACGGGTTAACAGTCTGAACTGAAAAAGGAGAACGCCTCACACAAGAAAACCACAAGTTCCCGCTGGAACAAGTGGAATATACTTTTTTCAATAAAATCCGCCTTGTTGTAACTTCCAGCTAGCTGATGTCGCCACGTTCCGGTATGGCTGTAAGGTGCTACTGCCTGTCAGGACTTTCAGAAGTTTCTTTCCCTATGCGTGTTATGAAACACAGGGCCTCCAGTGGAAATCTCTTGCCTTGGGAAACAGCATAGTCGGCCGAAACGACAACACTTTTAGCCGGATTAAGATTAGACGGTCCAATTATCTCCAGGCTGGAGAACAGTCTTCATCCCTCGGAACCCGAAAAACCGACGCTGGCGTTCGTAGTAGCTACCGACAGTAGATGATGGGAACAACAAGGAACCCTTGTTAAACGCTCATGATCGTGTCTGTTGTCTACACTTCCAATAAAATTAGGGAAAAAGAGAGATTTTTTCCTCAATATATGCTTTTCTTGACTTGACTGTACGTTTTTTAACATATGTTTAATTACCAAACGAGACTGCACTAATGTTACATGCCTTTGGTCACTAACGTAGAAGTCGAGGAAAAGAGGCGTGTTTCAGGCACAACAGTGCCTCTGTGCAATACCTCGGGTAAGCAAGACTGGATGTGATCAGTTTAGGGTTGACATATCTAACTGGGACTTCGTCGGGACATTCTGTAATGGGGATGTAGAATGAACTAAAAAAATTATGTAATATAATCACTTTTTATTTAGAACGCAATTACATGGAACTTGATATGGCAGTAGTTTGTACACCATATTTTTCGTAAGATTTCACCTTTTTCAGCAAGTCTTTTTTTTCCTTTTACGTATTTATGAAACCGCATGCAAGTTAGCTTGTAGTTAAACTGGCACAGCAAGATGGATACCACAGCCCCTGCCAGCAGTCAATTTCTTTCATCACTCCACTGGTCCGACGTCAGCGGAAATACTCTTTCCACAATGGCCTTGTGTGCGGGAATAGAAAACAAATACTCGCATAATGCAGCAGCTGTCATTTGCGTGCAGGATTTTCAGTTTCCTTGCGAAAATAAATCCATCTTTCTTCCATAGAGTGTTCAGATTTCCATTCTTCTGAGTCACGCTAGTTCCTAAAAAGCTCTGCAGATACCTACATTCCTGAAAACAGTTGTCGTCTGAAATCTTCATACCATTTTTAATTAGGTATACAATAGTGTGTAAGTAGGCTGTTTAGGTTCTTATATTGGTAACGCCGCCGCCACGTAGCGCTCTGTATGAAAATCAGTGGCTGTGCTGTATGCAGTCTGTGGCTGGTTGGCATTGTTGTAATACTCGACATTGTAGCGTTGGGCAGTTGGCTGTTACGAGCGCGTAGCGTTGTGCAGTTGGAGGTGAGCCGCCAGCAGCGGTGGATGTGGGGAAGTGAGATGGCGGATTTTTGAGAGCTGATGATCTGGACGTGTGTCTATCAGAAACAATACATCTGTAAGAATGGATGTCATGAACTGCTGTACAGGGTGAGTCACCTAACATTACCGCTGGATATATTTCGTAAACCATATCAAATACTGACGAATCGATTCCACAGACCGAACGTGAGGAGAGGGGCTAGTGTAATTGGTTAGTACAAACCATACAAAAATGCACGGAAGTATGTTTTTTAACACAAACCGACGTTTTTTAAAATGGAACCCTGTTAGTTTTGTTAGCAAATCTGAACATATAAACAAATACGTAATCAGTGCCGTTTGTTGCATTGTAAAATGTTAATTACATCCGGAGATATTGTAACCTAAAGTTGACGCTTGAGTACCACTCATCCGCTGTTCTATCGTGTGTATCGGAGAGCACCGAATTACGTAGGGATCCAAAGGGAACGGTGATGGACCTTAGGCACAGGAGAGACTGGAACAGCACATTACGTCCACATGCTAACACCTTTTTATTGGTCTTTTTCACTGACGCACATGTACATTACCATGAGGGCTGAGGTACACATACACACGTGGTTTCCGTTTTCAATTACGGAGTGGAATAGAGTGTGTCCCGACATGTCAGACCAATAGATGTTCAATGTGGTGGCCATCATTTGCTGCACACAATTGCAATCTCTGGCGTAATGAATGTCGTACACGCCGCAGTACATCTGGTGTAATGTCGCCGCAGGCTGCCACAATACGTTGTTTCATATCCTCTGGGGTTGTAGGCACATCACAGTACACATTCTCCTTTAACGTACCCCACAGAAAGAAGTCCAGAGGTGTAAGATCAGGAGAACGGGCTGGCCAATTTATGCGTCCTCCACGTCCTATGAAACGCCCGTCGAACATCCTTCAAGGGTCAGCCTAGTGTTAATTGCGGAATGTGCAGGTGCACCATCATGCTGATACCACATACGTCGACGCGTTTCCAGTGGGACATTTTCGAGCAACGTTGGCAGATCATTCTGTACAAACGCGATGTATGTTGCAGCTGTTTGGGCCCCTGCAATGAAGTGAGGACCAGTGAGGTGGTCGCCAATGATTCCGCACCATACATTTACAGTCCACGGTCGCTGTCGCTCTACCTGTCTGAGCCAGCGAGGATTGTCGACGGACCAGTAATGCATGTTCCGTAGATTCACTGCCCCCTGGTTTGTGAAACCCGCTTCATCGGTAAACAGGTAGAACTGCAACGCATTCTCTGTTAATGCCCATTGACAGAATTGCACTCGATGATTAAAGTCATCACCATGTAATTGCTGATGTAGCGACACATGAAACGGGTGAAAGCGGTGACGATGCAGTATGCGCATGACACTACTTTGACTCAGTCCACCGACTCTCGCAATGTCCCGTGTACTCATGTGTGGGTTCATGGCAACAGCAGCTAACACACCAACTGCACCCGCTTCTCCTGTGACGGGCCTGTTACGGACCCGTTTGCGTGCTACGACCATACCTGTTGCATGCAGTTGGCGGTAGATGTTTTGCAATGTGCGGCACGTTGGATGCTCTCTGTCCGGGTACCGTTCTGCATACACCCTGCAGGCTTCAGCTGCATTTCGTCGACACTCGTCATGAATACACCATGGTCACAGTTCCTACAACACTACGCTATCACAGACGTCTGGTAACACGGTGTACTACAGTTGGTCTGCGTGCGGAGACGAATGCAGAATAACAACAGCAGCAAGCGCTACATGCGGACACTGCGACAGCTAAACCAAACCACAACAGTGCACTACAGCCACACTCGTAAACATGGTCGTCATCGTAAACATGTCCCTGTAGATGCTGCTCGCCGACCGTGGCCCGTGTTTGTTACAACACGCAACTGAACGTCGGAGGTTTCAAGCGTCAACTTTAGGTTACCATATCTCCGAATGTAATTAACATTTTACAATGCGACAAACGGCACTGATTACGTATTTGTTTATATGTTCAGAGGTGCTAACAAAACTAACGTGGTTCCATTAAAAAAAACGTAGGTTTGTATTAAAAACATACTTCCGTGTATTTTTGTATGGTTTGTATTAAACAATTGCACTAGCCCCTCTCCTCACGTTCGGTCTGTGGAATCGGATCGTCAGTATTTACGAAATATATCCAGCGGTAACGAGGCCTTACAATAACTGGAATAAAGTTCTCGGCGATTTTTCTGCTCATACAGAAACAATGTGTCATCTGAAATGCGTCGCATCAACGAACAATTTTTCGAAGATAACAGAAGCAGATAAAACCAGTTGAGCATCAGCTGAACAAGTCAGATTGCAGAACATAGGAAAGAGTTTCTGTAAAGTGTCAGAACTGTGATCCTTTGTAATCGGCAGGAACTGGCTCTTTGGGAAATTTAAAGTCATTTAGCTATGAATTACTTATGGGGTTTTTCGTTCTCTTCTTTAGGTTACACACTGAAGCTGATGATTTAGTTTTTCAAAGTATTCTTAAAAGTGATCCCAAGAGTACATTCGCACTGTGAAACTTTACGTTTGCAGTAGATGCATGTGGATGTGTCACGCAGATTTGTCCGCATGGGCCATTGTGATATTTACAAAATATCGCTGTTTAGAGTTTAAACATAGATGTTTCAGTATTGATACTCATTATGTTAAGACCCGTCCAAATACACAATGATCTGTTTGTGCACAAATGAATGCTAATTTCTGTGCAAACTGTAAACCTCTGCAAATGTGGGCCACACGGAGTAGCCGCGCGGTTAGAGGCGCCATGTCACTGACTGCGCGGCCACTTCCATCTGAGGTTCGAGTCCTCCCTCGGGCATGGGTGTGTGTGTTGTTCTTGGCATAAGTTAGTTTAAGTGCGATGACCTCAGCAGTTTGGTCCCTTAGAAATTCACACATTTTCTTCTTTTCTTCTTCTGCAACTGTGGTGTGGTCACTCACGACATGAGTTACTAGTAGAATTCAGAAGCTAGAATTGGTTTCGGGCTGGGTCAAATGACGTCCTACAATCGCTACTTTGGAGACACCATAGTGGTAGTTGTTTCTGTATTATAACTTGCGTGTTATGACAGTACGCCATTTCATGGCATTGGCAAATTGAAGACTTATCACAGAAGTCACTCTTGATACGAATTGTTACAATAAATGTCAGTTAACGGTGCAACGGCTGTAAAATGCCTTTAGGAGATTCTAAGATAAACGACCTTAATGCTCAGAATCATTTGTGATCGGTGTGATCTTACTGTTAAGAGATGATTTGCCAGTTTAAATGGATTAATATGAATACTACTAATTTCATGGTCCTTACACGAGTGTTCAGTAACACACAAGACATCAGGTTGGGTATTACTTACTGTTATTTTGAGTTCACAATATTTGTTATTGAGACACTGCACATTTAGAGTCATAATCGTTAGAACAGGGGGGTGAGCACCGACGGTATTTCTCCTATCGTATAACACTGTTAACTTGGAATTTTCATTAAGGCCGGATACCAAAAATCCTGTTGAACCACAGGTTTCTTGTTTCTGTTGTTTTTCCTACTTGAAATGGATGATGCTGATTGATTGTATATACTAGCTGTGGCAGTTGATGACATTTTAATATTAACTACCGGTATAGCAGATGTTGACGTTTTTAGTGCTTCAGCAAATGTTACTCTTGTTAAGGTTTTCATTTCTTCTGCTTCTGCCCTCATTTGGAGTGGGATTTTAGGGAACTTTTCTATTGATATACGGTTTATTTCTTCTAGTATCTTTTCACCCATCATCTTTTTTCCGCAATAGTTCCTGCGCTGTCCATGCATTGTGAAATGATTTCTCTTTGAACTGTTTGCATCCACAAAAGTTGCACACTTAAAAGCACAGCAGATCTTCCTAAATTTATTATTTGTTGACTTTATTTCTTTGTTTATACATGGTTCCTCGATTAGATCATGTCTATGTGGCACACTTACAATGAGAACCTTTAAATTTAGATCTGACAGCCTTTTTTAGAGTTGTTTGAAGTGCCCTTGTCGCTAGTTGGCTTACATTTTTGTATATGTCATTTGCTCCACCAATTAGCACACAGCATGTTCCAGTCTTAACTAAGTTTTCACAATTATTTACTATTTCATTAAGGGGAGTGCCAGTTTTGACAATGCCTGTTACTCTAAATTGTCCTGTCGTGGTGGCCGTGCGGTTCTAGGCTCTTCAGTCTGGAACTATGTGACTGCTACGGCCACAGGTTAGAATCGTGCCTCGGGCATGGATGTGCGTGATGTCCTTAGGTTAGTTAGGTTTAAGTAGTTCTACGTTCTAGGGGACTGATGGCCTCAGATGTTGAGTCCCATAGTGCTCAGAGCCATTTGAACCATTACTCTAAATTGGGACTCCCTATCATTATTTGTGCCACACTCTTCGCATGACTATCACCTAATAAAAAGACTTGATATTTGTTGTTGTCCAAGTTCCCTCGTTCCGTTGGCTTTATAGTACACTATGAAGAAACTTTTCTCTCGTTAGAATACACATATGATCTAGATTCACTTTCACTTGTCTTATTTTTTCAGTTCACATCTCGTCCTGTCGTGTCTTTATCACCTGGTTTTCGTTGCTCTCTATTTACTGACGATTTCATACCGTCAGAAAGATTTCGTCCACTACTAGCAGAAGTTTTGTTTGAAACGAAAATTGCTGGTATGTTTTCATTACACTCGTTTTTTAAATCGTCACCTTTCCGTTGGTTTATCAGTTCCTCTAACTTATTTACGTAACGATTTGCAAGCACAAGGTCTCGCTGAAGCGATGCAGTAACACTTCCATTTTTGCGACACTGCGCATAACCTGATGCCTTTCGCGATGTAGTTATTGCACTTTATACAATTTATACTCGATATGTAGCCGTTTTCCGTGGAACTGTTTATACATACTTCTATACGCTACGCCATCTAACTTTTCCCCATCTTCGCATTTGTAGCAGATTCTGGTTCTCTCTTCATGTAACGGAAGTATTTTCTGCAATATACATTTACATTTAATAGTGTGCTCTCTCATGAATAAGTTTCTTCCATCTTGTGACTTGAGTGTGATTAAAAAACGGAAGATGACACTCCTGCAAGTGAAACGACCACCAAACGTATTTGTATTCTTGATTGTCAATAATATTTGTCCTTTTTTCCGAATATGTCGCGATTATTAGGCTGTGGTTAGGTACGGAAACTAAGAGTACAGTTTACACTGCTGCGAGTGAAATAAGCAGCAATCATATTTCTAATCTTGCTCGTCAGAAATACGAGGACATATTGAAAAGTAATGCCGCCGAATTCTTGTGAGAAAACTATAACACTTTTTAAATAAAACAAACATTATTGACATTCTACATCTTTATTCTTCATGTCTACATGTTTGCAGTCCTTAGCCACTAGAGGGATCCAAATTGTAGCATATACCATGGCGATGTGTAAAGTAATTAGGATGGTGCATGAAAAACAGTAAGCTGTAAGAGAGTTTCTAACCACGGAAGAGATTGTCCACACACAGAGCACCCTCTTCTTCAGCATGTTAATGCTAGACCAAAAACAAGGGCTGCGACAACTGCAACATCAACGTCTATATGGATACCGTGCAAATCACATTTAAGTGCCTGGCAGAGGGATCATAGAACCACCTTCGCACTAATTCTCTATTGTTTCACTCTCGAACAGTGCCTTAAAAGAACGAACACACATATCTTTCCGTGCGAGCTCTGATTTCCCATGTTTTATTGTGATGATCGTTTCTACCTATGTAGGTCAGCGTCAACGAAACATTTTCGCATTCAGACGAGAAAGTTGGTGATTGAAATTTCGTGACAATGTCCCGCCGCCTTCAGTCCGGAACCGCGCTGCTGCTACGGTCGCAGGTTCGAATCCTGCCTCGGGCATGGCTGTGTGTGATGTCCTTAGGTTAGTTAGGTTTAAGTAGTTCTAAGTCTAGGGGACTGATGACCTCAGATGTTAAGTCCCATAGTGCTTGTAGCCATTTGAACGTCCCGCCGCAACGAGAAACGTCTTTGTTTTGATGACGCTCATCCCAAATCCTGTATCACGTCCGTGACACTTTCTCCCCTATTTCTCGATAGTACAAAACGTGCTGCTCTTCTTTGAACTGGATCCTATACCGCGCGGCAAGGAGGACAGACAAGTGTAGTGTAGGTAGTAGATCTGTTGCACCGAAGTGTTCTGCCAGTAAATTTCTTCTTTGGTTCACCTTTCCCCCCCACAACATTTTCTGTGTTCTTTCGAGTTTAAGTTGTTTGTAATTGTAATTCCTATATGTTTAGTTCAATTTATTGCCTTTAGAGTTGATTCATTTACCTTCTAACCTAAGTTTAACGGATTCCTTTTAACACTCACGTGCATGGCCTCACACTTTTCATTATTTGGGGTCAATTGCCAATTCTCGCACCATACAGATATCTTTTCTAAATCGTTACGCATTTTTTTATCTTCTGATGACTTTAATAGACGACAAACAACGGCATCATCTGCAAACAACCTAAGACAGTTGCTCAGATTATCTCCTAAATCATTTATATAGATAAAGAACAGTGGAGGGCCTGTAATACTACCTTGGGCAACGCCATAAATCACCTTTGTTTTACTCGATGACTTTCCGTCATTTGAACTCTCTGATAGGATATCATGAATCCAGTCACATGACTGAATCAGACGATATCCGTAAGCACGTAATTTGATTACAAGCCACTTGTGAGGTACAGTGTCAAAAGCCTTCTGGAAATCTAGAAGTACGGAATCAATTTCAAATTTCTTGTCAATAGCACTCAGCACTTTGTGTGAGTAAAGAGCTAGTGATGTTTCACAAGAGCGAAGTTTTATAAACGAATGTTAACTGAGTATCAATAGACAATTCTCTCCTAATTAATTCATAATGTTCGAACACAATGTATGTTCCAAAATCCTACTGCATATCGACGTTAATGATATGAGCCTGTAGTTTAATGGATTATTCCTATTGACTTTCCTGAATACTGGTGTGACCAGTGCAACCTTCCAGTTTTTGGGTACAGATCCTTCGTTGAGCGAGCGACTGTAAATGATTGTTTAGTATGGAGCTATTGCATTAGCATACTCTGAAAGGTACCGAATTGGTTCTGGACCAGTAGACTTGCTTTTATTAATTGATTTAAATTGTTTCACTACCCCGAGGATGTCTACTTCGAAGTTTCTCTTGTTGGCAGCTGTTCTTGATTCGAATTCTGGAATAAAAACTTCGTCTCCTTTAGTGAAGGAATTTCAGAAGGCTGTGTTTCGTAACTCTGCTTTAGCAGCACTGCCATCGATAGCATTTCCATTGCTATTGCACAGAGAACTAGAGAAGGCATTTTGTCTTGCCACTAGCATACTTTACATACGACCATAATCTCTTTGGACTTTCTGATAGGTTTCGAGACAAAGTTTTGTTGTGGAATCTATTACAAGCATCTCGCATTGAAGTCCGCGCTAAATTTCGAGCTTCTGTAAAAGATCGCCAGTCTTGGAGATTTTGTGTTCGTTTAAATGTGGCATGCTTTTTCCGTTGTTTCTGCATTCGAGTTCTTACCTGTTTGGTGCACCACGGGGGATTAGCTCTGTCGTTTGTTAATTTATTTGATATAAACCTCTCAATTGCTGTCGATACTATTTTTTTGAACTCAAACTCATCTGGTCCACACTTACAGTTAATTTGGATGGAGTGGAAATTGTCTCTCAGGATGGCGTCAAGCGAATTTTTATCTTCTTTTTTGTATAGGTGTAATTTTCGATTATTATTGGACGATTTAAGAGTTAACGGTATTCAGTCTTGCTACCACAAACTTGTGTTCACTAATCCTTGTATCCGTTTTGATTCTCATTATTAACTCTGGATTCTTTGCTGCTAGAGGTCAAGTGTGTTTTCATAACCGTTTACTATTCGAGTGGGCTCATGAACAAATCGCACGAAATAATTTTCAGAGGAGGCGTTTTGCACAATTTGGGATGACGTTTTATGCGTACCTCCGGATTGAAATACGTATTTTCGCCAACATATCGAGGGTTAAGTCACCACCAATTACAATTGTGGGAGTCGGGTACGTGTTTGAAATTAGACTAAACTTCTCTTTTAACCTTTCAGAGATTATGCTGTCTCACTTGGGAGGTCGGTAAAATGATCCAATTATTATTTTATTTCTGCTTCCGAGAAGGAATCTATACCCATACTAACTCACAAGAACTATCTGCTTCAATTTCGCTACAAGATGTTCTACTTCTAACAGCAACAACAAACACGCCACTGCCAAATGTATTTATCCTATCTTTTCTGAGCACTGTTAGGTCCTTCGTAAAAATTTCGGCTGAACTCATCTCCGGTTTTAGCCAGCTTTCAGTGTCTATAACGATTTTAGCATCACTGCGTTCTATTAGTGCTCTGAACCATATCTTCGATAATTTATCTTGCAGTGGTCTGTTGCTGGCTGCTGTCACTGAGTATTCCAAGAATGGCACCTGACTTCATCGAAGTAAATACTTTGATTCATTGACTGAAATGCTATATGCATCCGTCCATTGGTAAACAGTTTTTAGATGCAGTTCGTGCAATTTCTCAGACACGAAAAGACCAAGGTATCATCAAGGTATGCGAAGCGATACAGTAAATACGATAGTACTTCGTCGACAGACCATTGCCAAGTTTGCACCGCATTTTTCGAACCAAATGGCATACAGAGGTATTTGACTAAGCTAAATGGTGTCGTGACAGCTGTCTTCATTATATCAGCAGGAGTTACTGGTATCTGGTAATGTGCTCTCTAGCAATCAGTGACACTAAAAGAGGTCGCGCCTGCCAGAGCTTGCATAAAATCTGTAATATCTGGCTTCAGATAGCGATCAGGAATAGTAGGGGTATTGAGTGCCTGGTAATCTCCACATGGTCTCCAGGTCCCGTCTTTCTTCTCTACTAGATGAAATGGTGATAACCACTGGCTGTCGGATCTACGGGCGACTCCCGAGCACAAGAATTATTCTAATTCTGCCTTCGCTGTGGCGAAAGGATCCGGAGCTAAATGGCACGAGTACTGGGATATGGACTGACCAGGTGTATTCCTAATGTGATGGACCGTGTTGTGCACAACTGTCTGTGCACACAGAATGGATTCTTAGTTTGCTACGTGTGGTGTCACCCCCTATCTGTCATTGAACATAGGCGGAGAATCTCTTCCTAGGATGCCTTTAATGCTCTGCTTACCCCAGTGGATGCTTGACGAGCCAACATCTACTTCAACTGCATAATGAAACAAGAAATTCGCACCCAATATTGCGTCTGACAATCGGCAGTCACGAGAGTTCATGGTAAACGATCTTGGAAACCGAGATGTACGTCTACCTGGCATTTTCGATAAGTCATTATTGAAGTCTGGTTTGCTGCTGTGAGCTTTGATTGAGATGGAGGAAGCTTCACATCGCAACTTCTTACAGGCAGTGCACTGACGTACGAGCCTGAGTCAATCAGATAAGCGTGGCTGGATCTAGCGTCTGTGAGAAAAAGACGATGGGACAGTGAGGGTCAAGAAGAAAGTTACTCACCAGTAGTTCCCCGTCAACGCTCTCACCTCACAGTGGCAGGTGCTGGTGCCCCAGCTTGCAACCAGCAGTGCCTATCGCCAGCCACTGTCGCCATTTGGGTGATTGCAGGGTGATGGGCATCGCATCGCCTTGTTTCCTAAGCAACGGTTTTACCAGCAAAAAAAACGGTTCAAACGGCTCTGAGCACTATGGGACTTAACAGCTGTGGTCATCAGTCCCCTAGAACTTAGAACTACTTAAACCTAACTAACCTAAGGACATCACACACATCCATGCCCGAGGCAGGATTCGAACCTGCGACCGTAGCAGTCGCGCGGTTCCGGACTGCGCGCCTAGAAACGCGAGACCACCGCGGCCGGCTGTTACCAGCAGATACGTTCCATAGACACATTGCCATCTTCCTTGCTCTTCTTGTATGTGGCTGTTTTGCCTCCAGGCAACGTTAATATCTGTCGCCGCAAGTTGTCAATGTGATTCCAATCTGGAGAACTCTGTGTTGTGCGGACATGCCAACTCTGCAGTAGATGATACTGAAGGATGCTGTATTTGCTTGTCTATAATGGAATTCAGTATACAGGATCACCACTTTAGCCAACTACAGCTTATCTCCATAGTTGTCAGGCAATAAACTTTTATTTCCTTAAGCTCAAAAACACCAATCAACTGAAAAATTTAAGTCAATACAAATGATACTAATAAAAATCAAAGAGTAAAGCAGATCGTCCATGCACTCGTTGCTACAGAATAATGCTGCATTTCATTGTGCTTTCAAGGATGTTCTGGCGACACCCACACTTTGTTACAGAGACTGCAGTCTAATACGTGCTGTACCATGCAGCCACAGTTACAGTATGCATGGTTTCCTTCTAGAGGGTGGTACTGTTCCTCATGTGCATGTGCTAGTGCCTTTTCCTGCCGTAGTAATTGGTAAGGTTGTGTCCGATTCACTTTCTTGCTGACTAGCCTTGCAGTGGATGTGATACAGCGTTGAACACAATGGTTCTGTTTTCAAATCGAGAGATTGATGACATGGTGTTTACGTATGGAAAGGCAAATGGCAAGGTGCAGTGGGGAGCAAGGTTGTATTTGGAGATCTATCCCTACCAACAACAAGCACAGCATTCAATGTTTGTCTGAGACACAGTCGTTTCAGGAAGCAGGAAGACATGAAGGATGTATCCGAAATCTTCGGACACCAGACTTGAAGGAAAATGCGATTATCACTGTGGAGGGTGACTGCAATGTCAGCATCAGATAGTTGGACTGCCAGTACACATTAAGTCAGACGACTGTGTGGAACATTCTCCATGACAATTGTTACTACTCTTGTCACTAATAGCATGTGCAGGGCTTACTAGCAACAGACTTTCCACATTGGGAGCAGTTTTGTCACTGGTTTCTTTACCAGGCAACCATCATTCCGGGATTTGTGACATCCATCCTATTCACCAATGAGACCACCTTTATGCAGAGTGATGTCTTCAATTGTGGAATAGTATGCAGGACCCAGTGATATGGTGACAGTGATCATCAGCACTGGTACAGCCAGAATAATTAGCAACTGTATTTTGGGACCAGTCTTCCTTCCACATCACCTAATAGGTTGGAAGTATCGATGTTTCTTGTGGGTGACTTTGCCTAACCTGCTGAATGATGTGTCATTGATGATTCGAAGGGTTATGTGGCTGCTACACGACAGTGCTCCAGCCCACTTCACCATGAACATCGGGATGCATCTCAATCATGTCTTCTCTGGTCAATGGGTTGGGCGAGGGGGTCCAGCAGCATGGCCTACACGTTCACCAGACCTCAGCCCATGCAGTTTATGGTTATGGGGCTGTCTCAAAGGTACCATGTACGCAGAACCCATTCCAGATGTGGAGACACTGGAGCAGCTTATTCACACTGCTGTTGACACTATTCAGATGCAGCCTGGCCAGTGAGAATGTGTGAGACAGAACGTGCTACGGCATGTACACACATACATTGAGTAACATGGACACCATTTTTAGCACATACTGTAACTGTTGCTACATGGTACAGCATGTATTAGACCACAGTGTCTGTAACAATACATGACTGAGCAAATGGGTCTAACATGGAAACTATGCATTTCCAGACATGAGTTCATTAGACCTTTTTTGTTCTGTATCCTCTCACTGATCAGTCCCTAAAGTTTGTACATGGTGGAAAAATCACCCTGTATATACATCACCAACCCTGGTGACAGATTGAATAGACTTTGTTATATATATATATATACTTTGCTTAGGTCTTTGCAACAAACAGTCAGAAAAAACCCTTCCTCATCTCCCGTGGGGTCAACTGCTCATAATTTCTCTATTAAACAATTATAAGCACCTGCCTTCTTATCTCAGTCACTGTAGATCTGTTCATTGCTCTTAATTTTCCACAAACAAGTCTGACTGCGATGGCTTTCACTAAATTTAGCAATGAACTCTTTAGAACACTGATATGTATCTGCCATTCTAAAATTCAGTGTGCAGATACAGACAAGAAACAGTATACTGAAGAAACCATTGACTCACACACATTTCTTACACAAAATTTACTGTGATATGAAGCCCACGCAATAAGATTTGTCTGCACTGACATGACTAGTGGTCACAGGGTTGAATAATCGTGCTCAAACCTCCTAGTACAACTCCCATGTATGCTCATATCTCATATTTTCGCCAATTTTCCCTCCACAGACAACAATCTGTATGTGCAGATGTCATATGAGCAGACATTTTCAAAACAGATTGTTGCGTGTGGTCTGGCCTTTAAAGATGAAAGTGAAAGATGACATTTTGACCTCTGATGTTGACAAAAATAACAAGCTACTTGTCACCACCGTCAAAAATGTTTTCATCATTTAAACAAATCTTTTCCCAGAAATGTTTCATAATGAAAAAGGATTGTGAGCCATGGCAGCTTTAATTTGCACGGGCATGGCATTCTGCTGGTTCCACTAACTACCTGAGATGCTGCCAATATCGATCCTGATCATATGACAAGAGCCAGCGTCTTTGGTTGAGGTGTGTGTTGTTGGTTTTTGGTGGGCCCTGGCATGGGAAGTTATCTGGAGGGTACGTGGCTGGTTTTGAGAGATTACTGCTGTCTGGTATGGACCTTGAGAAGCTACAAGTGGTTAAATTGCTTGTAGCAAGCCTTGCAAGCTGGATTAAGGATTACTAGCAGTGAGTTGCAGGAAGAGCAGTGGATGTCATGTGAAACCTGGTTGGCAAGTTCCAGGCCAACTCTGCAAACTTAAATTTTACGTCACCTCGAAGACCACCTGTACGGAATTGGAGGCAATAGCACCCCTGCTTGGAATCCTGGAGGTCACGGCTCCTTCACACCTTAGTGGAGTTAAGTGTTGGCTTTTTTTATTGGTACTTGTTGGCGTAAGGCCGCGTCTGTGTTAATGTGGAATTGGACCTGTCATATTAACGTGCCTCTGAGTGATTGTGTGCGTGGTCATTGGTCAGTGTAACTGATGATAATTTGTTTTTCCAAGCTATATTCCATTCAAGTGTATGAGCATTCTCTATTATAAATTGAGTTGATGAAATTTAAATTGTAACATAGTGTGTCTTGAAGGCAAGCCACCCTTTTATAGATGAATACACTCTAGTAATTGGATTTGCAGGTGCTGATATTTCACCTTGTTAATTTTCAACTAATTTTAAGGAGTATTAATCTTGTTACTCATATGTGTAGTCACTTCCAGAATAAGTTAATATTGCCTACATCCTAGGCATTCTCATCTGTAGCCTTATTTGTGCAGATTACTGTTCCCTTCTTATGTGTGTTGGCAAGGTACTCTTGGCAGCAGACGCCGCATTCCTGTTTCCTGGGCCCTGAGCAGAGAAGTATTTTCTTTCTGCTGCAGCGACACTTCCATTGTCACACAATGTCTAGGTTGGCTTGCAGTCTGGCAACTCTACCAGCCACCTCTTGTAGGCTCTAGTTAAGTAAAGATGATTGTTTGATACATGCCTTGGTGGAGTGTCATCAATTAATGTGGAACTCTTGATTTATTTTATATTGTGAATTCAGCAAGCAAATGAGCTTCGAAGCACGTTCTGCTAACCCAAAGTTTCTTGTTACTACACCTGCTATTTATCTACTCATTTAGACCTTGCACCATTATTGCTAGTTCTAGAGTGTGTTTAGTTTCAAAGCCCTTTACTTATGAGTATGAACTGGAGAGGTTTCTCCTCTTTTTACCCACAGTCATTAGCTAACTCTACTCATTGTAAAACTTGCCTGCTTGTTGGCTGTGATATCCACCTGCTGTATTTGGCAGTTTATCTTGTATTTTGGGAGATTGTATATTTATTTAAACATCATTGTCAACGTTTCTGCTGGTGTGTAGCAGTAGGGAGTCACATTTAAATTGTGTCTTCCCAGCTTTTCTTGTATTTTGGGGGACTGTATATTTATTTCAGGGTCATTGTCAATGCTTCTGCTGGTGTGTACCAGCTGTGAGCCACATTTCAACGGCATGCTTTCCTCGCTTTTCTTGTATTTTGGGGGATTGTGTGTTTTATTTCTTAAGGGATGTTTTTAAGTTTTATAGATTGTTAAGGCCTTTCCGACAGCCACAAGCAGTGACATGACTTGTAATCCTTTCTGCATTTTGGGTGGGTGTTGTCTATCTGTTTAAGGTATTAGTCATGCTTGGGAATTGTTAGTACCTTTAGTGGCAATCATTTATAATTCATTTTACTGGTAAAACTCAGTTTGTTGAACCAGCTTGTGGCCACACCTAGTTGGTGTTATTTTTTACTTTTATTTGAGGACTGTATATTCCTGGTTTCAAGCCCTGTTCTTGACGGCATAAATTGTTAAAGTTTGTTATTAATTAAGTGATCCTGTTCAAGTTCTTTAAATTATTGTGAGCATTGGTATTCTCTTGACAAGGCTTTTAATTTATAATTATAATAATTGTTGTTAAGCAATAAAGTGTGTTCGATAAAATAACAAATGATAAAATATTTGGATCCACAATCCATGTATTTTTCCTTAAAATTATCCCAGCCTTTGTTTTGAGAGATAGTAATGTGGTTTCCACAAAGTGTAGTAGCAAGTGATGAGGTAAGAAAAGAATCACAGCTTAAGTTAATTCATTGATGATTAAAAATATTAATTGCAATGCTAACAGACCACCCATGGTAACAGTTATAGATGGTTGTGACATCCTGCAACCATTAAAAGTAGTTAATAATGGGATATAAAAGTATACACTACTTCCAAAAGTAGTGTATTGAATATCAAAATAACTTGCATGCAACTAATAGAGACTATGGGAGAGATTTATTTAGCGTATGGCAAGTACAAATCACGTATGAAAAATCTAAAAGTACATAACACACAAAACAGTTACAATATCACAAACAAACATCTAGGTTAGAAATATAATCGATTGCACTGTTAGTCGCATCCATGAAGTCCCTTGTTGGCCCAGAGAGAGAATCTGCTGGGAGAGAATCTGAAGGTTAATGTCATAACAGAAGTCAAACAGCACTTACTACCACCTGAACATGTTAATATATTATCCATATTAACCTTACAGAGTCTTGCATTCATTCAAGAACATACACTCTGAAAATACTTTAACATATTCTAAGGCAATTGAAACCATACTTCCAGATATTGAAATAACTGTCAGTGAGGATTAACAAAATGTTAAAATGTAAATGTCGTGTAGCTAGTTCCTCCCATCAGGTAGACCCGGAGGATTGACATTCTGTCGCGCTGACCACTCAGCTACCATGGGCAGACTGACAACAGGTTGATAAATTACAGGAAACAGAGAAACTAAATTTGATTTATGGCATGAATGTTCCGAAACATAAAAGAAAAGAATAACTTGCAAATTACTGATGTTGAAGATACAGCAGATGTTCAGCTGCCTCTACTAATAAGGCATTCACTGGAGTTGAGCACATTGCTTCTAAGTTCAGTGAAGGAAACAGATTACTTTTTTTCCTCAAAGGGCGCAAACAGAGCTGGTGTTAAAGGTCAAACAGTACAGATAAAGTTTGATAAATTTATGACCATAGATAAACTTCTTTTAATTATATATATTTTCCCAAACTAGCATCAGTAATAAATTCTGTATAAAATGAAACAAGTGGACCACAGCAGGAATAAGAATAAGGCAGAATAAGAGGAGATTATATCAATACTAAAAGAAGACCACAAATACTGTTTTGATAAAATATTTAAACAAATATTTTAAAAATATTCTTATTTATTAAAAGATACACAACCTCACCCATTGTATTGTCGTACTGAACATCAAATTTTGATACAAATTGTATCCCACTTAAAACTATTTATAAAGTTAGAATGAGATATTCATTCATTGTATTATGGGACTGACAAGATTCATTGTATTATGGGACTGACAAGAAGTCGTATACCCAGATGGATACTTTCAAGTGTTATAAAAAGATGCATTGTCCAATATAGCATGGTACATTTCTGCTGTTGATGTAAATAAAGTTGATGAAACAAACAAACAATATAAACAAACATTACATAGCGGAGATGCTGAGTCACAGATAGGGACAACAAACAGACTGTCACAAATAAAACTTTCGGCCAATAAGACCTTCACCAACAATAGACAACAGACACACACACATACACACACACACACACTCATGTAAGCTACTCTGTCACAGCTCTGCCTGACTGTCTCAATGTTTGCAAGTGATTTTATATACATCACTAAGTGCTGAGGGTTGCATTTTGTCTTTACTATTGACTAAAAATTTTGATATCTTATTGGTATTATGGAATGCAGGTCTGTTGTTGTGTGAATTTAATTTTTTTTCAGGATTGTCTGAAATATTGTAAATGTGTGCAGTTTTGCACCAGGCTTTAAAACTGTTGAGTGACTGCTGTTGGCCAGCACACATTAGTAGTGTATTTTATTTATTTTCTTTCCTCATAGAATATTATCAGTCAGGACAGAGCTACAGCAATGGCTGGAAGTGATTTGTTTGATGGTTTGCAGTTCTGTTCGAAAGGCTGATTTGGATAATGGAACAGATGTGAGGAAATGCACCATCTGCCTGTTTATTGCTGTCTGGATGACTGTATCAGTAGCTATGTTTTTGTTGTTGTTGTTAATGCTAAATATGTGTTCTCTTATACTAAAATCTATATTAAGGCACAAGAATATTATAGAAGAGCCTCCAAGCTCCATTGCCAACTGATTTTTTTATGCTGTTGGAAACTAAATAGTTATTGAATTTGAGACCTATCAAACAGATGAATCTGTTCTTACCTCCATGAATGTCAATACATCACTCACATAAAAGATAACGGTGCAGAAATGTACAAACACTCTAATTTTTATACTAGTGTGAAAAAACTCATATTAGAAATCCTTTATGGGTCAGTTCTTGTGCCCATTCTCTTCATTCTATATTTTAATGACCTATCAGAAAAAATAAATAATGGTACAACAATACTTTTTGCAGATGACACAAGTATTGCAATTAGATCATGTGGTGAAGACAGCCTACAGCAAACAAAATTTAACACAGTGGTTCACTATTAACAAGCTTATAGTAGTTTATAATAAATTGTGAAAATAATAGTAGCAATCAATTTCCATGCTCCACAGAAATTCCACCCTGCAACACTGATTTTTAGTATTGATGGAAAAATTGTCTCAGTGGCATAATTTGAGATGCATCTCGGCAATCTAAGTAAGAAGCTATGTACATTTACATAAGTTATCCTATGTCAGCAGGCCCATTCAGTCACCACTGATGTGTGGAAGTAGCTTTGGGGTAGCAGAAAAACTTTAAAATTACAGAAAAAGGTTGTCAAAGAAATAAAACAAGACAAATTTAAAGTGAAACTGAAACAGTTCTACTTTAAATATACAAAAATGTCAAAGTGTTTACCAAGGAAAATATTACAATAATAACAAATGATTGGGAATAAAATGAATTTACAGTTTGAATCTAATATTTGTAATGAAAACTGCTGCTTCTGTACTACTGGAATATCATAAAAAATAGTGCAATTGATGAAACATTTGGAATCAAACTTATTACCTTCAAATATGTTATTGTTGTTCTTATAATTATGTTACCAGCAAGCAATGGATGTTGAATTAATATTTCAAAACCATACTATGTATACCATTTCAAAGCTGACTTGTTCTATATGATATCTGCCCACAGTGTATGAGGGGTCTCAAAAAGTTTCTAGACCAACTCCAATTATGGTCACTTTCACTGAATGTCCTTCCTCAGATTCCTTAAAACCTGGCAGTAGAAATTGCTATTGATGGTCTGCTCCATGGGAACAAATTTGTGTTGCACAATACAACAAATGTTGAAAAAGATGCAACTGGTCATGTTGCAGACCTGCCTCACCTTTTTCTGGCATGGAGATGATGGGCTCTTCCACTCTGAAGACTGTTGCTTTGTCTAAACATAATGCTACCACACCCATATTTCATCATCTGTAATGATCCTTACTATGAAAGATGGGTCATCCACAGCTTGCTGATGCAATGTTCTTTTTGATTCTGGATCAACAGGCTGGGGATGAACTTGGTATCAACTCAGCACACATTGAAATCACATGTTGCACTGTTCCATACGAACACTGTCCCACATGACACACCAACAGCAGCAGTCCTGGCATATTACAGAACTAGGATCATAAATTTCTGATGCACCCCCCTTCCTCCCCCCCCCCCCTCCCCCGCCCCCCACCACACACACACAATAAATTACCATTTACAGAACCAATAAAGGAATAGAAATACAAAGTATTCATGCTGTGCCTTTTTTTATATGTACAATATCCCCTGTTAGTCCTGTTTAGTATTGGTCTCACACACAAGGTGACAGAAGCATTTTGTAAGCAATGCTCATTGTAGACTGACTGCATTTTCACAGTATCCTGTTAATGAACTGAAGGCTGCAAATTGTATTACCTGTGACTCAGTGTATATGAGCATTTCATTCCACATCATTATAAATGAAAGCTGGAAGCATAAATGATCAACAAAACATTGGGAACAAGAGCCCAACACCTTGATCCCACAAAGAAGCCAAAAGGTTTTGACCTACTGAGGAACCTCTGGTGCCACCTCAACAGGTTAAGGACTGGACATGGTTGTTGTAGCTACTCCAGGTACAAATGGGGCTGGATCAGTTCACCATTGTGTGAATGTAATCAAGAAGAGCAGACGAGTGAACATCTAGTCCAAAGCTGTCCACTTCATTCATACCCTGGAATTCCCGACGACTTGTTCGCTCTCAAGCCCAGCTTAATTAATCGTTTGAAAAACACAGACTTTAAGGTTTAATCTTGTCTTATATCATATGTATATTGTATAAAATCACTTGTCTTATATCAACCATATATTTACCAAATTACCATACAATTAAATAAACTGTAAATTATTACCACACCTAGGTATGAGTCAACTGATTCCAACTGTGGCTCAATTACATTATATTTACAGGATACCAAATTGAATTTTTTAATTTTATGAAATGCGCAGTTTACTTTTATGAACCTGTGACAAGAGTTACCAGTCTTTGAACTACTTTGAAATCTTATCAAGATCTGACTGAATATTTGTGTAGCTCTTTCATACAGAACTTCATTATAGATAAATGCATCACCTGCCAGAAGTCTGAGGTTACTATACGGTGTGTCCACCAGGTCATTAATATACAATATGAACAGCACATATCCCAATATACTTCTCTGGGGCACAACTGATGTTACTTCTAGTGTCCAAGACTCTCCTTCCAAGATAACGTGCTGTATCCTCCCTACCACGAAATCCTCACTCTATTCACAAAGAAGAGGGATAAAATGATGGAAAATTTGAAATTACATTCAGTTTATAAAGAACTATCAGAAGATAGTCAGCTGGTATTATGTTATGGATCAGTAGCATCATCTGCACTTTGCCACAAAGTGAGCAACAAACCATGTACAATGGGATAAAACCTCTAGCAAAGAGAGCTGATCAGTTCAACACCAGCTCACAAGCCAAAGTGAATAACTGAAAGATGGCAAGTTTTTAAAATCGAAGTAATTCAAAATTTTGTAGTTTCCATGTGAGGGTTTCTACTTGAGACATTAAAACAACCAAGAAATAAATTGTAATATCACAAACTATACATTACACAAGAAATTACATTATATTTACAGGATACCAAACTAAATTTTTTCATTTTATGAAATGCGCAATTTTACATTTCTGAACCTGTGACAGAAGTTCGTGTCTGACCCCTCTTTAAAAAAATTTCAAGGTATAAGACGATCTGTTAAACATGTGTGCCATCTGTATGGAAAATGTTAGTTGCATATTCCATGAAGACTAAAGTGTTTACTGCAGTGAGTATATTTCCAGTTATGTGACATGTAAGTATTAAAAAATAGGATTTATATTTTAATTTTTGTACTTTTACATTTTCAGATTTTCTACTTTATTGCATATCAGTAATTTATTGTAGACTTTTTTTTCATAGCTCACTTTTTCAACTGCCTGAAATAATTATCAGAAACTGAGATCTGAAGACAATCTTGTATCTGAAAATATTCCAGAATATTTCTCTGTCTCTAAAACAACAATCCCACAAACTGAAAGTGTGATGTTTATTCTTCAGGTACACAAAATGCACTTAATCACTGGAGAGTGATTTAGAATATTTGTACACCAATGTAAAAGAACAATGTGACCCAAACAGGTCCTAAATCTGATGTGCTATGCACAGATATGTTCCTATTATATACTTACTGTATTACTGTCTTACAAGTATTATCTTCTGTTAAATAGATTAACAGTAGGCATTCACATAAATGGTACTTTCATACATCTTGTCAAGTACTTTTAAAATCCAGTTTCTGAAATTCTTCATATTTCTTTTATTTATTATTGTCTTGCAAATGGAGGTAGTATTTTGTCTTGAAATCTGATCTTCACATTAAGTACTCCCATGTTTGGAGTAATAAACTCATAAAGTGTATTGACACCAGCCCGAGGTAAACGATCCAGGGGATATCCCATTGGACGCCTGTCAGGGTACAGTCGGTCCCGCAAGCCACAATAACTGTGAGCTTGTTGGCAGCCTTCTGGTGCAGGTTGTTCTACCTGTCAGCATCCAGAAAATACATTAACATCAGAGCATACTGGCATGTCAATCTGTTTCAAAATAGCTCTGTATGCCAGAGAATCATTATTTTAAAATGTATAGAAATAAATGGCTAGTTTCAGCCAGTGCTTATCAACACATCTCAGTCTAAACCTTGTGATACAAAGTATCTTATCATAGTTAGGCCAAACATAATGTGAAAACTATGTTCGATGTAATTGTAATAAGATATTTATATCAGAATAGTTACATCAAAAGCTGATGACAGACAATGGCCAGAACTTGTGATTTATTTGTGAAGTGCAGTAAACAAGCATATTCACAAGAGACTGAGCAACAAATAATGGCTGCCTTGTACACAGATTTCATGCCTACTTTGATATGATCTGACACATAAAACACAATGAGGAATGGAATAAGATAGAAAATAGACACACTGTCTTCATTACTTCCCTAACACAAAAACACTCAACCAAAACTACCACAAATGGTTTTTAATACAACCTATCCATACTAATCTGCATGATAATTGAGCAGCAAAACCTCAACATAGGGCCAACTGAGTACTGGTAGGCAGACAGACAATTACGTTCAACAGTCCATCCATGCAACAGTTCTTCATACAAATAAAATATTAGTTTTCAAGCCAAGTATTCCCTTGTGGAAACAAGTAAAATTTACAAGGGGCAAAACCAATGTTGGAGGGAGGATTCTTGCTAACTTTGAAGCCTACTACACATAACCTTTTACAGTAATAGATAGAAATAAAGAAAGGCAACCAGTAAATGCTGATGGCATTTAGAAAAATGTAACACCTCAGTAAACTGCATTGGGTTTGTAGTTAGATACAATTACTTTATATGGCCTCTGGAAGGTTAGAAAATGCATACGGTGAGGAGAGAGTAGGCAAGTATCCAGAAGCAGTGGAGGGGAATACAGGGGGCTTTCTGCAGCAGTACCAAAATGATTAATTACATAAACATTTACAAAAATGAGGGCATTGAATAAGAGAGTCTGAGACAGAGAGAGAGAGAGAGAGAGAGAGAGAGAGAGAGAGAGAGAGAGAGAGAGAGTTGGGGAAATCATAAATGGAGTATAGGTAAGGAATGGGGCGAAAACTGACAGAAGACAAAGGAGTGAGGCCAATGGACAGGAAAGGAGATAGCAGTGGATAGGTACTAGTGAAGGCTTATGCCAAGAGGATTCTGAGAATATTGCCTCCATGCCAAAGCCTTGCTGCCATTGAACACCATCCTTTTAAGTTGCCTGCTAAAAACAAACTCACCATAATACTCATTGTAAAGTTGAACACTTTTAACATTCCACTCAAGTAGTTCTCCTTTGGGAGGAAGATATATAAATAAACTGAGCATTTAAGTTTTTAATATATTTATGTTCCTCTAAGTACCAGCAGAATATTCCAAAAATTTTATCAAATGTGCTAACATGACTCAATTGTTTGTCATATACAGCAGGTTGGTGAAGTCAGAGGATGGCCTAGAAATGAACTATTAAAATAAATATTACTGTAGAACATCATTAGTGTATATTTACATTATCAATATGTCTATATTTCTCCTTGTACTGATGGAATATTCCATAAATGTTAAACAAAAATAGATGGCAAACTATAATAGTGCTGAACAAATCCCATTCCATTCACTTTAAAGAATGCCGTGAAAGCAAATTAGCATTGGTTGGAGTCCCAAGGCAAGTCACAGAAAATCAAAATCACTCAATAGGCTACTTTCATTGATACCATCAAAAAACAGAAAGGAAAAAATGAGAATTTGTGGAGATTTTATGGCCACAATCCATGTACAAAGTGAAAGTAAGACTTGTTTCATTCCGTCACCAGAAGAATTATTGCCCAAACTAAATGGAGGATGGTGCTTTTAGAAGGTGGATATTACAGATGCTTATCATCAGCTACGTCTCCACATATGGTACAAAACATTCTGTTCAGCTTACACAAAAATCAGTAGCTCCCATTTAGAGTTGCCAGTTTCCAACCATCTTTAGGATGTTATTTGAACAGCTAACTCACCATATTTCTCGCTGTGTGAAATTACTTGGATGGCACTATCATCACTTGGGTCACTAAGAAAGAATGTATGTAAACTCTGGAACAACTATTTGACATCTTGTAACAATTTGGGCTGAAATGTAACATTCTTCCAATTTCAAACTGACATAGGAACTTGCCAAACTTATACACATATACAAGCAATAAACAAAATACACATTTCATAGTGTATAAGATGCACCTCTTGTTAATGGAAAAATTAAATTATTGCATTAAATTCATACTAGATGCAGCAACAGTAGCAGCTCCTTATCTCCTGGACTACAAACATATTAAATATATTTGGATAGTGAAATGTAGGAACGATAAATGACTTAAAATGTTACTGCTTTCACCTCCATGCTTAGTGTGTCTCACACCTGGTGTAACCACTCATAGTGACAGCAGGGGCAATACAATCAGACATTAGTGCCCTCTATTACTTTCAACTCAAAAATTCTAACCAGGGAATAGCATAATTACTTCCAAACTGTAAAAGAGCCATTAGTGTTATGTATAAGGGGCGTGCAGAAGGAAATGAGCCGGAGGCATAGTTACAGAAACCAATATTTGTATATTAGAAATACTGACCCTGGCTTTTGAGACACTGTGCTGCAGGAAGTGAATCAGAAGGGTGCCATCTTGGTCAAAGAAGCATAGGGGCAAATGATTCACCTCAGACGACAATGTCCAGCTGTATGTGCAGAACTGTTTAACATCGCAGCCCTGGGAATTTTATGAAACAGCCATTCATCAACTTGTGTCACAGTGGGACAAGTGTCTCAATAGCCAGGGTCAATACTTCTAACGTACAGGTACTGGTTTCTGTCATTATGCCTCTGGCTTGTTCCTTTTTGAATGCACCTTTAGTATGGCTTGTGCTGGTTATATTGTGTTGATGGACAATTTATTTTTCATGTGGCTGATATATTTATATCTTTGCCACTTCCAACTGACACACTGTCTTAATTGCTTTCCGTACTTTTTTGAATGGTCACCATTGCTAATGGGAACTGTTCTGTGTCTTTTCTTTTTTTAAAAAATATTCAAGTAATAAAAATTATTTGTCTCAAACTATAACAACTTAAATAACTGTCTATATTATTACAGTCTGTCCAACAAGTCATGGGCTCAATAAAACATGCTTATTAATTGGAATTATGTCCTTTTTTCTGTGCATCGCTCAAGTCTTTGAAGTGAGTTGTGAATCAAATAAGTTTTTCAGCAGCCAGAAATTTGATGGGGGTAATTTTCAGTTGTGGAAATATCAGCTGGAAAATATATTTCATGCTGAGAAATTGCTGGATGTTGCTGATAGAATTAAAAATAAGGCCAGATGCAGGCACACATGCGTGGGATTTGTGACATGAACTTAATGCAAAAGCAATGCTTTTTATATTATTTGTTATGAGATTTGACAAGCTGTAAACTGTTATGTTGCCTACTAGAGCAAATGATATGTAGAATCTTCTTAAGATAATTCATGAGCAGTTACAGTGAGACAACAGTTCTTGAATTATAAAAGGCCACACTGTGATCCTACTGTGCAACATATCAGTAAAGTTGAAACAGATCTTGTAGATGTTGGTGAACCAGTGGTAAATAGAACTTACATGATGAAAGCAGGCAGTTTGGTAATTTAATGCAAGGTTACTAAAATAACAGCAGTGTTGGTTGCAGATTGAAGAAGCAGCAACTACATTCACTGCTTTTAAGGTTAATCACAGAAAGGATAAAAACCCATATTCGCAAAGCAATTTAAGCAAAAATTTTGTGAACAAGAAGACTGCTGAGTGCTATTATTATCATAAGGAAGGTCATTATACAGCTGTGTGGAAAAAAGACTATTCACATTGCCAACAGAAAATCAAGAAACTAAACTTCAGACTATGACTACAGAAATCTGAAGCGTTTTGGCTATTAATTGTGATAATGTTTGGCTTGCTGGTAGTGCTGCATCAAAACACATGACTTCACACAAGGAATTGTTTTCGACATTTAAACTGTTGCAGAAGTTTGAAGTTCCTGTCCAGATAGTAGGCAATTTAGTTGTCGACACTGGAGGTATTAGATCAGTCAAGTTAAATGCATAGTAAATGGTGTACGGATACCTCGTACTCTGGAGGATACATTATATGTACCTGGTTTGAAGAAAAATCTTTTTTCAGTGAGAGCAACAGCCAGAAATGATTTAAAAATCATATCCAACAACACGAAGATTAAGGTACTTCGTGACAGGCCAGTTACAATCAGTATAAAAGCTGAAAATTTTTTCAATGGAAAATACTGAACAAGCAAATTGTGTACTGTGAGACTTAGCTCTGTTAAGGCACAAGAAGTTGGGAAATGTAAACTTTGAGAATTAGAAAAAAGTGGCTGACTGGGGTTTGCCATGAAGCATGTCAGTATGGTAAACTGCATACAAGTGCAGTCAGTATGTTAAACTGGAGTAGATTTAGATCATATTTGTAAATTTATGTCTGTATTCCAGGAGAATTTGTTCCTGTTGATATATGTGTAAATATTCCACTTACATCCATAGATGTAGCCAACTATTTTGTTATTTTTATGGAATTCAACAACCTGTGAAAATGGAGACGTAGTCGTGCAAGATCAAACACCCTGTGATAGTGTAAAGGTTGCTTGGCTTGGAATGAATCTTAGGAACTGTGATGAAATTTCACCTCAGGTTCATTTCCAAAAGTATGTGGCTTGCCCACCAATCATTGATGAAGCACAAACTTTCCAGGAGGTGATGGCATCCAGAGACTGTGAAAGAAGAAATTTATTCATTGGTAATAAATAATATGTGGGAGTTAATGAGTCTACCTCCAGATCAGGCTATTAGTTGCAGCTTGGTTTACAAAATTAAATGTAAGCCATGTGGTAGTACAATGCAGGGTGCACACCTCCCCCCCTTCCCCCCCTTGCGGGGCCAACCACATTGCCACTCGCACCAGTTAGCCCTCACACTATTCATTCACTTCTTTCATCAGTGAACTTGACTTAATCAAGTTATCGAGTAGTTGTACTTCCTATGTAGCACGCGCATCCACGTGATTGTATTTTATACATTTCCGTCTGGCACATAGATAGCTAAAACATACCTACGAAAAAAGTCACGGCCATTCTAGAGACCTCGATACGTTATTCTGTCTGGTTTTTGAGAAAAGTCACAAATATTCTACTGTTTTCTTGTACAGAGAACCTTCCATACAAAGCATTACGGACTATTCACCAAATAGGAAGCTAGTTTACATTCAGAAGCAGAAATATTAAGACTGAATAAGTAAAAAGTCCTAGTTGTTGCAAGTGCAAGAGTGAAAATTACTCAAGATCAGTTGATTGTGATTCTGTTATGCAAGCGTTGTCTGTTTGCCCTATATCTGACTATCCTACTTTGCACACACTGTACAAAATATTTGCTTGTCTACCTGCATCTATTGATACAGCAGAAAGAAGTTTTTCAGCACTACGGCATACAAAGACATGGCTTTAACATGTGATATGATGAATTTTAGGATGGAAGAGTAAATCCACGGCCATGGGCGTATGCGTTTCAGGTGTCTCTGTGGTGTGTTTGAATGTGTATGTTATTACTCGAAAAAAGGCTAGGGCTCGAAAGCTAACGTTAATGGTGTTTTCTGTTAAGTGTTTAGTGCTCCATGCATCTACCCACCTAGAATTCATTATTTGAGGAAGAAAACTACAATTGTAACTTTTTTATATCATAAGATGGCATCGTCTTGATTACGTGTAAAATCAGTTTAAATAAAATATTCTTAAACTTTGCATGTGACTTGATTATTTTTTATTACAGTAAAAGTAAAGGTAGCTCAAGATATCTTTAGTGCCCCCTCCATGAGGTTTTTCTGTATCTGCCACTGGTATAATGGGGTTTAAAGCTAGAGTATGTGCAAAAGGATAGTCCTAGAAACATGGACTTGATTATGGAAAATCTTTTTCACCTGTTATTAGGTATGAATCAATTGATAATGCTTTAGTTTTGGCTGAAGTGTATGCTACGGACATGAAACAATTTTGTATTTCAACTGCCTTCCTCGATTGTTATTTTCAAGATGATATTTTCATCAAACAGCCAAAAGATTCGCCTTTTAAATATAGTGGTATCACTCTTAAACCTGTATTTCAGATTTGGGTTGTGTTACTATATTAGCCAGTAAATCTGTTAGTTGGACATCTCACAGGCAAAAATTGTTTCCAGATCTACAATGGAAGTGAAGATTTGTGTGGCATCTGATGCAGATGATGGAATAACATGGCGCTGTTTATTCTTGCAGAAGCTGAGTGTCAGTCTGGAACAACCAAATCAACTCTTTGTGGACAACCAGAGTACACTGTAACTGTTAAAAAATAATGAAAATAAAAAGGAGTAGACAGTTGAAGTTCCATTACATTCATGAAAAGTTAAATGATGGTAGTATTCTTCTATCTTAAAAGAAGTCAGAAGATCAGTTGGTACACCTGTTTTCAAAAGCACTTGCAAAGAAAAGTTCCACATTAATTTTAGTTCATTATCAGTTGTGTCTTTAAAATCAGCAAACAACAGTGGGAGTGTTAGGAAGTATGGCTTGTTGTGCTGACTATCTTGTGAAGTCTGTGCACAGTTGGCCATAATTTTATTTAATGTTTCAGATGCTTTTATGTATCTTTTCCACTTCTGACTGGCATATGATCTTTTATTCCTTTGTGTGATTTTTTTGTCTTATTACCATTATTAATGGAATCTGTGTTGTGTCTTGTATTTGAAGTGTCTTTTTTATTTTTGTTCAAGTTATAAAACTTATTCATCTCAAACTGTAATAACTTGATTGTAGTCTAGCTGACAATTACTCATTATATTTGCTCTGAACAAATAACACTATTATTTGAGCACTATGAAGTTTCACGTCATAATAGACTACAAGTCACTGCTTACTGTTTTTCAACCCAAGAGACATAACAGACTGGATAGCTCAATATCCTCAATGCTGAATGTCTACCCTAGATGATTACAATTATGAAATTATTACCACCCCATGGCAAAGCTAAAAAATACAGATTCACTATCTGTTGTTGGTGAGAGCTGACACATTGTTTGATGTGGAAAACAGCATCTGATTCTAACTGAACAAATTCGAAGAGGAATGTATATAAGATTACACACTTAAAGCATCTCATATTTATTGTCAGAGAGGTCATAACTCAGTCCTGTGGGAAGTATAACACTCCATAAATTGCAAGATGGCCTTCATGAAGAAATCTGTTGTGGTACCCAGCTGTCAGCCAGTACCTTAACTTAAAACATTGTCTGCTGATGCAATGAGGCATCATCCAACTGCCATAATATTTGGATGTGTGCTGAACAATAATACATCCTCCATTAATGAAGGAAGTTCTTTGGTTAATACTAAGAGGACATTTGGATACCCATATGTGAAACAATTATCTCACTGGTAACATTGCTCCCTGTTCATTGATGATATTATCGAACGCCTAGCCCAAGAATGTAAAATTTGTGCACAGCATGAGGAACTCTAACTGCACATTTCATTGTACATCTGAGTTGTGGGATAGAATTATTGTGGGATTTTGCAAGCCAGTCGCAATGGATAATATCATGTGCTTCCTAGACCATTCCCTTCATCATCCTAATAGCCTTAATACCATGGCTGCAATCCTCCAAGTGCTAGTTACATTCTTACCATAAGGGATTGCCTTATGTAGTATTCAGTGCTGACTCTTTTCATAAGCACCTGAGGATTGTTAGCACAAAAGGGAGAAGCTCATGGACCCAGTCATTACCCACATATTTGAAACCCAGAAATTGTTAACACTAGAACCATCATTGGATGATGTGGTGAAGACAGGAGGATGCCCATACACTGGTGGAAGTAGTCACCCATCACCAAAATCAATGGCACACCATCACTACTGTACACCTTATGAACAGAAACTGGTTCTGCCAAGGTCAAAGAGCAACAGGCACCCAATGTGAAGTACTTCCTCTGCAGGGTATGGAGCCCGCCTGGTCTTTATTCATTTCAAGAGTACCCAATTGCAAAAACCAATAATGCCGTAATACTGGACAACACAGAGCTCATGGAGGAATATGCTCTCCATGAAATGTCAAGTCATTTTTGACCTTACTACTCATTTTATATATGAAGAAAGAGTGTGGTGTTACTGGAGGCATACAAATCTACATATTTCATGCCATCAGAAGATATTTCTGTGGCTGGAGCTCTGAGAGTATTCAATTGACAAAGTGCACCACTGGAGCAGTGGTGTCACCCTTGAAGGCAGCAGTAGTAAAGCAGCCAAACATTAGAGGAGACAGAGAAAAGCAACACTAGTTTTCTGAGACCATTCAAACTGCTGTGCTACTATTAGTCTTAGTCGTAGAAAAGGGGAATTTTGTTAAATTCAGTAAAGGCGCGGTTGGGCGATGAAGTCTGGGGCTGCTGGCAGTGTGTAGTAATAGTTGGCAGCCAGTAGGCCAGACAGGGTAAACATGGCATGGAGCTGCAATGGCATTATTGCATGCAAGATGTGTTTTTAGTGGTGAAACAACGAGGCAGAAAACTGCAGCATTGCTTGAAATTATTGCGATGTATGAGGCGAGGCAGTAGGCCAGAGTCAGGAGGGCGATGTGTAAATGGCTGATGTATGGGCATTTACTCCTGCCATAGTTTCCGTCTCTCTCTGACACTATGTCAGAAGCAAGGGGAAAAGCAGTATAAATAGACAGGCAATTTTAGCTAGAGGCAAGTGCGTGCCAGGTCAGTCAAGAGTCGGGTTGGACCAGTGCTGGTCTACGCTTATAGGGGACAGTCTGGCAGCGATGTTGTAAATATTATGTGTAACCTGTACTTTATTTATATGTACTTGTTTGGGCTGTATTCTGCCTGTGGGGACGTGACACAAGGGCAAGACAGAATGGCAGATATTGATTACTTGGAGATTGCACGATCTACCTGAAGGAGGGCAGTGACAGCGGCCTGCAGCAGGTCCAGGATGGGCCATGTTCGCTTCCCACATGGCGTACTGGGGTCTGGGCGAGGTGTACGCTGTGTGAGGTGCAGCAATGCTGAAACAGCATTGGAGATGGCGGTGGGTGTTGCCATCCGGAAAGTACCACTAGTGGCTAGTTGCAGCACAGCATCTAGGAGGGCGTGGGTTCGAGTCCGGTTCTGTCCTGGGAGCAGTGGCGGCCCAAGGGCCACAGGTGACCAGTACAACCACCTTTGTCCCATGGTAGGACAGAGCAGACCAAACGGGGCGGAAGGCGGCGGGGATCAGGGACTGTAACAGTCTGTCACAACCTTAAACTTCCTACCATAAAGGTAACAACGAAAATACATTACTCCATATATTATGGCCAACATCTCCTTTCCCAGAATACACCCTACTGCGTCATTTGAAATGTCACAGGATAAGATGAAGTCTTCTTCAAAATTTGGAAACATCAATGCCGGACCAGAAACTAATCTCATTTTTAATTCATTGAAAGCTTGCTGGCATTCCTCCGTACATTGAAATTAACCCCTTTCTTTAAAAGCTTTGTTAATGGCTTGGCTATTTCAGCAAAATACTTTACAAATTTACGATAATATGAACATAACCCAATATAAAATTGTAATTGCTTCGTTGCACGTGGTGTCGGAAAATTTTGAACTGCCTCTGTTAACCGAGGATTGGTTTGAACCCCTTGTTCACTGATTACATGACCAAAATATTTGACCTGCGTCTGTGCAAAATTACATTTTTCTAAACTTAATGTCAGCAATCTTCTAAAGACTTCTCTTAAACGCAATATATGTTCTGGTATATCCTTCGAAAATACTATAATGTCATCTAGGTAAACCATACATGTCTTTGGTTTCAATCCCCTTAAAATCCCATCTAATAATATCTGAAAAGTGGCCGGTGCATTCTTCAACCTGAATGGCATACATATATACTGGTAGTGTCCCTCAGGAACAGTAAAAGCTGACTTTGCCCTATCCTCTGGCACTACTTCCAACTGGTGGTATCCACTCCGTAAACCCATCATCATAAAATACATACATTGTCCCAAATTGTGTCCATGATATATGGAATCAAATATGCGTCTGAAATGGTTTTCGCATTCAGAAACCTATAATCACAGCAAAACCTATATTTCCTTGTACCATCCACCGACTTCTTAGGTACTAGAACTACTCTGCTTGAATATGGACTATTGCTATGCTCTGTGATTCCATCCTGTAGTTGTTGTACTATAAACTCCTCTAGTAGCGATTGCATATGATGTGCTACCCTATATGGTTTCCTACACACTGGTGTATTATCCTCTGTTGGTATGTGATGCTTAGTAATCGGTGCTGCCGGTAACCTACCATCCATTCCAAACAAATTGCTAAATGTCAATAACAGTTCCTCCACTGTGAACCTGTTGTCACCCTGCAAATGCTATAATTTTCCCCTCAATTGTGCTGCATCAATGTTTTGCATATGGCTTGCCTCTAAATCCTCCCTATCAAAGTCATCTTCATAAAAAAAAAAAAAAAAAAAACTTTCGACAAGCTAAAATCCGCTCTGCCAAAGTTATCTATACTTAAAGGAACTCTTTAATCTCCTTCCACATAACTAGCGTGAGCTAAACTCCTCTGCACAAAACAGTGCACATTATCCAACTCCTCATTGCTCGAGAGTGGCTCCACCATGTACGTCTCCTTCGGTAAGTCCATATCTATCAAAACCCAGACTACTTTCCTGTACCTGCCAGTATGTTATCCTGCTGATCTACCTTTAATGAATCCGTTCGCAGTTTAGCTGGCGTCACCTTCGTGCAAAGTGTGCCTTGCGACATTCATCCATTTGCAACTGTTTCCCCCGTGCAAAACATTGTTCCACAGAGTTCCACTGGTTGTTGCCAAAGATCTATCTTCACACGATGTTTGTCAAGGAAGTCCAGTCCGAGAATCACTGAATACCCCTCACTCACACATGGTAACACCTCTACCTGCTCGCTAAACTTCATTCCTGCAATCACAAATCGAAGTACCGTCATACCCAATGACTCAGCTTTATTATCCCCCACACCATGTAACCTATAACATAGTGGCTCAAGCCTTCTCCTGCATGACAAATCATGCAGCTTTTAGATGGTTACTGGGACGCAAGGACCTAGTCGGGCTGTAAAATTAAGTGAGTTTGACTTTGATGTAATTCATAAGCCAGGGAAGAAACACAGGAATGCAGACGAATTAGAAGTAACGGGTAGGAGTGTTGCAGAATGGCAAAGGGCACAAGCAGAGGATGAGGAGTGCCAGGGTTTTAGGACTCATCCACATTTCATTGTGGAGGGAAATTTGTTGTGTAGAGTTACCAGATGTGGACCACAGGTAGTGGTACCAAAGAGTTTGAGAGAGGAAGTCTTAAAGCAGGCCCATGATCATGTGCTTTCAGGGCATGGGGGTCATCGAGCAACGGAAAGACTAGTAGCAGAATGATTTTGGTGGTGCACTCCAAGAAGGGATGTGGAACAATATGTAGCAAATTGTGTACCATGTGCACAGCAAGCGGATGTGAAGCGCGCAAGAATGTTTACTAGAGGCTTCAAAACATTTCAAGTTTATCAGGCTAGATGTCTGCGGGCTGTATAACAAAACACTGGCAGGGAATCGTTACATTTTAACTATAATTGATCACTTTTCATGGTTTCTAGCCATGGTCGCAACACCAGACCAACAGGCAAGTACAGTAGCACAAGCTTTTATCAATAACTGGTTATTGAAGTTTGGGGTGCTGATACCTTAATTAAGGATCAGGGAACAAACTTCATGTCCGAATTAATGTCACAGTTGTGTTGGCTATTGAGAATTAAAAAGCTATGGACGTCCATTTCATCCACAGGAGAATGGGAGAACAGAGCGAGTACATAAAACAATTTCAAAAATGCTAAGTTATTATGTGAATGGAAACCATGATAACTGGGATGTCTATCTTCCATACATGATATTAAGTTATAACACCAAAATACATTCGGGGGTCAGAATGTCACCATTTGAGTTGGTCTATGGAAGAAAGACGCCATCACCGTGTGACATTCTATGTCCGAAATCGGGAGCTAAAGGGGATGCTACAGGAGGCCAATACGAAAACGTTGGAAAGGCAGGAAGAACAAAATAAGCGGTTGGGACCTTTACCACAGTACAGGGTAGGTCAATGGGTACTGATCACGAATCCATATACACTAAGGGATAGACAAAAAAAAACTCTTGACAAAGTACCACGGACCATACCAGGTCGTGGAGATGACTTCGCTTGTAAATGTTAAATTGCAACTGCCAACAAAAACATCCATAACCCACATATGTAGAGTAAAGCCTTTTAAAGGAATAGTAGATGGATTACCTCAATTACAGGGAAGTGACCCAATTGCAGAGGCTAGGCAAAGCAAACGGAAGAAGAAGGTCACAGCGGAGTGACAACAGCGGACACATAATGTTCTGTATGCGTTACAGTCACAGAGGGAGTAAATTATTGTATGTCTAATATTGTATGGCATGTTTACATTTCGTGTTTTTGTATCAAGACATAATTTGTGTTTTGGTGGGTCATATAATAGTTGTGTTTTTCTTGTTGTTGTTTTAGTTTTGTCATTGTATGGGGGAGGCTATGTTCAGGGAATTTGATATGGGCAGAGGGAACTATGGGGAATTTCTGAGGATGTCATACAATGTTGTAGTGGGAAGGCGTTCTGGGGATATTACCAATGCAGAATCTGACAATTTAAACTCCACGCTAAATCCACAGTTTTTGCATTCCTTTGTTAATGCACAGGAAGGATCTATCACAGTTAATAAAGTATTGGATTGGAACATGTTCAAACTTTACAACAGCATCACACTTACAGAATAATGACAGTGAGCATTTCAGCCACACGGTGTGCTGTTTTCCCATTTTTCTTGAGTATAGCTTTGTGGAGAGTGTGGAAACGTGCACCAGTAGAGGAGGTGCCAACCCATCGGTTGCCTATGGCATGGGTAACTAGTGTAAACAATGTATAGGGGTAGCATTAATGTTTTGATGTTCTCGTTAGTTTTAGTCTGTAGAATGTAAGTTTTGTGAACAAGGTATGTTTACGCAGCCACAGGCCACGTCTGTTATATTTTGATTTGGGATGAATCTTACTGAAAGGAGGGAGGTATGCTGTACTAGTATTAGTCTTAGTCATAGAAAAGGGGTATTTTGCTAAAATTCAGTAAAGGCGCGGTTGGGCGATGTCTGGGGCCGCTGGCAGTGTGTAGTAATAGTCAGCAGCCGGTAGGCCAGACAGGGGAAACATGGCATGGAGCTACAATGGTGTTATTGCACGCACGGTGTGTTTTGAGTGGTGCAACAATGAGTCAGGAAATACAGCATTGCTTGAAGTTATTGCGATGTACGAGGTGAGGCAGTAGGCCAGAGCTAGGAGGGCGATGTGTAAATGGCTGATGTGTGGGCATTTACTCCTGCCATAGTTTTGTCTCTCTCTAACACTATGTCAGAAGCTAGGGGAAAAGCAGTATAATTAGATGGGCAATTTTAGCTAGAGGCAAGTGTGTGCCAGGTCAGTCGAGAGTCAGATTGGACCAGTGCTGGTCTACGCTTATAGGGGCCAGTCTGGCAGTGATGTTGTAAATATTCCATGTAACCTGTTCTTTATTTCTATGTTTTCATTTTGGCTGTATTCTGCCCCTGGGGATGCAACATCGGGGTGGGATGGAACAGCAACCAGGTACTTGGAGATTGCATGGTCAGCTGAAGGAGAGCAGCGACAGCAGTCTGCAGCAGGTCCAGGACAGGCCACATTCGCTTCCCACCTGGCGTACTGGTGTCTGGGCAAGGCATACGCTGTGGGAGGTGCAGCAATGCTGAAACAGCATTGGAGATGGTGGTGGGTGTTGCCATCTGGCAAGCACCACTAGCAGCAAGTTGCGGCACAGCATCCAGGAGGGTGCAAGTTTGAGTCTGGTCCTGTCCTGGGAGCAGCGGTGGCCCGAGGGCCATGGGTGACCAGTACAACCACCTTTGTCCCACAGTCAGACAGAGCAGGCCAAACGGGGTGGAGTGCGGTGGGGACCAGGGACTGTAACAGTCTTCGGAATCGCGGACAGAATGGTGCCAGTCGCTACGCCTCCTTTTGTCTTTCCCTCTCCTTCCCTCTTTCCTGATGAAGCAACCGTGGGTTGCGAAAGCTTGAATTTTGTATGTGTGTTTGTGTTTGTTAGTGTCTCTATCAACATACCAATGCTTTCGTTTGGTAAGTTACATCATCTTTGTTTTTAGGTACAATTGTGGATTTAGTAATAGAAGTAAGATTTATTGTATCCTGTACACATATTTATTGCTGTCAACTCCTGCTTCATTACAGGCAGGTACTGTATGTGATTAAAATGTTGGGCTCTTTTAAGGCAACTCACATTAAGTATCAATTCATATGTTCCAAAAGTATACATTTCTGCTGTGGCTTCTTCACCAGTATGTTTTCCATATAAATGAATAGTCACAAATGACCAAAGCAGACTGATAGTACACAGTGACTTCTTAACCATACCAGGGTGCTGGTAACTTATACTAGAAATGAAGCCATATTGATACTACTGCTCTGAACTACAATTTCAAAACTACACACTAATTCATTAAAGAGAATTTATCCCAATGGTTCCCCACTCCATGACACAAGGAGTAACAACTTTGTATCTCTCCAAAACATTGGAAGAATAGGACCTCTCCACAAGTGCTGCCATACTTGCCAACAAAGGTCATCCTGTATAGCAGAGAAGCACAATTCATCACTGAACACAATACAACACCATTCATGAGCAGTCCATGCATTGTGGTCCCAGTGCCACACCAGAGCTATTTATGTTGTGGTGTTAATGGCTACCTATATGTGGATGGTAATTCCCCAATCTGGCTGCTGCTAGTCCCTGACCACTGGTGCATGATGACACAGAATATTGCAGAGAATCCATTACTTTCTCTCAGATGACAGGCACAGATGTGAAGGTCGCATTGTGCTTGGTGCACAATATAGCAATCCTCCTTCATGCTAATCAGATCAGGTAGACTGGACCCTTGAAGATAGGTAAGTCTGCCCTCATGTTGTCATGCAAATCAGCATCAGACTGCTATCACATCTGAATGCCCCACAAATGTGGACAATGCACTATTCAACAAGCCAACCCTTTGACACCCATGCCTCCATCTTTGCTATCCTCCCTGTTTACCTTTCCCCTGTTGCTTCATAACCTGGATTGTGAGTAACTGAATCCACTTTCCCTTCTTCCCCTTTTTTCCCCTCTCTCCTCCCTGACGAAGGAACAAACTTCCGAAAGCTAGGATACTTAAATTTTCTGTTCTGTTTTGTTTATCTACTAGCTGTACTGAGCTGAGGTAAGTACTAGCCAGCCCCTCTATCTCTTTGTTAGTATTTGTTTCAAATCTTTATATGAGATTTTCCATTAATCATTTTGATCTTATAGACCAGTTGTCATATTATAAGGTATGAATACATTCCCAAGATACAAAATATAGTTGACTTCATGCACCATTAGAAACAATTAACATGGAGGACAATGTCAACTATATTTTGTATCTTGGAAATATATTCATATCTTATAATATGACAACTGGTCTATAAAGAAATATGTGATTTTGATGATGACATGTTACATGCAGGCCAGACATATAATATTTCAGCATGCACATGAGAATTGCTAGAAAGCCAAAATCACAACTGTGTACAGCAAATGGATAATCAACTGTCAAATCGCGGAAATTTCTTTCAAAAACCAATAACAGTGTTTTGCATGAGTACATGGTGTCTCTGTGTTCTTCAGTGTGATCACACATCTGATGCTGTTCATACCCCTTATGTATGTTACCAGGCCTGGTAACAACACTAAACATGAGCAGCACTAATGCACTCTGGTGAACATTCTACCTGTCACAGAAACTTGCAACTCTTATTTACATACCCACTGATAGTGTCTTTGTGTACAAAGTTGCACTGACATCCAACCATGTCTTCTCAGTGCTTCACATTTTTTTTTGTCAGGCCATGTATATTTGCAGCCTCAACTATGGAGCCAAGTATTCTTAGTCTTGATAGAAGGTGTCACACAAATGCCTTTGTTGCAACTTATATTAGAAGGATTAGCTCTTTATTTGAGCCTTTTTCGTCAATGTTCAGCAGCAAAAAGAATAATAATAACAATAATGATGATGATGATGAAAATGATGAAGATGTCAATCACTGAGTATTATTTTCCATCTATAATTGCTTTTGTACAGTAGTGTATTCCGGTGAGCTGTTTATGCTATCACTTATTACTCCCTGAACAAACTAAAAATGTTCCAATAAACTGTCTTCACTGGAAGATATAGCAATATCCCATTTCAAAATTATGAAACTGAACTGTTTGCTAGTACTTACCTTTAGAAGTGAAAATATTTATTAGTGCCAATAGAGACTTATAAAAGTACAGTACACTATCCTAACATTCAGAATTATAAGTTCCTTAGTGAGGGAGGAGAGAGTGATCTTGAGATCAGATTAAAAAGGAAGTGTAGGTCACTCAGACCCCAGGATAAGGACCCATAGGTGTTTCCAAAAGCTGTTATAGTGTCATGTATATCTATAAGTGTTTATTGGCAGTGCTAAATATTTCATCTCCTTAGGAAAAGTAAGGGCTGTAATTCTGTCTTATAATTTTGTAGTATTTGCTAGTCTGTTTTCTGTTTGATACAAATATCCCGTTTTGCTGCAGCTATTTCTGTCCACTTGCATGACTGAGTATATCATACTTTATCAAGTCTGTGACATTATCTTTCTTCCTCATAATAATAATGTAAATGACAGTCTGAGCACATTATAATTGCTATTACTGTTTTATGAAGGTACTGTGGTCCACGGAATAGATGTTTTCATTATTTCAAGAAGTGTCTGTACCTAATTTATCTGAAAATCAGCAATTTATTTGTATCAAAATATTTTATTTTTATATAATTTTTATGTTTTCCAGATAATTTCTTCAGATTTGCTTCCTGCCGATGTAAATGTGATGGGTGCAAATACATTACTCATGTTATTATTTAATTGTGGTTTCTTACTGTTTGTTTGTCAATACGTACCCTGTCCATAGTGTAATCAGATACCATCACAAACAGATCTGCTGGAAGTCCATCAGTGTTGCCTTTTGGAATAAGCATGTGGTCTGGCCATCCACAACCACAATAGTTGAATTCAGCTTGATTTGCTGGATCAGGATTGGTTAAGTTACGGAATGTACGTTCGAATGGTATGGTGACAGAAGACTGGTTTGAACTTCTTTGAAATATATTACGGCCTGGTCTCACTGAAAAGATTTAAAACAAGTGTATGTATTGAAATTCTTTGGCTCCATATAAAGGAAGTTGCATTTATACTCCACATATCATCAATTTCAGATTACTATCTCTGTCAGTCCTGAACAAATATCATCTGGGTTCTGTACTATGTTTAGTCTCTTTAAAACTTGCTCACTATGTTCCTTCCATATCAGTTTAGTCTACATTTGAAAAATTTTAAAAATTATTAACATGATAAATAATTATTTTTCTTTCTGTAGTCTCATCCTTAAAATTTCCAAGGCCCTTAGCATTTATATTCAGTACTGAAAGATACCAGATATGTACAAACTATGCTTAGCATAAAAGGACTGGAAGAAATAAGAACATTTCACTGCTGCCCCTGCCACTAGATGCTGCTTTGGTGCTGTTAAGTGAGTTTCCAAGACATAAAATAAAGTGGATAGTGTTTTAATTAAAATTGAGGTTTCAATGTTAGTTGAGAACCAGAAACATATTAATCATAGAATTTATTATAAAATGCAAGAGTGATATTGATCCTATGTTCCTATGTAATTGAAGGAAAATACTAAAGTGAAGTACACACACACACACACACACACACACACACACACACACACACACACACACATACAAAAAGGCATCTGACCATACCCAACCATAACAATCTCAAGCAAGACCTTCATGTTGATTTATATAAAACAGTTACCTAAGAACATACAGTGATGAGCCAAAATATTAGGACTATGTTCTTGATAGTGTGTCAATCCAACTTGAGAACATAGCACAGCAGCAGTTCCACATGGCATAGATTCAACAAGTCTTTGGTAGGCTTCCAGAGGTATGTGGCACCAGGTGTCTATGAAAATCCCATAAATTACAAGCTGGTGGTTTTTGGCATGAAGTTGGCTACTGATAAGTGTGCCAGATGTTTTCCATTGGGTTCATATCAGGCAAATTTAGTGTCCAAGACATAAAAGTCAGTTCACTGTTACACACTTCAACCCTCTGTGACACAATTCTCGCCTTGTGAAACAAGTAGTTATCATGCTGGAAGTTACCACCCCTGTCAAGGTATACATCAAGCATGAAGGGATGTATGTGGTCCACAGTAATGTTCGCCTTTCACCAATATGTTGCAAATTTGACAATTATTTTTACCCACCTTCAACTTACTTTGTTTGTACATAATTCTTTCACATTTTTGTGCATTTGCTTTTCACCTAATTGTCCTAATCATTTACTGCCATCTCCTAGATTACTTTATTTGCCAAACACAGTATTTTACATTTTCTCCTATGACTTCCTCTTTCAGCTTATCTGATTTTCAAATTTTTTTCTCTTTTCATGACTTACCCCATCGATTTTTTTTCTTTGCCAAACATTTTTTTGTATCATACAGGCCACTTCTCTGGCGAGAAATTCTTGGCCACTCATTACCTCTCCTTAACATTTGTCTGTTCTCACACTTTTTCGTAGAAATTTTTCTGTTTTTTCCAATATTTTTCTTTGCTTTTCTTCCATTTTTCTTTCTTTTACCACCCTCTGCTTCTCTTTTTTGCCACTCTCATCATCTCTAACACTTCAAACATTCCTCTCTCACCATGATCAATCCCATGACATACTACATCCATTCTTTTCGAAAACATACTTTTGCACTACCAAAACTAAGGTCCCACATTCTGTTTCTTGAAACCTGGTTCTTCCTTGATGTTACACTCAAAGGCCTAACACTGAAAGTCTCTGTTTTTGGATGTAATTCTACTCTACACCAGCCTCTTTTACAGTTTCAAACACAGCAATCTCCTGTACTTACGCAACTAATTTGTGACCTATATGCCTTCTCTGCCAATTTCTACTCCACCAGACTTCTCTCCTTGCACACAATCCCGCAGTTACCTGTCCCTCATGTTTGCTTGGATGATATCTGCCAAGCCAACTTCAAACAGCAACAATATGCGAGACTTCACCTCCAAAAGCTATCCCACCTTCTTCTAAGCAACCTCAACAGTGGTGTTTCCCTTCCTGTCTCTGCAATTCCCTAAACAGTCACACCATCAACCACCACTCCTCTCCTACAAACTGAGCTTGGCCAACCGCCTTAACTTCCCCAAGTCTACACCACTGCTTCCCAGACCAGTAATAATTCATAATCACAAGAACCAGTCACAACAGTACAATGTTCTCAGCCCCTCATCTAAAGCACTCTCTCCTCCTGAATTATCTGTGTTATGTAAAGGTCTCACTTAAACCTGCATTTAAACATGATGCTTTGGTGAATGACCTATTTTCTTTCACATGTTATGTCAACTGGAAACATCACTTTGCAGTCCAAACCCAAAACCTTCCAACAGCAAATGTGGCATTGAACACTGCCTTGAACAGTTCTGACCATGATCCCAACTTGGACCACCACCATTACCTCAAAATCATCCTTTAGAAGCCTTCTAAGAATTTCCCATACCCAGCACTGCTTTACAATCCTTTCTCAGGTCCCTACAGCATGACCCTAATCTGTCCTCTGCAGTACTCCTGTCTTTTCATTTCCTTAAAGCTGATGACCTCATCATCATCCTCCCAGCACTGTGATACTTGACTGACAGGAGTATGTAAATGAAGGTCTACAGCAGCTGTCTGACACCTATACATGCAGCATCTACCATCAATACCCCACCATTATGATTTGAGTTGACCTGCAGTTCCTCCTTGAAACCTCAGGCCCCTTCCAAGGTCTTACACCTCAGTCCATAGAACTTCCCACCCCACCCAAACCTTGCACCTCCACCTTCTTCCTAAGATCCACAAACCCAATCATCCTGGCTGTCGTATTGTTGTTGACTTCAAAGCATCCACTGAACGTTTGTCTGCCTCAGTTGATCAACACCTGCAATCCATAGTACAAAGACTCCCCTCCTGCATCAAAGATATCAATCACTTCCTAGATCGTCTGAAATCTGTGCCCGTCCCACTCGCACCACACACCTTGCTTGTCACCACTGATGCCACCTCTCTCTATACCAACGTCCCCCATGTACATGGTCTGTCTGGTGCCGATCATTTCCTCAGCGAGTGCTCACCTGATTCCAAACTTTATACGTACCAACAACTACTTCATCTTTGAGTGGTAGACATACAAACAGATCACAGGTATGGCCATGGTAACTGGGATGGCTCCTTCTTATGCAAACCTTTTCGTGGGTCACATGGAGGAGGCTCTCCTGTGATCCATACGCCTTCAGCCTCTGGTTTGGTTTAGATACACTGATGACATCTTTTCCATATTGAATTTTGGTGAGGCTGCCTTGTTAAAATTCCTGCATTCTCCCAGTTAAATTTCACATGGGCCTATTCTGGATCCCGTGCCACTCTCCGTGATGTTGATCTCATCCTCACTGAAGATCAGCTATCTCTTCCATGTCAAATGTTTCCTCTGATACAGCCTCCGAGGTGAATGCATTTCTTCAGATGCATACTCTTCACACCAGTACACCACCATTCTCACCGCAGCCTTCAGTGGGCATAATTACTGCACCATCCTAGTTCAAAAGAAGATTTCCTGGGCCATCACATCCAGTCCTGGTACTGTTGATCCATCCAAAAAACAACTGAAGAGTACACCACTTTTTGCTCAGTATTATCACAGTCTTGAAATTACGAGGGCTATCCACAAAGTACATTATGTTTTCGTTTGTGTCCGTTAGGGGCGGGGCTAGCGCGGCCATCTTGGTGCCATGGCATTCCGCCACTCAGTCGGCATCCTGCCGTGCTAGTGAGAGGTTCGTGCTGTAGTCCGTTGAGTTACTGTGACAGTTTGAAATGTCAGTGTTAATTGAATATGCCGTGAAGTGTGAAGTGCGTGCTGTAATATGGTTTCTGACTGCAAAAAACTGTACACCGATAGAAATCTATTGGCAGCTTTGTGAAGTGTATGGGAACAACATAATCACTGAAGGTGGAGTGCATCAATGGGTCATAAAATTTAAAAATGATCGAACTAACGTTCATGACGAAGAGTGAAGAGGAAGACCCAGCATAGTGACTGCCGAACTTGTCGAAAAAGTCGATGCCACGGTCCGTGAAAACCGTAATTTCACAATAACGGAACTCTCTATGAGTTTTCCACAAATTTCACGAAGTTTGTTGCATGAAATCATTACCGAAAAGCTTGGCTACCACAAGTTTTGTGCAAGATGGATACCAAAAATCTTGACAAAGATTCACAAAAATCAGCGAATGGCTGCAGCGTTAATGTTTTTGGACGCTTACGAGAAAGATGGCGACTCATTACTCGATCACATCGTTACATGTGAACTGCGAGACAAAATTGCAGTCAATGCAGTGGGGGCACACAAATTCCCCCCAAAAACCCAAGAAATGCATGCAGACAATGTCGGCAAGGAAGGTGATGGCGACTGTCTTTTGGGACAGAAAAGGTGTGATTTTTGTGGATTTCCTGGAAAGAGGCACTACAATAAACTCTCAAAGGTATTGCCAAACTCTGCACAACCTCAGAAGAGCAATACAAAACAAGCGCAGGGGAAAGTTGGGCTCAAAGATCTTGCTGATTCATGACAACGCCCGGGCCCACACGGCAAATGCCACTCGTGAATTTCTCGAATCTTTTAAGTTGGAGTTGTTTCCTCATCCGCCGTACAGTCCAGACCTGGCACCGAGTGACTTCCACTTATTCCCAGCAATGAAGAAGTGGTTGGCTATGCAGCATTTTGATGACAACGCACAGCTTCAAGAAGAGGTAACCACGTGGTTGAAGGCGCACGCGGCCGAATTTTACGACGAAGGAATTTCCAAGCTCGTCCATCACTACGAAAAGTGCCTTAATTTAAATGGCAACTATGTAGAAAAGTAGTATTTAAGTGTGGCTTTCATCTGTATATAATAAAAAAATTTCCAATACTTTATTTATTTTTAATTCCAAAATGTAATGTACTTTGTGGATAGCCCTCATATTAATCAAATGAGGCCCATTCTGTCACAGATTTTGCTCACCGAACCTAGAATATCTTTTTGTCACCTTCCAATCCCTCCAATACCTTTGTCAGACCCTATGCTCCTTCTGCACCCATCTCCCTACCTTATGGCTCCTACCCCTATGACCATCCCCGCTGCAAGACCTGCCCTATGAACCCTCCTGCCACCACTAATAGTAGCCCTGTAATTGGCAAAACATATACTATGAAAGGGACAGCCACCCGTGAAATGACACATTTTATATACCAGCTATTAAATAAACACTGTTCAGCCTTTTACATGAGTATGGCTCCAGCAAGTTATTAGTTAGGATGAATAGGGACAGGTAGAGGGTGTATACTGGCAACACACAAGATCTTGTTGCAGAGAATGCTCTAAACCTCAGGCCCCTCACAAGGCCTAACACCTCAATCCACAGAACTTTTCTAAAGTGTGACCATTGTGACCCTGATGCCTGTTTCACTACACATGTTATCTGGACTTCCCTCAGACACGTGTTCCTCAGAACTCTGCAGGTGGAAACTGGCGCTACAACATGTCCTCAATTCTCACCACTGATCTTGCCTTAATTTAGGTTAATTTCTTTGGTCTCAGAATTTCTTCCCAGTAACTATTCCTCTCCTCTGTTTTAGTTTCCTACATATTTCATTTTCTGATCTGTCTATTTTTCACCATCCCCGTCCCACCTCTAACACATATAATGCAACTTAGCTTTTCATTCTTATTAAATCATGCACAATGTTTTAGCATTAATGTCTGTCTTCCATATTACCCTTTCTTGCACCTTTAAGCTCTCAGGTTTCCAAATCCTACTCAGAGCAGCCCCCAACAATCAGATTTTGTTTCATTCTCATCCTGTCTGGTAAGTCTCCCCTGATCTTGGATTCTGATTGGCTTTTCCAAACTCTGTCCCTTTTCCTAAACCTCACCAGTCCTTTTTCTTCACCCCTCTTCCTCCCCCTTCAACATTTCTGCCAGAAGAAGGAGCCAGTGGCTACGAAAGCTTGCATACGTAATACCTTTTGTATGTGTGTTTTCCTGCCACTGTTTGGTGAGTAGAATTTTTATCTGTTGTTGTTGTTGTTGTGGTCTTCAGTCCTGAGACTGGTTTGATGCAGCTCTCCATGCTACTCTATCCTGTGCAAGCTTCTTCATCTCCCAGTACCTACTGCAACCTACATCCTTCTGAATCTGCTTGGTGTATTCATCTCTTGGTCTCCCTCTACTATTTTTACCCTCCACGCTGCCCTCCAATGCTAAATTGGTGATCCCTTGATGCCTCAGAACATGTCCTACCAATCGATCCCTTCTTCTAGTCAAGTTGTGCCACAAACTTCTCTTATCCCCAATCCTATTCAGTACCTCCTCATTAGTCATGTGTTCTACCCATCTAATCTTCAGCATTCTTCTGTAGCACCACATTTCGAAAACTTCTATTCTCTTCTTGTCCAAACTATTTATCGTCCATGTTTCACTTCCATACATGGCTACACTCCATACAAATACTTTCAGAAATGACTTCCTGACACTTAAATCTATACTCGATGTTAACAAATTTCTCTTCTTCAGAAATGCTTTCCTTGTCATTGCCAGTCTACATTTTATATCCTCTCTACTTTGACCATCATCAGTTATTTTGCTCCCCAAATAGCAAAACTCCTTTACTACTTTAAGTGTCTCATTTCCTTATCTAATAACCTCAGCATCACCCGACTTAATTTGACTACATTCCATTATCCTTGTTTTGCTTTTGTTGATGTTCATCTTATATCCTCCTTTCAAGACACTATCCATTCCGTTCAACTGCTCTTCCAAGTCCTTTGCTGTTCTGACAGAATTACAATGTCATCGGCGAACCTCGAGATTTTTATTTCTTCTCCATGGATTTTAATACCTACTCTCAATTTTTCTTTTGTTTCCTTCACTGCTTGCTCAATATACAGATTGAATAACATCGGGGAGAGGCTACAACCCTGTCTCACTCCCTTCCCAACCACTGCTTCCCTTTCATGCCCCTCAACTCTTATAACTGCCATTTGGTTTCTGTACAAATTGTAAATAGCCTTTCACTCCCTGTATTTTACCCCTGCCACCTTCAGAATCTGAAAGAGAGTATTCCAGTCAACATCGTCAAAAGCTTTCTCTAAGACTACAAATGCTAGAAATGTAGGTTTGCCTTTCCTTAATCTAGCTTCTAAGATAAGTCATAGGGTCAGTATTGCCTCACGTGTTCCCATTTTTCTACGGAATCCAAACTGATCTTCCCCGAGGTCAGCTTCTACTAGTTTTTCCATTCGTCTGTAAAGAATCACGTTAGTATTTTGCAGCCGTGACTTTTTAAACTGATAGTTCAGTAATTTTCACATCTGTCAACACCTGCTTTCTTTGGAATTGTTATATTCTTCTTGAAGTCTGAGGGTATTTCGCCTGTCTCATACATCTTGCTCACCAGATGGTAGAGTTTTGTCAGGGCTGGCTCTCCCAAGGCTGTCAGTAGTTCTAATGGAATGTTATCTACTCCCGGGGCCTTGTTTCGACTCAGGTCTTTCAGTGCTCTGTCAGACTCTTCACACAGTATCATATCTCCCATTTCATCTTCATCTACATCCTCTTCCATTTCCATAATATTATCCTCAAGTGCATCGCCCTTGTATAGACCCTCTATATACTCCTTCCACCTTTCTGCTTTCCGTTCTTTGCTTAGAACTGGGTTTCCATCCGAGCTCTTGATATTCATAAAAGAGGTTCTCTTTTCTCCAAAGGGCTCTTTAATTTTCCAGTAGGCAGTATATATCTTACCCCTAGTGAGATAAGCATCGGATGGCATATAACAATATTATGAAAAACTCACCATATAGTGGAGATGCTGAGTTGCAGATAGGCACAACAAAAACACTGTCACAAATAAAGCATTCAGCTAGTAAGGTCTTCATCAAAAATGGATGACACACACACACACACACACACACACACACACACACACACACATATATATATATATATATATATATATATATATATATATATATATATATATATATATATATATAATGGAAGGAAACATTCCACGTGGGAAAAATTATATATAAAAACAAAGATGAGGTGACTTACCGAACAAAAGTGCTGGCAGGTCGATAGACACACAAACAAACACAAACATACACACAAAATTCAAGCTTTCGCAACAAACTGTTGCCTCATCAGGAAAGAGGGAAGGAGAGGGGAAGACGAAAGGAAGTGGGTTTTAAGGGAGAGGGTAAGGAGTCATTCCAATCCCGGGAGCGGAAAGACTTACCTTAGGGGGAAAAAAGGACAGGTATACACTCGCACACACGCACATATCCATCCACACATACAGAGACAAGCAGACATATTTAAAGGCAAAGAGTTTGGGCAGAGATGTCAGTCGAGGCAGAAGTGTAAAGGCAAAGAAGTTGTTGAAAGACAGGTGAGGTATGAGTGGCGGCAACTTGAAATTAGCGGAGATTGAGGCCTGGCGGATGACGAGAAGAGAGGATATACTGAAGGGCAAGTTTCCATCTCCGGAGTATATATATATATATATATATATATATATATATATATATATATATATATATATATATATATATATATATATATATATGCACAAACACAGCTCACAAACACAACTACACTCTCAAGCAACAGCAACTGAAACCACACTGCAAGCAGCAGCACCAGTGCATGATGGGAGTGGCAACTGGGTGGGGTAAGGAGGAGGTTGGGTAGGGAGGGGGAGGGATAGTAGGGTAGGTGTGGCAGACAGTGAAGTACTGATGGGGAACTTGCAGGGAGGAGCTGGAGAGAGGGTAGGGCAGCTATGTGGAGTTGGGAGGTTAGACAAAGGGCAGGGGAGAGCTGAGGTATTCCGCTGTCCACCAAACTTACACAAAATTCTCATTCATCCCTAGACAACCCCCACCCCTTGCCTCATGGCTCAGACGCCTGTAATAGACCTAGATGCAGGAACTGTCCCATACATCCTCCCACCACCACCTACTCCAGTCTGGTCACAAACATCACCTATCCCATCAAAGGCAGTGCTACCTGTGAAACCAGTCATGTGATCTTGAAGCTAAGTTGCAACCACTGTGCTGCCTTCTATGTGGGCATGACAACCAACAAGCTGACTGTCTGCATGAATGGCCACCGACAAATGGTTACCCAGAAACAAGTGGACCACCCTGTTGCTGAGCATGCTGCCAAACATGACATCCTTCATTTCAATGACTGCTTCACAGTCTGTGGATCCTTCCTACCAACACTAGCTTTTCTGAACTGCGCACGTGGGAACTTTCCCTGCAATATATCCTATGTTCCCCTAACCCTCCTGTCCTCAACCTTCATTAGTCACTGTCCTCACCCATCCATCCCCTTCCCTGTTCCCATTCCAGCACTACATGTTCCTCATCCACCATCACACACAGTCTTTTTACTTCTCTCCTTTTTCACCAACAGTCCCACCCCCCCCCCCCCACCCCCCACCCCCACCCACCATTTGTCTAACCTCCCAGTTACACATAGCTGCCCTACCTTCTCTCGACCTCATCCCTGCTTGCTCCACAGCAGCTCTTCACTGTCCACCACCCCTGCCTTACTATCCCTCCCCCTCTCTACCCCAGCCTCCTGCTTACCCCACCCAGTCGCATCAGGCACTGGTGCTGCTGTTCGCAGTGTGGCTTCAGTTGCCTGAGGAGACTGCAGTCATGTGTGTGCGTGTGTGTGTGTGTGTGTGTGTGTGTGTGTGGTGTCTGTCAACTATTTTTGACTAAGGTCTTGCTGGCCAAAAGCTTTATTTGTGACAGTCTTTTTGTTGTGCCTATTTGTGGCTCAGTGTCTCTGCTATATGGTGAGTAGCAACTTTCCTTTCCATAATTAAATATCTTGAAATATTTTGTAATGCAGCTTCTTCTGGAACATGCTATCTGCTTCTATTGACTCATGTCATCTTGTGCAATAGTGCTTGACTCTTAATAGGTCATCTTCAGATCATTTCCATAGTAACTGAATCAGTTACATATAATTCTGAATATAGTAACTTGTGCCATTTTGTACATTATAATGGTGTATAAAATGAAGCTAGTCAACAGTTACAGGATGACAGTTTATGGGTTTAACCAACATATAAAAGAACTGAAGGTTTCTTTTTAAAAACAAAAACTAGTCATAAGAAAAATGAATTGCTGAAACCAAAACTGTCCAAAAGACATAATAGGAAATTTTATATCCACTTCTGCCTTGATTGCCATAAAACCTTACATATATTTAAAGAAAGAAATATTGAGAGAAAATCTGTCAACTGGTAAACATAAACTTGATAACTCACAGTGTATTATGTGGTGAAACTACTTCATACTAGTGTTAGTCACTTTTTTCCCTTTCTTATAGGACATGAAACATAAGTAAGACAATTGCCTTTAAGCTTAAATATGGTGTTTCACCATGCTGTGTCTTATATTGTTATTATTGCCCCTATGTGAAACACATTAAAGATGCATTAGAATAGTTTTCATTACATCTGAAATATTGATTCTGTAATTTAATCACTAGTATTTGGCCTTTAAAGTATTGCAGTTTTCATGCAGTTCACATTCAGATTCACAGAGAATCTATGTAACTGTCCCATCCTTGTCAAACTAGACCTGTAGGTGTAAGTGCCTGTACATATCAATTATATTTTGTTGTTGTTCTTAAATAGTAATACCAGGACATGTACAATATCCTTATAAAACTGATCTACAGATGAAAAAAACCACTACTACTGCTACTACTAGTGTATACTGATGACCAAAAATGAGAAATTTTTGTTACCAATTCACAGTGGTAAATGTTATTAGTCAATTATCATCTTTCAGGAATCCAAAAGGACTGAATCATAAAATTCACCATCTAACAAATTCACCTTTAGTTAATTGCTTTTTACACAACATTTAAAACCGATGAATCAAATTACTGAATACAGTATTCATGAGTAGGTATATTTTTGCACAATATTTGTCACACTGAAGCTCAATTTTAAATCTAGTACCCTACTTGTATTATCAGCAATGGAAAACAACAGTATTCTGTTTAATTCAGTGTTAATCATTTGGTTAGTTATTTGATGTATCATGCATCATAAATATGACCTTCTGCTGTGGTGTGAAACAAGTCAGTTTTACAATTATGATACACTTTCTCAGTGAAATAATAGCAACATGCTGACCATTTACATGAGTATCCTAAGCTACCTCCCACTCGCTTTTTTAATTCAGTGATTAATACTTAACTGTGTCTGATCTCTTTCTCTCTCTTAAACACACACACCCATCCACACACACACACACACACACACACACACACACACACACACAAAAAAATCATATATTATATTACTACACATTAAAAATTCGTCTATAGAATAGGAGGTGATGTCAAGCAGGTATATACCAGTTTGTGTTTGTAGTTAATTATATTATCTATTAATTTCTTTACACCCTGGTTAATAATTCACATGCATGAATACCTCACTTCCCAGCCTTCAACAATTGGCCTTCCCTTCTCATCCTGTCCAGTAAGTCTCCCCTAAGCTAGGGTTCTGAGTGACTTTTCAGAACTCTTCCCATTTCCTAAACCTCACCAGTCCTTTTATTTCACCCTCTTCCTTCCCCTTCAACCCTTCACCCAGAAGAAGGAGGCACTGGCTCCAAAAGCTTGCAAATTTAAATACCTTTACATGTGTATTCTCCTACTAGCATTTGGTAGGTAGATTTTTTTAAAATCCATCCAATTACATTATATTTTCAAAAATTAATTATTTTCATTGATATATCACTCCTTTCTTTGCCATGGTAAAGCTAAGTGATGGATGGTATAAGTCATACCTCCCTCCAGTACCATATTATATGAATAAATTTCATTGCTGTTTTCAAACTGAAATTGGTTGGTGATAACAAACACAAAGGAGTAAAAGTACTGTGATGCTGTTGTTGGTATGCCCAATGGAATGAAACCACAATGATTTTTGGTATGGGTTCAATGCTGTGTGTGATATGTAACCCTCTGATATTTGATACCAATCACTTTATTTAATAAGATTTGTTTCAGCCGTCTTTTCTTGATGTTTGGCGACATGGACCTGCTAGGCTGTTCCATCCAATCACACTCTAGCAATCTTCATAGAACTTCATCTCTTTATGTGTGGATGGGTGCTAAAAGAGAACTTCAATTTTCCTCCAAGCTACTTGAATAACATAAATAACTGAACTTTAAACTTTCTATATTCACACCTTCTTTTAAAACAACACAATCTCATATACTCCCATAGTGCTCAGAGCCATTTGAGCCAATCTCATATACTAAGTGTGTTGACAGGATATCTTATACATAAGTGGCTAGTGCAAGAGCAACACAAGAAGTATATTTTACATAAGACAATTCAACATCATTTGTCATTGCTTCAACTTCGGCTATGGCCTCTCCTCGTTTTTCCCCTGTTTTCTAAACACCTTCAAAGTATGACACCAAGTAACAAGCAGCCCCAAAGCAGCATGTGGAGACACCCATTCACCATCCTGCATTGTAGAAGTGATGGGTTCAAGCCATTTTTCCATCAGCACATATCATAATAGTATCTCCTACAACGGGGTGTCCCCGTTGGTCACAAATATCTTTCATCACCAAGAAAGCTTGGAAGTGGTGCATGCCATCCTAAGACTCTTATGTCACACTTCACATCCCCCCTGCTAAAAGCTGCTGGTTGCTGGAGGTTATTCCTTAGGTTATTTGGAACAAAAAATGTAAATTCAGTAATATGATCACATCCATAATTAAGGATCTACAAAGAGTTCCAAAACATGCCACGGTGTACGGAGTGCTACACTTATGTTCACAGGACACACGATCAGTCTTAGGTAGACAAGTGCAGTGGATGGTATATTTGCATAACAACCAGGTTCTTGATATTCCAGTCACTGTTTACTGTTGCTATCTCCTGTCTCCTGTACACAGTATACTTTGTGATGCATTACAAGTTTTCATTGCTGGAGTATGGAGAGATGGTGTACATTTTGGGCTTCTGTGATGGTAATGTCAAAGCTGCTGTTGCTGAATATCACTGTTTTATTCTAATTGTAGGATTCCAAGTGCCCAAAACATTCAGTGGAACATATAGAACATTGATAGAAATTGGTACTCTTCCCAGTATTTGTATTCACTCTGAAAGACATTGTGATGTTCAGGAAGAGGAAAACATTCTTAATTCAGTAGAGTGCAGTCCTCATTTAAGTAGAAGATGCCTAGTTACCTGATTGAATGTTTCACAATCTAAGGCATGTAGGATTCTTCATGAGAATGGATTGTATCCTTTTCATGTGCACAAAGTTCACCTTTTAGAGCTACATGATTGTACCAACCAATTGCACTTTTGTAACCGGTTAAATGGAAACCAGCAGCTCTATTGCTTCAGAATGTTCAGTGATGAGTCAACCTTTACAACAGATGGCATCAACAACATGTATAACATGCATGTCTGGGCAGACAAAAATCCGCATGCCACGGTAGTGGCTAAGACTGTTTGCTACTGCTGAACCCAATAGAACAATTTTGCTTAAAGAAATTTTCACTGGGCTCTCCATTCTAAATCTTTTCTCACACATTCACATTTAAGGAGTTTCACATTTCCTAAAACAATCTTATGTAAATAAACCAACTTCACCACTGAGTTCAGAAACAAGAATAAAGCAATTAAACTATTCTGCTTAATTTGACAAATGAATTATTTGAAAAAATTCAAAATATTTGAACTGCAACATCTTTGAACAATGCAATGTTAACTTATATTAATTTTGTAGGAAAGTTCTAGTAGAATGCAACTGGAAGAATTTCTGCTCCTTTTGACCAATACATCCAACTAATTGTCTGAAACCTAGCTTCCAATATCAAAGATACTAACCACTTCCTTCACCAGTCTCCACCATTTCCACTCCTTTAGCTTCAGGAACCATACTCATCACTGTGTATGACTCCTTCCTCTACATCAACATCCCTCTTGCCCATGGCCTTTTTGCAATAGAGCCCTACCTCTCCCAATGTTCTTCAGACTCCAAACCAACTACCTCATTTCTTATACACCCTACCAACTATCTCCTGGCATACGACTACTTTTCCTTTGAAGGGAAGGAATAAAAACAAATCTTCAGGACAGCCATGGGGATCCACATGGCACCCTCCTATGCCAACCTGTTCATGGGCCAACAAAGGGGAACATTCCCAGCCTCCCAAAAATCCCATTCCCTAGATTGTTACAGATTCATTGATAATATCTTCATGATCAGGACATCATATCCTCATTCCTTCACAACCTCAATACCTTCTCCACTATCCACTTCTCCTAGTCTTCACTAACCTAATGTGCCACCTTCCTGGACATTGACTTCTATTACTCTGATGGCTCCATCCACACCTCTGTCCACATTAAATTCACTAATCACCAACAGTGCCTGCATTTCAGCATCTGCTATTCCTTCCATACAGAAGTTTGGTCATATATGGGTAACATATCTGCATTGAAGAGAACTCCTACTCAGTATACTGAAAATCTCATGAAGGCCTTCAGAGACAGACATTACCAACCAAATCTAGTCCACAAATGGATTTCCTGTACCATATCCTTGCACACCCCAATCCTCCCACCACCACAAAGAATAAATTAAAATGAAAGATCTCCCTTGTCAAACAATACACCCTGGACTGGAACAACTGAATCGAATCCTTTGATTATGTACCATCATTCCCTGGAGTGAGATTATGTACCATCATTCCCTGGAGTGAGGGTTATCCTACCCCAGTAACTCCCCCTTCCTAAAATAGTGTTCCATTTCCCACCTAACCAACACAACATCCTAGTCAATCTCTATGCCACTGCCACTCCCAACTGCTTGTCACAGGGATGATATTCCTGTGGAAAACCCAGGTGCAAGACCTATACAATCCACCCACCTAGCACTTCCAGCTCCAGTCCTGTGACAGGGTTATCATTTTCATTTATTACCTATTTCAGACTCTTTAATTAAAACACAAAGGACCATGTGAAATAGCAATTTAACAATACATACACTTTGGCCATCTGATATGCAACTGAAGATACAAAGATTACAGGGTTCCCAAGAGAGCTGCTCTCTCTCCCTGTGTTCATTGTTGTTTGTGGGCACTTCCAAATATCATTTTTTGAAGAGTGGTTACCATAATATATTCAATATTGTAATTGTGACTCCAGATGTTTTAGAAGCACAAAAGATATATAAAGCATTCTGCAAGGCCATGCAGCATTGTAGCTGGTGGCTGCTTGCTAAAGATTTGCAAAAATGTAAGTACAATAATTTCATCCTCATTTTCTTATTGAGAAGTACTTTTATGACATTCATTAAATAGGTTAGATAGTCCAGAGACCAGATAGTCATGACTGGATAGTTGAAAGTCTACTCAATTTGATTGTACCAAATACAACAGAATCAACTTCACTAAGACCATTTAATACTTGAATTACACACCTTAATTTTAAGCTGTGAACCATGTGGAATGGTGTTGTGTATCATGGCAACATAACCATGAATGGATGAAGAATCAAACAACACACCATATTTGAGATCTCATAGGCCATGTCACTATGTGGAGAGTAAGGCTGTGTCAAACAGGAAGCGGGCTGCCCATACACTCTGTTGCCCAGTGCGGTCAGTTGTGGTAAAACAAGAGTGTGAGCAGGATGCAGTGATCTATTTGTTGAATGGTGCTCATAGTGAGCACATTAGCTGCTGTCCAGTAAACATGAACAGCAGTACTCAAGGTTAACAACTGTTGGCTTGTTTTCACTTGCTTTGAGGAAACAAAGAAAGTGGAAATATGAAGCACTAAATGTCAAGGTGATGGGGAATTTCACTGTGTCTGCAAGGAACTGTGGTCTTGTGAAGATCATTTCTTCAGTTACTGTTGAATGCCTTGCAAACAATTGGAAACCTTACATAAGCCCATTTAACTAAAAATCTCAAAACTGAAATGAACTAGAGAAAATCAATAGGTTCAGAGGAAAGACTTGTCAATTTGTTTGAGGCAAGCTCATTATTTGTGATGTTAACTGATTCTTCTGTCACTGCTTGGCATAACATTATTTATGTCAGAATATTATTTTTATGGTATAAAACATTTACATTATTTTATTATTTACTGTAACTATATATTTTCAAAAATAGTAATAATTATAAAACATAGAATAAACAACATATAAAGTGAAAGTTTTGTCAACACTGTGTACAAACAAGTGTGAGCTACAGATCAATTGTCAATCAACTACACTGAAACAAACTTTCACCTTCTCATGCATTTCTCTGGCACTAGAAAAGTCATTGGAAGATTCCCTTGGTTCCAAAAGTGTGATGGTAACTTCATTTTATGAAACGGTATCTGCAGTACATTGTGATACAACTGAGCTGAGTGATCCTATGACTGCAGAGGATGGAGGTGGTGGTGCTTCATTGTTTAATATTGTAAGTTCAATCTCTCTAAATATTGTGCCACAGCATTTTTAAATGAGTTTGTGTTTGAGCTGGGAATGTCTTTGAAGAGTGTGCATAACTGATAAATAAGTTGGCATATGGTCAAGCTCGCACTTCTCTCTCATGTTACTGTCCCTGGTGTGTTGATAATTTGTGACTGCAGCTACATCTTCATTTATTTCTTTTTTATTTGGCTTTTTCTCCTAGCTGACCTGATATTACAGATTCAATTATGTTTCTTCCTCTCACCTCGCTATCAAGAAATGGTTCCTCTGACTCTTCAACATCTAGTGACGTATGACATGGTGACAGTGTATCAATAAGAAACTCCAAATGACATGCCCATGGACAGTTCTGATACTTCTTGGATCTTTAAGAATTTTAGGTATTTGCTGTAGGAGTCTCATATGCTCAAACAGCCTCATCTTTCAATCAACCTGCATGCAAATTGTTTATTTTGTATGACACACTTATTACTAACAAATAGTACATTTTTTCCAGACCTGTGGCCACTGGTAATTTAAATCACATCATCACTTTTTAATTCTGCATGGGAAGGACAACTGTCTCCAGCTTAGTAAAATATGTGTGTCAAGAAATGTACAACATTTTACAACCCCTGTATTTACCTCAACCAGCAGAAAAAAATCTGGAAAAAAAATTGAGATGGGATTGATGGAGTGGTGGCATTTTCCTAACTGCTCTGGCAGTATGGATGGGAAGCATTTTAGAACGAAGTGTGCTAAAAATGGTGCCTGAAATTATTTTTGTTACAAAAACTTGTTTTCAATTGTCCTGATGGCAGTTACTGATCACAGTTACAACTCCTTGGTTACTGACATCGGCAGCTATGGCAGATATAGTGACAGCAGAAGTTTTGAAAACTCTGCATTTTTCCACAAATTCATAGAAGGAAGATGTATTCTGGCTCCAAAACCACTGCCGGATCCAAGCATGCTGACGGGTCATGAAGGGGATAAACAGATATGTATGGGCCATTTTGTGGTAGAAAATGCCATCGGTACACTTGCTTGAGGGTGATGAGGCTTTTTAAGGGCTATAGACTTAACAATCAATACTGAAGAAGCTGTTGTCAAAGTGGCATATATGAGGCGTAAACTGTACTACAATTGCATTGCTAGTTTGTGCAAGCACATTATTATTTCCAACTGAACTGAATTGTACACTACAATATTCATCTGGTACTATATATAGATATTGTGCAGCTGTGCACTCTCAGCCCTTGTGAGGCTTTCTGATTGAGAAAAAGTGGCTCTAGTCTCATAAACTGACATACAGCCGGTAGAGTGGTGTGCTGACCACATGTCCCTCCATATCCACATCCAGTGACACCTGTGGGCTGCGGATTACATGGCAGCTGGTCAGTACCATTGGGCCTTCATGGCCTGTTTGCATGGAGTTTAGTTTTTTTTAGCAACTGTGCTCTTATTTATAAACAAAGAAAATACCTGCCTGACATAGATTGTTAGCAATTTTCTTCCTTGCTGCAGCCCCTTTTATCACATTTTTACTATCAAAATGTCATATGTAGTACAGAAATACATTTGCACACACCAATGCAATGAATGACTCTTTCTATTTCTGCTACAATCTTGTGCATACTTGCCTGCCTTGGAATTTGTAGAAAATCACCACTTGCTAACACCATGCTGCAAGCAAAGGGCGGTATAGCGCAGGCACCACCTCCTGTTTGACAGGGGCGATGCCGTAGCAAGCAACACGGAGACTGCACTGCGTGCCTGCATAGGTTGCACACTCCATATTTGACCGAGGCTTAATGCACTCATCCACTCATACATGGAAGTCATTATACAGGTAGACTAGTAGTAAAATATGAGTTTAATGACAGGTACAAATATTTACCTACACTTTGCCAGTAAATTACTGAATACCTGAATGGTGATGCAGTGAATATTAAAATTATACTTAAAACAAAAGTTTCAATGGCAAGATTTTGCCCCCCCCCCCCCCCCCCCAAAAAAAAAGAACAATTTTGCTGCCCTGTGCAGCTGCACATGTTGTTGCTGTCTAAATACTGCCCTGCTCATAGCGTTAGGTAAATTGCAGGCAACCTAATCATAATTAAAAATAAAAACTGTAACACTGTTTCTGATATATTAACAAATGTGAAAGGTATTAAAATGTAAAAAAAATATTGTTAAATTCAAAATTATAGTTTATAAATTGTAAATTTCAATATTCTTTACCTGACCAGTTGTGAACAGTGAAAGTAAAGAATTGTGAAACACATCTGTTGGCTACATCATTTCAAGTAGTCAGTGTTGAACTTCACCCCCCCCCCCCCCCCCCACACACACACACACACATTTTTCCGCCAGTATCACAACGCAGTATGTTGACACCGAGGACAATCAACAACGAAATAAAGCAGGCAAACATAACACTTTGAATATCTTGCTTCCATAACATAAAACAGAGATTCATATAAGATTGCAGTACAGGATTAGACCGTATTCGACATAAGAAAATATGCCATCCATTAAAGTTTGATACTGGAAAAACTTTTAGAAAAAATTAAACAAGAAACTGCTGATTTAAATAAAAGTAGTGCTAAAATTGATAGCAACAGTGAAGTTATTAACTCAATAAATACTGAAATATAAAAAATAAATATTAAATTCTATGATGCAAATGTAGTAACACATAAACATGCTAGAAAACTCAAGAGATTATAGAATTGTGTCAGGGAAAGGTTGAAGCAAGTCAGTGAATAACTGAATTAAACAACATAATGTTCAATCTAAAGGCTGAAATGAAATCTGAAATCAGTAATCAGTGCCATTTACTTAGACATGAAGTAGGTGAACAATTCAAAGAAGTGAAAATTGACTTGAAACAACTCCAGAAGTCAACCAAGCAGAAATTTGCATGTCTTCAAGAACAAGTTTCAAACACTTGCCTTCAAATAAGTGTACTGGACTAACCACAAAATCAGATGAGTTATTTCTCTTACACTGCCCTTTAACAGTATTGGAAGGATGTGTGATTGATGTAGTAGAGAAAAAATTACATGAAAGAACTGATTTATCTATAAGTTCACCTCATTCAACAGGAAACTGAGAAAACAGGGAAGGAATTTAGGAAAATTTGGGAGGAACTGGAAAAGACTAGAGAAGATGTTAAAAAGACAAAGAATTACTAGAGAAATTTTGAGTAGAATCAGGAACAAATTTAACCAAACAATTTCTGAAAATTTCAAATCTGTAGGTGAGACTCGCCCTTCCTATTTTATTACAGCTTTCTGAAAATCATTACAAAAACAATGGGATGACACAAAATAAAGTACATTTTATCCACAGTTATTTGGATTGGGATGCAGTGAGTGGAGAACTGCATACTAGGGGCAATTTTAAATCATATGATGACCATGAGGAAAAATTTTAAAAGAAACGTTTGTCATCTAGTGAACCAGAGCTGGAGAAGTTTTAAGTATACAAAGTGACACTTGACAGGCTGAAAATATTTAGATGTCCTGATAGATGAAAGTCAACTAGTACACCATTTACCTTACCAGATCATAAAATAAATTTGATACTACAGTTGGCAAAATATAAATGAACTGTTAACGTTCACAAATGATCTGGATACCTTAAATAAAGATGTGGAAGATTACCCAGAGATAGATGGTCCCAGAATGGACAACTGTAAGGATAACAGTACCATTCTACATTTCAATATGAGGATGAAAGTTGTTATTGAAAACTAATGAGGCAGCCTGGTGGTGGGGTGAGTAGATTGTGGAACAGTCAGTTTGTGGAGCGCATAAGGTAAATATACAGCCAGGATGGTAGTAGGGGACAAATGATGGAAAACACCACATGTTCTGGAGATGAGCCACACATCAGAATATAATGGGAGAACTGTAGGCCCCAAGTTAGGGAAATAATGGGAAAGCAAGCTCCTCAGAATATGGACATCATAAACATATTTACTACTTACTAATGACTGATAGAACTGTAAAAATAGAATATAAATATTTTGGGGAAAACAATTTTTCATTGAAATTTTTTGAAGAATATAAAATGTTTGGGTTTATATAAAATTTTAAGGGATTATTAGAACAGTAAATCAAGTGGATGTGCCATACTTGTTTCCAGCATGCCAGTGTTGCTCACAAATTGGAAAGACAGTCCTCCACTTGCAATAATATTTCTTTTAAAAAACCATTCAAGATTTCATAAGAAATCAAACCAAGTTGGGTTAACATATAACAATAAGTTGGTAATAAAGTCGTAAGTAGTCAGCTTTTGGAGAAATGAAATTAAATTTACAGTAAATCTCAAACCACTTTCACTTTGACAGTGAAGAAAATGTAAGCTAGTAAAAGAATACTTGCTTACCATCAGTAAACACTGGGTTGAAGTTATGATGTCATAACATGACTAATTAAGAAGAATAAAAAATGACACAAATAAAGAGCGAAGAGTTATATTAATTTTTCAACAAATGACAATCAGGGATCAGCTGTTCAGTTGCAAGAAAAAGTCGCCTATGCAGAAGTTGCTATTGTTATACAATGGAGAGGTATAAATGGTTACCATGTACAACATATGTGTGGTTTAGGTCAGTTAATTGTAAAGTTCATAAATAAAACACATTGTATATAAATCAGAGCATGGAAAAATAATATCCTGCTCCCAAGAAGCTAGCAAAATTGTTTCAAGAAGCAGCCTATGGTTAGCAGAATATTAGAGGAAATGTGCTACAGAATACTCAGGAATGTAGGTTTTGACTTGAGATAGAATGAGGGTATGTACCATTTCCAGTTATATTTGAAAGTTGTAAAAAAGCAGCGAAGTTTTATCTCTTTTTCAAGAGCAAATGGTGTCCCCACTTACGTACAAGGATAATTCTATCAAGAAAGAAGGCCTTATGCCTATTTAAATCCTAAGGGATGGATACAGGATATGGATATATTATATGGGCACTGCCTCTGAAGGTCTGTTATATCTCATGGCTAATTATGGAAGATACGGAATGAATCACAGCCCTTGTAATATGGGTGGCATGCATCTTGCACTATCCCTTACCACAGAATGATAGTTGATTTGGAGCCACCAAAGAATAACTACAGTAAAGCATACATTTTCATATTTTCACATGTTTTTCAAGGTCATCTAAGGATGAAATGAGTCTTCCACATGTAGCAGACATCACCAAAATTAAAAGGCCTCTAGTGATGTGGCTGTAGAGGCTCTATAAACCATAGCAGTCTGGTATGGAGGAGCACTGAATTACTGAGGTACATTAATGTTAAAGGAATAGACTGAAGTATTAGTTCATCAGTACAATTTTGAGGATTGATTGTCATTTACATTCCATTTTGGATTTTCAATTGTTTGATTGTCATTTTGTGACGTAATGAAATGTAATCAACAATACAATTTAAAAAATTAACTACCATACCTTGAAGTTGTTTTATTTTTAATGAAAGGAGAATAGTAAAGATGACGGTGTTGATTATATGTTTACTGTAACTGTATATTGCAAGAAATGAAGTACAAGTTCACAGTCATAAAACAATCATAGGATGTTGCATTTCAAATGAGCAAACAACCACAGTTATACACAGGAAAAAGGACAACACTGAGGCTATTTACAAGCTGAACTATTTATTGTACCCTTACTCCCAAGGATGGTAATCCACAGATTTACAAAGGAACCTCTTCAGATGGAATGGACGAGAGATAGTGGCAAGATAAATATTTCAGTTGGTATATGAGGCTTGGGTCAAATAGTGCAATGAGCACTGTGTGCAAAGGAGATGTGTTCAAATTTGAATCCCTGTCTGACACACAATTTTGTTACTCTGCCAAGGAACAACAATAATATTTCATCACATTTCTGCAATTCCTTCATGAAACATGCATATACACCAAAAATAATGTTCTCATTTATAATGGTTTACTCATTTTACAATGTTTATAGAATGAGCAAGTTACTTGGCAACTTATCTCTTTCTAAGAGCTTCTTTAGCTCTTTGAGTTCTACAAATTGTCTCCAAAATGTTGTGAAGCTAGTTCTTTTAAGTTTCTTTGTAGTGATCAAATTAAAAACTAACAATGCATGATTAAAATTATTTGTTTTGAGCAGCACGTTAAGCACGTAATTCACTGTCCAGAAATGGAGAGTATAGTCTTCAACTTTTTTACTAAATCACTCCAACAGTCATGAAATAAGACATATTGAGACAGGCCATAAGCAACATTAAGTAAACGGTTCAAAGACAAAGGAGCATATCATATGTGATTCTTTTTCTGTGATACTGAATGACAGAAAATAAAATGATTTCAAATTTTGAGCACCCTGTGTTTCAAATTTACCAGGTTTTTGTTTTTGATTTGTTTAGTACAGTTTTTAATTGTGGTAATTAGTTTGCTTTTAGTTGATTAGTAAGAAAATTTTTGTTATACCCTATATCAATAGTGCTGTAAGTTGTTAGCTATTAATAAAGGTTTAAGTAACAATAGTGATCACAAATAGTACTTACACTGGACTGTGAACTTATCCAACTCTATGAAGAGGTGCCTCTGATCACGTAACAGCATAGGTCTTCTGCGCTCATCAAATTTTGGAGCCAAAAATATTCTCATAGTACCCATTCGAGTGGGTCCAGAATTATCCACCTAAGTTTAAATTTATTTTAATTATTTTGTTGACTCTAATACTCATTTTGCAATTATATAAAAAACAAATACTTAAACTATATTAATGTTTCACTGAGTTTTAGTTTTGATTGATTCATAAACACCAATAGCACATTGCCTAAGAAATTATAATAATAAGTCATATTATATAAAAAACAATATGCTTCTGTACTTCAGTATATCTTCATACTTGTCCTGAATGTTATTCATTATATTTACAGCTAATTACTATTTCTACTTGCTTCAACTTCTGCCTAGATTCTACCAATGCAGCAAGAGTGATGCTGCTATTATTGTTGCTGTATGTGTTGCTATCCCCTTCTGTCATTAACATGTTACATTAACTTCATATAGTAGAGTAGTGTATTTTACCATGATTTTAAATTTGTTCATTCACATAGAACACAAGCAGTACTATATTTATTACATCTGTCTGGCTTTTCTGAATATTGCAATTGAATGGTCTCAAAGACATCACAAATGCCTTGGTGCTGCTTTGTTATACAGCATCTGTAATTTCTGTAGTGAAGTATTGTGCATTCTTTTTCTGCAGTGGCCTGTGTTTCACATTCAGAATGTTTCTGTATTTTAGTTTAGTGTGTATTTTCCTTCCTACATATTGAGGCATCTGAACATTTAATTTTAATTGGTGAATAGTAAGCACAAAATTATATTTTATTCTAGCATGATATAAATAATATCCAAAATGAAATTCTTTGAATAATTTTATTTGATCTAGGAAAAGATGATGAGTTCATAAATGTATAGTAAAGGGACTCCAAAAATTGACAGATTTTTTGTAAATAAAGGAGAAACATAATTCCCTTGGATTTTTTCCTTTAAAAAAAAAAGGTCGTAACTCATTTCATGGTATATTATTAACTATGTGTCTGTGTCACCAGCAACTGAACAATATTTGCATTGGAAATGGAAAGCAATATCATTTACTTCCTGCATTCTCAATATATTTATTCCAGTGTAAAATCTTACCTGTATACATCTACATCCATACTCTACAAACCACTGTGAAGTGCATGGTAGTGGGTACTTCCTACTGTACCAGTTCTTAGAACTTCTTTCTATTCCATTCATGTATGGAGTGTGGGAAGAATGGGTATTTAAATGCCTATGTATACACTGTAATTATGCTAATCTCACAACACCTATGGGAACAATACACAGTAGGCTATGATGTATTTCTAGAATCATCATTTAAAGTCAGTTCTTGAAACTTTGTAAGTAGGCTTCCTCAGTATAGTTTGTGCTTATCTTCAGCTGTCTGCCACTTAAATTTCTTTAGCATCTCCATGACATTCTCCCATGAGTCAAACAAAATTTTGATGGTTTTGTGCTGTCCTTCTCCTTATATGTTCAATATCTCTTGTAAATCCTATTTGGTGTGGATCCTACACACTTAAGCAATATTCTAGGATGGGTTGTACAAGTGATTTGTAAACAATCATCTTTGTCCAATGATTGCTTTTCCCTAAAACTGTATCAATAAATAAAAATTTGCCACCTGCTTTACTTATACCTGAGCCTATGTGATCATTCCATTTCGTGTCACTACACAATGTTACACCCAGGTTCTTGTATGAGTTGACCAGTTCCAACTGTTGCTAATACTGTAGTCATAGGATATTACACTTTTTGCACTTTGTGAAGTACATGCTTTTATATTATTGAACATTTAAAGAAAGTTGCCAATCTTTGCACCACTTTGAAATTTTATTAAGATCTGAAGATTTGGGCAGCTTTTTTCACATAGTGCTTCACTATAGAAACTGCATCATTTGCAAAAAAGTCTGAAGTTACTATCGACATTTTCTGCAAGGTCATTAGAATACAACATGCACAACAAAGGTCCTAACACACTTCCCTGGCACAGATGGAAGTTACTTTTACATCAGTTGGTAACTCTCCATCCAAGATAACAAGCTGTGTCTCTCCATCAAAAAAACCTTAATCCAGTCACAGATTTTTCTTGATACCCACTATAGTCATACTTTTGCTAATAAGCACAGATGTGGTACTGAGTAAAATGCTTTTTTAACTACCTTATTACTTTGATCCATGGGTTGCAGGGTATCATGTGAGAAAAGTGTGAGTTGGATTAATGTGATCAATGTTTTCAGAATCCATGCTAGTTGGCATGGAGGATGTAATTCTGTCTGTGATACTTTATTATGTTTGAACTGAGATTATGCTCTAAAACAGACATGAAGTGTCATGTAAATTATGTGAAACAACATAAAATGGCACCCAAACTGAAACTAATGGAGCACTGAACTCTGATAATAGCAAACTGGTTATGCTTTCAGACAGCTATAATTGTGAACTTGCAAATTAACTGAATGTGAAAACTAATATAAATTCGTATGGTGCAGTGAAACTGACAGCCCTGCTTGTTGAGTTAGGAAGATGATTGCATCTGCAGATGTAATAAAACCTACATGAGAAAAATTTTCCATATTTCTTGGAGGCAAAGAGGAAGTCTATAAAACTGAAATGGCCTATGCTACATGTGATCTTAAATCTCGTCTGAGAAAATTCACAGATACAAATGTCATAAACTGTGATTATTCTACATCACCACAATATTGTGAGGCAGTCATGTTAAGGCAGAATATGAAGTGCCATTAGTCAGTTTGCCCAAAATGTGAAATGCATTGACATAAGTAATACAGGATGTAGATTCCACACACAACATGACTCCATCTGAATGTTTTGGGGAAAGAACAATTGGTGAGCCAGATAATCAATCAAGGGGGGAGGCGGGGGAGGGGTGACACAACTCCATTCTCAGTCGCAATAGGTAGAAACAGTAGCATCATCATTGGTACCATTAAAAATTGCAAAACAATTGAAGAATCAACAGAAGCAACAGTAGATACTGAAGTGATGAACAAAAAAACTCTATGTGCTCATCATCCAAAAGACTTTTAGATGAAGGAAAGAAAAGTAACTAGCCTCCAAGGCAAGCATTGCTCAGTGTTGCTCAGTTCTCCACCAAAATGTCCAATTCATCAGAAATAAAGTGCAACACCTAGAAGTGGAACTACAGAATACTGATAGCTCACTGTTTACATAGCAGAACATTGGTGCACGTGATCTGAAACAAGATGTGTAACTCTAAACTCATATAATAAAGAATCCCATTATAGTAAAACCATCATGCTTATATGTAAAGGAAGGGATTATTAATAAAGTTAGAAATGACATTATATTATTAAGTGAAGAAAAACATCCAGAGAGATGAGCTACAGAGATAAAAAGCTATGTATGTTCAAAAGATTAACTACACAATGTACTTACTGTTCTCCCAGTGGAAGTATTGGGCATGGTTTCTAATCCTAAGGGCAAATTCTCATTTGTGGAGATTTAAATATCAATGAACACAGATAAGTTCTAAACACATTCTTGAACATTAAATATATCTACAGAATATCACAATTGTTTAACACTGCCACAAGGGTAAACAAGCATCAAGTATCAATTGCTGAAAATAAATTCACTGACCTAGAGAACGAAAGTTGTGATCCAGAATGAGATTTTCACTCTGCAGCGGAGTGTGCGCTGATATGAAACTTCCTGGCAGATTAAAACTGTGTGCCCGACCGAGACTCGAACTCGGGACCTTTGCCTTTCGCGGGCAAGTGCTCTACCAACTGAGCTACCGAAGCATGACTCACGCCCAGTACCCACAGCTTTACTTCTGCCAGTACCTCGTCTCCTACCTTCCAAACTTTACAGAAGCTCTCCTGCGAACCATGCAGAACTAGCACTCCTGAAAGAAAGGATATTGCGGAGACATGGCTTAGCCACAGCCTGGGGGATGTTTCCAGAATGAGATTTTCACTCTGCAGCGGAGTGTGCGCTGATATGAAACTTCCTGGCAGATTAAAACTGTGTGCCCGACCAAGACTCGAACTCGGGACCTTTGCCTTTCGCGGGCAAGTGCTCTACCAACTGAGCTACCGAAGCACGACTCACGCCCGGTACCCACAGCTTTACTTCTGCCAGTACCTCGTCTCCTACCTTCCAAACTTTACAGAAGCTCTCCTGCGAACCATGCAGAACTAGCACTCCTGAAAGAAAGGATATTGCGGAGACATGGCTTAGCCACAGCCTGGGGGATGTTTCCAGAATGAGATTTTCACTCTGATTATGGCATGCAGTTCTCCCCTTCTGTTCTCGTAAACTATGATATATTTATTTCTTATTTTATTTTGAGAACAAGGTTGGTCTTAAACAAGTATTAGATGATACCAGAAGCCAGCATGTACAAAATAATTATAGGGACATATACAGATTACTGCAATCACTCGCTCAAAACAGGAACTTGAGGAGTACATCCCATCAAATTTTGTAACAAATCACAGATCGTAACACTACATTGAAGGATAACAGTCATGAATCAGGCATTCTGCGTCAGTGCCTCTGTCACCTGCACTGGATAAGATATGCAACGTTGCAGAATTCTATTTAACGTCTGCTTCTTGTTTCCTTCCTATTTCATTTTTTTTCCCTTTCTGTGTCTCTAATCTAACATAATCCACAGCTGCAATTGTACCTCTTACTGTGTCCTTTCTGACTGAAGGTCACAACAGCAGGCTGGGGCACTGAGAAAGTTTACATCATATTCAGTTTTTCCATTTACTTTGGATTTTTCACTTTGTACTCATCATTTTTCTCAGTTTCAATCCTACTTTCTTCACTCTTCATTCAGTATCAATCTTTCCTACTGTTCAATTTTTAGATACTTCTCAGCTTGCATAGCCCATCTCTTTCCTCCCTTGGCATAACAGTATTTATCTGTTTTCAACTATGGTAGCATGTAATATGTTGCTTATATACCTTCCATTTCTTTCCTTCATCATTCCTTTCTGGTAAAATGTTTCTTAACTGCAGTCAATATTTGAAATATTTATTTGCATTCACTATGATTTGCTAACTACACACAATCTTATCATGCATCAGCTTTGTTAGCTAATCCAACAGCAAAACCAGTACAGTGATGAAAGATAATACTGAGAAAGAGAAAAATGTTACCTGGTATTTGCCTTCAAGAAATGAAATATTGACACTGCCGAGAGACACATTTAATAGTGAAATGATCATTCCTTGCTTTTGGAAATATTAATGCCTTCTACAGGGAGGAATGTGGGACAGGTCAGGGACGGTTAGAAAGAAAAGGCAGGTCACTTAGACTCCAGGATGAGAAGTAACCACATATTGTGGCAGAATCGATAAACAAAGGTCACTTGTTTTTTCACATATCTAATGGGAGTTATTACTGTGTACTTCAGTCCTTCTGGAAATACACCTTCATTCATCATTACAAGGGTAAAGATTAATACAGAAAACCATATCAGGGGAACTTACAAATTACTGTAGCTAATGCAATGTTTCATCCCATGACAGATATTCACAATGAATGTTGTTATACATTAGATGGCAAGTAATAATAACATATATACATAAATTTGGAACACAATAACAACTAAAGCAGGATATCACAATTACAAAATGAAAACTTGGCTGAACTTATATCTTTAAAAAATGGGACTACCTTTATCCAGCGAATCAGTAATTCAAGACAGTGTGAAACAAATTATGAGGTGTTGTTGGGACAGAAAATTATTTGTTACCTGTCAGCAAGGAAAACAAAGGCTGCAAGAAAGAAAACTGAAGCAAATCATTGGTAAGTGCAAAAAATTATGGGTAACAAATGAAAATAATATGAAGTAATAGATGAAGCAAGGAAAAAATATAAGGAAATATAGTGAAAGGGGAGAAAACAGATCTAAATATAAAATACTTAAAAGAGACCCTAATTTTGAAGAGATTTAGCTGTTTCTTTAATTATAAAAAGGAGTAATAATTGAACAAACAAACCTGAACTGACTTACTTGTATTAGAAAGACATATGGAGCATGTTGTAAATGTGTAAAACGAGCAAACACTGATCCTCGTGGAGTGAAATCAAGTCCTCTGGAAAGATCAACATCATTTTTCTGCCAGAATGTTGCAAATTCATTTCTTTCTGCATTTTCTGATATCAGCTGCATACCAGAAACAACAACACCAGGGAAGTCCAACTGTTGAAAATTAATGAATATCAGTAAAAATACTGAAAAGAACTCAAGGGCACTGAACACATTGCAAATCAGGCAAGCAATTGGTTTTAATTAATACTGTGTTGTACTGCATATGAGGTGAGGCAGTTAAGACAAGCCCCACCAGATATATACAGAACAAATTAACATACCAACGTGCACTTTCAGTTAAGTTATAGCAAACAATGTGGCGAATTTTTTGACATAGACACAAGCAATTTTTGTCTATAGTTGCTAAATTATGACAACATCGTCTTTATTGTAAATACATCTACATCTACATTGATACTCCGCAAGCCACCCAACGGTGTGTGGCGGAGGGCACTTTACGTGCCACTGTCATTACCTCCCTTTCCTGTTCCAGTCGCGTATGGTTCGCGGGAAGAACGACTGTCTGAAAGCCTCCGTGCGCGCTCTAATCTCTCTAATTTTACATTCGTGATCTCCTCGGGAAGTATAAGTAGGGGGAAGCAATATATTCGATACCTCATCCAGAAACGCACCCTCTCGAAACCTGGCGAGCAAGCTACACCGCGATGCAGAGCGCCTCTCTTGCAGAGTCTGCCACTTGAGTTTATTAAACATCTCCGTAACGCTATCACGGTTACCAAATAACCCAGTGACGAAACGCGCCGCTCTTCTTTGGATCTTCTCTATCTCCTCCGTCAACCCGACCTGGTACGGATCCCACACTGATGAGCAATACTCAAGTATAGGTCGAACGAGTGTTTTGTAAGCCACCTCCTTTGTTGATGGACTACATTTTCTAAGCACTCTCCCAATGAATCTCAATACGTAAATTTCCTGTTATACGCATATTAAGACCTATTGTGGGTAACACATGCTGTAATCAAAGAGTCCCAGACTGAAGTAAAGAACAGTTTTTTCACTGCACAAGTTCACAATAAAGTTTGTTTCTAACAAGAATTGAAAGATCATTTGGGACCAGTTGAGAATAACAGAAACAAAGTACCTCATGTAATACCAGTTCCATGGGAAGGCTTATCCCACTTGGCTGAGAAATTGCATACACGGTGGACCATGAAATATTGTGGAAATGGTGCAGTGTAGAACAGCATGTCCAGGATGCTGTCACTGAGTTCTGATTGATGGGCTATAAGGTATAGCCAGATTCTGTGCCAGAACTGTATGAGCAATTGAATGCTGCTGCTGGAGGTCACATTTTGCCTTGAGTGTCCAGCAGGTGGAAGCAACTTCACTAGCCACGATGGCTGCTTGAGGAAGGCTTCAGACACCAAATCACAGCTTCCTTTGGTTGATATGGAAGGCCAGTGGGAGAGAGTCAGAGCTGCTGCAACCCAATCCTGGGAACCCAAGACTCAAGGCTGTGAAGCACTGGTGCCCATGGGGTGGAGGCACAATGGAAACAATGGGAGACTGAGCTTGACCAGTGTGATGCCAAGAGTGCAGTGATTCTGACAACAGGCACAGTGTCATTGGGTGCTGCTAAACGTGTGGACACTGATCACCATCTGTGAGAGCATGGTGGGGGTAGGTGGGACATGAAAAAAAAGGGCTGAGAGAACAGAGTGATGGGAAGGTCTCCACCACATGGGGAGAGCACAAGTGCATGGAAAGTAACTGGTTGGAGAGAGGCCAGGGAATGGCAGGAGAGTTGTTGCAGCAATGGCCACAGGAGCATAGGAAAAATGCAGTTCAGAAGAAGTGGTCCAACAAACATTTGCCCTATTGTACCAAGTGCAAGGAAACAATAACTCAGGTATGACTGATGTGTCTACCTGCAAGCATGGGGCCCATCAGTTCACACTCTGCTGCTATAGTGTTAAGGCACTTTCAGCAACAATGGAGTTGTATGCTGAACAGGATCTTGATTGCCACGTTTTGTCTTTGCAAACATTACAAAAATGCAAGGAACTATACATAAGGGGCCCAGGATGGCAGACAGAAAGGCAGTCACAATGCATGAGTTGGAGTATGGGAATAAGTGAATGGCGAGAGACAAGCAGGTGATGGGAAGGACGTCATTGCAGCGTGTGCAGGAGCACAGAGAGAAGCTGGCAGGAGAAAGGTCAGTGGCATCAGAAGTGTTGTCCCTGTGGGGTGGGTAAGAGCAGGGAAAGATTCTACTACAGAGAAGGATCAGAGTAATCCAGAGGCAGAGACACAAAGTTCCATGTTGTCATTGATAAAAGGTGGTCAACCACGACTGCATCAGCCAGAAGTATCAGTGTGTGTTGATGAGCAGCACCGGGCTCAACCATTGGAGTACAGCATTGGGTTCAGCTGTAGTGGAGATGGGGGGCAACACTCGGCAGCAATGAAAGCATTGTATGCCCTCCCTGGAAAGGGAGGCTGGTCATGGCTTTATGACAAAGGTGCAGCAAATGAGCAGTGTTGGATGCTGTGGGGAAAGGGCAGAAGCAGTTGTGTCGTGTTGTTGTGTGCAGAGAACTGACAATGTCTATATCAAGTTGGTTGCAGCTTGGCAAGAGGGAACTGAAGCAGTGACCTCTGTCTGAAAGACATTGTGTGCCAATGGTGCAGGAGGATGGAAGCAGTGTTAGGCTTATGGTCAGAAGGACAGCAGGTGACAATGGGTCCAGTGGGAATGAAGGGGTGTCAGGGGCTGGTGGATGGTGCACCCTGGGCTGTAACACCCTCATAAGGAAGTCAGCCATGGCAGTAGCTTCATTCTGAAGGCACAAAGCACAAGGCAGAATTGCACATGGCTGAAGGAAGGGAGCATGGCTGGCAGGACAACAAAAGTTATGACCCTAGCAGCTGCAGCATGTGGACTCAAACTTCATCACCAATGGATGTCCAAGTGATGCCCGTGGTAGCAATGGACAAAGCAGCAATGGGCACAGTTGGAGGTGGGTGGCTGATGGGCAGTGAATGAGTCAGGAAAGTGGTGAAAGAGCCACAAAGGTATTGGAGCCAGAGGAGGTACTGGTGCGAAGCTTGGGGCTGGAACCACCCTGACACATGGGCAAATGATACCAGCTGTCTGTGATGAACCATACCTCTTGATGTTGTTTTGCCACAGATACTAGTAATGACCCATACCATGTGACATTGTTTCACCACCAGCATTGACCTCAAGAAACACTAAGGAAATTACAAACACATGGTATTCGAGTCCACAAAAGTAAGTAAGTAAGTATTCAGTAGGTGGAAGGAAGCCCACAGCCACGTGATTTGCAGATTGTGCTTGTTTTATTGATCACAGTACCATTGGTTTCCTGATGCAAGCACTGCTTGGAAGTGTGGCTGGTGCTCCTGGTGGAACCTGTACAATCAGCGTATCAAAACACTGTTTGTATACAGCATTGTATCCACAACACATGATGCCATTGGGATATTTACAAACACTCTCTGGAGGAAAGATGCCTGAGGGACAATGGTAAGCAACCCGTGGGATAAAGACATTGTGCTGGAAGTATAACGTAGTCAGTCTTCATGCAAAATACAACAGTTTGGAACAGCTTTCAAAGAGGATTTCAGCAACATAACATGTATGAAACTTAATCAAATAGTAACAAGATAATGCAGCCACAAACCAATGTCCCATGTTCAGAAGAAGTGGTCCAACAAACATTTGCCCTATTGTACCAAGTACAAGGAAACAATAACTCAGGTATGACTGATGTGTCTACCTGCAAGCATGGGGCCCATCAGTTCACACTCTGCTGCTATAGTGTTAAGGCACTTTCAGCAACAATGGAGTTGTATGCTGAACAGGATCTTGATTGCCACGTTTTGTCTTTGCAAACATTACAAAAATGCAAGGAACTATACATAAGCTAACAACAGAGGACAGCAAACATTAAGAGAAATGCAGCTAACATTTTAACAGCAGGAGAACACAATCCAGCCAGAATATGCGAGTGAGATCAGACAGAGGATAATTTCTACAAATATTTTTTCTCATCTAGCTGCAACAAAAGCTTCAAGGCAATGTTTTTCAAAACTAATCACACAATGTGTATATACAGGCAAGAAAAAAAAAAACATCTCCAGATTTCTTGGTTAAAAATATATTTTACCCTGGCTGAAAATACTCATTTTTCCTCATTAAGTGACAATATACTTCCCCTTGGAGCTGTAAAACTTACCAATCCTTTGAATAGTAAATATTTTATACTCCAACATTGAATTTCCTGGCACTGTAGCAAACAAAACTAACAAAAAAAAACACATTTTAGAAAAATCTTTGATTCACACCAACATGTACACTGCATACTTTTCTTCATGAATATATGTCTATGACTTTTACCAAATACAGCATGGTAGCTTCCAAAGTGCTGAAATTGGGACTGTGCTACATGATGAGCTGTTGTCAGCCATAGCTCATGTCATGTTATCTTGTCAGCCAGTGACAGAAGACATTCAGAGCATAGGACAATTGATGTAGTCAGCCTATAGCAACATCACTATTATGCAGTACGAACACACAAATAGGAAAAGTTAATTGTTTAAATTAATATACATACAGTGTACCTACAAGTGAAGCAAATCTTTCACATATAATACTGCTCATCAAAAATTGGTTGCCTTTTCCCCCCATTAGTGTGGTTAGGCAGAAACCTAAGAGCAATGCTTAAATTGCTGCAAATGTTAAGATCAGGAAAACTGAGGAAGGAAAGAGCTAAAAGACAAACTTGTCCTGACCAAAAGCAAATTTTAGAGCAGTGAATACAGTAGTTGCACCTGACATAAATGCATAAATGTTTTCACTTTATGCTTAACACTTTGGAGACCAAGACCAAGTACATAGCAAGTGCCACAATTTTCTCAAAAGTTGAGCTGCCTATCATTATAAAACTGGACTCTCTTCATATGACAGGAAGGCATGGATGTCCTGTTACCTGTCACTTGACAGGCACTGCCTTCTATTGCCTATTTATAGAACTACTTCAAAAAAGGCAGTAGTGAATGATACAGCTACTTGGAGCATGATTTGTTGAAGATGAGACAAATCACTGACAAAAGAAGCAGAACAGAAGAAACTGGTATTGCTCTGACTGCAATGCATCTCTCTGAATGCCAGAAAATTTCAAAGCTCCCATAGAAAAACCTGTTTTGTGTTAAATATCTTAAGGATAATTATACTTTTTGCCATCATCATTGCATAAATTGTTATCTATGAAAGAACTAAAATAAATATGAAAAGCTAACCTCAACACGTAGGCTGTTTTATTGTGTGTTATCCTTTAAGATACATCAAACACGAATGTGCCAGGAAATTTTAAATAATGGTCAAAAGACTGGTCTCTGGGCCCAAAATTTTTCTAAGTGTTAAGATTTGAACAAAAGTCAAATTCTCTGTGATTTAAGAAATGCATTTCACATTCTCACATTTAACATAATTCACATTGCATGGACAGCAATTTAGTTTGAAAGTAATGCTTCTCAAGCCACTATTCATAATATTTCCTGTGACCTGTTAGAAATAAGCAGTTGTGATGATGTTGAAAGCAGTTTGTTCTACAAAGTATAGCATACCGTTTGTGCTGAAGCCTTTGACACATTTTGCTGTTGGCAAGTGCTTATCTTTTTAAGTATTATTCTGCAGTGACAGATTAAAGTAAAGTTCTTGTTTGAGTATCAGTTCTTACTTATCAGAACAAAAAAATTTTAATGAAAAATAAAACAATGAAAAATTCCTGCAATTCTAAAAAATTCCCACGGTCTTCTGCAGATGGAGAAATTCTTGCATTTTTCCTGGATTTGGTTGCCTGGGGTGCATGTACCCTGCTACAATTGTTAAAATGATGTTTATGAAATCTGAAAAGCTGGTCAGCTGTTCATTTGCTACTGTTCTGAACATCTACAGAAAGTTACTGAAGGACGGTGGAATCATGAGTAGGTGACTAGTTGTTGCATGTACATGACTCATCACAGAATCTGGAAGTTTGGTGGCTATATAAACCAGGATAGGTGGCAATCTGTGACAGATCTGTTAACAGCGTACAAAGCTAGTGCATGCACAAGTGTTTTGGAGCACACTGTTCAGCACACGTTGTTGAATGTGGGTCTCTGGAGCTGACAAGTTGATTAAGTGGTATTGCTAATTATGACTGCAGTGGGCACAGGTCATTATTATTTTACCATGGACCAACACAAAGGTGTCATCTGGTCAGATGAACCATGTTTCTTGTTAGATCTGATCATGTTTCAATATGCTACTATCCAGATGAACAGCTGCTTGAAACTTGTACCGCACCATGGGCACAGGAAAATGGAGACAATATTATGTTACAGGGGACATTAACCTGGATTTCTATGAGAGCTGCGGTAGTAACCAAAGGCACATCAGCTATATTTCACACTATGTGAACATTATTGCAGACCACCTGCACCCCTCCATGCTTGATATCTTCTCTGATGACAAAGATATCTTCCAACATGATAACTTATCCGAACCGTGTGATTTGTGCATAGAAACCTGGTATGATATAGAAGGGCAATTAATTTTGAATGATACTGTAAACTAAAAAATTATATTACAGACTGCAAGACAGCATTAAAATTATACATCATCTACTAAATGCTAATTTCTTAAACTGTTCTGTGTGCTTCGTTCTGAATCCATCATGATACTGAGCATTTGAATTTACTCAAAAACAATGAGTAGTCCCCTTTGATAGTTTACTAAGGAAGGTTTACTGGAAGAAGACATGGTAGGCATACTTAATTTTTTCTTTTTCTTTAGATTTATCTTAAACTAAATGGTAAACACTGCCATTGCTTCTGCAGTTATAGGTTTAGTTCATTTTGATTGGCATTACGAGCAACATACATAGTTTCATCTGCATATAATACCGTTCCTCAACACAGAACTGAGAGGACAAGCAAAGAACAGTCTAAGAATAGAGCCTTGTGGCATATTCCATGTTACTGGCAAGCTACATGATTTTTTATTGCTTGCATGCCCTAGCTGTTTGTTGTTGCTTGAGCAGGATTCCAATAGTTTAAGTGCATTCTCCCCTAGCCTGTAGTGTTGGAGGTTAATATACTGGATTGTGTGTGACATTCTATCAAATTTTGTGGGACACTGTATCAAAAGTTTTTCTCAGTTCGAGTATATTTTTTCTTACTGTCAACAAATATTTTTGTTAAAATGGTCGCTGTTACTCTGTTGATGCAATGAATCCATACCGTATGCCAGTTAGCAGACAGTTATATTCAAACTATTTGTCAGTCTAATGGTACCCAGAGTGCTCTTTTATTTGAAGCTTACACTGATGCAAACACAACTGAGTGAGCATTACTGAATGAAGTTTATCTCTGGTGTAAATGGTAAGTGAGTTCAACAAAACAACATTCAGTCATGTCGGGTTTGTGTTTGCAGCTTCTTTTTCATCTTCTGTTGGTTTTTGATCTTTCATTGAACCATCAAAAGAAGTTGGTGTGCTCTCTGCTTCAGTGTTCCCAGCTCCAGAAGTATACCTATACTGTTGTATGATGTGAACTATTTTTGTATTGAATACGGGTTATGTGAGCAATGGAGTAGTATAAGGAGAATGTAATGTTGCTAACATAATACTACAGAGAACATAGGTTCTTTTGCACCCAAAACACAAAATTACAAACAAAAATAAATGTTCAGAATCAATCTTACACTCTGAAAATGAGGTATATGCTGTTTTGAGGCTCCCTGTCAGATTAAAATGTGTGTTCCAGACAAGGGCTCAACCCATAACAATGGCTTTCACAGGCTGTGGTCTTATTGACTGAGCCATGCTCAGCGTGCAGAGTGGTCTATTCAGTCCCAAAAGAATCCCACAAGCTGTGACTAAGACATTTCCTCACAATACCAATCTTCCACAAGTGCTACTCCAGCAAGGAAAGCTTCTTTGTCATTTGGAAGGTAGAAGGGAGATAGTGACGGGTGTAACACTGTGAGGTCAGCTTGGAAGTCATACTTGGATAGCTCATTTGGTAAAAGTATCATCCATGAAAGGCAAGGTTCTGGGTTTGAGTTCCATTGTGACACACTATTTTGATCTGGCAGGAAGTGTCGAAAGGAAATATGCTTGGTAGAAAAAGTCCAGCTATAGAAGTGTAAAAAAATTACTATTATAATTGTAATAATTTTTGACATAATTGAGCAACCACAGTGATCATACTTAATATTTAAACAAAACAGCAGTCCAGACCACATTAAACCATTTGTTTTTAATTCCAATAACTGGTTTTGGCCCCTACAGTCATTTCCAGACCAGAGACTCCTTGCATCATCTGGAGCCTCTGGTCTGAAGATGGGCATGTAGAACAAAACTGGTTGCCAGAATAAATATAAATAATTTATTGTGATCTGGACTTCTTTTCAATTAAAGTAACATAATTTTCTCTTGTTCCTAAAAACTAGAGTGTAAATACTAGCCTTTTTCCAGGTTATGTTGCATATAAGTAAGTGGTTTTCCTGCTTTTAAATTTCCACTGCAGTTGCAATGAAAAGCGTAAGCCAATATTTGTGCAATGTTTTGGAATAAATGTAAGGAACACTGGAGTTGCAGCTCAGTGATATGTGTATTATCTCCACATGTTTCACCCTTGTGCAAACATTCAGACACCTGTAAAGTTTTTCCTATGCCATTTTGCTTGCTTGATTAGAAAGAGTATGTTGAACATGCAAATTTCCTACCTGAATACTACAGTTTTAAACAGTATAGATGATACAGAAGATATGATCCAGTATTGATCACATAATGTTGCATCACTTTCCTTATCAAGAATTTTGATTACAGATGATTTTAAACGATCTGGGTTGAGAGCTACATTTTATATTGTCAGTGAATTTAGTTAATTGCATTATTGTTGTTGTTATTGTTGTGGTTGTGGTGTGGTAGTCCTAAGATTGGTGTGATCCAGCTCTCCATGTTAGTTGGTTGGTTTGGGATATAAAGGGGCCAAATTACAGAGTCATCAGTCCCTTTTTCCTCATGCAAACAAGCCTCAAGTTAAAAGAATTCCTAAAAGGAGTTGGGGAAAGGAAAAGATAGAAAACTGATGGAGAACCACACAGAAAGAAAAAATGAAAAAAGCTAATTAAAGTAGAAAGTGTACACTGAAAGGAAAGGGAGTGGAATGTATTGAAATTATATAGCAGGTGATTGAGGCTGGCTGATCACAAGAATAAAAAAGGATGAGCCAGTCACTCTGCAACACACTAAAATCTCCAGTTTAAAAGAGGAGGTGAGATTAACACACAAAGGGACACGAAGAGCACCAAGGCAAACAAACAGCAAAGAAAGAGCAAGGAAGAGTTAAAATGGAGGGAGGGTGGAGTCCTGGGAGAGAAGGCCAGACTCCCACCCTTAGATTGTGTGATAAGAACCCGCCTTGTGAATAAATCATAAAACAACACCAGCCATTGAGGCATTGTCACCCAACACCAGAGGCAGGGTGCTGGGAAGGGCAGTACAACAAGATGTGGACAACAGTCATGTGGGAGACGCAGCAACATTGAGGTGGGTCCTTAAGATGGAGGAGGTGACCATGTGTTAGCCAAGTATGGCCAATGCAGAGCCGGCAAAGGTCAACAAAGTCCTTGTGAGTGGCTTGCATGGATGACCACCACACATTCATTGTCTCCTTGATAACATGTAGTTTACTTGGTGTATTGAGGGTGTGCCATTCAGTATCCCAGATCACGAAAACTTTGTGGTGGAAGACTGATCGAAGATCACACAGCAGGCCAATCTCCAGAGTTGGTTTACCCCCCTCAAGAAGAGGTTTGATTAGAGGTAATTTCAAACAACTGTCAAATTTTTAATGAAGCTCTTTTCTTGACTACAAAGTATTTATTTTATTTGTTCTGTAATAAATAACAAAGGTGGGAGAAAGAAAATGTTGCATGCAGACATGTTGTGAAACACCTAATTATTTATATTCATGAGGCAAATTGTCATTATTAGAAAATATTTACTACAACTCAACAAATTCTGTCAAAGAAACAATGTGGCCAAGATGGGCACAGCAAATTTGGGAGCTGTCATCTGGGTTAGCTGGTAAAATACATAGGACCAGTGGTAAACGATCTGCATGTACCCAGTAGTAACTGCAGTAGTGCAATTGGTCCTTTACCTGAAGGTCAAGGTGGGATATCCAATGTTTTTGCAGTATTGGGATACTGCTCAAAATGTGTATGACTGTACCCACAGCGAGCATCTAATGCAAAGAGTGATGTTTGGAAAAGGACAATTTTCTTAACTATAGTACAAGTCCCAGGAATAGATCATATTCCCTCAGAACTACAGTTACCATATTATTTTATGGAATTTTAGGACACAGTGGTAAAAAATGTAGCACATTTGAAAAAAATGTAGGACATTATTGATCAACGCAAATGTACTGTAAAGCTATAATTTAAATGCTATACAGGCATATACATATTTATATTTTCTTAAAATCCTGAAACATACAATGTTAAATGTGATCATCAACAGCAGTCAGCTATACTTCTCTTAAGAACTAAACTTTTGCAAAACATCTAGGTTGTCTGAAACACAATCAAGAAATTCCAAACAAGTGAAGTTTTTAAAATTATACTTCACAAAAAAATATCTTTGACTAAATAAATAGCTAATCTATTCCATATTAACATTGTGTGCAGGAATAGCAAAAAAGTACTGAACTAGTTTCAGTAGTTCAGAAAAGCAGTCCTCATGCTGACTACCACTAAAATATCTAACCCCATTCATTACAGGACACTTTTCCTATGCTGCTGCAAAAACTGGTTCACATTACATACCTCATCACAACAATTTACAACAACATTACAATGCCTTTATCACTTAAAGATATCCCTAATGCATGGGTATGCTCTTCGACTGTAGCCTGTGTCGTCATAGCAGGTTGCTTTTTGCAGCTAATAACAAATTATTCATTTTGTTCCCAGTTACCAGTTCATTTTCTAGTGAACACTGCTTGTTTCTGAAAATTTAGGACATTAGAGACTTTTCAAAATTCCTCCCAGATGCCCAACAAATGGTTAAAATGTAGGGCATGTCTAGGAATTTCCAGACATCAGGTAACTCTACTCATAACTGCTGATATCCTTGGGGAGCCAGCCATTACAAAGGTATTCTACTTGTTGCACAAGATATATGAGACATGGGAAATATCCTTAGACTTCAAGAGGAATGTAATAACACCATTTTCAAAGAAAGTAGGTGTTGACAGGCGTGAGTATTGACAATTTGTTTGGTTATGCTTGCAAAAAACTGGCTTAAATTACTTACAGTAGTATGGTACAATTGGTAGAAGCTGACATTGAGGAAGATGAATGTGGATTCCAGAGAAGTATTGGAACATGAGAGGCAATAGTGACCCGTGACATTGTAGGAGATAGGTTAAAAGAAGGCAAACCTATGTTGACAGCTTTTGTAGACTTCGAGAAAGCTTTTGACAATGTTGACTGGAATACGCTTTTTGAAATTCTGAAGGTAGCTGGAGTAAAATGCAAGGAGTGAAAGGTTATATACAATTCATAAAAAACTGGATAGCAGTTATAAGAGTCAAAGTTCAGGAAAGGGAAGCAGTGCTGTGAAGAAAATTAGATAGGGTTATAGGCTACCCTTATGTTATGCAATCTGTACATTGAGATAACAGTATTGAAGACAAAGCAAAACTGAAGAAATAATAAAGTTCAGGGAGAAGAAATAAAAATGTTGAGGTTTGTCTATGACATTGTAATTCTGTCAGACACAGCAAAAGACTTGGAAGTGCAGAGGAACAGAAAGGACAGTCTTAAAAGGAGGATGTAAAATGAATATTAACAAAACAAATACAAGGCTAATGGAATGTAGTATAATTAATTCAGGTGATGCTAAGGGAATTAAATTAGGAAATGTGACACTAAAAGCATTAGACAAGTTTTTCTATTTGGGCAGTAAAATAACTAATGGTGGCAGAAGTAAAGAGCATGTAAAAAGTAGACTGGCAATGGCAAGGAAAGCACTTAAGAGGTGAAATTTCATAATATCAAATATAAGTGTAAGTGGTACAAAGTATTTACTCAAGGCATTTGTCTGGAATGTAGCCGTGTATGGAGGTGAAATGTGGATCATAAGCAGTTCAGACAAGAAGAGAGAAGCTTTTGAAATGTGGTGTTGTAGAAGAATGGTGAAGATTAGATCACATAATTAATGAGGTATTGAATACATCTAGGGAGAAAAGAAATTTGAGGCATAACTTGGCTAAAAAAAAAGGATCGTTTAGCAGCACACATTCTGAGACCTCAAAGGATCATCAATTTAGTATTAGAAGGAAGTTTGGGGAGTAACAAGTGCAGAAGGAGACCAAGAGACATGTACGGTAAGCAGGTTAAAATGGATGTGGGTTGCAATAGTCATTCAGAGATGAAGAGGCTTGCACAGGATAGAGTAGTCATTGTTTTGTCAAGATAGAATGTTCCAATTTATGGATGCAACATTACTTTTACACTGCCTTTTGCACAATTATGTGTTATTTAATTTGTCAGACTAGTACCTTCCTGTTATTCCTCTTTATACATTTGATGTGGATTTTAAGACGAATTTTATTTCCACATATTTATGTCAGTTGACATTTTATTGTCAGACACTCTTATTGCCATATGAAGGAATTTTAAATAATGACTACACATACCAAAATTTTGCTTTTGGATATATGATACTGGTTACCCATGTACTTGGGCAGTAGTGCCCTCTGCTGGGCTCAGTTAGTCATATAAACATGGATGTATCCACACAATCACCAGCATTTACTATATATCTAGATACATAGATTTTGAGATTGATACTTGCTTTGGTATATTTTTATAGTATGTATGGCTGTTAATCACATTAATGTTTCCATTGTTCTTACATATCATTAGGCCTGTGTAGATTTTGCTTCAGTTAATTGAACTAGTTGGGTCCACCACTGTTTTTCTATTTGTAACAGATCTGAAGAAGTCAATGGCCAAATCCAGTAATCGACAAATGTATTATTTTTGTGATCAATATACACTTTTACCAATAAAGGCTGGAGTAGCATGGAGACCCGTATCAAACCAACCTTCAGACTGAAGATAATAATAATAACAGCATCATCAGCAATAACAACAACATGCCTAAAATGTTGTTATCAGAGAACCATATCCAGTATAGAGGAACAATTTTTAAACAGATACTGAAAAAGTATGCCACGAAACATGTAACAATATCTAAATACCATCCGCAGGAGAATTCAGCTAAATGGGTCGTGAGAGAACTAGGGAGATTATGTTGTACATACTTCTCAACAAGCCGTTCCAATTTGATAAAGATGTTGTCACAACTCAAGAAGTTATTAAATGGGATGCCTCACATAAGTACAGTTTTGCCTCCACTGGAGGTAATAGGGAAAGAGTTGGTGGGAGAACCATTATTGGCAAAACTGAAATGGCCTCCTGCTGTTGACTCTAAGAAGGGAGACTGACAAGAAACTGTCACAAGAAAGCTGCAAATTAGTACCAATAAATGAAGAAGTACAGTGAATGGGCTACAGAACTGGAATTAAAAATTGGTGATGTAGTCATGGTATGAATGCATGGATGGAGTTCAAAATGTCCTAAGAAAATTAATAAATTTTTTGCATCACTATGTAAGTCTTTGTGAGATGAAAAACCACATCCAATGGTATTAATTCTGAAGAAATCAGTGATTGATAAATTCAAAGGATTGTATAATGCAGATTGTGTGAGAAAGTATCAGGTACTGACATATAATAAATCAACAGCAGAACTTGGTTTTCTTGTCTTTAAAACTAACAGCATATGTACATGTGATGATGTCACTGGGAACAGGATTTAAGCTTATATATTTGTAAGTCATTTGCTGGCTACTGGTTTTAAGGGGAAGGTATTTTTTTTTTTAGTTTTGCAAATCTTTCACTGGTTTATCTGAAAGACAAGTTGATATTTTATTCCAATACTAAAGCTGTTACAGGATTTAATTAAATCAAAGATTGATTGTGTATTGATATTTGTTCAGTCAAGACTGATAATATATTTGTGCAGCTAGTAGAACCAAGCAAAGTGTTAGGTTCAACTCCATGAATATGGAATGTGGGAACGGTTTTGAATACTGGTTATCTAGGGATGTCAGCATTCAAATGCTTTTCACTTCTTGCCATGAAGGATGTTGAATCAAAAAACTAAGAATTAGTTAATAAATAGGATATCACAGAAAATTTATGGGTAATCAGAATATTGTTGTGAAGCTGAAGGTGTACATCACTAATAAAATAAGCAAGCATAACAATGAATAAATAAGTTATAGGATCATAATCATAGACTTTGTCAGTCAGTAGTTACTAATGAACAGTGGGTTTCATGAGGATTATCAGACTAGAAGCAATGAAGCCAGAGGTGGCTAAAATGTTAAGGACTGGCAGAGCCTATAATAAGCACTGACTGGCTATATGAGGATAGGAATCCTCTGTTAGTTATTGTTAGGTTGAGGGTACCTGGGTTATTGGATGGGAAGGAACACCTTTGAGGAAATATGTCAAGGTGCCAGAGCTGTCCATTTTGTTTTGGTGCATGTCTTAGTGAGGTGACCTGCATAGCTCCTTAAGGGTCATGTTGTTGTTGTAGTCTTCAGTCCTGAGACTGGTTTAATGCAGCTCTCCATGCTACTCTATCCTGTACAAGCTTCTTCATCTCCCAGTACCTACTGCAAGCTACATTCTTCTGAATCTGCTTAGTGTATTCAACTCTTGGTCTCCCTCTATGATTTTTACCCTCCACGCTGCCCTCCAATACTAAATTGGTGAGCCCTTGATACCTCAGAATGTGCCCTACCAACCGATTCCTTCTTCTAGTCAAGTTGTGCCACAAATTTCTCTTCTCCCCAATTCTATTCAATACCTCCTCATTAGTTATGTGAACTACCCATCTAATCTTCAGCATTCTTCTGTAGCACCAAATTTCGAAAGCTTCTATTCTCTTCTTGTCTAAACTATTTATTGTCCACGTTTCACTTCCATTCATGGCTACACCCCATAAAAATACTTTCAGAAACGACTTCCTGATGCTTAAATCTATACTCGATGTTAACAAATTTCTCTTCTTCAGAAACGCTTTCCTTGCCATTGCCAGTCTTCATATTATATCCTCTCTACTTTGACCATCATCAGTTATTTTTCTACCCAAATAGCAAAACTCCTTTACTACTTTAAGTGTCTCATTTCCTAATCTAATTCCCTCAGCATCACCTGACTTAATTTGACTACATTCCATTATCCTCATTTTGCTTTTGTTGATGTTCATCTTATATCCTCCTTTTAAGATACTGTCCATTCCGTTCAACTGCTCTTCCAAGTCCTTTGCTGTCTCTGACAGAATTACAATGTCATCGGCGAACCTCAAACTTTTTATTTCTTCTCCATGGATTTTAATACCTACACCTAACTTTTCTTTTGTTTCCTTTACTGCTTGCTCAATATACAGATTGAATAACATCGGGGATAGGCTACAAACCTGTCTCACTCCCTTCCTGACCACTGCTTCCCTTTGATGTCCCTCGACTCTTATAACTGCCATCTGCTTTCTGTACAAATTGTAAATAGCCTTTCGTTCCATGTATTTTACCCCTGCCACCTTCAGAATTTGAAATAGAATATTCCAGTCAACATTGTCAAAAGCTTTCTCTAAGTCTACAAATGCTAGGAATGTATGTTTGCCTTTCCTTAATCTTTTTTCTAAGATTAGTCGTAGGGTCAGTATTGACTCATGTGTTCCAACATTTCTCAGGAATCCAAACTGATCTTCCTCGAAGTCGGCTTCTACCAGTTTTTCCCTTCATCTGTAAGGAATTTGTGTTAGTATTCTGCAGCTGTGACTTATTAAACTGATAGTTCGATAATTTTCATATCGGTCAACATCTGCTTTCTTTGGGATTGGAATTATTATATTCTTCTTGAAGTCTGAGGGTATTTCACCTGTCTCATACATCTTGCTCACCAGATGGTAGAGTTTGATCAGGACTGGATTTCCCAAGGCTGTCAGTAGTTCTAATGGAATGTTGTCCACTCCCGGGGCCTTGTTTCAACTCAGGTCTTTCAGTGCTCTGTCAAACTCTTCATGCAGTATCATATCTCCCATTTCATCTTCATCTACATCCTCTTCCATTTCCATAATATTGTCCTCAAGTAAATCACCCTTGTGTAGACTCTCTATATACTCCTTCCACCTTTCTACTTTCCCTTCTTTGCTTAGAACTGGGTTTCCATCTAAGCTCTTGATATTCATACAAGTTGTTCTCTTTCCTCCAAAGGTGTCTTTAATTTTCCTGTAGGCAGTATCTATCCTACCCCTAGTGAGATAAGCCTCTACATCCTTACATTCGTCCTCTAGCCATCCCTGCTTAGCAGTTTTGCACTTCCTGTTGATATCATTTTTGAGAAGTTTGTATTCCTTTTTTCCTGCTTCATTTATTGCATTTTTGTATTTGCTCCTTTCATCAATTAAATTCAATATTTCTTCTCTTACCCAAGGATTTCTACTAGCCCTTGTCTTTTTACCTACTTAATCCTCTGCTGCCTTCACTATTTCATCCCTCAAAGCTACCCATTCTTCTTCTACTGTATTTCTTTCCCCCATTCCTGTCAATTGTTCCCTTAAGCTCACCCTGAAACTCTGTACAACCTCTGGTTCTTTCAATTTATCTAGGTCCCATCTCCTTAAATTCCCACCTTTCTGCAATTTTAATCTACAGTTCATAACCAATAGATTGTGGTCAGAGTCGACATCTACCCCTGGAAATGTCTTACAGTTTAAAACCTGGTTCCTAAATCTCTGTCTTACCATTATATAACCTATCTTATACCTTCTAGTATCTCCAGGGTTCTTCCATGCATATAACCTTCTTTCATGATTCTTGAACCAAGTGTTAGCTATGATTAAGTTATGCTCAGTGCAAAAATCTACCAGGCGGCTTCCTATTTCATTTCTTAGCCCCAATCCATATTCACCTACTATGTTTCCTTCTCTCCCTTTTCCTACTATCAAATTCCAGTCACCCATGACTATTAAATTTTCATCTCCCTTCACTACCTCAATAATTTCTTTTATCTCATCATACATTTCATCAATTTATTTATCATCTGCAGAGCTAGTTGGCATATAAACTTGTACTACTGTAGTAGGCGTGGGCTTCGTGTCTATCTTGGCCACAATAATGCATTCGTTATGCTGTTTGTAGTAGCTTACCTGCACTCCTATTTTTTTTATTCATTATTAAACCTACTCCTGCATTGCCCCTATTTGATCTTGGGTTTATAACCCTGTATTCACCTGACCAAAAGTCTTGTTCCTCCTGCCATCGAACTTCACTAATTCCCACTATATCTAATTTTAACCTATCCATTTTCCTTTTTAAATTTTCTTACCTACCTGCCCGATTAAGGGCTCTGACATTCCATGCTCCGATCCGTAGAATGCCAGTTTTCTTTCTCCTGGTAACGACGTCCTCTTGAGTAGTCCCTGCCCAGATATCCAAATGGGGGACTATTTTACCTCCAGAATATTTTACCCAAGAGGATGCCATCATCGTCATTTAATCATACAGTAAAGCTGCATGCCCTCAGGAAAAATTACGGCTGTAGTTTCCCCTTGCTTTCAGCCGTTTGCAGCACCAGAACAGCAAGGCCGTTTTGGTTAATGTTACAAGGCCAGATCAGTCAATCATCCAGACTGTTGCCCCTGCAACTACTGAAAAGGCTGCTGTCCCTCTTCAGGAACCACATGTTTGTCTGGCCTCTCAACAGATACACCTCCGCTGTGGTTGCACCTACGGTACGGCTACCTGTATCTTTGAGGCACGCAAGCCTCCCCACCAACGGCAAGGTCCATGGTTCATAGGGGGTTAAGGGTCATAGAAATCCCTTATTGATAGAAAATCTCTTGAAAAATATTGCAGACGCAGGTGATGTAATTTTAAAAGATGAACATGATTCCTAAAACATGAATCATTTAACAGTTATGTGTAAAAATGAGAAAGTTATTATAAAGGATACCACGTACAATTTATGTAAAAATGACAGATACGATATGGCTAACAAATGACATCTGGAAGCAAGTAGTAATACGTCCTTGAGGTAACAAAGTGGCTTGTAGTATCACAAAAAATGATAGTTTTATTGTTATTACTGTCTGTGAGCCAGATAATATTGCTTACTTCTGCCCTTGCGACTAAGAATTTCAGCTATTTTATCTGTTGAAGTGAAGGAGCCTCAAAGTCATAAACATAAACAGCTGTTGATCATTTTATTATGGGAAATAAAATGCATAGTCAGATATTATTAACGTAAATGACATTTAAGATGAGAAAGTTTTAAGTTTGTCATTTGGTGTTGGAAACCAGTAATGCAGACATGACACTTGACATAAGAACAGAAGCAGTATTGTTGTACAATGGTATATCAAAGAATAATTATGTTGTTATAATTAGTCTTTTGATAAAAAAGATATTAATAAAGAGTATTGCAACTAGTGGCTATCAGGGATAGAAATGATTATTATTTGTACATAAATGTTGAATTGCTTAGCAATATTGTCACTTTTAAGGCTTGCATGTTGGACTCAATCAGCTATGTTAACAGATGATGTTGTGGTATTGGTGTACTGAAATATGAGACTGTGAGGATATAATAATAGCAAAAGAGTGAGTGCAAATCATAGCAGACAAAAGGACTTAGTGATTGTCATGCACTCTGATGGCTTTGCCACCCGGGCAATGCAAGGATACATACTGCATTTAAAATTTAATTTATGAGATTTTATGCATTATGATTTTAGGAAGTAATTATAAAGTATGTATTTCTTGTTTAATGTGGGACAAGTTGGGAGCTGAGCAGCCTGGTCACACATATACTTCACTGTGAGAGGAATGTCACCATGCCAGTCAGAGTGACAACGTAGCCGACAGACAGTGACCATGAAAGATACCATCATTTTGTTCAGAGACCCTGTGCCAGTTTTCATTTCTTTTTTTAAAAATAAAAGATGTAACTCTTTGTAGTCTACTTTGGAGATGTTTTGTCTTAATGTGGTAACTAGTAGAGGAAGGTTACCGGTACTTGTTTGGAAGAGGATGTATTTATGACCCACTGTTAATTGTGATTTTTCATTCTTCTGAATAGTGGAAATAAACTTTATGTTGGTGATGTGTTCAAATTTACCTAAGATGTCTGGAAAATTTAATTGAAAAACCATTATCATACGTTATTTGAAGCTGTAAAACGTCTTGAATGGAATGAAAGATTTCATATAACTATAAAAGTCAAATCACAGAGATTACATTAGTGTATAGTAGTATGAAAAAATTTATCACATGAAAAGGTTATTAATTTCCAGAATACAATAAGTTTGAGCAACTAAAATACAGAAAAAAATGGTTCAAATGGCTCTGAGCACTATGGGACTCAACTGCTGTGGTCATAAGTCCCCTAGAACTTAGAACTACTTAAACCTAACTAACCTAAGGACAGCACACAACACCCAGCCATCACGAGGCAGAGAAAATCCCTGACCCCGCCGGGAATCGAACCCGGGAACCCGGGCGTGGGAAGCGAGAACGCTACCGCACGACCACGAGATGCGGGCAAAATACAGAAAAGTCAAACAAGTTAAGAAAATGAATATTTCAGAATAATTTAATGAATGTCTAGTGCAAGAAAAAGTTCATTGCTACTATAATGAAAGAGTGAAGAATAAAATACCTCTGGCCACTATTATAACAATGGAAACAACAACATTCTGAATCTGTTCTTTTACATCGTCTGAATGCAAAAACTATCTAGATTCTAACAAAGTATAAAAATTTCTGAAAAAACATGCATACAGTGTGCAATAATACTGATATACAGCAATACAATTAAATATTATTATGTTTGCGTCGCACCAGCCTCTGGTCATATACATTACAGGACATCGTGGTACTTTCTTATGCATTTCAGTACTATGCCAAACAGTGGGGCCAAATCCACAAAACATGGCCACAACCCCGAAGAATGAATTTTTTATTCTGGGAATTTGGAGGGGTCGGTTTGGTAGGGAAAGGATAGGTGCATTGCACCCCAAAAGGATAGGTCCCTACCATTGATATCTGTTGAATAATGTCAGTTCAAAGTCAACATTCATCGAGATCACACACACTGCTGTGAGAACTAGGGAAATTTATTCTCTGTTAGTGAGTGGATATTTACATAGTGAAGTGGAAAAATTCAATTCCACAAGATGGAAGTGATTGTTACAGGTATGCAGAACATATTCATACACTAATGTAGTGTAAATCTCATGGTTATCCTATTTATATTATATCTTTTCTGATGCTTGTACAAAATGACCATAACTTGCCAAACCTGCATTTTCAACAGGAGCAAAAGTAGCATATACCGCAATATACTGTGGAACCACAACTCCCAGACTATAGATTGATCAATTATCTGATGGAATTGACAAGAATCAGCTGCCTAAATCTGTCAATTCTCTTGTATAATGAAAGTTTTCTCAGGCCCATGTGTCCCACATATCGCATCACAACATGGTGTGACACTATGGAAGATGTAGCATGTGGCGTGGCAGGCTTCACAACTATGTTTCCCATGCAACATGCTTACAATATCTGACTATTTCTGTACTTAATTTGCTGCTAATGTTAATGTAATATTTTTCACATGGGTTCTGAGAAGAATACGTGAAATTCACTTGGCATGAAATATTCAGCATCATTAAACACTGGTGAATGGTGGCCTGCCTGCATTAACCCCTTACCTGGAGGACCAACTTTCAAGGAAACTGGTCAACCGTTGCAGGTACCAGAGGATATAGAAGTCTCTCTATCCTCATCATTTGGTAAATTAAGAACAAGGTGACGAAAGGCTAACAGGACTGAGGACCCCTTTGAAATATAGCAATGAATGGTTTTATGCATCCATTTCATATCCGGCAGCTATTGTTAGTGGCATGTATCAGGCCGACTCTGAACGGCCATCATCTAGTAAATGCAGTGGCTGTCCTTCTGGGGAGTTTGCATCAGTGAGCAAGAGGGCAAAATGCAGAAGAACCCAGTCAGTTTGTGAAACTTAGATGCCAGAAGAGTTAGCTTATGGTACTCAATTGAGCTTGTGCTCATTGGTTGCTACAAAGGTTGTTTATGAGGCAACAATGACAAGCCCATCAAAAGCATCCAAGTATCAACAGGCCTTTGAATTGACTGCAAAAAGTGAGAAAACTTTGTCTGGTGAAGCTGCACTGTCACTATATGTTGAATACAAATTCACAAAGAGTCAGTATCAGGGATTGAGAATGTCAAGTAAAGAGAATAACTGTGACCTGTGTCCTTTCTACAAGAAACTGTTGGAAGCAAAAAACATTACTATCCATCTAATGCTGCTCTCACAACCACAGAAAACATGGATGAAGTTGAGCTACAAGTTTTATTGGCTCATGCAACTGATTGTACTTTATTATGCCAAGAGGATATCATTTGTAGTGTGGATCAAGTGAATGTTAGCCACATGCAATTCATTTGTAAATGAGGTTTTGATGGAAGTTCTGGACAAAGTGAATATAAACAATCATTTGTGTATGAGCACAAATCAGATGCGACTGTATTTTTTCATCTGTAGTACCCTTACAATTTATTTCTGTCGATCCACAATCGGAGGCACCAGTTGTGATTTGGAAGAATACTAGACTTTGTCTCCTATTTTGTAGACCATTGAGATTGCAATTTTTGTATGAAAGTATAGAAACAACAGCCAGTGAGGTACAATATATTGAAAACAGAAAGGTCATTTGTTCCCTTTGAAAATACAACGTATGGGAAAGAAATCATGGTTTCATAAAATATGGCATTCACCATGACTGATGGCAAAGTATGCAATGCACTGGTATCCACAAACTCTTCGCAGTGAGACTATTTATGTGGAAGTTCTAGATAAGATTTCAATAACAGCAATGACGTTTTACAAAAAGAAATCAATGAACAGAATCTGAGGTTTGAACTATCACCATAACATGCTTGGATCAGGTTTTTTGAATGCTGCTTGCATTTTTCATACAAACTTGGGATTAAAAAATGGTGAGCACACAGTTCTAAAGAAAAAGAAATGATAGAAATGCACAAGAAGCTCGTTGAGAAGGGATTCAGCTCAAAACTGGAACTTTTTGTTGATTGTCCATAGCCTGGCTACAGAAGTACCAACAATGGAAATAAAACTGGATGCTTTTTAGAAAATTCTAAAATATCTGCTCTCATAACATCATTGTACATACATCTGATAAAACTGTTTCACAACATCTTACATGGTCATTTTGAGAAGACATGAAATCAATACCCATAAATTCCACAATTATATGCTGGTCACTGCAAGGTAATTCATCAAGCCATATCCATGGTATTACATGCCTACTACAGTGCATAAGCTACTGATTCACATTCCACAATTAATAGCCCATGTATTGCTACCAACTGGTCAGTTATCTGAAGACACTCAAGAAGTGAGGAACAAAGGTACTAAAATATATTTTAAAGACTTTTCCAGAAAGTTTTCATGAGTAAAAACAATGGAAGACATTTTCAAGTGGCTTCTGGTAACTTCTAATTCATGTATTTCCAGTATTAGAACACTGCCACAAAACACATGAAGCGTTTGTTGGAGGCAGCAATAGTGCTATTATTGTCCCCTGCAGTTCCAATCACACCATCACTGACCATAGAAGATTGTGATGTGGATTCTGACTCTGAAGACTTTTAAGGCAATACTGATTTGGGTTAACAGGAACCAAACCAATCACATCATTCTGTATGGAGCAGAACAACATCTTCAACATCAATCAGATTATGTTCTGGACGTTAAGACCCACTGTCATCAATAGCTACACTTATTGTTATTATTAATTATCATATCAATTGCTTCTATTGCTGGTTATGCTATTGTGTTTATCAGTTGTATTTAACCACCAACTTTGAAGTTTGATGCATTATATTGCTGTAGAGTATGGCAATTTTTGTGGTATCAGAGAAGTGTTATTCTGCGATACATTCTCAATGAATATTCTATTATTTTGGTTTAATAAACAAATTACATTGTCACAGTATTAACTGTTGTAATTATTGATCTCCAAATCCTGTTTGTATGCTATTATCAATAAATTATGACAGGTTTTCACGTGTCTCGTTGCCATATTGGGTCTGCCATTTTGTTTAGATAATTTTTAGCTTGAAATGCATAATCAGTAACCACCAAAAAACCCGTGTGATGGGTTTTGTCTGAATTAAATGCCTTTTTGGGATTTCAGCAATGTTTTGGAGGTTTGGCCCCACTGTGCACCATGTCAAAGGAATAAAATGCAAAAGAAAAAGCACACAATGAAAAATATATATACATCATTAACTGAATGCAGTAGTACAGACAGCAGAACTTTCACTGACCACAAGATTTGCCTCCATCTCTCTTTTACTAAGCATTAATGCAAACTGACCTGTAGCTTACTATTTATCTGCATTTACAAAAAACAGAATATTTTACAACTCTATATATGCAGTTTCATATATGCCGTGTGTGTGTGTGTGTGTGTGTGTGTGTGTGTGTGTGTGTATCTGTGTGTCTGCATGCTGCATCCTATTTATTGAGTGATGACACAATTTCAATTCACTTCTCTTTGCCTTTATTTCACTGATTAAGTACAAGAGTTTGTGATATATTGCTTAACAATTGATCAAGACATCACTAAACATACAGTACCAGGATGCATATGTAGACAAGGAATAAAATTCCCCAATTTTCCCTGGATTTCCAGTTAAAAATACAGTTTTTCCCTGTGAAAATACACTTTGTTCTTGTTAAGTGATAGTATACTTCTTTCCCTCGGGAGTGTAAAACTTAAGATTTTATACACCAGTGTAAAATTTCCTGGCACTAGCCCCCCCCCCCCCCCCCCACTTTGATGTGCAGCAACATGTACACTGCATATTTTTTTATTACAAAAGTATAACTTCGAATTCACCAAATACAGTATGTTAGTTTCCAAAGCATTGAAATAAAGATTGGGATACACTTTTGTAAGCCAGTCATAGCTCATATCACATGATCTCACCAGCTGATGACAGCAGATATTGAGCGTAGGACACATGATTTAGTCAGCCACCAGCAACAGCAGTGTTAAGTAGTGCACACAAACAGGAAAAGTTAAGGCTTTAAATTAATATACATAGTCTAGCTACAAGAAAAGCTAAGCTCTCACATATAATATTGGTCATTTTCTGCATGTGTTACACTTTAAAATAATCATGCAAATGTCTGAGTAATATTTTAAATATTTCTGGGCTTGAAAGTCTTCTAAGTGGGTGGCCCCCAAAGTGTTAAATTTTAAATGAGAGTCAAATGCTCTGTGATTTAAGAATTCATCTAGCAATCTCATACATAACATAATTCACCTTTCTAAAAGGAAATTTACTCTGAAATTAACACTTTTCTAAATACCATTCACAATATTTTTCCACAACATGTAAGAAATAGATTCACTTAATCAGTTACCAGAGAGTGCCAGAAAACAGGCATTATGGCATGTATGCAGCTACAATGATGCAGGAAGTGCAAATGTTCATGTGTAAAAAGCACTATGAGATCTTAAGTTACATAATAAAAGAAACATGACATCAGAGGCTACTCCAAGAGCATCAGAATTTCGTAAACCATACTAAAATGCATAATTTGTCTTAAAGTGCACATTCATATGTCCAGATTCACAATGAAGTGAGCCCCAATCAAATTGGCAAACTAATACAAATACCCGGGTGTAACATTTTGTATCAATATGAAATGGATTGATCAGATACGTTCAGTCATGGGTAAAGCAGGTGGCAGACTTGGGTTTATAGGTAGAATACTGGGGAACTGCAATCAGTCTACAAAAGAGATTGCTTACAAATCACTTATGCAAGTGGTCCTAGAATATTGCGCAATTGTCTGGGACCCATACCTGATAGCACTAACAGGGAATAGTGAATGTACACAGAGAATGGCAGCATAAATGATCATAGGTTTGTTTAATCCATGGGAGAGTGTCATAGAGATACTGAAGGAACTGAACTGTCAGACTCTTGAAGACAGATGTAAACTATCCCGAGAAAGTCTATTAATAAAGTTTCAAGAACTGGCTGTAAATGATTACTCTAGGGATATACTACAACCCCCTATGTATTGCTAACATAGGGATTGTGCAGATAAGATTAGAGTAATTACTGCATGCACAGGGACATTCAAACAATCATTCTTCCCACACTCCATATGTGAATGGAACAGGTAAAGCCCTAATAACTGGTACAATGGGATGTGCCCTCTGCAGTGCATCTTATGGTGGTTGGCAGAGTAAAGATATAGATGTAAAGGTTTCAAATAAATTGATTCCCTAAACAGAAAAGATTAATAAAGGCCAAATTTCTTTAGCAAACTGACAAAAATAACTTAACTATTCTGTGAGGTGATTAATGCTTGACTGCCAAAAATGTGGCAATAAAATAAAATCAGAAAAATGAAACTAACAACATACTTTAGCCTTTTGTGATTATGTGAATGTATTTTAATTCAATTTATAGCTCCCAGCCACAGAAATCTATTTTGTTTTCATTTGATGTGAGAGCTTGAAATGAACATGAAACAGAAAAATCACTGTACATATACACAGGTCTTGTGGAGACTACCCCCTCCTCACTGCAACTCAAACTGCTCTGTGCATCCGCAATTCTGGCAGCTTGGGCATGCCAGAAAAATTTTTCTGCATAGCATGTGATTGCCTTTTGCTACTGGCAGTACAACTAAGGCTGGTATTACACTATCATATTTCTTTGTCAAAGTTCTTATGTCAAATATTTACATCAAAGAAATTTGATAGTGTAATAGGGAACTTTGTCAAATCTCACCTTTCGTCAAAGAAATATGATCAAATCTAGAGCCTTGCCATAGATTTTATCATAAAAGTCATTTGTCTTCTGTTCACTGCAATGTGAAATGCAACCACTTGGAGTGCTGGTATTGTTACAGCTATTTGATATCTCTGTAGTGTGTTCCTTCAACTCCTTTTAATAACCTTGCTTCGACTGGGGTGGGGGATGAGCAAGGGGCACAATACATGCTATTTGTAGTGTGCTGATGGGCTGGTGGAATATGCTGCACACAACTTCATACCCACAATCACAGCTAAAGCCACTCACTCTACATCTGGAAACATCCACGCAGCTTTCCAGCAAGGTGGAATGGAGGAGTTGGTTACAGTCTAAAATAATTTGTTTTATCTTAGCTTTCGATTCTACTTTGTTTTTCTTTGAACCCTGGATGCCACAAGTTAAAAAGTGCTTCATCTGCTTTGTACTTTTTATTAATTTTGTAGTTGTTGGAACACTAATTTGATTAATTAAATTATTCAAAAATAAAAATAGTTCTCCTTGCCTATACAGGGTACTAAATATTTATTTATCTGCAGATATTCCCCCTTCAGTGCTTTGTAAATCACTTCACACATTTCTGGAATTATTTTGGTTATTGTACACTGTGTAATTCAAGTGCTATATTATAAACTAGAGTATTTCTCAAATCTCAGTGTTATGGTGACCTTGTCTTCTGTGCATATAGCATTTCTCAGGTGAGTGTTCTGTTTTTTAATATGAGAAGCCATGTGACCAAGCAAATATTGAAACACTCTCATCCCTCCATACGTAATTTATATAACACTTTATGCCCTCCACTTGCAGCTCTTGTAACAAATTTAACTGTGTGCTTTTATTATCTTGACATATAATACAAGTATGTTACCCTTTTTTCCATCACTTCTCTTCCAAATGCACATACAGTGCAATTTAGTACAAGAAATTGCAGCACATAATAACAAGATGTTGTTGTCCAGCATCTTGAACTTTGACAAAAAATATTATGACAGTTTAATGCCCATTTTTAGAGCCACATATAGATCTTTTTTAAAGAAATTTGATGAATATTTGATCATATTTCTTTGTCAATGACATATGACAGTATAATACTGGCCTAACAGGCACACTTCAAGTAGCCAGAAGCAGGAGAAGGTACTGCTCATATGTGACTCAACTGTGCATATGCATTAGCTGATTGGCAACAACTCAAATGAACCTAATGTAAACAATTGTGATATAATGCTCATTGGAAGCAGTTTGTTGTTATGAAGTATTGCTTAGCCTTCATCCCAAATCCTTTGAAACATTTTACTATTCGCATACACTTGTGTGCACCTTTTTTTTTGTTGTTGTAAATGACTCATTTCCTTTGAAGCTTAGGTTTTATATTTTTCCCCTCTTGTTTATGTTTTATTGCTGCAATATTACTCTACAGTAGTGGGAAACAGTAATATTCTTTGTTAGAGTGTCATTCTTACCAACCCAACAATGGAAAATCCAGGATGGAATGTTTCATGCTATTGTTACATTCTTATCATTCCAAATTACAAAAAAATTAATCCAAAACTAAAACACTGAAAAACTCCCAAGGTATTTCCCAGATTTCTCAATTGTTCCAGGGCATATACCCACAAATCACCATATGTAAAGCAACAGTCTTATTATGTTATGGTTAGTTTTAGATATTATTTCAATTCATGGTAAACCAGGTCTTGAGAGGCCTGCTGGTACTGTCAGTAACTGTAACGGCCAGAGAGTCTTTGGTTATATGATGTCATTATGCTTATGGAACTGTTCTGCATTGCGCATCAGGGTATAAAACTCCGTCATGTTGTGTCTTCTATTTGTATTATGACACTAAGTGAATGGCACATACATAAGTATGCTTCTCTAGAATTGAAAGGCTGTGCCAGAGATAGTCACAAGCCACATACTAAGCAATTTACAGTTTTGTCAGTGGTTATGTTTTTAACCAACAGATGTGTCTATATATTTAGTGGTCAAAGAAGTAGTTATAAGTCAGTGTTATTGTCCGATATACCATATTATTCACAAAAATTCTCAAGTGATAATCACAAGCCACAGTAAAATGGCAGTAGTTAAGAAGAAGTTTTTTTTTGCATCTAAGGAATATGAAGATTTAAGCATTACTTATACTTCAACAGAGACTGATCCTGATTTTTCTGATAATCGTAGTTCATGAAATCATGAAACCAGTGGATCAGATTCAGAATGTTAATAGGTACAGTATATTTCTATTTACTTGTTTGAACATAGCCTTAAGTAGCTTATAATTTAGTCTTCAAAAATTTGTGTAACCTTTATTCAAATGCAGTAAAATACACTACTGGCCATTAAAATTGCTACACCAAGAAGAAATGCAGATGATAAATGGGTATTCATTGGACAAATATGTTATGCTAGAGCTGACATGTGATTACATTTGGGTGCATAGATCCTGAGAAATCAGTTCCTAGAACAACCACCTCTGGCTATAATAATAGCCTTGATATGCCTGGGTATTGAGTCAAACAGAGCTTGGATGGCGTGTACAGGTACAGCTGCCCATGCAGCTTCAACACGATACCACAGTTCATCAAGAGTAGTGACTGGCGTATTGTGATGAGCCAGTTGCTCGGCCACCATTGACCAGACATTTTCAGTTGGTGAGAGATCTGGAGAATGTGCTGGCCAGGGCAGTAGTCGAACATTTTCTCTATCCAGAAAGGCCCGTACAGGACCTGCAACATGTGGTCATGCATTATCCTGCTGAAATGTAGGGTTTCGCAGGGATCGAATGAAGGGTAGAGCCATGGGTTGTAACACATCTGAAATGTAATGTCCACTGTTCAAAGTGCCGTCAATACGAACAAGAGGTGACTGAGACATATAACCAATGGCACCCCATACCATCACACTGGGTGATACGCCAGTATGGCGATGACAAATACATGCTTCCAATGTGCGTTCACCATGATGTTGCCAAACACGGATGTGACCATCATGATGCTGTAAACAGAACCTGGATTCCACCGAAAAAATTACGTTTTGCCATTTGTGCACCCAGGTTCATCATTGAGTACACCATCGTAGGTGCTCCTGTCTGTGATGCAGCATCAAGGGTAACCACAGCCATGGTCTTCAAGCTGATAGTTTATGCTGCTGCAAACGTCGTCAAACTGTTCATACAGATGTTTGTTGTCTTGCATACGTCCCCATCTGTTGACTCAGGGATCGAGACGTGGCTGCGCGATCTGTTACAGCCATGCGGATAAGATACCTGTCATCTCGACTGCTAGTGATACGAGCCCGTTGGGATCCAGCATGGTATTCCATATTACAATCCTAAACCCACCGATTTCATATTCTGTTAACATTCATTGGATCTCGACCAATGCGAGCAGCAATGTCACAATACGATAAACCGCAATCGCAATAGGCTACAGTCTGACATTTATCATAGTCGGATACATGATGGTACGTATTTTTCCTCCTTACACGAGGCATCACAACAACATTTCACCAGGCAACGCCGGTCAACTGCTGTTTGTGTATGAGAAATCAGTTGGAAAGTTTCCTCATATCAGCACATTGTAGGTGTCACCACCAGCGCCAACCTTGTGTGAATGCTCTGAAAAGCTAATCATTTGCATATCACAGCATCTTCTTCCTGTTCGTTAAATTTTGCATCTGTAGCACATCATCTTCATGGTGTAGCAATTTTAATGGCCAGTAGTGTAATACTGAAAGGAAGTAACAGACTTAAATTGTAATACATATGTATATATACAAACTAAAGCAAGAAATAACTTAAGGCATTTATGTTAACATACTTTAAATAGAGACTTGAAAAATCATATTACTTTTTCATGGCTTGTGATTATCTCTCTGTTAAGAGAGCTTATGTATGAGATAAGACCCATAAAAAACAGACGCAACATACAAGAGATGATCATGCTCTTGTTCAAAGAAGTCTTTCAAAAGAATCAGAGATAAAGACTCCATTTTTGATGCATTTTGTGATTTGGCTGATTTAAATGGTCAAAATGCATACCTTATGAGTCTAGTAAAAATGACTGAAGTAAAGAGAAGGTAAGAAAGCTGAGCCAGAGTATTTTAATATAATATTATAGTTATTGATGATAATGAGATGATTTGAACAAAGCAGTTTTCATATGAATAATGAATGCTTTCAGTTTATGGCAGGTAACCAAAAAAAAAGAGAGCATGAAGTTTCTAGCAGGGGTGACATATTAACAGGAGTTTGCAAAGAGGCATTTTTAAACATCAATGGTGTACAGAATCATATTGTAAGGATTCAGAATCTACAGAAACAACTCAAAAGTGACTGCTGTATTCCAAAGTTAGATCAGAGAGGTGAAGGAAATGTTTATAAAATTACATACTATGAATAAAACCTTGTGCATCATTAGTTAGTATCCCTTAAATATTGCATGTTTAGAAAGTGTTATTTTATATTTTGCAACAGGTAAACACACTTATGATCCTCATGCATACAGAGGAGGCAGCAAAAAAGGTGTTGGATTTTCTGAACAGTATTCCAAAATATTCCAGCCATTACAGTAGATCAGAAAATCCTAGCAAGGAGTATTTTGACTGTTGCTGTTCTGTATAAAAAATTGTACCTTGATTGCTGCAAGAAGGAGAATGCCATTGTTGTTTCAGAAAGAAAGTTCAGAAAGATGTTTCACACTGAATTCAATACTGGCTTTAAATTACCAAGGCCAGACACTTGCAGTAAATGTGACTCCTCTGCAAAACAGTTGGATGATGCAAAATCTATGTTTGCTTCTCAAAAAGAAATCAAGAAAATTGAGGTTGAAAGAGATGTACATCTCACAAATGTGATCTGGGATAACAGAAAAATAAAATAAATAAGTGACCTGGCAAAGAAAGACATAAACATTCATGTTATTGTCATCAATCTGCAGCACACCTTACCTACACTTATGCTATCGGTAGGAGCAGCTTTATATTGCAGGAAGATATGGACTTAAAACTTTTGGATCCATGACTGCCGTACTGGTGTTGGTGACATGTTTCTTTGGGGCAAAGATCAAGCCAGGTGAGGGGCTAATGATGTGAGAAGCTACATACTGAAATATTTTGAAGTTCTCAATCCATCAGCTCAGAATTTACACATTATTAGTGACAACTGCAAAGGCCAAAATAAGAATTGGACTATAGTGGCATTGGAGAGCTCCCTCATAGAATTCCAAAGATTCAAACCCTGTACATATTGGTTTTCCCATGTAGGAAACATGAAGCTACAATGTGACAGATTTTGGTTGAATAGAGAAGTGTGCTATGCACGCCAGTAGTAATTATGATCCTGACAAATGGGCCAATGTTACTGCAGAGTCATCAACCAAACAACTATTTGTGGTAACAGAAATGAAAAGAGAGAACTTCAAAGATGTGGAGTGTCTGGAGGTGCCATACTGTAAAGAAATCTGCTGTATCTTTTTACAAGCAGTCAGTGTCAAGTTCAAAGAACAGAATCCAATCTTAATAAAAGTTACCCACAATTATGATGACAGTAACCAAAAAGAAGTGAATATTGGGCACCAAGGTCGAAAATCTGCTATAAGTCCATTCAGTCTTCCAGGAAAATATAGCATGAAATAAACTGAAAGATATAATATCACCCTGAAGTACATTCCAAATGCAAATCAACATTATTTCCAGTTCCTTGAAGCAGCTGACAGTGAAGGTTCAAGACTTTGAATGAGAAAGTGATTTAGAACTAAACTTTGAAGCTACCATTTTCTAAAATATAAGTCAAATATTTATGTAAAATTGTTGTCAAAGGAACAGTATAATGTAAATTAGAATTTTCCAATTACAGTTTGATGTTTTATATTGTTTCAGATTAAGTCAATAAATATCAAGTAAAAAGTCATCAGCTATAATTATAACGCACACATTATGAGTGACCATAAAATACAATGATCTATCATTCATTAGATAACAATGCAAGGTATACTTTGTATAAATATTTAGGATTACATGCTCATATCTTGATTTATGAATTTTATCAAATATTGGGAATGCTCTCCTGAAAAAATGTGATTTTGTGGTTTGTGACTACCTCTGGCAGAACCATTAAATTATAAAATACACACTTGTCATTTTTTGTTAATGCAGGGAAACATGTAGTGCTTTTGCAACAATGTCACATACTGTATATTAGCTCCATCTGGTGGGACTGGTTTCTTTATCATTCTACAGCTGCATATGAGCCATTTTGAACTTATGCTTAGTAAGAGTAAGTTGGATATGATACTTTGCTCAAAACTGTTCTGGCAGGTGCAAATTTTACTGTCTGTACCATTGCATTCAGTTTATGATGTAGATACATTTCTCATTATATGCCTTTCCTTTTACGTTCAGATATCTTGACAATGGCATAATGCTGAAACATGTAAGGAAGAAATAAAATAAATATTCTGTGGTCATGATGAGAGTGTCATTGTAGGTGTAGTAATGAATGCGATGTCTAATAAAGTTTTCATGGAACATGTATCCAGAATTACAAAACTGACAGTTCCTTGATGTCTAGGGATGTGTCCTACTTTTCACTGTTCACCATTCTACCCATCTAATCTTCATCATTCTTCTGTAACACTCCATTTTAAAGGCTGCTATTCTCTTTTTGTGTGACCTGTTTATTGCCTATATTTCACTTCTGTAGAAAGCTACACCCCAGAAAAATACTTTCAGAAAAGTCTTCCTAATGATTAAATTTATATTTCATGTTAAAAAATTTATATATTTCCAGAAATGCTTTTCTTGCTACAGTCTGTTTGCATTTTACAATCCAGAACTTCTGGCATGATCAGTTATTCACTGCCTGAACAGGAAATCTCATCAACTATTTTTAGTGTCTCTGTTAAGTCCCACTGTGGACGTTGCATGCTATGATGAATCGATTTTCCCAGGCAGAACAACTGAACATTATTAACACAATACATTAAGCAAGTTCAACATGAATCCTACTAAAAGAATGTGCAGATCTAATATGAGAATGACACAGTAACAGTTTCATAGAAGGTATGAGTCATATTGTTTATGCTAGCCATGGTCACAATTACACACTGTTCTGTTATAGCAGGGTACCACAAATGTTGCCCATGGTTGATGCACTTGCTATCATTTAGCGGTCTTGACATGGTATGTAAGACAGTAGGCTCTGACTGGTGGGCTGTGGACATAGCAGGTGTAAAGCCCAAAGTGTACTGCACACTTGCAGAACAGAAATCTGATTGAGGTACCGTGCAACGTTGGCATGAACTGTGAACTACTGATGTCCACTACTGGAGAGGGGTTAGGTGGCATCCTATAAAGCAGTACAGTGAAAGTATATGGAAAGCTTGGTGGTAGCATGTGATCTGCAGAGGCAAGATAGGGCCAACAATAGCAGTGCTATATATGAAGTTTGTAGCACCTCCTGGCACCCAGTGGTTACTGGGGCATGATCCCCACAGTTGTGTTGCTGGCATACAGGAAGGGCAGCAGCCTGTTTTACATTGTTTTGTGGTTGGTGGCCTCCCCCCATCAACCATGGACCTTGCCGTTGGTGGGGAGGCTTGCATGCCTCAGCGATACAGATGCCGTACCGTAGGTGCAACCACAACGGAGGGGTATCTGTTGAGAGGCCAGTCAAACGTGTGGTTCCTGAAGAGGGGCAACAGCCTTTTCAGTAGCTGCAGGGGCAACAGTCTGGATAATTGACTGATCTGGCCTTGTAACACTAACCAAAACAGCCTTGCTGTGCTGGTACTGCGAACGGCTGAAAGCAAGGGGAAACTACGGCCGTAATTTTTCCCGAGGGCATGCAGCTTTACTGTATGATTAAATGATGATGATATCCTCTTGGGTAAAATATTCTGGAGGTAAAATAGTCCCCCATTCGGATCTCCGGGCGGGGACTACTCGAGAGGAGAAAGAAAACTGGCATTCTACGGATCGGAGCGTGGAATGTCAGATCTCTTAATCAGACAGGTAGGTTAGAAAATTTAAAAAGGGAAATGGATAGGTTAAAGTTAGATATAGTGGGAATTAGTGAAGTTCAGTGGCAGGAGGAAAAAGATGTCTGGTCAGGTGACTACAGGATTATAAACACATGATCAAATAGGGGTAATGCAGGAGTAGGTTTAATAATGAATAGGAAAGTAGGAATGCGGGTAAGCTACTACAAACAGCATAGTGAACGCATTATTGTGGCCAAGATAGATATGAAGCCCACGCCTACCACAGTAGTACAAGTTTATATGCCAACTAGCTCTGCAGATGATGAAGAAGTTGAAGAAATGAATGATGAAATAAAAGAAATTATTCAGATAGTGAAGGGAGATGAAAATTTAATAGTCATGGGTGACTGGAATTCGTCAGTAGGAAAAGGGACAGAAGGAAATGTAGTAGGTGAATATGGACTGGGGGTAAGAAACGAAAGAGGAAGCCGCCTGGTAGAATTTCGCACAGAGCACAACCTAATCATAGCTAACATTTCGTTCAAGAATCATAAAAGAAGATTGTATACATGGAAGAAGCCTGGAGATATTCAGTGCTAACATTGGTGCCTCTTCTGATGTTACACCTATTACTTCAAAATCATTCTTAACCGAATCCAGGTACCTTCTCCTCGGTCTGCCCCGACTCCTCCTACCCGCTACTGCTGAATCCATGAGTCTCTTAGGTAACCTTGCTTCTCCCATGCATGTAACATGACCCCACCACCTAAGCCTGTTCGCCCTGACTGTTACATCTATAGAGTTCATTCCCAGTTTTTCTTTGATTTCCTCATTGTGGACACCCTCTTGCCATTGTTCCCATCTACTAGTACCTGCAATCATCCTAGCTACTTTCATATCCGTAACCTCAACCTTGTTGATAAGGTAACCTGAATCCACCCAGATTTCGCTCCCGTACAACAAAGTTGGTCGAAAGATTGAATGGTGCACAGATAACTTAGTCTTGGTACTGACTTCCTTCTTGCAGAAGAGAGTAGATCGTAGCTGAGCGCTCACTGCATTAGCTTTGCTACACCTCGCTTCCAGTTCTTTCACTACGTTGCCATCCTGTGAGAATATGCATCCTAAGTACTTGAAACCGTCCACCTGTTCTAACTTTGTTCCTCCTATTTGGCACTCAAACCATTTATATTTCTTTCCCACTGACATTACTTTCGTTTTGGAGATGCTAATCTTCATACCATAGTCCTTACATTTCTGATCTAGCTCTGAAATATTACTTTGCAAACTTTCAATCGAACCTGCCATCACAACTAAGTCATCCGCATATGCAAGACTGCTTATTTTGTGTTCACATATCTTAATCTCACCCAGCCAGTCTATTGTTTTCAACATATGATCCATAAATAATATGAACAACAGTGGAGACAGGTTGCAGCCTTGTCTTACCCCTGAAACTACTCTGAACCATGAACTCAATTTACCGTCAACTCTAACTGCTGCGTGACTATCCATGTAAAGACCTTTAATTGCTTGCAAAAGTTTGCCTCCTATTCCATAATCTTGTAGAACAGACAATAAGTTCCTCCTAGGAACCCAGTCATATGCCTTTTCTAGATCTATAAAGCATAGATACAATTCCCTATTCCACTCCTAACACTTCTCCATTATTTGCCGTAAGCTAAAGATCTGATCCTGACAACCTCTAAGAGGCCTAAACCCACACTGATTTTCATCCAATTAGTCCTCAACTAATACTCGCACTTTCCTTTCTACAATACCTGAGAAGATTTTACCCACAACGCTGATTAAAGAGATACCTCTGTAGTTGTTACAATCTTTTCTGTTTCCATGTTTAAAGATTGGTGTGATTACTGCTTTTGTCCAGTCTGATGGAACCTGTCCCAACTCCCAGGCCATTTCAATTATCCTGTGTAGCCATTTAAGACCTGACATTCCACTGTATTTGATGAGTTCCGACTTAATTTCATCCACTCCAGCCGCTTTATTGCACTGCAATCTATTGACCATTTTTTCCACTTCCTCAAATGTGATCCTATTTCCATCATCATTCCTATCCCATTCTACCTCGAAATCTGAAACATTACTGATCGCATTTTCACCTACATTGAGCAACTCTTCAAAATATTCCCTCCATCTGCCCAAGGCATCCACAGGATTCACCAGCAGTTTTCCTGACCTGTCCAAAATACTTGTCATTTCCTTCTTACCTCCCTTTCGAAGACTGCTAATTACACTCCAGAATGGTTTTCCAGCAGCTTGACCCATAGTCTCCAACCTGTTTCCAAAGTCTTCCCACAATTTCTTCTTGGATGCTGCAATTATCTGTTTGGCTTTGTTTCTTTCTTCAACATAACTTTCTCTGTCTACCTGGGTTCTGGTATGTAGCCATTTTTGATACGCCTTCTTTTTCCTTTTACAAGCTGCCTTGACTGTATCATTCCACCAAGCTGTTTGCTTCATCCTGCTTTTACACACTACTGTTCAAAGACATTCTTTAGCCACTTCTAGTACTGTGTCCCTGTACCTTGTCCATTCCTTTTCCAATGACTGTAATTGACTACATTCAACTAACTGGTACCTTTCTGATATTGCTGTTATGTATTTGTGCCTGATTTCCTTATCCTGAAGTTTCTCCACTCTTATCCTCCTACATATGGACCTGACCTCCTGCACTTTCGGCCTCACAATCCCAATTTCAATGCAGATTAAATAATGATCAGTGTCATCGAAGAATCCCCTGAATACACGTGTGTCCCTCACAGCCTTCCTGAATTCCTGAACTGTTATTATATAGTCAATGACAGATCTGGTTCCCCTGCCTTCCCAAGTATACCGGTGAATGTTCTTATGTTTAAAAAAGGAGTTTGTGATTACTAAGCCCATACTAGCACAGAAATCCAAGAGTTGTTTCCCGTTCCTGTTGGCCTCCATATCCTCTCCAAATTTACCCATAACCTTTTCATACCCTTCTGTTCGATTTCCAATCCTGGCGTTAAAATCACCCATGAGCAGAACACTGTCCTTGTCCTTTACTCTAACAACTACATCACTGAGTGCATCATAAAAATTATCCATCTTATCTTGATCTGTCCCTTCACAATGCGAATATACTGACACAATCCTAATTTTCTTGCTAGACACTGTCAAATCTATCCACATCAGTCGTTCATTTACATACCTTATTGCAACTACGCTGGGTTCCATTTCTTTCCTAATGTAAAGCCCTACACCCCATTGTGCTATTCCTGCTTTGACTCCTGACAGGTAGACCTTATATTCTCCCACTTCCTCTTCTTTCTCACCCCTTACCCGAATGTCACTAACAGCTAAAACGTCCAGCCCCATCTTACTTGCAGCCTCTGCCAGCTCTACCTTCTTCCCAGAGTAGCCCCCATTGATATTAATAGCTCCCCATCTCATTACCATTTGTTTGCCAAGTCGTATCTTAGGAGTCCCTGGTTTGTCAGTTAGAGGTGGGACTCCGTCACCTCCAAAGGTCTGAGGCATTTTACTCTGATTGTTGCCAGCATCATATTTAAAGTACCAGGGAAGCAGGTTGCTAGCCTTACTTGCCCCGAGTCCCATTGAGTTTTATCCCTAACGGCTGAGGGACTAACCGGTGGATTTAGTAGTCTTTGCCGTATGAGCACAAAGGTGACCATGACTCAGAATATGTCCGAGATGCCCAGCCTTATTCCAAAGTAACTGGTATCCCGACTGTCGGAACCACTTACTTGGCCACTCATACGTTGCCCATGGTTCATGAACTAGGACATGACTACGGATCCCCAGAGGATCAAGTAGGTAAAAAGATGAGGGCTAGTAGAAATCCTTGGGTAACAGAAGAAATATTGAATTTAATTGATGAAAGGAGAAAATATAAAAATGCAGTGAATGAAGCAGGCAAAAAGGAATACAAACGTCTCAAAAATGAGATCGACAGGAAGTGCAGAATGGCTAAGCAGGGATGACTAGAGGACAAATGTAAGGATGTAGAGACTTATCTCACTAGGGGTAAGATAGATACTGCCTACAGGAAAATTAAAGAGACCTTTGGAGAAAAGAGAACCACTTGTATGAATATCAAGAGCTCAGATGGAAACCCAGTTCTAAGCAAAGAACGGAAAGCAGAAACGTGGAAGGAGTATATAGAGGGTCTATACAAGGGCAATGTTCTTGACGACAATATTATGGAAATGGAAGAGGATGTAGATGAAGATGAAATGGGAGATATGATACTGCGTGAAGAGTTTGACAGAGCACTGAAAGACCTGAGTCACAACAAAGCTCCGGGAGTAGACAACATTCCATTGGAACTACTGACAGCCTTGGGAGTGCCAGTCCTGACAAAACTCTGCGACTTAACTTCTGCGGTCATCAGTCGCCTAGAACTTAGAACTAATTAAACCTAACTAACCCAAGGACATCACACACATCCATGCCCGAGGCAGGATCTGAACCTGCAACCGTAGCGGTCGATCAGCTCCAGACTGTAGCACCTAGAACTGCACGGCCACTCCGGCCGGTGGCGAAATACCCTCAGACTTCAAGAAGAATATAATAATTCCAATCCCAAAGAAAGCAGGTGTTGACAGATGTGAAAATTACCGAACTATCAGTTTGATAAGTCACGGCTGCAAAATACTAACACAAATTCTTTACAGACAAAGGGAAAAACTAGTAGAAGCCGACCTCGGGGAAGATCAGTTTGGATTCCGTAGAAATATTGGAACACATGAGGCAATACTGACCATACGACTTATCTTAGAAGAAAGATTAAGGAAAGGTAAACCTATGTGCCTAGCATTTGTAGACTTAGAGAAAGCTTTTGACAATGTTGACTGGAATACTCTCTTTCAAATTCTCAAGGTGGCAGGGGTAAAATACAGGGAGCGAAAAGCTATTTACAATTTGTACAGAAACCAGATGGCAGTTATAAGAGTCGAGGGACATCAAAGGGAAGCAGTGGTTGGGAAGGGAGTGAGACAGGGTTGTAGCCTCTCCCCGATGTTGTTCAATCTGTATATTGAGCAAGCAGTAAAGGAAACAAAAGAAAAATTTGGAGTAGCTATTAAAATCCATGGAGAAGAAATAAAATCTTTGAGGTTTGCCGATGACATTGTAATTCTGTCAGAGACAGCAAAGGACTTGGAAGAGCAGTTGAACGGAATGGATAGTGTCTTGAATGGAGGATATAAGATGAACATCAACAAAAGCAAAATGGGGATATTGGAATGTAGTCAAATTAAGTCGGGTGATGCTGAGGGAATTAGATTAGTAAGTGAGACACTTCAAGTAGTAAAGGAGTTCTGCTATTTGGGGAGCAAAATAACTGATGATGGTCGAAGTAGAGAGGATATAAAATGTAGACTGGCAATGGCAAGGTAAGCATTTCTGAAGAAGAGAAATTTGTTAACATGGTGTATAGATTTAAGTGTCAGGAAGTCGTTTCTGAAAGTATTTGTATGGAGTGTAGTCATGTATGGAAGTGAAACATGGACGATAAATAGTTTGGACAAGAAGAGAATAGAAGTTTGCGAAATGTGGTGCTACAGAAGAATGCTGAAGATTAGATGGGTAGATCACATAACTAATGAGGAAGTATTGAATAGGATTGGGGAGAAGAGAAGTTTGTGGCACAACTTGATTAGAAGAAGGGATCGGTTGGAAGGACATGTTCTGAGGCATCAAGGGATCACTAGTTTAGTATTGGAGGGCAGCGTGGAGGGTAAAAATCGTAGAGGGAGACCAAGAGATGAATACGCTAAGCAGATTCAGAAGGATGTAGGTTGCAGTAGGTACTGGGCGATGAAGAAGCTTGCACAGAATAGAGTAGCATGGAGAGCTGCATCAAACCAGTCTCAGGACTGAAGACCACAACAACAACAACAACAGTGGTTGGTGGCTGGGCCATAGGCAACAGCCAAGATAACAGTGATCTTATCTCCTAATCTAATTCCCTCATAATTGCCTGATTTAATTCATATATTATCACGACCCTATCCAATTTGTTCAGTTGGTCCTCCATGACCTGTGCAAGCACTGACAGAATTACAATGTCATCAGGCAACCTGGAATTTTAATCCCTTTTCACTATAACCAGCATATTCACCCTGAGATAACAAACAATTGTATTGATATTTAAAATAATTCTCATTTATTCTTCAATCTCAGCTGCACATGTGCAAAATAAATTGAAGAATAAATGAGAATTGTTTTAAACTTTAACCTCTTTTTGAAATGTCACTGTGGTTTCCTTCACTGTTTGTTCAGTGACCAGATTGCATAATATGGGGGATAGCCTACAGTCCTGACTCACTCCTTCTCAGCTACTGTGCTCCTTTTATGCCCTTCAATCCTTAATACACTGAGGAGGTATGAAACAGTATCTCATTAAATTACACAGGAATGGATTCAGCTAACATCTAAATGCCACATATGAAACAAGGATGAACACAGTGTGAAGAACGCCAACTAGAACGCAAAGAAAAAAAAAGAAATACATGTACAGTCTTAGACATAAAAACTGACCGCCAGCCGGCCGCCATGGAGACTAAGTCCGAGTCGTTCACTTAAGGTGGCCAATAAAACTGACCGCCCCTGACAACTCTAAGTCCAGCCATCTGCACAATCTGGCAACACTGTAAGATGCGGAAGTGTTAGGAGGAAGTGTTGTCTACTTCCTAGATGATATGGATGAAATGAGCTCGTGGTCTTGCGGTAATCGTTGTGCATTATAAACTTAAGAGTCGCATGTTCGCATCCAACAACTTTTTTTTTTTTTTTTACCTCATTTCGGTCTAAAGTTATGAGTCTGATTGAACATCAAAGACAATTTGCTTAACATTCTACCCACCCGCAATAATAAGTATTCCAGAAACAATTCCGCAGGACAGCTCGTGGCTGCGTCGCAATCATAACAGCTTACGCTCGGGCATTTCCTCGCGCTGCAGCGGCTACCGGCCACCGGCCAGACGCCACCTGCTGCCTGAAATCCGACGCTGCCCATGTGAAGGCACCGCCACACTGTCAGTGTATGTATCAATGCCATTTTCGAATTTGAAGTTCTAGTTATCATCTTGGAATTAAGCATTGGATTTTGCATACTTGAAAATCACGAACTACAGTTAAGTATTGTAAAATTGAGTCGCAAGTGGAAAAAGGTGTAACATCTGCAACACAATGTTTACTTTTTGTATAACACAGGGGTGAATGTAGAGGAGGCAGCTAGAAAGATTTGAACTGTGTTTGGAGTGAGTGCTTTTGGGAAAAATACGCCAGGAAAAGATATTCTTGTTTCAACAAAGATCGTTCTGGCACGAATGATTTTCCACATTAAGGAAGTCTCGACTACTGCTTTATGTGACAGATTACCATTTTTCCATCATGCGACATTTGCATTCAACAGGCAAAGTTCAGATGTCTGGTGTAGGAGTACTGCATGCTCTAAACAACAAAAATCAACAGATTGACTATTATTGAACATCATCAGGTCGCTCATTGAGCATTCCTATGCAGTACTGTTACTGGCAACGTGTTATGATGCCTTTATCATTAACTTCCTAAGAAGAAATGAAAGGCTGAGCCCCACCAAAAGACGTAGACTAGAGCAAAGAGTAGTGTGAACATAATATTTTACAACTGATAGCTCCAAAAGTGTGTTTTGGACTACGAATTCTGCCCCAAGGGGTGTGTGCAACACAGCTGGAATTTGTTGTCAACAACTGAGACACCTTTCGGTCACAGTGTAAGAAAGTCAAGCAACAAAACTACATCACCTGTGCTCCTGCTTGATAACTCACTCTGTTGATTTGAGAAAGAAAACTACCCAAGAGATTTAAAGGAAAGTCGTCTCTCAGACACTTGTATTGATAGGGAAGTCCTCTCTAAAGCACTTGTCCCTCTCATCATATATTCGTAAAATATTACCATTACCATCAAGGCAATTCATTTCTAGATGACAATACTCTTAAGACTACCATGGTTTAATGACTTCGTTAAAACAAGTAGGTTTCTACGGGCGTAGACTTTGTAAACAACTGTAGGATTGTCAGATTATTTTAGATATTGTGAAAGAAAATTCAGCTGCTGATTAATTTCTCTTTGATGATTACTGTTGCGTTTAGTAAACTAATGGAAAATGCAAATAAAATATTCACTGTACTAATACAAATTAAATTCAGCTTACTACAGAAACATCACGACTGCAGTCTATCTTAATAAAGCATTAAGTGTCTGTAAGACGAACTAGTAGGATATTACCGACTTTTGACTTCGAAAAGATCTGTATTTACTTCATTTCCTGTATCATTCACAAGCATTATGAAAATGTGGCATTTCATAGATAAAATTATGTACTCACAACAACAAAAAATATGTCGGCAGAAAACAAAAGTGGCATTATGAAATTGGCAGTACCGTAAGGTTTTCACTCTGACACTAAAGGTTACTGTAAGTAGCAAGGTGAATTTTGTTCGAGCATTGTCTTACGATTCCCTTATTTAGTTTGCATGTGCCTGTTTGTAGCTCAGCTACAAAAGAATTAAAAATCTGGCTTTCAGCGAGTCTCGAAAGGTGAACGAAAGCAGCTTGCACCTGGTAGCCAAGAATATTACCTGGGAACTGGTTTTTTCCTAAAGTGGGAAGCCGTCCTTTTGTGGTTGAATTGTTGGCAAAAGTCAGTCAGACGTGTGCCGTTGGTCTAAGCGTTTTGGTATCTTGAACTTGTACCAATGGTTTTTCTACAGGTTTTTTCTGTTCCAAATAGAGAGTTGAAGTCTCCCATTAGTATTTTCATGTCATCATGGTGAATTTTACGCATAGTATTTTCGAGTGTGTTCCAGAATTTTTCGAATTTGTGGTGTTTATCTTATTTTCGATGTTGGTGGGAGCATGTGCATTAATGAGTGTATGTTTTTTACTGGGGCTCTGAATGAGTGTAGTCATAAGTCGATTGTTGATGGGTGTGATTTCTTTGACAGGGTTGGTGATAGATCTGTGTTCGAGAAAAGCAATGCCGAAGATTGGTACGACTTTCGCTACCTTTTGTTGTATTTTGCTCTTGAAGATGCAATGGTTTCCGTAATGCAAGGTTTCACTGTCAGTTAGTCCTGTTTCGTGAAGAGCAAGGACGAGAATTTTTTGTTGGTCGATTTCTTTTGTGAAATTATTTAGTTTTCGTGCTTGGATCAATGTATTGATGTTTAATTATAAAAAAAAGATCTTATGTGTGTGAAATCTTATGGGACTTAACTGCTAAGGTCATCAGTCCCTAAGCTTACACACTACTTAACCTAAATTATCCTAAGGACAAACATACACACACCCATGCCCGAGGGAGGACACGAACCTCCGCCGGGACCAGCCAAACAGTCCATGACTGCTGCCCCTCAGACCGCTCGGCGTGTAGTTTTCAAGTGCATGTTTCCTGCTTGTATGGAAATTTACAAGAGATCTTCAATATTCTCTGCCGTGCTAACCTGGACTCCCCAGAATCCGAAATTCCAACTGCCGCCTGTTGACAGCCGGGTTGTGTGCCACCTGGGGTAAAGTTGACTTTGCTTGCACAGTTTATGTTTGATTGTGTTTCATTGGTTTGGCTGGGTGATTCCAGGACCGGACAGGACCAGAGGGTGTTGAAGCCTTTGGAAGCAAATATTTTCAGCCGAGCTCATTGAGCTAACAGACGGTGACCAGAGTAGCGGTAGTTTTCTCTCAGACGTGTCTGGATTTTGAGTTCAATGGATTGAGTAGCCGTTCAGGATTGTGTAAGTATTTGGTTCACCCCAAGTATTTGATTTCCTCGGTAACACCCATATGGGGGAGGGTTTCCCATATCCTTCCCATGGGATTATTATTATTATTATTATTGTCATTATGTCATCAGCAAATCCAATATGGTGCATCTTCCCACCACTGAAATAGATGTGCATTGTTCGATTCAGTATTTCCATCGCATAAATATGGGTTATAATGACGTTACATTGCTGCTAGTAGACACATTTCTTACTTTTTCTTAGGCAGAGGATAAAGCTGTTGCGGTTTGTTCCACGATCACCGAACATCAACCAGATAGAGGATATGTGGGCAGATGTAACAAGGTCATTGCCATGTGGACCTACAAATGCAAGCGACCTTTGGACGAATATAGAAAATGTATGGTGGGAAGTAAACCATCACGCTACACTGTCGACGACTTAATGAAATCAATGCCCCTACGCCTTCCAGAAATCTTACGTAATGATCGTGGGTGGGTTGGTTACTAAAAGTATACTCGTCCACAAAACCCATGAGGACAATTATCTGATAGTCGGTCAAGCTTTGCTTTGTCGCAGCTCTTTAGATAAAAGTCCATTTACTGTCAGTCTCCTCCTTACAATTCTTGCAATGCAAGGTAATTGAAAAATCTCATCCACTCAACGCCAACTGAGGAATTGACTGGTGCATGTGTTGTTCAACACACAGTAGTTGCCACCCTCACTGGAATCAATGACTGTTTGTGTGTGTGTGTTTTCATGTCCACGCACAATCTGAATCAATACTATTAACATTAGAGAGACAACCGACAATAAATATTGCATCAAATATGACTGTAAAGTATTTTAATGCGATGGGAAGTTACAAACTGAATTTTTACCCAACCCACGTCCATTACATCACGTTGAGCAAGTAAGATGTATTAACTCCATAGCATCGTTAGCAGAGACAGTGCGCTCTTGTTGTCGAGGCTCGAGACAAGTGCAGCGATTAACAGTGCCCAATGCCGCCGCGATTTGTTTATGTTGGCTGAGCGTGGACACTGCAGCAGACGCTTCGCCATAAACAGAAAGAAATCACCGTGGCTCTGACTGCAGTGAGCGGATATCACTGCCTGCGTGTTCTTGCAGTAACCAACGTGAGACTCTACTCACAGGTGCCATGGAGCAATTGCGACGGGTATCATGCCATTAGTCATCAGAATATTAACCAGTGATGAAATGTCCACTCTATTTAAATCCCAAGAAAATAGGAACCTTCTCACAAAGGAATGTGAGGTGATATCAAAATTTATCCAACATACAAAAATTAACTGCAGGGCTTTCATGTATGCAGTAGTAGCACACAAGGAAATATTATGTCTTGGAAGCGTATATTTCATTTCCTCTTCTCATATTAACGCCCTTGTTTTAGTATGAAGTGAGAAAATAAACACGAAAAACTAAAGTTCCTGAGAAGCATATCAGTCATTTACTCTTCTCATATTGTGGTGTCACCCACTGTGTTGGACCTTCCAGCGACCTACCGACCCCCTTGAAGATGTCTCCCGCAGTCGGAGATGAAACGTTGGGAATTGAGACAAAATTCATCAACCAACCACGGCATAACAGCCCGGATAATTATAATGGACATGATATTTTGTTTCCACACATACCAAGAGGCTACAGCTAATATTTTATGTGCAGTGACCTGCAGTAACGGTAAGACTGCTGCGACATGATATATTTTGCTAAGTATGTTTGTATTTATAAAGTGAACTTTCTGCAGTCGGTCTAACAATCGCATGTCATGGTTCTTCAACAAGATTCCGATGACATTAAGTTTCCGCTCCCAATCGTTCATGGCCATACGCTTGGGATTCGCCCTTAACCTCAAGCCGACTTGGAGTCTCTCTTCAGTTACATCTAACCAGTGCGCACCTGTTGCACTATTGTAAGAACCGAGATGCAGGTTCATTTGGATACAAGAATGGGTATGTTCCTACAGCATGATGGTGCTCCTGCACATTCTAGTCATCAGGTGACACATTATCCAAACCTAACATTTCCCGGAAGGTGGATCATTAGATATGGGCACTTTTCTTGGCCTTCAAGGTCCTCGGACCTTATCTCTTTGGATTTTTGGCTGTGGGGATGGTTAAAGGTGAAGTCTACAAATAAAAAGTAAACCCAAGAGCTGATTTGATCATTCGGGTTATGAATAGTGCAGCCCTCATAAAAGAACGCAAAGACGACCTCAGTAGAGCTAGACGTGGTGTTATCAAGAGAAGTCAAATGTGCATTGAAGTTGGTTGGTGAATTTTTGAAAATCAACTTTGAATATCCTTATTTGCCTTTGCTTTGAGTTTGTTAGCATTACGTACTAACAGTTGTATCTCTGTATTCAATAAAAAGTGGACGCATTTATATGGAATTTTTTTCGTCTGCTAAAATATCTACTATTCCTCCTGAAACACCCTGTATATGGATATACGTGTGGTGTCTGTTCTTTCGGACATGTCTGAAAGAAAATGCTTCATAGCATTCTGCAACGACTTTCGATCTAGTTGCATGGGCTGATACCGATTTCAGAGCTGCTTGGCTATCTGAATAAAAATAGATGCTACGATTTTTGTAGGGTCTACTCTAGTTTTCCTCCGTGCACAGGCTGACAAAAAAAGAAGTGTAATTCTGTGGCCATCTTCCCTAAAGAGATTCTAGGCAGTACACCAGACATGGTACTTTCATCTGTTTTTGACCTGTCAGTAAACCACTATATTATGTCTCCTGCACGGTGTTGTGGTTCGTTTTTCCACCATTCCCTGCTTCCAACTGTTACATGGCAAATTTTATTGAAACAGCTAGAAGTTATTGTGTAGTTAGTCGGCATTTCCCCAGCTATCGCCTTACTGATTTGGGATTCCGTGTATTATAACTATATCCAGTTATTTCCAATTTTTAGTCTTTATGTCTAGTCTATTTTAGTCTTTATGCGGGCATGTCTAGCATAATATCCATTCCAAGAGTGGATGTCCTGCTAATTCCATCTGTTTGTGAAAGCAGGCCAGTCTCTGCACTTTTCCAGACTCCCTAGCAGCCACCTTCTGTTTCACTTTGTTCATATTATAGGCCAATAAATTATCATTGGTCTTTTTGCTGGGATGTATATCCAGTACGTACTGGGTTTACACCCCAGTTTACCCTACAGAAGCTTCTAGTGCTTATAAGATTATCTTTCGCAGTGGAAAATATTCTTTATGTGAGGTATTCATAATAGTTTTCCATCCAGGGCTACCTCTAGATACACTACAACCCTCTCTAAAGTTTCATCGAGAAACATAATTTTTCAGTATGTATGCTGGACATGCTTCCCCATAAATAATACTACACCAATTTTTGTGGGGCTTGTCTTTAAATGCTTTTTCACAATGTTCAGTGCACATAGGTTTAACAGTACTAGCAAATTTTGTAAGTCTTACTGTGAATAGATCGTCTCCTTATTCTTTTCAACAGTAGTCTGCTGCATTCAGCTCATCTATGAGTTCATTCACCACTAGGTTCTTCATCTCTAACCATTTACTCGAAGGTCGTATTACTCGACATCCAGGAAGATACAGAGAGCATCCAGAAAGGGTAGTGCTTTTTCCACCTTCCCAACAAGTTGGTGAAGTGTTACTTAACATGATTTGCTTTGCAAGTATTATGAAAATGTGGTATTTCATAGATAAAATTATGTATTCACAACAACAACAAATATGTCGGCAGAAAACAAAAATGTGGAATTATGAATTTGGCAGTACCTCAAGGTTTTCGCTTTGACACTAAGGGTTACTAAAAGAAGCAAGACGGATTTTGCTAGAGCATTGTCTTACGATTTCCTCATTGAATTTTTTTCTGCCCGCTTGTAGCTCTGCTACAAAACAATTAAAAATCTGGCTTTCGGCAAGGCTTGAAAGGCGAACAGAGGCAACATGCATCTGTCAGGCAAGCACGTTACCGCAGAGCTAGCGAATATGCGCGGTGTCATCTACTTACTTATTGACCCAGTAAGCGCTATGGCAGATAAACCGCAACATAAGAGGCGACAGTAGTTGTATTTCCCATGTGGATCAACTTTTGTGGACTCAAAATGATTAACTGATATCCTTATGTCACATCTCAAGCGAAAATCACTCAGTATTAAATTGAAATGACACGATAATATCAAGTGAATTTAGCAGGATAGTTCTGTGCCATCAAGGAAGTAACTCATCAGTCACAGAGTTGCCAAACATATTCTGCGCTGTTGCCAAGTTTCATTATACCGCCAGGAAGGATACCAGCTGATGTGTTCTGTGAGTGACCTCGGAAGTGACTATAGCTTCGTTTCAAAGTAGCGGGTGGCAAGGGCCGCAAGATCTTCATTATATGTCAATGAGTCTTATTCGCATTTCTGTAACTAGGTTTAGGGGCTAGAGTGCAATTACTTGTAATACATCGATGCACTGAATCCAAACTAAATGTCATAAATTAATAACTGCGGCAATTATTTGTGATTTACTGACTTAATCGGACCGAAACCTTGAAAGCGTATTCACCGGACGCGATTCACAGTTTTGGAGCTTCTCCAGTGGCAGAGTTGGCAATGTATATTTGCTGTACAATATTGTTATTGAGATCACTGTCATTGGCACATCCACCAGAAGACAGGCATGGCCTGGCTTATTGTTGTCAGCTTTCCTGACGGATATTCTACCTTTGTTCGAAACATGAAGACTTAGGGTGAATTCGAACATTGCATATGGCGAAAATTTGATGTTTCTATTCTTCCAGCTCTAACATTCAAATAACAAGCGGCAGAAAAGCTGCTGTGAATCAACAGTTAATAATGCAATCATAATTAGTGGAATCTGACGAATTCCATCTGTCATCTGATAATTGTGAAAAACTTTTGTTTCATCTTCACAGCACCACAGAATGAACTCAAGGGTTTCATAGAATACCTATACTTAATTTCGTTGTGATCGTTTTCAATGACAGTACGGGAGGAGCAAAACCATCTGACTTTGAAACATACTTTTCCAGCGGGATTTGAATCTTTGGCTACAATTGCAGTAGCATGTCCAGTGAGGTATTAACCAGTGAGGTATCAAGAATGTGAGCATTCACTCATTGCTATAGTATAGGCCAGGGCAGAGAGAAGCACGTTTCCGACATAGTAAACGATAAGAGACTCTGTCGCTGTCACTTATTAAACAGGAATTGTTCAGAAAATTACAACTATATCTAGTGAAATAAGTAGGTTGATGCAGCTCCAGTCCGGCACTATCACTGAGTTGCCAAACATTTTCCGAATAGCACTTAATATAAAAATGTGTATGTGTGTGTATGTGCATGTGTGTGTGTGTGTGTGTGTGTGTGTGTGTGTGTGTGTGTGTGTGTGTGTGTGTCTGTTCTTTCATAAATGTCCGAAAGACATTTCTGAAAGAACAGACACTACGAATCGAAATAGACAGCCTTGTTAATCAATTAAAGATTGAAGGACAGATGTCCAGGCTGTCATGCGCATTAAAATAGAACAACGGCGCCAGATGAAAATTTGTGCCTTAGCAGCTTCGAACCCGGATTCGTAGTGCATTTTTTCTGCAATTTTCCATACCACCACCTTATACAATATTTACTATTCCTCCTCAAACATCCTGTATAATTATTTGGGTATCGACGGATCATCGAAAGTTTTCAGTGGTAGACGCACAACATCGTCCGAAACCTAGCGGGAATACAGTGTGGCCGCGAGCGAGTGGAGTAATGGCTGCAGCGGGAGGAGGGAGGGGGATGGGGGGAGGGGTACCGCGTATGTGGTATGCGGCAAAGATGCAAAGATGGGAATTCGCGTCTGACGAGGAGCGTGTGTAGATAGGTGCTGAACAGAAAGGGAGGTTGGCTGCTGTGTCTCGACAGTACTCACCGTCGGAGGTTTGAGTCCTCCCTCCGACATGGGTGTGTGTGTTGACCATTGCGTAAGTTAGTTTAAGTTAGATTAAGTAGTATGTAAGCTTAGGGACCGATGACCTAAGCAGCTTAATCCCGTTCTTACAACGAATTTACAAAATTTTAAATCCAAAATACTGCATCTCCGTTCTTACAATAGTGCAATAGGTGCGCACTGGTTAGCTGTAACTGAAGAGAGACTCCAACTTGGATTGTGGTTAAGGGCATAATAACTTAAATTGTGAATACACTTCTGGACAAATGTTTGTTATGTATTTTTCCGTCACTCATTTCACTGTTGTAAGTTATGTTCTACAAGGAACGCACGCCATTGAAGGCGGCAATCTGTAATATATTTTACCTTAATTACTACTTCAGTTTTGTTCCACAATTTAAAGGCATATATGGGTGCAAACATGGAATACATGGGAATAATGCAGCTGCTCAGTGACAGGTATGGGGGAGGCATTGAGGCCAGGCCTCGTATCTTCGACCCCTACCCTCTTTGCCTCTGACTACCTGGTGCTGAAAGTCTTCTCAAACTTTTTTAAAAAAATAATAGTGCAGTGATCAGCATGTCTGTCTAGTAAGCAGGAGGCCCAGGTTCGAAGCCCAGTCGGTCATAAATATTCATCTGCCGTCTTAACTGTATTTCAACGCGCTGTGACAGTGTGGATGTCGGTCCTTTGATATTTAAGATGCAATTCTTTTTGAGGCAATAGAGGTGATTTGCGAACATTTGTCTTGCCATCAGTGTAACGGGACTTCAAAGGCATCCAACCCTTAGTCATTGCTTTGTGCCGGCGCTGACCAATGTCATATATATGCGAATGACATTGGAGTTCATATTTAGTCAAATAACGAATGGTCAGTATACAAGTATGCCGGCCGGGGTGGCCAAGCGGTTCTAGGCGCTACAGTCTGGAACCGCGCGACCGCTATGGTCGCAGGTTCGAATCCTGTCTCGGACATGGATGTGTCTGATGTCATTAGGTTAGTTAGGTTTAAGTAGTTCTAAGTTCTAGTGGACTGATGACTTCAGAAGTTAAGTCCCATAGTGCTCAGAGCCATTTGAACCATTTATGAAGTATACAAGTATTTACGAACAGTAGAAGCAGGATTGCAGCGAACTGATCCCTTAACCAAGTGCATGAGTCATTCCAGCTGCATAGCTGAGGGTAATATTTGTAAAGCAATCCATTGCAGAATTAATGTAATACCCGCACGATGATCTCTGTAGTCATACTGTATCATCAGCAGCCCGCGAGTGGAGTACTATGTTCGTTAAATCGGATTACTCAAGCTGAGGCCAAATAAAGAGAGGCGATGATGCCACAACACTATCTTTACTTAAGCAGGTAGTCAGCGCTAAATTATGTGTGCCACCATTAACGTTAGTTCCATTTGCATTACGTCTAGGATGGAGAGAATCCAAAATAACAGTAAAACGTCACCCAGCGAAGAGAAGAGTCCACGTTTTGTCTCAAGTTCTTGCAGTTTGATATTAATACAGTTCCTGATAGTTTCACACTAACAGGTTCTTTTGGCTATCGGAATACTCCTATGTGAATTACAAAAGTGTAATTGCTAGAACACTCAACTACCTTAATAACACCTCATTCTATACTGAATAGAACTCGGAAAGAGACGTTAATTTGATGTTTCCAACCATCTCCTGACGTCTTACTGAATGAAGTCTGAAGTGCACGCACAGTTGTGTTGCCTGTCGCATGGATTCTGTGATGTGTTGTGGCAGCTGGCAGTCATTGCTGAATACAGACATTTGCAAATATCCCCACTGCTTTAGGGGAAATCGTCTTTTTTGCATTTTTTCCATACAGTAATTACCACAATAACATAAGGCTTGTTCTGCTGAAGACCATGATGCCCACAAGTCCTTAAATAAGAATCTCCTAGCGGGAGTAATGCATGAAAGGAGACAAAAAAAATGGCTCTGAGCACTATGGGACTTAACATCTATGGTCATCAGTCCCCTAGAACTTAGAACTACTTAAACCTAACTAACCTAAGGACATCACACACATCCATGCCCATGGCAGGATTCAAACCTGCGACCATAGCGGTCACACGGTTCCAGACTTAAGCGCCTAGAACCGCACGGCCACAACGGCCGGCGAAAGGAGACAGGTGGTTGGACAAAAGAATGGACAGCTCCCTGCTTTTTGCATTTCCGATAGCGCCTACGATAAGAATCTGGTGTCATATCATGCTTCACAACCTTAAACTGTTTTTTTTACTTCATACTAAAACAAAAGTTATGATATGAGAAGAGGAAATGACTGATATGCTTCTCAGGAACTTTAGTTTTTCGTGTTTATTTTCTCACTTTATACTAAAACAAGGGCATTAATATGAGAAGAGGAAATGAAATATACGCTTCCAAGACATAATATTTCCTTGTGTGCTACTACTGCATACATGAAAGCCCTGCAGTTAATTTTTGTATGTTGGATAAATTTTGATATCACCTCACATTCCTTTGTGAGAAGGTTCCTATTTTCTTGGGATTTAAATAGAGTGGACATTTCATCACTGGTTAATATTCTGATGACTAATGGCATGATACCCATCACAATTGCTCCATGGCACCTGTGAGTAGAGTCTCACGTTGGTTACTGTAAGAACAGGCAGTGATATCCGCCCACTGCAGTCAGAGCCAAGGTGATTTCTTTCTGTTTATGGTGAAGCGTCTGCTGCAGTGTCCACGCTCAGCCAACATAAACAAATCGCGGCAGCATTGGGCACTGCTAATCGATGCACTTGTCGCGAGCCTCGACAACAAGAGCGCACTGTTTCTGCTAACGATACTATGGAGTTAATACATCTTACTTAACCTAATATGCAGATCGTGGGTTGGGTAAAAATTCAGTTTGTAACTTCCCATTGCATTAAAATACTTTACAGTCATATTTGATGCAATATTTACTGTCGGTTGTCTCTCTAATGTTAATAGTATTGATTCAGATTGTGCATGGACACGAAAACACACACACACAAAAAGTCATTGATTCCAGTGAGGGTGACAACTACTGTGTGTTGAACAACACATGCACCAGTCAATTCCTGAGTTGGCGTCGAGTGGATGAGAGTTTTCAATTACCTTGCATTGCAAGAATTGTAAGGAGGAGACTGACAGTAAATGGACTTTTATCTAAAGAGCTGTGACAAAGCAAAGCTTGATCGACTATCAGATAATTGTCCACATGGGTTTTGTGGACGAGTATACTTTTAGTAACCAACCCACCCACGATCATTTCATAAGATTTCTCAAAGGCGTAGGGGCAGTGATTTCATTAAGTCGTCGACAGTGTAGCATGATGGTTTACTTCCCACCATACATTTTCTATATTCGTCCAAAGGTCGCTTGCATTTGTAGGTCCACATGGCAATGACCTTGTTACCTCTGCCCACATATCCTCTATCTGGTTGATGTTCAGTGATCGTGGAACAAATGGCCACAGCTTTATCCTCTCTTGGCCCTGCACCAATCTTGCACTGCTCTGCTATGATGGATGGGGCTCTGCTCCTGTAAATAAACTGTTATCTCGTTCGTTCATATATTTATATTTAAATAACATATTAGTAATAAGCACATTGTATTATTATTTCGTTCGTTCATATATTTATATTTAAATAACATATTAGTAATAAGCACATTGTATTATTATTTTCCACAGTGTTTAAGAATTCAGGCCCTGTCATAAATAAGTGATCTAGATTCAACCGTCCGATTAAGAATGTGGTTTACCCAGTCTATCAAATGATGAGAGTCATATTCGTGTATCCACATTAAGCCTGACTTGCTCGATCTGATTAGAATGATCTGGTATCGAAATGAAATTACAGAAATCGGATAATTTGAACGTCTGTATTGCAACAATGCTGCGCACATAAATTCCTATGATGGAGTAACAGGAAGCAACTGCCTAAGAAAAAGTATGAAATGTGTCTACTAGCAGCAATGTAACGTCATTATAACCCATATTTATGTGATGGAAATACTGAATCGAACAATGCACATCTATTTCAGTGGTGGGAAGATGCACCATATTGGATTTGATGATGACATAATGACAATAATAATAATAATAATAATAATCCCATGTGGAGGATAGGGGAAACCCTCCCCCATATGGGTGTTACCGAGGAAATCAAATACTTGGGGTGAACCAAATACTAACACAATCCTGAACAGCTACTCAATCCGTTGAACTCAAAATCCAGACACGTCTGAGAGAAAACTACCGCTACTCTGGTCACTGTCTGTTAGCTCAATGAGCTCGGCTGAAAACATTTGCTTCCAAAGGCTTCAACACCCTCTGGTCCTGTCCGGTCCGGGAATCAGCCAGCCAAACCAATGAAACACAATCAAACATAAACTGTGCAAGCAAAGTCAACTTTACCCCAGGTGGCACACAACCCGGCTGTCGACAGGCGGCATTTGGAATTTCGGATTCTGGGGAGTCCAGGTTAGTACGGCAGAGAATATTGAAGATCTCTTGTAAATTTCCCTACAAGCAGAAAACATGCACTTAAAAACTACATGCCGCATGGGATTAGCCGAGCGGTCTGAGGGGCAGCAGTCATGGACTGTTCGGCTGGTCCCGGAGGAGGTTCGTGTCCTCCTGCGGGCATGGGTGTGTGTGTGTTTGTCCTTAGGTTAATTTAGGTTAAGTAGTGTGTAAGCTTAGGGACTGATGACCTTAGCAGTTAAGTCCCATAAGATTTCACACACATAAGATCTTTTTTTATAACTAAACATCAATACATTGACCCAAGCAAGAAAACTAAATAATTTCACAAAAGAAATCGACCACAAAGAAATTCTCATCCTTGCTCTTCATGAACCATGACTAACTGACACTGACACCTTGCATTACAGAAACCATGCATCTTCAAGAGCAAAATACAACAAAAGGTAGTGAAAGGCGTACCAATCTTCGGCATTGCTTTTCTCGAACGCAGATCTATCATCAACTCTGTCAAAGAAATCACACCCATCAACAATTGACTTATGACTACGCTCATTCAGAGCCCCAGTAAAAAATATACACTCATCAATGCACATGCTCCCACCAACATTGAAAATAAGATAAACACCACAAATTCGAAAAATTCTGGAACACACTCGAAAATACTATGCGCAAAATTCACCAAGGTGACATGAAAATACTAATGGGAGACTTCAACTCTCTATTTGGAACAGAAAAAACCTGTAGAAAAACCATTGGTACAAATTCAAGATACCAAAACGCTTAGACCAACGGCACACGTCTGACTGACTTTTGCCAACAATTCAACCACAAAAGGACGGCTTCCCACATTAGGAAAAAACCAGTTCCCAGGTAATATTCTTGGCTACCAGGTGCAAGCTGCTTTTGTTCACCTTTCGAGACTCGCTGAAAGCCAGATTTTTAATTCTTTTGTAGCTGAGCTACAAGCAGGCACATGCAAACTAAATAAGGGAATCGCAAGACAACGCTAGAGCAAAATTCGTCTTGCTACTTACAGTAACCCTTAGTGTCAGAGCGAAAACCTTACGGTACTGCCAGTTTCATAATGCCACTTTTGTTTTCTGCCGACACAATTTTTGTTGTTGTGAATACATAATTTTATCTATGAAATGCCACATTTTCATAATACTTGTGAATGATACAGGAAATGAAGTAAATACAGATCTTTTCAAAGTAAAAAGTCGGTAATATCCTACTAATTCATGTTAAAATAGGCTCAATCGTCTTACAGACACTTAATGCTTTATTAAGATAGACTGCTGTCGTGATGTTTCTATAGTAAGCTGAATTTAATTTGTATTAGTACAGTGAATATTTTATTTGCACTTTCCATAGTTTACTAAACACAACAGTAATCATCAAAGAGAAATTAATCAGCAGCTGAATTTTCTTTCACAATATCTAAAATAATCTGACAATCCTACAGTTGTTTACAAATTCTACGCCCGTAGAAAACCTACTCATTTTAATGAAGTCATTAAACCATGGTAGTCTTAAGAGTATTTTCGTCTAGAAATGAATTGCCTTGACGGTTGATAGATCAAGAGCGGGAAAGGTAATATTTTACGAATATATGACGAGAGGGACAAGTGCTTTAGAGAGGACTTCCCTATCAATACAAGTGTCTGAGAGACGACTTTCCTATCAATCTCTTGAGTAGTTTTCTTTCTCAAATCAACAGAGTGAGTTATCAAGCAGGAGCACAGGTGATGTAGTTTTGTTGCTTGACTTTCTTACACTGCGACCGAAAGGTGTCTCAGTTGTTGACAACAAATTCCAGCTGTGTTGCACACACCCCTTGGGGCAGAATTCGTAGTCCAAAACACACTTTTGGAGCTATCAGATGTAAAATATTATGTTCACACTACTCTTTGCTCTAGTCTATGTCTTTTGGTGGGGCTCAGCCTTTCATTTCGTCTTAGGAAGTTAACGATAAAGGCATCATAACACGTCACCAGTAACAGTACTGCATAGGAATGCTCAATGAGTGACCTGATGACATTCAATAATAGTCAATCTGTTGATTTTTGTTGTTTAGAGCATGCAGTACTCCTACACCAGACTTCTGAACTTTGCCTGTTGAATGCAAATGTCGCATGATGGAAAAATGGTAATCTGTCACATATGGCAGTAGTTGAGACTTCCTTAATGTGGAAAATCATTCATGCTAGAACAATCTTTGTTGAAACAAGAATATCTTTTCCTGGCGTATTTTTCCCAGAAGCACTTGCTCCAAACACAGTTCAAATCTTTCTAGCTGCCTCCTCTACATTCACCCCTGTGTTATACCAAAAGTAAACATTGTGTTGCAGATGTTACACCTTTTTCCACTTGCGACTCAATTTTACAATGCTTAACTATAGTTCATGATTTTCAAGTATGCAAAATCCAAGATGATAACTAGAACTTCAAATTCGAAAATGGCATTGATACATACACTGACAGCATGGCGCCGCCTTCACATGGGTGGCATCGGATTTCAGGCGGCGGGTGGCATCTGGCCGGTGGCCAGAAGCCGCTGCAGCGCGAGGAAACGCCCGAGCGTAAGCTGTTATGATCACGACGCAGCCATGAGCTGTCCCCCCCCCCCCCCCCCCCAAAAAAAAAAAATTGTTTCTGGAATACTTATTATTGCGGGTGGGTAGAATGTTAAGCAAATTGTCTTTGATGTTCAATCAGACTCATAACTTTAGACCGAACTGAGGTTAAAAAAAAAAAAAAAAAGTTGTTGGACGCGAACATGCGACTCTACGTTTAGAATGTACAACGATTACCGCAAGACCATGGGCTCATTTCATCCATATCATCTAGGAAGTAGACAACACTTCCACATCTTACAGTGTTGCCAGATTGTGCAGATGGCCGGACTTAGAGTTGTCAGGGGCGGTCAGTTTTATTGGCCACCTTAAGTGAACGACTCGGACTTAGTCTCTGTGGCGGCCGGCCGGCGGTCAGTTTTTATGTCTAAGACTGTACATGAGTTAACTTGAGATATCATTTATGAATAAATCAGCTTCCCCAAGATAATTTGGAATAGTAAGTCAAGTGGTTAAATAATTTTGATTCAATTTCTCCCTTCTCTGAGGATTTTTTCCACAAATTTTGTTTTTTAGTTTACAGAAATATGCTACAGACAAAATGCATAAACAAAAGAGGCTTAGTAATTCCATCACAACTGGTGGTAACACTGCATGTGCATTACAAAAAATATGAAGCACCCAGAAGCCATGGTATGATGTCAATGTAAATTTATACATTTACTTACCATAGGTGAGCACGCAAATAATTAAGAGTTGCAGTTCTTTGTGATAAATAGAATGACCATCAGAGTACAACAGTGTTGTTGGTATTTAGTGTTGTTACCAGGCTTGGTACAGTAGGCAAGGAGCAGGAACAACATCAAATGTTGAGTGATCACTGAAACAGACATGGAGGTACCATGTACTCTTATGAGATATCATTATCAGCACATCACAGAATTTGGAAGGAACCTCATTGTGGTTCTCCATTTGAGCAGCTTGTCAAATCGTGCAGTTTTCAGGTATGTGGGGCATTTGGATGCGATAGTGACTCAACATTGGACAGTATGGAAACATGAGGCATACTTGCAGCCAAGGTTTCACTCAACCATGTCTGACGACTGTAACAGAAGATCAGTGTATTATGTTCCCCATTGTAACTTCTTATCATCTGCTCCTACTGCCTGAGAACAAGTAATTGACTCTCTGAAACATTCTGTGTCATTGGCACCACTTATCGAATACTAACAATTGCTGGATTTGTAATTTTCATCCTGCACAAAGGCTGCTGTCAACATCTCAACACAAATGGCTGTATTTGAATCATGGACAGCTGATTAATGGCTTCGTATTGTGTTCAGTGATGAATCACAGTTTTGCAAGGTAGTAGGAGTAATCCACTAAATTACTGGCCTGTATCATTAATGTTGATATGTAGCAGGATTTTGGAAAATATATTGTGTTCAAATCTTATGAATTACCTTGAAGGGAAGAGTCTGTTGACACACAGCCAACACAGATGAGGAAAACATTACTCTAGTGATATATGTCTAGCTTTTTACTCACACAGCACTGAATGCCATCAACAAAGGATTTCAAATTGATACCATATTTATAGATATCCAGGAGGCTTTCAACACCATACCTCATAAGGGGCTTGTAAACAAATTGCTTGCGTCAACTCAGGCTATAGAGACAGGTCTCAGTCAAATGGTAGATGGAGAGGAGCCTCTGATAGCATATGCCTCTAGGCACTTGAACAGAGCAAAGAAAAACTACTCAACAACAGGAAATGACATGCTTATGGAATCATATGTTTCAAGTTGTTATTTGTATGGAAAAGCGTTTAAAGCAGTAATGGACCATACAGTCCTTAAGTAGTTGTCGTATGTTAAGGACCTGAGTTTAAGTGAATTCGTGTATGTAGATATACACAAGCCTGGTAACAGACATGCAAACATGGGTTTATTTAGAAATATTAGTGATTAGCATATCAGTAGAGAATGATGGTACCAGGAAGAAGTTTTGTTCATCTTATATGTAGAATTATAATTTTTATGTTCATTTGTGTGTAAGTTAGGTATTTTAGGGTTCAGTTTTCTTTTGTATTTGAATGTAGTGGCAGACCTCTTGAAGGGTGAAGGGGAGTAATGGGAATTCTCTGTTCCCAGGTTGTTGCAGGTCAAAGAAAAAGATGAGAGGAGTCCTTATCATGCAGAGTTGCACTTCTAAACCAAGAGTGGTGTAGGGGCACTGCAGATACTACCACTGGAAATCAGAGTTCTTTTTACAAGACTAGTGGACATGATACTCAGAAGCTATCATTGGGTACCAAAGCTGATTCTGATGTTTGGCAAAATTCATCCACAGGAGATACTGCTAATTGTGGCAGATGGTGGTAGGCATATGGTGATGGTGCTAACCAAACTCAAACATTATCAGAGGGGAGGGGTTACTATTTGCTCAACCCAGGTGGTGCACATGGGTGCATGCACATGCAAGATGCGGTTGTACTTAGGTACAACACTAAGTTGGGATTGTTCATGTCATGTACTAGGGGCACAACCCTATTTTCAGCAAGTTGGTTTGTACCAGATGTTTTCTGTAAACAGTACCAAAGTGGTAGTAGCAAAATGTTATGTGCAAGGCAAGCTCATGGGAGCTAAAAGTTGGTTCTCACAGGAGTGGAATACTTATTAGTGGGACGGACTGTGACATAAAAGGGCAGTCATTCCACTTATCACACTCTGTTACAGGGGAAACAATGTTGAACATTGTCTAATGACAGTTATAGTGGCCAGAGAAGCCACTAGCGACTTTTTCAGTAAAAAATCTGACCTACCTAAATGAAACTTTGGCTCATAACCCAATTATGTCACTGAACCAACTAATAGGCACACAGTAGGGGTTTGTTTCAGTAGAGAAAATTCCTTCACATATTCAGCAATATCAGGAGGAGCACAGCACATAATCAAGCTCCCAAGCATCACTGGTTAACTGTTTGTGCATGAGAAGTTATGATGAGTGCAAAGGGTAGTAATAAGAGAGTTATATATAATAGATATAATTAAATGTGATCCAAAAGTCAAGAAACCTTGAGTGGGGTTGAAATGAGCCTGTTGCTTATGGTACGAGATGTCAGGAGGGCATGATATGGGGATACTCATGTAAATAGTTGTTTAATGTTTTGAAAGTGTTATTGGTTAAGGGGTAGCTCAGACAAGAGCAGAGGTTTTATGTAGTAGCATAAGGACCAATGGAGTGAACAGGTGGACAATTGTAGGGGGAAGGTGCCCCACTTTCAGAGTTTTGTTGCTTGATGTCAGGGGAAAAATAACCTATGTTGTAACTTTGTCGTGGGGAGATAAGTAACAACATAGTTAATTTTGAGTGTTGCTGAATTAAATCAGCTCCACTGCAGATGTGTGTGAGGCAGGTAGATAGGTACAGAGGTGCTGATATGTAATTTCACAAGCAAGCCTGTTTGTGCACTGCAAGGAAACTGGGTTGAGCCATCCAATCATGGTGACATCACAAAAAGGCTATGCAATGGAAGCCAATCTGCTGTATATTTCCACCCAGTTGGGACACAGAGGTGTTGATCTGCATGTACCTGGAAGCACCAGAATAGGGCAACAAGGGTGCTACTAATCACTATAAATACCTTCTGTTTCTAGCCCAGTTTCGTGCACTCTGGCAGCACTCTCCATGACATCATGTCCATGTGGGTCTCCAACAAGCTATAGGCCAGCTGGTAGCCAATACTGGTCTAGGCAGCCAGTTCCACCAGACCAGCATATGATTCTAAGTCTACTCTGCACACTTAGAAGACACAATGAGGAGCTGTCCCCCGAGTCACTACAGCAGCACTGCCTTGAGGGCAGTAATTTGCAGTCAGGGCAGCACTTCTGCCACCCCTCCACACCAGGGCTAGCTTCTAACCCAGTAGCTGGGGCCCCTATGGGATTTCAGTGGATGTATATGTCACTGGCAATGCTCACTCAGGTTTGCATAGTGCTAACTTAGGCACACATTGGTGAGTGAGGTGAACAATCTCAGCAAAACGGGATGACATCTGTCAAGTATGGCATCAGACATGATGGGCTGTCTGTGTTACTTCAAATGATTATGCAATGGTTAGGACTCCATTCAAGGTAGGATCTGGTTACCCATGGGCATCAATTTGGATTTTATGGCTGCATGCACCTTGGACCAATCTGTCTTGTATTTGCTGTCTACATAAGAATTAGCACAATCCTCTGTTGTGTAAGTGAATTTACAGCTTCAGCTAACAGTTTAGAATTTGGTAACCCATTATAAGTTTGAAATTATAATTAAATCTAGACCTTTAGCTGCTTACAGGCATTGATAAATATTTATCAACACCTGTAAGCATCTAAAGGTATAGATTTCATTATAATTTCATTATAATTTCATTCCTCTAGAGATGCAAATTCACCAATGATATCTGTATAGATACTAGCTTCATATATTATAAGTTTATCTGCCCTTGTTGTTTAGCACACATGTTTAAACACGGACTGAAATCAGAAGATCACTGACGGATGATCCTCTGTATCATGTGAAACTCTTCTTGTCAATACCACATAGGGAAGTAGTCTGAACGACAAGCAGTGTCAGAAATAATCCTGCCACAAGATGATGGCGCAGGCATTCTGCATATGAACTACATTCCTTGGAGTAGCTGATGAGTGATAGGATAAAGGCCAGTATGAGCTGCGTGAGGAGGGTGGAGTCCAATCAGAGCAAGACAAAAGCTACTTCATAGGCAGTATCTATTACTGCTGCATTTGTTGCTGCTAATTAACTGCTGTTTTAATTGTTTCTGCTGTGTTCCTTGCATTTTTTCCGTAGTTGCAGCTGTTTTGCTGGTGCTCAGTTAGCTTAAGAAATGCTGCCTCTTTCTTTTAGCACTGGTCAGACACAGATACTCCTTTTCACATGTAATGTTTATGATCACTGATTTTGTAGCTGTGTTGCACATATAGGACTAACATGTCATGGGTATTTGCTGCTGCCAACAGCAATAAATAAATGCTGTTACAGTTACAGTATTTATTAGATGTCAAAAAATAATACAATTTAAATCACCATATCCTTGTGTCCAGGAAAAATTAAAGTCCGTAAGTAAGTGAATTAAATAAATGGAACTGAACTACGAAGTTTCAGAAGTTCAACAAGTGTCACTTGATAAAAATGTGAGCAAGTTCAGAGTCTTTATGTGAAATAGGTCACAGTGCACAGATATGCAGGGAAATATTAGACCTAAAGTCAAGTACCAGAGAGGAAGTCAAGGCAGAGTCTGGCTTAGCAGAGTGATGTCATATTGAGCTTATGTCAGTAGTGACAAGAACATGGTGGTTTTGCTTTGCTGGTAATGATTTGCTTGTGGTGGCTACCCAAAGAGAATTGAGTTCTGACTGTCCTTTGGTAAATTCTACTGCAATACTCACAGTTTTCCAAGCAGCAAACTTGGTGGCCAGCAGTCACACAGTACCTCCATGTCCTTCTCAGTGATCACTCAACATTTGATGTTGTTCCTGCTCCTTGCTTACTGTACCAAACTTGGTAACAACACTAAATATCAACAACACTAATGTACTCTGGTGGTCATTCTATTTATCACAAAGAACTGCAACTCTTAATTATTTGCATGCTCACCTATGGTGAGTATATGTATAGATTTACACTGACATCCTACCATGGCTTCTGGGTGCTTCACTTTTTTTGTAATGCAGATGCAGTGTTACTACTAGCTGTGATTGAATTACTAAGCCTCTTTTGTTTATGTATGTTGTCTGTAGCATATTTCTTTAAAATAAAAAGCAAAATTTGTGAAAAAATCCCCAGGGAAGGGAGAAACATGAATAAATTTATTCAACCACTTGACTTACTATTCCAAATTATCTTGGGGAAGCTGATTTTTTTATAAATCCTGTCTCAAGTTAACTCATGCACATGTATTTCTTTTTGTTTCTTTGAAATCTAGTGGGCATCCTTCACTCTGTGTTCATACTAGTTTCATATGTGGCATTTTGTTGTAGTCTGAATCCATTCCTGTGTAATTTAATGAGATACTGTTTCGTATCTCCTCAGTAAACCTGTGTTGTCTGTACTATTACTTTCTTTGATGAAGTGTTAGGAAACACACTAGCAAAGCAAATGTGCTGTTCTTTGCAATAAATTCTTCATTTAATTATAGTTATATTTCTGCTGTGCACAGGTAAGACCTGAATAGTGAAGTTAAGGTGTGACTTTCACGTATACTATGCTGTCAGGAGGATCCAAGACCAGTAGGAAGTTCTTCTACATCTACATCTACATCCATACTCTGCAAGCCACCTGACGGTGTGTGGCAGAGGGTACTTTGAGTACCTCTATCGGTTCTCCCTTCTATTCCAGTCTCGTATTGTTCGCGGAAAGAAAGATTGTTAGTATGCCTCCATGTGGGCTCTAATCTCTCTGATTTCATCCTCATGGTCTCTTCAAGAGATATACGTAGGAGGGAGCAATATACTGCTTGACTCCTCAGAGAAGGTATGTTCTCAAAACTTCAACAAAAGCCTGTGCCGAGCTACTGAGTGTCTCTCTTGCAGAATTTTCGACTGGAGTCTATCTATCATCTCCATAATGCTTTTGTGATTACTAAATGGTCCTGTAATGAAGTGCACTGCTCTCTGTTGGATCTTCTCTATCTCTTCTATCAACCCTATCTGGTATGGAGCTCACACCGGTGAGCAGTATTCAAGCAATGGGCGAACAAGTGTACTGTAACCTACTTCCTTTGTTTTCGGACTGCATTTCCTTAGGATACTTCCAATGAATCTCAGTCTGGTATCTGCTTTACCAACGATTAATTTTATATGGTCATTCTATTTAAATCACTCCTAATGCATACTCCCAGATAATTTATGGAATTAACTGCTTCCAGTTGCTGACCTGCTATATTGTAGCTAAATGATAAAGGATCTTTCTTTCTATGTATTCGCAGCACATTACACTTGTCTACATCGAGATTCAATGGACATTCCCTGCACCATGCATCAATTCATTGCAGATCTGCCTGCATTTCAATACAATTTTCCATTGTTACAACCTCTCGATATACAACAGTATCATCCGCAAAAAGCCTCAGAGAACTTCCGATGTTATCCACAAGGTCATTTATATATATTGTGAATAGCAACAGTCCTACAACACTCCCCTGCGGCACACCAGAAATCACTCTTACTTTGGAAGACTTCTCACCATTGAGAACGACATGCTGCATTCTGTTATCTAGAAACTCTTCAATCCTATCACACAATTGGTCTGATACTCCATATGCTCTTACTTTGTTCATTAAACGAGTGTGGGGAACTGTATCAAACACCTTGCGGAAGTCAAGAAACACGGCATCTAGCTGGGAACCAGTGTCTATGGCCCTCTGAGTCTCGTGGACGAATAGCGCGAGCTGGGTATCACACGATCGTCTTTTTTTAAACCCATGTTGATTCCTACAGAGTAGATTTCTAGTACCCAGAAAAGTCATTATACTCGAACATAATACATGTTCCAAAATTCTACAACTGATCAATGTTAGAGGTATAGGTCTATAGTTCTGCACATCTGTTCGATGTCCATTCTTGAAAATGGGAATAAACTGTGCCCTTTTCCAATCTTTTGGAATGCTACACTCTTCTAGAGACCTATGGTACACCGCTGCAAGAAGGGGGGCAAGTTCCTTCACGTACTCTGTGTAAAATCAAACTGATATCCCATCAGGTCCAGCGGCCTTTCCTCTTTTGAGCAATTTTAATTATTTTTCTATCCCTCTGTCATCTATTCCAATATCTACCATTTTGTCATCTGTGTGACAATCTAGAGAAGGAACTACAGTGCAGTCTTCCTCTGTGAAACAGCTTTGGAAAAATACATTTAGTATTTTGGCCTTTAGTCTGTCATCCTCTGTTTCAGTACTATTTTGGTCACAGAGTGTCTGGGCATTTTGTTTGGATCCACCTACTGCTTTGACATAAGACCAAAATTTCTTAGGATTTTCTGCCAAGTCAGTACATAGAACTTTACTTTCGAATTCATTGAATGCCTCTCACATAACCCTCCTCACACTACATTTCACTTCGTGTAATTTTTGTTTGTCTGCAAGCCTTTAGCTATGTTTATGTTTGCTGTGAAGTTCCCTTTGGTTCCGTAGCAGTTTTCTAACTTGGTTGTTGAACCATGGTGGCTCTTTTCCATCTCTTATGATCTTGCTTGGCACATACTCATACAATGCATAATGAACAATGGTTTTGAACTTTGTCCACTGATCCTCAACACTATCTGTACTTGAGACAAAAATTTTGTTTTGAGCCATCAAGAACTCTGAAATCTGCTTTTTGTCACTCTTGTTAAACAGAAAAATCTTCCCACCTTTTTTAATATTTCTATTTACTGCTGAAATCATCGATGCAGTAATCGCTTTATGATCACTGAGTCCCTGTTCTGCGTTAACTGTTTCAAATAGTTTGGGTCCGTTTGTTACCAGAAGGTCTAATATGTTATTGCCACGAGTCGGTTCCCTGTTAACTGCTCAAGGTAGTTTTCAGATAATGCACATAAAAAAATTTCACTGGATTCTTTGTCTCTGTCACCTGTTATGAACGTTTGAGTCTCCCAGTCGATATCTGGTAAATTAAAATCTCCACCCAGAACTATAACATGGTCGGGAAATCTACTCAAATTATTTTCCAAATTTTCCTTCAGGTGCTCTGCCACAACAGCTGCTGAGCCAGGGGGCCTAGAGAGCCATCCAATTACCATGTTTCAGCCTGCTTTAACCGTGACCTTCACCCAAATAATTTCACATTTCGGATCTCCGTCAATTTCCTTCGATGCTATTGCACTTTTTATCACTATAAACATGCCTCCCCCTTCACTGTCCAGCCTGTCTCTGCGGTATACATTCCAATCTGAGTTCAGAATTTCTTTACTGTTTACATCTGGTTTCAGCTAACTTTCCGTCCCTAGTACTATGTGGGCCTTGTGACCGTTTATTAATGAGAGCAGTTTTGGGACATCGTGGACATCATGGAATAATCTACAATGAAAACAAACCAAACATAATCTTTCCAAGTTCTGGGAATCCCTCATCCACTCAGGAGCTCCTCAGGGGCAATCAGCAAGGTATTTCCCAGAAACCATTCCAACGAAACAGAAGAAATCCATTCTGAAGAAACATTGCAATGTCTGCTTTATGCAAGATGATCTGATTGGAAACATGTAGGAAAAGAAACACAGTATTACTGTAGAGACTGTACTGTTCCTCTGAGTGTAACACCTCATTTTAGGAAGTATCTGTCAGTAAAAGACCTGTAAACAATACATACACAAAAATTATTATAAATAAAACAAATGGAAATGTTTGTGCATTGTAGTTTTTCTCACAGCCCGAAATTTCTTGGGTTAGTATTATATCTATAGCTTTTAGTGAAGTATTTTGAAAAATTACAACAAATAAACAAAAAGTTGAGCAGAAATTCAAGTATATTTAAGAAAAGTAATTAAAAAATATTTCTGAACAGCAGTCTTGTTGTGAGTGGTCAGTTAATGAATTAACAAAAAAATAGGTTACAATAGGTAGGTACATTTTCCTGATATTTGTATTGAAAGGAAATTAGTGCATGAAATTGAATGATGATGTAATAGCCATTCGTCTTTGTCATTAGAATGCAAAATGAAGTGAAATCTCACAATTATTGTATCACATTAAACATATTTTCAGCTTCAATACTATTAACTGAATGATACTAAAAATTTAGCAACACCAATGTCTAAAACATGATATTATGTGCAATAAATAATCATTTTTGTTATGACAATTTTTCATAAAAGGAAACTATATGCTGAACTGGCTCTTGCAAGCAGTGCTCCACTAAATATGTCACTCAAGCATGCTTCATGAAATGCCTCAAATTTTGAACTTGCCACAGCATTCTCTTTATTCATTACAGGCTGTACGGTAGTTGTCCCATCCAGAGATACTAGTATTACAAAAGTGTGGAAGGCTTCTATGGAAATTTGAATGAGTGAAGAGTAAGCAGTGGTAAGATACAACTTCTTTCATAAAAAATTATTTCATTAATTAAAAGAATGACAAAATGTTTCTGTTCAAGAACTTGAAAAGTCTTGTTGATTAATGTCTAATCATCCATTGTTTACTAATTACATGTATTTCTATAGTTTTAAACCATACTTGAGAAAACCTCAGGGTTCCAACAAGAATTCAAATGCAGATGCTTTAGTCCTAAGATAGCAATGTTCAATACATGCTTTCAGGTAGACGTTGATCAACACACATTAAGGAGCAACCATTTTGTCAGTAGTCAAGAAGTTCATACTTCTTAATCTGAATTACATGAAATGTGAAATGCAATGAACTGTGGTAGCAGGTTATTGAGTCAGTTGGGTTTTTATCTCTATCAGTGCAGATGTCAATTTGTATTGACTCATTAATAAAGCTCGATGGAAAGATGGAGTGGACTGAGATACAGGAAGATGAACTGAATTACTACACTGAGAGTAATTAACGGAACATTAAAAGAACTCAGAATGATAAGACATCGTACAGGTTTAAGTTCTTGTTAAAAGATCTCACAAATCTATTAATGGGTCCTGGAAAAAGTCGAATAAGCCTATATTTAAAAATTCATGTAAGCAATGTAACAAAATATTTCACTGGGTCCAATTTGTGATTTAACAACATGGTTTTAATTGCACATGTGTAATTGAAATAATGTGTTCTCTGCAAAAACAAAAGTATTCAATTCAGAATTTTTTAAATACTACTTGTGGAAGTGTCATCCTTGATGCCAGTGATGAAAGGTTTTGCTCATAAAATAATATATTTGACAGTGAACCCCTAGACATATACCTACATATGGAAAGCCTATGATTGTGTGAATGAAGATTTCCTACATCTGAGAGCTACCCAGAAGGTAGGAATCTGTGTAAACTAGCTTTAAAAGTAATGAATGACCTTAATGATTACACTGTTTTAGAAAACACTAAAATTCTTGGTGCACTGAAGTGGTCTGGACAACGGTCTAGGTAGAGGGTAAGAATGAACAACTTGCTGAAATGTCTTACTTAATTAAATTACTGAAGCTGATTTCAGGAATGATACTTCAAGTTGAAAACTTTTGTTATAATTACAAATAGTTCCTAGAAATCAAGAGTTGCAATTTATTTCCGCATCTATGATGAAAATGTATTGTCTCTTTCCAAAATAAATAAATAAATAACTAAATAAATAAAAATAAAAAATAAATAAATAAATAAATAAAAAATAGCATAATTCTTCTTACCTGTTCTACAGTATAGGGTGATAACAGAACTTTATGTTGCTGAAAAATGTGGTCTATATATGCATGCCATCTGTAAAATAGTGGATCTCTCATAGAAGTAGCGGGATCCCCAATAACTCCAAATGTTTCCTGTTGAGAGGATAGTCATAATCAAACAATGGCTAAATTATGCAATTAAAAAAGTTTAAGAGAAACAAATGTAAAAGAGGTAATATTGATTAGATTATTGTCCTGTTGTTGCTGAATATGATGCTCACCTTAAAACCATGTAGGATACATTCTAAGATTGGTTATTCTCATCAAACTGTCTTACTGACAACCTAAAGATATGACCAAAACTTCATGAGAGGTCTTTCAATGCAATTCTGCTACATTATTATTTGAAGGTTTCAAACTCTGCCCTTTTGAGAGCAAAAGGCATTTTTAGCATCTGTAGTCCTACATTTTGTGGCACACCTGTTTCTATACAGAGACTGTATACCATGGAGGATTCCTCTTGTCATGATACCTTCTATTAGATACTTATATAACTAAAGTGTGGTTAACAATTCTTCTAAATTTGAGCTATATGCTCCTGCCTGGAGTTAAATGTTTCAGCCTTATCCTTAAGATATAATTGCTGCCTGTATATGTACTTTCCTGAATGTGTAAATCTTTCCTCTTGTTTTTGAAAGTATAATTTAATTTGATACATAAAAAATCTACTCACCAAGTGGTAGCAGGAGAATGCATATGCAATGGATATTAAAATATGCAAGCTTTCAGAGCCAGATGTTCCTTCTTCTGGCAGAAGGGTTGAAGGGGAATGAATAGAGATGAGGGAAAATGATGGGTGAGGTTTAAGAAAAGGGATAGAGTTCAGAAAAGTCACTTAGAACCTTGGTCAGGGGAGACTTACTGAATGGGCTGAGAGGGAAAAAATGATTGCTTGGGACTGCACTGGATGAGACTTGAAATTGTGAGAGCTTAAAAGTGGAAGACAGGGTGATACACAAGACAGAGATTACTGCCAAAACATCATGCATGAATTAATAAGAATGAAAAGCTAAGTGCATTGTATGTGATACAGATGGGAGGGTGCAGCAAAAAACAGACAAGTCTCAAAATGAAAGAGAGTGAAGCAAGAAATAGTTACTGTGAAGAAATGCTGAGACTCAAGAAATTAACATAAATTAAGGCCAAGTGGGTGGCAAGAACTGAGGATGTGTTGTAGTCTCTCCTGACCTGCAGTTCTAGGTGACTTTGCCAAAATCTATCCCTTTTCCTAAACCTCTCCAGACCTTTTCCTTCACCCTTCTTCCTTCCTCTTCAACCCCTCTGCCTGAAGAAGGAGCCACTGGCTCCAAAAGCCTACCAATCACAACAGTCTTTTACATGTATGTTCTGCTGCCGCTTGGAGAGTAGATTTTTTATCTATCCAATTAAATAATTTTATCTATAATGCTTAAGAACTGTTTGAACCTACCACTAACAAATCTAGCAGCCTGCCTCTGAATTGATTCGATATCTTCCTTCAATCTGACCTGGTCTGGATTTCATACACTTGAGCAGTACTCAAGAAAAGCTTGCACCAGCATCCTATATGTGGTCTCCTTTATAGGTGAACCACCCTTTCCTAAAATTGTCACAGTAAACCAGCACAGTTCTCAACAATCAGTCTTCCCTTCTCATCCCATCGAATAAGTCTCCCGTGATTCGGGGGTATGGGTTACTTTTCTGAACCCTTTTTCTAAATCTCACCAGTCCTTTTGTCTAACCCCTCTTTCTTGCCCTTTAACTTTTCTGCCAGAAGGAGCTACTGGGTCTGAAAGCTTTCAAATTCTGTACCTTTCACATATGTGTTCTTCTGACACTGCTTGGTGAGTAGATCTTTTTATCTATCAAATTATGTTATATTTCCCCTTGTTTTAGTTGAGCTATATAATCTGGTAATCACTGTTGCTATAAGTGCCTCATGTTCATTACCAATTTCAATGTAGACATCCTCATTGTGGTCACACTGATTTGTTGCCATTTGATTAAATATATTTCTGCCTTTAGTGGGTGTCCTAACTATGTCAGTTCATTTGAAATTCTTGTCTACTGCAACAGAGACAGCACTGCCATTTCCTATAAACTTATTCTTTCAATATACTCATAGATTTATTCCAGAAATCTCTCTGCTATCAATTTCAGCTTTTAGGCACCTATCTGTGTTTAGTTGTATGTGAACTGCATTTCTTTTTGTATCACTCTTTGTTTCTGTTTATTCATGTGTCTGCTACCTCTCAGTAACTAGAAAGATCTCTCCTTATATCTAACTAAGGCCTCATTTTGGAGACAATTTTCACAGACATTGAAGAAAGTAGGAAATGGGCATCAGAAAATAAAGAAGATAGAGTTATCTCCATTAAAAGATACTACTGGTGTGCATGCCAAGGCAATTACTGCACCAGCAATTAATGTTCCCTTATCTTTACTTGTAGACAATATATATAATGTCTCCTCACTGTAGCACCTTTTAGTATTTCTGAAAGGATTTCATTAGGCACTCATCTGTAAAGAATGTTTAGTTGTGCCACTACAATCAGATGTACATGCAGCATGGTCAGAAACAATCTGAAAACATTGTAAGGGTGTTATAGGGTAGCTTGTGCTGAGAAATGATTGTTAATAAAAAGATTTGGTACACTGAACCAGTTCTGAGGTAATTAGCATTGATATTAGCCAATCAGGCTATTGTACATGCAAATTCAAGTGGTCCACGGGAGATGGTATTGCCAAATGTGTTCTTCATTTATATTTCTCAAACTGAACAAGAAAGCAATATGAAGATTGGATCTGATGCAGTAATAAGGATCCAACCCAAGCCAAAGGCTGATCAGTTTTGTACACTATCATCTATGCTCTGAGTCCAATTGCCACTAACTGTATCTGGTGCTTGAATTCACACAAGCAGTGGCCTGATTGGCTAATATGAATGCTGATAAACTCAGAAAGAGCACAACATACTTAATTTTTGACTTAACAGTTATTTCTCAGCACAACCATGTCCTGTAACACTTTTACAATCTTTACAGACTGTTTCTGACTGCCCTGTATACAAAATTATCACTATCAACTTTTAAAGGTTACTAAAATATTTCACTGATATTTAAATTTGTCTCACAACTGTAAACAATAGCCATTAACACAATTTCATACTTATCTATTGCTTTATTAGCATTACAGGTTGCCCTTTTCCCTCCTTCATTGCATTTATTTTAATGTAGAAAATATAAACACTGGTTTCAGCAAGTTATTTAATACCTGTTAACATTTTTCTAGTGACAGAATTTGATTTGGTGAGATTTTGTATGCCGTTTTAACATCATCAGTTAATTTTGTTAGTACATCAATTATTCTAAACTTTAACAAATCTTTTGTTTTAGTATGATCATGAAATGATTATCCAGATCAATCACAAAATTTTATGTATGCAATTATTTGTTTGCAAAATTTTGTGTTTTCTTTATATTGCTTCTTCATATAAGGGAGTAATTATGTCTTGTCTCATGTGCTGTACAGTGTTTACAATGTAATTGCATTAAAATTCACTGCTTGGTTGAACAGCAGAAAATAACTTGGTTATATAATTTTTAATACTAAATAAGAAACAAGCAAAACAGAAAAGAGCTTTTCTAATTTCAAATCTATAAAGCTTCAAAAAATACCACAACCAAATTGTCATGTGAATTATGTACCAAGCATACTCCCCTTAACTCCCTGGACACTTATCAAATCAGGAATCACTATTCTCAGATTTTAATTTGAATCCTCTCTTCATAATACCACATAAAGGAAAAACTTTCTGTGTGGAACTTCTGCAATTTATTTTTAATAGTTTTGTGTGCTCTTCTGAAATTGAGGACCATATAAAGGCACAAATAAAATAGTAAAAGTACTAACCAGTAATAAAGCACATTAACAACATAGAAGCACAAACGGGTCATTGTAAATTAAGGCTAAATATGCTAAAAGCTGTAGGAAGTTCTCTGTTGAAATAGCACTGCATGTGTCAAGATGCAGTAAGCAATAAAGCAGTCCAGCACACTCTCCAGTACAGAAAAATTGTTTTGATAAAAGCCAATAATGACAAGAGAAATGGGAGATGAGACAAAGAGATATGCAGAAGATTGATAGCACTGAGTCAGATGGTAACATCATTGGGAGGCAACAATGTCTGTGTGTTTGTTAGCAGGTATTGTATTTGTTCTCTCTGATGGAAGATATTGTCTGAGATGTAACTCATTTTCTGACCTTTCTTCTACGCGCGCGCGCGCGCGCGCGCGCGCGTGTGTGTGTGTGTATGTGTGTGTGTGTGTGTGTGTGTGTGTGTGTGTGTGTGTGTGTGTGTAATCTGATAAACACCTCCTCTATTTTGTGAAAATTATCTATAATCTTGGATTTTTCATTAATTCTAAAATATATATATATATGATAGACATACAGCCAGAGAAGCCATTAAAATCACCAAGTCAGCTAAGATCAGACAGAATCAGAGTGTCATGGGTATATGGTATCCACAGAGTTTTTAAAAAATTAAGTTTCCATGACTGTGCTCCTTTTTGAGGTCATAAGAGATTCACTGATGATGAAATAAACTGACTTGAAGTGAACAGTCATTTTGCTTGGCTCCCATGACATAAATTATACTGTATTTTAGCATATGTTTTATAAATACAGGATGTACATACAGTCCAGGAACACTTTCAATTATTTATTGCACAAGAACCAAACATTGTACAGATATCATACATATTTAATTCTGAAGAGAAACCCTGAAAGTTTTTTCCATGTATACCACCACAGTGTTTTTTGGTAATTTGCAAATAGTCAGCGATAGTCACAAACATGGCGAGTTCAGATGCAGAGCGAGCTTTCTGTGTGTTAGAGTTCGACAAAAACAAGTGTTCTACAACTGTTCAACGGATGTTTAGAACCAAGTACAGTATGAAGCCACCAACAAGGAAGGCCATTTACCACTGCTACAACAAATTTGTTACAATGGGTTGCTTGTGTCCGGCAAAGAGAAGCAGATGTTCCAGTGTGAGTGAAGTGAATGTGGAGTGCATACGAGACACATTCATAAGCAGTCCAAAGATATTGGTGTGTCGTGCATCCTATGAACTTGAAATGGCTCCAATGACAGTGTGGAAAGTCCCCTGACAGAAGCTGTCTGTGAAACCATTCAAATTGGAGATAGTGCAGAAGTTCAATGATGATGACAAAAACAAGCGCTTTGAGTTTGGTTCGCAGATGCAACAATTGAATAAGGATAGGGGTGGCATAGTTGATCAGTTAATTTTTAGTGATGAAGCCACTTTTAACACTATTGGGAAAGTGAACAGGCATAATTGTCGAATCTGGGGTACAAACCATCCACACTAATGCATTGAATTTGAACTTGGTTCCCCAAAGGTAAATGTTTTTTGTGCCTTGTCATGTCGAAAACTGTACGGGCCATTCTTCTTCATCAAGAGCACCGTCACTGGATATTCCTACTTGGACATGTTGGAGCAATGGCTGATGCCTCAAATGCAATCAGAATCTCCATTCATCTTTCAGCAGGATGTGGCTCCACCCCATTTTGATCGTGAAGTTTGTGGGTACCTGAGCACGAAGCTGGCGCATCGATGGATCGACTGTGCAACAGAAGGGGAACCTATTTCATGAAATAGCCTCCCCAATCACCAGATCTCACTCCATGTGACTTTTTTCTGTGGGGACACATTAAAGATCTAGTGTATGTACCACCTCTACTATGTGATGTAGCAGAGCTCCAGGAGAAAATACAGGAAACGGCTGCCATATAATCGATGATGCCATGCTGGGACAGGTATGGCAAGAATTCGATTACTATATTGACATCTGCCAGGTCACTCATAGTTAGCATATTGAATGTTTGTAAAAAAAAAAAAAAAAGCTTTCTGAGTTTCTCTTCAAAATGCCATATGTATGACATCAGTACTACAATGTTTAGTTCTTGTGCAATAAATAATTGAAAGTGTCCCTGGACTTTATGTACACCCTGTAAACATACCATAGATCTTTTAGATACTGTACTGTACATTATATTTTATATTCTGTGACCAACATGAATATGTAATATATTAAGCTACAGATCAGTAACTATGGCAGCAATAAGCATGATCAATGAGTGTGTATACAGACTGAATAATGGAGAGTACAACTTGTTATATGTTAGCACAGCATGAAGTTTCAGTATCCTTCAATTTTGGCATGATGCCAGATGATGACATAGACTAAATTTAGTTTTCCTGAGACAGATTAGAATACACACTGTAATAATTTGTTACATTATATGAACCTGCACTTTTACAAGGGTCAATTCTGTGAGAGGTTCTGGCATGGATTTTGTATCATCCAGGTGCTATTTATGACCACTATATTCTGTATAGATTATGTATATTATAAATTGTGGTATAGAACTTGTTTTTGTACCATCTTATTTCAAAGTGATGATTTTATGATACATGGCAATAACCCTCATCTAGTTTATTGACTGATGACAATTTCCATTCACCTGTTTGTGCTTTTATTTCACTGTTAAGTACAAGTGACTGTAATATATTGCTTTAAGATCGATCAAGACATCATTAAACATGCAGCACATAGAGCAGTATTCTTAGCACATTACTGTTAATGTTTGATTTTATTTCAGTTCATGAATGTCCAGACACTGTGAGTCTGAGGGTACCATTGGCAATTGTGATCATTTGGTTACATGATGTCATTATGTTTATGGAGCTGTTAAGTATTGCACACCATATCATAAAACTATGTCACATAGTGTCTTTTGTTTTTTCATCTATACAAGGTGTCCCACCTAATTCTGAGACCTCATAAAATTCTGAGATGAAACAAAATGTGAGAGACACAATTGGTCAGGGACACACCTGCATCAGGGGCTCACACAATTGTCAGGTTTTTGCAATTCTTGGAAATAAACAAACATCAAGTTCAATGCAAAACTGCATGTATTTAAGTGGCACATGTATGGTTTTTCAATTGAAATAAAAACTAAAGGTACAATTTAATGATAAGATTCAGTTCTAGTTTCCTAACACAATTATTAGTGGCCTATAACACACAAACACTTCATGTTTGAGAATTATAACCAGCACAAAAAATGCACTCACAGTAATGTCATATCTGATGAATCTGCATCACTGCAATGTATATCTGAAGCTGCCACTGTTTGCGTGAATATAATTTTGGAAATGGTGAGCAAATGAGTTTTGCACAGATTGTAATATTCCTAAAGATATTACTGCATATGCAGCAGTAATATGTTTTTCATATTTTTTGTGTCATTGGTGGTTCATGATAGACACACTCACTCACTGTGTCCCAGAGAAAGAACTGTAATTGTGTCAAGTTGGGGATCAGACCGCCAGCTCAGAGGACCTCCTTGTCCTATCCACCTATTTGGAAATACTGCATCCACAACTTCCATAAAATCATGTGCATAATGTGTGAGGCATCCATCATGCTGGAATCACAAAGATAGATATGTTTGCAATCACACTTCCTCGATGAGGAGGTGTAGAGTGTGTTGAAGATATGATGCATGCTGCAGTCCAGTTAATGTTCCCTGACAAAAATAGGGACCTACAATAAGGGTACCAATGACACTGCATCTAACATTGACTCCCCATTCTCATTACTGAACATCTGTATGAAGCCACTGGGAAGTTGCATGGACATGTAGTGCATGTTCCACAGATTTACATGACCACAATTTGTAAATGAAGCTTCATACATGACAAATGTACCACTCAGGTTTCAGGCTACCTTGCAACCTCTGAAGTGCCAAACAACAGAATGCAATCCAGGTGTAGAACTCCATACATAATGGTGTTGAAAAATAAAACTCATCATAGAAACGGAGTACAAGAATTTCTTTACTATGCACAACACAATACATATCCATAGAAGACCATATGCTACACAGTCACACGTCACAGGTCACAGGTCAAACTGCTCAGTCAGAGAGATCCTGTCTTGTCACTCTTGCTGGTCAGCCTTATTGGTGTTCCCATACAGCATTCGAAAAACGACTGTTGACTAAGTCTTCTTGGGGTATCAGCCAAGTCAAGGCATTGTTCTGTGGCAACGTTTCAACAAGTTTCCTTCTTATGCTCAGGCAAAGTGTCAGGTTAATGTCCAGTTCATATATTTACAGCCATTAGACTACAGCATCCTTTGCCTCATGTGCAATGGCTGGTTCAATTGCTCTCCAAAGGACTGTTGCGGATGGTGGTGGGAGAACTCCCAGCACGTTGGAGGATCCTGGCATCATGTTCTGGTGCTGTCTACCTATTCCATCTGCTGCCTTCACCACTTTCACCTCAGAGCACTCTTGACATATTCTTGCTAGTGCTACAATCCCATGTGGAGCTCAGTTGGAAACTGCTATCCCAGTGGACAAGATTGTCCTGGACCTGTTTCTCCACTGCCTCTTTGATGACTGAGTCTTAGAACCTGTTCATACAGCACAGCACCTCTATCTGTTCAAAATCAAATGTATGACCTTCATTGAAGCTGCATTCTGCTATAGCAGATTTGTCTCTTTGGCCAGGGCAAATGCTTCTCACATGTTCTGAGTGGTGGTGTAAAATACGTCACTGCATCTGGCCAATATATTGCTTGCCACATTCATAAGTGATGAGTCGACTCCAGGTGTCTGTAGTCTTAGTTAGTCTTTCATTGAGCCAAGAATATTTTTGATTTTAGCCAATGAGCATAAAATGGTTTTAATGTGTATCCTGGAAACCTTGGCTGTGGGTGGCCCAATGTATGGAAGAAATGTCAGATGCTTCATGTCTTCTGCGTCACCTTCATTTTTCTTCTTGCTCAGCTGGGAGTGCATCTTATCTGTGTCTATGAGTAGCCATTCTTGTGAAAGGTTTCCCTCAGATATTGCAACTCAGTGGGTAGATTCTCTCTGTCACATATGTCTTATGCTCTGTACACCAGGGTAGTGAACACAGATTTGTTTTGTTCTGGATGGTGGCAGCTATTGGCATTTAGACCAATATTCCAGAGTACCATCAATATTCTTCCTTATCAGGATATGAAGGAAAGGCAGGCATCTGTTTTCGTCTACTTCCATGGTGAATTTTATATTGTCATGTATGCTGTTATGGTGGTCAAGAAATTCCTGCAGGCTTTCTTTGCCAGGCAGCCACACCACAAATGTGTCGTCCACTATTGGCAAGTCTCCTTTGGTTTCATATGTCTTGTTTTGAGAGCCATTTCCTCAAAGTGTTTCATATGTATGAAATACAAAGTAGTGTTTTTTACACCTGGAGTCTACAGCATTGGTTGCAAATGTGGCAAGCGATATGTCGACCAAAAGCAGCGATGTCGAAACATTGCCACAGAATGATGCTGAGGGAGTTGTTCGGGTTGGTTACACCAAACAACACCCATTTAGCAGTAGTTCATTTATTCACCTAAACACATGCAAGGCTCACAAAGAACTGAACATGGCAGAACAGCCCAAAGACAATGCTCAGAGTCCAAAGACGATGCCCAGAGTCCAAAGATGAACACATATTGATGCGGGTGTTGACCTCATTGGCGCCACATAGTCCTCCCCCGCAGTACGGAGTACTCTTGAGAGGCCAGGGTGGGGGGGTGACTAAGGCATTGAGCCGGACCAAGGTCAGTTCGACAGCATCATCGGGGGATCGGGGGGAGCTGTGTGGGTAGATGTCGTGGAGGAAGGTTCGGCCCAGCCACCAAACCTGGAAGTCGTTGAAGCGAGCTGGGCGTCATACTGGTTGTGTGGTGACAGTTAGGCTGGCAGTTTGTGGGTGGAACGGAGCAATGGCGATGATGTCTCCAGTGGGCATGGCGAACACACAAGGCATGTCCAGGTCAACGTCGGGGGGGAGGGGAACACATTTCACCAGGTGGCAGGGAATGGTGGAGGTTGTGTCATGAGCACTGGATAAAGAGAAACACACGACGGACAGTATATAATCGTGCAGTTTTATTGAGATGTCGTGGATTATGTCTGGGGGGACAGGCGCACACACACCTCAAGCTAGGGCATGTTCAAGAAGGGGGCATGAGAGGCAAGCAACGGTGGAGAGGTCGAAGGGACCAGCGAAGGGCCCGGCGGCGAGGGCATGATCGTAGGTAAGGTCGATGTGGGGAGCATGTGGTCACTCAACGGAGTGCATGAGACCGGAGTAAAGGGCGAGGTTGTAGGAGAGCTCGACGATTGGAGCTGGAAGTCACTTGATCGAGTGTGTAAGTCTGACATGGAGGGAGTGGTCGGAGGGTTATGAGCCACGACAGTGAGTGGCGTGGTCATGGCCTGAAGTGGGGTAGAAGAAGACTTGACATGAGCAGGCTTAAGTCTGTTGAGAGAGACTGTAACAGCTGAATCTTTCATCTGGGTGTCATAGGTGTTGGCTAAGCACCGGAGAACTCAGTACAGGCCAGTATATGGAGGTTGGAGAGGAGCACAGACAGTGTCATCTCAGAGCATGACATACTCGCAATTGTCCAGAGATTTCAGGACGTGAACATCAGGGTGGGAATGGCTGGCGGGCGGAAGGATATGGAGGTTGATGAAGTGGCATCTGACGTGGCCCATGATGGAAGGTAAGTCAGACTGAGGGAGGGAAGTGGAAGGGCTCACAAGTTCACCAGGGAGAACAATGTTTTGGCCGTATACGAACTCGGCTATTGTGCCTTTGAGGTCTTCCTTATAGGTCGCACGAATGCCGAGTAGCACAAGGGGAAGGGCCTCCATCCATAGAGAGTCATGGCATTGAAGAGCCGCCTTGAAAGTGAGGTGCCAGCGCTCTACTAGCCCGTTACTTTGCGGGTAATATGCTGTGGTATGGATGCACCAGATGCCGCAAATGTTACAAATCTTGTTGAACAGGGCCGATTCAAATTGTCTGCCCTCGTCATTCATGATGATAGCTGGAATATCTGAAACGTAATACCCATGACTCGACGAAAGCTTGAGCAACAGTTTCTGCCATAATATTGGGGAGGGGGACAGCCTCGACCCAGCGAGTTGTTCGGTTCATAGACGAGAGAACATAACGAAAGCCATTGGAGGGGGAGAGAAGACCAACAATGTCAATATGAATATGCTGGAAACGCCCAGGAGGGATCGAAAAGGCGCCAAGGGGGGGGGGGTGAAGTGTGCTTGTGTACTTTGCAGTGTTGGCACGCAATGCAGGAGCAGGCCCATTGCTGGCAGTCCTTGTTGACATTTCTCCACACAAAGTGCTCCGCTGTGAGGCAGGCGGATGCATGAACACTGGGGTGGGCTAAATTATGCAATGCATTGAAGACAGCTCGACGGAGCGTGAGTGGGATGAGGGGGCGTAACATGCCCGTACTGTCATCGCACCAGATCTCACCGGAAATGCCAGGGAAGGTGGTGCAGACAAAGTGTAGTGAAGAAATAGAGTTTGAAATCAGGTTTTGTGTTTCCTCATTGACGTGTTGGAGGTTAGGCAGTTCAGAGAGGTCTAACAGTGAATGGACGGTGTTGACTCATGAAAGGAAATTGGAAACTATATTGTCAGCACCCTTTATGTGTCTGACATCGGTGGTGAACTGAGATATGAAGTCCATGTATCTGAAGAGGCGAGGAGGCATGTCAGCTGGCGGGTTTGTAATGGCCGCAGCCAGGGGTTTGTGGTCCATCAGTCTTAAAATGTTTTATCACTTCGTAGACCATGAGCAACTCCTTGTCAAATGCGGAATATTTTCATTGTGCATTGGTGAGCTTGCGCGAGAAGAACTGCAGAGGCGAAGTCTGGCCATTGATTGTCTGGCTAAGGACAGTGCCGATGGCAGTATCGCTATCGTCTGTGGTGATGAAAAGCTACACATTGGGATGAGGATGCGTGATGGTGCAGGCCTCGGCAAGAAGACTTTTGATGGCAGTGAAAGAGTCAGTCATAGTGAGGGTCCATGAAACGGGCCAAGATCCAGAAGTGTTGGTGTCTGCCAAGGCGTCCGTCAGTGGAGCCTGAATCTCCGCAGCCCGAGGTAGATGTCAGTGATAATAATTAACTGTCCCCAGAAAGCGCTGGAGCTCTTTGAATGATGAAGGTCTGGGTAGGTTTAGTATTGTTTGTACTTTCTCAGGGGGCGGTGAAATGCCATCGGCAGAGACCCGAAAACCAAGAAAAGTGACAGCGGGTTGATGTAGCTGCAATTTGTCCTGGTTGGTCTCGATGCCTGCTGCCACGAGAGTGTTCATAACAGTTTGCACATGTCAAATGTTGCCGGCGGTATGGGAGGCAGTTTGTTTACAATGTGTGGCAGGTGGGGCAGGCGAGGCGTGGTCATGTTGTTCGGAGCCACTCGGCAGATCCGATGGGAGCCAAGGTGGCGAAGTGTCCCAGGAGTCAACGTGACAAGATGGCTGCCGGCCCTAAGCAGTGGCACCGTGCTCGGATGAGATTGGTAGAGTCTATTGTCCGAGGGCGCGGCCTGTGGCAGCACGGTCATGGACGAAGCGCTTGGTGCAAGTTCACTGTTTGTGTTGTCAGTGGCGATCACATGGTGGTGCACAGGAGCCGAAGTTGTATAGTTTGAGGTGCTGTCCGGGATGGGTGGGGTAGGAGCTATCAGTTCGGGAACACATGACACTAGTCACGCATGTGCTCTTGTGTCTGGCCGAGTGTCAAACACTGCCATGTTGGGGGGGGGGGGGGGGGTGGCCCTGTGCAACTGTCAGTACACATTATGGCAGTCTTGATAGCACAGTTGCGAGGGGTAGCAGGAGGTAAACACACGGATGCTCGATTGCTGGGATTGCAAGCCGACTTGGCGCACTTACTGACCTTTCTTTGTCCTTGGTGTAGTGTCTGTAATTCCTTTGCTGCATCAGAGAGCTGGAGCTGTGTTTTGTGGAGCTGGAGGGAGAGCTTGAAGTTTTCCTTGCATAGGCAAGCAACGTGTTCAAGCTCGACAAGGCACTTGTGTGTGGTTTCTTGTAACGTCATCGACAGAGACAAGCATGTATGGATGAGATGAGCCTGGACCGATGTGTCACAGGGGGTTTGATCAACAGAGCACAGGGGAAGTGAGTCTTGGACAGATGATGGAACACGGTGTTTCGCACTAGGTCTGGTGAAAGTTTGTGGTGTCGCAAGAAATCAATGCCTAGTATAGGTTTGTCAATTTCGCACACTAAAAAAGTCCACTCAAGTTTGCAGTTTGTGGAGAGTGGGAAGTTGAACCCGAGCATTGTAGTTTAGTTGAATTCACAGCTTGCAGTGAAGTATGATGAGGGTGGATGTTCGACAATGCTAACGTAGGCAGTAGCAAAACATTGGCACCTGTGTCCAGTAGGAAAAGGTATCCTGACGAAATGTCTTTAATGTAAAGTCGTCTGCAATTATCCGGTCATTCCCAGACAAAATGGAGCACTGGAGGGTGCCTGTCATGTTGTGTGCAGGAGGCGGCACCTGGACCTACCTGCGATTGGCATTTGGGAAGTAGCAGGGTAGTCTGCAGTTCTGTGCCACCTCACCACACCGTGTGTGCAAATAACAGTATGGGTAGTGCGGTTGCATTTCCTGCGGAGAGTTCATTGCCAGTGGTGGTGGCCGAGGTTCAGTGGCCGCAGCAGGCTCAGTTGCAGGAGGGGGCATGACCATGGGTGGAGCCGGTGACGTCCCAGTTGCTTGTTTACTGCTTCCTGGAGCGAGCAGAACGGTCAACACAGTACGGCCCCAGCCGCATCCAGCTGCAGGGCAATGAGCCTGAACCTGAGACTTGTAAGGTAGGCAGTGGTTGGCAAACTAGAGCAGTAATACATCATGTAGCTTGTCAGCAAATTGTCATTCTTTGTTCGACAGGTTCAGGAGACCTTTGAGCCAGAGCAAAGCGTATGTGAGGAGATAGTTTATCTTACCAGATGGGGAGGAGGGCTGTGCCAGAGAATAGATCAGCGCTGACCAGGGCACATACCTGTCTCCAGAGCTGGGAAGGTTTGTTGTTGCCTAGTTGCTCAACGTGGAGCACTTGCCGTATTGCTGCCTCAGTTGAGCATGCAAGCCAACGTAGAGCTGTCTTTTTGGCTAGAGTGTACCAGGTAGATGAGTCCGGGGCGTTGACCAGGTCAGTAATCAAGTCCTCCTGGTCGTGCAGGTGGGTGATGAGGCACAGAAACCTGGTTGACTCGTCGAGTTAATAATGGTTGAACACTTCGTCCACAATTTTGAACCAGGTTGTTGCTCTGTTGGGATTAAACGGCGGCAGCTTCAACAAGCATTGTAGAATGTTCCGAAGAACAGGTTGAGTTGAATTCATCGGGGCACTGCCTGAATCGAGCTGTTGTTGCTGTAGTATTCAAGGAGAGAGTGCCTCCAGGGGATGTGGCAGCGATGGCTGTTCGAGTGGCAGCATGGAGGTGACACATTGTGGTTGAGCGTGATCGATCGCGACGCAGAAGGCCGATGCGGGAGAGACACCATAATGTGTTGATTGCAGTTGCGGAAGCTCAACATGTTGTGGGTGTTTCGGATTGACACATCGCGGAAGACCGACATGGATGAGGCACCGAGATGTGCTGAGAATGGTAGCGGAAGCTCGACTGGAGCCAGCGTGGGGGCGACAGGTGAGAAAAAGTTCAAAGTTTGAGAACAGGTGTTAGTCTGTGGAAAGCTTGATGTGTGATCAGAGCTGGGACCACCTGTGTTGCAGGGAGGCTGCAGGGGTGGGTGCTGTTCAGAAGCACAGTGTGGGAAATGATGTCGAACGTGGGATGGAATGTGTGAATGTTCACTGTTCATAGTCACTCCACTCAAAACGATGTGCGGATAAGGCAAATGTTGTGGCACAAAACACTGAGGCATACCAGTGGAATGGAGGTGGAGGTCAGGCACAGATAACAAGTTATTGTTCCTGTTGCAGGCCGAAGTATCGAAGTAGGAAGGCCTGTGCTGATGCTGAACCAAGGCAGGCACAGGCGTGGTCGGATGCTGAGGAAGTAGACCTGTGAACAAAGCAGTTCTGGCCATGTGGCAGGTATCCATGTGGTACTGCACAGATTGCAGTGTGGCAAATCATTGTCCTGGCAGTGGTAGGTTGTCCAACAAAGCATTTGCAGGAATCGGCATTGGTCCCGCACTGCACGGAGATCTGTAAGAGGTAACTGCACAGTCGATGAGGGAGGGCACATGTGGTGGAAACAAAAGCGTTTGATAGCCGGAGTCATGCTCACTCCTAACCTCACGTATTGTTGCAGACTCAAAAACGTCCGGCATAATCGGCGTAATCATCGAGTGAGAGGCATCGTGTTGCAGTCCTGGCAGGTGTACATCGCCGGCAACATGATGCAAGTTGATAACATAATCCAGCGTTAGGCGCTGGTCTGAAGTCATTGTTCAAATGCTGTGTCGATGTAATACACGCGAAAATAACTGACGTGGGGGTCGCGGACACAGTAAAACAGCAAAAACGGAAGATGTTCCAACTCGGGGTCACCAGTGAGGTAGTTGTTCGGGTTGGTTACACCAAATAACACCCATTGAGCAGTAGGTCATTTATTCACCTAAACACATGCAAGGCTCACAAAGAACTGAACATGGCGGAACAGCCCAAAGACAATGCTCAGAGTCCAAAGACGATGCTCAGAGTCCTAAGACGAACGCATATCGATGCTGGTGTCGACCTCATCGGTGCCACAATGCCTTGTCTCAGCTGATGACCTGAGGGGATTTCATCAACAAAATTCACTGAGAAACACAGCCTTCCCATATAAAAAGACTTTTGTACTGCAGTAATATTTATTAATGTATTGCACTGGAATGGAGAATCAGAGACAGTTGGCAGACTTTGTGATATAAGCTAGTTAACTTAATGAGTTTACTCTTAGAGGAACATCTAGACAATATCATTATTTATGTAGTTTTTATCTGTGTGAAATGTTTTGAAAATTGAGCAAACTGTTTCTTTAGTACAAATCCCAGTAGTAGTGGCATAGGAAATTCTCTTGCTAAAGATGTTTCAGATGAAGAAACTGCCATTAGGATCAAATATGTTGCAGGAATTCAGGATTATTGATATTAAGACTCCTTTAGTACAGCAGTGTGACTTTAGAACAAGTACCTTGTGTGCCTTGTGTGTTGTGTGACTGCCTTTAGTGTTTTTGGTAACAAATAAAAATTGTCCCTAATAATGACAAGGAGTTTGTAAAGTAGAGCAGATTTTCAAAGAACATTCTTTTATGGGGAAAACCATTATAAAGAAGGTGACAGAATGTTTCTTTTTGATTCTGTTTGCAAACCTATAAATGTTTCAGAAACAAGATATTTAGATTTCACCAAGGCCTACAGTAAATGAGACATTCTATATCAGACTGTTCAAATAAACACATTTCTTCAAAAAAATTAATTTCTTGTTTAATCAGTTTCGATTTTGAGCAAATTCGATATAAATTACACATATGAGAAGCCTAATATTTGGTATGTGGGTAGAAGAATGTTGTGGCAATGTCATTCTTTCCATAATTTTCTAGGACAGAAAGGTCTGTGAAACTCAAGATTAGAAGTCAGAGAGAATAACCTTTCAATGTAATCTGTTGTAAGGCCATGCAAGTTAAACAGAAACCTATATTTCTTAGCTTCTCAGCTGTTTTTCACTCTACTAAAGTAATGAAAAAAGTTGCAGCCATTTGAGAGTACAAGTATCATCAATTTTTATGAAAATTTTGATTATCGTGCCTGTACCTTGAATAATTTGGTGATACTGTCATACATTACAGTGCACAAATTGCAACTATATTTTTTTCATTTTGCAAATGAGAGCAGTATTACATAAACAAATCCACAATAATGAAAACATGCAAACAGTACACGGTGAGAAGACTAGTGTAAGACTTTACTGTCTGCCACCAGAAAGTGCTAGGAGCTGCAAACCTGATGTCAGCTAACTGCAGTTGAATGGCTCATCTGATTTGCCTGAAAATGATCTTTTCCTAGAAACAAGTGAAGGCATCCCCATACATTACTTGGTTGAATGAGATATCAAACATATACCTATACAAAATTCTCCACACACTACTATGGCTTATTACTAAACTGTGTGCAATCTCTCATCCCCTCACCTCAGGACTGTGTGCTATAGCAGCCATAGTAATTTCATTTCCATTGTTAGCTACTGCATTTGTACATTGCTTTCTGTGAACCAAGATGCCTATTTCAAGGAGGATAGTGCAGATGTTGGCAATGGTATGACGTGAAGGGTACTTTAAATCTGGATAGCATTCACTCACTATCTATAACACTGTGGATCTGTTTGCATCTCTGTGACATTTGCCATAAATTGATATAATATCAAGTTTTCTTTATTACTGAAGACTGGCATATTGATTAGATGAAACCAAATGTGATGAGCTACACTGAAACAGGATAATCAATATCTAAATAGTACACAAAATTTGTTACAGTGTATTTCTCTGTTTGACACCAATAGCAGAACAACAGACCCAATTAGGAGACACAAGTAGACTGAACAGTGCAAGCAAAACATGTGTAGGATATTGATCAGTATACATCAGGCTTCAGGATAGTGCACGCAACCTTGCTTTGTGCATAATTGTAGCATCATTGCCACCCTTTAAAATCCAACAAGTAAGTATTTTAGAAGCTAGGAGGCTTAGAACAGTAAAACCAAATTTGCCATCACTAATTGTATATCTAGTTTACATTTTGGTAGAAAAAAACGTACATGTGCTGTTTATATAAACCTAACTTTGTGTTGAAAGTTACGTCTGTTTACTTTTTTGGGTTGGTTTATGAGCCCTTGACATAGGTGTATCCCTGGACAGTAGCATCTTCCATGTTTCATTTCATTTCAGGAATACATGAGGTCATAAATGAATGGCATATATATAACTGTGCTCATATACAATTGTAAGATATACACTTGTCGTTTTTTGTAACTGCAGAAAAGCATGTATTCCTTTCATGACAATGCCATCTACTGTACGTTACAACGATATGGCAGCACAGTTATCTTTGTCATTCTATGGCCACATATGAGGGAGTTCGCACTTATGCTTAGTAAAAACAAGTTGGACACAACACACTGTATCAACAAGGCTCTGGTTATACTATATTCAATTTAGAATACAGATACATTTCTCACTTCATGCTTCCCCTCTTCCTTCGACAATGCAAAATGTAAGGAAGAATAAAATAAAAATTTTGTGGTCAATGTTAAAACTTCATTACAAGTAATTCTGGCAGTTAACAGCATGATGTTTGAACTCACCCTGTCACTACTCCTTTTTGTGATATTTGATCTATTTAACGGAGTTCTGTCTTGGTAGTAAGTTACATGAATACTGAAACTTATGAAGCAACTACCAAACCCATACTGTTTTAATATATAACTGTATTCAGATAAGAACTTTAAGTCATTGTACACAATATTCAACTTTTCTTTTGATATTTTACATAATTCTTCCCACATTGAGTTAGACAAATTCATTTCTAGGTGGACTAAGACTCTTTTGAGGTAATTAAACATTCAGAGTATCATCTGGAAATAATCAGCTGGTAAATCCTTGTGGAAATAGTTGACAAAAATTTGGGAAAGTGGACTGATACACATAACATAGAAATACATAACAGAAAACAGATTTCTACAAACTTTCAAGCTCTTGCTCTTTTTCCAGTAAAAGTACAAACATTCACAAACACAACCACATATGTATTCCAGAGTACAATTCTGTTACTGCAGGGAAATGATTATTGATTATTAATTATTGAAAGCAGTTGCCTGGACTGATAGAGATGGGATCAGGGTAGGGTGAGACACATACGGGGTAGCAGGCTAGAGCGAAGCAGTTCTTTTGACAGATGACTCAACAGCTGCACAATAAGATGAAAGTAGGTCAGAGAATAGAGCATGTAAGACATATAGAGAGAGGGGGATTTGCAATCAAATGCATTTATTTATGAGCAATCCTACTAGTTCCTGCTTCTTTAAAACACTATCTAGGCAAATATATAACCAAATCCAATGTGCTACCTTATGTACTGCATGGGTTTTGCAAGGCACCAACTTTTGCAAATTTATTTATGAGTCATCTGGAGGAATTCTTCCTATAAAGTCAATGACCAAAACACCCCTTGTCTGGTTCTGATTCATTGATGACATCTTCATGATTTGGACTCATGCCAAGGACAAGCTTTGCTCTTTTCTGCATAACCTCAGCACCTACTCCCAAATCTTCTCCAGTGATACTTCTCAACTCAACAAGCCACCTTCCTAGAAGCCAAACGCCACATCTCAGGTATCAAGTGCACCACCAACAGTACCTCCACTCTGAGAGCCGTCACCCGTTTAATGTCAAAAAGTTGTAATGTTCCACCACCTATCTAAGCTACAGAATGTCCTTGTCTATCCCTGTTCCAATACTGCACCCCAGGGTTATACCCTGGTGGTCGGCCCAGGTGCAAGACACATCCACCTACCATTGTTCAGTCACAGGCATTTCCTACTTGATGAAAGTCAAGGCCAGATATCAAAGCAGATATGTTATACAAAGTATCCCATTTATCTTGACCACCCTAAATAACTGTTTGTACAGATGCAAATTGCAAAATGTTTCAAGCAATAGTTCTTTTGCCATCAGGGGGACATCAATCAGAATGATTACCTTCATTGTAGCTTTGTTTTTTACAAAGATATGAACAACGGTATGACTTTTTAAAATGGTACCCTGTATTTTTTATTAGGTAATTCATTTCCTCTCCTGAAGACCTATTCAAAAATGTATCACAGTGTAGCATCACTGAAACACAATTTTATTACTTACATAACACAACATTGACGTTGACACTCTCTGCGCTTGGTGCAGGTACTCGGGGTAAATTAACACATCCACGTGCTGACATTGAGAGAGGACAATGTAAACATAAGTAGAATGCACGCCCATCATTCTGTCAACCATCATCAGTGGAAGAGTTGTGTGAGCAGAATGTACACCAATGAAGAGAAGATAGAAATGCTACTCATCTATGGGGATTGTAAGTTAGCAGAACAGTAATTGCAATACTGTTTTCTTATGCACAGGTACATTTAGTACAGTAGTTTAGTCCTTTTAAATACTGTTGTGTAGAGTAGGCATACAGTAAAGACTATCCTTCCTACAAACTGCATCAACATAATGTTTTTTTATTATTGTTGCTGTTGTTGTTGAAGGTAGGCGAAATGCTATGCAGGCAGCGGAACTGTACAGAAAGAAATATCCTGACAAGACTCCACCTTCCTGACAGATGTTTTCTTGTCTTGTTGTGATGCTTCAGGAAACCAGAAGTTTCAACCCACAACAATGCAATCATCGTAGCACTCGCACAGACAAAGCTGCCGAGCTACGGTTCTCACTTCCGTTGCTATGAATACACATGTGAGCACATGATAGCTGGAACACAAGGCTGGCATTCCTACAACTAGTGTACATTGTATTCTTATCTGTCACCAGTTCCATTCTCATCATGTACACCTACATCAAGAATTGCGTGGGAATGATTTCCAGAATCGTGTAAAGTTCTGTCAGTGGGCACAGCAGCAAATCTTCACCAACCAAACATCTTCTCCAATGTTCTATTTACTGATGAATGTTCCTTTTCAAACAAAGAACAGGTACATATGAGGAACAAGCATTATTGGTCCAGCGACAACCCACGATGGCTTAGGCAAGTGGAACATCAGTGTCAATGGAGAGTTAAGACCTGGTGTGGGATGCTTGGTACTACAATTATTGGCCCTTATTTCATCAATGGTAGTGTAAATGGCACAGCTATGCCAACTTCCCCAGACAAATTCCTCCTCCTCTTCTGGATGAACTGCCGCTAAGAACCGGAATGCTTATGTGGTATCAACACGATGGATGTCCAGTACATAATGCCTTGCATGCACATCCTGTTCTGAACCAAAGGTATCCTGCCAGATAGATTGGTCGAGGAGGAACAGTTACTTGGCCTGGATTTTTTTCTTTGGGGATGCATTAAAGACGTTATCTATCGCTATACTCCAACAACTCCAGAGGACATGCAGGAATGTATTGTGCTTGCTTGGATTTTCTTCAGAAGGCAACACTGGAAGCAGTAAATAATCTTTCATTCAACAAGTGCACCAGTGTATTGGTGTCCAGGGTTACCACTTTGAGCAACTTCAAATGGCCTACTCCCAGGCAATGGTATGGGATAGTCAAAGTCAATTTTGTGTTATGTTTTTACTTGGTTTTCATTTTCTTTCTGACAACTTAAGCAAGTGGACAAGTTTGTGATCCCAGGCTCAAAGTCAATGTTGTGTTATGTAATTAATAACGTTGTGTTTCAGTGAATGGTACACTGTGATACATTTTTGAATAGGTCTTTAGGAGAGGAAATGAATTACTGAAAAAAAGATACAGGGTGCCATTTAAAAACAGTCATACCACTGTTCATATCTTTGTAAAAAACAAAGCTACAATGAAGGCAATCATGCTGATTGATGTCCTGCTGATGGCTAAAGAACATTTGCTTGAAACATTTTGTAATTTGCATCTGGACAAACAGTTATTTAGGGTAGTCAAGATAAATGGGACACCCTGCATATCAGCTATGCTGCAGTTACTGCATGGTATTCTATGAGGGAACGACAGGTAAGCAGCTGACTATCACATGAGTGGCCACAGCCAAATTGTAGCAAACAACAAACTTCACCATCCAATTGCCGAACATACTGTGCTCCACAACACAAATGACTTCAACAGATGCTTCACTATGTGGGTCACTTGGATACTGCTCTCCAACACATTTCTCCGAACTACACAGGAGGAAACTGTTTCCTCAGCATATTCTGCAATCTTGCAGTCCCGCTGGTTAAATCTCGACTAACCAATTTCCCACTGCCTCACTTATCCTTTTTCCCTTCTCTCTTCTATCCATACCATTCCTTCCCGCATTTAAATCAGGTACTGCCTTCTTCCAGCATTCTTCCTCTCCACCAGGTGCCTTTTTCTCTCTCTTTTCTCTCTCTGTCCCTTTTCCTCCCTTCTCTATTTTCTTCTTCCCTCCCTATCTCCCTCTTCATGTATTGTGAATGATTGAGCGCTGATGATCCCCTCAGCAAAAAGATAATAGATTAAGGAATTAGAAGTACAAAGAAAAACACATAATATTATAATGTACTTTCAAATTTTAATGTGAGACCAATTAGATTACTCATTTGAGATGAATAAATTATCACTAACTTAATGGAATTTTAATATAATATTATTAAATTAGGAAAGTTTACAATGATGAATATATTCATGTCAGTAATAGACTTATTTCTGTTGCCATTGTCTTGCTTACCAAGTGTCTCCCATCAGGATCATGACATAAAGCAATGACTAAATGCCCAAGATTGTGAAGGTCACCATAAAAATTCCTGTTAACAGATAGTATACTTGATTCCACCATATTACCTAATATATCAATACCAATTGTTGATGTCAAGTTCACAACTTCTCCCCTTTCCTAGAAAAAGGATAGGAATGAAAAAATAATAATAATATTTACAACTTGAAAATTAATACAGCACTGAAACAACACAGAATGCATAACAGTAGTGTGATAAAAGACCTTTCATTTTCTGCCTTGTAATATATTTGTCCATTATACTAAAATAATTTATAATTTTTCCTTTCTATAGCATGCTTTTACTCTACCTTAGTATTTCCACTTAGGAGAAAAGTGATTATATTAATACCTGCCATAATTTTGGCACTTTTCATTTTGGACCCATTTCCTTCTTTGAAATAAAGGAAACTCCAGGTTGGAATATCAACAATATAAGGAAAAGACAGACTGCTACTTACCATAAAAATGACTTGTTAAGTTGTGACAAGCACAACTAAAAGACCTAGACGTTAACTTTTGGCCACAGCCTTCATCAGAAATGGAAACTTGTACACTGTCATTCGCACAAGCAAGCAAACCTCATGCACACAACCACCATCTTTGGCAGCTCGTACTTGAATGAAAATGTCACATGGAACAGCAGGAATTTGGAGGTGGTAAAGAATGCAAAGGCACAGTAGTGTACAGCTGGGGGAGATCTGGTGGGGTGTACAGCTACTCAGCTACCAATAGGAGAGGAGCAGGGAAGGGGGAAGATGGACAGGTGCATTGGCAGAGGGCAACACATAACAAAGAGGGTGAAAGTCATAATGTGTCATCTTTACAGTAAGCAGTAACCTTTCCTTCTTTGGTTATTTGTGATATGTCAAACAGAGAGTGTGAAAAACATATTTTGAGAAAGTACAGGGTGAGCACAAAGTCCTTCCCTGATTATAACAATTTATTACAGAATAACTGTTTGGCATAATAATTTACATTTGATGCCATTACATAGGTTAGTGTTATACGATTTTTTTAATACCACTTACATTAGTAAACCTCAATGTGTGCTCCCTTGGTAGCTTGGAGAACATTGAGGTGGTATTCCAGTTCCCACCAGGTGTTTCATAACATGTGTTCTGTGTGTTCTGTCACAGTACCCGCAGCAGCTTGTATCCTAGCCTTCAGTTTGTCGACATCAGCAACTGGTGTGATGAAGACTCTGTTCTCGATATAGTGCAGAAAAAAGTCAAGGGGCGTAATGTCTGGAGAGCGGGATGGCCAGGGTGTTGGACTGTTCCTTCCAGTCCTGCACTATCAAAGCCCAGTGGAGAGGGGGGGGGGGGGGGGGGATGCTCCATCTTGCTGAAAAAGTATCCATGGTTGATATTCTTCTAACTGTGGGGCAATCAACTGTTGCAAACGTCTAAGTAAATGTTAGCAGTAACGGATTTTTCTGCAAAGAAAAACAGTCCAAAAACCTTGTTATGTATGAGGCAGCACCAAACATTCACTTTTTCACTGTCTTGCTGTAACTGTACAGTAGCATGTGGAGATTCTGAACCCCATATATGCACATTATGCTTATTTATCATTCCAATGACATGAAAGATGGATTCATTGGTAAACGTATGCAATTTAAGTAATCATTAGCAACATCAATCCTGTTGACAATCTCAGTTGCAAAATCAGCATGTGTCAGAAAATCATTCAGTTCCAAGGCATGCATGATTTGCACTTTGTAAGTATCCCACTATTCAGTCTTATGGCCCGCAGCTCATGGTCTTGCGGTAGCATTCTCGCTTCCCCCGCACGGGGTCCCGCATTCGACTCCTGGCTGGGTCAGGGATTTTTCCTGCCTAAGATAACTGGGTGTTGTTGTGTCGTCTTCATCATCATCATCATCATTCATCCCCATTACAGTTGGAGGAAGGCAATGGGAAACCACCTCCATTAGGAACTTGCCTAGTACAGCAGTGCGGGTCTCCCGCATCCACCCCTATGCTCCTCGGAGTATGAGACCTCATCATCATCATCATCATCAAGTATGCAACCTAAGACTTACATGAGGAATCTTCACCATGCTTGCTTGTGGTATTTGAAGTTCACGCGATGCTTGACGAGTTGATTTAGACGGACTCTGTTGAAACGATTGCCGAACATGATTAACAGTTACATCACTCACACAAGGCCTACCACTTCAGGATGACCTTCGACACTGCCTGTTTCATTAAACTTTGCATACATTGCCTTATTGATTTAATGTCAGGAGAGCTGCATCCATAAGAGGTCCAAAATTTATGTTGAACACTGATAGGCGATTTCAGTTCATGAAACCAAAGCACACCTTGTGCTTTCTCCTGCTTCGACGCCATTTCACCAGCAACTAACACGACATAACAGACCACATCAGTGTTGTGGAGCAGTAGTGCCATTTATTGGTCACAACAACTAGTAACACTAACCTATGTAATGGCATAAGATGTAACTTATTATGTCAAACAGTTATTCTGTTATAAATTTTTATAATCAGGGCAAGACTTTGTGTTGACCCCATATATCTTTACTTTTTGGTTAGCAAAAATATCTTGAGATATGCAAGACAACCTACAAGTAGCTAGAAACATATACAGTAAAGTAAGTAGTAAGTTACAAATATAGTTAGTGGTGACAGGAAAATGCCTTGCCTACTAAAGCGTGGAGATATGAAAGCTAATTTGCTGATAAATCGAATGGAAAGTCTTGGTTTTTTGGCAGGATACTAGATAACTCCACATTTTCTACCAAATAAAATTTATTAGACAAGACTTTGGTAATATATGTACAAATATGTAGGATCTTCATTATGCTAGATTATTCAGGGATGCGAAACGTATACAAAGAAAACCATGGAAATGATCATAGTCACATTGTCTCCTGATACAATGTAAGTGAAATGCTGGAAAATTTACAGTGGCAGGCCTAAACTTAGACATGTCAAATACTTTGTGAAAACTCTACACAATTTAACGAAGTTGTTTTCAATGGGTGATTGTCAGCCTACTAAGTACTGCACCTGCAAAAACTGTGAAAACTATCTCACATAGACACATGCAAGCAATTATTTTTCCACACACATAGCTCACATCTGCACTGTATCATAAGGAACATACAATAATTACCTGATACATAAGGAATCCTGTGACCTAAGGAAAGGAAACTAATATTATCTGAATCTAAATTGAAAATACTGGATTGTTTGTGATAAGCATCATTGTTTATAAAAATTGTCAAACTAAGAATGAGACATTTGACAAGAATAAAGTCTGTAGCACAAATAAGATACATTATCTAACATACAGTAAATAAGTATACTCCGCAGTATACTATAGACTGTTGAGATGCAGCTTATTGCATAAGTCACTAAGGGGTATTATTATTGTGATGATATATAGAGGAAGTTTATGAGCCCGCATCTCGTGGTCGTGCGGTAGCGTTCTCGCTTCCCACGCCCGGGTTCCCGGGTTCGATTCCCGGCGGGGTCAGGGATTTTCTCTGCCTCGTGATGGCTGGGTGTTGTGTGCTGTCCTTAGGTTAGTTAGGTTTAAGTAGTTCTAAGTTGTAGGGGACTGATGACCATAGATGTTAAGTCCCATAGTGCTCAGAGCCATTTTTGAAGTTTATGATAGCAAAATTGTGATTTGTGTACAAAACTTGGGTCCTGCACAGTAATTCAATCATATTTTATTGAAATTAAGACACACCTCTGTACAAATTTAGACAAGATAATGAGAAATCTGTTTTTGTTATTTGTTAATCAGAGGGAATTGACTAATCTCTTTTGTAACATCAAACATTTCATTGAAAATTATGTAATTATTATACTGAAACTAAAAATAACCTGCAAAACATTACTGGTTTCAAGTTTTTTTAGTAATATACATTAAAATGTATGAAAAAATATTTGCTGTAGAAGAGTAAATTGATAATAATTATTTTAAATTAGACATGTGATTACATGCAAACTCAGTAAACTGCAGTAATCAATATTACATTTATTCAGCCATTTGTATTTGTTTTCTTTGTATCAGTATCAGTATTGTCAGGTGCATACCAGTAGAACATTAAGTAGAACTCATCATGAAAAGTTCTGAATGAGAATTCACACACAGTTGATTGCCAAAATTATGTTAACTTAAAATATGAAATCCTCCATTTAAAAAGATGTTATACTGAATTTTGTGTGGGCAGCAAAATAGTAAATGTAATAAATGGAAGAGGTACCCAGTTGAAACTTCAAGTTTCAGTATCGTTACAAAAATCCAATTCTGTGGATTCTACTTATGTTCCTGGGGCTGCAATGAGGACATTTCAGTGTAAACTATAGCACTGCAACTAAATGAGATATGTACTCAATTTAAAATTATTGTGCTTACTGGACTTTTTAATTTTAAGTAAGTTAAATTGTATACTGGCAGATGCCGGATTCGGGGAAGATCCATTTGGATGCCGTAGAAATGTTGGAACAATCTTAGAAGATAGGTTAAGAAAAGGCAAACCTACATTTATAGCATTTGTAGACTTAGAGAAAGCTTTTGACAATACTGACTGGAATATTCTCTTTCAAATTGTGAAGGTGGTATGGGTAAAATACAGGGAGCGAAAGGCTATTTTCAATTTGTACAGAAACTAGATGACAATAATAAAAGTAAAGGGGCATGAAAGGGAAGCAGTGGTTGAGAAGGGAGTGAGACAGAATTGTAGCCTATCCCCAATGTTGTTCAATCTATATATATAGCAAGCAGTAAAGGAAACAAAAGAAACATTTGGAGTAAGAATTAAAATCCGTGGAGATGAAATAAAAACTTTGAAGTTTTCTGACAACATTGCAATTCTGTCTGAGACATCGAAGGACCTGGAAGAGCAGTTGAATGGAATGGACAGTGTCATGAAAGGAGGAATAATATGAACATCAATGAAAGCAAAATGAGGATAATGAAATGTAGTCGAATTAAATCAGATGATGCTGAGGGAATTAGATTAGGAAATGAGACACTTAAAATAGTAAATGAGTTTTGCTATTTTGGAAGCAAAATAACTGGTGATGGTAGAAGTAGAGAGGACATAAAATGTAGACTGGCTACAGCAAGAAAAGCATTTCTAAAGAAGAGAAATTTATTAACACTGGGTATAGATTTAAGCGTCAGGTAGACTTTTCAGAAAGTATTTGTATGGAGTGTAGCCATGAATGGAAGTGAAACATACATACTTTAGACAAGAAGAAAATAGAAGCTTTTGAAATGTGGTACTGCAGAAGACTCCTGAAGATCAGATGGGTAGATCATGTAACTAATGAGGAGGTACTGAATAGAATTGGGGAGAAGAGGAATTTGTGGCACAACTTTAGAAGAAGGAACCAGTTGGTAGGACATGTTCTGAGGCATTAAGGGATCACCAATTTAGTACTGGAGGGCAGTGTTGAGGAAAAAATCATAGAGGGAGACCAAGGGATGAATACACTAAGCAGATTCAAAAGGATGTTGGTTGCAGTAGTTACTCAGAGATGAAGAAGCTTGCACAGGATAGGGTAGCACGGAGAGCTGCATCAAACCAGTCTCTGGACAGAAGACCACAACAACAACAATTTCCATATTTATATTTAACATATATTTTTTAGACAACATAGTTGTATGGAGATAAACAGTGATTAATTTACTTATAATCAATTATTCAAAATGACAGTCAAAATGTGTGACTGTCATTTTGAATAACTGATTTAACATATATGCAGTTATAGATGGAAAGTAGTAACAAGCTATGATCACAACACATAAATGATTTGGATTACATAACTATACATGATCTATGACTTTCACGCGCTTCAATCTGACAAACACATGTTTTTAGTTGTGCTACTGCTGTTTCGTTAGAGTAGTTTGAAGTCATAGTGCAAATTACTGATACATAATTGGTAATGTTTGTACAGTAAAGCAAATACATTCTGTGAAATTAAATAGAATTAATGTTGATAATCTATGAAATATTTTTCATTTAATTGTAATATATACCCTAGAATAAATACTTGTGTAATAGAAAAAAGGATCCTTTATTGTATGATTATATGATAGCGGAACAAACACTGGTAGCATTTACTTCTGTAAAATATCTGGGAGTATGCATGCGGAACGATTTGAAGTGGAATGATCATATAAAATTAATTGTTGGTAAGGCGGGTACCAGGTTGAGATTCATTGGGAGAGTCCTTAGAAAATGTAGTCCATCAACAAAGGAGGTGGCTTACAAAACACTCGTTCGACCTATACTTGAGTATTGCTCATCAGTGTCGGATCCATACCATATTGGTCTGACGGAGGAGATAGAGAGGATCCAAAGAAGAGCGGTGCGTTTCGTCACAGGGTTATTTGGTAACCGTGATAGCGTTACGGAGATGTTTAATAAAATCAAGTGGCAGACTCTGCAAGAGAGGCGCTCTGCATCGCGGTGTAGCTTGCTCGCCAGGTTTCAAGAGGGTGCATTTCTGGATGAGGTATCGAATATATTGCTTCCCCCTACTTATACCTCCTGAGGAGATCACGAATGTAAAATTAGAGAGATTAGAGCGCGCACGGAGGCTTTCAGGCAGTCGTTCTTCCCGCGAACCATACGCGACTGGAACAGGAAAGGGAGGTAATGACAGTGGCACGTAAAGTGCCCTCCGCCACACACCGTTGGGTGGCTTGCGGAGTATAAATGTAGATGTAGATGTAGATGTATAAATATAATAGAGGGAAACATTCCACGTGGGAAAAATATATCTAAAAACAAAGATGATGTGACTTACCAAACGAAAGCGCTGGCACGTCGATAGACACACAAACAAACACAAACATACAAACAAAATTCTATCTTTCACAACCAACGGCTGCTTTGTCAGGAAAGAGGGAAGGAGAGGGAAAGACGAAAGGATGTGGGTTTTAAGGGAGAGGGTAAGGAGTCATTCCAATCCCAGGAGCGGAAAGACTTACCTTAGGGGGAAAAAAGGACGGGTATACACTTGCACACACACACACACACACACACACACACACACACACACACACACACACACACATATCCATCCACACATATACAGACATAAGCGGACATATTCAAAGGCAAAGAGTTTGGGCAGAGATGTCAGTCGAGGCGGAAGTGCAGAGGCAAAGATGTTGTTGAATGACAGGTGAGGTATGAGTGGCGGCAACTTGAAATTAGCGGAGATTGAGGCCTGGTGGATAATGGGAAGAGAGGACATATTGAAGAGCAAGTTCCCATCTCCGGAGTTCGGATAGGTTGGTGTTAGAGGGAAACCTATCCGAACTCTGGTGCACGGCCAGCACATCCAGCACATCTTGGCACAGTGTTACACCGTCCGGGTTATCTGGATACTTGTCACCAACACCAACCTATCCGAACTCCGGAGATGGGAACTTGCTCTTCAATATGTCCTCTCTTCCCATTATCCACCAGGCCTCAATCTCCGCTAATTTCAAGTTGCCGCCACTCATACCTCACCTGTCATTCAACAACATCTTTGCCTCTGCACTTCCGCCTCAACTGACATCTCTGCCCAAACTCTTTGCCTTTGAATATGTCTGCTTATGTCTGTATATGTGTGGATGGATATGTGTGTGTGTGTGCGAGTGTATACCCGTCCTTTTTTCCCCCTAAGGTAAGTCTTTCTGCTCCTGGGATTGGAATGACTCCTTACCCTCTCCCTTAAAACCCACATCCTTTCGTCTTTCCCTCTCCTTCCCTCTTTCCTGACAAAGCAACCGTTGGTTGCGAAAGCTAGAATTTTGTGTGTATGTTTGTGTTTGTTTGTGTGTCTATCGACGTGCCAGCGCTTTCGGTTGGTAAGTCACATCATCTTTGTTTTTAGATATGTTTAATTATAAACAAAGATATAATAAGTAAAAAGTATTCTTGAAAATTTGAATTGAAATTTCTACATTTAAATTGACCGTAGTTACATTTTTAGTTGAAATGAATATATTTACAATTGTTCCAATAGCTAACACTAAATAGTATTAGAGAATTAACTTTAGTAATGAAGTATGGCAGTTTACAAGTACTTCTCATTCAGTTGAGCTGACCTATTGTAACCAAATAGTCACACATTATATAGCTATGTGTTTAAATTAGTTCTGAAAATATTAATGTTTGATGTTTTACATGTCACAGAAACATTAAATTGTAACTGTTGTAGGTCTTATAGCTTAGAAGCTACTGGATTTCAGTTGCAGTTCTAGAATGAATGAAGAAAGCTATTGAGAAATGAGCACCTAAATGAAAAAATATGGTCATCCATAACTCACCTTATTGTCTGTTATTTCTACACCTACATCCCCACAATGATCTTGCTCCAACTGAACAATCCCATAAAAAACATACCTCTCTTTTTTTAGATCATCCTTGTCTGTACTATGATGGACATTCTAAAAGTAATACAAACATTTTTTTCCGAGAGCAGGTTGGTTTTATTCAGGATACATATACACCATATTATTTCCCAGTCTCCTGGCTAAAAATCTCTATTTATTTTTTAACATAACCTCTGTTCAATGTGATGGCCTTGTGCCACCTTACTGGGAGGGCCTCTATAGCCACATTGTACCCTCTACTGGACAACATCAGAGTCATCTGGTTGCATACAGTCTCCCTATCATCCACACACTACTTCCTGCAGAATGCCTCACTGATTGGGCCAAACAGATGGAATTCGGAAGGTACGAGATGTGGGTTGTAGGGTGAATGAGGAAGAACAGTCCAATGATGTTTGAGCTCCTCTCAGTTGCACAACCTGTGTGAGGCTTGTGCTGCCATGTAGAATGAGAAGTTTGTTTGCATTTCTGTGGTGACGAACATGCTGCAGTCATTTCTTCAATTTTCAACATTATAGGAATCACAGCTTTGTTTGGATGGTTGGTACTTAGGAGATCGGACAGGTTTGTCTGGTCCCACTGTGATGATGATGGATGCCTTCCCCAATGACTCATCATGCTTTTGTTCACTGGTGGTCACTGGAGACATTCTCCAAGTGCCTATGAATAACTGATGGTCTGGTTTTCTGCCAAAAGAAACTCAGTGACAGATCTCTGCTGGGTAAACAGCTCCATTACAGATGTCATTTTAAAGGCTATTTATACCATGACCACTTATCAGAACTTCATGGAATTATAGGGGCTGAAGCGGGAATATTCCATGATATCCCACAAAAAATTTCACATTTTTTCAACCAAAACTGGCTGACAAAAAGATGTGTTACATTACTTACTGAATACCCCTCATATTATTCTTATTTGGTAGGGGTGTCAGACTAATAAACAATAGTCAAGAATATGTCAAATGAGTGTTTTGTAAGCTACTTATTTTATGGATAAATTATCTTTCTGTAAGATTCTCCCAGTGAATTTCAGCCTGGCATCTGTTTTCTTGCTATTTGTTTTATGTTACCATTCCTCTTTAGGTTGCTCTGGATGTTACCCCTAGATAGCAGTTAGTTTCCAGTAACTCCTCATCAACTGTTTAAGCACAATATGTTACAAATATTTAAATTCAGCATAAACTACCAGTCCCCACATCAACTGTCTGTCCTCTGCATTTCTTCCTACATTTTCCTACAGTCTTCTGGCATTTCAGTCTTCCTACAGACAACAGTATCATCTTCAAATGCTCTCACAGAGCCTCCATGATATTCAAACTATTAGTAATGTAAACTGGAAATACACACATAAAAAAAGTTTTGCATCACCTTTGTTCCAAGAGCTCCGGAACCTGTACAGAAAATTGGAATAGAGATCGAAATAAATATCATTTCCTCCCTTTTTATTGCCCATGAAAACCACACATTGCATGTTGTACCACCATACAGTGAGACCTTCAGAGGAGGTGGTCAAGATTGCTGTACACACCAGTACCTCTAATACCCAGTAGCACATCCTCTTGCACTGACTCATGCCTGTATTCGTCATGACATACCATCCACAAGTTCATCAAGGCACTGTTGGTCCAGATTGTCCCACTCCCCAATGGCAATTCAGCATAGATCCCTCAGATTGGTTGGTGGGTCACATTGTCCATAAACAGTCCTTTTCAATTTATCCCAGACATGTTCAATAGTGTTCTTGTCTGTAGAACATGCTGGCTACTCTAGTCAAGCGATGTTTTTATCCTGAAGGAAGTCATTCACAAGATGTGCATAATGGAGAAGCAAATTGTTGTCCATGAAGACAAATGCCTCACCAGTATGCTGCCGATATGGTTGCAGTATTGGTCGGAGGATGGCATTCATGTATTGTACAGCCATTATGGCACCTTCCATGACCACCAGCAGCATACATCGGACTCACATAATGCCATCCCAAAACAGTAGGGAACCTCCACCTTTCTGCACTCACTGGACAGTGTCTCTAAGGCGTTCAGCCTGACCAGTTTGCCTCCTAACACGTCTCTGATGATTGTCGGTTGTAGGTATATGTAACACTCATTGGTGAAGAGAATGTGATGCCAATGCCGAGTGGTCCATTTGGCATGTTGTTGGGCCCAACTGTACCCCATGGTGTCATGGTTGCAAAGATGGACTTCACCATGGACATGGGGAGTGAACTGCGCATCATGCATTTTCACAGTTTGAGTTGTAACACGACGTCCTGTGGCTGCACAAAAAGCATTATTCAACATGGTGGTGTTGCTATCAGGGTTCCTCCGAGCCACAATCCATAGGTAGCAGTCATCCACTGCAGTAGTAGCCCTTAGGCAGCTCCATGTCCACACAACACTGCTTTGGTTCACTCCGATATGCCTGGAAACTTCCCTTGTGGAGAAGACAAAGTAACAATGCGGACACAACTGAACCGCAGTATTGACCATCTAGCCATGATTGAACTACAGACAACAAGAGCTGTGTACCTCCTTCCTGGTTGAATGACTGGAACTAATAAGCTCTCGGATCTCCTCTGTCTAATAGGCGCTGCTCATCCATGGTTGTCCATATCTTTGGGAGGGTTTAGTGACATCTCTGAACAGTCAAATGGACTGTGTCTGTGATACAATATCCACAGTCAATGTCTATCTTCAAGGAGTTCTGGGAAATGGGGTGATGCAAAACTTTTTTTAATGTGTGTAGCAGCAGTCTTACAACAGTCCTTTGTGGTGCTCTTTAAATTACTTTTGCATTTGTCAATGTACTGAGTTCTATACGCATGGAACTCTTACATACAACCACAAATATGGTCCAATACTTAGTAAGTTTGAATTCTGTTTACTAAATGGCAGTGCAGCACTATACTGAATGCCTTCCAGAAGTCAGGGAACACTGTATCACAAACTCAGCACCTTCATACATAGCACTCTGGATCTCCTGGACAAACAGAGTGAGCCAAATTTTGCCATGTTGATTTCTGTGCAAGGGGTTTTAGTCCTCCAAAATCATAATATGTGAATATAAAATATGTTTCTTAATTCTATGTCAGCAATATAGGCCTATAATTTGTGCATATGTCTGATGACCCTTGCTGAAAACAGAAATCACACACACTTTTTCCAATCAATAAGTACTCTTCATTGCTCCAGTGACCTAGGATCATCTATTGCTAGAAGTAGACCATGTTCTTTTACACAATCTCTGTAGAACCTCACAGGTGCTACATTTGGTCCAGTTGCCTTTCCTCTGTTGGGCAATTTTTGTTGATTTTCTATTCTAACAGCACTTATCTGTGATTTTAACATTCATACAATGATTCAAATGAGGAACCATACTATGACTTTTCATGGTGACACAGCTTCAGAAGACTAAATTCAGTAAGTGGCCTTCTCTGTGCCACTTCCTGTTTCACTGATTGATTGCTCCATTCAGCAATACTAAACAGTCCTCCAAAGTAGTACGTTCAGTCAACGATTTAACAATTGCAAATTTCAGGGAAAGCCTACAGCAGTTAGACTGGGATGAGGTGTACCGTGAACCTGATGCCAATTTAAAATATAATTTATTTCATGACATTTTTGTAAATGCATTTGAAAACTGCTTCCCCAAGAAAATAGTTAAATATACTCGTAAGAAACCTTGTAACAAACCATGGCTTACTAAGGGTATAAAAATAACTTGTAACCGGAAAAGGGAAATGTATCTGACAGCAAGAAAGAGTAGTGACCCAGAAACTATCAAAAAATATAAAAACTACTGTGTTATATTAAGAAAAGTTATTAAAAAATCCAGGAGTATGTGTATCATGTCTGAAATCAGCAACTCTGATAATAAAATTAAAACAATTTGGAATATTATTAAAAGAGAAACAGGTCAACCAAGAGCAGAGGAAGACAGTATTACCATCAAATTGAATGAAAGCTTTATGAACAAAAAGTCAGAAGTTGAAAATATTTTTAATAATCATTTTCTAAATGTTGTGGATATAGTAGGAGCCAGGTGTTCATTAGAAGATGCTAGGCTGTTAATGGAAGAGGCCATACCTATGCAATTTGATACAATTGAAATCTCACCCACTTCTCCCTCTGAAATTAGGAAAATAATAAACTTGCTTAAAAGCAAAAACTCACATGGAATTGATGGCATTTCCAGCAAAATACTAAAAGCTTGTTCTCATCAGATAAGTAAGATTCTCAGTCACCTGTGTAATAGCTCTCTGGAACACGGCATTTTCCCTGATAGACTGAAATATGCTATTGTTATACCTTTGCATAAAAAGGGGGATAGATCTGATGTCAACAATTACCGTCCAATCTCCCTTCTAACAGCTTTATCCAAAATTTTTGAGAAAGTCATATCTGTAAAAATGAAGTACTAACAAAATGTCAGTTTGGTTTCCAGAAAGGTTTTTCAACAGAAAATGCCATATATGCTTTCACCAGTCAAATTTTGAATGATCTGAATAACCGAACACCACCCATTGGGATTTTTTGTGATCTCTCAAAGGCTTTTGATTGTGTAAATCATGAAATTCTGCTAGACAAGCTCAAGTATTGTGGCATGAGTGGGACAGTGCACAAATGGTTTAATTCATACCTAACTGGAAGAGCACAGAAAGTTGAAATAAGTAGTTCTCGTAACATGCAAAGATCAGCACATTCCTCAAACTGGGGAACTATCAAGAATGGGGTTCCACAAGGGTCAGTCTTGGGTCCTTTGTTGTTCTTATTATATATTAATGACTTGCCATTCTATATTCATGAAGAGGCAAAGTTAGTTCTCTTTGCTGATGATACAAGTATAGTAATCACACCTGAGAAACAAGAATTAACTGATGAAATTGTCAATACTGTCTTTCAGAAAATTACTAAGTGGTTCTTTGTAAATGGACTCTCACTGAATTTTGATAAGACACAGTACATACAGTTCCGTACAGTGAATGGTATGACGCCATTAATAAATATAGACCTTAATCAGAAGCATATAGCTAAGGTAGAATATTCCAAATTTTTAGGTATGTCCATTGATGAGAGATTAAATTGGAAGAAACACATCGATGATCTGCTGAAACGTTTGAGTTCAGCTACTTATGCAATAAGGGTCATTGCAAATTTTGGTGATAAACATCTTAGTAAATTAGCTTACTACGCCTATTTTCACTCATTGCTTTCATATGGCATCATATTTTGGGGTAATTCATCACTGAGGAATAAAGTATTTATTGCACAAAAGCATGTAATCAGAATAATAGCTGGAGTCCACCCAAGATCATCTTGCAGACATTTATTTAAGGATCTAGGGATATTCACAGTAGCTTCTCAGTATATATACTCTCTTATGAAATTTGTTATTAACAACCAAACCCAATTCAAAAGTAATAGCAGTGTGCATAACTACAATACTAGGAGAAAGGACGATCTTCACTATTCAAGATTAAATCTAACTTTGGCACTAAAGTCTTTGGTCACTTACCAAATAGTATCAAAAGTCTGACAGATAACCAACAAGTATTTAAGAAGAAATTAAAAGAATTTCTGAATGACAACTCCTTCTACTCCATAGAGGAATTTTTAGATATAAATTAAGAAAAAAAAAGAAAAAAGACAAAAATATTAAAAAAATAAAAAAAATAAATAAAAATAAAAAATACAGAAAAACAAAAAAAAACACAAAAAAATAAAGTTGTTATATTAACTTAAGTATGTTGTTAAATTAACCTAATTATGTCATGTATTGGAAAATTCGACTCGTTCCACATCATTACGAAATATCGTATTCATGATCCATGGAACTAGTATTAATCTAATCTAATCTAATCTCTAGATGATTGAAATCTGTTTACTTGACTTTTTAGGATTTTAGTCAGAGTATTTGAAAAATTTTACTTTGAAATTAATTGAATGCTTTTCATAACACTCTCATCACACTCATTCTCGGTTCATTCAGTGGAATTTGTGCTGATTTGAATCTTCTTGGTGGATTAAAACTGTGAGCTGGTCCACGGCTCAAATCTGGGACCTTTTCCTTTTGTGGGCAAGTACTCACTGAAATTTGGAAGGTAGGAATGACTTACTGGCAGATATAAAACTGAGAGGGTAGGCCGTGAGTCAAATTTGGATAACTCATTTGGTGAGTACTAGCCTGCAAAAGGCATAGGTCCCAGGATTGACTACCGGTCCTCTGCCAGGAAGATTCAAATGTCACTCCTTGCTGCTGCTACACCATCAATCCAGAGGTAAGTGTCATCAATCAGCTTATCAAACTCTAAAATTATTTATTGAACATTAACACCCCCCTTCCCCAGGGGGTCATGTCTCTTTTGTAAGTACATCCTTGGCCAACCCATGTCCCCACTCCCTGCAGCACAACTTCCCGTTCCATGCAACAAGTCCATCCTTCAAATTCCTCCCCACCTCCCCTCCCCCCACCCTTCCACTGGGTGCTCTTCTTGCTGCCAATCATGCTTGGATTTGGTTTATGATTTTGGACGTTTGTCTTTTTCTCTCTTCTGGAACCTTATACAACAACCTTTCATCCCTCACTATATGGTCCCCGTTGTTGGGTTTGATTTGCAATTCCTCTTCCAAATTTTACAGAAGTGTGGATAGAGCAGCCAAGGTCACCCAATGTTGTGTACATTCCACCTTTTGTACCTATCTGGCAAAGTAATGCACTTAAAACCCGATTCAGTAGCCATCCTGTTGTACGGGGGTCATCAAGAACCTGCACGGTGGCAGTCCCTGACAACACAAGAAATGTACTATTGGAGCATGTGCTGGAAACCCCCCATGCATGCCAAGGGTTATGTGACCATAATAGTTGGAGCATGGGACTCCACACAATGGTACCTGGCCAGGTAACCTTTGCAGTGGGTGGGTGGCATCCATGGGAAAAGCCCGCATTCAGACTGGATGGCACCAAGGCAGATTACTTACAAATGAAGCGGCTCAAACTTTTCCATTGGTGGCTGTATAGTCCAAGTAGTCTCTTCTGAATGATAGGATAACTACACTCCTGGAAATTGAAATAAGAATACCATGAATTCATTGTCCCAGGAAGGGGAAACTTTATTGACACATTCCTGGGGTCAGATACATCACATGATCACACTGACAGAACCACAGGCACATAGACACAGGCAACAGAGCATGCACAATGTTGGCACTAGTACAGTGTATATCCACCTTTCGCAGCAATGCAGGCTGCTATTCTCCCATGGAGACGATCGTAGAGATGCTGGATGTAGTCCTGTGGAACGGCTTGCCATGCCATTTCCACCTGGCGCCTCAGTTGGACCAGCGTTCGTGCTGGACGTGCAGACCGCGTGAGACGACGCTTCATCCAGTCCCAAACATGCTCAATGGGGGACAGATCCGGAGATCTTGCTGGCCAGGGTAGTTGACTTACACCTTCTAGAGCACGTTGGGTGGCACGGGATACATGCGGACGTGCATTGTCCTGTTGGAACAGCAAGTTCCCTTGCCGGTCTAGGAATGGTAGAACGATGGGTTTGATGATGATTTGGATGTACCGTGCACTATTCAGTGTCCCCTCAACGATCACCAGTGGTGTACGGCCAGTGTAGGAGATCGCTCCCCACACCATGATGCCGGGTGTTGGCCCTGTGTGCCTCGGTCGTATGCAGTCCTGATTGTGGCGCTCACCTGCACGGCGCCAAACACGCATACGGCCATCATTAGCACCAAGGCAGAAGCGACTCTCATCGCTGAAGACGACACGTCTCCATTCGTCCCTCCATTCACGCCTGTCGCGACACCACTGGAGGCGGGCTGCACGATGTTGGGGCGTGAGCGGAAGACGGCCTAACGGTGTGCGGGACCGTAGCCCAGCTTCATGGAGACGGTTGCGAATGGTCTTCGCCGATACCCCAGGAGCAACAGTGTCCCTAATTTGCTGGGAAGTGGCGGTGCGGTCCCCTACGGCACTGCGTAGGATCCTACGGTCTTGGCGTGCATCCGTGCGTCGCTGCAGTCCGGTCCCAGGTCGACGGGCACGTGCACCTTCCGCCGACCACTGGCGACAACATCGATGTACTGTGGAGACCTCAAGCCCCACGTGTTGAGCAATTCGGCGGTACGTCCACCCGGCCTCCCGCATGCCCACTATACGCCCTCGCTAAAAGTCCATCAACTGCACATACGGTTCACGTCCACGCTGTCGCGGCATGCTACCAGTGTTAAAGACTGCGATGGAGCTCCGTATGCCACGGAAAACTGGCTGACACTGACGGCGGCGGTGCACAAATGCTGCGCAGCTAGCGCCATTCGACGGCCAACACCGCGGTTCCTGGTGTGTCCGCTGTGCCGTGTGTGTGATCATTGCTTGTACAGCCCTCTCACAGTGTCCGGAGCAAGTATGGTGGGTCTGACTCACCGGTGTCAATGTGTTCTTTTTTCCATTTCCAGGAGTGTATAATATGGAGAGATATGACCCCACAATGTTTCCTTCTTTGGCCACACCACAGGATGTACATAGGGCAAAGAGACAAGGAAATAAATACTCCCCCAATATTTAGTTTTCTCTAGGGCCATTGGGCATTCCTTTTAGCCACAAAGCCATTATTCTTTGTTGAACATCTTAAGGATAGGTATGAGGAAGCAGCATTAATTTAGAAAAATGGAAAGTGGTTCACTTACCCTGCACAGTCATTGGTACTGCTCATCTGTGAGAATCTGGGTGACATTCTTATAACTATTCTCCCACTAACAAGCACAATATGGAACATTATTTTCCACTGCAACCTCCTTTTACAGACTAATGGTGAGTCACGTGCAAACTGGAGTGACAAGGTGTGCATACTGCCCAACACATCCAGCACGGATCAAAGGACAATAAAGTTCCAACTGGGGCTTTCACATTGGCCTTTCAGGACGACTCATTGCTTGAAGAGGTCAAGGTGATGGTGTGAAACTGGAAGTTACCCCTCCCATGTGGTACTTAAAATTGCACGAGATTAGGGCACACATTCTTGCATTGTAACACCAGATTCAACTGCAGGGATTGTGGATGTCAGCTACACACATACGTCCCTTGGGATACTGTGGGGAGCACTATTCCCTCTGTTCACAGTTCCTGGTAGCCGATCCTTCAGAATAGATGTGCACTGATGCCATATCCTGGCAATTGGCGGCAGCAGGCAACTCTGAACGTTATCTCCCACCTTGGTCTCTTTATGCCTCCACAATATACCAATAGCATGATCCTCCAGTGGAAGTGTAACAGTTTTTTCTGCCACCTGATTGAGCTATGATGTCTCTTGTGCATTTTCCTTGCTTTCTGCATTGTCCTCCATGAAACTTGTTTCCCAGCATTGCAAATCCCTACCTCCATGACTAATGGGGCTATTTTCAGAATTGAGCTGATTATGAGAGAGTGTCAAGCACAATAGGCCCATACATTCTGGACGCTGCCTACTGTGAACACAAGTCACTCAATACAACTTCGGAAGCTGTGGCAGTTTGTGTGAGGATGTCTCTGGATTTTACCATCTGTAACATGTGTCTCCCTCCCAATGGTGAAGTGCCTCAGAATGTTTTATCTGCATTGATTTCTCAGCTCTGCTCCCCTCCTCCATTGCACCTTCATGACTGGGTGACTTCAATGCCCACAACCTGTTGTGGGATGGAACTACAACCACTGACCATGGTAAAGCTGTCAAAACTTGTCTTGCAGAGCTCAGTTTTTGTCTTTTGCATACTGTTGCTGTCACACACTTCACTGTGGCATACTGATCTTACTGGGACATTGAACTTTCAATTTGCACCTCTTGATCTCTCCCCTTTGTCCACTGAAGAGTCCATGATGACCTACATGACCGTGATAATTCTCCAATTGTCCTGTCCCTCCTTCCACCTCACAACCTCGGTGTACCTGGTGTCTCCTTGAATGGTGTTGTTCACACTGACATAGATGTTGTCACCAAATATGTTATTCTAACTTGTGGTCAAGCCTCTGCATTTGAAAATAATCTGTCTGCATTTCAAGTCCTCAAACAGCTGGTGGAGCAAATTCACTTACCTTTCACTTCATCTCACCTGGGGCCATGTAATGCTCTGTTCAGTGTGCGGGAGTTCCTCAGTTCTCTAGTCCTTTGCCCTCGCATGGCCCCAGACCAGACCAAATCCACAGCTAACTGCTCAAACACCCATCTTTGCATTACCTGCATCATGTCCTTGCAATTTTTATACCATATCTGGACTGAGAATAAGTTCCCATCTCAGTGACGAGGAAGTGTGATTTACTGAGACTGTGTAAACACCTCCTTGAGATGGACAGCTGTCATCCAACTAGTCTCACTAATATCCTCTGCAAGTTGCTAAAACATAAGGTGAGCCAGCAGCTGAATTGGCATCTTGAGTCTTGGAATCTTTTGGCTCCACCCCAGGTTGGTTTTCACCAAAGCAATTTTACTGCTGACAATTTGGTCTGCCTGGAGTCTGTTAACCAGTCTTCTTTGAACTGCAAATGGCTTATGACATATGTGGCAACATCATGTCCTAGTTACTCTTACATCATTACTTTGCAATTTACAATAAATGTGTGATGGAGGATTCATCAAACTTCTCTATCATTCCACTCTCAAACAGTGCACTGGAAAAATGAACACTTAAATCTTTCTGGGAAAACTCCAGTTTTTCTTATTTTATTATGATGATTATTTATACCTAAGTAATTGGGCACCATCAAAATATTTTCCTACTCTAAGGAGAAAGTTGGTGACTGAAATTTCATGAGAAGGTCCTGATGCAGTGAAAAAATGCCTTTGTTTTAATGACTGCCATCCCCATCCATGTATCATATCCATGGCAGTCTTTGGTTTGATTTCCCCCCAACATTACCTATGAAATTGTTCCAATTTAAATTACTCATAATTCTAATCCCTAGGTGTTTAGTTGACTTTGCATCCTTTAGATTTGTGTGATTTATTGTATAACTGAAATTTAGTGGATATTGTTAGTGCTCATGTGGATGACTTCACAATTTTCATGATTTAGAGTCAATAATCACTTTGTACACCATACAGATATCTTGTCTAAATCATTTTTCAATTTGTTTTGATCATCTGATTGCATTACATGACACCATTATCTGCAAAAAATCTGAGATTGTCTCCTAAATCATTTATGTAGGTCAGAAACAACAGAGGGCCTATAGCACTTCCTTGTGGAATGCCACATATTACTTCTGTTGTACTTGATGACTTTACATCATTTATTGTGAGCTGTGTCTTTTCGGTCACACAATTGAGATGATAATCCATTGGCACCCAATATAATTACACGTTGCTTGTGTCAAAAGCCCAGTGGAATTCTAAAAATATGTAATTAATTTTATGTCCTGTAGTGCCTTGTGAATTTCGGGGTAAATTCTAGAGACATCTGTATTTCCACCATCTCAAACACGTGTTGTTTTAAAGATGACTTTGTGAAAGTGGAACTGTGTCTACTATCATGTGGTGCAGGACTGGCATGTATCGGACGGTTGATTGGTGCGGCTAGGTAGTCGCAGCGCTTGCCTCAGAAGTTACATGGCCAGCACAAGGAGCAAACGTGACGTACTCCTTGAAGGTGCTACAACAGTAATTATTGAGAACAGTTGAATTTTGTTAAAGAAAAGAAAAGACACTTACTTATTTACTAACTTTCATGAGGTCTGGATGGTGGACTTGCTAGAGCTTTCTAGATTGTATTTGTTATAAAGTATGTAAGAGTATCTGTCAGACTGGTAATTGTTGGGCTTACAAAAATGAATCATTTATATGGTGTCTTGTTTGTGGAAGTGAAAATATAGTGAGATTGGTTTAAAAGTATCCTGAGTGTACGGAGTTATTTTAAGAGTATAAAAAGTTCCTCCAAAACAACATCTTATCTTCGGAGAAGAAGTTGGACAGACAACTGCAGCCAGCTATCCTGATAAGAAGATTGGCAAAACAACTCTGTGTAAGTTCAACAATAAAGTGGGAGTGGGAGTCTGGCACATCAACACCACACTGCTCCCTCTAGTCGCCAGAAACCGCCCGAGTCCCCTGTTGATAGCATTCATTATTTCATGAAAATAAAGAGCTAATTGTGTTTCACAAGAATAATACAGGGTCACAATTACTTAACTATATCAAATAAAATCATCATAACTTCTGAACAGTTTGCATTAGGATGTTCAAACTGCACGGCTGGCCGTGCTGCATAATAGGAATTAGTATGTGCATGCACGCATGTCTTGTTGTTGTCAGGCCACTTTGGTTTGAATGGGTTCATCAATAAGCAAAATTGTTGCATTTGGGAGACTAAAAATCTGCATTTCAGGATTGAGAAGTCTCTTCACCCTCAATGGTTGACTGTGTAGTGCACAATATCCAGTCACAGAATAATTGGTGCGATATTCCTTGATAGCATGGTGACTACCGAACAATACATGAAAGTTTTGAAAGATGATTTCACCCCCATTATTCAGAGTGACCTTGATTTTGAGTAGATGTGGTTCATGCAAGACGGAACTCAACCCCATCAAAGCAGGAGAGTGTTTGATGTCCTGGAGGAGCACTTTGGGGACCACATTCTGTTTCTGCAGTACTGAGGCCACTGGCATGGACCTTGATTGGCTGCCATATTCTCTGGATCTGAACACATACGACTCCTTTTCGTGGGGCAACATTAAAAACTAGGTGTACAACAATAGCCTCAAAACCATTACTGATCTGCAAACAGCCATGCAGGAGGTTATCGACAGTATCGATGTACCATACTTCAGGGGTCATTTTGCTATTAATCTATGCCACATCATCGGTAATTATGACAGGCATATTGAACATATCATAACCTAAATCAGGATATCTGTAGTTTACATGGTAAATAAATTGTGCGCATGCTGTAGTTTGTAACTAATTTATGTTTTTTTCATATTTAGTAATTCAGTAATTGTCACCCTGTATTTTCTGTGTCCCTGTTGGCTATTTGTCAATAAATCATTTTGTTTATGGTGATTCATAATGTTCAAGCACAGTATATGTTCCACAATCCTACTGCAAATCGAAGTGACTGGTATGAGTCTGTAACACAGCAGATTACTCGTATTTCCTTTCTTAGGTACTCGTCTGACTTAAACAACTTTCCAGTCCCTCGGTATGGATCTTTCTACAAGTGAGCAGTTGTGTATAATTACTAAGTATGGAGCTATTGTATCAGCAGACTCTGAAAGGAACCTGAATAGTATACAATCTGGACTGGAAGCCTTGCTTTTATTAAGTGTTTGAAGCTGCTTCAATACACCAAGGTTATCTATTCCTATGTTATGTAAGTTGGCAATTGTTCTTGATTCAAACTGTGGAATATTTTCTTAATATTCTTTTGTGAAAGAATTTTGGAAAATCTTATTTAGTAACTCTGCTTTAGTGGCACTGTCATCAATGACATCATCATTGTTAACATGCGTTGAAGGTTCTGATTCTGTCTTGCCACTTCGGTACTTGGCATACAACAAGAATCTCTTTGGGTTTTCTGTCAGATTTCGAGACAGAGTTTTATTGTGGAAACTACTGAAGGCATCCTGCATTGAAGTTTGCACTAAATTTTGAGCTGCAGTAAAACTTTGCCAATCTTGAGGACCTTGCGGACCCACTCTCAATTTCTGTCCAGAACTTCCTGTCACACCAGACTTTCCAGGTTCAGGTTGGTGCTTCTCACAGTAACCCTCTCCTACAAAAGACATCCTGATTTAGGTTTTCCGTGATTTCCCTAAATCGTTTCAGGCAAATGCCGGGATGGTTCCTTTGAAAGGGCACGGCCGATTTCCTTCCCCATCCTTCCCTAACCCGAGCTTGTGCTCCGTCTCTAATGACCTTGTTGTCGACGGGACGTTAAAAAAAAAAAAAAAAAAACACACACTACAAAAGAGAACGAGGTCCTACAGGGCTCTGTATTGGGTGTGTCTATTTTTCTAGTAGCTGCCAATGGTCTAGCTGCTGCTGTGGGATCTACAGAGTCAACTTCCCTCTGTGCTGATGATTTTTGCATTTACTATTGCTCCTCCACTGTGAATGTTGCTGGATGCCAACAACAGAGCACCTTAAATAAAATGGTTTATTGACAAATAGCACAGTCCTGGGCTTTCACTCATGACTGCTCGTTTTCAGCTGCCAAAACAGGCATCATGAACTTCTATCGCAATCGTACTGTCCATCCACAACCAGAGCTCTACCTCACTGTCCAACTGCTCAAAGTGGTGGAGTCTTGTCATGGGGCAGGTCTTCAAAGCCCATTTGACATGTCCTCCTCCATCAACTTAAGTGTACATGATGGTCACACCTTAATACAAAGTGCTACCCAACATATCTGAGAACTTCATTGTAAAAATCAGAAAACTATACTTACACCCAATGTCATCTCTCAACTTCAAAGTAGTCACCTAGGGCATGTATGCAATGATCCCAGCATCGTTTCCAGTTTTGGAAGCATTCTGGCTGTCCTGAGGGTAACTGTGTTCAGGACCCATTGCAGTACCACTTGGATGTCTTCAATTGAGACAAAACTTCATGCTTTCAATGTAGTTTGCATCTTTGGGGACAAGAAGAAGTCACGCAGATTAGGTCTGGTGATTGGGGAGGATGGAGGAACATGGCAATGTTGCTTTTGGCCAAGAACACCTTCACAATGAGCAAGGTGTGCATGGGTGCATTGTCATTGTGCATCAACCGGTCTTTCTTTTTGCACAACTCTGGCTGTCTGCGGTGAACATTTTTCTTCCGTCATCTCAAAACTTCACAGCAGAACTGTCTGTTGCAATCCGGACAGGTGCAACAAACTCCTTTTGCACTATTCCCTGAATGTTGGAAAAAATGATCGGCATTGACTTCATGTTGGTGCGAACAAGTCAAGCTTTTTTCAGCCTTGAAGAAGATTGTGTTATCCATTAAGATTATTGTTGCTTTGTTTCGGGGTCATAACCATAAACCAAGATTCAACACCTGTTATGACTATGGATATTAATTTTGGGTGTTCATAAACTCTTTGTTGTGACTCAGTGCACATCTGAATCCCGAGGTTTCATTGGTCTTACTGAGAAGGCTAGGGAGAAACCTGGCTGCAATTCATCTCATGTTCTGTTCATCAGCTAGAATTCGTAAGTACCATACAACAGTTCAAGTTCGTTATAAACATTGTGAATTGTCTACCCTCAGTCTTTGTTAATCATGTCACATACTTTCATGATCATTTCCGGTCTTGTGCATGTTGATGGTTAACTAGAATGTTTGTCATCTTCCACAGATTCTTGGCTTTCCTTGAAGTGCTTGAAGCACACAAAATCTCTTGCTTGACTCAGTGCATTCTCACAAAATGTCTTTGTCAGCATTTGGTGTGTTTCAGTCACAGTTTTCTTCAATTTGAAACTGAATTTGATGCAAACCCATTGCTCCTTCAAATCATCCATTTCACAATGTAGAGAAGTACTGAAAGACGCCCTGACACCACTACAAGTCACAACTGCATGCACTAAAGATAACACAACTTTGTGCCACAGTAGCTAAGAGATGCGCCTCAAGACATCTAGTAGTGGAATGTCATACTGCTACTGGTTGGGCTGGTACAATGAAATTCTCAGCTATTTTGGGTAGCACATCATACTCTTCACTGTCTTAGAAATACCAGCTGGGACACAGATTTCTCTACATTTTTGCAGATTTACAAAGCTCTGATCCTGTCCTGTCCTGATTATGGCATTCTGGTATATGGCTTGGTGTCACCTACAGCATTACGGGTGCTTGACCTGATACATTATTGTGTAATTTAAATTGTGACAGGTGACCTTTAGACCACCCCTGTGAACAGCCTACTCCGCTACAGATCAGCCAACCACAGCTGCTCAAATATGCATTACAAATTCACTGCTCTCCTGAGCATCCAAATGACTGTGTCCTTTTTCCTGGTAGGGGGATCCACCTCCCACAACAGAGGCCCAGAAATGGATCCACAACTGGAGTTTCTGAACTCCAGCTTCCCCCACTGTTGCCTCCTGTCAGGAAGCAATTGTGTGCAGCCCCATGTTGTGTACCACAACCTCAGATCTGCCCCAAACTATTACTTGGACCAAAATACTCTGTTGACCCCATGGTTTTTCACTGTCTGTTCTTGGCCATCCTTAATTAATTTCCAGCTTTGGAAGTCATATACACTGATGGTCCTACAGTTGAATATGTTTTTACCTTCACCCAAGCAAGGTGTAGTGAACTATACTCTCTGCCAAAAACATGCAGTCTGTTCACTGCAGAATTGGTGTCTATCACTTGAGACCTTAGTCGTGTTCATTCCTGCATCAGTGAGACATTCTCAACTGGCAGTGACTCTCTGGATAATCTTCAGGCTATCGACTAATGGTACCCTTGGCACCCATTGGTTGTGACTATCCAGAATCTCCTTTCTGACCTCCATCATGCTAGATGGTCAGTTTGTCTTTGTCTGGAGTCTTTGTCTTGGTCCCAGGATTTGACCATGAATTAGTTGGCCAAGTTGGCTACCAGGAAGCTGACTTTGGAGATTGGTGTATTGGAACTCAACCTTTGGTCAGCTCTATGCCACTAACTGTAGGAAGCTTGGAACACAAATTGGTGTCCTCTGTGCAAACAAAATGCGCGCAATAAAGGGGACCATAACTATGTGGTGATCTTACTTTTCTTGTTTCTCACAGGGAATCTATCATTCTCTGTCAGCTTTGCACTGGCCACACTTTGTTGATCCAAGACCACATGAGCCGGCCAAAGTGGCCGTGTGGTTAAAGGCGCTGCAGTCTGGAACCACAAGACCGCTACGGTCGCAGGTTCGAATCCTGCCTCGGGCGTGGATGTTTGTGATGTCCTTAGGTTAGTTAAGTTTAACTAGTTCTAAGTTCTAGGGGACTAATGACCTCAGCAGTTGAGTCCCATAGTGCTCAGAGCCATTTGAACCAAGACCACATGATGTTAGGATCCATGCCACTGTCACTGTCATGCCCATCCAATGGTGGCCCACATCCTCCAGGACAGCACTAATTTGGAAACTTTATGGTGAATCATTAAACTTGCTGACACACTGCCTCTGGTGGCAGTGGATGACACCAAAGCAGCTGATCTGGTTTTACATTTTACCTGTGAAGATGGATTCTACTCCTCTCTGTGAGGTAGGGTGCACTGTCCTTGTTGGCTTCTTGACGGAGTGGACAGGTGCCCCATGCCTGCTCCGAACGAGGGGGCCCTTTGCTGTCCTGGCTTGGTTGACTGGCCTGGATCCTACCTTTCCTACCTTTTTAATTCTTCTTATTCTTTTACATCTGTCATTGTTTTACTGTCTCATCATCTTTGCTCTGTTTCCTGAGATTTTATCAACTTCTTCATGTTGCTAATGTGCTTATGGTAATGGAGTGTGAGGAGAAACCAACTAGGTAAGGAGGGTGTGTCTCCCATCATGTAATATGTCCTGGGAGCCTCCAGCTGTTACTCCTCTCTCACTTCTACTTGCTTCTTTCGCTTGGTTTTATTGATTCCTGGTTACAATTGGGTTCATCAAGACTTGTCTTCGAAGTATTTTCTTTCTAATCAATTTTAAACTTAATAAGAAGTCTCACATGAGTTCACAATGTAAAGGCAGTCATGTTTTTATAGCCTTGTTATCAACATATAAACAGGTATCAAATTTAACAATGGGAAATCCAAGATGAAACAATGACAATATTATGAAAATGATAGTCACTGCTCACCATACAATGGAGATGATGAGTCACATGTAGGTACAGCAAAAAGACTGCCAAACATAGCTTAACGCCAAATAGGCCTCAATCAAAATTAGACAACATACACACATGGACTCATGCAAATGCAACTCACACACACATGACCACAATCTCTGGCTGCCAAGGCCAGACTGCAAACAGCAGCACACGATGAGAATAGCAGTCTGGGTGGTGGGGTAAGGAGGAGGCTGGAGAGTGGGTGGGGTGGGATAGCAAGGTGGGAATGGGAGACAATAAAGTGCTGCACATGTGGGAGCATATAGGGACAAGATGGGGAGATGTTAGGAGAGATAGGTGCAGTCAGGAAGCTAGACGGATGGTAAGGGGGGAGGGGGCAGCAGAAAAGGAGAGAAGTAAAAGTGGGTGCATTGCTGGAATAGAGGGTTGTGTAGTTCTGGAATGGGAACAGGGAAGGGAATAGATGGATAAAGAACATCTATCCCCTTCCCTGTTCCCATTCCAGCACTACACAACCCTCTATTCTATCAACACACCTACAGTCTTTCTACTTCTCTCCTTTTCTGCTGCCCCCCCCCCCCCCCCCCCAACTGTCTAACTTTCCAACTGCATCAAGCTGTCCTACCCTCTCTCCACATGCAGCACTTCACTGTGCCGCACCCTTATGCTGCTATCCCTCCCCCCTGCCCCAGCCTCCTCCTTACCCACAACAACCAGTTTACTTCTCCCATCATGCACTGCTGCCTGCATCTGGGTTTGGCAGGCAGAGACTTTGGTCATGTGTGTGTGTATGTGTATGTTGCCTAATTCTTATGAAGGCCTGTTTGGCCAAAAGCTTTTTTTTCTTTCTTTTTTTAATAGAACAATGATGCATTTTTTACATGCACTGATGACTTGCAGGATCTTGCCAGCTGTTTGTCAAAGTCAGTATCACTGATGAATTAAGAGATTTTTGCATAGAAAGATTCACTTGCTCACTCTGTACAGGGATAGGAATAGAAAGATGGTACACTATTTGCTGTAGATTTTCATATGTCAAAGATAAGTGAAGGGTAGAAGTAAACTCCTTTGGTAAGTTTCAATCTCAGCTATTCACTGTTAAAGATACACTGGATTACAGTATTCCCCTGGAACTGCAACACAATTGGAAATTTATTTTCATCTAACTTGTTAAACTTTTTTCCTTCAGGGAAGTCTATTAAATGGCAAATTTTGAGTAATGCATGCAGTACATTTATCTAGATGGCATGTTGATGTTTGCTTGTTTTGCCAAAACTTAACAGAAATTGGACAAGTAGATGACTATGAAAACAGAAGTGTGACCCCACTACTGTAGCAGCAGAAGAACCCTGGCAGTGACGGCAATACACAATCAAATTATTGTTTGAATGGCAGTTGTGTAGAATTAGAATCACTGCACAACCTTGTTCTTGCAGTTTGAAATATATGATTTGATCAAAAAATATTATTTTTTACACTCACTGCATAACTTGATAACAAACTATCTTTCCATTTACATCTATAACTGTTAATTTTTTTAGTTTCTATTTGGTTTGGCAAAGGAAGCAAAATTTAATGTGCCATCTAGATAAATACACTGTATGTCTTATTCAAACTCATCATTGATAACACTTCTGAAGAAAAAAGGTTCAAATGTGTTGGGACCCAAGAAATTCATTGGGACCCTTGCTGTTACTGTTGTACATTAATGCCCTTGTGGACAATATTGTTTCAGACATTTCACAGGCAAGATTTCAAAGCGATGCAAAGACTGGCAACTTGCTTTAAATTTTTAGAAATGTAAAATTGGGTACATCACAAAATGAAAAAAAGCAGTATCCTATGGCTATAATATCAATGAGTTATATTTGAAATCCGTCAACTCATACAAATATCTGGGTGCAATAATTCATAAGGATATGAAATGGAACATTCACACAGTCTCAGTTGATGATAAAGCAGGTGTCAGATTGCAGTTCATTGGTAGAATATTAAGGAAATGTAATCAGTCTAGAAAGGAGGGTGAATACAAAGCCCTCATGTGACCCATCCTAGCATATTGCTCAAGTGTGTGAGACCAATATCAAATTGGACTAACAGGGGATATTGAATGGATACAGAGAATGGCAACATAAATGTCACAGGTTTGTTCAATCCATGAGAGAATGTCACAAAGATGCTGCAAGAACCAATCTGATAAAGGCCCGAAAATACATGACAAAGAACTAAATTTAAGTGATAAGTGTGGGAATAGATTACAACCCCTTGTGTATCACACTCATAGGTACCAGAAAGACAAGATCAAGCTAATTATAGAAGGCACATAGGCATTTAAGCAATCATTCCGATGACCCATATGTGAATGGAACACCAGGAAGCCCAAACAACTGTTACAATGAATGTACCTTCAATCATGCACTTGGCAATGGTTTGCAGCGTACGGTTGTAGCTGTAGATGTAGAACCAAAGATGTTCTGGTACCAAAAATATAAATCTCTTTAGTAGTGGTAGTAGTAATAGTAGAAATTATACATTACGCAACTCTAGCTATAGTTTCGCTGGATTCCTTCCTTAAGTGTCAAGACAAATTATGAAGCACACAGGAGCAATTCCAACATATTCAAGTTGAAAATGGTTATGGATTATTTAATAATGGAAATATGATGTTTGTATCATTTTGATGAGCCATTTGTTGGTTGGTAACTTGATATCAGTATTCTTGGAGCAGAATTAATAGTTGTAAAATGATTCTTAAACAATTCTAGATAAACTTGTTTAATATTCAGCTGTAGTTCATGAACTTGAGGTTCCTTAAGAGACATATTGTTAGTAACATGGAGTCCCCTGTCAACCATGTGGCCAGTTATATAGCCTTACTGCTGCAACCCAATGTTGGTAAAACTGACAGTTGTATTCAAAATTCAGTTCATTTTATTGAGGAATTAAAATACATGAACATGGGAGGAAGATATTCTTTTCACCTTAAGTACTGTATCCTTATTTATGATATTTCTGTGAATGAAGCTATTTCATACATGGTGGATATATATCTGACAGATACAGTAGATTTGCCAACAACTTGTGTTACTACAACGTACTTCCTGTATAGTTATAAATTTATGAGGGTGTCTGTGGGCAGCCTTCTTAGTCCATTGTTGCCAAATTGTTTGTGAAGGTTTGTGAACAACAGGCAACCACTGGCCAGCACCCACTATGGGTGTGCTAGATTAGTAATCTGGATACATGGCAAATAAGGAGTTGGATATCTTACTGGTACATCATAATAGCGTCAACCCAAAAATTAAATTTATGACAGAGAAAGTGTACATTAGGCAACTTAATTTTCTAAATGTTTCAGTAATCAAATGGGCACATGTATTTTGTATCAAAAGATGTACAGAAGAACAACACACATTGATCAGTAGCTCCATAAGGAATCCAACCATCACCCAAACCAAAAAAGAGACATAATTATATCCTTGGTCAAAAGGGCTAATAAAATATATGAGTCAGTTTACTTACAAAAAGATCTCAGTTACTTACAGCAGAATGAGTACTATGTCCAAGAAGGGGGAATTTCAGGACTAGTGAAAAACAATGATCACCAAAAAGGAAAGTCTTTCTACAATTTATTAACAGAATTACTGATCATATCAGAAGGGTTTGTCCAAGAAAGAGGTTCAGATGATTTTTAAGCCCACCAGGAAAATAAAACAATGCCCAAAAACTGCAAAAGACGTATATCATCCACTAGCATCAGTGGTATGTATAAAAATCCATGTACCTGTGGCCAAGTATACAGAGTGTCTCAAAAAGAATGACCCAATTTTAGCTTTTCATAATATTGAGACAAATGTCACTACGTAACTGAAACAGTGCTAGATGTAATCAGCATGGTCTAGAGTTTCAGAAAAAAGTCTGCTAGATGTCACTACAAGTGCTGACTTGGAGCATGCAGCCAGTCTCACGCAATATGGCATCCGCACAACAGAAGGTGTATTGTGTTATTGAATTTAGTCATACTCAATCAGTGATCGCAGTTCAGCGGGCGTTTCATATTTTGTGCTAAACCACCATCACCAAAAAACATTTGATGGTGGTATAAACAGTTTGAAGAAACAGGGTGCCTCTGTAAAGGCCAAAGTCCTGGCCAGCCACAGGGTCCTGAACAAGGAGTGGAACAAATCCGATGACCTTTTTAGGGGAGCCCCCGCAAGTCTATGCACCGTGCTAGCCAAGAACTTGCATTACCACACATGACAGTGTGGCGTGTGTTACAGCATTGTTTAGCCCTAAAACCATACCAATTACAACTGGTACAAGCTCTTTGAGATATTAACAAAGTGAAGTGAGTGGACTTTAGCAATGCTATTCTAGAGGACATGGAAGATGAGACTTTTATGTCACAGTTGATACCGTGATGAGGCAACTTTCCATATTAGCGGTAAGGTTCACTGTCATAATGTGTGTATATGGGGGCTCAAAAATTGTCATGAAACAACTGAAGATGAATGTAATACACAAAAAGTGAATGGTTTTTGTGCTGTTTCGCAAAGCAAGGTTTACAGACCCTACTTTTTTGAGGAAGAAACCATAACAGGACAATCATATCTTGCAATGCCATGGAACTGGTTATTCCCAAAACTTGACTCTGGCAATATCATCTATCAGCAAGATGGAGCACCACCACACTGGCACAACAATGTGTGCCATTTCCTTAACGCCAACATGCCTCAACGTTGGTTAGGGTGTACAGGGCCGTGAGACCAGGATTTACACTCTTTGCCTCCTAGGTCCCATGACTTAACACCATGTGATTTCTTCCTGTGGGGGTATGTTAAACAATGAGTTTATGTTCCCCCCTACCTCGTGACATTGATGAACTAAAAACCAGAATATCAGATGCTGTAACTTCAGTGACAGAGGACACCTTACACTCAGTCTGGGATGAATTCAGCAATCGGGTAGATGTCATCTGAGCAGCTAATGGAGGACATATTGAACATTTATGATGGAATTTTATAAACTTCTGTCTTTTTAGAGTAATTTAGTATGCCATTTGTTGGTGTTAAGCCCTTTTTCCTAATAAATAATTCTATTTAAATTCGGGTCTTTTTTTTTGGGACATCCTGTATATTGGAACTACAAAAAGAAGTATTAACACTCACTTAGCCAAACATTAAATGAACCATCAATTTGGACAAAATGATACATTGGCCATGTCAGAACATGCTTTCCAAAAAGCTGAGGCAAACATTTCAGCCAAGACAACCCTTGTCACACACACTTATACAGAGAGGCAGCAGAAATTTATCAGTGTCATGATTATCTTAACAGAAAACAAGAGGGAGTTAAATAAAATAAAATACAGATGGTTACTTTGCACTGAGAGACTAATAATTATTTACTCTTAATAGATAATGATGTCACTAGTCAGAGACAATCATGCATGTGGCATCAGGTGATGTATTATGTTGCTCCCTATACCATTCATAATGCAGCTATGAATCTGGCACCACCTTAAATTTTCAATGGTGTTTCCATTTTATTCATGCAGATGTACCCCACAAATGAGCATAATATTTCAATGAATAGCTTCATACATTGACCATACACTTGCAGTCTGGAAGTTTTAAATGATGTAAATTCCAATTGTGAAAGCTTTCACTGTACTAAGTTCACTGGGAATACTTGTTAGCTGGCATAAATGAATTTCCACAAGAAGTGCAAAACTAACAGGTTACAAAACATAATACCTAAATAAAAAACAATTAAAAATTACTCCTACAGGCCAACCGCAAATTAGAACATCATGCCACCCTCCACCTCAAAAACTATCCAATCTCCTGGTTTCCCACCTCCAGAAAAGCAACTCACTCACCTTCCACAACCTTTCCAACAAACCACTACCTCCTCTCATTGCACACAGACCCAGTCTCTCCCATCTACTCAATCTCATCCAGCTCCACTCCCCCTAAAACCTCAAAATTCTATTCAACACAATCTGGAACCACAACATCCCAATTCAGTAGTTAACCTATCCTCCAAACCTCTCTCCCAATCCGAAACCTCTGTCCTATGCAAAGGCCACACCTTCAGCCCTACTCCCAGATTCATCCAAACAGCCCTCATCAAAGATTTACTGTCCTATACTCATACTCTCTGCTGGAAATATCACTTTGCCACGAAGGAAAATAATCCTAATCCTACTCCTAATGATCCAACTCCCCAAGACACTATCCAAATTGAACCCTGCCTGGAACAGTTCCATCCTCCGTCACAACGGCACCCACCTCCTCTTCCTCAAAATCACCCTCTCCAAACCTTCCAGGAATTTCTCACTTCCAGCCTTGCCTCTCAATCCTTCTTAAAAAACCTTAATCCTACTCCCAACATCACCTCAGCTGAAGCCCAGGCTATCCGTGATCTGAAGGCTGACTGATCCATCATCATTCTACTGGCTGACAAGGGTTTCATGACCGTGGTACTTGAACATCGGGCGTATGTGGCTGAGGGACTGCGTCAGCTTTCAGACAACACTACTTACAAAGTTTGCCAAGGTAATCCCATTCCTGATGTCCAGGCAGAGCTTCAAGGAATCCTCAGAACCTTAGGCCCCCTACAAAACCTTTCACCTGACTCCATCAACCTCCTGACCCCACCGACACCCCGCACCCCTACCTTCTACCTTTCCTAAAATTCACAAACCCAATCATACCGGCCGCCCCATTGTAGCTGGTTACCAAGCCCCCACAGAATGTATCTCTGCCTACGTAGATCAACACCTTCAACCCATTACATGCAGTCTCCCATCCTTCATCAAAGACACCAACCACTTTCTCGAACGCCTGGAATCCTTACCCAGTCTGTTACCCCTGGAAACCATCCTTGTAACACAAATATTCTGCATGTCAGGGCCTCCCTGCGATGGAGCACTTCCTTTCACGCCGATCACCTGCCACCCTACCTAATACCTCTTTCCTCATTACATTAGCCAACTTCATCCTGACCCACAACTTCTTCACTTTTGAAGGCCAGACATACCAACAATTAAAGGGAACAGCCATGGGTACCAGGATGACCCCCTCGTACACCAACCTATTCATGGGTCGCTTAGAGGAAGCCTTCTTGGTTACCCAGGCCTGCCAACCCAAAGTTTGGTACAGATTTATTGATGACATCTTCATGATCTGGACTCACAGTGAAGAAGAACTCCAGAATTTTTTCTCCAACCTCAACGCCTTTGGTTCCATCAGATTCACCTGGTCCTACTCCAAATCCCATGCCACTTTCCTTGACGCTGACCTCCATCTGTTCAATGGCCAGCTTCACACTTCCATCCACATCAAACCCACCAACAAGCAACAGTACCTCCATTATGACAGCTGCCACCCATTCCACATCAAACGGTCCCTTCCCTACAGCCAAGGTCTTCATGGCAAACGAATCTGCTCCAGTCCGGAATCCCTGGACTACTACAAAAAAAAAAAAAAAAAGGCTCAAATGGCTCTGAGCACTATGGGACTCAACTGCTGGGGTCATTAGTCCCCTAGAACTTAGAACTAGTTAAACCTAACTAACCTAAGGACATCACAAACATCCATGCCCAAGGCAGGATTCAAACCTGCGACCGTAGCGGTCTTGCGGTTCCAGACTGCAGCGCCTCTAACCGCACAGCCACTTCGGCCGGCCTGGACCATTACACCAACAACCAGAACACAGCTTTCGTATCCCGCAGTTACCCTCCCGACCTGGTACAGAAGCAAAAAACCACAGCCACTTCCTCATCCCCTCAAACCCAGAACCTCCCAGAGAAGAACCACGAAAGTGCCCCGCTTGTGACAGGATACTTCCGGGACTGGATCAGACTCTGAATGTGGCTCTCCAGCAGGGATATGACTTCCTCAAATCCTGCCCTGAAATGAGATCCATCCTTCATGAAATCCTCCTGACTCCACCAATAGTGTCTAACCGCCGTCCACCTAACCTTCGTAACCTCTTCTTTCATCCCTATGAAACCCCAAACCACCTTCCCTACCCTCTGGCTCCTACCCTTGTAACTGCCCCCAGTGTAAAATCTGTCCCATGCACCCTCCCACCACCACCTACTCCAGTCCTGTAACCTGGAAGGTGTACACGATCAAAGGCAGAGCCACGTGTGAAAGCACCCATGTGATTTACCAACTGACATGCCTACACTGTGATGCATTCTATGTGGGAATGACCAGCAACAAACTGTCCATTCACATGAATGTACACAGGCAGACAGTGTTTGTTGGTAATGAGGATCACCCTGTGGCTAAACATGCCTTAGTGCATGGCCAGCACATCTTGGAGCAGTGTTACACCGTCCAGGTTATCTGGATACTTCCCACTAACACCAACCTGTCAGAACTCTGGAGATGGGAACTTGCCCTTCGGTATATCCTCTCTTCTCATTATCCGCCAGGCCTCAACCTCTGCTAATTTCAAGTTGCCACCGCTCATACCTCACCTGTCTTTCAACAACATCTTTGCCTCTGTACTTCTGCCTCAACTGACATCTCTGCCCAAACTCTTTGCCTTTACAAATGTCTGCTTGTGTCTGCGTATGCGCGGATGGATATGTGTGTGTGTGTGCGAATGTACACCTGACCTTTTTTCCCCCGAAGGTAAGTCTTTCCACTCCTGGGGTTGGAATGACTCCTTACCCTCTCCCTTAAAACCCACATCCTTTTGTCTTTCCCTCTCCTTCCGTCTTTCCTGATGAGGCAACCATTGGTTGCGAAAGCTTGAATTTTGTGTGTATGTTTGTGTTTGTTTGTGTGTCTATCGACCTGCCAGTACTTTAGTTTGGTAAGTCACATCATCTTTGTTTTTAGATATATTTTTCCCAGGTGAAATGTTTCCCTCTATTATATTCATATCATTAATTTGAACCCAACAATTACGTTTGTTATTGTCACTGTTGCATTTTGAAATATTTTCTATCGTCTTATTGTCTCCTTCTGTCTTTGCCAGTAGTTTCACTTTGTATTCACCTTCTCCTTTTTACCGTAATCTACTACACAATTTTATCCCGCCTATATATACTCAATAATATGTAACCCAATTCCAAACCATAACCAAAAAACTTTTTTCCGCTTTCAACACTACCGCTGTTATAAAATCCACCGTTTCTAGTTCACAAACAGTCCCTTTCACCTATTAAACAACCATTTCTGCTAGTTCTAATAACTTTCGCTTTATTTCCATTTCCGTTTTTTCCACTTCACTGATAATTTTTAGCCGCTTCCCACATGTTTTAACGTCATTATTTCTTAGTCAGACAATCGTTAGCCTCATTTTCATAATCTGCCACCACAAAACCACTCCTTTTAATACATTTACACGCAGTTTTTTTGGAAATTTTCCCGAATTTCTCCGTCCTTTAACGTGTTTTGGCAGCAACACAACCACCTAACCTTTGTGCACATCGTTGTCTACCAACCCAAGGCCAACATAGCCCAGCTGTAACCAACACCTTTTCCCATTTTTTCACACCAGACCTCCAGTTACTTTCCAATTCATTTTTATTTTCATTTTCATTTCAGCCTCATGTTACACTTTCCATCTTCTAATACCATGTCACCCTCACAACACCCCCACAACGACCCCATTAAGTTTTATTTACATTCCCTCCGCAAACATGCCTTCGCCCTAGCCAGATTACGCTCCCATATTCTATTTTCTCAGGCTTGTCTGACATTTGGCATTATCCCCAAAGGCCTCACACTTAAAGTTCCCATCTCTGGCTGCAACCCTTCTTTCCATCAGTCCCTATACCAGTTCCAAACTGAACAATCCATTGCCCTCACCCACCTAATCCTCCACCTACACATCAACTCAGCCAATGAACACACCCGTCAACTCCTATCATTAATAAAAGTCCTCAATCTTTCCTCTCCCACATCCACACCGGCTGTTCAGAGCATCCTCCTACAGGCCAACCACAAATTAGAACAGCATGCCACCCTCCACGTCAACAAACTAACCAATCTCCTGGTTTCCCACCTCCGGAAAGCCAACTCACTCACCCTTCACAACCTTTCCAGCAAACCTCAACCTCCTCTCATTGCACACAAACCCAGTCTCTCCCATCTACTCAATCTCCCACTTCCAGCTCCACTCCCTCCAAAACCTCAAAATTCCAATCAACACAATCTGGAATCACAACACCCTAATTCAGTAGTTAACCTTTCCTCCAAACCTCTCTCCCAATCCGAAACCTCTGTCCTATCCAAAGGCCTCACCTTCAGCCCCACTCCCAGATTCAACCAAACAGCCCTTGTCAAAGATTTTCTGTCCTACACTCGTACTCTCTGCTGGAAATATCACTTTGCCATGAAGAAAAATGATCCTAATCCTACTCCTAATGATCCAACTCCCCAAAACACTATCCAAATTGAACACTGCCTGGAACAGTTCCGTCCTCCGTCACAGCAGGACCCACCTCCTCTCCCTCAATATCACCCTCTCCAAACCTTCCAGGAATTTCTCACTTCCAGCCTTCCATCTCAATCCTTCTTAAAAAACCTTAATCCTACTCCCAACATCACCACTGCTGAAGCCCAGGCTATCCGTGATCTGAGGGCTGACCAATCCATCGTCCTTCTACCGGCGGACAAGGGTTCCACGACCGTGGTACTTGATCGTCGGGAGTATGTGGCTGATGGACTGCGTCAGCTTTCAGACAACACCACATACAAAGTTTGCCGAGGTAATCCCATTCCCGATGTCCAGGCAGAGCTTCAAGGAATCCTCAGAACCTTAGGCCCCCTACAAAACCTTTCACCTGACTCCATCAACCTCCTGACCCCACCGACACCCTGCACCCTTACCTTATACCTTCTTCCTAAAATTCACAAACCCAATCATCCCGGCCACCCCATTGTAGCTGGTTACCAAGCCCCCACAGAATGTATCTCTGCCTACGTAGATCAACACCTTCAACCCATTACATGCAGTCTCCCATTCTTCATCAAAGACACCAACCACTTTCTCGAACGCCTGGAATCCTTACCCAATCTGTTGCCCCCGGAAACCATCCTTGTAACCTTTGATGCCACTTCCTTATACACAAATATTCTGCACGTCCAGGGCCTTGCTGCAATGGAACACTTCCTTTCACGCCGATCACCTGCCACCCTACCTAATACCTCTTTCCTCATTACATTAGCCAGCTTCATCCTGACCCACAAGTTCTTCACTTTTGAAGGCCAGACATACCAACAATTAAAGGGAACAGCCATGGGTACCAGGATGACCCCCTCGTACGCCAACCTATTCATGGGTCGCTTAGAGGAAGCCTTCTTGGCTACCCAGGCCTGCCAACCGAAAGTTTGGTACAGATTTATTGATGACATATTCATGATCTGGACTCACAGTGAAGAAGAACTCCAGAATTTCCTCTCCAACCTCAACGCCTTTGGTTCCATCAGATTCACCTGGTCCTACTCCAAATCCCACGCCACTTTCCTTGATGTTGACCTCCATCTGTCCAATGGCCAGCTTCACACGTCTGTCTACATCAAACCCACTAACAAGCAACAGTACCTCCATTATGACAGCTGCCACCCATTCCACATCAAATGGTCCCTTCCCTACAGCCTAGGTCTTCATGGCAAATGAATCTGCTCCAGTCCGGAATCCCTGAACCATTACACCAACAACCTGACAACAGCTTTCGCATCCCGCAATTACCCTCCCAACCTGGTACAGAAGCAAATAACCAGAGCCACTTCCTCATCCCCTCAAACCCAGAACCTCCCACATAAGAACCACAAAAGTGCCCCACTTGTGACAGGATACTTTCCGGGACTGGACCAGACTCTGAATGTGGCTCTCCAGCAGAGATATGACTTCCTCAAATCCTGCCCTGAAACGAGATCCACCCTTCATGAAATCCTCCCCACTCCACCAAGAGTGTCTTTCCGCCGTCCACCTAACCTTCGTAACCTGTTAGATCATCCCTATGAAATCCCCAAACCACCTTCCCTACCCTCTGGCTCCTACACTGGTAACCACCCCCAGTGTAAAACCTGTCCCATGCACCCTCCCACCACCACCTACTCCAGTCCTGTAACCTGGAAGGTGTACACGATCAAAGGCAGAGCCACGTGTGAAATCCCCCACGTGATTTACCAGCTGTCCTGCCTACACTGTGATGCATTCTATGTGGGAATGACCAGCAACAAACTGCCCATTCGCATGAATGGACACAGGCAGACAGTGTTTGTTGGTAATGAGGATCACCCTGTGGCTAAACATGCCTTGGTGCACGGCCAGCACATCTTGGCACAGTGTTACAATGTCCGGGTTATCTGGATACTTCCCACTAACACCAACCTATCCGAACTCCGGAGATGGGAACTTGCTCTTCAATATATCCTCTCTTCCCGTTACCCACCAGGCCTCAATCTCCGCTAATTTCAAGTTGCCGCCACTCATACCTCACCTGTCTTTCAACAACATCTTTGCCTCTGCACTTCTGCCTCGACTGACATATCTGCGCAAACTCTTCGTCTTTGAATATGTCTGCTTGTGTCTGTATATGTGTGGATGGATATATGTGTGTGTGCGAGTGTATACCCGTCCTTTTCTCCCCATAAGGTAAGTCTTTCTGATCCCGGGATTGGAATGACTCCTTACATATCATATTATTTTTCCAAGGTATCTTGTTCCATTTTCAAGATCAAATCACTTATCAGTGAGCTTTCCTATCATCTAGCTGATAATGTCATCACAAATAATATAACGTGTAAGTCAACTTTTGCTCTGTTCTTCTATAGCAAAAAAAGAGTACATTGCAGTCAGAGCTAAAATTCTAGAATGTATGTACATATTACCTGCATCACTTACAAGTGTAGTCCTTTTTGAAGCTCAATAACACAAACATTCAAGAAGCTAGTGGCTTGCAGTCCAATTACAATTTTCTGTTTGTTTAAAGAAAGCATTTCAAGTTTTTTGTAAGGTAAATTATATGTAGAGATATCCCCTTAGCTCATTACTGCTATCATAGTCAATGATGAACATGACTTACATTGAGTGCACCTTTTCGATGAATAGCTTCAAATATTCTGTCTCTAAAACGTTCCATGTCTTGAATGTCAAATGATAGCTGATCAAGTTCACGGTTAATATCCTGGTAGACAGACAAGTAATACATGAATTATGTGTTTAATATTGCAGAACATCAAAGCATTCTAAGGCAATAGTTATAACACTAGACAATAAATTCTTACCTGAAGTTTAGCAAATTCATGTCGAGCTGGCCAGACTCTACTTGCTATCATATTGTCAAGTTTAGGAAAGTAAGCCTCTTTTAGTGGTTTATGCCAGTTATTTAATTTTCTCACTCTTCCAAGATGATTACTAAGTCGTTCAAAATTGTATCTGAAGATTAAAAAATTGGAAATTATCAGTTATAATTCATTAACTAAGTATATCCATCATTGTATAACTGATTTCCAGAGTAATGCTTATACATTTTGTCACCACAGGTTAGTAGATACATAATGAATCATGTTATCCACAATAAGCACCATCAATCTTATAGCTGTGTTGGCAACATCTTTATAGTAGGGTTATTGTTTATGACAATTTGCTGGAAAAATAAACCTATTTCATTTTGCAAATAGTAAAAGGATGTACTGAAACAATGGTTCTTATTTCCATTTCCAGCTCTAAGTTTACTGATAAAAAATAATAAAAATGGAAGGAAGCAAGAGTGCAACCTGTCGGGTTTCCACAGCATGATTGATTAATAATGTGCTTTCAGGTGTACAGATGAGTTGTCATTTCAGTGATATCCATAATATACTGACAATTAATCCAGTCATCACTAGGTGTTCTGTGTTAAAACATGTACTCACTGTATGGATTCTAACCATAAAATGGAATCAATAACTGGGCTGTGTGTCCACAAGACCACAACTGGCTTATAATTAGATTTCATCCATTATTAGAAGAAGATTTCATCCAGCATTTTTGTATAGTTCATGTCAGCTATTCTTAATTCTGTGTAAAATTAATGAACTGCATACAAATAGTAGTTTGTTATAAAAAATTATAAGCAATAAGAAGCTACAAATCACAAAACAAATAAAACTGCAAACTAAAATCTGTCAGATTTAATATGATATCAAATCATAACCATTGACATGGTTTAGATATTAGTTTGGCAACTATGAGATGCAATATTTCCTTCCCAGTAATCAATAAAACTGGTGGAGTCTCTCTGACAAGCAGTTTTAAGAGATCTCTAACAGAGATAATTTATTTTATTTATTTTATTTAATTTATTTATTTGTCCATCTGTAAACAATATATATTGTATGGATGTTGTCCAAAATTACATGCAAATTTATGGAAACAGTCTGTGCAAAAGGAACATACAAAATTTTACATTAAGTAGTACAAAGAACAATACATACAAAATTGTACAAAAAATGTACAAAGAATAATACTTGGTCATACAAGATACAGTAATACAACTTTTTATACATGTATACTAACAGTATGGTAACTGCATAGTCTGTTTGCCCTAAGGCTTTACTTTTGTCATCCCTAAACAGGATATTCACTACAATAATTCAGTAAAGATTTTACCACAATCAGCAGCTGTCCATCAGATTTTAAAAAAAATAACAGATACTTTAGGGGATGAAAGACGGTGTTTTCAGTTTTGCTTAATATAAACATTTTCAGAATTATTTATTGGACTAAACAGAAATTTACTGAGTAAAAACCTTGTTCAAGTAGAAATTCTTTAAATTCTACTTTAAATCTGTTATCATCTTCTAAGTCTCTGATGTTGGCTGGCAGTATGTTGTACAGTTTTGTATCCATATGGCTCACATGCCTTTGTGTGTGTGTGTTCTTTTTGTTTTCTGAGAATGTAGTGCTGTGATATTTCGAGTATTGTAGTTATGCAAGTCGGCATTTGTCTGAAAATCTGCATAGTGGGCTATAACATATAAAAAACACACACACATATATATATATATATATATATATATATATATATATATATATATATATATATATATATATATATATATATATAACCTATGGTTGCCTCGTCAGGAAAGAGGGAAGGAGAAGGAAAGACAAAAGGATATGGGTTTTAAGGGAGAGGGTAAGGAGTCATTCCAATCCCGGGAGCGGAAAGACTTACCTTAGGGGGAAAAAAAGACAGGTATACACTCGCACACACACACATATCCATCCACACATACACAGACACAAGCAGACATTCGTCCTGATGAGGCAACCATTGGTTGCGAAAGCTAGAATTTTGTGTGTATGTTTGTGTTTGTTTGTGTGTCTGTCGACCTGCCAGCACTTTTGTTTGGTGAGTTTCATCATCTTTCTTTTTGGATGTATTTTTCCCACGTGGAATGTTTCCCTCTATTTTTTATATATATATATATATATATATATATATATACACACAAAAAATGAGAAAGTGCTGGTAGATAGACACAATAAAAAACACACAAACAGATAGACAGGGATAGGTATACACTTTGTATACCTGTAACACCTTTGTATTTCTGTAACACTTTGTTACAGAAAATGTTCAAAATGTCCTCCGTTAGCGAGGATACAGCATCCACCCTCCGTCGCATGGAATCCCTGATGCTCTGATGCAGCCCTGAAGAATGGCGTATTGTATCACAGCCGGCCACAATACAAGCACGAAGAGTCTCTACATTTGGTACCGGGGTTGGGTAGACAAGAGCTTTGGTATATTCTAGCTTTCGCAACCAACGGTTGCTTCATCAGGAAAGAGGGAAGGAGAGGGAAAGATGAAAGGATGTGGGTTTTAAGGGAGAGGGTAAGGAGTCATTCCAATCCCGGGAGTGGAAAGACTTACCTTAGGAAGGAAAAAAGGACAGGTATACACTCGCATACACACACATATCCATCCACACATACACAGACACAAGCAGACATTTACAAATGTCCTGCCAGCGCTCTCGTTTGGTAAGTCACATCTTCTTTGTTTTTAGATATATTTTTCCCACGCGGAATGTTTCCCTCCAGGGTGTTACAAAAAGGTACGGCCAAACTTTCCGCAAACATTTCTCACAAACAAAGAAAGAAAAATGTTATGTTGACATGTGTCTGGAAACGCTTACTTCCCATGTTAGAGCTCATTTTATTACTTCTCTTCAAATCACATTAATCATGGATGGGAAACACAAACCAACAGAACGTACCAGCGTGACGTCAAACACTTTGTTACAGGAAATGTTCAAAATGTCCTCCGTTAGCGAGGATACAGCATCCACCCTCCGTCGCATGGAATCCCTGATGCTCTGATGCAGCCCTGAAGGATGGCGTATTGTATCACAGCCGTCCACAATATGAGCACGAAGAGTCTCTACATTTGGTTCTGGGGTTGCGTAGACAAGGGCTTTCAAATGCCCCCATAAATGAAAGTCAAGAGGGTTGAGGTCAGGAGAGCATGGAGGTCATGGAGTTGGCCCGCCTCTACCAATCCATTGGTCACCAAATCTGTTGTTGACAAGTGTACGAACACTTCGACTGAAATGTGCAGGAGCTCCATCGTGCATGAACCACATGTTGTGTCGTACTTGTAAAGGCACATGTTCTAGCAGCACAGGTAGAGTATCCCGTATGAAATCATGGCGGTGAACCGAGGAAGTACAGTACATACTGACGAAACTAAAATGAGCTATAACATGGAAATTAAGCATTTCCGGACACATGCTGTAACTTACCAAACGAAAGCGTTGGTATGTTGATAGGAGACAATAAAAAACACACAAACACACACACAAATTTCAAGTTTTTGCAACCCACGGTTGCTTCATCAGGAAAGAGGGAAGGAGAGGGAATGACGACAGGATGTGGGATTTAAGGGAGAGGGTAAGGAGTCATTCCAATCCTGGGAGTGGAAAGACTTACCTTAGGTGGAAAAAGGGACAGGTATACACTCACACACACACACATATATCCATCTGCACATATATGTATATGTGCGGATGGATATGTGTGTGTGTGTGTGTGTGTGTGTGTGTGTGTGTGTGTGTGTGTGTGTGCATGTGTATACCTATCCCTGTCTATCTGTTTGTGTGTTTTTCATTGTGTCTATCTACCAGCGCTTTCTCACTTTTTGTGTATATATATATATATATATATATATATATATATATATATATATATATATATATATATATAAAAAACAAAGATGAGGTGACTTACCGAACAAAAGCGCTGGCAGGTCGATAGACACACAAACAAACACAAACACACACACAAAATTCAAGCTTTCGCAACAAACTGTTGCCTCATCAGGAAAGAGGTAAGGAGAGGGGAAGACGAAAGGAAGTGGGTTTTAAAGGAGAGGGTAAGGAGTCATTCCAATCCCGGGAGCGGAAAGACTTACCTTAGGGGGAAAAAAGGACAGGTATACACTCGCACACACGCACATATCCATCCACACATATGTGGATGTGTGGATGGATATGTGCGTGTGTGCGTGTGTGCGAGTGTATACCTGTCCTTTTTTCCCCCTAAGGTAAGTCTTTCCGCTCCCGGGATTGGAATGACTCCTTACCCTCTCCTTTAAAACCCACTTCCTTTCGTCTTCCCCTCTCCTTACCTCTTTCCTGATGAGGCAACAGTTTGTTGCGAAAGCTTGAATTTTGTGTGTGTGTTTGTGTTTGTTTGTGTGTCTATCGACCTGCCAGCGCTTTTGTTCGGTAAGTCACCTCATCTTTGTTTTTATATATAATTTTTCCCACGTGGAATGTTTCCTTCCATTATATATATATATATATATATATATATATATATATATATATATATATATATATATATATAGACACACACACACAAAACGAGAAAGCGCTGTTAGATAGACACAATAAAAAACACACAAACACACACATAAACTTCAAGCTTTCGCAATCCATGGTTGCTTCATCAGGAAAGAGGAAAGAGCTCAGTTACAGTAGTGTTTCTATAAAAGTCATTAGTCTTTCTACAGATTTGTGATTTGATGCAATTCTCCATATTTTCCTAGCTTTTGGAAAGTTTTTCTTCATTCTCCCTTTCTATGTACCTAGTATACTCAACATCCTCTATAATTTGCTGTGCATTTTCTGGTCTTGATCTGTTTGCTCAACAATTTTCCCCATTTACTCCTCCCTCCAGTGTCCACTTAACTATTCCAGGATGTAAATAGATATATACCACTAACCCAGCTCTTATTTTGGTAGCAATTTTCCATAGACTTTGTTTATTTATTTTTTTAGTGTTCCTTCATTGCAGTATTTCATCACTTTACTGGAACAAACACTTGTATCACAAGGGGAGTAATGGATTTATGCCAGAAGAAGAGACAACTTCATAAAATGTATAACATGGATAATTCGTCAGCTAAATTACATACATCCTACAAAAAAATCACAAAATAATAAGATAAGTGATAAGAGCAGCATAAATAATGCATAACGATGAAGAAATTTATAATCCAGAACATGAAGTGAAGCCCATTAGAGTGTTACAAAAACAGAATCTGGTAAAACAGAGCACCATGTAGAAATATAACAAACACTGTCACAAGAAAACAAAAGAGTAAAAAATGCCTTAAAAGTAGCCAGTACTTTTATAACTTTGTCACAGGTGTTGCTGATAAAATGATCAAATCAATGTAAATAGGAATACCCAGTCCAACAAATGTAAAATAAGTGCATCTTGTAGGTCAACATCCATCAACACCATCTCAAAAGACAAAGTAGCAAAATCATTAAAATTACTAAAACACTACAATTCTGTGTGCTTTGCTGGTGTCTCTGCAGCAATCTTAAGAACTTTTTGAATGCACTGTATCTTCAGAATTTATGCCATAAAGGGAAAAAGAATCTATTATTGTATGGATGTTATGTAAAGAATGTAAACAGAATGAGAGTAAAAAGTGTACTCATATAATTAGAATTGAACAATGTAACGAAATGATAATTTAACAAAATGTACTAAACAAAATGACCACCAGACTGTAATGTATATATACAGCAAATAATGGCATGTCATCAAATGAATAGGATAAGTTTATTTTTGTAGTTGTATTTTTTTTATTTTAAAAATTTTTTTTTTATTTTTTGTTATATCTATAGTATGTGGAAAGGACACTACAGAAATTTTGTGTAATGCAACACTCAACAACAAAGCATGAAAACATATGAAACATGCCTGCAAAGTGTTAAGTGTGCATATGAGATATATGGGTGTGTGCATGATGAACTAAAAATGACAATACTTCGCGTGACATGAATTTTCTGTGCTCAACAACATCATAAAAACATGCATTTTCTGTGCTTGACAATGTCGTAAAAACATGCATTTCTGTGCTGACAACATTGTAGAAGCAACAAGAAACTTACCTTGTTGGTGAATGTTGGATGTATGGCTTGTGTTTCCACTGAATAAGTGCAAGCGAGAGTTGGAATACATTCGTCAGGTGCCGATATGGTAACCAGTGGTCACTGCATTGAAGATTTCACAAAGGATCATGCTGCTGAACATGAGCTTCACAAATTTGTGCAGTGGACGCATGGCACCGACACTACGACTTTGTATTAAACACATGAAAGCTAGCAGGGATGGTAGTGGAGCTCAAGCTGTGCACACATGATTCGCAAGCTAAACACTGGGCAGATACCAACTGACAATAATTGGACTACGCGTTATTGCAAGCACTTTGTTATGAAGGAAAACTTATGTATGTATGTGTTAAGGGAGCTGACATGCGTATATAAATTTTTCTTATTTTAATTCCTATATATTCAGCTGTTTGTCTCTGTAAGTGGTAGTGGGTGGATGTATTATGAGTTCCGTTGAGTTAATATTGTTAAAAAATTGTATTCCAATTGTACATTAAAAGGTGTAATAGAAACTGGTTGAGACAGAAAAGTTTATTTGTACACTCATGATGACCATACCTGACTCTTCATCATTCCGCGATGCACCGAGAATCCTGCATCAAGAGGATTGAAGCAGACAAGAATAATTTACATGAGCAGAAGAGGGTCGATCTAGAATGAGTATTGTCTTACAAAGCTCTATTCACAATCGTGATAACAAGTAAAAGAAGTACATGAATTTAAACGTTGAATATTATGTATTGAATATTGAGGGCCTGTTGATATTAATGCCAGTTAAAGTTCACTCAGGATATGTGTACCTTCCAATATCTTTCAATTATTCTTTCAGAATTTCCCTTTTAATTATTTAAGCACCAATTTTTAATCAGTTCTCAATATCTATCACATTCCATTCCCCCTGCCACTATTCACCAGTCATTGTTTTCCCTCTGATTCTATGAGCTGACACTATAACATTTAGCTCCCTTGACTAGTCACCACAATCTCCAAAAACATACTTTTGATTCAAACAGTTAAACTCATGTTCGATATGGTAATCTAAATCAGATTGAATAAGTATGCATGAACCTCCTCCAATGAATGTCTCCTCATAACTTATTTTTCCTACAGAAGCTGATAGCCATCTTAAAATGGGCATTCATATTGATTTGTAGGTTATTAATGTAGAACAGTAACAAAACAGGTCCTAGGATAGAACCTTGAGGGCCACCTTGGGTTACTGTCTTCCATTTGCAATAACAATTTGCTGCATTTGATGAGACAATCACTCTTCATTTTCTGTTGTACAGATGTGAAGTAACCCTAGATACAGTGAAAAATGAAAGTGTAATAGTGACTGGAATACCACACAGATATGACCTAATAGAAACGTCATGTGTCAACCAGGAAATTATTAAGGCCAACAGGCAATATTGCAAAATATGCAAAGCATACAGAAACAAACTTCCTAGACGTGAAATTCTTGGAAAGGAAACACCTAACCAGGCATGGTATGCATTTAAATATTCATGGGAAAAAATTCATAGGTTCTAGAATAAATGAGATGGCTGAGATGATGTACACAAAAGAACAACATCATGCCTATTACTGTATCAACTCAAAACGGAGAAGCCATCTCATCACAGATGATACCAGCAACAAAAAAAGCAGCAGAACAATCACAACCAATAGCTGTTACACAAAATGCAGCAGTACAAGCAATAATCGATGCAGAAATGCCAACTACAGCATCACAATCAACAGCAGCAGCACAGATAGCAGTAACAACAGAAATCCCAGTAATAACAGGAACAGCAGTACAAACAATAATCGGGACAGAAATGCCAACAACAGCATCACCATCAGCAGCAGCATCAAAGACAGCAGTAACAGCAGAAATCCCACAATAGCAGTAGCAGCAGCAGACATGGAAACAACCAACCATGGGGCAGCAAGTAGATGGAAAAGGACACCTCCTTCCCATCTGAAGGATTTTTTAATTGCAGATTTGACGAAAATGAAGCCACCAAGATAAGTAACATTAAATGTCTTACAGTATGCTACCAAAATAATCAGTGTGTAAAAAACAAAGCGCAACAGATGGAAGTAGAGTTACAAATCTTAGACAGCACCGTTACGTGTATTACAGAGCACTGGTGTAAAGAAAGTGAAATCTATATATTATTTTACCCTCATATGTCCAAGCATGTTCTTATTGCAGAAACACAATGAAAGGTGGAGGATCATGTATTTATGTTAAGAATGGCATTGAATTTAAAGTCAGAAATGATATTATCATGCTAAGTGTAGACAAAGACTTTGAAGTGTCAGCAATAGAGATAGTTGCTATAAATATGCCCAAGAAACTAACTATATTATGTGTATATCATGCTCCCAGTGGTAATTTAGAGATATTCTTTTCAAAACTTATACAAAGCCTAGAACTAGTGTTGACTCTGAAACATAATATCCTTTTGTATGGGGACTTTAACATAAATACAACTGAAACAGATGACACCAGTAACACATTCACGAATATCCTACATAGTTTTGGTATATCATCACTGGTCAACTGTGCAACAAGAATAACCACAGAGTCATCTTCTACCATTGACCATGTAGCTACAGATGTAGGCAGAGAAAACTGTGATGTACTTGTCAAAAATCTGGAACTGTCTGGCCATCTATGTCAGATTATAAAAGTAAAAGCTTGTGTAAAAAAAGTATCAAAACTGCATGTATATAAAAGAGTCTACTCTCCATCAGCTTTGCAAGAGTTTTCTTTAAAGTTAGCACATGAAAGTTGGGAAGGAGTATACATAGAAACTAAAGTGAATAGCAAGTTCTCCAATTTTATGTCTGAGTTTAAATTAAAATTTGAAGAAACATTCCCCAAAGTATTAATTCCCATTGGAACACCCACCAACAATAAATGGATTACTGAAGGAATTAGAAAAAATGCTCAAACTTGTAAATACTTAAACTCCATTAAAAAGGACAATAGTGATCCAGTTTTCTTTGCACTACTACAAAACTACTAAAGGATCTACTGTAGTGAAACAAGAAACCTGAACTGTGAAGCAGAGAGGTACAAACACACAAATCAGGAACAAGGAAAACTTAGAAAGTAACCCAAAAGACTTAGCAAATTATGTGAATACCTACTTTAGCAGCATTGCAACGAACTTACAGAAAATTTTTCCAAAAGGTGCTAATCAACCAATACAGAAGCAAACTCAATGGTACTATTTCCAACTACTGAGAAGGAAGTATGCAATGTTGTAAGGCAAGTAAAGAACAAAAACTCGGCAGGTTTAGATGAAATCCCAACGTTCATATTAAAAAACTGCATAAATGGTATCAAAGCTCCACTAACAGAAATCATAAATGAATCCTTCAAAACTGGTTGCTTCCCTGACTATCTGAAGCACGCCAAAATTTTACCAGTTCACGAGAAAGGTGACATAGAAAACGTTGAGAACTACAGACCAACAACCCTATTGTCATGCTTTTCCAAAGTGATAGAAACAATAATGAAAAACTGGCTTTTGAGCTATCTAAGTAAATTCAACCTCCTCTGCAATGACCAGCATGGTTTCAGGCCTGGTAGAGGTACAGAATCTGCAATAGCACACTTTACAAAAATAGTTTTAGAAGCACTAGATGAGAACAGCTATGTAACTGGCCTTTTCCTAGACCTGTCTAAGGCATTTGATACAGTTGACCACCAGAAGCTGTTGCATAAATTAGAGGCACTAGGAGTAAGGGGATTGGTTCTCAAATGGATTAGTTCATGTCTAGAAAACAGAGTACAGTTAGTAGAGATCATACATGTCTCCAGTGGATCAAAGTACATTGAGAAACATATATCTGATCCACCATGTATCAATATTGGGGTCCCTCAAGGAAGTTTACTGGGCCCTGTATTATTTCTGGTGTATATAAATGATTTCACACAACAAATCAGCCATGGAGAGAAGATATTGTTTGCGGATGACGGCAACATAGTAATCACCAGTAAGACACCAGCACAAATATTGAGAAATACTACTGAAGTGCTGAGGGATGTTCACAAATGGTCTCAGAAAACAACATAACTCCCAACGTGAAGGAAAAAAATACAATATGCTTTAGAATGAACAGAAAACAGAGTCCCTTAAATTTAAAACTAGATAACATCTCCATAGATGACATACGTACAACAAAATTCTTAGGGTTGCACATTGACAGCCAAATGAAGTGGAATGAACATGCTATGAAACTCTCCAAAAAGATATGCACAACATGAAACCACTCTTAACAGATGTGACCAGAATAACAGAACTGTCATCTTCTCCTTTAGAGATTATCTTCACAAATATGGATAATGGTATCACTGAGGCACTAAACGTAAACTTAGGTCTTACGGATCACAATACACTACTAGCATACACAAATTCCTCTGTACCCAAGGCAGTAAAACATAAGTGGATATACAAAAGGCACTTCTGCACAGAAAAAGTGAATACTTTCATCCAGTTGTTAGTTAATGAAACCTGGGAAGGTGTCTTTGCACAAACAACAACTGAGGAATCTTGCAATGCTTTTTCTAGTACATTCATGTCCCTATTTGAGGTGTGTTTTCCAAAAAAGCTCACGAAGTTCAATGTCATGTCTAAGAACACAAGTCAGTGGATAACACCTGGTATTAGAGTATCTAGTCAAACACTAAAACATATTAGTCAACTCAAAAAAGACAACACTTCACAGACTTTGTTAAGACATATAGGAAAATTTACAGGAAGCTGATCAAAAAAGCCAAGACAATGCACAATGACAGTGTAATTTCTGGGTCAGCAAACAAATCAAAAGCTATATGGAATGTAGTGTTGTTGTTGTTGTTGTTGTTGTTGTGGTCTTCAGTCCTGAGACTGGTTTGATGCAGCTCTCCATGCTAATCTACCCTGTGCAAGCTCCTTCATCTCCCAGTACCTACTGCAACCTACATCCTTCTGAATCTGCTTAGTGTATTCATCTCTTGGTCTCCCTCTACGATTTTTACCCTCCATGCTGCCCTCCAATGCTAAATTTGTAATCCCTTGATGCCTCAGGACATGTCCTACCAACCGATCCCTTCTTCTAGTCAAGTTGTGACACAAACTTCTCTTCTCCCCAATTCTATTCAGTACCTCCTCATTAGTTATGTGATCTACCCACCTAATCTTCAAAATTTTTCTGTAGCACCACATTTCGAAAGCTTCTATTCTCTTCTTGTCCAAACTATTTATTGTCCATGTTTCACTTCCATACATGGCTACACTCCATACAAATACTTTCAGAAACGACTTCCTGACACTTAAATCTATACTCGATATTAACAAATTTCTCTTCTTCAGAAACGCTTTCCCTGCCATTGCCAGTATACATTTTATATCCTCTCTATTTCGACCATCATCAGTTATTTTGCTCCCCAAATAGCAAAACTCCTTTACTACTTCAAGCATCTCATTTCCTAATCTAATTCCCTCAGCATCACCTGACTTAATTCGACTACATTCCATTATCCTTGGTTTGCTTTTGTTGATGTTCACCTAATATCCTCCTTTCAAGACACTGTCCATTCCGTTCAACTGCTCTTCCAAGTCCTTTGCTGTCTTTGACAGAATTACAATGTCGTCGACGAACCTCAAAGTTTTTATTTCTTCCCCCTGGATTTTAATACCAACTCCAAATTTTTCTTTTGTTTCATTTACTGGTTGCTCAATATACAGTATGTAAAACGTAGTAAAAAAAGAATGTAGTAAGAAAAGAAATAGGCCCAAGCAAAATGTTAGAAATCTAGATGACTTTGTTTCAAAAGATGATCACGGTGCGATAGTCAGAAATCTTACTTTAGCAAATTTCATTAATAACTACTTCATAAATAGTCCATTCAATCTGAGTAAAAATTGTTCTAGGATTAGTAGAACATCAGTCCCAGTAGAACAAAGTGTTAATTGAATTTTGCTACCTCCCATGAACAAATTGGAAGTTAATCGAATAATAAAAACAGTGATGATTAAAATGTCCTCAGGGATTGACGAGGTACCTGGTTCAGTCATGATGAGATGTGATAGTGTCATATCAGAACCACTCTCACACATCATAAACATATCATTGTCAGGAGGAGTCTTTCCACAATGATTAAAAATTGCAAAAATAAAACCATTGTATAAAAAGGGCAATATACATGAAGTGGGAAACTATAGACCAATTGCTTTATTATCGGTATTTTCAAAAGTAATAGAGACAGTCATGAAAAACAAAATTACAAATTACCTCAAGAAATTCAATCTATTGTCTGTAAACCAACACGGCTTTCGCAAAGGAATGAGTATAGAGTCAGCCATCACCCAATTCAATGAAAATATTGAAATGGTGCTAGATGGGAACAACAGTACAATAGGAATAAACTTGGACTTATCAAAGGCATTTAATACTGTCCAACATGATATAGTGCTAGACAAATTAGAATATGTTGGTATACAAGGAGTGGCAAAAGAGTGGTTTCAGTCATATCTCCATAATAGGAAACACGTAGTAGAAACTGCAACTACAAACAGTAAAAACCAAAGTATTGTTTACAGATCGGATATTCAGACCATGCCAATTGGGGTACCACAGGGGAGTGTTCTAGGACCTCTCCTATTTCTTCTTTACATAAATGATATCAACTTTCCAGTAAATGGTATACACATAACCGTGTTTGTGGATGACACAAACATTGTAGTAGCTTACATAAACTGGGTATTGCCAAAATCTGCAACCGGAGTTATACAGGGTGTTACAAAAAGTTACAGCCAAACTTTCAGGAAACATTCCTCACACACAAAGAAAGAAAATATGTTATGCAGACATGTATCCAGAAACACTTACTTTCCATGTTAGAGCTCATTTTATTACTTCTCTTCAAATCACATTAATCATGGAATGGAAACACACAGCAACAGAACGTACCAGTGTGACTTCAAACACTTTGTTACAGGAAATGTTCAAAATGTCCTCCGTTAGCGATGATACATGCATCCACCTTCTGTCGCATGGAATCCCTGATGCGCTGATGCAGCTCTGGAAGATGGCGTATTGTATCACAGCCGTCCACAATATGAGCACGAAGAGTCTCTACATTTGGTACCGGGGTTGCGTAGACAAGAGCTTTCAAATGACCCCATAAATGAAAGTCAAGAGGGTTGAGGTCAGGAGAGCGTGGAGGCCATGGAATTGGTCCACCTCTACCAATCCATCGGTCACCGAATCTGTTGTTGAGAAGCGTACGAACACTTCGACTGAAATGTGCAGGAGCTCCATTGTGCATGAACCACATGTTGTGTCGTACTTGTAAAGGCACATGTTCTAGCAGCACAGGTAGAGTATTCCGTATGAAATCATGATAACATGCTCCATTGAGCGTAGGTGGAAGAACATGGGGCCCAATCAAGACATCACCAACAATGCCTGCCCAAAAAGAGGACATTTGCACTGAAATGAGGATTGACACATTGTTGGATGAACCATTCGCAGAAGTGTACCCGTGGAGGCCAATCAGCTGCTGGTTCTCCCGTTACACTCTCCATACAGTGACGTGGTCAACATTACCTTGTACAGCAGAAACTTCTCTGACACTGACATGAGGGTTATCGTCAATTGCATGAAGAATTCCCTCATCCATTGCAGGTGTCCTCGTCATTCTAGGTCTTCCCCAGTCGTGAGTCATAGGCTGGAAAGTTCCATGCTCCCTAAGATGCCGATCAATTGCTTCCAACGTCTTCCTGTCGGGACACCTTCGTTCTGGAAATCTGTCTCGATACAAATGTACCGCACTATGGCTATTGTCCCATGCTAATCCATACATCAAATGGGCATCTGCCAACTCCGCATTTGTAAACATTGCACTGACTGCAAAACTGCGTTTGTGATGAATACAAACCTGTTGATGCTACGTACTGATGTGCTTGTTGCTAGTACTGTAGAGCAATGTGTCGCATGTCAACACAAGCACTGAAGTCAACATGACCTTCCTTCAATTGGGCCAACTGGTGGTGAATCGAGGAAGTACAGTACATACTGACGAAACTAAAACTAGCTATAACATGGAAATTAAGCGTTTCCGGACACATGTCCACATAACATCTTTTCTTTATTTGTTTGTGAGGAATGTTTCCTGAAAGTTTGGCCATACCTTTTTGTAACACCCTGTAGACTATTTGCAAAATTGGTTTGAAATGAACAAATTAACCGTAAATATCTCTAAAACTAATTATATCCATTACAGGAAAACAAAGTCACACTCTGATCTGGATCTCGGAATACAAAATAAAGAAATTGTGAGAGTTGCTACCACAAAATTTCTAAGTGTACGTATAGACGAAAATTTAGACTGGAAATCCCACATCCTGTATCTCTCTCATAAGTTAAGCTCTGCTTGCTTTGCATTACGTGTTGTTAGCTTTGTATGTAGTAGGGAATGTAGCAGAACTGTTTACTTTGCTCATATACGTTCTGCTATTACCAATGGCCTCACCTTCTGGGGTCATAGTAAGAAAAATCTCAAAACCATCTTCACTCTACAAAAACGAGCTATTAGAATAATTACCAACAGTTCAAGGCTAACTCCTTCAAAGCAATTATTTCAGCAGCAAAATATTCTACCCCTACCATGCCTCTATATACAAAAAAGTGTAATTAATGTAAAAAGAAATATTGACAATTTCCAATGCGACTCAGATCTACATACTTACAACACAAGAAAGTGCAATGACATTCATATTAAAAGAGTTTGAGGGAATATGGAATAGTTGTAGGTAAACAACTAGAATTCTCCCAGATACAGATTTATTCACACTTAGCTTCTACACAGATACAAGTCTGGAGGTTAACTGCCGTTAGCGTCCAACATCCTGCTCAAAGCCCTCTCCTCAAAGATACCACACTTACGCACAGAACAAATATCGATATTTATGGCGCTCTACGCCACAAGTTAACAAGGCTTTGGCACAGAAACAAACAAACATACAAGGAAGTAGATTGTATAACAAACTACCGGTAAAGATAAAAGAAATAAAAAAATTGTATTCATTTAAAGAAGCAGTATTCAAATTTTTAATGACCAATTGCTATTATAGTGTAAATGAATAGCTGGAATAGCTTCATACAAAACTATTAGATTTATGTACTCTGTGCCAATAGTAATTTTTATCTTATTGTTGCTATGATCTAAATAAATAATATGTACAAAAAGGTTAGAATTATTATGTGTTATATCTAAATATCAACTGTGTATTCCATGTAAAAAGTCTTTCTCATACATTAATGTAATTAATCAAAGTTGTACATGCTATTTCAACGCGGTCTGATGTTGTGTAGTCTACTATGCACATTTGTATTGTGTAGAGTATTCTTCACCTATGTATATAAAATAGAGGGAAACATTACACATGGGAAAAGTATATATAAAAAACAAAGATGCTGTAACTTACCAAACGATAACGTGCTGGTAGATAGACACAATAAAAAACACACACAAGCACACACACAAATTTCAAGCTTTCTTGTTTGGTATGTTAGAAGCCTTCTATGTGGGAATGACCAGCAACAAACTGTCCATTCACATGAACGGACACAGGCAGGCAGTGTTTGTTGGCTAAAGATGCCTTGGTGCATGGCCAGTACATCTTGGCACAGTGTTACACCATTTGGGTTATCTGGATACTCCCCACTGACACCAACCTATCAGAGCTCCAAAGATGGGAACTTGCCCTTCAATATATTCTCTCTTCCTGTTACCCACCAGGCCTCGACCTCCACTAATTTCAAGTTGCCGCCCCCCCCATACATCACTTGTCATTCAACAACATCTTTGCCCCTGTACTTCCGCCTCAACGGACACCTCTGCCCAACTCTTTGCCTTTACATATCTCTGCTTGTGTCTGTATATGTGCAGATGGATATGTGTGTGTGTGCAACTGTATACCTGTCCTTTTTTCCCCCTAAGGTGAGTCTTTCCGCTCCTTGGATTGGAATGACTCCATACCCTCACCCTTAAAACCCATATCCTTTCCTCTTTCCCTCTCCTTCCCTCTTTCCTGATGAAGCAACCGTGGGTTGTGAAAGCTTGAATTTTGTGTGTGTGTTTGTGTTTGTTAGTGTCTCTATCAACATACCAACGCTTTCATTTGGTAAGTTACATCATCTTTTTTTTTAGATACTTAAGAGTCCTTGTATCCACATGCAGTAGTGAATGTTTGGGAACTGTATACTTTAGTTATGTTCATTCAGTAATCAGTTATGGTATTATTTTCTAGGGAAACAGTGCTCAGAATTTACAAACAGTATTAAAAATGCAAAAGAGAGCAGTAAGAACTATAACAAAAAGCAGTAAGTGGGCCCACTGCAGAGAACTTGTCAAAATGTTAGAAATTCTAACTGTTCCTTGTGAATTTATATTCCAAACCATAGTGTTCATCACGAAAAATATAGAAAATTATAGCACAAATAGCAGTTTTCAAAACTATAGTACAAGAACAAGTCACTGTCTTCACCTAGAAAGGAAGAATAAACATAAGACTCAAAATAGCTTCTTGTATGAAGGTGCAAAACTGTATAATAAACTGGCACAGAAAATAAAAGAAGCAGATAACATGTACCGCTTTAGGAAAAATTTTAAATTGTTTTTGCAAGGACACTGCTTTTACACTATAAGTGAATTCCTTAGTACAAAATGATTGTAAATAGCTTTTGTTTCACAATATTTTGATAAGGAGCAAAAATGATTGTAAATAGCTTATGTGTCACATTGTTTAACTACATGTAACAACAAACTGTATAAATATATGAATGTAAGCAACTGACAACATCCATACATTTTAATATGTCCACAGATGACTAAATAAATAAATAAATAATAATAATAATAAAAACTTATAGGTAAGAATGGCATGATTTACTGAGTCAAAGACTTTAATGAGGTCAAAAAAGATTCCTGCAACTTTATTCTTATTGTCTAATGATGTGCTAATCTTACCAACAAACTTGTGAACTGCTTCTACTGTGCTTTTTCCATGCTAGAAGTCACTCTGTTTCTTCAAAATAATGTCATATTTTTCAATAAAATTTTGAATCTGGGTGGCAACAGCTTTTTCAGATACTTTTGGCAGGACTGGATGAAGAGAGATGGGACGGTAATTTCCCGTGTCTTTTCTTGATCCTTTGTTGTGCAATGGTTTTATTTCTGTGTACTTTAGCACCCCTTGAAAACATTCGTACTCAAAAGATTTGATTATGATTACAGATACTGTGTCATTTTGTGCACAAATTTAAGAACTTTTGTGAGTATCCCATTTCAACCTGCAGAATTCTGGTGTCTCAGTGTTAATGTATTATGTTTTACTTCTCTTGATGAAAATGATTCAAATTTTGGGAGGCATTAAGACATTTGAAATAGTTACAAATTCTATAAGGAGTAGCAAGAAGCAGTTACTGACTGACTGTCCTTCTCACCTATTTCTTAGCTGTACACACCTAGCGATGTTAAGCTAGAAAAGTGCACTTGCTCTGAACTTTATTTCTCGTTTGGTTTCGAGCAATAGCAGAGGGGGAAGTCAATTTCAAGCCTTAGAATCAAGACATCAAAAACATTACCATCAATAATGAATCTAAGTAGGAAACTGCTTAGTTGATGATTTGAAATATTTGATCAATTCTCACATCTACAATACTCAGAAAATGTATCAAATATGAGAAATGAGCAAAGGGGAAAAATCAGTTCTTCACAGGAGTTGAAGTTATAATAGATGGAATAATTCCAACTTGCTATGTCACAGGCCTTCAAACAAAATTTTTAAATTCCAAAACAAACATTAGTGAGGTTAGTTTTTAAGTATATCAAGTATGCAAAATAAAGAGGAAAAGAAAAACAAATATTATTTATCTTAGGAGTGGTATTACACCAAGTGGAGCTATTTTGCCTTGCCACATTTCAACTTCCCAAGTATTTGAACTGTTCACTTTCTTCCACAAAGGTTGATCCTACTTTTACACACCGAGCGAGGTGGCGCAGTGGTTAGACACTGGACTCGCATTCGGGAGGACGACGGTTCAATCCCGCGTCCGGCCATCCTGATTTAGGTTTTCCGTGATTTCCCTAAAATCGCTCCAGGCAAATGCCGGGATGGTTCCTTTCAAAGGGCACGGCCGACTTCCTTCCCCGTTCTTCTCTAATCCGATGAGACCGATGACCTCGCTGTCTGGTCTCCTTCCCCAAAAACCAACCAACCAATCATCCTACTTTTACATGTAAGGACATACATTTGTGAGACATCTTCATGAGTACTGCCTTTTTTCCAATGCTATATTTTTATGTTATATTTTTTCCAATACTATATATTTTCTCAAAAGTAAGTACTCTTTTTGAGTATTAATTTTCTGATTCAGGAATAATCAACATATCATCTTTACACTTCATCTCATAAATAATTCAACATCCAGTGTCAAAATAATGAAATTACAATAATAATTCCTTATCTACACACATACTGATTAATTTAGAAACAAAGGAATAACACTGTCTCACACCTGTCCCAGTTTTAACCACCTCGGTGCCCCCATTCCTCATGTGGTGTTCTATTTTTTGCAACACAAAAATGATAATTTCTGATCTTCACACACTATATCGATGTATGCTTTTGTATTTCACATAGTAATCTCTCCGTAAAACAGTGTATACAGCATAAGTTTATTTTTGTAGCAAAAAATGATCATTTCTGACCAATATTTACATCAATGTGTGCACTTATGTATGTCAACTAAACCTCTGTATACGTGAACTAAAATCTATTTCAATGTTCAAAAACTGATATTATATGGGCTGCAAATACACAAATAAACAGATTGTAAATTAGTCTGTGATCTCTGCACTCTATTAAATTATGTTTTAGTATTTCCAAGAGCCACGTACAACTGACCTCATAAAAAGTTGTTACCTGGTCAGTGAAACACTAACATTGCACCTCTAAAACACAGTGTGATATTACTCCCAACAGTCAAATAACATATTTTATCATTTTTCATTTTCTAAATCCACAAGCTTGATCGTCTTATTTTCCAAATTTTCAGACATCATGGATACATTAATTGTCTCCACAAGTTTATTTCAGGCTGTTTCGTTTGAACGTACAGTCATTTTTACATCTAACAAAGCATTTTAACATATTTCATTTTTACAAATATTATTGGCAAGTATGAGCAATGTGTTCACTACCATTGTCTTCTCATTTGAAAAGGGAGGATAAGTGGCAGAGAGGGAAATGATATGTAAAGACTGTGGATAAGATATCAGAGCATCACATGTATTTTGAACTGGGAAACAGCAACTTATACATGCTTTCTGTTGCTGCTACAATCACATCTCATCTATACATCAGCCACCTAAACACTCCTTTTGTGTTATACTTTTATTGAGCTTTACTTATGCACTATGTCATATTAATGATGCTACCCTTGATTTTTTTTATGTTCATTGTAACTGAATCTAACAAGGTGAACAGTGTATACAGTTTGATACCAATTGGTGATAATAATGAGTACACCACATTCCTATATTGATAAACATCAGAACAATAATTAACACCCCCCCCCCCCCCCAAATTTCACTCTCTACTAATGTCTCTCTGTCACTGAGATTTACCTTCCATTTTTGTCAGATGACACAGCAGGAAGTTCCAAATGATGGCTAAATTTTACCTAGCACCATTCTAAATCATTTTAAAACAAAATGATTCACCAAAACTCTTTTTTATGTCTTATAATGTTATGAAGCAATAAATTTACCTGGCAACAAGTTGTTTATGTAGATAGTAGAAAAGTTCACCACGGCGATCTTTATTCACAATGTTGAGAGGTCCTTCAAATGGATACACAAGATGCCAGTGCCAGTGGAACAAATTTATTCCAATATCTTCACGAAAATAGGCAACACGGTGCTCAGGTTCAAGGTCAGAGGCAGTGAAATCCTGTGGTATTTCTATTGGAACCTGATTCAACAAGAGAAATTTTCACAATATAAATTTTCAAAATTGTCTCTTGTCATAGATAATGCATCATTTAGTACAATTAATGCATTTATTAATACAATACATTTTTTAGCAATGCAGCGGTTATTCAAATAATCTAATGTGACTGTGGGGACATAAAACTGTGGAGTCGGCCAGCACAATACTGCTGCCCTGAGGTAGCTCAACTAACCACTCTGGACCTGCACTTAATTCATACTGAAACTCCATCCATTGAATGTGGACTCACCAATGCTATGATTCATGCCTAGTGAGTGCATAATGCAGTCCACAGGCAACACTAAGAACAATGACAAATTTGCAGTACTTCTTAACCACCTTGGTGATCATGCCGATCTCATTAGTGACACAGACAAGTACAAGACCATTGAGGCACTTCTGCTTTAATGTCTATCCCACATGCCAGCGCAACAACTTCATCTAGTGGTAAGTGAAACCTCACTTGGTCACAGTATGCCTTCTGCGGTGTGGTGCAAGCTTCACCTGCAAACTGATACAAGCCTACTCCCATATCATTCCCTGTGGATCTTTTGGCTATTAAAGCAGTTGAAGAGCATTCAAATGGCAATGCTGGCATATGAGGACACTCCATTACTCCACTAGGTTTCAAACTATGTCTGGCTGACAGAATGCTAATGCTCACACAGTACTGCTCATTGATTAATTCTCATTACGACTGCACTACAGCTGACAGCATCCCCACCCACATAGTCAACAATGCACGACCCAGGCCCAGACTAGCCAACACCCTGCCTGCATTCCTGGCTGCTACTGTGCACCTTGCACTGTACCTCTTGATGTCATCTGTGACTTGCTGAACCTTGCCACTACTGCTCTGTGTGGTCTCCAGCATCATGAAGATAATGAAATGCATAAAATGCAGACTACCACCAATGCATCTCCACCCGGTCTCTGACCTATGTCAGCCAGTCGAAACAAACTATATGTTCGCCTTCATCCTCACAATGACATCCAGCTAATGACTCAATGGTACCAGTGGCTGGCACTGCCTCCATCACTCTCAATCTTGGCAACCATGCACCTAAGCCCTGGACATTGTTAGTGGCAACAGTGGAGCCTTGCTCAAGAGCACTACTGTTTACTGCCAGAACTGAACTGCCCTCTGCTCTTGCACCATGGTGGCCAACAGGTGATCAGCAGAAATATCAGCAACTCCCTTCCTGCAAATGATACGCTGCCATCTCCTACTTCACAGTCAGAGATGCCTCTTGATGTTATCTTGAAATATGAAATGCTTCTGGATGAGCTCCGCATGAAATCTGCCATGCACTCTGAACTCTAGCATTGCAACTCAGATATGTGAGAAACCAATGACCTTCTCTCTACAAGCATCACCAAGACTTCTAGTGAACTTCATATGGATCAACAGCAACTCACTGTTCTGCAACACCTACACCCACTGCCCGACAATGAAGACATTTCGTTGGCCTCAAAACAGGTCAGTCCGTTGCCTTTACCTAATTGTGCTCACCCAACCACATCCAGTTTGTTCACAGTGCTTCCGCGATGGGGTTGTCCATTGACAATTGTGTTACAATAACACCTATCACTATGCTCTTGTCCACCACTCCACACCAGTCCATCTGGCCACAGATTATTTTTACTGTCCATGATGGGAAAGTTAACTGCATTAAAATCACCTCTGGCAGGTGTGGATGAACTCTCGTGTGCTGGTATTGTACAGCCATCTGACAATGCTGAGCTTCCCCTTCAAACTCGTCTTCAAATATGATAATATCTGGTGACTGTGTGATGATTATCGGTTCCACAATGCCTGGACTGTAATAGACAGCTACTATGTACCAAACTTGCAAGGCTTTTGCACACAAACTTCTTGGTGTCACCACATTCAGTGTTGTTGACTGTAAAAGGGCCCATTTACAGATACCTATGGCTGACAAGGATATAACAAAAAATGCAGGAACCAAGTAATTTGATCTGTTTGAGTTTATATTTATGGCATATAGCTTAAAAAATGTGGTCCAGACCTGGTGGAAGTTTATTGATGGACTCCTATTTAACACATCCTTCTGCTATGCTTACCCAGATGACATGATAATTTTCTCACAGTCTCCTGATGAATATGAGATCAAATTTACGCGCCATGTTAGACAAGTTAGCGACACACAGTGTCATAATTAACAATGACAACTGCCAACTATGGCAATCATGTGTCACCTTTGTTGGACATTTGGCTGATGCTTCACAGAAATACTCCATGCTAGAGAAAAGGGAACAACTCTGCCTCCTCCCTACCCCCTCAGACTATCAAGAACTACCACACTCTTTCCTCTGACTGAGCTGCTTCTCAGCAGGAACATCACTGGCAAATGATACGTGATATAGATCACTGAAATACAAATGGCGATCAACAAGATTAAATCTGATGTCACACAGGAAGTTACCCTTGTGCTTCCATCACTGGACACACACCTTGTGATCACCACAGACACCAGCAATTGTGTGACTGATGTGGTACTGCAGCAAGAGATTGCTGGCACAACACAGCCACTGCACTTCTTCTCTCAGAAGTTAACTGATACTCAGAAGAAGAGGTCAATGTCACCCTGCTTGAGTCACTGTTAGTCATCTCTGCTAGTTTCACAAATTGGCAGACAGTCCACAGAGTAGTCTCCAGGTCAATGAAACATGCTATGCCCCTTCCCTTCTGCACCAGTACACTGGGTTTAACATCTTGCTTCATGACCAACTGAGCCCTCTCGTCACCACCTCTGTATACACTGCTTCTGCCACTGATGTGGGGGATGACACTGCCTCTACCACTGCCTAATCAGCCTCTAACCATCACACCGGGTATGCCGCCCATCCTTCCTCACAGATGATGATGTCATGCCTCCTGCTGCCTCACCAATCATGGACCATCACACCACTTACACCGCACCACCATCCCCCTCTCCTCAGCCTCCGGAAGCTCCTCCCACTTAGTGCTTTGGCCATGCCCTGTGCCTGGTAAGGCACCTCACCACTTATGATATTTCAGTGATTAACACCTCCATCACACCAACATCTTTTCAGCGTACACATATTTCTCCCATGTGTTCCATACTAGCACTATCAGCAGGGGGAGCCTCAGTGTGGATACACACATCCATGGAATCGCCTGGTACAATACTGCTGCCTTCAGAGAGCTCAACTAACCTCTCTGGATCTACAGTTAGTTTGCTCTGATTGATGTTTGTGACATCATGCTTTCTGCCTTGTAGGACAATAAAATCTATTTGTACAAAATTTTATGGTTTGTCAGTTGTTATTATACATAACTACTATTCTAAGTATGGTACTTCTTGCACGACAAACTGTTTAACTGTGCATTAAAAAGTGCAAATATTGATTTTTGTATTAATATTTTCAATGGGATTGTGACTTATGTAACTATTTGCATACTATTTTGCAATCTACACTACTAGCCATTAAAATTGCTACACCACGAAGATGATGTGCTGCAGATGCGAAATTTAACTGACAGGAAGAAGATGCTGTGATATGCAAATGATTAGCTTTACAGAGCATTCATGCAAGGTTGGCGTTGGTGGCAACACCTACAACGTGCTGACATGAGGAAAGTTTCCAACCGATTTCTCATACACAAGCAGCAGTTGACTGGCGTTGCCTGGTGAAACGTTGTTGTGATGCCTTGTGTAAGGAGGAGAAATGCATACCATCACGTTTCCGACTTTGATAAAGGTCAGATTGTAGTCTATCATGATTGCAGTTTATCATATCACGACATTGCTTCTCACATTGGCCGAGATCCAATGACTATTAGCAGAATATGGAATCAGTGGGTTCAGGAGGGTAATACGGAATGCTGTGCTGGAACCCAATGGCCTCATATCACTAGCAGTTGAGATGACTGTCATCTTATCCACGTCTCGATCCCTGAGTCAACAGATGGGGACATTTGCAAGACAACAACCATCTGCACAAATAGTTTGATGACATCTGCAGCAGCATGGACTATCAGCTCGGAGAGCATGGCTGCAATTACCCCTGATGCTGCATCACAGACAGGAGTGCCTGCGATTGTGTACTCAACAACAAACCTGGGTGCACGAATGGCAAACATTCATTTTTTTGGATGAATCCAGGTTCTGTTTACAGCATCATAATGGTCACATCGCAGTCAACACACATTGGAAGCATGTATTCATCATCGCCATACTGGTCTATCACCTGGCGTGATGGTATGGGGTGCCATTGGGTCTCAGTCACCTCTTGTTCGCATTGACAGCACTTTGATCAGTGGATGTTACATTTCAGTAGTGTTGCGACTTGTGGCTCTATCCTTCATTCGATCCCTGTGAAACCCTACATTTCAGCAGGATAATGCACAACTGCATGTTGCAGGTCCTGTACGGGCCTTTCTAGATACAGAAAATGTTTGACTGCTGCCCTGGACAGTACATTCTCCAGATCTCTCACCAACTGAAAACATCTGGTCAATGGTGGCCAAGCCACTGGCTCATCACAATACACCAGTCACTACTCTTGATGAGCTGTGATATCATGTTGAAGCTGCATTGGCAGCTGTACCTGTACATGCCATCCAAACTCTGTTTGACTCAATGCCCAGGTGTATCAAGGCCATTATTATGGCCAGAGGTGGTTGTTCTGGGTACTGATTTCTCAGGATCTAGGCACTCAAATTTCGTGAAAATGTAATCAGATGTCAGTTCTAGTATAATATATTTGTCCAATGAATACCCGTTTATCATCTGCATTTCTTCTTGGGGTAGCAATTTAATGGCCAGTAGTGTATTTCTATTTCCTTAACTGAGATTGTGACAGTTAACCTTCCATACACATTCTTTATCAATTGTTAAAAGTTGTCTTATACACACAGCAATTGTCATGTACTCCAGTTTTGGAACCTGGGTATGCTAAAATGCCAAGGGGAAATCTATGAATAAAATTAGTAGCATTACCCATCAGTCTACTTATAAAAGTAGCTTTACATTCTACATGAGTACAACCACCAACCCATTATTAACTCATTTGTATGGACACTGGTAGACACTTGTATGCTGGAAGTACAGTTGAATGTAGGTCTTTGCATAGTTTTTATTTGTGTAGAGAATAGTCATTGGTACCACATACCTGGACATACTGCAGTATGTCTTATGCTGTAATTACCAGAAGAAAGCAAAGAGCTCATTCTCAGTGCCAATTTCATCTGAAAAAATGAAGATACATCCACTTCCACTGACCACTCATCATTAGATTAAATGCATTCTCATCATGGATCTTCTTCTATGGTGGCCTCTGTGGTCACTTGTATTCAATACATGTGATTTCATTCATCTGGTGTTGTGCCAAGATCCAATGTTCACATCTCCATTGACACATTATACAGGACAACTACCAGGAAGGATCTGATTCTGACCATGATACCTTGAGGTTTTTATAGCAAGATTTAAAAAACTTAACTGACATTTATCAGGTCTAAAATTAGCTACAATGAATACCTACAAAATGAAGACATTCCCTGTTGATTGATGTTTGTCTTTTTGGTACCCTTTTCATCAATAAAGGATAGATAAGGTGAAAATTATTAATAGAAATATGCTTACAGACAGAAGAGTACTAACCCTTGAGCCAGGTGGGACAGCATTTGCCTCCTGCCTTACTCTTGTAAAAATTTCCCCATTAACAAATTTATGAGGGAAAACACTGATAAGCGAGGGTAAACCAACATCACGTGTATCTGGTCTGTGCAGTATTGCTACAGATAATGCGTATATATAAAGATAAGGATTCAGTCTCTCCCTACAGAAAACAGATGCAGAAAGGAAGTCTTCTCTGTTAGGCATATCTGAAACACAAGATCAAAGTCAGTTTAATTAATATTGGAAACAATCCAAAGGAATAAAACAGTAATTAAGAGTAATCAGTTAAAGACTGCATATTTACATGTAGGAGAACATGACTTGTTGAGAATGAATCACAGTATAAAGATAAAAAAAAAAAAAATTATTGTGTGTGTAGTGACTGTGCAATGACAGTGACAAAACCACTGATTGTATGTAGAAAGGTTTTATAATTGGTACAATAATCTGCAGAAGACTTTGTCTTATGATAGGAGCTTCAAACATATTTTGCCTCTGTATATGTTCTGACACAATCATCAGCCTATGTTGTAGCTGGTGTACTACTCTGGGTCCAGTGGCAGCAATGTAGGTCACAACCGTGGACAGACTTGTGGCTTGCTGCAAGTCCCTGAGTGGGCTGTGGATATGACAACAGACCCAATACACATTGGGGGCCCTTCTCTGTATCATCTGGATTCAGACCCATAGGCGTGATGGACACCAAGTGGACAACTGAGAATGTCAGATGTTTACCATGTGGGATGTCATCTTGGAACCAGACACTATGTCTGCTTTTCTCAGTTCTTGGAGCAGGTGCAAACAGAACTTGTCTTGGTGGCAGCAAAGGATGCCTTTATGAGAAGATATCAGGCAGATTTGCTGGATGAAAATGGATCCACATATTGAGCCAGGCATATTTCTGAATGCGTGTGGCCATATGGAGATGCCCACCTTAAAGGTGCAGCATCTTCTTTTTCTTCTTGTAGTGACAGAAAGATGATTTGTGTTTCAAGACCCCATTGACAATGAGGACATTAGAGACTGAACACAAGCTTGAATTAGGGAAGCTGGGGAAAGAAATCGGCCATGTTCTTTCAAAGGACCATTCCGGCAATTGCCTTAAACGATTTAGGGAAATTGTGGACAACCTAAATCTGGATGGTTGGATGAGGATTTGAACAACCATCCTCCAGAATGTGAGTCAAGTGTGCTATGCAATGTACCATCCCATTCAGTGTGCTAATGGAGGCTGCAAAAAATTTAGCAAGGTACAGTGAAGGTGTTGAAGCAAAAGTTCCACCGAGCTTTGATCTTCAAACAGTGTTGTCCAGTGCAAAGATACAAAGGAGATCAGTGAAGAATCAATAGGAGTGGATGTCAAGAGTTTTTTCATCTGTGTCTTAAACATTCCCACAAAATGTTCCACCATACCACTAAAAGTAGACTGAAATGGGTATGGTAACTTGCTTAATTCCATTCTAGGTGCAAAAACTGCAAAAGTAAACTGTAAATCATTATGTGACAAGAGTTTGTGGGAGTCTTACAATATAAAAGATAGTTGTGAGGGCATTAGTGGTACTTTTTGTCATGCTTTGTTGCTGTTTTGTTTTATATGGTGGGTGCAGTGTCAGCTTGCCTCTACATGGTTGCACATTAGGTAATGCTAAATAGCTGACATCATAGGTTGCCATACAGTCTTTGGATCTCCTTGATAAAGCAAATTATACTTGACACTACAGTAAATTTAACTGGTCCTTGATAAGAAATCTTGGTCACTGTATCAAGACCTGCGAAGTCAACATAGAAGGGCTAAGCTGGCCCAAACATCAGTTCCTGCATAAAATACTGGTAGATAATGCTATTGATGTCTTAGCCATTCAGGATACTCATACTAAGAGTGGAGACCAGTTAACCGAATGAGCAAAAATACCAGGATATGACCTTTTAGAAGCCACATTTCACCCTACTTATGCACGTTCCTCCTCATAACATACCAACCAGGTTAAGACAAGCCATTACCAACAAACTCATGCAGTCTTCATTAACTCGGGAGAAATAATTATCAGTAACGTGTATATAAACACCCTGCCACTGACTAGACACCAGAAGCTCTGCCTTTACTGCCCCACCCAGTGGTTTGTCGAGGGGACTTTGTTACCACTCACAATTGAAGTGTGGGACCAATGATTGCTAAAGTGAAACACCAACAGACTGGACCAATAGTATCAGAGAATTTCTGCTCTTTGATCCAAAAGAAAAGAGATATTTTAAATCAGCAGCTTGGAAGCAAGAATACAACCCAGATTTGTGCATCATAAGCAAAAATATTGAGAACATGCCACTGCAAGGATATACTTCTAGACTTCCCATATGGACAACACTGACCAGCTCTAATTGAAATAGAAATGAGCATCCCCCCTGATCAGCTCCTATCCCTGTCCAAGATGGAATTTTAAGAAGGCAGACTGAAAGAATTTCTTCTCCACCCTAAACAAATGCCTAGGCTAGATTCCAGCTGCTATCAAAAGCTACCAAAGGTTCATAAGAGCAATGCCCAAAACAGCAACCATCCCTATAGGAGTCTGCAAAGTGTAAATACCAGAATGGAAAGCTGAGTGTGAAGAACTGTACAAGGAGTTCCCCCAAAGAATGGACAGACAGATAACTGACAATCTGCTATGCATGCTGGATGTGGTTTGACACAAGGAATGGACAGAAGCAATCATGAACCTGGACTTTAAAAGATCTAGTAGGAAAGCCTAGTCAGGCCCTGCAGTCAGACAGAATTGCAAATATTGTCATGACTAGTTCAAGAACATCACAGAACAAAGCACACACCACCCATATCAAACATAAACTCAAGGCTTTGAAGACACTACACCAACCAGACCAGTTTTTCCCATCCATATAGTGTCAATGAAGTAACAATGGTGATCAAAGATGTTAAAGCAGGAAAGGCATCAGGGCCTGATGGAATTAATCTGGAGTTCCTCCTGGATTGTGGTAAATAAACCAAAAAATTGTCAGTTAAGTTCTTTGCCAATAGCATGATGAAAGTAAGAATCCCAAAAAGATTGAAAAATCCAACATCATCTCTATTATTAATCCAGGAAAACCAAATATGAGCCAAAGAGATACTGTCGAATAGCCTTTCTTTAGCTTAATATACAAGCTTCTTGAAAGAGTCATCTACAAAAGACTCTTACCTCTCACATTTGATAAAATTGCTTGAACAAGCTGGCTTTCACCCAGAAAGAAGCTGTACAGACCAAATTATGTCCCTCATGACCTATTATAAGAACTTTTATAAAACTTGAAAAACATCAGCTGCATATGTACTGCTCTCAGCAACTTATGACACGGTATGGTGATATGGTCTTCTCTACAAACTTATTCTCATAATCTCATGTAGCTAAACAGTCCAGCTTGCTGGTCGGTCATTTTGGGTCATAATGGACAACAGGATAAACTCTTGAAAGATGCTAAATGATCAGGGATCTGTCTTTGCCCAGTTGCTGTTCAATCTGTACATCTCTGACAGGCCTGAAACTAGATCTTGTAAGTTTGGATATGCCAGTGATTGGATGCTGGCAGTGAGACACCAAAAGTTTGAAGAAATAGAAGCCAAACTACCATCTGATCTGGCAATAATGGGAACATACTTTCAGAGATGGAGACTGAAACAAAACCCCACCAAAACAAAAATGACTTGCTTTCTTTTGTGCAATAAAGCAAGCAAGAGACAGCTCCATGTCCACTTTCATGGCAGACTACTTCAACACAATCAGCATCCACAGTATCTACATGTTACATTGGGCTGGAGACTGTTCTACAAAAAGCAGCTGGAAAATGCCACAGTAAAGCTACTGTGTGGACAGCCTTGGGTTCCACTGCCAGATCTCTGAACATTTCAACACTTGCGTTAGTCTACTGTATTGTGGAATATGGTGCTCTGCTATGGCTCAACAGAGCACACACACAGTTGCTAGATGCACAACTGAAGAACACAATGAGAATTATCTGTGGTACATTAAGATCAACCCCCACTGCATGGCTGCCCTTATTGAGTCACATTCTGCTCCATGGCCTTTGCCAAAAAGCAGTTCTTCTCCATGAATTTAAATGCCTACAAGGCAACCCACAAGACCCTAGCCATGAGTGTTGGGTTCGAACAGTGCTGGTTGCTACAGCTGAGAAGCCCAACCTTTCTGAGCCACTTGCACAATATCCTCATCTATATCTTACCAGTACATAATTCCCCGGGGAAGATCCTACATTCTGGAAATGCCCCAGTGGGATTGATCCAGGAATTCCAATATACAGGATTGCTGAACTTCCAGTATCACTACTCATCACTGGCAGTCATGCTGATTCAACAATAGGACAACTTTAAAAAGATGCAGGACATGATAATTTGAAGCAGAACAATGAATTTCCACAGAAGCTGTGAAGGGCACTCAACAAGCTAGTTTATACAAACTGGCAAGCCTATCCCAAAGGTGGATCTTTGTGTATGTGGCTGCTGCAACATATCTGGTAGTGAAAGGAAATTCTTCCATCATCTGTTCTGATTGTGAATCAGAGTGAATACAAACAAATCATAATCTGTTTTAATGTGGCAGACCAAGGCATACTATATTCAAGGGATCAATACTATAATTTATATGAAATCTGAAAGACACTTTTTTCTGTTCACAGATACAGAAGTTTATGTTTTGTCCAGCTACACATGTTAACCATTTGTCAAAATGTTACCACTGATTGCAGCTTATGTGATGTTTTAGCAGATATGTATGAACTCAAGTCAAAAGTCATGTGCATGTAATAATATGTACTGTTTCATACATATCTTGTGATGATGTTTAATACACCTGTCAAAACCATTTAATTATATAATGCAACAAAAGTAAATAGACATCTGTTGATCATTTTCTTAATTAAAGTGCTTGTCTGAGTTGTGTTAAAGTCATAAATGTCTTCAGTTTCAAATGTAAATATAACATGTCATATTATTCTGAGTAAACAGTTTATGTCTACATATCACTATTTTCCCCACATTGAAATGTACTTAATCTGGCATTAAATTCTGTAATGGTAAATTTACAAAACTTGTAAGTCCAACACCTTGTATGCAAACGTTGATTACTGTGAATGTACGAATAATAGGGTGCCTGAGCCCATGAGGGTGAGTTGTTAGTGATGGGTTACTAGTGGATCAGTGCTAGAATCAGTATGAAATTAGAATCAGTTTGGGTTGCCAGTTTTTGTGATGAAGTTTGGACAGTTAAATGTAAGTGTAACTGAGGCAGGACATTGGTAACGGCATAGTATTAACCTTGTTAGTAACCACTTACAAATCACATTCATCCTTAATCCACCAAACAGATTAGATATGAAGCTGTCGTGCTTTTCTGAATTCTGGAAATAGATGTGATAACATATTCCTATCCATGTGTATCTCATTCAGTCAAGATATCAAACTTTAAAAGAGGAAGAAGTGTTAAATAATAATTTTGGAAAGTTTGCTGATTAATGAGAAACTAGAAGTTAAAAGTTACCTTGTTAAATCTAATATTGACACTGGTGGGTCTGATGATCATGTACTGGAGGGGGGTAAGAGATATTGTCATTTAACTGTAATGAGACTACAGAGGAAATTGTTAATGAATATAGTAATTATGAAAGACATCAGGTTAATTATAAGAAACTGATGTAATGATTTATGTTGAAGTTCAAGAAGAAGTAATGTGAGTTAAATGATAGTAATGAAGATAATTAGTGAGTCAGGATACTGATAGGGAGGTTCATGAGAACTGAGTTTTGTCAGTCAACATTAATAAGTAATCACTAGTGGGGATAAGGAAGAGTATGAACTTCTGTAAGGCAGGTATTTTGAAGGAAATTTGCAATAACTATAATGGCAATACTGTAAAATAAGAGCTAATTTAAAAGAAGATGTATCCAGATTGGTGGTTAAAGATGAAAAATAAAAATGAAAAAGACGAAAAGATAAAAAATAAAAGATGTGCTGTACAGCCATGAGCACCGGCATGGCACCCTCCTATGCCACCCCTTTTATGAACCATCTAGATGAGACCTTCTTAGCCTCCCACAACACCAAACCCCTAGTTTGGTTCAGTTTCATTGACGATATGTTCATGATCTGGACTCAGGGCCAAGACATCCTATCTTCGTTGGTTCACAATCTTAACACCTCTTCCATCCACTTCATGTGGTTCTCATCAACCCAGTGTGCCACATTCCTAGATGTTGACATCCTCATCTCTGATGGTGCCACCTGCACATCTGTCCACATTAAACCCACTAGTATTACCCGCATTTTAACAGCTGTCATCCCTATCACACCAGAAAGTCCCTCCCATACAGCCTGGCCACCCAGGCATAGTATATCTGCAGTGACAAAAACTCCCTTTCTCAGGGTCCCACCAAGGCCTTCACAGACAGTTACTATCTCCCAGACCTAGCCCGCATACAGATCTCCTGTGCCATTTCCCTTCACACTCCCAATCATCGTAACACCTCTAAGAACCAGCCACAAAGGAATGTCCCCCTCATCACTGAGTACCAACCTGGACTGGAACAACTTTACCACATCCTTTGCCACAGCTTTGATTACCTTTCATCATGCCCTGAAATGAGGGACATCCTATCTGAGATACTTCCCACCCCTCCTAAATTCATGTTCCGTTGATCACCCAACCTCCACAACATCCTAGTCCATCCCTGTGCCACTCCTAACCCCAACCTGTTGTCACAAGGATTGTATCCCTGTGGAAGATCCAGGTGCAAAACCAGCCCAGTCCACCCACCCAGCACTTCCTATTCCAGTCATGCTACAGGTTTATACTACCCCGTCAGAGGCCAGGCCATTTATGAAAGCAGCCATATCATTTACCAGCTCTGCTGCAATCATTACACAGCTTTCTGTGTTGGTATGACTACCAACCAGCTGTCCACCAGGATGAACAGCAACCATCAAACTGTAGCCAAGAGTAAAGTACACTACCCAGTGGCACAACATGCAACTGAATATAATATGCTTGATTTCAATGGTTGCTTCACTACCCAAGCCACATGGATCCTTCCCTCCACCACCAGCATTTCTGAACTGCACAGATGAGAGTTATCAAAAATGTTCAAATGTGTGTGAATTTCTACGAGACCAAACTGCTGAGGTCATCAGTTCCTAAGAGAGTTATCCTTACAACACTTTCTCCACTCCTGAAACTATCCCGGGCTCAAGCTATAGTAACATACTGTCCCAACTCCCTCCACCCAACAGTTTCCACCCCCTCTGTTCTATCATAACCTCAACATTCTCATCTCCCACCCTGTTTATTTTCAGCACTCTGACAACACATCTGCCCATCTTTCCTCCTCCTCTCCTTCTTTCCCCACCATCCTGCCAACAACCTCCTGACGCTGAGCCTGTGAGCAATCTAGCCCTGCACACTCCACCAGACAGCATTCGTCTCTCTCCCCACTTGTACACACTATCCCTTTGCCTTCGCCTTCCCTGTGCTCTCCAGACTGCTGCTTGCATCCCACATGATAGCTGCATTGCAGCCTGAGATGCTGGTATTAGCAGTCATGTGTGCGTGAGGTGGCTTTCTTGTATGTGTGAATGGTGTGTGTCTCTTGTTTCCTGATGAAGGCTGTGGCTGAAAGCTTTATGTAAGTGCTTTTAATTGTGCCTGTTTGCAACTTGAAATATGTTCTTTACAACTGAGAAACAGATAGACCTTGTGACTGTAGGCACATATGGAATGTTGCCAAAAACAAAAGGTGGTTTCTGCTGTATTTTTGTGAAGATGAATATATTTTCCAAACTTACAAGATAGATCCCCTTAAGAAAGGAACAAGTAGAAACATTATTTCAAAAACTTATAACAGGTTATTTTCCAAATGTGGGTATCACCAAAGCAATTATTTCTGACAATGGGACTCAATTCCATTTAAAAATGTCGAAGAACGTTATAGCAGGAGGAGAAGTAAATGACTAATTAATTTTTGCATTGTATCACCATTAAAGTAATCCCATAGAAAGATGTATGTGGGAAGTTATGACATTATAGAGAACCTATTGGGAAAAAATAGACTGAGTATATAAACAGTTTTGAGGATATTTTAAACAGTTTACATGACACATACGCAGGGATCTCATCTTATGAAATACTGCACAACAACAAACATGTCAACCTAATAAATGAGTTAATACAGTATTCTGCTTGCAAAAGTCTTACAACACGGGAGAGGAAAGAAATTGCCAGAGAAATTATGAGCAAACAAGAAGAAATCAGGAAGCACAGACGTGATAATAAACATAAAGTAACACTATTAGAAGTAGGTGATTTGGTTCCTGTTAAGACTACTGAGACATAAAAATCTGTGTGTGGTGAGTTTATGAAATTTTTTGACATTTACAATGATCCCTTCAAAGTGAAAATCCATGAGAATTTACATACAAACAACTGCAGGCTAATATACAGGAAATAAAGAAAACTTTTTGGCTAAGAAATGTAAGAGTAACTGAACTAAAACCTTATAACAGGTGAGCAATGTGGTCAACTAATATGTACATGCATATCAGAAATGAACTATTAATTTACATTTTACAATACTACATCCACTTCTGTTCTGTCAACTCGTCAAAGTTATCTCCTGCTATCGATCTGTCTATTCTTTCTCATTTAGCAATTTTGAGTAATTATTCTGCTGATATCTGACCAATTTTACTATGATCTTACATTAGCTCAAATTCTGTGCAAACGTAATGTTACTTACTATGCTGTTACTTATAATGCTAAATCTGTTACTCTTCATGTGATAAGATCGCTACTTGATATCTGTCTAGATATTATACCTGATCTATGACTTTTCTGCTCTTTGCAGATCATCATGTTGTCCAGTGGGACATATTACCATCATGTTATTCCAAGTAATGACTTTATCTCCAAACATTGCTTTTCAGTCTAATTAACCTGAAGTTAGTCTCATTTCCCTTCAAATGAATAAATCAACCCACACAAAGTTAAAATCTGTAAAAGTGAATCCAACAATTTGCATGTAAATTTTGCTTATTTTGAATGTAAAAGCAATAGGGTGTCTGAGAACATTGAGTTGAGTAAGTCAACGCTGAGTCAGTATTGTATCAATGTTAGAATCAGTATGGAACAGTTTGAATTCTTGGTTTTTCTGACAAAGTTTTGTTAGTTAAATGAAAGTCCTGATAATTGAAACATGGCGTTTTTCAATGAGAAGATTGCAGGCAGTAAGTCTGTAATGTGAAAGAGTGACATGAGACATTCAAGAGCCTACAATGTATCACATGGCACATCAACCATTGATTACGATACCTCTGTTGCGAATAGCACTTATTCATTATGTACACCAGTTAAACTTTGGTTATTCATATATTTAGTATTTTAACTATGATTTATTACTCATTTCACAATTAAATAACTTTCTAGCACACAATCAGCATCATTAAGTATTTTTTTGATTACAAAAATAATTTCATTGTTGTCTATATGTAAAAATACTGACAGCAGCTCTTGAAACTTTCCTACAGTAAAACTAACCTATGCTTTAAAATATATCTTATAAGAATATCACAAATTAATGTTAGCATTTCATTACAAGCTGTAAATTAGCAGACATTCAAAAATTAATTGAAAGTATTGTTACATTAAAAAAGTGTCATTCCATTACAGCTCTACATTTTACCTGTAAGATGCATTTAATTGCTCTAGAAAACAATAAAAATGGTTACGATAATACCACCAAATATACTGAGGAATGTTACAACCTGTAGGTAATCACAGCAGCATGTCAGCCTTTTTATGGTGAGTTGATATATAGAGTGTTGGTAATTTGATAAGCAATGTAACCTCTGATATTTTCAGTTTGAAAACAATGCTTATGATCTGTAGTCAGATGAAATTTGCTGCCTTGCAGGAAAATACAAAATTTCTACAATTTTTACTTCATATTCCTCTGTCTGTCAATAATTTTCTACGACAATGGTCAGCATCTTATAGGTGAGTGTGATGGGCTATTCTGAATCATCCAGTTAGTTATACAATAGAACACCCTGTGAGGGTACAAAGCTTTTCAGAATTAAATTCAAGATTTTCTCTTAAGAGTGTGAGCATGATGTTTTTTGTATCCTCATCATTCAAAAATTAGTAAACATGTTGGTGATTAATGTTATGTGAAAAATTATACTTTTAAATAATAAGTAGATGCATATTTTTATACATGTAAATATTTGTTTTGTGTTGTATTATTTGTTTTAGGTAGTACTTGGGGGCTGTTGGAGATCACTAGCATACACCTTTACATCACAGCAAGTCCAGAATGGAGCTTCTAACACTGCACAGATGGTTTAAGGGGAGCCACAGTGTGGGTGACATAAAGAGTTATCAATGAAGACATTATTTAGTGATGGATTTTTATGACATTTGTAAGATATCTGTAAATGGTCTTGATGTGAATTTAATCTCCACTCAGAAGACACATCTGTAGTTCATCATGTAATGAATCATCATGTTCACATGAACTAGTTGGAAGTTATTTCCAGAGTATAAAATGAAAAATAATTAATCAGTAATATACAAAAAAAAAAAGAACCTTACCAATATATTTTCGGTTTTGCCACACAGAACTCTCTCATGTGATCACTGTGAAATCCAAATCTACAAGGAATAACCTCAAATTTAAAATCAAAATACAGTATGAAACTAACTAAAAAGATTTTGCTACAAGAATTTACTATGTTTTTGTTATCACATACTCTCTCATGTGGTGACTGTGTGTGAAACACAATTCTGAACTAAAGGAGTTCGAGCTGAAAACTAAAGAAGAATAAGCCACATATTAAAAAGAATAAAACAATATTTTCATTTACTGAAGAATTCTTTAATTACGATTTGGCTTATCAAAATCCAAGAATATTTTGCTACTTCCATTGATACAATGTGAACGAGAACTACTGAGACAAAATAAAGCAGTTACATATCTGAACATTGCCATACAGTGACTGAGATTGTTTAACTATGCAAAATAATAATAACTAAAGACTTTGCAATTACTTTGAGTGCAAAATACAATTAAATACTGAGCTTTACAATATATCTAAAGTGAATTAACGGACAGTTTGAAATAACACTGAAGAACCGTGATAACACATTGTGAATTATGTGAACAGAAGATTTACACCACTGAAGAGCTAATGTTAACTGGAAGTGACACAAATGTTTACTTAATACATTAGAACATCATACGTTGCTTCATATTTTGAACTGGAAACAATTTTGAATTATTTATCATTTAGATGTAAATTTTTAGTGACAACATTAATAAATGAGATGTTCTCAAGTAGATCTACAAGAAAAAGATTAGCATTATCCACTAACTTTTGGCAGCAAATATCAAATGTTGAGATGATTTTTGATACACTGAAGAAACTGAAAATTGATCTCAAGTGAAAGTTAGACAAGAGTTGTGAGACCTAAGTTTCTCTTGGACTATACAGTGTTCAAATAACTTACAGGGATTCAGCTGGATGACAGTGTGTTAAGTGATAAAAATTTCAAAATATTCCTAAACTGATTCCTAGATGTTTTCAATAAAACGTTTCCCCCTCAGGCCTGGTGACAAGGAGTGACCAATAAAATAAATTGAAGTGAACTAGGAATAAAAGTTTCTAGGCCAGGAAAAGACAGCTTCACAATGAGTTAAAATGTAACAAAAATTCTGTCTTTGTGGGTTATGTAAAGAGATATAAAAATATGTTCAAAAAAGGTGTACAGACAGCAAAAAAATTGGCTAACATAGTGTATATTAGTAAACATGAAAATAAATGAAAGGCAATTTGGGGTGTTATTAAATTTAAATTGAGAATAAAGAACAAGTGCCAAGAAATTGTCCAAATTAAACTTCAAAATGATACAATTATAGATCCTTTTTATATGTCAAACTGTTTCAAAGATTTTTTCATAAATGTGGCAAAATCAGAAGTAGGTATCACAGCCCACCAGGACAAGGTAGATGTCAACTTTGTAAATATAAAACAAAATGCAAGACTCAAAACATTCAAAAGAATTATCCCAAAAGATGTAGAAGATGCTACAGTGTCTTTAAAAAACAAGAAATCTGCTGGATGGGATGAAATTCCAACCACTGTAGTCAAGGCTGTTTATAACATCATTTCTCATCCATTGGCTAAAATTATTAATCACTCATTTGAGGAAGAATATCTCCTGGGTGTGTTAAAATATGCTGAAATAAGACCATTGTTCAAGAAAGGCTCACCAGACGACATGGGAAATTACTGCCCTATTTCCCTGCTTCCAGTTTTTGCTAAGGTGATAGAAAGGCTTGTTGCAAAACATATCGAAAACTTTCTTATAGAAAACAATATTATCGTTAAAAATTAGCTTGGATTTCGAAAGGGGAAAAATACAATAAATGCTATTAGGGAATTCATTGAAAAGATAAGCTCTGCTTTAGGCAAGGGTAAAAGGGTCTCACGTATTTTTTGTGATTTGACCAAAGCTTTTGACTTGATCAAAGGTTAGAGAGATATGGGATCATAGACAGGGCATTAAAGTGGTTCAAATCTTATTTATCTGAAAGAAAACAGAAAGTTATTCTAACTTCAAATGGAAAAAAATCATTCTCGGACTGGAAACAGATTTGTATGGGGGACCCACAGGGCTCAATTTTAGGGCCTTATCTTTTTCTGATGTACATAAATGATTCACCTTTAAGCATAGATGTTCACTCCATTTTATTCACAGATAAAGGCTCAGTTTTAATTGAAAATGACAATTTAGAAGAAATTCATGATTCTGTGGAAAATATAATGGGAAACCTAGAATTATTATTTCAGCAAAATGGATTAAAACTACATGTCACAAAAACACATTTAGTGCAGTTCAGTGCTAAAATATCATCAGCATCTCCCATAAAAATAGTGCATGGCAATCAGGAAATGACTGAAGCAAGTTATGTAAAATTTCTAGGTCTAAATCTTGACAAAAATTTCAATTGGAATAGCACTTGTAGACTTCTTAGCAAACAAACTAAACAGCCTAGCTTATGTGATGAATGTCTCATCTGGTTCCATCCTTACGGACACCAGGAAAAAAGTCTACTTTGAAACTAAAATTCGATATGGAATAATTTTCTTAGGAAACTCAACGAACAGCCCAAGATTACTTACACTTTAAAAGAAAATCATAAGAAACGTGTTTAGTCCAAAAAAGAATATCATGTCACCCATTACTTAAAAAATAAAAAATACTAACCATTCCTTATCTGCGCATCTACAAAATTTGTATTTTCATATATAAAAATCAAAAATCACTTGACAATTTTCATTTCAACCACAATTACAGTACTTGTCACAGAGACAGTTTCAAAATTCCCTCTCCCAACTCAACCACCATTGTACATGGGATTAAAAACTGACAATGAATTAAATAAGACAAATCTGCTAAATGTGGATTCTGACACATTAAAAAGATTGTTATTTACTACACTACTGGAAAAATCGTTTCTGAAAGTATTTGTATGGAGTGTAGCCATGTATGGAAGTGAAACGTGGATGATAAATAGTTTAGACAAGAAGAGAATAGAAGCTTTTGAAATGTGGTGCTACAGAAGAATGCTGAAGATTAGATGGGTAGATCACATAGCTAATGAGGAGGTACTGAATAGGATTGGGGAGAAGAGGAGTTTGTAGCACAACTTGACTAGAAGAAGCGGATTGGTTGGTAGGACATGTTCTGAGGCATCAAGGGATCACCAATTTAGTACTGGAGGGCAGCGTGGAGGGTAAAAATCGTAGATGGAGACCAAGAGATGAATACACTAAGCAGATTCAGAAGGATGTAGGCTGCAGTAGGTACTGGGAGATGAAGAGGCTTGCACAGGATGGAGCAGCATGGAGAGCTGCATCAAATCAGTCTCAGGACTGAAGACACAACAACAACAACAGTGGAAAAATGTTATTATTCAGTTGAAGAATCCATGCAGGACAGTTTGGCAATTTGAAAAGAAATGAAACAGTAAAGATTATGTATTGTATAATATGTTGTTAATATACTGTATAAATTGTATTGCAAGCTGCAAAATGACAATAAGTGTGATATATGTTTTTGTTAAATTGTTCATGTTTAAAAATTCAGAAATGCCTGCTTAAATATGTTAATTATTATTACCTTATTTTTTAAAAAGTAATTTGACATGTCTCCACTACAAAAATCTTTTATTTTTAACTGTACGTTATGAGACGAATATACTACATTCTACACATTCTACATTCTGTCATTTTCAAGACAAGACTGCAGCAAGTAAGCACTGTCTAAGTAAGGTTTTAAATTCACTTGTACAGTGCTTACTTGCTGCAGTCTTGCCTTGAAAACGACACGATAGTCACCTGTAAAAATATCGGCAGTTCTTAATGGCTTCACCTGGCTGTGTTCCTGTAAGTTACTTATATAAAAGTTGCTTCACAGAAACAACTATAGAAGATTCACATACATTATACATTTATTGGGTGTAAGGGTTGACTTTGGGGTGGGGAGTAGAAGTAGAGGGTTTCAAAGATCAGATGGATTCAGGGGCACCGACTTATAAAAAATATTGGGGGGGGGGGGGGGGGGGCAGAGGAGGGAGCACATAATAGGTGTCTTGCCAAGGGAAATTTTCTAAATTTTAGATGAAAAATAGTGAGTTTTAAAATTTTTTTAAACATTTTAGAGTCTTATGATCAACATTAGATCCCTGAAAACTGGACTCTGAATAACTCAACACTCTGGGAAACTCAACAAGCCTGACACATTTTTTGGCTTTAAAAAAAGAAACAAAACATAAACACGCATGCTTTTTCGTAAAAAGCTAATTTAATTTACAGTAATAATCATGCTTATAGACTATTGCAGAGCAGTAAATATAAGGCTCTGAAAAGACTGAAATTATATTTAAATAAATCCTAAACTATCATTAAAAGAATAAAACATAAAATATTGCTGTCACACAGCAATAGCACTTTGATTAGCAAGTGAAATAGCTAATTTAAGCTTACTTTGAATAAGGCTCAGGGTTCATTAAATAAAAATAATATCTCAAAGTTAACGCTTTAACATAGTTAGTAAAGTTAATATAGTATGTCTAATACTTTCAGTCAAAAAGTATGTAAATAGTGGGTTTTAATTGGGTCTTACACCCTAAAAATATTTAAGTATTTGAAAATAACTAATACAGTACTATAGTAATATAGTAATGCAGTACTAAACTAGTACTAATATATTAAAACTGAAAATTTAACATTATGTATGGATTTATTTCTCTATTTTACGAAGGATTTTAATATTGCTCTAAATGCCATTATTAGGGCTAGAGTGTCTATAGAAAGGTGCAAATGTCCGCCGTCTGACTGGATTACTGAATTATGAAGTCGTTGATCACTGTTCGGATATCCAATTCATCCAAGACGTCTCAGTGGGCAGAAGAACAGCCAAGTTGTTCAATCGCTTCTGTCCCATTGTTGATCGGAGATATGGCTTCAGACGTCTAAGGGCACTAAATGACCGTTCTGCTGTTGCTGTCGTGACTGGAACTACTTGGAGAAGCTTAATGCACTTCACTACTTCACTTAACATTTCTCCAACTGCAGGCTCTTGTGCAACATGCTTTCTTACATCATGCATGTTTTTTAAGACCAGTTGTTTTTTATTAGCGATATCGGCTAACATAGTCAAGTGTAAGTGCAATCTCTCAATGTCTGGGTCATTTATGAAAAACTCCATTGATTTTTTCAAATTTGTTTCACCTCTGTTTACTAAAAGTATCACTCTTATTCAACTGCAATGACCTGTGTGGGTCCACTTGAAGCAAACCACTCAGTAATACAAGATTCCACTGTTTCCAAACTTCAATGCTAATAGCTTTGTAGTATTTCTTTGGGGTTTTGAAAGTGTGTGGCGATCTGGCTTCATTGTTTTCATACTTCTTTGGTATAGTAACCAAAACCAACTGCGGGAACGCCTTGGGCTGCAGATTGGAGCCACCAGGCGGGGAAGCCGCCGGCGGTGGAGTACGCACCACCGGTTAAACACAGGACCAGTCGGACGACAGACCAACGACACCTCACATCAACCGACTATGACCGACACAACAAGGAAGAGATAAACAATGGAGGCTTGTGGAAACCACAACACTAAACACCAATAGTAAATCCACTCAGAACCAGAGCCAAGCAAATGTCAACAACGAGCAATGACCAGAACGCAGTACCGCCGAGATAGAAACAAAATCCTGAGCAAGTACCAGACTGACTGGACTAGGGCAGAGTGGGTCCCTATATACGAAACCGGAGGGAGCGGCTATTGGCCGCTGTCTGCACGTGGCGTAGCGGTGGTGCCCTCGCTGCGCGAGAGCCGCTGCGCGGAATAGCCGCCGTGGAGGCGGAGCCCTCTATGGGCTGACCACGTCCATTTGTTCTGGTGCATGTTCGACTTCCATGGCTGAAGGTACTAGATATGGTATATTTAAATTCCGAGGCAGCCAAGGATCATCAACTTGTGATGGTTTTTCTTTTAAACACAATTCCCAAATGTGTTCAAAACTATCACACCTTCCATTCAATATACAAATCAAGCCCTCATATATTTTTTCCAGATCAGCAACACTTAGATGAGGGCACTGAATTTTTTCATTGACATCCTCTACTGGGTTCACTGCTTGGCAATAAAGACGAAGAAAGAACGGTAACATTGACTCAAGGTATCCTACACATTTGTAACCTGCCTCTGTTTTGTCCTCTGCAAAAAATGTTTTAAAAAACTCTAGACGTTCTTCAAAGTTTTTCAATATTCTCAAGATACTAGAAGCTCACATAGTTCATCGAGTCAGGCAAAGGGGTCGTAGACCAGCTTGGTCATTGGAGCTCTCACAGCCTATGCTTCTGAAAAGTCCCATCCTTTTGTTGGATTCTTTTACGGTGTTTATTAACTCCTTGGCTAAAGCCATAATATCCCTCATAGACATAAGATGGTGGAGATTGTCTACAACTGCCAAGTCTAAACTGTGAGCAGTGCAGTGCACATAACACGCTTTTGGTTGCATATCCAAAACTAACTTTTTTAGTCCTTTGAACTTACCTCTCATTTTCAAGGCACCATCATAGCACTGTCCCCTTAAATTATCCATTGACAAATCAAGACGAGCAAAAACATCTTTTAAAATACTAAATAGAGTTTGTGATTCAGTGTTGGGAGTCTCGTATAAGCTAATAAAGTCTTCATTGATGATTAAGGAATCATTGGCAGTAAAAATACAAAATGACTCTTGTTCGTTAATTGAAGAATCAATTGTTTCATCAAGCATTACAGAAAAATGTTCAGTCTTCTTGACTGAAACCAGTAACTTTTTCAACACAGACTTTCCTAGCAGATCAATGATCTCATTATGAATATTGTGGGACATCCACTAATACCCCAAATGCTCTAACCAATCTTTAAACACAGGTATATAATTCTTTCAGTGTTCCAACAACCTGAAAAAAATTTGAGTTTACATCTTTGTGTCCTCTAAATGCTAGTCCTTGTCAGCATAGAAATTGCATGGTAGTAAAAATTGTCTCAAGAGCTAAACAGCCTTTGTTCATATCACTATCTAACTGTTCATTCAATTGGGAGGCTACACTTGGGTTAGTGATAGAACTTAGTTTCAGAACACTTTTTTATGCGTAAACATATTTTTGTGAAGACGGAATTGTAGAAAACCCTAAGGAAGTAAATGCATCTTCTTTTTTTGAAGAAAATTGTAATAGATTTTTAGCATCTGCCTCTTTACAGGTTTTGCAAAATTCTTTTTCAGTAGATGCTTCATATCCTAGCCATGTATATTTGATCAACCAAGACTTCTGAAATGATCTTTCCTTACCGGATTGTCCAGGTTTTGGCAGTGAAAGGTTCTCACCTGAATACGATGAAGCAATTGATGACACAATAATTGTTGGAGCTTGACTTGCAGTATCATCAACTTCCAAATGCCCCTTTTTGGTAACAAATTTATCCATTGCAAACTTAATTCACAATACATTAAGAGACTAAAGTAAGTGAATAAAATATAGTTATATAAAATAGTCTACTAGACACTGAAGTCGGAACGCTAAACATGTCTACAGCACGCACTGAATGAAACTATCCACACTGAATGACTGTGACAGCAGGGTGAGTTTTACATAGCTGTGACATCGTAAATGTCTAAATGTCTTGAAGCATCACAGCGACATGAGGCAGAGGGTTCCAGGTGCTTTTGCTCCAGTCCTTTTAATGTCACCGAAGCCGCGGCGCTAGCCCATCGGTGCCAGACTTCACCTGAAGGTTCGAGCACCGGGACGAATTCTAAGTGTGCCCGCAGCACCTTCACACTATCATGATACACACCACTAGTTTTCAGTTAGCCTACTTACTACTGTAATAATTGGTTGTTGTAACTCATTAATAAATGTATTTTAAAAGAAAACTATTGTCAAACAAGAAAAATAAAATAATTCGAACATAATTTTGATATTTTACAACAAAGCATAATATAACTAATAATTTTCTTAAATTATTGGGGGGGGGGGGGGGGGCTCCACCCCCCCCGCCCCCCCCAAACAAAGTCAACAGGGGGCTCAGGCCCCGTGGAGTCAGTGCCTGTGGATAGATTTAGTGGAAAAAAAGACTGACAACAATGTTAAATATGCAGAAAATATGAAAATATTAGTTCATTAGAGGCTATTAGAGACCGAGCGAGGTGGTGCAGTGGTTAGCACACTGGACTCGCATTCGAGAGGACGATGGTTCAATCCCGCATCCGACCATCCTGATTTAGGTTTTCCGTGATTTCCCTAAATCGCTCCAGGCAAATGCTGGGATGGTTCCTTTGACAGGGCACGGCCAACTTCCTTCCCCATCCTTCCCTAATCTGATGAGACCGATGACCTCGCTGTTTGGTCTCTTCCCCCAAACAAACCAACCAACCAAGAGGCTGTTAGAATTAATAAAGAACACATGTTAGAAACAGATTTAATAGAAACTGAAGGTACTTTAGAACAAGCTACAAATAGTAATATAGAAAGTGTTACAGTACCTACACATGAAATGGAACAAAAATCATAGAAATTATAAGCTACTGTGGAATCCTCTGTTATTGGTGAACTTGCTCATAATGCAGATTTGATAGATAATAAGTTTTGTTGTTGTTGATATGTTACTGTTGGCACATTGCTATCTTCTGCTACTCCTGAGAATTCACTGTCATCTGTTAGTAATGAGAAATTGTTAACTTGGATTATTACTTAGAATTTACAGCCCCTGTTACTATTGAAATTTTACCAGTGTTTGTTACTTCTGAGAATTTACCATATTCAGTTATTACTGATAACTTATCGACATCTGTTATTACCAATAACTTACTGTCTACCATAACTACTGACATATTATTATGATCGAACAATGGAAATCCCAGGATGGAATGTAACAATATTATGAAAAGGAAAGTTGCTAGTCACCATGTAGTGGAGATGCTGAGTTGCAGACAGGCACAACAAAAAACTTGTAACAATATACACTTACTAAGAATACATGAGTCTTATGTTAGTAATTGCTTATACTTTGAATATGTGGGAGTGACAAGTCGATAGTTGACAAGACACTGAGAGATTCTCTTTACGAGCGGGGTTCTTTGGAGGACACAACGAGTGTTCGTTTTCCCGCGTTAACATATGTATCAAGTGTGTTTGTGCGGTACAATAAAGGTGGTCGTTCACAGTATAAATTCCACACAAGTGTTTTCCTTTATGTAGTGAAATTACCCCTACATAAGTGGTGACCCCGTAACTAAGCAGTGTGACAGTAGGCAAGTTTCTTGAGATATTTTCCGCGACGTCTCGTATCGACATGTCGTCTGCACAGAACCTCTTCCGCGACATCGACGGCGTCATCCAAAACATCAAAAAGGAGCTCAACACGATGCAGCAAGACCCTCAGTTCACAGTGCCACGGACGCCTACATGTCAAATCGACTTTGCTCACGACGTTACGTTTCCAACCGCGCCGCGTGTGCCGGCGGGTCCCGCGCTGCCACCACAGGACATTGCCTTGCACAACCAGCGCGCAGGACACGCCGATATCAGACCCAATGTGCTCCCATTTTCATCACCCGTGTCGGTAACGCTCCCACGAGTTTTGTACTTTCCGTTCGCCAGTGATCGTGGGCCACCTGCGTCGCGGTTACAAATTCGACCCCCACCTTTCGTTCCCGAGCGTCCGGAAATTTGGTTCGCTATTATGGAGAACATTTTCGTGCAGCAACAAATAGTCAACGATTTTGAACAGTTCACGCTAGTGATATGCAACCTGGACAAACGTGCGTCGTCAGTGGTATCGGATATAATTATGCAACCCCCACCACAACAAGCCTACGCCACTCTCAAGACAGCTTTAATTTCGCGTTGTACAAAACCTGTGGATCAGCGGATGTCACAGCTCCTGTACCACGAGAAACGCGGTGACAGGTCACCTTCAGACTTTTACCGGCATTTACGTGCTATGGTGGACCCTTCCGTGTTCTCAGACACATTACTTTTGCACATATGGCAACAGCAGTTACCTCCGCAGGTGGGCTTAACCTTAATTGCTTACGAGGGCCGGCCATTAAGTGAGATGCTGCAAGTAGCCAATAGAGCGCACTCCCTGTTCGACTCGCGCGCCACAGTGGCCGCCGCCGCAACCACCTCGGCCAACGACACCAGCCGAGCACGGAAGGAGCCGGTTGACGTGGCGCCTCCAGCTTGTGCTGCCACGACCGCACGACGAGCGCCGGACGCGACCGAAGATTTCCGATCTCTCTGCACTGCCATCGATCAGCTGACCGCCCAGCTGCAGTGGCTAGAGCCACGCGACGTTGCGGCGGCTGACACACACATGCGTCGTCGCCAGCCGACGCGACCGCCGCGTCACGCAAACAACGGCACCGGTTATTGCTGGTTCCACCAGCGCTTCGGCGCGCAAGCTACGAAGTGTAAGACGCCATGCTCACACCCAAACGCATCCCACGGCCTGCTTTAGGCGCAGCCGACCGTGACAACAAGCAACTGCGCCTAAACTCACAGACGCATGGAAGGGGTACACCCCCATTTCAGCACGAGTCTACGTTATGTGGATCGACTTCTCTCACAGCTGTAAGGTACGCTGCTTCACAAAGACTTTTCGTTCCTGATCGCTCTACAGGATGGATGTTCTTGGTCGACACCGGCTCAGATGTCAGCACTCTGCCTGTAAATTTCTTCCCTTCAGACAAACGCACTGAAGAGACCACTTTGAAAGCAGTCAACGACTCAGTCATCCACACATATGGACAGAAAACACTGCCAGTGGACATTGGGCTACCAGAAGAATGCAACTGGACCTTCGTTATGGCCGATATCGACCAACCTATACTAGGTGCTGATTTCCTGGCAAAACATGCATTGTCCGTGGATTTACACAAGTCACAACTCGTCCATTCTGTCAATGGATTTGTTATTCCAGGAATACAAGGACGTCCGACTTCTCATGCATGCCAAAGGGTAGATAACCTCAGTGCACCCACCTGGGAGGACACCATAGCAACGAAGGAAGCTGACCGGCACATGGCTCAAACGACATCAAAACAGTTAACGACGCAACAACAGGCTCCTGCTGTTTCAACCACAAAGGCGACACCCAAACCACAACAGGGAACAAGAAAGAGCAGGGCGAAGCATGAGACGGTGCACCACATCCGTACAACTCCAGGCCCACCAGTCTCCTCACGTGTTCGCAGGCTTGCACCCGATCGCTTGCGGGAAACCAAGGCCATTTTCAACGAGATGCTACAGGAAGGAACTATACAGCCATCCAACAGTTCGTGGTCCTCTCCTCTGCATCTCGCCCATAAAAAGAATGGGTCATGGCGCCCGTGCGGTGATTATCGAGCTTTGAATGTCCGAACTGTTCCAGACAGATACCCTGTGCCACATATACAGGATTTCACCCATTCACTGGCTGGGGCATCCATATTCAGTGTTTTGGATTGCCGTAAGGCTTATAATCAGATCCCAATGGCAGAGCAGGACATACCAAAGACTGCAGTGACAACCCCATTCGGGCTGTTTGAATTTTTGGTGATGCCATTTGGGCTGAAAAATGCGGCCCAGACATGGCAACGGTTCCTAGACAGCGTACTAAGAGGACTACCATATTGTTTCGCCTATTTAGACAATATTCTGGTGTTTTCGGAGAATGTTTCTGACCATCAGAAACACGTAAGCGAGGTGCAAAGCAGGCTTAGTGCTCATGGAATTACACTTAACAAGGACAAGTGCGTGTTTGGGGAACTCGTTGTAACCTTCCTGGGTTATAAAGTGTCAGCTCAGGGCATTTTCCCACTGCCAGAGAAGCTGAAGTTGTTGCGTACCCTACCACGGCCTCAAACCTACCACGATCTCCGACGGTTCCTAGGGATGATAAATTTCTATCGTCGCCACCTCCCCGGAACAGCAGCAATCCAGACGCCACTGAACAGTGCCTTTGCCGGACATAACAAAATTGGCAAGCGCCCACTCCCATGGACACCCGAGGTGGACTTGGCTTTCAAGGCACTGCAAAACAGCCTTCACAACGCAGTGGGGCTTGCACACCCTGCACCAGGAGCTCAGCTAGCCATAGTAGTGGACGCAAGCCAAGTCGCAATCGGGGCAGCACTGCACCAGAGAGTGAAGGGTCATTGGCAGCCACTAAGTTTCTTCTCACAAAAACTACAGATGAATCAAACTCGTTGGAGTGCATATGACAGGGAACTCCTCGCAATGTATGAAAGCGTCAGGCACTTCCGCCCCTTAGTTGAGGGCAGGCAATTCACCATATACACCGACCACAAACCTCTCGTGGCAGCTTTCTACAAAGTCAGCGATTCATGTTCCCCCCGCCAGGCCCGCCATATAGAGTTTATATGCCAGTTTTCGACAGACGTGCGTCACATCCATGGTGCCGAAAACATTGTGGCAGACTATTTCTCACGTATTAATGGGATAAGTCCAATGTTAGATTATTCCGAATTGGCAAGGGCTCAGGCTTCAGATGCGCAGCTGCAATCCTTGTTGGCGGACCCGTCCACTGGCCTACATTTACAACTTGTGGACGTCCCCTGCAGCCCATGTAAGGTATGGTGCAACACCTCCATGGTTAGACCACGCCCATACATCACCCCCCAGTTCCGACGAAAAGTATTCGACAGCATTCACAACCTGGCACATCCGGGAACCAATGCCTCAGTGAAATTAGTGATGGACCGTTTTGTGTGGCCTTCAATCAAGAAAGATACACGGGAGTGGGCCCGCAGCTGCTATCAGTGTCAACGTAGCAAAGTGGGACGCCATGTTCATGCTCCAGTAGGACAATTCCCAAACCCAACGGCACGTTTTGGGCATGTACACATTGACTTGGTTGCACCCCTCCCCCCTTCAGAAGGTTACAGGTACTTGTTTACGGCAGTGGATCGTTGCACGCGGTGGGCATAGGCTACACCAATCAGGGACATTTCGGCAGAGACTACTGCACGCGCATTCTTGGAAACTTGGATGGCTCGTTTTGGGTGCCCATTTTTCGTTACCACCGACCAAGGATGCCAGTTCGAGTCAACAATGTTCCAACAACTGTCAAAACTCTGCGGCTTCCAACGAAACCGTACTACTAGCTACCACCCGGCCAGCAACGGTTTGGTGGAAAGGTGGCACCGGACCTTAAAGGCTGCCCTGATGTGCCACAAGGACTCATGGACTCAAGCGTTGCCATTGGTTTTGTTGGGGTTACGGACCGCATTAAAAACAGACATCAATTGTTCCTCGGCAGAGTTGGTATACGGAGAACCACTCCGAGTTCCAGCAGAATTCCTTGCACCAGTTCCTCTCCCAAATGACACACAACTACCACACCTCTTGCAACAAATGAGGAAGCAGGCAGAGACACTACGTGCAGCCCCGACGTCTCAGCACGGCACGCATCCAGTGTTCATACACAAGTCCCTCAATACTTGTTCCCATATCATGCTCCGCACAGACCTGGTACGTCATTCGTTACAGCCACCGTACACTGGACCATACCAAGTGCTAGGACGGGACACACACACAATGGATATTCTCCTCCAGGGAAAGTCGACCAAAGTTTCCATTGAGCGAGTAAAACCCGCTTGGACAATGCCAGCACCGATGACAGTCTCACAGACGGCTTCAGACACAACTTGCAACGAACCCACACCTTCCGCAGAACCAGACAGCTGTGTCCCACATGAGCCCCACACCAGGGGGCCTAATGCAGCAACAGAATCAGCAAGCAGCTCCCACACCCGCACTACCCGCACTCGGGCAGGCCGAGAGGTGAAGTTTAAGTACCCCACCATACCGGGTGCTCCGCACTTCAGGGGGGGGGGGGGGCTGTGTGGGAGTGACAAGTCGATAGTTGACAAGACACTGAGAGATTCTCTTTACGAGCGGGGTTCTTTGGAGGACACGACGAGTGTCGTTTTCCCGCGTTAACGTATGTATCAAGTGTGTTTGTGCGGTACAATAAAGGTGGTCGTTCACAGTATAAATTCCACACAAGTATTTTCCTTTATGTAGTGAAATTACCCTACAAATACATCAGGCGTGAAATGAGTATACAATATAAAGATTTAAATATAATAAGGAAATTCTGGCCAAATTTAAATGATTTGTAGAACAGGATACCACAAATTGAGTATTCAATATAAAGATTTAAATATAATAAGGAAATTCTGGCCAAATTTAAATGATTTGTAGCACAGGATACCACTACTTGAATAGCAAAAGCACTGAGCCACCAACAGGCACACTTAGTAGAAAATGATAACTTGCTATTTTTACCATTATATACTTTTTTATTATTGTTGTGGTCTTCAGTCCTGAGACTGGTTTGATGCAGCTCTCCATGCTACTCTATCCGGTGCAAACGTCTTCATCTCCCAGTACCTACTGCAGCCTACATCCTTCTGAATCTGCTTAGTGTATTCATTTCTTGGTCTCCCTCTACGATTTTTGCCCTTCACTCTGCCCTCCAGTACTAAGTTGGCTAAGTTGGTGATCCCTTGATGCTTCAGAACATGTCCTACCAACCGATCCCTTCTCCTAGTCAAGTTGTGCCACAAACTCCTCTTCTCCCCAATTCTATTCAATACCTTCTCATTAGTTATGTGATCTACCCATCTAATCCTCAGCATTCTTCTGTAGCACCACATTTTGAAAGCTTCTATTCTCTTCTTGTCTAAACTATTTATCGTCCATGTTTCACTTCCATACATGGCCACACTCCACACAAATACTTTCAGAAACGACTTCCTGACTCTTACATCTATACTCGATGCTAACAAATTTCTCTTCTTCAGAAACGCTTTCCTTGCCATTGCCAGTCTACATTTTATATCCTCTCTACTTCGACCATCATCAGTTATTTTGCTCCCCAAATAGCAAACCTCCTTTACTACTTCAAGTGTCTCATTTCCCAAACTAATTCCCTCAGCATCACCCAACTTAATTCAACTACATTCCATTATCCTCATTTTGCTTTTGTTGATGTTCATCTTATACCCTCCTTTCAAGACACTGTCCATTCCGTTCAACTGCTCTTCCGAGTCCTTTGCTGTCTCTGACAGAATTACAATGTCATCAGCAAACCTCAAAGTTTTTATTTCTTCCCCATGGATTTTAATGCCTACTCCGAACTTTTCTTTTGTTTCCTTTCCTGCTTGCTCAATATACAGATTGAATAGCATCGGGGAGAGGTTATAACCCTGTCTCACTCCCTTCCCAACCACTGCTTCCCGTTCGTGTCCCTCGACTCTTATAACTGCCATCTGGTTTCTGTACAAATTGTAAATAGCCTTTCACTCCCTGTATTTTACCCCTGCCACCTTCAGAATTTGAAAGAGAGTATTCCAGTCAACATTGTCAAAAGCTTTCTCTAAGTCTACAAATGCTAGAAATATAGGTTTGCCTTTCCTTAATCTTTCTTCTAAGATAAGTCGTAGGGTCAGTATTGCCTCACATGTTCCAACATTTCTGTGGAATCCAAACTGATCTTCCCTGAGGTCGGCTTCTACTAGTTTTTCCATTCGTCTGTAAAGAATTGGTATTAGTATTTTGCAGCTGTAACTTATTAAACTGATAGATTGGTAATTTTCACATCTGTCAACACCTGCCTTTCCTTAATCTTTCTTCTAATATAAGTCATAGGGTCAGTGTTGTGTCACGTGTTCCAACATTTCTACGGAATCCAAACTGATCTTCCCCGAGGTCATCTTCTACCAGTTTTTCCATTCGTCTGTAAAGAATTCGTGTTAGTATTTTGCAGCCGTGACTTATTAAACTGATATTTCAGTAATTTTCACATCTGTCAACACCTGCTTTCTTTGGCATTGGAATTATTATATTCTTCTTGAAGTCTGAGGGAATTTCGCCTGTCTCATACATCTTGCTCACCAGATGGAAGAGTTTTGTCAGGTCTGGCTCTCCCAAGGCTGTCAGTAGTTCTAATGGAATGTTGTCTACTCCGGGGGCCTTGTTTCGATTTAGGTCTTTCAGTGCTCTGTCAAACTCTTCACACAGTATCATATCTCCCATTTCATCTTCATCTACATCCTCTTCCATTTTCATAATATTGCCCTAAAGTACATCGCCCCTGTATAGACCCTCTATATACACCTTCCATCTTTCTGCTTTCCCTTCTTTGCTTAGAACTGGGTTTCCATCTGAGCTCTTGATATTCATACAAGTGGTTCTCTTTTCTCCAAAGGTGTCTTTAATTTTCCTGTAGGCAGTATCTATCTTACCCCTCATGAGATAAGCCTCTACATCCTTACATTTGTCCTCTAGCCATCCCTGCTTAGCCATTTTGTACTTCCTGTCGATCTCATTTTTGAGACGTTTGTATTCCTTTTTGCCTGCTTCATTTACTGCATTGTTGTATTTTCTCTGTTCATAATTAAATTCAGTATCTCTTCTGTTACCCAAGGATTTCTACTAGCCCTCGTCTTTTTACCTACTTGATCCTCTACTGCCTTCACTATCTCATCCCTCAAAGCTACCCATTCTTCTTCTACTGTAGTTCTTTCCCCCATTCCTGTCAATTGTTCCCTTATGCTCTCCCTGAAGCTCTGTACAACCTCTGGTTCTTTCAGTTTACCCAGGTCCCATCTCCCTAAATTCCCACTTTTTTGCAGTTTCTTCAGTTTTAATCTACAGTTCATAACCAACAGATTGTGGTCAGAGTCCACATCTGCCCCTGGAAATGTCTTACAATATAAAACCTGGTTCCTAAATCTCTGTCTTACCATTAAATAATCTGTCTGAAACCTTCTAGTATCTCCAGGGTTCTTCCATGTATACAACCTTCTTTCATGGTTCTTGAACCAAGTGTTAGCTATGATTAAGTTATGCTCTGTGCAGAATTCTACGAGGCGGCTTCCTCTTTCATTTCTTAGCACTAATCCATATTCTCCTACCACATTTTTTTTGCTTCCGTTTCCTACTGTTGAATTCCAGTCACCCATGACTATTAAATGTTCGTCCCCCTTCACTACCTGAATAATTTCTTTTATCTCATCATACATTTCATCAATTTCTTCATCATCTGCAGACCTAGTTGGCATATAAACTTGTACTATTGTAGTAGGCATGGGCTTCATGTCTATCTTGGCCACAATAATGCATTCACTATGCTGTTTGTAGTAGCTTACCCACACTCCTATTTTTTATTCATTATTAAACCTACTCCTGCATTACCCCTATTTGATTGTGTATTTATAACCCTGTATTCACCTGACCAAAAGTCTTGTTCCTCCTGCCACCAAACTTCACTAATTCCCACTATATATAACTTTAACCTATCCATTTCCCTTTTTAAATTTTCTAACCTACCTGCCCGATTAAGGGATCTGACATTCCACGCTCCAATCCATAGAACGCCAGTTTTCTTTCTCCTGATAACGACATCCTCTCGAGTAGTCCCCACCCGGAGATCCGAATGGGGGCTATTTTACCTCCGGAATATTTTACCCAAGAGGATATCATCATCCTTTAATCATACAGTAAAGCTGCATGCCCTCGGGAAAAATTACGGCTGTAGTTTCCCCTTGCTTTCAGCCATTCGCAGTACCACAACAGCAAGGCCGTTTTGGTTAGTGTTACAAGGCCAGATCAGTCAATCATCCAGACTGTTGCCCTTGCAACTACTGAAAAGGCTGCTGACCTTCTTCAGGAACCACACATTTGTCTGGCCTCTCAACAGATACCCCTCCATTGTGGTTGCACCTACGGTACAGCTATACGTATCGTTGAGGCACGCAATCCTCCCTACCAACGGCAAGGTCCATGGGTCATGGTTTTTTTTTTTATTTATTATTTATTATTATTTATTTATTATTTTGTTATTTATTACTTATTATTACTTATTTATCTTTTATTATTTATTTATTTATTTATTATTTATTTGTTTATTTATTATTTATTTATTATTTATTTATTATTTATATATTTTTTATTATTTGTTTATTTTTTATTATTTTTTATTTTTTTAATTTTTTTATTATTTCATTATTTTTTAAATTGTTGCTTTACTAAATCTGAACCTGCTGTTAATCACCACTCGTTTATTGGCTGAGTCTGTTTCTACACCTGGGTGTGATTTGGGACCCAGAAATTGATTTTTAAATCTTTGGCTAACTGTTAGGTAGTCCAGTTGATATTCCCCTGTGTCCTTTATGATTTTCAAAGAGTGTGTTCACTACAACCACCTGAAACTTATGGCAGACTCAGCAAGCCTCTCTTCCCTTTCATTCCTTTATCCCAGCCTGTATTCTACAGTTACCTTACCTTACTTTCCCTCTAGGAGCACTCCAGTTAACTAGGACAGTAAAATTTTCTTCCCTCTTTAAATATTTATTTTTATCAACCCCCCCTATTTTCTTATACATCTTGTTTATAAGTTAGCTATAAAAAAGTAACTTTTAATTGTGAAAAAAGTAAGTAACTTACAGAAATGTTTGATATAGCACTGAATGAAGTACGTTATCAAGTTTTACTTAGAAATGTTCAATGTGGCTACCTCTTGTAAGATGACATGTGTCCCACCTGTAATTAGTTTCCTGCCAAATCATGTGAGGCAAGTCATGATGCAAGGTGGCAATTTTTTGTGTTATCTGTTGTCACAGCTCATCAACGTTTCTTGGAAGCAGAGGAATAAACTCTGCCTTTAATGCAGTCCCATACACAGAAGTCCACTGGGATTAAATCAAGTGATCATGGTACAGGATACTGTTCCACCATATCCAATCCACATTGATACATTCCTATTTAATGATGATAATATACTGGCACATCATCTTGCTGGAAAATAAATTCTGTTCCCATATCCTGTTGTAACTGAGGCATTACATAATGTTCACGCATGTCCAGTTAAGTCTGTTGAACTTGTTCAATTGCTGCATCAGAGACTGCTGGCTGATCCTGACCCAGGGTCGTAGGTGATGCACAGCCAGTTTAGGAGAAATGATTGTACCAATTAATAACAATCCATCTTTAAGAAGAAGGCTTGTGATATTTAGTCTTGAATTGTCTCTGAATTACAATAGTGGGTTTGGAATCATGAAACCATAATACTACGCATGTTCGGTACCATTATACAACTCCATGATGATTGCTGGAATAACTTATTTGCACATGCCTCCTGGGGAGGATGTCAGGAACTAACAGTTTCAGGTGGGAATAAAACTTGAAGATATACTGCACTCAGTACTGTACCAGATATTTCTATAGATTACTTACCCTTTTCACAATTGAAGGTTACTTTTGTATACCTGATTTAATAAACACCCTGTATAATGTCTCTATTTCACCATCATTAACCTGTGATGTCTGTCTGTAAACTTGTACACTGCTAGTTAGTACTGGCTTTGTCTCAGTCCTCAGAAGAATAATTCAATCCATGCTCTGCTGCTACACCATTCAGTGATGCTATTGATATTATGACATACTCATCTGATAAGAAATTCTGTCTGTTTTACATTTCACTGTGATAATATCTAGCAAGTGTAATTCTAATCATCTAGTAACCACTCTTGGCCAGCCCCATCAGTGATGAACTAATCAGATCAATACTGAAGTTCAGTCTATATCCACAGAAAAAGGCAGGTCCATCTAGTAGTGAATGTGCGGCGACAGATTTAATTGTATTCTTCTTCTTGTCAGCAGCAGATGTTGTCATTTCGACGTCTTCTATTGTTTTATATATTGTCTGTCTTGCACGACGACGGTATTTTCTGTAGGGCATCTTGGCAGCGTTCAATGCAGTTGCCTGTGCAGCAGCAGCAGCGCGAATGATCCGCTCTGTGGGCAGCGCTCGCTTATATAGCCGCGCACTGGCGCGGCGCCAGATAAGGGACTTAGAATATTTCACAGTGGCACCCGCGCGTTATCCCGTACGGGCGCACAAGCCGTACTAGGTGCGCCCGCACGATGTTTGTCAGTCTTGGGTGGCTACATCCACAGTCAAGACTGTACTTTGTATTTTCATAAATAAATTGATCTGTAGCGTAGCTGAAAACCGGACAAGGGTACATCTAGAATCTGTCGACATAGAGTATGCAACAGCATGTTATGTCAGCTCTCTGAGCGCTTGACCTTTGACCCCGCCGATAAGGCGGCTCAAGGCCATCTTGGCAGCGCGCCAGCCGCCAAAGACTGAAAACATAGTGCAGGCGCTGCTGCTGCTGCACAGGCAACTGCATTGAATGCTGCCAAGATGCCCTACAGAAGATACCGTCGTCGTGCAAGACATACAATATATAAAACAATAGAAGACGTCGAAATGACAACATCTGCTGCTGACAAGAAGAAGAATGCAATTAAATCTGTCGCCGCACATTCACTGCTAGATGGACCTGCCGTTTTCTGTGGATGTAGACTGAACTTCAGTATTGATCTGAATGACACATTTTCGCATGGCAACGGCTGGTTGACAGTCGCTATTGTACGAGGTGGTACTGGAGTTCCTAACGTATCAGGACTGGAAAGCTTCGTTGACCGTGATATTATAGCCTACCGCACATTCCACATTTGTGAAAATGCAAATAAAGACTTTGGGAAATCATCATATATGTCACCCTCACCCTTTTCCTTGTATACACGTAATAGACGTAAGATATCTGTAAATGAAACTGTATTTATCTGGATTAAAGTTTAATTCTTAATTTCTTTGCGTGTTTTTGGTACTTGCATTGTTTAATTCATAAATTTCGGGCGTATTATAGTATTTGAGAGTTGTAGCATCGCGTTTTAGTACCTGAATAGTGTAAATTCGCGTAGTTGTTTGTCTACTGTTTTTGTTTTGAACGGCCAGTGTCGGTTGGTCACAGTCAGTGTGCTCCCTGCCGCCATTGGATAAGCAGCTGAGCAGCAAGTCGTATACTCCCAGCTCACTCATTTGTTACATAGTTTAATTCTTAATTTCTTTGCGTGTTTTTGGTACTTGCATTGTTTAATTCATAAATTTCGGGCGTATTATAGTATTTGAGAGTGTAGCATCGCGTTTTAGTACCTGAATAGTGTAATTTCGCTTAGTCTCCTTCTGCCGCCGAGCAGTGTCAGCAGTGCGTAAGTAGCAGCATTACTGCTTTTACTAGGCAATCTTGTATTTTAATAACCGTTTAAATTTTGTCGATTTGTTTGCGCTCTCTGTAGATTAGTTCAGACGTTCTTTGCAAAACAGTTTTTAGCATGGATAGGGACTGCAACTGCTGTGTTCGGATGCAGGCTGAGTTGGCATCCCTTCGCTCCCAGCTTCAGGCAGTGTTGGCTTCAGTCCCACAGCTTGAGGCTGTTGCCAATGGGCATCACTGTGGGGGTCCGGATGGGGGTTTGTCGGGGACGGCCAGCTCGTCCCACGCATCCCCTGATCGGACTACGACTGTGGTTGCCCGGGATACTGCCCGCATTGAGGCTGATCCCTCACCTATGGTAGAGTGGGAGGTCGTTTCAAGGTGTGGCAGGGGGCGAAAGACATTCCGGAGGGCTGAACGGAAAGCCTCTCCAGTTTGTCTGACGAACCAGTTTCAGGCTCCGTCTCAGGCTGATACTGATCTTCGGCCTGACATGGCTTCTTGTCCTGTTCCAGAGGTTGCCCCTCAGTCTGCAAGATCCAGGCAGTTGCAGAGGGTGGGCTTACTGGTAGTTGGGAGCTCCAACGTCAGGCGCATAATGGGGCCCCTTAGGGAAATTGCAGCAAGAGAGTGGAAGAAAACCAATGTGCACTCCGTGTGCATACCGGGGGGAGTCATTCCAGATGTGGAAAGGGTCCTTCCGGATGCCATGAAGGGTACAGGGTGCACCCATCTGCAGGTGGTTGCTCATGTCGGCACCAATGATGTGTGTCGCTGTGGATCGGAGGAAATCCTCTCTGGCTTCCGGCGGCTATCTGATTTGGTGAAGACTGCCAGTCTCGCTAGCAGGATGAAAGCAGAGCTCACCATCTGCAGCGTCGTCGATAGGACTGACTGCGAACCTTTGGTACAGAGCCGAGTGGACGGTCTGAATCAGAGGCTGAGACAGTTCTGCGACCGTGTGGGCTGCAGATTCCTCGACTTGCACCATAGGGTGGTGGGGTTTCGGGTTCCGCTGGATAGGTCAGGAGTCCACTACATGCAACATGCGGCTACATGGGTAGCAGGGGTTGTGTGGCGTGGGCTGGGCGGTTTTTTAGGTTAGATGGCCTTGGGCAAGTACAGAAAGGGCAACAGCCTCAACGGGTGTGGGGCAAAGTCAGGACATGCGGGGACCAAGCAGCAATCGGTATTGTAATTGTCAACTGTCGAAGCTGCGTTGGTAAAGTACCGGAACTTCAAGTGCTGATAGAAAGCACCGAAGCTGACATTGTTATAGGTACAGAAAGCTGGCTTAAGCCAGAGATAAATTCTGTCGAAATTTTTACAAAGGTACAGATGGTGTTTAGAAAGGATAGATTGCATACAACCGGTGGTGGAGTGTTTGTCGCTGTTAGTAGTAGTTTATCCTGTAGTGAAGTAGAAGTGGATAGTTCCTGTGAATTATTATGGGTGGAGGTTACACTAAACAACTGAACTAGGTTAATAATTGGCTCCTTTTACCGACCTCCCGACTCAGCAGCATTAGTGGCAGAACAACTGAGAGAAAATTTGGAATACATTTCACATAAATTTTCTCAGCATGTTATAGTCTTAGGTGGAGATTTCAATTTACCAGATATAGACTGGGACACTCAGATGTTTAGGACGGGTGGTAGGGACAGAGCATCGAGTGACATTATACTGAGTGCACTATCTGAAAATTACCACGAGCAATTAAACAGAGAACCGACTCGTGGAGATAACATCTTGGATCTACTGATAACAAACAGACCCAAACTTTTCGACTCTGTATGTACAGAACAGGGAATCAGTGATCATAAGGCCGTTGCAGCATCCCTGAATATGGAAGTTAACAGGAATATAAAAAAAGGGAGGAAGGTTTATCTGTTTAGCAAGAGTAATAGAAGGCAGATTTCAGACTACCTAACAGATCAAAACGAAAATTTCTGTTCCGACACTGACAATGTTGAGAGTTTATGGAAAAAGTTCAAGGCAATCGTAAAATGCGTTTTAGACAGGTACGTGCCGAGTAAAACTGTGAGCGACGGGAAAAACCCACCGTGGTACAACAACAAAGTTAGGAAACTACTGCGAAAGCAAAGAGAGCTCCACTCCAAGTTTAAACGCAGACAAAACCTCTCAGACAAACAGAAGCTAAACGATGTCAAAGTTAGCGTAAGGAGGGCTATGCGTGAAGCGTTCATTGAATTCGAAAGTGAAATTCTATGTACCGACTTGACAGAAAATCCTAGGAAGTTCTGGTCTTACGTTAAATCAGTAAGTGGCTCGAAACAGTATATCCAGACACTACGGGATGATGATGGCATTGAAACAGAGGATGACACGCGTAAAGCTGAAATACTAAACACCTTTTTCCAAAGCCGTTTCACAGAGGAAGACCGCACTGCAGTTCCTTCTCTAAATCCTCACACAAACGAAAAAATGGCTGACATCGAAATAAGTGTCCAAGGAATAGAAAAGCAACTGGAATCACTCAATAGAGGAAAGTCCACTGGACCTGACGGGATACCAATTTGATTCTACACAGAGTACGCGAAAGAACTTGCCCGCCTTCTAACAGCCGTGTACCGCAAGTCTCTAGAGGAACGGAGGGTTACAAATGATTGGAAAAGAGCACAGATAGTCCCAGTCTTCAAGAAGGGTCGTCGAGCAGATGCGCAAAACTATAGACCTATATCTCTTACGTCGATCTCTTGTAGAATTTTAGAACATGTTTTTTGCTCGCCTATCATGTCATTTCTGGAAACCCAGAATCTACTATGTAGGAATCAACATGGATTCCGGAAACAGCGATCGTGTGAGACCCAACTCGCCTTATTTGTTCACGAGACCCAGAAAATATTAGATACAGGCTCCCAGGTAGATGCTATTTTTCTTGACTTCCGGAAGGCGTTCGATACAGTTCCGCACTGTCGCCTGATAAACAAAGTAAGAGCCTACGGAATATCAGACCAGCTGTGTGGCTGGATTGAAGAGTTTTTAGCAAACAGAACACAGCATGTTGTTATCAATGGAGAGACGTCTACAGACGTTAAAGTGACCTCTGGCGTGCCACAGGGGAGTGTTATGGGACCATTGCTTTTCACAATATATATAAATGACTTAGTAGATAGTGTCGGAAGTTCCACGCGGCTTTTCGCGGATGATGCTGTAGTATACAGAGAGGTTGCAGCATTAGAAAATTGTAGCGAAATGCAGGAAGATCTGCAGCGGATAGGCACTTGGTGCAGGGAGTGGCAACTGACCCTTAACATAGACAAATGTAATGTATTGCGAATACATAGAAAGAAGGATCCTTTATTGTATGATTATATGATACCGGAACAAACACTGGTAGCAGTTACTTCTGTAAAATATCTGAGAGTATGCGTGCGGAACGATTTGAAGTGGAATGATCATATAAAATTAATTGTTGGTAAGGCGGGTACCAGGTTGAGATTCATTGGGAGAGTGCTTAGAAAATGTAGTCCATCAACAAAGGAGGTGGCTTACAAAACACTCGTTCGACCTATACTTGAGTATTGCTCATCAGTGTGGGATCCGTACCAGATCGGTCTGACGGAGGAGATAGAGAAGATCCAAAGAAGAGCGGTGCGTTTCGTCACAGGGTTATTTGGTAACCGTGATAGCATTACGGAGATGTTTAATAAACTCAAGTGGCAGACTCTGCAAGAGAGGCGCTCTGCATCGCGGTGTAGCTTGCTCACCAGGTTTCGAGAGGGTGCGTTTCTGGATGAGGTATCAAATATATTGCTTCCCCCTACTTATACCTCCTGAGGAGATCACGAATGTAAAATTAGACAGATTAGAGCACGCACGGAGGCTTTCAGACAGTCGTTCTTCCCGCGAACCATACGCGACTGGAACAGGAATGGGAGGTAATGACAGTGGCACGTAAAGTGCCCTCCGCCACACACCGTTGGGTGGCTTGCAGAGTATCAATGTAGATGTAGATTTGCTTCTTCTTCTTCCTCTCTTCCTCCTTCTTCTTCTACCACTTTTTTTTTTTTTTTTTTTAAAAAAAATAGAAGGTTGTGGTCACCATGAGATTACTTTTCAGGTTTGTTTATCCTCTGGGTCCACTTCATGTCTGCGCCTTTAATGTAGTGGTACCCATTGCTTTCTGCATCCTTCTGCCTCTGATAACAGCTGATTCTTCCATATTTAGCACCAGCTTTCTGTCAAAAGGGGAAGAGGGTGCCCTAAACTGCAAGCCAGCACTCCATCTACTTTTCCATGGCCACAGTAAGAGTGAAGATGAGACAGAATTTAAGGTGATGGCAAACCACAATGTTAAATGAGATTTGACAGTTATAGCTATTGATGTTAGAAACAGTTAACTTACCCATAAGAATCTCAATAAGGCGAGCAGCTATCCTACGATGTTTAGGCAAAAATTGAGAAAAATTCTCATCACGACCCAACTCCAGTGGAATACTTAAATCAGGTGGAGTAATTTGTTTAACTTGAATTTCTTGAACATCACCTACAAAACCACTTCTGTCAACTACATTTAATTTCTGAATACGATCGTTCTGAAAGCAAATAAGGGTTTTAAGTCATAAAACAGAAAGTGAAGTTACTTAAGTCACTATCAAAAATAAATAAATAAATAAAAAATGCAGCTCTAAACATAAAAAATGAGTCTCAGTATAACTGATGTCTTGCCATATACGCAGAACAACTTTTGTTCTTGATACTATGCGAATTAAAATTTTAACCTTGTCAGACATTCCATTTTCACTAGTATCAGACTACATACTCGTATGTTTAAGCAATTTATGGTACACTATGGTCACTTAGCCTAGAACAAAAGCTTCATTCATTTGAGGAGAAGGGAAAGATTTGAACAAATTAATCACCATAATGACTGTGCACCAGTTAAAATGACATTAAGATGAAATTTAGGAATATCCTTCTAGAAAAAGAAACAGTGAACTTCACTGCACATTCTCTAGTGATGCTCCAGTGTTTTCAAAGATTTAATAGTGATATTTAAGTCTGCTTTCTGCAATGTCAGTCATTATTCAAATTCTGCTGTCCTTAACATAAAATTTTTACAGTATTTTCAGTTCTGGAATGAATGAAAGTTATTAATTAATACTCTATTACTTGAATCAAACAACATTTTTAAGAAAATATGGAAGAACTTTTGGGTATGAGAGACATTATATTTCAAATATAAGAGGATATCATGATCTGAGCCAGGGGGAAGGTCTCATGGCAACTAATATTTCTTTTGTGAAATGGGGAGAGATGAAGGAAATGAGCCAATTATTTTACAAATTAAAAGTCAAAACTACTGAAAATCTTTGTTTATTCATCAATAAACATATTTATGTCACCAGTTTATATTAGGTATTAACTGCTTACAGTGTATAAAATTAGAGATTATAATATGTATATATAGGTTGTGTGTGTGTATAGTACAAGGGCCATTCAACAAGCAATGCCCCACATATTTTTTCTCAGAACATATTTATTGTTAAGAGTCAGAATTTGGTGACAATATACATCAACATGTCTTGTCCACGTCCTATTTTTCTACATAGTCTCCATCATGTTGTATGGTTGTAGGCTAACATTGTGAAAGAGCATATATTCCCTGCTAGTAAAAGCTCTTGTTCTGTAGGCCATGTTTTCACTACATGACTGACACTCTCATCATCTTCAAAGTATGTTCCCCATTGAGAATCTTTAAGTTGCCAAAAGAGGTGGAAGTCTGAGGGTGCCAGGTCAGGACTGTTGTAGGGTGGACGGGGCAATGATGTCCAACCCAATTTGGCGATGTGAGCATTCGTGGAACCCATTGTGAGCACCTCTTTGAATATCCGAGAGTCTCGATCATTTGCAGATGCACTTCCAAAGCTGATTGACAACTGTAGAGTGAATTGTCAAGTTGCGATGTGCCAGTTGGCATGAATAATGGCATCCACACATTTCAGTATGTCTGGAGCAGTTGCTGTAACAGGATGTCCCGAGTGTGGCTGATCGTGGAGCTCTGTTTCTGCATTTCCTGAGGCTGTAACTTTCTTTATTCATCACTCAGCTGTACTCCTATCAACTGCAACATCACCATACACCACACAAAAAAGTTTATGGATGTTCACCAAGGCTTCTTTTTCTGCACACAAGAATTCAATAACAGTATGCTGCTTGTAATGTGAGTCACATATAGACACCATTTTGCTGCTGTACTATGGCTCTGCCATCTGCCAGAATGGTTCAAAACTTCACCAGCGCACAGAACAAATGTCAAATGTGAAACACTAACAAGGACATTTGTCTATGTATATTAATGGCTTTTTTAAAAAAATGTGGGGCATTACTTATTGAATGACCCTTGTATGTATCTATGTACAGTATGTATAGTATAGTAATTTGAGATTGTAATATGTATAGGATCTGAAAACATTACTTTTCTGTCAGACATTCAGTTATATGTTTTTAGTAGTTTTGACATTGCTGGTAGCTATAGTTACAACACTGCTGGAACCTTTTGGTACCACAAGTCTCTAGAGGAACAGAAGATTCCAAATAATTGGAAAAGAGGACAGGTAGTCCCAGTCTTGAAGAAGGGTCATTGAGCAGATGCGCAAAATTATAGACCTATATCTCTGACATCGATCTGTTGTAGAATTTTAGAACATGTTTTTTGCTCACGTATCATGTCATTTCTGGAAACCCAGAATCTACTATGTAGGAATCAACATGGATTCCGGAAACAATGATCGTGTGAGACCCAACTCGCTTTATTTGTTTATGAGACCCAGGAAATATTAGATACAGGCTCCCAGGTAGATGCCATTTTCCTTGACTTCTGGAAGGCGTTCGATACAGTTCTGCACTGTTACCTGATAAACAAAGTAAGAGCCTACGGAATATCAGACCAGCTGTGTGGCTGGATTGAAGAGTTTTTAGCAAACAGAACATAGCATGTTGTTCTCAATGGAGAGACATCTACAGACATTAAAGTAACCTCTGGTGTGCCATAGGGGAGTGTTATGGGACCATTGCTTTTCACAATATATATAAATGACCTAGTAGATAGTGTTGGAAGTTCCATGCAGCTTTTCGTGGTTGATGCTGTAATATACAGAGAAGTTGCAGCATTAGGAAATTGCAATGAAATTCAGGAAGATCGGCAGCGGATAGGCACTTGGTGCAGGGAGTGGCAACTGACCCTTAACATAGACAAATGTAATGTATTGCGAATACATAGAAAGTAGGGTCCTTTATTGTATGATTATATGATAGCGGAACAAACACTGGTAGCAGTTACTTCTACAAAATATCTGGGTGTATGCATGCAGAATGATTTGAAGTGGAATTATCATATCAAATTAATTGTTGGTAAGGTGGATGCCAGGTTGAGATTCATTGGGAGACTCCTCAGAAAATGTAGTCCATCAGCAAAGGAGGTGGCTTACAAAACATTCGTTCGACCTATACTTGAGTATTGCTCATCAGTGTGGGATCCGTACCAGGTCGGGTTGACAGAGGAGATAGAGAAGATCCAAAGAAGAGCAGCGTATCATCACAGGGTTATTTGGTAAGCGTGATAGCATTACGGAGATGTGTAGTAAACTCAAGTCGCAAATTCTGCAAGAGAGGTGCTCTGCATTGCAATGTAGATTGCTGTCCAGGTTTCGAGAGGGTGCATTTCTGGATGAGGTATTGAATATATCGCTTCCCCCTACTTATACCTCCCGAGGAGATCACGAATGTAAAATTAGAGACATTTGAGCATGCACGGAGGGTTTCCGGCAGTCGTTCTTCCCACGAACCATATGCGACTGGAACAGGAAAGGGAAGTAATGACAGTGGCACGTAAAGTGCTCTCTGCCACACACTGTTGGGTGGCTTGTGGAGTATAAATGTAGATGTAGATAATCATCTGGCACCTTCAGGAGCAAGGATGAGGGTGGTACTGGAGGGCCATAATCGGCTAATCAATATGTGACATGTGCAGTGCACCTTTGACTTCCCATGTCCTTTTTTGCTTCCTGTTCTATATATTTCATTAATGTTTTTCCGATATATTTTGTGGCTGAGTACAATAAAGTGAAAATTATCAAACCAATAGTCCATGTATGTACTTTTTATGTAGACTATAGTGTTCCTACTTAATTGATGAACCTGAAGGAAAAACAGTGTTCTTGTGGATGGGTTATCTACCACGTTTCGCACAGATACACACAGTCATGACTACTGCACATAACCTACTGCATGCCATCGGTGGCACCATCCAGGACAATTAAAAATGAGATTGGGGTTCTGCTACACCCATCTTCTGTATTTCAACCACAGGATACCATGCACACATCGATCTGACTTTTAACATCTTAGTAGCAGCCACACCATTCACGTCATCAGGTCAGTGATGCAAACACAAAACAATGCTTTGCACAACCATACATCAGGGCCAAGTGACTTTAAGCCCAATGAGAATATCCCCGCAATCCTTTCATCTTCCTGCTACTGTGTTTGAGACCAACAGACTTTCTGCCCATTGGCTCTCATAGGCCTTTCGCATCGCAATTGCAATACGACCCCCATTGTTTACGCCTGATAAAATTAGAAATATGGTTTGCAATAGTCGAGAATATTTTCATCCAACAGAAAATTTCTGATGATTTTGAACATGTCTCATTATTGATCAGTAATCCTGATCAATGAGCTACCTATTTGGTGTCAGAATTATATCACATTCCCTCTCTACAGGAACCCTACAACACTCTCAAGGTGGCACTGATGTTATACTGCACAAAACCAATGTACCAAAGGCTCATGATAATCTTGTACCACAAGAGGCATGGCCGCAAGACACCATTTGAATTCTGGAGATATTTGCATGGAATGATTGATGCCAGTATCAATTTGAATGCCTTGCTACTACACATATTGCAACAACAATTTCTACCACAAGTTTTTTTCATCTTAATTGCTCATGAAGGCCAGCTGTGATGCCACCTACACCCAACAACTGCCGAGTGTTCCTCATGATAAACAAGCACTCCATGCCACTGTCAAGAAGCTGGCTAAGCAGTTAGCAACTTTGCAACTATGGACTGTGGTGGCAGAAACTTCACATGCACACCACACTCCTCCTTCCCAGTCTCATAGTTACAAGACTCTTTGGGCAGGAATTTGCTGCTACCAGAAACACTTTGATCAGCAGTCTATGAAGTGCATGAAGCCATGTTCACAACCAAATGCAAAGCACAGTCTGGTTTAGGTGCAACAGATAATGACACCCATCTACAGCACCTACCATAGAAGACCCATCATTGCCTTACGTTTAACTGACCTTGTACAGCTGCTCATCATACTGCCAGCTGTGGCACATCTCTGATGCTGCTGCCTGCAACACAGTTGCATTCCACAACATCACAAATGCTGTTCATCACAGTCCACTCTTCAGGCTTAGTGTTTTTAATCAACATGGGACTGGACGGCACCATGCTACAGCCATGTACTAACAAGATGCCAAACAAACCAGTACAGTCCCCTTAATGGCAGTTAATGATTCTGTCATATGCACATATGGTTACAAGAATTTGGTGATTGATGTTGGGCTTGCTGATAACAGCAAGTTGACTTTCCTATTAAATGATGTTGCTCAACCTACTTTGGGTACTGATTTCCTCATGTAGGATGCTCTGACTGTGGATTGACTAAATGACCACACTATTTCTGGCGTTAAGGGTCATTTGACAATACCCACCACTGACAGGGTGGACACTTAAGTACTCTGGTCTTAAATAACTATTGGTGTTACTGGGAGTCCTACTGTTGCAATTTGATATACAATCTCCATACCTTGGAAGAAGATTATGAAACAGTCTGGTATGAAACAACCTTGAGGAGAACAGTGTGTCAGAAGATACTCTACTGGCAACAGAACATGAACTACTAGTAGGTCACAAAACGTTAGAGTGGCTTAAGATACCTCCACAGTGTGACCGTGTTCCTCACACAGTAGTACCTCAGAAATATAGCAGACCATGAACCCACAGGATGTGGCCATATGCACAACACTGCATAATATTCGAACAACTCATTGCTCACCAGTCTCATCATGTGCATATCAGACTATGCCAGAATGACTACATGAGACGCCGGCCGAAGTGGCCGTGCGGTTAAAGGCGCTGCAGTCTGGAACCGCAAGACCGCTACGGTCGCAGGTTCGAATCCTGCCTCGGGCATGGATGTTTGTGATGTCCTTAGGTTAGTTAGGTTTAATTAGTTCTAAGTTCTAGGGGACTAATGACCTCAGAAGTTGAGTCCCATAGTGCTCAGAGCCATTTGAACCATTTGAACTACATGAGACCAAAGTCTTTTTTGAAGAGGTACAACAAGGTGGTGACACAAACCTTCGGACAGCCTCTGGTCCTCACCACTTCACCTGGTACACAATATGGGTGGCTCATGGCACCGCTGGGTGATTATCAAGCACCAAATGCTCAAATATTCCTGGATAGGTATCCAGTAACAGACATTCATGATTTCACAAATTCTCTATCTGGTGCAAATATCTTCAGTGTGTTAGATTGCAGAAAGGCTTATAATTAAATCCCAGTGGCAAATAAAGATGTACCTAAAACTGCAGTGGCAACACCATTTGGAATGCCTGAATTTTCTGGCTTTGGTTATGCAACTTAAGTGTCCTGAAACACCAGATGCAGTCATTTTTCCTGTTTTAGTGAAGCCTCTGAGCCTCAATGCTCTGGGTTGTCACACAGGGTGGCATTGTTGTTAGTTGAGAGCTCCAACATTAGGTGCATAATGGGGCCCCTTAGGGTTATGGCTACCAAGGAGGGAAACTTATGTGATGTGAGCAGTGCATGGTAGGAAAGTTGTCTGGAGGCATGAGTGTTATATGTTCCATTTTGAATTGGTGTTCTGAGGGGCAATGATGAGAACACATTGTGGTGCAAGTAATGTAAGTAATACGTTTACAGTCAATGTAAATATTGTATGGGTATCAGGGTGTATGTGTGTCTGAGAGATTCAACATGTATTGGACACTGGCTGAGGTGACATGTATATATGAAAAAATCAGATAAAAACACAAATATTGTACATATCTAGCTCATGTTACAGCACTCCTCCTGTGAAGCTTAGCATACACTACGCATTTCTAAGACACACTGCCACCATTCATTGTCACTGTGCCACACAAAGAATCCTGTCAACAACTGGGTTTGATTGAAGGAAGGCAGGGAGCTGAAAGTTGAATCACCAACAGCACTGCTGAAAGAATGTAGTGTATGTATATGAAGCAAAGTAGCTGAAGTTTTTATTTGGAAGAAGTTTTACTTATAGCATAAAAAGTAAACCACTAAATATTTTGGATTCACATCTATTTTCACTATGCAACTGTTCTCAAATGTTTGATGTGTGAATTGTGATTGCTAATTTGGCAGAAGCAGAAACTGGCAGCCTGAAATTGTCATATTTTGATATGTGTATCTCCACTTTGTTGAAAGGTGAATGCTATGTTAAAAAGCAGAATGAAAAGAAAAATGACTCATCCAGGATTTGATCTCAGAACCTTCCAGTTTGCAGTCACACATTTTAGTGTTAGATTCCCACACCAGATGCAGATGAGATCCCCCAAGCTGCTCTCTCAAATTAAAGGTCTCTGCTAGATGGCAATGGCATCATTTTACAACTCAACTTTAATTTGAGTAATTGAGACAATTACAAAATATTTATACATTTTATACAAAAACCTTTGTCATATCAAAACTGGATCAAAACCCCAACAGCAGTTACTGAAATTAGTATGCATATACAGACAGATGCAAGCAAGTGACTTCAATTTATAAATACAGATCTATAGAGAAAGCAGGCAGCAAAGGTATAAATGTGATGAATAACATTATAAACACTGCAAATAGGCAATTTCAGCTACCCTTGAAAACAATCAAAGCATACCATCAATTTATATTACCATCAGTGGTAAGATTTGGCATGAGCATTTGAGCTCACAGATTGCAGCTTGTGAAGCCAGCCTCATTTATGAGAAGAGTTCTGTGATGGATGAATGGGTGCCTACTGCAATACCGTGAATGCTGCAGTATTGTTAATTCTAGGAATATGCCCACTGGACTTGGAAATTACGAAAAAAGGAGCCCTTCATGGGTTAAGGAAAGGCAATCAGATGTGGTTATGAAGGATGGCTGGGACTGAGGTCAATACAAAACGTTAATAAAAGATTGCACATTACAACTGTGGCAAAATGAATGTAACACTTCAAGCACAGGCAGGAGAATATACATATTTCTCCATAACATCAGGGAGAGACTAAGAATGAGGTTCCTTGGCCCACAGAGAGGACTGATATATTACCAGATTGGCCATTGCCCTTCTGCCACATATCTACCCAAAATCAAAATATAGGTGAATAACAGTAGCACCTGCAAGCAGTGTGAACACTCCCGACCACACATATTGGGACTGTGTGCCCTATGAAGATGCAGTGGGTAATGGCTGTCAAGCATTAAGGATATGGGACCCAACAGCAGCACTCAGGAGTGTGGCAACCTGGCACATATTAGACAATACTGCAGCTGCAGTACCCAGAATGGCCATGGAAGACTTCACAAAGCAATCAACCACATCAGCATGCTGCCATCCTGACTAGACAACATACTCTGAAAATGGGGAGAACACAAGTGAGATCAGCAACCATTGAATGAAGTACAATATTGCAGTGTCTGTGTTACTCTGAATTACAATGTACTGTTCTTCCGGACATGCATTCAGGAATACATGTCCGAAGGAACAGGCAAACAGGCACTGCAGCGAGTACAGCCATCACAAAATACATGAAATACACTCACAGTTGCGAATATGGACTACCATCAGCAGTATAATGGAATGAACAGGTTTCTCAAGAATTTACATTGTGTTGGTTCAAGCAAACATGGTAGTGTGGATTCTAAAATGTAACGGTGAATTGTGGATTTGTTTGTTAAAGTAGAAACACTGTTGATATGTTATCCAATGCCCAAGGAATCCAGTACACAATGGCTGCTGACCGGGTTAGTATAAGGGCAGACCCAGTTGCAGAAACAGTCACCGACAATTTAAATGCATCAAAATAAATTAACAAACACAGAACAGATTCTGTAGAACTAACACTAGTATAAGTAGTTGGTAATTGTATAAGGATTTTATTGCAGTTTTTAGTGGTAGAAGTAGTTATGGTATTAGCATTTTTGTAATATTAGCTTCTTTTATTAAGTACAGAATATATTTATTTTATCCACAAAAATGTGAATTTTATGGCCTATTTTAGCTTCTCAAACAACAGGCTGCCACTGTGAAGAAAAATAATAATAAGAAACACCCTTTTCACCTCCAAGATGGGGAACAAGGGAGGAGTCTAATCCTCCCACTTCCCAGGATAACCAGATGCAGAAAAAGCCACAGAAAGAAATAGGGAAACAGACCTATGGTACCGCAGTCTTGGTCTTTAGGAAGGTAGCTATCCAATATGTATATCCAATGGTCAACATTACCTCCCAGCAGGAGGAGTTAGTCCAGAGGGCTCTCTTTGAGAAGAAAGGGGGATACAAGTCTAGGCTCCAAATTCACCTTCTGGGCAAAGGTGCTCTATTCTTTGTCTTTGAGGGGATAGGAACAGTGGATTGGCTTAAGAAGATGATATCCAAGATAACTCCATGGGAGGAAGCAAAGCTGCTAGTCAAGAGAGTAGCTGAACTCTTCAAGACCACAACGATATCAATTTGAATACTAAAACTTCTTAAGGATATTCCTCCCACAGCTGAATAAACAACTGTTGGTTGGTTGTGATGCCAATACTGGTGAGGAGAAGCAGCAACACTAACAGCAAAGGTGAGTGCCCACTTGAATATCTACTCAACAGCAATTTAAAGATCTTGAAAAGGGATAGTACACCTACCTTCTGGAATAGAAGGAGGGAAGAATTCATCTTATTGATTAGTTATGCCAAACAATGGCATGTGACATTGATGTCTTTCTTGTCAGACCATTTGTGTATTAAGTTTGGGGTTGAAATTGTTGTTAAACAGACCATGGCCTATGGGAATACTAGGTAAACATGCCAGGACTCATGTATGAAAAAGCTAACCTTATACTTACATGAAGTCAAAACTGTGACTGAATGAAGTGGCACAGTGGTTAACACACAGGACTTCCAATTGGAAGAATGATGGTTAACATCTGTGTCCAGCTATCCAGATTTAGGTTTTGCATAATTTCCCTAAATCACTCCAAACAAATGCCAGGATGGTTCCTTTGAAAGGCACAACTGATTTCCCTCCTCATCCTTGAAACAATGCAAGCTTGTGGTCTGTCTATAATGACCTCAGAATCAATGGGATGTTCAATCACAATCTTGACTTTTTCAAAATTTTGGCAAGACATCCAGTAGATATTGAGGAAATGGCAGACGAAATGATGCCTGCCACTAAGACAAGTGTCCAATCAGTAATAATCGCACAAACAGGGAAGTACTTTGGTGGAGAAATAATCTGGAATTACAAAGAAATACCGTAAGAAGGCTGTTCAACTTTGCAAGAAGGAAATGACAACTAGCAAAATATGAGTAGGCCCTTGCCAAATACAACCTTGTGATTGATCAAGTGAATCTATCACCCTGGAAGGTATTCTTTGAGGAGGTGGAAGGCACAGCTGTAAGGGCTGGCTTTCCATAAAATCCTCATAAGAATACCAACTAATCCAGGAAGTGTTGTAAGGAAGGAGGATGGTGGGTACACAGGGACAGCACATAAGATGCTTGATTTGCTTCTCAAGACTCACTTCCTACAATGCACTCTGAAAGATAACACAGACCAAGGTTCAGTACCTGGGAGTGCCAATTTAATGGTAACCAAAGGGAGAACTGGGATCTGGCACACAATATGTTGGTTAAAAAAAAAACTACCACTGAGCATTGGGAACATTTCAACCATTCAAGTCACCAGGCCCAGAAGGAATCTTTCTGGCTCTACTGTAACAGGCAAGAAAGTGATTAATCAGATTCCTATGCAGACTGTCTATCATTAGCCACACAGCAGGAGTCATTCCTTATGGCTGAATGGCAGTGAAGGTAGTTTTCATTTGTAAGCCATGGAGAACTGATCATAAGGCTAAAGATGTGAGACCAATGAGCCTGTCCTCCTTTTACCTACAGATGTTAGAAAAACTGGGTAATGTACATGGCTATATAGGGTATGTGGAATGTGCTGTAAGTTGTAATAAGGGATAGGACCACTGAGCCACAGTCAGCTGTGCAACCACTCTGCTTCCAAGATATCCCACATAGTTACATGCACTGCACTGACAAGCTCTAGTAGGCAGCATGCCAATGTGGCCATATTTTGAGAACATTTAAAAACTAACTTATACACTCACAAATAATAATAATAATAATAATAATAATAATTTACAGAGTCACAATATAACAATGATCCCTGTAGAGCTATCACCAGCCATGTACTGAAAGAAAAGTTAAGTAATGTTATTAGAGGTTGTATGTGTCCCATCTAACTTTGCCACCTCATGTACTTCTGAAACAAAACAAAATGTGAAAAATGGAATTGCCCACAGATGCACCTATGTCAAGTGTTCACACAATGGGCAGGAATGTACAATTCATAAATGTAAACAAACATCACTTTCAACACAAAGCTACATTTTTAAGTGGCATATGGATGTTTTTCTTCTACTTAAATAGAAACCAGAGGTACAATTAGTAACGGCAGACTTGTTTTCACTGTTATAAATTCCATACCTTCTGAAAAACATAGACTTTAAAGGATGGCAATGTGCCAAGTTTCTGCTTTAATGCACAGAGCAAGGATTGCCTATAGCTGTCTTCAGGATAGTGCATTATGGTAGTACAGCACTATGGCAGGAACTCTGGCACAGTTTCCACTATTGAAAGTCTAAATACTCCAGAAGGTGTAAGGTTTAGAGCAGTGAAACCAAGTCTGCTATCACTAATTGTACATCTAGTTTTCATTTCCATAGAAAAAACAAATATGTGCAATTTTAAAAAAGTAACTTTGTGTTTAAAGTGATGTGTACATCTACATCTATACTCTGCAAACCATCATGAGGTGTTTGGTAGAGGGTATGCCCCATTGGAGTAGGTATTAGAGTTTCTTCCTGTTCCATTCATGTATGGCATGCAGAAAGAATGACTGAATGCCTCTGTGGACGCAGTTAGTACTCTAAACTTTTCCTCATGATCCTTATGTGAGTGATATGTAGATGGTTGTATTATGTTCCTAGAGACTTCATTTAAAACCGGTTCTTGAAACTTTGTTAGTAGACTTTCTTAGGATAGTTTACATCTATCTTCAAGAATCTTTCAGTTCAGTACCTTCAGTATCTCTGTGGCACTCTCCCAAGGATAAAACAAATATGTGACCATTCATGCTGCCCTTCTCTGTATACGCTCAATGTCTCCTATTAGTCCTATCTGGTATGGGTCCCACACACTTCAGCAATATTCTAGAAATGGTCACATGAGTGATTTGTAACAATCTCCTTTGTAGATTGATTTCACTTCCCCAGTATTCTACCAATAAACCAAAATCTGCCACCTACTTTATCCATGACTGAGCTATGAGATCATTCCATTTCAAATCCCTACAAAGTGTTACACTCAGGTATTTGTGTGAGTTGGCTGATTCCAACAGTGACTCACAGATATTATAGTCATAGGATACAACATTTTTTCGTTTCATGAAGTGCACTATTTTACATTTCTGAACATTTGAAGCAAGTTGCCAATCTCTGCACCATTTTGAAATCTTATCAAGATCTGACTGAATATTTATTAGCTTCTTTCAGATAGTACTTCATTATAGATAACTGCATCATCTGCTAAAAGCCTGATATTAATATTAATATTGTCTGCTATGTCATTAATGTACAACATGAACAGAAAGAGTTCTAAAACATTCCCAGGGGTACATCTGAAATTACTTCTACATCCGGTGATGACTCTCCATCCAAGAAGTGGAGATGCAGTACTGAGTAAAATGCTTTTGGGAAATCAAGGAATACTGCATCTACCTTATTGCCTCAATCCAAAGCTTTCAGTGAGTCATGGGAGAAAAGTGCAAGTTGAGATTCACATGATCAATGTTTTCGGAATCCATGCTGGTTGGCACTGAGAAAGTCATCCTGTTTAAGATACCTCATTATGTTTAAGCTCAAAATATGTTTGACGATTCTACAACAAATTGATGTCAAAGATATTGGGTGGTAGTTTTGCAGATCACTTCTACTATCCTTCTTGTAGATGAGTGTGACCTGTGCCTTTTCCCAAGAATGAGCACAGGTTTTTGTTCAAGGTATCTACAATAGATTATAGTTAGAAGAGGGGCTAACTCAGCTGCAAATTCAGTATAGAATCTGACAGGGATTCCATTGGGCCCTGGAGCTTCATCCAGTTTTAACGATTTCAGCTGTTTCTCATCATTGACACTAATACTAGTTTCCTTCATCTTTTCAGTGGTATGAGGATTAAATTGAGGCAATTCTCCTGGGTTTTCCTTTGTAAAGGAATATTTGAATACAGAGTTAGGCATTTCAACTTTTGCTTTGCTACTCTCATTTTCGTTTCCTGTCTCATTCACTAGGGACTGGACATTAACTTTGGTGCTACTAACAGCCTTTACATATGACCAGAATTTCTTTGGATTCTGTGTGTAGTCACTGAAGGCATCACACATTGCTCTCTTGACAGCCAAATGCATTTCATTCAGCATCTCTCTGTCTACAGCCCTACACTTTGTTTTGCACCTATTTTGCAGTAAGCTCTGTTTCTTTAGAAATTTCTTTAAAGTGACTGTATACTGGAGGTTCCATCCCATTATGAACAGTTCTACTGGGTGCATATCTATCCAGTGCATTGTCAACTGTTCTTTTAAACCTGAGCCAGAGTTCCTCTACATGCTCCTGCCCTGTGATGAAAGTTTCAAGTTTCTTTTTGAGGTAAGACACTACTGATTTTTTATCTAGCTACTGAACATATATATCTTCCTGCTAGTTTTAGTTATCCTTTGTACTTTGGTAATCACTGTTACCACAAGCAGGTCATGGTCATTTATACCACTTTTGATGTGAACCTCCTCGGAGAGGTCAGGTCTATTTGTTGCCATTAGATCCAATATATTTCCATCATGAATGAGATTCCTACCTATCTGTTCTAGGTAGTTTTCGGGGTAGGCATTTAGTAAAGTTTCACAGGATGTCTTATCATGCCCACCACTAACAAAACTATAATTTTTCCAATTAATTGTTGGATGATAACTCTATGACTGGGGAACTTACATACAAGTGAACTGATGTTTCCTCTAAAGTTTTCAATTACACTAGGAGATGAGTCAGGTGGATTACAGAAGGATCCAATTATCATTTTGTGCCTGCCCCTGATACTGAGTCTTGTCCAAAAAAATCTTACATGCACCTTCAATTCTTACGTCAGTGGATTTGAGTTTCTTGTCTGCTGTAACAAATACGCCACCTACATTTCCCATTTGTCTATCCTTTCAGTATACACTTAAATTTTCCCCAAAAATCTTACTGCTATCAATTTCAAGTTTCAATGAGCTTTCTGCACCTAGTATTATGTGAACTTCACTGCTTCGAACTCTGTCACTTTATTGTGAATGCTTTAGCAATCTACCATCATGATTTTAATACTCTCACCTGTATGAGACATTTCTTTTGATCTTACACTGATGCTTTTGGGTTTCCTACAACTATCATTATCTGGATTTGGTGGAGAGTCACATAATCTAAAGAACCCTTGCGTGCACCCCACACACAGTCAGCTAACTGAGTAGCAGCCTCTGATGCGTAGTGCACACTTGACCCAAGTAGTTCTCAGCCCTACTGCACAAGTCCAGGAAGTTGCAAACCAGCTTTTAGCAGAACCCTCAAAGTCTCTAGTTCAATCCCTCTATTCGACTCAGAACCGAAGGGCCGTGATTGGTTCTGGAGACAATGCTGCGAATTGTGAGCTTTGTTGAAACTCCATGCACAAGGCTGGTCTTTCAATCTTGTCTGCCAGTCACTGGAATGACCCAAGAGTCATCTCAGATCCCAGATGACAGGCATCATTTGTTCCAACAGGCACCACAATTTACAGTTGGTTGCATGCTGTTCCCTCAATAGTCTCTTCAACATGTTGAATAAGACACCCAGGCATACACATTGAGTGCACCTGGTGTCCTTCCCTGGCCCTCGTACCATTTCCCTAAGGGGTATCATCATGTGCTATATGTTTGAACAACCAACAACTAGTAGACCCCTACCCTTCTGCATTTGCCTCCTCCTGACACCAGACAAAATGGGTTTCCCCAAAACAGGTGAAGTGAGTCCCAATGGCTCATTTTCAGTTTCAGTGAAAGACAGCACCTCAAACTTAGTTAGGGGGATTGGTATAACACCCTGAGTCCTCCCTGGTCACCATCCACCCTCTACCAGATGCCTAGATCTACCACTGACATGTAACTCGCAGTCAAGTGGATGAGTAATGACGGATCCTGTATTTTCTGCAGAGGAGACAGCATCCATGGGAGAGGATATTACTTGATGCACCTCTGGTGCAAGTATCATAGGCACATGGTCGAAAGCATGGATTTCCGGGTGGGAAGGAGTGGCGGTCCCTGGCACGAATCCACCCAGAAGATATGTGTCGAGGTCCAGTGAGCTGGCCAGCCTGTGGATAGTTTTTAGGAAGTTTTATATCTGACTTGGCAAATGTGGACTGTTCCCCTAATTCTGCCTCAGCTACATTATGTCAGCAATTGCTGCGCAAACAAGTTCTGCATGTATGCATACACAACCACTACTCTACCACGCAAACATAGGGGTTACACTCGTCTGGTGTGAAACGTTCCCTGGGGGTCCACCGGGGTCTGAACCGCACAATAACCCTGGGTTCAGTGTGGGGTGGCGGAGGGGTGAAGTGGACTGTAGGTGTCATCGTGGGGTTGCGGACCACTGTGGCTGCGGTGGGGACGGGGCCTCTCCGCCGTTTATAGGTCCCCAGTTAACGTAACATAACATAACATCATAAGTACATGACTCTCAAGAGCTGTTGGAAAGGTCATTTTCAGGAAGGTCATTTTACAGTTCAGAAGAGTTTTTCAGCCACAATGAAAAAACCACCTAGGTCTGTGGACCAGATATTTTCCGTATGATATACCATAGTTTAAGTTTGAGCATTGATGTAGGTACCATACCTATGAAACATTCATAGTCATTTTCACTGATTTTTAATTTGTTTTTCACTTTTTATGTGTAATGTTTGATGTAATCTGTCACTTTTACCACACATGTGCATAGCAAACATGTACCATTACTTGTGTCTGATTGACTGCTTTACTATTACCTTTGTATTGATTGTTTACTGACACACTCTATGTCCTTTTGAGTTTATCACGGTTGGATCAATGGAGTTAGAAATAAGTAAAATAAATAAAAATAAATAAATAAAACACAATAATTCACAGCACCTGCCAATTGTTTGACCGTAGTCTGGGCGATTTCCAGCTGCTTACGAACATCAAACAACTCATCCATTGTTTGAGAACAGCATTCACAGTGGGGCTGCATTTTGGTTGGTGCAATGTATTACAAGTGAGTGAACAAATAACATTAAATTAAGTATACTGATCATCTTTTAATCTGTTGAGCTAAAAAGTTGCTAATTCCATATAAGAATTGAAGCAAATAAACAAAACAATTTTTTCTATTAAGGCAACATTAAAACATATGGTAAAAATTACTAGTTTACAAACATGTTTTGTGGTTACTTATAGTTGTTAGCAAACTCGAAAACAGAGTTAATTGATGATAAATGCAGACACTATATAGGGCTACTCTTCTTTAAGGGGGAATTAGATGTAACAAAATATGCTGAAAATCTGCAACAGTAACTTAATCACAAACACTGATTTAATACAAATTGCTCATAGATAATGCAAAGGACAATGATAGCTTCAAAAAATTCTCAAAAATGCATGTTTATTTGGTTTGATATACAAAGAAGGTCAGGGATGATGTTTTCTTTGGCAGAATTGTGAACCACAAATGCTGATTTGCTACGAAATAAATGACGTATCTAAAACACTCAACCAGTAATTTACGAAAATATATTTTTGAAAGCATCCCAAAATTCTCAAAATAACCTATTTCTTCCATAACAGTACAATGAAATTAGAGAACGATTATTTTGAGTGATGATAGGCCTACCATTCTCAAAAATTTTAAAAAGCACAATTAAGTTTAAGCCTACAATTAACGAAGACAGTACGTGTTTATTGTGGCACTTGCAAATATTCAAAAGTTTACAATATGTAATTAAAGAAATGAGTATTGATACAATCAGTGAAAGATTACACAGAAATGATGCAAATAGTAAAACATGCAAAATCTAGAACTTTAAATCTGGCCCATGATCCTGTACATGTGATCTCTTACAAAGAAAGTTTCTTAAGTCGGTTGTTATATGTAAATAAATCTATGTATTACATGGGTTTTTCACTTAGTGGATTCTATTTACCCTTCTACACTGGCGTGCTGAGGAAGAACACTGCAGCTACAATGTGCAGCACGTCTTCTGCTTGTTGCAGCTAACAATGAGTTAGAGGACTATGGATTCTTGCCCACTTTGTGAGCCCCTGACACAGATGTGTCCCTGGCCCATTGCATTTTCACGCTTTACGTGTGTGGTAGGAAAGTTTGGTGCATCTTCCTGTATACACACACACACAGACACTCACACACACACACACACACACACACACACACACACACACACACACACACACGCACACACAAGACAAAAAGCAAAAAGAATGACAGACCATGAAAAAGTTGTCTGAATGGGATGGAAATTGGTGGATGCGATGTACATGTACAGATAAATAAATCACCAGAGTTTCAGAAAAATTGGATGATTTCCTCAAGAAAAAGAGCTCTACAGATTTAGTAAGTCAATAATGCACTGGTCCACTTCTGGCCCTTATTTATTTATTCATTTATCCTTTGACAAAGTACATTCTATGGATCAAGATATATTTTCATTTCATGCACCGACAGGTACATAGTTTTTACTGTCTACTGTTTAGCAAAAATATAATTTATTACAAAATTATTCTAGGGCTACTTCATATTACATTAGATTTTGTACAATTTTTCTTTTGATACAATAATGGTATTGCAATTGTTTTGAACTGTAGTGCAGATAAATTCATTAACACTGTAACAACAGTTTTCTATTAGAAAATGTTTGAGACATTTTTCTAAAAATTATTTTTATTGTTTATTTCTCTCAAGAATGAAGGGAGATTTCAAGGGCTTTTGGTCCAGTGTATGATGGCTTTTTTTGTATTTTGTGGTGTGGTGTGTAGGCTCATGGAAGAGGTTCCGTTTTCTTGTGCCATGGTTTTGTTGTGTGTTGTTATCTCTAATATCGGCTCATGGTTGTGTTGTGTGTTGTTATCTCTAGTATTGACACAATATTTGAATTTTGTCCAACAGAGGAGTTCGTGTAGGTATATGTTGGGTAAAATATATTAAAAAACAAAGATGATGTGACTTACCATACGAAAGCGCTGGCAGGTCGATAGAAACACAAACAGACACATACATACACACAAAATTCAAGCTTTCGCGACAAACTGTTGCCTTATCAGGAAATAGGGAAGGAGAGGGAAAGACGAAAGGAAGTGGGTTTTAAGGGAGAGGGTAAGGAGTCATTCCAATCCTGGGAGCGGGAAGACTTACCTTAGGGGGAAAAAAGGAAGGGTATACACTCGCACACACAAACATATACAGACACAAGTAGACATATTTAAAGGCAAAGAGTTTGGGCAGAGATGTCAGTCGAGGCGGAAGTGCAGAGGCAAAGATAATGTTTAATGACAGGTGAGGTGTGAGTGGCGGCAACTTGAAATTAGCGGAGATTGAGGGCTGGTGGGTAACGGGAAGAGAGGATATATTGAAGAGCAAGTTCCCATCTCTGGAGTTCGGATAGGCTGGTGTTGGTGGGAAGTATCCAGATAACCCGGACGGTGTAACACTGTGCCAAGATGTGCTGGCCGTGTAACAAGGCATGTTTAGCCACAGGGTGATCCTCATTACCAACAAACACTGTCTGCCTGTGTCCATTCATGTGAATGGACAGTTTGTTGCTGGTCATTCCCACATAGAATGCATCACAGTGTAGGCAGGTCAGTTGGTAAATCACTTGGGTGCTTTCACATGTGGCTCTGCCTTTGATCATGTACACCTTCCGGGTTACAGGACTGGAGTAGGTGGTGGTAGGAGGGTGCACGGGGCAGGTTTTACACCGGGGGCGGTTACAAGGATAGGAGCCAGAGGGTAGGGAAGGTGGTTTGGGGATTTCATAGGGATGAACTAACAGGTTACGAAGGTTAGGTGGACGGCGGAAAGACACGCTTGGTGGAGTGGGAAGGATTTCATGAAGGATGGATCTCATTTCAAGGCAGGATATGAAGAAGTCGTATCCCTGCTGGAGAGCCACATTCAGAGTCTGGTCCAGTCCCGAAAAGTATCCTGTCACAAGTGGGGCACTTTTGTGGTTCTTCTGTGGGGGATTCTGGGTTTGAGGGATGAGGAAGTGGCTCTGGTTATTTGCTTCTGTACCAGGTCGGAAGGGTAGTTGCAGGATGCGAAAGCTGTTGTCAGGTAGTTGGTGTAATGGTACACGGATTCCGGACTGGAGCAGATTCGTTTGCCACGAAGACCTAGGCTGTAGGGAAGGGATCATTTGATGTGGAATGGGTGGCAGCTGTCATAATGCAGGTACTGTTGCATGTTGGTGGGTTTGATGTGGACGGACGTGTGAAGCTGGCCATTGGACAGATGGAGGTCAACGTCAAGGAAAGTGGCGTGGGATTTGGAGTAGGACCAGGTGAGTCTGATGGAACCAAAGGAGTTGAGGTTGGAGAGGAACTTCTGGAGTTCTTCTTCACTGTGAGTCCAGATCATGAAGATGTCATCAATAAATCTGTACCAAACTTTGGGTTGGCAGGCCTGGGTAACCAAGAAGGCTTCCTCTAAGCGACCCATGAATAGGTTGGCGTACGAGGGGGCCATCCTGGTACCCATGGCTGTTCCCTTTAATTGTTGGTATGTCTGGCCTTCAAAAGTGAAGAAGTTGTGGGTCAGGATGAAGCTGGCTAAGGTGATGAGGAAAGAGCTTTAGGGTAGGGTGGCAGGTGATCGGCGTGAAAGGAAATGCTCCATCGCAGCGAGGCCCTGGACGTGCGGAATATTTGTGTATAAGGAAGTGGCATCAATGGTTACAAGGATGGTTTCCGGGGGTAACACATTGGGTAAGGATTCCAGGCGTTCGAGAAAGTGGTTGGAGTCTTTGATGAAGGATGGGAGACTGCATGTAATGGGTTGAAGGTGTTGATCTACGTAGGCAGAGATACGTTCTGTGGGGGCTTGGTAACCAGCTACAATGGGGCGGCCAAGATGATTGGGTTTGTGGATTTTAGGAAGAAGGTAGAAGGTAGGGGTGCGGGGTGTCGGTGGGGTCAGGAGGTTGATGGAGTCAGGTGGAAGGTTTTGCAGGGGGCCTAAGGTTCTGAGGATTCCTCGAAGCTCCGCCTGGACATTGGGAATGGGGTTACCTTGGCAAACTTTGTATGCGGTGTTGTCTGAAAGCTGACGCAGTCCCTCAGCCACATACTCCCGACGATCAAGTACCATGGTCATGGAACCCTTGTCCGCCGGAAGAATGACGATGGAACGGTCAGCCTTCAGATCACGGATAGCCTGGGCTTCAACAGTTGTGATGTTGGGAGTAGGATTAAGGTTTTTTAAGAAGGATTGAGATGCAAGGCTGGAAGTCAGAAATTCCTCGAAGGTTTGGAGAGGGTGATTTTGAGGAAGAGGAGATGGGTCCCGCTGCGACGGAGGATGGAACTGTTCCAGGCAGGGTTCAATTTGGATGGTGTCTTGGGAAGTTGGATCATTAGGAGTACGATTAGGATCATTTTTCTTCGTGGCAAAGTGATATTTCCAGCAGAGAGTACAAGTGTAGGACAGTAAATCTTTGACGAGGGCTGTTTGGTTGAATCTGGGAGTGGGGCTGAAGGTGAGGCCTTTTGATAGGACAGAGGTTTCGGATTGGGAGAGAGGTTTAGAGAAAAGGTTAACTACTGAATTAGGGTGTTGTGGTTCCAGATTGTGTTGATTAGAATTTTGAGGTTTTGGAGGGAGTGGAGTTGGAAGTGGGAGATTGAATAGATGGGAGAGACTGGGTTTGTGTGCAATGAGAGGAGGTTGAGGTTTGCTGGAAAGGTTGTGTAGGGTGAGTGAGTTGCTTTTCCAGAGGTGGGAAACCAGGAGATTGGATAGTTTTTTGAGGTGGAGGGTGGCATAATGTTCTAATTTACGGTTGGCCTGTAGGAGGATGCTCTGAACAGCCGGTGTGGATGTGGGAGAGGAAAGATTAAGGACTTTTATTAAGGATAGGAGTTGACAGGTTGATGTGTAGGTGAAGGATTAGGTGGGTGAGGACTATGGATTGTTCGGTTTGGAACTGGTATAGGGACTGATGGAAAGAAGGGTTGCAGCCAGAGATGGGAACTTTAAGTGTGAGGCCTTTGGGGGTAATGCCAAATGTCAGACAAGCCTGAGAAAATAGAATATGGGAGCGTAATCTGGCTAGGGCGAAGGCATGTTTGTGGAGGGAATGTAAATAAAACTTAATGGGGTCGTTGTGGGGGTGTTGTGAGGGTGACATGGTTTTAGAGGATGGAAAGTGTAACATGAGGCTGAAATGAAAATGAAAATAAAAATATATGGGGAGGGATAAAGGGGGACTGGAAAGTAACTGGAGATCTGGTGTGAAAAAAGGCGAAAAGGTGTTGGTTACAGCTGGGCTATGTTGGACTTGGGTTGGTAGACAACGGAGTGCACAAAGGTTAGGTGGTTGTGTTGCCGCCAGAACACGTTAGAGGACGGAGAAATTCGGGAAAATTTCGAAAAAACTGCGTGTAACATATTAAAAGGAGTGGTTTTGTGGTGGCAGATTATGAAAATGAGGCTAACAATTGTCTGACGAAGAAATAATGTCGTTAAAACCTGTGGGAAGCGGCTAAAAATTATCAGTGATGTGGGAAAAACGGAAGTGGAAATAAAGCGAAAGTTATTAGAACTAGCCAAAATGGTTGTTTAAAAGGTGAAAGGAACTGTTTGTGAACTAGAAATGGTGGATTTTATAGCGGCGGTAGTGTTGAAAGCGGCAAAAAAATTTTTTTGGTTATGGTTTGGAAGTGGGTTACGTATTGTTGAGTATATATAGGCGGGATAAAATTGTACAGCAGATTATGGTAAAAAGGTGAAGGTGAATACAAAGTGAAACTACTGGCAAAAACAGAAAGAGAAAATAAGACGACAGCAAAGATTTCGAAATGCAACAGTGACAATAACAAGCGTAATTGTTGGGTTCAAATTAATGATATCAATAGAATAAAGGGAAACATTCCATGCGGGAAAAATGTATTTAAAAACAAAGTTGATGTGACTTACCATACGAAAGCGCTGGCAGGTCGATAGAAACACAAACAGACACATACATACACACAAAAGTCAAGCTTTCGCAACAAACTGTTGCCTCATCAGGAAAGAGGGAAGGAGAGGGAAAGATGAAAGGAAGTGGGTTTTAAGGGAGAGGGTAAGGAGTCATTCCAATCCCGGGAGCGGAAAGACTTACCTTATGGGGAAAAAAGGAAGGGTATACACTCGCACACACACACACATATACATCCACACATATACATACACAAGCAGAAATATTTAAAGACAAAGAGTTTGGGCAGAGATGTCAGTCGAGGCTGAAGTGCAGAGGCAAAGATGATGTTGAATGACAGGTGAGGTGTGAGTGGTGGCAATTTGAAATTAGCGGAGACTGAGGCCTGGTGGGTAACAGGAAGAGAGGATATACTGAAGAGCAAGTTCCCATCTCCGGAGTTCGGATAGGTTGGTGTTGGTGACAAGTATCCAGATAACCCGGACGGTGTAACACTGTGCCAAGATGTGCTGGATGTGCTGGCCGTGCACCAAGGCATGTTTAGCCACAGGGTGATCCTCATTACCAACAAACACTGTCTGCCTGTGTCCATTCATGCGAATGGACAGTTTGTTGCTGGTCATTCCCACATAGAATGCATCACAGTGTAGGCAGGTCAGTTGGTAAATCACGTGGGTGCTTTCACATGTGGCTCTGCCTTTGATCGTGTACACCTTCCGGGTTACAGGACTGGAGTAGGTGGTGGTAGGAGGGTGCATGGGACAGGTTTTACACCGGGGGCGGTTACAAGGATAGGAGCCAGTGGGTAGGGAAGGTGGTTTGGGGATTTCATAGGGATGAACTAACAGGTTACGAAGGTTAGGTGGACGGCGGAAAGACACTCTTGGTGGAGTGGGGAGGATTTCATGAAGGATGGACCTCATTTCAGGGCAGGATTTGAGGAAGTCGTATCCCTGCTGGAGAGCCACATTCAGAGTCTGATCCAGTCCCGGAAAGTATCCTGTCACAAGTGGGGCACTTTTGTGGTTCTTCTGTGGGGGATTCTGGGTTTGAGGGGATGAGGAAGTGGCTCTGGTTATTTGCTTCTGTACCAGGTTGGAAGGGTAGTTGCGGTATGCGAAAGTTGTTGTCAGGTTTTTGGTGTAATGGTTCAGGGATTCCGGACTGGAGCAGATTCGTTTGCCACGAAGACCTAGGCTGTAGGGAAGGGACCGTTTGATGTGGAATGGGTGGCGGCTGTCATAATGCAGGTACTGTTGCTTGTTGGTAGGTTTGATGTGGACGGAAGTGTGAAGCTGGCCATTGGACAGATGGAGGTCAACGTCAAGTAAAGTGGCGTGGGATTTGGAGTAGGACCAGGTGAATCTGATGGAACCAAAGGAGTTGAGGTTGGAGAGGAAATTCTGGAGTTCTTCTTCACTGTGAGTCCAGATCATGAAGATGTCATCAATAAATCTGTACCAAACTTTGGGTTGGCAGGCCTGGGTAACCAAGAAGGCTTCCTCTAAGCGACCCATGAATAGGTTGGCGTACGAGGGGGCCATCCTGGTACCCATGGCTGTTCCCTTTAATTGCTGGTATGTCTGGCCTTCAAAAGTGAAGAAGTTGTGGGTCAGGATGAAGCTGGCTAAGGTGATGAGGAAAGAGCTTTTAGGTAGGGTGGCAGGTGATTGGCGTGAAAGGAAATGCTCCATCGCAGCGAGTCCCTGGACGTGCGGAATATTTGTGTATAAGGACGTGGCATCAATGGTTACAAGGATGGTTTCTGGGGGTAACACATTGGGTAAGGATTCCAGGCGTTCGAGAAAGTGGTTGGTGTCTTTGATGAAGGATGGAAGACTGCATGTAATGGGTTGAAGGTGTTGATCTACGTAGGCAGAGATACGTTCTGTGGGGGCTTGGTAACCAGCTACAATGGGGCGGCCGAGATGATTGGGTTTGTGGATTTTAGGAAGAAGGTAGGGGTGCGGCGTGTCGGTGGGGTCAGGAGGTTGATGGAGTCGGGTGGAAGGTTTTGCAGGGGGCCTATGGTTCCGAGAATTCCTAGAAGCTCCGCCTGGACATTGGGAATGGGGTTACCTTGGCAAACTTTGTATGTGGTGTTGTCTGAAAGCTGACGCAGTCCCTCAGCCACATACTCCCGACAATCAAGTACCACGGTCGTGGAACCCTTGTCCACCGGAAGAATGACGATGGAATCCCCCACACAAGAACCACAAAAGTGCCCCACTTGTGACAGCATACTTTTCGGGACTGGACCAGACTCTGAATGTGGCTCTCCAGCAGGGATACGACTTCCTCAAATCCTGCCCTGAAATGAGATCCATCCTTCATGAAATCCTCCCCACTCCACCAAGAGTGTCTTTCCGCCATCCACCTAACCTTCGTAACCTGTTAGTTCATCCCTATGAAATCCCCAAACCACCTTCCCTACCCTCTGGCTCCTAGCCTTGTAACTGCCCCCGGTGTAAAACCTGTCCCATGCACCCTCCTACCACCACCTACTCCAGTCCTGTAACCCGGATGGTGTACACGATCAAAGGCAGAGCCACATGTGAAAGCATCCACGTGATTTACCAACTGACCTGCCTACACTGTGATGCATTCTATGTGGGAATGACCAGCAACAAACTGTCCATTCGCATGAATGGACACAGGCAGACAGTGTTTGTTGGTAATGAGGATCACCCTGTGGCTAAACATGCCTTGGTGCACGGCCAGCACATCTTGGCACAGTTTTACACCGTCCGGGTTATCTGGATACTTCCCACCAACACCAACCTATCCGAACTCCGGAGATGGGACCTTGCTCTTCAATATATCCTCTCTTCCCGTTACCCACCAGGCCTCAATCTCCGCTAATTTCAAGTTGCCGCCACTCACACCTCACCTGTCATTCAACATCATCTTTGCCTCTGCACTTCCACCTCGACTGACATCTCTGCCAAAACTCTTTGCCTTTAAATATGTCTGCTTGTGTCTGTATATGTGTGGATGGATATGTGTGTGTGTGCGAGTGTATACCCTTCCTTTTTTCCCCCTAAGGTAAGTCTTTCCGCTCCCGGGATTGGAATGACTCCTTACCCTCTCCCTTAAAACCCACTTCCTTTCGTCTTTCCCTCTCCTTCCCTATTTCCTGATGAGGCAACAGTTTGTTGCGAAAGCTTGACTTTTGTGTGTATGTATGTGTCTGTGTTTCTATCGACCTGCCAGCGCTTTCGTATGGTAAGTCACATCATCTTTGTTTTTAAATATATTTTTCCCGTGTGGAATGTTTCCTTCTATTATATATGTTGGATAATATTGATAGTAAAAAAATGTCATATTGTTGTCCAAAACCTGGGCCTAGCAGACCACCTCTGCCAGATCTTACATACTAACATTCATGTAGAAACTCCTCCTAAACTGTGTACATACAAAAGAATGTTTTCCAAATCAGCCCTTTATGAGTTTAAATCCCACCTAGAATATGGAGATTGGAGGGAAGTCTATGCAGAAACCAATGCAAATCAGAAATTTATCAAGTTCATGTCAATTTTTAAACTCAGATTTGAAGAGAATTTTCCCTAAACTCTTTATCAAATTAAAACTACAAAGAGAAATCAATGGGTGACTCCAGGTATCAAAAAATCCTCAGAAACTCTTAGATATCTCAACTCCATAAAAAATAATCAATCTAACCCAGAAGTGCTGCAATTGTACAAAAAGTACAGAAAAATATACAGAAAGGTGCTGCTAGCCGCAAAAAACTTTCAAACAACAAAATATTCCTTGAAGCTGAAAACAAGAGCAAAGTAGCCTGGAACATCGTCAAACAGGAAACATCTAACACTGCTAAAAAGGACCTCAATTCACATATTAAAAACAAAGATGTACCAGAAGGTAACCGTAAAGAATTAGCTGATTTTGTAAACTCATATTTCAGTAGTATTGCAAAAAATTACAGCAGAAATTTCCAGATACGTATGATTTACCTTCTCAGAACCAGCCAACAAACTCAATGGTGTTCTTTCCAACTACAGAAAGGGAAGTGGCACTAGTAGTACACCAACTAAAAAATAAAACTTCAGTAGGACTTGATGAAATCCCAGTCTGCGTAATTAAAGAATGTATAGACTCCATAAAGGGCCCATTAACAGGCATAATTAATGAATCTCTCGAATCTGGATACTTTTCGGAGTACCTAAAACAAGCAAAAGTTATACCTATCCTTAAAGACGGAGATGTGGAAAATGTAGAGAACTACAGGCCGATTTCTATACTGTCTATCATTTCTAAAATAATAGAAATACTAGTCAAAAAGAGACTGCTAAATTACCTGAATAAATCTAACCTTCTTTCCAATGACCAATTTGATTTTAGGCCTGGAAAAGGCACACAATCTGCTATAGCACAGTTCATTAAAGTAATTTTAGAGGCACTGGACAAAGGTGAAAATGTAAGTGGTATCTTTTTAGACTTGTCCAAGGCCTTTGATACAGTTGACCACAAAATCTTACTTCATAAATTAGGGCAAATAGGAATAAGAGGTGTGGCAAAGAAGTGGTTCAAATCATAATTGGAAAACAGAGTTCAACGAGTTGAGATATCACAGGTTTCAAACAATTCCCTTGTAAGACACCTGTCTGACCCAGAACATGTGAATATAGGCGTCCCACAGGGAAGTGTACTAGCCCAATATTGTTTCTTATATACATTAACGACTTCCCACAAAGTATCAGACATGGAGAGAAAATACTTTTTGCTGATGACAGCAACATAGTAATAACAGGTGAAAATCCAACACAGCTGTCAGAAAGAGCAAACGAGGCTCTCAACGATGTCCACAACTGGTCATTAAAAAATAAATTAACCCTAAATGTAAAGAAAACTAACTATATTAACTTCCGATTGAACAAAAGACATAATGCCACTAGAATAAAAGTTAATAATAATGAATTAGAATGTGTAACAAGTACCAAATTCTTAGGGATGAATGTAGACAGCCAATTGAAATGGACAAACCATGTCAACATTTTGGCAAAGAAATTATCCACAGCATGCTATGCTCTTAGAATCCTTGCACCGGTATGCAATAATAGCTGTCTTAAAATAACATATTACGAATATCTACACTCAATTCTCAGCTATGGGATCATGTTTTGGGGAACAAGTGCCAGTAACATACAAACTGTGTTCAAAGTACAAAAAAGAGCCATAAGGATAATAACAAACAGCACCAACAGAGCCCACTGTCTAGAATTATTTAGAAAGCTAGGCATTCTAACTGTTTCTTGTGATTATATCTTTCAGAACATAATGTTCATTAAGAAAAATCTCAACCTGTACAACACAAACAGCCTAATACATGACCATAAAACAAGAGCCTTTCACCACCTCCATCTAGATAGAAAGAACAAGGCAAAGACGCAAAAAAGTATATTTCATAATGGGATAAAACTGTATAACAAATTACCACAGGAAATCAAAGAAATAAATGAGCCCCTCAATTTCAGACAAAAACTTAAAAGATTCTTAGTAAGTAAAAGTTGTTATACTGTAAAAGAATATTTAACACAGATGTAGATTATTAGCAACATATGACATTTGACAGGAATGGGGGAAATGAATACAGTAGAAGAAGAATGGGTAGCTTTGAGGGATGAAGTAGTGAAGGCAGCAGAGGATCAAGTAGGTAAAAAGACGAGGGCTAGTAGAAATCCTTGGGTAACAGAAGAAATATTGAATTTAATTGATGAAAGGAGAAAATATAAAAATGCAGTAAGTGAAACAGGCAAAAAGGAATACAAACGTCTCAAAAATGAGATCGTCAGGAAGTGCAAAATGGCTAAGCAGGGATGGCTAGAGGACAAATGTAAGGATGTAGAGGCCTATCTCACTAGGGGTAAGATAGATACCGCCTACAGGAAAATTAAAGAGACCTTTGGAGATAAGAGAACGACTTGTATGAATATCAAGAGCTCAGATGGAAACCCAGTTCTAAGCAAAGAAGGGAAAGCAGAAAGGTGGAAGGAGTATATAGAGGGTCTATACAAGGGCGATGTACTTGAGGACAATATTATGGAAATGGAAGAGGATGTAGATGAAGATGAAATGGGAGATATGATACTGCGTGAAGAGTTTGACAGAGCACTGAAAGACCTGAGTCGAAACAAGGCCCCCGGAGTAGACAATATTCCATTGGAACTACTGACGGCCGTGGGAGAGCCAGTCCTGACAAAACTCTACCATCTGGTGAGCAAGATGTATGAAACAGGCGAAATACCCTCAGACTTCAAGAAGAATATAATAATTCCAATCCCAAAGAAAGCAGGTGTTGACAGATGTGAAAATTACCGAACTATCAGCTTAATAAGTCACAGCTGCAAAATACTAACACGAATTCTTTACAGACGAATGGAAAAACTAGTAGAAGCCAACCTCGGGGAAGATCAGTTTGGATTCCGTAGATACACGTGAGGCAATACTGACCTTACGACTTATCTTAGAAGAAAGATTAAGGAAAGGCAAACCTACGTTTCTAGCATTTGTAGACTTAGAGAAAGCTTTTGACAATGTTGACTGGAATACTCTCTTTCAAATTCTAAAGGTGGCAGGGGTAAAATACAGGGAGCGAGAAGCTATTTACAATTTGTACAGAAACCAGATGGCAGTTATAAGAGTCGAGGGACATGAAAGGGAAGCAGTGGTTGGGAAGGGAGTAAGACAGGGTTGTAGCCTCTCCCCGATGTTGTTCAATCTGTATATTGAGCAAGCAGTAAAGGAAACAAAAGAAAAATTCGGAGTAGGTATTAAAATTCATGGAGAAGAAATAAAAACTTTGAGGTTCGCCGATGACATTGTAATTCTGTCAGAGACAGCAAAGGACTTGGAAGAGCAGTTGAATGGAATGGACAGTGTCTTGAAAGGAGGATATAAGATGAACATCAACAAAAGCAAAACAAGGATAATGGAATGTAGTCTAATTAAGTCGGGTGATGCTGAGGGAATTAGATTAGGAAATGAGGCACTTAAAGTAGTAAAGGAGTTTTGCTATTTGGGGAGCAAAATAACTGATGATGGTCGAAGTAGAGAGGATATAAAATGTAGGCTGGCAATGGCAAGGAAAGAGTTTCTGAAGAAGAGAAATTTGTTAACATCCAGTATTGATTTAAGTGTCAGGAAGTCATTTCTGAAAGTATTCGTATGGAGTGTAGCCATGTATGGAAGTGAAACATGGATGATAAATAGTTTGGACAAGAAGAGAATAGAAGCTTTCGAAATGTGGTGCTACAGAAGAATGCTGAAGATTAGATGGGTAGATCACATAACTAATGAGGAAGTATTGAATAGGATTGGGGAGAAGAGAAGTTTGTGGCACAACTTGACCAGAAGAAGGGATCGGTTGGTAGGACATGTTCTGAGGCATCAAGGGATCACCAATTTAGTATTGGAGGGCAGCGTGGAGGGTAAAAATCGTAGAGGGAGACCAAGAGATGAATACACTAAGCAGATTCAGAAGGATGTAGGTTGCAGTAGGTACTGGGAGATGAAAAAGCTTGCACAGGATAGAGTAGCATGGAGAGCTGCATCAAACCAGTCTCAGGACTGAAGACCACAACAACAACAACATGACATTATCACCAAAATATTATGTAATTATAAATGTGTGTATGACTAGTTATAAAAACTACACAAAATATGAGAAATCTGTTTCATTATAAATGTAAATGAGTGCTCATGTATTATAAACCGACAACATCCATACAATATTTATTGTTCCACAGATGAATAAATAAATAAATAAATGTTAGTATTTTGAGAGATTTAAATGCTGGTTTACATGGATCTTTCCATTTAAGGTTGTCTATCATTCTTACGCCTGTTCTTTGTAGTTTAAATACTTTATTAACGTTTGTTTTCGAGGTACCTCCCCACAAAATTATGCTATAACTTAATGTCATATGAATTAATGCACAGTATATTGTTTTCATAATGCCTGTATCTTCTAGGTAGCTGAGTTTGTGCAGCACATATAGGTTTGTGCTGAGTTTCCCCCTTATATATTCTAAATGCTTATTCCAGTTTACGTTTTCATCTATACTTATCCCAAGGAATTTTGCATATTTGGTGTTCTCTGCTAGGCACTCATCTATGCATACATTGATATCTTCAATGTGAAATTTTCGAAGTCTGAAGTTTTAGTAATATTGTTGTGCAGGTTTAATTCAGTAAATCTTTGGATGGCATTATTTACTTCTACCCTGGCTTTTATTTCTAGCTTTTCTGTGTCTTTATCGGTGAACAGAAGAGTTGTGTCATATGCACAGGTGACTATACTACCATACCTAATCATATTTGGGATGTGATTTCTGTATGGAGTGAAGAGTATTGGGCCAAGAATGGAGCCTTGTGGCACAGGAAGTGTAAAATTTTTGCTTTAGATCTTATTTTTTCAACAGTAGTTTTTGTAATTTCAGTATATTGGCTCCTGTTTGTCAGGTATTAGAGAATCCAGTCTCCTGCATTTCATCTTATGCCATATACTCCTAATATTTCTACTAAAGTTTTGTGGTCTACACAGTTGAATGACTTTGTTGTTGTTGTTGTTGTTGTTGTGGTTTTCAGTCCTGAGACTGGTTTTATGCAGCTCTCCATGCATAAAGCTGCATGCCCTCGGGAAAAATTACGGCTGTAGTTTCCCCTTGCTTTCAGCCGTTCGCAGTACCACAACAGCAAAGCCATTTTGGTTAATGTAACAAGGCCAGATCAGTCAATCATCCAGACTGTTGCCCCTGCAACTACTGAAAAGGCTGCTGCCCCTCCTCAGGAACATGACTTTGTTAGATCCATAAATACTCCTACACATTTATTTTTAGAGTCCAAGTTTGTTATGACATTTTTGATGAGATCTATTACTGCATCTATGGCACATTTATCTTTCTGGAACCCAAACTGATTCTTGTTTATTATTTCATATTTTATCAGAAAAGCAACAAGTCTCTGTGCATAAGCTCGTTCAAATATTTTTGATATGGCTGGTAAAAGATCTATAGGTCTATAATTTTCTGGATTGTATTCATTCTCCTTTTTACGTATTGGTTTTATCAGTGCTGTCTTTAAGCACTTTAGAAAAGTCCTTCCAGGAATGATGATTTGATTAGCTGTGCAAGAGGTTTCTTGAGTTCCTGCATACAGTGTTTAATTTCTATACTTGATATTCCATCAATTCCACACGACTTTGTCTGTTTTAGATTTTTTATTATCTTTAGTGTTTCTCCTTCTGTCACTGGGAAAAGTGCCATTGTTTTTCCCTGGGGATTAATAAATGATTTCCATGTGTTACTGTGTTTATTATTATTTTTTTATTTTATTTTTTTATTTTCTTTTTAGCCTCGTGTGGCAAAATAGTCATTGAAGAGATTTATTATTTTATTCTTTTCAGTTATAGTTTTTTTGCTGATAATGAACTGTATTTTTCTGTGTTCCTGTGAGTTGGAGGGTTTGCAATTTGTATTTATAATAGACCAACAAGTCTTGCTTTTATTAGCAGCACTATTTATGTACTTTTTTGCTTCTGGTCATTTGGCTGCTTGCAGTACTTTAGCGTACATTGTTTGATATTGTCTGTAGTATCAGTGATAGTTTTATATATTCTGTGCATCATTTTTATCTTGTCCCTAGAGACCAAAATGCCTTGTGTTATCCATTTATTTTTATTTGTGGTTTTGGCTTTAGTTTTTATTACTGGGCAGGTAATATTGATATGGTAGGAAAGAGTGTCAATAAAATGAGTCACTTTATAAGCCCTGATGGAGAGTCTTTTTCCAGTATTTACCACCCTTCTTTTTCGAGTTTTATCCTAAGGGCTGTTAAGTTTTGTTCATTTAAGCTTCTTTTTTCATATTTTTTGTGTGTTTTCATTTGTGGTGATATGATTTAGACATATTTTTACTGAACCATGGTCTGACAGGGCCGTTTCTATAACTTTACTTTTGTACTGAAAGTCCCTTAAATTTGTGAAGATGTGATCTATTTGAGTACAGGAGTTTGCAGTTATATGTCTTGGAGTAGCTATTGCATTGTATAAGCCATATGTTTTCATTGTGTCTAGGAGCTCCCTATTGTCATTGGTGTCTTGCAATGTGTTTATGTTTAGGTCACCTAGTCGTACAGGTGCACAGTTCTTGCTTAGGATGATATGTAAGAGCTCTCCTAAGTTTTCAATGAACGTTTCTACGCTCCCATTTGGCTGTCTGTAGATGTTTAAGATGTACAGTGAGGAACTACTTAAAACTAATTTTTGGCCTGTTACTTCGACAACACTTTCAATGTTATATTTTTGACATAAGTCAAGGCTGTTTCTATGGTTTCTGTTTGCATTTTATGGGTTAGTACAGCAGCTCCACCACCCTTACTGTTCCTCCTACATGAACCAGCTGTTACATTGTAATTTGCAACAGTAAGATTTACAATTTCATGCGTATTTAGACCATGTTCTGTCAGAGGTAGAATGTCAGGAGTTTCTTTATTTAGCATTATTTCTAATTGGGTTACCTTATTTTTTAAGTTTTTTATATTTGGGTGCATTATTTTTATAACTGAATATCCTGATTCTATGTTTGTTTTTGTCCTATATTCTTTTTTGTTATCACTGTTTTCTGTGGATATCAGATTTCCTGATTTTTCACCCATACTATACAATTTAGTTTCTCTTGTTTCTAATGATTTTACAAACATCTGCATATATTCTGCTGAGTATTACCGAACCTAATCTATTCAAATGTGTGCCATGGCCATCCTTCCCCAGACAATTTTCATACAGGAATTTGTTTGCATCTATGAAGATAGCACCAAGACAATCACACTCTTGTTTGACGGCGCTGTTTATTTTGGATATGTATTTGTCACTCGCTGACCTCCTTTTTATGATTTCTCTAAGTATAAGCCTGGCTCCTTCATAAAGACTTCTTTCTGCACCAATCATGTTTCTTGTTTCATTCACTAATTAATCTTCGCAGCTTCTTTTGAGCGAGTTTGTCCCAACATGTATAAAAACATCTTCATGATTTCGTTTGTGTTCCATGTCCTGTTCTTTAGCTGCTTGTTTTGCAATATTTTTGAAATGTTTGCTGAGTTGTTGCACTCTAATCCCAGGTCGCACATCGATTTCGCAGTTGGGGACAGCGATATTTTTCAATGGCGAATCTCCGATTACTAGAAACTTGCTGTCTTGTCCAGCTGTGGGCTTGTTTCTTCTTTTCGTGTATGCCACTGTCTTCCACTTATATTTATCTGCTGATGTTAGACCGGTTGACTTTTTTGTGTCTTCATTGGAGGCATTGAAGTTCGAGCCTGCATTTGGAGCACGGAATATGTTATTGTTTTTTGAGTTCGTATATTCACGTGTAATTTCGCGATCTTCTATTTGTTTTTGGTGGTTTTCATTCTCACATCACTGCCTTTTTTATATTAGTGCATCATTTTCTTTCCTTGCCTCAAATAGTTTAATTTTTGCAGTGTGAATGTCGTCTTGTAGCCTCTTTAAAGTTTCGTTTTCTGAGGCTTGTGATTCTATTTGATGGATTTCACACACGCAGAGCGGCTTTTCACGTATGAACATATTATTTTCTTTCTTCATGTTTATATTTTCTGTTTTTAATGCCTCAATATCCTCTTGTAGCAATTTTATAACTTCGTTTTTTGAGTCTACTGAATTTTAAAATTCGGCTGTTTCAGCACGTAAACAAATGGCATGTCCAGGAAATATTGTCACTGATGAACTTAAGATTTACCTTCGTGCACTTTTCGTGTAGTCAGTAGTTGCACTTTATACAGAATATATCTTTCATCACTCGCTTTTTGCATTCTCTACACGAATAACTGTTTGTTTTTTGATGAGTGCGAGGTCTCACTACACTTTCCTAACGACGCCATTCGGTTTGACATTGACTGACAGAGTTGGTTGATGATGAGGGACACCATGTCAAATCTGTGCCATTGGTATGTTAGATCATGAAAATCCCAAGCTGGCTGGGGGCCCCTGCCCATGATGCTCCAAATGTTCTCAATTGGAGAAAATGTGGTGATCTTGCTGGTCAAGATGGGGTCTGGGAAGCCAAAAGACAAGCACTAGAAACACTTGTCGTGTGTGGATGGTATTTTTCTTGGTGGAAAGTAAGCCCAGTATGGCTGGCCGTGAAGGGCAACAAAATGGGGCATAGAATATCATTGATGTACTGCCGTCCTATAAGGGTGCTGCAGATGACAATAAACATGTCCTGCTATGAAAAGACGTGGCACCCTAGACTGTCACTCTTGGCTGTAAGACCATATGGTAATTGACAGTCCTGTTGGTGTCTCACCACTGTCTGCAACATCTCCAGACATGTCATCAGCCAGGTGTCTCAGTGGCTAGAGTCCACTTCAAATTTGGTACTATCACCAGTGAAGACATGTCTGGAGATGCCTCTGAAAGTGTTGGGATACCTACCTAATCATTGCCTTTAACACAGCGCAACTAGCTGGAGTGACAGACTGGTGTGCCATTTCTTTTCGTAGCAGGATCCACGTGGGTGCCATTTGTCGCAACCTCATAGCACTGCCATATGTTGATGGTATTCTACAACCCATTTTGTTGCCCTTCATGGCAAGCCATCTTGGGTTAACATTTAAGCAAAATAATGCCTGTGTGTATATGGCAAAAGTTTCTACTGCTTGCCAAAGCCTGCCTTAGCCAGCAAGGTCACCAGATCGCTCTCCAAATGATAATGTTTGGAGCATTATGGGCAGAGCACTCCAAACAGCTCAGGATTTTGATGACCAAAAGCATCAATCGGTCGTAATTTGGCATGCTATCCCTCAGTATGACATCCAAGAACTCTATCAACCAATGCCAAGGTGAATAACTGCTTGCATAAGGGCCAGAGGTGGACCAATGAGTTATTGACTTGCTTAATTTGTGAAGCTCTTGCTCTTGAAAAAATCATTCAGTTTTTCTAAAATTTTAATCATTTGTTTGTACATGTAAATCACACCTGCTGAGTTCCGTCCTATTCAGAAATTTCTTCGTGTGTGTGTGTGTGTGTGTGTGTGTGTGTGTGTGTGTGTGTGTGTGTGTGTGTGTACACTGTGTTCAAAAAAATGTGTCAAATACTTTGAGAGGTGGTAGTCAAATAAGTCAACATGGGTCCCGGAATGCATATTTTCTGAGATATGTCCAATAAACATGAGTCTGGAAATGCAAACATTCTGCAATAAACACATGTTTACAGGAGATGGTTCAAATGGCTCTGAGCACTATGGGACTTAACTTCTGAGGTCATCAGTCCCCTAGAACTTAGAACTACTTAAACCTAACTAACCTAAGGACATCACACACATCCATGCCCGAGGCAGGATTCGAACCTGCGACCGTAGCGGTCGCGTGGTTCCAGACTGTAGCGCCTAGAACCATTCGGCCACTCCGGCCGGCTACAGGAGATGTTCAACATGGTGTCCATTCATGACTATGTACCCTCTACCATCCAGTGTAAGGAATGATGCATCCTTTGAAACATAACTGGTTGTTGTATGTCCTGGCATGCACTGAAGACACAACCCTATTGTATCCACACATCAATGGCTGTTGTCATGTAGACCAATTCCACCAAGTGTCCCCATAACCAAAAGTATGTGGGGTTGAGGTCTGAGGAATGAGCAGGCCAAGGAGTGGAGCCCCACCGAGCAATCCAGTAGTCCTGAAAAGTCTGTGCCAGATGTTCACACACATTGTGACTAGAGTTTGCTAGAGTGCCATCATGCATGAACCATATTTATATTCATTGCAGCAGTGGCACAGCCTCCAGCAAGGTAGGCAATACATTAATGAGAAAGTCCAGATAACGCACCCCAGTAACCTTTGTGGTAGCATGTATGGCTCTATTAATCAATCACCAAGAACACCTGCCTAGAGGGCAATCTACACAGTGGATATTTTCAAAGAAGGGCACACAGGCTTACATTGCTAAACCATAGCAGAGTATTATATCTGCCATTTCACTTGTCAAGTAGTAGGCTTCCATTGCTAACAAGCGGTGTAAGTGAGAAAATGTTTGTATGTACAAATGGTGCAATTACAGTAAATACATAAATGAACCCATACTTGGAAGAAAATAAAACACTGTGATATGACCCAGGCTGTACTGTACAGTAAGGTACACAAAGATGGTTCAGATGGCTCTGAGCACTATGAGACTTAACTTCTGAGGTCATCAGTCCCCTATAACTTAGAACTACTTAAACCTAACTAACCTAAGGACAGCATGCACATCCATGCCCGAGGCAGGATTTGAACCTGCGACCATAGCAGCAGCGTGGTTCCAGACTGTAGCACCTAGAACCGCTCGGCCATCCCGACCGGCGTACACAAAGAGGATGAAACCTAACATAGCCTACAACATGACTCAAACCAAACAACTGACTGCAGACCACCTAAAACTAAGTAGAATATTGTGAGGAAGACATCATAATACTCTACCAATATATCTGATGGAGTACCAATGCAACAACTGTGCTAATATCCACAACCAAGCATCACGCAATCCTTCCTGTAAACACGTTTATCTTCTAAAGTACACATTTCTGGACCCATGTTTATTGGGCTTATTTGTCTTGTTTCAATGAATACTACCACCCCTCAAACCATTTGAAACTTTTCTTTGAACAGCCTGTGTATATATATTGTGTATAGTAGAAATATTCATGAGTACACACACTTTCCACAAATGAGTGACATGTCGTATAAAAGAGAATGAAGACAGCTGTGGAATGAATGTATGTGATGTATTATTAAACAAAGGAGAAATTTTTATAAGCAAAATACATCATACTATAGTGGTTGTATGCCAAGGCAAAGAGTCCATTACACAAAAATATCGGCCTCCATGCAAAAAGTTCATATTATCATTTTTTGCTATTTATATCAATTAGCAAGCTATTATGGTAATAAGAGGTGTGGCTATGAAGTAGTAAGACTGATCCTGTCACAGAGTAAGTACGCTTATACTAGACATAAATGACCAATAGCTGCAAAGCATTCTCAGTCAAATGTGGCATCTCTGGTGTCTGTAGACAAATCAGTGGCCTTCATTTGTGTAAGAGCTGTTATTCTGTTTTGCTGGAAAAATGATAAGTGTAATAAATGAGGAACAAATTGCCATGAATTTTCACATGAAACATGGAAAAATTGCTACTGAAACCTATATTTTACTAAGATAAGTATTGATAAGACTATTTATCATTTACACAAGTTTTTGAGCATTTCAAGTGTTTCCAAGATGGCCAGGAAGATTTTGAAGATGACTCATGCCCAGGCCACCTTTCGACATCAAAAGTGAATGAAAATATCAAAAAAGAAGGTAATCTGATTCAGTCTATCAGTTGAGTATTTGATCAATTGCTGCAACTGTAGAAATTAACAATGAATACATGTGGCAAATTTTACATAATCAGTTTAACTTGAGAAAAGTGTGCATGGCACTGGTGCCCAAAATTCTCATAATCAAACAAAAAGAAACTTCTGCAAATATTTGTAGTGACACTTTGAATACCATTGAATATGACCCTAATTTCTTTCATTATGATCCAGAAACTAAGTGTCAATCCATGCATTGGAAGGGCTCAGCTTTGCAGAGAGGGAAGAAGCTCAAATGAGCAAATCAAGACTCAGAGTGATGACGACTGGGTTTTTTCCCAATATGGAATTGTATATCTTCCCTGGGTTTCTGAAAGTCAAAGTATTAATCAACATTATCACTTTAAGGTTCTTTCTCAACTCTGTGAGGAAATAATAAAGAAAAAAATACCCAAATTGTGGAAGAACACAGTTCTTCAGTGTTGCATTAAGACATTGCCCTAGCTCATACTGCATTTCCCATCATGATGAATGAGAAAATGGTGATCAATATCACCAAAGGATGTCTGCGAGGAGTGGTGAATGAAGTCATAGAAGAGTTAAATAATAGAAGCTACATTGGCAAGGATATGTAGGTGGTTTAGTAATAGTAATACTCTGAAAACTTGCAAGTACAATGCACTTTGAACATTTAACAAAACTGCTCCAGGAAACAGGGGGTAAGTCAAAGGAAATCTGTTGTAGTAGCATCTACAAAAAAGCACTGTAATCTTAAGCTTTTCAATGAAATTCTACCTGTAGAGAGGTATCAAAGTATCTGGACATAGCCCTAGGTGTGAGACTATCATGAGCCCTTCTCATAAGGAATATGTTCCAAGGTAAAGGTACTCTTATGAGCCCTAGAAGAGCCTGTGGGAAAAGCTGGAGTCTAAACTGCAAGATTATGTATTGGATATGCACCACTGTTATAAGATCTATGATAATTTATAGTGAAATAAAGTAGAATGGAAGGAGACTGCTCAGGAGATTGGGGAGGTGCAGAGATTGGCCTGGACATCATGCCAAACATGCCCCCATTGCAGCTATGGTCTACAGGAGTCAGAGGTGAGGGTATACAAGCTAAAACAGATATTAACTGAAAATCTCTAGGATATCCAGAATCCCACACCAACATAATGAATGAGGTAAATACTGAAATGGGAAGGAAATGCCAGCTGACTACACGGTAATATCCAGTTGCTTCAAAACTTAACAACTGGAAGTAGGAAACAGTGTAAGAATGAAACAAAAAAATGGTTCAAATGGCTCTGAGCACTATGGGACTCAACTGCTGAGGTCATTAGTCCCCTAGAACTTAGAGCTAGTTAAACCTAACTAACCTAAGAACATCACAAACATCCATGCCCGAGGCAGGATTCGAACCTGCGACCGTAGCGATCTCGCGGTTCCAGACTGCAGCGCCTTTAACCGCACGGCCACTTCGGCCGGCAAGAATGAAACATGATGCTGCTTAGGAGATGTAGTCTGGTTTGTTGATGAATGGAAAACAGATGAAGATGCTGGAGCTAGGGTATACAGGGTACAGCCTATATTATAGAAGCTATCTTTCGAGGTAAACTAGCTACAGTTTTCTAAATAGAAATGTTTGCTATCAGAGTGTGCATAAAAGATAAGCTGTGTAGGTGCTACATAGATTGTGCCATCTACATTCATTCAGATAGCAATACAGCTCTGAAATCTTTACCAGCCACTACAACGAGAGCAAAGATCATTGCAAAATGCCACGAAGCCCTTGTGGGGCTAGAGGAAAGAAACATGGTAAATCTGCTGTAGGTCCATGATCACTCAGACATTAGTGGCAATGAACAAGCTGATAGGTTGGCCAAGACAGGAACAATGACTCCACATGTTGGGCCGGAATCTGTCCCAGCCACCACTAGGTGATGATAAAATCAAAATTACTTAGCTGGAACAGCAGGCAGCACACATAATATTGAACTAAGGACCTAAAAATAAAAAAATATTGCAAGCTAATGATGGAAAAGCCATGTTTCAAGAGAAGTTTTGCAACCCCGCTGCATCGAATCTCTCACTGCCTCCCACGCATCATGTCCTGCCACATATGGACAATACTTGTTCAGTTGTTCTTCCACTGTGCCATGTTGGCAGTGGTGCCATCTATTTTCTGTCTTCCTCCTTCTGTAAGGATTGAGTTCATCGTCTATGCCACCTGATGGTGTGACAAGGTCATGGGCTATTAGGGTGCACTAGAAGGTACAGAGGCTGATGGAGCGGGAAGTGACAACCTAGATGGAGGTAGACAGTTATGATGTGACACCTAGCTTCAGTGGACTGTGGATTATGAGATGTGTCCATAATGCTGGTATCTGTAACCATGTGCTAAAGCTGTTGATCAGTCCTGGTGGTTTAGGAGAACAGCTCCAAGGACTGTGTGTCATGGCTGTACTCGGAGGCAAGCATTAGACCTTGCTGAATTGATATGACTTATCTGGTGGGGCACTCTATCAGCCTTCAGACCTCTAAGTGTTGGATGCATGTCGTAGTGGAAAAGTAAGTCACACTGAAAGTTGTGTAACTTCTATGAGACATTACTGGTGTTGACATTTTGTGATTGTGAAAGGAACTTGGCCTCCTGTCACCACACAGAGAATAAGGAAAGATATGTTTTGTCTTTTAAACCTTACGGTGCTGTTAGTGTATGCTTGTTCTGCAAAGTCTAATTCATGAAGTACTCAAGGTGATGATGTATTTTACAGAATCATTTTAATGCACCCACATTGTCTGCCTGTCATTGATTCCTGAAGACAGTGCATTTCAAAGTGTTGCTTGTAATATTATTATTATTTGGCTAAGACTGATTTTCTGAGTGCTTGACATGATTTTTCCTAACAGACTCTTTCTAGTGCATTGTTGTTAATAATCAGTTTTCAACTTTCAGAATTGCTACATTTGATGGGTTTCATTAAATCCATTTTTCATGCTTATGAGATTAATGCTGATATGAGGTGTGAGTAATTTTATGGCCTTCTGGCTAGTTTCTTTTCAGAGTCAGTAAACGGTTAATTTTCTGCTGCATGTGTGCTCTTCCATTATTTGTGCACTACTGAGAAAGATTATGACTGATATTTTGACAGATTGTTTGAATCTTCTATATCAATTGTTATTAGTTTATGTGCTTTTATACTGGCTTGGGTATTCACTTTGATGCAGCTGTCTGAGTCTACACTGTATTCACATGTTTTCTTAAGATTGTCTCAACTTAGAAATCTGAATAAATTTATTTCAAAATTTTATCCCAACTGAAGCTAAATTAATTGCTCCATGCCATTACATACTCCTCCCTGTTACAAATTTGTTAGCTGTAATGTTGTGCCCTGCCCACAATGAAATAACATACTATTTTCCTTTCCTATCAAAAATCAAGAGTTAAAGATACAATTTAACCAATGAGTCAATGAACTGCACTGCAAGTCAGGGAATATGTATGCCTAGGATAATGAGAGCGGCGTAGCATTATCATCTGTATTTTGTTCTATATAAGAATGCGTGTCTTGCAACTGAACTCGGGCTCGTTTACTACCTATTTTTCACGTGGCTCATCTGTAAAGGGGGTTGGTAGTAAACGGTTGCATTTGCGCCCCTATTATTTAGTCTGATATTGGCTGGCTTTTGAAGAGCAGTGAATTGAACTATACACGTTCAGATTGAAACTTATTTATCCAAAAGAACGTTGTGGCCATGCATTTTTAAGTTCACAAATAATAATCGGTGCAATTCGTACACTGTTTGTCTCACACCCACACACTTTCACTTTGTTCCTTCGCATACCCTGGCGTCCATGCTTGCACTCGCGGCACTTTGCCGCTCCCAACTCGCCACCACAACGGTCAACCACCAAAAGACCCCGATTTTCCCGCTCACATCCACAGTCCTGAGTCGGGTCACATGACACCACAGTAGTCAAAATAATTGCTAAACATGGCCACAATTCGTTTACAGTATTTTATAATATTTAAATACTTAAATCTAAATACATTATATAATTTTACAAAAATTATCACCACACTTATATAATTCGTTGCAATTAAAAGAAAACCAAAACACTATCCAACGGAACTACAACGTCCATCAAAACACAAACAAATATTTCCGGTCTATTTTTGCCCAGCATATTATCTCTGCTGCCGTGCTTTAAATTTTAAATTACTTGAAAGAGTTCCATATTATCCCCTGTTACCTTACATACCCCCACTTCATGGAGACATTACCTTAGTAACGGCAACATGAAGTAGCACCAAATGGAGTGAACTCATATTACTTTATATATTAAACATTTTAATTATAACTATAATGGCACCAAAACACGTAGAACAGTGTTATAGTGGTGAGTTAATCAGTGTATGTACTGTCATTAGGAAACATACATACATAATCCAACAATGTATCCAACTCAAATATACAATTAGATAGTATCCTATTGAGTGACTGGGCAGGCAAAATAAATGCCCATGTTAGTCTATATGTAGGTTGCCCACCACTGCACAATAACACTTCCACTTTTTACACAGTTGTTTCTGTAAGTTGCACGAAGTTGTTGTAACCAGATCCTTGTGTTCACAGGTTTATGCATTGGAATACAGTCTTTCCAAACTTGCCAGCCAACAGCACTGTGCTTCCTCTCATTAGCCAAGCCATCCTATCAAAATTTAATCAAATCCTCATAAATCTTGCCTAGACATGCAGACCCACATTTCCCACGAATCAGGCTATCCAAATCCTCCCTTGAACATCCTGTTTTCACTGATCAGTTCTTATTGAGGTTTGTACAAATGACAAACATGCACACAAATCAAACACAAACATGGCATAATTAAATATATTCTATTTCACCCTTCAAATGTTCCCAGATCAGGACCTCCGACACTTCTACCCCCACGCACCATTATCAACTCCAGGTGCCACAGATACATTAGAAATTTTAATCAAATCTCAACTATTTTTTTTTATTTTTTTTTATTTTTTATTTTTTTTTTTTTTTTACACAAACTATTTGCAGATTTCCTCCCTCCTATATTCTCCACATATTTATACAGAAATAGACTATATGTACAGTAGGTTTCAGATCCTGTATGACTCAACAAGGCTTCTATCACACCCACACCATTTGTGCAAATCCATTGGACAACAGATTCCCTTATTGCAAATATATACAGTATAATGAAGTTTGTTGACCACCAACAATCGCATCACAACATACACAGTAACACAAATAATACTCCAATTATAAATACACGTATACACAGCCCCCAATAATTTTTAACTCTACAATAGTGTACATGGGAATCTCACTTCCTTAACCTTTATTCTTTTACCACATATTTTTTCAACTCCGATACATTTCTCAGTCCAAATGGCTTTTTGGACACTGGATATACCAACCTATATGCATTAGGGTGTGGACAACCTGTTATCTCAAAGGGTCCATGGTATAATTCAAATAACTTTTTGATTTCGCCATCAATGTCACTGGATTTTTTCTTGTTCCTCACCAGCACCTTATCTCACTCCTTGAACTTTGCTGTCTTATACCTTTCTCCATGCCTCCTCTGTCTCTCATGTCCTTTCTTTAACATTTGCTGTCTGGCCACCTGCATCTTCTCCTGACTTGTCAAGTCTTGAGATGGAGGAAAATCTATGTGTTCTGCTATTAGATTGTCAGGCTTGATATCTTTCATGAGCTCATAGGGTGAGAATCCTGTTGCACAACTCTTCACTGTGTTCATAAGATCCTCAAACACAGTTATATATTCTGCCCAAGTACTATGCTTTTTACTGCAATATGTCCTACATAGCCTACCCAGCTCCCTCATATACCTCTCAGCAGGGTTTCCCGCAGGGTGATACACTGAAATCCTTATATGCTTCATCTCAGATCTTTGCATAAACTTCCCCCACACACTAGATACAAATTGTGCTCCATTATCAGACAGAACATTCTCTGGTTTTATAACATTCACAAAGTAATCTTTCTCTAGCTTGTTAATTATGTTCTGGCTAGTGGCATTTTTCAGTGGATACAGTCTTACAAACTTTGAGAATACATCAACAGCTAAAAGAACATACTTTACACCCCCTCGACCTGTTGGCAGCCTCCCAAATAAATCAATAGCCAGCAATTCACCATTTCTTTTAGGGACAATATTCTGCATCTCTCCTTGTACTTCAATAGTACTATACTTCACTTTTTGACATTTGTCACGAGAAGCCAACTGTCTCTTTACTCTCCTGGCCATGTTGTTAAAACTAACATAGTCCTGCAGTATTTCCAAACATTTTTGAGCCCCATAATGCCCATGGCTAAGGTGGATGTAATTTATTAATTTTTCCACATGCTCATCTGGAAAACATACCTTCCACTCCTCTTTGTCCAAATTTCTTCATCTAAATAAAATACCTTTATAAATTCTATAATATTTAGCTATTTTTTCGTGTTCTTTACTTCCAAAGTTTGTTTTGATAAACCTCAAGGTTTGGTCCCCATTCTGAAGTCTCCTCATGTCCTTACAGATGGATCTGATTTCCTTCTCTCCACCCACTCCTTTCATATACAATATCTGTAGTTCTTTCTCATCTCCATTCGCTTCATGTTCTTCTCCAATGAAAGGTAATCTTGATAAGGCATCAGCCACATTGTTGTCTGTGCCCTTAATATATCTTATCTCATAGTTAAACTGCTGCAAAAACATGGCCCATCTCATGAGTCTATTATTTAACAGCTTACATTCTTGCAAATAGCTCAGAGCCTTATGGTCTGTGTAAACAATCACTTTCCTACCTTCCACATATACCCTGAACTTCTGAAATCCAAAAACTATGGCTAAAAGTTCCTTCTCTGAGATACCATACATCAATTTATGTTTGGATAGCATTCTGCTTGCAAAAGCGATTGCCCTGTGCTCGGTCTTCCCATCTACTACCCTCTCCTGAAATAGCACTGCCCCTATCCCATAATCTGAGCTGTCTGCCCCAATACAGAAAGGCAAAGACAAATCTGGATAGAACAAAATTTTGCTGTTTTTTAAGCTATTCTTGATGGCTTTAAATTCCCGGTCACAGTCAGATGTCCAGCACCAGGTTACACTTTTCTTTAATAGTCTACATAAGTTAGGTGAATTCAGGCTATAATCACTTATGTACTTCCTATAGAATGAACATAGTCCTATAAATGATTTCAATTGTTTCCTGTTCGTTGGCACCTTGCAGTCAACAATAGCCTTGATTTTCTCTTTATTGGGCAGAATGCCATCAGGAGTTAACTGATGACCGAGAAATAGTAATGTTGCTTGAAAAAATTCACACTTACTTAACTTAAGGGTCATCCCCCTTTAGATATAGCCTTGAATACATCCTCCAACAGCTGACAGTGCTCTTGCCAATTGCTACTCGTAATCAAAATGTCATCTACGTACACGGTCAATTTTCTCATTAGTTCATCACCCAACACATGACTTAAAGCCCTTACAAAAACTGCTACAGATATTGATAAACCAAATGGCACAACTGTAAACATATAAGTCCTGCCCTCAAATAAGAAAGCAGTGTACTTTCTGCTCTCTTCAGCCAATTGCACCTGCCAGAACCCTGAAGTCAAATCAACACTTGACAGAATTTTAACATTATAAAATTTTTGCAACAGCTCATCCATGTTCTCTGGCTGATCATTTTCTTTGACTATTATTTTATTTAGCTTTCTTGCATCCAGTACTATTCTTATAGAACCATCCCTCTTTTTCACCACTACTATTGGATTACAATACTCACTCCTCCCCATTTCCAGTATGCCCCACTTCAACATCATCTGTATCCTTGCCCTTACAGCCTCTCTATTAGCTATTGCTATAGGATAAGGTTTGGCCCTTATCACTTCATGTGGCAATACCCTCAAAACATAACTGAAATCTACGACTTTTCCAGGTCTGTCAGAGAACACATGCTTATGCTTACACAACAAACCTGTAAGCTGCACCTTTTGTTCTTCATTTAAATGTCCCATTTCATTCACTTTGTCATGTATCTGCTGTTCAGTGCAAATCTCATCACCTACCTCTTCTATCCTTTGTAAATGAGTAATTGTCTCACCTCCTTTTAATTCCCCTTTAAATTTTATTCTTCGTCTATTTCCACCAGCATCAAATTCTACCATTCTGTCCTTTACAAAAATGCTACAGTCATACTTGTACAAGAAGTCCATACCCAAAATTACATTCAATGCCAAACCCTTCACCACAAAGCAACTAATATCAAAACAATACTCATTACTATTAAATTCCAGTAATACTTCCCTGCTGATGGGCTTGCTACATGTCCCAGTTGCTGTCTTAATTTTGACTCCTGTAACTGGTAATTCTATTAATCCTAAACCTTTAATTTGCTGCCAGGAAGATTCAGAGATTGCAGATAAACTTGAGCCAGAGTCTAATAATGCTATATCTGCAACTCCTCCCACACTGATATCAATTATTGGCTGTATCACCTCTATTTCTACTCTGTTCAGCCCTGATTCCTGTAATAAATCTCTTTCTACTTCACTCCTGCTTTCCTCTTGCATAATGCAAATATCTTTAGGTCTTTCTCCAAAACATACATCAGTATCCCCTTCAAACAGATCCTTAATAGCAAACTCAACATTCTCTTCTTCACTTAATTCTTCCAATTTTCTGGCAATTTTAAATTTTATTTTACCCCATTCTTCAGGCATCAAAGCTTTATGTAATTTTGCATAGGACACCCAATCACTCAAATCATAATCAGCCTCCTCCTTTCCTAACCATCCACAATTAACATCTTTGAGGCTTGCATCATCAGTTAGGAAAACATAGGTTTTGATTTTATCTTCTGGGCAACCTACAGCAACATTCTCCATATCATTACACATTTCCATATCCACACTGAAGTCATTATCACTACCACAGTTAACACCTGCACCCACAAGCACAGTAACCTTATCAGTAGGTGATTTACCAGCATTTTCCACATTGTCAAATACACCACTCATATTAGCCTTTACATCACACTGAATAACCCTCGCCTCACCTTTTCCACAATTCTCCATACTATTTCCAATAGACATCTCTACCCATTCATCACACCCATTATTACTGTGAACATTGCCCCTTAATTCCATATCCACTTCTGTTCCCCCTTTTGATGAAACTACCTCTGTCTGATCTTTCAATGAATTTTGTTGCACACAAACCAATATTGTCCTCCTCTGCTTGTAATTTCTCTTCCCTTTTAAACATGTCATCAATGTAAAACTCCCACTGTTCATTGCTGATATTAGCCTTGTTCCCTTTTTTCCTCTTATACCTTTTATCTGTATTTCTATAATTGTTAAAACCCCCCCATAGATTTTCATTTCCTAAGACAGCATCCATATGACATATCCCAATTTCCCTATTTTCCTTGCTGACTTTATTACTCATCCCATCATGTCCTTGTCTGGCCCTGTTCACATAATTACCAGCCCCCCTGCGGACCTTAAGTGAGGCATCAATTAGTTTTTTGATTGCCTACCCTGTCCATTTGCATCTGGCATTCCTACTCTCATACCTCATCTGATCAAAATTGTCTCTTCTCCCTCCAAAATTTCTGTTATACCTTTGTGGCTTGCTTCTCCAATCTCTATCCTGATTATTCTGATCACTTCTATCTTCTCTCCACCTGTTATGGTTATTACTGTATTCATAATTAATACTGTTTCCCCTTTCATGATACCTTCCACTCTCCCTATGTTCCATGTATTTAGGTCTGTAACACAATGCCCTGTCCATATTATCCACAAAATTAAGAAATTCTTCCACTGAATCTGTTGCACTGTGAATCAAATCCCATTGCAAATGCTCTGGTAATCTTCTCTTTAGTGTAGATATTTCTGTTAATACGCCCAGTGGCCTATCCAGATGATTTAATTTATTCAGTTCTCTAACACAGAACTCTCTCATACTTTCCTTTCCACTCTTGTAACTGGATCCATTCAAAAAATCGTTTTGCAATCTTAATTGTTTTGCTTGGCCCCAGTATTTGTTCAAGAACAGGTTTTCGAAGGTTTTAAAATCACAAAATTTATCATCATTTTGGTTTGCCCGTGTTTGAGCTCCCCCTTCCAACTGCCTCTTAACATATTTAATTTTTGCCTGCTCTCTCATCCCTGTCACAAAGTTATCCTTACATGCCGCTGGAAAGTCAACTGCATGGTATCTATTCTCCCCATTAAAAGGTTTTGACTGAAATCCATGCCCCAGAGGATATCCCAACAATAAATTTCCATTCCCTGCTGCCACAGTATTAACTTTTCCCTCAAGACATTTATTTCCCCTTCTAATTCCTTCTTATTGTCAGTAATTCCCTTATGGCAATCCAGCACTCCTATCTTAATGGATTCAATGTCTGCCTCTGTTTGTCTTTGAAATAATGTGCATTTCTGTTCCTGTACCTGAATCTGCCCCACAAGATTACTTTGCACAGTGTCCACCTTGGCCACTAGGCCTCTTTCAACCTCATCAACTCTCTCAACAATTCCCTCAACAATTTTAACTGTGTTTTCAACTTTATCTGTAATTTGAGTGAATTTGAGATCTAGCTGATCAAATTTTTCACTCACTGTCTTTATTTTATCACTAAGCCTTAATTCCATATCCACAATTTTCGAATCCATTTCTCCAACTATTGCAGTTTTTATATTCCCTATTTTCGAGTCTATTTCTCCTAATTTACTAGTAAGTTTTACAAAAAATGTGCTGAGGTCACTTCCTGGTATCCAGCCTATTTCTTTTGGCATGCTAGGGCTACTACAGGTACTCCTAACATCCACTGATTCGCTTTCACTTTGAGATTCATGCGTCTCATCGGCCATGGCTAATGAAAGGACACAATTTTCCAATGTAGCTGCTGGCTGTACTTATCTTTTAAATCCTCGTGTGACGCAACGTCTGCAGTGAGCTCCGCAGCACAGCTATGCAATGTATCTTAATCGGCGGTGTGGACACACAGCAAACTCAATCAGGAGCGAGAACACGTTGTGTAGGCCCCTGGCAGCATGTAGTCGTGTTGGTCGGTGGCACGGTCGACGGCGTTGATCGTCGGCAGCACGTGGATACAGCTTCGACTGCTTTACCCGTAGCAACACATGGACGTGGCACGGACGACGGTTTCTTCTCGCGGCAGCACGTATCGCGGCACGGACGACTGTTTTACCCGCGGCAACACGTGGATACTGCAAGCACGGCGGTTTTACCCGTGGCAACACGTGGTCGACTCATCAGACTGTGTACCTGACTGCTTCACAATCGTGGTGGCCTTATATCGGCATAGCCACGGGGCAGCGTGTATCTTGTCCAGCAAAAACACTCCGGTACTGCTAATGCACCAATTTAGCTCAGAGCCCCCACACTGACTGTTCAAAAGCCTAACATCAGACGGACATTCAATTCCGAAATACTATGGAATATGGAAGAAAGTCCTATCCCGGACGAGCCCCCAATTGCAACTGAACTCGGGCTCGTTTACTACCTATTTTTCACGTGGCTCATCTGTAAAGGGGGTTGGTAGTAAACGGTTGCATTTGCACCCCTATTATTGAGTCTGATATTGGCTGGTTTTTGAAGAGCAGTGAATTGAACTATACACGTTCAGATTGAAACTTATTTATTCAAAAGAACACTTTAACGTTGTGGCCATGCATTTTTAAGTTCACAAATAATAATCGGTGCAATTCGTACACTGTTTGTCTCACACCCACACACTTTCACTTTGTTCCTTCGCATACCCCGGCATCCATGCTTGCACTCGCGGCACTTTGCCGCTCCCAACTCGCCACCACAACGGCCAACCACCAAAAGACCCCGATTTTCCCGCTCACATCCACAGTCCTGAGTCGGGTCACATGACACCACAGTAGTCAAAATAATTGCTAAACATGGCCACAATTCGTTTACAGTATTTTATAATATTTAAATACTTAACTCTAAATACATTATATAATTTTACAAAAATTATCACCACACTTATATAATTCGTTGCAATTAAAAGAAAACCAAAACACTATCCAACGGAACTACAACGTCCATCAAAACACAAACAAATATTTCCGGTCTATTTTTGCCCAGCATATTATCTCTGCTGCCGTGCTTTAAATTTTAAATTACTTGAAAGAGTTCCATATTATCCCCTGTTACCTTACAGTCTTTTCTTTCTCTTCTTTAGTCACACGCCTTTCCGACAGCATCTTACGCTGTCAGACCCTTATTTCCTTCCATTTTGTTCAAATGAACTGAAATTGTATTCCTGTTAGGAATTTGTTTAATCGTGCCATTATTATCGCCAACTGCAATTACTGATATGACTTTACTATGAATACTTTTTCTTTCGCTCCAGAGTTGGCCTAAGATTACTATAATTTTTATGTATTTCACTGGAAAATGGCAAAAATTCTTTAGTATGTCCAAAACTGTGAGATTAATGCATAAGTTGTCAGACGTCTGTATTAAAAGCTTCTTTCATTAAATAATAATTGTTTAATTTGGGATTTCTGTTTTCATTTCATAGTAACTATTATCAATCCCCAATTTATAAATGTTACAGATTTTGCTTTACTACATTTTTTGTTATGTTACCAATGTGATACCCATTAAAATTTAATTAAACTATTCTGAATTTTCTCTCGAGGTGAGAAGACAGTAATTTCCTTGGGATTATAGAAAGCCAAATTAAATGTTTTTCAGCACGCCACAAGTCTACTGACCTTCACTTCAAACAATAAAAAAGGTAAAAAAGAGTAGAATTAACTAAGGAGTGAAGTGATTTCTTTTATGTAGTTTTTTTCCTTCTCCTTCCCTCTTTCCTGACGAGGCAGCCGTTGGTTGCGAAAGCTAGAATTTTGTGTGTGTGTTTGTGTTTGTTTGTGTGCCTGTCGACCTGCCAGCGCTTTTGTTTGGTAAGTTTCATCATCTTTCTTTTTAGATGTCTTTTATGTAGTTAATAATATGTGCATTTTTGGACAAAAAATAATTTTTATTATAGAGACTAAGAAAGTGGCACATGTGTGCATGTGAAATATTTAGGTTCATTTTTCTTTTCATTTAGTAGATTTTCTTTTAATTAATTATTTATTTAACTATTAACAATTATTATTATTATATTCGGCGCTCAAAACGAGTGGCCGCAATGTAAGAATAAGTGTATGTAAAAATTTAAATTCCAATTTCTAATATAAAAATTGTATTTCTATTCCATATAACCATCCAATGTACTGTACAATGACATGGAAAAGGTCAACCAATCCAGTTTACAGCAAATTGTACATCTGTAAGGTAAGAACTCGTACAAATGAATTTTTCTGCTCTGTCAAGACAGTAGTTTTCTTCTGCAGCATTTTTTCCTTTGATTCTCTACAAAAGTAAAATCATTGTTAGTAGTAGTTTAGCTCAGTGATTTTGGAAGGGTGTGTTAAGAAAAATTCAATTTTGCAAAAATTGACGTAAGATTGTTTTTGCATTGAAGTTAGAGAATACAGAATGACCAATTTAGCCGCTCAATGATAAAAGAGCATCGCAGTCAGGAAAATTGTTTATTGTATTAACATCATTTACTGTTATTTATATATGTATGTTACTGTTAAATATTAACATTCGTGTGATGAATTTTTCCCAGTTTTCAAAATTTCATATTATGGTCAAAGTCCGTAAAAAGGAAAATATCCAACTGAAATCATGGCTTCACCATCAGATTTCGAAAATGAAGTGGTAAATATAAATGACTCACTCATAGATTTCACTATAAAAGAGTCAGGAAATCAAACCCCAGACTTGAACATGTCTGCTGCGAATTCGGATTTAGCACAAAATGACGATAATGGTCGTCCGACCACTGCAATTAATGAAACTGCAGCGGGTACAGTTCAATTTAATGGGATGACAGAAGACAGTATTGCGCTTGACCTGCTTACTGCTTTCCTGAAAAAGTTGGAATCACACGATCGCGAACACGATCAGTGGGAAAAGAAACAGGAATAGAGAGACAAAGAATTAAACAATGAAATAAAAATCGAATTAGCCAACATCAGGTCCGAGTTAATGAATATGAAGCAAGCTTATGAACCAATTTTGGACCAAGTCAATAAACTGGACAGTGATATTAAAAAATTAAAAGCTTCACATTCCGCAATAAAATCGGATGTGGAAGAATTAACATCTGATGTAACAAATCTCAAAATAAATAATCAAAAGATCTTAGACGAACAGCTAGGATCTCACAAAAGGCAAATAAATATTGAAATATCCAATTGGATAACTACTAAAGAGATGGAACTTGATACAAAGATTAATGTTGACGTCAACAACACTGTGCAGCATTTACGGGAAGAAATTTGTTCTGCCGTACAAGCGAATTCAGATGCCGTGCACAATCTGTGAGGCAGACAAAAAGAACCAAACAAAGAAGTGCCTATGTGGACACAGGAAATAAATGCTCACATCCATAATTTGGAGAAAGCTGTTTCGACGGAATGTAGAACAGAAATGAATTTTCCTACACAACTGCCGAATGACGACAATGCATGAAGAACAACATTCAGAATAAAAAAATATTCCAAACACCCAACTTGTCGCCAGCAAAATGTAATCATGAAGATGAACGTATAGCGAGTTCAGCGAAGATTGAGCAAAATTTGCTCAAGGATCACCATTTTCAGACATTTTCCAAGGACAAGAAGTCCATCCATCCAATTGTATTTATACGCACTTTCAAAAATATCTTACCCAGATACTGATTAGAATATCAAAAAATTCGGTTCATGATGTCTCACATCACTGGTGAAGTAGTCCTATGGGCTAGCAAAACCACTGAATTATGATATAGGCTTGCTGAATTCAAGAAAGCTTTCTTTGCAAAACAGTTTTGAAATGGGACAATGTTCATAATTTGTACTGTAAAAATTAGAAATAGTATCCTAGTATACCTGTGTATCACCTTATTATTTCATTTTTTTTTATTGCATTTAGCTCTGTTTATTAAAGTTTTGTATTTGAACACTTTTTAATCTCCTCTGACATACATCCTTTATACTTGCTTTTGGAATATAAATAGGGAGAGTACATGCTGTGTGATGTGAAGAAGGTATTGAACAGCATGTTTAGTACACAAAACAATGTTTCAGGATTTGATGTGAATGCTAGACAGGAAGTTATGTATCCGTTGGAGCGTGTGATGAGATATCTAGGGAGGGAACTGAAAGATGTGGGCAGATCCATTCCCACAGTGCTGCATGGCTGTACCCTGCTGGAACAGCCGACTTACAAGAGATTATAAGTGCTGGGTATTGTACTCAAGTATCTGCCAACTGCATCAGTGTTGTGGCTGAGATTTGTAAATTATTAGCCAAGACTGCCCAAGGTGTGTTATTCCACATAACTGTATGTTTTTTCAAGTAGGGGGATTGACTTCCCAAAGCGTTATATAACTTTAAATCGGTATGTCTTTTTTATCAATTACAAATGAATCTCTAGGCCATTACTTATGCAGGTTAGGTTGTATGGACAATCAACAAATAATGTGGAAGACATTTACTAGTACAGACAATATAACAAAATGTATACTTTTCTGCTTTCATACACTGATTTTGGTCCTCAAGCTAATCGATTGTGTCACCATTCAAAGCTATTTATGACTCTGTCTACATGTATTTATCCTGAGTACTGCAATATTGTATCTCATATGAACTTGAATTGTGGGTAAACTCATGCTTAACTCTGTTTTGGGTACCTCTGGTCATTGGGACTGTGTGTGTGTGTGTGTGTGTGTGTGTGTGTGTACCTCTGGTCATTGGGACTGTGTGTGTGTGTGTGTGTGTGTGTGTGTGTGTGTGTGTAATTAAGGAGAGCATGCAACTATTGACTGATGCTAGATGCTTCTTATAATTACTCTTTACATATAATTGAAGTTATTGATATGATTATGAATTTTATTCATTTTGTTGTGTCAAAACATCTTGAACTGGGTGCTTACAAGAAGTATTGTATGCCGGACCACCTTTTTAAAATTAAATTTACTGATATTTTAGACCGCCATTCAGGTTTTATTACTGTTTATGCAGATGGGTCTAAGCAGGGGGATTTTATGGGCTGCTCTGATGTGTTTCCCGATACTGTCCATAGGATAGGGCTCCCAGAGCAGTTCTCAGTTTACTATGCAGAACTGTTTGCCATTCTGAAAGCAGTAGAGCATATGCGATGACATCGTGGCAAGAAATTCATCATCTGCTTCGATTCCCAAAGTGCTCTACAAGCTCTTGAACAGATGTACCCAGCAGATTGGATGGTGCAAGAAGTGCAGGACGCACTCCTGCTCTTGCAAAAGCAGAGTAAGGATGTAATTTTGTGCTGGGTTCCAGGGCATATAGAAATTCCTGGAAGTGAACTTGCAGATGCAGCTGCCAAGGAGGCTTGCTCCATCCCACCTTCTGCTCGCTGTTCCATCCCCCTGCAGGCAATAACATCATTCGTGACTCAGAAGGTCATGCATTGGTGGGTGGCTCAGTGGCTGGAAATGAGGGATAATAGGTTGCGAGCGGTGAAGGATTCTGTCCGACCATGGCTTACCTCCTTTGGACAACGATGAGCTGAGGAAGTAGCCCTTACACGGCTTTGAATAGGACATTGTCCATTGACACATTCTTTTCTGTTACATCGTGAGGAGCCACCAACGTGTCAGACATGTGGGACACAGATGTCGATATGACATATTTTAACTGAGTGTGTTTTATATGTGGGTTTCAGGGAAGATTTAAGTTTCCCACCACACCTGCCCTCTATTTTAACTAATAATGAGGTGAGTGTGGCTAGAATTTTACGTTTTTGTGTGATGTCTGGACTTCTTCCCAAAATATTGGGATTGAGATCTTAATGTGCTGTAAAGTGGTTTGGTCACCCATTATTTGTAAGTGGTCACCCAGCCACAGTTAATTATTTTTACTTGTTTTGTATTGGTATTTTATTTTCAGTTTTATCTACCTGTTTTGATGTGCTTTGTACAATACTGAAATTTGAGCATGTACAATTCTCGAAAAGATCGGCTCTGAATTGATCCTTGTTTAACAGATCTTGGCTGCACTCGTCAACATTTATTTTGAGAATGGGTGTTGATAACCTTGTTGTTGTGCACCCTAAAACACTTATCATCATCATCATTATTTCCTGGTCTGCATCTCTTCTCCTGCAGTTTCTGCATCTTATCCTTTCATAAATAGTTGTCAGCACAAGATAGTAGCTTGATCCTAATTCTGCACTTCTCTGAGATTACATCTTCAATAACACATCTGTGTCTAATATCCACTAATATTTGGTCTTTTTGGGTCTGTGTGTTTTGATTAAGTGATTGCCAGGTTATCTTATAAATGTTTTTGTGAAGAAAGTAGGTAGTCATAATCCTTACCTTTTTTTTAAGGGTGCCAGATTGAATAGTCTCGTTCCATTGTTGTTGGAGGAACTGTGTACATTATTGGGGCCAAGACAGGGTCTCAAAAAGGCCTCTTTACTTATTTTAGCATTGTCATCTCCTAGGAACATTTTCACTTTGTATGATGAATGTGTCTTCATATGTTGATTCTAGGTCTTTTTAGAAACGGTCTTTTTCATCATCATCTTTATCTTCTACAGGTTCATGATATGAAACCACTTTTAGGTTGCAAAACTTTTCTTTCATTCTTGTCCAGCAAATTCTTTTGTTGATAGCCGTGAAGTCTATGATGTATATAGTTATTGGATCCAAAATTTCTTCAACAGCAATGTTATGCAAAACTATGATATTGTTTCTTGTGACACTTACTTTTTATTATCTTGAGGTGCTGGAGTTTTGTAGTGTGTTCTGCAATCCTTAAAACTAATCCATTGCATTTTTGCTATTGCTGTTGTTTTTTTACACACAAAAATATATTCCCTTTACTGTTTCATTTGTTGTTGACTCCTTTGCCACTTATTTACTATTGCAAATTATGAATATAGACTTACGCTTTTCTCCTTTTCAATTACTTAACAGCCTGGTTGCTTTGCTAGCTTCAAACAAACATGCATTATTCCACTAGGCACACTAGCCTCTACTGCACTAAACATAATAAAAAGAAGTCCAAAGACATGGTAATCTTACTATCATACTCAAACAGTGTGCAGTAAACAGTGTAGACAAGAATAGAATAAAATCTGTTGAAATAATAAATATAAATAAATAAATCATTTATTTGTCCATAATAAATTTCACAGTCATGGACACAGTCTGTTTATAAACATATGAACATTAATAAGAGTTCAGAAATAAAGATAAAATTATACATAACAATATTAAATATCCTTGATGGAGTATAAACATTTATCAATTAACAGTTGCTTTAATTTTGTCTTAAATATGTTTCCATTTAACAATTTTATTTATTTGGCAGTCTGTTATAAAAATGTGTTCCAGCAGAAAATGGAATATGATCTGTTTCTCTTTTAGTACTACATTTTATGTGGTAATCATCTCTTTTCCTTGTAATTATGGATTTCACTACTGATTATACTATGCTCATATTTTCTTTTACAGAAGGATGCTGCATATTAGATGAGTAGAGTGAATAACAAATTAAAAGTTCTGATGCAAACTGTGGAAAAAAGAGCTTCATGACACAATCTAAATGAAAAAGTGATGGGTTAATAGGACACATTCTGAGGCATCAAGTTTGGTTGGTTGATTTGGAGGAGGGGACCAGACAGCAAGGTCATTGGTCCCATCAGATTATGGAAGGATGGGGGAGGAAGACAGCCATGCCCATTCAAAGGAACTGTCCCAGCATTTGCCTGAAGTGATATAGGGAAATCACGGAAAACCTAAATGGGGATGGCCAGATGCAGATTTGAACCATCATCTTCCTGAATATAAGTCCAGTGTGCTATCCACTGCACCACCTCACTTGGTAGGGATCAATGAATAGACAGTTTGCTAATAGTGAGAAATGTGTGTGTGTGTGTGTGTGTGTGTGTGTGTGTGTGTGTGTGTGTGTGTGTGTGTGTTTAGTCGGGGGGGGGGGGGGGGGGGTATACTATAGTCAGAGAACAGGGTTTGATTGTGGTAATCAGAGTCATATTAATGTAGGATGCAGTGGGTATGCAAGAATGAAATAGCTTGCTCACCTAGGCGAGTGTGAAGAAATGCATGAAACCAGTCTTCAGACTAATGACTACAAACATAAAGCCATAATAAACTGAGATTTATGGTTAACTGTACAGATCCTGACTCAACTGGTTCTCAAGCAAATGAAACAAGTAAGAAGAAAACATTCAAATACAAGGGTACTTCATGCAACTTTGTCAAATGAAAATCTGACAACATTACTGCACTTAAGACATGCAGAAATCAAATACTATGAGTTACCCACATTATGTGATATTGATTTGGTATGGGTGAGGTATCATGACACCAGGGAAATTTGTACCATTTTGAATGGATGCTGTTGATTACACTACTGACTTGCAAAGCATCTTACACATTACATCAGTGTGTGGAAAGACTGATAGCAGAGCAAGGTTAGGCACTGAAAAAGATAAGTAACAGATTGTTCATAATACTTATATTCTGATAACAACACATTAAATGTAGCACACTTAAGAGAGTGAACATGAAGAGCAAAGGTAGACTACTTGTCATACTCGACGTATACGAACAAAAAACCAAGGAGCCAGATTACCAACATAACACTACCACTTAATCTGGCAACAATTTCATTTTATGAACAAGATGCATGTGTTGCTCTCTGGCAAGTGGTTTAGTTAATACATCAGCAGGCATTTCCTATGACTGCAAATACTTAACAACAATCTCATTTCTTTTAACACATTGTCTAATAAAATGTCCTTTAGCACAAACGTGTTTTAATCTAGAATGGAACACAGGATTTTGTGACAGCCTAATAGAACTCTGGTTGTGATGGAAAATGATTTTATCTTTCTACTAATTCTACTTTAAGCAACAGAATGTGCTTCTGGAATAATCATCCACTAGTACATACATGTACTTAGCCATACCATGTGACATTTGCTCCATGGGGCCACATAAATCCATATGCACAAGGCTGAGCAACTCAGATGCATGTTGCCCTCCAGTCTCAGGAAATGGGAATTTGGACATCTTACCTAGTACAGGTGATTTGCACTTGTGAAGAGTTTCAGAGTCACAACACTCCAACTTTATGCCACCACTCTGTAAACATAGCTTAAGTCCAGTGTCAACTCTAACATGACCAAGTCTATGGTGCCGCAAGTCTTCCATATTACTAAAATTTTTGACAGCGAGAGCATGCTCATCTGACAACACAGGTTCAACATTTTTTAGTTTATAAATGCCATTTGACTCTGATCCAGAACAAAGTATCACACCACTTTTGAGCATCTTACATCCATATTTGTCAAAAACAACATTTATGCCTTTCTTGACTAAAGCAGAAACTGACAACAAATTAGTCACTAAGCCAGGGACAAGAATAACATTCTTCATTGAGGATGTATCTGGTGAATTGACAATACCGTCACCTTTCCCTTTGCTCACTAATTCAACATTATCAGCACACTTCACAATTTTTTGTTTGCTATTTTCTGTTTAAAAATCTTTAAGCCATTCCTTTCTCAATGTCATGTGTGATGATGATACACTCATTCTGGTTGAAATATGATATATCAACTGCACAAAACAATGACTTTTCTGTTCCTTTTGATTCTTTCTATGACGATTCTAGCTTCTGAGGACATTCGGACTTGAAGTGACCATACTTCCAGCAATTGAAACATTTCACTTTCTTCTTTTCTTGCATGTCTTTTGAGAAATTCTATTGTGATTTCTTATAATTCTTTGTAAATAAGGCACTATAACTGCCATTTTGTCCAACTTGAGGTATTCTCCCACACTACCATTCAGCAACTTTGCTCTGACACTTTCTTATGTGAAATTTTCGTCCATTCTACTGGAGTCTATACCCACCTGGTATGGTAAACAAACTTTTGGTAAATCTCTAAGCATAATCAGTGCAATTTGCCCATAATCAACTGGTTTGCCCATGCTCTGCAGTTTATTGGCTACATCCAAAATGTGAGTAACATAATTTTGAATATTTCCTTTGCATTTGGATAGTGTAGTATCCAGCAGAACATCCCAGAGATTCATCCATCTGATTTCATTCTTACCAGCAAGCAGGTTTTCCAAAGTATCCCAAGCTTCCTTTGCTTTTGTTGTGTTTTCCACGTGTGCATACAGATATTTATCCACATGCAAAAGTATAAGTGTCCACCCATCTATATCCTTCTGTGCACTTGTAGCAGTACTTGCACCTATGGTATAATCCCATAATTTCTCGTGCATTAGAGTGAGTTTCATTCCACACTTCCACATGTTATAATCATCTTTGTTTCTCAGTAGTGGTTTTTGTCAAACTTACATTTGAAACCATTTTCAGACACTCGAATTGAAAGCACTAGAATATGTGACTGATTTCTTCTGAAAAACAAGAGTTCATATGCTGATGAAGTTGACAAAACACAAATCGAAACAAGTATCACACACAATGTGAGCACATAACCTAACACACTTCTTCAGTTATTTATCTTCCTACCCACACTACATACATAGTTCACTGCACAGATTTACCGTTCTGGGCCCATAACCTGTTAGCAGAGCAAGGTTAGGCATTGAAAAAGATAAGTAACAGATTGTTCATAATACGTATATTCTGATAACAACACATTACATGTATCACACTTAAGAGAGTGAACATCAAGAGCAAAGGTAGACTACTCGTCATACTCGACGTATACAAACAAAAAACAAAGGAGCCACATTACCAACATAACGAAGACACTTGTAATGACTTGACAATGTGGCATTGTAAGCAGCACATGCCTATGCTGTCAGACAATGAAACAAACTGTTCTGGAGTTTCATTGATAAATGTCAATAAAGGCACCAGGCAGGTTCTTGCTGATGACTGTAACCAGTTGGCCACCATGTTGCTAAAATCACCAGGATCTGCTGGGCAGCCATTGTCATCATCAGCCTGCCATTCATATGCCGAGTACTGGAGTTTGGGTCACTGTGCTACCCTGTCTCTATGCCACAGCCACACCACTGGCTGTGACAAGTACAATCTCTGTGGCCTGGAGGAATGGTGCACTGGCCTCAGTTGGCTGCTAGTGCGACTCAGCGCCTAATCAGTGTACTGACTACTTGCAGTGTGTCTAACATTCAGGGGTGTCTGTCACTGCTACAACTATGTGAAGATATGTGGGTTGACACTAGGCTGTGCTATCAGATGAGGGTGCACACTTGTATCTGTCCTTGCTTGTTGGAACAATAAAGATTTTTCTTGAATGCTGTCTGTCTTGCTACAGCAACCTTAATCTCTAACGGATTCCTATAGTCACTGCAAATCCACGAAAACCACAACCCTCACGTGGGAGAGTGAAACAGAGAGTGAAATACCCTCCTGGCAAACCAGAAGAATGGCTCTTCCACCATCCACTGCAGGGGTCAACACACCCCAGGCCTCTACAATAGTATTAACTAAGTAGTCATTTATTGGTTCTATCATAAAATTGTAAATGGAACTGAAATAGTTGGCCACAAATGAGTCCTTTGGACTGCTCATAAACTACATCTTATTAGTAGCTAAACATTTTATAGTTACTAGTAAGTCGTAGAAAACCTATGTCTTCATATAACACATGACTTGCTAGACAAAAGAAAGTGCTTATAAGTCTATTCACAACAATATTTTTTTTTTCTTTTTTTTTCTTTTTAGCATTGAATTTGTGAACTGAGTTACTGAAAAAAGAAATTTAGTATATTATTTATGACAAATTCGATTAACAACTAAATTTCGGTAGTAAAAGGAAAACGTGTGCAAGTTGTAAGAATGAAATACTGAAGCTGAATGACTGGATATCCAGTCTACAGTTTACAATCGATGCTCAAAAGATGGAAATAAGTGTGGGAGTGACAAGTTGATAGTCGACAGGACAATGAAACATTCTCTTTGCGAGTGAGGTTCTTTGGAGGAAACAAAGAGTGTTCGTTTCCTGCGTTAACATATGTATGTATTGTGCTTGTGCGGTACAATAAAGTGATTATTCATGGTATAAAATCCATGCAAGCGTTTTCCTTCATGTAGTGAAATTACTGCTACATAAGTGGTGACTCTGTAACTAAGTGGTGACAGTAGACAAGTTTCTTTAGATATTTTCCGCGACGTCTCGCATCGACATGTTGTCTGCACAGAAACTCTTCCGTGACATCAATGGTGTCATCCAGAATATCAAGAAGGAGCTCGACACGATGCAGCGAACCCCTCAGTTCACAGTGCCACAGATTCCTACTCCTCATACCGACTTCGTCTACGACGTTACGTTTCCAACCGCGCCACATGTGCCGGCGGTTCCCGCGCTGCCGCCACAGGATATTGCCTCGCACAACCAGCCCGCAGGACACACCGATATCAGACCAAATGTGCTCGCGTTTTCATCACACGCGTCAGTGCTGCTCCCACGAGTTTCACACTTTCCGTTCACTGGTTATCGTGGCCCACCCGCGTCGCGGTTTCAAATTTGGCCCCCACCTTTCGTTCCCGAAAGTCCGGCAATTTGGTTCACTATTATGGAGAACATTTTTGTGCAGCAACAAATAATCACTGATTTTGAACAGTTCACACAAGTGATATGCAACCTGGACCAACGTGCGTCGTCGGTGGTATCGGATATAATTATGCAAGCCCCACCACCACAAGCCTACACCACCCTCAAGATGGCATTAATTTCACGTTGCACAAAGCCTGCCAACCAGCGGATAGCACAGCTCCTGTACCACAAGAAACGTGGGGACAGGTTGCCTTCAGACTTTTACCGGCATTTATGTGTAATGGTGGACCCTTCCGTGTTCTCAAACACATTACTTGTGCACATCTGGCAATGGCAGTTATCTCCGCAGGTGTGCTTAACCTTAATTGCTTATGAGGGCCGGCCATTAAGTGAGTTGCTGCAAGTGGCCGATAGCGTGCACTCCCTGCTCAACTCGTGTGCCACAGTGGCCACCGCCACAACCACCTTGGCCAACGACACTAGCCGAGCACCTCTGGAGCCAATCGACGTGGTGCCTCCAGCTTGTGCTGCCATGACCGCACAACAAGCGCTGGACGCGACCGAAGATTTCTGATCTCTCCACGCTGCCATTGATCAGCTGACCGCCCAGCTGCAGAGGCTAGAGCCACATGACATTGCAGGGGCTGACACACAAGAATCGTCACCAGCGGACGCGCCTGCCGCGTCACGCTAACAATGGCACCGGTTATTGCTGGTCCCACCAGCATTTCGGCGTGCAAGCTACAAAGTGTAAGGCGCCATGCTCGCTCCCAAACGCATCCCACGGCCTGCTTTAGGTGCAGCCAACCGTGACAACAAGCAACTGCGCCTAAACTCACAGACGCATGGGAGGAGAACACCCCCGTTTCAGCACGAGCCTACATTATGCGGATCGACTTTTCCCACAGCTGTAAGGTACACAGCTTCAAAAAGACTTTTCGTTCCTGATCGATCTACAAGATGGATGTTTTTGGTTGACACCGGCTAAGATGTCAGCACTCTGCCTGTAAATTTCTTCCCTTCAGACAAACGTGCTGAGGAGACCACTTTGAAAGCAGTCAACAATTCAGTCATCCACACATATGGACAAAAAACACTGGCAGTGGACATTGGGCAACCAGAAAAATGCAACTGGACCTTTGTTATGGCCGATATTGGTCAACCTATACTAGGTGCTGATTTCCTGGCAAAACATGCATTATCCGTGGATTTACGCAAGTCGCAACTCGTTCATTCTGCCAATGGATGGGTTATCCCGGAAATACAAGGACGTCTGACCTCTCATGCATGCCCAAGGGTAGATAACTTCAGTGCACCCACCTGGGATGACACCATAGCGATGAAGGAATCTGACCTGCAGATGGCTCAAATGGCATCAAAACAGTTGACGGCACAACAGGCTCCTGCTGTTTCAACCACAAAGGTGACACCCGGGGCACAACATGGAACAAGAAAGAACAAGGCGAAGCATGAGACGGTGCACCACATCTGTACAACTCGAGGTCCACCAGTCTCCTCACGTGTCTGCAGGCTTGTACCTGATCGCTTGCGAGAAACCAAGACCATTTTCAACGAGATGCCACAAGAAGTAACTATACAGCCATACAACAGGCCGTGGTCCTCTCCTCTGTACCTCACCCGTAAAAAGAATGGGTCATGTTGCCCGTATGGTGATTATCGAGCTTTGAATTCCCGAACTGTTCCGGACAGGTACCCTGTGCCACATATACAGGATTTCACCCATTCACTGGCTGGGGCGACCATATTCAGTGTTTTAGACTGCCGTAAGGCTTATAATCAGATCCCAATGGCAGAGCAGGACATAACAAAGACAGCAGTGACAACCCCATTCGGGCTGTTTGAATTTTTGGTGATGCCATTTGGGCCGAAAAATGCTGCCCGCCCCAGGACCGCCATATCGAGTTTATATGCCAGTTTTTGACAGACGTGTGTCACATCAATGGTGCCGACAATATTGTGGGAGACTATTTCTCGCACATTGATGGGATAAGTCCAATGTTGGATTATTCTGAATTGGCAAGGGCACAGGCTTCAGCTGCGGAGCTGCAGTCCTTGTTGGTGGACTCATCCGCTGGTCTACATTTACAACTTGTGGACGGCCCCTGCAGCCCAGTTCAGGTATGGTGCGACACCTCCATGGTTAGACCACACCCATACATCATCCCCCAGTTCCGATGAAAGGTATTCAACAGCATTCACAACCTGGCACACCCAGGAACCAATGCCTCCGTGAAGTTAGTGATGGACCGTTTTGTGTGGCCTTCAATCAAGAAAGATACAAGGGAGTGGGCCCAAAGCTGCTATCAGTGTCAACATAGCAAAGTGGGACGCCATGTTCACGCTCCAGTAGGACAATTCCCAACCACAACAGCACGTTTTGGGCATGTACACAATGACTTGGTTGGACCCCTCCCCCCTTCGGAAGGTTACAGGTACTTGTTTACGGCAGTGGATTGTTGCACACGGTGGGCAGAGGCTACACCAATCAGGGACATTTCTGCAGAGACTACTGCACGGCCATTCTTGGAAACTTGGGTAGCTCGTTTTGGGTGCCCATTTTTCGTTACCACTGACCAAGGACACCAATTGAGTCGACACTGTTCCAATAACTGTCGAAACTCTGCGGCTTCCAACGAAACCGGACAACTAACTATCACCCGGCCAGCAGTGGTTTGGTGCAAATGTGGCACCAGACTTTAAAGGCTGCCCTGATGTGCCACGAGGACTCATGGACTCAAGCATTGCCTTTGGTTTTGCTGGGTTTACGGACCACATTAAAAACAGACATCAGTTGTTCCTCGGCAGAGTTGGTATATGGAGAACCACTATGTGTTCCAGCAGAATTCGTTGCACCGGTTCCTCTCCCAGATGAGACACAACTACCCCACCTCTTGCAACAAATGAGGAAGCAGGCAGAGATGCTACATGCAGCCCCGACATCTCAGTATGGCATGCACCCAGTGTTCATACACAAGTCCCTCAGTACTTGTTCCCACATCATGTGCCGCACAGACCTGGTACATCACTCGTTACAGCCACCGTACACTGGACCATACCACGTGCTAGGATGGGGTGCACACACAATGGATAACCTCCTCCAGGGAAAGTCGACCAAGATTTCCATTGAGCAGGTAAAACCCGCTTGGACAATGACAGCAACGACTGAAATCTCACAGACAACTTCAGACACAACTCACAACAAACACACACCTTCCACAGAGCCAGACAGCTGTGACTCACAGGAGCTCCACACCAGGGGACCTAATGCAGCAGTGGAATCATCAAGCAGCACCCATACCCACACTATCCGTACTTGGGCAGGCCGAGAGGTGAAGTTTAAGTACCGCACCATACCGGGGGGAGGGGGGGGGGGCGTGTAGGAGTGACAAGTCGATAGTCGACAGGATACTGAAACATTCTCTTTGCGAGTGAGGTTCTTTGGAGTAAACAAAGAGTGTTCGGTTCCCGCATTAACGTATGTATGTATTGTGCTTGTGCAGTACAATAAAGTGATTATTCACAGTATAAAATCCATGCAAGCGTTTCCCTTTATGTAGTGAAATTACTCTTACACAAGTAAACTACAATCTGAAAAACGTGAGACGCTAATGAAGAAAGAAGACTCGGTCTCGGGAAAATGGAGGATAATGAATGCAGGAAGTTGTACTCAGAAGGCAAAAGATCTGAAAGACAGTGCAAATTTAGTGGAATATAACTCTTTTGAAGTGCTTTCTGCCGTGGATTCACAGAATACGTCAGAAAGGATTGAAAAGTTGGAAAACAAAATCGGCAAACTGTTGCTCGTTGTAAGTAAGTCAAACAGTGAAAATACTGCATCAGGAGATACTGTATTTTAAAAACTCTGAAAATAAGTTTGCACACCTACACTACGACAGACTTCAATGTAACAAAGGAAACCACCATTAAAAAACTTATCTCCTGCGAAACTGCAAACTGAAGAACATTTAGAATACGTGCGGCAAAAATACAACACTAGTCAGGTGAGAAGAAGAACCTTAAATCCTCCACTTACAAAAAGTGTGAAATATAAAACAATCTGTGTGTTAGGTGATAGCTACGGTCGTGAAATTTCTGCACTGTTGATGAGAACATGTAGTTTCAAGGCACCTGGTTTCATAAAGCCAATGGCTCCATTGAGTGAAATAACGGACCTAACAACATCAACTGACGTAGCTAGTTTGAATATAGACTATTTTGCCGTGTTAATAGGAGGATCAAACGATGTCTATAGAAACGAGACACACAAGGTTATTACAGAAATGAGGAAATGTTTAAATAATTTAACCCACACAAATGCACTCATTGTGAACACCCCACATTGTCATGAGTTACCACCCTAGTCGTGTGTGAACCGCAAAATTAATGTTGCAAACGAGTGTATCACTGAAATATGCACTAACTTTAAGAATGTTGATATTGTAGATATAAACAGATTGGATCAAAGGTTCCATACAGTCCATGGACTTCATTTAAATACGAGAGGAAAGAAATTACTAGCCGAAAAAATATGTACTTGCATTTCAAAGAAGAGTGAAGAAAAAAGTATAAGTGACAAACAAACAGAGATTAAGAAGTGCTTTAGATGACTTACAAGCTGTGCCATCGGCCAAACGCAAATTACCAAGTGGTTTAAATCGATTAGGCATGAAACAATCAAGTTGTCAGCCAAACAAAAATTACAAAATGGTTTAAACCGAAAAGGACAGATTTGGATGAAGCAAAACTTATACAAGCTCCAGAAGTTAACTCACTTGCTGATTGCCACCAGCAAACAGAAGACACACACAATAAAGATACCGAAAATTTTTTAGGGTAAGTGCTGTATTAGAAACGCCATTGTATTAGAAATGCCATTAGATAAAGAATCAGAAACCGTTTCAACTAAAGTCACTAAATACCCAGATTTTGCTATACTGCACCATAACGTTCAGTCACTCACAAATAAAATTTCCTTGTTGGAAGCATTACTCCACTATGCACTAGATGTTGACATAATTTGCATTACTGAATATTGGCTACGAAATGACGAAGTAAAATTAACCTCAATCTCAGGATACAGATTAGCAAGTCATTTTAGCCGAGAGTTTTCCAAACATGGTGGCTCTGCTATCTTTGTGAAAGAATAAATAAAGTTCTGTGATGTCAGTAAAAGTTATACTGACTCAATTTAAAAAGACTTTGAACTTTCCATTACCAAACTACCAGAGCTTAATTTCATAGTTATTAACATATATAGAGCACCGGTGGAAACCTGCCAGTCTTCATGAATAAACTGGAGGTTCTGCTGAACAGGATCAGTAGCCTACACTAAATATGAAAATAGTGCTTTGTGGGGATTTCAGTATTGATTTTTCAAAAGATAGTAGCTTCAGAGATGCTTTGATAAATATGAGCAATACATTCAATAAGAGCCCCAAATACTCTGCCCAACAAGATTAACAGAATGCACAAATTCCATTATTGACCAAATATTCATCTCAGAAACAAATTACAGATCCATAAGCAGACTACTGAGCATGGGTTAAAGTGATCATGAGGCAAAGCTGCTGTGTATAGAAATGCCAACAAGTAGTAGCAGTTCCGAAAAAGTAGTTGAAAAAAAGAACCTTTTCCGAAGATAACATTAGAATTTTTAATCTCTTACTGATAAAGAAAAACTGGGAAAGCATTGCCACTCAGAACAATATTGATAGCATCAGGGTGTATACAACCCGGGACAACCGGGAGATCCGGGAAAAACCTGGGAATTTTTTCATCCGGGAGAAAACCGGGAATTGTTTACAATTCCGGGAATTTTTCATTGTTTTAGTTTTCAGTTAAATTTTTGTGATTTTGAGTGGTAAGAACCAATACTCTAACAAAGGATATTACTGTACCCCACTACTGCAGAATAACACTGCAGCAACAAAACATGAATGAGAGAGGAAAAAAAAGTAAAATAAACTTAAGTTGCAAAGTAAATGCGCCGTATACAACAGCAAAACATAGTGCTCATACAAGCGTCTGCCAACAGCAAAATGTGTCAAAGGCTTTTGGAAGACTATGCAATGCTTCATAACAACAAATTGCCTCCAATGAGCGTGACATGAAAACTGTTTAAATTAGATTCCTTTGAGCAGTTGCGGGCGGGCTGTTGTGCATGCATAGTTGAGTCGTGTATGAGTAGTACCTTCTCCCGCTTCTGGTTACAGAAGTGTGGCTTGGCGTCACTACCTAATATTGCCCCTGTTCGGAAATATAGTAAATCTGGGCCTGATGTACAGAGTAGTCTGAGTTGTAGTGGGGAGGTGGGTAGTCACCATGCGACCTGTGTTTTCGTTCAGTGATTTTGTTGTTTCCTCTTCGCTTATTGCTCTCATGTTAAATGATAAAACTGATTTTCGTGACCAGGAGATATCAAATGAATTAAAATACATTCACATAATTACAGATGGCCAAAATATGTCATTAGTTTCAGATTTTATTTCCACCTTTCTGACAGTCAAGCATTAAACGCCTTGCAGAACAATGAAGTTATCTTTGTCGGTTTGCTAAAGAGATTTGGCTTTTATTAATCTTTTCTGCTGAGGCAGTAAGTTTATTTGAAACAAACTGTTTAATTTCACACTGTTGGCTGGTTTCAACTGTTTGCTGATTTCAAGTGCACGTATGACATTATGCCATAATAAAGAACCAAACATGAGATAATACAATACTGGTACTCCAAGAAAATTTACATTTGAATCTGGACATACGAATGTGCACTTTAAGCCAAAATATGCATTTTAGTATGGTTCACGAAATTCTGATGCTCTTGAAGTATCCTTTGACGTCTTGTTTCTTTTATGACATAATGTAAGATCTTTTAATGTTTTACACGTACGAACATATGGCCTTCCTGCGTCATCGAGCGGTGACGACTGTTATCTGGCGCTCTCTTGCAACTGCTGAAACGAAATTATTTCTAACAGGTAGTGGGAGAATATTGTGAATGGTGGTTTGAAAAGCGTTACATACATTAAAAGCAAATTTCCTTGTATGCGAGATGAACTATGTGCGGGAATGTATGATGAATTTCTTAAATAACAAAGCGTTTGACTCTCATTTAAAAATCAATTCTTTGAGGACGGCCATTTAGAAGAATTTCAAGCTCAGAATATCACACATTTACGTCGTTATTAAAAATTTTGCTGGCACATTTGTGTGATGTATTTTAAAGTGTATCACGCGCAGGAAAGATCAACATTATATGTGGAAGAATCTTGTTTCATGTGGACAACTTAGTTGAATATATGAGTCCCACAGAAACTACCCTGTTTGCCGATGAGACCAGCATCAGTGGATCCAGTCCAGAAACTTTGCAGTCCACAGCACAAAGTTCTATGAAAAGACTTTCTGAGTGGTTCAGAAAAAAACAAACTCATTACAAATACTGAAAAAACTGTGTGCATCAATTTTCATTTAATTCCTCCAACTAATCAAATTTCTATTCAAACACAATTAAAAAATGATCACCTAGAAAATGTAAGTGTCACAAAATTTTTGGGTCTATGGGTTCAGCAATACTTACAGTGGGACATACATATAAGTAACTTGTCTAGCAAACTATCATCTGAGTGCTATGGCCTAAGAATTTTAAAGGCTACAACAAACAAAACAACAGCATTGTGGGCATACTATGCACAGTCCCACTCACTAGTCCAATATGGGATCGTTTTCTGGGGATACTCAACACACAGTGTAAAGGTTTTCAGAATGCAAAAAAAGAGGTCTAAAAATAATTTGTGCCCTTAAAAAGATGGAGTGCTGTAAATCCCAGTTTACTGAGCTCGGTGTTCTAAATGTTCCAAGTTTATCCATTTATGAAACTATCTTGCTCATTAGAGACTACCTCCTGAAAAGAGGCAAATTGCTACAGAACAAAAATGTACACAACTATAGTACCAGAGGGAAATCAAATATACATCAAAAATATCACCTATCAGAGGACCATAATTAACATCGGTGCAATACTACACAATAAGATACCAGAGGAAATAAAAAATGCTACTCATGCAATATTTAAAACTAAACTAAAGGCATTTCTAATAAAGAACTGTTTCTATTCTGTCAGAGAATTTCTGAATATGTAACAAAATTAATTGTAATAGGTACCCACTTTTAATTTGCCTACTATTTTGCTAATACTATGTATTATTGTAACTTATCTTGGATCTGTCTAATATCAATTGTACAATTTGTGCTGTATGATAAAATTGGACCAATAAAAAATCAAATTAAATCAAATTTAATAGGAATCAGTTTTTAGTATACAAAGTTGTCTTAACAGGTTCCACTAGCTGAGGGCATTCTTGAATTCACGGTACTATTAATTTGCTTTACACACCTTTGGTCTCAGAAAGATATATACAGATCACCTGCTCCTTGAGAAATGCTGTTATCAAAATGTAAATGTAAAACAAGAATATTTCAGATACTACCTGAATCCAATGACGATCAATAGAAATAAAAGTTCAAGATTAATTTTAATATATTGTGTTTTAGATCTTCATCATACCCATAAGAAAGAAAATTCTGCATACTTTGGATTATTACAGTTAGCTGGTATCCTTTCATACTATCACACTTACTGTCTCCCTACTTAGAAATAAACATAAAAAATAATTGCAAAAATTATAACATGAAATTGTGAGACAACCTAGATATGGAAACAATACTGAAAATGAGTTTTATAAGCAACTTACTTTTTAAATAAGTTGCAGTTTCTACCGAATCTAACTCTCTATTTTCACAAGTAGATTTAAGTATTGTTTCATATTCTGTTGAGGCAGATACTATTACCTATATGTTTTAATATTGCAACATATTCTAACAGCTTATTACATACGATGTGATCAAACCCCACAAGATATTTCTTCCAAAGTCAAACAAACTGAAGAAGCAACAATAAACTAATAAGGCAGAAAACAGTAAACAATAGGGTACTCACCAAATATGACACAGGCACTTTGAAAGCAAAATTTCTATTTACACCTTTCAAAAAGGAAGCAGGCTCATGTAAATGTTCCATCAGCAAATGCATATACTTCAGTTTATTTGCCTGATTGACTGGTCGTAATCTCTGTGCCTAAAAGGATAAACACAACCATTGTAAATAACTTTATTCTTTTGCTCATATCAAAGTAATGAAGATATGTACTAACAGTGATTTACCAGTATTAACAACAAAGACTCATTTTAAGAAATAAGGGAAGAATATCAGAAGAATGATAAAATACTGGGTATGTTACAATCATTTGAAAACATAATACTCTTCAGAATCAAATATGATACCTAATACACAGCAGCCAACAGGAAAGACTGAAGTTTCCATTCATGTTCATGCTCTATGTCTAACATTTTGTGTGGTTTTCCCTCTACATCACAACTAGTAGGTCTCCCTCATCTTGGGGTCTGTCAATTCAGTGTCATACAAAATCAACTAATGAACTGTTAAACCATCGAGGATCACAACTTCACTGTGGGTACAGAAACCACTACCCCATTATTACCCCTGCTTCCTACACACTACACGGCATAGAGATTTATTTGTAAAAGTAAATATATAAATAAATAAAAATATTTAAAAACCATAGGATGCTATACACATGGTAAAAGGTCACCAAAGCTGATAAGTCGTGGTGCACATGTACACATAGGGTACACTCATGATTACAGTAGACAGGATATGGGTATGCCAACAAGGCAGGTGGTGAGGTATTTGCATTTAGTGGTGTGTAAGTGAGATGAAATTGACCCCACATTTGTTTGAGCCTGTGTCTCCCCAGTGAACAATAAAGGAACTGTGATCATGTGAATCCATTTATTCACCTACTGCACCCAGCAGGTGACCTGTATGAACAGGAAGACAATGAAACATCCCACCATTCAGAACATGTGTTAATACTGTTTTAGATACACTCCAAGGGCATGAGGGTGCTTAAGTTGTGCCATGAGCATCTGATCTCAATCATACTGATCACATCTGCACCTTGAATCTAGTTCCGCAAATCTCTGTGTGTGCTGCTAGAATGTCATGGACTATGATGGCTCCCCAGCAATATATGTGTCCAAGTCATGACATGTCGCAATTGAAATTAAGGTAAACTAGAGTACAACAAATTAGTACATAGGTGGCTATAAGTCAGTTGCTCATCAGTCTATATTTGATGTAAGTGAGACAGTAAAACTGATACAATACTAAATATGCTACAATAAAACACTGTACATAGTTATGTTTGCTTGATTTACGTCAAATCTGGCTATAGTAATAACCTATCCCAAGAAACAATATACTACACAAATATTAGTTTTACAATTTTAATAAGATAATATCCTAGTGCTATCATACCAAGACTAAAAAAGCAATTCTTAGCTGCACAAAATTGTTACTGAAGCAATACCCCCAAAATATTTAATGGCTTATTTATCTCAGTGACTAAGAATACTGAATGCTTTGTCCAGAAAATATGGATTTGTTACCTAAAGCATCTTCTTTACTAAGAAAAAACTTTGTGGCCTTCCTCTCCACAATCACTCATTGTAAGAGACCTCCAAGATTTCTTTAAATGTTTGTATATATTCACAGGTAATTAAGGAAACAAATAATTTATAATGAAAATAATGGCATTCAGGAAGTAATGCTAGATAAGATGCATAAACGCGTTAGAGTAATGAATATGGGGAATGAATTTCAAGATGTTAGTGTTTCAACAAAAATAGTTAATTTGAGAAAAAGTTGGCTAAATAAATCTGCAAAATCAGACAAAGTTGATTTCCTAAAACTGAAACAATGCTATATTCATTCTACACCAACAAAGAAGGTGATTGACAAGGCATTAAAGAAAACTATAGACTTTTCAGCCTGTTCTATGTATAAATATGGAGTATTCACTAAGACTATTAACAAAAAATAGAAAAAAAAAACATTAGATTTTAAACAACACGCCAGTTTAAAATGAAAATTGCTAGAGATCTCTAGAAAAATTGTTCAAATGGCTCTGAGCACTATGGGACTTAACATCTGAGGTCATCAGTCCCCTAGAACTTAGAACTACTTAAACCTAACTAACCTAAGGACATCACACACATCCATGCCCGAGGCAGGATTCGAACCTGCAACCGTAGCAGTCGCGCGGTTCCGGACTGAGCGCCTAGAACCGCTAGACCACTGCGGCCGGCAAAGATCTCTAGAAATGTAAACAATACAATGGACTATTTACAAGTTGTAAACCAAATTATTATTGGTTGAAGAAATGAATAAGTGATACCACTCTTGCACTATGACAGTTGGGTGTTATGAACTGCTCCTATGACACTTACAAGGGACAGACTCCATCACCACCCCCCTCAGATTTAGTGGTGAAGTGGCTCAGTGGATAGCCCATCAAAAACTGAACACAGGTGAAGCACGAAAACAGAAGATTAGGTACTGAAGTGTGGAAAAAGAAAGCAAAATATAAACAGTGAACAGTCCAAGCTCAAGTGCAGCATCAAGTGAACTGCAAGAACCACAGCATTTTGGTTGTGTGGTCACAGTGTTGGATTGTAAAGTGGGAGGTCTGTATTCAGATCTCCCTTGTCTCCTTTTTTTGTGTGAACTTTCCGTCCAGCCACTGAGTGTCTGTTCTCCTTCTGTAGTATTGGCAACTGTCATAATATATATTGGTTATAGAATATTAGTCTCATGGTAAGAATATATTACCATACAAGTTAATGTGATGAATAATGAGGCCAGTTGAAAAGCCACAAAGACGTCTCACACAAATGAAAACAACAAATAAGTGGGTGTGAACCAAGCTACAACAAAGAAATTTATGAGTCAACACTTCTTAGACAGAATGCAAGAGTCATGGTGCTACTTGTGTAGAACAAACAGGAGGTGCATACGTCTGGAGGTTCCTTCCTTACAGCTCACTGTTGCAAACAGGTGTTAAACCATGACACAGATACAAATCTGAATACAATGAACAGATATGTTAATGATTGGACATACAGTTCATAATTTTGTGATAAAGAAAAGAGGGGCATGAGGGAGATTTGAATGTGGATCTCACCCTTCACAGTCCAACACCGTGACCACATAACCGTGGCACTGCGGCTATTCACATTCACTCGAGGCTGCATATCTTGAGCTTTGACCACTTACTGTTTCTATTTTGCTTCTTTTCCCACATTCCAATATACCTTCTTTCCATTTTCATGCTCAATCTGGGTTCAATTTCTGACAGACTATTCACTGGGCCATCTTACCACTAAATCTGAGGAGTAGTGTGTTGAGAAATTCCCCTGTTTGCTAAACAACATCATGTAAAGGGAAACAAGTGTCAGCCTGAAGCTCTGAGACCATTTCACAAGAAGATGTATTCAGAACAATAGACAGCTTATTAAGGAATCTGACAAAGCAGAAGAAACTAGCTGGCACCTCTGAAGGATGAAGTTGGGCAATACTACAGCTCTGGATAGGCACCTTTAGGAGTTGACTAAACAAGAAAAGAAAAATGAATGAAGTCATAGGCCCCCATTGTTGACACCTGGGCACTACAGCCCTGTCCCTTCTGGGCTGGAGTGAAGCTGTTGGAGGAGTACTGGCAAGCAGGCCCTACCTTCTTTCATTTTACATGAATGCATGTAAAAAAAAAGGGGCAGAGATTTCATTAACAAATGAAACCATGGGTATACAATTATATTCCAAACGAGAATGCATTAAATATGGTATCTCTCAAGGTTCAATACGCCCAACTTCTTGATTCATATAATTACCTAAGTGATTGGGGGACTTTTAAAATACCTGTGATGTTTGGTGATGACAAAGAAGTCAGACATATTTATACTGTCCATGGGTAGGTGAATAGTGTAACTGGTTTGAAGCAAAAATCTTCACCTTCATCTTGCAAAACTCATATAATGGAATTCCAAACTCAAAAAATTACTTACATTTACCAAAAGTAATAATCAATGGAGGCTGACTAAATGAAACTCTAAGTTATCCAAGAGTATAACAAACTGAATAGCACCAGTATGTGGATGACCTAACAAAAAGCTCAGTTCAGAAGATATTGCACTTAGAAATATCTCTCATCTTGGTGACCAGAGGGTTAGATTTATGGCAAACTTAGCATATATTACCTCACTGTTGTCCAATGGCATATATTCATTTTACAGAAGAAATTCAGTAACTGAACATCTTACAGAGATCTCTTCAGGTACACTTGTGTTAACATAGAATTTTCCTCACACAATATTTGTGTGTATAAAATAGCTGTCAGGCTAGGTCATTCAAATGAGGAGCAGCTGAGCAGCTTGTTTTTCTAAAAACAAAAGTGACCATTCTGTGATGAATTTAATATACCATAATAGCTATTTTTTGCCATATATTTGTGAAGATTACAATGTACCAATAACGATACACAATAGTTAATATTTAAACAATCCAACTGCAAAAACAGCTTCTTTTCTAGGAATGTGATTTCCACTTGACAAATAAAATATACTCACTCATTTACTGTCATATAAAATACAACTGCAGGAAACTAGCTATACTTAGCTCTTATTTATTATGCCCTTAATTTTATTACTGGAGCAAAGCAAAGAAAATTAGACTTTAACATGTTTTGACACTTGGTTCATAGTAGTAGTTTATAACTTATACAAACATACAAGACAGTAGGGTTTTCAACTAGCTAATGCAGCCTACAGATGACAAATTGATCTGCCTTCAGAGCTGAGCAGTCATTATGTCTGACTGACTCACAGAGGAGCCAGCTTTGATTCCCAATACTACCAGGCACTTTTCATCAGTGGGAGGAGTGGAAATGCATAAACTCAACTCTGTGAAGGTAATTCAGGACTGAACGTAGAAGCTCCAAGATTTTGAAATCTGATACCGGCTAGGAGACCAGTGGCTGACAACATGCACCTCTTCACCACACTCAAATTAGGCCAGTGGCAGAGGATAACATCAGGGCCAATCGGCATCATGTAGTCTCCAGGCTTAATTATGGAGTTCCTTTTTCAGTTGTAGGCTATATCTTGGTTGGCATTAATTTTGTATTCAAGGTATTTGAATAATAGTAAGAAGTAAAAGCTGATACTGAATACTGAGATTTCAGTTTGTTAATATTTCCCCTTTGTGCAAAAGTGTAAGAAGCAAGAAACATAAGGGTATAGCAAGTTAACATAAGACACAATTTGGTGTGAAAGGTAGACTTCCACCTATAACATATCTGGATATAACAAAACAAGAATTTGTTTTATTAAAGATTTGTTTACTAACAAATATTCCCACCTATAAATCGTGTCCACAGTAATCTTATAAGATTTATTAGAAGTGGAAAGTTATCCGTGTGAACTGTATGTTGACACAAAATAACATTATATTTTAAAGGATATTTAAAATATTGTGGAGGTGTCATCCATGAAACAAGAAATACTGCTAAGTGACCAAATGTTAGAAACAAGTTCAGTAGAAAACTTCAAAACCATTTGCACAGAAAAAAATTGTAAAAACATTAATAGAGATTAACTTGCAAGCCCTTGGTCTGCACAGTGATTGCATTATTTTTATGTAAATTACAATTTCTAGAAATTAGTTTTGTTTAAGGAACACAAAGAAAATATTTTCTAGTTTTCGTACAAGAACTTGGGAAAGTTAATGTAGAATATCACAAATCAGTGTGTCTTAAGACCAAAATTGATTTTTTAGTTTGAAATTTCAGTTAATTTTAAATCTTCTAAGTTAAGTAAGACACATAGGATCAATATGAGGCATTTTCTGCTACTAACACAGTAAATATGGAACAACAGTGACAAGACAGAGTTTTTTATCATCAAGCAATGAAGCAATCATCATTTCTTCCCTCATTAGTCTTTTCTTCTGTTTGCCTGCTTTATCTTTTGCTAACTGTTCCTTATGAAGACCTGCATTCTTTAGCAGTTGTACTCCTGTAGACTTTTTATTCTTTAGAAATCCACTGTGCAATTTGCTGCCACATCATATGCCCAAAATCTGCCCCTATTACTGATATGATTACTATTTATTTTAATGTCTTCACTATTATTTCAATTTTTCGACCATTCTGTAACTGAAAGTAATTTTCAGTGCAACTCTAACAAAGATCGCAAGGTGAAGTTTAATGTTTCATGAATCATAAGGCTATCACAATCTATTATAGCACAGTTTTGCGACAAAGCATTATTCTTATTATGATTTACTATGTTGCAAATACAGATGTTATCATTGGTACTATTAGCTTAATTATTGTTTTAATGTATAATTCCTACATATATTACTTGAGTTATCTAGTAGCTTCTGTACACACACACACACACACACACACACACACACACACACACACACAAAAATTGCATAAACAAAAACAGAGATATGGTAAATGTACTTACTTCCACAACTTTTAAAATGAATACAAAGGCAAATAACAGCAAAAAGGCTTTTTGATCCATTTTTGTCAGGTTTTCCCTGAAACTTTTTTTCAATAAAATCTGGAATCACTTTCCATTCACATTAACAGAAGACTTCTGATTGAAAACCTATCTAATAAGTACAGGTAGTACTTATGTGCACTATGTTATCAAACACAATATTACATACTTTCTAAAAACTTGCTGTCCAAATTCAGCAATAGAATTCACGTTAAATTCGGATTACATTTAAAAAATTCCATCTACATGCATCAAACTTCTGTGTAGCAGAAAGTGAGACACATATGAAGACAGACATCACTCCTACAAAATGCAAGCATTGCAATAACTTATCAGGTCATTTGCCTAGCTACTCTTTTTTCACCCTTTGATATGCAAGCTAAGACAAGCTGGATGCAGTGTTAGCTAAATTTGTTAAAACGTTTGTTCAGTTGATAGGAATGGTCTTGCATCAGTCAAATGAAATCTGGTTTTAGTTCCTTCATTTTATAGTTCTTACTTAGTGCTTTTCTAAATTATGCACTGTATTTCAATTAAATTTTATAAGTTTCTCAACATTAGTTACTTGGTTAAAAAGAAAAAGAAAATCAACCATCAAAATTGGAAAATTTACTTCTCAAACTAGAGATAAAATGTCAACAGATAGGAGCTTTCTTGATTTCAACCTCAGGAACCTAATTATGACTATAATCAGTTTTAATTCTTTAAAAGGGATCTAATATTTTTATGACAGAGGAAGACTGAGTCATCAATAAATAAGATCACATTTGTTTATCTTGTTATACTAGTCAACATGATAGTTTTTTACTAAATTTTAGAGTTAATATGACAATATGAACTATAGGATTTTGTTAAGTTACCTAGGTGTTTAATTATTGATCTAGAAGGGAGTTGATAATCTATATCACATACTATCCTTACTTCACAACTGAATGCAATAAATACTTTCTGTATTTATATAGAACTAAAAATATTATTCCAAAAGTCACTGAAAAAAGGTAATTCATCAAACAAGCTAACTTTCACCACCAATGTCCTGTACATGAATCAAATGATTCAGATTATGTATATTATGAGAGAAATAAACCACAATTCACTATTCACAGTATCCAAATGAATAGCAAAGGTTGCTGTAGATAAACAATTCTGATGTGTGGTTTTCACTTGAAATTGCTGTTAATAATAATAGCAAAATGACTTGAACATTCTATTTACATATACCCTTTGACTCGAGCTCTTCTGTTCCTCTCAGAGTTACACCCTGCAGAACTATATGGCCTATGTCTTCTGTAATTTAAATAATAATGCATTAAAAAGGCTAAGTCACTACTAATGTCAATGAAAATGTATCCATTGTTTTGTTTGTGATTTCTTAATGAGCTTTGTACCAATGTTTGCAGCATCAGCAAAAACATTATGTGCAGTTTTTCAGTATAAGATGGTTCATCATTTATGCTCAACTTAAATAAGAGTTGGATATTGTTGTATCCTAAGGCATGCGAATAACAGGCATAGTTCATTGTTAATGTAATGTGTAGTAAAATTTGGAAGAGTTGCTTATCCTTTGTTAACTTACACCTTTGACATGTTCCACATCCTTCTTGATAGAAAATGAATGTGTAAATGAATATTCTTAGTCAAATAATGACATTGTGACAATTTCTGACAAAAAATCCTGACAACAGGCTTCCTTTCATTAGTAGTATCTCAACCAGGTTAGAGATTTCTTCAACATGTATGCAAATGTTAGAATGTATGGTAACACGCTCGAGGGCACACTGAGAAATTTGCTCAGAGTTATCTAGTCATGATCAAAATGTGCAGTCTATTAAAAGTAAAGTACACCAGCTTGAAGTTTAACTACAGCCCTTGAACAGTGTACTGGTATTCTTTACAGAACATTGTTGCAAAGACAATGAAATGCAGCATATAGTGCTACCATCAAACCAATTTGCAAGTTGCTACTCTGTACTGCTACTCTATAACATTAAAGAGTGAGTATCATGTATTTATATCAAAGGTGACAAACATTTTAAGAGCAGAGAAAGTCTGTTCACAATTACTGTAGACAAAAATTCTGAATTTGCAGGCATTGAATTAACCCAGCTAGTCATCTACAATAAGTTAATCATTCTGTATGTGTTCCATAAAAACACAGGAGAACTGCCGGATATCAGTAACATCCTGCCATGATATTTCGGCACAGAGTCTTCTGGCTATCTTCCAGAAGGCAGGACGTTACTGATATCCAGCAGTTCTCCCATGTTTTTATAGAACAATCAGTACGCCGGGAAAGCTTTAAACATCACTTTATGTATGTGTGTTGCTCACCCACTGGTAATGTGAACACTTTTTTCAACAAATTAACTGAAGTCCTGAAATGGGTCTCAGCTCCCAAAACTAACGTAATAACTGATCTACCTTCACTCATTATGCATGCGATTCATTCCTACAGTTCACAGGCCTGCTTATACAAGCCACTGGGTTGCCCCTCTCCCCCCCCCCCCCCCCCCCCCCGGTACACTTTGGTGAACTGCCAAACAAACAGTATTATTTAAGCAATCTGAAATGAGTGCTCACTTTATTCTGTAACCTGTATTACTGTTGTCCATTCAATGTGTTCAGTGCTACATGCAACTTGTACTTCACTGTATCGTACCCTGGCTCTTTAAAGTGCCATGTACCATAAATCATGTTTGTTCTTGCTGTAACAAACTTGACAATGAGTGAGGGTTATGTTTTCTCCATTTGTTAGTGTCAGTGCTAAATCACCTGACCAACATCTCAATGGAAAAAAGTACTCCAACATATCATCACCCTTTCACAGAACAACAGCAGGCTCTCACCACCGCTCTCAATAAAATGGCACCTACATGTTCATGGCAGGTTCCTCACCCATCAATACATCCATCACCTTTCCGGCAAATGATGAATTAGCTGAAGATTGGGACTCCTACAAGACACAGTTATGCCAACATTTCCCGCTTTTTTGTTTGGGCATTGCAAACCTTTTTAGGGCTTTCTTTCCCTATCTTTCCTGGGTTTCACCGTGGATGTATCAGTTGTAGTGCCAACTTGTGCCTTTTCAAGAATTGGCCAGCTTATCATTTGATGAAATGTGCTGGCTTCTCTCAACCTATTACTGTGACAGAACACATGTCATTGCAACATGTGTAGAATTTCACCATTGTCAGAAATGCCCAAACCAATCTTACAAAGCCTGGTATGGGTTGAGCCATCATTGTAAATTTGTCACAGTACCCATTATAAATCCTTGGCTGATCACACGTTGCATGATGTTATTATTTGTCTGGCACTGGATAGGGAAGTTTGTGAAAAGGCACTTCAGTGTGAGAATCTGACACTTACAGATGTTCTCAGTACAGCACAGTCCTTTGAAGTGTCATGAGCTGCAGGCAGTCACACTGCTGTGTGGTGGGAGGTATGGAAGTTGCTCAGTCAACCCCTGTTAGGCTTGCTGCAAATGTTCAAGACAATGGGGAAGCCATTGCAGCAGTACAACCTTCAACTCAGCGTCGTGTGGTGCATCGTTGGTTATGGTCACAGCAGCAACAGGCCAAGTCACAGCAGCAGCCATGCACTCCCCTTCCATCACTCCTGTACTGCTTTGTCCAGCATGAGTGTGCTGCATGCCCTTAACATTGAGCTGTTTGCAACAAGTGTCGAAAGAAGGGACACACTGCATCAATGTGTAACTCCCCTTCAAATGTGGCAGACACAATAGTACCACTGGACATAAACTATGTCTCTGCAATGACTGTCTCCCCAAACAAATTGTTTATTGGCATGTGTGTGTTTAATAAATCATTACAAATGGAAGTGGACACAGGAGCTGAAGTGACTTTAGTAAATGCACAAGCATACATGGTCTTGGGTCCACTCCCCTCACATGTTTCACAGAAGTTGGTTAGCTACAATAAACAGAAGATCCTGATCCTAGGTCAGTTCTCCACTCTTTCTTACAAATCTGTTGTTCACACTCTCACTTTCCGTGTTCTGGATTATTCCCATACTGCAGATGTGTTTGAGTTAAACGTGATTAATGCTTTCGGTTTCTCCATTGCCAATGATGTAAATTTAGTGCCAGATCAAGTTCTGTATCAGCAACTGGAGTCCCTCTGCTCTGAGTTTTCATACTGTATTCCCTTGGTTGTGATTGTACTACAGGTTTTCAGGCCCACATTACCATTAAAGAGTCCACCCACCTTTGTTTTTTTTCCAGGCATGACAGATGCCTGTCAAATTGCCTGTTGAGAGTGAATTAGACAGTTTGACATTGCTCAATGTCATATGGCGTATTTCTTCCAGTGAATGGGCTACACCACTGGTCATCATTAAGAAGCTGATGTGTAAGCTTCACCTCTGTGGCAACTTCAGTGTCGTGATTAATGCACAGTCCGTGATCGACACATACCCTTTGTCCCATGCTGACGAGTTGCTCACAAAAGTAATCAGCAGCCCTGTGGGTATCTTTTACTACATGGCCAATGCTACAGTGTGCACAGGAGTGTCTACATGTTGATTTTGCTGGGTGCCTCCTAAATCAATATGGGCTCGTTGTAGTGGATGCCTATTCCAAGTATCCCTATGTGGCACATTGTCCATCCACGTCCACAGCAGCTACTATTTTAGTCCTGTCTAAAACTTTTGCAACTGAGGAACTTCCATATATCTGGTTACTGTACCATGGTTACCTATAATGGCCCCCAGTTTGTTTCTATAGAATTTACATCTTTTTGTCAGCCTAGTCATGTTCACCACCTCGCAGTTCCCCTATTTCATCCTCAACCTAATTGCGAGGCAGAATGCATGGTTCAGACATTTAAAACTCAGATGCACAAGTTTGATTTGGCAGGTCCTCTGAAGATATTTTAGACCATTTTTTGAGTTCATACCATTTCACTTCAGTGGGGGACAAGAGCTCAGCGGAGCTGCTACATGGCCACCAACCAAGGACCCTTCTTCACCTGCTGCATCTGATGCTGCATTCACCATCATCATCAGCTCTGCAATGGCTTTGGCCACGTGCACCTGTCTGGGCTCATGGTTTTGGCCACAGGCCTAACTAGGTTCCTGCCATCATTGGGCATCGCCAGGGCTGGTGCCTGCGGATTGTCCATACTCCTGATGGAAGAACATCCAGTCACTTCAACCAGCTGTGGGTGTGCACAGTGGGGTCTGTTGCAGAGGGACCACTACCTCTCCCACTCCTGCCACCACCAATGCCTCTTCCTGTGTTGCAGACAGTCTTGTTTGTCTCACAGCAGGGGTCGCTGCATGGTGCATCACTGTCTGGGATACATGCCTCTGCCCCCACTCCTCGACTGCCATCAACAGTGGAGCCCCCACTGCACCTGACACCGCAGCCGCTGCTGCCTCTATTGCTGGGTCTTGTGTGGCCATTATTTCTGACACCCCCAACGATGCCTCTGGTGCTGAACACCGAACTCAATGAGGACATTGCTAGGGAGCTGCTGTCACTGGTCCTGCCCTACGGCCTCTCACCAGAGGAGGGACAATGTACCAAACCACCCCCTCATCACTTCTGCCCCTATTTGCTGGTGACTGCCTGCCACATGCTGCAGCAGCCTCTGTCATTGGGCAGTGGAATGGATATCAGCACCATCATTTTCTGTACCAGTGCTTTTTTTCTGTACCATGAATTTTTTCTGTATCATACATTTTTTTCTGTACCATTTATTTTTCTAAGCCTAATGCTTTCATGTATGTATGTGGTTTTACTAGTCCCTAGAAGGGAGGACTGATGTACCTTCATTCATGACATACAAAATTTCAAAGATTGCCCATCCATACAGTTCACAGCTCGCTTATAGAGGCCACCTAGGTTGGTCCCCCTGGTGCGTTCTGGTGAACAGTCAAAGAAACAGTATTATTTAGGTGATGACAAATGAGTGCTCGACCTTTTATGTAACCTATATTACTGTTGACCATTCAGTGTATTCACTGCTATGTGCCATCTGTATTTCATTGTTTCTTACATTGGATAAATCAAGTACTATTTTCTGTAAATCGTGTCTGTTCTTGCTATAAAAGAAATATGTGGAGACATGAATATTAACACACATTTTGAAGGGGAAATTAGTAATAATTTCATAAATGCAAGTGATTGTGGCCTTCCTATTCATTACTGTCTGGTAATAAAGCTCAAGTGAGACTTGGTAAGACAACCAAAACTGCAGGCTTACAAAAGGATCTTCTCAGAATGTAATATACACAGATTTTTAGGGCATTGACAGATCTAACCTGGGATGAAATGTATGTGGAAAACAATGTAGATATATATTATCTAAATTTTTCACATTGTTTAAATTACCTTTTGACAAGACATTTTTAAATGTAACCACATCTACAGTAGCAGCTAAGAAAATAAATGGATAACCATGGGTTTTAGAAAGTCATCCCAGACATTCAAATTTTTCAGTTCTTTACAAAAGTACTACACTAATCCACAGTACCTAGATTACCATCACAGGTATAGATATACAAATGGGGGAGGGGTGCTGATTGTTGCAAAAATAAATCATTCAATGACAAAATAACATACCTTGGAGAAAATAAAACCAAGATTCACAGCACATTGTATATTAATACTAATCTTTCACTAACCCATGTAAGACTCAAGTTCAAAATCATTTATCTTTCTGTATGAGAATAATCAAGTCTCTAGCTAATAACATGTCTGAATCATTAGTCTACATAAACACTACAGTGGAAACACTTTTTTGCCACCAACCTGACCAATCAGACTCAACCAAAGACCAATATTGAACCTTGCCTAACTCAGTTCACTCCTCCATCCAACCGTGATCCACCCCCACTGCCTCCAAACCACCCCCTGTTAACTTTCCAGAATTTCTTAACCTCGAACCTTGCCTCAACATCATTCCCCAAATCCCTCAACATGCAAACTAACCTTACATCCGCAGAAAGAACCCCAGTCCACCATCTAAAAACAGATCCCAACCTTATAATCCTACCTGCTGACAAAGACTCCACCACCATTGTTTTGAACCGCAAGGATTACGTGGCAGAAGGACTCCGTCAAATGTCAGATACTTCCACCTACAAACCATGCCACAGTGATCCCATTCCAGTAATCCAGCAGGATCTCCAGTCACTACTCAAATCCTTAGGCCCATCCCAGAACCTCTCCCCAGAGTCCATCTCTCTACTTACCCCTACCACTCCCCGCACTCCCACCTTCTACATGCTTCCTAAAGTCCATAAACCCAACCACCCAGGACACCCCATTGTGGCCGGTTACTGTGCCTCCACTGAGAGAATCTCTGCTCTTGTAGACCAACACCTTCAAACTATTACCCGGAAACTATCCTCCTGTATAAAAGATACCAACCATTTCCTTGACCGACTCTCCACAGTTCCTGTCCCTTTACCACACAGCGTCCTGCTCATCACTGTTGATGCCACCTCCCTGTACACTAACATTCCTAATGCCCATGGCCTTACTGCTATCAAACACTACCTTTCCAGAAGCCCTATGGATTCCAAACCAACAACCTCTTTCCTAGTCTCCATGACCAACTATATCCCCACCCACAATTTCTTCTCCTTTGAAGGCATTATCTACAAACAAATCCGTGGTACAGCTATGGGCACCCCCATGGCACCGCCCTATGCTAACCTATTCATGGGCCTTCTAGAGGAATCCTTCCTAAAAATCCTAAACCACACACCCAGTTCAGATTCATTGATGACATATTTGCTATCTGGATTGAAGGTGAGGACACCGTATTCACATTCCTCCAGAACCTCAACAACTTCTCCCCTATTTGCTTCACCTGGTCCTACTCAACCCAACAAGCCACCTTCCTAGATGTTGACCCCACCTCAGAGATGGCTACATCAGTACCTCTGTCCATATCAAACCTACTAAACACCAACAATACCTCCACTTCAACAGCTTCCACCCATTCCATACCAAGAAGACCCTTTCGTACAGCCTAGCCACCCATGGTCGCCGCATCTGCTGCGACGAGCAGTTCCTCTCAAAATATACTGAGGGTCTCACTGATGCCTTCACTGACCATAATTACCCTTCCAGCCTTGTACAAAAACAAATTTCCCGTGCCTTATCCAGTCTCCCACCACCTCCCAAAGTCCCACAGTCCGGCCACAGAGGAGCATTCCCGTCATAACGCAGTACCATCCGGGACTGGAGCAACTGAATTACATTCTCTGCCAGGGTTTTGATTACCTCTCATTGTGCCCTGAAATGAGAAATGTCCGGCCCATTATCTTTCCCACCCTACCTACCATGGTATTCTGCCGTCCATCGAATCTACACAGTATACTCGTCCATCCTTACACAACCCCTGCTCCCAGTCCCTTACCTCATGGCTCATACCTCTGTAATAGACCTAGATGCAAGACCTGTCTCATACATCCTCCTACCAACACCTACTCCAGTCCGGTCACTAACATCACCTATCCCATCAAAGGCAGGGCTACCTGTGAAACCAGTCATGTGATTTACAAGCTAAGCTGCAACCACTGTGCTGCATTCTATGTAGGCATGACAACCAACAAGCTGTCTGTCCACATGAACGGCCACCGACAAACTGTGGTCAAAAAACAAGTGGACCACCCTGTTGCTGAACACGCTGCCAAACATGATATCCATCATCTCAATTACTGCTTCACAGCCTGTACCATATTGATCCTTCCCACCAACACCAGCTTTTATGAATTGTGCAGGAGGGAACTTTCCCTGCAATACATCCTATGTTCCTGTAACCCTCCTGGCTTCAACCTTCGTTAGTCACTGTCCTCACCCATCCAGCCCTCTCCCTGTTCCCATTCCAGCACTACACAGCCATCATTTCACCGCCACACCCAGTCTTTTAATTTCATTTTATTTCTCTCCTTTCCGTACTTACCCCCTCCCCCCTCTGCATCTTCTCTCCTGCCCTCCATCTAATCTGCAACACTTCACTGTCCACCACTCCCACCATACTATCGCTCCCCCTCCCAGCCCCAGCCTCCTCCTTACCCCCACCCAGTTGCCACTCCCATCATGCACTGGTGGTGCTGCTCGCAATGTGGTTTCAGTTCTCTGAGATTGCAGATGTGTGTGCAAGTTGCATTTGCCGGAGTGTGTGCATGCGTGCCTACTGCTGACAAAGGCCATAATGGCCAAAAGCTATAATTGTGTGAATCTTTCTGTTGTGTCTATTGTGACTCAGCATCTCCGCTATATATTGAAAGTGTATTTTTCATTTACAAAATATGGCTCATAAACAAAAATCAAGTATATATATATATATATATATGACCCAAAATATCCTCAATTCCAATTGCCAATTAAGTACATACATACTGTAACAGCTAGGTTTTCATGTTACATCATAATACTTCCTTACTGAAAAGCAAAGCTGTTGCATATTCTATTCTCTTTAAAATCAAACATACTTTTCCTGCAATGGGAAAAATTCTAGTCCCTCCCTACTTCTATTAGTTATTTTTGGTCAGACATCACTCAAGTCAAATGAAACTTTACTTCTTCTTTCAGTATTTTACTTTCTTCATAGTCAAAACATCAATTGACACAGACACAAAACAAATAATTTTCTTACTTTTTTCTATTTAGTGTTTCTACACTCTCAAGTGCAATGAGAAATGTAGTAGTGCAATGACATGCTTTAGGCAAGTCTGTATTATGCAAGAAAATATCAAAAAACTTTACACATCATAGTATACATGCAATTCATACAAGAAATGCTAACCCTAAGGCAATACAACTACAACAAGTAAATATAAAATCATATGACCCTTTTTTTAAAAAGCATGTGTGCAAGTTATGTTGCAGTCAAGTGTATTATTTTTTACTCAAAATTGTGTTTATGTTAGTCATCATCATAGTGTGACAGAATGACATGTATCAAAAGTGCAAAGTTCAAAATAATATTCAAGGTAAGGACAAAATTTTTCTCCTTGTCAAACAATTATATCGTCACAGTTACAAAGTACATGGTATACCATAAGCAAAATCTCATCACTTCAGGATACTTTTGCTCTTAACTTCAGTATAACAAAAATACCGAAGTACCGAAACCAAGTACATCATCTAAATTCATATTTCATCTACTGACTGCTATTTGAATGTCAGATCATCACAGTAAGCAAAGCATAGTAATTCAGTAGATATGTTCATGTAATAAAGTGAATAACTGGCTCGACACATTATGCAATAACATATTAAGATCCCCCAGAATTGCAAATATATATATGTGTGTATAATAATTTTCTGTAAATGTTTAAGTATCATTTCCACTAGTCTCAAAGTCAAGCACACATCTGTTTTAATGGATTACATTTTTTGTTGTCACACACTATTTTTGAGCAACGTTGGATTGGAGAGGTTCAAAGGTATGTGGTCTTTTAATGTCCAATGAGTGCAAATTCAAATGTCTGAGCGTGCATAAGTGCCAATGATCTTAGTCTGATAACTAAAACTGTATTCATTAGGTGGGTGTTATTGCCCCTAGATGGCACACACATCAGAGTTTGTTGGTTGGTCGGTTAATTTGGGGGAACGGACCAAACAGCAAGGTCATCGGTGCCACGGATGGGGAAGGAAGTCAGCCATGCTGTTTCAAAGGAACCATCCCAGCATTTGCCTGAAGCAATGTAGGGAAATCACAGAAAACCTTAACAGGATAGCTGGATGTGGGTTTGAACTGTCACCCTCCCAAATGTGAGTCCAGGGTGCTAACCACTGCACCACCTCACTCGGTGTTCAGAGTTTGTGAACTGAGAATAATTTTGTTCACTCAAGTAGTTAGGAAAATAGAGGTCCATCAATATTAAGCTTAATGTAACCTGTACAAGCCCAATACAGCTGAGATCCACATGGGTCACCTGCAAATGACTCTTTCTCCTCAACAATCATTCACTCCATTGAATGAAGCGGTTTATATGAGGGCTGTACCGTTCTCATGATCTGAGCAGCTGTCATCTCTATTCCCTATGAAACACAACATTTCACCTCTACGCTGCGTAGAGGTCACTGAAGTGTGCCCAGAGTTTAGCACTCATCAGCTTCCAGAACTTAACCAGTCAAAAGGTGAAAACACAATGTAGCAGACTTTCAAATCCCACATTTAAAAAAATCACAGGTTCCACTTTTATTCAGAAGCCATTCTAATTGCCAGAGACATCTAGTTGTGAGAAGCAAGCATAGACCAATTGCAGGTAGTGGTGTTAAAGATATATCTGTGATGTGTTCTCCAGAGTCTGCCAAAAAATGTATACACACCTTATGAAATGAAAACTATTTATTATGTGTTTGTTTTACATCGGACATTTAGTGTGGCCTTTACTTGAGCTCTTTGTCATGTTAGACATTCAAAATGTCCAGCATTGGCAGCTAGACACATAGCATAATAATGAGCGGTTGTTGCAGCTACATCAGTCAATGTTTCAATGGCGATCACTATACATGTTGCTGTAATATTGTAGTGTGACATGTTCATCCTGAAAAAACATGTTTCACCTCTTTCTCACAATCAGGTGAAAGACGTTTGCATAAAAATGTTTGGGTAGTTTGTATGTAGAGAACTTTCCACTGTGTGCATGCCAGTTTCATGGAGATGCAGAGATGGATTAAGAGAACACAAGCACAGAACATCACTAAGGCTTGATGGCAATTGGGCATTGCCTCCTGCTGTGTTTTGGTGTCATGGCTTGGCAGTGTTTTGTAAGGCAGAGAACAAGAGGTGCTGCCGACAATGACAATACCCAGAAAAATGGTTGACAGTAGCTTAAGAGAAATGTTGTTCCATTCAGTTCTATTCTGAAATTCTATTCTGTTCTGTTCTAAGAGTCTTTTAAGAGATATTGTTCTGATGTGTTGATTAACAAGAGATCTGTTCACCCAATGCCGTAATTGTTATACCAGAGCAGTTAAATATACAAGAATTATTTAAAAATGTATACATCACTTAGTAGCTTAATACTTCAAAGTCCTCTTCCAATTCTCAACCTTCTGAAGACAGATAAGAAGTTACATGGTGATAGTTGGTGGCACTGCATAGCAGATCCACTGCACTAAGAATGGTGGCTGTACAATAATATAACTGAGGCTAAAAGTATCCAGGATAGCATCATGGTGGCAGATCATCAAGAAGGTAATACATCATCTTGGTTCAGTCCAGATATAGAATAGCAATGTTAGATTCCATTTTGGTGCCCCAAGAGAAGGATGTGGATAAGAGGGGCGAAGAGAAGTGAATTTTATAAAAAATACAAAGAATTTTCAAAATGTAATGGAAGAAAATATGACACTGCCTAAAGAAACTGAGATAAATGGTGAAGAACTGTAGGGTGTCCCTCCTACAAGTTATGAGGCAGTTTTTCTTTGGAGTTTTGACTACTATTTGCGATTTCTTTTTGCAGTGTGTAGTTGGCGTCAACTCAAATAAAAACTGCTTGTCATATCTCCCGTGTGACACCTAGAGTTGATGGAAAGCTCCAGTTTGTCTTCCACTACAAATAAAATGATTCTTAAAGTGGTATTTTACACATTCATTTGTCTGAGCAGTCCGATATTTGTCTAGTACATTTTGTTTAATTGATGTTCGCCTGCTTATTTGGACGGTAATGTGCTTGCCTCCCACGCAGCGGGCCTGGGTTCGATTCCCAGCCAGGTTGGAGATTTTTTTCCACTCATGGACTGGGTGTTGAGCTGTTCTCATCATCATTTCATCCTCATCACCAGCACGCGAGTCACCCATTGCAGCATCGACTGCAATAAGACTCGCACTCAGTGGCCGAATTTCCCCGAATGGGCCTCCTGGCCAGCAGTGCCATATGCTCAATTCATCTCATTTTGTTTAATTAATATTTACTAACAAGGACAATAAAACATGAAGAATAATTAGTCCTACAGCAGCAATATCACCACCCTGGCCCATGCTGACTACTACCGCCACACAGCAGTGCTGCTCCATAACTGTTGCTAGTGTACTGGCTATTCTTCATGTTTTACTGTTTCTGTTTAACAGATCCTGACAAAGCAAATATCACACTAGATTAATTTATGACCACTCAATTGACAGGAGGATATAAAGTTCCACTTTAAAAATCGTTTTGCTCGTAATGGGAAACAAATCAACACTTTGTGTCAGCAGTGGCCATCACATGAAAGACTTGATGAGCAGTATTTGTTTGGACTGATTCCAGCTACACACTTCCAAAACAAAATTGCAGATATCTGCTGAAACACCAGAAAAAATGTGCTTGATGACTCTTAGCAGAGACACCCAGTATAGGCGAGCAAATGCTTTAGTGTCACCCGATGTAATTAAAATATTTAATACAAAATAATATCCATTTGGTGACAACAAAAGTAGTTTCAACTGTTTCACAGAACTGAATAAAAGGAAATACCTGACCATAGCAGTGAGGTCAACAGCAATATATATTCAAGTGTCTGAGCAAAAACTTTGGACACACGAGCCAAGAAACATTATCCGATGATACCGAAGAATTCCAAGTGATGATTTTGAGGCTACAAGAGCAGCAGCAATCTTCAGGAGCTTCTCTGTGGCAGCTGACCAATGAAATGGCAGTGCTGCTCTGCTTTGCACTGCAGTAGCCTATCAGCTGAGTATGCCATAAATGCACATTGGCTCATTGTGACATTGCTTCACCCATGTGTGATGCATTGGCTGCTCAGTACAGTTACCTGAGCACCCGATTAGATGAGCTGTAAAATACCCCAAGCCGAGATTTTTTTTAGTGATTTGTTGTGAGGAATTATAGATAATATTTTTCTTGTGTTGTGCAGTGGTGACAAAAACGTGTAACAATTTTTCAGTGCACTATAGCAGTTATACTGTTGTTACTTTTGTATACACATCACAACATGCAAACTGTAAGAGTTAATAGCTGTCATGAAAGTTCAAGTGGAGTAATAAAAAAATTATCAAATAATCTTATAGACACTAAGCAAGAGCCATCTGACAATACAAAAGCCAACGAATAAAAATTACTTGATTGTAAGACATCAATAAAGAAGTTTTGCCTAACAAATTTAAAGAATTAAATACTACCTCCTCAGAATTAAAAAGACAAAAGGAGAAGTTAGCTGCAAACGTAGACTCTTCAAATGATAAGATTTCTAACATAGAGGCACTAATAGTAGATTTACCTAGGAAGTTACAGTCTGAGCTGAATAAATGGAGTAGCCCAGTTAGACTTGAAGGTTATGCAACACATTTTTTTCCTGAAAATAGGGTGGTTTTATTCAAGATTCCAATACACCATATTATTCCCCACTCCTTCAGCTACAAAATCCTATGTTTTTTTAATTTAATCTCCGTTCAGTGTAATGGTCTTACGCCACCTGTACGCCTGCATGGTTCCGCTCTACTGGTCAATGTCTGAGCCAATGTCTTGGTGCATCAATGCATCAATGACCTCCCAGCCATACACACATACACACTATCATTCTGCACAGATGGCCCTTTGGTGCTCTTCATGGTCTTTTGTTAGGCAGTGAGGAACCCAGCAGGGACACACCTTCGATTACCCCAACCGGTGGAAGTGTATGTCAGCACTACAAACAGACATTCAGTTGAGAAGCAAGATGTTTGACTGTGATCTGTTGACCACATCAGATGAGAGTGTTTGCACATTCCAACATTGCACGAGTCATAGCTGAGTGTGGCCAGCTTGCATGCAAGAGATCAGATGGGTTTATGTGACCTGGTTGTAGTGATGACAGATGCCTTGCCCAGTGACTCATGCTTTTCTTCATTGCCACGTCTCCAAGGACATTCTGCAAGTGTCTATGAATATCTATGAAGCTCTGGTTTTCTGCCAAAAGAAACTCAATTACAGATCTCTGAGTGGAGAGCACCTCAGTTACAGATGACATTTTGAAGGTTACATATAGCGCTGCCACCAATCAGAACTTCATGAAATTATAAGGGCTGAAGTAGGAACAATCCACAGTGTCCCACAATTAACTTGACATTTTTTCAGTCACAACTGGCAGAGGAAAAACTGTGTTGCATTAGTTATTGAACATCCCTTGTAGCACACCGAAAGGAATTTTTAAAGTTCAAACCATATGGTTCTGTACACACAGTGAAATTTTTGGAGCAATTTATGGAAGGGTTACCCAAAGGTTTGATGGACAAAATGAAAATTTAAATCTATTGTTAGAAATTCAGAATGGGAAATGGTGGGTTGGAATTCTAGATACAAAAACAGGCTTAAGAAATTGAGTCAATTTGAAATAGTGTTTAGGAGAGAATTGATATGTCTTACCAAGAAAACTTGAGTGTATGATGATCGTAAGCCTAATTATGAGAAATAGATACACTGCTCAGCCAGAACATTATGACCATTGACATACTATTGACATAAATCTGCCTAGGTGATAGCAGCATCACCTGGAAAGGACTACTAGTCAGACACATGCATGGTGCACCTACAATCAGCGAGCATGATGTCCATGTGTAAAACAGGGAAGACGCACAATGTGATTTTAACAGAGGGCAGATTGCTAAGGCCTCGAAGCTCAAAATGAGCAATTCGGAAACTGCACAAGTTGTTGAGTGTTCGAGGAATGCTGTGGTGAGAGCTCTCAACAAGTGGCAAAACCATAACCAGATATTATGGGTTTGGGTGGCCACCCTCATTACAGATGCCGGACATTGTAGGCTTGGTAGTCTGGTAAAACAGTAGAGGCAGTGAACTTTGGTGGAATTAATACCAGACTTTAACGCTGGGCAGAGTACAATTGGGTCTGAACACACAGTGTATCAAACACTCCTAAAAATGGGCTCCCACAGCTGATGACCTACACATGTGCCAATATTAACAGCAGGAAATTGGCAACTATTACTGAAATTAGCACATGACCATCAACACTGGAAATTCGCACAGTGGAAGAGCATTGCATCGTCTGTTAAATCCCGATACCTTCTTCATCATGCTGATGGGAGGGTGCAAATCTGTCGTCTTCCAGGGGAACAGCTCCTTGACACCTATACTGGGGGATGAGGGCAGGCTGGCGGCGGCTCCATTATGCTCTGGGGAACATTCACATGGGCATCTGGAAGTCCAGTGGAGCTCATGCAAAGCACCATGATGGCCAAGGAGTGTTGTACATTGGTTTGAGACCACGTACACCCCTTCATGATGATCATGTTTGTCTAAGGTGGTGGCATTTTTCATCAAGATAATGCCTCACCTCACAAGGCCAGAAGATTGGCAGAGTGATTCAAGGAACACAGCAGTGAGTTCCATTTGATGTGCCGGCTACCCAACTCACCAGATCTGAACCTGATTGAACACATCTGGGATGTGATTGAATGTGGCGTCAGAGCTCATCATCCTCCTCCCCGGAATTTACGGGAATTAGATGACTTGTGTCTGCAGATGTGATGCCAACTCCCTCCAGAAAACTATCAGAGCTCATTGCTTCCAATGCCAAACTATCAAGGCTCATTGCTTCCAATGCCATGACATGTTGCCACTGTTATCCATGCAGAAGGTGAACATACCAGCTATTAGGTAGATAGTCACAATGTTCTGGCTGATCAGTGTAAATGGTAATAAATATTCAGAGAATGAATTAAGCATTGAATGCTGTGTGCTTCAGGAATATTTGACTACTAGTGTAGACACAAAGATATTTATTACTTACAAGCATTATTCTAACAAGTACAGGAAGATATATATTAATGGAGTATTAAGTTATGAGTGGCTTTTACATAATGGATTGTGTCAATGATCATCATTTGAAGGAGAAAAGTTTTTTAGTAGTGGAAACTGTGCTGTTTCAGGAATTCTATGTTATGTACATGAACAGAATTTATTAAGAAGAAATGCACTAATTAACACAAAGATTAAACATAAATACGTATGATGTATCTAATCTCCTGACCCTGAAGGAGACTACCACATATTATTTTGAGGGCACAAAAATACCATTACAGAAGCAGTGTGACACGATATCACAGAGTTCAAAACAGCACTTTTATTTATTTTAGTAACATGTATATATTTGCTCAAATGACTTATCTGCACTGAAGTTAGCCTTATTTTTTTTTTTCATTTATTGGTTTGTAAACAAAAGTAATTTGATTAAAACGTTTATGTATTTCATAACATAATAAATGTTATTATATGTATTCATAAGTTTATGTCATTGTGAAAGAGTCTAGTGTTAAATATAATTTGCTGGTTCAGCAGTTGAGTGAAAGCTTAACATCGTTCAAATTTTTTTGCAGACGTTAAGGCATTGCTATGTATTAAACCTAGCACTCATTTTATTAGGACTGAACATAAAATGGACATAATAAGTGTTGAAGTTTAATGTTAGTGATGTGTACGGCACCCTTTAATGGATTGCGGTGTTGCTAGGAGGGATTTACCTTGAATGGAATGTGATTAACCTATAATAAGATACTGTTGCTAATTTTATTTTGGTAAAAGTAGGCTGTATGACCTTACATAACAAATTATTTTATTTATTTATTTTTTCAAGAAATTTAAATCCCCAGGCTAATTCACAGCCCTCGCAAATTCAGCAGATTTACATCCATTGGCAGTCCAGTTTAAATGCTTCATTACTTCAGTTTTGTTTTGCACAAAGCAAATTTTTCCTCTTTAACTATTCTGTCACCTGTAATCTACATCCATCTCTTACTGTTCTATCCTCAACTATGAAAGTAACATGGAAAGTCTGTTATCTGAGTATAAGAACATATGCTAGTGAATATTGATTACACTTAAGGACCATTGGTATTTTGGTATTGTCATCTCAGGTGCATGTTAACAACATCAAAGAAATTGGAGAAGGGGGGGGAGTAAAGGAAAGAAGCTAATACACATCCATAAAAATGAAATAATGTGACAAGCAAACTGTTTTGCTGTCACCATGGTAGATGAAAATATGGAATTAGTGCATGAATTGTATGAAATTAAAAGGGAAAATGCATGTAGAACATGTAACATGAGTGAAGGCTCTTCAATAAGTAGTTCAAAAGAATGTGAGTGAGTTATGGCATTATAAAAGTAGGAGATAGAGAATACATGTTTCGAGTGACCAAGTAGAGTCAATGGACTATGGAGAAATTTTGTCATTGAAAGTTATCAATGTAAAGGTCATAAGCAGGGCATGTGGTTAAAAATGTTAAGATGAGGTTAACCCCATTTTATCTCGGTATGAGAAACAGGAAGGACTGATGGACCCAGACAAGGGTTGTTATAATCCTTGGTCAGATGAATCAATGGAAGGACTGATCTGTACCATATAATGAATGTGGTGGAGAGTAAAGGATAGGTGGACCCGTGGACAGGATGTTCTACACCTAGTCCAGGTGAAAACATAGAGGAAATGATTTGAACCATTTTTGTATGGAAAGGTAAAAGACAGGAACACTCACATCACGAAGATGACAACGTATGCATGCAGTATTGGACCACTGAAGAAGGTGTAAGTGCAGTTATTACAAAGGTAGGAAGCTGCAGTGTGACTATGATCACACTAATGATGTATTATCCAAAATAGTTGAAAGCAACCTGCACAGTGATTGATTCTTTGAATTTTTGTTTCCATACTTATTGACTTATCACAAATCCGAGATCTGAAGTTGTGGAAAATAGCGTAGAGTGAAATGTCACCTTGTAACTCCTTATGCTAAATAAAGACTTAAACATTTTCAGACTCAATAAATTTGAGGACCTCATGTTGTTATAATCAACAAGTTAAAACCAGTAAAGAAAAAAAAAAAACGAATTATCTTCGAGTAAAAGCAATGAAATAACGATTGAGTCTGATCAAATAGGACAAATATCTCTTATGAGTTTTCTTTACCTAAGAAAATCTAACAAAATATATACAAAGTAGATGGATGGTAGTAATGGTGTAAGAAAAGGAGAAACAGTAAAGGAGATATTTGCTAGCAAGTTGAACAAACAATCTCAAGAAAGAAACAAGAAAATTGAAAAGACACAATACCTTCTTCTCAGGTAACATGGAATGGAAAGGGAGCTCAATTTTAAGAGAGCTTAACTTCAATAATAATAACAAGTTAACAAAAGGTTGAAGGCTATAAATGGACTGTATTTAGTTAAGTAAGCTATTTTGCATGATACCTTTCATCTTCGTGGGAGGGAGGGGGGTGGGGGGGCTGTGGTGTGGTGTGACATGTTGTTCACCCAAGAAAATATGTCTCTTCTCTTCCTTGCAATCAGATGAAAGATGTTTGTGTAAAAACATTGTTTGGGTAATTAGTATGTAGAGAATTCCCTGTTGTGTGCACACTGGTTTGATGGATGTGCAGAGTAAGAGCGAGATGTGCAAGCAAAGAACGTCGCCAAGGCACCTCCAATTGAGCACCTCCACCTGCTGTGAAGGGGCCAATTATGCTTTGCCATCACAGTTTGACATTATTTTGTAAGGCAGAGGACAAGAGGCACTGCTGAAAATGACAACACCCAGGAAAACAGTTGACAGAACCTTAAGAGGAATGTAATTCTGTTCTGTTATAAGAACAGTTTGGAGATGTCGTTCTGATGTACTGATTAAAAAGAGACCTGTTCACCCAACACTGTAATTGTTACAGTACAGAAGAGTTATTGAAAGGTTTATGTCATTTAGTAGATGAATACTTTGAATCTCTCTTCCAGCCCTTGACTCCTTGCAGAAGAAGAAGCCACAGAGCAAGAGTTGGGGGCACTGCATAGAGGTCCAGTGCATCAAGGAAATTCAAGAACAGTGACCATACAAGAACATACTTGAGGTAAAAGGTATTCAGGAAAAAATCAAGGTAACACATCTTCTAGACACAGTCCAGCTGCAGAACAGTGAATTTACAGTCCAATCTCCTGGTGAAGGTCCTCCAACACATACAGCTTCCATCAAAAGATTTGATTTTTCACAGTTCTTTATAAGTAAAAGCCCGTAGGAGTTGTATTTGGAGACCATGGGGGAAATTCAATGGACGTCTTCACCCAATCCAATGCCCCTGCAGATTGTCAACCAGCTTGTACAGCTAGGTGGTAGTGTGGTGGCACCCATCCTGTTATACAGGCCTCACCATTAGCTTCGAGAAGCACACTTATCCCTAGTAATATTAATCTGTGTAACATTTCCAGTTATATTTCCCAAGGGACAGTATCATCAAAGAAAACAGGGGACCTACAAAGCCCTTAGACAATAATCCACATCACATTTGAACTCGGCTACATTGAGCACCTTATCCACATGAACATGTTGATTGTCTGTTGCCTAGTAGATACAACTGTGGAGAGTCACTTTTCCATTAAATTTAAACTGAGATCATCAGCCTACATTACCTTGACCACAAATTGCTCATTCTGTAACATAACTGCAGCATATTCAATGACTTGTCTTCAATCTAGATGTTAATGACTATTTTAAAGTGAGCTGCATTATAGGGTTGGATAATGTTTGCAGTCTATGGAAGGTGTTGCAGATTAAGAGTTATTACAGTGATTTCTAGGCTTTTGTCAGCTGCGTTCTCATCTTTGGCTACTTACCTGTAGATGTTAGCAACTCGAATGTTCAAGGGAATGCAGTTGCTAGCTGCCACATTTCAGGTATAAGTTTTCTTGGCTTTTGAGCCATAATGAGAGTGGAGAGCAAAAGTACACTTTGACAGAAGAGGCACAGATAAAAGATTTTCCAGTACCTTGCTCAGTATTAGCAACTCTGGCATGAAGTTCATATTGATCTTTTTTATGGTAGAAATGACACACAGAAGTAAGAAGGTTTTGTAAAAGCTTGTTTATATTCAAATGTTGGTCTATCTGTAGTAATGAATATGCATTTAAAAAGTAGGCAACAGCGTTTAACTGCTAGAGTCTCAGATTTTGTCTCACAGACTGCTACCTTTTATTGTTGTTCTGTTGCTATAGCATAGTGATGGGGTAGGAGATTACAGCATTGTCTAGTTGTTCATTCCTGAAGCTTCCAGGGTTTTCTTTGTCAGTTGCCATTTGAATGCAACATGGACCTATACTATTACTTTTTCCTTCATGCTAGAGGTCTCCGAGACTGCACCTGGTACTTTGTATTATGGATCAGTAGCCATGTCTTCATCTACCATTCATGTTATGGATCCTGATTTGAGAACAGTGTTTTAAACTGTTTTGAGGACAGTTTAGGAACTTACAATGGATCAGACAGTGCCAACAAAATTAAAAGCAAACAGGATTCAGAATAGGAACACTGCAAAAGTGAGGATGAATTTTCTTGCCACCTGTGAATTCCTTGAATGAAACAAGTGATCAAAGTGATGAAGACAGAAGTTTAGTGACTGAATCTTCAGTGAATGATTCTGTTAGAAATGTATTTGGTCAAAACAAATATTTGCTGGTTGTCAAAGCTCCTTCCAATGACGACCAATGGCATTATTTTTCCACATGTTGGACATAAGTGGGGTGAATGTGTTTCTCCTTCACAATTCTTACAAAGATAATACTCCCTTGAGCTGCATTAATTTTTTGAATAAGCTTGCAAATTTGCTAGTGACATGACAGATAGAAAGTGAGTCAGCAACTATCATGAACTTTCAGCATCAATTCGCTATGTTTTGAGTGAGGCTGAACAAGGAGTAGAAGTCATCATAAAACAACTGGAGAAATGCAAAACATGATCCTAAAAAGAAGAGAAAAATGCCTTATATTTGTCATTGCTGCAAAAAGCCTATCAACTGCAACATTTACAAGAATTTCCAGCAAGTGTAGAGAAAACCTGTGAGAAGAAAAGCAAAAATCTGAAGAGTACTAGCACAATTTTCATTTTTGTGACTGTTTTATGTGTGTTTTTTGTTTAATATTACATTTATAAATAAAATAAATAAATAAAAATAATATAATATAATACAATAATAATAATAATTATTATTATTATTATTATTATTATAGTCCCTCGAGGCACTGTTCCTGACTGTGAGTGTACAAAATCTAATGCCATACATCCAGTTCATCCCCCCAGTATCAGCACCTGTATTACTGAGTGTAGAAGAATTTACTTCAGTGTGGCGAAGATCAGTGAGTGCCAGAAGTATCAGGCAGGTTTGTTATGTTTCATTCCTGGCTATTTTGTCACCCCTTCACTGCCAAGTGCACCACTGAAACGAGTTTTCTCCCCAAGCATGCTGATTCCCTTAATCTCCGAGTGAGTCCATCTTACTCTCAAATGTCTCCCTTTTTTCCTGTGGATAAATAAGACTTATGTATAGGTGTCACTCCAGCGAAACACTTTGTTAACATCACCCTTCTTGGTGCTTGTCTTGTCGCACCGCCAAATGGCGTCGAAGAAAGTACTGTGATGAATAAAAGTTTGCCCTGTTCAAAGACTCTGCCACGAGCAAGGACCCACCTTAATTAAGAGACCGTAACCCATCAAATTTTGTTGTAGAAGTTAGCTTTTAGAAATAAATATCTCACAAACCAGCTCACGTGCCTCTTTCAGTAGGCCTCATTATTTATTGTTTGTATTTACTAATTAGCATGCCTCTTTAAACATGTTTGCCTTTAGGAACATAAAGAGGAATCTTTAAATTGTTCCTTCAACACTTTTCTAGGCTATTTATAAAATTGGGTTTCTCCATATAAGCTTCTGAAATCATTTTGTTGGATAACATTGAGAAACTCTGTATCATGGAATGAGGTTTTAAAAAGTTTCTGGTTCAACAATTCAGGTAAATGAAGATGAATATTTGATGAGTTAGGACATAGGAAGAAAAATGATTCTAGAAAACTTAAAGAATGGGAAAAAATAATGTGGATACTGAAAAGAGATAGTGTTATGTATTCCACATATTTAAAACTGTAGACATTTCATGTATAAATGTAAAGGTGCTTGTGAGTTAAGCTCTTTCTGTATCAGACATAAATGCTGTTGTGGAAAGAGTCTTGAATTGTTAACTCACTCTGGATCAGTGAAAAAAAAAATCATTTAACTGCCAGAAGTATTGAAGCAATTGTAACTGTTAAGACTCCTTTCCAATATGTTGGCTGCAAAGAATTCTATGAACTACTACTATTATTATTATTATTATTATTATTGAATGGGGCGCAGAATTCTCAGAAAAACTCAATGTATTAGAATATAATTCAGTGTTATGATATGTATGTTTTCAAGTAGGTTATTAAAACAAATGTCTATTTGCATGTATAAGTGTTAGTTTTCATTTGTCTCATTAAAGCAATGCTAACATATATGATGTATATTTTCTTTGTAACTAGTGCCCTGTTTTTCATTTCTATTTTTCAGAAGCATCCCATTTTTTTACATAAAAAATATGGTCACCCTTGTTATGCTGTATTGCAGGTCAAGCTGTGCTCAATCCGAAGCATGGTTTCAACACTGCAGTGCTTTACTAAGCAAAGTGGTGTGCCCTTGACTTCTTCCCACCACTTAATAGATTTATACGGCCAGTTAGAGGGGGATGCACATTTCAGTATGTACTCCGAAATGCATTGCAACTTGTCATTTTTCTCATTGTCAGAGGTGAAAAATAACAGAGAAAATCGTAGGAACAATGGGGGATGTAACCCTGAACCTTTAGCTCTGTAGTCTGGAACTCAACCCATTGAGCCACCAAGGCACATTTCCATATAAACCATTAACATGTTATTTGTCAAACAAAAACGGCACTGAGCAGAGGGAACAAACACTAATTATAGATATCTGCAGAAGAAAAACAAAGAAAATATGGCGGCATTCTATGATACTTGTTATTTAAGTTACAAATAATTTATTGGTGAATAAATTTGTGTGAATGATCTATTTAATCAAATACTTATTCAGATCGAAATTTATTTAAATAATGCCTGTTTCCATCCCCACCAAATATGGACCTTCCCATTGGTGGTATGGCTTGCGTGCTTAACCAATACACATAGCCACACAGCAGGTGCATCCACAGCAAAGGGCATCTCTTGAGATGTCAGACAAACATGTGGTTCCTAAAGAGGGGGAGCAATCTTTTCAATAGTTGCAGGGACAACAGTCTGGATGACTACATGATTTGGCTTTGTAATGTCAATCAGAACAGCTTTGCTGTACTGGTAGTGCAAATGGCTGAAAGCAAGGAGAAATTACAACCATAATTTTTCCCCAAGGGCATGCAGCTCTTGTGCATTGTTGAATGATGAAGGCATCCTCTTCGGTAAAATATTCTGGAGGTAAAATAGTCCCCCATTCGAATCCCTGGGCAGGAACTACTTAGGAGGAAGCCATCATTAGGAGAAACAAAACTGGCACTCTACAGATTGGAGCATAGAATGTTAGAGCCCCTAATCACATAGGCAGGTTAGAACATTTAAGAAAGGGGAAATTGACAGGTTGAAGTTAGATATAGTTGGACTTAGTGAAGTTTGGTGGCAGGAAGAACAGGACTTCTGGTCAGGTGAATACAGGTTATAAATACAGAATTAAATATGGGTAATGCAGCAGTAGCTTTAATAATGATTAAGAAAATAGTAATGTGGGTAAGCTACTATCAACAGCATAGTGAATGCATTATAGTAGCCAAGATAGACACAAAGCCAACACCCACCTCAGTACTACAAGTTTATATACGAACTAGATCTGTAGATGAAGAGATGTTGTTGTTGATGTTGTTGTTGTGGTCTTCAGTCCTGAGACTGGTTTGATGCAGCTCTCCATGTTACTCTACCCTGTGCAAGCCTCTTCATCTCCCAGTACCTACTGCAGCCTACATCCTTCTGAATCTGCTTAGTGTATTCATCTCTTGGTCTCCCTCTATGATTTTTACCCCCCACACTGCCCTCCAGTACCAAATTGGTGATTCCTTGATGCCTCAGAACATCTCCCACCAACCGATCCCTTCTTCTGGTCAAGTTGTACCACAAACTCCTCTTCTCCCCAATTCTATTCAATACCTCCTCATTAGTTATGTGATCTACCCACCTGATCTTCAGCATTCTTCTGTAGCACCACATTACGAAAGCTTCTATTCTCTTCTTGTCTAAACTATTTATCGTCCATGTTTCACTTCCATAAATGGTTACACCCCATACAAATACTTTCAGAAATGACTTCCTGACACTTAAATCTATACTCGATGTTAACAAATTTCTCATCTTCTGAAACGCTTTCCTTGCCATTGCCAGTCTACATTTTATATCCTCTCTACTTCGACCATCATCAGTTATTTTGCTCCCCAAATAGCAAAACTCTTTTACTACTTTAAGTGTCTCATTCCCTAATCTAATTCCCTCAGCATCACCTGACTTAATTCGATTACATTCAATTATCCTCGTTTTGCTTTTGTTGATGTTCATCTTATACCCTCCTTTCAAAACACTGTCCATTCCATTCAACTGCTGTTCCAAGTCCTTTGCTGTGTCTGACAGAATTACAATGTCATTGGTGAACCTCAAAGTTTTTATTTCTTCTCCATGGATTTTAATACCCACTCCGAACTTTTCTTTCGTTTCCTTTACTGCTTGCTCAATATACAGATTGAATAGCAACGGGGATAGGCTACAACCCTGTCTCACTCCCTTCCCAACCGCTGCTTCCCTTTCATACCAATCGACTCTTATAACTGCCACCTTCAGAATTTGAAAGAGAGTATTCCAGTCAACATTGTCAAAAGCTTTCTCTGAGTCTACAAATGCTAGAAATGTAGGTTTGCCTTTCCTTAATCTTTCTTCTAAGATAAGTCGTAGGGTCAGTATTGCCTCACGTGTTCCATCATTTCTACGGAATCCAAACTGATCTTCCCCGAGGTCGGCTCCTACCAGTTTTTCCATTCGTCTGTAAAGAACTCGCGTTAGTATTTTGCAGCTGTGACTTATTAAACTGATAGTTCGGTAATTTTCACATCTGTCAACACCTGCTTTCTTTGGGATTGGAATTATTACATTCTTCTTGAAGTCTGAGGGAATTTCGCCTGTCTCATACATCTTGCTCACCAGATGGTAGAGTTTTGTCAGGACTGGCTCTCCCAAGGCTGTCAGTAGTTCTAATGGCATGTTGTCTACTCCCAGGGCCTTGTTTCGACTTAGGTCTTTCAGTGCTCTGTCAAACTCTTCATGCAGTATCATATCTCCCATTTTATCTTCATTTACCTCCTCTTCCATTTCCATAATATTGCCCTCAAGAACATCGCCCCTGTATAGACCCTCTATATACTCCTTCCACCTTTCTGCTTTCCCTTCTTTGCTTAGAACTGGGTTTCCATCTGAGCTCTTGATATTCATGCAAGCGGTTCTCTTTTCTCCAAAGGTCTCTTTAATTTTCCTGTAGGCAGTCCCTATCTTACTCCTCATTAAATAAACCTCTACATCCTTACATTTGTCCTCTAGCCATCCCTGCTTAGCCATTTTGCACTTCCTGTTGATCTCATTTTTGAGACATTTGTATTCCTTTTTGCCTGCTTCACTTGCTGCATTTTTCTATTTTCTCCTGTCATCATTTAAATTCAGTATCTCTTCTGTTACCCAAGAAGTTCTACTATCCCTCGTCTTTTTACCTACTTGATCCTCTGCTGCCTTCACTATTTCATTCCTCAAAGCTACCCATTCTTCTTCTACTGTATTTCTTTCCCCAATTCCAGTAAATTGTTCCCTTATGCTCTCCCTGAAACTCTGTACAACCTCTGGTTCTTTCGGTTTATCCAGCTCCCATCTCCTTAAATTCCCACCATTTTGCAGATTCCTCAGTTTTAATCTACAGTTCACAACCATTAGATTGTGGTCAAAGTCCACATCTGCCCCTGGAAATGTCTTACAATTTAAAATCTGGTTCCTAAATCTCTGTCTTACCATTATATAATCTATCAAACCTTTTAGTATCTCCAGGGTTCTTCCATGTATACAACCTTCTTTCATGATTCTTGAACCAAGTGTTAGCTATGATTAAGTTATGCTCTGTGCAAAATTCTACCAGGCTGCTTCCTCTTTCATTTCTTAGCCCCAATCCATATTCACCTACTACGTTTCCTTCTCTTCCTTTTCCTACTGTCGAATTCCAGTCACCCATGACTATTAAATTTTCATCTTCCTTAACTAACTGAATAATTTCTTTTATCTCATCATACATTTCATCAATTTCTTCGTCATCTGCAGAGCTAGTTGGCATATAAACTTGTACTACTGTAGTAGGTGTGGGCTTCGTGTCTATCTTGGCCACAATAATGCGTTCACTATGCTGTTTGTAGTAGCTTACCCGCACTCCTATTTTTTATTCATTATTAAACCTACTCCTGCATTACCCCTATTTGATTGTGTATTTATAACCCTGTATTCACCTGACCAAAAGTCTTGTTCCTCCTGCCACCAAACTTCACTAATTCCCACTATATCTAACTTTAACCTATCCATTTCCCTTTTTAAATTTTCTAACCTACCTGCCCGACTAAGGGCTCTGACATTACACGCTCTGATCCGTAGAACGTGTTTTCTTTCTCCTGATAACGATGTCCTCTTGAGTAATCCCCACCCGGAGATCCGAATGGGGGACGATTTTACCTCCAGAATATTTTAGCTAAGAGAACGCCATCGTCATTTAATCATACAGTAAAGCTGCATGCCCTTGGGAAAAATTATGGCTGTAGTTTCCCCTTGCTTTCAGCCATTCGCAGTACCAAAACAGCAAAGCCGTTTTGGTTAGTGTTACAGGGCAAGATCAGTCAATCATCCAGACTGTCGCCCCCTGCAATGACTGAAAAGACTGCTGCCCCTCTTCAGGAACCACACGTTTGTCTGGCCTCTCAACAGATACCCCTCTGTTGTGGTTGCACCTACGGTACGGCTATCTGTATCATTGAGGCACGCAAGCCTCCCCACCGACGACAAGGTCCATGGTTCATAGGGGGATGAAGACATGTACGATGAGATAAAAGAAATTTTTCAGGTAGTTGAGGGGGATGAAAATTTTATTGTGATGGGGGACCAAAATTCAGTAGTACAAAAAGGAAGTGAATATGAACTGAGGGAAAGGAATGAAAGTGGAAGTGGCCTGGTAGAATTTTGCACAAAGCCTAATTTTAACATAGCTAACACTTGGTTTAAGAATGATGAAAGAAGGTTGTATATGTGAGAGACCAGAAGGTTTCAGACTGATTATACAATGGTAAGAAAGAGATTCCAGAACTGGATTGTAAACTGTAAGACAGTTCCAGGGGCAGTTGTGAACTGGCCACAATGTATTGACCGCGAACTTCTGTTTAAAACTAAAGAAATTGCAAAAAGGTACGAAATTAAGGAGATGGGACCTGGATATGTTGAAAGAACTAGACGTTGTTGAGACTTTCGGAGGGAGCATCAGGCAATGACCGCCTAGAACACAGAAAGGTATCCAGTAGAAGATGAATGGTTAGCTTTGAGAGATGAAGTGGTGAAGGCAGCAGAGGATCAAATGGGTAAAAAGAAAAGGCCTAATAGAAGTCGTTGGATAACACAAGAGATACTGAATTTAATTGATGAATGAAGATAATATAAAAATGCAGCAAAATGAAGCAGGTGAAAGGGAATGTGAACATCTAAACAATAATATAGACAGGAAGTGTAAAATGGCTAAACAGGAATGGCTGCAGGATGAATGTAAGGTTTTATAAGCATATTTCACTAGGGGAAAGATGAATACTGCCTGCAGGAAAATTAACGAGCCTTTGGCGTGCAGAGAAACAGATGTATGATTGAGTTCAGCTGGGAAACCAGTCCTAAGCAAAGAAAGAAAAGCTGAAATGTGGAAGGAGTATATAGAAGGTCTATAAAAGGGAGATGAACTTGAAGGCACCATTATAGAAATGGAAGAGGAAATAGGTGACGACGAGAGGGGAGAGATGATACTGCGAGAAGAATTTGACAGAATACTGAAAGACCCAAGGTGAAATGAAGCTCGAGGTATAGACGACTTTCCATCAGAGCTACTGACATCCTTTGGAGAGCCAGCCATGACAAAACTCTTCCACCTGATGTGCAAGATGTATGAGGCAGGCGAAATATCCTCAGACTTAAAGAAAAAAGTTATAATTCCAATTCCAAAGAAAGTATGTGGCGAATACAGAAACTGAAAAGCTATTTACAAGTTATACAGCTACCAGATAGCAATTATAGGAGTCAAGGGGCATGAAAGGGAAGCAGTGATTGTGAAAGGAGTGTGACAGGGATGTATCCTGTTGCCAATGTTACTCAATCTGTACATTGAGCAAGCAATACAGGAAACCAAGGAAATATTTAGACTATGAATTAAAGTTCAGGGAGAAGAAATAAAAACTTTGAGGCTTGTTGATGACATTTTAATTCTGTCAGAGACAGCAAAGGACTTGGAAGAGCAATTGAATGGAATGGGCAGTGTCTTGAAGGGAGAATATAAGATGAACATAAACAAAAGCAAACCAAGGATAATGGAATGCAGTAAAGTTAAATCAGGTGATGCTGAGGAAATTAGATTACGAACTGAGACACTTAAAGCAGTTGACGAGTTTCCTATTTGGACAGCAGAATAACTGATGATTCTGAAGTAGAGAGGATGTAAAATGTGGACCAGCAACAGCAAGAAAGACGTCTCTGAAGGAAAGAAATTTGTTAACATCAAATATACATTTAATTGTTAGGAAGTATTTTCTGAAAGTATTTGTATGGAATGTAGCCATGTTTGTAAGAGAAACATGGATGATGAACAGTGTAGATAAGAAGAGAATAGAAGCTCTTGAAATGTGGTGTTACAGAGGAATGTGGGAGACTAAGTGGGTAGATCACGTAACTAATGAGGAGGTACCAAATAGAACTGGGGAGAAAAGAAATTTGTGGCACAACCTGAATAGAAGAAAAGATCAGTTGATAGAACAAATTATGAGATTCTGAGACATCAATGGATGACCATTTTAGTAATGTGGGGGGGGGGGGGGGGGGGGGTGTTAAGAATTGTGGAGTGTGAAGGGATACCAACAGATGAATGCAGTAAGCAGATTCAGTAGGATGTAAGCTGCAGTAGTAATCCAGAGGTGAAGAGACTTGCACAGGATAGAGCAGCATGGAGAGCTGCATCAAACCAATATTCACACCGAAGACCATTACCACAGCAACAGCAACAACAACAACAACAATGCCCACAGCTGCTCACCACTAAATGTTGCACTATTTCCTCTTTCCATCAACTGCAGTTAATATTATCCACTGTAATGAGTCCTATTAGTTCATTTGCTGAATTTACCCACAAGAGCCTTCAATGTAGATGGAATGAAGTTTATTTGTTGAGTATACACAAACTACACAGTTGTAATCAGTTATCATGCTCATCAATATAAATCTTCATTTGTTCTGTCCAAAATGTATCTCAGAAACAGCGCAATTTTAGATGTGGACTGAGTGTGAGCATTAATTAGTTTGCTTTCATCAAAGCAAATTTAGAGTTCCAAAGTTGAATCAATGATTTTCAATAGCATCCAGTATTCAATTATCACTTAACAATTCATTATGCACCATCTTGTTCAGACACAGTAGTAATATTTGGTGAATCTCAGGTAGACAGCATACAAGTTTTCTTACAGAAAATTAGGTGCCAGAGAGCTTTCGAACACTTGCCATGCCTATTAGTGCTACTGTGTTGTGAAGATGCCATATACTTTTCTTAGCTGTTTGGCAGGGCCACACACCTGTTTCACTGCATTGAGGGAGTGAGCACCACATGATAGCAAGTGAAACTGCATGATACGTGAGTGTGAAAACTGCCAGCCACATGCTTCTGCAACACCTGTGAAACGAGTGATGGGTAGCTAGTGCTATTCACATGGTTTCACCATGCAGTGCAGTGGTCTAGCAAGTACATAGAAATTTAACTAGAATAAGGATTGTGAATATCTTGTACATCTCAAGCTATGAAATGAAGTAACACACACAAAGTTTTAAATGTACGTATTCTGTCTGTCTTCATATATTATAGTGACACAATTTGAACTAAGAATTTGAACAATAGTTTGCTTTCTGTAGCCTCGCAAAATAATTTGACCACCATTCACAACTTCCCACCAAGTCTGTAAATGATGAGGCAGTATGAGGATACCACACAAAGCAGAAGGTTTACACCTTTGTAAGAAACTATCACTGAAGTGTATTTCTCAAAACTGAATAGAAATGAATATACAAAATTTTCTGATGAAAACTTCAACATTGTTTGAAGACATGGAATATGAATATTTAAGCATACAATAATTAATTTTCAAACAATGGACAATCCATTATGGAATAACGTCAATATTATGAAAAGGACAGATTGCTACTCAACATATAGTGGAGATATTGAGTCACAGACACACACAACAAAAAGACTGTCAGACAAGCAAGCTTTCAACCAAAACGGCCTCCATCTGAATCAGACCACACACACACACACACACACACACACACACACACGCGGGGGGGGGGGGGGGGGGAGAGAGAGAGAGAGAGAGAGAGAGAGAGAGAGAGAGAGAGAGAGAGAGAGAGAAGGTGTAGATGGTAAAGTGCCGCATGTGGGAGCAGAGATGCAGTGGTTAGAGGGTGGAGCAGCTAGGTGCAGTCAGGAGGTTAGATGGAGGGCAGGGTACGGCGGGGCGGGAGGGGGGGGGGGGCGGCAGAATACCTCTGAGAGAGAGGTGGGAAGGTTAGTGGGTAGGACATTCCTCACTTCAGAGCATGACAAGAGGTAGTAGAAACTTGGTCCAACCCCCTGCACCTAGCTGCTTCTCCATCTTGTCTATGTATGCCTCCAAAAGCAGCACTTCACCATCCACCACTCTCACTCTGCTGTCCCTCCCCATCCCGGTCCCTGCCTCCTCCTCACCCCTACCACTCAGATTGCTTCTCCCATCATGAGCTGCAGCTTGCAGTCTGGCCTCAGCAGCTAGAGACTGCAGTTGTGTGTAGCTGTTAATCGTGCATGTGTGTATGTGTGTGTGTGTGTGTGTGTGTGTGTGGTGTTTTTTGTCCAATTCAGATGAAAGCCTTTTAGGCCGAAAGTTTACTTGTTTGACAGTCTTTTTGTTGTGTCTATATGAGACTCCACATCTCCGTTCTATTGTATCAATCTACCATTTTTATAATATTGCGAAATAATTAATTTTAATTAACATAGTTTCTGTAAACAAAGAGATCTTTATACACTGATAACGTAGGACTCATAATGTGTCTTGGACTTCACTACACTGTAATAATCAGTTGCCATTTGCTGACAGCATTTACAAAATCATATTCAATGACCAGGTTCATCATCATCACTTACATGCAATAACCATGAGATATAAACTTTCCAATTAGCAGCTGCCACAATTCGCCGTACACTTTTACTGCTAATCCACACTTCAAATGCCCATTACATAGCAGACATCTGTGGAGGAGTAACAGACTTTTGCAACACGAGGAGCAGGACTTGTGGTTGTATGTGGTCTTCCAGATCTTCCTTTATCAATATCACAAATTGTTCAAAGAACCTCAAACTTATCAGTAATGTGTTTAATTTTTATGTGGGTTGGGGGTTCTGTTTCAAACTCTTACAACCAGTGACAGTGCACCAGCATTATCAAACTTCATAAAATGCTTCAAAAGGCAATTTCATTACATGAATGTCAAGCATGCTCCAGTCACTTTGTTTCTTCACTATCAGGAAGAAAGTACCAATATCTGTTGAGCAGAAGACCATATTAAACATACTCGCAATTCAAATCAATTGACAATATCGATATCCCAATATAGTCACACATACCAACTTTAAATACTTTTAAAGATTTAAATATGTTTTGGGTTCACTCACTGACATAACTGAATAAATTTTCAGGAATGTGTCTGTTATGGTTAACAATTTCCTGCTATTAGACAAGTAGTAAGTGACCACAAAACAGTTTCCTCATTAAGTTCAACTTTGTATTCCATGGGGGCATACAGTCACGCTTAAATTAGGGATTATCTTTTGTTCAGCCTTGTAATTCACAACTTTCTTCACTGAGAGAGAGAGAGAGAGAGAGAGAGAGAGAGAGAGAGAGAGAGAGAGAGAGAGAGAGAGAGAGAGAGAGAGAGGGGGGGGGGGGGAGGGAGGGGAGGGAGAGAGAGGGGGGGGAGGAGGAGGAAGAGGAGGAGGAGGAAGAAAAACTTGTAGCCTCTGTTTTCAATAAAGTTGTAGGCCCTACACAATCTGCAGCATCAATGGAAATGTACAAGGGGGGACCCAAAAATAACTGGAATTTCTTTCTAGAAATCCTATACTTTATTGTGTTCAAATAAAACCTTAATCTCCTTCGAAGTACTCTCCATTAACATTAATACACTTGTCCAAACGTTCATTCTAGTGTTTGAAGCACCTTTCAAATTTGTCCTCTTTGATACCTGCTAGCACTTTCATGACATTGCATTTTACGTCTTCCACATCCGCAAAACGCTTCCCTCTCAAGTCTCTTTTCATCCTCGGGAATAGGAAGAAGTCTGAGGGTGCTAAATCCGGCGAATAGGGCGCGTGGATCAAGGTAGTCGTCTTCGTAGAAGCCAAAAACTGGCGAACGCTGAGAGCCGTGTGTGTGGGAGCGTTGCTGTGATGCAGGAACCATACTCCAGAATCCCACAAAGCCGGATGTTTTTGTGACAAACTTCTGCGAAGTCATTTCATAACCTCCAAATAGAATTGTTGGTATACTGTCTGGTTTTCAGGGACAAATTCAGAATGTACAATCCCTTTGATGTCCAAAAAAACAGATCAACATCGTTTTCACATTTGATTTCACTTGTCGAGCTTTTTTGTTGAGGAGCTCTTTTTTCGTTGAGGTGAAACAGCTGACTTCCATTGTGATGACTGTTGTTTACTTTCTGGATCGTACCCATAGCAGCATGACTCATCACCTGTAATGATTTTGTTGAAAAAATTTGGATCATCTTTGAATGCGTTCTTCATTTTGAGACAGGCTTGAATGTGATGATCCCTTTGATCTCTGGTAAGAAGTTTCGGCACGAATTTTGATGCCACTCTTTGCATCCCCAAATCGATGGTCAAGATGTGCTGAATTGAGCTCCAGGACAACCCGGACAAGTTCTCGAGTTGGTTGATTGTCCTGCGTTGATCTTCACTGATGAGATCACGGATTTTGTCGATGTCTTCGAGCAGTTGAAGGTCGACCAGAACGGGGCTGATCTTCAACCACCATTTCTACCTTTTTAAACCGAGAAAACCATTCGTACACTTGCGTTTTACTAAGAGCATGGTCTTTGTAGGCTGTCTGAATCATCGCAACAGTTTCTGCTGCGTTCTTGCCGAGCAAGAAACGAAACTTCACTGCTACATGTTGTTCGTAAGAACTAGCCATTTCCTCGTGTCAAGTCTGCACTGTACGCACACTCAAAGAACTGCCAGAGAAACCACACTTCTCACTGTTGGGTGACGCCGTGTGGTAGAATGACTCAGCAGAGCTCCTACTACAACCCTCCGGCGGCGCAACCTGCTACTACAAGTACACGATGTGCAGCATTATGATTCTGGTTACTTTTAGGTCCCCCCTCGTATATCGTCCTTAAATGATGAATCCTTATGGTGTTTGCTTTGGATATTTTTAAATTTTGCTCCCAGTTACCCGGTGACCATGCTTACTGCAGCTAACAATAGATTTTCAATTGTGCCTACTGTGGCACAGACATCCTTAAACAGAAGAAATGAAATCCTACAAGGAACCAGTTATCATAAAAAAAACACCTACAAAAAATGCAAGAATGAAATATTGTTCTTTTTTATCTGTTAAAATTATATTGAGCCAGATATTTTGTCCAGGGTATGTATGAAAGTATCTCCACATGGAGATGATTTCTATTATTCCATGTATCCTACAATTGGTAAATATCCCCATAAGATTACTGCAGTACTTATCTTGACTGGCAATGGTGAAACAACAAAATTATGCAAACACATGCAAGAAAACTACAAAGCCTTTGTGGAACATAGAAAGACACATTTTTCTTTAGATGTACAATATGGAAAATATAAAAACTAATGTTCCTCATAACTTCTAATTAATTCCCTTACAGAAATTCATATAAAATGTTTCTAATGTGAGATTTCATGCATCCCAACCACCGAGTCCAAGAAATAATGTTTATCCGTATATATCTTTGCTTTAAATATATTTGTCTCAGTCTCTGTTAATAAAAATGTGTAACATTCAGAACTGCCTTTTGCAAATTAGCTACAGAAAAATTACCTTTTAATTGATGACAGAAACCTGGCAGTAATAAGATTTCCTTACTGCTGAACTATACTTCAGTGCAGAATTACAGTACCAGTACCTTTTGTTTACATTTTCACAAAAAGTGAAAAAGTGCTCTCTTAATGAGGAAGTAATAGCAAAATTGAAACTTCATTAGTTCACAGATGTTTGCTGAAATGCTCTTACACACATTTAACACACTGATACACAACATTGACACAGGTTTTACTTTCACCACCATCAATATTTTTCATTATTTATTGGACACAAGAGTAACATGTGAAGCTGTGACAAAGCTTTAAAGAAATTTTGTGCTTGAGCCAGCATTGTCGGAAACTTTTGCATAATTTAATACCTAAAACGTACATCATTTGGGAAAGACTGGTTACAGCACAACAGCTGCAGTTGTTCATTGAGTTTACTACTTGAACGAAAGCAAGAAAGCTTTTCTTTAAAGCAAATAATATTGTAAAGTTATTTTATCTGGGGTCTATTACAGAGAAAGATTTGCATGACAGAAGATTGTTAATAACTTAAGAGAAGGCTCAAAGACTTGTTCAGATTATCTATTGAAGATTTACAGAAAGCAATTTCGTAGGCACACTGGATAAATAATTTATTAAAACAGTTTTCAAATCTTAACTGAACAGTGTAATTACCTATGACCTAAAATTGCACATGTGCTTCCCTCTTACAATACCAAACACTGTAGAAATGAGCTCAACAAGCTCATCTTATGTTCTTCCCAGTGTTGAATACACAATGACCTTCATATATACCACAGGAGGGAGTACTGAGGGGGAAGGGGGTGAGGTCAGGGGAGTGGCCAGTCCAAGGGACTGAATTACGTGGACTGCTCTTCACATGTCTGCTGCAGTATGAGAGAGAGAGAGAGAGAGAGAGAAAGTAAAAATCAACTTTGTAAATGTCAACTGGAGATAATGAAGATGACTGATAATATATCAAGTAATAACACAGCTGCACACTGGCGCACAGACTATACAGCCATGTTGTGCTTCCTCCATTCGTCATTACACCCTGCACTTACTTCCTCATTCCACAATACAGTTAACAAAGTCAGCTACAATTAACATTATAAGTTTTTTGGCTTAAGTTAGCTGTGCCAGTTTGTCAAGATTCACAGATAATAGTCAGAACCTCAAACTGGTAAAGACTATGGAAAAAGAGAGGGACAGTGAAGAATTAGAGAAACAAAATGCCTAAGCAATGATTCTATCAGTTACATAGGTAGTGCGGGAAAAACATGTAGGAAGATAGAGTGACCAGGCGTGGTCAAGTTTACAGAGCTATCTGAAAAGATCCACTACAAATAACTTGAGTTTTAAAAATTGTTTTTCATGTTTCATCATAAAAATTCCAAGAACGGTATGCGATCCTCCTAGCTGTGTAGCAGTTACAATAGGCAGATGGATGCATGTGTAATGAAAGTTACTTCAAAAACTGAGATCAAGTTTGGGGATGATTGTATGAATATGAATGCAGATAAAATGTGATCATTTATTGCTTCAAATGTTCAATAATTTAGCAAAGTTGCAAGAAAGTGACTTGGGGGGAAAGTACGGGTTTATCAATCTATTCAGTTTACTAGACAATCCTACAACAGTATCACACATAGTTCATAATGAGCAAATACTGCCAGATGTTGTGAAGGCAGTAAAGAATGTACGTGTCATGCCCACAACTAAATTTGGGACTGTAAATTTCATGAAACATATTATGACTAATCATTACACAGACAGCAAATGGCACATTAGCAATTGAGTCCCTTTTATGTAAAATTTCTCCCAGGAATAGCTGGAGAGTAGCTCTTACATTAAGTGCTTCTGTGCTCCATACATCAGTCCTCTATAGGTCAGTGGCTGCCTTCTCCTTATTTTACGAGCTTTACAATTTATCATAGACGGTGGTGCCAACACCTTTAAATCACTGTCCCTCGTAAACTACAGTGCCTGTATAGCTTCATTCACTATCTTAATGTTGTTCTCAGTGCCACCTTTAACCCGAAACTGGTATACTTTAATCTTTATGAAAAGGCTGAATAGGTCATAAAACTAGGTCATCTTATGATTACATTCACAAGATATTCAGAAAATGCCTGAAGGATTCACTCACAAAAGTTCTAGCCATCTCACTGCAAACGTCAAGTGTGTTCAAAGTCTATACTACTTACACTGGAAAGTCTGAATTGTCATTGGAAATGAGTAATTCATCATTAATAGGAAACTAATTCTGATTATTCTTGATGAAATTGTTATAATAAGTATACAGTATATTTTGCCAGTATATCAAGTATTACGCTAGGCTGGTCAAATTGAGTTTGCAAAAGTGCTGTTTGACCACACGGGTGATTTAACATGTTGCCAGCCGCGAGGCCACTGGTGGACACAGCAGAGGTTCACACCTGACACTGTGTGCCCACTGGTGGCCACACGCTCTAATCTGTTTAGTACAGTATGTCCTCGGTTGGCATGTAAAGCTAAAAAAAAAAGTTCAAAATGTTGAAAAAGGTTTTATAACTGACTTCCTGTAAAATGGTATCAGTTTCATCAACAAAAACAAATGAATGCACAACATTGGAGTAGACGGTATATGTTTGTTGTTGTGGTCTTCAGTCCTGAGACTGGTTTGATGCAGCTCTCCATGCTACTCTATCCTGTGCAAGCTTCTTCATCTCCCAGTACCTACTGCAACCTACATCCTTCTGAATCTGCTTAGTGTATTCATCTCTTGGTCTCCCCCTATGATTTTTACCCTCCACGCTGCCCTCCAATACTAAATTGGTGATCCCTTGATGCCTCAGAACATGTCCTACCAACCGATCCCTTCTTCTGGTCAAGTTGTGCCACAAACTTCTCTTCTCCCCAATCCTATTCAATACTTCCTCATTAGTTACGTGATCTACCCATCTAATCTTCAGCATTCTTCTGTAGCACCACATTTCAAAAGCTTCTATTCTCTTACTGTACTAAATATATAATATGTACTGTAATATATAGTATACTGCACTAAACATAGTGGAGCACGTAGCAGCCAATGGGCACACGGCGTCAGCTGTGAGTCTCTGTTGTGTCTGCCAGTGGTCTTGTGACAGTTAATATGTTAAGGACACAAGTAAATTTCATGAAACCAAATGAGAGTAAAGCAGAAATTAGTGAATATGTTCAGGAATGAAATCACCTAGTTGGCTCTATGCATATGAGCAGCAGACAAAATTCAAGACACACTGTTTCTGAGGGTAGTGAAGTTGCGTATGAGAAGACAAATATTAGTATTCAATTACTTACATCTTATTCAAAGGTGTCAACAGATAGTTACACAAATCATAAGTCTATGAGTGGGGCAACCAATGCGAAGTTTCCCAGAAGCAAAAAATCAAAAGTCAATGGAAAAAAAGTTCAGTCTTCTTTTTGACTGGTGCCAAGCAAACTTAATTTGATTGTGAGCTTAACAGAACAACAAATTGTTACTGAATTATTCTGTTTCTTGACTGTTTTCTCGGAATCTGACAAAATGGATGCTGAAAGCACCCCAGGTGGTCTGTATATTTGCTAGTTTTGTGAAACATTGAATGCCTTTGGACACTAAAAGGATTGCAATGATCAACTTTAAATATAAATCCTGATAACTGCTGAGAAAACACTTCGTGGTCACAAAAAGTTGCAGTATTTTTATGGCCACAAATATGGTATCTTAAGATACTGTGCTGACATGGTAGGAGATGAGCAAGGTATTATTTCTTTATTTTTATTCATCCAAGAATTATCTCACAATGATATAGGAATTGCCATGTAATACAATAAAAGAATCAATAGGTCAAAATAATTACACACAGAATATGTCAGTATCCTCTATGAGGACAGGAAAGATGGTCAGTCATGACCTTGATGAAGGAACCATTCCTGCATCTGCCTGAAGTGATTTACAAAAACTGCAGAAGACCCAAATCAGGACAGCTGGACAGAGCAAACCCCATCCTGTGAATATGAAGTTAGTGTTTTAAAAGCTTCACTACCTCATTGGGTTGGTCCCTATTACACAATATTCTTTGAATTATACACAAGTTGCTCTTAATAACTTACAATGTAAGACACATTATCATCACTGCGAACATTATGGACACCTTCCATTAACTTATGGGCCATGACGATACTCTTATGTCCCTTGTACTAACTCCAGTCTTTACAGAAAACTAACTCCAGGGTCACCAAAAATCATCTGTACTCCACGTTTATTTCCCGTCTGGCAATTGTTTTACTGCACATTTATCAGCAGATGATGTGTGAATCATCTCTACCTTTTGCACCCCGTTTTCCAGGTAAGACTGAAGCCACTTGTTCACTATTCATCTGGCACCTAGTGCTTGTTTAGCACTATTTTATGTTCAACAGTGTCAGAATCCTTGGACTAACACAGTCATCCTAGTCAGATGCTTCAAGAACCACTTTTGTATAGCCGACATTGTACTTCTTCCACTTCAGAAACCAAACTGTGCTTTGTTAGAGGGGCTGTAGTATTATCCATGTAATTTATTAGTCTATCCCTCATGACTGATTCACTTATTTTTGAGAATGAAGACAGTGGTGAAACTGCCCTGTCATTTTTGTTACTTTCTGCATTTCATTTCTTCAGTAAGAGCACAATTCTTGCATGCTTTCTGTACTCTGAAACAATACTTAACTAAAGGACTCTCATTATGGCTGTTAATGAGTCTTGTATGCTGTCTACGCCTGCCTTCAGAACAGACTGGAACCTCAGCTACTCCTGTCCAACCCCCCTTTTTTTTTTTTTAATTTCTGTATTGTCTTCCTAACTTCAATCTCTGTTGTGGAAAACATCTTTGTGCTTGCTGTGTTAAGTCATTGTGGGTGCTACATGTGTTTTAGTGATATATCTCCACAAATCCTCCACAATACTACAGAAACAGAAATTTACAAAAGTTGCCAATTCCTGTGGATTTTCTATTTTTCTACTCCCATCTTTGATTAGTATGTTGTCATACTTGCACCTATCTTTTCTAGTTGTTGACATCCTGCACTACTTTACTTATGTTTTCTACCTTAAATATTATTTTATCCATTTACTGCAGCAAGTAGTAACTTCCTATATACAGAAACACATACACACACACACACACTTGTGATAGTAATCTAGAAACTGTAGATTAGTATAGTACTTGAGAAATTTAAATGTGTGGGAAGACTTTCTAATACCTGTTGTTATCCATTTATTTCCTTAGCTGCGGCTGTAGAAGTGGTCACTTTTGAAAATGACTCCTATACCATTAATTTAAGCCATGTGCAGAATATAGATAACTTAGCACCTACATTTTTTGCACATACACCCCCAGGTTTCATCTGCCAGTGCTCTTGAAAAGTAGGTATTTTATATTCCTTTTTCCACTTTGTCTGAATGGAATAACAACAAACTAAACCATTATTTAACTCTGTGCCAGGTATGCAACATTAGAAAACTGTCAGCTACAATTCCATCTGATGGTAAGGTGGGCAACTTATATATGATCATCTCCAAAATAATCACATTACAATGGACATGACAAATGGCATTGCAGTGACAAGGATGAAAAGGGTGAAATTCAAGCCTACATAAACAGTGGCAGATGAATGTAAATTGCTCTCCTTTGTGCAGAACCCCACAATTTTATTCTTAGAAATATAAACCAGTTTAAGCAACGATTTGAATTTACAAGAACATCAGTATTTAAACTGGCAGACATTTACAGAAGAATCATAGGAATTTTAGTCACTTACACTTAATCTGAAAGTGTGTTCACCAGATATGCACATTTAATTTTGGCTAGGCTATTAAGTGTAAACCAGTCATATACTGATCATATCGTTTTTCTGTGAAATATCTCACAAAGAGAAGATCATATATTAAATAATGTAACTGCTGTCACCTACTCTACTCTACTCTGTTCTGAGCTCACACCACCACCTTACAGGTGTGCAAACACACACACACACACACACACACACACACACACACACACACAAAATTATACACCATTACAGCTGCTACTTATCAACAGCTGTCACATCCTTCAGTGTCAATGTTCTCCAACTACTCTGCCCAAAATGTGTTTCTGCCAATGTGAATTTAGCTACAGAGTGAACATTAGAACTAAGTAATTGGGTATTCATATACACAAGTTGTACAGCTCCACAGTCAAATCAATGATCTTCAACACCACTCAACCTTCACTTTTATACTGATTATGCACAATCAGTTTCAGTCACAGTGGTAACACTTTGTGAATTGCTGGGATACAGCATGTACTTTCTCCATGGAAATCACAGAAATTCCATGCCTGAAAAGGAATCCCAGTCTGAAATTCACTGCAATATCTGCAAGACCCATCAGTTTTGCCATGTTACCTTAACTACACGAAAGGACCAGGCACCTGTTACCTTGCACACAACACTCACACGCATGAAGGTGAGTGTGAGAACTGATGACCTGGTGAAGCTGAGTCATGGAAAAAAATGAGGGATGGGGAACAATTGCTACTCGTGCAGCTTCTGCATGCATATACAGTGCATTGCCAGGCATTCCCTCCCAATTACTCCCTGTCTATGAACATCAGTGAGATATCCTAAGGACAGCAGTGTGTAGGAAAAATGTCATACTGCTACCACATACTAGCATACAACTGCAAAAGAATTTTCTCTACAAGTTCAAATACCATGCACAACTCAATCTGTAGTGTCCAAAAATTGCAGTCCAAATTTTAACTGAGAACCACAGCTGGTAATTTCTTATACAGTTAGTGTGTGAATTTTCAACAGCTCATACAAGGGTACTACGGGAGTTAGAAATATGTCCTGTTATGAAACCATGACCCTTCAGTAACCACAAAAAATTCTGGAAATTTGGGGATGGCAACATACTCATAACTGAAGAACTGTCAGAAGTACTGTTTGCATTAAAGCTCAGGCCGTCCCCCAGCTTTAACTGCTCCATTATGGATTTAATTTCTCACCATATAGGAACTGCCAAAGGCTCACGTGACTGACATAAAATCCATGGATCACTGCATGTGTGTTCATTTTTGGATTGGCAGCTCCATGTAACTCTGCAAATTTGAGGGTCTACGTTGTTCTCCTTAAACAGGGTTGATATTTTTCCCCAAGCACAGGTCCTGTTAGCTCTGTCTATGATCAACAGCAGTGAGCATTGGTTTGCTAGGAAGTTGTCTATTGAGGTACTTCTTCAGGCTTGTCCGTAACACAAACATTTATCAAAAGTTCTGCAAATGTATAACTGCCTTTCACGAAGGCAGACTGTTTTCACAGAAGTTGAAGACAATCTGCAAGTACAGACATGCAGTGAAACAACATGACAAGAAGACAACTGTACACTGACTAAGACACACTAGCCTTCCATCTGCAACAGTAACATACCATGTGACGGAAGGAGAGAGAAAATCTCACAGCACTACTGATACTCCATTTTTCATTTTTGGTCATGGAAACATGTTCAAAATGTCACCCTCTATAAAACCTCAAGTTCTGAAAACTTCAATCGGTCACATCCAGTACAGTAACTGCAATATAACTTGCAAAGTGAACTTTTAAACTGATTCATTTTCACTGAATTCCTATTCAGTGTTTCAATAACACTACTGACAGTCTACACTACAAGTACACAACCATGACTTGTTCAGATCAGTGGAACCAGCTTCATACATGCAAGCTGCACATTTAACAAGTCACAACAAAGTAAAGACCATGCTGTGTCAAAATACAGAGACCTTATTTAGACTATATATGGATATTGATAATAATTGCAGTACACTAAGTGTGGTGTTTTAGTTAGTCGTGGGTAAACAATTATCAAAAAATTTATTTAAATAAGAATATATTAACTGATTTTCTAGACAAACAATGTCAGTCCATATACAACATATTCAATGTCTAGTAAGAGCAGACAGTGCCAGGGGAAATAGTGACCGTTGAAATTATGTTGATCGGGACAGCCACAAATCGCAATCAGTATGTTTTATTTTTACCAGATTCCCTCTATAATCTTACAAGAACATAAGCAGAAACTCTGGAATTTAATACACTGAAGCATGATGATACTGAACATATTTCATTTAAAATATGGAAATTTATGTTTAGAATACAGTAGTTGGCTGGTTACATTACAAAATTCACATTGCTACTAGAAATAGCAATTTACATTTCAATTGCTACTTTTATCACCATATATATATATATATAGAAATGTCATTTCTCTACTGGACAGACTTTCACTGTGCTATGATATCTGTCAAAATATATTTACAAATACATCGAGAAAAATAGCCTGTTCAATAATAATACTACATTACCTTTAATACACACTGCCACTGAGATTGCAAGCACGGTTGTACACCAAACTTAATCTTCGGTGCCAGCAATGCAATCAGCCAACTACTGTCTTTTAAAATGTAAGTTACCATGTTGTCCGAGTGGCCAGATATAGTGGTCATTGTGTGTGACGTGTGCTTGCTTGTGTGAATGTGTGTTTTTTCTTTTCTGAAGAAGGCTTGGGCCAAAAACTTACTGTATAATAGTCTTTTTGCTGTGGCTGTCTGCAACTCAACATGTCACCTTTATGGTGAGTAGCAATTTATCATTTTTATAATTGTTGAAGTTACCGTATTGTAAATGAAATATGTTCTTTAATGTCAATGTAAGATTCCATACTGTCACACACTGTTATATTAAATTCCTGAGTTTCTGATGATGCTCTTGTAAAATTATACAGTGAAACCGGTAAAAATAAAACAAAATGATTGAAACTTGTGGCTGTCCTGATAAATTACATTCAATGCCACTGAGCTATAACTTCACTGTAACCAGAAAAAAAAAAAAAACACACACACACACACACACACACACACACACACACACACACACACACAAAGGTGCAACACACAAGCCTGTATGAATTTATGAGGTAAAAAACTAATTAGTAGACATTTAGGAAAGAGGAATAACAAACGACCTTTTTTTTTTTTTCAATGACGCAGTGATTGCAATGTGAAATCTGTATTTACAAAGCAAGCACATGAAAAATTTATTCACGCTGTACACAAATAACTTCACACAACAAGGAAAGAAATAACAAAATGTATCAAAGCTATAATCTGAAAATTCACAAGAACAGATAAATTATTTCACAAAACTCCTGAAACCAAATTACAGTTAACAGACATTGCTATCAAATAACTTCACAGTTTAATATTTTCAATTATTTCCAAAATCTTGTGAAAATACCACTGCTCACTTTAGGCTACAGAGAAACCCATCATTTTTACAATTAGTTGCACAAATTAATGATACAAAAAAAGTTACCCCACAATTTATAGTGAGTAAATGATAACATCCAATGTGAAGTACATTTCATTAGAGCATACATCATAGGCCACACAAACTAAACTTTGCACACAACAGAAGTAAATTTACACTTCTGATAAAGGTGTAATAATCGAATCACATGTTTCTTCTCTTTCAATGTTTCGTAAGACCTACCCTTTGTAGTCTTACCCTGAAGCCATATCAAGAAGTAGCCAACAAAAAGTACTTACTGCTTCAGATTAATCGCACGAAATGCCGGAAACAACACTGTAATGATGGGGGGAGGTGTGCTGGACAACAACACACACTGGTGAGTAGCTTTTCTACATAAAATATTGAAAGAAGAGGGAAGAATTGAGGGAATAAATCTGCAGCAAAGATATTCAATTTTCTTACAGCATGGGATCAGTAGTCTGTATGCTCTATGAACTCAAGCAGAAGAAAATGTAATGAAGAAAGAGATGAGGTTATTGAGGAGATGGATTGTGTTTTAAATCTTGGGAAACATAAGCAGTCACTGATGTGTACACATATTTGACTTAAATAAGATAAAATGGAAGTATATTACACTGATATTTTTGATTAGAAACCAAATCTTTCAACTACTTGCCCAGACTTATTCCAGATTACATGCACAGACAATTTCCACATCATTCAAGAACTCAGTAATACACTTCAATGGGTCCACTACCATTACAAAACAACATTACGCACAGGCTTGTCCTTGAATTCTCTAGTTGTCTTCTTCTTCTTCTTCTTCTTCTTTCCTTCAAGAACCTTTGACCCATTCAATCTTTCTTGAAATTAAAAATATCTTAATTCTTTGATTGATTTGCTTATTTTTGTGATGCCCCAGTGAACAGGCAAGAGTTGTCACAAAATGACTCAAGGTGTGCACATCTTAGCAACATAATCCACATAATTACAGAATACATAAACCTGTATGGATGAGTGTTATATAACTACAATGACTGTAGCAAAGCAGTGTGCTGTTTAGGCACTTAGTCTAATTTATCTCATAGTCTACATTTTATTTTGGACTTGAGGCGACAGGTCTCACAAGAAGCAATTTGTACTCAGCTGACTAGCTTGGGGCACTCTGGTATAAAACATGCACACACGCACACACATGAGAATACGTACAGCCTCAATGTGGCAAATAGCAATTCAGTTACTACACCTTTTCAACTGTCATACCTATGAAAACAAGTACTTACAATTACGGACAAATCAATCTTGCACAGCCAGGTAACATTTGATTGTATTTGTAGATACAAGACTGCAACAATACCATGGTGTTTGTTTATAAATAAAAAAAGAAGAAAAGAATAAGAAAAGAGCACTTTCAAATTTTCAACTCTTCATTAACCCATTCATTCACAACACATTAAAGTCCTACAGGAATTGGTATGGAATTTATGTTACCTTCAATCTCGGCACATATCAATTTCATATCAAAATACAAGTCAGATTTTTTTTTTTTGCTTTTTTTACAATTTTATGTGCAAGAAAACAATGTTTCCATCGAAATGAAATCAAACATAAGCTTTTTTTAACTTTTGCAGTCACAACCAGCACAGTTTTTGTTTTAAAACTTGCAAAAATAGATTAGTTATGCACTCGATGTGTAGGTCCATACAAGCTACTCCTGGCAGCACCATCGATGAAAGAGTTTATATATAAGGCAGTTTATGAGCCATAAGTAATTAAGTGTATAAATAAGTAAAGCTACATAAACTATTAAGCAACAGTGATGTTTTGGAAACATGGTATGTAATTAAAAATATGAAATGATGATGTACTATAGTTTATCTAAAATAATCTTTGGATTAAGCTTCTAATTTTGTCACAGATACAAATATGCAAGCAATTGACAATAAAAAAAACTGTATACAAGAGCCTATCATAACAACCTCCACAAAAAACACTGAACAGTCACCGGCATCCTTATACTCTTGCGCAGGTTTGCAGTTTCAAATACGTCAATTGTAAAAAATAAAACACCAAGCATTCAACAAACCATCTTCACCAACATGAACAGTATTGCATTAATTGCTCTCAGTCAGCCACATCACATCTCATTTTTAAAAATTCTGTTATTATTAAATATATATGTATATGTAATTACAAAAGCGATTGTACGTGAAAGTCTTTTTGGCCTTTAAACAAGGGCACAACTCTGCTCATGCGCAATTATCATCACTTCACTAAATTTGTTATAGTTCTATTGAGTGCTTTCAGTCACCAATATAAAAGTAAAAATTATAATTAAGAACTACTTACATCCAAAAAAATGCTGTGCTGCACCTTACCCTTTGGTCCCTGAAGGCATAATCTGCTTCGAATACTGCCTTATCAATTCCAGGTGGCGTACTAATATATTTCATATATTTACAACAGAGCAATAAAAGTAGTTTGGTTAGACAAAACTAACCACCATTTCCTTTGTTACACTCACTGATTCATTAATTACAGTTCATAAAGTCAACACATTCAGGGAAGAAAGGGCAAACAGTTTTTCTTCAATTTAGTTCCCAAAAAACTGGGAACAAATGACCAAACATTAAGCTCCAGACTCATCCTCGTGAGATTCCAGATGCAAAAAATGGCATAACTTAAAAAAAGTGATGTTGTATTTAGTAGGTATAAAAGTATGTTCAACAAAGATCTTTCTCCTGAGAAAAGTCTAGGCACAAGCCCAGTGTTTCACCTCACGTTCTCTTTTGTGCCCACTTAAAGTCATCTGCTCTCGGCTTACAACCAGTCAAGAATTCAATTACACACTCCAACATTTGCCAAAAACGTATCTTCTCTAATGGCCAGTTAAGCCACCCTGTAGTTATGCAAAAATAGGTTTCGTGAGGTGCAACATGGTGAATCCGATGATGTCTTCGTGGGAGTATTATGTGATACTCTTGTAAAAGAACAACCCAACGCGGCAATCCAAAGTATGTATGTGACCACTTGTGGATCTGAAAATAATAATAAATCAATGAAAATACAAATTTAATTCTACATTAGTTTATTTAAAGTTTGAAGTGCAGTCATTAGACTAATATATATATGATCTCTGAAGATCCTTAAATACGGTAGGGTGAGCAGGATATTTATAGCTTAATCATTCAGGACAAAGGAGGCATGGGAACTGCATGCTGATCCCCTATTCCCATATCTGTTACAACTGTTTTCATGCAGTCTAGCTTACCTCACCACGTTTACTACATTCTTCCATAATGGGTCACAATTTCATTTCGATTTTCTCAAGCTGGTCTCTACTACTGCAGATTTACATATTTCTCTCTATTTTATGTTCCATATGCAATCATCACAGCATTCAACCACAGTTAGGACTGTCTGGTCAACAGTTCCTCTGTGCAGTTACCCTCTTCTGCTGGTCTGAGACCAAAGTAGTCTTTCAGGGGTCATGACATATTTAATCTCTGGTGGCAGTTATAATCCCAGTTTCAAGACACATGTTTGTAGTATGCGGCCTACTTTGATGAACGTAGCAACACCGTGTGCAAGATGTACAGAAGGAATCTTGTATGTTCCATTCCATCTGACTATACCCTTCAATTTTAGTACCAGCATCTAAATGAGTTCCAATTTTGTTCAAACTTATTCTTCTGAAAGTATCATATCAAATAATGGGAAATGTAGGATGGAATAATGACAACATTAAGAAAAGGATAGATTGCTATTCACCATGTAGGTTGGTTGTTTGTGGGAAGAGACCAAACTGTGAGGCCATCGGTCTCGTCAGATCAGGGAAGGAAGTCTGCCATGCCCTTTCAAAGGAACCATCCCAGCATTTGCCTGGAGCGATTTAGGGAAATCACGGAAAACCTAAATCAGGATGGCCGGACGCGGGATTGAACCGTCATCCTCCCGAATGCGAGTCCAGTGTGCTAACCACTGCACCACCTCGCTCGGTATATTCACCATATAGTGGGATGCCGAGTCACAGATAGGTACAACAAGAAAGCTGCCGAACACACAAGTTCTCGGCCAAAAAGACCTTCAACAAATAAACAGACGACGTGCAAACGCACAAGTGACCACAGTGTCTGGCATCCTTTTGGTTGAAAACTTAAGTTTTTCATAGTATTTTTTGTTGTGCATCTGTGACTTATCATTTCCACTATATGGTGACTAGCAATATATCCTTTTCATAATACTGTTTTCTGAACATCTGATTTACGTGCTCAAATTCAGACTCTAGGTTGTCATTATTTAACATCTGTAAAGACAGTTCACTTTTGCACTGGAAGATAAAACACTCCCCCTAAAGGGAAATGAGAAGGGTCACTCTGTCATCCTGTGGTGCACTGTAAGCCTACACACAGACTTGTGAAAAAAGTTTTCACAATCCAGCATAAAACGAGACTGTGTTAACAAATCTATATACACAGTAAAGGCTAGCTTGTGGAGTTCAAACTGGTTTTCCTGAATCATGCAGTCAGAAAAAGCAATTTTAGTAAGATGTAAATTAATGAAGCTTTTAGGAACTAAAATAGATGGAGGAGAGATCTAATAATGATAAATCTAAAGAGGCTGGCTGTAATTGTCCCTTACTTGGAAAAAAAATAGATCACACATAATACAGGTAATGACTGATATTGATATTGTGATTTTTACCAAAGATCAAACATATGGTGCGACCCAAGGAAAACAACTACGTTATCAGATATTAGGAGGGGCCTCTGGATGTTTAAAACTATTTATCATAATTTTGCCTTGTTAAAATTCACACCCATTCATTAAAAAATGCATATCTTAGTAAGTACGAATGTGATCGGAAATCCACGAACTATGACGAAACTAGTAAGAGATACAGACTGCGCGCCAATGTCGGTAGTCGGCGTTAAGAGCTCTTCCTACCTTGTTCGATGGTAGCCATGCTCTCGGTTACGAGTAGTTTGTGACATGAGTGTTTCATTATTGATCTAATAGGAATAAAAGTGATATTATGGCATTCTGAATGTTAATTTCAAGTAAATAGATACCCCAAAGTTGACCGACAGCAATTTCAGATAATTAGCTTCCACCAACAGACACATCCAATGCGCCAATGAAGAATCTGCATGGGATGACATTTACGAGAGCTGCACCGCGCACAGGTAGGAGGAAATCTGACAACACGGCCCACCAAGGTGGATCAAGGAAGGTCCAACTTACACTCGCAAATTCCGGGTGGAAATGCTGACCAGTCATACTGTACGTCACATATACCACCCTCTACGGACCCACAGCTAAGCTGAGTAATTCCCATGTGCTTGTGGTGAAAATTACACAGACAAAACTATTCTAAATGTGGGACGAATAAACAATGAAACAAATGGTGCTTACGTGAGAACTAAATAAGTCTGGAATGGCAATAAAGGGAGGGAGAAATTGTTGAAAAATCCTAGCTCATCATGCTTTGTACTAGAAATATGCAGTGAACAAACGAATGGAAATCCAAATTTGTGACAGTAATAAACAGAAAATGAAATAAGTTTCTGGGTGTAGCCTTGGGGGTAGGGGGGCGTGTGTGTGTGTGTGTGGGGGGGGGGGGGGGGGGGGGGAGGATGAGGCAGATGGGGAGGGGGGGCGGGGGTACAAGCACTAGTTATGGAAGGTAAATTTTACAGGACAAAAGTTAAAAGGTATGCTATGTATAATGTAGGGACCTCTGGCTATTAGCACCACACAGGTAATTATTATTTAATGCTGAATTTCACTTTAAGAACTGTCTTCTGGCTAAGACAGTTAACGAATTACACAAATAAGCAACATGTAATTTTCTAGCAGCTACAGACTTGCTACCCATGTGTCAGATTACAAATTCTACGTTCCAAGGATTTCTTCCTGTCATTTATCATATCTTTGATCTCTCACAATGACTTGTGTACATGGAAAATGCCAAGTTGCACTATGCTTTAGAGTCTATTTACACTGTAGATCCTCTATAGCTGACTGGATAAATCACTTGCAAGGTTAGAGGAAGGCAGTGGCATACTGTCTCAGATACGATCAAGCCTTGTAAAGCACTGTCATCATCAAATCAATCTTTAACTTGATCATAGCTTTATTTTAGCTATAGAAACTTTAAAGCTAAACATACAAGGATATTTAAAGGCATTAATTTATTGCAGCCCAGACAACATATTCTCCTTCCACAAAGCTATGGGACTTATAACAGAATGTTAATCAAATAGTAAATAATTTTACATAAAGACAGTGGACTTTGAACAGCAAACAGAAGAAGTCCACTTTACTTTAAAGAGTTAATACAAGAAAATAACACAAAAATGCTGCACATACGTTGTGGTAAAAATGACAGTGGCTATGAAACAGAAAATAACAGAAACCATTAGCTATATTAACACATAGAAATACAAACAATACTTACTAATACCTTAATAGATTATGTTACATATATTTATTTATTGGCTTTTTTATCTCTGATAACATGTTACGCGACAGATATCAGACAAGTCAAGTGCACTATTTTTTATGCACAAAGAGAATAGTATATAATGTAGACTACATGAACTAAATGTATGATGATGATAAAAGTGTGTGCTGGACTGAGACTCTAAACCAGGGACCTTACTCATTCACTGGCATGTGCTCTACCAACTGTGCTACCAAGGTGTGACACACAACCAATCCTCAAAAAAAAAAAAAAAAAAAAAAAATTTGACATGTTCCACATCCATGAGGATCTCCTCAGCACGGGTCTATGGAATGAAAACTAATCTAATCTAAGCTTTACTTCAGCTGGTACCTCATCTCCTACCTTCCACACTGCACGGAAGTTCTCCTGTGAAACTTAAAGGACTAGCATTGTTGGAAGAAATAATACTGAAGAGACATAGCTTAACCACACCACGTGGGATATTTTTGCAGAATGAATTTTCTCTCATCAGCAGAGTGTGTGCCAATACGAAACTTCCTGGCAGATTAAAACTGTGTGGCGTACTTAGACTCAAAACTGGGACCTTTGTCTTTTACTGGCAAGTGCTTGGAGCTAGAAGACAAGGTACCAGCAAAAGTAAAGCTTTGAGGATGGGTTGTGAGTCATATTTGGGTTGCTTGTTTGGTAGAGCACTTGCTCACAAAAGGCAAAGTCATAAGTTCAGTGAAAAATTAATTCTGAAACTTCCCCCCAGTCTGTTGCTAAGCCATGTCTCTGCAATACCCTTTCTTCCTGGAGGGCTAGTCCTACAAGTTTCACATGGCAAGTTCTGTGAAGGTTGAAAGGTAGGAGATGTAGTACTGGCTGAAGTAAAGCTGTGACGACGGATTGTGGCTCTTGCTTGGGTAACTCAGTTGGTAGAGCACTTGCCTACAATAGGGAGAGGTCCCTGGTAAAAGTCCTGGTACAGCAAACAATTTCAATTGCCAGGAAATTTCATTAGCAGTGGATGCTCCACTGCACAACGAAAAATGTATCTATGATAACTTTAGAAGTCAATATGTAAAGCAAATAAATGTGTGACATTGTACACAGTAATTTACATATCTATGCAATCACTAATTACATAAAAATGTCAAAATGTAAATATGATCAGAAGGTTTGTTTAAAGGACTATATCCTCAATAGCTTTCATTTTTACAGAGAGTTTACTGAAAAGTTTCAGTAACATCTAGAATGCACCCCTCTGATAAATTCTGGTGTTTGTATAGGTTGTATAATAGTTTTTGCTGATTCTGGTGTTATGGTCATGGACATACCATTTCATCTGCAAACTTTTGTCATTGTCTATCATGTTTGTTTTGAAAAATAAAATGGTTTCTTTTAAGTATGTGCATGGTAATGGAAGTATGTTAAGTGTTATGAAGCCAGGTTTGCACAGTTCCCTTACTTCACTTGCTGCTATTATTTTAATGGCCTCCTCCTGAATTTTCAATGTTCTGAGTGCTGCTTGAGTGTTTCCCCAGCATGCAATTCCACAGTTCAGGTGTGACTAAATGTAAGCATAATATGGCAAACTCCACGATGGAACAAAAACAACAGTAATAGGGAAAGGGTGAAGAGCTACTCACCACAAAGGAGGCACTGTGTGCACAATCAAAATGAATACTAGAAATATTCAGCTGACTGAGTAAGTCCATCACACATTCACACAACCACAACTAATACACATGGCTACTGTCATCTCCAGGCTCTGAGGTAAGCAGTAATCTTTGCTAAGGTGGGTAGTGGCAATAGGAGGCCTGCAGCCAAAGATGAATAATTTGATGGTCAGCACATCTGGGAGCATCACATGAGCAAGGCAACGATGCAGTAACAGTACACAGGACTGGGTCACTGTCCAGCTTCAAAGGTGCACCCATATCATTAGCAAGTACAATCGAGGACTGGAGCAACTGAATCACAATCTCTGCCAGAGTTTCAACCATCTCCCATAGAGCCCTGGAATGAAAAATGGACTCCCACTATCTACCTCATCCCTCCCCCAGTGATAGTCCCACCCACTGAGCCTAAGCAATATCATTGTTCGTAGACCTAGATGCAAGATCTGTCCCACACATCCTCACACTACCATATACTCTAGTTCTGTCTCACGAATTTCATACCTCATCAAAGGCAGAGGCAGCTGTAGAAGCAGCCATCTTCTCCGACAACTTAGCTACAACCACTGTGCTGCATTATACATATTCATGACAAATAACAAGTTGTCTGTCCGCAGGATGGCTACTGACTGGCTAACTGGCAAAGAGAGAGCTGGACCACCCAGTTGCTAAACATACTGCCAAACATGATATGCTTCACTTTAACAACAGCTTCACAGCCTTTGCCAGTTGGATTCTTCCCACCAACATCAGCTTTTCTGAACTCCACAGGTAGGAACTCTGCCTGCAGCATTCCCTTGTTGCCCTAACATCCCCCCCCCCCCCAACCTTCCCCACCCACAACCCCTTTGCTAGTCCCTGTCCTCCACCTGCCTATCCCCTTCCCTTTCCAACACCAGTACTACATATGCTTTCTATCCCATCAACACACTTACATAGTCTTTTTCCCTTCACTACATCTCTTTGCCTCTCCCCTCCTCCCCTTCCCATTGCAGCCTCCCCCAACACTGCACCTAACAGCCCTATCCTATTCCCACCACATCCCTGCACACTCCCAGAGGCAACACTATCATCTTCCCACACCCAACCTGCTATCCCTCTCCTTCACAACCCCACACCTCTTCTATTCCCCCACTACCCAGCTCAGCAAAGATTGCTGCTTACCTCAGTTGCACTCGCAGTCAGCTTTTAGCGTGCAGAGGCAACAGTGGTCATGTGTGCGAGTTGTGATTGTGTGATAGTTTTTTTACGTCTGACGAGGGCCTTAGTATGACAGCTGACTGTTTCTACAATTCTTAGTATCCATTTTTAAAAGGATAATACTTAAGAACAAGGATTATTTATTATTCTTGAATAGAAAGAAGCATCTTAAGGACTCTGGCACAGAGATAAAATTTATAGAACAGATGACAGTAGAGGAAATTTGAGTTAATCCTCTCCCTAGCTGCCATTAAGTGTCAGTCTCTGGATATAAATCAAATATTGTACCCCTAGGGTACTTTCCTGAATTTAATAACCCTCATTTGAATCTCCAGATTTGGTTATTATTCTGAACTGCCAATGCAGATCTGTAGCTAAGTAATCCTAAAGTAGCATTAGTTTTTATGTTCATGTTTATCTTATGCACAATAATACTGACTACAAAAAAATTACAAATTATGCTTAGCTTGTCACAGATTTAGTCTGTGTTTTTTGTGTATTATTTGCCCGCTCTGTTGTAGGCTGGTGAGATTCAAAACTGCTTATCTGATGCCTTTTCTTCACTTCTTCACCATCAGTCACACGTCTTCTATGAGTCTGCTGTTATTCCCTGAGTAATATGTTGGAGGCCTGACTTTAGTTGTTATCCATTACTGTCTACGTTGAATCTTTAAAAGAAATTACCACACTAACACTTGGCTTTGTTGTGTTCCCTGCTTTTATGTTACAGTGTGATACTATATGCTCAAGTGTTTCCTCTCCTCTGGCCATATTTCACACAATCTGAATATGCAGAATCCATGCCATGTCTAATTAATAATTGTCCAGGTCAAACCTAGTCAGGGCACCTTTCACTTCTTAACAGCTTCCTCAATGATGATGAATAGTGAATGTATTCCTTGGCCCATTGCGCTTTGTTCCCTTCACCTTGGTGTTGCCTGGGCACAGCTACTGCATCATCATTGCTGTTTGTTGATACTATAGTATGTATTTTGTGAAGTCAGTTAATCAGTTGAGATGGAACTCGCGTAGAAAAAAATGAGATGGTGACACGTCAGCATGACAAGTAGCTGTTTCCACTGCAGTCTTTCACCATCTTTTACAATGATGATCACAGGCCCAGGCTCTTATCAAAATTTTTGTAACCATAGACAGTTGAGAAAGGCACTCGACAGTATTTTCTACAGTGCACATCACTTCTACAAACAGCAACAAACAAATATGTACAAAATTACCCAAACACTGGATTTAAATTAAGGAAAATACAGACATTCTTAAATTTACTTGCATGTCTGAAAGAACAGACACTGTTGATGATCCACAGTGGTACAAAATAATTCCAAGTTTATTTCCTGACTGCAAATTCTTTGATCTCAGCTGTATTAGGCATAGATTCACTACCTATTAGCGACCTGTGAAAATTTGTGCCATCCGTGCACACTCCCGGTCCACCACAAATTTTCAGATGTCACTAATAAGCAGCACATCAATATACCTAATACAGCTGTCACAGTATTTGTAGTCCGCAAATAATTCCAAATTCTGAAATTTGTTTGGCCAATTTGTCTCAAGATGTTTACTATGAAGATTGATAATGCACTGCTAATCATTAAAATTTCAACACCACAAAGATGACATGCAACTAATATCAAATTGGCATGAAATGCACTACTTGTTTGGATATGCAAGTGATAAGCATTTCAACATGATCACACAAAGTAGGTATGAGTAACACTATCGACAATGAGTGATGATAAGATAATGCTCAACTGTCTGTTGTCCACACTATGTTGACCTACCGCAATACAGACGACATTTTACTGTTACAGCGAGCAGCCTGGTCATTGTATTATGATGTACCCTCATCTGTCATCCAAGCTCAGTTTCACTATGCCCTGCAAGGGTACTAAATTTGACTCCATGTTTAACCACAAATCCCCAACAAATTTCATCATGTGCACTTTCCACTATACTGTATAAGTATAATAAGTATAATTCCATTATTAAGTATCCTTCCTGATGTTATAATTTTAATGACCAACAGTGTGCTACAAAAGGGGTGGCCTACAAAAATATTTTTTTCAAATATTAGGAGCCACAGCTTTATTAGGCTGTTGCATCAAGACTTATTTTGTTCTGAAAACATACGAAGCGTTAAAATTTATACATGATTGGTTAAACACTGCAATTTGTGTGTTTCAGCAGTTTGCCTTAATGGAGAAGAAAAGATATGCCCAGAACAAAAACTGAGCATAAAACAGCTGCCTCCTGTTTAGATTTACTCTGCTAACTGCAATAACCAACTTAATAAGATTTAAGTACCATTACATAACTGAACATAATTCTGAGTACAAAATTTACAATGAACTAGTTGTAAAAACAAAGATACATTGTATGTCAATGAAACACTTTAAAATCTCAATTATTTCACTATCTCCTCTAAGCAAAAGCCTCCCTCTGAGCCATCAGCCATCCTTCCTGAATCATCCTTCCAACTTCTCACTTATTTTCTTCTCTTGCCCACTCCACCTTGACACAATTCTGCCCAATCTACCTTCCGAACTGGAGGCATTATGTTTTCAGCCAGCACAATGTAGCTTTTTTGTTGTGCCTATCTGCAACTCAACATCTCTGCTATATGGCGAGTAGTAATCTATCCCTTTTTCACAATATTGTTAATGATGGTGACTTGACAGATATGAACAAAATTTCTGATGGTATCATTCTGAAATTTATGGACAACCCATTGCAATGAATATTAAATTATATTTTTAGACAGACCATAAACGCCTAAACCATCTTCATCTGCAGAGTTTTCTGCTACATTTCAGTGTAGCATCCACTTCTTTATACACATTTTCCCCCCATTCTACTGCAAGAATGAGTTATAAAAGTCTGTTCCAGTTGTTCGAGGATACTGACGCACTGCTTTCTGAATGTCCTCAATTGTCTCACAGCACTGACTTTGCACCTGTTCTTTCATAGAACAGAAAACATGGTAGTATGATGGTGTCCACAATACCGCTAGCAGTTTGAGGCCACATGTTATTGTGATGCAAGATGATCCTCAATGGATGTTTACTATGGAATGCGCAATGATGTGTGTCTGGATACAACAGACAACATTTACTGTCTCTCCAGGGTTTGGAAAATCCGCCAGAATGCAAATCCTCTGCACCCAGAATATGCTAGCCATAACTTTCCCAGCAGAACGCACTGTCCCCAGTTTCTTTCTTGTGGGTGAATCTGAATAAGTGCTGGGCCACTCCATATTGTGGTGTTATGTTTTGGGCTCATAATGATGGAACCAGCTTTTAATACCTATCACAACACTCATCACAAGGTTGTCTCCATTTTGACATCTCTGAAGACAACATCAGATGGTTATTTTCTTAAGTTAGTAGTCCACAGTCAATGAGCATAAACACAAGGCTTCAGTCATTTCTTGAGTTACACTACATCCTACTGATAGTTTTGTAATGATTTCATTCACAGTGACATGGCTGTCTTCTTTTGATACACATACTCTCTCCCTCTCGTACTATGAAGGCAGTTCAAGGGTGACTGTTAAAAGGTTCATCTTGGATGCTCATTTTCTCAGCTTTGATACACGTCATTCTTCCCTTAGACTCCTGGCACACTTACATGGACACTGAAGAATGAGAAATTTAAGCAGAATACTTTGCATCTTTAATAAGGAATTCAATGATGGCACACTGCCCAAAACAAAATATAAATGTTCACCATAACCTAAATATAGCCTATGCGCAAATAATAAAAGATGATGACACCACAATGTCTCAACACATAGTATGAAGTTTTTAGATTATGATAAAGTAGTGATTTTTCCTACACTGTTGGAATTGCAGCTGTAACAAAGGATTGCTTACTACTTTCAGTTCAAAACCCTTGGCCAGGTAGGTTGGTTGGTTGGTTGGATGGTTTGTTTGTTTAAAAGAGGAGGGAAGGGACCAAACTACAGGGTCATCAGACCCTTGTTCCGAATAAAACAATGCCACAAGTGTGAGAATAAAACAAACGAGACTGACAACTCAAAACAGATTGGAAGGAAAAAAAATCACAAAAACAACGGAAGACAACAAACATGTATACAGACAAAAGGGGACAAGAAAACCACAAATGCAAGAAATGGGATGAAGAGATTAAAAACAACAAAGCATATTACCATGGCTGGCTGACCATGAGAATAAGAAAGGAGAAGCCAGCCTCTCTGTAACACACTAAAACCTCCACCCTAGAAGCACAAGGATGGAGGACACAGAGGGACAAAGGACATGCTCTAAAACTTAGATCAAATGACAAAACCCACACTCACGAATAAAACATAAAACTAAATCAGCCGATGAGGCATTGTCAGATAAAATTAGCAGCAACAAGTTCAGTAACCCAAGATTTCGTGGTTGAGCAGCCAAAGTGGGACAATGCACCACAATATGGGCCACTGTCAATCGGCGGCCACACCAACACTCAGGCGGGTCTTCACGGCACAGGAGGTAACCATGCGTCACCCAAGTGTGGCCACTGTGGAGCCGGCAGAGAACCACAGAGTCCCTGAGAGAGGCCCGCGTGGAAGACTTCCACACATTCGTAGTCTCCTTAATGACACACAGTTTGTTGTGTGTACTGTTATGCCATTCTGTCTCCCAAAGCCAAAAAACCCTACAGCATAAGTCAGAACGCAGATCAGGTTCACAGATGCCCATCTCCAGAATTGGTTTCCGCCTAGCCTGTTTGGCCAGCCCGTCGGCAAGTTCGTTTCCTGGGATGCACACAAACACCACTGAATGAGGAGACCGGTCCAGGGCATCGATGGACTCCTGGATGGACACTACCAAAGGATGGAGAGGGTAGCACTGCTCGATAGCTTATAGTCTGCTCCAGGTGTCAGTCCACAGAAAAAACAAGTCCCTGGGGCATTAACGGATATACTGAAGTGCACGAGAGATGGCCACCAGCTCTGCAGTGAATACACTGCAGCTATCAGGCAAGGAATGCTGTTCAAAATGGCCTCTGGACGTAGGTGAAGTCAACATGACCATCAGCCATCGAGCCATCGGTGTAAAACACTTCAGAGCCCCGAAACAAATCAAGAATTGAGAGGAAGTGACAGCAGAGAGCGGCAGGAGTAACTGAGTCCTTAGGGTCATGCGAAAGGTCCAGATGACTCTGCGGCCTAGGTGTACAGCATGGAGTGGGTAAAGGGAAGGACTCCAGTTCAGACAGAAGGGTTCGCACGTGAACCGCAATCAATAGCCCTGACCTGTGCCGCCGATGAGGGAGATGAACTATCACAGGTGGAAAAAAGGAGACCGTAATTCGGATGCTCAGGAGAACTACGAATGTGTGCAACATAACCGGAGAGCAGTTGTGCACATCGGATCTGCAATGGAGGGACTCCAGCCTCCACCAGGACACTGGTCACCAGACTCGTTCTAAAAGCTCCCGTCGCTAGGCGAATGCCACAGTGGTTCATTGGGTCAGGTACACGCAACACTGAGAGCGCCGCCAAACCATAAACCAGACTCCCATAGTCAAGGCGGGATTGAACAAGGACTACACAGAGCTGCAGCAGAGTACAGCAATCTGCACCCCAGTTGGTGTTGCTCAGGCAGCGGAGGGTATTGAGGTGCTGCCAGCACTTCCACTTAAGCTGACAAAGGTGAGGTAGCCAAGTCAACTGGGTGTAAAAAACAAGTCCTAAAAATCGATATGTCTCCACTACAGTGAGTGGATCATCATGAAGGAAAAATTCTGGTTCCGGATGAATGGTATGATGCCAACAGAAGTGCACGACACACAACTTAGCAGCCAAAAACTGGAAGCCATGGGCAAGAGCCCATGACTGTGCCTTGTGGATGGCTCCCTGTAGGCACCACTCAGCAATACCAGTAATGGTGAAGCAGTACGAAATGCAGAAGTCCTATGCATACAGAGAGGGTGAGACGGACGGCCCTACAGTGGTTGCTAGATCATTAATGGCCACTAAAAATATTGTCACTCTATACACAGCCCTGCAGGATCCCATTTTCCTGGATATGAGGGGAACTATGGGAGGTGGTGTCATTTGCTTTGCGTAGATCGAATAAGATGGCAACAAGGTGTTGGTGTCTGGAAAAGGCAGTTCGGATGGCAGACTTTAGTGACACAAGATTATCAGTGGTAGAGTGCCCCTGGTGGAAGCTACCCTGACATGGAGCCAGTAGGCCATGTGACTCCAAAACCCAACCCAAGCCAATCGAACCGCCAACACACCATACGTTCCAGCAGCTTACAAAGAATGTTGGTGAGGCTGATGGGCCGATAGCTATCCGCATCAAGCAGTTGTTTACTGGGTCTGGGCACCAGAACTATGGTACTCCCCTGCCATTGAGATGGAAAGACGCCATCGCACCAGATCCGGTTGAAGATCACAAGGAAATGGTACTTATAGTCAGATGAGAGCTGTGTCGGGGCATGTGCAAGTGCACTGAGGAGCTCCCACTCCGTAAATGGGGCGTTATAGGGTTCACTGTGGCATGTAGTGAACGAGAGGACTTTCCTTTCCATTCACAGTGTGAGGGTGCGAAAGGCTGGGGGTAGTTCTCCGACGCCGAGGATCGAGCATAGTTATCAGCAATCACGTTGGCATTGGTACACAGCACGCCTTTGATGGTAATGCCAGGGACACTTGATGAGGGTCTGGTACCCAAAAAGACGTCTGATCTTTATCCAGACTTGGGAAGGTGATGTATGGCACCCTATGGTCGACACATACCTCTCCAAACACCCCTGTTTCCGTCATTTTATAAGCTGGCGTACACGGGCATGGAGCCGCTTAAAGGCTATCAGATGCTCTAGGGAAGGGTGTCATGTATGTTGCTGTAGGGCTCGCTGATGCTCTCTAACTGCCTCAGCGACTTACGGCGACCGCCAAAGGGACTGTCTTTTGCTGGGGGCACCCTAAAGAGCGAGGGATTGCGATGCAAACTCCACCTGACACTATTATAGTCGCTATGGTTCCTGTAATATTCCTTATAGCCGCGGAGGGCAGGGGTCCGCATTGCCAGGAACCAGGTTTCCTGGAGGACAATGCAGAAAGCAAGTGTACAGCTTAACAGTTGCCGTAGCTCAGCCAGGCAGTGGAAAAACTGCTGCAATTGCCTGAGTAGTCTATATCCATTGTGTCTGAGGGTCCGGCGAGATCCAGGTTCTCAGCAGATGCCAGAATCTCCACCCCATCTGCTGACACAGAGTTTGTACGTTGCAGTGGTGTGGGTGCCACTGCAAATTCCTTGCTCTTGGGGGTCTTCTTTTTCGATTTCTCGTACTGTTCCTGGGATTCCCTGGCTGGGAGGACTTCACTGAATCAGTCTCCGGGACTGAGGGTGAGTGTGAAGCCCTACGACCAGCTGCTTTTGGGCTTTTCAGACACTGGTGGCTGTCACCTTTCCCAATAGCAGAAACCTGGGAAGGGAGTGACCCAAGAGACCCCTTCCTAGCAAAAGGAGCCAAAGAAGCCTTATGCTTTTCTGGCTCAGAAGTGGGGATTGAAATCCCCGATGGTTATGGGGGAGAGGGGGGGGGGGGGGGGGGGGGGGGGGGAAGAGAGAGGAGGGTTGCTTCTGAAGTAGGTGGTGCCACAAGCGAGTAATGCCTGTGACTAGGCAGAGGATGCTGTTTTGATAAAAACTGACCCAGAGCGCATTTTGGACAAACCCTCCACCTCCCCAACTTGTCCTCCAAAAGCCCCACAAAAAACTGAGGTTTCATGGACATGAAAGATTCCCCATCAACTCTCATGCATAACTGGTACCGGGGTAAATAAGCTTCACTGCCATCCTTAGTCTGGCATTCCTCCCACGGTATGGCCCGGGCTCATTCTTCTTACCATTAAAGTTAGACTTTGCCCACTTAGAGACTGCTGGCAGCAGACCACGAGCAAGAGATGACATACTACACTTCATGGCGTGTCATCCGTCCTGATGCCACCTACTCTGACCAGGGGAGCTCCCCACAGGTGCCACTCAGCCGCAGCAAAGGCCACCTGGCAGGATGGCCATTGCCAGGAGTCCCGATGCCACAGGATGACGGGCTCAAATGGCTCTGAGCACTATGCGACTTAACTTCTGAGGTCATCAGTCGCCTAAAACTTAGAAATAATTAAACCTAACTAACCTAAGGACATCACACACATCCATGCCCGAGGCAGGATTCGAACCTGTGACCGCAGCGGTTGCTCGGTTCCAGACTGTAGCACCTAGAACTGCACGGCCACTCCGGCCAGCGATGACGGGCATCTACTCCTTGGCATATATGGGGAGTTAACGGCACAGGGATCAGCAGAGCGATCCCTGTGTTGTCAGGCGGCTACAACCAACAGGGCACACTGTGGCCCCACCACAACGGACTGGCTACCGTGCTGGATGAGGTGCAAAGAAGTTCATGGTCATCGTCGGCACAGAAAGTGACACTGCAGAGTGCTTGGTGGAAAACGCACACAGGAAGGTGTCCTCGCCCAAGAGATGTACAATGGGCGGGACTGCAATGTGACAACGAGTAAGTGGGCTAAAGATCTTAATGCATGATGGACACAATGCACCATGTAAGGTGCCCTTCCTCAATTGGCTTGCTCTTTGGGAACATTTTGAAAAATGGAGGTTAAACCTTACAGGGGACCATCGCATAAAGGCCGAAACGTGTGAGACTCCTTTTAGTCACCTCTTACGACAGGCAGGAAAACCTTAGGCAGGTACATATGTTCTCATGGATAATTGCAGTATCAAGTAAACCTTTTTTTTATTTGTTTGACAATGAACTAACCGCAATAACAAAGGAATTAAAATATTGGTGCCAGACAGATACTAGTAGAGCTGAGATCAGTGAATACACAACAGCCCAGTTCCATATTCACATTATGGCAAACTGAGTACAACTGGGAAAAAAATAATCCTTGCCATTTTTATGCATATGGCAATAAGGCATGAGCTAGATATGGGGGACTCACTGGGGTCAGCTGCAAATTTTACCCCTGTACAATGACAACTTCTCTTCAACCCACTGACTGGAAAATTACAAAATATCTATCTCATACAAGAGGCCCTAGCAATTTATGAAATTATTTGTTCCTTCTGTAGAAGAGTATATCTTATAACCAATAAATCAAGGAAATATAGTACAAAATTACACATCTTAGCTGAATCTAGAAAAGGGAACATCTGGAATTTTGAAGCTCATCATAAAATAGACAATACATTAAACAAATAATGGTACTAATATTATGCTGTGTTTTGCCAGTAAGCTGCTGAATTAAAGTATAGTTAGCAGAGGACATATTTCACACAAATACTAGCTTTGTTGGGGAAGTAATGGAAGTCCTGAAAGGGGTGTCAAAAGTCTAAAGAATGAAAATTAGAATAAGTGAAAATCTTCCACCACAAAATAAATGTTCTTGTGTTGTGCTGAAAGAATACAAGAGAAATTTTGATGGTAAGTGCAGACACACACAGTTACAACATAAAATATTGCAACAAAGAAAGTAACTAATAAAATGAAACCTGCAGCAGTTGTGTACTGCCATCACCAAAACACTGGCATTGACGTTTTTCCTACCAGCATCTGCAGTAAAGCTACAGGCTTATAAAATAAAGAAGTGATAGAGTTGAAGATCTGCATAACATAATTATAAAGAGGTAACTTCCTACAGTAAACTTCATTCAGAAAATACATACAGGCTTGGAGCTGGCTGCTGTGGAGTCAACAACGGATTTTCCAAATGTACCAGCAAAAGTAGCTCAGCTATTAGAAACACACTTCTGTTACACTATTACCACTGAACTATGGAAGAAAAAGGACAAACTTATATATTATTATAAGGGCAATCGTAGAAGGGGAGAAGCAGATAAATCAGCTTTGTGAAACATGCTCTGCAGCCAGGAGACCATTATATTTGATTTGTTAGGACTCCGGTCCTAGCTGCCAAAAGCAAATACTACCATAATCTACGCTGAGAGGTGATAAAGATTATTAAATGTGACAAGTTTAATTTGGAGGAGGAGGATATGAAACAGAGTATCCGCATTCTGCAGGTAAGGGTAAAACATATGGTTTCCCAAGAAATTCGTTTAACCATAGTATAATAGCCCAGAATATTCTAATAAGCACGAACGCTTCGTCTGTACAAACTGATCAATGTACACTACTCCAACAGGCACGAAAATGGAAACATAGAAGTCTCCACTACAGAATAACAAAATGCTAGTTAAACACATGACCAAAATGACAGCAACTATTCTTAAACATTAAAAAAAGATAATACATGAAAGAAAAAGAAAAATATGCAAGGACCAGATCTACACTTCTTGGCATAAAATGATTCTTGAGCTAATTTCTACCAACTTTAAACATTATAATATGTTTGTGTAGGGTTAGGTAGTTAACTACTACAACAACAACAACCACCGCCACCACCACCACCACCATGCAAACAAAATCCATCTGCACATCAACAAGCCCAGTTACATTCAGTCTACTTTATTGCAGATGTTTACAAACTCTAGAAGCCCTCATACATTGTGAAAATAAGCTAAAAACTGTTGCATACAATTTGATTATATAGCAATCTGCAGTAGTATATGTAGTGAAACTGTCTAACAATTAGGCTGACACACAGACTGTAGCAAATTAATAAGAAATTAGGTTCTAAGAAATTTTGACACCAGTAACACAATAATGATTTCACTGTTCCTTTCTGAAAAGTGACAGAAATGAAGTTTAAAACATTCAGTACTCACCTGATTAGTCATAGCTACAAAAATAGCCAACAAAAACAAATAACAGCACCACGAAAATTTCTTCTGTACCTCTTCTTCTGTAAGCGTAATGAACTCCCATGTCATAAAAGCCAAGAAAGGAATCGTCAGCATGAAGTTATCTCCATTAGTTTCAATAAAATCATGCCTTGTAATTGAAGTTGGATCGATGTGATGTTCACGAAAAGGCCTCAGAAAATTCTGCAATAATAATAATAATAATAATAATAATAATCCTTTGATCATTTTGGACAATGATAGTTACATTTTACTTCAGCATAAAAATGTTGATTTGCAACAATTAAAATTAAAAAATGTTGCCCTATAAATATGCTAATGAAGATAATTTGTTAAAAAGGTAAATATATGCATATATTGAAGGACTGCAGCTGTTTTATACATCAGATATGCCCTGTTTATGGAAGTGTCACTAATTCTTCTGGCAAACAGAATTTTGCAACATATTTATCCATTAGATTTGGTATTAAAGAACAAAAAAGAATAACTTGACAATTAACTGTAACGATATATAGAACAAAAACTTGGAATGTAACAGTATTATGAGAAGGAAAGTTGCTACTCACCATATAGCGTAGATGTTTTAACAAATGGGAAAATTTTTTCCATGTGTGACCCCCCCCCCCCCCCTCCCCCACAAAGAAACACACCAACACTAACAGAAAGTGAAGCATAACATTCATAAATGACCAGAGTCAATTAAGATAATGCTCGCTAATGCAAAGGTGCAATTAATAGTGAGAAGTAGGTATGTTGCAGTGTTGATGTGTTGACTGAATGGCAAAATATCAACTGGCTATTCAAGATGTGTACACCACATGCCAGCAAAGGATTTTAGTTTTCCAGTTAATTCCATATTTGTAAGAATCCAAAGCAATGCAAACATTATACTGCACAAATACTTATCATAAATAATAGTTATCCACACAACAGACATACTTCATAACAGATCAAAGTAAGATAAATGGAAGCCACTTTTATTCGGATCACATTCATGACGGCAATACATGATTCACAATATTTCCAACACTTACTGCTACAGATTGGCACTGATTACTTTGATGGAGATATGGAAATAAATTTTTGCAGACTGTGTTAAAATATTTATTTATACTTTTAGAGTGTAACGTAAAGTCAATTTAAAAGCAATGACATGTAAATTGCGCTATTTTTCTTCTCGTCCAAAAAAATCAAGCAGTTTTATGGCTTTTGTAACAGATGATAGCATAGCAACAAGGCTGGCAGGTAAACAACAGGAGTAAAACTGCCACATAAGTGCTAAGGGAGAAACTGATATTCATGGTAGTAAAACAGCTAAGCTTTTGGGACACTGGGTTGTTTACATGAGTTAATGTAAAATACTCATATTATCCATGTAAATGATAAACGTTCATTTATCATTGTCAAGCTAAGCATATTACTATGACAAAAAAGAAAGACTACTTACAACATTTGGAACTATTTGTTGAGATGTATTCATGAACTATTATTTTTAACCATGAACTATGCCCACATAATGTGGCAATTTTCATCAAAACAGGTCATTTCAATGCACTGGGCAAACAGTTTATTACAAATGTCTTCTTGAGCTCTTGTTTGGAAGCAAAAATGGTTTAGCTCCTCTGTAAATGCATAGAAAATAACAAAGAAATGTTTTCAACAGTAAAAGGAATAACTGCAGATGCCTGTAGACCCAAATCAGTCCTAGTCTGAAGGTGACCACAATTATTTTGGCAACTACACAACTGTACCGCATGCCATGGCACCTTCTGGAGAAAAACACCAAAACGCACTAAATATGGTTTGACAAAGGTGTCACAACAATCACAAAACTGCATTTGCGCAGTAGAGATTTTGGAAATGATTGTGAATGGTCATGATATCTTTAATCAAATGAACCTAGTTACTCCCATCAGCCATCACACCAAGTAGTGCTTGGCAGCAGTGGGAGATACAGCACGAATTGTTCCAACTTTTACACATGTACCAGTTCAAATCCGTTGAGTAGTGTTCCCTGGTGTCAAGAAACTTAACCATGTAATATTTTAAACACTACTGAATGGACAATATGCCAGCATAATTTTTTTTTCTTGCCGAATATTTTTTCGTAAAGCGGAAATCGCAGGAAAATTATAAATATGTTGATGCAAATTCAGGTTCAAACTAACATTGTGGACATGGAAATTTGACGAGAATGATAAAAAAGTCCTAAAAGGCAGGAAAACGTCAAGTCCAGGAATGTAAAAGTGGGGCTATACTGTATATGGTTCCAGAGACCTTTTCAAGTTTCAAACATCTATGATGTATAAATGCAGACTGAAGCGACAAATGAAAATTTGTACCAAGGCCAGAATTCGCCCAGGTCTCCTGCTCACTAGGCAGATGAGCTAACCATGGGCGCAGCAGCTTTGCACAACTGCATGGTCTACCACAGCATGCCACCTCCTTGATACAAATTCTCATTCACGCCTCAGCCCTCTTGGTATTTCCCCTAAACTTGCACAGCATTGCAGAGGCTCGCCAACTGTATTGGAATAGCACCTAAGCATCAAATGAAATGGGGAATCTTGTCACTTGATCTGATCACTTCAGTCTGCATACATACACTGAAGAGCCAAAGAAACTGGTACACCTGCCTAATATCATGTATGAACCCCCATGAGCACACAAAAAAGTGATGCAACACGACGTGGCATGGACTCGGCTAATGACTGAAGTAGTGCTGGGGGGAACTGACACCATGAATCCTGCAGGGCCATCCATAAATCTGTAAGACTACAAGGGGGTCTAGATCTCTTCTGAACAGAACGTTGCAAGGCATCCAGATATGCTCAATAATGTTCATATCTGTGGAGTTTGGTAGCTGACAGAAGTGTTTAAACTCAGAAGAGCGTTCCTGGAGCCACTCTGTAGCAATTCTGGACCTGTGGGGGTGCCGCATTCTCCTGCTGGGATTGCCCAAGTCTTTCTGAATACACAATGGACATGAATGGATGCAAGTGATCAGACGGTATTCTTACATATGTGCTATCTGTCAGACACATATTTAGATGTATCAGGGGTTCCATATCACTCCAACTGCACATGCCCCACGCCACTACTGAGCCTCCACCAGCTTGAACAATCTCCTGTTGACATGCAGGGTCCATGGGTTCATGAGGTTGTCTCCATACCCGTACACGTCCATCCACTTGTACAATTTGAAATGAAACTCACACAACCAGGCAACATGTTTCCAGTCATCAATAGTCCAATGTCTGTGTTGATGGGCCCAGGCAAGCCAAAAGCTTTGTGCTGTGCAGTCATCAAGGGCACAAGTGGGCCTGTGACTCCGAAAGCCCGAATCAATGATGTTTCTTTGAATGGTTCACACACTGACACTTGCTGATGGCCCAGAACTGAAATCTGCAGCAATCTGCTGAAAGGTTGCACTTCTAGGTCTTTTTCCAGCCACAGCGATGTCAGAGAATTTGATATTTTACCATATTCCGGATATTCATGGTACACTTGTGAAATTGTTGTATGGGAAAATCACCACTTCATTGCTACCTTGAAGATGCTGTGTCCCATCATTCGTGCGCAGACAACATTCAAACTCACTTAAATTTTCATACACTGCCATTGTAGCAGCAGTAACCAATCTAACAACTGCGCTAGACACGTGCCATCTTACATAGGTGTTGCTGACCGCAGCACCATATTTTGCCCGTTTACACATCTCTGCATTTGAGTATGTATGTCTATGCCAGTTTCTGTGAGACTTGAAGAGATCTCTATAACCATAAAGGTTCATTTGACTGAAGCATCTATGCCTGGATTTCAGGCAGGATCCCCCATTTTGTTTGATGCTGGGGTGTCATTCCAATGCAGTTGGAGAGCCTCTGCAATGTTGTTTGAGTTTCTGGAGAATATCAAGTGGACTGTGGTGTGAATTCAGATCAAGGAGGGAGGTGAGCTATGGTAGTACGTACAATTGTGCAAAGCCAATGTGGCAGGGTGGCACGATGGTTAGCATGTCTGCCTATTGCACAGGAGATCCATATATGAATCCTGTCTTTTGTACAAATTTTCATTCACCACTTCAGCCTGCACATATACACACAAATGTTCTGAAAGTGCCAGAAATTATATAGAAAGAAGTTTTATTAAGTGATTCGTGTATTGCACTTATATCATCATGAAGAGCTTACAATCCTGTTGCCTATAATTGTCAGCTGCCCACAGGTTCCTACTCTATGAGTCTCGTATACTTCTATATGAGCACTCCTCTAAGTTCCCATATGACCTTATACCTAGCAGAATGTTACCACTTTCCTTTGCTTCTGTAACTGGTAGAGGGTGTCACTGAAGTTACAGACATTTCTCTCTATTTCTTACAAGTGCTGCATGGACTCACTTGCAGTTCAGTACACATATCCAGAATCCAAACAGGAAGTGACTGACAATTCTTTTTTTTCTGAAACCCACACAAGAAAGCTGTTGATCATCACTGAAGAGTATTTTCTCACACAGATGGTAGGAAAAAACTGCCTACATGGAGCTCTTCCCATGACCTATTTTTTTACTTTCATTAAATGTTTGCTGACCCCCCGGTAATTGCTATTCAAAAAGCTTTTAGATTTTTAATGTTTCTAAATGTTGACCATTATAAAGCCATCAAATTGCATTTAATGGCTGAGTGACATGTCACCCACAGCTAGGGATGGGGTGGCTCTTACAGTCCACATAACACTCACCGTGGACACCTATCACGAACTGCTCTTTCTAAAAGGTGTAACCAGACTGGGGAGTTGTCCCTCAAGTGGACACACCTAACACTGACTGAGTGACTGAGCAACACCTGTGAGTGGGCATGGGAAAGGTGAAAGATCTTCTCAGAAGGGGGACCAAATGCTGAACTGAGGACATCACTTGGGCTATATTTACTACATCAATTTCTTCCTACAGCATGAGACTGGAGTTCTCTGCAGCTGCAGTAGATGATTGGAGAGCCCCAGAGACAGCAATCATATCACTGTCTGTTAAAATGCAGGTTATAACTGCATATCAACTAACTTCTCCCCATTCATCTGAATATACAACAGTCCTTTAAAATGTGACTTACTGAAATCCGTATGACACAAATATGTGGTAAACTGAAATCTGTACGTCACAAACACAGAACACTGGAGGGTCCTCTTGCCTATAATGTCTACTGTATGCAGGAAGCAATCATATGACTGTGTCCTACCTGTTCATGTGTTACGTCCTCATCTCAGTTGAATGTTTAGGAGTGAGCCACTACTGAACAATGGGTTTTACTACCTTATTACCAGTCAATTCTAGCCCATTTTCTTTTTGCTGACGCACAACTTCATGCCTCAGTAGTGAGGAGACAGTGCAAAAGGGAACAGCATGCTGAACCACAGAATTTTCAATGCATGCTTTCTTAGTTGCTAGGAGGGAGTCAGTGGAAGTTGCAACCAATGAGAAGTGAGTGCAACAAGAGGTTGTGGGTTAGTGTTGAATAGGGGGAACTGCATTTGCAAACACTGAAATATTGAATCCGGTTTGTCAAAGTCAGTTAAGAACTTGCATTTAGGTTACAAGACAGTGAAGACATGTTAAACTTAGTTTTCTGGGCAACATGTAGCCGCATGTGTGTACAACTTTGATACTTAGAAATTATGTAAATGTAGCTCAGTTACGAACTTAGCAAAATTTAGCTACCTTGGTGATAGACTGAAGCACATTTTTCATTGAACTTTAATAAAGAGTAGTTGTAGGATCGCATTTTTGCCCTTGCTTACCAATTGCAAGTACTGGTCGCAAAACCCAGTTATTTATTTGTAGTGCAAAATATGAGTGTTTTGATTAACATACAATTTTATTTAAAATTAAGCTCTGGTTGTCATGTAATAGTTCTTCCAAATCATTAAAACTATAATTGAATAATTTTATGCAGGCAATATTCTGCTGGAAACTTTAAAAACTGCATGGGTGGGCCACAGAGTTATGGAAAACCAGTGTGCATTTAATTTCACACCTGCAAGTTTGCAAGTAAGCACATGCTTAAAGAGGGTTTAAAGATCACAAAGTGCCAACTCTCATTACTTGAAAGGCTCTGAGGCTTTCCATGGTCGGTCAGCATTTAAACTGTAACTAATCAAAATGGCATGCTACCTCCTAAATGTTGCTATGATTTGGGAAAGTAGTAGTCAGCTGCATAGCACATCTTGCTTATAGTGAGATCCGTAAAGTCCTAGACATTATCTTGATGGAGAAAAATCCACTAATTAACTTATGGAATGCAGTTTGCTCTGCTGATTTCCTATTTTGGTAGCATCATTTTGGGGGCTGCACCATGTCATGGATGGATCAAGAGTGTAAATTTGTCTCTGGAATGAAAGTAAAAAGAAATTTTCCATTGAGCCAAAGCTGTGGGGGCTGGAGAGCAGAATGAGAGAGCTATGAGTGGAAGTATACAGATTCAGAGATGACTAATCTCAATAACACGTCATTCCTGGAGGAAATACAAGATGAGCCTCACAGCATAATAAAGTTTACCATTAGCAGAAATGGTCAGGGGAATTGTATTATGAAGCTTGCAGATCCTCTTTGTCTAATATCTTCTGAAGCAATAAATACACAGAACACAAAATTATCCAGTGTGACACAACAAGCAACAGCATCAGCTTGGATGCCTGCAATCCTTGGGACTGCAGAGTGGTGGTATCTGTCCCTGGCAACACAAAACCATCTGACCTTTGGGCCTGTCAACAGTAAATTCATCCTTGTGGTAGATGGTATAATCCCTTAAACAAATGTCAACATCCTTGAAATGTAATTTCTGCAAACACAAACACAGGAGTCCAGGTGCACCCAGAACCCATTCATGTTCCACTACAGTGTGATACTTTTCTTATTGGTAATGTTTTTCTTTGTCTTTACCCCTTTTTTCTGGTGTGTTGGAGAGTTAATAATGATTAAAAAACCAATAGCAGGGTTTCTGATTAGCCTAAGGAAAGTTGCATTTCCACAGGTCATGCAAGAATGTCATCAAATAATCCATCAGACAGACAGTATGGCAGGGTCAACAGTTTACGCCTGTTAAGCTTTGTGAGCCTAGCATTGGGTCACCTGCCTTAAGTGTCACAAAAAACGTCATGTTGCAGTAGTCTGTCACTCTACTACACAGAACACAGCATCAGAAAACATGGGTATAGATATATGGGAAGTGTCATAACAGGACTGGTTCCCAATCAGAAGTCCAACAAGCCTTTTATTGAGGTTTTGGTCCTCACGCTACATAGGCACTGGTGCAGCAGTTTCTATTTATAATGAACAAACATATTTCGACCTCAGCTCTCTGCTGCTATTGCTAGTAAACAGGCACCTTTGGGAATATGGTAAACTGCAAATACCCTTGCTAGACCAATTCGAGATCAACTTTACCTACGGATCAGTGACTTGGCCCATTACCTTTATTGTTATCCACAATGGTAATTCAGCAAACCTTTTAGAGTCTGATGCCCTTCAAGCCTTTCATTTTTCAGTCACGGACTCCATACAGTTGGTACCTCCCACAGTCTTCTGTCACTCATTGGAATCTCTGTGCTCATAATTTCAGAATATCTTTGTGGAAGGCCTAAGTTGCACCACAGACTTTCAAGCCCATATAACCTTTAAGCAATCAGCTTCTCCTATATTTTTTCATATACAGATTCCTTAAACCCTATGCTCACAAGTCAAAGCAGAGCTGTACCACCTCACATCTCTTGGGACTGTGTTTCCCATTTCCTCTAGTGAATGGGCCACATCCCTTGTCATCATGATGAAGCCCTCTGGTAACTTATGACTTTGCAGTGGTTTTAAGATCACCATGAATTCAAAGTCTGTGGTCAACACATAACAATTACTATGTCCGAACAAGCTGTTCATGTGCTTAGTAGGGGTCAACACTTCTCTAAACTTGACCTTTATGAAGCATATCACCAGTTATCCTTGAATGAGGGGTCCAGCATATCATGGTTTGTAACACTCCTTTTGGCCTGTATAAAAATTAATGGTTCATTTTGGCATGGCAAGTGCCCCTACAGTTTTTCAATGCTATCTTCAACAGGTCACGTCCACTATTCTGCACTGTTTCAACTATCTGGATAACATTGTCATTAATGGACATACTACGAGTGAACACCTGCATGATCTCTAGGCCCTTTTTGAAAAACTCCAGACTGAGAGTCTGTGTTGCAATCTGCAGTAGTCTAAGCTTTTCCAACCCTTTCATGAGTATCTGGGCCACACCATATCAGAGCAGGGCATCCAACTCCTGGCAAGTCTGGCCGTTATGGACCTGTCGAATCCCTCGTTATTGTACGAGCTGCAGGTTATCCTGGATAAAACTGCTTTTCCCCCACATTCATTCTCGGACATTCATCACTACATGTCCTCTCTACCTTATCTGCAAGGCTGCTTCCTTTACTCAGTCTCCAATGTGTGACCTGGCCTTCTCTGCACTAAAGGACCATCTCAGGTCAGCACAATGTGTAGCTACTTTTGATCTCAACAAACCACTGGTTTTGGCTCGGAAGCTCACAGTATAGTATGTTGCAGTCTTCACCCATCACAATGCAGATGGCTCAGAGCAGCCACGGGCATTTGCATCCTAAACTTACAACCCAGCACAGCTCCACTATTCTCAGGTCGAGGCGAGAGCTCCAGTCACCAAATTCCATGCTTTCTTGTATGGCACCAAATTTCATCTCATTATGGACTACAAGCCATTAGTTTCATTATTTAGTCCATCCACTTGGGTCCCTGATAAGATGGCCCACGGGCTGCAGCAGTGGGCCTTTTTCCTCTCCAAATACAACTTTGACACTAATTTTCACTCCACTGGGCACCATGATTATGCAGATGCCTTATTCTGATTGCCCACTGGCCTGAAACCCAAGTTTGAGCAAGAGAAGCTTATGTGTTTTCATACGGATACTGTCTCCTGCGAAGCAGTACACAAGTTTCCGATCACTAGTACCTTGCTTGCCAAGTCCACAGCATCTGACCCCATCTTCAAGCAGGTCGTCCACCTTGTCCAGCAGGGTTGGTCATCTCATCCTCTGGGCCGCGCTTCTGATCAGCTTCGTAACTACTTGTGCCATTGTCTCTCCATCTTAGATGGGGTCCTCCTCCTCACCATTGGCAACTCCCAGGGCGGTTATTCCTGGGAGTTTGTGGTGGCATGTCTTACAACTGTTACATGAGAGTCGTTGGGGTGTTCCACAGTCTTGGCTCATAGCCATGTGTAATGGCCCGGCATTGACTGGGAGCTGGAGTATTTGGTTGCTGCATGTCCCCAATGCACTAGTAAACAGGTGGCTCACAATACTTAGTTCTTCCCATAGCCTCCAGCAGCCCAGCACAGGGAACGCATCCATGTGGATTTTGCACGTCTATTTCGGAAAGTGTTTTGGCTGACTCCTTGTTACATTTTCACATTTTCCATACATGGTCTGGTGCTCCTCTGGCACTACTGAAGCTACTACTTACGCGCTCTCAAAAATTTTTTGTGGAAGGTCTCCCAGTTACTCTCATATCTAACAACGGACCTCAGTTCTTATCTCAGGCATTTTGTGATTTCTATATGAAGTCGGGCATTCACCATGTTTGTTCCCTCCCCCTTTTATCCCCAGTCTAATGGAGAGGCCGAGCACATGGTTTGTACCTCTAAGTCACAGATGAAAAAGTATCTGCAAGACTTTCCGCACCAAGGAGGCATTACAGTTTTTGTGTGTGTGTGTGTGTGTGTGTGTGTGTGTGTGTGTGTGTGTGTGTGTGTGTGTGTGTGTGTGTGCGTGCGTGCGTGCGTGTGCGTGCGTGCGAGTGCGTGTGTGCGTGTGTGTGCCTGCATGCGCGCGTGTGCGTGTGTGCCTGCATGCGTGCGTGTGTGCGTGTAGCCTACCAGACCATTCCTATTGGTTCCCTGGCCCTGCCAATCTTCTCAAAAAGCACCAGCTGTAGACGCTGCTCCTTCCCCTTCATCACGGTTCTTGCCCACTGTTGTGTTTCACATACCACTTTTCCCCACCAGGGATGGCAATCTGAGTGTGTGATTTTGGTCAGCACCCCAACAGTTACCGGCAATGATCATGCATCAGAATGGCTGCTAAGCTTACACGCTCCGAGACTGGAGTCCAGCATCGTCAAAATCCACTCCGAGTCCAGGCAGGCACCAAACACACTCCCCCCCCCAATCCCAGCCACACGGTTTGCCTTCGCTGGTGCCCCAATTGCTAGTTGCTGCCTAGCCGCTGGTGTTCAAGCCGCCTCCGCTGTCTGTGTCAGCACCTCTGCACAATGAGTCTGCCCCTTCACAGTCACTAGCAGCAGCTCTGGTGCCCCTCCGGCCAGTGGACATGCTGATTACTGGTTCGATGTCCCCCATGTCACCTCAGCCTGCAGCAGAGTCATCTCCACCTTCCACACCACCACCAAACATCACCATAGATTTCAGCTTGGACTAATCATCTCTGGTGCTGTCATCTCGTGCTCCGACAAGGGGGTGTCAGGGCAGCTCGGCACTCCTAAGCCCATACTCTTAGGTCTCTGGCGGGTGGGAGTTGCTCTCCCCTCTAGCCTCCATGGCTTCCATGGAGTGGACACGATTTTTACATTACTGTCATCCACAACATGTCCAGGGAATCAGTGATGCTCCACTCCCACGATGGATGGGTGTAGTGACACACATGGATTTCACCCAAATCTGGGTGCACAGTTGTATGGTGCGCGACAAAAGTTTGAAGACACTAGCTCCGGTAGAGGCCTCCATTTTATGCACCAGCCCCTCTGAAATGCCAGTCAACAGCTTATGTAGTTTGGCCTGGCCAGCCTTGCTCTCAGCCATGTGTTGACATTCGGCCTATGTGTATCAGACTAGTTATGCAGGCACTTCATGTCAAGTGTCTTCTTGCACAAATATTCTAGAAATAATAAAGTGTTGTGTCTGTTATTATCTGTGTGTTCTTGTGGTGAGAACACAAGCAAATAAAAGACAATCCCCCAGATTTCACGACAGGTTATGGACCCAGTGATGATGGAGATCAGAGTAAGTACAAAAAGTGTGAATTTATGATTTTAGAAAGACTACGCTTTTCCTGTAAGAAGACTGGTGTATCATGTGTCAAATATGGCTTCGTCAGCAAAAGATGCATCAACCAGTGCAACGAAACTGAAAGATGCTACACGTTTCTTATTATGGGATCTGGAAATAAATGTGACGTTCATGGCAAAGGGCCTTGGTTGGTTGGTTCGTTGGTTTAAAATAGGGGGGAAGGAACCAAACTGCTATGTCATCAGTCCCTTGATCCCAATAAAACAATGCCACAAGGGTGAGAATAAAACAATGAAGACTGACAACACAAAATGGAGGGAAAGAACAAACCACAAGAACGATGGAAAGGCAACAAACACTTAAATGGAAAATGGGAGAAGAAAACCACAGAAACGTAAGAAACAGGTAGAAGTGATTAAAATGCCAAAACAGATTACTATGGCTGGCTGACCATGAGAATAAAAAGGAGAAAGGGGGGCAGGGGGGAGGAGACGGTAATTCGGATGCACAGGAGAACTACGAACACGTGCAATGTAACTGGCGAGCAGTCCTGTACATCTGACCTGCAATGGAGGGACGCCAGCCTCCACAAGGACACTGTTCACCGGACTCATTCTAAAAGCTCCCATCACTAGGCGAACGCCACAGTGGTGCACTGGTAGAGTGAACGCAATGCTGAGGACGCCACCGAACCATAAACCAGACTCCCATAGTCAAGGTGGGATTGAACAAGAGCTCTGTATAGCTGCAGCAGCATAGAGTGAACTGCACCCCAGTTGGTGTTGCTCAGGCAGCAGAGGGTATTGAGGTGCTGCCAGCACTTCCATGGAAGCTGACAAAGGTGAGGAAGCCAAGTCAATTGGGTGTCAAAAACCAGTCCTAAAAATCAATATGTCTCCACTACAGTGAGGGGATCATCAGTAAGGTAAAGTTCTGGTTCCAGATGAACGGTACAATGCCAACAGAAGTGCACGACACACGACTTAGCGGCTGAAAACTGGAAGCCATGGGCCAGAGCCCATGACTGCGCCTTGTGGGTGGCTCCCTGTAGGTGCCACTCAGCAACATCAGTACTGGTGGAGCAGGACGAAATGCATAAGTTATCTGCATACAGAGAGGGTGAGACAGATGGCCCTAAAGTGGCTGCTAGACCATTAATGGCCACTAAAAATAGAGAGAGACTCAATACAGAGGCCTTGTGGAACCCCTTTCTCCTGGATATGGGGGAGGGGGGGGCAGGGGGGTGGGTTGGTTGGTTGGTTGGTTTGTTTGGGGAAGGAGACCAGACAGCGTGGTCATCGGTCTCATCGGATTAGGGAAGGACAGGGAAGGAAGTCGGCCGTGCCCTTTGAAAGGAACCATCCCGGCATTTGCCTGGAGCGATTTAGGGAAATCACGGAAAACCTAAATCAGGATGGCCGGACGCGGGATGGGCAGGGGGGGAGGGGACTTTGGGACTATGGGAGACACCAACTTGGGCACACAAAGTAAGAAGAGACAAGAAATTCTGGATAAAAATTGGGAACGGGCCTCTTACAATGTGGCAAGGATATGATGTCGTGAGGTGGTGTCATACTCTTTTCGTAAATCAAATAAGATGGCAACAAGGTGTTTGCTTCTGGAAAATGCTGTTTGTATGTCAGACTCGAGGGACACAAGATTATCAGTGGTAGAGTGCCCCTGGCGGAAGCCCTCCTGACATGGAGCGAGTAGGCCAAGTGACTCCAGGGCCCAACCCAACCACCAACACACCATACATTCCAGCAGCTTACAAAGAACGTTGGTGAGGCTGATGGACCGATAGCTACCCACACCAAGTGGGTTTTTGCTGTGTTTGAGCATTGGTAAGACGGTGCTCTCCTGCCACTGCGTTGGAAAGACGCCATCGCACCAGATCCAGTTGAAGATCACGAGGAGATGTCGCTTGTTGCAGGCGAGAGATGTTTAATCATCTGACGGGTGGAGCCGAATGGGCCCAGGAGCTGTGTCGGGGCAATGTGCAAGGGCACTGTGGAGCTCCCATTCTGTAAATGGGGTGTTATAGGGTTCACTGTGGCACGTAGTGAACGAGAGGACTTTCCTTTCCATCCACCATTTGAGAGTGTGAAAGGCCCAGTAATTCTCCAATGCAGAAGTGCGAGCGTAGTGCTCAGCAAAGTGCTTGGCAATCACATTTGTGTCAGCAGATAGCATGCCATTTACATTAACACCGGGTATACCTGTTGGGGTCTGGTACCCAAAAACTCGTTTGATCCTTGCCCAAAATTGGGAAGATGACATATGACACACAATGGTCGACACGTACCTCTCCCAACACTCCTGTTTCCACCTTTTGATAAGCTTGCCAACATGGGCATGGAGCCATTTAAACACTATGAGGTGCTCTAGGGAAGGGTTCCACTTATGCCTCTGTAAAGCTTGCCAACACTCCTTAATTGCCTCAGTGACTCGCAACGACCACCAAGGGACTGTCTTTGGCCGGGGCACCCTATAGAATGAGGGATTGTGTTTTCTGCTGCAGTAACAATGGTTGTAGTTACCTGCTCAACCACCACATCGATGTTACCATGTGGGGGAGATTCAATGGTGACAGCAGAGGTGAAGGCTTCCCAGTCTAGGTTGTCACGTGCTCTCCAGTGGATAGATGGGAGAAGGCCAGGACTGCAAACCGAGATCAATGGCTGAATATGTGCCATGTGCCACACTGAAATGTGTAGCGGCCCCAGTATTTAAGAGGCAGAGGTCGAGTTGTGACAGTAATTTTTTGACATCTCTGCCTCGTCCAGTAAGAACTGTGCCACCCCACACGGGATTATGAGCAATCTCCCAAAAGTAGGAAAGGTTGAGGGAGTAAATCAATCAGTGCAGACAATGCGTTCAGGGGTACTGCACTATCTGGAAGAAGATACATGTTAAGGACAGTTATTTCCTGTGTCATTGTTACCCTAGCAGCCACAGCTTCAAGAGGGGTTTGAAGGGGCACAGGTTCACTGCATACTGAGTTCAGGACATAGATGCAAACTCCACATGACACAGTTCCCGTAATATCCCTTACAGCCATGGAGCGCAGGGCTCCGCATTGCTGGGAACCAGGTTTCCTGGAGGGCAATGCAGGAAGAAGGTGTAAAGCTTAATAGTTGCCATAGCTCAGCCAGGTGGTGGAAAAAACCGCCGCACTTCCACTGGAGGATGACATAGTGAGGCTGGAAAGGCACGAAGCGAGCAAGGAGGCAGGTTATGCCTCAGGGTCACCTGCTGCCTCTGACTGAGTATTTGTAGCCATTTCTATGGTGGATGAGGCATCAGTGAGATCCAGGTCCACAGGGGATGCTAAGATCTCCTCTGCATCCTCAGATGCAGAACTGATAGGGAGTGTTGGTGTTGGGGCCACCAGAGGGTCCTGTTTCTTAGCAGACTACTACTAAGTTTGCTTGCTCTCTCGCTTCTCCTTAGGTGCTTGCTGGGAAGATTTCTCTGAAGCAGCTTCAAACATGGATAAAGACTGAAGCTCTTCATCCAGCAGCTTCTGGCTCCTCGAGGCACTGGCGAGTGTCCACCATAGCATTAGTGGAGACCTTAGGAGAGAGGGCCCCAAGAGACCCGTTCCACACAAGAGGTGCCGGAGGAGACTGTTGCTTCTCCAGCATGGGGTAGGGGACCAATGTCCCCTGCATTTCGGGGGTGGGGGGGTGGGGTCTCACTCCCGAAATAGGTGCTTTGGAGCAAGATTTGCCCCCTACCACCAAGGGTGCAGATGTATTCTGGTGGCCCGGACGGCCCACTGTTCATGCCACAGATGGAGGAACCACTGACACTTGGGACAGCGATGATGATGTAGCTGCAGCATATGTCGACGTCAACCGAATGGAGTGTTCTCTTTCAAATTTACGTTTTAACCTCTGTGTAAGTCAACTGGTCCAGGGTCTTGTACTCCATGATTTTCTGCTCCTTTTGGAGTACTGGGCTGTCTGGCGAGCAGCTGATGCAAGTGGGTGGTGGTGCACATGGAGTGTCTGGGTGCAGTGGACATCCGCAGTCTTGACATATGGTGCTGAAAGTGCAGCGGGAAGACATGTGCCCAAACTTCCAGCTTGTAAAGCACTGCAAAGGGGGAGGGATGTATGGTTTAATGTCACAGCGGTAAACCAACACCTTGACCTTTTCAGGCAATGAATCACCCTCAAAGGCCAAGATGAAGGCATCTGTAGTAACCCTGTTGTCTTTGGGTCCTCTGTAAATGTGCCAGATGAAATGAACACCCCGCTGTTCTAAATTGGCGTGGAGTTCGTCGTCAGACTGCAAGAGGAGGTCATGATGGAAAATAATCCCCTGGACCATGTTGAGGCTTTTATGGGAAGTGACAGAAACAGGAATATCACCCAGCTTGTCACAGGCGAATAACGCTTGGGGTTGGGCTGGGGATGCTGTCTGAATCAAGACTGCGCCGTTTCGCATATTGCACAGCACTGTCACTTCTCCAAACTTATCCTCAAGGTGTTCAACGAAAAATTGAGGCTTTTTAGGTAGAAGAGAGTCGCCATCAGTTCTGGTACAGACTAAAAACCGAGGCGAATATGGCTCCCTTCATTCCACGGTGAAGCGAGGGAGGGAAACCATTTGGCATCATACCTGTCAACACTGTTATCTATCATGCCCTTCTTAGGGACTGCTGGTGCTGTACGGTCACCAGTAAGAGATGACTTAGTCCACTTCATTGCGTATCATCTGTGCTGATGCCACCCACTCCAAGCAGGGGCTCTCCCCACGGATGCCACCCAGCCACAGGAAAGGCCAACTGGCATGATGGCTGTTGCCGGGAGTCCTGATGCCCCAGGAAGACAGGCATCTACTCCTTGGCATACCTGGGGAGTTTAAAGCTCAAGGCATCAGCAGTGCGATCCCTATGTCATCACGGGGCTACCACCAAATGGGTACATGACAGCACCACCACAACGGACTGGCTACTGTGATGGATATTGGGTGCAGAGAAATCCAATATTGTCATGGGGCAAAAGAGGACAGGAGACAATGACAGAAGATGACATACTCCAGAAAGTGTCCTTGCCCAAATAGTTGAATCGCAGGTCGAGATGCAAAGCCATGACAAGAGGTTCAGGAGATTGAATCTAAGGGCACTATGGATAACTCATGCACAACATAAGGCATCCTTCCCCATATGGCCCGCACTTCTGTAGAATTTTGAAAGCGGCAGGTCAAACCACAGAATGGGACCTGAACGAATAGGGCAAAAAGTGTGAGACACCTTTTAGTCACCTCTTACAACAGGCAGGAATATCTCTGGCCTATTCCAACCCCTGGACCTGCAGGGGGCCGAAAGGGCCTTGGCAGATATGTTACTAGTAATAACAATAAACCTGAAAATGAATCCAACTGGGTAAAAAAAGATTCACTTGCAAACTACTGTATTTTGAGGACCATAGATATTAATGTTAAAACACATGTCCTTACTTCTGAAACATTTAAAGAAATGTACGATACACTTACATAGATATATAGAACACAAATCACCAGGAGACTCAGTCACTTTTGACAGAAATTGAAATATGACCCCCAATAATGATTGAGTGCAAACCCTAACATTAAGAGTGTATCATTTTGAGGGAGAATATTGATGAAACAGCACTGATATAAAAAATAACAACAAAGTTGCCAATGAACATAAAAATTTTGGAAGTGCTTGGGACTTCTACTAGTAAGGAGGATAAAATGATGGAAAACCTGAAATCAAGACTTCACTCTGAAGAAGACAAAAATGAAGAAGAAATATGTATTCCATTCAAAGAAGCAGCCTATAGGAAGAGATATCAGAGTAGGAAGTTGAGACATTGGTGAACTGTTTTGGATGTGGAGGTTCATGTCACAATGTGAGTCAGTGTAAAAAGAAATGTAGTGCTACCAAGAACACAACACGTAGTTCTACATGTGGTAAATATCATTTGGGTGGGTTTGGCGATAAGGAACTCGCTCCAAGCAAATGCTGCAAAAACACACATTGTGCAGCTGAGAAATATTATTACAAAGAGAAATATGAGAAGATGAAGAAAGTGCCAAAGACAGTTCTTCTTTCAGAGATACTTGTGACAGAAAACCAAGACAAGGCAACTGATAAAATATATACTAAGTCTGTTATAGACAGTGGAAGTAATGAGCAAATGTCACATAAAAGGAAACTTATGTCAGATGTGAAGATACAAAAATTAGGATTGCAAATGGGCATTTCATGTGTTCTAATCTTGTTGGTGAATCACAAAAGGTGTTTTTGACAAATGTGTCGCATGCTGCTGAAAAAATTTATTGCCAGTAAATCCCATTGCTGAAAAATGAGGCAGTGGCAATATTTGACATGAAAAAGGTGCAGACTATAAAAGACGGACATATCATTTTGGAATGCAAGAAATCACAAAATGCACTGCACATAAAAGCAGACTGTAAAACAAAAATGGAAGTGACTACACAAAAGAAGAAAGCTATTCAGTGGCATAAAAAGCTACGAAATCTGAATTTCAATTATCTGAAGAAAATACCAGAACTTTGTGATGGTGTTAACAAAATTGTCTCAGAAGAGGACATGCCTTGTTGTGAAACATGTATCATGGCAAAGTAAGTAAGAAAACCACTCCAAACTGCACTGGACAGAGCAATGTGATCTCTTGAGATTATTCACACTAATGTACACAAACTTATCACAATGAAAAATATTTTTAACATGTCTTTATTATTATACATATTTCTTGAAACTGTACCTTTTCCACAAAGATGAAACATGACTATATAAGGAATATGTAAGCAAAGGTGAAGATCATTTCTCACTCTGAAGACAGAGAAACATAAGTTGTGACAGAGGAGGAAAGTACAGAAGTACTTACTTTATAGAATGGAATGAAAATTAAGGTGTAGTGAGTGTTAAACAAAGTGTCTCTCAACTTAATTGTAAGACAGAATAAATCATATTACTCTCATGAAAAAAGTAAGGGCCATGTTGTTTGATTCGAAAGTTGGAAACAAAATATGGAGCCACACAGACTTGCCTACAGCTTATCTCTTGAACAGCTCAGTCCTACTACAGCTGTCTGTGTGACCCCAGCTCAAATGTGGTAAGGAAGAACAAATTTGTGAAGATTGGGCATTATTGGATCCATGGTGTTCACAAAACAATTTGGGAATTTAGAAAAAACTCAATGTAAGAGCTGAAAGAGGTGTTTCTTGTAGGGTATACAGACAATGGCTATGTCATCCTATGTCTGAAAATTATCTGAATTAAGAAATGTTGCGTTTATTCATTAATACGAAGACAAAATGGAAAAGAAAACCTAAGAGAAGCAATAAATCTAGCTGTAGAAAACTATTTCTCAAGGAGGAGGAGGAGGAGGAGGAGGAGGAGGAGGAGGAGGAGCCAGAAGAAGAAAGATGATTCAGAAGAAAGAAGAGAAACTCCATAAGATAAAACACACATAAAGAACCAAGACATGAAATATTTATTATGTTGATGTCATGCTTACATACAAGGAATGCATTGAACATGAAAACAAGGAAAATTGGATGAGGGCTACAAATGAAAAGAATGAGTCATTGAGGAAAAATGAAACACAGACTCTGAGGAATAAAGAAACTGCTCACGGAAAGAAATAATTATGGGAAGACAGATTTCTGAGAAAAAGGATAATTGAAAGTCCAAAGCTAGACTAGTTGCAAGAGGATGTCAACAGGATCAACTAAAATTGGGTTTTAAAGGTATTTTTCGTTTTGTTTTCCCTCATATTCCTATTTGCACTTGCTGCATAAAAACATTTGATAATTATGACATCTGATGTCAGAGCAGGCTTTCTTACTGTCAGCTGATGTCCCTGACATACAAAGCACCTGGGAAAATATGCCTGTTCAAAAAGGCACTGTATGGATTGAAACAAGCTCCTTTGCAATGGAACATGAGACTGAGCAAGTTTTGTAAGAGTGAAAACCTTATCCAACTGAAATCTGACCACTTTGTTTACAAATCAGGTACTGAGAAAAAATGTATCTTGTTGTACATGTACATTCTGTTTGGAGAACACATCTGTCAAATGAAAATTCCCTGCAAAAACTGAAGAAAAATTTTGATATAGCAATTGATAAAGAACCAACAATTTATCTGGGACTTGAAATAAAAAGAACATAACAGTATTCAATAAGAAAAATAATATGCTAAAGAAATGGTAAAAACATACAGATAGGAGAAATCAAAAACTGTAACAACTCCCATTTCAACCCAAGGGGAAATTGAAGAAATCAATGCACCAAAGTCAGACTTTCCATATCATGAAGCAATAGACAGTTTATTTTATTTAGCACATAAAACAAGATTGGATATTGCATATGCAGATCAATGAGTAATCCAAATCAAACAGACAATCAAAATCTGAAGGGAACTTTAAGATACCTGAATTCAATGACTGGGAGTGGAATAATATACTCATCAGAAGAACAAGAAATAGTGGCTTCTTGTGATGGGATTTTGCAGTTGATAGGAAAGAGATAAAAGTACAATAGGATACATATTTCTGTACAATTATTCTACAATCAGTTGGCATTGCAAGAAACGTCGTGTTGCTGCACTATCTACTACTGAAGCAGAATACACATTTGCTTCTCAATGCTGTCAAGAGATGGAAGTTTTGAAGCCTTTCATAGAAAAATTGCTGGATAAAAACATGAAAATGGAACTTAGTGTTGATAACTAAAATCACATCAAACCTGCAAAAGAAGCAAGTACAGGGTAGCGCATGAAATGTGTTACCATTTTGTTTTTGAATATAAACTTTATTGTCTATACAATCTGAAAGGAACATATACTACAATGAAGAGCCGTCCATGGACATTTGTTCTAACTCAACACATACTCAATATGTCCACCATTTCGTTTCCTAACTTGCTTCAAACGAACACTGAAGTTAGTGATTACCCTACGGCACATGTCTTCCGTAATTTCACTGCAAGCTTGAAGGATAAGACTTCTGAGCTCCATTAAATCACGTGGACGTTTCGGGAAAATTTTTTCCTTTAGGTACCCCCAAAGAAAAAAGTCACATGGATTGAGGTCTGGACTATTGGGGGGCCAATTCTGTCCATCATTGAAGTGACCTGGATATCTGAGTGAAATGATCCGCATGTCAAAATGCTCGTGTAAAAACTCCAACACAGTGTTTGCAGTATGTGGCCTTGCTCCATCTTGCATGAACCACTGCGCGTTGAAGGGCAAGGCAGTAGCAAGAAGCTGTGGAATTTAATGGGGCTCAGAAGACTTATTCTTCAAGTTTGCAATGAAATTACGGAAGACATGTGCCATAGGGTAATCACTAACTTCAGTGTTCGTTTGAAGGAAGTTAGGAAATGAAATAATGGACATATTGAGCATGTGTTGAGTTAGAACAAATCTCCATGGACGGCTCTTCATTGTAGTATATGTTCATTTCAGATTGTATTGATAATAAAGTTTATATTCAAAACCAAAATGGTAACATTTCGTGTGCCACCCTGTACATTCATGTTAAGTATCATTTGATCAGTGATGAGCTAAATCATGGCTGGTTCAACATAAAATACTATCAAACTCGAAAACAACTAGCTGACTTTCTAACTAAACTTCTCCATTGTATTGCTTTTGAGAAAACTGAAAGAAAAGATTATGTTTGATTGCAATTACAATCTTTTGTTTGTTTAAAAGGTACATTTTCAGGGACTATGGTTGCAAAGGTTTTGAGAGACAACACATTGTTTTGTTTAAGGGAGTGTGCTGAGAGTTAAAGCAGAAAGATGATATGCATAGAACTTCATAACACAGACAGCCACAGCCATTAAACTTCACAATGAATGGAAGTAAAACGAACCACAAGACAGCTGTAACTGGTGATTTCTTTATTGTCACAACCAGTTTCGTTGAATTAAAATAGCATCCTCAGGTGAAAATAGTATCACATTAGTGCCTCAAGATGCCCCTAACATTCATACTCAAAAACCAAACACCTGAAGAATGGAAGTCACAAAAATAAATTGGGGCAAACAGTGTGGTGGCTCAATTGCGATGATTGCACAGGGAACAGCACAGAAGGTGGTCACGTGTGTACCCGGTTTTGACAATAAAGAAATCATCAATAGTAGCTGTCTTGCTGCTCATCAATAGTAGCTGTCTTGCTGCTCACTTTATTACCATTCATTAAAGATATTGTTGTAAACAAAAGCAATACATGCCTGCTAATGTAAGGCCATATCTAGTATGGTGCACTGATGCTGTCATGTGGTATCAATGCACTGTTTCTGTAATAAGCTGGCAACACAGTTGGTTGCTATTTGAATAATAAATGTAATCAGTCATTCCCTGTAGCCTCGTGTTTCAATGTATTTAAAAAAAAGTACATGGTACATTTGAAAGCACAATAGACAATATGCTCAGACTAACCCTTACAAAATTAAGGGATAGCACATTGTGTTTTCTCTGACCACCAGCCCCCCAATATTACACTACTGGCCATTAAAATTGCTACACCATGAAGATGACGTGCTATAGTCGTGAAATTTAACCAACAGGAAGATGATGCTGTCATATGCAAATGATTAGCTTTTCAGAGCATTCACACAAGGTTGGCGCCGGTGGCGACACCTACAACGTGCTGACATGAGGAACGTTTCCAACCGATTTCTCATACACTAACAGCGGTTGACCGGCGTTGCCTGGTGAAACGTTGTTGTGATGCCTATTATAAGGAGGAGAAATGTGTACCATCATGTTACCGACTCTGATAAAGGTCGGATTGTAGCCTATCGCGATTGCGGTTTATCGTATCGCGATATTGCTGCTCGCGTTGGTCGAGATCCAATGACTGTTAGCAGAATATGGGATCGGTGGTTTCAAGAGGGTAATACAGAACGCCATGCTGGATACCAGCGGCCTCATATCACTAGCAGTCAAGATGACAGGCATCTTATCCGCACAGCTGTAACGGATCGTGCAGCCACGTCTCGATCCCTGAGTCAACAGATGGGGATGTTTGCAAGACAACAACCATCTGCACGAACAGTTCGACGATGTTTGCAGCAGCATGGACTATCAGCTCTGAGACCATGGCTGCGGTTACCCTTGATGCTGCATCACAGACAGGAGCGCCAGCAATGGTGTATTCAATGATGAACCTAGGTGCATGAATAGCAAAACGTCATATTTTCGGATGAATACAGGTTCTGTTTACAGCATCATGATGGTCGCATCCGTGTTTGTCGACATTGCGGTGAACGCACATTGGAAGCGTGTATTCATCATCATCATACTGGCGTATCATCCTGCGTGATGGTATGGGGTACCACTGGTTACACGTCTCTATCACCTATTGTTCGCATTGACGGCACTTTGAACAGTGGACGTTACATTTCAGATGTGTTACGACCCGTGGCTCTACCCTTCATTTGATCTCTGCAAAACCCTACATTTCAGCAGGATAATGCATGACCACAAGTTGCAGGTCCTGTACAGGCCTTTCTGGACACAGAAAATGTTTGACTGCTGCCCAGGCGAGCACATTCTCCAGATCTCTCACCTACTGAAAAGTCTGATCAATAGTGGCCGAGCAACTGACTCGTCACAATACGCCCATCACTACTGTTGATGAACTGTGGTATTGTGTTGAAGCTGCATGGAGAGCTGTACCTGTACACGCCATCCAAGCTCTGTTTGACTCAATGCACAAGCATATCAAGGCCGTTATTACGGCCAGTGGTGGTGGTTCTGGGTACTGATTTTTCAGGATCTATGCACCCAAATTGCGTGAGAATGTAATCACATGTCAGTTCTAGTATAATACAGGGTGTTACAAAAAGGTACGGCCAAACTTTCAGGAAATATTCCTCACACACAAAGAAAGAAAATATGTTATGTGGACATGTGTCCGCAAACGCTTACTTTCCATGTTAGAGCTCATTTTATTACTTCTCTTCAAATCACATTAATCATGGAATGGAAACACACAGCAACAGAACGTACCAGCGTGACTTCAAACACTTTGTTAGAGGAAATGTTCAAAATGTCCTCCGTTAGCAAGGATACATGGATCCACCCTCCGTCGCATGGAATCCCTGATGCGCTGATGCAGCCCTGGAAAAATGGCGTATCGTATTACAGCCGTCCATAATACGAGCACGAAGAGTCTCTACATTTGGTACTGGGGTTGCATAGACAAGAGCTTTCAAATGCCCCCATAAATGAAAGTCAAGAGGGTTGAGGTCAGGAGAGCGTGGAGGCCATGGAATTGGTCTGCCTCTACCAATCCATCGGTCACCGAATCTGTTGTTGAGAAGCGTACGAACACTTCGACTGAAATGTGCAGGAGCTCCCTCGTGCATGAGCCACATGTTGTGTCGTACTTGTAAAGGCACATGTTCTACCAGCACAGGTAGAGTACCCCGTGTGAAATCATGAAAACGTGATCCACTGAGCGTAGGTGGAAGAACATGGGGCCCAATCAAGACATCACCAACAATGCCTGCCCAAACGTTCACAGAAAATGTGTGTTGATGATGTGATTGCACAATTGCGTGCGGATTCTCGTCAGCCCACACATGTTGATTGTGAAAATTTACAATTTGATCACGTTGGAATGAAGCTTCATCCGTAAAGAGAACATTTGCACTGAAATGAGGATTGACACATTGTTCGATGAACCATTCGCAGAAGTGTACCTGTGGAGGCCAATCAGCTGCTGATAGTGCCTGCACACGCTGTACATGGTACGGAAACAACTGGTTCTTCCGTAGCACTCTCAATACAGAGACGTGGTCAACGTTACCTTGTACAGCAGCAACTTCTCTGACGCTGACATTAGGGTTATCGTCAACTGCACGAAGAATTGCCTCATCTATTGCAGGTGACCTCATCGTTCTAGGTCTTCCCCAGTCACGAGTCATAGGCTGGAATGTTCCATGCTCCCTAAGATGCCGATCAATTGCTTCGAATGTCTTCCTGTCGGGACACCTTAGTTCTGGAAATCTGTCTCAATACAAACATACCGCACCACGGGTATTGCCCCGTGCTAATCCATACATCAAATGGGCATCTGCCAACTCCGCATCTGTAAACATTGCACTGGCTGCAAAACCACGTTCGTGATGAACACTAACCTGTTGATGCTACATACTGATTTGCTTGATGCTAGTACTGTAGAGCAATGAGTCGCCTGTCAACACAAGCACCAAAGTCAACATTACCTTCCTTCAATTAGGCCAACTGGCGGTGAATCGAGGAAGTACAGTACATACTGACGAAACTAAAATGAGCTCTAACATGGAAATTAAGCGTTTCCGGACACATGTCCACATAACATCTTTTCTTTATTTGTGTGTGAGGAATGTTTCCTGAAAGTTTGGCCGTATCTTTTTGTAACACCCTGTATATTTGTCCAATGAATACCCGTTTATCATCTGCATTTCTTCTTGGTGTAGTAATTTTAATGGCCAGTAGTGTATCTCCATCAGGACCACATTAAATACAGCACGGTAGTATCAGCACTAAACTCTAAGGTTATCACTTTGCTAACTATTCTCTAATGTAAGTATAAATATTTGCTAATTTTTACCTTTCCAATGATGGGAAGTTCCACTGATCCCCATGTGTCAGCTCCCCAGTGCACCAAACCAGACCCCAGATCGGCAGTAACAATACCACATAATGCTGCTGTAAGTATCGTGCTGAGATTTTCCAGTCGAAAATGGATTACAATGAATATGAAGTTCACCAGCATTAAAGTAATACAAATTCCCACGCAGATACATTCCTGCGTTCTTTTACCTGCAAAATAGGCAATATAAACACCCTTTAAGCATACAGTTTTGAGAAGTGAGACGTTAACAGCAATTCTACATACATGCATAAATCTGAGAAAAGACAACAACTCATTATATAAAGAAACAATCTAAGTTAGCACAACTGATGTTCATTAAACTGAGCTAGAACGTTCACCACATTAACTTGTTCATGTTGTTCTTGACAGCAATATGAGTTTTCTATATGCCAAGTAAGCTCTTTTTATCATTACTATACACACATCAAAATACAGACACCATCGACTCAGTATGCCAGAAATCAAACTCTACTAACACAGGCATTATGTATTATGCGAACATTGTCTGCACAAGTTCTACCATTTAAAACACTTATTTATTTATTTTGAATGAAAGACAACAAATCATGGGCATTACTATCACACCAGTTGCTGCTGTCATAATTTTTCCCTTTGTTTATATTGAACACTGGTAAATTTGTACTGTCAACCAAGTATGCCCTCTGTAACTCTGACAAAGACTATTAATGTACTTAAAAAAAAAAAGGAGGAAGAAAGATATAGGGATACACAAAGTTAATCTGGACATTCATTAACAGTTTCATCTAGCTTGATTTTCAAAACAAATTTAAATAAGAAGAAATTTCTGTTACAGGTTCCATTCTTTTACAAGAATTTCATATCTATTTTCCCCTAAGTCTATGACTGAATTCATACACTTAGAAATGTGTAAATTTCGAAAGGTACTTAAAAACACAGAACTAACATGTAAGAGACTGACATTTAGGGATAAGAGTGAAGTTCCATTACTGTACCAGTCCAAAGATCAGTTTTTATGCCTCAAACTTCAGTCAATGACCAAATTCACTATCGCTCCATGTCACAGGATGTGTCCCATCAACTGATCCCTTCTTTTAGTTAAGTTATGTCATGAGGCTTTTTGCTCCCCAATTAGAATCAGATCTTCATTATTTACTCTATCTATCCATCTAGGCTTCAGTATTGTACTGTAGCCCCACATTTCCAAGGCTTCTCTTTTTTTCTTGCTTTAACTGTTTACTGTCTGTGTTTCATTTTCATACAAAGCTACACTCCACACAAACACCTCCAGAAAAGATTTGTTAACAGTTAAATTTATATCTGATACTAACAAATTTCTCTTTCAATGATACTTTTCTTACTACTGCCAATCTGCATTTTATATCCTCTCTACTCTGGCCATTGTCAAGTATGCTACTTTGCTATCCAAACACTTTCAGTGTCATTTCCTAACTTAATTCTCCTCCGCATCACCTGATTTAAGCTCCATCAGTAAGAGTTAGTTTCTTTAAGTTCGTCTTACAAACTTTTTTCCAGACTATGCATTTCTTTCACCTGATCTTCCAAGATCTTTGCCACAACAAATCGAGTTACAATACCATCTGCAACCTGTAGTTTAACTTGTTCTCCCCAAACTGCAATTCCATTTCCAAAATTCTCATTGGTTTCCTTTACTGTATGCTGAGTTAACTGATTGAATAACATCTGGAATAGGCAACAACTATTACTACTTTTTCAATTTGTGCTTCCCTTTCATGCAATCTGACTCTTACAAGTGCAGCTTGGTTTCTGTACGAGTTGATCCCTGTGGTTTATCCCTGCTACTTTCACAATTGCTATGAGTGTACTAAAGTCAAAACTGTCAAGATTTTTCTTAATATGCAAATGCTACCAATATGTCAGTTTGGCTTTATCAATATTTCTCCACACCTACATTGATATTGCCCACAAGTTGGCTTCTACCAGTCTTTCCATTCATGTACAAACAAAATGTGTTACTATTTTGCAATCGTGGCTAATCATCTTGTTGATTTAGTAATATTCACTCCTGTCACCACCCGCCTTCTTTGGAACTGGAATTATTACATTCTTCTTCATATCCATGGATATTTTTTCTACTGCATGTCTTGCATAACACATGGGATGGTTCTGTCTTGGTTGGTTCTTTCAAGGACCTCAATAATTCTGAAGGAATGTTATCTACTTCTGATTTCCCTACTTTATTTGCTGAATTTTTATAATGTCTCCTTTCATCAATCCAATATCTTTTATTTTATCACATTTCTACTGGACTTCGTGTTTTAGCCAGGTTGATCCTTTGCTTCCTTCACTATTTTATCTCATCTACATCTACATTTATACTCCGCAAGCCACCCAACGGTGTGTGGCGGAGGGCACTTTACATGCCACTGACATTACCTCCCTTTCCTGTTCCAGTCGCGTACGGTTCGCGGGAAGAACGACCATCCAAAAGCCTCCGTGCGCGCTCTAATCTCTCTAATTTTACATTCGTGATCTCCTCGGGAGGTATAAGTAGGGGGAAGCAATATATTCGATACCTCATCCAGAAACGCACCCTCTCGAAGCCTGGCGAGCAAGCTACACCACGATGCAGAGCGCCTCTCTTGCAGAGTCTGCCACTTGATTTTGTTAAACATCTCCGTAACGCTATGACTGTTACCAAATAACCCTGTGACGAAACGTGCCGCTCTTCTTTGGATCTTCTCTATCTCCTCCGTCAACCCGATCTGGTACGGATCCCACACTGATGAGCAATACTCAAGTACACGTCGAACGAGTGTTTTGTAAGCCACCTCCTTTGTTGATGGACTACATTTTCTAAGGACTCTCCCAATGAATCTCAACCTGGTACCCGCCTTACCAACAATTAATTTTATATGATCATTCCACTTCAAATCGTTCCACACGCATACTCCCAGATATTTTACAGAAGTAACTGCTACCAGTGTTTGTTCCGCTATCATATAATCATACAATAAAGGATCCTTCTTTCTATGTATTCACAATACATTACATTTGTCTATGTTAAGGGTCAGTTGCCACTCTCTGCACCAAGTGCCTATTCGCTGCAGATCTTCCTGCATTTCGTTACAATTTTCTAATGCTGCAACTTCTCTGTATACTACAGCATCATCCGCGAAAAGCCGCATGGAACTTCCGACACTATCTACTAGGTCATTTATATATATTGTGAAAAGCAATGGTCCCATAACACTCCCCTGCGGCATGCCAGAGGTTACTTTAACGTCTGTAGCTGTCTCTCCATTGATAACAACATGCTGTGTTCTGTTTGCTAAAAACTCTTCAATCCAGCCACAGAGCTGGTCTGATATTCCGTAGGCTCTTACTTTGTTTATCAGGCGACAGTGCGGAACTGTATCAAACGCCTTCCAGAAGTCAAGAAAAATAGCATCTACCTGGGAGCCTGTATCTAATATTTTCTGGGTCTCATGAACAAATAAAGCGAGTTGGGTCTCACACGATCGCTGTTTCCAGAATCCAGGTTGATTCCTACATAGTAGATTCTGGGTTTCCAAAAACGACATGATACTCGAGCAAAAAACATGTTCTAAAATTCTACAACAGATCGACGTAAGAGATATAGGTCTATAGTTTTGCGCATCTGCTCGACGACCCTCCTTGAAGACTGGGACTACCTGTGCTCTTTTCCAATCATTTGGAACCTACCGTTCCTCTAGAGACTTGCGGTACACGGCTGTTAGAAGGGGGGCAAGTTCTTTCGCGTACTTTGTGTAGAATCGAATTGGTATCCCGTCAGGTCCAGTGGACTTTCCTCTGTTGAGTGATTCCAGTTGCTTTTCTATTCCTTGGACACTTATTTCGATGTCAGCCATTTTTTCGTTTGTGCGAGGATTTAGAGAAGGAACTGCAGTTTGGTCTTCCTCTGTGAAACAGCTTTGGAAAAAGGTGTTTAGTATTTCAGCTTTACGTGTGTCATCCTCTGTTTCAATGCCATCATCATCCCGGAGTGTCTGGATATGCTGTTTCGAGCCACTTACTGATTTAACGTAAGACCAGAACTTCCTAGGATTTTCTGTCAAGTCGGTACATAGAATTTTACTTTTGAATTCACTGAACGCTTCACGCATAGCCCTCCTTACGCTAACTTTGACATCGTTTAGCTTCTGTTTGTCTGAGAGGTTTTGGCTGCGTTTAAACTTGGAGTGAAGCTCTCCTTGCTTTCGCAGTAGTTTCCTAACTTTGTTGTTGTACCAAGGTGGGTTTTTCCCGTCCCTCATAGTTTTACTCGGCACGTACCTGTCTAAAACGCATTTTACGATTGCCTTGAACTTTTTCCATAAACACTCAACATTGTCAGTATCGGAACAGAAATTTTCGTTTTGATCTGTTACGTAGTCTGAAATCTGCCTTCTATTACTCTTGCTAAACAGATAAACCTACCTCCCTTTTTTTATATTCCTATTAACTTCCACAATCAGGGATGCTGCAACGGCCTTATGATCACTGATTCCCTGTTCTGCACATACAGAGTCGAAAAGTTCGGGTCTGTTTGTTATCAGTAGGTCCAAGATGTTATCTCCAAGAGTCGGTTCTCTGTTTAATTGCTCGAGGTAATTTTCGGATAGTACACTCAGTATAATGTCACTCGATGCTCTGTCCCTACCACCCGTCCTAAACATCAGAGTGTCCCAGTCTATATCTGGTAAATTGACATCTCCACCTAAGACTATAACATGCTGAGAAAATTTATGTGAAATGTATTCCAAATTTTCTCTCAGTTGTTCTGCCACTAATGCTGCTGAGTCGGGAGGTCGGTAAAAGGAGCCAATTATTAACGTAGCTCGGTTGTTTAGTGTAACCTCCACCCATAATAATTCACAGGAACTATCCACTTCCACTACACTACAGGATAAACTACTACTAACAGCGACGAACACTCCACCACCGGTTGCATGCAATCTATCCTTTCTAAACACCGTCTGTACCTTTGTAAAAATTTCAGCAGAATTTATCTCTGGCTTCAGCCAGCTTTCTGTACCTATAACGATGTCAGCTTCGGTGCTTTCTATCAGCACTTGAAGTTCCGGTACTTTACCAACGCAGCTTCGACAGTTTACAATTACAATACCGATTGCTGCTTGGTCCCCGCATGTCCTGACTTTGCCCCGCACCCGTTGAGGGTGTTGCCCTGTCTGTACTTGCCCAAGGCCATCTAACCTAAAAAACCACCCAGCCCACGCCACACAACCCCTGCTACCCGTGTAGCCACTTGTTGCGTGTAGTGGACTCCTGACCTATCCAGCGGAACCCGAAACCCCACCACCCTATGGTGCAAGTCGAGGAATCTGCAGCCCACACGGTCGCAGAACCGTCTCAGCCTCTGATTCAGACCCTCCACTCGGCTCTGTACCAAAGGTTCGCAGTCAGTCCTGTCGACGACGCTGCAGATGGTGAGCTCTGCTTTCATCCCGCTAGCGAGACTGGCAGTCTTCACCAAATCAGATAGCCGCCGGAAGCCAGAGAGGATTTCCTCCGATCTACAGCGACACACATCATTGGTGCCGACATGAGCAACCACCTGCAGATGGGTGCACCCTGTACCCTTCATGGCATCCGGAAGGACCCTTTCCACATCTGGAATGACTCCCCCCGGTATGCACACGGAGTGCACATTGGTTTTCTACCCCTCTCTTGCTGCCATATCCCTAAGGGGCCCCATTACGTGCCTGACGTTGGACCTCCCAACTACCAGTAAGCCCACCCTCTGCGACCGCCCGGATCTTGCAGACTGAGGGGCAACCTCTGGAACAGGACAAGCAGTCATGTCAGGCCGAAGATCAGTATCAGCCTGAGGCAGAGCCTGAAACCGGTTCGTCAGACAAACTGGAGAGGCCTTCCGTTCAGCCCTCCAGAATGTCTTTCGCCCCCTGCCACACCTTGAGACGACCTCCCACTCTACCACAGGTGAGGGATCAGACTCAATGCGGGCAGTATCCCGGGCAACCACAGTCGTAGTCCGATCGGGGGATGCGTGGGACGAGCTGGCCGTCCCCGACAAACCCCCATCCGGACCCCCACAGTGATGCCCATTGGCAACAGCCTCAAGCTGTGTGACCGAAGCCAACACTGCCTGAAGCTAGGAGCGAAGGGATGCCAACTCAGCCTGCATCCGAACACAGCAGTTGCAGTCCCTATCCATGCTAAAAACTGTTGTGCAAAGAACGTCTGAACTAATCTACAGAGAGCGCAAACAATCGACACAAAATTTAAACGGTTATTAAAATACAAGATTGCCTAGTAAATGCAGTAATGCTGCTACTTGCACACTGCTGACACTCTGCTCAGCGGCGGAAGGAGACTACGCGATTTTACACTATTCAGGTACTAAAACGCGATGCTACAACTCTCAAATACTATAATACGCCCAAAATTTATGAATTAAACCATGCAAGTACCAAAAACACGCAAAGAAATTAAGAATTAAACTATGTAACAAATGAGTGAGCTATGAGTATACGACTTGCTGCTGCTCTTGAAAGTTTCCATTCGTTTTCTACTGTATTCCTTTCCCATTGCAGTGAATCTTTGCCTGATGGTCCTTTTAAAACTCTCCATAGCCCCTGGTACTTTCAATTTATCCGGAGTTCACCTCTTTGATTTCCTACTTACAGAGTTTTAGGGCTTTTTAAAGTTGACAGAGGTAGCAAATCATAATTGGCAGACCCTTTGCTTTGTCTTCACTTTAATGTTTATGAAATCTAAAGACAACATTAAAGATATGCTAAAACAGTCATTACCAGCTCATTTTTGACACTCAAAGAACTCTCAATGGATAAAATAATTCATTAAATACTCAAGAATACAACATCAACAGTGAAATTACCAGATGGAACCTCTGGTACTTTTAAAGCAAATACACCACATACACCAACACAACAAGAAGACTGCCTCTCCTCCACTCATTTTTAACATGTGTATTACGTTTGCTGTGTTATCAGCAAATAGGAAAGGGATATCAAAGATATAAAAGTACAAATGTTACAAAAACTAAATCATTGTTAAATTAGTAGTGTTTGCAGATGGCCAATTAATTAGGGCTGATGCTAAAGGAAAGCTTAAGTATGATGTATGAAAAAATAAAATAAAAATAAAACTTTAAAAAACAGTATCATCTAGGACAGGTCTCCAGATATCACATGAGATAATGTATTACTTAAAAATTTTATGTCAGTATAGTTCAGAAGTTCAAACTAAAAGAATTTCGGTCTTCACCGACCAACATTTCCAACCACTAGCCAGAAATCTAATCTATCATATTAAAGATATCAACCACTTTCTTCACCAACTCACCACCACACCCATCCCTTCACCTCATGGATTCCTACTCGCCATTGTTGATGCCACTTCCCTGTACACTAACAACCTTCATGTCCATGGTCTTTCCACAACTGAACTACGTTATTCCTCATACACTTACTAACTATATCCTAGCACACAACTAGTTCTCCTTTGAAAGGAGGCTATACAAACAAATCTGCAGTTCAGCCATGGTTGCCCACAAGGCAACCCCCCCCCCCCCCCCCCCAATTTGACTTGTTTATGGGATGTCTAGAAGAAACCTTCCTAGCCTCCCAAAACACCAAATTTCCTGCCTGTTCAGGTTCATTCAAGGTATCTTCATGATCTGGACTAAGGCCCAAGAAAACCTATCCCAACTCCTTCACAACCGCAACACCTACTCTCCCATTCACATCACCTGGTCCTCCTCAACCCAGTGTGCCACCTTCCTGGACATTGACCTCCTCCTCTGATGGCTCCAGCCACACCTCTCCCTATTAATCCCATCCACCACCAACAGTACCAGCATTTTAACAGCTGTCATCCCTTCCACACCGAAAACCCTCCCATACAGCCTGGCCACTGGGGACAGCATATCTACAGTGACAAGAACTCCCTTGCCCAGTGTCCTGAAGGTCCCACCAAAGCCTTAACAGACAGGCAATATCCACCAAACATAGTCTGCAAACGGATCTCCAGTGCTGTGTCCCCCCACCCCCCACACGCACCCAATCCTCCCACCGCCTCCAAGAACCAGCTAGAGAGTGACCCCTTCATAATTCAATACCACCCAGACTGAAATAACTTAACATCATTCTTCATGTCTTTATCTATCATCATGCTTTGAAATAAGGGACATCCTGACCAAGATCCTTCTCACCCCTCCTACAGTGGTGTTCCATCACCCACCCAACCTCCTCCACAGCCTATGCCACTCCCAAACCCAATCCCTTGTGACAAGGATCATATCCCTCTGGAAGACCCACGTGCAAGACTTACCCAATACACCCACCCACTACTTCCTATTCCAGTCATGTTACAGGCTTATCCTACTTCATCAGAGACTGGGCCACCTGTGAAAGTGCCAAGTCATGTATCAGATCTACTGCAATCATTGCACAGTTTTTATACTGGTTTGGCTACCAAACAGCTGTCCACCAGGATCAACAGCCACTGCCAAACTGTGGCCATGAGCAAAGTAGACCACTCTGTGGCACAACATCCTGCCGAATATAACATGCTTGATTTCAATGGTTGCTTCGTTACCTGTACTATCTAGATCCTCCCCTCCACTGCCAGTTTTTCTGAATTTTGCATATGGGAGTCAACCTACAACACAATCTCTTATCCCAAAATTATCTCAACCTCAACTTACAGTTATCTACTGTCTCCCACATACTCCACCCTCATTGTGTGCTGCCCTCTGCCAATGCACCATCTCATCTTTCCCCCTCCCGGCTACTCTCCTTTTTTCATTTCCCACCCCACCTTCCTCCCCCCCCCCCTATCCACCTACCTGCCCCACAGCCAGCTAACACTTTGCCTGGCAGTCTTCATGCCTCCACCTAGTCCCTGGATGTTTTGCCATTCAGCACTCTTCACTCTGCTATCACTGCCCCTTCCCCACTCCCTCCATAATGCTGCTTTTGTTCAGTGGGACTGCGGTCCGAGCTGCTCGAGATGGCAGTCATCAGTGCGTGAGGTGGGGGTGGGTGTGTGGGTGGGTGGGTGTGTGTGTGTGTGTGTGTGTGTGTGTGTGTGTGTGTATATATATATATATATATATATACACACACACAGGCTTATCCTACTTCATCAGAGACTGGGCCACCTGCGAAAGTGCCATATATAATAGAGGGAAACATTCCACGTGGGAAAAATTTATCAAAAAACAAAGATGATGTGACTTACCAAACGAAAGTGCTGGCAGGTCGAAAGACACACAAACAAACACAAACATACACACAAAATTCAAGCTTTCGCAACAAACTGTTGCCTCATCAGGAAAGAGGGAAGGAGAGGGAAAGACGAAAGGATGTGGGTTTTAAGGGAGAGGGTAAGGAGTCATTCCAATCCCGGGAGCGGAAAGACTTTTTTTGATATATATATATCTAAAAAGAAAGATGATGAAACTTACCAAACAAAAGCGCTGGCAGGTCGATAGACACACAAACAAACACAAACATACACACAAAATTCTAGCTTTCGCAACCAATGGTTGCCTCGTCAGGAAAGAGGGAAGGAGAAGGAAAGACAAAAGGATATGGGTTTTAAGGGAGAGGGTAAGGAGTCATTCCAATCCCGGGAGCGGAAAGACTTACCTTAGGGGGAAAAAAGGACAGGTATACACTCGCACACACACACATATCCATCCACACATACACAGATACAAGCAGACATTTGTAAAGGCAAAGAGTTTGGGCAGAGATGTCAGTCGGGGCGGATGTACAGAGGCAAAGATGAAGTTGAAAGACAGCCGCTCATACCTCACCTGTCTTTCAACTTCATCTTTGCCTCTGTACATCCGCCCCGACTGACATCTCTGCCCAAACTCTTTGCCTTTACAAATGTCTGCTTGTGTCTGTGTATGTGTGGATGGATATGTGTGTGTGTGCGAGTGTATACCTGTCCTTTTTTCCCCCTAAGGTAAGTCTTTCCGCTCCCGGGATTGGAATGACTCCTTACCCTCTCCCTTAAAACCCATATCCTTTTGTCTTTCCTTCTCCTTCCCTCTTTCCTCACGAGGCAACCATTGGTTGCGAAAGCTAGAATTTTGTGTGTATGTTTGTGTGTCTATCGACCTGCCAGCGCTTTTGTTTGGTAAGTTTCATCATCTTTCTTTTTAGATATATTTTTCCCACGTGGAATGTTTCCCTCTATTTTATATATATATATATATATATATATATATATATATATATAGAGAGAGAGAGAGAGAGAGAGAGAGAGAGAGACAGACAGACAGACAGACAGACAGACAGACAGACACACACACACACACACACACACACACACACACACACAGGTACGGCCAAACTTTCAGGAAACATTCATCACACACAAAGAAAGAAAATATGTTATGTGGACATGTGTCCGCAAACGCTTACTTTCCATGTTAGAGCTCATTTTATTACTTCTCTTCAAATCACATTAATCATGGAATGGAAATACACAGCAACAGAACGTACCAGCATGACTTCAAGCACTTTGTTACAGGAAATGTTCAAAATGTCCTCCGCTAGCGAGGATACATGGATCCACCCTCCGTCGCATGGAATCCCTGATGCGCTGATGCAGCCCTGGAGAATTGCGTATTGTATCACAGCCGTCCACAATACGAGCACGAAGAGTCTCTACATTTGGTACTGGGGTTGCGTAGACAAGAGCTTTCAAATGCCCCCATAAATGAAAGTCAAGAGGGTTGAGGTCAGGAGAGCGTGGAGGCCATGGAATTGGTCCGCCTCTACCAATCCATCCGTCACCGAATCTGTTGTTGAGAAACGTACGAACACTTCGACTGAAATGCGCAGGAGCTCCATCGTGCATGAACCACATGTTGTGTCGTACTTGTAAAGGTACATGTTCTAGCAGCACAGGTAGAGTATCCCGTATGAAATCATGATAACGTGCTCCATTGAGCGTAGATGGAAGAAACTAAACTGAGCTCTAGCATGGAAATTAAGCGTTTCCGTACACATGTCCACATAACATCTTTTCTTTATTTGTGTGTGAGGCATGTTTCCTGAAAGTTTGGCCGTACTTTTTTGTAACACCCTTTTGTCTTTCCCTCTCCTTCCCTCTTTCCTGACGAAGCAACCGTTTGTTGCGAAAGCCAGAATTTTGTGTGTATGTTTGTGTTTGTGTGTGTCTATCAACCTGCCAGCGCTTTCGTTCGGTAAGTCACATCATCTTTGTTTTTAGATATATATTACGCATATCTGGAACCCAACATGTCATGTTTACACTAGTAAAAATGTTCACTAGAAATAAATAGGACACAGAACAATTTCAGAGGTACAGTACTCCAACCAACTTGAAGAGATAATACTAGCTTCAGGACTGGACATCATGGTCAACAAAGGAAGACTTATCAATCTTCAAAAAGCATATACATTAACATGAAATCACTACAACAAAAAAGTAAAATGAGAAATTGCAACAGTGCAAGAAAATAGATGCGTGGGAAGTTTTATATGGAATAGGAATAATGTATATCAAAGATAACACTATAGTTTCAGAAATTGAAAAACAAGAGAAGAAAATTCTTTGAAAAACATATGGCTCCAAATAAGAAAAATTAAACTTGTAGCGAAGGATAAGTGCAATCCTCTACACCCTAAGAGAAAAGTTCGCCAACACCGTACAAGAAAGAAACATTGAAAACCTACTAACAGGTTTATAAAATGAACAACAAAAGACTTGTCAAAATTAAATATAGACAAAATTAACTAACTAGTAAAAAATTTAAAAAATGAAGGGCAGAGACATCGTGTTTAAAATCCTGAAGTCACCACACATATTTGAAAAGTGATAACATTTGGCCAGAAGAAAAGAAAAAGCAACGCAGTGAACTGATGAAGAGAATCTGGGAGGTTGGGAAGACAAAAGCCACCAGGTCTAATAATAAGTTTCCTGTATATGCCTTTAATGGGGGAATGGAAAAAAATAATGGCTAGATGGATGGACACTTTCCAAAAATATCTTTTTTCAGATCAGTCATGAAAACCACTCCCAAATTATACTCAAAACTAAGAATAAAAACAATGGGATTAACGAACACTGAAGGTAATTTTGAAAAGGGGGAGGGAGGGGTATGGCAATGTGTAAATGAGGTTATTCCATCACTGTGTAATGTTTGTCCAAAAGTGCACCATAATAATTTTTGTGTAACATTCTGACTTCTTGTTGACCAATACAAAACTGAATTCAATAATAGCAGTTAACAAATTCACCATTTAGCAAATATATTTTCATAAACCAGGAGGTAAACTGATAATCAGCAATAACAAGGAAATCAATGCAATATGAAATAAAACATACAAGTCTTTTCCAGAATCAAGTATGATGAAACATTGTTCTCTTAATCTCCATCTTTCTCTGTGTTTTTCATAGCACCTGACCATTTACGTGTCCCATGGTGACCTCTGGCATCCAAAAGTACATGTGCTACTGTGACCCATTGCAGGTTTAATGGCACAGATTAAGCAAGAGTGCTTGACGCCATAAAGAGGGTCACTTGCAGTAACATACTGGCACAGCATTGCCCCATAGCACCCTTTGGGCACCATTGATCAGCACTTTGCTAGTTACTAAAACCATGGACACTTCACTTCAGCAAATGGTAAATGTGACGTTTCCAGGAGCAACACAACAACGAACCCACTATGGCATTTACAAATGCTGGCCATCTCTTTAGGCAAGTCATCGTATCACATGTTACTGATTAAGTTTCCAATGCAGTGTGCTCCCACTTGAGGCTGCTCTGCTCTATCATCTTGCCAGGTCCACCTGCCACAGGTTTCAGCTGGGCCTAAGGTCCAAGGCTTGAACTGAGGCCTTCCTAGCCACTAAAACAGCCCGTTATCCAGCAGTCCCATACTCTGAGCCATATTACGCTGCCGCATCAGTCCTGATGTAGCTAGACTGCCAGTGCAGGATGCTGACTATGCCGGATCACACCAAGCCTATGCCTAGCTGAGCAGTGCTGCTGCCCATGACCACCTACAACTCTTCGCAGCCTGGTGTTTGGGTCAAGAGATTATACTGTCTTCGAGTGGCTTCCGACTCATCCCGATCCACTATCCAACGATCCTCCAGTACAGCACACCCACACTCTCTGGAAAAGCCAGACTAACTTGTGGTTCCCGAAGAGTTAGTTACAGGGGTAACAGTCTGTACAACTGATCTGGCTTTGTAACATTAGTGAACATGATGTTACTATGCTGGTGCTGTGGACAGCTGAAAGCGAGGGGAATCTACAGAATTTTTTTTTTTTCACCCACACTGCCATTTGGTTCTATTATTGTTTAATTAATTATGACCCAGGTTTTGGCCTTTTATGCCATTTTCCAGTGATTGGGTTTATATTTTTACTAAATATGACGTGCTCCCACTATTATTTACTGATCTTTTTACAAGATAATTATCTTACATCTGGCATTTCGTGAGAAGCCAATATTTTTCTTAATTTATGGCCAATTTTGAGCTTGATGTCGTGCAATGTGTGTTAACAACATCAACTCAATCACTTGAAAATGGCACAAAAGGGTGAAACATGGGTTGTAAATAAACAAACAACAATACAGTCAAATGGTGGCATGTTCATTTAAAAATTATTGTATGACTGCTGTTTGGCAATGTCAAAAACTGTATACAGCTGTTATGTTTCCTGAGAACATACTGCTCTATTGTATGGTTGAATATGGTGGCATCCTCTAGACTAAATTATTCTGGAGATAGAACAGTAATCCCAATGGGCTCTCTAGTAGGGTTACTCAGGTAGATGTCGTTCAGAAAAATCTAGTATTCTGTTAATCGGAACAGAGAATACTAGATGCTTAATATTAATAAAAATTATTTAAAGAAGAATGGTAGAAACTAACCTCAGGGTTGATCTGTTTGAGTTCAGGATAAACTTTAAGAACACACAAGACAGTATTGGCTCTATGACTTATAAGATAAGTTGACGAAAGGAAAACCTAAGCTGATGAGCCTAAAACTTTTGATCACTGTCCACCACAAGACTTAAGGCTACCTGGTGGCATTGCTAGCATGTGATGTGAAACGGGAAGTATATAAGCAGAGCAGAAATGAATGGGGAATTGTTCTAGTGATTATACAAGCCGAAAATGGGGAAATATACCAACATAAAAGACTTGAACAAAAGCAATACTATTATGGCCCAATGCCTGACAATGAGCATCTCAGGAACAGAAAAGCTGGCCTAGTGTTTGCATGCTACTATTGTAAGTATCTATGGAAAGCGCTTGAAAGATGTTGAAGAGGGAGTAGCTGATAATGTATTAAATTTCCAAGCGTCATCACATGACATGGAGGTTAGAGAATAGGCTACTATGGCAGATCTGATGACACAGTACAATGCTGGTGCATGCACAAGTATTTTGGAGCACACCATCCAGTGCATTTGTTGAGTGTGGAGTTCCACTGCAGACGATCCCTGTGTTTTCCCCACACTTACATCACCAATTATGACTGCAATAGCCATGAGATCACTGAAATAAGACCATGGATCTATAGAAACAAACGTCTCACCAGACGAAGGGAGACCATGGTATGACTGCTGTAAAACTGAAATGGATGAAGTTTGCAGTAGGCATACAGAGATGAAAAGACTTGCGCACAATGGACCAAAATGGAAAGCTGCATCCAACCTATCTTAAGACTGAAGAAAACAAAAATTATTCCATTCCATCTTAGTGTGATGGTACAGCAACCTACTATTGCAAATATTTGAAAAACAGTTGTAGGTTGCACAATGATGTTTATTAACTTAACAAATACATGTTTCGCCTGGATTTATTGTATTACTGTATTATCGGAAAACATTAGGGGATGACGGCATTGCAATAAACCCGGATTTATTGTAATGTCATCATACCCTTATATTTTCAGATAATCTGATGATGCCTGTCTGGTCAAAATGCATCATTCTTAAGTATACAAACAATACTGTGCAACCTACAACATTTTTTTTAAATAGTATAAAGACAATGACATGTTTTTATTAGTTTTTCAGTATAAAAACTGGATCTATGCATTTCTTTCCAGTTTCACTCCTTCTCAGTAATGGTATAACTTTGTGCAGGAGCAAATGTTCCACTAATGAAAAGTTAGCCAACCTCCACCCTCTCCCAATTATGTTTCAGCCTGATGCTTATGGTTCTTTAATTGTTAAGTGACCTTTTGTTTCATTGATCCATTTATTATTAAAAAATATGGCTACACCTTCATTGGCCTTTTGTGTCTAACTCAACAGCATATCAGCAAGTAACTGTAAACTAATGTGATTCCCTCAAATTTCTTTTTAGACTACATGATAATCATTACACCAGATTTCCTTTGTTTTAGAATTGGTCGTAATCACTATATAGGTATATCTAGATGAAGTAGAAGGGGGTACCAGAAATATTTATCAATAAAGGTGGTCACTTATGAAATCATCATTATGTTAGCTTGAATATTTTCGCACTGGAAATGCAGTTTTATTAATGAGAAGGGAAAGGGTAGGGTCAGTGGTAGGGGTTTGGGAGAGAGAATGTGAACTATGCAACCTGTCCAACAAATGGCCTGCATGGCTCCTCATTCTCATGCATGTGTAGTTGATGATGATGATGGATGATGATGATGATGGATGATGATGATGATGGATGATGATGATGATGGATGATGATGGATGATGGATGATGATATCATACTGCACAGTGGCATGGTACAAGTCTTTCAACTGGATACCACATTGATGACTTGTGTGTCCCTGTGCAAATCGCACCCAACATTTCCAGGCACTCATTCATCCAAGTATTAATTGGGCATGGCATTGCTTAACTTCAGTGATCAGGTGAGAAGCAGTATATCTAACATGACAAGACCATTGGCCATGTTTATATTAGATGTGTAGATTGCAGAATTGTTCTGCTGGGGTTACATGCTAATGAGCATTTTATAGTGACAGTTACTCATGTCCTTGCTGCATTTACCTTGATACAAAATTACACACACACATACACACAGAGACAGACACACAGACAAGGGTAGGGGTCGAGGAAGATGCTGTAGTACTACCTGTGAGAATGTATAGGAACATGGTGGGGACAAGATGTTGGGCTGCTAGGTGCAGTGCTGGAGAGGAAGGAGAAGAGAGAAACAGAGGTAGGGACTACGTAAGTTGCTGGGGGAGACAGATGGCTTATGTGTGTGGTTGGACTGGGAGCAGGAAAAGAGGCAGCTGGAGGACACAGACTAGCAAAGGTTAAGGTAAGGAACTGGCTGAGAACACTATTGGGTGTAGAACTGTTCACTTTGTGGACACCAAGTTGCTGAACATGCTCTACATGACCACTCTAGTGAATCAAGCACCTGCTACAACATGCAGACTATTTGGATCCTCCCATTAAATACTAGACTCCCTGCACTCTGGATGTGGCAACTTGCACTTCAACATATCCTTTCATACTGACACCCTCCTGTTATCACCCCCCTCTCTCTCTAATTTTCACTATACCTTTTCTTCCTCTGATCCTCTATCCACATTTACAACCCCACCCTCCTCCCTTTCAAATTACTCCTTAATCCCAATCTCATTTCCCTTCTACTTCTTAACTGCACTATTCATACCATTTCTCCTTCACTTAATCCATCGTTATTCCTCACTGTGCGACTGGACTACTATTTTTGGCCTCTTACCCCCTTTGATGCCTCCCCTTTCATCTTTGTCTCCCCTCATACTCACAACAGGTGAATTCTCACGCTAGGGTCAGAGTGATCTGCCCTCTCCCTTTAACACTGCCCAACACATCTGTCTCTCCTGCACAATGAAGAAACTAATAGTTCTTAAAGCATACGGTACCTGTTTTTATTTTTGTTGGCAGTACTAAATATTTCACTTCTTCAATGCAAGCACCAGTAATTCAGTGTCACAATTTTAGTCTTCTGCAAAGAAATTTCCTTTTGATATAACAACTTCTTAGTTGTTATTGGTCACAGACATTTGAAAACAACCAATCCATTAAGCGGGAGTTTCTAGTTTTAAGTTTATGTGCATCACATATCAATTAAATTTATTGGTAACTCTTGCACAAACTCTAGAGTTATAATTATAAATGTGCAGGCTACATACCATTGTTACACTGAACTATTTGATGCAGTTTCTGCAAGAATTTCATGTATGGTGTTTATGTGCCTGTATTTATTATTGTCAAAACATTATCTGTTCAAAATATTATCTGTTCTGTGAGATACACAATGACTCAGAAAACAAAATTGCCTGTGTGGAAACTACCAAAGATGACTTAAAAGTTTTGCATGGCAGGTACTACACACTTGCAATAATTCACAAAAATACATTACAAAGAACTGATCTTGAGCAATAAAATAGGTTACTCAAGATGAGAGCATCTGAGACAAGGAAACGAAGTGTTTCATCTTTTTTTGATACAAGTGGTGTAAAGTAAGATGACAGTGACCAGTGCTGTCAGTATATGTTACAAAAGGTGTGGTTAAGAAAAGAAGATACATACAATATACATTTCACATTATCAAGGAAATCTACCACAAAACTAAATTTAATACGCCCGCATAAAGAATTGTAAACATTCAGTTCTAATGGGAAAGAGAGTATCAGTTGATATTTTAAAGACAGGGCGATTTAATAACTAAGAAGATAGTAACTAAAACATGAGATAGATGAACCACCACCACCTCTCTCTCTCTCTCTTTTTCAAATGACATATAGAAGTCAGTAGAATGTCAATGCCTTCTGCAGCAGCACTTTCTTGTAACTGAATTAACCAGCTACAAAAACACTTATTTGCTTTCATAACTGATTTAATGTCTGGGGCAGTCTGTCTGTGATGGTTGTCACATTTTCAGATGATCTGGAATGGTGTGTGTTCTGCATGGACGCAGTTTAAGCTGACCTGAGTGCACAAACACCTAGGAACCATCTTGATTCTGGTGAACTGACTCCACACCACTGTCTTTGAGTACACCATCTGTGAAGAAACTATTACCTGGGTGTAGGTAGACCATTACAAATTCTCAGGTGTTGACAGGCACATGATATTGGAGGACCATATACATAAACTCTGCTTAAAAATAAGTACACATTTATTAGTAACAAGTAAAAGGTCAAATAATGTAAATGTAAACATACTATATAAAATGTACTATGGCTTTATCTACTTGTACCTTTCATATCTTATCCTAATAACCATGTGGGTCTGAAAGCCTGGACACCAATTCTATGACTGACATGTCCCCAACCTCCACCAGTAATATTATCAGGGAAATGGTACCTAAAATTTACTGTGGAATCTGAACCATGTGCCATTCACAGCAAATCTTCATCTCATTGCAAGGGAAGGTTGCCTTAAAGGAAAAACGAAATATTCTGTGGTCAGACAAGGGGTTCAATCTTGCAACCTTTTGGTTTCCAGGCACACACTTTACCACTAGACTGACAAGTCTGACTTATCTCGTCCTTATATAGACGTATGTTGTAGATTCACATGAATTAAGATTGGTGGAGCTAAAGAAGAAAGAATTACTTATTTGCTAACTAAACAATCCTGTGAAAATTCATCCACAGTAGTAAATATATTACATGTGCCCTCACTATATAAAATACAAACAAAGATACTGTTATGATTTGTTGAACAGGAATCTTCATAATTATATTACAAGATGTATGTAGGAATCATTATCATATATAAGGTAAACAGTTTCATTTAATTGTTAAGACTCTTATAAGTGCTACTTGCTTTTTTATTTATATATATATATATATATAAAAAAAAAGCGCCTCCGAAATGGCATAAAAAAGAGACGATACTAGTTTTACAGAATCAAATACAAAGGGCGTTTAGGATCAGTATATCCAGAATTAAAGAGTAAACAGAAGCTAGCATTAAGCTTTCAAAATAAAATTAAGAAATACACAAAGTATGAGATTTCATGCAGCCTGACAAAGCAATATCTTGAGGAAGGTGGAAATGAGGACCAAGAGTAGAGCTGACAATACAGGAGAAGAAGAACAGTGATAATGATACACTATCCAGTCACATTACTGTAACCAACTGTCAAAAGACTGAATAACCAACTTTTGCAGTGTGGGCCATGGAATACATAAAAGGAAGAGTCAATGTGGTTCTGGAAGGTATCGGCAGGGATGTGGAGCCACGTTAATTTCAGGTTTCTCATTTGAGGATCCAGGGCAAGAACAGCCCAACTGAGGTAGTCCAACAGATTCTTGATTTTGTTTAAATCCTAGGAGTTTAGTGGCCATGAGAGTATGATAAACTCTTCCTGGTGCTCTTTAAAACACAAATGTACACTGCGAGCTCTGTGATGTGTTGCACTGCCCTGCTGCTACATATCATCGTGTCGAGGAAAAACAAACTGCACATAGGGTTGGACACAGTCCCCAGGGACAGGTGCATACTTGTGTTAATCCAGTGTGCCTTCCAGAATGACAAGATCACAAAGGGAACATTAAAAAAAAAAAAAAAATATTCCTCAGATCAACAGCGTCCCTTCTCTGACCTGGACATCTCTGATGATTGTTGCAGAGTGTTTACTTTCAGACATTTCACGCCATTCGTGCCGTACACACCAACAATGATCCGTTCAAAGGAGCATAAAATGTGAATCATCTGAAAAGCCCACCTGTTGCCACTCAGTTGACTTCAAGTTACAGTATTGGGGTCCAAAATACAGGCTTTGTTGCTGATGAACAGCAGTCAACATGGGTGTACGAACCAGGTACCTGCTGTGGAGACCCATATGCAGAAACATTTGCTGAATGGTCATCAAGGAGACATTGTAGGTAGCCCCTTGGTTTGTTTGAGCAGATAGTTGCTCAAAAGCTGCATGTCTGTTTGCCCATACACATCTCCACAGAAGTCCTTCCTCCCTGTCATCTATGGCCTGTAGTGTACCACAGTAGCCTTGACACTGGTTTTGGATAGCACCTGTTTGCCATGCATGGTATACTTTAACCCAGTGGCACACAAACAGTTTACAGATTTAGCCGTTTTGAGAATGCTTCCACCCTTGACCCAAAAGCTCAGTTTCCACATTACAACAATGACTCCACCATTCTCCACATCCCTGAAATGCTTTAAATACCCTCCACTGCTAGTGCTGCCACTTGCCATCTACGACTGGTTATTTCACATTGACCCACAACACAGGCAGAGATCACATTACTGTGACTGGACTGTGCTATAATAAATAACAATAACAACAACAAAAACAACAATAATGATTTTTGCTTTAAGCAGTGAAAGAAGCCAGGAAAAATCCAAACCTGAATGGCCAGATTAAGATTTGAGGTCACTCTTCACAAAACAAAGTCTACTTCTTGTTCGGTAACACATTCCATCCAGGATTGATCATCAGTTCTGATTTCCCAAGTGATCAAGCTAGAGGGTTATAGTGAAACTGACAAGACATTCTGCAATACAAGTACGAAATAGAAAGAGGAATTCTTGAAGGCATTGTCCTGAAAGTGCCACATTTGGTTAGTGAAGTAACAGCTGGAAGCCTTTGAGGTGAGCTGTATGACAGCAGAAGTACAGGGAAGCAGTCCAGTTCTCAATGAGAGCTACCTCTTTAATACCAGACTACATCTGCCCTGTTTGGTCTCCCAATGAAGCCACAATTCTTCACATCAAAATTTGTTTTCAGTTAATTTAAGTTTTGTATCAGTTTTGTAGTTCTGTCAGAGACAGCAAGGGACTTTGCAGAGCAGTTGTACAGAATGGACATTGTCTTGAAAGGAAGATAAAAGATCAACAACAACAAAAGCAAAACAAGGACAATATGGTGTAGTCAAATTCAATCAGGTGATGCCGAGGGAATTAAATTGGGAAACAAAACACTTAAATTAATGGATGAGTTTTGCTGGTTGGGCAACAAAATAACTAACGATGGCCAAAGCAGACAGAATAGAAAACGTAGACTGGCAATGACAAGAAAAGCATTTCCAAAGATGCGAAATTTTTTAACATCAAATATAGATTTAAGTGTTAGGAAGACTTTTCTGGCAGTATTTGTATGCAGTATAGCCATGTATAGATATGAAGCATGGGTGATAAACAATTTAGACAAGAAAAAGAATAGATGCTTTTGAAACGTGGTGCCATAGAAGAATGCTTTAGATTATATTGGTAGATCATATAACTAATGAGAGGGTACTGAACAGAACTGATGAGAAAAGAAATTTGTGGTACAACCAGACACATTCTGAAGACATCAAGGGACTGCCAATTTCCAATTTAGCTTTGGAGGGAAGAGAGAGAGAGAGAGAGAGAGAGAGAGAGAGAGAGAGAGAGAGAGAGAGAGAGAGAGAATCTTAGAGGGAGATCAAGAAATAGATACAGAAAGCACTAGTTATTTGGAAACGAAGAGGCTTGCATAGGATAGAGAAGAATAGCGAACTGCATCAAACCAATCTTCGGACTAAAGACCATAACTTCAGATCTGTTCAAGCTGCTATTTGTTCTGTTGCTATTTACTACTTCCTTTCCATTTATTTTGTAAGACTTTCAGTGTATTGAGAATCAAGAACCTAATTTCATACAAACCATAAAAGCTGGTTATGATTAGCCTTGAAATTATGTGAGCCAAAAGAAACACACGGCTCACATTTTGGGCCAACTTATTTTTTAAAATAAATGGCTTACAAAAAATAGCTTGGTGGGATCTCAAGTTTTCCTTTGCCTTGACTGATACCTCAATAACGGTATGCTACACAAGAAATGAAGTACATATAAAAACTAACAAGCTGCTTAATACTGTCTGGTGTGTATTCATTTATCAAGGAATGGAAGTGACGTTAGCTGCATTCTGTCAAGAAATTTTATTTCATTTTATTCTAGATTTAACGCAACGTAGATCTTGGTAGTTCAGCATCGAAAATGAAACACTGCTTTGGACTTATAAACAGAAATGAGAGGACTATGCAAGCATCAATACTCTAATAAAGTTTCCAAAAGTATAGTGATTAATGGGTTCACCATATATGATCCATGTCATTTAGTGACATAAAGGTTCCGTCTCACGCTAATAAGATCTTGGAGGAATATTGCCTAGCTTTATGGTTTCGTACACACTAATAAATCATCCCTGATGGCATCTTTTGTTGACGAGATTTCACAGAAGCTTTACACAAGCTTTATTTAATATTGATGGATTACATAAGATGTCGAATGTCGGACATCTTCATAAGCAAATGCCAAAACTCAAACGCTACACATCAGCACATCTCTTAGTTTTTTTTTTTTCTTAATGAGAGCTTCGGACCGGCATTAAGGTGGGCGTGTTGCATCTCGTATGTAGCGTCGAAAATTTGCGATGATTTAGTTATTTCCTGAACGTCAATAACATAAGATGACACCTGCAGCTTTGTTGGGGCCTTCTTTAATACCAATATTTGTTATTACAGCAACAACAAACAAAAAACATATCATATTAATATTTTTATTTATTGGCACTACAGCTTACCTCTACTGTACAGGTTAGCTAACTCCTGCGCGCCTTTGTGATGAGGGCCCCACCTTGGAATTATTTTTTCTTCGTTGGTTACCGCCGAATTGGCGTTTGGATCATCTTCTAACATAGAATTTTCATATATTTGTTGCTCTGTCTTCACAGGCGCTAAGAAGTTGGACGCCATACTATTGTGGACAACAGCACTAGTCAAAGTAATTTCATTACATTCCATATTTAATCTATTTCTCACAACCTGAAGATAGAAAAGTTCCACACCTCTTTCCCACAACTCGCTAGCATGTGGTGGACACTATTCGTTGACTGTACTGTAGCGTATAAAAACTGTGCCATTACAAACTGGACTGCGACACTTGTCACTCCAACACTGGGAATGAACAGCTGATAGCACCTCGCTGTGGGTCTGCCGTTCGCCGCTGGGCGGCGCAGCGCTGCGACGAGCAGATTAGAAGCTTGTTGCCGACTAGCGGTAGAACGAACGCAACGATTGATAGCCGGGGATGACTGGTACAATAACTGTAAAGCACAGTGAGTGCTAAGTGAGCGAAACATCAAGAATTTACAAACATGATCGGACATCCAAGTTAATAAAGTTCCAGATTCAGAATACTACAAGCTGACACTTCCCTTGTCCGTTCGTGCTAACACTATTACGCCAATGAGAGCGTCAGGCTGTACAAGATCTTACGAGCATTAGGGTACTTTCTGCGAAGAGAAATGTGTGACTTTCACATCAGAACGGTTTTAAATGATAGTCTTTCTACCCACGTTAAAACATCACACGTAACTAAGAGATGTTACTGTTATTATTGTTAATACGACACATTTCAATGAACCGCTCATGCTTCAGTGGAATGTACATTACCAAATACACTGATTATTTTCATACATAGATACTGATAACTTAAATTCTATAAATCTGTCACTTCATATAGTTTCAATCTTTAGAAATACAGATATTGTTGTGTGTCAGGCCAGGAGTGTGAAATATCTTTGCAATCTGTTCCACATCCTTAATCCCATCAGCCTTTACATGCGAAGGAGAATCTGCGCATTGTCTTGTTCCAGTGTAGCTCATCTATTTTAAGAGATTGGCCTAAACTTTGAGCTCTCTGCTGTTCCACAACATGTACAGTAATTATAATATTAGTCCATTCAATGCAGCCAGCACACCCTTAACAGTCGTTGCTCGATGAATTTTCCTTCGTCTTGCTAATGTATGCCATTCCACGATATTTATTGTGACAGAGACGCTACTAAGGCTTTCGAAAGAAAATCTCTGATTTTGTCGTTTTTCTTTAAAGACTCGAGAAGTGTTTTCTGTCTGCGTAATCTGTAGCCAAAGACAAATTCGTTGGGATTACAACACTGAATGAAAGTCAATAACGAGAACAAGAAAGCAAAGGTACAATGAAAGTCGAAATCTAACAAGCAGAAAGGCGTCACTCATACTAGCTCATTCGACGAGCATAAACTGAATCACGGCTATCTGGCTGGCCCAATTGCTACGAAAAGCGTGGACCATGTGACATGCTACGCATGCAACTGGTGGTGATGATCTACCACAAGCTGTAGCGCCTCTGAGCAACGATCGCTATAGGTCGTTGGAGGAGATATTAGATTCCTCCCCACTGAAATCAGCACGTAGAGCCAAAAATGTCCCAGCTTATGCCAGTGCCGGTGAGAGGGTAAGGGGTCAAGGGGAAGGAGGGAGGGCGAATGGAACAGGAAAACACCCCGCCGCAGATCCAGAACCACGAGCTTGAAGCTGGCCAATCAAGGGCTACTACCTAAGGACTGAAGGGGTGGCGAAAGTGACAGTGCACTGGAGGCAGCAGATCGTGCCGATACAACAGGACTGAAGGAGGATCAAGGCGGAGAGAGCGATTATGCTTCCACAGGATAAAACACTGTCATCGTCTTACTGACTCTCCAGCGAGGTGCAGGGTGAGGATAAGAAGCACAGCTGGTGGTAACCCTGATGTCTAGTCTGGGTCTTGGTGGTGGTGGTGGGGTGAAGGTGCATGCTGCACAGGACACAGGAGGGCTAACAGGGCGTGATTCTGGCATCCATGCTGTATTTCAGCCAGACTGATTCCGATTATGGAGGTGGACCAGTATGTTGTGAGAAAGCCATGCAGGACTTCCACAGCTTACGATGAATGCAAGGCCTTCAGCATCTTTGTCTTGAATATATGAGCCACCCACTCAGCCTCCACATTGGAGGCAGGGAGAAATAGGGTGGTAGTCAGGTGTCAGATGATGTTATGATGACAGAAGGCCTGGAATTGTGCCAATGTAAATCAGGGTCCGTTAGCTGATGCCATTGTTCATGGCGTTTCCTTGATGGTGAATATTACTGTGAGGGCATGGATGGTGTAGTGGTAGTGGATGACATTCGTGCCACATTAGGGAAGTTTAACAGGTCCTCCATCATCAGCAGCCACATAGCTCCCTGAAACAACCTGGCAAAAACAACATGGGCCCTCTGCCATGTGTGGTCAGGACAAGGCCATGACAAGAAATGTTGTGCAGGGGCCACCTGACAGGGAACAGGAACAACTGGAGTGGCACATATGTTCAATGTTGCCATTAATGCTGGGCCAATAGACATGCCACCAGGCCAACATCTTCCTGCACATCACCCGTCAATATAAGCATGAAGGAGCTGGAGGATGTGGGCCAGACCAGGGGCAGAATGACGTTACAGATTTTAGAGTATTCTGTGGCTAATGTTAAAATGCCCTTTGTAGCACTGTGTTGATGACACATCATGAAGTAATATGAGTGTCTGGGTCGGTTAGCTTGAAGCAGTGCTCTAGCCAACCCTTCTGTATCATAGGGAAAATTTTCTGCTGGTCCAGGTGACAGGACGATGGCGCGGCTATCTGTGTGTGGTCAGTGCGAATTCAACCAGGGTTTGTTGAAGATGTTAATCCAGGGCAAAACAAAATGTTTTCTGGTAACTGATTTCTGTGTCAGGGCCAAGAGGAAGACAGGATATGGCGCCTGCACTGACGTTATGGACGGTTGGGCTAAAGTGGATCTTATAGTGGCACTGATTTAAAGACAATGGACAGTGTTTCTGAGTGCTTATAACGATACCTAAACAACGAAATTAATTGTTTGTGGTCTATTGACAAGTGGAATTTCTTGACCCCCATAAATGATTGCTAAAGCCTCCTTCTCAGTTCATGAATAGCTGAGCTACTCCACAGTCAACATTTTGGAGGTGAAGGTGATTAGCCATTCAGAATCACCTGACGGCTTATGGGACAAAACTGTAACAATCCCATACTGGAACGCGTCTTTACATGTGTCAATGGCAGATCTGATGCACTTGGAATCAGACTTGGTGCCATATTGAGATCATCTTAGAGGTGCTAGATAGGTGACCAACTATTCATATTTGATGCCCTTCTTGTGCAGCTGATTTAGGGGCTGTGCGATTTGTGCCAGTTGCGAAATATAATTGGTATAGTACACGATTTTTCCCAGCAGTGACTGAAACTGTTTAAAGTTAGTAGGGGTTGGCACATTGGTTATGGCACTTTTGAAGTCACACATGGGCATGGTACTCTTATGACTACGAATGCGCTCTAGGTAATTGACGCTGGGGATAAAGAAATTGCACTTGTCCATTTGACAGCATAAATCTTTTTCCTGTAGCCATTTGGAAAGGGGTTCAAGATTTCTGTACTGTGCATTGTGTGTCCATCTCACAACACACAGTAGCGAGCAAATTCTAACAAAATTTTGGCACCTTTGAAGAATTCATAGGGATGTGAGCACTAGAATTAGGTGCACACCTGAGCGTTGGTTTAGATATCTCCTTGTAAAAATTATGTAGAACTTCAAAGTCCGAAAAAGGCACCTTATCAGACACTACATGGACTTGGTCCGCTACTTTGAAACCAAAACTGATGAAGGTGTCTAAGCCAAAAATTTATCAGCAGCAGGGGAATACACAACAAAGTTCGACTTTTTTGTACTTAGCTGCCAATGACAAATCTCTGAGGAGCAGTAAGACATGATTGAGTGCTGGGCCCTTTGCAACATAGGAGAGCTGAGCTGCTGATATGTGCTCCCATTAATTAATCGCAAGGTAGCACTGTTGTCCAGAAAACAAATATCAGGCCCAAATTGAGCTCCCATGTAAGCTCCCATGTCTCGATTGAAAGACAGCCCACAGTTGCACTAAATTATCTTTATTTTAAACCTTGGCCATGGTTTCATGTGAAAGCTTCTTCAGAAGTCCTGTTTTCATAATTTTTAAAAGCGTGTCCATATACAATTTCGTAACGGTTGCTGTTGTCACTGCCATGATGAAAATAATGAAATTTGTACCTGTCCAGGTAGTGAAGGCAGCATATAGGTATATGCACACGTCTTTAAAAATTATGAAAACAGGACTTCTGAAGAAGGCTATATTATTACAACTAAAACCATCGTCTAGGTTTAAAATAAACATAATTTAGTGCAACTGTGGGCTGTTTTTCATTCGAGACAATTTCGTAGCGGTTGCTGTTGTTGCTGCCATGATGAAAAAAAAGATGAAAATAATGTCATTTGTGAAAGTTTGCTGAGCTTCAGAAGATTTAGCAATTTTGAGCACTTCACCAAGATTTGGACTGGACAGAGCAAAAGCTTTTGATGTGGCCTCCCTGTTGGGATCAAGGTATACAACCACATACTGAATTAATGATTTTGCATACGACACTTCACAGTTCTGACACTTGCTTGCAAGACGTTGCAAGTCAGCAGTCCATGCTATACAAGATTGTTGTGTATGTCTGTGATTAAGCTGTAGCCTAGACATAGTGTGCAGTCGATTACCATAGCATTCAGTTAATAGAGCGCAGAGATCACTGAAAGAAATTCACTAAGGTCCGAGAATGGTTGCAGTTTCTGCACCACTTCACACAGTAGAAACGACTACTGAAAGACGAGATCAGTGCACTTTTCTCTCTATTTGAAATGCTATAACAGTTCATTTCAAAATCATGAAAGTAAACTTCCCAGCTGTCTGAAGATTCACCAGAGGCAGCAAACGGCGGTGAGGAGTATCAGTGGCTGCCAACTGAAATTGTTGTTGCTGCTCAGACTCGAGCTGATGCTAAAATTGTTCTTGGTACTTCCACTACTGCAGTGACAGCTGTTGCTGCCAGAGTTATAGAAACTAGGGATCCGTACACAGGCGCCGACTCCATAGGGCCTGAGGGGCGAGCCCCCTCAAAAACAATTCGTTGGGGAGGGGGGGGGGGGGGGCAGAGCCCCGCCAATAATTTAAGAAAAGTATTAGTTATATTGTGCTTTGTAAAATCACAAAATTATCTTGGAATTTTTTATTTTCCTTGTTTGGCGATAGTTACCTTTTAAAATACATTCAGTAATGAGTCAATAATTATTACGGTAGTAAGTGGTGTGAACCATGGTAGTGTTTCGGTGCTGTGGGCACACTTAGAATTTGTCCCGGTGAGCGGACCTTCGGGTAAAGTCTGGCGGCGCCAGCGGGCCAGCGCTGCGGCCTCGGTGACATCAAAAGGAGTAAGTAGAAGCTCCTGGAACCCTCTGCCTCACGTCGCCTTGACGCTTCGAGACAGTGCGACGCCGCGGCTGTATAAAGCTCACCCTGCTGTCACAGTCTTTCACTGTGGAAAGTTTAATTCAGTGAATGCTATAAACATGTTAAGTGTTCCGACTTTAGTGGACTATTTTATATGACTATATTTTATTCATTTACTTTAGTCTCTTAGTGTACTGTGAATTAAGTTTGCAATGGATAAATTTGTTACCAAAAAGGCGCACTTGGAAGTCGGTGATACTGCAAGTCAACCCCCAACAATTATTGTGTCGTCAATTGCTTCGTCGTCTTCAAGAGAGAACCGTTCACAGCCGAAACATGGACAATCCGGTAAGGGAAGATCATTTCAGAAATTTTGGTTGATCAAATATACATGGCTATAATATGAAGCATCTACCGAAAAAAAGTTTTTTACAGAACCTGCAAAGAGGCTGATGCTAAAAATCTATCACAATTTTCTTCAAAAAAAGAAGATACATTTACTTCCGGATGGTTGGTTTTTTAACTGGAAAAAGGCTTTGGAAAAATTCAGTCTTCATGAAAATACCTTGACGCTTAAAGAAGATGTTCTGAAACTAAATTCTATCACTAACCAGTGTGGCCTCCCAATTGAATAAACAGGCCATTTAGCTCTTGTCACACACAATTTTTACTACTATGCAATTTCTATGCCAACAAGGACTAACAATTAGAGGGCACGAAGATGTAAACTCAAATTGTTTTCAATTGTTGGAGCTCCAAAGGAATGACTTCCTGAGTTTAAAGATTGATTAGGGCGTTCGGGTGTAAGTGGACGTCCCACGATATTCAAAACGAGATCATTGGTCTACTAGGAAAGTTTGTGTTGAGAAAGTCATTGGCTTCAGTCAAGAAGACTGAACAATTTTCTATTATGGTGACGAAACAAGTGATTCTTCGACTCACGAACAACTGTCATTTTGTATTCGTACTGTTGATGATTCCGTAATCATAAACGAAGACTTTATTGGCTTATAAAAGACCCCTAACACTGAATCACAAACTTTGTTTAGTATTTTAAGACGTTTCTGCTCGTCGTGATTTGTCAATGGATAACTTAAGAGGACAGTGCTATGACGGTGCCTCTAATATGAGAGGTAAGTTCAAAGGACTAATAAAGTTAGTTTTGGATATACAACCAAAAGCACGTTATGTACACTGCATTGCTCATAGTTTAGACTTGCCAGTTGTAGACAGTCTCCCACATCGTACGTGTATGAGGGATATTATGGATTTAGCCAAGGACTTAATAAACACCGTAAGGGAATCCAATAAAAGGATGGGACTTTTCAGAAGCATACGCTGTGAAAGCGCCATAGACCAAGCTGGTCTATGACCCCTTTGCCCGACTCGATGGATTATGCGAGCTCTAAGTATCTTGAGAATATTGAAAAACTTTGAAGAACTTGAAGAGTTTTTTGAAACATTTTCTGCAGAGGACAAAACAGAGACAGATTACAATTGTGCAGGCTAACTTGACTCAATGTTGGAATTCAAGACTTATTTCTTTTTACGTCTTTATTGCCATGCAGTAAACCCAGTAGAGGACGTCAATGAAAAAAAAAAAATCAGTGCCCTCATTTGTTGTTGATCTGGAAAAATTATATGAGGGCTTGATTTGTATATTGAATGGAAGGTGTGATAGTTTTGAACGCATTTGGGAATTGTGTTTAAAAGAAAAACCTCCACAAGTTGATGATCCTTCGCTTCCTCGGAATCGAAGTATACCAAAGAAGTACGAAAACAACGAAGCCAGCTCACTGCACACTTTCAAAACCCCAAAGGAATACTACAAAGCTATTTACATTGAAGTTTGCGAAATGTTGCAATCTTGCATTACTGAGCGGTTTGCTTCAACTGGAATCACACAGGTCAGTGCAGTTCAACAAGAGTGCTTGCTTTTAGTAAACAGAGGTGAAACGAATTTGGAAAAATCAACTGTGTTTTTCAAAAATGACCTAGACATTGAGAGACTGTGCTTACACTTGAATATGTTAGCCGATATCGCTAATAAATAACAACTGGTCTTAAAAAACATGCGTTATGTAAGAAAGTACATTACACGAGAGCCTGCAGTTGAAGAAATGCTATGTGAAGTAGTGAAGTGCATTAAGCTTCTCCAAGTAGTTCCAATCACGACAACAACAGCAGAATGGTCATTTATCGCCCTTAGACGTCTGAAGTCATATCTCGAATCAACAGTTGGACAGAAGAGATTGAACAACTTGGCTGTTCTTCATGCCCACCGAGATGGTTTGGATGAAATGGATATCCGACCAGTATCAACGACTGCATATCCAGTAATCCAGTCAGACGGTCGACAATTGCACCTTTCTAAAGGCACTCTAGCCCTAATAATCGCATTTAGAGCAATATTAAAAATCTTTATAAAATAGAGAATTAAATACATTCACAATGTTAAATTTTCAGTTTCGAAATACTAGTACTAGTTTAGTACTGTATTATTATGTTACTATAGTACTGTATTAGTTATTTTCAAATACTTAAATATTTTAAGGGTGTAAGATCAAATTAAAATTCGCTATTTACATACTTTTTGACTGAAAGTATTAGGTATACTGTATTAACTGTATTAAAACATTAATTCTGAGATATTGTTTTTATTTAATGAACCCTGAGCCTTATTCAAAGTAAACTTAAATTAGCTATTTCACTTATTAATCAAAGTGTTATTACTGTGCGACAGCAATATTTTATGTTTTATTCTTTTAATGATAGTTTAGGATTTATTTAAATATAATTTCAGTCTTTCCAGAGCTATGTATTCACTGCTCTGTGATAGTCTATAAGCATGATAATTACTGTAAATTAAATTAGCTTTTTACGAAAATACCGTGAGTGTTTGTTTTGTTTCTTTTTTCAAAGCCAAAATATGTGTCAAACTTGTCGAGTTTCCCGGAGTGTCGAGTTATCGAGAGTCCAGTTTTCGGTGTTCTAATGTTGATCATATGACTCTAAAATGCTTGAAAAAATTTTAAAACTCACTATTTTCGTCTAAAATTTAGAAAATTTCCCTGGGTAAGACCCCTCCCCCTCCCCCCCCCCCCAGTATGCCCCCCCCCCCCAATATTTTTTATAAGTCGGCGCTCTTGGATCCGTAACACTGGCACTTTGCTCAGACGCATCACTTCAAGCAGAACAGGATAAGACCTCGTCGCCACTTTTCTGTTGCTTCCGATGCAAACATGTAATCCACGAATAAAACTAGTTTCGTCTAGAGCAGAACATGGTTGAAAGCCAATTATGCAACTGAGAAAGTCCAGGCACAATACGGGGCTGAAATCCAATTAGCAAAACGGCATGGTTGATGAAAGATCATGCAACTGACTGTATTGGACCGAATCATGGCTGTCTGCTTGGCCCCGTTGCTGCTCGGCTAGAGTGATGGATGTGCCCTGCTGGCGGTCGTCGACCGTCAGCTGTGGCGCCTCTCAGCCAAGATCGATATCGGCCGTTGGTGGAGGTATTAAATGGTGTGGAGTGTGACTGTGTCTGGATGACACAATCTAACTTCACTGAGGACAACCAGACTCATAGAACATTAACCTAATCCACATCCAGTTTGGAGGCTGCAACCTCCCCAGAGAAATTTGAAAGTCAATGACAATTAAATGTTAACGAGAATAGAACCTAGTGTAACCTCCCCAGCAAATAAAATAATTTATTGACAGTGACAATTAAATGAGAAATAGCAATCTGAGCCAAATGTAAGCTGCCCACAAAAATGAAAGTCAATTCAATAAAAAATGAAATCTCAGTGACAATGAAAACGCAAATAGACCGAAATGTCGATCTTAGGCCCTGTTCTTACCTCAGTAAAATTGCATCTGCTCTTATTTTTCGCCATAGCTTGGAGGAAATGCATCGCAAAAATTCTTTGAACTTAAGTAATTTTTTTCTTTAAGGAAATGCATGGAAAACTTTCTTTCAATAAAAAGTTTGTTTTGTTAAAATGCTTGGTTTGAAAACAAAATTATTATTGGGGCGATTCTTGAACAAATTAATTACACTTAAGATACATTACATTATCAGATGAGCGCAATGCTGCTTCATTACCTTATTTAAATAATATACCTCGTCCTGAATCTTGACCAGAGGGCCATGTCGACGCCCGCCGACTCCTCACACAACTCCGACTGTCTCTCGCGCGCTACTAGCACTGACTGAGTGCAACTAGCAACTACTACTACCGACTCCCTACATGCAACAGAACTCTCCCGCGGTCAAGCGCAGACTAGCCACGATAAATAACTCTCTGGTCAGAGATTCTGTCATGCCTCGCCATCGCTGTACTAAATACATACGCGTTTCAAGGCATATATCCACGTCTACCCAGGATGAGAAGAAATCTCGCCATTTGCACTGTGGTGGATGACACTATCAAAAACGCGAGCTGCACGCACTTGTACTCACTGCATTGTCGCGAGGAATTATCATGCATATCACATTCTAGAAAGCAGACAATTGTTGCAGAATTCTCTACTGAAAAGCCTGACGAAACATGCGAAAGAAGCCTGCAATCTAACCACTTTTCCGCCACGTATCACAAAAAAAAAAAAAAAAAAAAATAGTAACTCTGGCAGTTTCAAAAGAGAAACAAAATCTTATAGTTAAGATGTGCACTTCGCAACGTTTCATTATCTTAACGGCTTTGTTTATTTATTTGTTTTTATTCCAGCGAACTTCTGTGTCTCCGACACAAGGCTATGAAACGCGCCCTGACATAGTTTTAATCTTATTTAAGTTAGTTAGCATCTGACGTTTAAAGTACAAAATTGTGATGTCATCGTGACAAGTACTGACTGCAGTGCTCCAATCATTGCGGGATAGAAAATTGCATTTAAGGTCTCTGTCTCTTACATACCCTTTATGAACCATGGGCCTTGCGTTGATGGGATGGGTTGCGTGTCTCAGCAACGTAGATAGCCGTACGCTAGGTGCAGCCACATTGGAGGGAAATCTGTGGAGAGGCCACAAAACACGTGGTTTCTGCAGAGAGGGGCAGAAGTCTGAACGATTGACTGATCAGGTCTTGCAACATTAACCACCACGCCTTACTCTGTGCCTCTCCCCCTCCCCCTCTCTCAAGGACACATAGCTCTACTTTATGGCTTGAATGTCATGGCATCCTTTTGGGTAAAGTATTCCATAGGAAAAATAGTCGCCCATTCATGTCGCCACCTGGGGACTATTCAGAAAGATGCTATCAACAGGAAAAACAAAACTGGTATTCTGCAGGTCGGAGTGTAGAATGTTAGATTCTTTAAACGGGTAGGTAGGCTAGAGAATTTAAAAATGGGAAGTGGACAGGATGAAGTTACATATATTGGGAAACAGTGTAGTTGGGTGGACGGTAGCAAAAGAACAGGACTTCTGGTTAGTGGGTATAGGGTTATCAACACAAAATCAAACAACGGTAATGTAGGAGTAGGGATATTAACGAATAAGAAAACAGGAAGGCGGGTAAGCTACTATGAACTGCACAGTGTACGCATTATCGTAGACAAGATAGACAAGAAGCCAACATCTACAGAACTGTAGGTTTATGTGCCAACTAGCTCCACTGATGATGGAGAGATTGAAAGAATCTATGATGAGATAAAGGAAATTATTCACATAGTGACGGGTGGATGAAATTCGGTAGTAGGAAAAGGAACAGTAGGAAAAATATTAGGAGAACAGGAACTGCAGGAAGGTAACGAAAGAGGAAGCCGCCTGGTAGAATTTTAAAGAGAGAACAGTTTATCATCGCTGAAGCCTGGTTTAAGAACCATGAAGAAGGTTGTATACGTGGAAGAGAGCTCGGAACAATGAAAGGCTTAAGACTGATTTATACGGAGTAATGTGTCCATAGATGCCTGCTTTCCGAGTTATGGCCTTCAAAGCAATAGTATTCCCGGAACCTTTTTGCTTCCTGTGGGTAATTTCTGCGACAGAAGACACTAGCAGGACAGTTAACTCTAAGGCAAATGTTATGCTGAGTGTTGTGTTTGGATGTCGAGACGTACTCAGATTAGGAGCTGGCAGAAGTGCGTTTTATGTACGGTGATGTGGACGCAATGCTGTGCTGGTCTGTACTTTGTATCGGGAGAGCTACCCACAGTGAAGGTGTCCAGATCGGAAGACACATCATTTCCGTCGAAGTCTGTGCGCCCATGGGAAGTACGCATCTCCTGGTTTGGAAAGGGGGCAACCAAGATCTTCAACTCCAGATGCAGAGGAAAAAAATCTGGATTCTTCTGTCAGCACACGAAGATTGTTATTGCAGGTGAATGCTGCTCAAACTGTTGTCTAGAAACTGTTGCCAGAGCAGCAGTTATAACGTTATCATTTGTAATGCGTAGATGCCCTTTTAACAGCTGATAACTCTCCACGAGTTACGTTCTGCCAGTGATTCTTGCAGCAGTAAGTTATAAATTCCAGCTTTCCTGTCTTAGTGTTATTAACAGATGAATCATGTATGGGCATATGAAAAACCACACGCAGCTGTTCCATCTCATCATCAAATGCGATTCTCCCTCAACATGTGGGCAGTTATTGAAGGAGATCAGTTAGTAGAACCCGATGTAACTGTAAATAGACTTACGGGGCAGGTTACACAAATGTCCTCGAAAACACCATGCCTCATATTTTTGAAGACACTCCATTGATCATTCATCAACAATCTCACTGTTTGCACGATGGCACTCCTGCACATATTAGTCGTATGGCTCACTGATGCTTGGATCGAATGTTTCCTGACTGATGGATAATTATCCTCCTCGCTCATCTGATTTTAACCTTATCGATTTCTACTTCTGAGTCTAGTTAACATATTTGGTGCATTCATTCAAGGTGTCTGACTTGGGATTCCTTTGGAACTGAAACGTGGAAAGGTGTAAGGAAACAGGCAGTATCCCTGGAATCTGGGAACGTGTTTGCAGCGCCATTAAAAATTGATGTGAGGCCTGTGTTGAAGCAGGAGACGAACACTCGGGTTTTCTTTGAGCGATTCGTAACGGTGTACTTCCAGGTGTTCTGCTGAGTTGCTGTTTCCATTTAATGTACAATGTTTCGATGACCGACCCAGCTGTCCTCTTCAGGTGCTGCAAGTTTTCCTGTTGTGTGTACTCTGTCTGGAACAGGACACCAGATTGTAAGAACCCCAAGGCTCTTGTTACGACATGGAAACAGAGAACGACAGTAGCGCTTCTAGCGGCCTGTCAGTGAACTTCGAACACGGGAAATTTTGGTGCTTTGCGAAATACGAGTATCAGATGCTAATATTTTTCATTTATACTTTAAGGGGGCGTCGTAGTCTGATGGTAAAGTGTGTATTTGGGAACTTTTTTCTGATCTTACAGATTAACGTATGCGATAAATCTCAATCAAAACATATGATTAACGTCCACTACTTGCGGTTCTACACATATATCTACACTCCTGGAAACTGAAATAAGAACACCGTGAATTCATTGTCCCAGGAAGGGGAAACTTTATTGACACATTCCTGGGGTCAGATACATCACATGATCACACTGACTGAACCACAGGCACATAGACACAGGCAACAGAGCATGCACAATGTCGGCACTAGTACAGTGTATATCCACCTTTCGCAGCAATGCAGGCTGCTATTCTCCCATGGAGACGATCGTAGAGATGCTGGATGTAGTCCTGTGGAACGGCTTGCCATGCCATTTCCACCTGGCGCCTCAGTTGGACCAGCGTTCGTGCTGGACGTGCAGACCGCGTGAGACGACGCTTCATCCAGTCCCAAACATGCTCAATGGGGGACAGATCCGGAGATCTTGCTGGCCGGGGTAGTTGACTTACACCTTCTAGAGCACGTTGGGTGGCACGGGATACATGCGGACGTGCATTGTCCTGTTGGAACAGCAAGTTCCCTTGCCGGTCTAGGAATGGTAGAACGATGGGTTCGATGACGGTTTGGATGTACCGTGCACTATTCAGTGTCCCCTCGACGATCAGCCAGTGTAGGAGATTGCTCCCCACACCATGATGGCGGGTGTTGGCCCTGTGTGCCTCGGTCGTATGCAGTCCTGATTGTGGCGCTCACCTGCACAGCGCCAAACACGCATACGACCATCATTGGCACCAAGGCAGAAGCGACTCTCATCGCTGAAGACGACACATCTCCATTCGTCCCTCCATTCACGCCTGTCGCGACACCACTGGAGGCGGGCTGCACGATGTTGGGGCGTGAGCGGAAGACGGCCTAACGGTGTGCGGGACCGTAGCCCAGCTTCATGGAGATGGTTGCGAATGGTCCTCGCCGATACCCCAGGAGCAACAGTGTCCCTAATTTGCTGGGAAGTGGCGGTGCGGTCCCCTACGGCACTGCGTAGGATCCTACGGTCTTGGCGTACGTCCGTGCTTCGCTGCGGTCCGGTCCCAGGTCGACGGGCACGTGCACCTTCCGCCGACCACTGGCGACAACATTGATGTACTGTGGAGACCTCACGCCCCACGTGTTGAGCAATTCGGCGGTACGTCCACCCGGCCTCCCGCATGCCCACTATACGCCCTCGCTCAAAGTCCGTCAACTGCACATATGGTTCACGTCCACGCTGTCGCGGCATGCTACCAATGTTAAAGACTGCGATGGAGCTCCGTATGCCACTGCAAACTGGCTGACACTGACGGCGGCGGTGCACAAATGCTGCGCAGCTAGCGCCATTCGACGGCCAACACTGCGGTTCCTGGTGTGTCCGCTGTGCTGTGCGTGTGATCATTGCTTGTACAGCCCTCTCGCAGTGTCCGGAGCAAGTATGGTGGGTCTGACACACCGGTGTCAATGTGTTCTTTTTTCCATTTCCAGGAGTGTACATAGAAAGTCTCCAAGCCGCCGTACGCTGCGTGGCAAAGGTACCATATACCAAGAGTCGTTTCTTTTCCTGGTCCACTTGCAGACAAAGCGAGGGAAAAACAACTGTCTACATGCCTCCGTACGAGCACAAATTTCTCGTATGTTATCTTCGTGGTCCTTACTCGAAATGTATGTTGGCGGCAGTACGATAGTTCTGCAATCAGCTTCAAATGCCGGTTCCCTAAATTTTCTCAGACGCATCCATCGAAAAGAATGTCGCCTTCCCTCCGAAGATTCCCATTTGAGTTCTCAAAGCATCTCCATAACAGTTGCATGCTGTTCGAACGTACCTGTAACAAATCTAGCAGCTAGCCTCTGAATTTCTTCGATGTCTTCCGTTAATCCGATCGGTGCGGTTCCCTAACACTCGAGAAGTACTCAAGAAGAGGTCGCACTAGCGCACTATGGTCCCCTTTACAGACGAACCACACTTTCCTAAATGTCTCCCAATAAAGCGAAGACAGCCATTCCCCTTCCCTGCCACAGTTCTCACGTGCTCGTTCCATTTCATATCGCTTTGCAACGTTACGCCCAGATATTTAAACGACGTGATCGTATCAAGATGGACACTACTATTGCTGTATTCAAACATTACTCACTCGCATTAACTTACATTTTTCTACATTTAGAGCCAGCTACCATTCATCGCGCCAACTAGAAATTTTGTCTAAGTCATCTTGTATCATCCTACAGTCACTCATCTTCGACACCTTCCTGTCCACCACAGCATCATCAGCAAACAACCGCAGATTGCTGCCCAACCTGTCCACCTCATCTTCTGTGTACATGCAAAATAACAGCTGTCCTATCAAACTTCACTGAGGCACTTCTGACGATGCACTTGTCTTTAGCGAACACTCGTCGTCGAGGTTAGGTTAGTGGTGTTTAACGTCCCGTCGACAACAAGGTCATTAGAGACGGAGCGCAAGCTCGGGTTAGGGAAGGATGGGGAAGGAAATCAGCCGTGCCCTTTCAAAGGAACCATCCCGGCATTTGCCTGAAACGATTTAGGGAAATCACGGAAAACCTAAATCAGGATGGCTGGAGACGGGATTGAACCGTCGTCCTCCCGAATGCGAGTCCAGTGTGCTAACCACTGCGCCACCTCGCTCGGTGACTCGTCGTCGAGGACAACGTACTGTGTTCGATCAGACGCTGAATAAGTCTTAGAGCCACTCACATATCTGGGAACCTTATCCGTAAGCTCATATCCTTGTTAACAGTCTGCAATGAGTACCGTGTCAAATGCTTTACGAAAATCTAGAAACATGAAATCTGCCTGTTTCTCTTCATCCATATTTCGCAGTACATCATGTGAGAAAAGGGCAAAAGTTCGCAATCATCAAAAATCTTGCAATTGACATCGTGCCCGCCTTTTGACTGTAAAATTATTTATTTGTGAAAGCCAAAATCACAATTTCTACCGTGTGGTCAGCAACAGATGAAAATAATAGCCCGTTAGTACTGGTCGAAACTAAAAATCATCTAATATTACATGACACAGAAGCTGGTTTCATCCCTTTCTGTCCCTGGTTACAACTTACCTGTGTGTGTGTCGCACTCTTTGACTTGCATTGTAAATATGTTGCTCATACTCTGCTGAATTTTTCCTCACAAGCGTAGCAGAATATTCGGCTGGATGAACGATTTCGATTTTTTTTTTTTTTTTGTTTGTTTCATGTATAACAGAAGCTGATTTGATCACTTCGTTTTCTGTAGACCCATTTCTCTTTGTTGCTGGTTATGAATGCTTATGCATGGGGGGTTGCGAAATTTGGTACCACAAGGAAGCAGCATGTTCCCTGCAGAATGATCTGGGGCACTGTAGTAGACCAAAACCTCCATTTTGGACAACATCCTGTGATGTTTAGTTGTGATGGCCACCGGTGACCTTCTTAGAAAATTTCGATAGTATGCTACTGCGAAGATTGGCTCTTAGAGCGTAATATGTCAGGACTGTACCGTGGCACTCTGAAAAAAAAAAGAAGAAACACTTAGCTTCACTTTTTCTGATGACGGTTAAGTCTTCACCTTTTTCGGCGGCTGTGGACGCACATGTTGCGTCTGTTTAGTTCGCAGTTCTGCTGCCGTCTCGGTTCGACGAGTTTTCTGAACGGTTGAGAGCAGCCGCGGAACACAATGGGCAGCAACCTTTATCACGTTCAAAATGTGCTGCAATATGTTGGAAACTGACCCATCACTTTCTTCATTATCGTCTCAATTGTGATCCGTCGACTTCCAGCATGAGTCCTCCACTTCTCTTGGGATCCCCGTACTTCGTCATTCAGGCTCGTCTGACCACACAGGATGCAACTGTGACGTCTCACCACTGTGTGGTACGCTATTGCGGTATACGTCCACCAACGCTGCAACGTTCAAACGCAGAAAACAAATTACCGTACGGTAGCCCATTTATCAACAGTATGTGCCATTTCGTTTCAGCTGATCTGCGGTACTTGAGAGGGAGGATGGGGGGGGGGGGGGAGGGAGGGGGATTTACATGTGTACCAGGACAGCAGTCGTTTATCTGAGAAAAATAAAAAAAACATTAATAAACTTTATTATTCCGAGGTAATAATTATAACTTTATGGCTACGCCTCGTATAGAAAACCGTGTGGACTCTACGAAGAGAACGGTGGAAAATAGAGGAGCAGAAAGACAGTTGTCGAAGGGGGGAAGTAGACAGATCAGCTGTCGAGCAACGCGCTTTGCTGAGAGGAAACCACAGGATTGTCTTTCATAAGGTCCCAGTCTTGGCAGCCACGAACGGATTTTTCGGTAGTTTCTACGGAGAGACTGCACACGCCATTTGTTTTAATTGGAAGAAGGAGGATGTGTAGCTTACTGAAAGTAAGTGAACTAGTGCTTAGTCTTCTGAGGTTGAATTATAGCTACAGCGTTAACAACTGACTACGGCAATGACGTCACTTCTTTGGCCCGAGCTGCACAAAATCTGTGAGCCAACCGCACAGCAGCCTGCAGAATTTTGATATGTATGACACTTCCGGTCACGCAACGTATTATATTAGATTTTATTCCATAAATATTGAAGGCTTTTTCTGTCATTCTCTTCACACACACACATTACTCACGTGGAAACAGTCACATCAAGATGAGATTTAACAACGCCACTGTAATTGATTACAAACTAGTTTAATAAAACGTAATGGAAATGATCGTGCAATGCCTGTGGCTGCTGCCGACGTTCGATTGTTTCGTCCTTCTGGTGAGTCAGTTGAATATATTTTTCCCGTGCTTTATATCTCTAGTTTTGCAACTCTCTCTCCCTCTCTCCCTCTCTCTCTCTCTCTCTCTGTGTGTGTACGTGCGATTGTGTAGGCGCTTGCTCTCACTGTAATCTGTCTAATTTTTTTCTCGTTATAATCCTGTTATTGCGCCGATTAGTGTGTCTCAGCATAGTATCTTTCTATCATTTAACACCAGTCTACCGGCTACTAATATTGCTGCTGCTGCAGTTACATTCGTTGAAAGCACATTCGGTGACCACCAACTTGCTATGGACATTTGAGAAACAACTGTGTACGTCGTATTTTCAATTTCTCCACTTTTTCTTTGCATTTAAATTTTTCTTTCTTTCTTTTGGGCACCTTGTCCTCGGAGGCCTCGGGGCATCCCCCCGTTTATTCAAGCCCCTGGGTATTTCGAAAAAGATTACAGGCGGAGTTATTATCTTTACACAGGGAAATGATCACACAAAATTACACTACCCAATCAAAAGTATCCGGACATCACAGTGTATTGCGGAATTGACCACTAGATATCACAAGAAACGGACCCTCTAGTATAACGGGTCGGTCAAGAGATCGCAGTGACTTCGAATGTGAACTACACGTTGGATGTCACCTAAGTAACAAATATATCAGGGACATTTCAACCCTTCTAAAGCTGTCCAAATCGAGTGGTTCTGATGTGATTATGAAGTGGAAACTCGAAGGAAGAACCACAACTAAAAAAAAAAATTAAATCAGCGGAAGGAAGCACTCGAGAGTTCCAAAGTGCTAAGTGCTATGGACTAAAAAAAAAAAAGGTACAATGGTCGAGCAACTCCTCGTATGTCACACATTTCTGTAGTCATTGCTAAGCGACGCTTGAGATGGTGTAAACAGTGAAGCCACTGGGCAGCGGATGGCTGGAAACGAGTGCTATGGAATGATGAATCACGTTATACCTTATAACAATCCGATGGAAGGGATTGGATGTGACGAATGCCATGAGCATGTTATTTGCTGTGAACTGTAGTGCCAACAATGATGTAGAGGGGGTGGTGTTACGGTATGGGAGTGTTTAGTGTAGTTAGGGTGTGGTCCCCTTATTGCATTTAAGGATGCATCGAATGAGTAGGGATGTGAACCAACTTTACAGCATTATGAACTGTGAACAGTAGAGCAGACGATGATTGTGTTAGCATGACAATGCGCCCTGTCATAAAGCAGCGTCTGTGAGGCAGAGCCGGTCGATGTGGCCGAGCGGTTCTAGGCGCTTCAGTCCGGAACCGCGCTGCTGCTAAGGTCGCAGATTCGAATCCTGCCTCGGGCATGGATGTGTGTGATGTCCTTAGGTTAGTTAGGTTTAAGTAGTTCTAAGTTCTAGGGGACTGATGACCTCAGATGTTAAGTCCCATAGTGCTCAGAGCCATTTGAACCATTTGTGAGGCAGATGTTTGTGGACAGGAACAATCTTGAAATTGATAGGCCTTCCCAGAGCCCCGACATGAACTCATGGAAATACACTTGAAATGAGTGAGAATGTCGACTTCGCTCAAGACTCCAACATCCAACATCACTGCCTTGTGTGATTTCGGCCCTTGAGGAAGGATTGCGTGTCAGTCTCCCTCAGACATTCAGACAGCTCATTGAAATTGTCTCCAGTAGATTTCAAGTCATCAAAAGACGAAGGATGTACACACCTCGTATTAATGTTCACTGGTAAGTGTCCGGATACTTTTGATCAGATCGTGTTTATGGGTGGTGTTACAAAGTGTTCCATTTCTAATACAACTTGTATGTTAAAGACTTGGCTGAATCTAGACACGAAACATGTCAGGCAAGTGGGAATAACTATAAAGTTTTGCTGTTCGTAATTGCATACCAGCTGCACGATAATAGTCAGGGAGAGGCTGCTGACAGCCAAACAACGTAATACATGAGAAGGCGTACTTTTGAATTATTTCGGGCCATATACCTCTTTCTCCGTTAACACATCACTGCGCATATCGCTGTTTGTCTTTCAGCCGCAGCGCTTCACAGCCAAACGGACACGATACGGAACTCTCACACTTCACTATGTGTCATCAGGAATTCCGGGAGTATTTCGTCAACGGATTTACCACAGATAAGTCACATTTATTTATTCGTCCGTTAATGACACGTAGAATTGCATGGATTTGCTGGCCGTAATCAGATGAAGTACTTAACTGTCTTATTCTTTCATACTGTAGGTGACAGTACTATCTGCGTAGGACAGTACAATTAGCTGCCTTTAGTTTGTCGTATCATTACTGATTCACTACTTTATCAGGGAGTGCGATCTATCAAAACCCAACATGAACCGCGGGAAAATATTAGAAATAATTTCGGTTCGTTTGCCTCAGTGGCTCAGTAGGTTGCAGTTAATAAAGACAACACTGAAAACTGCTGTTTGAAAAAGGGGAACGTATCAGCTGCTGAATCGGGCTCAGGAAGAGCAACGTCAGGATACGGAAGAAGAAAAAGGAGCAACGGCTTTTGCACTACTAACAAGACTGATGCCTCCCACTTAGAAAAAATTATAAGAAGCTTCCATCATTTTTAACTATTGAAGACTGCTTAAAAGTCCCCATTCTACGAATGCAGCCATTTTTTATGTGTAATTTAAGAAGTTTATTTGCAGTCCTAATACAACAAAGAACTATTCAAACATGCGGCTGTGTAAAAATTGTGATTTCTTTATATAATAACAAGGAAAACTGAAGGGTAAAAGTAAAAATTAAAAAAAGACGTAGGTAAGTGTGCGACGACAAATAATAATGTTTGCGCTTCGATGAGAAGTCCGACCTGTGATCTTCTTCTGTCACTTATCGCTTTTGCTACTCTGGCAATGAGTTGTTGATTTGAAAGAGGCGAAGTTGCACCGTGGATCGGAGTCCACGTTAATCTGTAGCGCCCGTTATAACTGGCTGAAAAAGTCAGCTCAAAAGTCGGAGAAAGGCAACGGCCTATCATGTGCAACAGCTCCACGTCTAGTAAAGCACTGCGGTGTTCAAACAATCCTTCAGGAGGACGGCTTTACCTTTTTTCCCATTCATAAAAGAATGCATACTTCGATATAAAGCGAGATATCCAGTAACAGCGTTCTGTGAAAAACAAAATAAACAACTCAGCTAGACACCGGAAAACGTTTTTTCGATTAATCTGATTTTCTACGATAGAAATTTTCGGGACTGTTCTCCGTGACCAAAGTCGATGGATTTGGTACAGTAGAATATTATTAGTTGTTAGAAGCGAATCCCTGATCAGAGAACAGCCAAAATTTTACTGCTCACTGCAGACTCTGTTGACAACAATAAAGTTTTACGGGTAAAAATAAATGATGAGAAGAGCAAGACCACTACTGTACGGAGGTTGGACAAAAATGTTGAAACACAGCGAGAAATGCGAGCTTGAACATAAATGCAGATTCTAGTCAAGTCTGCGAGTTGCACTGTTCTATTTGGCCACGAACGACACCTGTGCAACGTCCTCAGTACGTTGCAAGCGTCAGTCACGGTTCGAACAGTGTTCTGTGTAGTTACGATTGCGTTACGTCAGAGCTAAGTGACTTCGAACCAAGGTGTTGAGTGATCGTCAGACGGTCATGGAAGAGAACTGTGACGAAAAATAAGAGGACGACAGCTGCAGAAGTCGCTGCAGAACTGAATGTTGCACTCGCGAACCCTGTACACGCTTCAGCAACACGAAGGGAGCTACATAAGTAGGGAATTGAAGTGAGACCTGAAATTCCAAGCCCACACATCAGTGACACAAATGCCTGTAAAAGGAAAACACAATGCCGAGCCAAAAAACCCTGGTCTGTGGACCAATGGAATAATGTCATTTGGTCGGATGAGACTTGTACACTGTTTCCAATCTCAGGCCGAGTTTACGACCAAAGAGGGAGAGATGTCGGAGGCTCCATATCATGGTAATCTATTGGCTCCATGGGTACTCTGCAAGGTCACATTACTGCAAAGGATTATGTGATTATTGTGGCTGATCAGGTCCGTCCCATGGTAAAATGTTTGTCCTCCAAAGGTAATGCTGTGTACCAAGGCGACAGGGCCTCTGTTCATATAGCTCGCATCGTGCAGGGCTGGTTTTGTGAGTACGAGGATGAACTGTTGCATGCAATGGCCGCTATCGACAGGGGATCTCAAGTTGATTCCGTATTTCTAGATTTCCGGAAAGCTTTCGACACCGTTCCTCACAAGCGACTTCTAATCAAGCTGCGGGCCTATGGGATATCGTCTCAGTTGTGCGACTGGATTCGTGATTTCCTGTCAGGAAGGTCGCAGTTTGTAGTGATAGACGGCAAATCATCGAGTAAAACTGAAGTGATATCAGGTATTCCCCAGGGAAGCGTCCTGAACCTCTACTGTTCCAGATCTATATAAAAGACCTGGGTGACAATCTGAGCAGTTCTTTTAGGTTGTTCGCAGATGATGCTGTAATTTACCGTCTAGTAAGGTCATCCGAAGACCAGTATCAGTTGGAAAGCGATTTAGAAAAGGTTGCTGTATGGTATGGCAGGTGGCAGTTGACGCTAAATAACGAAAAGTGTGAGGTGATCCTCATGAGTTCCAAAACAAATCCGTTGGAATTCGATTACTCGATAAATAGCACAATTCTCAAGGCTGTCAATTCAACTAAGTACCTGGGTGTTAAAATTACGAACAACTTCAGTTGGAAAGACCACACAGATAATATTGTGGGGAAGGCGAGCCAAAGGTTGCGTTTCATTGGCAGGACACTTAGAAGATGCAACAAGTCCACTAAAGAGACAGCTTACACTACACTCGTTCGTCCTCTGTTAGAATATTGCTGCGCGGTGTGGGATCCTTACCAGGTGGGATTGACGGAGGACGTCGAAAGGGTGCAAAAAAGGGCAGCTCGTTTTGTATTATCACGTAATAGGGGAGAGAGTGTGGCAGACATGATACGCGTGTTGGGATGGAAGTCATTAAAGCAAAGACGTTTTTCGTCGAGGCGAGATCTATTTACGAAATTTCAGTCACCAACTTTCTCTTCCGAATGCGAAAATATTTTGTTGAGCCCAACCTACATAGGTAGGAATGATCATCAAAATAAAATAAGAGAAATCAGAGCTCGAACAGAAAGGTTTTGGTGTTCGTTTTTCCCGCGCGCTGTTCGGGAGTGGACTGGTAGAGAGATAGTATGATTGTGGTTCGATGAACCCTCTGCCAAGCACTTAAATGTGAATTGCAGAGTAATCATGTAGATGTAGATGTAGATGTAGATCTCCCCTGGCCAACACAGTGACCAGTTTTCGGTATTATTGTACCTTTATGGTCTACGGTGGAGAGCAGGGTGCGCGATCGCCATCCACCTCCATCATTGTTATCTCAAATTGCCACTAACTTATAGAAGTAATGGTATGAAATTCCCTTGAAAACCATGCAGGAAATGTATTTATCCATTCCGAGACAACTGGAAGCTGTTTTGAATGCCAGCTGTTTTGGTACGCCGTACTAGGCACGGTATTGTGTTTTTCGTGTTTTCATATTTTTGTCCACCCGCTGTAAATGCTGTTCAACGAAGTTATCACTATTAACGATGTTCCTGTCTCATTCGCACACTGTTTTCAGTGTATCTTCAACTGTAATGTAGATTAGCGTCATTCACAGTAAGATAAGGGTTAATTTTATTAAGAAACATGTAATTCGTATGTTCTAAATACGCAATTTGTTTATTGCGTTAGACGGTGGCGATGAATCGATAGGAAAACTATTATGAAACAGGGACATATTCAGTCAATTTCCTATCCTTTCAGTATCGAAGTGAGAGAGAATATAAGGAAGCCTATTGTGTCACTGTGTTATATACAAGGTGTTCGCAAATTCGTGTTACATGTTTCTAGGACTTGTGGAATGAGAACATAATATTTTGAATAGGAGCCCGTGTATGGGAACGTACCAGTTTGGTATTAACGTATAGGCAGGTATTCTGGACGGCCATGTGATTGGTCCATACCTCCTTCCACTCAAGGTAATTGGTCCTACATACTTGATTTTCCTGCCAAACATGTTGAACCCGTTCTTGGAAAGTGTGCCACTGAATGTCCGTCAGAAAATATGGTTTCAGCGTGATGGTGCACCACCTCACTTCTCACATGCTGTTCGGAGACATCGCAACAGACGATACGGTGAAAGATGGATGGGCCGAGGTGGTCCATCGAGTGGCAGCCGCGATCGCCAGAATAACTCCTAGAAATACTTATTGTGGGGTCGTATACAATGTTTAATTTATGAAACTCCTGTAGGGACAAAGGACGATCTGCTGGCACGAGTTCTGGCCGTTGCACTAGAAATTGAAGACACCAGGTAGGAGGAGAGTGTATACCAAAACATGCTTCCAATATACAACGTCTGTAACAACGTTGGTGGTTGCCATATGAGGCCGCTGTTGGAATGCATCAGTACTGTTATTCTGCGTTCTTTTTTGTTTGGAATAATGTAAACACGGAATGCTTAAATGTAAATACAAACAAATGAGCTCAACTGATGAGTGGGTGTTTCGTTATTATGTTTCCTTTCTAATTGTTACCTAATAATTGTACTGCGTCGCGTCTAATTCAATTCCTCTAGCAGAAGTGAGTGAGTTAAACATGTGAATTGAAATGCATGTAGGATGGAAACGATACGTTTCTGGGCATGTGTGTGTGTGTGTGTGTGTGTGTGTGTTCGTGTGTCTGGCGTAGTTGTCAGATCGGTTACTGCTGCTACAACGGCAGGTTGTCAAGATTTAAGTGAGTTTGAACATGTGTTATAGTCGGCGCACGAGCGATGGGACACAGCATCTCCAAGGTAGCGATGAAGTGGGGATTTTCCCACACGACAACTTCACGAGTGTACCGTGAATATCAGGAATCCGGTAAAACATCAAATCACCGACGTCACTGCGGCCGGAAAAAGATCCTGCAAGAACGGGACCAACGACGACTGAAGAGAATCATTCAACGTGACAGAAGTGCAATCCTTCCGCAAATTGCTGCAGATTTCGGTGCTGGGCCATCAACAAGTGTCAACATGTAAACCATTCAACGAAACATCATCGATATGGGCTTTCGGAGCCTAAGGCCTACTCGTGTCCCCTGATGGTTGCACTACACAAAGCTTTACGCCTCGCTTGGGCCTGTCAACACCGACATTGGATTGTTGATGACTGGAAACATGTTGCCTGGTCGAGTGAGTTTCGTTTCAATTTGTGTCGAGCGGATGGACGTGTGCGGGTATGGAGAAAACTTCATGAATCCATGGACCTTGCATGTCAGCAGGGGACTGTTCAAGCTGGTAGAGTGTCTGTAATGGTGTGGGGCTTGTGCGGTTGGAGTGATATGGGACTCCTAAGACGTCTAGATACGGCTCTGACAGGTGACACGCACGTAAGCATCCTGTCTGATCACCTGCATTCATTCATGCACGTTGGACATGGTGCATTTCGGCGGACTTGGGCAATTCCAGCAGGACAATGCGACACCCTACACGTCCAGAATTGCTACAGAATGGCCCCAGGAACACTCTTCCGAGTTTAAACACTTCCGTTAGCCACAAAACTCCCCAGACATAAACATTAATGAACATATCTGGGATGCCTTGCGACGTACTGTACAGAAGAGATCTCCACCCCTTCGTATTCTTACGGATTTGTGGATAACCCAGCAGGATTCATGGTGTCAATTCCCTCCAGCACTGATTTAGACATTAGTCGAGTCCATGCCATGTCGTATTGTGGCACTTCTGCATGCTCCCGGGGTCCCTACTCAATATTAGGCGAGAGTACCAGTTTCTTTGGCTCTTCAGTGTGTATTACAATATATCTCTATTTTTACCCGAGCTGGAGTGAAAATAGTTGTTCCAATCCTCGATTCTCGTTTTTTCTAATTTTTTAGCGTTTCTCTGACGTATCAAGTTCTGGATTGTTTCTTCCAGTAAGAGTATGGCTCAGTCCTTTCCGTATTAGCTAGTACTTCTCGTCTCCAACGAACTCAATGACCACAGAGTGCCTACAAGACTAGCGCTGTGCCCTGCTTCTGAAGAGTCACTCTTCTTAGACGTAACGCTCGACGAATAAAATAGACACTAAAGACGAGAGCCCTTTCCCTAGACTCATTTCCATAACTGCATCATTTTTTAAAAAACTCTCCCTCCGAAGCGCCCGCTCAAAGTGGAACATATGCAATTATGATTCCAGCAAAATATTGCTCAATAGACTTTTAAATCTCTTATCGCCACACCTGGCAGACGATGACTACCAGTCGATGACTGTCACCATCGCACCTCAAAGAACTTTTCGCTATCGCCGCGGCAACAGCTTTTGTGACTTAATAGCTGAGATAACATAATCTTCTGGATCTACCTGGAATTTAAATCGCTCGTGATCTTATCGACACCTCATGCCCTTTCGAAAGGAACTGTATGCGGTAAACTATTAGATAAACTTCTTGTCAACGGCCATGCAGTAGTGGATACTCTGGTTTCCATCAAATCATCGAAGTTATGTACCGTCGAGTGTGGCCAGTGCTTGGGTGGGTGACCATTTGCCGAGTATGCTGTGTGCTGTTGACAGTTCTCCGTTTGCCTGTACGACAGAGACGACAGGAAGGCTGGTGGCGTAAAATCCCTTCTTTCTTCAACTTCAACACGAACATGACACTATGCTCTACACACACACGCACACAAAGTATAGTCACCTACCCTTAACAGATACACTTACCCAAACAGCTCTCATAACTCGCGATGAAAAGGTGCCTGCGGGCGCGAAGGGTAGGAAAAACCTTCCCAATTAGGTGACTGAACCTGCCACTGGAGTCTCCCAGCCTTCCTTGCCATACGACTTCACTTTACTTTTTTATAAACTCTTTTGTTTTCCTAGGCTATTCCAGCCATTCCTTACGTACAGTGACTCGCCCATGTTTCAGAGGTGTGCAAGTGCGAACTGGAAACCAAAGGTAGAAGAAAGTGTAATTTCGGCCCAAGGTTTTCAACATCATCACAAAGTTATTTATATTGTATTCAAAACTCATACAAAGATTTTGTGATAAATTTAGTGACATAGCCTGCAGCTAACTATGCAGGCCACCGCAACGAACTACGTAACGCGTGGAAATCAAGATATGTGTTAAGTCGATGGTCAAAAATGCTGACGAGAGCAGACGTCACAACTACAAGTAATGTGAGGGCAAATATTTAATGGCCATAGCTTTAATGACAAGATACGAACTGCCAATCAGCCTGCCTGACCGCGTATTTAAGGACTATAGCGGGGCCGGCAGACGTGAATAACACTGAACCATCACTTTAATAAGTCATACCAAACGCTGACACGAATTAATCACAGAAGAATGGAAAAACTGTTAGAAGCTGACGCCAGGAAAGATCAGTTTGGGTTCCAGAGAAATGTAGGAACACGCGAAGCAATACTGACCATACAACTTACCTTAAAGGGCAGGTACTGAAATTAATTGTGCAAAAAATAAATTGACTGAAAGCAGGGATCAGTTGATAGGACACATCGTGAGGCATAAGGGAATCGTTACGTTGGTGATGAAGGAAAGAGTGGGGGATTAAAATTGTAAAGGGAGACCACAAGGGATGAATACAGTAAGCAAACTGAAATGTATGAAGGCTGTAGCAGTTATTCAGAGATGAAGAGGCTGACACAGGTTAGTGCAGCTTGGACAGTTGCATCAAATCAGTCTGCGGACTGAAGACCACAACAACAGCAGGCTACTGGCCATTCCACTGTGATACGTTTGCTGTGACGCCGTTATCGCGGCTGCTGAAAGCGGACATACTTCGTACAAATAATATCGCCGCGAATCTTCGAGCTGTTTTTCATAAAAGTGGAGTGACACATTACTAGATTACCCTGTGGCGGCCTCAGCCTGGTGCGTCTAAGACGGACGGAGGTGAGGAGCTTCAGTGGATATTGAGGGAAGTCTGGGTCGTGGGTTGGGAAACGTGTCTGGCTGTGGTGGCAGTTTTGGGTGGTTACTTGGTCTCTCATGACGTCAGTTCGGGGACGTATCGACATTTAGTTTCCCTGGTCGCACCTGATTTCGATGACGCACAAAGTACACTTGACCGGCAGCTACTTCAGTATTCTGACGTACAATGTGTCCAGTGACTAACCCAGTGTATGGCGATATTAGCGAGACCTGACTAGGGACGTAGTACAGCTGCAGAGGAGCTGTGTGAAGACTGGGCTCACTAGATCGGGCGCGGAAGATCGGAAGGAGTTCGGTGCCTGCTACCATGCAGCAATTCGTCTGTATTAAGGCCCTGTATCTGTAGCTAGGAACCTATAAAGGCTTCGTCAGAGATCTCAGCCACCATCGTCTTGTTCATTTAGGCCTTGAACGTTTTGACCAGACACTCTGCTCCCGAGTTTGGCGCAGGACGAAAAGAAACAGTGATCAGACGTATTATGTCATTCTTTTGGCAAAAAGAATGGAATTCAACCCATGTGAGCAGTGGGCCATTGTCAGATAGAATATTTTGTGTCACTCCCTCTGTGACGGGTACTGACTACTCTCCATGTCGTTGATGACATCCAGGCAACATTTTAAGTTAGAGAGAGTGTCTGCAAAGAGTAATCACATAGGTTTCTTGAACGAGCCTGTAGAGTCTACATGTACACGGTCGTACGGCTGATTGTGAGTAGGACATGGCGACAAACGTCTAGTTTGTTTTCACGCTCATTTTTTGGCTGGCCTTTACCATACTTTCGATGCTGGCTTAAATTTCTGGCCGCTATACGTGATGTTTTGCCCACTTCTTCATCCCCCAACGTGCCTCGTATCGCATCCTGAGGATCGGAGACTGGAACGTAGTTCATATCACCATTTGGCCCTTGGGCTCTTCTGTGGCCAGTGTAAGTACCTCCTAAGGACGCTGAGTCTGTGGTACATCGAGAAATAGGTCCATAATCACATTTCTATAGGTGGGCAGGTGACAGGGTCAAATAAGATGGGCATAATATGCAACAGTGAGAAGCGTTTGTTCCTTATTTGTTGAGTACAACCACCTTCTGGACCGCCACAGGAAATTTCTCCAGTACCACTTATTTATCAATCTCGTTATCGTCGTTATCAGATCACTTCAGCAGACACAATAGAATGTGTTTTATTTGCATTTTAGACAGTGAAATGGTCGAGTATAATAATAGTTGCTCAGAAGCAACTCCCATCGTTGTAATCAGATCGTTCAAATGGCTCTGAGCACTAAGGGACTTAACTTCTGAGGTCATCAGTCCCCCAGAATTTAGAACTACTCAGACCTAACTAACCTAAGAACATCACACACATCCTCACCCGAGGCAGGATTCGAACCTGCGACCGTAGCGGTCGCGCGGTTCCAGACTGGAGCGCCTAGAACCGCTCGGCCACTTCGGCCGGCCGTTGTAATCATTGCACTGTTTTATCTTATAGGTTCACTAAAGTGCTAAACAGTGAAATTAGTGGCTTGCTGTCCGTGACCAGGGGGATTTTTATTCTGTGTAAGAAGATATGGAATCATTGGATATCGTAAGTAATAGTAAACTTCTCATTTTCTGTTTGACCTGTGCCGCAGTTATAATTGGAGTCACAAGCGATTACGGTCGAGTTTCGGCTTGTTCTTCGCAAATACGTGACGCATTCTCCGGCAGCCAATGAGTGTTCAGGAATGTTCTGAGAGCTCTGCTACGAATTTCATAGCCAGAGCAAGCATAAAATGAGAGCGTAGCGAGTTATTTAATAATTTTCTATTCCATTTTTTCCTAGTTGACATCGCTGATAGTTATGGTAAGCGACAAATTCTACATAAGCAAGAAAGAGACATAATTTGCAGGAACACACTTTCTTCGAGCGTTAAGCACGTATATGCGCATGCCGCAACTATCGCTTGGAACCGACAACAGTGCAGTCGCCGTTTGTGACTCGACCTGCGCGGACCTCCATCGTTCATGAATCGGACTATAGCTTTCTGTACGCATATGCAGTCATCTGTTCCCTGTCTTCAAGAGACATATGTGGCAGCATAGTGCCTTTCCCGATGTGCACCTTGTCTAAACTTTTTTCCTGGTGTAAATGTGGCCAAGCAAGGAGCAAAATTCAACATCTTTTTAACTTCAGTGATGTTGTCGACCACCAGTGGACCCTTTTTTCGAAGCTAATTAAGGAGTATGATACAAGTATATGCACAGTATTTAGTATAAATCTGGCAAAGAAATTTATCCTTGAAGGTATAATTTTAGAACTCATTTATATATTTGGGTGCATTGTGGACCTGAGACCGTCTTCGTCCCTTATATGATCAAGGTAATAATCACTCATTTGGAAAACCCATGTTTACTTAATTTACAGTTGAGATCACTAATTCTAAGACTATAAAATAGTTATTCAAACTGTCAGTGTTTCACATATCGCAATATATAAGTGAGCTATAAATACATTGAAGTATGTGAATCTCTTCACACGAAAAGTGTTTTTTCCCAATCACAACAATGAATATGTCCTGTTCACATTTTTCAAAAGAAAACCCTCACTAATGACCGACCCATGTAGTAAGGCGCTTAAAGATTTTGAATTCGTACTCAGAAAAAGCGGAATTCAAATCTTCTGGCCATCCAGATTTAACATTTGTAATTTTTTAAACGCTTCCACGTTAAATCCTAAAAGTATTCCTTTAGCAAATCCCCTGCTGGTTTCCTTCCTTATCCTCATCACAAGAGGTAACGTCCAGCTTCTTATAACCTCAGTGTAGATGAAACGTTAAACACTAACTTCCCCTTTTTCATAAATCCTTTTTGCAGCCTGAAATTTAATTTTTGTTATTTAAATTTTCCGTTGGCGTTTAGCAAAGCATGATAATAATCAACGTTTTTTGTCTGATTTTTGATTATTTTTGTTGCAGTAATATTATTCGAAGGAAACATGAAATTTTCTGGCCTTGATTTCATATTGGCTCGTACTTAGTCGGCGTCACGTAGTGTAGGTATCTTTATGACAGTTAACGTCCTCAGAATGAGTGAAATTGCAACTCACCATCCTGTTGACATAAACTGCTCTTTTTTCACCTCTTCATTCGATGTCAATATCAAACGATAACGAGATTTGTAAAGATAATGTGATCAGGGCAGAATGTCACTTCATCAATGGTCTTATCAACAAATAGGCCTACAGCTTATGTAAGACGCGAGCACAGGCTTTGCGCTGCGTCGATAAGGCAGGATGTGCTGGAATACGGTTAAATTTATGACGATAATTACGAATCACCCACAAATTTCACATTCTTGTCTTTCCCCGAAGCGTTGTAACCACAAAACAATTTATGAGGTTTCAGGTGGACGCATGGCTTGCTTGAAACTTTTGTGGTGCTATTGCCAAACTTTGTAGATATCCTCGTGTTGCTATCTTCCCATCCGTAGACTAATGATCCATCTTCAGAATGAGAATTTAGAGACTGCTAACATTTCTACATTTCGTATGTCTATGTTTCGTTTATGTAATTAAAAGACATTTCATACATAAACGTTATTTTTAAGTTCTCTTTCACTCTATCGAAGTTGTTATTTTCTGAAGACATTGAAAAACCTCTTTAACTAAGCTAAAAAATGATAGACGTTTACAAAATGCACTGGCAAGTTTTTCGAGTAACTGTTAGCCTTTGGCAGTTGTAATCTGTAAATAATGTTTAGGATTAGATGCCCATGATTGAACTATGCTGGTACTAATAGATCATTGACGTATATTTGAGAGTATTTTCGAATATTTGAAGGAAACAGATGCAATTCTGCGTTATTAAACTGTGTCTTACACGTCAAAAATTGGCACAAATGTTTTATTTAGACGTCCAGTTCCACGTTGACGTGATGTACTTTGTTGAGAACTTCCGTCATAGTATTCTCAACAGAAATTCTTAGCTTTACAATGTTAACAACGTTCGTCTGAAAGTTTTCTGTTGATGTCTTATCACAGGAAACAACGTAGGACGCTAAGGAACACCCACAATTAGTTTTGTTAGTGACAGTCTGGCTCACTTATTGCTAGTGCTGTTTTAGCGACTCTGTTCTACGTTCCTTCAATTAATTTTAAGTTCAGCCAGTGTGTAGTATGTTTATCTACAATGTCCCAACGCATTTCTGCAAAATTTCTATTCATATGTCAATGCTAAAATGTATCCATAAATGTTACACAATGGAAATTCAGTTCTTGGGAGATTTTGTGGCTCACATGAATGTAAAGGTTCGTGAAATCGGAAAATCGTTAGAAGTTATAAAATAAGGCTTCTTGTAAATAATAATAACGAAAAAAACTCAAAGCGAAACAATTGGAAACATTTTGATGTTAATCAATACGGTAAAAAAAGTTTGCAACAGCATGTTGACAAAACATAAGGCCATTCAATGAAAATTACGATTACTAAGGTTAGAGCACTTGGAATGAAATCACTCAAATTACCCGTGCAGGCAAGAAAAGAAGAATAAGATGCCATTACCGATTTCGTTAACAGTCCCAGTGCTATGATAGATAAAATAGATGGAGTCAACAGAGGAAACCATATGTGCTGAGCACACAAATTATATATTTAATTGGGCAAAAAATAGAGTTTAGTGATAGAGAAATTGAAAGAAGCCGAAAAACCTAATTATTATTTACCAAAAGATCTAGAAATGTGAGGTGAAATATTAAATTTGACTGATGTGCTCAAGAAAGCTAATGGGAGACCATAAAGCCCAAGTAGTGTAAAAAACAAAACAATTATTAAACTGACATTAAATGCTAGACATTGTATTGGTGGTGACATTAGCATTCAGCATGAAAGAATAAATAAGCAATCTCTGCAGTGTACATATTATGATAGCTGCAACAAAATAATAGAATGGCTATGACAACCACTGGGAACATGGCTCACGTGAATGAAATCATATCAGCTACTTCTGAATATAGAGAAAGATGCAGCATGCAATATTTATGGAGACAGCAGTTTGAGACCTCCATAAATTGGTGCAAAAACATAATACTAGGCATGGATGACTTATGGCAAGTGTATCTCATACAAGTGAGACAATATTCTTGAGTAAATAAGGTTTTCAAATGTATTTTAATGGTTATAGATATGTATTTCAAATTTTCCTGGACACCAACGATAAAAACGACTGGGAAAGAAGTTACACATGTGTCTGAACAAATGCTGCAGATAGGGTTGAATCGCTGCCCTGACAACCTTTAAAACAATCATATTAAAATGCTGGATCTGCACAAGCAGAAATTCAATGCAGGTGATTTGGTGCATGTTTCAAAATACAACATCATGTTTGTGAGATTCTGTGCGGCAAACTGGACATATTTGCAGTACAATGACCAAACCCAAGAACTTACATTGTAAAGGACAATGAAGGGGAAGAAATTGCTGGGAGTTTTTACACAGATTAATTACAGAGAAGCTCTGAACCTGATATGTTTCTTATTGAGTGTGTCGTAAGATATTAAGGGGACAGTGATTTAGGTAAATGGCTTGGTTTCCCATCATCATGCAAGAATTTGATGAATGGTCATGGTTTGGTTATAGCATGTTGCGGAAACCTCAAACCATGCAGTAGCACAACATGAGTGCTAGAAAGCACATCAGAGAATGGTAGCGGTATTGTCAATGAGGGCATTATTATTCAGTGCACAGGGTATGTATCAAATGAACCTACAATCATTTCTAAGAAATGAATACACAGGTGTTACGTTAAAAAACTGTTTCTGCATACAGTACTTAACTGTTCCTTTTGTTTCTAGGAGACTTAGATGAAATTACTGTGTTGTGAAAGTGGGTCAAAGCCACAGTCACTCACGTTGAGCATGATAAGACAGCTAGCACTGTGCCAACAGCAGTTGTCGATTAAGAGTGAATACGTATGTGTTAATTCAAGTTTGAAGTATTTCTACAACAATAATTTAAACTTGCCAACAACACTTATGATTTTTTATGTTTCTAGGAGACTTAGATGAGATGATTGAACTATGTAAATGGGTCAGTGATGAGGTTGCTGATAATGAGCTTGATGTGACGTCATTCTCCACCCAAATATCATGGTGAATGGCTCCAATTGTCAATAAACTAATACATAAGTATTAATTGATGTTACAAGTATTTTCTACAGTCATAATAACTTACACTTCCATGTATTGCTTATAAGATTTTTTGCTTCTAGGAAGCTTAGATGATGATGATGATGGATGTTGATGCTGTTGTTAGTACATTACCAAATATTCAAGCCACTTGATGATGATATGAAATTCATGTAGGACCAACGTCAATGAATTTCTGTGTAAGGACAAGAAATTATTTACATCTGCATGTATCTGTCATATATTTTGGAATTGTCATGATACTTATTAATGTCGTCTTGTTTTTCCTTGCAGGTATTTTGTAACTATCCGGAGGTGGGTTTTCATTAATATCACGCCCCACTTGCTGCACCAGCACCTGGAACTATCTCAATCACCGCACAAGCATTCGGGGTCCTCAGATTCACCCTACCAGTGCCTGCAACCACCTCACTCTCCCCAGCTGTCAACCTCTACTGCTTATAATGATAGTAACCAGCAGGCCAGCAGCACCTCTCTCATCCATCCTATCTGTTTATGGCAGCAGCACCAAGTTAGTAGCACATCTGCTTTAACCTACTTTTTGGTTCCAGGTTCATTTGAGGATAGGATCTTATGTACCTGTTTAGATAACTCTAATGTTGGTTACCAAAACCATACTCTTTTCCTCAATCTGTTCTGGAAAGTGAGTTCTTCAGAATCGTCTACAATCTGGGATATACTGCCGGTAAGTTTTATGCTGTGAACTAACACACCCCATGAAACAAGAGGGAAATGGTGTGGGAGAGAAAACGATTGTCTATATTCAGAGGGAAAATGGAGTGATATGTGGGGTGTGTCAATCATTGACTTCTGAGACTTCACCTCGGTGCCATCCTGGGCTAATTTTATGATATGTAGGAAAGGGTGTCCAGTACGGCACTCAGCTATATATTCCTCTTGGTTCATACATTAAAAGGAGGTCCTCCTAATTAGCTCTTCCATAGGATATAGCTGAAAAACGTAGGATTATTAACGCCCAAATTAAAGACGACGAATTTTGCTTTGCTTAGTCATTTCTGGCTTGTAAGAGAAATTACAGCGAACATGCACAGCATTCGATTAGGTACAATGTGGGTCATAATATCATGAAGGGTCAACGTCATGATTTCCCAACTGTACTTCAGGACACACATAAATTTGAGAGGCAAAATATGGATATATCAGTTCACGTTTATATCCTGAAGAAGGAAGAAGCCAGAACAAGAGCATGTTCCAGAAAAAGGGGTAAAGCATGAAGTCTTCTTATCCATATACCTTTCCAAACAAGCTAGTCATCAGCCCAGACCTGGAGATTTGCTGCTTTCTTCCAAAGGGGAGAATCATCAATATATATAGATCAAAAACATGAACTGACTTCTTTCCTCCTGATCGAGTAAACAAGACCATTTACAATATTATTCTTCTCCATGCTCAGCTCGTTTACTTCACGTGAGAATTTAGCAAAGGATTTCTCATATTGCTCTGCAAAGGAACCAGTACATGTGAAAATGCCTACTGAGGCAGACAAGTTTTTAAATTTAATAATGCTTACTATCAGGAGGACTGTCACTTTGTAGTATGTACAGACTGCGAAAGCCTCCTAGCTCCTGCGATGCACTGTGTGGCCAATCTCACTGACTCCCATAGTATCGTCACAGAGCAGTACATAATACATAAGGTGGCATACCAGCTTGAATGCACATATGATTCTAGTCCTAATATTTTTTACTCATATTTCAGGGATAATCCTGCAAGACAGCTGCTCCCTGAACTTGAACTACTTGCACAGGCTATTTATCAGATTTACTGCACCAACATCCCCATGACTGAATCACAGGAAACTAAAACATTGCACAAGAATGCAGATGTTGTCATATTTATGGACTGCCAGTAGATGGAAAAATGGAAACTCGATGTAGAGACTATTGTCACCTAACGGGTAAGTTCCACAGTGTAGAACACTATGTATGGAACTTGAAATACCAACTACCACGACACCTACCCATTTTCTTCAACAGTTTGAATGGGTATAATGCTCACTTCTCTTACAGCACTTAAGTTATTTCGACTAGAGTAATTATAAGGTTAATGTATTCCTGAGAGAGATGGAAAATACACCTCACTCTCCAAGTGAATTACAAAGAACACTACACTAAGATTTATAGACTCACTCTGATTTATGCACACACTGCATCAGAAACTTGCTAGCAAAATGCATCGGAATGACAAGAGTCGGGTTCCACATCCCATTGGTGCAAAGTTGCAGCTCGTGAGGAAGGAAAGGGTGTCCCCAAACGAATATCTGGATATAATGGAGAGTATCAACGAAACCACATTGCCCAACATAACTGCTTGCACTAGCAACGTTACAGAAAATACCACAACAGGTGCCAAGTATGGGCATGTAGTGAAGGTTTGGCTGGAATTCAATAGCTCTAACCTGGGGGAGAGGGGGGGGGGGTGAGTATGGGCAGCTTAATACGAACACCAATGTACAATTACTTTCAGATGTCTTCGAGAAATTCCAGAGTGTATGCATGTCCACACACAGGTTGGATCCTACTGGATCCTCTTACACCGCTACAGTGCTTTAGTGTGATGCCATGTTGAAAAGGAAATGTGTCAACATCGAATTATTGACAGATATCGACTGTTGCTCTTTTTTCGATTGTGGAATTTGCCGGGACTTTTCCAGTGTGCATAAAGGCACACTGAGGCAAATGATCCACAAACGGGTGAGGAGTGCAATGTAACAACAATTTGCATTACACCCTACACCTATATGTAAACAATTTATATGGGCATGCTATCCAACAATCTCTGATGACCGGAGGGTTTTGATGGCTGTCAGATGAAGAAATACTTGGATTAAATAAATTCTCGTATGTGGCTGCTGATTCTGGGGTAAGATGTGCCGTGGAGGTCAAATTGGCATGTCCTGATAGTTTGCCGCTATGTCTGGAGAGCCTTCTGCCACACAATAGATCCACTCATAAGTTGATGACGACGCTGGGAGCAAGTAGAAGGGCGTAAACCGTGATACGCAATACACTACAGAAATGTCCAATAGTGTCTCAATTTGGGAATGAAACAGATCAGAGTCGCCCGCAGTAACTGCTGTATACTGTTGTTAATACTGAACAGAGATCTCTCGTGATGTGTGACTGAAAAATTTTTTTTAAATAATGAAAAATGCAGTTTTCGTCAAGAGAATGAAGAATTTGAGAAACCACCAAAAAGATCCACATAGTTTACCACTGGAAGGAACGTTATGGCTTAAGTGATTACATCGCTAGACCAAATTTTATATGGGGTACTATCTTCAATGAAGGATGTGACATGCCTAAGATTTCATTTGTGTTCATGAAAACTGTTTGCGTTGGTATGTGTGTATTGGACCTATCCACATTCAACATGTCACCATTTCATCATGAGTTTGTGAAAACTCATTTCACAGATCCAAAGCTACTTTGTAAGCATTAGGACAGTTTGATCTTTTGGCTGAAAGGATTCAATCCATATGAATTAATAAGGTGCCACCCTGACACATTCGACAGGTCTGGATATGTGACCGCTAATTCTTGTGGCATAATATCTGCAAACAGTAAGGTCATCAGCTTAAATAAAATGAGGTCATTGGGTCACAGGTTGTGAAGTTCGCGGGTCTCAGGTCAAATGTGTACCATACAGAAACAGGTCCTAACAAAAGATGCGTAAAGGGTGTGTATTGTGTGCCCTCAATAAGCTCAAAATTAATGACACAAGAAGTCCCAGATAGATGGTGCTGAACTGTCCCGCACATGGTGCACCAAGTAAGCATTCATTCACAAGACCATGTGGTACACACTGTATGACAATTGAAAGTTGGTCTGTCGGATCATAATGACAAACGATTCATTTGTGAGGACAGGATCAAGTCCCTCCTATACTCACACTATTTACTCAGATGATAGTGAGAGGGTGGCTGCATTTATTTGTAAACATTATATGTGTGTGTTTGAGTGTATGTGAAAGAGTACAGATCGTTTATAATAGTATAAATAGCCATGTAAACATTATATGTGTGTGTTTGAGTGTATGTGAAAGAGTACAGATCGTTTATAATAGTATAAATAGCCACATGTGTGTAAGGGTTGACTACAAACCATGTGTGTGCATAAATGGCATATACTGTGCGGAAAAGAAATGTGTGCTGTGCACATGTCTGAGGATGTACTTGTATATATTACATTGATTTTTAATTTTTCCATCTGCTGTTAGTCATCAAAGTGGCTTTTTTAGTGAAACGTATTTCCCATGCTATGTCTGTCTTTTTAAAACTGAAAAGTTTTTCTATTGTCATAAATGTATATCAAATTATATTGCAATAACTAAACTGTAAAAATTTTTCCATTGAAACAAATGGAAAACAATGACAACTATAAAGACTTTATGGAAAACATTTTGAACTACGTACTATAAATTTTGTTATACTCTATTTTCATGCTACTAATCATTACTATTATTAGAAAAAACTGGTACCAGACAGCTACAAGCGCTTGTATCGCCGTCAGCAGCGCTGGGCGCGATGTGCCACAAGATGATGCCCATTTCACCGGAAAATTAATGCCCACTGCAGCACTATAAAAATCTCCACGCCGTCACTCAGTTTTCAGTTGTATATTCGCTGTGCTTTCGTATTTTTCTCATTATAAACCTTTCTTTTTGTTCTCGATTTCGCTAAGTCTTATATTTTTCCTCTTTAGATTTTCGTTTCGACTTTGCTATTCCCCCATGGCGTCTCCGTTGTCCTTTTTCTTTTTGTTCACACTCGTCGAGTCGCTGTTGACAACCCCGCGGCCATTCCGTCCAGCCACACTGTGGAGGGGAAAGGGGCTCTTTGGTCATTCCAGACTTCCTGCGGAATCTCGATCATAATAATTGGCGACGAGGCAAAACATTAGCAAAGTCCCTTGGACACAAAGCTCATGCAACTCTGGAGCAGCAACGACAGCAGCTGCTCCTGCAGCATCAATTCCAACAGTAGTCCCAGCAAGAAATTGAGTTGCTCCATCAGAAAATTCAGCTTTTGAAATGCAATCTACACATTCACAGTACCCACTAAATACGGGTAGTGGTGACTTCTCAGACAGAAAGCTGCCCACTCGCGATACCGCCTTTTAAGGAAGCCAGAGAAGATTGGGATACATATTAACATCGATGAAACTGCATCTCACCAACGTTCAGGTCCCTGATGACGCTCTCGGATAGTAGGTTTTCTTTGTCAGGCTTCCCAGGAGAGATTTTTCCTACTGAAGAATCTGACTCCCTTCTCGAATCCAGCTGCACTCGCATTCCAGCAGATCTCCACTTTGCTGATGAATTATTATTCACAATGATTATATGTGGTCGCATCGTTACTCGAATTGCATTAATATCAGAAGCAGCCTGGTTAGTTGTATCACTCCTGGATGACCGAATTGGGAGAATTGAGTCGCCAATACAACATCATTTGTTCGAACCAAGCTTGCAAAACCTCATGTAATGACTTTAATTTGAGATGTCATGGTCCAACTGGTTTTCGATCTAGAAGAATGCATAGCTGCCATATAGCTGGACAACCCTCGCTTGGACGATATTTTGAAAATCGTGCACTCCTTTGAAATCGCACACACACGAAATGAGCATCTCGTGGCTCGACCACAAGTAGCAGCGGTCCAGACATCAGGTACTGGAACACCCTTAAATCGTTTCCCAAATGGCAGTGTGGACAGGTCGATTTCAGATATGTTGATGGCCTCTGGACAGTCTGTGACGCCCCATCAGCGTAAGCAGCAGGGTCTGTCACATCCAGACTGCCTCACACATATGGATTGCCCAGCTCAATGGGTGCACTGCACCCATTGTGGAAAACATGGGTATCTCCAAACTGTCAGGACAATTGGAGCCAGTTTCACACACATGTCAAGGGACAGTGCATGAACTCAGGTAATTGTTCTCCAGAGTGAACTTTTCACTACCAAGTTATTTATCAAGCTCAGAATTGTGAACAAAGAAGCCCCTTTTCAGATGGACACAGGAACTACCATTTCCTGGTGAAACTCAAAACGTATGCTCCTCTAGGTGTCCCAGACTAGCCCCACCCTCCTGTACATTGGTGACATATGCTAACAGTTCAGTTCCCCCTCAGGGGCCAACTCACAATCGCCGCCACTTACAAAAACGTAACACAGATGGTCATGTTACTTACTCAGCCATCAACATTTTCTTTGACCTAGTTCCCTTACAACTTTCGCCACTTTCAAACCTACATTCGAACCTAGCCTGGGGATGCACTGCAAACTTCCTGCATTGCATGCACTGTGCCACATTTTTGCCAGGTGCGACCTATTCCACATAGGTACAACTTTCGTTCTAGAACACCAGTAATGGTTTCTGTGGATACGAGCAATGATGTGGAGGTCTCCACACAGCCTCTGCAACGTTGGCCACTATCGCCCATGTCACCATATCCCAACACGTTGCCAGACACTCCTGGTTCCTCACACCAGCCAAAGGTCTTAAGTGCAGGGCCACCAACTGGGCCGCCTGTTCACCTGCACCATCCAGAACGCTTCCAACCCTACGCACCCTTTTCAGTGTAGAGGGATCTGGTATCCAGACCCAGCGATCTTGAAAGCACCAGAAGGCTTGGCATCTTGGCTAGTAGGTGGCACTGTAAATCTACGAGCGCCAGTCTCGCCGCCAGCAGCGATGACCGCAAGACCATGGCACCATGCCCATCTCTCTGGAAAGTTCATCACGCCGCGACTCCTTTTTCAGTTGAGAATTCGCTTTACTCTCACATCTTTCTCATTACATACCGTCGGTTTTATCTGGGATTCGCCAAGTCTTATGTTTTCGCTCTTCGGATTCTCATTTGGACTTTACTGGTCTGTCGTGGCGTCTCCGTTGTTCGGTTTTCTTTCGGTGTTGTCTTCCTGACCACAGTTGGTGAACCGCTGTACACGATCTCTGACCGCTCGGTCCGACCTCAGCGGGTTTCCTCGGTCGTTCCCGACTTTGTACCGAATCTTGATCGCAATAGGAATTAATTTGTGCCAATGTGTTATTTACTAGATCCATGTAAATACACTCCTGGAAATGGAAAAAAGAACACATTGACACCGGTGTGTCAGACCCACCATACTTGCTCCGGGCACTGCGAGAGGGCTGTACAAGCAATGATCACACGCACGGCACAGCGGACACACCAGGAACCGCGGTGTTGGCCGTCGAATGGCGCTAGCTGCGCAGCATTTGTGCACCGCCGCCGTTAGTGTCAGCCAGTTTGCCGTGGCATACGGAGCTCCATAGCAGTCTTTAACACTGGTAGCATGCCGCGACAGCGTGGACGTGAACCGTATGTGCAGTTGACGGACTTTGAGCGAGGGCGTATAGTGGGCATGCGGGAGGCCGGGTGGACGTACCGCCGAATTGCTCAACACGTGGGGCGTGAGGTCTCCACAGTACATCGATGTTGTCGCCAGTGGTCGGCGGAAGGTGCACGTGCCCGTCGACCTGGGACCGGACCGCAGCGACGCACGGATGCACGCCAAGACCGTAGGATCCTACGCAGTGCCGTAGGGGACCGCACCGCCACTTCCCAGCAAATTAGGGACACTGTTGCTCCTGGGGTATCGGCGAGGACCATTCGCAACCGTCTCCATGAAGCTGGGCTACGGTCCCGCACACCGTTAGGCCGTCTTCCGCTCACGCCCCAACATCGTGCAGCCCGCCTCCAGTGGTGTCGCGACAGGCGTGAATGGAGGGACGAATGGAGACGTGTCGTCTTCAGCGATGAGAGTCGCTTCTGCCTTGGTGCCAATGATGGTCGTATGCGTGTTTGGCGCCGTGCAGGTGAGCGCCACAATCAGGACTGCATACGACCGAGGCACACAGGACCAACGCCCGGCATCATGGTGTGGGGAGCGATCTCCTACACTGGCCGTACACCACTGGTGATCGTCGAGGGGACACTGAATAGTGCACGGTACATCCAAACCGTCATCGAACCCATCGTTCTACCATTCCTAGACCGGCAAGGGAACTTGCTGTTCCAACAGGACAATGCACGTCCGCATGTATCCCGTGCCACCCAACGTGCTCTAGAAGGTGTAAGTCAACTACCCTGGCCTGCAAGATCACCGGATCTGTCCCCCATTGAGCATGTTTGGGACTGGATGAAGCGTCGTCTCACGCGGTCTGCACGTCCAGCACGAACGCTGGTCCAACTGAGGCGCCAGGTGGAAATGGCATGGCAAGCCGTTCCACAGGACTACATCCAGCATCTCTACGATCGTCTCCATGGGAGAATAGCAGCCTGCATTGCTGCGAAAGGTGGATATACACTGTACTAGTGCCGACATTGCACATGCTCTGTTGCCTGTGTCTATGTGCCTGTGGTTCTGTCAGTGTGATCATGTGATGTATCTGACCCCAGGAATGTGTCAATAAAGTTTCCCCTTCCTGGGACAATGAATTCACGGTGTTCTTATTTCAATTTCCAGGAGTGTATGTTATATGGCTGGTATATCGATTATTAATAGGCATATGGTCAAAATTTACTCAGTTGTAGTGGAGGATTAAGGCTGATATGAATAAAAGAAGATTATCTGTTAATCGATAACTGTCATTTAGTGGACAAACTACATTCCTCGTTTCGTATAAATATTTTCCCTCTCCATTTGTCCACAATGCGGTATACCAGGCCGGTCATAACCTGACAACTTGGCTCACTGGCTCCAGGACTTTGTTCCAACGTATCTTCGAGCACAGCCGACGCAAACATCAACTATTTGGTGAACTGGCAACAGAAGCAGCGCAGCGCGTCGGGTAAAACTAGAATTTACATAACGTAGAAAGAGACTAAAATTGCTCAGTGCGTGAAGAGTGAAAGGAAAATTAACTGTGATTAAGAAAAAGACATTGTGTGTGAACGTCGACGATCAGAAAGCGTAACGTAACAGATAGAAAAGGGAAAAATACGGAAAAATTTAGCGGACGACACCAGCGACGCGAGCATCTACTGAATCAGTAACTTCAAAGTTTAATAGTGACGATGTATTGCTAATTTTGCAAAACATGAACCCATGGCTTCGGTTTTCTACGATCAGTCCAACCAACGCCGGAGTGGTTGCTGCCAAAGAGCCTCTTTCCATTATCAGATACGAAATCAGTTCTAATGTTGCAGTTTATTGCTGCCATTATTACACTATTATTATTGCTGTCATTTTTATTCTGGAAATGCGCGGAACAATTTATTATTATTATGGTCTTTTTTCTTCTTTTGTTAAGTTCTGAATATTTTATTACATTTTCTATCACAAAGAAAGGTCTAGCTAACTAATAGGTAAACAGAAAAATTCTGAAACCGAGTATACAGATATACAAAGTGATCCCTAGTTCAGACATACATGTGGTAGCTTAGTGCCATGAGGCCAGATCCACAGATTTCTAGGAACTTCGGCGTACTAGTTGAGCTCGCTCATTTTTCTTTATTACCTTAAAATTTATTTCATCTAAAACAACTATAAATAAATTTCGTGTCAACTTTCAGTTCCTCCAGATAGTAAAAATTTTCGCAAGAAATGTGGTTACAGAACACGGACAGTTTATACCACTTGCAACCGCCCTACCCTACAAAGAATTTCCTCCTGAAATAAATCTGCAACGGATGGAAATAACTAATTCCGCGATTTCTCTGAAATTATTAAATTGTTGCCTAATATGTAGAATAAAATTCCCTTGTGTTGGGGTGTTCTAACGGTTGTGTGTGGTCTCAACCGATTCTGCATCATAAATCTTCATTTTGACTATTTTTTCGAAAACGGAAATGTGGTGGCCTATGCCGTTCCACCTTTCCACAGCAATTACTTTATAGCGTCTCCCATCTAGTATGCCAAAATTCATGTAAATTCTCTATTCCCTTTATGTCAGATCTGGCTGCTTCGTCGATAAGCGATGGCGGTTTTCTTGTGGAGAAACCCACCCTCCAGAGCAATTTCATGCAAACGAGCATTATTTTGAAGATCAAAGAGGTTATCATGGTTATGCTAAATGTACACGGGCGTGTTAATACGTCTCCTATAGCGGTGACGTCTCACAAATAGTTCACGTCTCAGAAATGAAAGCCTAAGCGGAGTGCTGGATGGTTAACGAAGTATCACCACAGTATTTCAGATGACGATTCAAAGATAACAGAGAGTTTTTGATCACGCTTGAACATAGAGTAGGCCTAAGTCAAAGGTAATGAAAATCGACAAAGACAGTTTCAGACCTAACTGATGCTGACCTTTTTGCATGACAGGGTATTTGTACCACCACACGCTCCACTATCCCCTTCAGATGCATATAATGTTTTATTGAAAAGTCGATGAAGTTTCAAACTCAACATGTTTATCAGTTTATCTTGATCTGACGGCTTCATTGTGTTTGGAACAGTCGATGACCAAACTGATGCCACTTCTGTAATTGATTCCCTTTTTTCTCGTTTTCAGTACCAGACGGAGAAAATCTTGCGTTTACGTTAAGGAGGAACATTTGTATGCATATCTTATAGCAGTTATAAGACATTTTGTTCCAGTATTGTTGTAAATTATCGTATTGGTAACAATACTTCATTCAGAAGAAAGATTTAGTATTTACCAAATGTCAGTGATCTAATATACTCGAATTTTGACTTGGATCAATTTTACTGTTCATAGAAAATGATAGTCTATGTTGATGTCTTAAATGCTGAACTCTACTTAAATGTAATTGATGGGATGGATGTTCATGTAGCTCCTATGTCTGGAAATTTAAGCGAACACTACACCTGAGAAGTGTCGTTCTTCATAGAGAGAAACGAGTGACGTTGTATCTGCAGTTTTCTTTACAGAGTCAGTTCTTGCTTGGCGTTAATAACGATACGTATCATATCTCGCAAGAACTCCATTACCTGCTTCAGGAGAAAACATATTAATGTGTTTATTGATTAGATGGATCCATTTCTTTGTTTGACGTATAGTCCTGAGTTTTGTAATATTATCTACTCAGATTCCAGTGTGAAATTCATATTTGAAGAGTTGAGGTAATCCCAGCATTCTGAGTTCTATCAATGTCGACATCATTTAAGCCCCGCTAAACCCACCGAGAAAAAATTGCGATTTTATTGTGTAAAGGTCTTGAGTTACAAGGTTTCGGTCAGCATTGAGAAGTTCAAGTTTTAAGCATAAGAATTTATCGGACGGTATTGTGACAAAATCTTAATTCTGAATGATGATACTAAACTCATCTTCATTAGGATTAGGGTTTAGCATACAATCGGAAACATTGCACGTAAGGGTTCATATTGAGCGCTGACTGTATATTCTTTCAATGAAACTTTGATATAAATCGATTACAAAAACCTGAAATTCTGTAACATTATCATACTCTGATTCCTCATGAAGTGATTTATTACGAGTCATGTGTTGCGTAGGTCATTAACTACTACTGTTATTGCAGTTAGAGTCTTAGAATGACCCTTTCACCACAAAACCAACTGGATAGATGTAATCGTGCTACACTCGGAGTTGTTCACTTTCGCAGATGTCACGTACTTACTTCCTGGATTGTGCGAACAGTATGACTTTCTAGAAACGCGTTTGTGGGGATATGGCATTCAACACTGTTGTGCTGACTTTTAAAATCAGTATCGACATTTCGGATTCGGATACGTAAAATTTATTCAGGTATGGCGCCAAAACAAGTGACTGAGATTCTGATCACCGTTGAGATTGTGTTTCGGATAGTCAGCTATTCCCTTCATTGCATTAACCTGACTTTTAAATGTATTCACATTAGCTTGAGAGTCCAAAAGCTACAAGAAGTGGCTTTAATATCGATTAACGTCTTCAAAATTGTAAATGTGGTTTCTCATCTATCATGTAATCACCTGTCAGTTCTCTGTAGAAATATCCGAATGCTGTTATAAATATGAAATCTTATCAGGGCAGCTTCAGAATTGAGCTGTCGGTGACTGTAACATGCCGGGCGCTGTAAATTTTAAAGCATTTTGAAAATTCGCAAGTTGCTTTAGTATGTGTGGTTGGTAGCTGCTTACTGGATGACACAACAGAACGCTGCTACGTCGGATGCTGTCAGTTCCACTCCGCGACTGACCTTGCTCTGATCTCCAGATCGGGCTGTGTGTTCTCCTCTCTTTTGAATCAGAAACGGAATAGAGATCGATACACATCGTATTCATAGAAAACATGCTTGTATGAACGTACTCTTGTAATTAGATTGGAGGTCTTAGGTCACTGAAAGAGTCTAAATGGCATACTATGTCGTCAGGTTTAAAAGTATGCCATCGACTGAGTTCTGTCTCCTATGAATAAATAGAGGCAAAATATCTTTCTCCATACCTCTTCACTCCTCACGTCGCAGGAGATAACGAGTCACTGATGAATACACAGCGAAACTTGTTAATACTGAGTTTTTTCGCTAGTTAAAGTAAGCTTAACAGACAAGAAACTTAGACGCTCTCACGAGACATCACGCTAATGACGTGTGACACTGCTTCTAACCTTGATAATACCACCAATTTTGCGACGAGAGACCGAAAGTTTCTTCGTATAGCCGAAACCCGTCTGATCGCGATGATTAGACTCCACAGGGCTACCAAAATGCGTGAATGGTGATCGCTATGTTTCACCCACTGTTCCTAACTATCCCAGACGTTTTCTATAGAAATAAGATCGAGCGATTTAGCGTGGCAGTCGAGGGGTGATAAGGAGCTTGAGTGTTCAAATCAAATGTGTGTGAAATCTTATGGGACTTAACTGCTAAGGTCACCAGTCCCTAAGCTTACACACTACTTAACCTAAATTATCCTAAGGACAAACACACACACCCATGCCCGAGGGAGGACTCGAACCTCCGCACAGTCCATAACTGCAGCGCCTTGGACTGCTCGGCTAATCCCGCGCGGCGCTTGAGTTTTCGTCAAACCGGGAACGCTATGCGTGCATTCTAATCACGAAGATGTAGGAAAAAGGGATTCACTGGTCGCACATGATCTGGTTCATGTTCATGCGAGCCTAAATATTTTGGCTGAAGTCAGATACACGTCCATAAGACAGAACCACTTACGATGTGAACTGCATCCACCACTCACTGCAGGTTAAGCGCCTAATTAGGCAATCGATGCGATCAACACCTTGCATCGTCTGAAAAGAGGCAGAATCTCGACTCGTAGGACCACGCTACACCTACAATCAGTTACGATCCACTTTCTCTATTGTTTGGCGCATTGAAGACATTCACCTTTATGTGTTACTGTGGGGTGAGCAATTCCCTTTTGTGAGACACCCGATCCCTGCTGTTCAGTGCATTGAGTTCCCTTCGTAATATTCGCTCAGAGGCAGCATTGAAGACATTCACCTTTATGTGTTACTGTAGGGTGAGCAATTCCCTTTTATGAGACACCCGACCCCTGCTGTTCAGTGCATTGAGTTCCCTTCGTAATATTCGCTCAGAGGCAGCATTAAAGACATTCACCTTTATGTGTTGCTGTGGGGTGAGCAATTCCCTTTTATGAGACACCCGACCCCTGCTGTTCAGTGCATTGAGTTCCCTTCGTAATATTCGCTCAGAGGCAGCATTGAAGACATTCACCTTTATGTGTTACTGTGGGGTGAGCAATTCCCTTTTATGAGACACCCGACCCCTGATGTTCAGTTCATTGAGTTCCCTTCGTAATATTCGCTCAGAGGCAGCATTGAAGACATTCACCTTTATGTGTTACTGTGGGGTGAGCAATTCCCTTTTATGAGACACCCGACCCCTGCTGTTCAGTGCATTGAGTTCCCTTCGTAATATTCGCTCAGAGGCAGCATTGAAGACATTCACCTTTATGTGTTACTGCGGGGTGAGCAATTCCCTTTTATGAGACACCCGACCCCTGACGTTCAGTTCATTGAGTTCCCTTCGTAATATTCACTCAGAGGCAGCATTGAAGACATTCACCTTTATGTGTTACTGTGGGGTGAGCAATTCCCTTTTATGAGACACCCGACCCCTGCTGTTCAGTGCATTGAGTTCCCTTCGTAATATTCGCTCAGAGGCAGGCTGAAGCAAATTCGTCTTTACTTTGTCGGTTAGGATCTTCTTAGGACCACTGTTCTTACGCTGTGTTACATGGCTGTGGGTGATACAGCGTTTCTTGTATGGACTGTGTTGCATGGCTGTGGGTGATGCACGTTTCTTGTATCGCACTTCATGGTCTGTCACGTCCATGCGTCGGCAATGTAATATAATATTCCAACTCCACTCAGATAAGTGAAGATTGCGTGCGTGCGGCTGCAGTGCGATAATTTTACATGCAGAACGAAGTGAAATAGCGAGTGATGGCGGCTCTAACCATTTGGTTACACTGTGTTACATGGCTGTCGGTGATACAACGTTTCTTGAATGGACTGTGTTGCATGGCTGTGGGTGATGCAACGTCCACTCAGATAAGTGAAGATTGCGTGCGTACGGCTGCAGTGCGATAATTTTACATGCAGAACGAAGTGAAATAGCGAGTGATGGCGGCTCTAACCATTTGGTTGCACTGTGTTACATGGCTGTCGGTGATACAGCGTTTCTTGAATGGACTGTGTTGCATGGCTGTGGGTGATGCAACGTCCACTCAGATAAGTGAAGATTGCGTGCGTACGGCTGCAGTGCGATAATTTTACATGCAGAACGAAGTGAAATAGCGGGTGATGGCGGCTCTAACCATTTGGTTGCACTGTGTTACATGGCTGTCGGTGATACAGCGTTTCTTGAATGGACTGTGTTGCATGGCTGTGGGTGATGCAACGTTTTATGTATGGCACTTCATGGCCTGTCACGTCCATGCGTCGGTCCATATGCGAGGTGCGGCCTCCAGCTAACCAACGTTTCGGCCATTTTAATAATCTGTTCCGGCTGGACCGATTGCGAGAGAGAGTGTCTTCCATGAACTCAGATACGTAAATGACTGTGTCGCGCAACGGATTATGTAATGAGAAAATTTGGCAATCGTAAATGAGTCCTGGCGGTCGGTTCTCATAAAGTCATTAAAGTCTTAATAACTGGAGGGGTCAGCCACCTGCTGAAATGTCCAAATTAATCTCAATTTTATTTACTTCTTGCAAGCACACATGTAAGGAAGGGAAGGCTACACATTAATACGAATAGTCTCATGTATAAAACATTCACGGACGTCTTGTCATGTGAATTGAGGGTTGTGATGGCCGCGCGGGACTAGCCGAGCGGTCTATGGCGCTGCAGTCAGGGACTGTGGGGCTGGTCCGGCAGAAGTTCGAGTCCTCCCTCGGGCATGGGTGTGTGTGTTTGTCCTTAGGATAATTTGGGTTAAGTAGTGTGTAAGCTTAGGGGGTGATGACCTTAGCAGTTAAGTCCCATAAGATTTCACATACATTTGAACATTTTGGCTGTGATGATTATCTCCATCGTCTTCGTCAGGAGCAATTGAGTGTCTAAACTGCTGCTGTGGTGGCCTTACATAGCCCATAAACGACTTCGGATTGATCGGTCATTTCGTAACGCTGTCGAAGTGGTGTCAACGTCTGCGCTGTTGGCGCCACCGCTCCCGTTGTACCGCTACTGTTGCAGTGTATACCTCTACTTCTTCTTCGCCTCGAGACCTCACTTCCATTCACCGCTAAGACTATAATATATCCACTGTCACGGTTGAAGTTCTTCTCGTATCCAGAATGAGATTTTCACTCTGCAGCATTTTTAATCATAGTATGTAGCAGCCTTGGTCAAAACATTTGTTTCTTCAAATTGTATTTTGTCGCAGTTTGTAAGGCTGTGCTCAGAAACTGCAGATCTCTGCAATTCTCGAATTTTATTATGCCCTTGATGCTCTGCACAGCGGTCAGAAACGATACGGATAACTTGATCGATGTATTTGTTTCCGCACTCACAGGGCATGTTATAAATCCCAGGCATCTTGATGTCGAACCTGTCCTTAACAAGGCGTAGCATATACTTCCTAGGAGGTCTGAAAACAGATCTTATACCTTATCTTCCCAGGATTCCGCCTGATTTGCTTGATGTAGCGCTGGAGAAAGGAAGGAATGCAATTGGTGGCTCATCTTGTGAATTTTCAACTTAATCACGTTTCATTTTCTTGGAGAACGCTGACCTCACGTAACGCGAACAATAGCCGTTCTTTAGGAACACGTACTTCAGATGATTAATTTCGGAATGCAAGTGGTCCTCGTTTTTGCTCTGAGTACCAACGTATTTTAAACTGCTCTCGTCTGGACTGAATGATGAAAACTCTGGGCGCTTAGATATAAATCAGTGTGCGTCGGCTTGCTATACTCTGAGTTTACCGAGACGTCTGTCCGACGTTCGTTGTACCAAAACGTCTAAAAATGACAGTCTTCCTTCTTTCTCTGTCTCGACGGTGGACTGCGTGTCTGGATACATACTATTCATATGTTTAATAGCCTGTACGCCATGCGGGCAAGATCATAAGGTATCGTCGACATAATGATAAAATGAAGATGGACGATGGAGAAAACATTTCATGCATATTTTGCAAAATGTTCTTCAAGCACAGCTGGCCACTGCTGGAGGCAACAGAGAACCTATAATTCCGTCCGTCGTTTCATAAAATTTACCGCCATGCGAGAAGTAGGTGGTTGCCATAACATGTCGGAACAACTTCTTTGTTTCAGCAGGAAAATGCTGCGAGAACTTCAACCTTGACATTGGATATAACCTTAGCGGTGCATGAAAGCGAGCTCTCGTTGCAGAGAATAGAGAGAGATATTCATCGCAATGTTTATGCTACTACGGGAGTGGTGGCGCCACCAGCGCAGACATAGACACCAAATGACACCATCTGCGACAGCGCTACGTAACTATAGACCAATCAGAATCAGTCTATAGGGTTTATATGGCCACCACAGCAACAGTTTAGACAGGTAATTATTCCTGCCGAAGACTTCATTTAACTAAATATTAGACTGGCTTGACAAGGCCCGCAAGGAATACTGACTGTCGTCTCAACAGGTAGTTCTCTAAAATTCGTAATCGTGATTGGCACTAGAGTTGATGACTCACGATGACAAGATCTGACTCTGCTGCCGCCTGCTGGTCGCAGTAATTCGTCAGTGGTGGCGCGGTGAGCTCATTCTCGAGATAACAGGCTGCGGCTCTCTCCATGTCTCTAAGTCAGGTCTGTTTTCTTCGCGTCAGCAGACATTTGTACCAAAATTTTTCAAGTTTCCTTCCTCCTCCTCACAAAGTCCGCGCAAATGATCTCCCACCAATGAAAATGGCTCCGCCGATGATTAACCAACAAGATATTTATAAATTGCAGTCGAACAGCACACATAGCAAATATTTTTCAGCTTGTTGAACTCGTTTAAGTTTGAAGCTCCTATACGTGTGCTTGTAGCCTCTGGTATTGACTCCAGCAGTAGGAGATGGAATGTTAGGCAATAGAAACAGGCCATGGACCACTGCCATAAGGTAAAAGTTGATCAAATTAATTTTTCCACGAAGTTGTTTGTTAACAATGGTTAATTATTTTAGAAAGAGTAACATTTCGATTTCTCTCATTTTCCTACACCAATTTACACATCTAAGTCTTCAACTACACTCTGTGAGTCACTAAAAATTGCACGGTAAACCGAGCGGGGTGGCGCAGTGGTTAGCACACTGGACTCGCATTCGGGAGGACGACGGTTCAAACTCACGTCCGGCCATCCTGATTTGGGTTTTCCGTGATTTCCCTAAATTGCTTCAGGCAAATGCCGGGATGGTTCTTTGGTAAGGGCACGGCCGATTTCCGAGCTTGTGTTCTGTCGCTGACGACCTCGCTGTCGACGGGACGTTAAATACTAATCTCCTCCTCCTCCTGCTCCTCCTCCTCCTCCATGGCAGAGGATACTTTTATTGAACTACACACTGAAATAAGTTCCTGCACCACTCGTAGCGGGGGACAGCTATGTGGGGAACTGAACGTTTGTGGTTTCTGAGCTTGGAGTTTTTTTAGGCATGTTCTTGAGAGATGTACGGGGTCTTGCTTCGAGTGGTGCTAGTTAAGGACTTCCAACATTTTTGTTACACTCAGGAGGACATCCAATAACTCTACGAATCACTGCAAAAATCGATCAAATGGCTGTGAGCACTATGGGACTTAACATCTGAGGTCATCAGTCTCCTAGAACTTAGAACTACTTAAACCTAACTAACCTAAGGACATAACACACATCCATGTCCGAGGCAGGATTCGAACCTGCGACCGTTGTGGTCGTGCGGTTCCAGACTGAAGCACCTAGAACTGCTCGGCCACCATGGCCGGCGAATCACTGCACAGCCGAATAACTCTTTGCAAAGGCGGCAGAGGTGGACCAACGGGTTACTGACTTACTCAATTTGTGAAGCTCTTTCTCTTGAATAAATAATCCAATTTTCCGAAATTGTTATTTGTTTGTTCGTACATGTACACCACATCTGCCGATTTCCGTCCCATTCGGATAATTCCTTCGTGGTATTTCGTATGCTTTTCAGTTTTAGATGATGTATTTGTAGATTAAATAAAGTTCTTTTCAACATTAGCTATGCTGGAAACAACATAGAAATGTGAAGAGAAAGTGTCGTAGAATAACTAAAGTGTGGCAGTTCGAAGACCTTCGTCACAGACAGTAGGTATGAAGAAAGGCTGCATTGCTACGTGCGTGTTTATAACACTTCTTAGAATAGTTGCGAATAAACATTGTCAATAACCAGATAAAAAAGTGTTACCTTACGTCCAAATATGGGCTGCGTTAGCCTCTCGTACTAACGAAGGTCGCCGGAATGCTTTCCTGTAGCAGTAATTCGTTTACACTCAATGGTCGACCTTTCACAGATGTAACAAATATTGAGTTCGTGCATTAGTTCGTAGTGTTTTTCCATTCGTGTAATAAACAAAACAGATATATACCCGCCAGGTTGGCCGAGAGTGCTAATGCGCTGCTTCCTGGACTCGGGTAAGCGCGCCGGCTCCGGATCGAATCCGCCCGCCAGATTAACGACGAGGGCCTGGATGTGGTTTTTTGGCGGTTTTCCACATCCCTCTAGGTGAATACCGGGCTGGTCCCCACGTCCCGCTTCAGTTACACGACTCACAGACATTTGAAACACATCCGCACTTTTCCATGATTTACACTAGAAGCAGACAGATGGCGTGCTCTGATTCCGTCTCGGGAAGTACGGGGTGGCGGCAGGAAGGGCATCCAGCCACCCCTTTAAATTAACATGCCAAATCCGATTTAACCACGCCAACCCCGCGCACAATGCGGGACACAGGAGCAAGCGATAGAGAGAATAAACATAATAGATACATATAACAGAGACTTTAGTAATGAATGGTAATAATATTTAGAACAGTCTTCCAATGCAACAGTAATTTTTCGTTTCAGCGACTGTAGAAATCATGTGGTTTTGGGGCGAAGAAATCATCGAGCCATGTTCGGAGCGTATTTTCATCCGGAAAGGAAGTTTCTTTAAGGTTGTTCGATAGAGTGCGGAAAAGGTCAAAACTCTGAGGGTACAAGATCAGGTGAATAACCTACGCCTCCACAGTGCTTTTTGTCAATCTGGCAGAATGCTGGCGGTCGTTATCGTGCAGTTGCATCACTTCACGCAGTCTTCCTGGTCGTTGTTCTTGGGTTGCGTCTGCAAGACGTCTCAGTCGTTGACGGTAAATGTGAGCAGCAATAGTCCACCACGGGATAGCAATTCGCAGTACACCACTGCCGTCTTCCACCAGATGCATAAAATAATATCTTTTGCGGATGAGCGCAGGTCTTTGTCTGGAGATTGCTGCTTCGTTTGGGCTCAACCATCCCTTTCTTTTCCTTATATTAGCAAAAGTACAAAATTTTTCGTCACCAATAACGATACAGAATAGGGACAATCGGTGTTATTCACGAGCCAATTGATGACGAGCAAGCAGAGATGCACAATATGGCCACCCGCCGATTTTTGTGATTTTGGCGTACAGCATGTGGTACCCACATACAAGATTTTTGACCTTCCCCACTACATACAAATGTCGCAGGATGGTGGTGTGATCACAGTTCATCAAATTTGCCAATTATCAAGTACAATGACGTGGATCATTATGGATTAATGCGTTTACATAATATTCGTCAAATCCCGTAGGTCTTCCTGAACGTGGAGAGTCACTAATGTCTAACCGATCCTCCTTAAAACGGGAAAATCATTTGGTCGCCGTGCTTTACCCAGTGGCATTATCCCCGTAAACGGCGCAAATGTTTCTAGCTGCCTCTACTGCCGTCGCCCCACTACTGAACTCAAACAGAAGAATATGCCGGAAATGTTCCGATTTCTCCACTTGGCTCTCCATTTTCTAGCGTCTACATCTGCACTCACTATCTCCAAGTTACAAAATGACTATATGTAAACTAAGATAGCAACAGTGAGCTACACATAAAAAATGGCAGTCGATAAATAAACCTATAGCAAGCGGAGTAACAACATGCAAAACAAAAACGCTGCGAACTTTTACGCACCAATCTAGTAGTTCGTCGTACGATCCTTTGTTGGTAGCTGTTTCTGAGAGCAAAGAGCGATATGCCGCAGTGATAGGACTGACACTGGACTCACATACGAAAGGATAGCGATTCTGATCCACGTCCGCCCATCCAGACTCAGATTTTCCGTGACTCCTCCACCCCCAAATCACTTCAGGCAAATGCCAGGATGTTTTCTGTGAAAAGGATACGGCCGATTTCCTTACCCTCTTTCCCGTATCCGAGTTTGCGCTCCGTCCTAGTGATTTCGTCGTCAACGGGAAGCTAAACTCTAATCTTGCATCTTTACTTCTGATAGCGTCGTTCCTAAGAAGCAGGCGCCACGTCCATACTCACACTGCAGGGCCGTAGGTGCTATGTCAACACTTTCTAGTGGTTTACACTGAATACGAAAAAGGTGACATTACTAAGACTTATTGCTACCAGTACACTTCCTCCTTACACTTACTACTCTTACACTTTTATCAGAGCTTCAAGAACATCAATGAATCTCTCTTCAAGGATGTTTCTTATCATTCCAACGCCCTGGATTTGGTGTCTTTAGCGTTATCTTTTGCGGTGTTACGGTTTATTTACTTACTAGTTGAAAATAACCACTTAGCTTCGTCTTTATTTTATTTTGCTTTCTGAAAACATTCCAAATCACTCGAAAACAGTCGAGAACACTGTAAAAATAAACATCAAAAAATCATATAAATGTTATTTTTCACACTCATAAATACTCTCGAATTCTCAAAAATACTTTTAAGTACTTTTGCATCCATTTAATTATTCAGTAAGAACGTAATTTGTAATGAAGTATTCTGTCACTCACTTATTACTTCTTTATAGACCATGAGAATATTCTCAAACATTTGAGAAAATCCTAAAACATCCGAGAACATGCCAAAACATTCATAAATAATATGCGAGAACATTAAAGAAAGGTCTGGAAATTCCGTTTGCTCGCCGCCAATGAAGTAAACTTGTAAAAATTTATACGATTCATTTGACAATGGTATGATCTCACTCTACGACAGACTTTTCCTTTAATCGAAAACACGGGATTGAATTGATGTTCTTCACTGCTCACGGAAGTACCACCAAATGATGTCGCTTCATGGCAAGCATCGTATGCTCTCATATTTGTTGAAATTAGTTTGTTTCGGGAGTTTCTCCAGTCTCGTTAAAATTCTATTAGAGGCAACTACAGTGCTGCTAATCGAATTTTTTCACTCCTGGTGTTTCTCTAACGAACTACTTGCCACGACAGAATTAACACAATTGATCCATTTTGCCAGTGACAACGTGTTTGTGTTTGTTCTACTCTTCAGTGGGATCATAATAGAAGATACTCGCCACTTCTTTTGCTTTGCACTTATCATACACTAATGTTCTTGCACTTGCGATCGTGCCGGCCGCGGTGGCCGAGCGGTTCTAGGCGCGTCAGTGCGGAACCGCGCTGCTGCTACGGTCGCAAGTTCGAATCCTGCCTCGGGTATGGACGTGTGTGATGTCCTTGGGTTAGTTAGGTTTAAGTAGTTCTAAATCTAGGGGACTGATGACCTCAGATGTTAAGTCCCATATTGCTCAGAGCCATTTGAACCATTTGAACTTGTGATCGTTGTCTTTCACGAATTTCACTCATTCTAAGTCTATTTAGTTCACTTTGTAATCTTGTTTCTTCAGCGGTTCCTCTGTGTCAGCTTGCTGACTGTCTCACTCGATCCTCTTCTCTAATTTCATGCCGTTGATCGTCCGTTTTCTCTCAAACTATTCATTGTCTTAGGTTGAGAAGCTAAACTCATTTCTCATTCCTGATCTGTTTCATTTCTTTACAGTTGAGTTTCCTTCTTTTCAGTTCACCTTTGCCAAGGTCTTCTACTCTTTGATCTATTGGCATTCTGTTAAATGTTAACACACTGAAATTCCACTTAATACACTGTTCACTACCTTAATCAAAGCACTTGACATAAATTTATTTCACTTTTCCTTCATCCACTCTAATCGATTTCCAAAAATATAGAGAGCCACGTGTCACACCATCACCTACATTTACCCTTCTGAGCTGTAGCGTATCATTACTTCTACAAGGTAATGGAACATTATAATATTCTCAAAAATACTGAAACATTCTAGAACATTCTCAAACATTCTCGAAGCTTCTGGAAAATTCTAGAACATTCTGGAAAATTCTAGAATATTCTCGAACCTTCTGGAAGATTCTATAATAGTCTGCGATATTCTACCGCATTATGCAGCATTTTGGCCAGTCGCGGACACTTGTGGCACTCGGTTCCCAGCTGCTTCACGCGTTCCCACAAGATGTCGATTGGTACGACGTCGTCTTTTGACATCGTGTCTTTGAAAACAAACCCCTGCAGTTCCAAATCACAGCCTTTTTCATGAATGGAGGATGGAGGGTTATTACACCATATAACCCCCATGGGGCTGTGAAATTCGATTGCAGAGTTTTGTCGGCACACACAAACACACTACACTCACTTCTATTATGTATGTTGATTTATTGATCGTGTCTTGTAACCCATATGAAATCATCTTCATCTGTCAGGGAAGGTCAATAATTTCATTATACAGGGTGTCCCATTTTAATCTATACCCGCCGGTATCTCTGGAGAGGCACAATTCTTCAAACAAAGTCTGTAGCAAAAGTTGCAAGGTTTGAAGGGGATCATGGAGTAGTTACCTCGAAATTCGCGCCAAGATCGTCAGACTTAATACCATTGGACTTTTTATTATGGGAAGCTGTGAAGCAGAAGGTGTACTCCACTCTCCCGACGACGCCAAAAGATATGAGAGAAATAATTTTGGCGGCTTTCCAAACAATCTCTCATCAGGCATTGAAAGATGTCGAGACGTTTCCGACAGAGAGTGCAAATGTGCATTAGGCAAAACAGACAGTTGATTGAGCATCTGAGATCCTAAATTTCTAGTGAGAACCATGTTAATCAACCCTTTTCAGTGCTAACGATGTGCGAAGTCCGCTGGGCAACCTCCACGTGGTGCACATTGGGTTCCGCTAATGCCGACAGTATTTGCTTTCAGGTCTATCCTTGCTCAATAATTTCAAGTTCACGAAAATTTCACCAATGGAAGAGTTCAGAAACCATACAAGATTCTCACTGAAATTTTTTCCCGATCTCGCTTCGTTCTCGAGATATTGGTAACCTGGGAAAGTTACAATGAAGTGCCATCTGACGACAAGCCATTGGTTTTTCGAAAAAAAAGTTCCCTACAAACAATGAGTATTTTTTCACGTAGAACACGTATATGGAATAGAAAATAGGGGTTACCATTTGCAAAAATGAACTTGACCTTGGTTTTACCTTGAAAACAGGGTTCAACGTCATTTCGAGGTAACATTACATGACCCCCTTCAAACCTTACAACTTTTGCTAGAAACTTTTTTTGTAGATTTGTGCCGCTCCAGAGATATTGGCCGGCATAGATTAAAATGGGACACCCTGTATACAATCTCTTTGCATCTAACCAAGATTTCTTCTCTGGCTTAGAAATTAATTTCAAAATATTGTTGCAGGTTCGTCTATCGACGCAGGAAAGAATTTCTGGAAGGAAGAATAGGAGGAATGACGCACTGATAACCTTCTTCCACATAAGCTGCCGCCAGTTTACTCAGTTTTATGGCACAGTTTGGCAAAGAATTTACGTGGATAAAAACTATCGAACTTTCTCAAAAGTAAACTTTGTCTCTCATATGTATAAGTGATCACTATCTTCACCAGAATCAGTCTTCCTTTCCTCAAAATACTCCGTAAGCCTTCGTTTAACTCTGAAACAAGCGAAAATAAGCCTATAAGTAACTCATTCGTTGCAAATTATTCTGAGATAATATTTAATTGCACAAAGGGGTTCAGCTCTCATTTTTAAGTGTGAATCTTAGTATTGATTTGTTCCGAACAGTCAGTTACGCAGCTCATTGACACATCAGTGTCCACTGGTGACATCAAAAGGGTAGCAAGTTGCATATCTAGGATTCTGTTTGCTTTTATAGTTCACTTCTTCAGCTACTCTTACTAGGATGGGTAGGATGTGTGAATGGTGTGTGCGGACGCAGGAGGAGCTGGCCATATTCGCTCACAACTGAATACACTTTTGGCTACGGTCAGTCACCTTCAGGCTGCTGCCCCAGGCAGCGGTAATGGAGAATCTGGCGGATTGCAAGGGACTTTTTTCGCCCACGAGCTCTGCTGCCGAGGTACACAATGTGGTGGATTTGCCCTCAGAGCATAGTGAGTGGCGGATGGTAATGTATCCGAGTCACTCGTGGAAGAGGGCTAATGTGGAGACTGGCCATCTGGCTTCGCCCATTCACCCTGTGAGTGGACAGGTGGCCACTCCTTCAGCGGGGTCCAAGCAGACACAGGGTCAGGGGGGAGAGGGGAAGTGGGAGAGGGAGGGGCTTACAAGTTATCAGATGCTCCGACTTTAGCGCTTATGGAGCCCCTTAGGCATATAGTGTTCAGGGTTGGGAAGAAGGTAAATGTGACTCGATATGTCTGCCAGGTGCCTCATCCAAGATGATGAGGTGGCCTTGCTTGGAGCTATTAAGCATGTGGGATGCAGTCGTCTGCAAGCTGTGACTCATGTCGGCACCAATGATGCATGAGTTCTGAGGCTATCATCAGTTCTCACAGGCAGCTGGTGGAAGTAGTGAAATCTGCTGGGCTCACATGAGTAGTAGGGCAACAAGCACATCAGCGCATTTTGTTAGTGTGATTTGTCTACATCAGGGCCAGGTATGCACTCAGAGGCACACCTATTCCCTTGAGTGCATACCAGCCCCTGATGTAGGCAACCCGCACTAACAAAATGTGATGATGTTGACCTACTACTTATATTGTTTAATTATAAAAGATTCAGTCTGTGGGTATTGGATTTCTCTTGCTCATCATTCTATGCTGTTTGGAAAGATGTAGATCTTGTAAGAAGTAATTACATGGAGAAAACATGTTGCGTAACCTAATGTTCGGCACTGTACTCTGGGTGTCTTAATCTAATGTTCGGCCCTTTATCAGCACTTAACCTATTGTTCTTTTAAGTGGTTTTCCATGTCATCCCAATTTCCTTAAACTATTGTACCGCCTTTGATACTAAATTAAGTAATTAGATAAGTCCTCCCACCATTTTCAGGTACACTTCTCGAATTTCACATGCTTTGGAACGCCATTTCTGGCGCACTCTTCTTTGTCACACACCCTAACCCCCTTAACTATTGTGCTGCTTTACACATAAAAATTATGCAAATTAATCCAGTGTTCTGCATTTAACCTACTGTTCTGCTCCCTCTCACCCACACACCCAACGCCCCCCTTAACTATTGTACCACTAACACCACATTGATACAAAAAACTTACGCAAATTAATTAAATCGATATCCTTACATGTATGGGGTAGTTTGTTTTTTTTTATTTTCAGCATCCTGTTGGTCAGTGAAATCGATGGAATACAGTTTAAACAAAAGATCGCTAGTAAAAAGCACATCCAACCAGCTGATACCCAACGCCGATGCCACCGACGCCGTACACGTTCCCAGGAGTCAGGATGCACCAGCAGCCCCGTGAAGTGACGACGCGGCCTTCAGCTACCAAACCATGCGTAGATGTCAGTTCAGGTACTGCAAGGATGAGGCGGCGGCATCTCTTTCATACAAGACACCCGAGAAATACTTGCATGTCTTCTGGTTTGTGCAGAAGAATTCTTGTATTTGGGAACGAGTATGAGACAGCAAGAGTAATACGAGAAAACGTTGACATGGAAGCATCGGCAACCATTTTTTTCGTCGAGGCACCGTTCTACTGTATGTCTATTGAGGTAATAGTGATACACATGAGTTGAATGCTGTCTTTAGCACTTTCCTGGAAAAACAGGGAACCATCTGCTTCTAAACTTACTAGCATCTGCGTTAAAGGATGACAGAGAGTGGGTGGAGTGGTCGGTTGAGATGGAGTTGTAATGAGGTACGATTTAATGGTAGACTGGTGATGCATTCTAGAGAGAGAGGGGGGAGGGTGTTGCTGCAGGTCAATTCACCATTTTTTCTGATGATCTGTTAGTTGTGTGAAATAGCTTGTGTTCAACTCGTATACAACCACGTGTTCTGTGTGGGTCTTAGAGTGGTGCCTGCTTGTTGTTGTTGTTGTGGTCTTCAGTCCTGAGACTGGTTTGATGCAGCTCTCCATGCTACTCTATCCTGTGCAAGCTTTTTCATCTCCCAGTACCTACTGCAACCTACATCCTTCTGAATCTGCTTAGTGTATTCATCTCTTGGTCTCCCTCTACGATTTTTACCCTCCACGCTGCCCTCCAATACTAAATTGGTGATCCCTTGATGCCTCAGAACATGTCCTACCAACCGATCCATTCTTCTGGTCAAGTTGTGCCACAAACTTCTCTTCTCCCCAATCCTATTCAATACTTCCTCATTAGTTATGTGATCTACCCATCTAATCTTCAGCATTCTTCTGTAGCACCACATTTCGAAAGCTTCTATTCTCTTCTTGTCCAAACTATTTATCGTCCATGTTTCACTTCCATACATGGCTACACTCCATACTAATACTTTCAGAAATGACTTCCTGACACTTAAATCAATACTGGATGTTAACAAATTTCTCTTCTTCCGAAACGTTTTCCTTGCTATTGCCAGCCTACATTTTATATCCTCTCTACTTCGACCATCATCAGTTATTTTGCTCCCCAAATAGCAAAACTCCTTTACTACTTTAAGTGTCTCATTTCCTAATCTAATTCCCTCAGCATCACCCGACTTAATTAGACTACATTCCATTATCCTTGTTTTGCTTTTGTTGATGTTCATCTTATATCCTCCTTTCAAGACACTGTCCATTCCATTCAACTGCTCTTCCAAGTCCTTTGCTGTCTCTGACAGAATTACAATGTCGTCGGCGAACCTCAAAGTTTTTATTTCTTCTCCATGAATTTTAATACCTACTCCGAATTTTTCTTTTGTTTCCTTTACTGCTTGATCAATATACAGATTGAACAACATCGGGGAGAGGCTACAACCCTGTCTTACTCCCTTCCCAACAACTGCTTCCCTTTCACGTCCCTCGACTCTTATAACTGCCATCTGGTTTCTGTACAAATTGTAAATAGCCTTTCGCTCCCTGTATTTTACCCCTTCCACCTTTAGAATTTGAAAGAGAGTATTCCAGTCAACATTGTCAAAAGCTTTCTCTAAGTCTACAAATGCTAGAAACGTAGGTTTGCCTTTCCTTAATCTTTCTTCTAAGATAAGTCGCAAGGTCAGTATTGCCTCACGTGTTCCAGTGTTCGGTCCTCGGAGGATTTGCATCTCATGTGTGATGAAATATGATCATCCTATTTCGACACATTCCTCTAAATGAACGAAGATTTATGTGAGGTATTCCATAACCCTGTCGCATCTTGGGTATAAAACCGAGACTTCAGTTTCATAACTAAGGTGATTCTAAGTTAGCCATAGGTGTTTGTGAAGCACTGCAATCCCCTTGTATACATTTGCTTGTTATATGTCCTGTTTGCAGAGCTAGTGGGAGCATGATGTGTAATTTCACGTGTCAAATTCTGCTGCTATGCATTCATCTGTTTCCTTCTAAGAGGTATTCTGCATTACTAACGATCATTTTATATAGGACTGATGTGGGCATAGTATAATTTCTGAACCGTGATCGGATGTGAACAGTGGACACAATACATCTCTGGAAAGCTATATTGTGCTTGTATCACTCAGAACCGTTGTTTTAAGGCAGTAGTTTTTTTTCATTTTACGGTTTGTTACTATAGTTTAACATAGAGAAACCAGCAAGATGAATGTATGTCATGCGCTGGAGATGTATTTCTTACATTGAAATATTAACAACGTTACATTCCACATGACTAATAGGTCGGAAACTGAAGCAATCTAACATTATAGCCTTTTTTAAGTGTGGAACCGTGTAGCCTTAGGAGCGCATATATTTATGTTCTCTCTTATCAGTACCTTCCCGGCACTGATCTAAGACTCTAGAACAATACTTGAGGATTGATAGCGTGGTTGATTTACGAAAAAATGCTTCGAACTCCGTCTGTCTGGAACTCCAACATGCACAAAAATCTGCCGTTTCTTGTTCTTCTTAACCGTCTGCTATTACATCACATCACTTTCAAATCTCAAACTAAACACTGATAAGAGGTGCTAACCTCCTCGACATGTATGCATCTGTAGAAATGTTGTGCACTTGGTTGGGTGCGGCAAGATCCATACATTCATGAGACGCGAAATGTATCAGTCTACTGCTGGTGAGCTGCGGATTAAATCGATAACGGAGTTGCAGGGCGGGTCGGTCAGACAGTGCAAGGGAGTCTTTCAGTCTCTAACATTATCCTAGGAATGCGATAATGTCCTGTGAGTCCCATCTGCATAAAGCTAGAACATAAATTATGCACTAGGCTCAAGGTGTTAGAACTATGTAGATCGCTGTCTGGTATACTTTGATGATGTATGTGTTCAAGAATTAACAATGAATGAACGTACTGCACAGTCATCTATCCACATTCGCATTGATACTCGCAAAGTAGAGAAGGGGCGGTTTAACGATGATACTGAAACTGGGAGGCATACTGTCGCATCATTGGTTGGTGTTGAAATTACTGTAAAATTTCTAAAATTGTTCACACTATCAACTGTGATGCTTATTATTACAGTACATCGAGAGTGTCTTTTCCATCCCATCTGTCCACTGGTATGCTGTTCGTTACCACATATTGATTTACTGACATCAATTGTTTGAGATGAAGAAAGAGTTTTGGTGGAAGGGCAACACCTTCTGGGGATGGCTAGCACTGTAACAGTGATCGCGTACGTGACTGCAATATGAGGAATCAGTCGAAACAGAACACAGTGCCACCAGCTATTACATGACTGTGACAGATGAGTTTAAATGTAGAGGTCGTCAGTCACCTACAGACAACAGTTTGGAAACGCTCCACAACGTCACCAAACTCTTCAGTTTCCATATATTGTAACTGTCTTTTGTTTAAAATCATCCAGTGTGTGTGGTGTGTTATGGTAGCAGCAGTAACACCGTGCAACATCTAGCTTCCTGCGAGAAGCAATGGATCAGAACATGTTAATGTCAGTTTTGAACCTGACTCAAACCTTAAAGTCGTGGCGGAAAGAGCAAAATTTATGGCAGTTTACAAAGCGTGTTACAGCGGGAAAAACCTGTTTCAATCAACAGGGTCACAGGGAGCGTCTCTTGCGACTTCTAGTATAGTTTATGGGATATGGTCATCCTCCTACAGTACAGGCAATGCAACTTTACACTGGTCAGTGCAATGGATCAATACCTGTATATTTAATAGGTTCGTCACATGTGCTCGATGCCAGCATGCAGACGGTATTTGTTTTCGATATATAGGAGGAGAGAGATGCGGTAAAAATATTATTGAGTTCTCTACTGGATGAAGTTAGTGGAGATTTTATAATTCGTTATTTTTCTCTGTTGGATGGTACAGAATAACGATGATAGCATGTTGGGGTGATAGATGTGAATGGGTCCTGAGGGACACGGATCTGCTTCAGACTATAGAACATGTATGTTATTTGGGAATGCAGCACAATGCCCTAGCAAAATCCTTGTCCTTCTCCCAGTTCCTTTACTGTCTTTTATACTACCTTGTGTTGCAGGAGCAGGCTTCGTTTGCCGCTGACCTTACACATCGTACACTGTTGGTGGAGCTACAACAACATGTTCCCATTTCCACCAAATGGTCAAAACACAGTCCTATCGCAGTAACTCAGGTCACTCTGTTTCTACATGGCTTGCAGAAAGTGGTAGATACAGCTCTCTCACACTTCTGCTCAGTTCCTACTTAAACTGAAACCATCACACATGCAAAGCTGCAGAAATGGCAGCAGTTGCAAGAGGCATAGGGATTATTTAAAATTTTACTATAGCAAACCGGTTCGAAAAAGGTGACTCGTTTCGAGATATGCGAGTGCCAGAAATATGCTTCACTAGTAGCTGTAATCATTAAAGGACTTCTCCATTGGATACAAAGCAGGTGTATACTTGAATGGAAAGACTTGATTCCAAATCATAGATATCAGTTCTACTGGAAAGCATAGCAGTAGAGATACTAGAGAAATATCTAGTGGCGGCATGAGGGAGTTGAAAATACTGGTTTCATACCACGTTTCTTAGCCGAATCACTTTCTAAATTTGGTAATTTTATTATGAGGTTACACCGTTGGCAATGTGTAACTGCGCTGTTAGTCTGATAATATACACTCTGGCGATCACCGTCTATATTCAGTGCCGTGGAATTTGTCTGGAAAAGCCACTTCATTCGGAGGGATCATCGATTGTGGTGTGTGCATCTAGCAGGTGAAACATGGGTGGAAGATACGTTTGCTGGTTCTCTAGACGTGAGAAACACCTTAGTTGATTTTGTAAATTATAAGGATGATATGGAGTCTGTTATATCACCGACATCGGTATTCACGACTGGAAATATCAGTTTCCTCTATTTTTTTCGAGTTTTCATTCACAGACGGCATAAGTTTCTAGTTACTCTGTGGTTTGCAGCGTGCTCCACCTCGCTAGAGTTTCGGGTTTCTAGGGAAATAATTTCCAGTCTATATCTTCGGAATTATACTGTGCAAGCGATCGGTAACATACTGCTACGTGCTTGATATCGAGAAGTATCGCGTAAATGGTATAATATTTTGTCAAACCAGGTGAAAATGCATGTGTTCTTGTAATCCTAGAGTCTGGAGATGTGTGCAGAAAGCAAGCAAGCAAGCAAATAGGTCAGAGCCAGAAACAGTGAAACCTTTGTGCCGACAGGAACCGAAGCTGCCTTTGTACAACAGTCTTCACGATATATGTATGAGTGGTTGGTTGGTTGGTTGGTTTGGGGAAGGAGACCAGACAGCGTGGTCATCGGTCTCATCGGATTAGGGAAGGATTGGGAAGGAAGTCGGCCGTGCCCTTTCAGAGGAACCATCCCGGCATTTGCCTGGAGTGATTTAGGGAAATCACATATGTATGAGTGTCGTGTGGTCACTACTGTGTGTACTATCGTGAGGGAGGTGTAGATTCAGCACATCGATAGCCATAAGAGAATGAAAGATTTTTTTTACGTGGAAAATTATGTGTGCTACAGATATTGAGATCCATTCCAGAAACACAGCCGCCAAGAGGAGACATTTCCAGTACATTGTTTGGTGTGTGTCTGCAGCAGCAATCCTAATATTTAACTGTAGTTACACTGATAAATATGTGCCTGGTTCGCAATATTCTTGTGACTCTGGGGATGCCCATAGAAAGTACAGCAGCAAGCAAGCAGGTCAGGGCTGGAAAGAGCATCTCAGCAGACGCCTTTGTTCAGAGCTGGAGCTTACCATCCTTTGTACACCGGTTAGCAGAGTCAGAGAATACTTTCAAATTATGATGATTTGGTTCTTGGCACCCCTGGACGGGTAAATAATGAACTAATACCCATTTTGCCATGCGTCGCCTTCGGGACCGCGTATGTATGAAATTTGAGAAGATTCAATAAGACGAGAGTTTGCGCCGGGAGTACTGATAGCGTTCGAACTCCTACAACTGAGATCCTCCTGGGGTCAGGAGTCGTCCAAGGCCGCCTGGCCTCTCTCTGGCTGACATGCGCTTCCACGGCTACGGCCATTGGCCGCGTTTACGGCGGCAGTTACCTCCATCGGGTCTACACTGCGGCATGGTGAGTACGTGGGATGTATTTGACGACCTGTAAACCACTTTTGCAGGGTTCAGCTGTCCGTGCAATGTGGGGATCTTCATAAAATAGTTTTTTTGCCATTGAAAGTCTCATCTGCAGAAAGATAGATGGACAGTGCTACGACACCGGCAGCATCAGTAATTTGGCAGGTAAATTCAGTAAGAGCCAATCAGAATGCTCCATTCATTCACAAGACATCATTTGTGCTGGGACATAGGAGCCTTTACAGACTGGTTCGAACAGTTTGGGGGGCAAGTTATCTATGGAAAGTTCTCAGTGTAAGGTGACGTATTCTTTGCTCAGGTGTTCAAAGAGAAGTTGAAGCAGACCGTCCATCTCTGACGTAATGCTGTCCCTCATCTGACATTGTGGTATTAGGACGTCTCCAGACCAGTAGCGTAGGACACCAAAAATTCCAGCCACGCTACCCACACATTTCGCATCTATGCGTCAGTCATACTGGGCCAATAAACACGTGAGCGTGGCTGATGCCTCTCTCATGTGGGACGGGATGTCCCATTAGTATCGCTAGGGAGAATGCACCCTTTATTATTCTAGGAAGCTTTGCAACAAATTTCTATAGTGCGTCCACAGGAAGACTTGGACATTATTTGCATAGACATGTGACATCAGTATAATATTGAGAACCTTTTAGCTGCATCTGCGAGTGTGAGCCACTAAGCAAACATCTCTCTCACGCCTGGAGCTGCGCTGAAGCTATGTGTCATTGCGCTAGCAATGGTGCCTAGGGGAACACGTGTTTCGACAGGTATTTCTCGGGTGTCTTGTATGAAAGAGATGCCACCGCCTCATCCTTGCGGGACCCGAACTGACATTTACATGTGGTTCGGCAGCTGACGGCAGCGTCGTCACTTCACGGGGGCTGCTACTGCTTTCCGACTCCTGGGGGCATGTGCGGAGTTGGCGACATCGGCGTCAGGTGGTGGGATGTGTTTTTTACTAGCGATCTTGTGTTTAAACTATATTTCATCGATTTGATTGATCAACAGGATGCTGGGAATTAAAAAAAACTACCCCATACATGTGAAGGCTATCGATTTAATTAATTTACATAAATTTTTTATATCAATGTGGTGTTAGCGGTACAATAAGGGGAAGGTGTGGGTGTGTAGGTGACATGGAGCTGAACAGTGGGTTAAGTGCAGAACACTAGGTTACTTTACAGAATTTTTATGTAAAACGAAGTACAATAGTTTAAGGGGGTGGGATTTTGTGACAAAGAAGAGAGCGCCAGAAATGGTTTTCAAAAGCCTTTGAAATTCGAAAAGTGTACCTGAAAATGATGGGAGGACATAACTAATTGCTAAATATGGTGTCAAAGACGTTACAATAGTTTAAGGAAATGGGGGTGACATGGAGAATTACTTAACAGAACAATAGGTTAAGTGGTAACAAAGAACAAAACATTAGTTTAAGACACCCAGACGTACATTCGAGTCGTCCTGGTAGCAGGACTGCAGGGAAACGATTTCAATGTATTTGTGACATCAAGGTACAAGAGACGTCGGACTGATGTTTTATGACTTCTATTTGCAAACGCTGTAGTCGATGTAGTTGCAGATATTACTGGTGGGACAACACTACGAGTTTTCCGCCTCTTACTGGGACGTGAGCGCGTTGATCTTGGCTGTGCAAATGCCTGTTTGACAGGTGTCACTTAGAGGGCAACACCAATGTACAATGCGGGGTCTGGTTTGCCCTGAACCAGTTTTCGTCAAACGGGGACACTCTTGTGGTTGTTACTGTGTGGAGCGGCCAGGAAATGGAGCGCTGTTCTTGGGAAGAAAAGGCACACATGCGCTGTGCTCACGATGCGGTGGATGGAAATGTTCAGGCTGCCCAGCCTTTGTACGTTCGGCGGTTTCCGAATCATCGAGTGCCAGATCCACACGCACTTACTGCCGCCCACAGATTCACTTGAGGTCGAAGGCCTTACGGAGGCGGTTGTCAACGCACAGTTTCTACATCAGGGCTTGAAGAGGAGGCGTTAGCACTGCTGGAGAACACTCCCTCAACAAGCTCGCGGCGTGTTGGAACATGTTCCACTCAACGTAGCGAACATGGTACTAACACAAGGGTGCACCTGCGCATTTCGCACTTCCAGTGCGAATGCATTTGGATGAATCTTTGGTGAAAACTGGATAGGATGAGGTGGGCCGGTGGCATGGCTTGCACGTTCTCCCTACTAGACGCCCGCTGATTTTTTCTTCTGGGGCCACCTGAGATCTGTTGTCTAATAAACACCCGTTGAAGCTCATGAAGAGCTACAGCGTGCATTATGGCAGCTTCCGATGCAGTTTCCACTTTGCCAGGAGTGTTTGAAAGAGCGCGATACTGTCCAGAGTCGTTGCACGGCGTGCGTTCAAGCAGGAGACCATCATTTCGAGCACTTTTTGTAACTGTTTTCAAATAAAGGTTATAAGACTTCGCCCCGACGTCTCCTATACCTTGATGCCACAGATACATTGAAAACGATGCCGTGTAGACCTGCTATCTTGAGGACTCGGATGGTTTGTTGTGTGCCTACTCTCTTGGCGGCGCGCAGCGATGTTCAACGGCGCCTAGCGCCGTACGCTAAGGGATGCGGACATGGGTTCCTGTGTGACATATGCTTGTCATACCTAGCCCTCTCATTTTCTACAGTCATTTCAGATACATCCTGTATGCCCGAGTTGTCGCCAGAGGAGGGTACACTGTTTATTTATGCGACTGTTTGGGCACACGTTACTGTTGGTCTGAATTCATCACTTACTCCTAGAATGATGAACTACCTGTCACCTCACTTGTCAATTAAATGACCTTGTTTTCGACGGTGTTGCTTTTTTCCAGCAGTGTAGATTTGCAGTATCAACAACGACCGGAACTCCCGAAGACAATACGCAAGCACTTCTCCCACAGTCGTCTGACAGGAGCGATGACCTTGGGCGCATTTGCAGCAGGCGGTCTGTCACTCGGTACACCTCGGTCTTCGGAGGCGACACATAGTCTGTCGGCGATCTTCAGTACTTGATAAAGAAACAGAACACAATCTTTTGTAGTTACAAAATAAACGTAGGGCCACTTTGAAACTTAATAAATCTTCCTAAAATGCGCAGTCCCTAACATTTGGTCGACTGCTGCGGAAAAAGGTTGTCACAAATGAGTTTGTGATACTATACTTGGAAGTACTCACGGAACAATATTGTAAATCCTAACACAGGAGCATTCTGTGATCAAAAAATCTGTAGATGTTCTGAATTGTTTCGAAATACAGGCTGTTTCTGGATTAGCCTCTACAGTTCCTTTATGGGCTAAATTTAAATTGTGTCTTGATTATTTTACGCATACCACTGCATCATGGCGGGCGCTCCGTCATAATCTTAGCCACAGCACTTGCTCACATCTAGTCCCTTTCGTTATACAGGGTGTTTGGGGAGGAAAGGTCAATATTTTAGACAGTGATTGTTGTGGCGTAGCAAGACAGCCACGCCACGGAAGTAGCCGAAAGGCACGCGTTTAGTTCACGCAGGCAAGAGATAGGTCTGTAACAGGATACGTAATGAATGTTATAAAGAAAAGTACGTAGCTTCTGGAATACTTAACTTTAATCCATCCTTGGTACATCGCTATTGACGATATAAGTGAGACTCCATAGATACATGCAATGTTACTAATGGCGCCTTGCTAGGTCGTAGCCATTGACTTAGCTGAAGGCTATTCTAACTATCTGCTCGGCAAAGGAGCGAGGCTTCGTCAGTGTGCATCGCTAGTTACGTCGTCCGTACAACTGGGGCGAGTGCTAGTCCGTATCTCGAGACCTGCCTTGTGGTGGCGCTCGGTCTGCGATCACACAGTGGCGACACGCGGGTCCGACATGTACTAATGGACCGCGGCCGATTTAAAACTACCACCTAGCAAGTGTGGTGTCTGGCGGTGACACCACAGTGATAGTATAAGTAATTCATAACAAAAAATGTTATATGAACATAGGTTCGCAAATGCTTTGTTAGGGAGGTATGGGTATAGAAAGGAACTTTAATTCTGCAAAACTGATGTGCACAACGTGAACTTATACGCAATATAACTGGATCGTAACGTGATTTTCTTGCAAACAGTGCACGGGTACATGCCATGTTTACGCTATGCAACCTACCACGTACTATGGTCATGTGACGTACGTAGTACAAATATCCGTTGTTTGCGCACTTGTGCCGTGCAAGCCGCATTGTGTAGTGTACCGGCGACGGATCGGTTAGCTGTGTAGTCTAAGGTTTTTAACTGTGTTCGTACAAACACTGCTAACAATGCCACACGTCTACAGTAGTAAGGAATACTCAGATTTGGTGTATGTTTATGGGTTCTGCTACCGTTGCAAGGGAAGAATACCACAGGCGCTTTCCGACTCGACGATTACCTGACCGCAGAGTGTTTACCAAAGTGTATCACTTTACGTGCAACAGGCTCTCTTCCAAGTAGACATTTTTTTGTCCGAGCGTGCACTCCAACAAACTTTGCAAGAACAGGAAGAAATTATCGCAAGTGTTGTGCGAAGGTCCGGTACGAGCATACGAAGAATGTCCCTGCGTATGACTGTCCCACAGACACGTGTAAGGGAAACATTACCTGCGGAAAACCTGTATCCATTTCACAAACAGTGTGTCCAAAATCTGCATGTTGGCGACAATGCCCAACGACTTCAATTCTGTCACTGGGTAATTGAGAATAGTCATTTGCTTCCATACATACTATTCACTGACGAAGTCCAGTTTTCACGACATGAAATAAAAGACACATGCAATAATCATAGATGGTCACGAAAAAATACGCATGCTTCAGTGGATGGCAATTTCCAAGTTCGTTTTGCCATAAGTGTTTGGTGCGGCATGATCGATAACCTTTTGATAGGTCCATTTATTATCAGTCAGCAATTGACGGAAGAGAGGTACCTGCATTTTTTGGAAAATTCATTTGTGGAACTATTGGAAGACTTACCTTTAGCCAAGCGAACTTTCAACATGACGTTGCCCCTCCACATGTTACCTTACGTGTGAGGGACTATCTCAACCGCACTTACCCTAATCGCTGGATTGGCGGTGGCGGTGCTATGAACTGGCGTCCAATATCACCTGACCTTACACCTTTAGATTTCTGTTTATAGGGTTGGATGAAATCAGAGGTGCACATAGTGAAGGTAAATACACGAGAGGAACTGCTTCGTCGCATCATGTACGCTGCTGAATTGATTAGGAACCAACAACAGGCAACTGAACAAGGAACACAACATGTTATCGCTAGAGCGCAAAAGTGCATTGACGTTCATGGTGGGATATTCGAATCTGTTCTGTGAACTGTACAACATCTGTACGATAGCTGTTAAAGCCGTGTGTAAAAGACGTGGTAAGCCTTTTTCATCTGAATACATTTAACATGCATATTGTAATGCATCATGTACTAAATGCAAAGTAAATAAACATTATGTAAAAATGTCTAACATAATTATACTTCTCTGTAACATTGTTTTCAAGAAAATCACGTTACGGTCCAGTTGTATTGCGTATACGTTCACGTTTTGCAGATCAATTTTGCAGAATCAAAGTTCCTTTCAATACCCTTATCTCCCTAACGAAGAATTTGCAGACCTATGTTCATATAACGTTTTCTTGTTCAGAATTACTTATACTATCACTGAGTAAAATAATGACCTTTCCTCCCCAAACGCCCTGTATACAGGGTGTCCCAGGCAGAATGCTCAATACTCAGGGATATGACAGGAACGATCATACGAAGCAAAATGGTCAATCAAACATGGACTCGAAAATGCATACCTCAGGAGCTATGAGCACTTCTTTATCTTCAATACTGCGAAAAAAATTTCTTCTTCTGTAAGTCCTTTACTATCCAGATTTTGAGAGATGGTGACATGGACCAAAACAATAAAAGTCCAGTAAATAAGGACTCTAAAGTACACAACGTACCTGAAGAGCTGTGAGCACTTACTCATCTTCTTTATTGTGGATCTCATTTCTTCTACTGAACAAGGGCTGTCAGCTCTTAACGTATGCATTTTAGAGCGTTTGTTTACTAGCCTTTTTTGCTTCGAATGATCGTCCCCGTCGTATCCCTGAATATTGACAGTTCCTCCTGTGTCATCCCATATGTTCACTTAAGTAATGTTCGTATCCTAATGCAGATTAATCTTTGACCTGGTAAAGATAAAAGAGGTAGGCAATTTTGAGAAGTTTGAAATTAGTGGGCATTCCAGAATAAAAGCGGTTCCCACCTTCATTCTGATGATTGCGTTTAAATGGGGAATCGTTTAATTGGATGAGGCCTTCTGTCCTTTCGTAACGTTCATTGCCATTCTTTGTGGCTTTATGTGTTTCACCATATGACACGTATTTTTATCCATCACTCAGAATTCGCAATCTTATCGTCGCACACAGTATGTAGAATTTTATATGAAACGATGTTAAAAATTCAGATTAAGCCCTCGCGAAATTAATGTCTCAACACTTAGACGCATAACGGGAAAAACGTATGGTCTCTGTACGACAACACAGTGTCAATCGATACTTTGAGGGTTTATAATTCACGCCGAAGCTCAATGCACCTCTTGGAAGTTTATATCACAGGGAAGTCTTTCAGGGAAGAGGCTGCTCTGATTACTGAACATACGGAGACTGCAAAAGAAAGCAGAGCACGGAGGTGAAGCAGGACCAACTGAAGATCAAATCTGATAGATTGACATTTATAACAACGAACTTTCAACGTCGGCAAAAAAAGAGTAGTACACATGAAAAGACGACGTCGATTTTGATCCGATGACGGCATATGGTACGCAGAGGATACTAGATGTAATGATAATGGTTTTAACCTTGTGCGCCAACAGATAGCGGAAAGGCATAGCTATCAGAGTGCCATTTGTGTCTAGCCTTTAACAGCTCGCAGCCAGAAGGCTCAGTGTGGTGCGAACGTGTGAAGCAAGCAGGCAGCCATGTCCCGCAGACAGCACTCATGCTTCCTACAGCCAACTGTACGAGTTTGAAAGGGGTAAAATTGTGACTTTCTAAGTAGCAGGGTAGTATTTTCGAAGTATTACCACGTAAGTTGTATGTGCTGCGCCGGTTGTGCAACGATGCTGTTTATCAGCGGTCACGTGAACATTCTCACACTCGTAAACGAGAGCCGGGACGTCCACAAATCACAGACGTCCGCAAAGTTCGTCGTGTTGTAAGGGCAGCAGTGGCAGATAGCAAAAAAAAAAAAAAAAAAAAAAAATGGTTCAAATGGCTCTGAGCACTATGGGACTCAACTTCTGTGGTCATCAGTCGCCTAGAGCTTAGAACTAATTAAACCTAACTAACCTAAGGACATCACACACATCCATGCCCGAGGCAGGATTCGAACCTGCGACCGTAGCAGTCCCGCGGTTCCGGACTGCGCGCCTAGAACCACTAGACCACCGCGGCCAGCGGCAGATAACACAGCTACCGCAGCTCAAATGCTTCAGATGGCTCTGAGCACTTTCGACTTAACTTCTGAGGTCATCAGTCGCCTAGAACTTGTAACTAATTAAACCTAACTAACCTAAGGACACCACACACATCCACACCCGCGGCAGGATTCGAACCTGCGACCGTAGCGGTCGCTCGGTTCCAGACTGTAGCGCCTAGAACCGCACGGCCACTCCGGCCGGCCTACCGCAGCTCATATACGAGGGCTTGTAAGCCCAGACATGTCAACACGAACTGCTACGTACTGTTGCCAACCGGTATTTAGCAGTAGGACTGCGGGCACGCACACATCTAGCCCGTCTCTCACTCACGCCACAGCATCGACTTGCACGCTCGACTGGCGCCGTCAGACGATCACTTGGAAGATGGAATGGCACGCCGTGGTCTTCAGCGATGAAACCAGGTTCTGTCTGCACGCAAGTGATGGTTGTTTGTGCATACGACGTAGACCTGGTGAGCACTGTCTTGTAGAGTGTATTCGTTCAAGACGCGCTGGTCCCATCCTAAGCTTTACGGTCTGGGAGGCGATAAGCTACAGCTCTCATGCGCCTTTGATGTTTCAGGAGGGGACGATAACCAGCGCTCGATAGGTGCAGAATGTTACTAGACGCGTTCTTCTGGCGTTCTCGCAACAAAAAGGTGATGTGTTTTTCCAATACGATAATGCTCGTCCACACACTGCCTGTCAAACTCAACGTGCTCTGCAAGACGTACAGCAACTTCCCTCGCCAGCACGATTTCCGAACTTGCCTCCAATCGAGCATGTGGGGGATATGATGTGACGAGAAGTGACTCGTGCGACCTGTCAACAGCTCTTACAGAACTATGTGAACACGTCGAGCAGATCGTATCCCATGACAGAGACCTCTAAAAGGGTGTACTAATTTGTTTTCGGGCAGTGTGGAACACAGTGGGTACATCGTGAACTAGCACAGATTCTACATGGTCCCTTAAAAATATACAGCGTGGTCCATTGATAGTGACTGGGCCAAATATCTCACGAAATAAGCGTCAAACGAAAAAACTACAAAGAACGAAACTTGTCTAGCTTGAAGGGGGAAACCAGATGGCGCTATGGTTGGCCCGCTAGATGGCGCTGCCTTAAGTCAAATGGATATCGACTGCGTTTTATTAAATAGGAACCCCTATTTTTTATTACATATTCGTGTAGTACGAAAATAAATATGAATGTTTTAGTTGGACCACTTTGTTCGCTTTGTGATAGATGGCGCTGTAATAGTCACAAACATATGGCTCACAATTTTAGACGAACAGTTGGTAACAGGTAGGTTTTTTAAATTAAAATACAGAACGTAGGTACGTTTGAACATTTTATTTCGGTTGTTCCAATGTGATACATGTACCTTTGTGAAGTTATCATTTCTGAGAACGCATGCTGTTACAGCGTGATTATCTGTAAATACCACATTAACGCAATAAATGCTCGAAATTATGTCCGTCAACCTCAATGCATTTGGCAATACGTGTAACGACATTCCTCCCAACAGCGAGTAGTTCGCCTTCCGTAATGTTCGCAAATGCAGTGACAATGCGCTGACGCATGTTGTCAGGCGTTGTCGGTGGATCACGATAGCAAATATCCGCCAACTTTCCCCACAGAAAGAAATCCGGGGACGTCAGATCCGGTGAACGTGCGGGCTTCGACGACCCATCCACCTGTCATGAAATATGCTATTCAGTATCGCTTCAACCGCACACGAGCTATGTGCCGGACATCCATCACGTTGGAAGTACATCGCCATTCTGTCATGCAGTGAAACAGCTTGTAGTAACATCGGTAGAACATTACGTAGGAAATCAGCATACTTTGCACCATTTAGATTGCCATCGATAAAATGGGGGCCAATTATCCTTCCTCCCATAACGCCGCACCATACATTAACCCGCCAAGGTCGCTGATGTTCCACTTGTCGCAGCCATTGTGGATTTACCGTTGCCCAATAGTGCATATTATGCCGCTTTACGTTACCGCTTCGTCGCTGAATAGAACGCGTGCAAAAAATCTGTCATCGTCCCGTAATTTCTCTTGTGCCCAGAGAAAGAACTGCACACGACTTTCAAAGTCGTCTCCATGCAATTCCTGGTGCATAGAAACATGGTACGGGTGCAATCGATGTGGATGTAGCATTCTCAACACCGACGTTTTTGAGATTCCCGATTCTCGTGCAATTTGTCTGCTACTGATGTGCAGATTAGCCGTGACAGCAGCTAAAACACCTACATAACACACGACCTTTGGGCATTTTGATCACAATAACCATACATCAACAAGATATCGACTTTTTCCGCAACTGGTGAACAGTCCATTTTAACACGGGTAATGTATCACGAAGAAAATACCGTCCGCACTGGCGAAATGTTACGTGATACCACGTACTTACACGTTTGTGACTATTACAGCGTCATCTATCACAAAGTGAAAAAAGTGGTCTAAGTAAAACATTCATTTTCTTTACGTACTACACGAATATGTAATAAAAAATGGGGGTTCCTATTTAATAAAACGCAGTCGATATCTAGCGGGCCAACCATAGCGCCATCTGGTTTCCCCCTTCAAGCTAGACAAGTTTCATTGTTTGTAGTTTTATCGTTTGACGCTAATTTCGTGAGATATTTGGCCCGGCCACTATCAGTGGACCACCCTGTATTTGGCACATTAACACAAGTCAACGCACAAGTCGCCGAAGTGGCGTCAAATCGAAAGACTTGCATCCGACGAACGGTCTACCCGGCGGGAGGCCCTAGTCACACGACATTTTCATTTATTTACCTAATCAACAGCAAAGATCCCTAGGGCGGATATAGGGTATGACGTTCGGGAATTGTTGGGAACGAATAATTGTGAACTGCACTGAATAATCAATCACATAAGAGGGAGAACAGTGGGAAACTACTGCATACTGTACCAAGACAAGAAGCGTTGTTTGATCACAGGACGTCACAAAGGATGAAAACCCAGGTTCGTCACACCTGACAAAAATCCAGTTAATTTTATAAAATGCAACATATGGAAACGTTATCATACATACGGGCTTTTTCCGTAAGAGCGTGCAAGAACCTAACAGGACATAGATAATGCTCCACTGAACAATCTGAGGTAGGGAACCGGGGGGGGGGGGGGGGGGGGGGGCAAAGAAGCGAGCCTAAGGAGATATGGTAGTGAACTTGTCTACCGCCATCAACAAACGTCCAAGTTCCTTCAATCCGAGGCAACAAAAACGAGGCGTCAAAATTATTGCACCTTGCTGTGAACACATAACATAAATTCTCACAGACTCTACATTTGTGAAGATACAGTTATTTTGTTGTTGTGACCTGCAGAGCGAAGATTTCTTTGATGCAGATCTCCACCCTACTCTATCCTGCGCAAGGCTCTTCGTCTCAGAATAACTACAAGAACCTACATCCGTTTGAATCTGCTTACTGTATTCATCTGACAGTCTCCTTTCACATTTTTAGCCCCTCCACCCACACTTTCGTCTACTACCAAACTGACGATTCCCTCACGCCTCAGAATATGTCCTATCAACCGGTCCCTTTTTTAACAAAATTCTGCCATAAATTTCCTTTTTCCTCAATTCGATTCAGTACCGCCTCATTAGTTACTCAACCTACCCATCAAATCTTCAGTATTTCTCCATAGCACCACATTCCAAAACCCGTCATTCTCTTCTTGTCTGAACTGCTTGTGGTCTGCTTACAAGGCAGACAAATGTCCTTAGCAGAGGCTTTCTGACACTTAAATTTATAGCCGGCCGGGGTGCCACAGCGGTTAAAGGCGCTACAGTCTGGAACCGCACGACCGCTACGGTCGCAGGTTCGAATACTGCCTCGGGCATGGGTGTGTGTGATGTCCTTAGGTTAGTTAGGTTTAAGTAGTTCTAAGTTCTAGGGGACTTATGACCACAGCAGTTGAGTCCCATAGTGCTCAGAGCCATTTGAACCATTTTTGAACTTAAATTTATATTAGATATTAACAAATTTCTCTTTTTTCAAAAATGCTTTTGGTTCTATAGTCAGTAGGGAGATCTGCTACGGCCATTGTAAGTTATTTTGCTGCCCAAATAGCAAAACTCATCCATTTCTTTTAGTGCGTCATTTCCTAATCTAATATCTTCAGCATCGCCTGATTGAATTCGATTACATTCATTTACCCCTGTTTTACTTTAGTTGATGTTCAGATTGTAACCTCTTTTTAACACACTATCTATTCCATTCAACTGTTCTTCCAAGTACCTCGCTGTGTTTGTCAGAATTGTAATGTCATCGGCAAACTTGGAAGTTTTTACTTCTCTTTGAACTTTTAATTCCCTCTTCAAACCTCTCCTTGTTTTCTTTTTTATTCTTTTTTTCCACTGTTGGCTCAATGTATGGATAGGGGATTGGCTACAACCCTGTCTCACGGCCTTGCCAACCACTGGTTCCCTTTCATGTTCTTCGACTCTTATAACTGTAGTGTGGTTTCTGTACAAGTTGCAAGTAACGTTGCACTCCCTATGTTGTAACCCTGCTATTTTCAGAATTTCAGAGTGTGTATTTCAGTCGTCGTTGTTAAAAGCTGTCTCTAAATCTATAAATTTAACAAACATGGGTTTGCCTATCTTCACTCTAAGGCAAGTGGCCTCACATGTTTGTAAAATTCCCCTGAATGCAAACAAATTTTCGCCGGGGTCAGCTTCTAGGTTTTTTTCATTCTTCCATAAATAATTCTTCTCAATAATTTGCAAGTATAACTAATTAAACTGATCGTTTGCTAATATTCACACCTGTCAGCACCCATCTCCTATGGAACTGGGATTATTACATTATTCTTCAAGTTCGATGGAATTTCAACTGTCTCATATATGTAGAGGCTGATATGGCTTGATTTTCTGGCATGCTGACGTCATCTATGAGTCATGGGCTTCCCCACCAAACTTGGGTGGACCAACTCTCTGGTACTTCTCAATCCCCGAATTCCTCTCTCATTCCCTACGCCCCCTGGGAAGGTATTTGTTTAAATCCTTCCCAGTGAAGAAAGGGCCAAACTTAAGAGTTAGGAGAAGTAGTAAGCAGTAACCTATTAATGGGTAATAGCGGTGGGAAAATATGTCATAGGACTGGACCTTCACAAACATCCTTTGTCTCAGCAGATGTCGTAGTGCCAGTATTCCAGAACATGGATTCTGGCGTCATAGAACCTGTCCCAGTCTCTCAAGTTTGGGCGAGTACGCCGGAGTTCCGCACTGTTGTAGCACAACAGGTCTGAGCAGCATTGTCACGTCATAGAAGTAGGGTCCAGTTCTGTGCCAGTATATCCCAGTCGCTATCTTGTATTCCAGATCAGACATCTCGGATTATGTCGTCATAGAGCTCTCCCAGTATCCCAAGTCACGGACTGTGACTTCACAGAGCCTATATTCCAAGTCAGATAACATGACAAAGCACCAGTTTCAATTTCTCACCAGTTTGTACTTCCTACGACAGCTCTACCCCCAAATAAAACACATTAGTGCAATTGGGCTATTTTTTGAATTTCCCCGAAATTTTAGATTTTGCCTGACAAAATTTGATTCCCCTTCGGTTTATACATACGGCAACTGGATTTTGTCAGCGGCGGGAGGGGTGGGGGTTGGAAGGAAAGCCCATGATGTGATCTATAACGTCAGCACATCAGAAAATCACCCCAAAACTGTCTCTTCACACCTAAAGTGGAATAGCTTTGTCCTGGCTGGTTCTCCCAATGATGTCAATAATTTTGGGAGAATGTCGTCTACTCCAGGGGCTTTGTTTCGACTTATGCCTTTCAGTGCTCTATCAAATTCTTCACACAATATAATATTTTCCAACTCTTGTTCATCTACTCCCTCTTCTTTTTCTACAGTACTGTCCTCGAGTTCGTTTGTCACGTATAGTCCTCCTATATATTCCTTGCATCTTTCTGCTTTCCCTTCCACACCTAATACTGGTTTACCAGTTCAGCTATTGACATTCATACAGCTGCTTCTCTTGTCGCCAAAGGTTTCTTTAATTTTCCTATAGGCGGTATCTATCTTTCCCTTAGTTATGCATGCTTCTGCATCCTTGCATTTCTCGTCTAGCCAGTCCTGTGCTCTTACCGTTAGTCTCATTGTTTAAATTCCTATATTTCGTTTTGCCCGATTCATTTGCTACATTTTTAAATATTTTACTTTAGTCATTGAGTTGCAATATCTCATGCATTATCCAAAGATTTCTACTAGGCCGTTTCTTTTTGTCTATTTGATCCTGCAGGCCTTCACTGTTTGATGCTTCAAAGTTACAGTACGTATTAATCTTCTATTATATTCTTTTATTCTCTTTCAGTAAGCTGTTGTCTAATGCTCCTTCTGAAACTCTCAACCGTCTCTGGTTCTCCTCGTATTCACCAGGTCCCATCTCCTCAATTTCCTACCTTTTTGAAATCTCTTCAGTTTTCATCTGTAGCCCATAACCAACAAATTACACTCAGAGTCAACATCTGTCCCTGGAAATATTTTGCAGTTTAAATTATGTTGTGGAAATCTCTGTCTTACCACTACATAATCAATCTGAAACCCTCCCGTGGCCGTTGGTCTCTTAGACATATACAACCATCTTACACGATTTTTAAACCAAGTATTAATGATGATTAATTTATGCTCCATGCAGAATTCTACCAAGCGGCTTCCTCCTTCATTCCTTTCCTCCACTTCATGTTCTCCTACTATTTTTTTCTTTCTGTCCCTTCTCCTACTAACAAATTACATTCGCTCATCACCATTAAGTTCTCGTCTCCCTTAAATATCTGAACAACTTCCTTTATCTTATCAGGTATTATGAATAAAACACAAACAACGCTGGAGTAATATTACACTACTCTTTTAGTATCTCCATCACCTGCGGAGCTAGTTGGCTTGAACTACTGCGGTGGATGTTCGCTTTGTGAGAAACAAAAAAACAAAAAAAGTGGGCAATAGCATGTGTTAGCAGACACCACAATTGAAACGAGAACCAGAAGATGCTTCTGACAAGCAGGCGTACATAGTTGTTTAAATAGTATTTAACGACAGTCTGTTGTCATTTAATGTGACTGCATTCGTGAAAGAATGCTGGCTTATTTATTTATGAACCAACTATTATTTATATTTAATGTAAATGATCTGAATATAACTCAATGTATATGATGTTTCTTTATTTAAATATTGTCGTAATATAGTAGTTTATTCTGGGAAGTGATCAAGTAGAGATTAAGGAGGCTGTATTTTTGGAGGGGACAGCCTTCAGTCAATGGAAAAGCAGACAGTAGCGGAATACTACGAAAGTCAAGTGGAGACTGGGACTTTTCAAGTGAAGCGGTCAAGGGAGTTATCCTGGACATTTGGATGTTCGTTCTGGAAGAAGACACACCTACCTGTGGTGTCGTGTGATTTTTGATGGAGTAAGTGATAGATTCTGGGCTGTGAATGGCCATTACCTTACTTTAGCTTCTGAAGGGACTTTATATTTCAAGAGGTCTGAATATGCTCCATAGTAGGACTCTGTTTCTGCTTGTTTTAGAGAATGAGGATGGACAGAGTATGAGCTATTGTTCTTTGTATCATGTGTACTACTTTGTAAATCATCATGTTTGAACTGTTTTAAGGTGGTGAATATTTCGTGTACTGTGATTATGGAATGCGACTTAGTTTTCACGTATCTTTGACGACTCTGTAATTTGGAGATTTTGCTACCATTCTCGTAACTGCATTTGATAAGTGTATTTTCTATCTGTAATTAAACTGACCATCGTAGGACCACTTCCCATTTATTAGAGATGTCCTTTCTTGAATAAACATTATTCATCGTAATTCTCTGTCGTCTAAATCAATTAGAGCCATTAGAATAGGACCCCTGTTATTAAATTATTCATTTAATTTTTGTTTTGTATTCTGTGTATTTTAATAACTCGCAGTTCTAGGCAACGCATAGACTATTTTACTGCAGGATCACAACAGTAGGTTATTATCAGAAGTGAATTAGCTGTGGGGCGTGAAAGAAGACGTGCGTAGCTCGACCCTCTGACTACATCGAGCTACTATGTCTAAATAGAGCCACGCAAAGCTCAAGTTCCTAAAGATGAGTAACCACAGATAAAGATGCAACTCGTTTGCTCGTATGGGATGCTGTTTGTAAGAGCAACTGCACTAGTAGTGACTGTTACATACCATCGCAATTTACAAATCTGTCCTCATCTGACCAGAAATCCTGTTCTTCCTACCACTGCACTTGACTAATTCCTAGTATATCCAACTTCAACATGTTAGTTTCCTTTTTTAAATTTTCTAGCCAACCTACTCAATTAAGGGATCTATGCTCCGATCCATAGAATACCAGTTTTGCTTTTGCTGATGGAATCCTCCTATGTAATGCATGCCCAGTGATCCAAACACGGGACTACTCTACCTCTGGAATATTCTACCTGAAATGATGCCGCTATCATTTCTGTAACCACAGAGTAGAGCTCCATACCCTCAGGAAATATAATGGATGTAGTTTCCGCTTGCTTTCTGCCGTTTACAGTACTATCATAGGTAGGCCGTTTTGGTTAATATTACAAGGCCAGATCAGCCAGTTATTCAGACTGTTGCCTCTGCATTTACTGAAAATGCTGCTGCCCCTCTTCAGGAATGACATCACCCCTCCATAATGGTTGCACCTAACGTATGGTTATCTGTACCGTCGAGGCAAGCGAGTGACCACACCTCGGCGAGGTCCATGGTTCGTGACGAAGACTGCAGTTATATTCAGGGCACTTTGATTACGCAGACCAGTCGGGCAGACTGTTTATCAAGGTTTGTGTGAGAAAGTTTGTGCTGGAATAGGATGACGTTTATAAATCATCTAACTACAGGAAAACCAAAATACTGCGTATTATACATTCTGCTACGAAGTTTCTATGCCACGTAATTTTTGTATTCGCTTGTATACACATTGTTCGCCAAGATGAGTGTGTCCCTGTGGTGTCTTGAAACATAACGTTTCCCATGCACATATCATAAGGAATAGTTCGTTTTAGCAGAATTTCTGATGATTATATACGAAATTCAAACCGTAAGCAGTACTGATGTTAGAAAACTAACTTGTGTTTTAAATCATATGCGGTTGAAATCATTGTCTACACTTATGTACAATAAAATGAGGTCGATCACCCTTCGAATTTGTGTCAGCGCAGTTCGTATCCTAAAATTCAGTACAGTGCACCCATATATTTTTGGTTTCTCATCTTCCTCGTACTGAATCGGTAGAGCTCGCTGGTATTCGAGCAGCTAAAACGCCGTCCGGCCAAAATATTCCCATACTGATTTTATTGACAAACCGTCTCTAGGGTTCTTCGGCCGACGTTTGTTTGACGATTTTTCTAACGTTTCGCCAGCACGAGTGGCTGGCATTGCCAAAGCTTCACCCTCCATTGCTGGTGATGGACTGGTGTCGAGCTCGCGGTCGCAGATTACATGTACCTGGCGCGCCAACGTCCAAGAGGTTTTTCGTGGTCATTTCCAGTGCGGTTCTCCCCTTGCTAGCTGCTACGGTTGTTTGCCGCAGCACGGGAATCCATCATTCGTTCACCTCGACGCCTTCTTCTTTCCTGTTGAAGCTGCTGTCATGTTTGTTTATTTCTATAGCTTCTGTGAACAAGTGGGTGTCGTAGTTCTACTCTACAGCAAGAAATTCCGTGACTGCGAATTTTACTATGTGGTCGGTCTGACACAGCCCTGCTCTGCCACAGCCAATTTCTTCACCAGCTCCAACCTGCAATGCCGCTTATGCTCGGTGATCCTGGTGTGCACTGATCGTCCAGCTGTTCCAACACAAACTTTTCTACATGCATATGGTGTGCGATATATTCCCGACATTGCAAGTCGACTTTGACAGTGACGTGTGAAAATTGTTGAAACTCGCCTCCTTCTTTTTCTCATTCGAACTTTGATATTTTCTATAAGATGGAGGCCATACTTACTTTGACCCTGAAAATCAGCTCAGATGCATATGAAGTCCCTACACGGCCATCAAATGTGTGTCTCAGATTTTTATCTCCTCTTGAAAAGCAATTATAAATGTGCATTATCGCGAATCACTTGTTTAGCTACTCAAGATTACAGCCATGACCTGTAGAAAACACCAGTGGCTTTAAGTCAGCCGAAGAAAATTAATTACTTGCTCCTGTATTTTGTGTGAAATGTCGACGAAAACATTACGTTATTGGCAAAGGCTATTACTCACCATGGCGTGTGGATCTTGTTAGGTGAATGTATCTTTAAGAACTGCTGGATGGTGTTAAGTGTTCATTTTGTAGGATATTTAACACGAGATTCGGTGTTCTTGTTCCAATATTCTTTGTAGCAAGCATAAGTTCATACCATGAAAGTGAGTTTACACTTATTTAGCTGGAGATTTCATGGACGCCGCTATTTGCACTGTTGCCATCTATTCGTTTTAAAAGCGTAAGACTACACCCTTTACAAGATGTTGAAACGTCCCCTTTCGAAAAATTATACAAGACTGTGCTTAAACTGACACACAATATTTTTAGCGCAATGCAATCTGACTTTCAAAAATCCCTACAAAAAATTGCCCTGACTAACATTAATCTATGCGTTTCACAAATCGCTTACCTCACAAAAATCTTGGTTACTCGAACTACTGCAATACAGCGAGCGCCACTACTGCCAGCTAAATAAAAGATTCAAACTACGGAAGGCACTAACTACTGATAGGCATAGTTAGCAAATGAAAGATTTTGGTAGAGAACAAATGATGTATTTACCTTAATAGTCATAATATATATAGCAGTTCATGACATCCAGTCTTACAAATTTCAAAACTCCGCCATCTCTCTCCCCACATCCACCACTGCTGGCGGCTCACCTCCAACTGCACAACGCTACGCGCTGTTAACATCCAGCTGCCCAACGTTACAATGGCGAGTATTACAACAATGCAAAGCAGTCACAGACTGCACACAGCACAGCCAGTGATTTTCATACAGAGCGCTACGTGGCGTTACCAATAAGAAAACCTAAACAGTACTTACAATGTGAGGTGTGGTCTGCTGGTACAATATTCGTTTTAGCAAACACAAGAATCAAATTTGGAGAACATATGGTGGTAATGTTTCAGTCCGGAAAAGAGTGTGTAACGTCTATTAGCAAAGGACATATTTTGTAGTAAAGAGAGAACATTGTGCATCATATTCTGTTATTGTATGGAATTATGTATTTTTATTATTATTATTTATTTTAGATAAGATCTGTGTCGGCGAGTACTGAAACCGCACAGACGATAAATATCATACAAAGATAAGAATATACCACTAGTATAAATAATACAGAACGAACATTAATTTCTCTGTCTTCTTTTTGGAGTTGTACGAGTAAGATAGCCTGTGACGCTGTAGTATATGCTAACGTAGTCTTCTTTTGTCAAGGTCGATAGATGTACGCCATTACGTACTCATTGTAAAAGGTGTGTATTAGTTAACATATTTGAATGTTTTGAATAGAGTTATTTAATGAAGCCGTGCATTATTATTTGTAGTAGCTTGCTTGGAATATTATCCCATCCTTTTGAGATATTTTCAGTTAGTTAAATATTATCCGTGGTGCAGAGCTGCGCTACGAACGAACGAGCCGCTACCGCGGCGCATTCAAACTGCATTAAAAGAAATCGATCATACCGCAAAGAAGCGGGAAGGTAATAGTGAAATAAAATCATCTCTTTCAGCTTCCGGACTTGCAGAGCAGAGCAGAAAATTTTATGATGTGTTTTGCAGGTTGACGCGGGCTGCTGATAATATATTACTAACAGTACAAAAAAGATAATTTACCATCGTAACATAATAGGAATTTCGCTGTGCTTAGTTCTTGTCTGGCAAACCTTATAGTGAAAACGTATTTTTCTCCGACAATAGTCTCATGTTCTTGTGCTAGTCGTGGTAATTATTGGTGTTTTACTTTTAACAAAAATCCACTGCAAAATTATTTTGATGATGAACAATCTTTGCGAACTGTAACATAAATATTTCATAACAAAATAATTTTTCATTTTCAATAACTATAAAGTAGGGAAGATATGTTGACTTTTATAGTGAGTTACAGTAACGAAAAATGTTCCTTTAATAGAAAGCCAGTTACAGAACAATAAGAACCCAATATATTCTGTTTTGTTGAAAATTAATGATTATAAAGAAATTCATGGCACAGCATTAATAAAAGGTATTTCGCGGCTCTTTTCGTATATGCGTTGTTACGCAAATAATAATAATAAAACAAAGCAAAATAAGAGAAAAGAGTTTTTACGAAAAGTGAAACGGACGCGAAACTGGCGCCCATAAACGCGGGGCCAGAATTTGCAGTGGCCACGAAAATAAATGTTTATGTAATTTCTTTCAGTGTCTATTGTTATATATATGTATGTATTTAGTGATAAATGTATGTATGTGTATCATGATTAATGCCGTGTATTAATGAATGTACAAAAATTCTTTCATGAAACAACGCACCACTGCAAACGAGTCAGAGGAAACGATCCTGATAGTACTGAGAAACTGTAACGACTACATAATCCGGGGGCAGCCGAACCCCGAGATCAGATAAACTAAAGGTAAGACTACAGTGTAGTTGTCCTGTTTGTAGAAGCGTAACTCCAGTGAAGTGATCTCATATCGCTAGTGGTGTGTAGTTTGATGTTAGTGTTTATGACAGGACAAAGTTGATTGTAGATAGTAATTTTTAGTGTGCCGTGTATTGTAGATAAATTAACATATTTTGTGTGCAAGTGAAAAAATTGTCAGATCTTGTGTTCGAGTAGGTAATTTATGAATATGGTTAAATTGCGTAGTCAACGTCCGAGCAATATGGATACTGAGGAACAGCCATTAGTTAGTGCAGGAAATGTAGAAGCGGGTGCATTAAGCAGTACAAGTACTCTCTTTGAGGAGATACCATGCGAAAATGTGGGGGCAGGGGCACAGGAAGGGATGCCACCGCCCACCAGTGCTCAAGGAGAGGTAGATAAAGAAATTGCACCACCTCCAGAAGAGCAGGAACCAGAGAGTGGTAATCTGCCTGGTGGGAATTCACTTCAGGCGATATTAGAGCGCGTGCTGGATTACCAGGCAAAATTTGCGCAACAACAAGCTGAAAAGGACGAAAAAATTGAGATCTTTCTCGCACAGCAAGCCGAGCGAGATCGCCAGCAAGCTGAGCGAGATCGCCAGTTAACAGAAAATTTACTTGCCCAGCAAGCTGAGCGAGATCGCCAGCAAGCGGAGCGGGACCAGCAACTTGTGCAATCGTTAGAACGTATGAAAAAAGAGATTGCCTGTATGAAACAGAATTATGAGTCGATACCTAAGGCCGTGCAGGAGTTGACTGTACAGGTCAACAACCTGCAAGTAGCAAACACTAACAGGGTAGACGAGATAGATGTCTTAGCCAACCGATTAGAAAAGCTAGAAATAGATTCCACACAGCTTGTAGAGCAGAAGTGGAACGAACAAGCAACTAAAATTGAAACCGAATTCAACTCATGGCTAGAAGTAAAGGAGAGTGAGATCGACAAAAATATTAATTCTAAGGTACAAGCAGCCATAGCACATAGAGATCCCGAATCGTTCAGTACCGCAGTAAATAGTCAGGTACAGAACGACGTGCAAACCATCAAACGAATACTCAGTGAGGATATTCCGCAGTGGCAAGTGAATATTAACAAACGGATATCCGACTTGGAAAAGGGTTTAGCACAAAGTAGAAAACATCTTGAACACGAAACTATGTCGCCAACAGCCAATGTTTTTGGCAACGTACAAACTTATACGCGACGCAACAATGGTGAATCTTTAGGCGATAATACGAAGAGCTGTAGCTTCTGTTCGGAGCACACAGCCAATGTCCCAGGAACAAACCAGTACAGTCCAAAAATATTAGTTGAAGAAAGTTTGATAAAAAATAGGCAATTTCAAACGTTTACTACTGAACGGAAGTCAGTACACCCAGTAGTATTCATAAAAAGCTTTAAAAATATCTTGCCTAGTGTGTGGAATGAAGCACAGAAAATTCAATACGTAATGTCACACATTCAAGGTGATGCAGCATTGTGGGCTACGGAAGCAGCAGACAGCTGCATGACATACGAACAGTTTGAGAGGGCATTTTTGTCGAAATACTGGTCGCCTTGTATACAAGAGCGGCTAAGGAAAGAAGTATACAATCCCGAACCGTACTCACCCCGTCTTGGGAATCTGAGACGGTATTTCGAGAAGCATATAAACAAAACGCGTTACTGGGACGAGCCTACCTCACCAAGAGACATAATAAGACTCCTAAAATCACATTTACCCCTTCATATCAAAGAGAAATTAATACACGTACCAGAAAGCGACATGGAACATTTCCTGTCTGTTCTAGATTCAATAGACTTAATCCAGGAAGACGCAAAAGCAGCGTGTGATCACTCGCGGAATAATGGATCAGGGTGTAAACATGACAGAAATAATAGTGCACAAAACCACAACCATGGAAATGGTGGGAGTGTTAACAAGCGGCAAGAGCATTCGCAAAATTGTAATAATGGTAGAAATCAAAACGGGTATGGTCTGCCGTCTAATAATAATAAAAAGCGTCGATTTGACGATCGGTACGATTCCGGACTGCCAGGGACCAACCGGTGGAAAAATGCGCGAGGTCAGTGGCATAGCAATTACAATGACGGTAATCGTAATTGGAATCAGAATCAGCGACCAAGCCCAGAGCGGCAGGGTAATGACCGGTACGACAACAATAGACCACCACTGCAAAACGCGCCTATTGCGCAGTCGTGGCGGCCCACAAACCAAAGCGTAAACATAGTAGAGGTCGCGGATAATAGCCGTCGAAGCACCTCGCAAGCAAGCCATCCAACAAACTAGAATCGGCCTCGATATGCTCTCCATCGCTGGCCGAGGGCTGGAGTGAGAGCAACACGAATGACAATAATATCCCTGGAATACATATGCTGCGATACAACGACGGTATCAGTATGGATAAAGATATACTGACCGAACCGCATGAATGTAAGATAGATAGCAACGAAAATGTGCAAGCCATAATAGAAGCGAAAATCAATGATGTTGCAGTGAATATAATCATTGACACAGGTGCCTCAGTGAGTGTAATGAGTACAGAGTTGTTTAAAGTGCTAGGGAAGGGACGTAGCATACCGACTTTCCCGGTTAATAATTGCAAGGTGTCTGGAGCTATAAGTGCACAGAGCCAGTTAGTTAAGTACCAGGTGCAGGTGGAGATTTGTAAGGAGGGCGAAGCCATAGTGAGCTCGTTCCTCATTGTTAAAGGGTTAAAGGTGGCCTGCATTCTGGGAGTATATTTTCTCCGTGAGAGGGACGCAGTGATCGACCTCTGCTCGGGAAAACTAAGCATAGTTAATAAAGGTAGGAGGATTGAGTTGTCTATGATGAAATCGAAGGAGGTACTTGTGCCATGTTGCAATCGAATTAACATCAAATGTAGGAGCCCCTGGGTACTACACCTCAATGATTATTCACCTGTGACGGATCTCTATTATCCGAGTATAGGAGATAGAAATTTTGGACCAAATGTTGATGAATTTCAAACCAAAGTACAGGAATCTGAAAGTTTAAGCAACATACAAAAGCAACAGTTGACGCAGCTGTTATCAGAATATAACATGGTATTTACCGACCGACCAGGAATAGTCAAAGAGTACCACTATCACATAGAGGTGATGCCCCATAAAACATACTGTCGCGCATCTTACTCCATCCCTTGGTCGAGGAGGGAGGTAGTGGCTAAACAGATTCGGAAGATGTTAGAATGGGATATCATTGAGCCCTCTCTCTCCCCATACAGTAGTCCTCTTGTAGCAGTGGCGAAAGCCAACGGAAAAATTCGGCTAGTGTTAGATGCACGGGATATCAATAAAATTATTATACCCGTCAGAACTCGCCCAGAAAATTTAGATGAGCAGATACAAAAATTCCACGGGGTGCAGTACTTGACCTCGGTCGATCTTAAAAGTTCATACTGGCAAATCCCACTTACACCAGAATCAAGGAAGTACACAGCCTTCATATTCGGAGGGCGAAGTTACCAATTCAAGGTACTTCCCTTCAGATTGAATGTAAGTGCTGGAGTATTTATTACTGCTCTAGACACGGTACTGGGTCCTGACTTGTTAGAAAAAATCACAGTATATGTTGATGACCTTGTAATCGCGACTGCTACTTGGGACTAACATTTGGAATTGCTACATAGAGTATTAGAGAAATTTAAGCAAGCAGGTGTGACAGCAAATTTAGAAAAGTCAAAATTCGGACGCAATAAAATTAAATTCCTAGGACACCTTATCACGCCGTTTGGTATCAGCCCAGACAACAAAAAACTAGAGGCGATCCAAGAATTTCCGAGCCCCCGAACTAAGAGACCATTGAAAGCGTTCATTGGACTTACGTCTTTTTTCAGAAGGTTCGTACATAATCAGTTGTTAAATGACGCGTCATTGTTAAATCTACTGCGAAAAAATGTGCAGTGGGTTTGGACTGACAAATGTCAGCAAGCTTTCGAAGCAATTAAAACCGCCCTGCTGAATGCAAATACACTCCTGGAAATGGAAAAAATAACACATTGACACCGGTGTGTCAGACCCACCATACTTGCTCCGGACACTGCGAGAGGGCTGTACAAGCAATGATCACACGCACGGCACAGCGGACACACCAGGGACCGTGGTGTTGGCCGTCGAATGGCACTAGCTGCGCAGCATTTGTGCACCGCCGCCGTCAGTGTCAGCCAGTTTGCCGTGGCATACGGAGCTCCATCGCAGTCTTTAACACTGGTAGCATGCCGCGACAGCGTGGACGTGAACCGTATGTGCAGTTGACGGACTTTGAGCGAGGGCGTATAGTGGGCATGCGGGAGGCCGGGTGGACGTACCGCCGAATTGCTCAACACGTGGGGCGTGAGGTCTCCACAGTACATCGATGTTGTCGCCAGTGGTCGGCGGAAGGTGCACGTGCCCGTCGACCTGGGACCGGACCGCAGCGACGCACGGATGCACGCCAAGACCGAAGGATCCTACGCAGTGCCGTAGGGGACCGCACCGCCACTTCCCAGCAAATTAGGGACACTGTTGCTCCTGGGGTATCGGCGAGGACCATTCGCAACCGTCTCCATGAAGCTGGGCTACGGTCCCGCACACCGTTAGGCCGTCTTCCGCTCACGCCCCAACATCGTGCAGCCCGCCTCCAGTGGTGTCGCGACAGGCGTGAATGGAGGGACGAATGGAGACGTGTCGTCTTCAGCGATGAGAGTCGCTTCTGCCTTGGTGCCAATGATGGTCGTATGCGTGTTTGGCGCCGTGCAGGTGAGCGCCACAATCAGGACTGCATACGACCGAGGCACACAGGGCCAACACCCGGCATCATGGTGTTGGGAGCGATCTCCTACACTGGCCGTACACCACTGGTGATCGTCGAGGGGACACTGAATAGTGCACGGTACATCCAAACCGTCATCGAACCCATCGTTCTACCATTCCTAGACCGGCAAGGGAACTTGCTGTTCCAACAGGACAATGCACGTCCGCATGTATCCCGTGCCACCCAACGTGCTCTAGAAGGTGTAAGTCAACTACCCTGGCCAGCAAGATCTCCGGATCTGTCCCCCATTGAGCATGTTTGGGACTGGATGAAGCGTCGTCTCACGCGGTCTGCACGTCCAGCACGAACGCTGGTCCAACTGAGGCGCCGGGTGGAAATGGCATGGCAAGCCGTTCCACAGGACTACATCCAGCATCTCTACGATCGTCTCCATGGGAGAATAGTAGCCTGCATTGCTGCGAAAGGTGGATATACACTGTACTAGTGCCGACATTGTGCATGCTCTGTTGCCTGTGTCTATGTGCCTGTGGTTCTGTCAGTGTGATCATGTGATGTATCTGACCCCAGGAATGTGTCAATAAAGTTTCCCCTTCCTGGGACAATGAATTCACGGTGTTCTTATTTCAATTTCCAGGAGTGTACTTTGCAGCACCCGGACCTATCAAAAAATTTTTGTCTTGCGACGGACTCGTGTTCCTATGGCTTGGGAGCGTGCCTGTTCCAGTGGGAGGAAGGCAGCGACCCGGCAACAATAAAGATTATCGGCTTTGCCAGTAGGACTAACTAGCTGCGAGAGAGCCTACTCGGCAACCGAACGGGAAGCGCTCGCAGTAGTCTGGGCTGTAAAAAAGTTTAATTACTATCTATATGGGAAGGGGATTAAAGTGTATAGTGACCACCAGGCGTTAAGTTTTTTGATGTCATGCAAGCTATTCCATACCCGACTAAGGAGATGGATGCTTATCTTACAAGAATACCGAATAAAGATTATGTATATAAAAGGACAAGATAACATCGTAGCGGATGCTTTATCGCGACTGCCGGTAGGATTGCCATAGTTAGCAGAAATGCTAGAACAATCCGCCGAGTATAAAGTGCTTTTAGTACGAGACAATGCTTACAGGAATGATTTTCTATATCTATGTCAAAATATGTCTGAACTACAGAGGTCAGATCCGATGTGGGCAAAAATCATTAACAATATTGAATATGATGTCAACAATAGAGATGAGCAAGGTTTTAAAATTGTGGACAATATTTTGTATCATAAACTTAGCACGAAAGAAGACAGCTGGGCAGTATGCATACCTAACCAGTCCGTCAAAGTCGTAGTATGACACACGCACTTAGCATGGGGCCATGCAGGGATCGGGAAGTGTGCAGAAATCATGGCGAGATACTGCCACTTTCCCCGAATGAAACACCAAATTCAGGTAACAGTTAGGACTTGCGCTATGTGTCAGAAAGCAAAACACTATAATAGGTCCACCAAATTTGAACTTCATCCCATTGTTCCACTCCGGCCACTTCAATTAGTATCTGTGGATGTAGCAGGTCCCTATCCCATGGCCAGAGGAGGTATGAAATATATACTGGCCATGTACGATATTTTTTCCAAATACTTGGCAATTTATTGTATAAAATCAGCTACTGCCAAAACCATAGTCAGACGGATCAATCAAGAATACTTGCCCCAAGTGGGGAAACCTGAAGCCATAACGACTGACAGTGCCACTTATTTCACGGGTCGCACTTGGAAAAATTACCTAATGGAACAAGGTATACAGCATATTCTGGTATCCCGGTTCCAACCAGAAGCAAGTTTAGTCGAAAGAACGTTCAGAGAATTGAATAAGTTCCTTAGAATTTATATAGGGAACCGACACACAAGATGGCCTGAGTTGGTACCTAAATTTGTAGAAATACACAATTTAACACCCCACTCAAGTACAGGATACCCACCGGTAGAGATATTGAAAGGAGTTAATGAGACACAGAATGAATGGCTCATGCCTTTACCGAGACTACCAGCCAAGGCAGAAACAAGAGAAGAAAAGATAAAAAAGATATGGGACAACCTAACCAGCTGTGCTGCTAAAAGAAAAAGGAAGTACGACCGAGGTGTAACTAACAAACAGAAATACAATGTAGGGGACATGGAGCTTATTCGTAACCACCCCAAATCCTCAGCCACCCTAGAGCGAAATAGTAAGTGGCAATTGGTATATTCAGGGCCCTTTGAAGTAATAAAGGTGCCACACGAATGTAGCTATTTGCTAGCACATCCCCAGACGGGGAAAATAAAAGGACTGTATCCACGTAAAGATGTAAAATTATTTATTCAGTGACATGTCTGATGTAAATAGTAGTAGTAAGAAGATTTCAATTGTGTTTTAGAGTATAAGTATGTTGGTCTTAAGAAAGAATGTGTGTATAGTTAAAACTTTGAGGAAGTAGAATCAGTAAACTGAGCAATAACAGGCAAATGAAAGACTTTGTTGACAGACAGTTAGTGTCATTAAAATACTACATGCTCTTCAAGCAATGAATAATCTTTTTGTTGACAAAATAAGGATTAGTTTCTTGAATCATTTTTCATTTGTAGTAAGTAAGTACAATTAAGGATGAAATCTCATATAATTATGTAACAGATGTAATTGTGTTAGAATTAAGGAACCCTGAGAGAGAGTCTCTACTAGCCAAAAATGGACTTTGTAGTACGAAATAATTATGTGATGTAATGTTTACTGCCAATAGTGATCTGAGAACGACACTGGAGCAGAATTCAATCAAAAACAAACCCGTTCCGTGTAACCTACGCTTTGTATGTATCGATGCTTCAATTGAAGCCTGTGTACTCGGTACACGTTCTTGAATATTAATTACGCGGTACGCGAATCAAGTTACGCGGAAACTACACTGCAGTCCGGTAGGACAGATCATTAAAAATAATACTAGTACTAAATGAAGTATTTATTGAGCAATATGCCCAAGTCAAGCTGTCATGCACATGGTAAAATCTGTTTGCTAGATGGGTGATAACCTGGCAAGCTACACTAAAAAAGGAAAAGAAAGCTATGTACCAAAAATCACACACCTTTAAATAATTACAAAAAAAACATATATGTCTAGTAATAGTATTAAAAGTGTGTAATGACAGGGTAACACGATGGACTCAATGTAAATGAGAGTGATTATGCTAAGAACAGTTGTTATGCATTAAAAATAAACTGTGTGCATAAACAATCTAGGAAAGGACGGAATATTGTATGTAGTAGGGACAGAAAATGACTGTTGTACCTGCACCAATATATACGTCGGTATAAGTTAAGTGTTGAGTGACCAACTGTCATAGTGCAGTGCTCAACGAACAATACACTGAGTAAAAACGGTAGTTAATGATCCGTTCGGAGTCGATACAAACAAACATCGCTCAACGGAAACATTTAGTGTGTGTGTGTGAACCGAAACATTTTCGCGTGTTGAGAGACGCTTTGGCAGCGAATCGACCGTGAAAACAAATGAAAGTGTGTAGTACATTGTGTGTGTGACGAACCCTAAATACCAGTGTCACAAGAGACCCGTTATCACGCCAAAACAGCCTGTGCATACCAGCGAAGCGACAGCGTAATGAACAATAAACGTTTTTAACCAAAGTGCATTTTCTTCCACAGCTAATAATTTGTATCCTTAAAGACAGTACACCGTTGTGGAATATTTGTTTCATGCGTTACGACGGGGAGCCATACGGAGAAGCAGAGACGGGTGCCGTGCCGCTAGCCAGCCGGTCGCGGAAACCACGGCAACACGCCGACATTGGGGAATGATTCGGCGCGGTTCGCGACTGCTCGGGCGCCACCTCAGCACGCCGTCGCTGTTACTGCGAGCGGGTCGTCGACCTCAGCGGACGTTGGCACGCCGCGTTCCAGACGACGCTACGCAACAATTGCTTCGCGCCGCCCGCTCCGTACGACATTGTTGACGTTCAACCGAACATTACCAACTACGTTGTTAATGTACTAATATGAAAATGATTTATTGGACACGAAATTACGTGACAAACATTTTTTTTTCTCTTCTTTAGTTTACTGTGTATAAACTCAAAACATTCACTTGTTCAATGATATATGTGATATGTGTTCGTCATATTAGTGAAGCAAACTGACACGAATGCCATACCATGGTAGAACATTTGTCGTGAGTAAGTGTAAAGCCAATCCATTACATTACTGTAAAACTGTTGAAAGATTGACTTTCATAGTGACACAGAACACAAATGTGAAAGAGTGTAGAAGGTACATTTTTAACAGAGAGACTAAAAGTTTAACATTGGGTAATAAATAACCTTTGTTATCTGTGAACATTGGATAAAGTCCAACCTTTTTTGATGAACAATCAACCCGTGTGTTAAGACAAACCAGGTGAGATGACCATGGCTCCGGCGCAGTTTTCCCAGGTTTTCTGACCGCACGTAGCCCAAATGGGGGAGCCAGAAAACTGTAATGACCCTGGGACTAGGTTTACGGTCACCTCGCATAGTGTGAAAAAACTATAAAGCGTGTAATTAAAACTATAATGTAAAAAAGCAAAGAAGTGAACAGTGAATATTCCAAACAAGGTGACAAAACGGACGTTAGTGGCAGCATATTGCCGAACATTCTTAACGTTAGTCAATTGCTGCCAGGGGGCATTGTAACGTCTATTAGCAAAGGACATATTTTGTAGTAAAGAGAGAACATTGTGCATCATATTCTGTTATTGTATGGAATTATGTATTTTTTTATTATTATTTATTTTAGATAATATCTGTGTCGGCGAGTACTGAAACCGCACAGACGATAAATATCATACAAAGATAAGAATATACCACTAGTATAAATAATACAGAACGAACATTAATTTCTCTGTCTTCTTTTTGGAGTTGTACGAGTAAGATAGCCTGTGACGCTGTAGTATATGCTAACGTAGTCTTCTTTTGTCAAGGTCGATAGATGTACGCCATTACGTACTCATTGTAAAAGGTGTGTATTAGTTAACATATTTGAATGTTTTGAATAGAGTTATTTAATGAAGCCGTGCATTATTATTTGTAGTAGCTTGCTTGGAATATTATCCCATCCTTTTGAGATATTTTCAGTTAGTTAAATATTATCCGTGGTGCAGAGCTGCGCTACGAACGAACGAGCCGCTACCGCGGCGCATTCAAACTGCATTAAAAGAAATCGATCATACCGCAAAGAAGCGGGAAGGTAATAGTGAAATAAAATCATCTCTTTCAGCTTCCGGACTTGCAGAGCAGAGCAGAAAATTTTATGATGTGTTTTGCAGGTTGACGCGGGCTGCTGATAATATATTACTAACAGTACAAAAAAGATAATTTACCATCGTAACATAATAGGAATTTCGCTGTGCTTAGTTCTTGTCTGGCAAACCTTATAGTGAAAACGTATTTTTCTCCGACAATAGTCTCATGTTCTTGTGCTAGTCGTGGTAGTTATTGGTGTTTTACTTTTAACAAAAATCCACTGCAAAATTATTTTGATGATGAACAATCTTTGCGAACTGTAACATAAATATTTCATAACAAAATAATTTTTCATTTTCAATAACTATAAAGTAGGGAAGATATGTTGACTGTTATAGTGAGTTACAGTAACGAAAAATGTTCCTTTAATAGAAAGCCAGTTACAGAACAATAAGAACCCAATATATTCTGTTTTGTTGAAAATTAATGATTATAAAGAAATTCATGGCACAGCATTAATAAAAGGTATTTCGCGGCTCTTTTCGTATATGCGTTGTTACGCAAATAATAATAATGAAACAAAGCAAAATAAGAGAAAAGAGTTTTTACGAAAAGTGAAACTGACACGAAAAGTGTTCATCTTTATTCAGTCACTTTTTATAAAGAAATGAGCTGACATTGCAGCAGTTGAGCTGTGAAGAACGGCAGCAGTTTCGGCAGAGGCACAATGTGTTACTCCATGAGGAACAAGTGACCAGTGAAAAGTTCAAATGGCTCTGAGCACTATGGGACTCAACTGCTGTGGTCATAAGTCCCCTAGAACTTAGAACTACTTAAACCTAAGTAACCTAAGGACATCACACACATCCATGCCCGAGGCAGGATTCGAACCTGCGACCGTAGCGGTCGTGCGGTTCCAGACTGTAGCGCCTTTAACCGCTCGGCCACTCCGGCCGGCGTGAAAAGTTCCTCCACCATCTATTCCTCCACCCCGTATTCCTCCACTGCCTATTCCTTCACCGTCTGTACAGCAGAGATGCCTCTCTTTCAGCACCAGCATCTATCAATAATTGTGTCTGCATATTCTTTCCAGGGCACATTTCAACCTCACACAGATATAGCTGGAACATTGTCAACAAAGCATTTTGCTTAGGTGGATGTTCCTAGATATCAGAGATAAAGACGGCGAATATCTCATTTGTCCAGACTATATGAGAACACACACAAACACACACACACACACACGAAGTTGTTATTCGGTACAGTGGAGTGTTTGAAATCTCTATGACAGCCTTCAGACAGTTTACCTGAAGAAATAGAAAATACACGAGTGAGGCTTGGTTATAACCACATGCAGCCATGGAGGCTAGCAACTGTGGACACAGCTCTCCACCTGTCAAGGGCAGAGTAGGTGGATCAGTATACGGTGAGATGACTAATATAAAGATTCATGTGCATATCGTTTCCGCAGGACATATTACATCAATGTTTTCCTACATGAGACTGATTCTACTTACAAGGAAACCTCCCCATCGCACCCCCCTCAGATTTAGTTATAATTTGGCACAGTGGATAGGCCTTGAAAAACTGAACACAGATCAATCGAGAAAACAGGAAGAAGTTGTGTGGAACTATGAAAAAATAAGCAAAATATTCAAACTGAGTAGTCCATGGGCAACATAAGCAACATCGACGATAATGTTGGTAGAAGAGCGCTGTGGTCTCGTAGTTAGCGTGAGCAGCTGCAGAACAAGAGGTCCTTCGTTCAAGTCCTCACTCCAGCAAAAAGTTCAAATTTTTATTTTCAGACAATTATCAGAGTTCAGGTACTCACACATAAACAATTTCGCTCTCCTAAATTCCAGGACATGCTCGGATTTGCTTGGACATATGCAGGACTTGACAGTCTACACACGGAAAAATTTGAAAACGTTAAAAACATATGTTTTGAAAGAGCACAGAGAAAACTGTGCGACTGTGAAACTGTTGCATTCATTTGTTGCAGTTTATGTGACACACTCTTATGTTTTCATCACTTTTTTGGGAGTGATTATCACATCCACAAGAAAACCTAAATCGGGCAAGGTAGAAGAATCTTTTTACCCATTCGCCAAGTGTGCAAGTTAGCTGGGTCGACAACATATTCCTGTCATGTGACGCACATGCCGGCACCAGTGTCGTATAGAATATATCAGACGTGTTTTCCTGGATCAAATATTTTCGGTTCCCGTTGGAGAGGCACATCCTTTCGTCCACTAATCGCACGGTTTTGCGGTGCGGTTGCAAAACACAGACACTAAGCTTATTACAGTGAACAGAGACGTCAATGAACGAACGGACAGATCATAACTTGTAAAAATAAAGTATGTAAACTTTTTGCTCGCGGGTAGACTTGAACCACGGAGCTCTCGCTCCGTAGCTGCTTACGCTAGCTACGGGACCACGGCACTTCTCTTCCCACACCATCCTTGATGTTGCCTATGTTGCCTATGGACTACTCAGTTTGTATATTTTGTTTATTTTTTCATAGTTCCACACAACTTCTTCCTGTTTTCTCGACTGATCTGTGTTCAGTTTTTCAAGGCCTATCCACTGTGCCAAATTATAACTAAATCTGAGGGGGCTGCAATGGGGAGGTTCCCTTGTTAGTAAAGGACCACTTTCAGATAGCGCCTGTTTGAAAGCACGCCACTGTAGAACATCCAGTTCCTTATCTGTCTAGTATAGGCACGTATTTCGCTATTGCTCCAGGAGAGCCAGTTTTCCTGAGAAATACGTTTAAAGGCTTACAGGAAGTGTGCTGTTCTTGAGTCTTTTGTCCATTGGGTCTGATTCATGCACACCAGAAATAGTACATCACTGTCAGCAGAAGGATGTCTTAGTGTAACATTAGCGTCAGGTTAGAAAAGACCTGGAAAACCGGCATCCCTACCTATGGGTGTGGGTGGGGGGAAAGCAGAGGGAGGTAGGAGCGTGGGTAGGACGGGAGATAAGACTGATTCTAAGCTGCTTAATCTGTATCTACATATCGAGGTGAACACACGTGCGCCGGCCGCTGTGGCCGAGCTGTTCTAGGCGCTTCAGTCCGGAACCGCGCTGCTGCTACGGTCGGAGGTTCGAATCTTGCCTCGGCATGGATGTGTGTGATGTCCTTAGGTTAGTTGAGTTTAAGTAGTTCTAAGTCTAGGAGAGTGATGACCTCAGATGTTAAGTCCCATGGTGCTCAGAGCCATTTGAACCATTTTAAACACACGTGCAGATGCCACCACTCTCTCCTGGCGAGATCTTTTTTTACAATGATCTTTCTCCATTCCTAGTGCATATATTGCATTATGACCCGTTGTTTATGCGTGGTGGTTTTTTCACGAAAATTTAGGTGTCTAATTAGGGCAGTGAAGTATTTTCTGTCAGTATTTTCTCAGTGTGTGTGTGTGTGTGCGTGTGCGTGTGTGTGTGTGTGTGTGTGTGTGTGTGTGTGTGTGTGTGTGTGTGCGCGCAAGTTCCTCGGCAGCTATACACTTGTAGACAGGTAGGACTGAACTCTTCTTACACCTCAGTGATAGATTGCTGCCCTATCGTTACTTACCATGTATCTGTGTACATGTTCCTCAGCAACTATATACTTGTGGATCAGTAGGAGGCAACTCTTCCTACACTTCAGTGAAAATTTGCTGTCCTATCCTTTCTTATCTTGTATCTGTATACAAGTTCCTCAGTGGTTATACACCTCTAGATCGGGAGAAGCTAATTGTTTCTACACTTTATTGAAGGATAGTTTGCTTTCTTATCCCTTCTTACCATGTATCTCTGTACAAGTTACTCAGCAGTTATATACTTGTAGAATGGTAGGAGGCAACTCTTCCTACACTTCAGTGATAATATACTGTCGTATCTCATCATATATGTATCTGAGTACAGATTCCTCAGCGGCTATACACTTGTAGATCAGCTGGAGGCAATTCTTCCAGCAGGGTCTTTAAGTTTCCCGCCAATTTTGTGTGGTATTGTGGGTTAGGGCACACAGCAAGGTGAACATATGCACACACCCGGTTGGAAAGGAAACAAAACACTTTTCAGACGCCCTCAGTCGAGCTCTGTACACCAAGGTGAGCGTTATCTGGTTCATTCAGTCTTGGGTAGTGGAATAGAAAGAAGTTGTCTCCTGCGCTGGTGACTGACTAGCCATTTCAAAAAACATGAACAGCTCCAACACAGGCAGTGTTCTCTTTGAGTCACGAAATGCATCTTCAGTCCATCCCACTTCATCATCATTTTTTGCTGAAAAGTATTCCCTCTATGCTCGTCCATTATCACCTCCTTTCATTCCTTATGTAGGAGGCTATGGACGAAGTACTCAGTGTATGCTTACAGGCAGTACAGTTATTAAACTTCTCTCTGTCCAACACCAACACCTCAATAATTGAACATATTTCCTGCCAAAATAAATAAAGAAATACCTTATGTCCTTCCTCTCCAGCCTTTTTCCTGGTAGTTCATGGGTGGAGGAGGGCAGACAGGCCTAGGAAAATCCGATATATCATTCTATTCCAGCAGCTCAGCATAGGCTGAGTCCTTGTACCACCAATTCCCAAGTGGTGGAGGGAAGGAAGGTGGGGGAGGGGTGCAGGTGAAGTCTGAGAAGGGATGGGAAGTGAGGGTGGGGGGAGGAGCGGGGGTGGTGATGTCATCAGTCTGATGGTTCCATATCCACCTTACACGGAGAGTACGTGTGGGACTCCCCACTCAGAGCCGCCATCTTGAATAAGTTTGACAACAATGTGGACTGTACCAGCTTCGGTTCTATTCCTCTACTGATATCATCAGATGACAACTCCGGCATCGACCACAAACAGCATTAACCATCCCTGTATTGAGCGACCAAGTACGACAGGCATGGAAATCCATCCCACAAACTGACATTCAGTACTTGTACAACAAAATGCAAGCATGTTTACATGTTTGCATTCAACATTCTAGAGGTTATAGCTGTTATTAATGAACCAGTATTTCACATTTGCAGTGCCTTATCTCGCACTTACATTAACATGTGATCTTGATATGTTAATCACTTACGTACTTACGTAGACAAATGTATACCTGAAAGTTCATTACTCTATACTAATTATTTTTTCTTGTTGCGATTTTTTTTCGTCAGTGTAGTACGGAGCTATAAGCGTCTGACATGTGGCTACTGCAGTCTGTATTACGGGATATATTAAACAGATGCGACAGCACTGTGTTCCCAATGGGACCCATATCATAAGGCCCAGTGCCGGACCCCTAAGGCATTGATAAATGCAATCTGGCAACGATGGTTCTGCTCAGACCGTCCACATCCAGATAACATATATCGTGAAACAGTACAAAGAACCGAAACTCCTCTGAAAAGAAGATGTGGTGGCAGTCCTGCGACCAGTGGTGTCGATGGTTGAGGAATGGTCACGCGCCTCGTTCTGTTGGTGCGTCAAAGGAAGCCGCAACTATCGTAGTCATGCTGGCAGTCTGTGGTGCTTCAGCGGCCATCGCACTGTCTTTGTGGGTAGTTTACCTTTCTGCAAGCAAGCCCATTTTCTGAATCGTGACGCAGCGGCGCGATCGTGCACAGAGAGTGAACAAAATGTCCGCCAACTCGGGCGGTAGTCGCATGGAACTGTTGAGGTCTACTATGGCAAAGTGTATGGGCCTCCTGAACCAATTTATTTCATATTCCTGTGGCAGCCGTGGGATCCCGACTAACGCGAACAGCATGATTGTGGAAAGATTAACGATAGACTCGACAGGCCACGTTTCAGCCGCTGTCTGTTTCTGAAACGTGCTCGAAGACATTTCCCATTCTTATACAAGGCATTACACGATCTTTGCACGAACTGCTGACATGCTATTAGTGAATGACAAACACTCTGTGCAATCTTTCTATATGTGTAGATGGTAGACGGGCTTATTCCAGAATTTCACTTCAGTTTGGTATTTTTTGCAAGCCGATTTCGTAATGTTGTACTGGCCAGCAGTGTATGTTTATAAGTGCAGCAGATAAAAAATTCTGAACCACAAACGCTTCTCAAGATTCCATCAAATATACTCTGAGACAAAAGAAACGACGCACCACGACAATATCCGAAACGGACAGAAATCGGTAGATGTGATGTAATGTACAGACAAACAAAAGATTACAGTTTCAGAAAAATTGGATGATTTATTCAAGAGTAAGAGTTTCACAAATTTAGCAAATCAATAATGCCTTGTTCCAGCTCTGGCCCTTATGAAAGCAGTTATTTGGCTTGGAATTGATTGATAGATTTTGAGTGCCTTCCTGAGGGATATTGTGCAAATTCTGTACAACTGCTGCGTTAGATCGTCAGAACACCGAGCTGGTTGAGGGACACTGCCCATAGCGCTCCAAACGTTCTCGATTGGGGCGAAATCCGGCTACCTTACTGACCAAGGTAAGGTTTTCCAAGTACGAAGACAAGAAGTTAGTATCCCAGCATTGTCCAAGGCGTCTCCAGACACTATTCGCTGATCATCGGCGATCAGTTTTTAATATTTATTTATAGTTTAAAACCTCTCTCACACCGGCCTGATTTAGCTTCACTGATCAGGATAGTAAAAACATGCGTATATTAAGGGAATTTTCATTGACAAAGCAGGCTTATCACATTCACACAGTTCAATACTGTTCTATCCTGATTAAATTGAGCTTAACTTAAATTCCATAAGGCAGTGAAGCAATTTCGAAGTCTCGGTGCGACGAAAATTGTCAGTCGATCTCCTGGAAACATTTCTAATAATTATTAACTTTCGGTGATCACATGGGGAAGACCGGAGATCTGCTGGTAACACTGTGTTAGCCTATTTATTTGAAGTAACTGGATATCTTGAGCATACAAAACGGCAGGTTCGTCCAGTGTAAATCAGACGTTCCCCACTGATACCGTGCAACACAGCATAGTAAGCAGACACTGTCAATAATAAACAGTTAAATAATACGCGAACACACTTACTTTAGTTTAGTTCATGTATTAAATTCCTTCTCATACAGAATCTCATCAAGATGGCGACTAGCTCAACAATACATACATATACATGCTTCTTTCACGACTAATCGGCAAGAAGTCCCCCTTCTTTTCCCTAAGAGAAAACATAGATAGCAGAGAAGCTATTCCATGGAGTAAATGGACGCTCCAAGGAATAATTGGGCTTGAAACTACTTTGCATTGATAATCGGTAAGATAAGAAGAGATATTTCGAGATATGTACTGAGTTATATAATTTATAAAATTTCTAAAAATATCGCGGAGAGACCGCTGCAAGAGACATTACATCGCCCCTCGCAGCGAGCAAAGTTGATATGTATCCACTTTGCGAGCTAACTATTGGCTTAGCTAACTCGTTAGAATTTGTGGTACATACGTTCCTATAAATTTTAAGAAGTTAGTAAGATTTTATTTTTTGATTACAAGAATTGAAAGAGATTTTGTATCTTCGTTACTAGATACCTAGTTGTTGCTTTCACGTGTACTGGGGCATACCCGCATCCCACGTACACAACCAGGGAAGATGGACTTATATAGTTGTTAATCAGGTCTACCTATTCAGGAACTGGCCTTCACAGGGAAACCCCGGAAAACCTGGAGGCTTAGACCCCAACTAGGTATCACAGATGATAGGAAAGACAGAATAATTTAGAAATTTGAGAGTTATCTAGAATTCATAGGAAAGATAAAATCTGCCTCATAGCCAAAAAAAAAAAGAAATCTTTACACATGCAAATTTTTTACAATCTTCTGAAAAATTTTATTTATCGATGTCCTGCTGAACTGCGGTGAAACTGATCGAACAGGAACATGGGACACGGCACGGAGGACAGGCGTCGCATTGGCGTACCGGACAGGAGACGTAACGGATTTGAGAGACCAGAAGGAACCTCAGGAACAGGTACTCAGGATTGTGGCATGAAACAATCGAAATTCGTCTAAGGAATGGTCAACTATTAAAGATTCCTGGAAGAGAAGGGTTAGTAGAATTTCTCCAGATTCATTTTGAACTCAAATATGGACCTGATCCATCCAATCTTCCATCTGAGGAATGGGAAAATCCATTCGTCTTAAACTTTCCACACCTAGGTGTCTTAATCGATACTGTAGTTGCACAATATCTCAACTCCAGAACGGAAAACAATTTTTTGAAAACAAGGATAATTTCATCCATTTTCTTGAGTAAGCCGAAAGGTTCTAATCCTGGTTTTAATTATTTATTTATTTAATTTGTTTTTTCGTTGGCTTTTCCAGGTGGAAGTAGATCTGAATCTTTCCTAATTTGGTTTCAAGTACGAATGTGGATAGCATGTCAGAATATTAAAACTTTATTATTTGAGACACTTTCAAAAAAAAAATTATATCTTACTCATACATGTTAAAATGAAATTTTGCTGAAAGAGAACGTTTAATTAACTCTTGCTGCATGATCTCTCCAGCTGAAAATAATCTTTGTTATTGACGATCAAATTATTCTCTTTAATACTCCAAATGCCGCATTTTCTCATGAACATATATGAATGCAATATAACAATAAACAAATCCAACTGGAAAATGGCACATTATTACAAATTCATTGAAGAACTTTCTTATTAACTCTAATTTTATAAACACACACTAAGCTGGTTAATTAAATTCTCTTGAATAGAATTTAGCTACCGCAAAAAAAAAAAAAACCAGCGAGTCTTTATATCTGTGAACAGTAGCAATCGATTCTAATTTCCTAACGCGGTTCATTTGTTCTCCTGTGAACTGTCAGTTTACAAACACTAACTTCACACGCAAGCGCCGTATTCGATCATATACACTCCTGGAAATTGAAATAAGAACACCGTGAATTCATTGTCCCAGGAAGGGGAAACTTTATTGACACATTCCTGGGGTCAGATACATCACATGATCACACTGACAGAACCACAGGCACATAGACACAGGCAACAGAGCATGCACAATGTCGGCACTAGTACAGTGTATATCCACCTTTCGCAGCAATGCAGGCTGCTATTCTCCCATGGAGACGATCGTAGAGATGCTGGATGTAGTCCGGTGGAACGGCTTGCCATGCCATTTCCACCTGGCGCCTCAGTTGGATCAGCGTTCGTGCTGGACGTGCAGACCGCGTGAGACGACGCTTCATCCAGTCCCAAACATGCTCAATGGGGGACAGATCCGGAGATCTTGCTGGCCAGGGTAGTTGACTTACACCTTCTAGAGCACGTTGGGGGGCACGGGATACACGCGGACGTGCATTGTCCTGTTGGAACAGCAAGTTCCCTTGCCGGTCTAGGAATGGTAGAACGATGGGTTCGATGACGGTTTGGATGTACCGTGCACTATTCAGTGTCCCCTCGACGATCACCAGTGGTGTACGGCCAGTGTAGAAGATCGCTCCCCACACCATGATGCCGGGTGTTGGCCCTGTGTGCCTTGGTCGTATGCAGTCCTGATTGTGGCGCTCACCTGCACGGCGCCAAACACGCATACGACCATCATTGGCACCAAGGCAGAAGCGACTCTCATCGCTGAAGACGACACGTCTCCATTCGTCCCTCCATTCACGCCTGTCGCGACACCACTGGAGGCGGGCTGCACGATGTTGGGGCGTGAGCGGAAGACGGCCTAACGGTGTGCGGGACCGTAGCCCAGCTTCATGGAGACGGTTGCGAATGGTCCTCGCCGATACCCCAGGAGCAACAGTGTCCCTAATTTGCTGGGAAGTGGCGGTGCGGTCCCCTACGGCACTGCGTAGGATCCTTCGGTCTTGGCGTGCATCCGTGCGTCGCTGCGGTCCGGTCCCAGGTCGACGGGCACGTGCACCGTCCGCCGACCACTGGCGACAACATCGATGTACTGTGGAGACCTCACGCCCCACGTGTTGAGCAATTCGGCGGTACGTCCACCCGGCCTCCCGCATGCCCACTATATGCCCTCGCTCAAAGTCCGTCAACTGCACATACGGTTCACGTCCACGCTGTCGCGGCATGCTACCAGTGTTAAAGAATGCGATGGAGCTCCGTATGCCACGGCAAACTGGCTGACACTGACGGCGGCGGTGCACAAATGCTGCGCAGCTAGCGCCATTCGACGGCCAACACCGCGGTTCCTGGTGTGTCCGCTGTGCCGTGCGTGTGATCATTGCTTGTACAGCCCTCTCGCAGTGTCCGGATCAAGTATGGTGGGTCTGACACACCGGTGTCAATATGTTCTTTTTTCCATTTCCAGGAGTGTAGTTTCAGTAAACTTATTATCACTGGAGATTAACACTCCCTGAATGTATATTATTTCACAAGCACAAGCTTCTTTGGTGATCATCGTGTAGACAGATAATCCGTAAGTCTTCACAGCAGCAATAGCTACAGTTCCACTTACTTTTCTAAATATTCCTGTACTATCACAGAAGCAATCGCTTACTGTTCATTAAACTATCACAGATGCTTGGCATGCTGTCATTTAACCTATCACAGTAGCTGAGGCATACTGTCCTTCGCACTTCATACAGACTTTTCATTTAATTTGAAACACTTTCCTTAAAAGTACCTCTTTAGGTCTACATGGGGAAATAATCCTTTTATTCTTCCAGAATATGCTAATAAATACGCACCAGGATTCGGTATATCAACTATTATATATGGACCTGTATAAATTAGATTTCCATTTTCTGATGGTCTTCTTGAACCTTGATGACTTGATGTGTCTTCTTAAAAGAATTTTTTGTCCGATATTGAAAGTCTGAATCCGTTTGATGTTTCTGCCATGGATTTCCTTTCGCTGTCTTGCTTTCTCCGTAATATTAATGAGAGCATTGCGAATTTTTTCTTCCCATGACATTTTGGTGTCCTCGAGTTTAGGCAAGTTATCTACCCAAAAGTTTCTTTCCTTATCTCTGAACATCAGTTCATTCGGGGTAAAGTTTGTAGAACTATGAGGTAAATTATTATAAATCTGCTCAAACTCGGTCAAATAGTTTATCCAGGTAGTTTGTTTATCATGACAGTACGTTCTCATGAATCTGTTTAGTTCTCGAAAAAACCGTTCAATTAAATTCCCTTGTGGATGATAGCAAGATGTAAATATCTGTTTTATTCCTAGTTGTGATACTAATTTTCTCCATAAATATCCAGTAAATATCTTCGCATTGTCAGAGATTATAGATTTTGGAATCCCTGCATGAGGAATGTAGTCATTTACAAACTTTACCGCGGCAGCTGTTGTAGTTGCTGATTTTATAGGATATAGTTTAACATATTTTGTAAACACATCACAGAATCCAATAATGTACTTAACACCACCTCTGGCTCTAGGAAGTGGTCCACAAATATCACATGATATAAGTGATCTTGGTGCTTTAGGTATTATTGAGTGAAGCGCAATTTTATTTCCCTTGTTGTCCGGCTTCGCCTTTTGACAGAAAATACATTTCTGTATGACTTTGTGCACTTTCCGCCTTATATTTGGGAAGTAACAATAATATCTAATCTTATTAGCACACTTTACAACACCAACATGATCCCAGGTCAAATGTGTAAACCAAATTAATCGTTCTTCATATTCTTCGGGTATGCAGACACACCACTTTGGATTCTCAGTCTTCCCAGATTTAAGAAATAAAATATTATTCACAAGCCGGTAGTATTCCAAATTAACCATAGGATTTTGTTGATTGAATTGTCGTATTATAGCATTCCATCGTCGATCCTTCTTCTGAAGCTGAGCCATTGTCTTACATAAATGAATATAATAAAACTTGTAATTATTTTCTTGAAGAAGAAGCACTGGAAATTCTGCCTTATTATTTACATACAGTTCAGGTGTTATTCCTTCTGGAGATCTTGACAACGCGTCAGCTATAATATTTTCTTTTCCGGCTACATGAATATTTTGAAACTGATTTTCTTGCAGCGCCAGCGTCCACCTTGACAAGCGAGGATGCAGCAACTTACAAGTTTGTAAAAAGGCTAATGATTGGTGGTCACAATAAACGGCTATCCTTGAGCCATATACATAATAATTAAACCTTTTCAAAGACCAGATAACTACTAAAGCTTCCAATTCCGTAGTGGTATATGCTCTTTCACAGGTGGATAAAACTCTGCTAGCAAATGCAATTGGACAAAAGGTTTTTACACCATCGATGTACCTAATTTGAAATAAACAAGATCCTAATCCCACATCTGATGAATCAGTGGCTAAACAGAATCCGACATTCATATCAGGGTGGTATAATAACGGAGCATTTATCAGTTGATCCTTAATTTCGCAAAAAGCCTTTTCACAATCATTAGACCATTGCCATGGTACATCTTTCCTCAGGAGCCGGTTTAGTGCTTCAGAGTTCACTGCTTCAGTTTTAATAAATCGACGAAAAAATGAAGCCAAGCCTATAAAGCCTTTCAGTTGTCTTCTGTTTCTTGGAGTTGGAAAATTTTTTATCGCACTAATCTTCGCTTCTGTTGGAAGAATGCCTTTTGCATTAATCATATGTCCTAAGAATTTAATTCTCTGTAGAGAAAATTGGGATTTTTTTAGATTTGCCGTTATATCAGTTTGTTTGAACACAGCAAAAATCCTCCTAATAAGTTGTACATGTTCCTCCCAAGTTTTAGAGGCAATTAATAGATCGTCCACAAAAATTGTTATTCGACTACGTAGTTCTGGTTCTAGGGCATAGTCCAACGCAGAAATAAAAACTCCAGAGCTGATATTGAGACCAAACGGAACGACCTTGAACTAATAGCTTCTCCCTCCATATATAAAAGCAGTATATTTTCTTGAGTCCTTGTCTAACTGGACTTGCCAGAACGAACTTCTCAAATCAATACTTTTTAAATAGGATACATCTTGAAATTTCTGTATTAACTCATCGATGTTCTCCGGATGTGTGCACACAGGTACTATAATTTTGTTAATTTCCCTTGCATCTAATACCAATCGAACTTTTCCTCCTGGCTTTGGTACAACAAGCAACGGAGAACAATATGGGCTGTTCGACGGTTCAATAAGATTCCAGTTTAACATTTTTTGTATCTCTTCCTGAAGTGGTTGTTTTAATCGCCAGGGAATGGGATAGTGTGTGCGGCAAAATGTCTTATGGGGCTTAATCAGTAAAGTACAAACATATCCACTAATAATTCCGGGATTTTCATCGAAAACTGACTCATATTCTGTTAATATATTGAATAATTGTTCCCTTTGACTATCCGTTAGGCAATCTGACTCAGCAATCTTCTGTTCGACCGTTTTTCTGAAATCCTCTTCTTGAATTGACTTAATCGGTAGTCGGTACATATTATTATTTTCAGCACAAATCAACTGCACAGCAGCGCCACGGAAATATCGCTCATACACTGCCTCCTTTCTCAGTAAGATCAGTGTAACAAATTGATCTTCGATTTTAAATTGCACCTTTCCTTCTACCAAGTCCAACTTGCAATTGCAGGCTTGCAAAGTTCCAATGCCAAGAATACAATCTACTAACAACTTTTCCACTACAAGGAATGTGCATTGTTTAGCTACATTTCCCAATTTTATCTCTATAAGCGTTTGTATCTTGACGTTCCGGGATTTTGCTCCCACTGCACCTATAACTCGGCAATTTTGTACTGGTAGAACAGGGATTTTCTTAATTTTACTAATTCTGCGAAACAAAGTTCGGATACTACGTCTGTAGATGAAGTTGTGTCCAATACAACATTGGTTAAAATTCCTCCCACTTCTGTGATGATCTCAGACACAGGGACCCTTTTATCTTCGACTACACAGGCCTCTAAGTCTCTCGTCAATTCATCTGTCATTAATTCGCCTTCATTATATCTCAACATTGCCATGGAATTAATTTCGTTTAAAACAGGTTTGCCCCTTTTGTATTCCCCGGCCGACTTTACGGAGCATAAAGCGGCCCTCTTCAGTTTAAATGTCGATTAGTATTTCCTCTTGAATCATCTACTACTTCTGTTATGACTGGTTGTTGTTGATGACTGGTTGTGTTATTTGCTTCAAATCTAGGGTCAGAATTTCTGTACGCATTATTATTATTTGAAGACTGCTGGTTCTGATAATCTCTTACATTTCCAAACATTGGGTTGTGTCTGCGACCTGTTCGATTGTCTGCGAATCTGCCCCTCGCAGCACTGTTATTGAAATTTCCATTTCCGTTGTAATTGTTTCCGTTGAATCTCTGACTATTCCTAGTATAATGATTATTAAATCCGTTTCCGTTCCAGTTTGCGTTTGGCGCCTCAATCGCTCTCCTCTCCATAACCGGTTGTCTTGGCCGATGTTCATCTTCCTCGATCATATCTATAGTGTCAAGCGTAGTCATGAAAGAGTCAAGGTCATGCTCATTAATATACAGCATTCTATTTCTGATGTTGGCCGGAAGTCGAGATTTTAATATGCCAATCACGTCTTGTAGAGGCATAGGCTTATCCCAATACCGCGATTTGTTTATATATTTCTCAAAGCATTTCTTTAAAGACCCACGTGAAAAGGAAAAAGGTTCCGGGTATAATACCTCCTGCCTTAAACGTTCTTGTACTCCTCCAGACCAGTATTTGGATAAAAATGCTCGTTCAAAATCTTCATATGCGTCCCAAGTTGATATCATTTCAGATGCCCATATAGCTCCTGACCCCTGAATATAACCGGTCACGAAACTAACCTTTTGCCACTCATTCCAATTTTTTGGCAATACTCCCCTAAAACTTCTTATAAACACTACAGGATGAACATTTTTCTTGTCTGGGTTGTAGATCTGGAATTGATAAACACTACGGGATGAAAAACTTCTTATAAACACTACGGGATGAACATTTTTCTTGTCTGGGTTGTAGATCTGGAATTGATAAACACTACGGGATGAACATTTTTCTTGTCTGGGTTGTGGATCTGGAATTGACGGTGTTTCAACATTTTCTCCTCAGTATTGCTTTTACAACCCCCTAAAACTTCTTATAAACACTACGGGATGAACATTTTTCTTGTCTGGGTTGTAGATCTGGAATTGATAAACACTACGGGATGAAAAACTTCTTATAAACACTACGGGATGAACATTTTTCTTGTCTGGGTTGTAGATCTGGAATTGATAAACACTACGGGATGAACATTTTTCTTGTCTGGGTTGTGGATCTGGAATTGACGGTGTTTCAACATTTTCTCCTCAGTATTGCTTTTACAATTACAATCATTATGGCTACCCTCATAGTGTTGTGATTGATGTTGACTGCATTTTTCTTGTCTGGATTGTAGATCTGGAATTGATAAACACTACGGGATGAACATTTTGCTTGTCTGGGTTGTAGATCTGGAATTGACGGTGTTTCAACATTTTCTCCTCAGTATTGCTTTTACAATTACAGTCATTATGACTACCCTCATAGTGTTGTGATTGATGTTGACTGCAAAAGCGAACAGCTTCATTGATAGATCTTGTTATGGGTTTATTTCCTTGCGTGGAACACAAATCTTCTTGAGATAGTTATAAAGAGTTTTCTTTCCATTGTGCAAGTTCTTCGCCTTGTTGCTCTTTGGCTTCTCGAAAACCTTTATTAAATAAATATTCTTCCGAACTATCGGTCATAGATTATATAGCTGCTCTGACCATATGTTCAATATTGTCTGAACAAATGCTTTGCCTTTCTAAACTTAACTGCGAGAATTTTCCCGCTAGAATGTTTACCTTATGATCAACCTCGTCTTGTCTCTCCTTTATGTTATTTATGGCTTTATCCAAATTTTGGATGTCCTTCGGGATCTTGTCTTGTGATTGTCTCAAATCCTGCATATCTGCTGACATCTCATTTACTTGTTGCTTTAATTCATCTTGAACTTCAACTAATACTGGAATTACCGCCATAGAACATTGCATCTGTTCTTGTGCTTGAACTATCTGTGGGATTGACTCGACCTGCTCTTTAATAGTATCAAGCTTAGTAGCAACATACTCAGTTAGCTCTAGGCGTAACTTCTTCGCATTTTCATTACACTGCTGAGTGACTTGCTCAATTTGAGCAGCTAATTTTAATTCTGTCTTTTCATTATGAATTTTTAATTCTTCCACAGTTTTATTTAATTTATCATCAAGTTTCTGAAAACTCTCTACTAATTTATTATTTAATTCCGCTTGATTAGCTTCTAATTGCTTCTGGACTTTCACTTGATTGGCTGCTAATTGTTCATTCATTTCCCTTTTAGTCTCTATTTGCGCTTTAGTTAAGTCTGTTACATTTTTGGCTAACAGTGTTAACTGCTGCATGATTACAGTCAATGGGTTTATTTCGTCCTGCTCAGATGACATCGAAACACTTAAGCTTTGTTGTGGGGCCTGACTAATGCTGCCGCTAGGCACTGCTTCAGTTAAGCTAGCGTCTGATGTTTCACTAACCTCAGAAACAGCTGAGGGTTGTGATTCGCTCTGCTGTTGCATTGCCATTTTATAAGCCGCCCTAGTAAGAACCATTAATACACCGAACAACAAATATATAAAGTCACTCGCATCTGAGTTAATAATGTCACTGACCTAAATTTTGCATAATACTCACTTATAATAAACACTTCCTGTCTAAAGTTCAACTCAACATTCACTTAATGAATCTGATTCAAACCGATAGACATTTAAATAGTTATTCTAAATTTCTATCTACAAAAATTTAATTGTATATTATCTAGCCTGAACGACGTTCTCGTAGGTTGTGGCGAAATTGTGACTTCTGGAACAGGCCTCGTCTTCTTTTCTCTCGTGCACATGCAACATAAAATTCACACAATGATTAAGTAATGCTCAAAAATGTGTCCTGTCACAGCGAAGCCAAATTTAATATTTTTTTAAAGTTTAAAACCTCTCTCACACCGGCCTGATTTAGCTTCACTGATCAGGATAGTAAAAACATGCGTATATTAAGGGAATTTTCATTGAAAAAGCAGGCTTATCACATTCACACACTTCAATACTGTTCTATCCTGATTAAATTGAGCTTAACTTAAATTCCATAAGGCAGTGAAGCAATTTCGAAGTCTCGGTGCGACGAAAATTGTCAGTCGATCTCCTGGAAACATTTCTAATAATTATTAACTTTCGGTGATCACATGGGAAAGACCGGAGATCTGCTGGTAAGACCGTGTTAGCCTATTTATTTGAAGTAACTGGATATCTTGAGCATACAAAACGGCAGGTTCGTCCAGTGTAAATCAGACGTTCCCCACTGATACCGTGCTACACAGCATAGTAAGCAGACACTGTCAATAATAAACAGTTAAATAATACGCGAACACACTTACTTTAGTTTAGTTCATGTATTAAATTCCTTCTCATACAGAATCTCATCAAGATGGCGACTAGCTCAACAATACATACATATACATGCTTCTTTCACGACTAATCGGCAAGAAGTCCCCCTTCTTTTCCCTAAGAGAAAACATAGATAGCAGAGAAGCTATTCCACGGAGTAAATGGACGCTCCAAGGAATAATTGGGCTTGAAACTACTTTGCATTGATAATCGGTAAGATAAGAAGAGATATTTCGAGATGTGTACTGAGTTATATAATTTATAAAATTTCTAAAAATATCGCGGGGAGGCCGCTGCAAGAGACATTACAAGTTCTAAACAGGACTCATGATTGAAAACAATTCTACTCCAGTCAATGGAATTCCAGGCCGGAGACATATCTGGAGACACCCCAGACAGCAGTGGGGTACTAACCTGACGGCCGCTGGCCACACAGGCCGACCACCGGAAGTGGTGGTGTGGAGCGCCATTTTATTTCATAGTAGGATAGCTCTGGTTGTCATCTGCGACACACTTACAGCTCAGTGGTAGGGTGACGATATTCTACTCCCAGTTTTGTTGTCATTCATGGCAGGCCATCCTGGGCTTACATTTCAGCAACGTGATGTCCCGCCGCACATGGCGAGAGGTTTTTACTGCTTGTCTTTGTGCTTGCCAAACCCTACCTGGATTAGCAAGGGTGCCGAATCTCTCCCAAACTGAGAAGTTTGTAGCATTATGGGCAGCGCAATCCAGCCAGCTATGGATTTTGGCGATCTGACGCGCGAACCGGACAGACTTTGGCACGATATTCTTCAGAAGGGTATTCAACACACCTTTCAACCACTGCGAGCGGTCTCGTGGCTATGCCACGCACATTGATTGCAAATTTGTCCGTCAATCTGGTGATGCGACCTATTATGCTGAAATTCACGACTGCATTCCACAGGATGTTATACAACAAGATAACGCTCAACAACATGCCGCGGTTGTAACCCAACATGCTCTACGGAGTGTCGAGATGTTGCCTTGGCCTGCTGTATCACCAGATCTGTCTCCAATAGAGCAGATGTGGGACGTATCGGGTGACAACTCCAGCGCCATCTGTGACCAGCGTTAACCGTCCCTGTATTGACCGACCAAGTCCAAGTCCAGCTCCAACCCCCCCCCCCCCCTCCCCACCACCACCACCACCACCACCAACAAACTGACATCCGACCCTGAGCAACACAATGCATGCACTTCTGCATGCTTGCATTATTCAACATTCTGTTGGTTACACTGGTTATGAATGTACCAGCATTTCACATTCACAATCGCTCATCTCGCGCTTACATTAACCTGTGACCTTGCAATGTTAATCACTTACACAATTTACCTAGACAAACGTATTCTCAAAACTTCATTACTCTACACACCCCGATGAACCATGGACCTTGCCGTTGGTGGGGAGGCTTGCGTGCCTCAGCGATACAGATAGCCGTACTGTAGGTACAACCACAACGGAGGGGTATGTGTTAAAAGGCCAAGACAAACGTATGGTTCCTGAAGAGGGGCAGCAGCCCTTTCAGTAGTTGCAGGGGCAACAAAGTGGACGATTGACTGATCTGGCCTTGTAACACCACTAACCAAAACGGCCTTGCTGTGCTGGTACTGCGAACGGCTGAAAGCAAGGGTAAACTACGGCCGTAATTTTTCCCGAGGGTATGCAGCTTTACTATATGGTTAAATGATGATGGCATCCTCTTGGGTAAAATATTCCGAAAGTAAAATAGTCCCCCATTCGGATCTCCGGGCGGGGACTACTCAGGAGGACAGAGTTATCAGGAGAAAGAAAACTGGCGTTCTACGGATCGGAGCGTGGGATGTCAGATCTCTTAATCGGGCAGGTAGGTTAGAAAATTTAAAAATGGAAATGGATAGTTTAAAGTTAGATATAGTGGTAATTAGTGAAGTTCGGTGGCAGGAGGAACAAGACTTTTGGTCAGGCGAATACAGGGTTATAAATACAAAATCAAATTGGGGTAGCGCAGGAGTAGGTTTAATAATGAATAAAAAAAATAGGAGTGCGGGTAAGCGACTACAAACGGCATAGTTAACGCATTATTGTGGCCAAGATAGACACGAAGCCCACGCTTAATACAGTAGTACAAGTTTATATGCCAACTAGCTCTGCAGATGACGAAGAAATTGAAGAAATGTATGATGAAATAAAAGAAATTATTCAGATAGTGAAGGGAGACGAAAATTTAATAGTCATGGGTGACTGGAATTCGGTAGTAGGAAAAGGGAGAGAAGGAAACGTAGTAGGTGAATATGGATTGGGGGTAGGAAACGAAAGAGGAAGCCGCCTGGTAGAATTTTGCACCGAGCACAACTTAATCATAGCTAACACTTGGTTCAAGAATCATAAAAGAAGGTTGTGTACATGGAAGAAGCCTGGAGATACTGACAGGTTTCAGATAGATTATATAATGGTAAGACAGAGATTTAGGAACCAGGTTTTAAATTGTAAGACATCTCCAGTGGCGGATGTGGACTCTGACCACAATCTATTGGTTATGAACTGTAGATTAAAACTGAAGAAACTGCAAAAAGGTGGGAATTTAAGAAGGTTGTACAGAGTTTCAGGGAGAGCATAAGGGAACAATTGACAGGAATAGGGGAAAGAAATACAGTAGAAGAAGAATGGGTAGCTTTGAGGGATGAAGTAGTGAAGGCAGCAGAGGATCAAGTAGGTAAAAAGAGAAGGGTAGTAGAAATCCTTGGGTAACAAAAGAAACATTGAATTTAATTGATGAAAGGAGAAAATACAAAAATGCAGTAAATGAAGCAGGCAAAAAGGAATACAAACGTCTCAAAAATGAGATCGACAAGAAGTGCAAAATGGCTAAGCAGGGATGGTTAGAGGACAAATGTAAGGATGTAGAGGTGCATATCACAAGGGGTGAGATAGATACTGCCTACAGAAATTTAAAGAGACCTTTGGAGAAAAGAAAACCACTTGAACGAATATCAAGAGCTCAATTGGAAACCCAGTTCTAAGCAAAGAAGGGAAAGCAGAAAGGTGGAAGGAGTATATAGAGGGTCTATACAAGGGCGATGTACTTGAGGACAGTATTATGGAAATGGAAGAGGATGTAGATGAAGATGAAATTGGAGATACGATGAAGAGTTTGACAGAGCACTGAAAGACCTAAGTCGAAACAAGGCCCCGGGAGTAGACATCATTCCATTAGAACTACTGACGGCCTTCGGAGAGCCAGTCCTGACAAAACTCTACCATCTGGTGAGCAAAATGTATGAGACAGGCGATATACCCTCAGACTTCAAGAAGAATATAATAATTCCAATCCCAAAGACAGCAGGTGTTGACAGATGTGAAAATTACCGAACTATCAGTTTAATAAGTCACGGCTGCAAAATACTAACGCGAATTCTTTACAGACGAATGGAAAAACTAGTAGAAGCCGACCTCGGAGAAGATCAGTTTGGATTCTGTAGAAATGTTGGAACACGTGAGGCAATACTGACCTACGACTTATCTTCGAAAATAGATTAAGGAAAGGCAAGCCTACGTTTCTAGCATTTGTAGACTTAGAGAAAGCTTTTGACAATGTTGACTGGAATACTCTCTTTCAAATTCTGAAGGTGGCAGGGGTAAAATACACGGAGCGAAAGGCTATTCACAATTTGTACAGAAACCAGATGGCAGTTATAAGAGTCGAGGGACATGTAAGGGAAGCAGTGGTTGTGAAGGGAGTGAGACAGGGTTGTAGCCTATCCCCGATGTTATTCAATCTGCATATTGAGCAAGCAGTAAAGGAAACAAAAGAAAAATTCAGAGTAGGTATTAAAACGCATGGAGAAGAAATAAAAAGTTGGAGGTTCGCCGATGACATTTTAATTCTGTCAGAGACATCAAAGGACTTGGAAGAGCAGTTGAACGGAATGGACAGTGTCTTGAAAGGAGGATATAAGATGAATATCAACAAAAGAAAAACGAGGATAAAGGAATGTAGTCGAATTAAGTCGGCTGATGCTGAGGGAATTAGATTAGGAAATGAGACACTTAAAGTAGTAAATGAGTTTTGCTATTTGGGGAGCAACATAACTGATGATGGTCGAAGTAAGGAGGATATAAAGTGTAGACTGGCAATGGAAAGGAAAGCGTTTCTGAAGAACAGAAATTTGTTAACATCGAGTATAGATTTAAGTGTCAGGAAGTCATTTCTGAAAGTATTTGTATGGAGTGTAGCCATGTATGGAAGTGAAACATGGACGATAAATAGTTTAGACAAGAAGAGAATAGAAGATTTCGAAATGTGGTGCTGCAGAAAAATGCTGAAGATTAAATGGGTAGATCACATAACTGATGAGGAGGTACTGAATAGGATTGAGGAGAAGAGAAGATTGTGGCACAACTTGACTAGAATAAGGGATCGGTTGGTAGGACATGTTCTGAGACATCGAGGGATCACCAATTTAGTATTGGAGGGCAGCGTGGAGGGTAAAAATCGAAGAGGGAGACCAAGAGATGAATACACTAAGCAGATTCAGAAGGATGTAGGCTGCAGTAGGTACTGGGAGATGAAGAAGCTTGCACAGGATAGAGTAGCATGGAGAGCTGCATCAAACCAGTCTCAGTACTGAAGACCACAACAACAACATTACTCTACATTAATAATTTTTTGGTGTTGCGATTTTTTCCGTCAGTGTATATAGTATTTTCTCGCGGTTGTTTGGTTGAGTTGCGGGAGGGGACCAAACAATGCGGTCTTCGGTCCCATCGTGTTAGGGATGGATGGGGAGGGAAATTAGCCGTGCCTTTCCAAAGGAACCGTCCTGTCATCTGCTGAAGCGATTTAGGGAAATCACGGAAAACGTAAATCAGGAGGCTGGACGTGGGTCTGAACCGTCGTCCTCCCGAATGGGACGACGGTTCAATCCCGCGTCCGGCCATCCTGATTTAGGTTTTCCGTGATTTCCGTAAATCGCTCCAGGCAAATGCCGGGATGGTTCCTTTCAAAGGGCACGGCCGACTTCCTTCCTCATCCTTCCCTAATCCGATGAGACCGATGACCTCGCTGTCTGGTCTCCTTCCCCAGACCAACCAACCAACCTCCCGAAGCACTGCGCCGCCTCACTCGATATATTTTCACAAAGCTTGTGTAGCTGGAAAGAACATATACTGTGAGTGTACAAAATTCGTCAAAAGACAAAGGGATCCGGGTCATCCATGGGCTGCTGAACTCTATGTATTTGTCTCCAAAGACCTCTGCTGGAAATGTATTCGTGACTACCCTACAGTCAAATCTGCGGTGATATGACTCTCAGTAGACTTTCAGTACGCCCTCGTGGTTCTGAGAAGGCTCTGTGAAGTCAGTTAGCAGGCACTTCGTCCCGTGTGGTGGGACTTCTTGTGTAGTTGTCGACGTACTATGGTCATTGCAGCTTGGAGCGGTAATTATCCAACACGTTCAGAGTCGGTTAACTCGCAACGAACCTTGGTGTTCACTAAACAGTTGCCTGTAATAGACCGAGTGTCATTTCTACATCCTCGACATAGTTGCATCTAGACGCAACAAACGGGCGTCATACTCAGCACATCTTCAAATTCAACAGTTCTTGCCGTGATTTTTGGCAACTCACTTTTTTTAGAACAGTATAAATTCGAATTATTTTAATCAACTCTTCTGCTATGAAAATTTTACCTAGTTGTGCTTGCATTATGAATAAATGTCAAGTTTACGAGGTAATTCTGACCTTCATCGAGGTTATTCCAATATCTGTTAAAGGTTTTTAAATGAAGAAATTATGGCTACTACGTATGGTTTCGTACGAGCATAAATAGCTTTAAGTTTTAAAAGGAATGGGACGCAGAATTACAAAAAATTTATCTTGTGTCAATCTTAAAATATATAAGAAAATAAACTGTGTGCTATAAGCTAATCTTATTTTGTACGCATTACTCGCATAATAATTTGGTGCAAAAGTACTTGGTATGTTTGAGTATTTGACATGTCTCCTCCGACTGAGAATCCCGCTTACTGTGAAATACGCGCTGCGATTCTTTTTGTTGGTGCTAAAGGCGTGAAAGCGGCTGAAATTCATCAGATCAGTGAAGTGTATGGAGAATACATTATGAGCGATGGGATGGTATGGAAATGGGTGAAAGCTTTTAAAGATGGCTGTACGAAAGAGCACGATGAACACCTAAGTGGGCAACCTTCAGTCATTACTAACGATTTCGTGCAGAAAGTTGATGAAAAAGTGAGAGGGAACACTCGTTTACGATTCTGACGTTATGTGATGAGTTTCCTCAAGTGTCAATGAGAGTACTCGATGTAACTGTTGCCTAAGCAGGCGGCAGATTTCTACGAGGGCGGTGTTCAACGTGGTCATACGATAAGTGCCTCAATATTGGTGGGAATTATCTAGGAACGTAAAGTACGAGCTATCATCTAAAAATAAAATTATTAGGAAAAGTCTACTTGCTTTATTTTTATGTCAAAACGGCATCTACTTAAAACACAAGTCTAGTATTTGCTGTGACAAGCATAAGTGAAAATTGACATTGCACTTGTTCTTCAAAACATAATTTCAGTTCTGTTTTCCACAGTTAAAATTCTTCTTGCCAATAGCTCCTACACGGGTTTCCTAGAGCCTTTGACATCTTATCTGGTCACTCTTTAACACACTTCGGTTTTAATAATATAAAACACCACAAAACCGCAATAAACATTGTTTTCATTGTCATTTCAACTTTTTTCTCCTCGTCGTTAGACTGTCATGTACCATTTTCAGGCCGGCCGGTGTGGCCGAGCGGTTCTAGGCGCTTCAGTCTGGAACCGAGCGACTGCTACGGTCCAAGTTCGAATCCTGCCTCGGGCATGGATGTGTGTGATGTCCTTAGGTTAGTTAGGTTTAAGTAGTTCCAAGTTCTAGGGGACTGATGACCTCAGATGTTAAGTCCCATAGTGCTCAGAGGCATTTGAACCATTTTTGAACCATTTTCAGGTGTATCTAGTGTCAAGCAACGAGCTCTGACCTTCCTTCTACATTTGCTTTTGTTGTCTGACCTTTGCTGTGAAAATGTAATGGTTTCTGATAATGGTGAAAAAGAAAAGACACTTGCCGAAAGTGTAGCTGTGGTTGACACGGGAATTATAGATGAAGATGGAGTATCCGGATGATGAGCTGAATTTTTTACTCAAAAATCTAATGGTAGCAAATAATTGTCATCAGAGAACAATCTCGTACACTGGAACCCTTTCATGGCGTAAGCTGGTGCGGCGCTTCTATTCCATGCTTATTTAAATGTTTTATGGGTTCGGAACATCAGGTAGCGTGTGAATATGAGACGTTTCCGCTGCATTCTAAAATAAATTCATTGATTTGAAAACTAGCCAGTACAAAAGTTGCAACATGTGTGCAGTATAATGTGGGAGACATAGACGGCTTGGTGTCTACAGAACCCAATGCACTGTGTTGCGGCATCGGCTTCAGGAGAGCGTTCGCGACTAGTTAAGGGTTGTGCAGGGCAGCCACCGACGTAACTCTGCCGCTAGCCGCTGCAGCAGTGCTGCTTGAGCACCCTGTAACGTGGTGTTCCACGGTCAGTGTTGAACTGGACTGCTACATGCTGTACCATAACGCACCATTTCCACAGCCGACGGCGTAATGTAAGGCTATCTTCTGTCATAACACAATCGGCCGGAACAAGAATACACAGAAGTGACAAAAGTCACGGGACACCTCCTAATATCGTGTCGGACCTCCTTTTTCCCGGCGTAATGCAGCAACTCGACGTGGCATGGACTCAACAAGTCGCTGGAAGTCCCCTACAGAAATACTGAATCATGCTGCCTCTTCCGCAGGTCCATAATTGCGAAAGTGTTGCCGGTGCAGAATTTTGTGCACCAACTGACCTCTCAGTTACGCCCCATAATAGTTCGATGGGATTCATGTCGGGCGATCTGGATGGACAAATTATTCACTCGAACTGCCCACAATGTTCTTCAAACCAATAACGAACAATTGTGGCCCAGTGACATGGCGCACTGTCATCCATAAAAATTCCGTCGTTGCTTGGGAACGTGACGTCCATAAATGGCTGCAAATGGTCTCCAAATCGCCGAACATTACCATTTCCAGCCAGTGATCTGTTCAATTGGACCATAGGACCCGGTACATTCCATGTAAACACAGCCCACTCCATTTGGAGCCACCCCCAGCTTGCATAGTGCCTTGTTGACAGCTTGGGTCCATGACTTCGTGGGGCTCAAAACCTACGTCAGCTCTTACCAACAGAAATCGGAACTCATCTGACATGTCCGCGGTTTTTCAGTCGTCTGGGGTCCAACCGATATAGCCATGAGTCTTGGAGAGGCGCTGCAGACGATGTCGTGATGTGAGCAAAGGCACTCGTGTCGGTCCTCTGCTGTCATAGCCCATTAAAGCCATATTTCGTCACACTGTCCGAACGTATGCGTTCGTCGTGTGTCCCACATTGATTACTACGGTTATTTCATGAAGCATTGCTTGTCTGTTATCACCGACAACTTTACGCAAACGCCTCAGCGCCGGCAACTGTAGACGAGCGGTTCTAGGCGCGTCAGTCTGGAACGACGCTGCTGCTACGGTCGCAGGTTCGAATCCTGCCTCGGGCATGGATGTGTGTGATGTCCTTAGGTTAGTTAAGTTCTAAGCCTAGGGCACTGATGACCTCAGATGTTGTCCCATACTGCTTAGAGCCATTTGTACCATTTTGAACGCCTCTGCTCTCGGTCGCTAAGAGAAAGCCGTCGGCCATAGCGTTGTCCGTGGTGAGAGGGGACTGACACACTCTTGACACTGTGGATCTCGGAATACTGAATTCCCTATCGATTTACGAAATGAAATGTTCCATGCGTCTAGCTCCAACTACCATTCCGCGTTCAAAGTCTTAATTCCTGTCGTACAGCCATAATCACTCAGAAACATTTTGACATTAACCATCTGAATACAAATGACACCTCCCTGAATGCTCTACCCTTTTTATACATCGAAGAGTCAAAGAAACTGGTACACCTGCTTAATATCGTGTCGTGGCATGGACTTGACTCATAATGTCTGAAGCAGTGCTGGAGGGAATTGACACCATGCATCTATAAGAGTCAGAGACAATGCACATCTCTTCTGAACAGCACGTTGCAAGGATTCGCGGCAATACTCAATGATATTCATGTCTGGGGAGTTTGGTGGCCAGTGGAACTGTTTCAACTTAGACGAGGATTCCTGGAGCCATTCTGTAGTAATTCTGGATGTATGGGGTGTCGCATTGTACAGCTGTAGTTTCCCAAGTCCGTCAGAATGCACAATGGAAACGGATGGATGCAGGTGATCAGACAGGATGCTTACGTATGTGTCACCTATCAGAGTCATATCTAGACGTATCAGGAGTCACATATCACTCCAGCTGCACACGCCCCACACCATTACAGAGCCTCCACAAGCTTGAACAGTCCCCTGCTGACAAGCAGGGTCCATGGATTCATGAGGTTGTCTCCATACCCGTACATGTCCATCCACACGATACAATTTGAAACGAGACCCGTCCGACCAGGCAACATGCTTCCAGTCATCAACAATCCAATGTCGGTGTTGACGGGCCCAGGCGAGGCGTAAAGCTTTGTGTCGTGCAGTCATCATGGGTACACGAGTCACGCTGAACGTTTCTCTTCAGTCATCATTGGTCCCGTTCTTGCAGGATCTTTTTCCGGCCGCGATGATGTCGGAGATCTGACGTTTTACCGGATTCCTGATATTCACGGTCACTCGTGAAATGGTCGTACGGGACAATCCCCATTTCATCGCTGCCTCGGAGATGCTGTGTCCCATCGCTCGTGCGCCGACTATAACAGCACGTTCAAACTCACTTAAATCTTGATAACCTGCCATTGTAGCAGCAGTAACCGATCTAACAACTGCGCAGACACTTGTTGTCTTATATAGGCGTTGCCGACCTCCGCGCCGTATTTTGCCTGTTTACATATCTCTGTATTTGAATACGCACACCAATACCGGTCTGTTTGGCGCTTCTGTGTACCTTGTGTACGCAATACTGCCCACATCTGTATATTGTTATGCTATAACTTTTGTTACTTGTGTAAATGCTCGCAGTTCACAATTTTTGGTACATTTCAAATAATTCGTGTACAATTCCAGACATCCTTCCATTGGAAACCCTCTCTTGTTTTCATCAACATAATCGGAATGCCTCTGGGCAAATGTAGTAAACCAGCCGATGATCTTCTCAAGGATCTATTTCCTTCGTTTTCTGCATTAACTATAGTGGCTATTTTCACAGTATATGGTATAAATTCAAAACGTTACCGGAAAATTTTCCATTCATTTCTGATTCCTTCCTTCAGTGAAGACAGAATGGTTTGATACCCAACTGATTTGAAATAAAAATCTTCTGAAGGGCTAATTGCATCCTACAGCGTGACGATTTGCTCTATAATGTCGTGAAAGGCAATACACAGTATGCTGCTTAGATGTTCGCGCTAAGTGTTTGTAAAAGCATGGCGTATGTTTCATTCGGACCAGTTTAGTCAATTGACGTTTGTTTTGTGTGTGGCTACCACATGGAACAAGTAAATAAACGTTACGCATTTTTTTGTACTTCTGCAAATAACGTGGGATCAGAACAGTCCCATAGGACTTCGGCTGAAATGGCCCCAAGACTAGATTTGCGTTCTGCACTGTGAAGAAAAGGCGGAAATGAAGCGGCGCTAAGAAAAGCACGGAGAAGTTACTACATATGAAGTTTCATATGAAGTCAAACTTTACACAGCTCAAATAAACGTTCTCCATACACTAGACTCTTAAGAAACGGGAAGTGATAACTAACAACAGAAACTTTCTAATGCTAAAATTTCTTTTTTTCGATAGCATTTTGGTACCATTCACAGCCGACACCACAGCTGAGTGGACAGCACAGCTGACTGCCATGCGGAGGACCCGGATTCGATTCCCGGTGCTGCCAGAGAGTTTTTCTCGGTGAGAAGACTCGAACGAGTGCACTCAGCATTGTGATACCAACTTAAGACCTACATAACTGAGCAGTACCGGCTCGACGTGACGAAAACTGACAACGGTCAGTAGAGCACATCCACTGACACCATTGTCGGGGGTGACACGGCGGTCGATCGGTGCCGACGGGTCTGTGAGCGGAGTTTACGTTTATGTTACCATACCCAAGATTTGATTACATAAGGATTACGTAGGCGATTTCCTTCGTGTATGATTAATACTTCCTGAAAATTCTTCTGATGAAACTGTCTCACATCTACCTTCCCCACCGATAGAACTATCGCTCCAAACAGACACTCAAAGATCGTTGGCGATTGTGAATGAGTCCAGTAACTGATCTTCGATAATGTAATTAAATGCTGATAGTCTCAAAGACTTCCTGCATTTCGTAATAGTTTTCTAGTGGTATAGCGTCCCTATATGCAAGAGCATCGTCTGCGAACAACCTCAGAAAGCTAAAATCCTTGTCTGCCAAGTCGTTTTCACATATCGCGGAAGCTAACGGTGCACCTTACGACGACTCTGGCCACTAGTGGACTACATAAAATCATTACTTAGAGTAACAAAACATATCATCTGAAACGAATACACAAAGGTTTGTTAACAGCAACAGATGCACTATCGGAAGCTGAATGAGACCACACAGTCACAGGCAACATTAAAACCTTGAAAGCGACGATGTCTCGGTAGGGGAAGTTTTCCAAAGCAGTAATTCCAGTTGATAACGTACGAATGTGCATTCAGCGAACAGACTGCTGTGGTAATACTAGTGGGAGGCTATGTTATCAGCATTCGCGTGGTTCTCGAACCTCAAGGACAGCGCGTTATGACAGCTTACGTAAGAGCTGCGCCATCTGTTTAGCACCCAGAGAGTGCCCCGGTGACAAGGATACTGTGTTGAGGGACCGAAGTGGCCACAAAATAATAAATCGCTTCTCGGTTTTTGGCAAGATTAATGTATTTTATTTGTTTAAATTATGCGTACACAATACAGTCACCAATTAAACCAAATTTAGGAATGGCTCCCAGCACTGCTTGCTTTTTTGGTCATTGAATGACTTCTGCGAGATGTTTTTCAAGATCATTAATTTTCCTGAAATCTAATTTCAACTATTTGGGGGACCTGTAAGTATTCTGTTCTGGATGCCGAGATTGGCAGGCCCTGTTTCTTTGATATTCCCAGGAGGAGGCTTATTTGGGTGACAGCTGATTCTATATCTTTGTTAAAAGCTGGAAGGGCATCTTTAAAGGCCAATCAATTGATTACGCTTCTTTTGTGTTTCGCTTCTAGCTCTATTTATTGAGTTACTCCAGCTTTTTGCAGTGCTCGTTTCCATTCTCTAATGATTTTTAATAGAACTCTATTAAAGATTATAGAAGAGATTCCGTCCTCTTATAGGACTCCTGTTCTGATATCAAGTGGTTCAGAATATTCGCTCTGGAATTTAACTTTCGATTTAGTGTTCTTGACAGAATGCTCAGTCAAACTAAGTAACTTATTTATAATTGCGTAGGCTTCCGCGGCCAGAGTCAGTCGACATAAAAGTTTTCTGGGTATGGTACCACCTCATAACGCAAAAAAAAAGAAAGAAACCTACTGCTGCCGGAGAAAAACCAACGTTTCGGCCACGGTTGCAGCGGCCTTCTTCTGGATCTATTATTATTATTTACTCCTTCAAATTCTTGTAGTGTAGAGAATAGGGTTGGTGTGTCGACAGAATAGTAAGCCTTTCTAAAACCCGCGAACGTGATGAAATGGTTCAAATGGCTCTGAGGACTATGGGACTTAACATCTGATGTCATCAGTCCCCTAGAGCTTAGAACTACTTAAACCTAAGTAACCTACGGACATCACACCCATCCATGCCCACGGCAGAATTCTAACCTGCGACCGTAGCAGTTGCGCGGTTCCGGACTGAAGCGCCTAGAACCGCTCGACCACCGCGGCCGGCACGAACGTGATGACACAGTTTTGTCTCTTCGTTGTGTTATCTTTAAACGTACATCTGCGGGAAGAGCGGAATTTACACACGAAATATTTGAAACGTAATAGATAAATAAATAAAGTATCAATTAAAAATTAAATACTGTGAACGGTTGTATCGACAGTAGGATAGCCGGCCGGAGTGGTCGTGCGGTTCTAGGCGCTACAGTCTGGAACCGCGTGACCGCTACGGTCGCAAGTTCGAATCTTGCCTCGGGCATGGATGTGTGTTATATCCTTAGTTTAGTTAGGTTTAAGTAGTTCTAAGTTCTAGGGGACTGATGACCACAGCAGTTAAGTCCCATAGTGCTCAGAGCCATTTGACAGTAGGATACAACCGCAGAAACAAATGTAGAATTACGTCCTTCATTTATTTTGGTGAAGGGGGTGGCACCATAAATTTTTAGAAGCGAACCAAGGCGGACACTTTTCTGTGATTACGGCATATGTATACGGCACACTGCCATTTTCATTCATACGCGGTGCAATCACACTAGGCGCACTCGCATTTTGTTGCATACAGCAACTGATTTAATGTCATTCTCACTGCAAATTTATTGTTTACGTGTGAGAATTAAATATAATTATATCACATAATATTGGTTCATTTTATATTAAAAGCCATCCTCATCTGTACTGTGTCTTGACGTGGCGAAAAGTTCCGTGTGCATTAAATGCACATAATTAGCCCAATACAAACCATTTGTTCGGTGAGTAAATGTTTCCGAAGTCTGATAAAAGAAGTTTTCATTTTGAAGAGATATCCACGGCCGAGTACAATATTCAGATCCGACCTTACACAGAAAGCCATCGTCAAGCGCGCCTAACGAAAGTAATGTACTTACAAACATTATTTACATAAGAAATTATCTAATTATTTTAATAAATTGGCTCACTCTCTAGCAGTTATCCATGCACGATACCGTCAGAATTAATAATAAAAGAAAATTTAAATATCCTTATTACTGACTTGAGGTGGAAGATATGTTCCGTAAATGGTCTTCCTTTGCGGGAGCCTCCGTGATGCTCCCCTACATGTACACTACTGGCCATTAAAATTGCTACACCAAGAAGAAATGCAGATGATAAGCGGGTATTCATTGGACAAATATATTATACTAGAACTGACATGTGATTACATTTTCACGCAATTTAGGTGCATAGATCCTGAGAAATCAGTACCCAGAACAACCATCTCTAGCCGTAATAACAGCCTTGATGCGCCTGGGCATTGAGTCAAATAGAGCTTGGATGGAGTGCACAGGTACAGCTGCCCATGCAGCTTCAACACGATACCACAGTTCATCAAGAGTAGTGACTGGCGTATTGTGACGAGGCATTTGCTCGGCCACCATTGACCAGACGTTTTCAATTCGTGAGAGATCTGGAGAATGTACTGGCCAGGGCAGCAGTTGAACATTTTCTGTATCCAGAAAGGCCCGTACAGGACCTGCAACATGCGCTAGTGCATTATCCTGCTGAAATGTAGGGTTTCGCAGGGATCGAATGAAGGGTAGAGCCACGGGTCGTAACACATCTGAAATGTAGCGTCCACTGTTCAAAGTGCCGTCAATGCGAACAGGAGGTGACCGAGACGCGTAACCAATGTAACGCCCCATACCATCACGCCGGGTGATACGCCAGTATGGCGATTACGAATACACGCTTCCAATGTGCGTTCACCACGATGTCGCCAAACACGGATGCGACCATCATGATGCTGTAAACAGAACCTGGATTCATCCGAAAAAATTACGTTTTGCCATTCGTGCACCCAGGTTCGTCGTTGAGTACACCATCGCAGACGTTCCTGCCTGTGATGCAGCGCCAAGGGTAACCGCAGCCATGGTCTCCGAGCTGATAGTCCATGCTGCTGCAAACGTCGTCGAACTGTTAGTGCAGATGGTTGTTGTCTTGCAAAGGTCCCTATCTGTTGGCTCAGGGATCGAGACGTGGCTGCACGATCCGTTACAGCCATGCGGGTAAGATGCCTGTCATCTCGACCGCTAGTGATACGAGGCCGTTGGGATCCAGCACGGCGTTCCGTATTACCCTCATGAACCCACCGACTCCATATTCTGTTAACAGTCATTTGATCTCGACCAACGCGAGCAGCAATGTCGCGATACGATAAACCGCAATCGCAATAGGCTACAATCCGATCTTTTTCAAAGTCGGAAACGTGATGGTAGGCATTTCTCCTCCTTACAGGAGGCATCACAACAACGTTTCACCAGGCAACGCCGGTCAACTGCTGTTTGTGTATGAGAAATCTGTTGTAAACTATCCTCATGTCAGCACGTTGTAGGTGTCGCCACCGGCGCCAACCTTGTGTGAATGCTCTGAAAAGTTAATCATTTGCATATTACAGCATCTTCTTCCTGTCGGTTAAATTTCGCGGGGATTAGCCGAGCGGTCTCAGGCGCTGCAGTCATGGACTGTGCGGCTGATCCCGGCGGAGGCTCGAGTCCTCCCTCGGGCATGGGTGTGTGTGTTTGTCCTTAGGATAATTTAGGTTAAGTAGTGTGTAAACTTAGGGACTCATGACCTTAGCAGTTAAGTCCCGTAAGATTTCACACGCAATTGAACATTTTTAAATCTCGCGTCTGTAGCACGTCATCTTCGTGGTGTATTAATTTTAATGGCTAGTAGTGTATATCGACTTGCTTCTCCAGCCTTGTTAGTATTGCACCAGTACTAATTTTGTAAGTATTGCAATGAAATCCCCATTGTAATAATTTGAATCTTTTTACATCTGTTTTTGTGGACTGGATAGATGGATTATTGCATATTTTCATTTTGCGGGTATTTGTTCTGTATCCCTAATCTTGACAATTATGTTGTGTAATATCTTTTTTAGGTTTAGACCTGCTATTTCCACATTTCTCACAATAAGCTGTATTCTCCACATGCTTTACAATTTTTAGGTTTTTGATAATTATTTGTTTTCCTTCGAAATTAGGAGCTGAAGTATCCTACTTTTCGGTTTCAGATTGCAGGAATGTCAGTCATTCCTATAGTTCTGAGCAGCTGCACAGCTGTCAAAGTAGTCAGCTAGGAGTTCACAGTTCTGTGTGCTGTTCTTTGCTAGTTGTACATTTTTTTGCTGAAGCATAAAATTGCAGACTGATGTTTCTGCAGCACTTTCTTAAATATTTTGTAAAGTCTGTTATGTTGCCCTAAAAGAATTCCCCAGTTGATTCTAATTTCCCCCTGCAGAATGTTATTCAGGCATTTCTTAATATTTTGGCTGTCGACTTCTGTTTTCCTTCGAATTTTTGACAATTTTCTTGGGTTTTACTACTCTGCCATTTTTTCCACGCCAAGATCTTTTTGTCTAGCACTTCATCACGAGCTGCGTTTCATCTTCCGTGTTAGAGATCTTAAAGACACCACGTCACCTGCAACTTCTGTAATTTTCCTCTAAATGTGCGTTTAGTCTTCATCGTCAATTTCTTGTAGTTGTTAACCGAAAGTAAGGGAGTTTTTTTTAATTTTGTTCTATCCATCTCCTACACTTTTTGATTTTTTCTGCATGTCTGCTCGAGGGATAGTTCGGATTTTACTTCTACATCTATATCTATATCTATACTTTGCAAGTCACCTTACGGTGTGTGGCGGTGGGTCATTTCTGTACCAGTGTCACTTCGGCCATTTCCTGTTCCAATCGCGGATAGTTCGCGGGAAGAACGGGTGTTGGTAAGCCTCCTTGTAAGCTCGAAACCTTCTAATTTTACATTCACTATCTTTTCATGAGTTATACGTAGAAGGAAGCAATATATAGATTTACCCTTCCAGGAACACTCGCTCTCGGAATTTTAACATTAAGCCGCATCGTGACATTGAAAGTCTTTCTTGGACCGTCTGTCACTGGAGTTGGCTGATCCCTTCGTGCTTACTAAATGAACCTGTGACGAAACGCGGTGTTTGTTTTTCGAACCTTCTGTGTTTCCGCTATCAATCCTATCCCGTTACTTGTCCCACGTTACTGAGCAATATTCCATTATTGGGCTTATGGGGGTTTTGTGAGTTACCTTCTGAGGATTTTTCCAATGAATCTGACTGGCATCTGTTTTATTTGCGATTAGCTTTATGTGGTCGTTTCACGCTAAATCTCTCCGTACAAGTGTTTCTGGACATTTTATGGATGTGACTGTTCCAGTGATTGTTCTGCAATCGTTTAACCATACAATAATGGGTCTTTCTGCCTGTTTACACGCAATACGTTATATTTGGTTATGCTGAGGGTCAGCTGTCGATCACTGCCTCTAACGTCGATCCTTTGTAGGTCTTCCTCATTTCTCTATTATTTTAGCGTAGTGAGATCTCTGTATACAACAGCACTGTCCGCACAGTGCCTCATAGAATTTCTGAGCTTATTCGCTAGGTCAGTCAGATACAAAGTGAAAAGTTCAAATGGTTCAAAATGGTTCAGATGGCTCTGAGCGCTATGGGACTTAACATCTGAGGTCATCAGTCCCCTAGAACTTAGAACTACTTAAACCTAACTAACCTAAGGACATCACACACATCCATGCCCGAGGCAGGATTCGAACCTGCGACCGTAGCGGTCGCGCGGTTCCAGACTGAAGCGCCTAGAACCGCTCGGCCACAAAGTGAAAGTAATGGTTCTATAACACTTCGTGTCTGAAATTAAAACGAATCATCTCTGGTTTGTGGAGCGATTCCTCTATCCCAAAAATCGCTCATGTGCATGACACATATACTCTGCTATCCAATAATCCGCTTCTCCGCTTTCCTCATCTACTGCGCGGAGGGGGGGGGGGGGTGAGGGGGGTATGAGGCTGGGGGAGTCCTTCAGCTCTCCACCCGGCAGCGGAGGTCGAGTAATTCTCACCTAAGATCGTCACAGAAACATCTGAACTATTAGTTTAAATTAGTTGAAACCTTCCACTAGAGGACCACGATTGACACTGGGGACGAAACTGCTTCCATCCAGCACGCGACGCTAGCTGTCTTCACCAAAGCAGCCAGCCTCCTGTAGGAACAGAAGATGGACTCTGAACCCCAATAGTAGGTATCATTCGTGCCAACGTGAATCACGAGTTGCGGCCAGGTGACCGCAGAGCCTCCTGTACGTTTCGGAAGTTAACTAGGGACAATAAATACGAGTCGTTCAAAAATGGCTCTGAGCACTATGGGACTTAACTTCTGAGGTCATCAGTCCTCTAGAACTTAGAACTACTTAAACCTAACCAACCTAAGGACATCACACACATCCATTCCCGAGACAGGACTCGAACCTGCGACCGTAGCGGTCGCGCGGTTCCAGACTGTAGCGCCTAGAAACGCTCGGCCACTCGGCCGGCAAATAAGAGTGGACACTGGCATTCTTTCCCGACCTGTCACGTGTTTCCCTAAGGGATTGCGTCGCCCTCCAGCTTGTCACTGGAGTTCCCAGTGACAGCAGTCGCACCTTCTGCGCTTGTTTGGGCCTGTCAGGAAGATCGGTTCCAATCCCAACAGACGAAGCGTTCTCTGCTGGCTCACACTGCAGTGGGAAACACCTGGAAACTACTTTTAAAGCGAAAGGGGATGGCCGTACGGTAAGTGGCCACTTATGCCTTGCGTCCAGTCAAGGCCCCACCACCGTTCACGGTCAGGTGATAGTCGACCGTTCACGACTAACAAATCGGAGGCGTTGCGACATCAGGGACCTCAGGCGACTATGTGCCAAACTTCCGTCTCTGGTGCTCCAAGGCCACTGCAGCCTGGGGCAGCAGCACTGAAGTTTACGCAAAAACGTAGAATACTTAGTACATTCTAGGCAACGTGGTAAAATACACAGATGCAATTAACTTATTCGGAGAAGCGCGTGAGAATAAAAACTAAACAAAATTCTGTGTAACTGCCCTTGCTCCTGGCGCATTCTCTCAGTTCCCCGGTTGCGGTTGCAGTTTCCGTCACGTTCAACGGTCACGAGAATCAGGCGACAGTAGCGTCACACTAGAAAGTCATATATTCCAGACATGCTATTAGTGGAACAGCAACGAGGTCAATACTGAAGAAGTTTGTTTTAGTATGTAGTCACAATTTAATTATTTTGGCTACTGGTTACCGGTTTCTGTAAACAGTACCATCCTGACGCCTTCCTTAAAATGCACAAGCAGCCTATTGTCCCTGGGAAGCAGTAGTCACGCTCGGTTCCCTAGTAGATGTGTAGTGTTTGGCACACCGAAACCAACAGCCAGGAGGCAAATTTAATAAACAGTCACAGTAGACTAAAGCAAATTATCTAACTAGAAACTCCACTACGCGAATTCAGTAAACCCTATTCACTAACCATCACAGTAAAATACACAGATACATTTCAGTTCTTCGCGGATTCACGTGAGAACAAAACCAAACAAAATCAGTACATACAGAAACTCCTGCTGTTTTAGGTGGCTAGACATTAATTTAAGGCTGTGGGCATTGCAGGGTTCTGTTAGTCTCATGTGCTTTGTCCTTCTGTGAGTGGTGTAGTCACCTACAGTATTTCTAAACGGTTTTTATTTCTCTACTTCAGTGTTAAAGTCCCCTAACAGTGTCTTTACATTTCTGTTGGTGATTTTATTTATTTCATATTGCAGTTGTTCCGAAAGTATTTCTAATTTTGGTAGATTTTTTTTCACATAGAAGGTCTCGAATGATGTACTAGGTTCTCTTTACTACTAAGCCTTCAATACAATAGCAAACGTTTCTCGATACTACGTAAACACTTACTTAGTTTAATAGGCGATGGTATGGGTACTGTATCGAAGACTTCAAGGAAGTTCAGCAACACGGTATCAACCTGGTGCTCCAGTATCTCCGGTCTGGCACAAGAGACAGAAATAATCTCTATGATCATTCGTAAAGACGCCTAAGTTATGACCGAGGAAACGACAAGGTAATTCTGGGCGGTCGGTAACGACAGAGTTCACGGGGTGAATGGAGAGTCGGAGACAAACACATGAGCGCAGCGAATGTCGTCGATAAGTGAGATTTGTCTTTCCGAAGAGCTGTCCGAAGCAAGGTGAAGGTCGATAATAAGTAGGTCAATATGGCGTGGAACGGTTAGCTTCATAACACACAGGCACGTCTTTAAGGGAAGCAGTAAAACAGCGCCAAGCTCATGTCAAATGGCTTCGGGCAATGACTGAAACAACCAAGCACAAAATTGGAGAAACAATGAAAAAATTAAATTTCAGTTAGTTTACGCTTTGAAACGTGTACGTATTGAAATGTTTAAAATTAATACCTGTACCTGAATAGAAACACTTCGAACATTGTGCCGTTCAAAATTTAGCTTTTCATAATCTAACCAAATCAAAGGACCAAGTTGGTACCAAGTCCGAACATTTAATCCCATAAAGATTCGTTTTACATAGGTTTTATTTTGAACGTGTAAAAACATTTAGAGATTTGACAGTTCAAATAACAAAGAACTAGTTCGAGTCAGAAGCAATCAACAATTCTGAATTTTTCGTATACGGTTTTTGCACTTCGTATTCTTTACATTTTATACTTTCTAAAAAAAAAAATAGTGTCGTATAGAACTATAGATGGTGAACCAGAACTTTACCGACAAATTTCCAGAGTTTGTTCAGTGATGCCTTCTGAGTATTATGCTATAAGGGATCCTAGGTCTCCAGCTGCTCGTTACAGTGAAATAATGTAATTAACGTAATTACGAATTATTTATACGGTTTGTTAACGCAATCACCTTTGTGTATGTGAAAATATCTCAGCAACTGCGGAGAAGCCCGTAAAATTCAATATCCAAAACGTCCATCACGCAACACACGTCACAAAGTTACGCAACGACCCTCAGACGAAAACTGTACTATGACGTGGCGGCCGTCGCTGCAGGAACAGCTCAGCGTAGCTTCGTCGTGCCGGTTTTCCATCACCTTGAATGAACCCACAGACGAAGTGAATATCGGCCAACTCTTCATAAGTACGCCTATCCATACAGATCGCTGTTGACGTACAACTAACGCTGCCCAAAAAAGCAAACCGAAGGTAGGACCGAGCAGTACCGGACGCTAGCTTGAAGGCTAAGAGTAAACTGGGCACTACTGTGTCAAGAACTGGTACCGTGAGGGAGTGGAAACAAGACACACGGCACGTATTGTCGATATTTGCACTGTTAAGCACTAGTTTCAGTCAATAAAGAAACAAAGCTAATTGGGCCGAGAAACCAAACTAAATGCAATAACTCTGTAACGAGCCGAAGGAGAGTGTGGGTCACTTATAGTCGGCGGAGTTCTGGTTCACCCTGTACAGTAATCGCAATTCGAGGATGGTATTAACGTTAACGTTTGATTTCATTTTATTAATAGCTACGTCGTTTCCCCTTAAACTATTAATCATGAGAATACGCTTCCAGTTAAGAGCAGAATTAAGAAACCATGGGCTATGCGGTGTGTGTACTGTGGATACCCTAGTATAAAGTTTCTTTGAAGTCAATGTCTTACATTACGTTGATCATTCTGTTTTGTCTAAACTGCAAGGCCTCGGTAGTAAACAGCGTGCACAAGGTATGTTAGACAGGGCGCGAGGCCCACGTTTTTGGCAGACCTGAGACACAAAGTGGCGGTCAAAGTTAAATACCACAAAGAGCCAGGCCGTGATAACTTCGCCGCGCAGAGTGCCTTTTGATCTTCAATGGGTGCGGTTCATGGGAGGCTGCATCCAATGCTTGCGCACTACGAAGTAATAAGGCGTAACACTGCACAGGCAGCTCGCTTGGGAGGCCGCATATCCGAGAGGTAAGGGGCAGAGTGCTAGCAGGCCCCATGCGAGCTCTCCGTCCCCTTTTGAACCCGGAATCGACGTTACCCTCAAAGTGCGGCATTACGCTGTACCTACCACTGATCCGACCAGTGCTAGAATACGCGGCCGCTGTGTGTGTATGTGTGGGTGGGGGAGGGGCGGAGAGGGGGGGGGGGGGATAGGGCGAGGGACGTAGTCGAAATGCAGATACGTCGGCTCCAAGGTTAGCAGAGCAGGGTCCTGCGTCTTTCACTGTACGTCCTGCGAGATTTCCCTGCTCGGGACATGCACGAGATCACAGGAATACCTATGTTAATGGACCAATTCATACAGACTGCACGGCCATTTTATGTAGTGTAGCAACTGTCTGAAAATAGTCTCATTTCCACTCTGGGCAACCGGAGGCATAGGAGAGGGACCATAGGATGGCCCGACCTGCTTCGGCACTGATTGCTCCAAGCTAGGTAGTAGTCACTGTCGAAGCAAACATAGGTTACACACCACATACACATACTCCAGCGATACGGAAGACACGCACCACGCGCTATAAACAAACACGGAAACATTGACGAAATGTAGAGAAAATGTAAAAACATTAAAGCTGCGAAAACTCGGGGCACTTAGGCTGGCACTGTGAGGAACTGAGTGAGTGAATGGCATGCTGATCAGAGCATCCGTTGACCGTTACGCCGATGAGACCATTTATGGATGCACATCGACTTTGGGAGATCTTCTAATCTCGTAAGATGTCTTATCGTGTTCCGCACTAGTTACCAGTTTCTCCGAAGCTGTTCTTCTAAGGGTCTCTCACGGAATCGGAAAACATCATTACACTGCCGCCGGACGTCAGCGTTCCTGGATAGAATGACTAATTCTGATTCTGTTTCTGTACCGCTTTGAATCATAATGTAGACTTCGTGTACGTTGTGGACACGTACAGAAAACTAATCAGTCTTTTATCGGTACAAAAAGGGTTCAAATGGTTCTGAGCACTATGCGACTTAACTTCTGAGGTCATCAGTCGCCTAGAACTTAGAACTACTTAAACCTAAGGACATCACACACATCCATGCCCGAGGCAGGATTCGAACCTGCGACCGTAGCCGTCGCTCGGCTCTAGACTGTAGCGCCCAGAACCGCACGGCCACTCCGGCCGGCTTTATCGGTACAGAATGCAGAAAATGTGCCTGAGTTGGTGAAAAACAAGAAAAAAGAAAAAAAAGGGGGTGCTGGGACCATGGCGTCTAGGGGACATAAATTGTCTTTTTCGGAGTAAGATAGGTTGGGCACTCCTAACGTAATTAGTACGCTATCAGCAGCTTCCCGAGGCTCTTATCCTACAGAGCATAAATAGAAAGATTTAACGCACCGTCGAAGGCGAGGTCACTTGGGACAAAGGCCGGAAAAGGGAACGATGGGCCACATTGTTTCAAAAGAACCTTCCGAGAATTCATCTTGAACGATTCTGGAAATCTATGTAGCTCCTAAATGAGGATGACTGGACAGGGATTAGAGCCCTTGGCCAGTGGGTTGCAAGTCAGGTGTTTTATCTCCATGTCAGCTCTTTCGGTTGAATAGAAAACAAATGTATGAGTGGTCGCCGCAGCTTCCTTTCAGGACATAAATCAGCCAATTCTTCGTATTAACGTGTAACGTAACTCTGACTTTATTGATGGTGGTGACTCTTCCTGATGGGGACTTCACAACAACAAGCAGTGCTGGGCAGCTGTGATGTTCCATGACTGATCAGTAGACTGGCTATCAGTGTCACTGCATTAAACCGTATTTTACTTTTATTTCTGTTTTAATTTTTATGTGTTTGTAAAATTTGTGCATTTATTATGAAAGAATAACTAAACACTTTACTGATCGGTTTTATGTTTAGAATTCCAAGTAAAATATTTCTTATTTACTGATTATTCAATCATAGAATTAAATAAGGAGATAGCTTTTAAACCGCGATTGAAACTAACGAGAAGTGGAAGTTGGAGCGGAAGGCAAATGAAATTGGTAGTTGTCTGCAGCATACTGATGAGAGAGAGCATGAGCTTTTAAGCTGCGTAACTCGTGGTCTGATTTCCGTGATCTGGTGCACAAGAAGCCATTCTGCGAGAGTATCTGCTCCGACATAACCAGCTACGTTTCATTTGTAGTACATGTGTGGGCTGTCTCGGGAGGCGAGGATCGGAAAGGGGGTGGGGGAGCTAGTCCGGGGTTCATGACACACGTGGCTTTCTCCCCACCAAAAATAAAGAAGCAGAAGTACAGTACTAAAAAAATGCTTCAAACGGCTCTGAGCACTATGGGACTGGACATCTGAGGTCATCAGTCCCCTGAACTTAGAACTACTTAAACCTACCTAACCTAAGGACATCACACACATCCACAGGATTCGAACCTGCGACCGTAGCGGTCGCGCGGTTCCAAACTGTAGCGCCTAGAACCGTTTGGCCACACCAGCCGGCTAAGAACTAACGAGTGATGTAAACAAATTATTGTGATTGTATTAAAACATTTTTTGTTAAAATCGTGTTATATTTGAGGTGGGAGGGGGGTGGGGGGCGGTGTGAGGGAGACTAAAAAAGCTGTAACCTGCCACCACCAACACCCGAAATGATCCCCGGTTTCTGCGTTTGAGGCTAGCTTTGTATAAGTATCAACCTCGGAACGAAACCCGTAAAAATAAATTCAAAACTCTTGTTAATACTTACTTCGTTTGCTTCCTTCATGGAAAGCAAACCATGTACCAATCATAGGTTTAAGATGCAAATTTTGCATACAGAACGACAGTTTCCAGAATGAGATTTTCACTCTGCAGCGGAGTGTGTGCTGATATGAAACTTCCTGGCAGATTAAAACTGTGTGCCCGACCGAGACTCGAACTCGGGACCTTTGCCTTTCGCGGGCAAGTGCTCTACCAACTGAGCTACCGAAGCACGACTGACGCCCGCTACACACAGCTTTACTTCTGCCAGTACCTCGTCTCCTACCTTCCAAACTTTACAGAAGCTCTCCTGCGAACCTTGCAGAACTAGCACTCCTGAAAGAAAGGATATTGCGAAGACATGGCTTAGCCACAGCCTGGGGGATGTTTCCAGAATGAGAGTCGGGCACACAGTTTTAATCTGCCAGGAAGTTTCATATCAGCGCACACTCCGCTGCAGAGTGAAAATCTCATTCTGGAAACATCCCCCAGGCTGTGGCTAAGCCATGTCTCCGCAATATTCTTTCTTTCGGGAGTGCTAGTTCTGCAAGGTTCGCAGGAGATCTTCTGTAAAGTTTGGAAAGTAGGAGACGAGGTACTGGCAGAAGTACAGCTGTGAGTACCGGGCGTGAGTCGTGCTCGGTAGCTCAGTTGGTAGAGCACTCGCCCGCGAAAGGCAAAGGTCCCGAGTTCGAGTCTCGGTCGGGCACACAGTTTTAATCTGCCAGGAAGTTTCAGAACAACAGTTTTATTATAACTGTTAACATTATTTTGTTGTTCTACTGGTGTTAACACATTTACCATGGTACTAAAATTTGTTATCTATTTTTATATAACGCTTATTTCAGAGTCAGGCTACTAGTAGTTTATGCGTTACCAGAAATGAATATAGGTTCACTGGGATCAAAGTGGCATTAATAAAACACTTACAAATCTTCATCAGGTTAACTTCCATTCAGAAAGCTGTTGCACTCAGCGACTGTTATATTTTATTACATCTATCCACAAATAAGACGGCTAGTAGGGAATGTTGGCTGTCAACTGACCGCACTCTGTTCGGCGCGTTTCATAACAGCAGACGTCAATACCGGTGTCGTAAAGGAACAGTAATCAATCACGTACCATACTGCATTCATTGCCGGGTCGTTTTGGTTACAAATACGAATCAGAAATAACAGTAACAGAGATACGTGACTAATTTCACTAATTAAGAATTCCAGTTGCAAAATTTGTAGTCGAAGACATTTTTATCCCAGATTACTAAAATTTTATTCTGGCAGAAAACGATCCAGCTGAAAGATCACAGCCGGCCGGAGTTAGTTAGGTTTAAGTAGTTCTAAGTTCTAGGTGACTGATGACCTCAGAAATTACGTCCCATATTGCTCAGAGCCATTTGAACCATTTTTTTGAAAGATCACAAAACCCACGAAGACTGGTAGGAAGAGGACCTGTTAGCAAGCATCCGATATGTTCTCCACAGGACTGCTTCAGAATCCAGTTACATCCTGTAATCTATACAGAGCGCTCATTGTGTCCCACTGGCAGAATTCAAGAGTGTGTAATGGTGGTAAAACGTCTTTTTGACGCGCCTCTCACCGGCAGGGGACGCACTCGATATCCCGGCAAGTCCCAATATCTTAAAATGTGACACATGCAGTGAGATATACGACCCCTATACAGTTTCCCTGTACTTGTGAAACGTGCTGTGTTGGCAACAGAGTATCGCTCCATTAGTTTTCGATAACCCTTGACCTGCTGAGGGCTTGTAGTGATATTTACTGCAACGTATCGGCCTAGGTGACATTTCTCGGCCTTGGACCCGCCCAGTGGCGACCTTTCTGTGTATACAGGTTTAGTGATTTAAGAGCAAAATCTGAAATCCCATGTAGCTTAGGACGCTCGATCGCTCGTTCTAGCGATTAAGTTCACCTGTAGATATTGTAACCTCCCCACAAAAATCATTCTCATTTAGTGTAACCTCACCACAAAATTCGTTCACATTCAGTGTAACCTAAAAACAGAAAAATTCCTAAACTTCTCAATAGTAAAAAAATTATAATTACGTCGTTCACATTCAGTGTAACGTCCCAACAAAAAATAAATTCAGTAACCTGGTAATAATACAATGTAACTGATCTCTCAATTAAATTGTCGCTCACTTATAACTTTTCAATAATTGACTGTGAATTTAACCTGGTAAATTTTGGACGTCAGCAGTGCTGCGTCATGGCCCTGAAAGATCATTCTGAATAAAACAAAGAAAACTTCTTACCTCAATGAAGTCGCCGGATAACGCATATACACTCCTGGAAATTGAAATAGGAACACCGTGAATTCATTGTCCCAGGAAGGGGAAACTTTATTGACACATTCCTGGGGTCAGATACATCACATGATCACACTGACAGAACCACAGGCACATAGACACAGGCAACAGAGCATGCACAATGTCGGCACTAGTACAGTGTATATCCACCTTTCGCAGCAATGCAGGCTGCTATTCTCCCATGGAGACGATCGTAGAGATGCTGGATGTAGTCCTGTGGAACGGCTTGCCATGCCATTTCCACCTGGCGCCTCAGTTGGACTAGCGTTCGTGCTGGACGTGCAGACCGCGTGAGACGACGCTTCATCCAGTCTCAAACATGCTCAATGGGGGACAGATCCGGAGATCTTGCTGGCCAGGGTAGTTGACTTACACCTTCTAGAGCACGTTGGGTGGCACGGGATACATGCGGACGTGCATTGTCCTGTTGGAACAGCAAGTTCCCTTGCCGGTCTAGGAATGGTAGAACGATGGGTTCGATGACGGTTTGGATGTACCGTGCACTATTCAGTGTCCCCTCGACGATCACCAGTGGTGTACGGCCAGTGTAGGAGATCGCTCCCCACACCATGATGCCGGGTGTTGGCCCTGTGTGCCTCGGACGTATGCAGTCCTGATTGTGGCGCTCACCTGCACGGCGCCAAACACGCATACGACCATCATTGGCACCAAGGCAGAAGCGACTCTCATCGCTGAAGACGACACGTCTCCATTCGTCCCTCCATTCACGCCTGTCGCGACACCACTGGAGGCGGGCTGCACGATGTTGGGGCGTGAGCGGAAGACGGCCTAACGGTATGCGGGACCGTAGCCCAGCTTCATGGAGACGGTTGCGAATGGTCCTCGCCGATACCCCAGGAGCAACAGTGTCCCTAATTTGCTGGGAAGTGGCGGTGCGGTCCCCTACGGCAATGCGTAGGATCCTACGGTCTTGGCGTGCATCCGTGCGTCGCTGCGGTCCGGTCCCAGGTCGACGGGCACGTGCACCTTCCGCCGACCACTGGCGACAACATCGATGTACTGTGGAGACCTCACGCCCCACGTGTTGAGCAATTCGGCGGTACGTCCACCCGGCCTCCCGCATGCCCACTATACGCCCTCGCTCAAAGTCCGCCAACTGCACATACGGTTCACGTCCACGCTGTCGCGGCATGCTACCAGTGTTAAAGACTGCGATGGAGCTCCGTATGCCACGGCAAACTGGTTGACACTGACGGCGGCGGTGCACAAATGCTGCGCAGCTAACGCCATTCGACGGCCAACACCGCGGTTCCTGGTGTGTCCGCTGTGCCGTGCGTGTGATCATTGCTTGCACAGCCCTCTCGCAGTGTCCGGAGCAAGTATGGTGGGTCTGACACACCGGTGTCAATGTGTTCTTTTTTCCATTTCCAGGAGTGTATATCTGCTCTTACAATAAATTTTTCTCGCACAGCCGTGTGCAATGCTGGCCGATAGATTTGTCACTTATGAAAGGAAACAGCTGATTTTTCTTTTGCAATAATCGGGATGATCATGGATTGGAGAAATTAGTAAATTCTTTAAATTGAAATGAATGGTTGTTAAAAGTTATTTTTTATGAGAAAGATTATTATTAGGACATTTTTAAAACATTTACATGGGACTTGAGAGAAGAATACTATTTATGCGCGAGGCTACTTTTTTACCTTATACAATAGTGCTCAGGCTCCGGCATCGCTGCACCAGGACCGGCCCAGCCAACACGATACACCAGACTAGACCAGACTGCTCGCTAGCAACTTACTGCTACAGCTACACAGTTCCTATTGCAGTCAACACTGCTCTCTGATCTGAGATTCTCTTATACCTTACATATCGCAGGCAGCGCGTGAGCGATATACATCGAAATTACATCTGCTCGGACCTCTTACAATATTGAACGAAATTAATTAGCAACATGCGCTAAATCAACATGCACAAAATACGTTCCTAAATTGTGGATAGACCGAGGACTGCCTTCATCTAGAATGCATATGTACAGACTCCACAGTACCGCGGGCCGCAAACCCTCATTTTACCGACGTAAGGGACGCAAGAGGGGAAAAAAGCTCCATTTACATAATTAGGTCACATAATTTGGTTCACAAATATTTACTCAACTTAAAAAATGGCTCTGAGCACTATGGGACTTATCTTCTAAGGCCATCAGTCCCCTAGAACTTAGAACTACTTAAACCTAACTAACCTAAGGACATCACACACATCCATGCTCGAGGCAGGATTCGAACCTGCGACCGTTGCGGTCGCGCGGTTCCAGACTGTAGCGCCTAGAACCGCTCGGCCATCCTGGCCGGCTGCTCAATTTCACAAATATAGGTACAACAAAGTATACTCCAAGGAACTGAGTTCCACAAGGGACTGCCCTCTCCTTTCTATCAGGGACTGAAAGATGAGTAAAAAGAAAAAAAAATTACGAGATTGAACGGCGAGGGACGGGCCGCCATCAGATCAATGGCAAGCCTCATGCGGTCCACTGTCTGTGCTCCCCTTACGTGGAACCGTATCGACATCAAAAGGCCAATGGCGAAAGACCTGCAGCATACTACCCCTTTCTCAGAGAAACGATCCCTTTTATCGAGTGTCAGACAGAGCGTACAGAACTGCATATTTGCTATTACCTGAAAGCATCCTCTCCAATGATAGACGACTCACAAGTTGCGAAACAGTTTCAGCGTTTTAAATTGTAGCAATTAATCAGACAATGAAAATGTCCCAATTGTCTCCAGCATTTGCACGCCATCTTTACTTGTAGGACTAGGAAAAGAAAATGAATTATTTAGAACGGCCATATTTCCTTGAGTAAGCTGTAGTAGGGAGGGGGACAGCGGTGTCAGACCCTACCTAGCCCAGCCACACAGGGCGACAAGCAGAAGTACTTAGTGAATTGTAAGCTCAGCAGACTGGAGCAGAACTTCTGAAAGTCGATACGAAGCCGTTCCTCAGTCACTGGACAGCTCTCGTACAGTATAAAAAAATTCATGAAAATAATATTCTGATGGCTTTCTCCTTCTTCTGCAGGAAGGCATGTCTCTAGATGATAACTAATGATATATTAGTAATATCCACGGGTACCGCGCTGTTAGTGAAATATAATGACTTACACCAGACGGTCGAACAACCACAGGCGCGGCCGGGCGTCGCGGACAATAATGTCGCACGATAATTCCATTTTGCAGTGACCTCACAGCATGACTGTCTTCATATTGTTCATGCTCAATTGGCGAGTGGTGTACTGTACCGTAAATCGTCTATCCGTTGTTGCAATCTGATTTGATGACGTCCGCTTTCTCACTGCAATAGTTAGTCAAGGCCTCCAGCTACGAAGCCGTCTAGGTAGACGTTTGATAGGGTGACCTTCGCGACTTATGAAATGGAGTGTCTCCAATGTCTTCTCCTTAAAACGTGCGTGCCATCAAATGTAGTGAGATATCTTGCCTTGCTTATACGACGTGACAATGTCATTCACAGTGGCAGTAAAGAATTTTCGTCGCGTAAAACAACGAGAAATTACGTTCACCAACATTAAAACTACCTCTTCACGGAAACTATTTTTTATGAAGTTACTCATGACTGTAATAGTCTTCGCCGGCCGAAGTGGCCGTGCGGTTAAAGGCGCTGCAGTCTGGAACCGCAAGACCGCTACGGTCGCAGGTTCGAATCCTGCCTCGTGCATGGATGTTTGTGATGTCCTTAGGTTAGTTAGGTTTAACTAGTTCTAAGTTCTGGGGGACTAATGACCTCAGCAGTTGAGACCCATAGTGCTCAGAGCCATTGGAACCATTTGTAATAGTCTTCGGCAGCAATGTTGACCATATTACTAATTTAGCACAATAAAAATAACAATCAATAATGGCACAGTAGTTGTTTAGAGACTAATATCTCTTATCAAAAGAATGGATTCTGAATGTAAATCACAAAAAAGTAGCACCATAGTAAAATAGTTTCTATTTTAAGCTGCTGTGGAACGTAGTGATATCTAACAGAATAGTCAGTAGCGTAAAACAGCTAAATGCACCACTCGGAATGTACACTTTTAGAGTGACATTGCACAGAGTGATATATTCGAATAGCTGTAGATAATCTGCGTTGTAGTCGCAGAAACCAACAATTACACAGTCCCATTTCCAAAAAACATGTAGCTGTCAAATACGCATATCTCGAAGAACTATATGAATTCGCCAGGTCTATGTGAATGCAGAAACTGATCACATTTTACAATTTTATATTAGAAGCATTGCGGTTATTTGTCTGATATCACCAAATCGAAGATTTATGCTGTTCGGTGTTAGTTCACAACAAACTACGTGCATGGTAGCAACATCAGCGAGAATGGCGTATAATACTTTTCTTTCAATTTAAAACAATTATTGCTCATTTCGCGATTCATGTAAATTGCTGATCTCGTGTAATGGCAAGGATTCGCTTGAAGAAAGGGCTGCCTGTTCAGTAAACACGATGTGACCAAAACTCCTCAGACACTAACCACTGTTTGTTCAAAAGAAAACAGGAAAGAAGGAACGTGCAGTAGACGCAGAGGTCATGGAAGACAAAACACGGGCTCGAAAGGTGGAAGGATAGGTGACGAATTCGGCTGTGTCCAAGGAGCTATCCCGCCACTTACATAACTGATGTAGGAAAGCTTAAGAATTGATAGCCAGACGGAGGTTTGAACTGCTGTTACCCATTTTCGAGTCCAGCGTCTTGCCACCACGCCACATCACTTGATCGATTTAAAAGACACCCAGCCGTATATCTGGTAGGTACAGGACCTCGCTCTGTTACTGCTACAGCTTTTACATGTCGGAGAAAAATTTTTACAAGGCTCTGGTACACCGACGGCTGCATTTGTTGCCTTTCTCGTTAAAAAGATAATCAATAGATGTTCTTGGGTTGGTGGACGTGGTGATCTGACAGTTAGCCGACGCTCCAGCTACACACAAAATATTTACAGTTTTCATGTTGGAGCTTTAAGAAGGCCAGTCCGGAAAATTATCTTGAATTTCATCTAACCACAATACAACAGTCCTTGTGTTGTGGACAGGAGCGTTCTCGCAACTTCCTGGGAGATTAAACCTGTGTATCGGACCGAGAGTCGAACTCGGGACCTTTGCCTTTTGAGCTACCCAAGCACTACTCGCGAACCATCCTCACAGCTTTAATTCTGCCAGCCGTTAGCCGGAAACGTGAATCATTCCCGAGCACGCATAGACAGAACCGTCCTAGGAAAAAAACCGGCTTCATATTTTATCCCTATACTTACAATAAAATATTACAATCGGAGTCTTAATTGAACGACATTCGACAATGAGCAAAGTATCGGAAATACACCCTGCTGACGGCTATGGCTCTAGAAATAGAAATATGTGGACCATTCTTATGACATGACATTCTCTTCCCTTTGCTATCACAGTATTCCACGTCAAATCCGTACCTTCCTTACGACTGGACGTAGTCATTTCCTTTGCACATGTTGGAACACACACACACATACTTTATAAGCTAACAGGAGCTGTCCGATTGGAGAGGCCTGTTGGGGTGTAGGAATGTAGCTGACTTAACAGTGTCGTCCTCTAGACGGCCGAATAACGAACTAATACTTAGTATGTGTTGGATAGCTTTCGTGATAGCATGGAAATTTGAGAAGATTCAATATGGACATGTGTTTGGGAGCTCCCGAGGCCCACCGCACGGCGTCCATGGAGACGAGGCGCTCGCCGGAGCTTAAGTTAAGTCTTGGTGATGACTTAGTACCTATGTATCGCATTTTTAAAATGTGACTACGCCTATTCAGGCTGTTTTAGTTTTATTTCTAGACCATGCCTTCGTAGACATATTATAGAATTAGGTTTATCTTCTGAAGAAGGCTCAATTACTTGGGTTGAAACCTAGGTAGAAGTTAGTTTCATTAACGCAATTGAGGCTGATAGTTTCTTATGTTTTAAATTTATGTTTTTGAGAGATTTCGCAGCAATGTTTCGTTAACTCGCCCAACAGTTGAACAGTGGTACGTCAACCGCAACTGATGTTAAGTGCACTCAGTTTGCAAGTAAACGATGTTAACACCTCCCACTGGTGCACACCTGTTCCACTGGAGTTCAGAAATCTTGGAGGCGGGTGCAGAAGAATAGTTATATAGCTGCGTATGTGCTCCTAACCTGATGCATCCTCAGTGACCCCACACCTGTCTCGTTCCAGAGCACCTCGTACTGACATGGCTATAGTGTGTTCCAATGGTGGGTCAGCTGCACAGGCAGCTAGAATCTCTCCAGCCTAGACCACGACTCGTCTCTGAACACGACGTAGCCCTGTGCTCATGGTTCCACCACACTCGTCGCGTCACGTAATGTCTTTGCTTGAGGGAAATGTATCCACCTAGCATGACAAGCAACATCTCGGAGCTGACGGTACGGAATCTCTCGACGACTATATCGTAATACAAGCAGCACAAACTCAGAGTGAGGGAATATTGTAAGGGAAATCGGCCGTATTATTTCAAAGAAGAAACCTTCGCATTTGCCTTATGCGATCCGGAAAAAAACCATCCGAATACGAGTGTGGCACCTTGTCCTCATGAGTTTCGCTCCTGTAATTACCAAAGAACGACTGTGGTTTTCTAACGTGTTGTCCATTGGATGGCGCTTTTCCTGAGTGTTTAACTTTCTCGCAGTATCCTGCACATTTGTTTGGTTTTTGAGATAGGAGAAACCCTGCAGACTGCTGACCACTCGTGTTAAACACAGGAGAGAATTCCGCTATATCTGCAGAACTATACCTACCGACGATGTCATTGCTAACACCGAATCGGCCACTCGGACCCTTCATTGTGAAAGAACTGAGGAAACACGCACTGAAACCGCCAGGATATTGCGCCGAGCAAAATCTCCAGCTTGCAGTCTGAATAAAGAAGAGTTACAAGATATCAAGAGCATTAACACCAACATGAATATACTGGTACTACCTGCTGATAAGGGAGATGCAGTCGCTGTAATGAAGACCGAAGATTACGAGCAGGAAATTCGCGACCTAGTATATCCAATGAAGAACCGAAAAGTAGACGCATATCCGATGCAGTGAAAATGGAAATGAGTGTGTGGCGTCAGTGGCCGGGAGTTCCCAGGCGGGAAGTTAGGCCGCCAAGTGCAAGTCTTGTTGAGTGCGACGCCAAACTGGGCGTCGACAATGGGGATGAAACGATAATGAGGACAGCACAACGAGGGGAGAAAATATCCTACCTCAGCCGGGAATCGAACCCGGACCCCCGTGCGTGGCATTCCAACGCGCTGACCGTTCAGCTACAGGGGCAGACAATCCGACGCAGTGCATCACACGGAATGCGAATCGGTTAATCAAGGCATCTTCTCTCTCGGTGGATGTACAGAGCAACATGCGCAACACATAAGCCCTACCACTGTATGAACTACCAAAAATTCATAAGCATAATATTCCCCTGTCAATGAGGCCACACGGCAGTCGGATTTTTGTAATTTTTTATATTCGCGGTACACGAATTTGGTTTGTGAGGTGCTCAACTGCTCGGTCAGCAGCCCCCATACAAAGTCCCAATTTTTACACAGTCCAGTTTTCCACGCAATCCAATCGAGCCACTGTCACGAATTATGATGGTGATGAAATGGTGAGGACAACACAAACACCCAGTTCCCGGGCAAAGAAAATCCCCAACCCAGCCGAGAATCGAGCCCGGGACCCCGTGATCCAGAGGCAGCAACGCTAGCCGCTAGACCACGAGCTGCGGACACGGAATTCAGAACTGAAATATCAATTTCCCGAAGCAGTTCGATGAAAAAAAAAATTCTCGATAAAATCGACTTCGAAATTTTCGGAATGTCTTTATATCCCAAAGTACGGAGGTAGTTTGACAGGCAGCGTGGCACTGTAGTAGAATGCTCACCTGCTGTGTGGGGGCCCGTGTTCGATCCATGGTCGATGTAAATTTTTGAACAATGGTGCAAGTTCTATAAAAAATTACTTGGAGCGGAAAATACATAATGATGAAGAAAAATCAGTAGCCCTCGAGACAGGTAATCGCTGGTTCGAGTATTGTTTTGGACATTATTTTTTTGTTTTTTTCATTCAGTTCGAATACCTACGTCATTAAACACAAAAATCATTAAAATATGCTAATTAACACATTTCTAAATGTCATTTTTGTGAAAAATGTTGCGTCTTTTATTTCTAACTACATATATCGCACTAAAAAATCCAATTTCCTTCGTAAATATAATAAATTTTTAATTATCCATCTTTTATAAACCATTGTTAACATAGATTGTTTAAATAAAAAAAATTACAAATTAAATTTTTTTATCTTTACGTAATTAACGTTTCATAGAAATGCTCGTGGAACGTGTACCTTCGTTTAAAACTTTGCCACAGCTGGGAATTGAATCTAGGTGGTTTACGGTGCAAGGCACTATTTTGCCACAGAGTCATGCGGCCTGTGGGAAAAGATACCTCGTTGTAATTTGTTAGACACTTAGAAAACTTCAAAGTCGATTTTCTAGAGAATTTCTGTGACTTGCGTTGCCTTGCTTTGCTGGATTGGTGCTTGAGTGCTGGACGTCACGTGCCACAAATACGAAAAATTACAAAAATCCTTGTAGGATCGATCGCAAGCACTCCTTTCTCACCGATGTATAAACTGCTGAAACACTTCATCTACCTGCTTCAGCTGCACGTGGGAAAGACCAAAACATACATAAAGGCTTGGGGCATTTCACGGAGAAGCTGAAAGAACTAAAACTTGGACCCAAACGGCATCCTGGTCAGCTTTGATGTTGTTTCTTTGCTCATCTCTCGAAAACTCTCCTTTGTTATGTGGAGCCATGACGGTGATTTCCTAAGGCTCTTAACAGTCTCCATGCCAGCACAAAATTTACTATGGAGGTAGAAAAGGATCAGTAACTACCCTTTTTGAATGTACTGGTTACGAGGGGTAGTAAAAACTTGGGACACAGTGTATAACAAAACCTGACACGCACGGACCGATACCTGCACAAACTGTGAAATCACCACCCGAGTCAGAAAAAAAGGGTGGCTAATACGCTCGTAAAGCGCATGACGAATATGTGAGCCGCAGCACGTCAGACGCAAAGTGCAATACCTGGAAAGCGTTCAGAGGCGCAATGGGTACTCCACCGGTTACTTAAGAAGTGACAAGGAATCAACCACGCATCAAAGTTACACGTCGGGAGAAGAAATGTCGGGTACGGTCTTTCTGCCGTTCATACCCAGGATGACGGAGAGAAACGGACGAATAATGTGCAAACACACAGTAAGGACTATCTATAAACCGACGAAAAAGATAAAAGTGTGCCTCATATTGTCAGAGGAGAAAAGGAACCCACTTGCAACGTCAGGAATATATCGGTTACCATTTACATGTGGAGAACTCTACGTTGGAATGACTGGACGATCAATCAACACGAGGATCACCGAACGTAACGTGGAGAAATCGGCCGTGGCTGAGCACGCACAACAAAATGCGCCGACACGGAAGTTCTTACAGTGAAGAGCTGCCACATCCGATTGTTCATGGTAGCTGTAAAAATACCCGAACATGACAATAGCTTCAACAAGAAGATGAAAGCTTCAGGGCGAACAGCTCCTTGCCTCCCGCGCTGCAGCGAACGACCATTGCAGGTAACAAAGGGGAGAACTACAGTAGTAATGACAGCGGAAAAGACGTTGGCGCCAGCTCCATGTAAGCAGCGACCGTGAGTTTGACTCCAGTCCATCACCAGCAATGGAGAGTGACGATAATAGCCACTCGTGCTGGCAGAACTTGAGAAACATCGTCAAATAAGCGTCGGCCGAAGAGTCCGAGGCGGAAGCTAACAGGCAGTTCGGCAGTTTGCTTTTTTCACACACGATGTCTTCGAAACAGTAAATGCAGGAAAGCAAGTAGATTCCACCTTTCGAGATTTGCAAAAGACGTCTGACACTTGTATCACATCGACGACAATCAGCCAAGATACGATCAGACTGATTGTCATCACAGATATACGAATGGCGCGATGAGTTCTTGAACAACAGAACGCAGCGCGCTATGCTGGACGATCAGTGTTTGACAGAAATGAAAATAACATCGAACATGTCCCTAGAAAACGACACAGGATGTCTAAGGTTCCAGTTATTAATAAACGTTTTATCAGATCGGATCAGCAGACTGTAAGACTTTTCGATGACATTGTTGTTTTCTGCAGAAAAATATCGTAGTCGCACTATCGCAAAAAATGCGTAAGTGATTGAAAAAGAAAATTTCGAAAAAAATATCAGTAAATTGGTTTGTGACAATTTGTCTAAAAGAAAGTTAGAAATAAAATCGATAACAGAAACGCTTGTCACGCCCCATTGTCTGTACATGATTTCGAGAGTCATTCGGAGGTGTGTCAAATGCTTCTCTTATCTATTTTACTTCTCACTTTCAGACAAACCATGTCACAAAACATCTGACCGATTTATTTCAGTTTTTTAGAGATTTATTTAGAAAGAGCGTTCTTATTAACACTACAGTTGCTTTCCTAGAGTGCACTAAATTTAATACTTTTTATAGTTAAATGTCACACCAACGTAACTTTTTACGAGCAAAATAGCTAGGCCTTGAAGAGATGAACTTTCCGACACTTCATTTACATAGCTAGCACCAGCTGTTCGGGAAATATTTCAGTTGCCCCTCAAATCACTAATTAGTTTTACTTAATTATCCTGATTACTTTCGAGCTAATGAACCTTTTTCTTTTCAAAACAAGACTTCACGCTGCTCAGTACGCTACACTGTTTGTCGATTTCCCACTCTGTGTTAGGCTATGAAAATTCGGACAAGAACATGTTTTGTAATAATTTACAGGGAGTCTTGTTTTCACTTTACTCAAATATTTAACCAAAAGTTTCACTATGTGAGCAAAAGTGTTCTGACACCCCCAAAAACATACCTTTTTGATATTAGGTGTATTGTGCTGCCACCTACTGCCAGGTACTCCATATCAGCGACCTCAGAAGTCACTAGACATCGTGAGAGAGCAGAATCGGGTGCTCCCCGGAAGTCACGGACTTCGAACGTGGTCAGGTGATTGGGTGTCACTTCTGTCATACGACTGCACGTGAGATTTCCGCACTCCTAAACATACTTAGGTCTACTGTTTCCGATGTGATAGTGAAGTGTAAGCGTGGACACGTACAGCACAAAAGCGTACAGCCAGACCTCGTCTGTTGACTGACAGAGACCGCCGACGGTTGAAGAGGGTCGTAATGAGTAATAGGCAGACATCTATCCAAACCATCACACAGGAATTCCAAACTGCATCGGGATCCACTGCAAGTACTATGACAGTTAGGCGGGAGGTGAGAAAACATGGATTTCACATGGTCGAGCGGCTGCCCATAAGCCACACATCACGCCGCTAAATGCCAAACGGCGCCTCGCTTGGTGTAAGGAGCTTAAACATTGGACGATTGAACAGTGGAAAAACGTTGTGCGGAGTGACGAATGACGGTACACAATGCGGCGATCCGATGGCAGGGTGTGGGTATGGCGAATGCCCGGTGAACATCTGCCAGCGTGCGTAGAATTCGGAGGTGGTGGTGTTATGATGTGGTCGTGTTTTTATGGAGGAGGTTTGCACCCCTTGTTGTTTCGCTTGGCACTATCACAGCACAGGCCTACACTGATGTTTTAAGCACCGTCTTGCTTCCCACAGTTGAAAAGCAGTTCTGCAATGACGATTGCGTTTTTCAACACGATCGAGCACCTGTTCATAATGCACGGCCTGTGACGGAGTGGTTACACGACAATAACTTCCCTGTAATGGACTGGCCCGCACGGAGTCCTGACCTCAATCCTATAGAACACCTTTGGGATCTTTTGGAACGCCGACTTCGTGCCAGGCCTCACCAACCGACATCGATATCTCTCCTCAGCGCAGCACTCTGTGAAGAATGGGCTGTCATTCCGAAAGAAACCTTCCAGTACCTGATTGAACGTATGCCTGCGAGAGTGGAGCCTGTCATCAGAGCTAAGGGTGAGCCAACACCATATTGAATTCCAGCATTTTCAATGAAGGGCGCCAAGAACTTGTAAGTCATTTTCAGCCAGGTGTCCGCATACTTTTGGTCACATAGTGTAGCTCCATTAAATACGGGCAAATACAAGATAATACCTATTAGGAAAAGCAATAGCTCGACAGAATACGATTACAAGATTAATTAGTGAACACCTGAAGGATATCGCGACGTTGAAATATTTAGATGTTATAATAAACAATATGAAATAGGACGATCACGTGATATGTAATGGCTAAGTCGAATCGAAGACTTAAGTGTGTTTGGAAAAGCGCAGCGCAGACTTAAGTGTGTTTGGAAAAGCGCAGCGCATCTATAAACGACACCGTTTACATGCGTTATTGCGACCTATTCTAGATTGCTTGTCTGCCGTTTGTGTCCTCATCAAGTAGCTAAGATTGCAGTCATGGAACGAATTCAAATACTCGCTGTTAGTTTCGTAGATATGCGGTGCACTCCATACGGTACTGCAACAGAATTGCTCAGGAAACTTAAATGGAAATCTTTGGAAGAAAGATGACGTTGTTCTCACGAGACCCTGCATGGTAGATTTAGAAAACCAGTACTCGACAAAGCCTGTGTTACCCTTCTGTTGCCACCACAATACTCGTATATTTCTCTTAGGAATCGTGAGAAGAGAGATTAGAGCACATACAGAAGGGGTACAGCCGGTCATTACAATGACTTGGAGGAGAACATATACAAAATGATTCTTATTAACTTTTAAACACCCCCGAAGCTACGTAGATCGTGTTGAGAAAAGTAATTTAATACAAGACACATGGGATCGCAATGGTCCGGAAATTCCCAAAGCCGCGCGGGGTAGCTGAGCGGTCTAGGGCGCCTTGTCACGGTCCGTGCGGCTCCCCCCGTCGGAGGTTCGAGTCCTACCACGGGCATCGGTGTGTATGTTGTCCATAGTGTAAGTTAGTTTCAGTTATATTAAGTAGTGTGTAGGCTTAGGGACCAATGACCTCTGCAGTTTGGTCCCATAAAACCTCACCACAAATTAAAAAAAAAAAAAAAAAAAAAACAAAGAACAAAGCCAAAAATTGGACGAGAAATATTCAACGTATGACGTCACTAGATGACGTACCTCGTCGCACGTGAAGCAGTTGAGCTTGGGCGCGAATGAATGATTGAGAGCAAATTTCAAACACCTTTCGTAAATGTGATCTGTTGTGAATTTGGAAGTTACGAAATTATTGTTCTCGATACAACCAAGAAAAAGCTTTTGTAATTTTGTGTTTCTTTGCTTTTGTACCTTCTTTTTTTGTTTAGAGACATTATTTAGCAAAGAAACGTAGGTCCTTTTCTGGTAACGACGAAACTCGGGAACTCAAACTCATTTACGCGTGACGCAAAACGGTAGGCTTTTGTTGTATGTATTTTGCAATAAATCTGCGGAGACTGCGAGACCGCTAAATAAAATTACAAATCTTACCACAGCGTAAAGACATGATTGTCTAACGCAATAAAAATAGACACTACCTGCCAGACGCAAGACTCGAATCCTGAACTGCACCGCTAAACTCGCATACGTGGGCCCAGAGCCACACCGACGTGAATACGTGACTTGTGTTGGGATGACAGCCGGCCGTGGTGGCCGTGCGGTTCTAGGCGCTGCAGTCCGGAACCGCAGGACTGCTACGGTCGCAGGTTCGAATCCTGCCTCTGGCATGGATGTGTATGATGTCCTTAGGTTAGTTAGGTTTAAGTAGTTCTAAGTTCTAGGGGACTGATGACCTAAGATGTTAAGTCCCATAGTGCTCAGAGCCATTTGAACCATTTTTTGTTGGGATGACCAGGTGCGGCAAGCCGATAGGCTGTACCGCTACAAGTGGTAGCTGGTGACGTCACATGTCGTAAATTTCTCTTTCACCTTTGGGGTATTTCCGGACATTTGCGCCCTCATGTGCCTTAAATTACTTGTCACAGCGTCACCTACGTCGCTTCGGAAGTTTTTAAACGTTAATAAGAATCACTCTCTATGTAGACGCAGTTACAGAAATGCCGATCGCCTACTAAGGCGGCGTTTTTCTTTGCTGTGCGTGGAAGACGAACGAACAATAACATAAGAAAGATGCGAGTTCGTACAGAGGCATATAGTCACTTTTCCCATAAAAAACGCTAATAAGTTATTGTTACGAAGTACACCCCACGTCGCGCTCTACAATGGCTGGGAGAGAATACACTTCGATGTAATGGCAGAAATACCACTCGAGCACTCAGCCGGCGCGCGTTTTGCAACGCGTGGGAGGCGAATGACGCATGCACGCTGCACTGACTCGGCCTTGTCTGGACGACAGCAGCTGTAACTGGTTACTTCCAGCGGCCGCGTTAACCTCTCAAAATTGTCACGTACGAAAAACTCTGCTCCTTTGCTACACATGGTAGCGAAGAGTTATGTAAAATTCAGTCTGCATCAACAAAGCGCCGGAAGTGCAGCGAATCATTATGCTGTGCTGCCATTGTTCCATTGTCAAAGGAATTAATGCAGGACGGCACTTCCTCTGTGCAGGTTAATCAGTAAACACTGTTTGCAACAGTATTAGCATTCAGCTTTACTTGTGCTGTGTGTACAGCGGAGGAAATAACAATAACTGCTCCACTGTGGACGGATGGAATTCCGTGACTGTGTAACATAACATTTCCGGGCAACGGTTGCGTCCTTATTAATTCACTGAAAAGGCAAGATACTTTTTGGATGAGTCTGCGATCATTCTCAATATTTTGTGAGCAAAACTGGCTGTCTCGCTTAATATATGTCTTTATGCATAGCGCTGTTTCGGATACTGTCATTATCAGATCAAAGTTAGAACTTTTAAAACAAGGTCCAGTGTCAATATCAACGGGTTTAATCGATACTAACACTCAACTTCGTTTTAAAAGTTCTAATTTTGATCTGATGACGGCAGTAGCTGAAACGACGTTATAAATAAAGACTTTCATTAACCGACCTAGATCAGCATTATGTTATGGCCGACATTCACATGCAGTTCCATGAGACCTGCGACGATAATCAAAGCACCCTGACATTTAAGAACATCGTGAACATTATTGCGCATCACCCGACGCTGGGGATGGTAGAAACCGACCGGTTAAAAACTATATCGGTGTTTTAGTTCTGATTAACCGGTATTAGGTATTTGTTTGGTCTCAATTACAACAGGTGATTTTATTTTTTACTTATAACCAATCCCAAAGAAAGCAGGTGTTGGCAGATGTGAAAATTACCGAAATATCAGTTTAATAACTCACGGCTGCAAAATACTAATGCGAATTTTTTAGAGACGAATGGAAAATCTGGTAGAAGCCGACCTCGGGGAAGATCAGTTTGGATTCCGTAGAAATATTGGAACACGTGAGGCAATACTGACCCTAAGACTTATCTAAGAAGCTGGAGAAAGAAAAGGCAGACCTACGTTTCTAGCATTTGAAGGCTTAGAGAAAGTTTTCGACAATGTTGACTGGAATACTCTCTTTCAGCCGGCCGAGGTGGCCGAGTGGTTCTAGGCGCTGCAGTCTGGAACCGTGAGACCGCTGCGGTCGCATGTTCGAATCCTGCCTCGGGCATTGATGTCTGTGATGTCCTTAGGTTAGTTAGGTTTAAGTAGTTCTAAGTTCTAGGGGACTGATGACCTCAGAAGTAAGTCCCATAGTGCTCAGAGCCATTTGAACCATTTGAACTCTCTTTCAAATCCTGAAGGTGGCAGGAGTAAAATACAGGGAGCGAAAGGCTGTTTACAATTTGTACAAAAACCAGATGGCAGTTATAAGAGTCGAGGGACATGAAAGGGAAGCAGTGGTTGGGAAGGGAGTGAGACAGGGCTGTAGCCTCTCCCCGATGTTATTCAGTCTGTATATTGAGCAAGCAGTAAAGGAAACAAAAGAAAAATTCGGAGTAGGTATTAAAATCCATGGAGAAGAAATAAAAACTTTAAGATTCACCAATGACATTCTAATTCTGTCAGAGACAGCAAAGGACTTGGAAGAGCAGTTGAACGGAATGGACAGTGTCTTGAAAGGAGGATATAAGATGAACATCAACAAAAGCAAAACGAGGATAATGGAATGTAGTCGAATTAAGTCGGGTAATGCTTAGGGAATTAGATTAGGAAATGAGACACTTCAAGTAGTAAAGGAGTTTTGCTATTTGGGGAGCAAAATAACTGATGATGGTCGAAGTAGAGAGAATATAAAATGTAGACTGGCAATGGCAAGGAAAGCGTTTCTGAAGAAGAGAAATTTGTTAACATCGAGTATAGATTTAAGTGTTAGGAAGTCATTTCTGAAAGTATTTGTATGGAGTGTAGCTATGTATGGAAGTGAAACATGGACGATAAATAGTTTAGACAAGAAGAGAATAGAAGCTTTCGAAATGTAGTGCTACAGAAGAATGCTGAAGATTAGATGGGTAGATCACATAACTAATGAGGAGTTATTGAATAGAATTGGGGAGAAGGGGAGTTTGTGGCACAACTTGACTAGAAGAATGGATCGGTTGGTAGGACATGTTCTGAGGCATCAAGGGATCACCAATTCAGTATTGGAGGGCAGCGTGGCGGGTAAAAATCGTAGAGCGAGACAAAGAGATGAATACACTAGGCAGATTCAGAAGGATGTAGGCTGCAGTACGTACTGGGAGATGAAGCGGCTTGCACAGGATAGAGTAGCATGGAGAGCTGCATCAAACCAGTCTCAGGACTGAAAACCACCACCACAACAACAACTTATAACCGGGTAAAAAACAGACATATCAGTTAGCGATAGCTGGAGTACTAAAATTCTTCGCTTTTAAATAAACCTTTTTTAGAGAATGAGTAATTTTTATCCATCAAATCTGCATTGCTTTGAAATATTTCGTTGTGATGGGGAAAGCGATCAGTGCTATTTCAATAAAAATGCCGACAGACACTAACAACAAACACGTGGCATATTAATTGCTACAGCACTGCCGAGACAACGTATCTGTTATCATGTGGCGTGCCCTATTAGATGCCACACGTGTACATGCAATGTACAAGACTTGCCCCATCTCGTCTATATGGTAGTGTCTCACAGTCGTCTTCGGTCGTCAGTTGTATTACAGAATGGCACCATCCCTAGTCTGGAAGTATTTTACGAAGTGCGTTATCAGTGAAGTAAGAATACTCCATTTGCTTTAAAAGACCAAAAAACGGGAGAAGCCACAACAAATGAGTGACAAAATATAAGCAGAAAACTTAAAACTGAACAGTTCACTCATAGTTACGATAAAAATAGAAAGCAGATGATCTGCTGCTGTGACTATATAACATGACTAACACAATTTATCTGCTTGTAGTCCATGAAAACGTACAAATTAACACGAAAATTAGAGTTCTTTAACCTCAGTTTTCACCCTCTTCGCACTGACTACTCGTAATGTCCAAGTAGTGATATGATATCCTATTACTACATAGTTTTTGAGCAGTGTTTCAAAAAATTTCAATCAATAGGAGAATCCTGGTGTTTTTTTTTTTTTGTAGTAGTCAACCACGCATCACTTTTAGAGAAAAGCAGCGAATGGTGGACGGACTAAGTTTCCTTTTATTTGCCTATTTAATTTAATATTTTGCGTCTATGTATCTTGAAACTGAGGGAGTCAAAATTTTTCAACCTTGGTTCGATTTTTACGTTTATTACAGGGAATACAGTAATAGGAATTTAAAAAATCGAAAATCGGTTATTTTAGAAGGTGGTTTTAACTGTGTGGCTAAACCGATACAAGCGAAAACCGATTGTGTACAGCGCTAACCGCCAGCGCTACCCAACGGTAGGCATCTTGCTGCAGGATAGCAGACCGTGTCACAAGGCCACCATCGTGCTACACTGGTTTAAGGCGCGTAATAACGAACTCGTGTTGACGTTTCGGCCACCAAATTAGTCTACCCTAATTCGAAGACATACAGTATGTGTACGCTATAGGGCGCCAGCTCCGCACCCCGCAAACCACCCGCCCATAATTTAGGCGATTTCTCGTGCCCCTTGTGTAGATACTTGGTGCCACGTACCTACTAGGACTTCTCGGATACATGACACGCAAAAGCGCTGCTGTGTTGCGTTCCAAAGATATGCGCTATTATTCATGGGGTTCCTAAGTATGCGCTATTAATCAGGGGGTCGGAAATATTTTGCTCTTCAATATATTTCATTGCACCATCATTTCTGTCTTACCTAGTTGCTTCATATTTAATAATATTATACATAATTTTGCTTTATAATCAGAGTGTTTTACTTTTTACGCAAAGTGCATGATACCCGCCGTCCCGATAAATCGCATAATTGTATAGCAGTTACTAAAATGTGACACTGCGTGACACAGTTCTATGTACTGACTTGGCAGAAAATCCTAAGAAATATTGGTCTTACGTCAAAGCGGTAGGTGGATCAAAACAAAATGTGCAGACACTCTGTGACCAAAATGGTACTGAAACAGAGGATGACAGGCCGAAATACTAAATCTCTTTTTCCAAAGCTGTTTCACAGAGGAAGACTGCACTGTAGTTCCTTCTATAGATTGTCGCACAGATGACAAAATGGTAGATATCGAAATAGACGACAGAGGGATAGAAAAACAATTAAAATCGCTCAAAACAGGAAAGGCCGCTGGATCTGATGGGATAAAAGTTCGATTTTACACAGAGTACGCGAAGGAACTTGCCCCCTTCTTGCAGCGGTGTACCGTAGGTCTCTAGAAGAGCGTAGCATTCCAAAAGATTGGAAAAGGGCACAGGTCATTCCCGTTTTCAAGAAGAGACATCGAACAGATGTGCAGAACTATATACCTACATCTCTAACGTCGATCAGTTGTAGAATTTTGGTACATGTATTATGTTCGAGTATAATGACTTTTCTGGAGGCTAGAAATCTACTCTGTAGGAATCAGCATGGATTTCGAAAAAGACGATCGTGTGAAACCCAGCTCGCGCTATTCGTCCACGTGACTCAGGGGGCCATAGACACGGGTTCCCAGGTAGATGCCGAGTTTCTTGACTTTCGCAAGGCGTTTGATACAGTTCTCCACAGTCGTTTATTGAACCAAGTAATAGCATATGGACTATCAGACCAATTGTGTGATTTAATTGAAGAGATCCTAGATAACAGAACCCAGCATGTCATTCTCAATGGAGAGAAGTCTTCCGAAGTAAGAGTGATTTCAGGTGTGCCGCAGGGGAGTGTCGTAGTTGCTATTCACAATATATATAAATGACCTTGTGGATAACATCGGAAGTTCACTGAGGCTTTTTGCGGATGATGCTGTAGTATATCGAGAGGTTGTAACAATGGAAAATTGTATTGAAATGCCGGCCTGAGTGGCCGAGCGGTTCTAGGCGCTACAGCCTGGAACCGCGCGACCACTACGGTCGCAGGTTCGAATCCGCTTCGGGCATGGATGTGTGTGATGACCTTAGGTTAGTTAGGTTTAAGTAGTTCTAAGTTCTAGGGGACTCATGACCACAGCAGTTAAGTCCCATAGTGCTCAGAGCCACTTGAACCTTTTTTTTTTTTTTTTTGTACTGAAATGCAGGAGGATCTGCAACGAACTGACGCATGGTGCAGGGAATGGCAACTGAATCTCAATGTAGACAAGTGTAATGTGCTGCGAACATATAGAAAGAAAGATCCTTTATCATTTAGCTACAATATGGCAGGTCAGCAACTAGAAGCAGTTAATTCTATAAATTATCTGGGAGTAGGCATTAGGAGTGATTTAAAATGGCGTTACAGGATCATTTAGTAATCGTGAAAGCGTTACGGAGATGATAGATAAACTCCAGTGGAAGACTGTAAGAGAGACGCTCAGTAGCTCGGTACAGGCTTTTGTTGAAGCTTCGAGTACATACCTTCACCGAGGAGTCAAGCAGTATATTACTCCCTCCTACGCATATCTCGCGAAGAGACCATGAGGATAAAATCAGGGAGATTAGAGCCCACACAGAGGCATACCGACAGTCTTTCTTTACACGAACAATACGAGACTGGAACAGAAGGGAGAATGATAGAGGTGCCCCCAGCCACACTCCGTCCGGTGGCTTGCGGAGTATGGATGTAGATGTAGGAGAGTAGCAAAAGCAGTGGTGATGTGCGATACATTGACAGAAGGTAATCAAGGTACATTCTGTAGCAATGTCAGACTTAATAGATAGATTAGAAAGAGAGATAATAGCTGTAGGACAGGCCTACTTCAGGTAAAGGCTAACTTCAAAGAGTTAGAGTTATTCACTTCTTTTCTTCGACTTCTTCGAATTAATTGAAGCCGCATCCCCAAATTAAAGTAGTGACTTCTTCTAGACAACAGCCCTGTCACTAGACAGTATTTATTTATTTAATCGTATCAGAAGCATCGTACATAAAATCAGAATGATTAACACATACATATCAAGTATATAACAAATACAAAAAGGGTATAAAAGTATACAGATATACACTCCTGGAAATGGAAAAAAGAACACATTGACACCGGTGTGTCAGACCCACCATACTTGCTCCGGACACTGCGAGAGGGCTGTACAAGCAATGATCACACGCACGGCACAGCGGACACACCAGGAACCGCGGTGTTGGCCGTCGAATGGCGCTAGCTGCGCAGCATTTGTGCACCGCCGCCGTCAGTGTCAGCCAGTTTGCCGTGGCATACGGAGCTCCATCGCAGCCTTTAACACTGGTAGCATGCCACGACAGCGTGGACGTGAACCGTATGTGCAGTTGACGGACTTTGAGCGAGGGCGTATAGTGGGCATGCGGGAGGCCGGGTGGACGTACCGCCGAATTGCTCAACACGTGGGGCGTGAGGTCTCCACAGTACATCGATGTTGTCGCCAGTGGTCGGCGGTAGGTGCCCGTGCCCGTCGACCTGGGACCGGACCGCAGCGACGCACGGATGCATGCCAAGACCGTAGGATCCTACGCAGTGCTGTAGGGGACCGCACCGCCACTTCCCAGCAAATTAGGGACACTATTGCTCCTGGGGTATCGGCGAGGACCATTCGCAACCGTCTCCATGAAGCTGGGCTACGGTCCCGCACACCGTTAGGCCGTCTTCCGCTCACGCCCCAACATCGTGCAGCCCGCCTCCAGTGGTGTCGCGACAGGCGTGAATGGAGGGACGAATGGAAACCTGTCGTCTTCAGCGATGAGAGTCGCTTCTGCCTTGGTGCCAATGATGGTCGTATGCGTGTTTGGCGCCGTGCAGGTGAGCGCCACAATCAGGACTGCATACGACCGAGGCACACAGGGCCAACACCCGCCATCATGGTGTGGGGAGCGATCTCCTACACTGGCCGTACACCACTGGTGATCGTCGAGGGGACACTGAATAGTGCACGGTACATCCAAACCGTCATCGAACCCATCGTTCTACCATTCCTAGACCGGCAAGGGAACTTGCTGTTCCAACAGGACAATGCACGTCCGCATGTATCGCGTGCCACCCAACGTGCTCTAGAAGGTGTAAGTCAACTACCCTGGCCAGCAAGATCTCCGGATCTGTCCCCCATTGAGCATGTTTGGGACTGGATGAAGCGTCGTCTCACGCGGTCTGCACGTCCAGCACGAACGCTGGTCCAACTGAGGCGCCAGGTGGAAATGGCATGGCAAGCCGTTCCACAGGACTACATCCAGCATCTCTACGATCGTCTCCATGGGAGAATAGCAGCCTGCATTGCTGCGAAAGGTGGATATACACTGTACTAGTGCCGACATTGTGCATGCTCTGTTGCCTGTGTCTATGTGCCTGTGGTTCTGTCAGTGTGATCACGTGATGTATCTGACCCCAGGAATGTGTCAATAAAGTTTCCCCTTCCTGGGACAATGAATTCACGGTGTTCTTATTTCAATTTCCAGGAGTGTATAAGGAGGGTCAAGTAGTTTGTTTTTTTTTTTAAATTTTATGAAGTCTTGGACCAGAACCTGGTCACGTCCAGCGCTTCCGGGGTGGCATTCATCAAATGCTTCATGGTGCAGGTGTTTGGGCACAGCACACACTGCGTGAGGTGGGTGGTGGTTTGGGTGTGTCCACAGTCACACAACGCCGGTTCATTTGAGAGGCCCCATTTGCGCATATTATCTTTGGATCGTGTGACACCAGAGCGCAGCCTATTAAGAGATTTCCATGTCGTCCATCCTTCCATACGGCCGGGAGGGAGTTCGTTTGGGACTAACCATTCTCCGAGGTGCGCGTTTTCTTCTCGCCACATTGCCAGCCTCACTTGCTGCGGTGTCCCGACGATGTTTTCTGCTGCGTGCAGGAAGCTTTTTCTGGATTTTAGTCGACGGCGGGCTGGCTGGTGTTTGTACAGCGGGTGGGCAGGTGAGGTCAACGCCTTTGTCTTTAACTTCCTGGCCGCTACTTTCCTTCTAACATCTGGTGGGGCCACGCCTGCCAGGCAGTACAATTTATCAGTCGGGGTTGGCCTCACACAGCCTGTGATGATGCGGCAGGATTCATTAAGCGGTATGTCCACTTGCTTAGTGTGGCTAGAATTGTACCACACTGGGCACGCGTACTCCGCTGTTGAATAGCACAAAGCAAGAGCTGTGGTTCTCACTATTCCAGGCTGTGCCCCCATGTAGTGCCCGTTAGTTTGAGCACAATGTTGTTTCTCGCGGCTACTTAGCGCTTAGTGTTCATGCAGTGCTTTTTATAGGTGAGTGCGCTATCCAAGGTGACGCCTAAGTATTTTGGTGTTTCACAATGTTCCAGGGGCACTCCTTCCCAGTTAAGTTGTAGTCTTCTTGCAGATTGTCTGTTCTTTAGGTGGAAGGGGCAGGTTTGGGTTTTCCCTGGGTTGGGTTTGAGATGGTTCCCCTTATAGTAGGTGGCAAGCTGTTCGAGGGCTTCTGACAGATTCTGTTCAACAGTTTCAAAGCAGTCTGCTTGATCGGTAATGGCGCAATCGTCTGCATATATGAAGCTTTCGGTGCCTTGGGGGAGGGGCTCGTCATTAGTATATACACTCCTGGAAATGAAAAAAAGAACACATTGACACCGGTGTGTCAGACCCACCATACTTGCTCCGGACACTGCGAGAGGGCTGTACAAGCAATGATCACACGCACGGCACAGCGGACACACCAGGAACCGCGGTGTTGGCCGTCGAATGGCGCTAGCTGCGCAGCATTTGTGCACCGCCGCCGTCAGTGGCAGCCAGTTTGCCGTGGCATACGGAGCTCCATCGCAGTCTTTAACACTGGTAGCATGCCGCGACAGCGTGGACGTGAACCGTATGTGCAGTTGACGGACTTTGAGCGAGGGTGTATAGTGGGCATGCGGGAGGCCGGGTGGACGTACCGCCGAATTGCTCAACACGTGGGGCGTGAGGTCTCCACAGTACATCGATGTTGTCGCCAGTGGTCGGCGGAAGGTGCACGTGCCCGTCGACCTGGGACCGGACCGCGGCGACGCACGGATGCACGCCAAGACCGTAGGATCCTACGCAGTGCCGTAGGGGACCGCACCGCCACTTCCCAGCAAATTAGGGACACTGTTGCTCCTGGGGTATCGGCGAGGACCATTCGCAACCGTCTCTATGAAGCTGGGCTACGGTCCCGCACACCGTTAGGCCGTCTTCCGCTCACGCCCCAACATCGTGCAGCCCGCCTCCAGTGGTGTCGCGACAGGCGTGAATGGAGGGACGAATGAAGACGTGTCGTCTTCAGCGATGAGAGTCGCTTCTGCCTTGGTGCCAATGATGGTCGTATGCGTGTTTGGCGCCGTGCAGGTGAGCGCCACAATCAGGACTGCATACGACCGAGGCACACAGGGCCAACACCCGCCATCATGGTGTGGGGAGCGATCTCCTACACTGGCCGTACACCACTGGTGATCGTCGAGGGGACACTGAATAGTGCACGGTACATCCAAACCGTCATCGAACCCATCGTTCTACCATTCCTAGACCGGCAAGGGAACTTGCTGTTCCAACAGGACAATGCACGTCCGCATGTATCGCGTGCCACCCAACGTGCTCTAGAAGGTGTAAGTCAACTACCCTGGCCAGCAAGATCTCCGGATCTGTCCCCCATTGAGCATGTTTGGGACTGGATGAAGCGTCGTCTCACGCGGTCTGCACGTCCAGCACGAACGCTGGTCCAACTGAGGCGCCAGGTGGAAATGGCATGGCAAGCCGTTCCACAGGACTACATCCAGCATCTCTACGATCGTCTCCATGGGAGAATAGCAGCCTGCATTGCTGCGAAAGGTGGATATACACTGTACTAGTGCCGACATTGTGCATGCTCTGTTGCCTGTGTCTATGTGCCTGTGGGTCTGTCAGTGTGATCATGTGATGTATCTGACCCCAGGAATGTGTCAATAAAGTTTCCCCTTCCTGGGACAATGAATTCACGGTGTTCTTATTTCAATTTCCAGGAGTGTATATTAAAGAGTGTTGGGGCCAGTATGCTTCCTTGGGGGAGGCCATTTTTCTGCATCCTCCACCGGCTTCTCTGTCCCTGAAAATCCACGAAGAATCTTCGATTCTGGAGTAGATTTCCAATGAGTAAGGTTAGTCTGTAGTCCCTACTCATTGCGTATATTTTCCCCAGGAGCAGTCGGTGGTTGACTGTGTCGTAGGCTGCTGATAGGTCTAGGAAGACAGCCCCGGTGATCTTCCTGTTCTCGAACCCACCCTCTATGTGTTGCGTTAATTTTAGCACCTGCGACGTGCAGCATTTGCCCTGCCTGAAGCCTGCTTGTTGTGGGATCAGGAGGGGCTCGATGGCGTCCGTGATTTTGTGGAGTATCATCCTTTCCAAAACCTTGTACATATGGCATAGCACAGAGATCGGCCTGTAGTTTTTGGGATTGTCACTAGCCAGTGACCTATGACGTCACAGGGCGCAATGAATAATTGGAAACGTCATTTCTGTTCTTCGCTGTGTTGTGAAATGCACATTCTTTCTTCATGTCTCTATTAATTCTGTTTTATGTAACGCCAGTCTTTAGCTACAGAACAGTTGTAAATATTTAATACTTTTCAGCAACAATAGGAAAGCTAAGAATTGTATACAGTGTCCGGTCAGTTAATGCGGCCACCTGTGAAAAGCCTGAGTGTGCACCTTTTACAGCGCACACCGCTGAGAGACATGCAGGAAGAGAGTCAAGAGAGTCAGTGATGTTCTGAATGTACCAGCAGGGATGTAGAGCCATCCTGACTGCAGTGCCGTGCCCAGCTGCGCTAAGTTTTTTAGTTGAGGATCCATGGCGCGTACAGCCCGATCGAGACGGTACCACAGATTCCCGTTTGGGTTTTAATCCGCCACGTTTGGCGGCCGGGGGAGTTCGATAAATTCGTCCTGGCGAGCTTCGAACTTACATTTGCAACTGTGTGACACGTTGTGTCCTGCTGGTAGGTGTCATCGTGCCGAGGAAAAACAAACTACATGTCGGGGTGCGATATGGTCCCCAAGGATAGATGCTTACTTTTATTGATCCATTGTGCTTGCGGAGTGACGAGATACCCAGGAAATGTGACGAAAACTTTCCCCAGAACCATAACGCTCCGACTGTTGTTGCAAAGAGTTTACTTTCAAACGTTTCGCGCCGTGCACGCCAGCGGCCATCTGTACGATGGAATATAAAACGCTATTCATCCGAAAAGGCCACCTTTCACCACTCAGTGGACATCCAGTTGCAGTATTAGTATGCAAATTCCAGCCTTCGTCGCCAGTGAACAGCAGTCAGCACGAGAGCATGAACAGGTGCCTGCTGCGGAGGCCCATTCGCAGAAACGTTCGCTGAGTGATCGTTGATGGGACATCTGAGCTACAGCACCATTTCGCCACGCACGGTGTTGTTCAACCTCGGCGGCACGCGAACGGTTTACAGACTTATCCGTTTCGAAAATGCCTCCACCGTTGATGCAAAAGCCAATTACCATGCGCTTTTGGACATCGGATAAACCGCTCCGTTTCCGCAATACGACAACGACTGCACTGATATCCGCGTCTCCCCTCCCTCCTACCACCCCCCACCCACCTGCCGACACGTTTTACATACCCTCCATTGCTAGTGCTGCCATCTGCCGTCTGAGAGTGGCTATTGCACGTTGACGTGGAGTATAGATAGTGGTCACGTAAATGTAACCAGACCGTGTAGCAACAGGGAAACTAAATAGCACTTCATTACACAGTTCACTTAACTGATCTGTTAGCTAGCGCTATTAACATTTCAGGTAGTTACACAAAGTTTATGAACTATTTTCACCATCATAATACTGAATGCGTTAATTTTGGTTTAGTAGTATTTCTTTTGCTGTCACCAGTTTGCAGTTTATATCGCTCTGGTTCGGTCACCATCTTTGTGTCCAACTAACAAAACTTGTCCATATTTTAGCGTCTCTTTTCTTAAACAAATCCATTTAATTTTCCTACACACTTTGATGTGCTTTTGTTGATATTCCTCTTATAACTTCTTTTCAAGGCATTATTCATTTATTCAGTCATTCGGTTCTGCTGATCTTCCAAGTCCTTTGACCTCTCTGACAGAATTACAATGTCATCGACAGACATCAAAAATATTATTCACCAAATAAAAATCACCAAACAACCATATGTTGTCAGAAGTTATTTTATTTAGACGGCCAGTTTCAGCATCTCATTAATTCCATCTTCTGGGTCATGCTTGTAGCGGATATTAAGATATACCACAGTTGAAGTTACAGGAAATAAAGTGTAATAATAAAAGTCTACATCTACATCTGCATCTATACTCTGCAAACCACCGGGAAGATATGGCACAGGGTACATCCCATTGTACCAGTTATTAAGGTTTCTTCCTGTTCCGTTCACGTAAGGAGTGCGGGAAGAATGAATGTTTGAATGTCTCTGTACGTGCTGTAATTATTCTAATCTTATTCTCACGCTCCCTGTCTGAGGAACACGTGGAAATTTGTAATATATTCCTAGAGTCATCATTTAGACCCGGCACTTGAAACTTTGTTTACAGACTTTCTCGGGATAATTTACGTGTATCTTAAAGATCTTCCAGTTCATTTCCTTCAGTATCTCTGTGACACTCTCCCACGGATAAATAATACTGTGGCCAATCATGCTGCCCTTCTCTGTATATGTTCAGTATATTCTGTTAGTCCTATCTGGTATGGGTCCCACTCATTTTTGCAAAATCTAGAAATGGTCACATGAGTGATTTGTAAGCAATCCCCTTTGTAAACTGATTGCTCTTCCCCAGTATTCTGCCAATAAACCGAAGTGTACCACCTGCTTTACGCACGGCTGAGCCTGTGTGATCATTCCATTTCATATTCCTACAAAATGCTACACCCATGTATTTCTAGGAGTTGGCCAATTCCAGCTATGACTCATTGATATTATAGTCATAGGATACAATGTTTTCTTCATTTTGTGAAGTGCACAATTTTAGATTTTTGAACATTTAAAACAAATAACCGTTCTTTGCACCGCTTTGAAATATTTTCAAGATCTGACTGAATATTTAAGCAGCTTCTTTCCGACAATACTTCGTTATTGACAACTGCATCATCTGGAAAAAGCCTGATCTTACTATTAATATTGTCTGCAAGGTCATTAATGTACAACATGAACAGGAATTGTCCCAACACTCCTCTAGGGCACACCTGAAGTTACTTCTACATCTGACGATGAGTCCCCATCCACAATATGCTACGTTTTCCCTACCAGAAAATCCTCATTCCAGCCACAAATTCAACTTAATACCCCATGTGATCGTACCTTGCACAATAAGCGTAGGTGTGGTACTGAGTCAAACTCTTTTCAGAAATCAAGAAATACTACACCCACCTGACTGCCTTGATCCGAAGCTTTCAGTGTGGAGAAGGTCATTCTGTTCGAGATACCTCATTATATTTGAGCTCAGAATACGTTCTAAGGGCCTACAGCAAATCGACGTCAGGGATATCGGACGGTAGTTTTGTTAATAACTCCTACTACCTTTATTGTAGAAGGGTGTGACCTGTGCTTTCTTCCATAAACAGCACGGTTTTTCGTTCTAAAGATCTACGGTAGATCATAGTAAGAAGATGGACTGTTTCAGCCGCAAATTCAGCGTAGAATCTGATAGGGATTCCTTTGGGCACTGGATCTTTGTTCAGTTTTAACGATTTCAGTTGTTTCTTAACACCACTGACATTAAAGCTTATTTCATTCGTCTTTTCAGTGGTAGGAGTATTACATTGGGGCAATCCTCCCGCGTTTTCCTTTATAAAGAAACATTTAAAAACCGAGTTAAGCATTTTAGCTTTTGCTTTACCACCCTCAATTTCAGTTGCTGTATCATTCAACAGGGACTGGACACTAACTTTGCTGCCACAAACAGCCTTTGCATATAATTAGAATTTCTTTGAGATTTGTGAAAGATCATTTGACAATACTCTGCTACGGTAGCCACTGAAGGCTTCACGCATTGCTCTCTTAACAGCCAAACGCGTTTCATTAAGCGTCTCCCTATCTATAGCCCTACACCTCGTTTTGCACCTATTATGCAGTAATCTCTGTTTCTTTAGCAATTTCTTTGTGCGATGTATGCTGTGGAGGGTTCCTCCCATTATAAACCGTTCTCCTGGGTACATATTTATCCGGCACATGGTTAATTATTTTTTTAAACGTGAGACATAGTTCCTCTACACACTCCTCCCCTGTGCTGAAAGTTTCAAGTTCCTGCTCCTTTCTGCTTATTTTAGTTGCCCTTTGTGAACCGTTGCGCTATCGATAGCTCGCGCCACGTCTACTGGAACACGATCTTTGGCGTGAAGGGGGTGTGGTACCATTGCTGCGAGTGGCGTTGAGACTGTTTCTCCGGCATCCCAGTAAGTGAAGCGGGACGGACAGCGCAGGTATGCGGGCCAACTGGACCAACAACCTCATCACAGGCCAACCACGCGTTGGCCTGACCTGCTGAGGGATTAAGTTTTACTAATCCCTCAACAGAGTGTGTCTTTCTCTTTTTCAGGTTACACCAGACAGGACCAATCGACAAGAGTGATAATATATATTTCTCTCTCTTACAGGAACCGCAGGAATGACAAATTTTGTCTAAACTGCACCACCACGAGCCAAGGACAGGCTCGTCATTCCAGCGTCAGCGTCAGCGGGCCAACGGGCTGGCTGTTTGATTGTTCTACCACCCGTGTGGCTTTGTGTGGCTGAGCATCCTCCGGACACGAGGGACGTGCACTGTAAACGGGAGTGGACATATTACTGCTTCGGCCGACCAGAGACTGAGGCCGGCGATGAGTCATAGTCATCCATAAGTCTCCTGGCGGTTCCACGTCTGTCCACTGTCTGTCAGCTCGCAGTGGCTTCGGATGCTCGGTGAGCTGTTTTGCTCCGGTGTCGAGACCACTCAGTATTCCTAAACACTGATCTTGCACCCCACCGTGAACGTGATAATAGTGACTTGTTCGGGTCCTGCGCGTGTTTGTGTCTTGCTGCTTCTACATCGGACTCGGTTCAGCAACCTGTTGTTGTTCGCTGTACCCATCTCCCGGAATGCAATTTGAGGAGCGTGTCGCCCGCATGAAAATATAATTGCTTCAGTTTGGTAATCGCTATAGGGGTGTGATTTGATTCTGTGTTTTAAATTGAGGTTTTGTAAATGTTTTTATGTTCAGTGTGTCATTAAATTCATGACGTTCAAAATATATTTTTGTCTGGAACGTTGTGCGTTAAATCGAAATGTTTGCTTTAGTTATTTGAAGCCCATAAGCTTGTGTGTCTTACTGAGACAAACCTTATTGCGAGTATTTTGTTGGGTTACACTTCCAAGCCGAGCTTGTCTTTAACGTAGGTAAGGTTCATGATTTAACCATTCGCATCTTCCTACCACCTATGTTTTCCGTCCCGCGTGATAGTTAAGTATTTACCGTTTCCGCCGTATGGCGTTATTCGAAGCTGAATCTCGGTTGGCCGCTGAAAATCTTTCCTATCGGGTATAAGTGGGGAGGTTGCCTTGGATAGTTACATTATCTTTTAGTGACTTATCACAATACTACTTGAAACACCGGGAATTCACACTGAAGAGAGACAACCCGGCCCTTACTTTGGTTGTCGCTCACCCACGTAAATTTTGGTGTATTGCGAGGCGTCTGTCTGAGTTTCTGCCTCAACGTGCGCCACATTAGGGGGTGCGATATCGTTGTAGCGGATACCTCGAGCAGAATGTCTGAAAAGGAAGAGGAGGGTTCTTCTCTCTACTATACCGAGGTGGTAGAAGATCTTGTTAACTCAGTGCTTATCAAGGTTCCGGTATTGTCTGCTGAACTTGTGCTTGGGCTCTATTAGGGAGAAGCTGCGAACCGGTCAACGTGTTTCTCGGAAGAAATTGTGGAAGGAATTTTCTGCCGCATCACGCGCTAGGCTGAAGAGCGTAAAATCTTAGTACTTTCAACTTTGCAGCCCTTCAACAATCGTGACCAGCAGTGTACAACCAATCAACAGACCTGTTCATGAATCAGACAATGACCAAATGATTACAGAAGTAGTATCAAATGCAGATACACTATTACACAGCATAAAAAACAGTCATTAATTTTGACAATGATCAAGTTATGGCAGTATTGCTACAACTTAACGAGAATTTCAAACAGTTGGATGAAAAACACGACAGGTCGATAAAACAAACCAATGAAAAGTTCAAACAGTCGAATGAAAAAAAGACAACAATTTCAAACAGTCGAATGAAAAACTCGACAGATCAATCAAACAATCCGATGAAAATTTCAAACAGATTAATGAAAAACTTGATACCTCTATTGAACAGCTTACTGAACAGATTACAGCCGTTGCTGAGGAATGTAATGAAACTGAAAAACAATTACGTGAGGAAATTAAGGCCTCTGCCCGGAATAGTAGTGAAGAAATCAGACCCGTTGCACAAGAAATACACAACACACACGAAGCCACAACAAAATTACTTAGAGATGAAATCAACGCAGTAGCTAAACAATGTTCAGAAAACACCACGTGCGAAACAACGAAACGCATTACTGCAAATTTATACAAGAACAGAACAAAGTAAAGAAACAAGTCATGCAAACAATTTGTACACAGAGACAGGAAGATAAGCGTAAGTTGTTCAGGAATGCAAAAACATACGTAGACACCAACATTGCTACAGTATCGGATGAAACTGACACAGTCAAACAATCGAACACAGAATTACAGGATGAACTTACCAATCGAAAACAAAAACAGAAACTAGTATTCAGACCGTAGAAAATATATAGATGACTTTCAGACAGTTACTAGTAGAATTGAACAATTGGAACTAGTACAGGATCTCGAGTCCATTAAAACAGACGTTAAGAAATTAAATAAAACTAAGCGTAAAATGCAAAAACAAATCGATGTTTGTGACGCCAGAAATGACAATCAGGTAAAAATACTAACTCAAATTTGACGAATTAGCCAGTAGAGTTGACGTTATCGAGAACAATAATGACACTACATCAGACAATATGTCACCAGTTTCCTTCAGACTCCCGAATTTCAAAACATGCAGCAATTAGTCAGTGAGTTAGGTACATTCAATAATATACTACATCGAAAAATGTCATCTTTGCAACACGAAGTGACAGAAATGAAAAACATTTCAGCATCTAACATCTCACAGCACAGGCCACATTCTGAACATTTGTCACACTCCCACAGCCAACAGAACTTAGGTAGAATACAGAGAGTACAGCAGACAAACAGATGCTTATACAACCGTGAACTTGCTCAAACATTTAGAGACGATAACTTTGACTATAAGCACTTTTTACCTGTTAGGGAATTCAAGATATTATGAATGACAGAAGAACAAATTCACCCCTTGGACTGGATACAACAATTTACTTTTCCATTTCCACCAACTTGGCCTGTAACACACAAGCTAGAATTTATTTGTAGCTTTTTGGAAGGCGAACCGGCAAGTCGAATGAGACAAATCGCGAGACAGTGTTACTCAGGAGAAGAATTTCAAAATGCTTTTCTGTCAGCCTATTGATCGAAAACGACACATCGCGGTATCAAGGGTGAGTTAATCTTAGCAAGTCGCACTTTGGCAGAACCTCCATAAAATTTCTTGGGCATGTAATATGATCAGAAGGCATTGCGCCTGACCCGGAAAAACTTCAAGCGTTAATTGACATTACTGTTCCAAGGACCGAGAAACAACTACGCAGCTTTCTAGGATTGATTAACTTTTTTCGTAAATTTATTCATTACTCTCCTTTAGAATCCCTAGATTATGCTAGTTGACTGGCAAAAACACTATTTGGTCCTGGGAGAGCCAAGCACAGTCTGAATTTGTTCATCCGGAACATGCCCTGTTGAACGCACCACTTTTATCACACCCAGATCCCACCAGAAATTTTTCCATTGCCACTGAAAGATCTAACACCGCTCTAGGCTAACATATTTTTCGGGAAATGGAAGACGGTACTACAGTAATTAAAAACATCGCCTTTGCAAGTCGCATTCTGTCACGCGCTGAACGCAATTATCCTGTTACAGAGCTTGAAACATTGTGTTGTATGGGCATTTACCAGATTTAGGCATTTTCTTTATGGGAGACATACTACCTTTTACACAGATCATAGAGCTATACAGTTTTTACTTTCCGCTAAATTTACACATAGCAGGTTAAGCAGATGGAAACTTTATTTACAGGAATTTAATTTTACAATTGTTCACATTCCTGGTGCAAAAAATATTGTAGCAGACGCACTATCCCGTTCTCTCAGCAACAATCAGCAAGACGTCGCAACCAACTTTTGCCAAACAAATTTCAGCCTCATGTATATTCAACAAGTAGCATTCGAAACTTTTATTTTATCGTCATTACGAGACATAGCGAAAGAACAGAGCAAAGACAACGTGTGAAAAGAATTAAATACCTTTGGCAAGATAGGAATAATGTCACCATTAGAAACAATTATACTGTACGCAACAACATTCTTTTTCGCCGCTCTCGGCCTGACAGCAACAACTGGTTATTCTGCATTCCTGACGAACTGGTTGACAAATTAATTTGGTGTACTCATTTAAATTACGCACATTATGGAGCCAGAAAATGTTTTCTTATCCTACGACAGAATTGTTATTTTGCCAACATGGAAAAACGTATTCGACGAGTTTTAGCGTCATGTAAAATCTGGCAGAAAGCTAAATCAGCCATTACTTCACATATTCCACCGTTATATCCTATTGTACCCATTAAATTAAGGTATATGGCCGTTGTAGACATCTTTGGACCTATTCCAAGATCTAATAGAGGTTTTTGTTACATCTTTGTCGCTGTTGAACTCATTTCAAAATTTGTTACCTTTACTTCATTACGCAAAGCTACTGCTAAATCTATTTCAAATGCATTTGTAAAATATTTTCTACCCCATGTGGGTCATGTATTGAAAGCAATTTCTGACAATGGACCACAATTTCGATTCGCGACATGGACACGTATGTTACAAGCTAGAAACATTTCTATATATCCAAGTATCACGATTCTTCAAATCCTTCTGAACGATTGATGAAAGAAATTGGTAAACTATGTAGAATATACTGCCATAAAAGACATATTGATTGGGACACATACATATTCTCATTCCAGGATGTAATTAACACTATATCAAATGCATCTACTATGTTATCTCCTACTGCTATCTTGAAAAACGGTGAACCACTCAACAAAATTAAAGAATTGGTATCTTTTCCTACATCTCGTCGACTACGCCGCCATGAAATAATTGACATCGCGCCCAACAATATCAAGCGTGCCGCACAGTGCCGCAGAAGGCAGGAAACACAGGTTTGTAAACGCCGTGAATTTCACATAGGACAGAAGATATTAATACGCACACACTATTTATCCAACAGAGGAAAGAGTAGATGCAGTAAATTTGAGCTTCTATACGCTGGTCCATATAGAATTTGCAGCATTCCTCACCCCCATGTAGTACTTATTGAAACTTTAAGAACCAGCAAATCCAAGGGCAACCACCACATTTAAAATATTAAATCCTTTATAGAATGAGCATACTTTATGATTTATCACACTGTAATGGCATTTTCTCCAGATACATTTATATGACCACTTACTGATGATGGCCGTATTTTTCTTTGCAAGTGCCTGGCAAGGTAAAGTTAGCAGGTCTCTTTCCTTGTCGTTATACTGGGTGATCAAAAACTCATTGTAAATTTGAAAACTAAATAAATCACGGAATAATGTAGATAGAGAGGTACAAATTGTCACACATGCTTGGAATGACATGGGGTTTTATTAGAATCAAAAAAATACAAAAGTTCAAAAAATGTCCGACTGATGGCGCTTCATCTGATCAGAATAGCAATAATTAGCATAACAAAGTTAGACAAAGCAACGATGATGTTCTTAACAGGAAATGCTCAATATGTCCACCATCATTCCTCAACAATAGTTGACGAATAATGTTGTGAACGGCACTGTAAAGCATGTCCGGAGTTATGGTGAGGCATTGGCGTCGGATGTTGTCTTTCAGCATCCCTAGAGATGTCGGTCGATCACGAGACACTTGCGACTTCAGGTAACCCCAAAGCCAATAATCGCACGGACTGAGGTCTGGGGACGTGGGAGGTCAAGCATGACGAAAGTGGCGGCTGAGCACACGATCATCACCAAACGACGCGCGCAAGAGATCTTTCACGCGTCTAGCAATATGGGGTGGAGCGCCATCCTGCATAAACATCGTAGGTTCCAGCAGGTGTTTATCAGCCAGGCTGAGGATGATGCGATTCTGTAACATATCGGCGTACCTCTCACCCGTCACGGTAGCAGTTACAAAACCAGAATAATGCATTTCCTCGAAGAAAAAAGGCCCGATAACGGTAGATGTGGTAAATCCAACCCATCACGTGACTTTCTCGTCGTACAATGGAGTTTCCACGACAGTACTAGGATTTTCGGTTGCCCAAATTCTGCAGATGTGGGCGCTGACAGACCCTCGGAGCGTAAAATGAGCTTCGTCGGTGCACAACACGTTACTCAACCAGTCGTCATCTTCCGCCATCTTTTAAAACGCCCACACCGCAAATGCCCTCCGCTTCGTTAAATCACCAGGTAACAGTTCATACGGATAGCATCGGAGGGTACGCCTAAGTGCCAACCAAACAGCAGTGTAAGGAATGCCGGTGCAACGTGCGACTGCACCAGCGCTGACTTCCCCGTGCATAGACGAACCCGCTACAGTCCTCATTTCTTCCTGAACTGTCTCAGCAGCATTACGCCTTGTGCTCGGTCTTCCACTACGGGGTCTATCGTCTAAAAAAACCGTGGCTTCGAACTTCGAAATCATTCCCGCCACAGCTGCATTTGTCAACGGACCTTTACCAGTTCGAATCCCCTTCCTATGGCGATAGGATCGTAACGCTGAACTAGCACATTCCCCATTCTGATAATGCAGCTTCACTAAAAGCGCCTTTTCAGGTAACGTCAACATGCTGCGACTGCTGGCGCATCTGATTCTCTCTCTCATTACAGCTCCTTTTATACACGATTGTCATGCGCAGTCACTGACGTTTTGCTGTCCAGCACCATCTGTTGGAAATTTTGTGAACTTTGTTTTTTTTTTGTTCTAATAAAACCCCATGTCATTCCAAGCATGTGTGTCAATTTTTACCTCTGTATCTACATTATTCCGTGGTTTATTAAGTTTTCAATTTTATACTGACTTTTTGATCACTCGGCATATCAGACCATGCACATTTTGTAAGTGACATAATTTTCTTAGGAAAGTCCTAATATGTTGAACTTGGCAAGTCAATCCACGTACTATAATCACAGACCTGAGACATTTTCCACTTTATAACATATACATCGCTACCTTGGAAGAAAACTGGCACAACTAGAAAAACGCCGATTTTTCTCTAATATCATCACCAAAACGAGAAAGTGGAATACTTTTATGTGGAAGAGTGTGACAAACGTAACAGGTGTATTCGGCCACTAGGGAGCAGTTATGTCAGTGTTGCATTAACAGAACCTATTCCAACAATTGGAGAATGTCGCATTGTCAGTTGTGCAGCAGCGTTCGGCCAGTGCTCATGCAGATGTTGGAAGAAAAGGGTCACATTTTGAATTGCGCCTGTGTTCTCCATGTGAAAGTAAGTAGGCACAGTACATTAATATGATAAATAATGTTTTATTTTAAAATGTGACAGTTTTCTTCACAAAATGAGATTAGATACTATTTCCTTCCCTGTTTTATTTCGAGATGTGGCACTCTTCTCAAAAATTATTCATAACCTTTCTTCGAAACTGTAATGTCATGTTCTAATATTTTGTGTTGTGCCACTCTTGAACAAATAAGTACATATAGTGATAAATCTGTTTTAATTACAACAATGTCGACTAGTTCACGAAGTCCAGTAATTATCACGTTAGCTGTCAAACGAAATGGTCAGAATGCTACAATTTAGGAGCTTCAACGTCCAAACAATACTGAAGAAAATGCACAGCATATTATGACCAGTTCTCAAGGTCGGTTCTGTGCAATGACAAATCGTGTATTATGTTAAGTACGTTTTATGCAATTCACGTGAAAGGTACTTACTTATTTTGTTTCTTGCAGCCGTTCCGATACGCTGTGGTGAAACTGAGGTTTTACAAGGCAGTAGCGTTTTGAATGATTCTGGTGATCAGAATGATAACAACCTCAGCAGATACACATCTGCTGAAAACGATTGTAGTGATCCAGGTGAAAACAGTACCTCCACGTTTTTGAAGAGTGTTGCAGATGAACGTTTTGAAGATTTTGAATCCGACGACACAGGTGCTCACCCTAATTTTGTTGCCTATTCTAGTGACTCATCATCCACTTCAAATTCACAATCTGTTCAAAGAATTACAAAGTCTAAAGAAGGAGAAAGAAAAGGTAAAAGAAAAGTGTCGCTTCCATGTAAATCTGAGCATAAAAGTCGAAAGAGGAAGAGAAATGTTGACAAATGGCAAAAAAAAAAAGCAAAATCCAAAAGAACTGTGGTAAAAGTTATAAGTCTACAAAGAAAATACAAAATGACGATGGAACAATTGAAAGGACTCTAGTAATGAGAGAAGCTCGGAATATGATACCTCCATATTGGGAAAATTGTCGGCTTAGATGTTCAAAAAAATTTTCTGGTGAAGAGAGACAAAATATTTTTCAGAAGTACCGGAAAATGGGAGACTTACAGAGGCAAATTGATTACATCGCTGCTACCATGACAACCGTGCAGCCAAGGTAACGCCATCAGAAGGAAGATAGTCGGTGTCATCTTAACACTACTTTTTATTTGGGTCATAATGGTGAAAAAGCAAGAGTTTGTAAACAGTTTTTTACTGCTACTTTAGGTACAAGCAGACGAATCTGTCGAACTGTTGAGGAAAAGAGAATTTCTGCTCAAGGAGGAGTTATTTCCACTGATATACGGGGAAAACATGGTAAACAACTGACTGTGTCAACAGAAATAAAAGAAAACATTAGAAAACATATCAGCTCAATTCCGAAGATTCCTAGTCACTACTGCTGTGCCAGAACTTCTAAAGAATACAATGAAGGTGGTAAAACAATAAGTGACCTTTATAGAGATTACAAAAAGATGTGTGAAGAAGTAAAGTTGGAGTATCGTAATTACCTCACGTATTACACAATTTTTACCAAAGAATTAAGCTGGCTTTTTTTTACCCCAAAGAAGGATCAGTGCAAGCTCTGCATCAAGTTTGAAAATGCAGCTAATGAAGAAAAAGAAAAATTTGCAGTGCAATATGAGAACCATTTGAAAGCGAAAGATCTATCACAAACTGTGAAAGAGAAAGATAAGAAATCTAGTAATATAGTAGCAGTGTATGACTTACAAGCTGTATTACCATGACCTGTGGGTGATGCCTCAACGTTTTACTACGTTTCCAAACCGAACGTTTTCTATTTCACGATTTTTCAGCGTAACACAAATTCAGTCAATTGATACGTTTGGCGCGACAGACAAGCAAATCGAGGTTCTGTTGAAATTACTTCCTGTGTATGGTGTTATTTAGAACAACTGCATCAAGAAAGGGGTAATGAGTCAAGCAACGAAATCAAAACAGAGGAAATTTTTTATTCAGATCACTGTGTGGGTCAAAATAAAAATAAAAACATTATTACTATTCACCGTAAAGCTATACTGACTTTCAAGTGGATTAAAGCCATAGTGCACAAATATTTAATCTCTGGACATATCCAAAACGAGGAAGACAGTATACATTCTAATATTGAGAAACATATCAGGAAAGCTCGAAAATCTGGTCATATCTATGTTCCTGACCGTCATGTGAGCCTAATAAGGACGGAAAAAAAAAAAAAAATTACTGGCGTGCCACATAATGTACACGAACTTTGTTATGACGATTTTTATAGATTAACCAAACGAGTTCATGGACAAGAACTCTTATAGTGAACAAGATTTTAAAGTAGTATTATTAACTAATAAGCGTAAAACAACTCGATCACAAACATCAGAAACTGGCAAGCAGAAGGTGTGTCTGGCAAAAGCCTATACTGCTAAGGAAGGTGTATCAGATGCTGAAACGGCTAGACTGTTGCAGTTAATACATAAAAATATAAGTTCCAAAATTTTATTTTGATTTTTTTAATAACTTGTAAGTTAATTTTTCTGTTCTAACTATTTTATGTAAAATGCAAAACAAACCAAAACAACTGAGTTGATTAATTTCTTGATTTGATTCAAATAATTTGTGCAGTGTTATGTAATATTTTTTATGAATAAATATGTTCTTATAATTATTTCTTTATTAAATTATTTATTTCATACCCTTTACTGATCTAAGAGCTGAAATTTATATTTTTATGTGTCATAAGTCAAAGCCATTTAACTAAAATTGAAGTTTTCTTTGGAGAAAAGTGGCACATATCGAAGCCCTTAGGGTTAATTTATCACTCATTTAAAGGCGATGAGGTGTTCCAATGATGGATGCCCCTTATGACGCTGGAGGGCCCTCCTGTGATGTCTAATCGCCTCAGCGATCTCGGGTGACCACCAAGGCACAGTTCGACACTGAGCCGACTCAGAAGAACAAGAAATTGCAGATTCTGCAGTAATAACGATGCCAGTAGTGATCGAGTGAAGCACCATATCAACGGCGTCATTGGAAAGAGGCTCAATAGTGGCAATGGAGGTGAACAAGTCCCAGTCAGCCTTAGTCATAGTTCATCTGCAGGGGCTCCCAGAAGAGTGACGCTGTGGCAGTAACAGAAAGATTGGAAAGTGGTCACTACTGCACTAGTCGTCATGCACACTCCGTTGGACATATGGCAAAAGGCTAGGGTTGCAGATCGAAAGGTCGATGGCTGAGTATGAGCCATGTGCCACACTGAAATGTTTGAAGGCACCATTACTTAAGAGGGAAAGGTCAAACTGTGCCAACACTTGCTCAGTGACAGTGCCTCGGCCTTTTGACACTGATCCACTCCAAAGAGGGTTACAGAAAAGGTGGCGGCAATTGGGCTATCAGTGCAGCCAATACATGCTGTGGGGAAACACCATCTGGTGGAAGATAGAGACTGCAGACAGCAATAGCCTGAGGCGTCCACGCCCAAACAGTGACAGCCTCTAAAGGTGTTTGAAGAGGGACACACGCACTGTAAAGAGAATTAAGGACGTAGATGCAGACGCCACCAGATACCCTCTCATAAACCACCCGGTTCTTATAATAACCCCGATAGCCATGGAGGGCGGGGGTTCGCATTGCCGGAAGCCAAGTTTCCTGGAGAGCAATGCAGAAGAAAGGGTGAAGGCTGATAAGTTGCTGGAGATCAGCAAGGTGGTGGAAAAAATTGCTAAAATTCCACTGGAGAATGACATTGTCCACAGCCGAAAAAGGCTTGAAGGGACCAAGGAGGCAGATTACGCTGCTGGGTCACCTGCTGCCACTGATGGAGTTCCTGTGGGAGCTACATCCATCGTGTCTGAGGGTCTGGCAAGATCTAGGTCCTCAGTGGACGCCAGAATCTCCACCTCATCCTCAGACACAGAGCTGGTAGGTAGCGGTGGAGTGTGTGCCACCACAATTTCCTTGGTCTTAGGGGTCTTCGATTTCGATTTCTCGCCCTGTTCCTTTGGTTGCCCTAGCTGGGAGGGCTTCTTTTATTCAGTCTCCATGACTGAAGAGGACCGCGAAGCCCTACAACCAGCGACTTGTGGCTTCTTCAGCCATTGGCAGGTGTCGGCTGAGCCAGTGGTAGGAACCTGGGACGGGAGTAACCCAAGGGATCCCTTCCTAGCAAGAGATGACGAAGAAGATTTACACTTCTCCAGCTTAGAAGTGGGGACTGGTGTCCATGATGTTTCGGGAGGGGGGGGGGGGGGGTGTTGCTCCAAAGGTAGGTGGTGCGGGAGCAACTGGGAAGGAAGTGCCTCCCACCATTCAAGGGGGCAGAAGTGGTTTTATGGCTCTTAGAGCTGACTATAATTGGTTCAACGGGTGGGGCTGTAACAGGAGTGACAGAAGTGACGTAACATGTTGTCATGCTAACGGGATGGAGCCTTTCAAATGTCCTTTTATCCTCTGTGTAGGTCAGTCGGTCCAGGGTCATGTATTCCATGATATTCCTTTCCTTCTGTAGAATCCTACAGTCCGGCGAACAAGGGGGATGGTGCTCTCCGCAGTTAATACAGATGGGAGGCGGGGCACATGGCGTATAGGGATGGGATGGACGACCACAATCTCGACATATGAGGCTGGAAGCACAGCAGGAAGACATATGCCCGAACTTCGAACACTTAAAACACCGCATCGGGGGAGGGATATACGGCTTGACATCACAGCGGTAGACCATCACTTTCACCTTCTCAGGTAACGTGTCACCCTCAATGGCCAAGATGAAGGCACTGGTGGCAATCTGATTATCCCTCGGAGCCTGGTGGACGCACAGGACGAAATGGTCACCTTGTCACTCTAAGTTGTCACGCAGCTCCTCATCGAACTGTAAAAGAAGATCCTGTGGAAGATAATACCCTGGACCATATTTAAGCTTTTATGGGGCGTAATAATAACAGAAACATCCCCCAGCTTCTTACAAGGAAGTAATGCCCGTGACTGGGCAGAGGATGCTGTTTTTATCAAGACTGACCCAGACCGCATTTTTGACAAGCCCTTCACCTCCCCAAACTTGTCCTCTAAATGCTCTACAAGGAACTGAGGTTTCATGGACACAAAGGGTTCCCTATCAGCTCTTGTACATACTAGATACCAGGGCGAATAAGTCTCGCTATCAGTCTTAGCCTTTCGTTCCTCCCATGGTGTGGCCAGGGAGGGGAACGATTTGGGGTCATACATATTTGTGTTAAATTGAGCCCTTGAACACTTAGAGACTGCTGGTGGCTGGCCACCAGCAAGAGATGATGTACCACACTTCATTGCGGGTCATCCACCCTGATGCCACCCACTCCAACCAAAGGCCCTCCCCACAGGAGCCAGCCAGCCTCAGCAAGGGCCACCTGGCAAAATGGCCATTGACAGGAGTCCCTATGCCCCAGGGAGATAGGCATCTACTCCTTGGTATATGTGGGAAGTTAATGCGCAGGCATAAACAGAGCAATCCCTCTGTTGCCAGGGAGCTATAACCAACAGGATACATGGCAGCTCCACCACAATGGACTGGCTACCCTGCTGGATATTAGGTGCAAGGAAGTCCATGGTCGCCGCCTCTGCAGAAAGCAATACTGCACAGTACATGGTGAAAATCGCACCTAGGAATGTAGCCTCGCCCAAGAGATGGAGAACGAGTGGGACTGCAATGTGACAACGAGAAAGCTGGCTAAAGGTCTCAATGCACAATGGACACAATGCACCATGTAAGGCGCCCTTCCCCAATTGGCTCGCTCTTCGGAATAGTTTTGAAATATGGAGGTCAAACCCGAGAGGGGAGCATCACATAAAGGCGGAAATGTTTGAGATTCCTTTTAGTCGCCTCTTACGACTGGCAGGAATACCGCAGGCCTATTCTTACCCCCAAACCCGCATGGGGGTGTACTGACTTTCAGAACCGCTGTGTGGTTGGTTCTGAGACGCGCTTGGAAACACACTGATTCGCCTTGATAGGTTGATTGGGCAATACATTCTCTCATTCCACATCAACTGCTGGAGGATGTACCTCTGAATGTCAGACAAAGAATGTACATCTAGCTGCCCATTTCAGCACTGCCCTGAGGAATCATCTGAGAGACATCTCCGGGAATCGATGGATCGACCGATATTGTCCTGTGGCATGGCTACCCAGGTCACCTGACTTCATGTGTCTGGATTTCTTCCTCAGGGGGATATGAAGCAGCTGGTGTACGAAACTGTTATGGGAACAAAAGAAAACCTTGTCGCTAGAATTTCCGTCGCTGCTTGTACCATTGCAGTGACTCTATGCCTATCGGACCCCCATCAGTGTACCTGGGCTTTCACTGAATGGAGCAGTCTGTACTGACACCAACACGACTGCAGACTGCTTAGCGGAGCACTTTGCTCAGAGTTCCGTTTCTGTGAATTACCCCCTGGCCTTCTGCTCCCACAAAGAGCAGTTGGAACATCAGAGGCTTTCATTCCACACACGCCACCCTGAATCATACAATGCTCTGTCCAGTGAGTGGGAATTCCAAAGTGCCCTAGCTGCTTGCCCTGATATGGCTACAGGACCAGATCACATCCACTGTCAGATGCTCAACCACCTCTCAGTGGACTGCCAGCGACGCCTCCTAGACATTTTCAACTGTATCTGGGTTGAGAGTGAGTTCCCATTGCAGTGGCGGGAAAGCATCGTAATTCCCATGTTGAAACCTGGCAAGAACCCACTGGAGGTGGACAGCTACAGCCCCATTAGCCTCATCAATGTTCTTTGCAAGTTGCTCGAATGCATGGTGAGCCAGAGGTTGAGTTGGATACTTGAGTTTCGTTGCCTTCTGACTCCGTCTCAGGGTGGGTTTCGAAAGGGCCGCTCTGCCACCGATAATCTGGTCTACCTGGTGTCTGCCATCTGTATGGCATTTGCCCACCGTCAGCATCTGGTTGCTGTCTTTTTTGACATGTGGAAGGAGTACAATACGACATGGCGACGTCACATCCTCACGACGCTTCATGGGTGGAGTCTTCGGGGCCCACTCGCGATTTTCATACAAAATTTCCTGTTGCTTTTTCCTTCCACGTGCATGTTGCGGCCTCCCATAGTTCCTCCCGAGTTCAGGAGAATAGGGTCCCGCAAGGATCTGTCTTGAGTGTCTGCCACTTTTTAGTTACAATTAATGGGCTCGATGCAGTGTGGGAACGTCTGTCTCAGCTTCCTTGTATGCTGATTACTTCTGCCTATAGTATAGCTCCACTGGCATTGCAGCAGCTGAACAGCAGCTGCAGGGCGCTATCCGCAAGGTGCAGTCTTGGGCTGTAGCACATGGCTTCCAGTTTTCAGCTGCCAAGACCTGCATTATGCGTTTCTGCCGGCGTCGCAGTGTTCACCCTGAGCCACAGCTTTATCTTCATGGTGAACATCTTACTGTGGTGGAGACGCATTGGTTTTTTGGATTGATTTTTGATACCCGGTTGACTTGGCTCCCTCATATTCAGCAGCTTAAACAAACGTGCTGGCAGCGTCTTAACGCTCTTTATTGCTTGAGTCACACCAGCTGGGCTGCCGATCGGTCTAACCTTCTGTGGCTGTACGATGCATTAATTCAGTCCTGTCTAGATTATGGGAGCCTGGCTTACAGTCGGCATCCCCTTCCACACTGCGGTTACTTGATCCCGTCCTTCACAGTAGGATCCGACTCCCCACTGGAGCTTTCCGCACAAGCCCTGTCAACAGCGTACTTGTGGAGGTTGGTGTCCATCCATTGCGGATCCGGCGCCAACGATCACTGGCCACTTATGCTGCATCCCAATTACCGTCTGCTGTTCCCCAAATCAGTTGTCCATCCGCCAGAACAGCAGCCCTAGTCAGAGTGTACGATCTCGGTTCGTGTCCAGGCTCTTCACTCTCGGCTTGAATTTTTCCCTCTCTGACCTGTTTTCCGGACCGATATACGTGCACCCCCATGGTGTGTGCAGCAGCCCATACCTTCGGCTCGATTTGGCACAGTCCCACCTGAGGCCCTCCGCTGCCACTTTCTTTCACTCCTTTACGCGTTTAAAGGCTCTGACGTGGTCTATACCGACGGTTCGATGGTTGCTGGTCGTGTTTGTTATGCTCTTACTCTAGGGGATCATTATGAACAGCTCTCATTGCTGGCTGGCTCCAGTGTTTTCACTGCCGAGCTGGTAGCCATCTCTCGCGCCCTAGAGTATATCCGCTCCTGCCCAGATGAGTCCTTCGTTATCTGTAGTGACTCCCTGAGCGGCTTACGAGCTATCGACAGTGTTTCCCTCGCTCTCGTCTGGTGATGGCTATCCAGGAGTCCCTCCATACTCTTGCCCGTTGCGGCCACTCCGTGTGGACCCTGGGTCATGACGGCATCCTGGGAAATGAACGGGTAGACACCCTGGCCAAACAGGCTGCCAGTGCCTCGGCCTTGGAGATTGGCCTTTCGGAATGTGATATCTAGTCAGTTTTGCGACAGAAGGTACTAGGTGCCTAGGATGATGAATGGCGCACCCTGCCTTCACTCAACAAACTTAGAGTCGTCAAGGAGACTACAGGTGTGTGGCGCTCCTCATTGCAAGCCTTTCGCAAGGGCTCAGTTGTTCTCTGCCAGCTCTGCATTGGCCACACCTGGCTGATACATGGTCAGCTCTTGCGCTGTGAGGACCCACCTCCCTGTCGCTGTGGATCAGTGTTGCCAGTGGTCCACATTTTGTTGGCCTGTCCACTTTTAACTGCGCTCAGGCAGACGTTTGCACTGCCTGAGACGCTCCCTGCACTTTTATCGGATGACACTGCAATGGCAGACTTAGTTTTGAGTTTTATTCGTGCAGTGGGCTTTTATCGCTCGATCTAAGGGTTTGAGTCCTTTTTTGTGTTGAGTCTAGCCTTTGGCATACGGTTTTAGATTGTGGTTTTTTGTGTGTTTCTCGGTGGTTGGCTTTTCTTTTTTTGTTTTCATGGTCGGCCAACCACTGTCACACTCTGTGTGCTTTTAATTCCTTTTATCTGGCCTTTGTATGTGTCTTTCTTGTTCTGTGTTGTCCCTTGTTACCTCCGTTACTTGTTTTTATTCCTTGTAGGATTTTATGGCCATGGAACAAGGAACCGATGGTCTTTGTATCGTTTCCTTCAACCCCCACAAACCAACTATCCAACCAACGTCAGTACACATTTCAGGTCAGTGGCACTGGTTGATTGATTCGGGGGGAGGGGACCTTACAGCGAGGTCATCGGTCCCATCGGATTAAGGAAGGATGGGGAAGAAAGTCGGCCGCTCCCTTTCAAAGGAACCGTCCCAGTATTTGCCCGAACCGATTTAGGGAAATTACGGAAAACCTAAATCAGGATGGCCGGACGAGGGTTTGAATGCGAGTCCAGTGTGCTAGCCACTGCGGCACCTCGCGTGGTCCAGTGACACCGACGCGACAGCATACGTCAGCACCACTAACAGAATGTTCCCTAACATTACAACTAAACTTCAGAAGCCGTATGTTAGTCATCGAAATATATGCGTTTTGATATTCTTTAGCCCCCTGCATTAATTTGAACGAATAGTTTAGGAACACACTGTATGTAAAAACTTCAGAAATATTATTTGGGTAATTCTTATTTTCTTCTTTTCGTTACACTTTGTAATTTTTTTACACAATTTCATTAGTGGTAAGTTTTCCCACTGATGAAATACGATGGAATGTTTGGGACGTTGTCTTAAAAATAAGGAATATTAAGGCAGACGACCATACAAAACCGCGCTGCAAACATTTTGAGGCTGATTGTTTTGTCACTTGAGTCCCTTGTCTGGGAAGGAAACGAAGTCATGATACTTTTTTACTTCTGCATTTCGTCAAAATAAAGAAAAAAACAGTTCAGAGAAGTACGCCAAAAGCGTCATCTGTATCGAAAAATGAAGTTTAATATGCGTTTATTCATAATTTTATTGATATGACTTCATGGATGAAGTCGAATGTCGTTTCATTAACAGCATGAAAAACATTTCACACGCGCTTTACAGAAATCTGTTAAAAGGGAAATACTTCCTCTCACAATGATGTTTTGCCATCCAGCTCTGCGAATGTGTGAACCAAATGAATGACACACACTATAGTAAAAAGGGGAAATCCACTAAAGAAAAGTAGTTCTTAAGTTTGCAAAAAAGTGAACAAAGGAAGAACTGTAAATACAATGGTTCAGTCATTGTTTGTTGCTCTATCATCTGGTGGAAACATTACAGTAACACTGGAAATTTCACTGGGATTACGTCATACTAATGCAGCAGGTCATTCACTTGATAAAATAAGTGCCTGGTTTCAGCTGTTAATGACAAATATCATAACTGCACCCGCCACAAGACTTAGATATGGGTTTCAAACGTCAACTAGCCTGTAATAGGTGCGTAAGCGGTCTCTTATGTACCTGTTGCCAAAGATATACTCGAAGCATCCGTTTTTTGTTTTTCTTCATGTTCTACGTGCAGCAAAAGTACAAAAAAAAACTTAACCGTAATTTTCCAGGGCATAGTAGTATAGGAATCACCCACATGAACGCCAATTGGAAAAACTCTTCAGTCAAGTAGTGGAGATGGAATCACGGATCGCATCGATTTCTAGACAATAGTGCAATCGATGTAACTGTCTCCATTTACAATACAGTACCATGCATGGCGATAGACACTTACCACTGCCACTTCCGCTTCATTCATAATTGTCCGTCTTAGCCGCACATCATTATATAATTCGCGATAAGGCCGGTTTTGGCTTATTGTCATCAGATCTGTTGAAACAAAACGGGAAAACACTAATGTAACAATAATATGTTCGTATTAACTAAACGAAACACTTTTTTAGTCTTGTTTCACAAACTTTGTGAACAACTAAAATAGTGGGATCAATTGGCCGAAGGCTAACTCTACACAAAAATTCTAAGGGTACATATTAAGGACAGCGTGGCTAATGACCTTGACATACCATTAAGAGTATTCTGATATGAGTGTCAACATCAGATGCTTTGTACAGGCAGGCACATGAACAACTGCTAGGAATGGCCGAAGGGCGTCGCGTTCTATACTTAATCAGACACGAGCTATAGACGGTAGATGTGCCGTGTACCAGTGACACAAGTCTCCAGCTTCACATATTCAGTACGTTAAAATAGGGCATTCACAGTCATTAATTACAAACCTTACGTCTTCAGCTTATAATCTTGCACTAGTCCCCTTCCTCCGGCATCTGCGTGCGTGAAGGACGACTGTCGCTATGCTCCCTTGTGAGCTTGCAAAAAAAGAAAAATGGTTCAAATGGCTCTGAGCACTATGGGACTCAACTGCTGAGGTCATTAGTCGCCTAGAACTTAGAACTAGTTAAACCTAACTAACCTAAGGACATCACAAACATCCATGCCCGAGGCAGGATACGAACCTGCGACCGTAGCGGTCTTGCGGTTCCAGACTGCAGCGCCTTTAACCGCACGGCCACTTCGGCCGGCTGTGAGCTTGCAGTTCTCCGAATTGGCCATTTGGCGAGACTTATGTGGAACGACGTAGCAATCTGTGGACTCTTCCTGGAACGTAAGCAGTAATTCTCTCCGTGATGCACAACGCCTGTTTAGTAGCATTTGCCTCTGGTTCCACTTGAAGTAAATAAACCCGACACGAAAGGCGCCCCCCTTCTCTCGGTATCATCTATCTTCTTTACTAAACATACCTGATAAGGATCCAGGACTGACAACAAATATTCAGGAATTGGTGGAACAAGAGATTTGCAAGCTGTAGCTATTGTGAGTTACATTTCCTTACGATTTTTACAGTGAAACTCTATTTGGCACCTGCTCTTCCGGCAATTAATTTTATGCGATAGTTCCACTTTAGGTCAGTTTAGACAGATACTACATTACATTTTGTGGTTCTTTCCTTTCACAGTGATTAATAATTTGTCGGATGAGGTAAAAGCAATTTTAAATAAATTTGGTGCCAGTTTCTGTCATAAGTCAACTAGCTGTCGTATTCAACCAATGTTAAAAATAAATTTGAAGGCAATCGTATGGACTTTCAAAATGGTTCAAATGGCTCTGAGCACTATGGGACTCAACTGCTGAGGTCATTAGTCCCCTAGAACTTAGAACTAGTTAAACCTAACTAACCTAAGGACATCACACACATCCATGCCCGAGGCAGGACTCGAACCTGCGACCGTAGCGGTCTCGCGGTTCCAGACTGCAGCGCCAGAACCGCGCGGCCACTTCGGCCGGCCTATGGACTTTCAAGAGTGATTTTGGTGATGTATTAATGGAAGTACTACAACTATGCGATAATATTAAAGTAAATAAAGGTTTTATGAAGAATTGCACAGAAAGTAGCCAGAAGTGATTCAAAACAAAGACACTGTGTTAAATATTCATGCAAAAATTAATAACACTTGCTTGAACTGTTCAGTTACGTCCGGTTTGCACCCACCAGATAAAAATCGTCAGTTCTCGTTTCTTCCTCAAGCAAGTGAATTAAATTTTTCAAACATTCAGTTTCCTACCAAATTAAAACTGAAAAAGGAGACAAAAATGTCTGTGCTAATATTCATGGCAAAAAGTATTCTGATTATGAATACATAGCTGATAGGAGGAAAATAAAAACCGCAGCATGAGGAAAATAAATAGTTATAGTGATACTACTGCGTGCTACTAAATACCAGTTTGAAGAACGCATAAAAACGAGGGGCATTCAATAAATAATGTAACTCATTTTTTTACGAAAGCAGGCTGGTTTTATTTGCGATTCCAATATATCATACTATTGCCCCTCTTTTGGCTACAAAATCCTACTTTCCAACATAATCTCAGTGCAACGGCCTTACGCCACGTTACTGGGAATGCCTGCAGTATGTGCAGTATTTTCTGAGGCGGTCCAGCATTTCCCTAAATGAACTGCCTAAAAACCGCATCCAGAGTGGCCAGTGTACTAGCCATGGTTGTTATTAAGTCACGGAGTGTCGCTATGGATCTGGGTCACTTCCCTGTACCATAAGCCAGTGTGCTGTGCATTATGCTATACAAGCAAGCATCATGCTATTTGGTCAAAAACTGACATTTTGAACCCACGGCTGTGTACAAAATATAGGTTGACTCTTACATAGATTACAGCAACCTTGACACTTTTTACAACGCAATTTATTTATTTAAACAGCGCCGTTACCGGTTTCGAGCCGACAGGTTCAACTTCAGACGGCTAGGACACGTTTTACATTAGATTTCGCATTTTGTTTCCCCAACTGCATCAATGAGGAAATAGACACATTAGCAACAAATCTGAGTAGCATGCACAAAAACTTTAAATTCACCGTTGAACATGTGACTAACAACAGCATCAATTTCCTAGACGTAAAAATCACAAACAAAAACCATAAACATCATTTTGAGATTTATAGAAAACTAATATCCACTACCGTATGTATCAACAATTCATCTTTTCATCCAAACCAGCAAAACATGGCATATTTTAGATTCACACTGAATCGCCTACGCAAAATTCCGCTTGAATCAGTTAAAAAAGAAAAAGAAATCAGTATCATGAAAACCACAGCCTCAAACAATGGATACAGCCCTCTCATGATAAACGAATTATCACTAAAGATCCAAAAACCATCAGCCAAAAAAGCTGCACACCAGACAACGAGGTAACACATGACAGTCGAAAAGAGAAAAAATATATTGTACAACCTTTCTTAGGGAGCGTACGTATCCTATAAAACAAGCAACCTATTTAAAAACACAAACATTAAAGTAAGCTTACACACAAACAATAAACTCCAGCAGTTGGCAGTACACAACTTAGAGTGACAACCCACCATACGAAAAAACTGGCATATACCAACTCAACTGTCAAAGTTGCCCCTCTTACTAAATAGGACAAACTGGAAGAAGCATTGAGACAGGATTCAAAGAGCATATGGATGCCACACGTTTGAACAACATTTCAAAATCCACATTTGCCATGCACACAAATACTAACAGTCATGGAATAAAGAGCATTGAAGACCATGTACAAGTACTGCACCATGCTGAGAAAGGTAGCCTTATGAATTTGCTTGAGAAGATTGAAATATATGTACAAAAAAGCAAATCACAACAAAATCTCCTCAATGAACAAACCGAGTTAGCCAATGCAGCCTTTCTTCAAAATTTCATTCACCTGATTTCCAATTTAAAGCAAAAAAAAAAAACAAAATGTCCACTGTTGTAATATTTATACATACACATCAAAGCCAACCCATCTACTGTGTTTTCAATGTATGACATAATATGTCCCTAGTTGTAATATTTATTTATGTAATTTGGCCCTTATCATTTACTTTTGTTGCAATGTATACCATAATATTTACGTAATATCACTGCAGTAACACTTTATAACTGACTGTTTTATTTGTTTATTTTAATTTTAATCAGTTCTTTTTCAATGTAAATAGTAAGTAATGTAACATTAGCAATTTGTAAATTTCTTCTGTCACATACATGTACATAATGAAATACATCTGAGAGTGGAAGTCTTTGGCATTGTTACGGTTGTAATATCACCAACTTTGTATACATATCTCCATGTGATGAAGCTTCTTAGTGTGTGGGTGGTGCTTTACATTATGTGCATATACAGGATGAGTCACCTAACGTTACCGCTGGATATATTTCGTAAACCACATCAAATAATGACGAATCGATTCCACAGACCGAACGTGAGGAGAGGGGCTAGTGTAATTGGTTAATACAAACCATAAAAAAATGCACGGAAGTATGTTTTTTAACACAAACCTACGTTTTTTTAAATGGAACCCCGTTAGTTTTGTTAGCACATCTGAACATATAAACAAATACGTAATCAGTGCCGTTTTTGCAATGTAAAATGTTAATTACATCCGGAGATATTGTAACCTAAAGTTGACGCTTGAGTACCACTCCTCCGCTGTTCGATCGTGTGTATCGGAGAGCACCGAATTACGTAGGGATCCAAAGGGAACGGTGATGGACCTTAAGTACAGAAGAGACTGGAACAGCACATTACGTCCACACGCTAACTCCTTTTTATTGGTCTTTTTTACTGACGCACATGATCATTACCATGAGGGGTGAGGTACACTAACACACGTGGTTTCCGTTTTCAATTACGGAGTGGAATAGAGTGTGTCCCGACATGTCAGGCCAATAGATGTTCAATGTGGTGGCCATCATTTGCTGCACACAATTGCAATCTCTGGCGTAATGAATGTCGTACACGCCGCAGTACATCTGGTGTAATGTCGCCGCAGGCTGCCACAATACGTTGTTTCATATCCTCTGGGGTTGTAGGCACATCACGGTACACATTCTCCTTTAACGTACCCCACAGAAAGAAGTCCAGAGGCGTAAGATCAGGAGAACGGGCTGCCCAATTTATGCGTCCTCCACGTCCTATGAAACGTCCGTCGAACGTGTACCTCACCCCTCATGGTAATGTACATGTGCGTCAGTGAAAAAGACCAATAAAAAGGTGTTAGCATGTGGACGTAATGTGCTGTTCCAGTCTCTTCTGTACTTAAGGTCCATCACCGTTCCCTTTGGATCCTTACGTAATTCGGTGTTCCCCGATACACACGATCGAACAGCGGAGGAGTGGTTTTCAAGCGTCAACTTTAGGTTACAATATCTCCGGATGTAATTAACATTTTACAATGCAAAAACGGCACTGATTACGTATTTGTTTATATGTTCAGATGTGCTAACAAAACTAACGGGGTTCCATTTAAAAAAACGTAGGTTTGTGTTAAAAAACATACTTCCGTGCATTTTTTTATGGTTGGTATTAACCAATTACACTAGCCCCTCTCCTCACATTCGATCTGTGGAATCGATTCGTCAGTATTTGATTTGGTTTACGAAATATATCCAGCGGTAATGTTAGGTGATTCACCCTGTATACAGGGTGTTACAAAAAGGTACGGCCAAACTTTCAGGAAACATTCCTCACACGCAACGAAAGAAAATATGTTATGTGGACATGTGTCCGGAAACGCTTACTTTCCATGTTAGAGCTCATTTTATTACTTCTCTTCAAATCACATTAATCATGGAATGGAAACACTCAGCAACAGAACGTACCAGTGTGACTTCAAACACTTTGTTACAGGAAATGTTCAAAATGTCCTCCGTTAGCGAGGATACATGCATCCACCCTCCGTCGCATGGAATCCCTGATGCGCTGATGCAGCCCTGGAGAATGAGGTATTGTATCACAGCCGTCCACAATACGAGCACGAAGAGTCTCTACATTTGGTACCGGGGTTGCGTAGACAAGAGCTTTCAAATGCCCCCATAAATGAAAGTCAAGAGGGTTGAGGTCAGGAGAGCGTGGAGGCCATGGAATTGGTCCGCCTCTACCAATCCATCAGTCACCGAATCTGTTGTTGAGAAACACACGAACACTTCGACTGAAATGTGCAGGAGCTCCATCGCGCATGAACCACATGTTGTGTCGTACTTGTAAAGGCGCATGTTCTAGCAGCACAGGTAGAGTATCCCGTATGAAATCATGATAACGTGCTCCATTGAGCGTAGGTGGAAGAACATGGGGCCCAATCAAGACATCACCAACAATGCCTGCCCAAACGTTCACAGAAAATCTGTGTTGATGACGTGATTGCACAATTGCGTGCGGATTCTCGTCAGCCCACACATGTTGATTGTGAAAATTTACAATTTGATCACGTTGGAATGAAGCCTCATCCGTAAAGAGAACATTTGCACTGAAATGAGGATTGACACATTGTTGGATGAACCATTCTCAGAAGTGTACCCGTGGAGGCCAATCAGCTGCTGATAGTGCCTGCATACGTTGTACATGGTACGGAAACAACTGGTTCTCCCGTAACACTCTCCATACAGTGACGTGGTCAACGTTACCTTGTACAGCAGCAACTTCTCTGAAGCTGACATTAGGGTTACCGTCAACCGCACGAAGAATTGCCTCGTCCATTGCAGGTGCCCTCGTCGTTCTAGGTCTTCCCCAGTCGCGAATCATAGGCTGGAATGTTCCGTGCTCCCTAAGACGCCGATCAATTGCTTCGAACGTCTTCCTGTCGGGACACCTTTGTTCTGGAAATCTGTCTCGATACAAACGTACCGCGCCACGGCTATTGCCCCGTGCTAATCCATACATCAAATGGGCATCTGCCAACTCCGCAATTGTAAGCATTGCACTGACTGCAAAACCACGTTCGTGATGAACACTAACCTGTTGATGCTACGTACTGATGTGCTTGATGCTAGTACTGTAAAGAAATGAGTCGCATGTCAACACAAGCACCGAAGTCAACATTACGTTCCTTCAATTGGGCCAACTGGCGGTGAATCGAGGAAGTACAGTACATACTGACGAAACTAAAATGAGCTCTAACATGGAAATTAAGCGTTTCCGGACACATGTACACATAACATCTTTTCTTTATTTGTTTGTGAGGAATGTTTCCTGAAAGTTTGGCCGTACCTTTTTGTAACACCCTGTATATACACAAAAAGTCCAGTATACAGTTTTCGGTGCTGCAGGATAAGCAGCCTTCACTGGAACATAATGGCGCTGATTCTTTATCGTAAGTAAGCGAAACATCTTCCTTTTAATAATAATAATTTGTTTACATCACTTAAAATCGTTGCGAGGCACAATTACAGTTAAAAAGATGTTGTCTCACGTTTTGTTTTAGTTATAGGGCACCACCACCCCAAGTAAATTTAGTCAGCTCGGGAAACAAAAGGCGAAATCTAATATAAAACGTGAACTAGCCGTCTGAAGATGAAACTGTCGGTTCGAAACCAGTAACGGTGCTGTTTAAATGAACAAATGGCTTTGTAAAAAGTGGCTGGTTGCTGTAATCTTCTATGTCAGTCAACATATATAAGCAAGTACCAGTTTTAATGTCCTTAATCTGATATGTGAGCTAGGCAGTCGTTACAAATATGTACTAATAACTTGATCTTCTGAGGCTTTTCTTTTATTATACATAAACACTTCTCCCTCAAAGAAGTAGCGAGACTACAAGAAGCAATCTCGATGAAAGTAAAAACCTAATGCTCACCTCCCAGTGGTAGAGAAGGGGCAAAATTTGTGACGGCAAATGTCTAATGAGTACATGGACCGAAAGATTCTCGGAATAATAGATGCCATTCAACCAAGTGCCAACGACAACTTCAGTGGGCAAATGAGCCACTAGAGATCTAGTCCTTCGAAGGGGAAATACCCCCTAAAGACGGAAGAATTCTTCATAAGTCGATAGCATATGTGGAAGGTAAGGGGAAACCACCACACAAAAGATCCGCGGGATATCCTAATAAGTAGCACTTGCGTTTCCGTCAAGTAACGAATATGAAGCGTATTTTTGTAAAAGATTCCGACATAGTCGCTCATTCGTGTCTTCGGGAGGGGACTGCAGTAGTCTGCAATACCAATAAAATAAATGTTCTGAAGAGAAAACGAATCGCAGCATGGAATATCCGAACCCTTTTGAGGTGTGGCGAGCTGGAGAATGTAAAGTTGGAAATAACATGAATGAGAACTGATATACATGGAGTGGGAAAGATGAGATGGCCAAATGGTGGAAACTTCTGGAATTGCGACTGCATACACATGGACTGCTTAGAGAAGCGACCTGGTGAAAGAGGGGTGGAAGTGAACCTTCACAAGGAGCTTGGAAATGGGGTATGTGGTTACCAACAAATAAAGGGGAGACTGATACTTGGACAACTGAACACAAAACTGAATAAGAATAAATAATGTGTAAACGTGAACGTATCTATGATGAAGAAAAAGAAGTGGAAACAGAGTGCATTGTGCCATTACTAGAGTTAAAGAACGAGAAACTTTATCATTGGGGAGGGGGGGGGGGGGGGGACTGGAATGAATCCATTGGAAAAGGAAGACGTTTCACAATAGTGGGGCGTTTTGGGATTGGACAAAGAAATGAACGGGGAGATAGATCAGTATTATTCTGCACAGAGCATCAACTAGTAATACACACGGAAGTGGCAAAGAAACTGGTATAGGCATGTGTACTCAAATACAGAGAGATATGTAACAGGCACAATACGGTGTTGCGGTCGGCAACACGTACATAAGACAAGTGCCTGGAGCAGTTATTTAGATCGGTGACTGCTGCTACAATGGCAGGCTATTAAGATTTGAGTTCGAACGTGTCGGTATAGTCGGCGCACGAGCGATGGGACACAGCATCTCCGAGGTAGTGATGAAGTGGGGATTTTCACGTACGAATATTACACGAGTGTAACGTGAATATCAGGAATCCGGTAAAACATCAAATCTGCGACATCGCTGCGGCCGGAAAATGATCTTGCAAGAACGGAACCAACGACGACTGAAGAGAATCGTTCAACGTGACAGAAGTGCAACCCTCCCGCAAATTGCAGCAGATTTCACTACTGGGCCATAAACAAGTGTCAGCGTGCGAACAGTTTAACAAAATGTCATCGAGATGGGCTTTCGGAGCGGTAGGCCCACTCGTGTACCCTTGATGACCACACAACACAAAGCTTTATGCCTCGCCTGGGCATATCAGTACCGACATTGATCTGTTGATTACTATAAAAATGTTGCCTGGTCGAACGAGTCTCGTTTCAAATTGTTTCGAGCGGATGGACGTGTACTGGTATGGAGACAACCTCATAAGGCCATGGACCCTGCATGTCAGCAGGGGACTGTTCAAGCTGTTGGAGGCTCTGTAATGTTGTGGGGCGTGTGCAATTGGAGTGATTTGGGACCCCTGATACGTTTAGACACGATCCTGGCAGGTGACACTTACGTAAGCATTCTATCTGATCACCTTCATCCATTCATGTTCATCGTGCATTCCGACAGGCTTGGGCAATTCCAGCAAGACAATGCGACCGTCCAGAATTGCTACAGAATGGCTCCAAGAAGACTCTTCTGAGTTTAAACATTTTCACTGACCACCAAATTCTCCAGTCAAGAACATTATTGAGCACATCTCGCATGAATTGCAAAGTGCTGTTCAAAAGAGGTCTCAACAACATCTCTCTTACGGATTTATGGACAGCCTGTAAGACTCATTGTCAATTCCCTGCAGCACTACTTCAGACATGGCATGAGCCGGCCGCGGTGGCCGAGCGGTTCTAGGCCCTTCAGTCCGGAACCGCGCGACAGCTACGATCACAGGTTCGAATGCTGCCTCGGGCATGGATATGTGTCATGTCCTTAGGTTAGTTAGGTTTAAGTAGTTCTAAGTTCTATGGGACTGATGACCTAGGTTTAAGTAGTTCTAAGTTCTAGGGGACTGATGACCTCAGATGTTAAGTCCCATAGTGCTCAGAGCCATTTGAACCACTTTGACAGCCATGTCGTGTTGCGGCACTTCTGCGTTCCCGCGGGGGCCCTAAACGATATGACACGTGTACCAGTTTTTTTGGCTCTTCTAGTACATCTACATCTACATTTATACTCCGCAAGCCACCCAACGGTGTGTGGCGGAGGGCACTTTACGTGCCACTGTCATTACCTACCTTTCCTGTTCCAGTCGCGTATGGTTCGCGGGAAGAACGACTGCCGGAAAGCCTCCGTGTGCGCTCGAATCTCTCTAATTTTACATACGTGATCTCCTCGGGAGGTATAAGCAGGGGGGAAGCAATATATTCGATACCTCATCCAGCAACGCACCTTCTCGAAACCTGGACAGCAAGCTACACCGCGATGCAGAGCGCCTCTCTTGCAGAGTCTGCCACCTGAGTTTGCGAAACATCTCCGTAACGCTATCACGCTTACCAAACGCGCCGCTCTTCTTTGGATCTTCTCTATCTCCTCCGTCAACCCGACTGGTACGGATCCCACACTGATGAGCAATACTCAAGTATATTTCGAACGAGTGTTTTGTAAGCCACCTCCTTTGTTGATGAAATACATTTTCTAAGGACTCTCCCAATGAATCTCAACCTGGTGCCCGCCATACCAACAATTAATTTTATATGACCATTCCACTTCAAATCGTTCCGCACGCACACTCCCAGATATTTTACAGAAGTAACTGCTACCAGTGTTTGTTCCGCTATCATATAATCATACAATAAAGGATCCTTCTTTCTATGTATTAGCAATACATTACATTTGTCTATGTTAAGGGTCAGTTGCCACTCCCTGCACCAAGTGCCTATCCGCAGCAGATCTTCCTGCATTTGGCTGCAATTTTCTAATGCTGTAACTTCTCTGTATACTACAGCATCAACCGCAAAAAGCCGCATGGAACTTCCGACACTATCTACTAGGTCAGTTACATATATTGTGAAAAGCAATGGTCCCATAACACCCCCTGTGGCACGCCATTGAGAACAACATGCTGTGTTCTGTTTGCTAAAAACTCTTTAATCCAGCCACACAGCTGGTCTGAAATTCCGTAGGCTCTTACTTTGTTTATCAGGCGACAGTGTGGAACTGTATCGAACGCCTTCCGGAAGTCAAGGAAAATGGCATCTACCTGGGAGCCTGTATCTAATATTTTCTGGGTCTCATGAACAAATAAAGCAAGTTGGGTCTCACACGATCGGTGTTTCTGGAATCCATGTTGATACCTACAGAGTAGATTCTGGGTTTCCAGAAACGACACGATACGCGAGCAAAAAATATGTTCTAAAATTCTACAACAGATCGACGTCAGAGGTATAGGTCTATAGTTTTGCGCATCTGCTCGACGACCCTTCTTGAAGAATGGGACTACCTGTGCTCTTTCCCAATCATTTGGAACCATGAAAGGTGGCTACACTGAGTCACAGCGCCAGAGATTGCGCCAAAGAGTTTTATTCCGCCGCCTCCACTGGCAGTGGTAGTTCGGAAGTTGCTGTGGGCAGTGGTAGTTCAGAGGTTGCCGTGGTCAGTGCTTGTTGAGAGGATGTAGATAGCAGTACTAGTTGTGAGCATGTCGTGTGCAGTTGTTGTGATGGGCTAGACAGCCAATGCTGTTCGATTGGTGATGTTGTAATGATCAGAGTGTATTTTTCATCAATATATATGAGGTGATAAAACAAAATATTTTTATTTCAAATTTCCTAACTAACAATGTCTCTTGGTCACAGGTTCAGTCAACAAAGCATCTGGCTCGTGTTCATGTATTAGACTGTAATTCTGGTTTCTATGTGCAGTTATAGTATTTCTGGTTTTTTTTTAATTACTTCAGTGTAAATGGTGTTTAAAATATCTTGTCCTATTGAGGAAGAACCGTGTCAGATGTGTACGTTGAATCACACTTCCACACACAGAACAGTTACACTTGTGCTTTGTTGTTTCGTAGCTGTTGTTTCGTCGCTTTTATAGTTGCTGGGGACTTAATATATGAAAATATTTTTAGTATTAGTAGCTGTCTGTCCGGTTACGCAGTCTCGTAACCAGTTGGCCCTGAGTAGTATTAGTACGCATTCTGACTGCATAGAATAACAACAAAGAACGAAAGGAAATTTCCGTTAACACAATTAATTAATTAAGTCCCCAACAACTATAAAAGCTACGAAACAACAGCTACGAAACAACAAAGCACAAGTGTAACTGTTCTGTGTGTGGAAGTGTGATTCAACGTACACATCTGACACGGTTCTTCCTCAATAAGACAAGATATTTTAAACACCATTTACACTGAAGTAATTAAAAAAACTAGAAATACTATAATTGCACATATAAGCCAGAATTACAGTCTAATACATGAACACAAGCCAGATGCTTTGTTGACTGAACCTGTGACCAAGAGACATTGTTAGTTAGGAAATTTGAAATAAAAATATTTTGTTTTATTGCATCATATATATTGATGAAAAATACACTCTGATCATTACAACATCACCAATCGAACAGCATCAGCTGTCTAGCCCATCAGAACAACTGCACACGACATGCTCACAACTAGTACTGCTATCGACATCCTCTCAACAAGCACTGACCACAGCAACCTCTGAACTACCACTGCCCACGGCAACTTCCGAACTACCACTGCCAGTGAAGGCGGCAGAATAAAACTCTTTGGCGCAATCTCTGGCGCTGTGACTCAGTGTAGCCACCTTTCATATGCCCCTCCTCCACGGCTAGAATTTGATGATATCTTTGCCAGCATTGGTGGTGAAAATAGCACCAAATTCGTCCAAAAAAATACAGACAAAATTAAAAGATAATATTAGTAAGTAAATATCACATAACTAAATAAATTTTGGCTTTGCACTGACCCTTCAATAACTTAATATATAAAATACAGTAAGGAATACAAATGCTTGCATAGATGTGATTTTACCTAATAGTTTACACAAGTATCATTCAATCAATGGCACTAGCAATGACAAATATGTGTAGGTAAGAGTCTCATAACATTTCATAAACAGTAAATACACAAAAAAATCAGTTTATACAAATATTCACATAAAATCATTTCAATAGGTCAATAAACAAGTAGCACTCCTCAGAGTAATTGACAGTTCCAACAGTAGCACCCAGCAATGGTCAACAGGTGCAAATAGCAGTCTCATAACATTTCATCAGTAGTATTTAAACAGCTCCAACAGTGGCACCCAGCAATCTTGAGCAGGCGCAGACACCAACAAGTGTCATTATCTCAGTAGCAGCAGTTCCATCAGTGGCACCCAGCAATGTTGAGCAGGTGCACACACCAACAAGTGACATTATCTCAGTAGAAGCAGTTCCATCAGTGGCACTCAGTAATGTTGACAGGTGCAGACACAACAAGTGACATCATTTCAGTAGCAGCAGTTCCATCAGTGGCACCCAGCAATGTTGAGCAGATGCAGACACCAACAAGTGACATCATCTCGGTAGAAGCAGTTCCAAAAGTGGCACCCAGCAATGTTGAACAGGTGCAGACAGCAATAAGTAACATTATCTCAGTAGAAGCAGTTCCATCACTGGCACCCAGCAATGTTGAACAGGTGCAGAGAGCAACAAGTGACATCATTTCAGTAGAATCAGTTCCAGCAATGTTGAACAGGTGCACACACCAACAAGTGACATCATTTCAGTAGAAGCAGTTCCATCAGTGGCACCCAGCAATGTTGAGCAGGTGCAGACACCAACAAGTAACATTATCTCAGTAGAAGCAGTTCCATCAGTGGCACCCAATAATGTTGAACAGGTGCAGACACCAACAAGTGACATCATTTCACTAGAAGCAGTTCCATCAGTGGCACCTAGCAATGTTGAACAGTGCAGGTAACAGTCCATAATATTCACTATCACTAATTAGACAGTTCATCAGAGTTCATCAGCAGAAATTAAACATTTCCAAGTGGCACCCATCAATGTTGAACAAGTGCAGGTAACAGTCCATAATATTCACTATCACTAATTAAACAGTTCATCAGAGTTCATCAACAGTAATTAAACATTTCCAAGTGCACCCACCAATGTTAATATGTGTAAGCATGAACAACAGTTTGAATGCACACACAATTGCTTTTACAAAATTATTATCAATGCTCTTACACTAAACGTACAAATTATAATAAACACACAAATGATATCAGTTAATAGTCATATTAACTATTACAAATACACAAATATCAGTAAACCTATAATATTTATGGGTGTCAGTGCAAGCCACAACAAACAAGTAAAATAATACACTCCTGGAAATTGAAATAAGAACACCGTGAATTCATTGTCCCAGGAAGGGGAAACTTTATTGACACATTCCTGGGGTCAGATACATCACATGATCACACTGACAGAACCACAGGCACATAGACACAGGCAACAGAGCATGCACAATATCGGCACTAGTACAGTGTATATCCACCTTTCGCAGCAATGCAGGCTGCTATTCTCCCATGGAGACGATCGTAGAGATGCTGGATGTAGTCCGGTGGAACGGCTTGCCATGCCATTTCCACCTGGCGCCTCAGTTGGACCAGCGTTCGTGCTGGACGTGCAGACCGCGTGAGACGACGCTTCATCCAGTCCCAAACATGCTCAATGGGGGACAGATCCGGAGATCTTGCTGGCCGGGGTAGTTGACTTACACCTTCTAGAGCACATTGGGGGGCACGGGATACACGCGGACGTGCATTGTCCTGCTGGAACAGCAAGTTCCCTTGCCGGTCTAGGAATGGTAGAACGATGGGTTCGATGACGGTTTGGATGTACCGTGCACTATTCAGTGTCCCCTCGACGATCACCAGTGGTGTACGGCCAGTGTAGGAGATCGCTCCCCACACCATGATGCCGGGTGTTGGCCCTGTGTGCCTTGGTCGTATGCAGTCCTGATTGTGGCGCTCACCTGCACGGCGCCAAACACGCATACGACCATCATTGGCACCAAGGCAGAAGCGACTCTCATCGCTGAAGACAACACGTCTCCATTCGTCCCTCCATTCACGCCTGTCGCGACACCACTGGAGGCGGGCTGCACGATGTTGGGGCGTGAGCGGAAGACGGCGTAACGGTGTGCGGGACCGTAGCCCAGCTTCATGGAGACGGTTGCGAATGGTCCTCGCCGATACCCCAGGAGCAACAGTGTCCCTAATTTGCTGGGAAGTGGCGGTGCGGTCCCCTACGGCACTGCGTAGGATCCTACGGTCTTGGCGTGCATCCGTGCGTCGCTGCGGTCCGGTCTCAGGTCGACGGGCACGTGCACCGTCCGCCGACCACTGGCGACAACATCGATGTACTGTGGAGACCTCACGCCCCACGTGTTGAGCAATTCGGCGGTACGTCCACCCGGCCTCCCGCATGCCCACTATATGCCCTCGCTCAAAGTCCGTCAACTGCACATACGGTTCACGTCCACGCTGTCGCGGCATGCTACCAGTGTTAAAGACTGCGATGGAGCTCCGTATGCCACGGCAAACTGGCTGCCACTGACGGCGGCGGTGCACAAATGCTGCGCAGCTAGCGCCATTCGACGGCCAACACCGCGGTTCCTGGTGTGTCCGCTGTGCCGTGCGTGTGATCATTGCTTGTACAGCCCTCTCGCAGTGTCCGGATCAAGTATGGTGGGTCTGACACACCGGTGTCAATATGTTCTTTTTTCCATTTCCAGGAGTGTATTTAGAAGATAGGTCGGTACCAATTATTTGGGATTGGGAAAGGAAAACACACAAAACACACTCACTCATCTTTCATACACATTTAAGTACTACTGTGTAATTGAATTGTGTTAACTGTGTAAATGCAATTCTGTCAAAATTTGATGTTCAACATGTGTACCAAGTAGTAGGGGCAACAGTGTATAACAGTCAATAATAGTTAGTCAACGTCATAGTCATCATGTCAAGACCAATGTTTGCCAAGCCAGATCAAAATGTACAGTTGCTGAACAACTGTCAGTGTACCAAGATATGCAATTACTTCCTCTCTCCAAAAAAAATATATCCTGCTTATTGATTTAACAAAGTGTGTGTGTAGACAATCTTCCTTCCACTGGAGTGTTCTAGTCTGCCATCTTCATCCTCCTTGTTCCAAATAAACCAACAAAAAAATATGGTCCTCACTTACTTCACCTCTTATCCACCAAAACTCCAATAATCATCAGCATCACATAATCTTAATACTTCAATAATACCTCTTACGTCGATACATATAAACCTTATCATCAATATTATTTACCTTACCTCTTGTCCACCAAAACTCCAATAATCATCAACTTCACACAATCTCAATACCTCAATAATACCTCTTCAATACGTCGATACATATAAACCTTATCACCAATATCATTTCACTTCCATAACAACTCTTTCCTCTAGTCAGACTCCTCGAACAAGTACAGATAAAATCCTAGTGCAAACTTCAATTCATCATCCCATACAATCTGAAGACCCAATGTCGACACACAACCTCTGTGTAATCCATCTGACCCAAATCTTCTACTCATTATGAATTATAAAATACATTTTGGTTACTTTGTCCATTATTAAATAAAAGAAATGCATACATGACCTCTAACAGCCTTTAGTTTGAATAACTTTCAGCAAGTAGGCACGAGTATGGAGAGTGAATGATCGTAATATTTCACAAGAATCATGGCAAAACAGAAGCAAACATGTGAAGTATTTCTTGTGTCAAGTGTCACTTACTATTTCAATTGCTCACGAAGAATGCAGTGTAATAACTGTCAATGGTTTAAACCTAGTGTTGGTATGTCATGTCGTTAGCTTCCTTCCTATTAGCATAAATTTATACAGCTTCCATAAAACCTCCAGCTCATGTGACTTCAATGAAGTTTCTTGTACCAATGTCGTTCGTAGCATTATAGCAGTTCATTTTCTTATCTTAAAATATAAGGCACTGAGCGTAAGCAAAACATGCAATAGCGAGTAAACACACCAGTAGAGAACAGAATGTTAACAAGTGGATGTAGCGCAATCCCTATAACGAGGCTCCGCCAAGCAAACAATCTATAATTAATACCATGTTCGTACACTGTATATCAGCATTTCTATATGCCAAATTAAAGAGTAGTTATGACAACAAAACAGAAATGTGTAAATATGCAATCCATACGGAAAGCAGCAAATATATATCTTACATAACAAACAGGTCATTAGCATCATATCAGCATAAGCAAATAAATGTTCATATATAATCTTAATAAGTAAACATGAAGGCGCAAGCAGATAAATCACAAAGTATAACTTACGTACATAACCATATCAGCACAACTAATCAAGTGACTATTATAATTTAAATAAATAAGCACAGCAGGCACATAATAAAAAAATATCAGTGAAAAGTAGAGCAGCCAAGCGATGCGTAATATACATACACTCCTGGAAATTGAAATAAGAACACCATGAATTCATTGTCCCAGGAAGGGGAAACTTTATTGACACATTCCTGGGGTCAGATACATCACATGATCACACTGACAGAACCACAGGCACATAGACACAGGCAACAGAGCATGCACAATGTCGGCACTAGTACAGTGTATATCCACCTTTCGCAGCAATGCAGGCTGCTATTCTCCCATGGAGACGATCGTAGAGATGCTGGATGTAGTCCTGTGGAACGGCTTGCCATGCCATTTCCACCTGGCGCCTCAGTTGGACCAGCGTTCGTGCTGGACGTGCAGACCGCGTGAGACGACGCTTCATCCAGTCCCAAACATGCTCAATGGGGGACAGATCCGGAGATCTTGCTGGCCAGGGTAGTTGACTTACACCTTCTAGAGCACGTTGGGTGGCACGGGATACATGCGGACGTGCATTGTCCTGTTGGAACAGCAAGTTCCCTTGCCGGTCTAGGAATGGTAGAACGATGGGTTCGATGACGGTTTGGATGTACCGTGCACTATTCAGTGTCCCCTCGACGATCACCAGTGGTGTACGGCCAGTGTAGGAGATCGCTCCCCACACCATGATGCCGGGTGTTGGCCCTGTGTGCCTCGGTCGTATGCAGTCCTGATTGTGTCGCTCACCTGCACGGCGCCAAACACGCATACGACCATCATTGGCACCAAGGCAGAAGCGACTCTCATCGCTGAAGACGACACGTCTCCATTCGTCCCTCCATTCACGCCTGTCGCGACACCACTGGAGGCAGGCTGCACGATGTTGGGGCGTGAGCGGAAGACGGCCTAACGGTGTGCGGGACCATAGCCCAGCTTCATGGAGACGGTTGCGAATGGTCCTCGCCGATACCCCAGGAGCAACAGTGTCCCTAATTTGCTGGGAAGTGGCGGTGCGGTCCCCTACGGCACTGCGTAGGATCCTACGGTCTTGGCGTGCATCCGTGCGTCGCTGCGGTCCGGTCCCAGGTCGACGGGCACGTGCACCTTCCGCCGACCACTGGCGACAACATGGATGTACTGTGGAGACCTCACGCCCCACGTGTTGAGCAATTCGGCGGTACGTCCACCCGGCCTCCCGCATGCCCACTATACGCCCTCGCTCAAAGTCCGTCAACTGCACATACGGTTCACGTCCACGCTGTCGCGGCATGCTACCAGTGTTAAAGACTGCGATGGAGCTCCGTATGCCACGGCAAACTGGCTGACACTGACGGCGGCGGTGCACAAATGCTGCGCAGCTAGCGCCATTCGACGGCCAACACCGCGGTTCCTGGTATGTCCGCTGTGCCGTGCGTGTGATCATTGCTTGTACAGCCCTCTCGCAGTGTCCGGAGCAAGTATGGTGGGTCTGACACACCGGTGTCAATGTGTTCTTTTTTCCATTTCCAGGAGTGTATGTAATAACCCTGTTCATTAATAAAACGTTGTCAAAATCAGCAAATGTACGCAAGCACGTCACTTCACAAGTAAATTCATAGAACATAAAATTTAGCACGAAGTATAAATCACGTAATCGCGAGCAGCAAATTACGTCTAAACTACGTACCTAAGTGGAAATATGTTACCTGAGAAAATAAACTCAATTAATAGTTACCTTTTTAGTTTATTAGTTTCTTCTTCGAAATTACATTCTTCCTGAAAATTTCTCGATAGCTAGTCCTCTTAACGTCGGACACACACAGAATTTACCTGAATTCTTAAATATTTTATACAACCGTATCCTGAAAAATACTGAACGTTAATAACATAATTTATCAAGTCAGTATAGCTTTATACTGAATTTAATCAGAGAAATTAGACTGTGTATTTGTTTACGGCTGTCAGTGCATTCGCACTGAGCGCTCGATCAGCTGTAGGTACGCGTAACGTAGGAAGTAATTGTTTGCTGTCAACGACTGCCTTGTGCGGCGCGCAGACTTGACTGTTGCTTTGAGTATGTACCACCGCCAGAACACGGCGCGGTATCCTTGTACTCTCTGCGTGTTTACGTATAACTGTTAGTTTCTTGAAAGTATGTCATTCCACAAAAATTTTAACGTTCGATATATGATGTATTCCCTTAGAGCGCCGACATTTAAGATTTTCTACTTCGACAGTGTTATCATGAGTAATTTTGCGAACTCTATATGGACCGTTATAAAACAGAAAAAATTTGCGACACAAGCCTTTTCCTTTGTGAGACAAACGGTGAGACTTAATTAACACCTTTTGACCAACTGACAAGGTTTTTAAACGACCAGGACGTTTAGCTAATTTCTCTCTTCTAGCAGCCGCAGATGCAATATTTTGCAGAGCCAGGTTCACAACTTCCGAATGCCGCAGTTTCCGTGTAGGCGGAAAAGGAACGATTTCAGAAATGCGATTTGTCGGTGCTTTATTTTTTAATATCAATATAGGCGGTAAAGAAGTTGAATCATTAGGGAGTTCATACAGAATGTTTTGAAAAATATGAAGTACTGATCCCACGTTCTGTAATTCTGATGACAATAAAGTCGACACAATTTATTGATTTCCTTCATCCATCTCTCTGAAGCGTTAGATTGAGGGTGAAAAAGTGAAATGAAAATTGGTTTAATTTTACGACGCCATAGAGTACGAAGCCAAATTTTAGGGCGAAACTATGATCCATTATCTGATATAACCTTATCAACATGTCCCACTTCTTTAAGAAATTGTTTGATGAAAGCATTACATACCGAATGAACTGTTGCTTTGCGTAAAGGTGTAAAACACAAATATTTTCATGTCAATTCCACTACTACCAAAATGTACGCAAAACCATTAGTAGAATGAACCACTGGACCGCACAAATCGACTGCAGCCATCTCCTTTAATTTCGCTGGAATGATAGGAAACAACAGTGCTCTGTGAGAAATAGTTGGCGGCTTAGCCTTTTGACATATTTTGCATTTGGCAAGAACAGATCGAATACGTTTTTCCATATTACTAAAGTAGCAATTTTCTCGTAATTTATGAAAGCATTTTCTGGGACCAAAGTGTGCATAGCTGAAATGTGTATACCAAATCAATTTATTAGCCCATTCATCAGGAATGCAAACTAACCAAACAGAGTTGTCGAACGATTTTCGTTTAAAAAGAATATCATTGCGAACTAAATAATACTGTCTAATCACAATGCTTTCCTTTCTCCTCCACTTCTCCTTAATGTCCTTCCAGATTGGATCCTTGTTTTGCTCCTTAGCGATGTCCTGGAGCGAAGACGAAATAAAATTTTCAAACGCAGCACCTTGAATATACATCAAACAATAATTGTTTTGTTTGCAGTCCTCCTCAGCACTTTGTTTCAAACCCATAGGTGCATGTGATAAAGCATCAGCAATAATATTTGAAGAACCCTGTATGTAAACAATACTAAAATCAAATTCCTGTAGATACAGCGCCCATCGTGACAATCTTCCATGAGTTAATTTTGTTGACATAATAAATTCCAGAGCTCGATGATCGGTGTAAACCTTAGTATGTCTGCCATACAAAAATATGCGAAATTTTGTGAAAGCCCAAACAACAGCCAAGGCTTCAAGTTCCGTAATCGAATAATTCTTTTCTGATTTAGAGAGAACACGACTTCCAAATGCAATAGTTTTCTGTACTACAACGCCGTTTTCTTCTATCTCTTGAAATAAGCGTGCACCTAGGCCTTTGTATGATGAGTCCGTCGCCAAACAAAAATCTATAGATAAATCCGGATGTGAAAGAAGTGGAGCAGCAACTAAAGCATCACGAAGTTGTTCAAATTCTGATTGAGCTTCCTCATCTCAAAACCAATTACAATTCTTTCCAGATAGTTCACATAAACGAAGTGTGGCCAAATTGTCCAATCTAACAAAGCGTCTAAGAAAATTAGAGACACCAAGGAAACTACGAACATCACGTTTTGTAGTAGGAACAGCATAATTACGAATAGCGTCTAGTTTCTCTGGATCAGGAAGAATACCTTCTGTAGAAATTATATGACCAAGAAATTTCACCTGAGAACGACCAAATTCAGATTTTTCCAAGTTCATTGTAATGCCAACTCTTGCAAAAATACGTAATAATGAATACAAAATTTTGTTGTGCTCACTCCAAGAACGTTTAGCAATAAGAATATCGTCAACATATGAAGTAATATTGCCACGAAGATAAGCAGGTAAAATTTCGTTTAAGCTATGAATGAATGCTGCTGAAGATACAGTAAGTCCAAACGGTAATTTCCGAAATTGATAACAGTTACCAAAGGCTAAAAAGGCAGTGTATTTTCTACAATCAGGGTGAAGTTCTATTTGCCAAAAACTTGCGCGCATATCAATCGTGGATAAAACTTTAATTCCATGGAAATGTTGAAGAAGTTCGTCTAGATTTTGTGGACGGTCAGTTTCAGGAATGATGATATTATTTATCTGTCTGGAGTCCAGAACCAAACGAATTGACCCATCCTTTTCAAGAACGACGTGTAATGGGCTGGTATAAGGACTGACTGCTGGCTCAATAATGCCTTGATCTAACATGTATTGAAGTTCACTCTTAACCTTGTCTCTGTAAGCCAAAGGAATAGCGTACTTTTCCCCCGAAATGGTGTGTGTTCTTTTACTTTAAATAAATATTGTAAGCCTTGTATAGTTCCTGTGTGATGACTAAATACTGTAGCATGTGAAGTCAAAATTTGGTGCAGTTCTTCTCTTGCGACGTCATCTGGCACATCAGCTTTCTTAACCTTTTCATTAATTAATTCTTCGCTATTAATTATATCATCCATCGCGTCTCTGTATCTATTGTCGGTGTCATGAATGAACACATTTTCGTCATAATGCTCAGCGAAAACATCAGAAGTAAGAAACCTTAAACACTTTGTGTCTGATTCAGATTTCGTTAAACACTCGAAAAACTTCAAACATATCGGCATTCCGGCAACAGTCAAGTTAACACTTCCTTCCTTAAAGTTTAAAATTGCCTTATGTGTGTTAAGAAACTTCATACCTAATATAATTTGTGTACTGAGTAATGGAACAATAATAAAATTAGCAGAAAATTCATATCCTTTACAAATGAAATTTAAGTTGATCTGTTGTTTGACTTCCACACTTTTTCCAGAAATAGCTCCTCGAATTGTAGTTTTAGAAACAGTTAACACAGGACAAGCAACAGTTCTTACACATATACGAAAAACTGATTCACTAATAACATTCAATGGGCTCCCAGAATCTAAAACCGCAGTGAACTTATTCTTACCCACACATACTTCAATAACAGGATGTAAAAATGCGTCTACATTATTTCCCTTTTCGTCTAGCAAAATGTCTCTCACGTCTTCCAGGCGTACGTAGTGTTAAGTCGTAGTGTCATAACTTGCTGCCAGAAGCCGAAGCTACAAGTCATTGTCGATTGTTTGCGTCACGTCTGTGATTAATCGCGTTATTTCGCGGATCAATTTCTACGATTTGCACTGTCTCTCGGAATTTCTGTCACGCGGAGGATGCCAATTAGGTCCCTCCTGTTTGTTAGATGTAAATTCTTGGTTGTGTCTGTTATTAAAATTTCTATTTTCCTGTCTATCTGCATGACTGCTTCTTGTGTAATTTCGACTGTCACTTCTGAAATTATTGTTATATCTACTACCCTGGTTATTTCTGTAGTAAGAATTTCTATTGTTGTATGAATAATTTCTGTCTTGATGATACCGATTACTGTTTCCGTATGATTGATCATTCCGGTAGGAATTTACGTTATTATAATTGTCTGTGTAATTTCTGTTAGAACGTCTGTTATTATCATAAGGCTGGTATCTATTGACCTGTCTGTTTCGTCTGTCATTCTCAAAATTACCCATATAACGTCCGTTCCGATCATTATCCCTTCTCTCTGAAAATCTATTGTGATTACCGTTACTGAAAAAATTGCAAGAAGTCCCGTCGTCATTGTCATACTCAAGTTCTTGTAGTCTCAATGTCGTCTTTACATCTTCCGGCTAAAGCAATTTGTTTTATCGATTGTGGCAGCTTAGTTAAACAAATGCGAATTAATTCAGTCGGACTATAAGGGTTGGAAAGGAACTGATTCTTTCGAATCATGTCTTCAAAGTATTCTGCTGGCGTGCGGAACTCAGGCTGTTTAAAATTACGCTGCATAATAAGACTGTGTTTGACTCTGTCTTGCGTGTTTTCGGACCAATATGCCGATAGAAATGCATGATAAAAATCATTTAAATTATTAAAATCTCTAATAACTGCGCGCATCCGCGTCGCCGGTTCGTTTCCTAATTATCCACACATAAATTCCAGTTTGTGACTTAGTGGCCAATTTGGTGGAAGTGCGTACATAAATTGATCTAACCATGAACATAGATGTATGTCATTCTTAGAATTTGGAAAGATCTTAAATTTCCGAACAGTTAAAAAGTGTTTATAGTCAAAGTTTTCGCCTCGTGGCGACAAAGACCTACCGCGTCTGTCCCAGTCTGAATGTCGATTATTGTCAAGTTCGCGCGCCTGGCGGTCTCTTGTTGCATCTCGTAAATGAAATAAAGTTTCTTCAAAGCCCTCTGCTATCTGTGATTCTAAATTTCTTCTACTGTCCTTTCCTACGATTTCGCTTTCAATTTGTTTGACTTGCTTTCGTAACGCCTCAAATTCCCTTTTGACGCTTTCATTAAATTTTCCCTGATTTTCAACATGTTTATTTATGTTCTGGTACTCTTATGTTTCTACAAATTACAATGGAGCTGTATCATCTGAATCTCTGTCCCCACTTAAACTAAGACTTGTCAATTTATCTGAAATCTCCTCAACTCTTTCCGATAAGTCACCTATCTGTTCTTTCTGTTTATTTACGTCTTCCGTAAGTGTCGCGACTCGGGTTTCGGTATTGACACATTTAGTAGTTAGCTGTTCATACTGTTGCGTTAGGTTATTTATTCTGTCAATTGGTACTGATTCCTCGATTCTTTGAAATATTTCTTCCTTATCGTGTGCACGTTGTAAATGTAACTCTGAAAATTTTTGTACTATCACGCGATCTCTTTCTTCCTGTTCTCTATCCTGCTCCTTTTGTCTAATTTCTATTGAAATTAATCTATTATTGTGAGCATTCAAAATTGGTTGTACTTCTTCTCTAATTTCTTTCTTTAATTCATCTTTCATGTTTTTAAAACATGTCCCTATTCGTGAGTCTAACCGTGTTTCCTTTGTTCCCATATCAGTTTCTTACCGTGTTGCCAATGTTCCCATCTCTCTTTTTAATTCAGATCTTAACTGTGTTTCCATTGTTCCCATACCAGTTTTAATTGTTCCTATCTTGTGAGTCTAACCGTGTTGCCAATGTTCCCATCTGTGACACCAAATTTAATATAGCACCCATCAACTGCTCCATATTAACTGGTTCAAAATTCTTTTCGCCCCTAACATTTTCCGTAAAACTAACTTCCTTCGTCATAGCTGTAAAGCTATCTGTGTTCGATACTATTTCAGAATCTCCTATCGTTAATCTCATATTCTGAAAATTTTCCGATTGTGAAAAATTTTGAACTGGTTCCGGACTATTTTCCCGGTTTATTAAATTGTTTTCTACTTCATTATTCATCATACTGTTCTCCTGTGTTGGAGAGTTCGCCATGTTAACAATTTTGTCATTCTGACTATCCATCATTTTTGCCTTTTTCATCGATCTCGTAATCATTTATAAAACATACAAAACTCGTCACTATACGAAAATTACACACAATATAACACTTTATCACCAACAATACCATTCACACGAAATGCTTCCCGACAGACACGCCTAACGAATAATTAAAACCTTCACAATTGCACAAAATTGTCAAACCCGTGTGCGACTCATCAAAAATTAAATTCCACAAAAATATCATCAGAAGAATGACAAGACAACTACAAATGTTCAGTTACAAAATCTATACACGCAATGTAGACTACAATTACTAAACTACAAATTACTACAACAATACTACTGTCTGCTATTTTTACTAGCAAAAGAATTCCAAGGGACGATCCGCAGCAGCGGTCCCCACGTGCATGGGAGCTTAATTATTTAAATGAAAATATTTTTAGTATTAGTAGCTGTCTGTCCGGTTACGCAGTCTCGTAACCGGTTGGCCATGAGTAGTATTAGTACGCAATCTGACTGCATAGAACAACAACAAAGAATGAAAGGAAATTTCCGTTAACACAATTAATTAATTAAGTCCCCAGCAACTACAAAAGCTACGAAACAACAAAGCACAAGTGTAACTGTTCTGTGTGTGGAAGTGTGATTCAACGTACACATCTGACACGGTTCTTCCTCAATAAGACAAGATATTTTAAACACCATTTACACTGAAGTAATTAAAAAAAACCAGAAATACTATAATTGCACATAGAAACAAGAATTACACTCTAATACATGAACACAAGCCAGATGCTTTGTTGACTGAACCTGTGACCAAGAGACATTGTTAGTTAGGAAATTTGAAATAAAAATATTTTGTTTTATTACCTCATATATATTGAAAAATACACTCTGATCATTACAACATCACCAATCGAACAGCATCGGCTGTCTAGCCCATCAGAACAACTGCACACGACATGCTCACAACTAGTACTGCTATCGACATCCTCTCAACAAGCACTGACCACGGCAACCTCTGAACTACCACTGACCACGGCAACTTCCGTAATACCACTGCCAGTGGAGGCGGCGGAATAAAACTCTTTGGCGCAATCTCTGGCGCTGTGACTCAGTGTAGCCACCTTTCAACTTTCCGTTCCTCTAGAGACTTGCGGTACACGGCTGTTAGAAGGGGGGCAAGTTCTTTCGCGTACTCTGTGTAGAATCGAATTGGTATCCCGTCATGTCCAGTGGACTTTCCTCTGTTGAGTGATTCCAGTTGCTTTTCTATTCCTTGGACACTTATTTCGATGTCAGCCATTTTTTCGTTTGTGCGAGGATTTAGAGAAGGAACTGCAGTGCGGTCTTCCTCTGTGAAACAGCTTTGGAAAAAGGTGTTTAGTATTTCAGCTTTACGCGTGTCATCCTCTGTTTCAATGCCATCATCATCTTCAGTGTATAACGCTTAATTTCAACACTATTTCCGACGAAAATGTACATGAAGTGTCCCTGTGGTTAGGAGATACCAGATCATCTCCATTCTAGCTAGACAGAGTTTGTGGAATCAAATAAGAGTGCAGAAATTACCAAGGCCCAGAATCTATTGTGACCATCACACAGTAATAAGAAAGTGGGATCTGAAATTCAAAGAACTTGCTAGATACAGGGTCTGAAGAATAGTATAGTTAGGTCGGCATATAATGAACAATCAAACATGGCTACAGTTTACGAACAACACCAGAAGTACTGAAGAAAGATGCGACTCCATGAAACGTAGTAACTTAAGAGCAGCAAATGAAGGAGCTAGGAGACAGAAGGCAAAGTATAAAAAAGAAAGGATTACTGAAAGCATATTAACAAAAATAAATGTAGGACGTAGGTTGAAACAAGACAACAGTGAAGAAGGATGAAGGCAACATAGAGCGTTGAGGAATGAAATCAATCGAGAGTCAAGAAAGGTTAAACAATAAATTTTGGTGGATCAAAGCATAGAGATGAATGAAATTATCAAGGAATGGAAACAGGAATGTTCCTATAAATCAGTTAAATAGTTCTTTCGAAATAAAGGAATGAAACACAGTGGAATCCAAAATGAAGATGGAATTATGTTGTATGAGCAGAAATACATAGAACAGTGCAAACAACACCGTGACAACCACTGTGCAGGAAATAATGAAGGTAAGGAAATGGAAAACACCGAGGAAAACAAACGAGAAGAAGAGGGAGACTATTTGTTATGCGATGAGTTCGACCTGGGAAAGCCACCAGAGTCGATGATATACTAGTAGAACTCGTGCAAGGCTGATGGAGAGCAGCTTCGTGATGAACTCCTCCGTCTCATACGAATTATATACGAAAGTGGAGAGCTCCCAACAAGTTTTATGAATGTGTTACAGTGCTAACACCAAGGAAAGAACTGCTAACAGATATGCACACTATAGGATCCTTAGTTTGGCAACACAGACCTCCAAGATCTATAATTCTAAGAAGGATCGAAGGCAGGATAGATTCACTGACCGCGGACTACCACTTTGTGCTTTAGAAGCAGCATGGGCAAACGAGAAGAAATTCTTGAGAAAAGGCTAAAGAAGGCTGAGGTCACATATATTGCCATCGTCGACTTAAAGTATTTGACAGGGTAGACTGGCGACGGATTTTTGAAACGATGACAGAGGATGGCATAAATTATATTTGTGGTTGCCTACGGAGCTATGTTTGTACCCAAGCGTTCTCGTCTTTATCGTAAGCAAACCGACGGCCACGAATGTCTCTCTTCACGGCTTCAAAAATATGGAAATCGTTTGGCGAGAGATCGGGACCGTACAGAGGATGTGCAAGGGCTTCCCAGCAAAACTTCGGCAGCGTTGTCGTAACAGTCTCGGCAACACGTGGCAACATTTGAATGTCTCATCTATAAGGACAGTAAAGCGGTACAGAAACCGTATAGGAAAGAAGGGTTGTGATAACATGTGGGAAAAATCAAGAAGCAGCTACTATTGGGCAGGGTGTACGACAAGGTTGCTCACTGACTCCTGTCTTCTTCAATGGAAACACTCATAGGGAATTGGATGACGTCAGAGAGAAACTAAGAAGTATAGGAGGAATCAAAGTCCATGATGAGAAAATAGTCATGATGAAATTTGCTGATGATATCGAAGTGTTAAATGAAGGTGCGGAACAATTACGCGCGATGCTTACCAGATGAAAAATCTACCTCAGCTTTCTATAACATGGAAATTGATAAATCTAAACAAATTATTTGTAGTTAGGAGACAAAAATACTGTTGCTCACTGCTCACTTAACAATGAGCGACTTGAGACCGTCGAAGAACAAAGAAGGATATTTCGATCCGAATCTAGTCGGCGAAGATTGCTGTTAACAAGAGAAGAAACCTTTTCACATCCAGCCACATAGACAAACATCTCAAGAGAGGCCTCATTTAGATGTTTTTTTTTAGTGTGGTGCTGTACGGAAGTGAAAACACAAGCATAAAAATACAAAAGAGTAGCCTTCGAGATGTGGTGCTATTGCAGAAAGATTGCCTAGGTAGATATGGTGTCAAACGAAGAGGTGCTCCACAGAGGGGAGGAAAGAAGCCACATCTTTGGATGCTTATACAACACGAAGGGACATAAGGGTCGGCCACTTTCTGAGACATGAAGGTGTCTCATAAAGTATCGCTGAAGGGGCAATAGAGGAGAAGAACACAAGAGGCAGACCGATAGTGGAACACACAAAGCAATGATCGAGGTCACCAGCTGCACCATCTATATCGCTCTCAACAGGAAGTCAGAAAAGTATGGCGAGCTGCCGCCAAACAATCTGATGGCTGAGGAACTAAGAAGTAAAAATTTGAAAACAAACAATGACTGGTTGCTGTAATCCCTTCCACAGTACTTTATGAAGCAGCATAGTCTAGATGTTTATTCATTCTTTATAGAAAAAAAAAAGATTATTAATCCCTAGAACTTATTGACCACAGCAGAGAAAAATATAAATTATTTGAAAATTTTAAAAATTTGTATCAAGTACAAAGATGGGAAAGTGGAACAGATCCAAAGAAAAGTATTTGTTTTCTAATATATTTCAGTTTGACTCTTTGTGTGTGTGCTTTTCACAACCAGACATTTGCCATGTCTTGCATTGACATACCGAGGACGCACTCTTTCATCGACATCTACATCTATACCACGAAAGCTGTTTTATGGTGTGAGGTGGAGAGTACTTCATGTACCACTCTCACCTCCTCTCTATCCTGGTCCAGTCTCAAATGGTCCACGAGAACGGCGATTGTTAATAAGCCTGCGTCGTGTGCTCAGATCTCTCTAATTTTTACCTTCATGGTCTTTCCGTGAAATAAACGTAAAAGCAAGCACTATATTGGTTGACTCTCAGGGTTTTAACAGTGAACCGCACTATGATGCACGATGCCTCTCTTTTAGCGTCTACAACTGGAGTTGGGTTATCATCTCCGTGAGGCTCCTGCACTTACTAAACGAACTTGAGGCGAAATTTGCTGCTCTTCTTTGGATCTTCTCTATTCCATCTATCATACGTAGCTGGTAAGGGTCCCAGACCGATGAGCAATACTCAAGTATCAATCGAACGAGGATTTTGTAAGCTACCTTCTTTGTGTGTGCACAGCACTTGTGTCCTGACACAGAGTAGAGGAACGTATGAAAACTTAAGGGGGTTTCAAGTCAGTCTGCAATTTCAGAGCGGCCAAGAGCAAATGCAGAAATACACAGTTCCGGTGATGGTAGGTGACTGTTCAGATCACAATCATACATTGTTACAGGGCACCTTCTCAGAGGTGAAGATTTTGGGACTCAATAAGGGTACTTACAGGAGACTTGGGGAATCCAAGGATCTGATTAGTACTTGTTTATGATATTCTGCCTAATAAAACTGACGGTTGTGTGTCGAGCTGAGGAAAAACAAATGGTTCTACTGTTCGTACTACAGAAGTCATTGTCTGAGCTCCAGGGGTAAGAAATAACAGAATTAGCAAAACTAGCAGCATCTTTAAACCCACCTTCCGCTTCACCCGCTACGGTCGCAGGTTCGAATCCTGCCTCGGGCATGCATGTGTGTGATGTCCTTAGGTTTGCTAGGTTTAAGTAGTTCTAAGTTCTAGGGGACTGATGACCTCAGATGTTAAGTCACACAGCGCTCAGAGCCAATTGAGCCATTTTCCCCTTTACCTACTATGTATGTTCTTGGCCTTTACACTAGCAGACTCCTTATTAGGCAACAACAGCGTTCAGTATCCATCTAGTAATGATAGTGTTTTTCGTCACTTTGCTCCATCCTAAGGATGGAGACTTCTCACTTTCGACGGGGACCGCAATCTCTGAAGTTTTACCCATTTCGCAGCTCACTCTAATCTGTGCCAACCCACCGACTTCGCGGTTGTCATAAGTAAGGATCATACTTGCTGTGTATGCTAAATCGTGTCTATTCGCGACTACAGTTTTCCTTGGCACCTGGCAACAGCTTTTATACGATGTATGGAGCTACCACCTAATTCCTGAACTGAAATTTCTACCCTGGGACACCTGCACAGTGTTTCTGCAGTTAACAACCTTCTTCTGCTCCCGTGTGACCTAAACGCCACCAAGTGCACCTGCCACCTGCATTTTGCCTGTTCTCACTGGCTCCCACCAGTCTCAAGCTTAATAATGCGTTGATACACATCACACTTAATGAGAATTTTTTAAATGGATCTGTCTGGCATCTGCCTTTCCTGCATTTAGTTTTATCTGGTCGTTCCGCTTTGAACAGCTCCGTGCGCATACTCCCACACATTTAATGGATGCGACCGCTTCCCGCGATTATTCGGCAATCATGGAATAATACAACAAGGACACTTTCCACGAATTTATGAGCAATAAGTTACATTTGTACAATTTGTACACGTTGAGAGCCGAATCCTAATCGCTACACCATGTGCTAATCATCTAGCGTTGCTACTTCAGTGTATTCAACAATTTCCACGATCATCCTCACATTGTTTTCGACGTTATCCACCGCGTCATTTATATGCAGTGTGAAGAGTGAACAGTAATAACCCTATAGCACTTACTGGGGTGCGACTGAAGTTAGTTTCAGGCCTGAAGCTTTCTCTCCATTAAGAATGACATACTGTTTTCTGTTTGCCAGAATTCTTAAGTACAATCACAAGGCTGGTCTGGTAGGTCTATAGTTGTGGGCATCTGTTCATCGACCCTTCTTGAACACGCTAATGACATGCGCATTTTTCCAATCCCATGCAATACTCCGTGCCTTTAGTAACCTACAGTAGACACCTTCCAGACGAGATCAAAGCTCTTTTGCATATTCTGGGAACATACAGGTGTCCCATCAGCCCGAGTCGCTTTTCTTCTTTAAGTGATTTTAGTTTACTTTCTTTTCAGCGGTGACTTATGTCGATACCTGTCATTTCAGCTTTTGCGCGGCTATTCAAAAGAGGAACCTCAGTACGATCTTCCTTAGTGAAACAAATTTGGAAAAAGAAATTTGGTATTTCTCACTTTTCTCTGCCACCCTCTGTTTCGATGCCATTATGATCGCTGAAAAAGAACCAAGAGGGAGCAGTAAGACTGGAAGACAAGAACCAAATGCTCGGATTAAAAAAGTTCCAGCGGTAGCGCTTTTGATTAGTAATCAAAACGGCCTCGATCCCGGGTTAGAACCTCGCCATCGCTTAAATACTGAATAATAATCAGCACAGGCGGCCGAAGACTTCCTCTTTAAGAGGTCACCTTCATTCTACCAACGGCCTTGTGAAAGAAGGCGAAGGAGCGGACAGAGGTTCAGGGTACTCTCTTGTCCTTGGGGTGGGAAACTGTCCCTAAAGGAGGAAGAGTCAGCAATGATCAATGGCATGAGGCATGTAGAAGACAATGGAAACCACTGCATTAAAGATACATAAGGTGTATCCAAACAACATGTGGCTTGTAACTGAGATAACGTCATGATGATCTTTCCAGTGACAAAAGATTCCGGAATAATCCCCCACTGGGATATCCGGGAGGGGACTGCCAAACGGGAGAAAATGATTGAATTACCAACGAAAGGATAACGTTCTACGAGTCGGGGCGTGAAATGTCAGAAGTTTCAACATGGTAAGGAAGCCAGAAAATCTGAAAAGGGAAGTGCAAAGGCTCAATATAGATATGGTGGGGGTCCGTCAAGTGAAATGGAAAGAAGACAAGTATATCTCGTCAGATGAGTATAGGATAATATCAACAGCAGCAGAAAATAATATAACGGGAGTAGGATCTGTTGTGTGTAGCAATCCTGCATACTCGGCTCGCTAGACAAACAATCAAACAACTCGTATTAATGAGTTTTATTGTAACAAGACAAGTACAAATACTTAACTTCGATAGATGGGTCGCAAGAAAAGGGCGACATACAAAGTAATCAATGTTCTTCAGAACAGACAAACACAAGTCTGTGTTACATAGAGATTGCTATTGATAGAGGCTACGGGGTGTCGGCTAACGAAGTGGCTAACGTTGAAGCTGCTATCGAAATGGGCTGCCACCAGTCGGGCGAGGCACTTACGTCCTCTTCACGTAGGGGCCGCTGCTGTCGCGTTGTCGTCCTGGGGGAGGTCGGTCAGCATGCGGTTGGCTGAATTCTTCTCACAGCCGTCTCTTCTCTGTCGTTCCCAACTGTCGTGGTAGCGCTGATTTTACACCATAACAGGATCCGTAGGGCAGAGAGTGTGTTACTGTCAATATTTCAGTGATAGGGTTGTTCTCATCATAATCCACAGCAAATCAACAACGATAGTTCAGGTATATATGCCGACGTTGCAAGCAGAAAGTGAAGAGGTAGAGAGAAAGAATATGAGGATAATGAAAGGGTCATGTAGTATGTAAAGGGAGATGAAAATCTAATAGTAGTGTGAGACTGAAATGCAGTTGTAGGGGAAGGGGTAGAAGAAAGGATTACGCGAAAATGAGCTTGGTACTAGGAATGAGAGAGGAGAAAGGTTAATTGAGTTCTGTAATAAATTTCAGCTAGTAATAGCGAATACTCTGTTCAAGAATAACAAGAGGAAGAGGTATACCTGGAAAAGGCCAGGAGATACGGGAAGATTATAGTTAGACTACACGATCAGACAGAGATGCCGAAAACATACGGGATTGTAAGACGTACCAAGGAGCAGATGTAGACGCAGATTAAAGCACAGTAATTATGAAGAGTAGGCTGAAGTTGAAGAGATTAGCCAGGAAGACTGAATATGCAAGGAAGTGGGCTACGGAAGTATCAAGGAACGAGGAGATAAGCCTGAAGTTTTCTATGGCTGTAGTACTACAGTAAGGAATAGCTCAGTGGGCAAAACAGTTGGAAGAGGAATGGACATATCTATAAAGGGCAGTCACAGAAGTTGGAAAGAAAAACATAGGTACAAAGAAGGTAGTTGTGAAGAAACTATGGCTGACAGAAGAATTACTTCAGTTGACTGATGAAAGAAGGAAGTTCAAAAATGTTCAGGGAAATTCAGAAATACAGAAATACAAGTCACTGAGGAATGAAATAAATAGGAAGTGCAGGGTAGCCAAGACGAAATGGCTGCATGAAAAACGTGAAGAAATCGAAAAAGCAATGATTGTCAGAAGGACTGACTCAGCGTATCAGAAAGTCAAAATAACCATCGGTGAAATTAAAAGCAAAGATGGCAACATTAAGAGTGCAATGGGAATTCCACTGTTAAGGGTACAAGAGAGCGGATAGGTGCAAAGAGTGCATTGAAGGCCTCTATGAGGGGGAAGATTTGTCTGATGTGATGGAAGAAGGAACAGAAGTCGATTTAGAAGAAACAGGGAATCCAGTACTAGAATTAGAAAAAGAGCTTTGGAAGACTTAAGATCAAATAAGGCAGAAGGGACAGATAAAATTCTATCATAATTTCTAAAATCATTGGGGAAGAGCCAACAAAACGACTGCTCACGTTGGTATGTAAAATGTGTGAATCTGGCGATATACCATCTGACTTTCGGAAAAACATCGTCCGCAAAATTCCGAAGACCGCAAGAGCTGACAAGTGCGAGAATTATTTGATCGCACAACCAGTTTAACAACTTAAGCATGCAAGTTGCTGACAAGAAAAATATAAATAAGAATGGAGAAGAAAATTGAGGATTTGTTAAATGACGATCAGTTTCGCTTTAGGAAAGATAAGAGCACCAGAAGGCAATATTGACGTTGCGGTTGATAATGAAAGCAAGACTAATTAAAAATCGAGACACTTTTATAGTATCTGTCTATATGAAAAAAGTGTTCGACAGTGTCAAATGGTGCAAAATGTTCGAAATTCTGAAGAAAGTGGGGGTAGATGGGTAATATACAACACATACAAGAGCCAAGAGGGAATAATAAGGGTGGAAGACCAAGAACGAAGTGCTCGGACTAAAACACGTGTAAGACAGGAATGCAGTTTCTCGTCCCTACTGTTCAATCTATGTATTGAAGAAGCAATTATGAAAATAAAAGGAACGTTCAAGAGTGGAATTAATGCTGATGATATTGCTAACTGTAATCTTACCCGCCCACACATCACTATTAAAATTCTGTCTTTGCAGAACTTTTGAAAGCTTCGAGAAGCGTCAGATAAACAAAAGAAGTACTTTTTATTTATCTTGATTTTCTCTTCATGTTGTTGGCTCTAAGTCTTGTAGTGTATGGGCGTACATTATTGAGGCTGTAATTTTTATAAAGTTGCGGATTCCTGAAGACGAAATAACTGATGATTTGCCTGTTGCTATCTTTTTATTTTACCCCATTCTTCTAAAACACACCGACTTCACAATCTCTATTTTCATCGCACCGAAAATTACATTATTAGTGACACACTCAAAAACACGTCTGATGCCATCCAAGGCATGCCCACAACTACTTACATACAGCAGTACTCCAATATTCCAATGGGTTTACAGAACATAGTTAAAATACATCATTATTTTATAAATTAATCAAGAAATACATTTAATAGTTCGCATTAGATTATACAATTAATAATATGAATTTTAAGTATACCAGAAATTTCTTAATTTCAAATATTTTTAAAAGAATAGTAATTTTAACTGCAAGTACAGAGCATTAACAAACATTTCTTTTTACATATTTTAGCCTGAAACATAACACATCGTATACAAATCACATCAAGGTCATTTAGTTAAACAGCTGATACAATGTTGACCTATACAAGAATCGACAGTATACGTAGTATTGGTTATTTCTATAAAAAAAGTAATGATAGAGGAGGATGACTCATTATACTAACCTCAGTGAAAGCGAAGAAGAATTACATGATCTCCTGAATGAGTACAGAATATGGCTTGAGAGTAAATTGAAGAAAGACGAAAGTAACGAGAAGTAGCAAAAATGAGAACAGAGAGAAACTTAACATCAGGACTGATGGTCTCGAAGCAGATGAAATTAAGGAATTCTGCTATCTAGGCAGCAATATGACCAATGACGGACAGAGCAAGGACGACCAGCATTTGGAAAAATGGCGTTCCTGGCCAAAAGAAATCTACTAGTATCAAACATAGGTCTTAATTTGAAGAAATTTTTGAGCATATAATGTTTCGAGTACAGCACTGTATGGTAGTGACACAGGCACTATGGGAAAACCGGAGCAGAAGACAAGCGAAGCATCTGAGATGTGGTGCTACAGATGAATGTTGCAAATTAGGTGAACTGATAAGGTAGGGAATGAGGAGGTCCTGTGCAGAATCAGAGAGGAAAGGAATATGTGGGAAACACTGACAAGGAGAAGGGACAGGATGGTAGGACATCTGTTAAGACATCAGGAAATAACTTCCATTGGACTAGACAGAGCTGTAGAGGGAAAAAATGTAGAGGAAGACAGAGATTGGAATACGTCCAGCAAATCAGTGAGGAAGTTTGTTGCAAGTGGTACTGTGAGATGAAGAGGTTGGCATAGGGCAATAATTCTGGGTGTGTCACACAAACCAATCAGAAACTCGATGACTTAAAAAAAATGGTCAATGATGCTGGACAGATGGGACTTGTCCTTTTACTGATTGAAGATAAGTTGAAAACTTGTTTTTTTTTTTTTTTTTCTTCTGACGAGACTGTGGTTATGGCTAAATCTGCAGTGAAGTTCTCTTTGCCTCTGGGGAACTCTTTAACATGGCTATTGAAACACAGCACGTCTTTCTCATCCGTCACAACTTTGATCGTGACATACCTGACTGCTTTGTATTGTACAATTGGACCATTTATACTCAACAGCAGCGGCCAGTTTGTACAACGACGTGCAGCCACCACCACTGGGAGGTGGGAGCCGTCTTTGTGTTTGTGAGGAAGTGCTCGACTCTGACCTGTGGGCCCCTGGGTTCAAGTAATGACAGGGAAGACTGAAAGACACTGTGAACGTAAGAATTATTTATTATTCCATTAGACTTGGACAATTAAACGTGCATGTCTTCTACGATTGCATGGGCTGTTGACACCCAATATTGATCCTGCTCCAGAGGGAAATATGTAGCATACAGCCTGGAGGTCTATGCACACAACTGCAGGGCTTACATGGAGACCGCTGACTCGGCAAAGGCTGGCACAGCAGTGGCTGGGTGAAGCACTCGGCAAAAGGTAGCCAGCAGCATCTACTAGCAGTGCAGCAGACAATGGTGTCGTCCAGTCAAAAACTGGATCACTGGCTGGAGAACAGCATTGGGTAACTGGTGGCCTCTGGTGGCGCGCTGCTCGTTAGTCATCCATTCATACCTCAGACCATCAGATTACTCAGCAGACAGTCAGGCAGCAGTTGGCAGTGTGAAGCGTGCTGATGACAATGGCTGCTGTGTCATAAGTGTGGTATCACCTGGTACAACATACCCCAGCTGTACCAATTATGAGCATGTCAATAGGACGTTGTCGACCTAGTGGAGGCAACTGATGCATAGTGGGTGTTGTAACCCAACCACTCTGGCGACCTACTCAGTTGGACCAAGGGTTTAAATATAGCTGTCTGAGGCTGACCACGCAGAATCTGTCTCGCTATCACATACCTACATCATGTGGGAGTTTTCCACAAGGAAGCTGGTGTCCTAGACCCAGCTGTCATCATGTGGAATGTGTTAGGCACAGAGGCAGGGACACGGTGGATGTTACTGTGTCAATAGGCCATTGACCATGTCTGCTGGTGTTCCAGATATGGCACTAGTTCCTGTCTTTGGCCTGTGCCATTACATTTCCTTCCCCCTAGGAAAATCTGGCCTACCATTTTCTTGTTGGTGAGCTGGCTGAAATAGAATCACTAAGATATTACAATTGTTTTTTCATTTCACATTCTTCATCTTGAGTCCATGGTGAACACTCTTGAATAGCGTTCACACTTTGGCTCCATTCATTTCCCCTACCCCCATTTCACTGTCTTACTAATTCAGACTCTCTAGATCTTGTTTGCATTGCCGTATTTCAACTCTCACTTTTTATTCCAGTAAGCAGCAGTGTTGCTTTGTCTTGTGAAAATGGGAATGGGGATCAAAAAGGCATTATATTAGCTAATGGTCACACTTGATTTTTCCATTCTAACGCTACTAACTTTCGTCCTTGAGATTGATGACCCAAAGCCTATCTGTAAATGCATCAAATGTTAAAATTCGAACCTCGAACACGAATAACTAATAAAAAATTCTAGTATATCTCGTTAAGTAACGCCCAGTGTTGAACTATCCAAACAATATCATGTATTTCTGGCACTCAAAATCAAAAATCGGGCACTTTTTGACCCGTGTGATCTCATTTACGTTAATTTACTCTGTTGCTTTACAACGATGACACAGCAAATAAGCAAACTGTTTATGAAAGAAAGGATCAATGCTATTGTTGTGTTCTCAGACATATTGGCTAGAGAAAACACCATTGTTCTATAGATCAATCAACACATCTCTATTACATTCTCATAACAAAGAATCCCAAACACAAACTTTATCCTTAAAGACTTTCAGTAAAACACATAATACTTCATCAACTTCCATAATGTAGTATAATAATAAACCTTAACTCATCATCATAACAGTATTACTTTATAGGGAAGTCTCCATATATCACAAAAACCCTTAATACCTCAAATCACAATTACTTCTCACACTGATGGACTAGTCCAATGACCCTACTTCATGAGCACTCTATACCATGGACTTACTTCTTGAGTCGCAGCTCTTGTCAGTTAGCCACCTGTGCTCTTAGTACACCTCTTACACCTCATAGTATGGGGTGTATCAAAAAGAATCATCCGATTTGATAAGTCAGTATTTCTGAAACTAATAAACATACACAACGAATTTTGTTTTTAATGAATGGGAAACTGAAAAAGTTTGTTTTCATAACTTTTCATAGGTGTTCAATATGACCCCCTTGAGATGCACAGCATATGTCAGTGTGGTATTCAAATTGTTCCCACAGTGCAGGAAGTATGTCTTGAGTTATAGCTTCCACAGCTCCTGTTATGCGATGTCTCAGTTCATTAATTGTTGTTGATAACGGACGCACATAAACAGTCTTTCATAAATCCGCACAAGAAAAATCACATACAGCCAGATCCGGTGACCTTGAAGGCCAGTAATGTATGGCTAAATCGTTTGGTCCAGTGCGACCCATCCATCGTTCATTAATCCTTGGTTTCACAAATTCCCGCACTTCCAGATGCCAGTGTGGTTTCATGTGTAAATGTGACGCAACTCACGCCAGACGGATGTTGGGGGCGTGTTGAGCCGTCAAGCTGCACGGCGAACGTATTTCTGCGGACTTCTTGTGAAACCATGGCGGATGCGTTCGACTTCTGTGTCAGACACTCGGGGACAGCCCGGCGATTTGCCTTTGCACAAACAACTTTCTTCTCGGAATTGTTCATGCCATCGTCTAATGCCCTGTGCTGTAGGAGGATCCACACCGTACCTAATACGAAAGTCACGCCGAACAGTTATTATTACTGACCCGCACTGCGTAAAACGTAGAACACAAAACGCTTTGTTGCCTCGACAACATTTTTACTAGAACTAAAGTGGGCGCACACTGCTACTACCTAAAGGGAACCATGTAAAACTCGATAGTTAGCTCTTTCCAACAGTTGTTCACGTACGTACCTCAAATAACAAAGTAGTTATTTTATTTCAGTCAGCTGGTTCTATTTGATACACCCTGTATTTCTTAATACCTGACTAGTTTTCTCATAATGTCAAATCTCTAGACTGGACTGTTATCACAGGTGGATTTCCTGCTATTAGGCTCACTGTATCTCGAGAGATCTGAGCGGTTTAATTAACAATGCCACAACCAATGACTTGTCTTGCATTCTTGCAACGCCTCATCATATTGCTGATTTGAGACAGCGTCACACTGTGCAAATACAGGGAAACATTTCCGATACAGATGCAACACGTGAATGACATTCTACTTTGTAGCCCTATACCACTGTTTATATCTATCTATGTGGGAGATAAATGCTATTCATAATTATGGCCCTGGTGGTCGTCATACCTCTAGGCTATCTTATTTCCTATTACATGCTTTACTAACGATATCTCATTTCAAGGTATCAGTGTTTCCTACTAAATTAAATACGCTAATTTCTAATGTTCACATTGCTGCAGTTCATATTCCTCGTAACTGAAGTCTTCCCTAGGCTCTGGTGTTGTTTCTGCAATATTTAATACCTTTTTTACAACTCATAAAGTACAAAGATAAACATGTGAGGCAGTAAAATTTTTGTAGGGTCAAAGATTTTACACTAATGAACCCACTGAGTATCTCGGGTTCCAAAGATGACAATTGTTAGTGTTTTATTTAGGACTAAAATGAGAGGAATTATTTGCGTAAAAATGCGATGTAAGATTATTTAAATGACGTAAGATTATTTAAATTAGATAACAACTGCTGAAAGAAAGTCTTAAAGTGTCTCATATTACAGGCAGATAAGATACTATATTAGTGAGATTAACAAGATAAGTTTTGCAACTGTGATTATACAAAATAATTTTTTTAACAGGGCAAGTGAATTTATAGTAAAAAAAAATTTCTAATTTCTACTCCTTACTATCCTGTGTCGTAACAGCAATATAAAACTGTGTGAAGTTAGATACTACCAAGGGAGCAAAATAAAGATTTATAATCAACACGGACTTGGAATCCATTGAAAACAGATATTAAAGCATTGAAATATAGCAGCTAAATGTACAAGCCTGCCGTTTCTAAATCTTTCTCTTAGAACCACAGGAAGGCGGTCAAAACCGACCAATCCCTCAACTTCTCCTGTCCTGCATTTATCTACTAAATAAGATATAACCTAATAAAACATGTTTATAGTCTTAAGCTTTTGGACTAATTTTACCCACTTCCATTTTAACATTTCTCTGGTTACAACCTCTCATTCAGACTCATCTGTTGTGTATAGGGTAATTGGAAAGTGTGAAAAGCTTGTAAGTGTTGCAGGGTAGGTTGTGCTGAGAAATAATTCTTGAGAAAAGATCTGATACATTGCGCCATTTTCGAGTTAATTAGCACTGAAGATTGCCAGACAGGTTGTTGTGCATGTAAATTTAAGGAGTCCAACACATACAATTAGTGTCTGTTATCACAGCATAGATGACAGTGCACAAGACTGATCAGCCTTTGGTTTGGGTTCGATCCTTACTACCATCTGATGTCTATTTTTTGTATCACTCTCCTGTTCAGTTTTAGGAAATCAAACAAAGAACACATGTGGAGACACTATCGTTGGCAGGGCGCTTGATTTTGCTTCTGCAATGACCTGATTAGCTAACTTCAGTGCAAATTAACTGAAATTGTGCGATGCATAGAACTTTTTATTTAACGTTTTTTCTCAGCACAACCTACCCTTTAACATCCTTACAAGCTTTTATGACTGTTCCTGACCAATCTGTATATAAGCGGAATCTATGTGTGGATATCTGGGATCTCTTCCAAACCCCCTCTATGATTTCAGCTGAATTTTATACAGAAACAGTAGGCCTCATAAGTATCAGCACTGTAAGATTTACAACCTCTTAACTCCAATAACAGCATAGATACAGGGAAAAAGGTGGTTTTTTTTTCCAGACCCTTATGTATGGCTGACCCTTATGTATAGGCTGACCCTCATGTATAGGCTGCCCTGCTTAACAGGCATTTTGTGTGGGAATGGTATCGGCCTCACAAATCAACCCACTTTGCAGGGCAGCCTACATGGCAGGGGAAAGAAACAGGTTACCAGGCTCCAACATGTAGGCTTCTCTGTATGATTGGTGTGTTGTATTGGAGTAGTACCGACCTCTCAACCTGCTTTGCACGGTGATCTGAAGATCAGCGGCAAATAAATGATTTTCAAGTCCCTGATGTGTAAATTGCCCTGCATGACAGATGTTTTGTAGGTGTAGTATTGGCCTGCTTTCATGACTGAGTGCAGATAGAGTGAGTTGGGGGGGTGGGGGGGGGGGTGGGAGGATGGAAGAGTGAAAGGGAAGAGGAAATGGACAGAGACATGAGAGGAGGGGGTGTCGTACAAGGCAGATGGAAGGTGTAGAGGGGTAGTGGGCAGGTGACAAAGGAAGGGGAGTATGGAGACAGGGAGGAGGATGTGATCAGAGGGAGGGGTAGAAATATATGATCAGAGAGGGGCTGGAGGGAATGGACAAAGAAATAGGGAGGGCAAGATGGAGAGAGGGGGAGGGGGAGGTGGAGGTGGATAAAGGTGTGAGGATGAAATAGACAGAGGAAGGAAGAGTAGGACACAGAGAGGAGGAGGAGGAGGAGGAGGAGGAAGAGGAGGAAATACGCATACACATGCAAAGCTGCAGGAAAAATACTAGTTTTCTTCTGAAATTCTGTTGCATTTGATGTCGGCATCTGTTGGAAATATGTGATAGTTACGGAGCGTGACTGGAGGTATAGTCTGAACTCAAGCCCTGATTGCACAAAATTAACATACACTTATTATGACTATAATTGTTTGCCCAGCTGCATGGTTCAAGGAGGCATACTTTTACGAGTGCACAGTTGTGATACTCCGTAATGTGACTAACAGTTTTCTCAGTAAACATGTAGAGGAAAATCGGTAAATGATACATAGACATACCGTTGCGAATTTTATTCAAATGGTTCAAATGGCTCTGAGCACTACGGGACTTAACTTCTGAGGTCATCAGTCCTCTATAACTTAGAACTAGTTAAACCTAACTAACCTAATGACATCACACACATCCATGCCCGAGGCAGGATTCGAACCTGCGACCGTAGCGGTCGCGCGGTTCCAGTCTGTAGCGCCTAGATCCGCTCGGCCACCCCGGCCGGCGAATTTTATTCACTCTATCTTATACCTTGTAAATATTTCTTTTCCTTCTGTTATTTTATTGTACACATGTTGAAAGTGTATGATCTATTGCCTCAGTTATAATTGATCTAGACTCCTCTTCGAAAGCAGTACTGACGAAAATAATTTTATCATAGAGTAAACAGTCTCTAACAAATGTTTGTGCTTGTGTCTCAACTTAAGTTCCGAAATGGATCCTAAGGGTGCTCACTCAGTTTAGTAGTGAGCAATGATAATGTGATGTCACTGGCAGTTGAGTGTGCACATCCTGTCCACACTCCATCCCCATCTTTCCTTCCCTATCAAACACGTAACTAGCAGAATTCCAGTGTCAAAAGGTGGTCCAGAACATATATTTCTCTACAACTACACAAAAAATTAAGAGCTGTCCAGGAGCAGACCCTTCTGAGGATTGGAGCAGACATATGGCCAAGGACGGCCATACCCGGGAGCAAGCACCTGAGACATTTAAGCCTCACCTTTATACGTGATAATGATGGAAGAGTCCCGGCCATGACACAAATTTTAATTCCTTTCTTCTGCTTCCATCATTATCGTTTAGTCAGGTGTTTTTCTTTCAACAAAATTAATGAAAAGCCGGTATTATGCAGGCATTTAACATGGTCAGAACTGGGCCTTTTTAATGACTACTATAAATTCGGCACTCGTCAAACAAGAAATTAAAAGTACTTCCTGCCCCCAGGTCTTGCCTTTCCTCCCCCCTCCGCCCCCCCCCTTACAAACTATCGGATGGGAGCTCTTGCGTATGGCCTGGCTGGGCCATGGCAGATGAGCAGAGATCTTGATTGTGTGGGACCTGATATGGAAACTGAGGTAGATTTGTGGATTACCCGTGAAGAGAAAGTATGATGGGTGAAAATGATGGAGGGGGGAATAAACAGGATAAGCAAAGATCAAGGAAACTGGAGTAGCCTTCAAAGCCTCATGGCTGGCGGTATTGAAGGCAAAGCTAAGCCAAGGGAGACTAGAATCCCACTTAATGGGCGCCTTCTGATGGAAGATAATCAGTGCGGATTTGAGACTACGATTGACCCTCTCCGCGAAAGAGCCTTGTGGGTAATACGGAGTGGTAGTTACGTGCTTCACACTGCTTTGAAAACAGAAAGCCTTGAAGGGCGCCGAAAGAAAGGCTGGCGCATTATCACTAACAATTTGCTTAGGCGGCCCAAAAACACTAAATACGTTAGTTAAATGTGCAATGGTAGTAGCAGCAGTCACGTTACGACTCTGAAGAAGCCAGGTAAACCTCGAAAACGAGTCAATGCTAACCAATACGCACCGATGGCTTCTTTTGGTGCGAGGTAAGGGCCCCACATAATCGATATAGAATTTGTCCATGGGGCAGGATTCGCGCTCAGAACTCAGAAGCCCTGTTGAAGATCCTTCTTAGGCTTTGCCACACGACACAACCGACACCGGGAAACCATCTCTCTAGCGTCTCGGTCCATAGACGGCCAAGTCAAATGTTCCTTAATTTTCTGCAAGGTCTTTTAGGTTCCTAAATGCCTGCCAGTCAACGAGTTGTGAAAGATGGAAAACGGGGCATACCAGGGTGGCCGGTAGACAGATCTTCAACTCCTTGGTACGTCCCACCATTTTACACAAAATACCCTTCCTGATAATACATTCATCCAAATGCTCACCCACCGAAAGTCGTTTCTTAACCGGTCCCCAAGTGAGGTCCTGATCCTGATGATCGGCAGTGTCACTAAACAAATGAGGAATATCGCCTAACACGACGTTCCGCAGCTTATTGGCGCGCTCACTAGATGGATGTTCAGTGAACTTACGGCTGAGGACGTCCGCGAGCACATTCTCAGTCCCCTTAACGTGTTTGACCTCTAATTGGAACGCTGAAATGAGTACTGCCCACGGCCAGTTTTACGCGGCCTGGCTAGCACCCAGCTTGATGCTTGATTGTTAGTTTCTAGCTGAAATACTCTATGCTCGAGATAAAAGCGATACTTCTTCAGCGCGAACAAGACGGCCAATGCCTCACATTCGAAAACGGAATATTTAAGTTCGGCACTGGTTAACCGACGAGACGCGTACGCTAATGGTTGCCTTTGACCCTCGAACTCCTCTGCGACGACTGCCGAAATTCCCGCATTAGATACGTTAGTTTGTACAATAAATTTTTTATTAAAATCAGGCACTCCGAGAACCGGAGGGCTGCCTATAGCTGCTTTAATGTGTTCAAACGCGGCCCCTTGGGTAGGTCCCCATTCAAAACGCACCCCTTTTCGACGCAATTCATTTAAAGGAGCCGCCAACTGAGCAAAATTAGGGACAAAATGCCTAAAATAATTCGTCTTGCCTATTAACCTGGTAATCCCATGTTTATCAGCAGGCGGTGGGAGAGCTCTCAATGCCTTAGTCTGCTCCTGGTCAATGCGAATGCTCTCGCCTGATACTAGGTGACCTAAGAAAGATACCTGCTGCCTGGCTAATGTCACTTTACTGGGTTTAACAGTCAAACAGGTCCCCTGCAACCTAGCGAAAACTTGCTGGATATGTTCCAGATGCCCCTGAAATGAACGGCTATAAATCACCAATTCGTCCAAGTAATTATAAACACAGACTAATTTCAAGTCCGAGAATATTATCCAGCAAACGAGTAAGAACGTCTGCACAAGTAGCCAAACCAAAAGGAACCCTGTTAAACTCAAACAGATTCCAATCAGTACAAAATGCTGTTACATGTTTACATTCTTTGGCTAATGGAATTTGATAATAGGCTTGATTCAGATCGAGCACAGTGAACCAATTAGCGCCGGCAAACCAAGTAAGAGTTATGAAGATCAGGTAAAGGAACTAATTCGAGGACAATCTTGGTGTTCAGGCGCCGGTAATCAACAACAGGCCGAAAATCCCACCCCTGAAATGAAATGATCGTACGGCATTGTTGGCCGGGAGACCCCATGCGGGGTGTTCGGCCACCGAAATTGCAAGTCCTTTTTAGCTGACGCCACTTCGGCGACTAGCGAGTCAATGATGATGAAATGATGATGAAAGACACACAACACACAATCATCTCGAGGCAGAGAAAATCCCTGACTCCGCCGGGAATCGAACCCGGGACCCCGTGCGCGGGAAGCGAGAACGCTACCGCAAGACCACGAGCCGCGGACAATCCCACCCCTGATCCTTAGGAACAAGGAACATGGGGGAAGCATAAGCAGATGCAGAAGGCCTAACAACTCCTTGCTCGAGCATTTTAGAGACCTTTTCTTAGTATCTTCATCTTAGGCAGTGGGAGACTATATGGGGATTGTCTGACGGTAATATGGTCAGATAGATGAATATGACAGTCGAGAACATTATTATCCCCCAGTCTGTCAGAGAGAAGCTCGGGGAACCTCTGCAACAAATCCCCTAGTTCAGAGGCCTGCTGTGAAGACAGACGGGTGAGCTCAAACTCATTAACCTTAGCATCAACAGCCAGCATGCCGGCATTTCGATGCACCTTGCGCTTAGCACATTCGCAGAACCAATCTTCTGAGCAGAAGCGAACTTAAAGAAGAAGCTGTACCCGGAATAATCCAAGACAAGACCAGATTTACAGATAAAATCACATCCCAAAATCAAATCGACTGGCAACTTCTTAACCAAGGCCAAGGACAAAAGCCAGGAGAAATCCCCAACCGAGATACTCCCTCGGACCCAATCACACAGAGGCAACACCTGCCTGTTGGCAACCTGACATCTCTGCACCGAAGAACGGACCGGCCTGTCTCGCAAGATGACCAAATTCATGAAACCATTCCAAGTTCAACAATGAAAAGGTGCTACCAGAATCCAAAAGGACACAAAAAGTTTCGCCACCTACTCGAGAACAAGTATAGGGCAGTGGGGGTGATGATGGAGCAGCGATATCAGTACACCAATGCTTAAAGGCTTGATCCTGGGGTTGCTGCTCAGCCGGGTGTGATTTATTAACTCCAGTTGTCCCCAGCTGAATGCAAGTACGAAGTAAATGTCCTGTTTGACCGCACCTGAAACAATGCCGCGATTCCCCTTAAGCAGATTTATTGACTCCGGGTGTCCACGGCTGAACGCAAGTACAAACTAAATGGCCAGTTCTACCGCACCTAAAACAACGCCGCGATTCCTCTTTAGCAGACTCAGCTGGTTTTGGTAACCTGGAGTTCCGCTCAGTGACGCCCACGGGCTGAACCTTAACTTCACGATGTCTATCGCCCGAGAGCGGCAATGTGGATATCGCTTAAACGGCGGCACGAAGTTCTTTCCAAGTGGGGGGAAGACCATTAAAAACAAAATGTGACTTATCCGCCGCTCGCATTCCCCTCAGGACAACTGAAACTAACTTGCTTTCTGGCAAGTCGACTAACAAGGGCAAACACGCCGTCTTAACTCTTTCCACATATTGATGCAAGTCCTCCCTCTCTTGCTGCATCTGCCAAACATAGCGACATTTGAGCTGTTTACGAACTCCCGTGGTCATTCTTTCTCTAATCACAAGCTCCCTCAACTGCTGCAAGGACAACCCTTCTGCCATGGCGCTGGATACCAGAGGCCTCAATTCGCCTCTAGTTAACGGATATAATAGAGACAAAATTACCTGATGCGAAACACTAAACGCATCAGCGTGTTGCCTAAAGCGAACCAGCAACCGTAACACCCTTTCAATTTGCTCAAGTCGGTCTATAGCTAATTCTGTGACATCTCGAAACAGATGGACCAGAGGATTATGCAATGTAGCAAACACCCTGGCTAACCTCTCGTAGGGCATAAGGGCGTTATTCCCAGGCTTGCTAGCTAGCGCACCACCCAGAAGATAACAGATCCTGCTCTCCTGTCCTCTTCCTATCAAGATCTAAACATGGACCTTAAACTGAGAGTCCTTAACCAAGGACCCCAATTCAGCGATTGATTCCTTATCACAACCCTCTAGCTTTAATACCCTTAAGTCAAATATTCGGTTGGTTAAATGTATTAACTGTGTCCGCACCCTGTCTGACTGCCACTAGGTTGAGTGCCCTCCAAAAAGCCGATGGTGTCCTCAAGACCCTAACAGCCTTAAACAAAAACTCAATGGCTGCTTCTGTCTCACTCACAACATCCGGTGTGACGTCAACTGGCTGAAGAATGGTAGCATGCAAAGGGGCGGCCAAGCCTGGGACACTACCGTCAATAGGCTGGCGCCTCGTCGCCAGCTCATAAATAAGGTGGTTCTTCCTCAACAGGCCGATCCAAGGACTCTGCATGACTGCCATTAGAATTGGTCACCTGAAACAACCAAATAGCAAAGACAAATATCATGTAACTCTGACAAAGTTACAATTCGAACCAACAATAACTGTAATGGTAATATTACAATCGTAACCACGCTCTGATACCACTGAGACATGGAACTTAGGAAAGGCAGGATTTGGTGTGGACGGGGCCTTACGCAGTTACCGTTGGTTGCTCTTTTTCTTTTTTTTTTTAAAAAAAATACGTACACTTTATTTGGAACCAATTGCATATACGGTTGACAATAAGAAACAATTACCAAGTGGGCCTCAGTCAGTGCTCCAAGGATCGACCTGGGAAATGTCGCTCAACTTCGTAACCGACGAGACAGGCAGCCAAGAGTTGTATTCACTTAACGGATGGCAACTCAAACTAGTAACAGTTTAAACGCAGACCAACACACTTGCAAAATCTACCTAACGTCTGATAACCAACACAACGATGGAATAACCCAGGCAAGGCGGAACCGGCGGGCAACACTGCATCTTCACAATCCGGTGCTTAGAACATCCAGAAGCAGAAGGAACCACTACGACCAAGGTGGTCCAAAAGAACAAAATATCCGAACCACAATCACGGAGGCTGTCGAACTACATGCCTTACCGGACAGCAGCAGCAACAAGGCAAGGAAAGGTACATCCAGCTCCGTCGCAACCGAACTGCCGACACACCCGACCAGGAAAACACTTGACGTCCTTCCAGAGATAGTACCACGGTACTAGATCTTGATAAACGCTGCTGCTGTCACTTGCGGAGAGACGACAATAGCAAACGTAGTGGTGCCAATAAACACAAGAAGAAAACGAGACCCCACTATCCCTATTTCACGATGCCAACCTACCAACGGCACCAACGCGAGCCGCACACGGCTCAACGGTATTGGCTTCAATCAAGAAGATTGAACATTTTTCTATTATGGGTGACGAAAAAACAAGTGATTCTTTGATTCACGAACAAGTGTCATTTTGTATTCGTACTGTCGACGATTCCTTCATCATCAACGAAGACTTTATTGGCTTACATGCGACCCACAACGCTGAATTACAAACTCTGTTTAGTATTTTAAAAGAAGTTTTTGCTCCTCTTTATTTGACAATGGATAACTTAAGAGGACAGTGCTATGATGGTGCGTCGAATATGAGAGGTAAGTTCAAAGGACTAATAAAGTTAGTTTTGGATAATCAACCAAAAGCACCTTGTGTGCGCTGCGCTGCTCACAGTTCAGACTTGACAGTTATAGACAGTCTCCACCATCTTACGTCTATGAGGGATATTATGGCCTTAGCCAAGGACTTAATAAACACCTTAAGGGAATCCAACAAAAATACAGGACTTTTCAGAAGCATGTGTTGTGAGAGAGCCAACGACCAAGCTGATCTATGACCCCTTTCCTGACTCAATGGACTAAGCGAGCTTCTAGTATCCTAAGAATATTGAAAAACTTTGAAGAACTACTAGAGTTTTTTGAAACATTGTCTTCAGAGGACAAAACAGAGGCAGGTTACAAATGTGCAGGCTACGATGAGTCACTGTTACAATTCGACTTATTTCTTTTTACGTCTGTATTGCCATGCAATGAACCCGGTAGAGGATGTCAATGAAAAATTTAAGGCCCCCATCTACGTGTTGCTGACCTGAAAAAAATGAGGCCTCGATTTGTATACTGAATGGAAGGCGTGATAGTTTTGAACACTTTCGGGAATTGTGTTTAAAAGAAAAACCTTCACAAGTTGATGATCCTTCGCTTCCTCGGAATCGAAGTATACCAAAGATGTACGAAAACAACGAAGCCAGCTCACCGCACACTTTCAAAACCCCAAAGGAATTCTAAAAAGCTATTTACATTGAAGCTTGTGAAACGGTGCAATCTTGCATTACTGAGCGGTTTGCTTCAACTGGACTCTCACGGGTCATTGCAGTTGAATTAAGGTGCTTGTTTTTATACTACTGGCCATTAAAATTGCTACACCACGAAGATGACGTGCTACAGACGCGAAATTTAACCGACAGGAAAAAGATGCTGTGATATGCAAATGATTAGTTTTTCAGAGCATTCACACAATGCTGGCGCCGGTGGCGACACCTACAACGTGCAGACATGAGGATTCCAACCAATTTCTCACACACAAACAGCAGTGGACCGGCGTTGCTTGGTGAAACGTTATTGTGATGCCTCGTGTAAGGAGGAGAAATGCGTACCATTACGTTTCCGACTTTGACAAAGGTCGAATTGTAGCCTACCGCGATCGCGGTTTATCGTATCGCGACATTGCTGCTCGCGTTGGTCGAGATCCAATGACTGTTAGCAGAATATGGAATCGGTGGGTTCAGGAGGGTAATACGGAACGCCGTGCCGGATCCCAGCGGCCTCGTATCACTGGCAGTCGAGACGAAAGGCATCTTATCCACATGGATGTACCGGATCGTGCAGCCACGTCTCGATCCCTGAGTCTACAGATGGGGACGTTTGCAAGACAACAACCATCTGCACGAACAGTTCGACGACGTTTGCAGCACCATGGACTATCAGCTCGGAGACCATGGCTGAGGTTACCCTTGATGCTGCATCACAGACAGGAGCGCCTGCAATGGTGTACTCAACGACGAACCTGGGTGCACGAATGGCAAAACGTAATTTTTTCGGATGAATCCAGGTTCTGTTTACAGCATCATGATGGTCGCATCCGTGTTTGGCGACATCGCGGTGAACGCACATTGGAAGTGTGTATTCGTCATCGGCATACTGGCGTATCACCGGGCGTGATGGTATGGGGGGGCCACTGGTTACACGTCTCGGTCACCTCTTGTTCGCATTGACGGCACTTTGAACAGTGGACGTTACATTTCAGATGTGTTACGACCCGTGGCTCCAGCCTTCATTCGATACCTGTGAAACCCTACATTTCAGCAGGATAATGCACGACCGCATGTTGCACGTCCTGTATGGGCCTTTCTGGATACAGAAATTGTTCAACTGCTTCCCTGGCTAGCACATTCTCCAGATCTCTCATCAATTGAAAACGTTTGGTCAATGGTGGCCGAGCAACTGGCTCGTCACAATACGCCAGTCACTACTCTTGATGAACTGTGGTATCGTGTTGAAGGTTCATGGGCAGCTGTACCTGTACACGCCATCCAAGCTCTGTTTGACTCACTGCCCAGGCGTATCAAGGCCGTTATTACGGCCAGAGGTGGTTGTTCTGTATACTGATTTCTCAGGATCTATGCACCCAAATTGCGTGAAAATGTAATCACATGTCTGTTCTAGTATAATATATTTGTCCAATGAATAGCCGTTTATCATCTGCATTTCTTCTGGGTGTAACAATTTTAATGGCTAGTGTAGTAAGCAGAGATGAAACAAATTAGGAAAAATCAACTGAGTTTTTAAAAAATGACCTAGACATTGAGAGACTGCGCTTGCACCTGAATATGTTAGATGATATCGCTAATAAAAAACAACTGGTCTTAAAAAAACATGAGTGATGTAAGAAAGTACATTACCAAGAGCCTGCAGTTGGAGAAATGTTATGTGAAGTAGTGAAGTGCATTAAGCTTCGCCAAGTAGCTCCAATCACGACAGCAACAGCAGAACGGTCATTTAGTGCCCTTAGACGTCTGATGTCATACCTCCAATCAACAATGGGAAAGAACCGATTGAGCAACTTGGCTGTTCTTCATGCCCACCAAGATGTTGTGGATGAACTGGATATCCGACCAGTCAGCTACAACTTCATATTCAGTAATCCAGACAGACAGTCGACATTTGCACCTTTCTAAAGACACACTAGCCCTAATAATGGCATTTAGAGCAATATGAAAAATCTTTACAAAATAGAGAATTAAATACACACATAATGTAAAATTTTCAGTTTCAAAATATTAGTACTAGTTTAGTACTGTATTACTATATTACTGTATTAGTTATTTTCAAATACTTAAATATTTTTAGGGTGTAAGACCCAATTAAAACCCGCTATTTACATATTTTTGACTGAAAGTATTTGGCATACTGTATTAACTTTATTAACTGTATTAAAGCATTAACTTTGAGATATTGTTTTTATTTAATAAATCCTGTGCCTTATTCAAAGCGAGCTTAAATCAGCTATTTCACTTATTAATCAAAGTGCTATTATTGTGCGACAGCAATATTTTATTTTTTATTCTTTAAATGATAGTTTATGATTTATTTAAATATAATTTCAGTCTTTTCAGAGCTATATATTCACTGCTATGTAATAGTCTATAAACATGATTATTATTGTAAATTAAATTAGCTTTTTACGAAAACACTGTGCGTGTTTGTTGTCTTTCTTCAAAGCCAAAAAATGTGTCAGACTTGTCGAGTTTCCCGGAGTGTAGAGTTATCGAGAGTCCAGTTTTCGGGGCTCTAACGTTGATCATATGACTCTAAAATTCTTAAAAAACTTTAAAACTCCTTATTTTCCATCTAAAACTTAGAAAATTTCGCAGGGTAAGACCCTCCAGTATGTCCCCCCCCCCCCCCATATTTTTTATGAGTCAGCGCCCCTGTGAGGCTGTAAGTATAACATTGAGAGATTGCACGGCACTCTCACTTTTGATTCGGTGTTATGCCACTTCATGTTCTTAGGGAATATGATCTTTATTTCGATTTGTCTTCATACATCACGATGAAACGGTGGGCATTAGTTAATGCTCTTGCTTGCGTGCTCTAGGGTAGGAATAACGGTAAGCTTTACCTACATTCAAAGGAATAGGGTGCTAATTTAAACGACTGCAGTAAAAGTGCACGGCGATTGCCAAGGGAAGCGAGTTTTCTCTGCAGAACCTGGGTGGAAACGTTTCCGGACGGCCGAGTTCTGTGGTCTCATTGTGCAGACACGTTGTGCGGCGCCAGTCGGTCGGCATCCGCGTCCAGGTAGACTGTCCAGCGCCGAAAAGTCGGCGCTGCAATGGCCAGCGCATTGTAGACCGTCAATAAAGCAGAGGATGGGGCCTTGTTAGGCAGGAAGCCGACAGGACACCTGTGTGCATTCTACGAATTTCTGTGGGACGGGTCACTGGCGCACAGATGTCCAGACTCTGTTACAAAACATAATTGTGAAAGCACGAGGCTTTTAGCGAGCTTATGGCTGTTCTTTGGAAACTTCGAAATGGACGCAACAGAAGACACAACAAGCTGTTTATGGGGGGCTGTAGTTCCATCCTCACATGGCAAACGTGTGTGAGAGAGGCCGCGAAGCTGAATCTTTTTTCCTTTTCTCCCAATTAACTTTAAAGTCTCTGATTGGTCAAATCAGTGTATGCAGAGCACGGGGCGCTCTCCGAGCTCAAAATACTGCGCCCCAGCTCATGATTGGCTTGTGCTAAAGTGGGAGAAGTCTAAGATGTAAATGGGCTTTTGCTACCGAGCTGAGGAGGAAAGCGGACAGAAAGAGAACATCACTCTTGTACTGGCGCTTTGCTAGTAAAGAACTGCAGGTCTCTACCTAAACGGTGAGACTTGTGCCGTTTGCTAGTGTGCCACTTAGAGCCTGTGCCAGTCACCTTCTGAACTGTCAGAGGTACTGCTTCTACCATCACGCACACAACGAGTGATGCGTGGGTGTACTTATTTGTGATGAGTCGGCCATGTAAACATTTGACATATTCTGTCACGCATAGGCATGGCAGGGAATGAGATTGGTTTGGCAGACCAGCAAATGGGTCCACCTGCACACTGGAATCAACCAGGGTTTTAGAGGCTCATGTTGAAGTACCTGCGTTCCGAATTAACAGAACGCGAGACCGCGTACTTGCTTTTTTCGGGCACGCGCCATTTATAACAGATTGCAGCTGTCCATGGCTTCAGTCGCCGAACGCATCGTGGTGTGACGCCCCGACTAGCAGGAGGGTAAAGTATTCGCTGCTGCAGCGTAGGGCTCCAATATGTTTCTCAGCACCCTGTTCTTTCGAGCCATGTTTTGCTTTTTGGAATGGTAGAATATAGATGCTTATTGGTGGCGTAGTTTTTGTGCCATAACCCGGATCCACGTTTATGAAGTCAGATAAAGCGATTAGTGTTCCGGTTAGTGTGATGTGTCGATCCGCAGCTGATCACTTTGTTCACCATAAATCTATTGTCATTTAGACCACAACTTCTCCCTGAGTTCTGATTAACAGTACCTTCCCATTTTTTAAATTAAAGTTGAAAGGTGGCTACATTGAGCCACAGCGCCAGAGATTGCGCCAAGGAGTTTTATTCGGCCGCCTCCACTGGCAGTGCTTGTCGAGATGTGGCAGTAGTCAGTGCTTGTTGAGAAGTAGTAGGAGTCAAGTCGTTGTTGAGATGTCGTCGTAGTGAGTACTTGTGCAGATCTTGCTGAGAGGATATTGATAGCTGTGCTATTTGTGGCCATGTTGTATGCAGTTATTTGATGGGCTAGACAGCAGATGTTGTTCGAATGGAGATATTGTAATGATCAGAGTGCTTTTCGTCAATATATATGAAGGTAAAAAAAATTCCCTTTTTTTTATTATTTCAATGTCTTAAATAATGCGTCATTGCAGGTTCAGTCAACAAAGCATCTGGCTTGTGTTCTTGTATTAGAGTGTAATTCTGGTTTCCTTACGCAATTATAGTATTTCTCTTTTTTTTAATTGCTTCAGTATAAATGGTGTTCAAAATATCTTGTCTTATTGACGAAGTACCGTGCCAGATGTGTACGTTGAATCACACTTCGGCATACAGAACAGCGACACTTGTGCCTTGTTGTTTCGTAGGTTTTATAGTTGCTGGGGACTTAATTAATTGTGTTAACGGAAATTTCCTTTCATTCCTTGTTATTCTATGCAGTCAGATTGCGTACAAGTACCAGTCAGGGCCAACCGTTTACGAGACTGCGTAACCGAACAGACAGCTACTAAATCAAAAAATTAAAATTATTTGCATTATATATAATTAAGCCCCCATGCAAAGTCTAGATTTGAAACGTAAGTAGAAGCTTTCAACTGGCGAACCGCTGCCAGGATCTAGGTGCTTGGCACTTCAGGTCCACATAAAAAATAAAAGAAAAATATGTTTAATTAATATGCTGTAGATATTTAATGCTCTGATTGTGTTGTTTATGTGTTTATTTGTTTTATTTATAGTGCATTTGTGTCAGCGACTTCTGTGTCATTTGTCGACCGTTATCCCGTCGTTGCTAAAAGAATTGTATTATTTTTATGGTGTTTACTATTGTATTTTCTTTGTATTTGGTGTTTTTGATTCTGAATCTAGTGTACTATTGTCATTGTATTGTACTGCGTATATCTTGAGTTAGATAATAGGTTGTCCACGTGCTGCACGGATAATTAAAGTTGTTGTTGATAAATAATTTGAATGATAACGAGAAGTAGGGCTAGATAAGTAGACTGGGAGCGGGAAAATAAAGCATACGTCATGAAGAGCGCAATGAGAGAGTTAAGTCACATTTTGAATGTAGGGAGGCGTTACTGTTGAACGGTGTTAGCAACAACGAATACGTGTAACAAGGAAATCAGGGAGACGAAGGCGATATGGCTTTTCTAAAGGGGGACAGACAGTGTCAGATCGGGTGTGATAGAAGATGCGTGCATACCACAACATATTGATGCAGCTTTGCTTATTAGAAATCCGGACAAGACAGGGCGATATCAGAACGCAATATTGCGGATACAACACCGCAGAGTTTGGACGATCACGATACTGAGGAAATTGAAGAAGACTTCACTCTAGTGGAATTTTTAATGGTAATGGAGAAGAAACTTGATACACTAAAGGGAATGGAGGCTAAAATTAATGAGACGAGGACGGACATAAAAAACATCGGTGCACGGTAAACCAGATGCGAAAGGAACACAAGTCATGGGCAAATAAACTCCAGGAAAACCTACGTAAAGTAAACACCAAACCAATTAAAGGTTTAAAGACTGCACATGATGCTAAGAAGACAGCAGAAGGTGCCAAGACAGTTAAAAGTTTCGCAAGACGAGTAGCAGCTGAAGCATCGAAAGCGAGTAAACGCATAGGATTGCAAGGACGAGAGGCGGTGATCAATTTGAACAAGAAGGTCGAAAGCGTGGAAAAGCGGCAAAAAGACGCAGAACAGCGCATCAACACAAAAATACGTGAAGCCACGGATTTCCTTGCGACAGCGACCATGGACAAATTAGAATATGAGCTGCGCAATTTAGGGACTGGCTCGGAGGTAACAACTGCAACTCCAGTGAGCGAGAGGTCCGGACTCTCCTTAAAATCGCAACAGGAAGCGGTCAGAACGCGTGTGGAGAAGAAATTGGAGGAGACGCTAAGGAAACAAACTCAAATGCGGCCAAGCACCAACGCAACAAAACCCGAAACAAGTTCAGACGGGACGGATAACTAACTGCATACCGTTAGCAGCGAGCAGAGGACATGGTGAGATCAACGTCGCATTTTCTCGAAGCCGAGTGGGGAGCACAAATATGGGGACGTCGAACGAGGGCATCCAAAGGTCTGATATTTTCCGTAGGACGGAAGTTGCCGATGAAACGCCATTTGATTTTCAACACTTCTTACAAGTACGAAAATTCGAAATTTTCCGAGATGAGGGTAATTTTACTCACCCACGCACTTGGATATCACAATTTTACCTCTTTTTACCTCCAAATTGTCCTATAAAATACAAGCTGGACTTTATTTGCGGACACTTGCAAGGGTCAGTTGCGGAGAAAATGCGCGGAACATCAGCGACGTGCAGAAGTTAAGAGGCTGGAATGGAAGGAGGAATGAAGGCTACGGACCACAAAACAATGGATGGCGAAACCATTGCTCCGGTTTCAATGACAATAGAAGATGTGCGCAACTGAACAACGGAGGAAACGGAAATGGAGCTCAGATTGAGGAAACTGAGATTCGGGGACCGAACCCAGGTCGAGGGGCGCAAGGAAATGATGAGCAACGTCAGTGACTAGTTAAGTGTGCAGAAGAGGCACAAAACGCATCTGCAACTGAATTCGGACCTAGCCTCATCAATGTTATTAGATACGACGACACTGAAGAAACGTTGCTGGAAGAAAGGGCGGAGTTCAGTCAAAATGACGTGCATCCAATTGTTATGGTAACCATAGGAGGGAAGGAAGTTAGAGCAATCCTGGATAGTGGTAGTGAGATTTTGGCCATCGCGGAAGAGACTTATAGATAATGTAAAGAACTGGAAGACTGGGCGGAACTATCGGTGAAGAGACTAAGAATAATAGGAGCAATAGTGGGGAAGGTAACTGAAGTAAACCTGGAGACAAGGCTAGAGCTACCTTGTCAAGGTCACCTCCTGGTGGGAAACTCCCTGATCGTGCCAGAACTGACAACTAAGTTGATTATCGGAACCGATTTTCTAAGCGAGTACAATGCAATACTTGATCTAGGAAGCGGTACAGCGACATTAAATAAGGATAAAAGTGTCATGCTTCGTGTCACTAATCGGGCGATAAGGGCGCACGTCCCGGCGAGGTGCCTTAAGATCTGCGCAGATTCAGAAGACTGGCATTTACTGAAGGCGAAATCAGTGTCGAGAGATGAAAGGGATTGCCACTATGACCCAGAGGACACCGAAGACGAGATGCGTCATGCGATACAAGAGAGGGTCTGTGGTATTGACAATATTACTGAAGAGGAGAGGGCAGAACTACAAATCATGCTACTGAACAACATTGAAGTATTCCTACCTAAGACAGGAGCCACCAATAATTTCTAGTATGCATTCTGTGTCAAAGAACATCATAAGTTCTTCGTCCCACCTTATCCCATTCACATCGCATACAGAAAGTCCAAACAGAAGTACGGAGGATGCTGCAAGAGGGGATCATTTAACCGGTGTGTCCACATACAGTAACCCACTATGGGTAGCTGAAAAGAAAGATGGATCAATAGGTCTGGCGCTTGATTCGGGGCAGATCAACACGATAATCTTGACGGAAACAGACTTTCCAGAGAAGCTGGAAGATCTCTTGCAAAGATCTCATGGTGTCAAAGCGTTTTCGTCCATTCACCTCCGTTCAAGTTTCTGGCAAATTGAATTACATCCTTTGTGTCGTCAATACACGGCTTTCCTAGTTGAAGGACGCTGCTATCAGTTCCGGTGATTGCCCTTTGACCTCAATATATCATCTGCAGCATTCACCAGGGGGCTAAATGGAATTTTGTCGGAGAGTCTGAAGAACATCACGTCCTATGTTGATGATATCCTCATCGCAAAGCCCACTTGGGACGAACACAAGGCCCTTGGCGAACTACTAGGAACACTAAAGCAACATGCTGTCACAATTAATTTAGAAAAATCTTGTTTCGGAACGAGGAAAGTGGAAAGGTGGATTTTCTTGGGCATGTGATTTCAACAGAAGGTATTGCACCTAATCCTGAAAAACTCGAAGCTATAGCACAACTCCCGTAACCACAGACCAGGAGGGACCTCAGAGGGTTCCTGGGCGTAGTGAATTTTTGTAAGAAGTTCATTAGAACAGAAGCGAATGGTGCACTAAGGTTGTGTGCCTTAACAGGAAAGAAGACGCCTTGGTTATGGGACGAGGAAGCGGATCACGAATTCATTTGGCTTAAAAAGGCTCTTGTGGAGGCACCTATCCTAGCTCACCCTGACCTAAAAGCGGATTTTTGCATGTGGTCTGATGCAGAGAAAAAAGGTCTTGGAGTATTAATATTCCAGCAAATTATGTAAGAGGGGACATTAGTAAACAAGACCATAGCACTTGGGAGCCGGGTCCTTACAAAGTGCGAAAGGAATTACTCAGTAACTGAGTTGGAAGCACTGGCTGTCGTATGGGCTTTCAAATATTTCCTGCTTGGACGCAAGATCCATGTCTTTACAGACAGAGCGTTGGAATTTTTGCTGTCGGCAAAACTGGGACACGATAGGCTGACAGAGTGGGTTTTATTCCTCCAGCAATTTGACTTCAGCATCACACATGTCCCGGGAAAAACAAATGTTATTGCGGACGCACTTTCTAAGAAGAGAGCAGGATAAAGATCCGGAACTGAAGCAGCTGAAATAACGTTGGAAGGACCGCCAGGAAGTCGAATTACGAATGTTCTACCTTGTAAGGAAGGGGATCTTGTTCCACCGACGTAACACAACCAGCACCATATGGAGCCTTTGTATACCAGAGGAGCTAATAAGTTAAACTGGTACACACACTTCAATTATTGTCACTTCGGACCACGGAAATGCTTCCTTAAACGGAAGGACCTATGTCATTTTAAACAACTGGAAAGACGCAAAAGGAAGGTTCCATCAGTATGCAAGGCCTGTCAGAAGGCAAAACCTGATAGCCAGACAATGAAGGCACCCCTTAATGAAATCCTTCCAAACAATCTGCGACACATGGCGGCCGCGGACTTAATGGGACCGCTCCTGGTCACTCGGCGTGGTTTCCGATACAATTTAGTAGTCGTTGAATTAACATCGAAGATAGCTACATTTACTCCGTTACGACGAGCCACGGCAGTCACTGTTTGCAAAGCGTTAACGAAGGACTTCTTAGCGCAAGTAGGCAGGGTGACGGGGCTCAGTTCAGGTCAAAACGATGGAAGAACACTCTGGAGAGATATAGGGTGGCACCCATCTACGTATCGGGACATCATCCGAGTTCGAACCCCGTCGACCGATGGATGAAGGACCTGGGAAATCTGTGTCGTATCTACAGTCATCGACGGCACAGCACATGGGACGTGATGTTGCGGGATTTCCCAAATGTCGTGATTGAACTTCCACGTGGTTCAACTCTCTTGGCACCAATAATTGCGTTGAAGAACAGAGACCCACCAGAGAAAGTACGAGAGATAGTAGAATTTTCCCACCGGAAACGGATTCCGCAACGAGGGATAATCAGTATGGCGCTGGAAAGGATTTGGGAAACTGTAACGAGAAGGAAGGAGCGTGAAGATAAGAAGGCTCGGGTCCAGGAATTTCACGTTGGACAGAAGGTTCTCGTCAAATCGTTTAGGATCTCAAACAAACAGAAGAGACAGTGCCAAAAGTTCTTTAACATGTATAATGGACCGCTTAGGATACGTCATGTTGCGCACGAGAATGCGTAGGAGCTGGAGTTCCGGAGATCTGGAACATCGGGAGGAATGCATCACATATCGCACTTTAAGCCCTTCATTGAATAAAGCTGGAGGTCACGATAGCAGGAGGAAGGAGAAGAGAAGAAAATGTAGGGGGGGGGACATACGATGGCAATTTCTTATGCTGAACAAGCCACAGATAGTTTAAGGATCGGTGATAGCCGAACATAAGCATTGTGGCATAAGTTTGTTTAGTTATAATTGTAAAGAAACAATCATTTCTTTAGATCTTTTTGTGATTCACCATGGTAATTAGCATAGGAACTCATACCATTCCTGCTACTCGTAAGGGTTGGCATTGCTAGAATTTCATTGTACAAGTATTTCTGGGTGGAAACATTTCCGGACGGCTGAGTTCTGTGGTCTCATTGTGCAGACACGTTGGTCAGCGCCAGTCGGTTGGCATCCACGTATAGGTAGACTGAATAGCGGCGAAAAGTCGCCGCTGCAATGGCCAGTGCATTGTAGACCGGCAATAAGGCAGAGGATGGGGCCTTGTTAGGCAGGAAGCCGACGGGACATCTGTGTGCATTCTACGAATTTCTGTGGGACAGGTCACTGGCGCCCAGACGCCCAGACTCTGTTACAAAGCATATTTGTGGAAGCACGAGGCTTTTAGTGAGTTTGTGGCTGTTCTTTGGAAACTTTGAAATGGACGCAACAGGACAGATAACAAGCTTTTCATGGAGGACTGTGCCTCCATCCTCGTCATGTTGTTAGCAAAAGACACGGCATACGTGTAGGAGAGAAGCCGCGAAACTGAATCTTTTTTCCTTTTCTCCCAATTAACTTTAAAGTCCGTGATTGGTCACATAGGTGTACGCAGAGCAAGGGCCGCTCTCCGAGCTTCGAATGCTGCGCTCCAGCTCGTGATTGGCTTGTGCTAAAGTGGGAGAAGTCTAAGATGTAAATGGGCTTTTGGTACCGTGCTGAGGAGGAAAGCGGACAGAAAGTGAAGATCATTCTTGTACTGTCACTTTGCTACTAAAGAACTACAGGTCTCTAGCTAAACAGTGAGACTTGTGTCGTTTGCCAGTGTGCCACTTAGATCCTGTGCCAGTCACCTTCTGAACTGTCTGAGGTACTGCTTCTACCATCACGCACACGAGTGATGCGTGGGTATACTTGTTGTCTTGAGTCGGCCATGTAAAAATTTGACATATTCCGTCACGTATAGTCGTGGCAAGGAGTCAAACTGGTTTGGCAGACCAGCAAACGGGTCCACCTGCACACTGGAATCCACCGGGGTTTCAGAGGCTCATATTAAAGTGCCTGCGTTTCGAATTAACCGAACGCGAGACCGCGTACTTGCATTTTTGGGGCACGCGCCATTAATAACAGACTGCGGCTGTCCATGGCTTCAGTCGCCGAACCCACCGTGGTGTGACGCCCCGACCAGCAGGAGGGTAAAGTATTCGCTGCTACAGCGTAGGGCTCCAATATACGTGTCTCAGCACCCTGTTCTTTCGAACCATATTTTTCTTTTTGGAATGGTCGAATATAGATGCCTGATGGTGGCGTAGTTTTTGTGCTGTAACCCGGATTCACTTTTATGAAGCCAGATAAAGCGATTAGTGTTCAGGCTAGTGTCGTGTGTCGATCCCTAGCTGATCACATTGTTCGCCATAGACCCCATGTTAGTGAAAGCGTTTGTCAAATAAAAATTTTGTGTGACGTTTCTTTAGTCATTTTTGTTGTCTTGTGATGTTAAGGATGGCCAGCCGTTGTGGCCAAGCGGTTCTAGGCGCTTCAGTCCGGAACCGCGCGACTGCTACGGTCGCAGGTTCGAATGCTGCCTCGGGCATGGATGTGTGTGATGTCCTTGGGTTAGTTTGGTTTAATTAGTTCTAAGTTCTAGGGGACTGATGACCTCAGATGTTAAGTCCCATAGTGCTCAGAGCCATTTGAACCATTTTTTGTTAAGGATGAATAAATTTGTTGTCATTTAGATCACAGCTTCTGCCTGAGTTCTGATTAACAGTACCTTCCCATTTTATTATTAAAGTCTAGACTTGAAACATAAGTAGAAGGCTTGCAGCCTAAGTGATTGTTTACTATCAAATAATGAAAAATATTTCGAAAACCTTTTTGTGCCCAACATAGCTTACAAATTTCCCCTCACTTGGCAAAGTCGTCAATATAGTAAGTTCAACGTAAGTTGGATGGAGAAATGTTTTTAGTTCAAAAGAGGACATTGCTTTCCGTAAGTACTGTGCGTTTTTCGCTTATAAGACGATTTCGCGTAAAGGTAGTCATGAAAACGTTTGAGCCCTGGTAGCCTACGAGTTTGTGAAGTAGAAGCATTCTCTTCAGTATTTCAACGTCCATGAGAGCAATGCATACCATAAGGCTGCTGTACTCGATGGTGACAGTTTTGTTCATTTGAAGATAAACAAAGCAAAAAATATAAAATTGCCTGGACTAGTCTTGTTCGAGCAGGGAGGGAAAAAAACAGAAAACGCATAGCCCCTATGATTGAAGGGACGATTCTCTGTGGACGTCAGGAGATTGCCTGGTTGGTAAACAAGATAAGAACTTGGGTAACTTTCGCAGCATTCTAAAAGGTAATGAAAGCCTACGAGCAAGTTTGGAAGGAACTGGTAAACGCGACTAGTACATTAGTGCCCCAATCCAAAATCACTTCAGTCGCATCAATAACCACCTCCTGGGAAGAATTGCTCATCACACTGTTGCCAAAGGTTTAACGGTTGTTACGGATGAAACTGATGACGTTGCTGGAACAGAGCAACTCTCTCTTTGTGTACTCACACACTGCAGGAAAAAAATCGCAAGACCAAGGTGTTGTGCGACAAACGAAAGTTGGTAGGCGTGTTTCTACATCTGAAAGATGATGTCAGTAGTGGGGCAACGAACGCATCATCCAACAGGGTGCCCCGAAAGTTCCGTTACAATGACGTCATCCAACCCCAACGGGGGTGTAACCCAACTTTCCATTGTTGCCAAATTTATAAAAGATGGCGGCGATTACGTCATCCAAGATGGCGGCATGTAGACTTGCCAACATCGCATGACATCATCCAAGATGGCGGATTTTGGCGGGAAAATAGGCCAATTGTGCTACATCCACTAACCTAACCACAAGAAAAAATGGTGAGAATTTTGAATTTTGGCGGGGAAAATAGGCTAATTGTGCTATGTCCACTAACTTAAGCCTCCAGAAGAAAAAATGGAGGGAAATTTGAATTCCAACAGGATAATGATGTAAAGACCGTACTTCTCTTTATTATTATTATTATTATTATTCATTATTACTGATGATCATTTATTAACATTCATTATCATTTATTATTATTTTTTATTATTGACCCGCCTCCACTAGAAAATTCACTCCAAATTCAAATTCCAACATGATAATGGCTGCAAAACCTTACTTTTGTCTATTATTCATTATCATTCATTATCATTTATTAACATTCATTATCATTCATTGTCATTTATTATCATTCATTATCATTTATTATCATTCATTATCATTTATTATTATTCATCATCAATCATTATTATTACTATTTTTATTGTTATTATTATTTATTATTATACACCTACATCCACTAGAAAATTGCGCCAAATTCAAATTCCAACACGATAATCTCTCGAAAACTGTACTTCTATATATTATTATCATTTATTATTTATTCAAGATTTCCGATTTTCTCGGTGAGAAAGCCATTTTCCTTACATCCATAACAAAAATCTATCGCAAGTTCAAATCCCAACAACATAATTGATCACACGTCCGAGCTTGCTCCATCACTTATCTTTTTTTTCACTGGTAGCCTATCATAATCGCGTCAAATAAGAAACTGCTCTTATAGTAACGTAATTCACGTCCTTTGATTTTGCAGGGGGGAAGGGACTGAAGACTTTATTTCAAGCAGTACGGTCATCACTTGTTCTCCAACACATTCAGCACACACATCTTTGATATCGCAGTGCAGTCACCACGACGGCCGCGCTCCAACTGAATTAGTTCAAATCCTAGCCACCCCCTGGCCACTGTGCGGAAACACTCCCTACGCCTGTCATGTGAGGCGGCCGGCCACTAGCGCGGGGGCTGAGCCCAGCGATCGCTCCCACGTTGTAAACATGTTTTCCCTGGACACGCTGGAACTTGTCGAGTTTGACGTCACAGTGGCCACTAGTCCGCTCACCATGTGTATTCGTCGCCTCCGCACATTTCCCGCCAAAATTGTGTGCCTCGGAGCTGAATCACACAATGGTCGACTGTTCGCTGCCACACTTTTGGCGCCACGTTCAAACCTGTCGATGCCGACCGCTCACCGTCCACCACGTGTACCTGTGCGAGCGAGAACGCAGTGCTACACTTATGGTGGCAGCGTTTGCTCGACAGTGGAATCCGGCATGACTATATAACAGCACATTTGGTCCGCACTAGAACGCTCGCTAATTGACTTGCTCTCGCGAGCGCGGAATAACTGTATAATCGCTGTGCTGCCGCCCCGCTTACGTCACACACCCTCCATACACGCGACGGACATAGTCATCTGTAAATACCTGGAAAATGACTCTTTGTTCCAGACATTAAGGTCATGCAGGTGTGTCCCAACTGACTTCTCCACGCACACACAGGGAAACTCCGTAGCCCAGCTGACGTACGTGCGGCCGGATGAGCCCGCTCCATCGGCAGCTCCCTGGCTGGCTGACGTCAAGCGACCAGCAGTACCCGCACAGCCGCGCTCGCCTCAGAGTCCGACTACGTAAACATCTTTCGGCGCCTACGGGACAGGATGGAAACTGTCGATCACGTGCTGGACAAAGGACACGTTCCACTCCAAATTTATTTTTCTGAACAAGTTCGAACCTGCCAATACCTACCTCACACAACCACCCCAGATGTTTGGAAAGTTATATCACGTGACACGCTAAAAGCTATATCGGTCCTAAAGTTCGCAAATTCTCAGCACCGACGGACAGGAACCGACACGCTTGCTCTGTCCAAACCACCCTCACGCCACATACTGCCCCACAAGCACGTGTGATGGAGCACAAAGGACGCCCTCAGCCCCATAAACTTCGCAATTGAAGACCGATAGACAGGAACCGACAATCTCAAACTGGAATGCTTTTTCTACCGAGTTGGAAACTTCCTTGACGTCACAACGCGCGATCGCTCACGTGGCTCTGTCAGACAAAGAACGCTCTCACTAAGTTAACTGATCACCTGATTCTCATTATTCAGCCCACATGTTTCGATTATCTAATTCAGGATCTTGGCGAAAACACACATCCGTACACATGAGCCACCGCACGCACCTAGCTTAGTACCTCCACAAGTGAATGTAACAAAGCCCACATGGCCATTTAATTAATCTGATCAATTAATTAACCTCTCTGATGCGGAAAACTGCAACGTCCACCTAGACTTGGAATCAATTTTCGCCACTCCCACACCCACCTGGACTTGAAATGAAATAGTTAAAGTCCCTACCGACCACCACGTCCTTTTACCGACCCATGTTCGTTGGCTAACACGTACTAATGCTTGCTTCCCTTTACTAACGTGCACTAACGTGTACTAACCCACATTAACTTATATCACATTCTGTCTATACAAATAAGCCAAGCTGCAATTCCGATGGTCAGTTCGTGTTTCGCTACCAAACACAAGGAAATTGAGGCAAACGAAGCCACTAACCTAAGTCACCTGTGATGACTCAAAATCGTCTGCTTTGCCTCTCTCACACACCACGAGCGCGAGAGCGCTCACATCACAGTCTGGACTTTTATACTCGCGTCGGACATCCTCCTGTATAAATATTCTAGCTAAACTATGACCCTAATACTGTTGTTCAATCAACACGGTCTAGCACATGGCCAGGGCACACCCCCAGTAGCTAAGCCGAGAACATTGCTCGCCCCATCTTTAGTTAACCGCTGGAGATATGCTACAATCACATCCCTTGCGCTCTCGTAACTACTCACCTCAGCAATTCGATCTAACAAACCCTCCAAGTAGAAAAAATAACAACCAACTCGAACTCTCTCATATTCTATCTCATCCCACAAATACTTAACGTACATTTCATTTACGCATAAGTATACCTATCACTCTCATACAAAAAATACTCGTCCTGATATACCTGGTGTCATGTTGCACAGTCGGCAGACACGCAAACAGCTCCTAATTTCACTGCACAATATCAAACTGATCCTAAATAATGCAGTACCCATAACTGTAAACACCATCAGTACTCGTAATCTGTCCAAATAACGCACAGCAAAGTAACTCAACAGACGCGCGCATTCAACCTGTCCCACATTAAATCACACGTCCGACTGCTCTCAATTCGCTCAAAGACAGACAAGCATGTATCCAGCACACCACAATCGATCTTCACTCAGCTAAATAAAGGAAGGAAATGTGCAGAAGTAGTCAACGGAACAATCTACATCCCATCTAATAACACTCCAACCCAAATCAATCATCTTTCACATTCTGACTTGATCACCAAAGACGCCCAACACAAAATATTACTTCGCTATTCGGTCTTCTAGAGGACATCAAAGTTCGGTCTTACAGATCCATACACTCCAACATGTCTCTGCATTCGGACAGCTGCTCCAGTTATTTATTATCATTTATGATCATTTATTATAATTTATTATTATTTATATCATGTTACCTAACAAAAATGGCTCCAAGTTCAACTGTGTTTAGCTCCTATGACAACCACCAGAGCGCTCTGTCATCACATCAGTTGATTACGCAATTACCATTATTCAAGACGGCTGCAGCCTGTGCAAAACGTGTCACCTTTCCCAAACCTGCATGCTACATTAAAATTCCATCTTGGCTTTAGTCACACCCTACACATCGTTCAGCTGATCCCATTTCCAGATCTTTGCACATCTGATATATGCAATTTAAGTCGGAGAACGACATAGCAGTTACCTTCTGCAGCCAGTCTACAAGCAGAATGACCTCAGTTACTGCAACAGGACCTTGTCTTGACCATTTGCCTGAAATTCAAGGGCCGCCGGCGGCATGTCAAAGCTACAAAGCAATGTTGTATGCCTCAAACTAGGTCCAAGTACAACAGATCCTCAACACCCTATAATCTTTATCCTCTACTATCAAACAGTGAAAAAGTCACGAACGCACCAATGCGATCCACCTCCAGCGCGGACAAACCGAATTCACAATACCCCCCAAATAACTCAGAGTGCAACCATCGAAGAATTCCTAACAGCTCACCAAATCCAACACCTCAAACTACAAATGCCTATATGAACAAGATCATATTAAATATACACACACACTGCAGAGAGCCCTTTAAAATTTGATCACCCATACTCTAAGCGAATGTTCAAACAGTGTTTTCTAACACGCTTTTGCACACTGCCAAGCATTTCGTCTTTCTTCCGTGACTTCAAAGTCATTATCTGATTCTAAACAGACATTAACATAGACTGATGCACGGTCTCTGACAGGAAACTATACCTTGCACCTTATAAATCATATTCTTACAGTCGATAGCATAACACTGAATGATTTTAAATAAAGGACACCCACAACACAAGGAAAACAGAAGAGCCTGCTGGCGTTGTAGCCACTTCCTTCGAAAATGATTGACCACCTCTACATTTAAACTCATATGTCGCAGTGGCCAAATAGTTTGTAACTCTGCATTCAATTTCTAGTTATTGGTCATTTTTGCACACAAGTACAGGATCACCGTTTTCGGTGCTAGCAACCCTGGAAGTAGCGGTCCATCAATCAAAATTTCTCCCCCAACTCAAGCAAGCATTGTCAGTCAATCATTATGTCGTACCCAATGCACAGATGCGATGGATAAGACACCACCGATCTACTGTAATATTATCCATCACAGCTGATATCGCGAAAAATTTTACAGTAAGTCCAACACTGGCCAATCATGTGACAGTTTGTTTTCTTAATTTCAGTATCATAGCTAAACCATACATCCTCTACTTTGCAAGTATCATTGCGACCATTCATAGATGACTGCTCAGCACGTACGTTCACACTTAATTCTCGAACACATAAAGACGATCAAATTATACCAGACAATGCTATACATATTTCTAAGACCTCGCACATAGTACTCGATCAATCTCTCTGTGTATGGCGGTCACAGATCAATCTAGTCCTCTTACGTTAAAAGACCATCCTCACCTCGGCATTGACCTACCTACCCCGCAACATCGCTACCCAATTATTCCTCAACCGAGCAGACGAATACAGCTACACCCCACCTCTCTTGACTGAATAGAGCTTTCCTAGTCCTAATCCATCCAAGTGCACCACATTTCTCGAAATGTAACCAAGTCTTGAAGCTTAGCACACCATATCGATCTATAGTAACAGATCTCCAAGTGCCTTAATTTAATAGCATACAGTTAAGAAGAACAAGAACGGAGCGAAATTTTACACAACGTAGTTCGATGGATTTTTAAGCAAATCATCCAATCTATCATGTGTAAAGTATTGTTCTAGAGTCCATGATCGGTGCATCGAAGGTTCCGGTAGGAGAGAGAGGGAGGGAGGGCTTGGCTCTGAGCACTATGGAACTTAACATCTATGGTCATCAGTCCCCTAGAACTTAGAACTACTTAAACCTAACTAACCTAAGGACAGCACACAACACCCAGCCATCACGAGGCAGAGAAAATCCCTGACCCCGCCGGGAATCGAACCCGGGAACCCGGGCGTGGGAGAGGGAGGGAGGGAGAGAGAGAGAGAGAGAGAGAGAGAGAGAGAGAGAGAGAACATAAACATACACACACACTCCTAAGACTAGAACGTTCAGCACTTAAAAACGGGCAATAACCTTAGATCGCTTACTTTTCCGTCCTGTCAGACATACATCCTTCTCCCCAGTCACCTTACGCTGAGTTATCTCTACCCCAATCGTAAAACTTTTCCTTTCTATAATACGAGCCCAATATAGCCCTGCGGACACGTCTAGTGCCCAATGATCACACCAGATCATGAGTCAGAAATAATACTATTACTCCATCAGGTCTATATAAAAAATGATAGTTATTAGCAGCCGGTACATCCTACAAGCAAACAGATACGTATAACAGCAGCGTCCAACATGTGAAAATTAAAAGTCATCCCGTCACCGATTCTTTAAACACCCGTCTGTCGGGTAAGTGTGTACACAATGATTACAACCCCTCACAAATACCCACAGCTAACTTAGTTATGACGCTGAAGTCTCGATTTTACACCAAGCATGCGACAGGGTGGGGATCGCGTAAATCAAAGTTCATTTAGAGGAATTTGTCAATCTTCACCACACACGAGATGGAAGTCCTCTGATGACCGACGCTTTAAACCACATACCGAACATGTAGCTGCATACGACTAGAACGCTGGCTATATCACGTGACTAAAGCATACTGGAAAAAAAATCTACCTTCAGCAACTTGTCCTTCTCTAGAATAAATGAGTCAACGTTTGAATCGCACCTAGTTGCAGCTCTGTCTCAATCGATCATCCCGTACACCCTCTGTTATGATTTAACACAGATGTGAGTAAGTTTAGACGTGAATGATTCTCTGTCCTCCTGAAAAGCATCAAATACAGTATTCAACTCACGTGTATCACTGCTACCTCAGTAGACATACACTATAATACGAACTCAACGAGAAAAAATTGACTTCCTTCCTTATTTGGCTAGCTTCGAAGTCATCGTTTTCCTGCATTCCTCTTGTTTCCGCTTACCGGACTCCATGTACAAATTCCCCCCCTGCGAACCAGAAGGTAAGCAAGTACGTTCTCATCTTCACCGCATTTCGGTGTATATTAGGTTAGTTTATATCTATGCGCTAATCAGTTTTCGCATTTCTTTCGATTTTATGTCAGATCCATCCAGGCGACCGCGACATAAGTTATCGTTCTGTGTTCTAAAATTGTCTCTCAATGTAACCAAAGCGTATCCAGTCACCTGGCGCGCTGGCCGTGGGGGCTGTGCGGGCACCGTTGGTCACTTGACGTCAGCTGGCCAGGGAGCTGTCGATGGAGCGGGCTAAGCCGGCCGCGCGTACGTCATCTGCGCTCTGGAGTTTCGCTGTGTGAGCATGGAGAAGTCAGTTGGGACACACCTGCATGACCGTAATGTCTGAAACAAAGAGTCATTTTCCAGGTATTTACAGAAGGCTATCTCCATCGCGTTTATGGAGGGTGTGTGACGTAAGCGGGACGGCGGCGCAGCGATTATACAGTTATTACGCGCGCGCGAGAGCAAGTCAATTAGCGGGCGTTCTAGTGCGGTCCAAACGTGCTGTTATATAGTCATGGCAGATTCCACTGTAGAGCAGACTTTGCCGCCAAAAGTGTAGCACTGCGTTCTCGCTCGCACAGGTACACGTGGTGGACGGTGAGCGGTCGGCATCGACAGGTTTGAACGTGGCGCCAAAAGTGTGGCAGCGAACGGTCGACCATTGTGTGATTCAGCTCTGAGGCACACAGTTTTGGCGGGAAATGTGCGGGGGCGACGAATACACGTGGTGAGCGGACAAGGGGCCACTGTGACGTCAAACTCGACAAGTTCCAGCGTGTCCAGGGAAAACATGTTTACAACGTGGGAGCGATCGCTGGGCTCGCCCCCCGCGCTAGTGGCCGGTCGCCTCACGTGACAGGCGTAGGCAGTGTCTCCGCGCGCTGGCCAGGGGGTGGCTAGGATTTGAACTAATTCAGTTGGAGCGCGGCCGTCGTGGTGACTGCACTGCGATATCAAAGATGTGTGTGCTGACCGTGTTGGAGAACAAGTGATGACCGTACTGCTTGAAATAAAGTCTTCAGTCCCTTCCCCCCTGCAAAATCAAAGGACGTGAATTACGTTACTATAAGAGCAGTTTCTTATTTGACGCGATTATGATAGGCTACCAGTGAAAAAAAAGATAAGTGATGGAACAAGCTCGGACGTGTGATCAATTATGGTGTTGTGATTTGAACTTGCGATAGATTTTTGTTATGGATGTAAGGAAAATGGCTTTCTCACCGAGAAATTCGGACATCTTGAATAAATAATAAATGATAATAATACATAGAAGTACAGTTTTCGAGAGAATATCGTGTTGGAATTTGAATTTAGCGCAATTTTCTAGTCGAGGTAGGCTTATAATAATAAATGATAATTAATGATAATAAATGATAGTGAATGATAATAAATGATAATGAATGATAATAAATGACAATGAATGATAATGAATGTTAATAAATGATAATGAATAATAAACAAAAGTTAGGTTTTGCAGCCATTATCATGTTGGAATTTGTATTTGGAGGGAATTTTCTAGTCGAGGCAGATCAATAATAATAAATGATAATAAATAATAATAAATGATAATGAATGTTAATAAACGATAATCAATAATAATGAATAATAATAATAAAGAGAAGTCCGGTTTTTGCATGCATTATCCTTTTGGAATTCAAATTTCCCTCCATTTTTTCTTCTGGAGGCTTAGGTTAGTGGACGTAGCACAATTGGCCTACTGTCCCCGCCAAAATTCAAAATTCCCGCCATTTTTTCTTGAGGTTAGGTTAGTGAATGTAGATCAATTGGCCTATTTTCCCACCAAAATCCGCCATCTTGGATGACGTCATGCGATGTTGCCAAGCCTACATGCCACCATCTTGAATGACGTCATCTCCGCCATCTTGAATAAATTTGGCACCAATGGGAGAGTGGGGTGACACCCCTGTTGGGGTTGGATGACGTCATCGTAACGGAGCCTTCAGGCCACCCTGTGGGGTGATGCCCTCGTCGCCCCACTACTGATGTCTGTTAAAATTTCGCACCACATTTATGAGAGTGGCGCTAGTAGCGCCACAATGAGAATGCAAATCAGATTTGCTTTAAGCACATGCTGTAACGGTCGTGAGCGTTAGTTACCTTTGAGACGACGTGTGAGTTAATGTTGGCCAATAATGCCTTTAAGGCGCGTAAGACGCCATTATCAACACCTTGCTGAGTTTGAACGAGGTCGTATAACAGGGCTACTTAATCTGGATTTTCCTTCTGCTATATTCCAGAAAGACTTGACATGGAAGTGGCCACTGTACACGATTGCTGGGAGCGGTGGTCACGAAACCATATAGTCCTAAGAAGACCAGGCTCCTGACGGCCGTGTGGCACTAACGAGAGGGAAGAACGCCGTGTTCGGCGTATGGCTCTGTCACACCGTACTGCATCTGTAGCAGCGATCTGAGCAATTAACTATTACACATCGGTTACTTCAAGGACAGCTCCGAGCCAGATGCCATGTAGCGTGAATTCCACTGATCCCAAACCACCACCATTTACGACTTCAGTGGTGTCAAACGAGCGCTCATTGGAGAGCAGGATAGAGGCCTGTTGTCCAGTGATAGCCGTGTCCTGATTAGGAGGAGGCCAGATAAGAGCCTGCAACCAACTTGTCGGCGAGTCACACACTGGACCTACACCTGGATTTATAGTGTGGGACGTGATTTCGTATGACAGCAGGAGCAATCTTGTTGTTATCTCACGCACTCTTACTGCAAATTTCTACGCCAATCTGGTGATTCGACCTGATGTGCTGCCATTCATGAAAAGCATTCCAGGGAGTGTTTTCCAGTAGGGTACCTCTCGGCCACATACCGCTGTTGTAGCCCAAAGTGCCCTTCAGAGTGTCAACACTTGCCTTGGCCTGCTCGATCATCAGTTCTATGTCCAATCTAGCACATATGGGCCATCATCGAACAACAGCTCCGGCGTTATTCACAAACAGCATTAGCCGTCCCTGTATTGACCGACCAAGTGCAACATGCATGGAACTTCGTCGCACAAACTGACATGCGATACCTGTACAATGCATGCACGTCTGGATGCCTGCATTCAACACACTGGCTGTTACACCAATCGTTAATGTACCAGCATTTCACATTTGCAATCGCTTATCTCGCGCTTACATTACCCTGTGATCTTGCAATGTTTATCACTTAAATATATTATCGAAACAAATGTATTCCCGAAATTTCATTACTCTACATTAATTATTATTATTTTTGCCGGTCAATGTATTTCCCTGGGTCTCAAGATTCGTGAAGATTTCCTACAGTTTGTTCCAGTGTCGGAGGACTGCCGAAGCATTACTTGGATCTGCAATTGAAAACTTGGTGAAAGTTGGTCTTGATGTCATTTTTACGAGGACAGGGCTATGACGGTGCTGCATCCATACAGGGAGAAGCACATGGGGCTGCTGCTTTCATACAGCAAGACTACTCTTTAGCTATATATTCTCGGTGTATAGCTCGTAATTGCAATTTAGTAGTCACCGACACATGCAGCATACCACTAATCGGATATTCACTACGAATACTGAAAATGAAACGTAATTTCTTTGAGCCAACAAAGTGTAGGCAGATATTGAATGATACCCTTGAATCATTAACGGATGTTTGACTTTGGGGACGACTCATGAATTTGACAACAAGATCATATCCCACAACATTAGGGGAGATCTTCTCGTCTGTTCGATTAAGGTTTCTTAACTGTTTGCACTGGATAAGTCCGTCTGCTGCCAATTTCACCGACAACATTGCCAGGGATCTCAAAAGAAACTGCTGGCAATGACTGAAAATGTTGATGATACTTTCAGCTGGCTTTTCTTAGAAGCCAAGATATTAGCTTCAGCCAATGGAGCTGAAATCAAACAACAACATGTTTATACCAAGCAAACATATCGTGCAAGTCAGAACACCGGTCGTGATGTTGAGGTTTACTGCAAAGTGTCTATTGTCGTACCCTTTGTGGATGCCTTCGTGCCGACCTTTGGTGGCCGAGCGGTTCTAGGCGCTTCAGTCTGGAACCGCGCGACCACTACGGTCGCAGGTTCGAATCCTGCCTCGGGCATGGATGTGTGTGATGTCCTTACGTTAGTTAAGTTTAAGTAGTTCTAAGTTATAGGGGACTGATGACCTGAGATGTTAAGTCCCATAGTGCTCAGAGCCATTTTTTGATGCCTTCGTTATTAGTTCTCTGCAGAATCAGTTGTTGACACAGTGTGATCTTTTTAACAACTTTGGCTTCTAACACGAAAAACGGAAAACATATGTGTCATTGGTGTAGTTACGAAGTTCCATTCACTTTATGCTTCAGATGCATTAGTAGCCGATTTAACGATGACGACGGCTCTTTCATCAAAGTCCTGAGTCGACTGGAACAGTTGCCTCAAACGCAATGGAAGCTGTGTCTGTCTGCTATCATCAGATCTGTCGTCAAGAGTTTCGGTTTCTGCAGCTCTTGGCAAATCTACCAGTGACAACGAGCACGAATGAGCGTAGTTTCTCCATCCTTACGAGAATCAAGACTTACCTAAGGAATACAACTGGCGAGGCACGTCTGAATGGCCTCGCCGTGATGACAGTTCATCGAGAAGAATGATTTTATACACTTCAAAGTAAATTAACATGGTCCTAGACTATTGAAATAGGTAATTAATAGAAGTAGTGCAGAAAATTCTCTTAGCAACTGGATTATGTTTCATTGAAATTATTCAAACTTCATAACCTTATAAAACTGATTTCATGCTGTAATTCTTAACCTCAATAAATCTTTTCCTTAATGCCATTAGTGTTCTAACTAAACAAGTGGGCGGGGCGCCCCCCCCCCCTTCCCACCCTCGCTCGCCCTTGCGGGGCAGCCCGCATTGCCACCCACCCGCCTCGTCCCCGGTAGTCAGCCCAGCCGCTATTCATTCGTTTCTTTCTTCAGTCGACTCGACTGAATCGAGTACTTGTACTTTCCTATGTAGCACGCGCGTCCGTGTCATCGTGTTTTGTACGTTTCTGTCTGGCACATAGATAACTAACACGTACCTACGAGAAAGGTCGCGGCCATTCTAGTGATCTCGATACGTTAGGCTGCTTGCACATTACACGATTTTGCCCGTACGGGAGAAACCGTACGGGATTATTTTCTTAGTCGACTGTTGAAGAGCATGAGACCTTTCACACTGTAGGGTTACAACACGGGCACGATTTTTAGTCGTGTTGCAGCCGTCCAGTGCCACTGCATCCACACGGCACCGGCACGGCACCTTGTCGTAAGCTCGGCTCAGTGGCCCACGTGACCAAGTGCACGCTTTCACACTACACGATTTCCGTTGTTCGGGAGCTGTCCCCAGTCTTATTTCTACTGCGTTCATTTTGGTTTAAGGTTGCGATTTTCAGTGCTTTCAGTTTGTGTGTGTCGCTGGCTTATTTTCACATTATGGAAGGAAATTTTGATATCGCTAGTTCAATCAAAACCGGTATTATGGGACAAAATTTTAGATATTTATAAGGATAGAAACGCAACAAGAAAAGCCTGGGAAGAGGTATGTTCAGCACTCAACCTAGATTTTAAGAGCGTTAGTATACAGAAAAAATGCTTTTCTTAAGTACTACCTATTAAGCAAAGTAATTACTTATTTTCCTGCCGGTGTGACCGAGAGGTTCTACACGCTTCAATCTGGAACCGCGCGACCGCTACTGTCGCAGGTTCGAATCCTGCCTCGGGCATGGATGTGTGTGATGTCCTTAGGTTATTAGGTTTAAATAGTTCTAAGTTCTAGGGGACTGATGACCTCAGGTGTTAAGTCCCATAGTCCCCAGAGCCAAATATTTATTTATAAATATTTTTTTATTATAGCTGAATAACATTTTGCTTTTCCTTATAAGGCATTAAGGCCGTGTGAAGTTGGTCTACTCAGAATTTTACCATCAAGTCGACAGTTCCGTAAATTTTGTTAAGTAATTAAAAACATGGGGTTTTATTCTCTCAATATAAGGTGGTCGAGGTATAACTAGGCTGTTGTTGTGGTTTTCAGTCCAGAGACTGGTTTGATACAGCTCTCCATGCTACTCTATCCTGTGCAAGGTTCTTCATCTCTCAGTACCTACTGCAACCTACATCCTTCTGAATCTGTTTAGTATATTCACCTCTTGGTCTCCCCCTACGATTTTTAACCTCCACGCTGCCCTTCAATACTAAATTGGTGATCCCTTGATGCCTAATAATACGCCCTACCAACCGATCCCTTCTTCTAGTCAAGCTGTGCTACAAATTTCTCTTCTCTCCAATTCTATTCAATACCTCCTCGTTAGTTATGTGATCTACTCATCTAATCTTCAACATTCTTCTGTAGCACCACATTTCGAAAGCTTCTACTCTCTTCTTGTCTAAACCATTTATCGTCCACGTTTCACTTCCATACATGGCTACACTCCATACAAATACTTTCAGTAACGACTTCCCGACGCTCAAATATATACTCAATGTTAACAAATTTCTCTTCTTCAGAAAAGCTTTTCTTGCCATTGCCAGTCTACATTTGATATCCTCTCTACTTCGATCATCATCAGTTATTTTGCTCCCCAAATAGTAAAACTCATCTACTACTTTAAGCGTCTCATTTCCTAATCTACTTCCCGCAGTATCATCCGATTTAATTCGACTACATTCCGTTATCCTCGTTTTGCTTTTGTTAATGTTCATCTTACATCCTCCTTTCAAGACACTGTCCATTCCGTTCAGCTGCTCTTCCAGGTCCTTTGCTGTCTCTGACAGAATTAAAATGTCATCGGCGAACCTCAAAGTTTTTATTTCTTCTCCATGGATTTTAATTCCTACTCAGAATTTTTCTTTTGTTTCCTTTACTGCTTGCTCAATATACAGATTGAATAACATCGGGGATAGGCAACAACCCTGTCTCACTCCCTTCCCAACCACTGCTTCTCATTCGTGTCCCTCGACTCTTATATCTGCCATCTGGTTTCTGTACAAATTGTAAATAGCCTTTCGCTCCCTGTATTTTACCCCTGCCACCTTCAGAATTTGAAAGAGAGTATTCCAGTCAACATTGTCAAAAGCTTTCTCTAAGTCTACAAATGCTAGAAACGTGGGTTTGCCTTTCCTTAATCTATTTTCTAAGATAAGTCGTAGGGTCAGTATTGCCTCACGTGTTCCAGCATTTCTACGGAATCCAAACTGATCTTCCCCGAGGTCGGCTTCTACTAGTTTTTCCATTCGTCTGTAAGGAATTCGCGTTAGTATTTTGCAGCCGTGGCTTATTAAACTGATAGTTCGATCATTTTCACATCTGTCAACACCTGCTTTCTTTGGGATTGGAATTATTATATTCTTCCTGAAGTCTGAGGGCATTTCGCCTGTCTCATACATCTTGCTCACCAGATGGTAGAGTTTTGTGAGGGTTGGCTCTTCCAAGGCTATCAGTAGTTCTAATGGAATGTTGTCTACTCCCGGGGCCTTTTTTTGACTTAGGTCTTTCAGTGCTCTGTCAAACTCTTCACACAGTATCATACCTCCCATTTCCATAATATTGTCCTCAAGTACATCGCCCTTGTATAGACCCTCTATACACTCCTTCCACCTTTCTGCTTTCCCTTCTTTGGTTAGAACTGGGTTACCATCTGAGCTCTTGATATTCATGCAAGTGGTTCTCTTTTCTCGAAAGGTCTCTTTAATTTTCCTGTAGGCAATATCTATCTTATCCCTAGTGATATGCGCCTCTACATCCATACATTTGTCCTCTAGCCATCCCTGCTTAGCCATTTTGCATTTCTTGTCAATATCATTTTTGAGACTTTTGTTATTCCTTTTTGGCTGCTTCATTTACTGCATTTTTATATTTTCTCCTTTCATCAATTAAATTCAATATTTTTTTCTGTTACCCAAGGATTTCTATTGGCCCTCGTCTTTTTAAGTACTTGATCCTCTGCTACCTTCACTATTTCGTCTCTCAAAGCTACCCATTCTTCCTCTACTGTATTTCTTTCCCCCATTCTTGTCAATCGTTCCCTAATGCTCTCCCTGAAGCTCTCTACAACCTCTGGTTCTTCCAGTTTATCCAGGTCCCATCTTCTCACATTCCCACCTTTGTGCAGTTTCTTCAGTTTTAATCTACAGTTCATAACCAATAGATTGTGGTCAGAGTCCACATTTGCCCCTGGAAATGTCTTACAATTTAAAACCTGGCTCCTGAATCTCTGTCTTACCATTATATAATTTGTCTGAGACCTTCCAGTATCTCCAGGCTTGTTCCATGTATACAACCTTCTTTTATGATTCTTGAACCAAGTGTTAGCTATGATTAAGTTATGCTATGTGCAAAATTCTACCAGGCGCCTTCCTATTTCATTTCTTACCCCCATTCCATATTCACCTACTACGTTTCCTTCTCTCCCTTTTCCTACTATCGAGTTCCAGTCACCCGTGACTGTTAAATTTTCGTCTCCCTTCATGATCTGAATAATTTCTTGTATCTCAGCATACATTTCTTCAAGCTCTTCGTCATCTGCGGAGCTAGTTGGCATATAAAGTTGTTCTATTGTAGTAGGAGTGGGCTTCGTATCTATCTTGGCCGCAATAATGCGTTCACTATGATGATTGTAGTAGCTTACCCGCATTCCTATTTTCCTATTCATTATTAAACCTACTCCTGCATTACCCCTATTTGATTTTGTGTTTATAACCCTGTAGTCACCTGACCAGAAGTCTTGTTCCTCCTGCCACCGAACTTCACTAATTCCCACTATATCTAACTTTAACCTATCCATTTCCCTTTTTAAATTTTCTAACCTACCTGCTCCATTAAGGGATCTGACATTCCACGCTCCGATCCGTAGAACGCCAGTTTTCTTTCTCCTGATAACGACGTTCTTTTCAGTAGTCCCCGCCCGGAGATCCGAATGGAGGACTTTTTTACCTCCGGAATATTTTACCCAAGAGGACGCCATCATCATTTAATCATACAGTAAAGCTGCATGCCCCCGGCAAAAATTACGGCTGTAGTTTCCCCTTGCTTTCAGCTGTTCGCAGTACCAGCACAGCAAGGCCGTTTTGGTTAGTGTTACAAGGCCAGGTCAGTCAATCATCCAGACTGTTGCCCCTGCAACTACTGAAAAGGCTGCTGCCCCTCTTCAGGAACCACACGTTTGTCTGGTCTCTCAACAGATACCCCTCTGTCGTGGTTGCACCTACGGTACGGCTATCTGTATCGCTGAGGCACGCAAGCCTCCCCACCAGCGGCAAGGTCCATGGTTCTGGGGGTGGATAACTAGACTAACTAAATAAAATAGTGTTTAAAGTTTAAAAAAGTAAATTATTTCACGAAGGCTACAGAACACTGATTTTCTAACTGCAGAAGAGACACTTCATACAATCTTCTATTTCACATTTGACAAATTATATTTTAGACATTTGCCAGGGTACACTTCTGACTTCTGACACAAAATATTTGCTGAACACAATTCTGATACTGTTTGCTGCCAAGCCTCCTTTTGTATTCTCCCCTGACAAATCTTCCAGGCCTGTGACTGTCGTTGTTTCCTCAACAACATATCTGTCTCTGTCACGTACATAGTTGTGCAATACGATGCAAGCATTGACAATGAGCACCGCAAAATGTGGCTGCACATTGATAGGCCGATGGAAGACGCGCCATTTATTACTATGAATGCCAAATGCACATTCCACCTTTCTTCGCGCCCTGCACAATCGATAGTCAAATATTCTTTTCTCAAATGTTAAGTGTTTTCCTCCAAAGGGTCTCAATAGGTGTTTGTGTAAGCCAAACGCTTCGTATCCACCAAAGAAGTATGGTATTTTAGGATTCTCCGTCCCTGAAAGAGGTTGTTCCACGGGTAATGGTTGAAACCACTTTCTATTGATCTCCACAATTTGTACCTCTTAAATACTGATGAGTCACATTCTTTACCATAGCTCCCTACATCAACGTAAACAAATCTGTAGTTTGCGTCTGCTACAGCCATAAGCACAATAGAAAAATTATCTTTGTAATTGTAATACACTGATCCCGAGTCAAACGGACAAGTCAGTCTTATATGCTGACCGTCGACACGCCAAGACAGTGTGGGAAATTAGCGATACTTTCAAAGTCAGAAGCGGTTGACATCCACGTATCACAAGTTGGTGTTGGAATGCACTCTTTTCGCATTACTGACCAAATCGCTGCACATACTTCTTCAAAAATTTTTCTAGCCGTTGAAATTCCAATCCTGTAGCCGTAGTGCAAACCCGTAAACGTACAGCCACTCGCCAAATATCTAAAAAAAATTGAACATTAATTATTACATAACTCAACAATATTAAAAAAAGTGTTCATAAAAAATACTCAGATAATACATTTGTATTTATGCAGGCAAGGAAGTAATCCGAAGGTGGACCAACGTCCGAGACTGTTTCACAACATCGAAAGAAGATATGAAAGCTGCCAAACAAAGTGGATCGGGGACCAAAAAACGTAAGAAATACCTGTTTTCAGACCAACTTCAATTTTTAAACAAGATCTGCACCGAAAAGGATACGGTGGACAGGCTGGACCCAGCAACTGAGCCAGGAACACTTGACGAAGACAGGGAGCCTGAAGGTGCCGGTGCTCCAACTCCGATTTCTACTAACGTAAACCCGCCAAACAGTCTTACAGGAAGAAGAAAACAAGAAACTAGACGAGGCTGAGATGAAAATACTCAAAGCTCTGGAACCTAAAACGCCCTGCAGTAAGATGTCCTTCCTTCAGAGTTTAATGCCTCATTTGACAAACTATTCTAACAATGAATTCCTTCAACTTCAAATGGGACTGTTAAATGTCATTGATAACATAAACAAAATGAAGCAAACAGTTCCTCATCCTCAACCGAGATACTCCTCTTCCATGCCATCTTATCCGCCATTCCCTCAGTGTACGCCTCAGCCAACTGCAGTTATCCAACCGCAACCATTTTTAAACATTCAACAACCTCCATTTCCACCTCAACAATATGCAGGGCCTAGTTTTTCCAGTCAGATCACAACTAGTGTAGAAGAACATTCCTTGTATCAGCATAAGCCTATATGTGGACTGCAAAATCATTCAAAGGAAGCACACCATTCAAAGCCTCTCCAAAAAAGTACACAATCCAAACCAGAAACACAGACATCATCACATGACCTGCAAGAAATTGTTCACAGTGACTCTCTACAAAGCGACAATGTTGTAAGTCCGTCTATTTCTCCTTCAGGTAATTCCTCATATTCCGATTTCTTCAATTGATATCATCAATTTGTTTTTGGAACGTCATAAATAATCTACCAAAACAGTAAACACAATGAAGTCCATAATTTGATCAGAAACGTACAATGTTTGTATTTTCCGAATTTCATATTTGTACATAATTGTATTTTTATTGATAACATAATCTCAGATCTAGCCTAATAAATAAAATCGATTATTTTACATATGTTTTATCGTTTTGCCTACTACTACAATATCATCTTGCTGCATAACCATCTTTCCTGTTTGTATGGTACTTTGGTAAATAGAAATATAATAAAAGAATTTTATGTATAGAATTTGAAAAAATACAGCAATAAGAGATTATATATGTATTATTTAGCTTCAATGGCATATTTGTTCAAACACCAGTAATAACAAATCTGTATTTAAGAACTTCCCTTAAAGTCATAGCCAGCATTTCAATAGGCTGTATACAGTTTCTGAACTGCGTATTTTGGCGTTGCAGAACATTCTTCAGGTTCCCGTCCAATTCATCGAAGGAGCTAACTGACATACGAAATTAGTTAAAAAACTTTCGGTCGTTGTTTCTCAGGTCTGCAAATAACGTGTAGAAAACCCCGACTTCCTCACGTCTTATATTAATTGGATGAACCCAGTGAAGGGGACGTCGATATAGTATCCATAACACAATGACTTGTTCATTATCCATAATAAGAACTGTACCAGGCTACACTCTGAAGGGAACTGATGTTCTTGTTTAACGTTTAAAAATCGTTCAGTGTGAAAATCAACCGACTACGATTAAACCCGTACGGTTTTTTCCCGTACGGGCGAAATCGTGTAATGTGCAAGCAACCTATTATTCTGTCTGGCATTTGTTACAGAAAAGTTGCGAATATTATACTGTTTTCTTGTGCAGAGAAACCTATTGACGACGTAATTAACCAATTTGCCAGGAAGAACAGGCGCATAGAATCATCATTTAAGGAAGAGAACCACAATTGTAAGTTTTTTACACTCCTGGAAATTGAAATAAGAACACCGTGAATTCATTGTCCCAGGAAGGGGAAACTTTATTGACACATTCCTGGGGTCAGATACATCACATGATCACACTGACAGAACCACTGGCACATAGACACAGGCAACAGAGCATGCACAATGTCGGCACTAGTACAGTGTATATCCACCTTTCGCAGCAATGCAGGCTGCTATTCTCCCATGGAGACGATCGTAGAGATGCTGGATGTAGTCCTGTGGAACGGCTTGCCTTGCCATTTCCACCTGGCGCCTCAGTTGGACCAGCGTTCGTGCTGGACGTGCAGACCGCGTGAGACGACGCTTCATCCAGTCCCAAACATGCTCAATGGGGGACAGATCCGGAGATCTTGCTGGCCAGGGTAGTTGACTTACACCTTCTAGAGCACGTTGGGTGGCACGGGATACATGCGGACGTGCATTGTCCTGTTGGAACAGCAAGTTCCCTTGCCGGTCTAGGAATGGTAGAACGATGGGTTCGATGACGGTTTGGATGTACCGTGCACTATTCAGTGTCCCCTCGACGATCACCAGTGGTGTACGGCCGGTGTAGGAGATCGCTCCCCATACCATGATGCCGGGTGTTGGCCCTGTGTGCCTCGGTCGTATGCAGTCCTGATTGTGGCGCTCACCTGCACGGCGCCAAACACGCATACGACCATCATTGGCACCAAGGCAGAAGCGACTCTCATCGCTGAAGACGACACGTCTCCATTCGTCCCTCCATTCACGCCTGTCGCGACACCACTGGAGGCGGGCTGCACGATGTTGGGGCGTGAGCGGAAGACGGCCTAGCGGTGTGCGGGACCGTAGCCCAGCTTCATGGAGACGGTTGCGAATGGTCCTCGCCGATACCCCAGGAGCAACAGTGTCCCTAATTTGCTGGGAAGTGGCGGTGCGGTCCCCTACGGCACTGCGTAGGATCCTACGGTCTTGGCGTGCATCCGTGCGTCGCTGCGGTCCGGTCCCAGGTCGACGGGCACGTGCACCTTCCGCCGACCACTGGCGACAACATCGATGTACTGTGGAGACCTCACGCCCCGCGTGTTGAGCAATTCGGCGGTACGTCCACCCGGCCTCCCGCATGCCCACTATACGCCCTCGCTCAAAGTCCGTCAACTGCACATACGGTTCACGTCCACGCTGTCGCGGCATGCGACCAGTGTTAAAGACTGCGATGGAGCTCCGTATGCCACGGCAAACTGGCTGACACTGACGGCGGCGGTGCACAAATGCTGCGCAGCTAGCGCCATTCGACGGCCAACACCGCGGTTCCTGGTGTGTCCGCTGTGCCGTGCGTGTGATCATTGCTTGTACAGCCCTCTCGCAGTGTCCGGAGCAAGTATGGTGGGTCTGACACACCGGTGTCAATGTGTTCTTTTTTCCATTTCCAGGAGTGTATATCATAAGATGGCATTGTCTTGCTTATGTTTATAATCAGTTTAAATAAAACTTCCTTAAACTGTGCATGTGACTTGATTATTTTTTATTACAGTAAAAGTAAAGGTAGCTCAAGATATCTTTAGCGCCCCCTCCTTGAGGTTTTTCTGTACACGCCACCGCTTCACTTTTATAATTTTGGACATTAAAGTAGTATGAATCAATAAAATTAATTTTCAGTTTGAGCTATTGTAAAACGAGAAAATGAGGAATATATCCCCCGCCCCCTCCTAAAAAAGAAAACTGTAAATACGTCACTGGTTAGGTTAGCTTCAACATAATAGTTCAAAATTTGTCAGGAAAAATATTAAGAGATATTCCTTGAACTATTTATATGTTCTGAGATTACACGAAACTAACAATTCCTTCTTACCGAACACTGTGTAAATTGCTCTCTCAACAAAACATGTGACTGCCTGGAGACAATTATTTGACAACACATTTTTGGATATCTCCCACATCAGTGGGCCTATTATTTGGGGAACCGCCTCATAATTAGAATTACATAGGATTTGCGTATTTAACGTTCAAGAAGACAAAAATGGTGAGTGCATTCAGATAGAGACTAACTATAAACGAATAACACGAAAAATTGTTTTCATCTTATATTTTTCTGTATCTTTCAATAGACTGTACAACAAGACAAATACATCATTCCCTCTGCTCCCGATCTACTCTAAGGCGAAAATGAGTCATGGCGAATATCGTGCCGTTCGCTTCGATGCCTACACCAGAAACGTGAAAAAGACAAAGCAAATTGAACATCGCCTAATGAAACTGGCGATGAACGTCATTTCCAGCAGTGATGTACAAAAACTGTCTCTCCTCTGTCTCAAAGAAATGTCTCTGGACGTAGATAAAACTTTATTTAATATTAGTGTTGACATTACACGAGTCACAAGTCCAGTTTCTTATACTGTTCACTCTGTCAACAAGTACTCATTCTCTCAACGGCAAGAAGCGTTGTGACTCTAAACGTTAGCCACCTACAGCGATATCATCCGAACATCCAACCACTCTCGTGAGACCCAAAAAACTAAAAACCAGTCTCGCAGAAGTCGTCAGAGGTCAACAACCAGCTAACGGCCACTACCTATTAGTAATGGCTCTTAGGTACCCTGTGGACAGTGCAACAGAACTACACTTTACGGAGGTAAGCAGGAGCTCTGTGTCATTCCACGCATTACCCAAACGCCTCCACACGAATAATTTGGCCTCTACACATCTGTTACAAACAACAAGACAAACCCCCAGCACCGTGGTACGTGAAAGTGGGAAAGGGAATGTATGGACTAGAACCTAGACCTATGACGTCCGATTCTCTGTACTTACCAGTGCAGAATTCGTCTGCCGCCTGAAGACCATCGCCGGCCGCGGTGGCGGGGCGGTTCTAGGCGCTTCGGTCCGGAACCGCACGACTGCTACGGTCGCAGGTTCGAATCCTGCCTCGGGCATGGATGTGTGTGATGTCCCATAGTGCTCAAAGCCATTTGAATCATTTTTTGGAGACCATCGCAGATAATGTAGGGACGGGACTCCCATGTGGAGGACATACGGAGCCCGTCCCAGTTCTCTTAGGACTGCTTGTGTGAAATAACAGACTGCAATGCTATAACGCGGCGAATTGAGGCATTACGATACTTGAAGTCTCAATAACAGTTGCATAGAAGGTCAAAACAGTGGTATCACTGCTGCAGGCATCCCGGCCGCAAATGTGACAGTACGTTTCTGACACTCGTCTGGAAATGACGGTGGATCAGCGAGGTAACATCACATTTTTTAGTCCTCCGTCATTTGTAGGCGAGAATGCGTCCAGTTCGACCCGAGCACCGAGAGGCAGGTTCTTGGTCACCCCTCCATGACCATACCCCAGCCCACAAAGTGTAGATCGTGTGCGAGCTTTTGGCCAACAAACGGATCGCAGTACTTGATCACGCACTGTATTGACTGGATGTGGCCCCAGTTGATTTTTGGTTGTTGCACAAATTGAAGATGGCATTGGAAGTACACCATTACGATGCAGTTAAGGACCTCTAAGAAAACTGAACTGCAGCACTGCATGCAATTCCAAAAAAGAACTGTCGTAACGTTTCAAATCACCTTTAAAATGGTTTCAGTTGTGTGTTGATTCAGAGGGAGATTATTTTGAATAAATACAGCGATTTTGTGAACATAATATATCACTCTTGTTTTCCATAGCTACAGTCCCAACGGAACTGAGACACGCTGTTAGTAATAGGCATCCCTGGCGTAGAGAAGCAAGTGAAAAAATTGAAAACAAATAAGTCGCCGGGTCCGCATGGAATCCCAAATCGGTTTTGCAGAGAGTATTCTACAGCGTTGGCTCCTTACTTAGGTTGCATTTCTAGCGAATCTCAAGCCCAGAGCAAAGTCCCAAGCGACTGGAAAAAACAGCAGTTGGCTCCTGTATATAGGGAGAAAATTAATAAAACCGACAAACAGCAGGGACCGATTCCTGACAAATGGAGGAAAAAATACCCTATGAACATGTGATCAGAACAGATGGTGTGCGTGCAACGACAACAAATCATTCCGGAGCACAGTACAGAGCTACATCGCGCCCAAGTCCCAACAGATGTTCAGCGTTGGCTTCCATGGGCTGCGCTGCACGTGTTCATACGTCGCATCATGGATTGCAGCACTCTTTCGCGCGTTCCGGCCTCTCTTCGAATAGCGTCACAGGCGTCGTTAACACGCTGTTGAACTGTCTGCGCATCAGGAACTGGTTCTGTACACACAACGCTTTGCAGATAGCCTCAAAGGCAAAACTCCAGGGAACTTAAGTCATGTGATCTAGCAGGCCATGCTACAGGGCCTTCGCGTTCTATCCAACGTCCGGAGAAGATTTCGTTGAGGTGTCAGCGAACCGTAATGTGGAGGTGGGGTGATGCTCCGTCATGCAGAAACCACATAACTTGTCGCATTGCCACAGACACATTGTCAAGCAGCCCAGGCAGAGTATTCTGCAGGATGTCCAGATACATTACTCCGTCGAGGCATTGCGGAATAATAACCGGTCCAAGTACGTGGTCGCCCAGAACTGCTGCCCGCAGATTGGCGCTGAACCAGTGCTGATGGATGCCTCAACCATTTCCTGAGGGTTGTCTGTAGACCGTAGTTGACGATTATACAGATTTGTGATGCCAGTTCTGATAAAGGATGCTTCGGCGGTAAAGGGGACTAATGACAGAAATCACATAATTGTGATGGTGTGGTGAAAGAACCATTGACAAAATCCTTCCAATAGAGGGAAATCCACAGCTGATAATCCTTGCACTCGTGACAGAGATAGTAGCAGCTGTCATGCAGAATACATAGAATTGTCTTTTTGATTAAACCATGTTGGCGGCCCACTTGCCTGGATCATGTACTAGTATCCGTCTGAATATCATGCAGAACCCCGTTCTCCAAATCTGGTGTACGCACAGTCCGCTATGCCTACAAAGGTACGTTTTAAGTAGACACTATCATTTTTCTTTTTCAGCGTCCAGTAATGGGGCGTAGAGGGAAGACACAATTCTGGCATAATGCGCACTCTCCTCTACACGCCGTATATTGGATTCGGACTACAGATGCAGAGGTATAAGCGATATTATTACATAATTTAAGCGTGATTTATGTACTCAGGGAAAAAATGTTACATTAAGAAAGTGATTACCGCTCTTGAAGGCAGGTTAGTAAGATCTTATTCAAGAATTGATGAATGAGAAGCAACTCCTATCTGTCTGTGATGTTTGTAATTTAAAAAAAAAAATACACAGGGTTGTAAACGACTCTGTAGTTCCCTGTGACGTCCGCAAATATTCACTTAATCCCTGTCTACAAAAGACAACAGACTACTATTACTGTTGAGACAAAGAAGAAAACTTAGCGCGCCTTACGTTTTTGCACTGTAAAGTCCTAATTTCCTTAAACATAATCCAACATCGTTTTAAACACACTTGCAGTACATATTGCTTGTCCCGTCAACATCTACATCCATACTCCGCAAGCCACCTGACGGTGTGTGGCGTACGTCAAGTTGAGGCTAAGCCTCTACTCAAATTCAAATTTGAACTTAATGTCTCAGTCCGACCCACGAGCACACCTCTAAACTACAGCGAAACTCCGCTATCAGGCCCAGAGGACACCACGATACCGATCTGCCGCTGTGTCGTCCTCCATCATATGACGTCATTTGGAAGGGGGGGGGGGGCGGAGGTCATCAAGTGGCATCCGTAGTTTCGTCGGATTTCCAGACCATGGAGCCGCCGCTCTTCATTTAAAGAGCTCCTCATCTGGCATCACGTGGCCGAGTGAACTCCATCCCAGTCCTCTGACGAAAGAAAAGTCCCTGACAATACCGGGAATTGAAGCCGGGTCCTCCTCACCGCAGCCAGACGCGCTGACCACTCCGCAACGGAGGCCGCCCCTACACCCAAATAACTTCCTTTAGGCCTTCATCCATCCGAAACTCTGATATCGTCTCTCTTGTAAACAACGCCTCAGCAAAAAAATACGAGGACTATTCGTAAAGTAAGGTGCGATTTCTTATAAACCGTAAACCATCGCAGATATTTCCAAAAAAGTTTTTAATTAATTCCTTAAATGTGTGTCTTTTTTTAACTTCTTTTTCGTATCTGTCATGAGGTTCTACAAGATGTTATAGACGTCTGACGCCTGTGAGGACAACCAGTCTGCTTCTTTCACATCTTCTACTGTTGCGAAGCGCTTGCCGCCGAGAAAATCCTTCAGGTAGCGGAACAAACGAAAAATCGCTAGGCGCGAAGTCTGGACTGTACGGCGGGTGGACGAACTGTTCCCATCCCAAAGATCTGTTCAGATTTTGGGTGTGAGTGGCAGAATGGGATCTTTCATTGTCATGCGGCAACAACGCTCCAGACGTCAGAAGGCCACGTCGCTTATTCTGTATTGCACGTCGAAGTTCAGTCAGGATGGAGCAATAAGTAGCTGCGAAAACCCTCAAACAAGACTGCATGTCTGTTCCAAAACACGGTTGCCATAATCTTGCGTATTGAGATTGTCTGCTTGGCCTTGACTTTGACTGGTGATGTCGTGTGACGACGCCATTCCACTGATTGCCATTTAGACTCTGGGATCTTGTGAGAAACCCACACCTCGTCCCCTGTGACCATGTTCACTAAAAATTCCTTACCATATCGGTCCAAAAACGCAAGAGCACAAGCCTTTCTTTCCAATTTGTGTTTCTCAGTAAGGAGCTAGAGAAACCATCGCGCGTACAAGTTACGAAATTGTAACTTTTCAGAGACGGTTTTGTACAAAGTTGTTCGACCCACATCCGGAAATTCCAGTGATGAAGTTGAAATTGTGAATCACCAGTCTTCAAGAATATTTTCGTCCACGGCTTTGACCAAATCTTCTGGCATCACTGATGATCGCCCTGATCGCGGTTCATCATAGACATTTTCCTGTCCGTCCTTGAAAGGTCTCACCCACTAATGTACTTTGCTGTCACTCATCGCAGTACGGCCATATGCCTCTCACTTGTCTGTAGATGAATTTCCGCTGTTGAAACGTTCCTTACTCCCAAAAATCGAATCGCTGACCGCACTTCACATTCAGTGTGCTGATCAATTGTTTTAAACATTTATGCAACACACTGAGGCAATACCAACGCGTCGTTTGAGTCGGTGCGCATGCGCGTTTCAGTGTCCACGCGACATTCGATTAGCTGCGGCGATTCGGACCTTGCTTTCCGAATGACCCCCTACGTCCCTTCCAAGGGCGACAAGGTCAGCAAGAGGCAACCATTTTCGGCTGTTCTGCTTTCCATCTCCTTGTGAAATACACATGCTCCCAGTTTTGTTCCTCTATAAAAACTCCTATGCTGTCTCCCACTTGTGAGCAAGACATTCATGATTTTTTCCTATCTCACATTTCGTCTTCTACCTCCTTTCTTCGTCAGAATTTTTCAGTCTTTTTTCCCAAAACCGTTTCTGTCCATTCCATTACCCCAAGACACAAGATTTTTCAGCCATATCGTCGTCATGTAATGCCCACCGCCCTTTCACGTTCCAACCATCTCTCTTCGTAACTCCCTGACATATAATGCCATCGGAATGCAATTCGTCACAGATAATAATATCAGTGAGCCATGGGTGAGGGCTGGTCTTGTTCAGGATGCAAAAACCATGCAGCAACAAGAAATAATACAGTGGTTTCATCCTGATGGTTAAAATGTGAATCTAGATGAGAGTATAAATGTATTTGAAACCATGTAAATATTCAGCTCTTTTAAAGTTTTTTTTTCAATTTTATTCCTTTGCAAATGCAAGACTGAAGAACAGAAATTTTATGCCCATGAGATCCTATCTTGTCCATTAGACAAGACAGAAGCAAATAACAGTGAAGGAAAAGGAATTGAAACAGTAGTAGGCCTACACGAACTTGGTCAACAACTCTACTTTAGCACTGTTGACACAAACTGAATGACATTAACAACTGCTCGAACAGTCCAAGGGTATACTGCCGGTTCATGGTGCCCGTTGGACACTATGAGCCGGCAGTATACGCTTGGACTGTTCGAGCGCCGGCCGAAGTGGCCGTGCGGTTAAAGGTGCTGCAGTCTGGAACCGCAAGACCGCTACGGTCGCAGGTTCGAATCCTGCCTCGGGCATGGATGTTTGTGATGTCCTTAGGTTAAGTTAGGTTTAACTAGTTCTAAGTTCTAGGGGACTAATGACCTCAGCAGTTGAGTCCCATAGTGCTCAGAGCCACTGTTCGAGCAACAAATACGCCGGGAGAAACTGAAGAATCACACATTAACAATTATTTATTTATTTTTTTGGCTTGTGGAAATTTCGTATAAATCATATTTTCATTTGTTATGGAGAATTTCATAAGAAAGAGTTAATTAACAATAACGGTAGAACACCTCTGTTCACTTTCTTTCATTTCTGCTATTCTGCTGTAGTATCCCTGGTTTATTCGCCTTCATCGTCATATTTACAACAGTGATTTGAGATGTCTATTTGCAACTTTCACTCATAAGAATGATATGACAATAGGAAAAAAACAATCAGTAGTCTCGCTTTTTTTCTTTGCAATAGAGTATTTCTTCAATACACGAACTAACAGATAATGTGCGGCTTACGAAACAATAGCGAAAAGCGCCCAGGTTCTGAACAAATTGTTTCCGGGAGAATCCGTCGCGTCGTGGCAGGCCGCCGTCTGGTAAAGGACACGACAGTATCGAAGAAAGTGGCCTCGAGTCTGCCGGTCGATATTTTTGACGCTTGAGGAAATTCCCATTGTGACTCAATTATTTAGCGTGGTCGTGGGGTCAATAACGCGGGTATACTTCGTCGGGGAGCGTCTGCTGCGCAAGTCACAGCGACTTAATATTAGGATTCGACGTTATACATAAGCTGGAGGAAAACAAAACTCGTTTCTGCGTGACATTTGTGATTCGTACGATCTAAATTGCAAGAAATGCTGTGTATCTGTTGTGCTAAAAGTGATCGCATTCAACGTCTGTCTCAAGTATCGTTCTGTAACGGAGTAGTGAGAAAATATCGCAACGCGACTTGACAGCCCAGAAAGTGGCAAACAGCCCGGTACATCTTTGACGTGAAAGAAATGTAACATGCCGATTTTACATGGTTACGCTGAGAACATGCGGAAGAGAAATTATTACTTGAAATACTACAAACAAAGGTTGTGTCTGATTTGTAGGTCTATTCCAGGCAGACTCAAAATAGTAAAATAAAATACTTTGTTTCTAATTTTAAATACACTAAAATGCTAGTCTCGGTGCTGGGGACGAGAGCGGAGGAGCGACGAGCAGGTGACGGTTGGATAATACTTCTCTCCCCCTCCCCCCACCTCTCAAATACAACTTGCGCCCACTCCCACCTTTAAACTACCACGTATTTGTACTATTTTAATAATAACAATAATAAAATATTTAAAACATTCTAATGTAGTAATAACTCGTTCAATTACGATAAAATGTATAAACATTTGAGTTCAGTTCAGTAATAATTATTTGTTTACATTAGTGAATAGTATATTGTTTTAGCACAATATCCGATAAACTGAAGTTCAGAAAAATACAGCCTATGAGAAGCATACGTCCGAAAATCTGAGTGGTACGTGTTTCAAGCAATTACTTTAAGAAGTACACCACTGGCCATTAAAACTGCTACACCAAGAAGAAATGCAGATGATAAACGGGTATTCATTGGACAAATATATGTGACGCAGCATGCGAAAGTTGCTGGATTTGGACGGGTTACTCCTGTAACTGAAATATCAGATCTGAAGATGGTTTTGGATGAACCGAAACCGGTCATATGAATAAAAAATTTGCAATCAAGACGGATTTTAAGTAACATTATATTATACTAGAACTGACATGTGATTACATTTTCACGCAACTTGGGTGCATAGATGCTGAGAAATCAGTACCCAGAACAACCACCTCTGGCCGTAATAGCGGCCTTGATACGCCTGGGCATTGAGTCAAACAGAGCTTGGATGGCGTGTACAGGTACAGCTGCCCATGCAGCTTCAGTACGATACTACAGTTCATCAAGAGTAGTGACTGGCGTATTGTGACGAGCCAGTTGCTCGGCCACCATTGACCAGACGTTTTCAATTGGTGAGAGATCTGGAGAATGTGCTAGCCAGGGAAGCAGTTGAACAATTTCTGTATCCAGAAAGGCCCATACAGGACGTGCAACATGCGGTCGTGCATTATCGTGCTAAAATGTAGGGTTTCGCAGGGATCGAATGAAGGGTAGAGCCACAGGTCGTAACACATCTGAAATGTAACGTCCACTGTTCAAGGTGCCGTCAGTGCGAACAATAGGTGACCGGGACGAGTAACCAATGGCAACCCCATACCCTCACGCCGGGTGATACGTCAGTATGGGATGACGAATACACGCCTCCAATGTGCGTTCACCGCGATGTCGCCAAACACAGATGCCACCATCATGATGCTGTGAACAGAACCTGGATTCATCCGAAAAAATGACGTTTTGCCATTCGTGCACCCAGGTTCGTCGTTGAGTACACCATCGCAGGCGTCGAACTGTTCGTGCAGACGGTTGTTGTCTTGCAAACGTCCCCATCTGTTGACTCAGGGATCGAGACGTGGCTGCACGATCCGTTGCAGCCATGCGGATAAGATGCCTGTCATCTCGACTGCTAGTGATACGAGGCCGTTGGGATCCAGAACGGCTTCTGTATTACCCTTCTGAACCACCGATACCATATCTGCTAACAGTCATTGGATCTCGACCAACGCGAGCAGCAATGCCGCGATACCATATACCGCAATCACGATACGCTACAATCCGACATTTACCAGGGTCGGAAACGTTGCGATACGATAAACAGCAATCGTGATAGGCTACAATCTGACCTTTATCAAAGTCGGAAACGTGATGGTATGCATTTCTCCTCCTTACAGGAGGCATCACAACAACGTTTCACCAGGCAACGCCGGTCAACTGCTGTTTGTGTACGAGAAATCGGTTGGAAACTTTCCTCATGTCAGCACGTTGTAGGTGTCGCCACCGGCGCCAACCTTGTGTGATGCTCTGAAAAGCTGTTCATTTGCATATCACAGCATCTTCTTCCTGTCGGTTAAATTTCGCGTCTGTGGCACGTCATCTTCATGGTGTAGCAATTTTAATGGCCAGTAGTGTATAACTCACAACCTTGTTAACGTCATAATTCACACAACATACAGTAATATCGAAATGTGCTCACTCATCCTTACGACTGTAAAAAAAATGGTTTGGAAACTATGGTCATAAGAACGTGTAAGTGAGGGAAATGCTGTTCTTTCAGTCGTTTTCACCTACATTCGGAAAATCGGTCTTTCCGTTTTACTTACTTTAGTTGTATGTTGTCTCTTAGTGGAGGGTCTTTTCCTTTCTGTCTTCTCTTACTCAACATCCTGTGGTTTGACGGTTCTAACGGTGAATCTAAGACTTGTGTCATGGTTGTTGTTGACAGCGGGTAGCGCAGTCTGCTCTGCGCCTGGGCCTGGCCAGAGTATTATCGGTCAAGCCCAAACACGTGGCCAGCCCATCGCGCAGGCAACTGCAAATTATCACGTATTAAACATAGCTTGTAACATCAAGAATTCGTTGGCATTTGCCAGCCTCTTCGTTTTAAGCTATTTTATGCACCGAAAGTTAGCAGAGCTATTCGGAAACTGATTTATAAAAGTACTAGCTTAGCGCCTGCTGCTTCGTTCGCTTAAATTATGTGCCATGCAAAGATATTTTTTTTTTTCGTTAATAGAATTTTTCTGTTGTTTGCAAATTGCAGCACCTTCTAAAAATTCCACACTAATGAAGGCCACAGAAGCATGATCTTCTTCGAATGTACAGTCTTAGACATAGAAACTGACCGCCGGCCAGCCGCCACAGAGACTAAGTCGGAGTCGTTCACTTAAGGTGTCCAATAAAACTGACCGCCCCTGACAACTCTTAAGTCCGGCAATCTGCACAATCTGGCAACACTGTAAGATGCGGAAGTGTTAGGAGGAAGTGTTGTCTACTTCTTAGATGATATGGATGAAATGAGCCCGTGGTCTTGCTGTAATCGTCGTGCATTCTAAACTTTGAGTCGCATGTTCGCGTCCAACAACTTTTTTTTTTATTTTTTTACCTCATTTAGGTCTAACGTTATGAGTCTGAGTGAACATCGAAGACAATTCGCTTATCATTCTACCCACCCGCAATAAGTTTTCCAGAAACAATTATGCAGCACAGCTCGTGGCTGCGTCGCGATCATAACAGCTTACGCTAGTTCAGAAGTCTGGTGTAGGAGTACTGCATGCTCTAATTCTAAACAACAAAAATCAATGGAGTGTCTGTTATTGAACGTCATCAGGTGTCTCATTGAGCATTCCTATGCAGTACTGTTACTGGCGACGTGTTATGATGCCTTTATCGTTAACTTCCTAAGAAGAAATGAAAGACTGAACCCCACCAAAAGACGTAGACTAGAGCAAAGAGTAGTGTGAACATAATATTTTACATCTGATAGCTCCAAAAGTGTGTTTTGGACTACGAATTCTGCCCCGAGGGGTGTGTGCAACACAGCTGGAATTTGTTGTCAACAACTGAGACACCTTTCGGTCGCAGTGTAAGAAAGTCGAGCAACAAAACTACATCACCTGTGCTACTGCATGATAACTCACTCTGTTGATTTGAGAAAGAAAACTATCCAGGAGATTGATAGGAAAGTCGTCTCTCAGACACTTGTATTGATAGGGAAGTCCTCTCTAAAGCACTTGTCCCTCTCGTCATATAATCGTAAAATATTACCTTTCCCGCTCTTGATCGATCAACCGTCAAGGCAATTCATTTCTAGACGAAAATACTCTTAAGACTACCATGGTTTAATGCCATCGTTAAAACAAGTAGGTTTCTACGGGCGTAGGATTTGTAAACAACTGTAGCATTCTCAGATAATTTCAGATATCGTGAAAGAAAATTTAGCTGCTCAATAAAGCATTAGGTGACTGTAAGACGATTGAGCCTATTTTAACACGAATTAGTAGGATATTACTGACTTTTGACTTCGAAAAGATCTGTATTTACTTCATTTCTTGTATCATTCACAAGTATTATGAAAATGTGGCATTTCATAGATAAAATTATGTATTCACAACAACAAAAAATATGTCGGCAGAAAACAAAAGTGGCATTATGAAATTGGCAGTACCGTAAGGTTTTCGCTCTGACACTAAGGGTTACTGTAAGTAGCAAGACGAATTTTGCTCGAGCGTTGTCTTACGATTCCCTAATTTAGTTTGCGTGTGCCTGCTTGTAGCTCAGTTACAAAAGAATTACAAATCTGGCTTTCAGCGAGTCTCGAAAGGCGAACGAAAGCAGCTTGCACCTGGTAGCCAAGAATATTACCTGGGAACTGGTTTTTTCCTGAAGTGGGAAGCCGTCCTTTTGTGGTTGAATTGTTGGCAAAAGTCAGTCAGATGTGTGCCGTTGGTCTAAGCGTTTCGGTATGTTGAATTTGTAATAATGGTTTTTCTACAGGTTTTTTCTGTTCCAAATAGAGAGTTGAAGTCTCCCATTAGTATATTCACGTCATCTTGGTGAAGTTCGCGTATAGTATTTTCGAGTGTGTTCCAGAATTTTTCGACATTTGTGGTGTTTATCCTATTTTCGATGTTGGTGGGAACATGTGAATTGATGAGTGTATATTTTTTACTGGGGCTCTGAATGAGGTAGTCATAAGTCGATTGTTTATGGGTGTGATTTCTTTGACAGAGTTGATAATAGATCTGTGTTCGAGAAAAGCAATGCCGAAGATAGGTACGCCTTTCGCTACCTTTTGTTGTATTTTGCTCTTGAAGATGCAATGGTTTCCGTAATGCAAGGTTTCACTGAAAGTTAGTCGTGGTTCGTGAAGAGCAAGGATGAGAATTTTTTGTTGGTCGATTTCTTTTGTGAAATTATTTAGTTTTCGTGCTTGGATCAATTTATCGATGTTTAGTTATAAAAAAAAAGATCTTATGTGTGTGAATACTTATGGTACTTAACTGCTAAGGTCATCAGTCCCTAAGCTTACACACTACTTAACCTAAATTATCCTAAGGACAAACACACACACACCCATGCCCGAGGGAGGACACGAACCTCCGCCGGGACCAGCCGAACAGTCCATGACTGCTGCCCCTCAGACCGCTCGGCTAAACCCGCGCGGCGTGTAGTTTTCAAGTGGATGTTTTCTGCTTGTAGAGAAATTTACAAGAGATCTTCAATATTCTCTGCCGTGCTAACCTGGACTCCCCAGAATCCGAAATTCCAACTGCCGCCTGTCGACAGCCGGGTTGTGTACTCCCTGGGGTAAAGTTGACTTTGCTTGCACAGTTTATGTTTGATTGTGTTTCATTGGTTTGGTGGGTGATTCCAGTACCGGACAGGACCAGAGGGTGTTGAAGCATTTGGAAGCAAATATTTTCAGCCGAGCTCATTGAGCTAACAGACGGTGACCAGAGTAGCGATAGTTTTCTCTCAGACGTGTCTGGATTTTGAGTTCAACGGATTGAGTAGCCGTTCAGGATTGTGTTAGTATTTGGCCACCCCAAGTATTTGATTTCCTCGGTAACACCCATATGGGGGAGGGTTTCCCCTATCCGCCACACTGGATTATTATTATTATTATTGTCATTATGTCATCAGCAAATCCGATATGGTGCATCTTCCCACCACTGAAATAGATGTGCATTGTTCGATTCAGTATTTCCATCACATAAATATGGGTCATAATTATGTTACATTGCTGCTAGTAGACACATTTCTTACTTTTTCTTAGGCAGTTGCTACCTGTTACTCCATCATAGGAATTTATGTGCGCAGCATTGTTGCAATACAGACGTTCAAATTATCCGATTTCTGTAATTTCATTTCGATACCAGATCGTTCTAATCGGATTGAGCAAGTCAGGCTTAATGTGGACATACGAATACGACTCTCATCATTTGATAGACTGGGTAAACCACATTCTTAATCGGACGGTTGAATCTAGATCGTTTATTATGACAGGGCTTGACTTCTTAAACACTGTGGAAAATAATAATACAATGTGCTTATTACTAATATGTTATTTAAATGCCGGCCGGAGTGGCCGTGCGGTTAAAGGCGCTACAGTCTGGAACCGCACAACCGCTACGGTCGCAGGTTCGAATCCTGCCTCGGGCATGGATGTGAGTGATGTCCTTAGGTTAGTTAGGTTTAAGTAGTTCTAAGTTCTAGGGGACTTATGACCACAGCAGTTGAGTCCCATAGTGCTCAGAGCATTTTGAACCATTTGTTATTTAAATATAAATATATGAACGAAAGAGATAACAGTTTATTTACAGGAGCAGAGCCCCATCCATCATAGCAGAGCAGTGCGAGATTGGTGCAGGGCCAAGAGAGGATAAAGCTGTTGCGGTTTGTTCCACGATCACCGAACATCAACCAGATAGAGGATATGTGGCCAGATGTAACAAGGTCATTGCCATGTGGACCTACAAATGCAAGCGACCTTTGGACGAATATAGAAAATGTATGGTGGGAAGTAAACCATCACGCTACACTGTCGACGACTTAATGAAATCAATGCCCCTACGCCTTCCAGAAATCTTACGTAATGATCGTGCGTGGGTTGGTTACTAAAAGTATACTCGTCCACAAAACCCATGAGGACAATTATCTGATAGTCGGTCAAGCTTTGCTTTGTCGCAGCTCTTTAGATAAAAGTCCATTTACTGTCAGTCTCCTCCTTACAATTCTTGCAATGCAAGGTAATTGAAAAATCTCATCCACTCAACGCCAACTGAGGAATTGACTGGTGCATGTGTTGTTCAATACACTGTAGTTGCCACCCTCACTGGAATCAATGACTGTTTGTGTGTGTGTGGTTTCGTGTCCACGCACAATCTGAATCAATACTATTAACATTAGAGAGACAACCGACAATAAATATTGCATCAAATATGACTGTAAAGTATTTTAATGCGATGGGAAGTTACAAACTGAATTTTTACCCAACCCACGTCCAGTACATCACGTTGAGCAAGTAAGATGTATTAACTCCATAGTATCGTTAGCAGAGACAGTGCGCTCTTGTTGTCGAGGCTCGCGACAAGTGCAGCGATTAACAGTGCCCAATGCCGCCGCGATTTGTTTATGTTGGCTGAGCGTGGACACCGCAGCAGACGCTTCGCCATAAACAGAAAGAAATCACCGTGGCTCTGACTGCAGTGAGCGGATATCACTGCCTGCGTGTTCTTACAGTAACCAACGTGAGACTCTACTCACAGGTGCCATGGAGCAATTGCGACGGGTATCATGCCATTAGTCATCAGAATATTAACCAGTGATGAAATGTCCACTCTATTTAAATCCCAAGAAAATAGGAACCTTCTCACAAAGGAATGTGAGGTGATATCAAAATTTATCCAACATACAAAAATTAACTGCAGGGCTTTCATGTATGCAGTAGTAGCACACAAGGAAATATTATGTCTTGGAAGCGTATATTTCATTTCCTCTTCTCATATTAACGCCCTTGTTTTAGTATGAAGTGAGAAAATAAACACGAAAAACTAAAGTTCCTGAGAAGCATATCAGTCATTTCCTCTTCTCATATTGTGGTGTCACCCACTGTGTTGGACCTTCCAGCGACCTACGGACCCCCTTGAAGATGTCTCCCGCAGTCGGAGACGAAACGTTGGGAATTGAGACAAAATTCATCAACCGACCACGGCATGACAGGCCGGATAATTATAATGGACATGATATTTTGTTTCCACACATACCAAGAGGCTACAGCTAATATTTTATGTGCAGTGACCTGCAGTATCAGTAAGACTGCTGCGATATGATATATTTTGCTAAGTATTTTTGTATTTATAAAGAGAACTTTCTGCAGTCGGTCTAACAATCGCATGTCATGGTCCTTCAACAAGGTTCCGATGACATTAAGTTTCCGCTCCCAGTTGTTCGTGGCCATACCCTTGGGATTCGCCCTTAACCTCAAGCCGACTTGGAGTCTCTCTTCAGTTACATCTAACCAGTGCGCACCTGTTGCACTATTGTAAGAACCGAGATGCAGGTTCATTTGGCTACAAGAATGCGTATGTTCCTACAGCATGAAGGGGCTCCTGCACATTCTAGTCGTCAGGTGACACATTATCCAAACCTAACATTTCCCGGAAGGTGGATCATTAGATATGGGCACTTTTCTTGGCCTTCAAGGTCCTCGGACCTTATCTCTTTGGATTTTTGGCTGCGGGGATGGTTAAAGGCGAAGTCTACAAGTAAAAAGTAAACCTAAGAGCCGATTTGATCGTTCGGGTTATGAATAGTGCAGCCCTCATAAAAGAACGCAAAGACGACCTCAGTAGAGCTAGACGTGGTGTTATCAAGAGAAGTCAAATGTGCATTGAAGTTGGTTGGTGAATTTTTGAAAATCAACTTTGAATGTCCTCATTTGCCTTTGCTTTGAGTTTGTTAGCGTTACGTACTAACAGTTGTATCTCTGTACTCAATAAAAAGTGGACGCATTTATATGGAATTTTTTTCGTCTGTACTACCACCTGCTAAAATATCTACTATTTCTCCTGAAACACCCTGTATATGGATATATGTGTGGTGTCTGTTCTTTCGGACATGTCCGAAAGAAAATGCTTCATAGCTTTCTGCAACGACTTTCGATCTAGTTGCGGGGGCTGATACAGATTTCAGAGCTGCTTGGCTGTCTGAATAAAAATAGATGCTACGATTTTTGTAGGGTCTACTCTAATTTTCCTCCATGCACAGGCTGACAGAAAAGAAAGTGTAATTCTGTGGCCATCTTCCCTAAAGAGATTCTAGGCAGTACACCAGACATGGTACTTTCATCTGTTTTCCACCTGTCAGTAAACCACTATATTATGTCTCCTGCACGGTGTTGTGGTTCGTTTTTCCACCGTTCCCTGCTTCCAACTGTTACATGGCAAAGTTTATTGAAACAGCTAGAAGTTATTGTGTAATTAGTCGGCATTTCCCCAGCTATTGCCTTACTGATTTGGGATTCCGTATATTATAACTATATCCAGTTATTTCCAATTTTTAGTCTTTATGTCCCTCCCGCTGCCTCCATTTTAAGCCACAGGTGTAAGGCGGGCATGTCTAGCATAATATCCATTCCAAGAGTGGATATCCTGCTAATTCCATCTGTTTGTGAAAGCAGGCCAGTCTCTGCACTTTGCCAGACTCCCTAGCAGCCACCTTCTGTTTCACTTTGTTCATATTATAGGCCAATAAATTATCATTGGTCTTTTTGCAGGGATGTATATCCAGTACGTACTGGGTTTGCACCCCAGTTTACCCTACAGGAGCTTCTAGTGCTTATAAGATTATCTTTCGCAGTGGAAAATATTCTTTATGTGAGGTATTCATAATAGTTGTCCATCCAGGGCTACCTCTAGATACACTACAACCCTCTCTAAAGTTTCATCGAGAAACATAATTTTTCAGTATGTATACTGGACATGCTTCCCCATAACTAATACTACACCAATTTTCGTGGGGCTCGTCTTTAAATACTTTTTCACAATGTTCAGTGCACATAGGTTTAACAGTACTAGCAAATTTTCTAAGTCTTACTGTGAATATATCGTCTACTTATTCTTTTCAAGAGTAGTCTCCCGCATTCAGCTCATCTGTGAGTCCATTCACCACTAGGTTCTTCATCTCTAACCATTTACTCGAAGATCGTATTACTCGACATCCAGGAAGATACAGAGAGCATCCAGAAAGGGTAGTGCTTTTTCCACCTTCCCAACAAGTTGGTGAAGTGTTACTTAACATGATTTGCTTCCCAAGTATTATGAAAATGTGGTATTTCATAGATAAAATTATGTATTCACAACAACAACAAATATGTCGGCAGAAAACAAAAATGTGGCATTGTGAATTTGGCAGTACCTCAAGGTTTTAGCTTTGTCACTAAGGGTTACTAAAAGAAGCAAGACGAATTTTGCTAGAGCGTTGTCTTACGGTTTCCTCATTGAATTTTTATCTGCCCGCTTGTAGCTCTGCTACAAAACAATTAAAAATCTGGCTTTCGGCAAGGCTCGAAAGGCGAACAAAGGCAACATGCACCTGTCAGGCAAGCACGCTACCGCGGAGCTAGTGAATATGCACGATCTCGACTACTTACTTATTGACCCAGTAAGCGCTATGGCAGATAAACCGCAACATAAGAGGCGACAGTAGTTGTATTTCCCATGTGGATCGACTTTCGTGGACTCAAAATGATTAACTGATATCCTTATGTCACATCTCAAGCGAAAATCACTCAGTATTAAATTGAAATGACACGATAATATCAAGTGAATTTAGCAGGATAGTTTTGTGCCATCAAGGAAGTAACTCGTCAGTCACAGAGTTGCCAAACATATTCTGCACTGTTGCCAAGTTTCATTATACCGCCAGGAAGGATACCAGCTGATGTGTTCTGTGAGTGACCTCGGAAGTGACTATAGCTTCGTTTCAAAGTAGCGGGTGGCGAGGGCCGCAAGATCCTCATTATATGTCAATGAGTCTTATTCGCATTTCTGTAACTAGGTTTAGGGGCTAGAGTGCAATTACTTGTAATACATCGATGCACTGAATGCAAACTAAATGTCATAAATTAATAACTGCGGCAATTATTTGTGTTTTACTGACTTAATCGGAGCGAAACCTTGAAAGCGTATTCACCAGACGCGATTCACAGTTTTGGAGCTTCTCCAGTGGCAGAGTTGGCAATGTATATTTGCTGTACAATATTGTTATTGAGATTACTGTCATTGGCACATCCACCAGAAGACAGGCATGGCCTGGGTTATTGTTGTCAGCTTTCCTGACGGATATTCTACCTTTGTTCGAAACATGAAGACTTAGGGTGAATTCGAACATTCCATATGGTGAAAATTTGATGTTTCTATTCTTCCAGCTCTAACATTCAAATAATAAGCGGCAGAAAAGCTCCTGTGAATCAACAGTTAATAATGCAATCATAATTATTGGAATCTGACAAATTCCATCTGTCATCTGATAATTGTGAAAAACTACTGTTTCATCTTCACAGCACCACAGAATGAACTCAAGGGTTTCATAGAATACCTATACTTAATTTCGTTGTGATCGTTTTCAATGACAGTACGGGAGGAGCAAAACCATCTGACTTGAAACATACTTTTCCAGCGGGATTTGAATCTTTGGCTACAGTTGCAGTAGCACGTCCAGTGAGGTATTATCCAGTGAGGTATCAAGAATGTGAGACTCATTGCTATAGTATAGGCCAGGGCAAAGAGAAGCACGTTTCCGACATAGTAAACGATGAGAGACTCTGTCGCTGTCACTTATTAAACAGGAATTGTTCAGAAAATTACAACTATATCTAGTGAAATGAGTAGGTTGATGCAGCTCCAGTCTGGCACTATCACTGAGTTGCCAAACATTTTCCGAATAGCACTTAAGATAAAAATATGTGTGTGTGTGTGTGTGTGTGTGTGTGTGTGTGTGTGTGTGTGTGTGTGTGTGTCTGTTCTTTCGGACATTTCCGAAAGAACAGACACTACGAATCGAAATAGACAGCCTTGTTAATCAATTAAAGATTGAAGGACAGATGTCCAGGCTGTCATGGGCATTAAAATAGAACAACGGCGCCAGATGAAAATTTGTGCCTTAGCAGGTTCGAACCCGGATTCGTAGTGTCTTTTCTTTCGGACATTCCCGAAAGAACAGACACCACACATATATCCGTATACAGGGGGTTTTATTGCATTTTTTCTGCAATTTTCCACACCACCACCTCATACAATATTTACTATTCCTCCTCAAACATCCTGTATAATTATTTGGGTCTCGACAGGTCATCGAAAGTTTTCAGTGCTAGACGCACAACATCGTCCAAAAACCTAGCGGGAATACAGTGTGGCCGCGAGCGAGTGGAGTAATGGCTGGGGTTACCGCGTATGTGGTATGCGGCAAAGATGCAAAATGGGAATTCGCGTCTGACGAGGAGCGTGTGTAGATAGGTGCTGAAGAGAGGTTGGCTGCTGTGTCTCGACAGTGCCCACCGTCGGAGGTTTGAGTCCTCCCTCGGGCATGGGTGTGTGTGTTGTCCATTGCGTAAGTTAGTTTAAGTTAGATTAAGTAGTGTGTAAGCTTAGGGACCGATGACCTAAGCAGCTTGGTCCCGTTCTTACAACGAATTTACAAAATTTTAAATCCAAAATACTGCATCTCGGTTCTTACAATAGTGCAATAGGTGCACACTGGTTAGCTGTAACTGAAGAGAGACTCCAACTCGGATTGTGGTTAAGGGCATAATAACTTAAATTGTGAATACATTGCATGGGGGCTTAATTAAATAATGTGATTGAAAATACTTTTTTTTGTTTTAGTAACTGTCTGTCCGATTACGCAAGTCTCGTAATCGGTTGGCCCTGACTAGAATTATTACGCTATCTGACTCCAAAGAACAATGTAAGAAAATTTCCGTAAACACAGTTAATTAATTAAGACCCCAGCAACTATAAAAATCTACGAAACCAATGAGCACAAGAGTAACTGTTCTGTATGTGGGAGTGTGACTCAACGCCCACATCTGGCACGGTTCTTTTCCAACAAGACAAGAATTTTGATACCAATTATACTGACGTGACAAAAGAAATTTAGAAAAACTATAATTACGCAAGAAAACCAAAATTCACTCTAATACAAGAACACGAGCCAGATGCTTTGTTGACTGAACCTGTAGTGACACATTATTTCAGATACACAACTAATAAAGGAACATTATAAATTTTACCTTCATATATTGACGAAATGCACTCATTACAATAACATCTGCTATCTCTCCCATCAAATCACTGCATAAGACAAGGAACAACACTCTTTACTACAACATCTTACTCCGACTTCACGACAAGCAGTGCCCACTAGTACATCTCAGTACGAACTCTTAACACACACTGTCCTCTACGATCTCAACAAGCACTGACTGCCATGAACTCTAAACACGCACTGTGGAGGCGGCTTAATAGTACTCTTTGGCGCAATCTCTGGCGCAGTGGCACAGTGTAGCCACCTTTCATATGCCCCTCCTCCACAGGCCAGAATTTGATGGTATTTTTGCCAGCATTGGTGGTGAAAATACCACCAAATTCGTCCACAAAATACAGACAAAAATAAAAGATAATATTAATACCTAAATATCACATAATTAGTTAAAAATTTTGGCTTTGCACTGACCTTACAGTAACCTAATATATAAAGTACAGTAGGCAATACAAATTCTTTTCATACACGTGGCTTTACATAATAGTTTACACAATATACAAAAAAAAATCAGTTTATACAAATGTTCACATAAAATGCTTTCAACGATTAGTTAATACAAAAAAGAACACCAACAGGTAACATCTTTTCAGTAGAAGCAGTCCATCAGTTGCACCCAGTAAAGTTTAGCAGGTACACCCAGCAACAAGTCACATTAGTTCAGTAGAAGCAGACCATCAGTGGCACCCAGTAAAGTTCAAGAGGTACACACAGCAACAAGTCACATTAATTCAGTAGAAGCAGTTCATCAGAGGCACCCAGCAATGTTGAGTAGGTGCAGACAGCAACAAGTGACATTATTCAGTAGAAGCAGTTCCATCAGAGGCACCCAGCAATGTTGAGTAGGTGCAGACAGCAACAAGTGACTTCATTTCAGTAAAAACAGTTCATCAGTTGCACCCAGCAATGTTGAGAGCAGGTGCAGACACCAACAAGTGACTTCATTTCAGTAGAAGCAGTCCATCAGTTGCACCCAGCAATGTTGAGTAGGTGCAGACAGCAACAAGTGACACCATTTCAGTAGGAGTAGTCCATCAGAGGCACCCAGCAATGTTGAGTAGGTGCAGACAGCAACAAGTGACTTCATTTCAGTAGAAGCAGTCCATCAGTTGCACCCAGTAATGTTGAGCAGGTGCAGACACCAACAAGTGACATCATTTCAGTAGAAACAGTTCCATCTATGGCACCAGTAAAGTTCAAGAGGTACACACAGCAACAAGTCACATTAATTCAGTAAAAGCAGTTCATCAGTTGCACCCAGCAAAGTTTAGCAGGTACACACAGCAACAAGTCACATTAGTTCAGTAGAAGCAGTCCATCAGAGGCACCCAGCAATGTTGAGTAGGTGCAGACACCAACAAGTGACATCATTTCAGTAGAAGCAGTCCATCAGAGGCACCCAGCAAAGTTTAGTAGGTGCAGACAGCAACAAGTGACTTCATTTCAGTAGAAGCAGTCCATCAGTTGCACCCAGTAATGCTGAGTAGGTGCAGACAGCAAGAAGTAACATCATTTCAGTAGAAACAGTTCTAACAGTGGCACCCAGCAATGTTGAGCAGGTGCAGACACCAACAAGTGACTTCATTTCAGTAGAAGCAGTCCATCAGTTGCACCCAGCAATGTTGAGCAGGTGCAGACAGCAAAAAGTCACATCTCTCAGCAGAAGCAGTTCCATCAAACTCACTAGCACTGTTCACACTGTTCGTCAGAGTTTATGAGCACCAATTAAACATGTCCTAGTGGCACCACTCATGTAGAAAAGGTACCAGTAACAGTTCAGAATATTTATCTTCACTAATCAGACAGTTCAGGCATGAACAATAGTTTGAATACACATACAAATGCTTTTACAGTAACATACAAATCATAACAAACACACAAATGATATCAGATAATTGTCCTATTAACTATTACAATACACAAATACCAGTAAACCTATAATATTTATGGGTGTCAGTGCAAGCCACTACAAACAAATAAAATAATATTTAGGAGATAGGTGGTTAGGATTAGTAAAGGAAAACACACAGAACACACTCACTCATCTCTCATCCACCTTAAGTACTACTGTGTAATTGAATAGTGTTAATTGTGTAAATGTAATTCTGTCAAAATCTGATGTTCATCATGTGTATCAAGTAGTACTGGCAGCAATGTATAATAGTCAATAATAGTTAGTCAACGTCATAGTCATCATGTCAAGACGAATGTTTGCCAAGCCAGATCAAATGTACTGTTGTTGAACAACTGTCAGTGAGCCACGATATGCAATTACTTCCTCTCTCCAAAAAAAAAGTATATACTGCTTATTGATTTAACAAAGTGTGTGTATAGACTATCTTCCTTCTACTTTAGTGTTCTAGTCTGGTATCTTCATCCTCCTTGTTCCATAAGACCAACAAAAAAAATATGCTCCTCACTTACTTTACCTCTTATACACCAAAACTCCAATAATCAACAGCATCACATAATCTCAATACGTCACTAATACTTCTTCAATACGTCGATACATATAACTCTTATCATCAATATCATTTACCTTATCTCTTGTCCACAAACAACTTCATATACTCTCAATACCTATAATAATACGTCGATAAATATAAACCTCATTGCCAATATCATCTCACTTCCAACACAACTCTTTCCTCTAGTCAGTCTCCTTGAACAAGTACAGATAAAATCCTAATGCAACTTCAATTCAGCATCCCATACAATCCGAAGACACAGTGTCCACACACAACCTCTGTGTAATCCATCTGACCCAAATTTTCTACTCATTATAAATTATAAGATACATTTTGGTTCCTTGTCCATCATTAAATAAAAGAAATGCATACCTGACCTCTAACAGACTTAGTTCGAATAACTCTCAGTAATTAAGTACGATTATGGAGTGTGAATGATCATAATATTTCACAGTGTGTACACCACTTCAAGAATCATAGCAGAAGCAAACATGTGGAGTATTTTTTGTGTCAAGTGTCACTTCCTATTTCAATTGCTCACGAAAAATGCAGTCTAATAATTGTTAATGGTCTAAACCTAGTTTCGGTCTGTCATGTCGTTAGCCTCCTTCCTATTTGCATAAATTTATACCGCTTCCATAAAACCTCAGCTCATCTGACTTCAATGACTTTCTTGTACTAATGTCGTTCGTCGAATTATAGCAGTTAATTTTCTTATCTTAAAAATATAAGGCACTGAACGTAAGCAAAACAAGCAATAGCGAGTAAATATACCAGTAGAGAACAAAATGTCAACAAGTGGATGCAGCACAATTCCTACAACGAGGCTCTGCCAAGCGAACAATCTATAATTAATACAGTAGTGTGACCTAAACTCTATGTTCATACACAGTATATCAGCATTTCTATACACCAAATTAAAGAGCAGTTATGACAACAAAACAGAAATGTGTAAATATGTAATCCATACGAAAAGCAGCAAACATATATCTTACGTAATAAACAAGTCATTAGCATCATATCAGCATAAGCAAATAAATGTTCATATGTAATCTTAATGAGTAAACATGAAGCCGCAAGCAGATAAATGACAAAGTATAACTTACATACCTAAACACATCCGCACAAAAAATCAGGTTACAATTATAATTTAAATAAATAAGCACAGCAGGCACATAATTAAAAAAAATATGACATCAGTGAAAAAGCATAGCAGCCAAGCGATGCATAATATATACAAATAACAACCCTGTTCATTAATCAATAATTGTCAAAATCAGTAAATGTACACAAGCACGTCGCTTCACAAGTAAATTCATAGAACATAAAATTTAGCACAAAGTATGAATCACGTAATCGCGAGCAGCAAATTACGTCTAAAGTACGTACCTAAGTGGAAATATGTTATCTGAAAAATGAACTCAATTAACAGTTACCTTTTTTAGTTTATTAGTTTCTTCTTCGAAATTACATTCTTCCTGAAATTTTCTCGATAGCAGGTCGTCTTAACGTCAGACACGCACAGAATTTACCTGAAGGTCTTAAATACTTTATACAACCGTATCCTGCAAAATACTGAATGTTAATAACACAATTCAACAAATCCTTATAGCTTTATACAGAATTTAGTCGGAGAAATTAGACTGAGTATTTGTTTACGGCTGTCAGTGCATTCGCACTGAGCGCTCGATCAGCTGTGGGCGCGTGACGTAGGAAGCTATTGTTCGCGGTCAACGACTGCCTTGTGCGGCGCGCAGACTTGACTGTTGCTTTGAGTATGTGCCGCCGCCAAAACACAGCGCGGTATCCTTGTACTCTCCGCATGTTTACATCTAGCTGTTAGTTCTCCAAAGTATGTTATTCCACAAAAATTTTAACGTTTGATATATGATGTATTCCTTTAGAGCGTCGAGATTTAAGAGTTTCTACTTCAACAGTGTTATCATGTATAATTTTGCGAATTCTGTATGGACCGTTATAAAGCAGAAAAAATTTGCGACACAAGCCTTTTCCTTTGTGAGACAAACGGTGGGACTTAATTAATACCTTTTGACCAACCGAAAAAATTTTTTAAACGACCAGGACGCTTCGCCGATTTCTTTCTTCTAGCAGCCGCAGATGCAATATTTTGTAGAGCCAGGTTAACAACTTCAGAATGCCGCAGTTTCCGTGAAGGCGGAAAAGGAACGATTTCAGAAATGCGATTTGTTGGTACTTTATTTTTTTAATATCAATAGAGGCGGTAAAGAAGTTGAGTCATTAGGGAGTTCATTCAGAATGTTTTGAAAAATATGAAGATACTGATCCCAAGTTCTGTGATTCTGATGACAATAAAGACGACACAATTTATTGATTTCCTTCATCCATCTCTCTGAAGCGTTAGATTGAGGGTGAAAAAGTGAGATGAAGATTGGTTTAATTTTACGACGCTGTAGAGTACGAAGCCAAATTTTAGAACGAAACTGTGATCCATTATCTGATATAACTTTGTCAACATGACCAACTTCTTTAAGAAAATGGTTAATGAAAGCATTAGATACTGAACGAGCTGTTGCTTTGCGTAACGGTGTAAAACACGCATATTTTGACGTCAACTCCACTGCTACGAAAATGTACGCAAAACCATTAGTAGAACGAACCACTGGACCAAACAAATCAACTGCAGCCATCTCCTTTAATTTCGCTGGAATGATGGGAAACAACGGTGCTCTGTGAGAAATCGTTGGAGGCTTAGCCATTTGACATAATTTGCATTTGGCAAGAACAGATCGAATACGTTTTTCCATATTACTGAAGTAGCAATTTTCTCGTAATTTGTGAAAGCATTTTCGGGAACCAAAGTGTGCATAACTGAAATGCGTATACCAAATCAATTTATTGACCCACTCATCAGGAATACAAACTAACCAAACAAAGTTGTCGACCGATTTTCGTTTACAAAGAATGTCAATGCGAACTGAATAGCATCTAGTTTCTCTGGATCAGGAAGAATACCTTCAGTCGAAATAATGTGACCGAGAAATTTCGCCTGAGAACGACCAAATTCAGATTTTTCCAAGTTCTCTGTAATGCCAACTCTTGCAAAAATACATAATAATGAATCCAAAATTTTGCTGTGCTCACTCCAAGAATGTTTAGCAATAAGAATGTCGTCAACATACGAAGTAATGTTGTCACGAAGATAAACAGGTAACATTTCGTTTAAACTACAATGAATGCTGCAATAGGTACAGTAAGTCCAATCGGTAATTTCCAAAGTCACTTTTGGGTAAAACAGTCATATCCGGTTATTGTTCTTACTCACTAGATAGATTGATAGTAGAAGAGTTGTTTTTGACAGATGCAAAGAATAGTAAAAGAGTAGGCAGCGGTCCAGAAAACTAAAAGAGAAATAGCACCACTACAGCTCGGGGCCCTATGCTCGCTACCGCACATATTCACTTAAGAATAGTGAATCCCCTGAGGACATTAATAACTGCACATAATTTCTAGTTTGTGACTTAATGGCAACTTTGGCGGAAGTGCGTACGTAAATTGAGCTAACCATGCACATGGATGTATGTCATCCTTAGAATTGCGGAATATCTTAATCTTCCGAACAGTTAAGAAGTGTTTATAATCAAAGTTTTCACCTCGTGGCGACAAAGACCTACCGCGTCTGTCCCGGTCCGAATGTCGATTATTGTCAAGTTCGCGCGCCTGACGCTCTCTTGTTGCTTCTGGTAAATGAAATAAATTACTTTCTTCAAAGCCTTCCGCTAAACTAACACTTGTCAATTTATCTGAGGTCTCCTCGACTCTTTCCGATGAGTCACTTAATTGTTCTTTCAGTTTATTTACGTCTTCTGTAAATGTCGCGACTCGGGTTTCGGTGTTGTCACTTTTAGTAGTTAAGTGTTCACACTGTTGCGTTAAGTTATTTATTCTATCATTTGGTACGGATTCCTCGGTTCCTTCAATTATTTCTTCCTTATCCTTTGCACGTTGTAAATTTAACTCTGAAAAATTCTGTACTATCACGCGATCTTTTTCTTCCTCGTCCTTGCCCTGTTCCTCATGTCTGACTTCTGTTGAAATTAAGCTATTATTGTGAGCCTTCAAAATCGGTTGTACTTCTTCTCTAATTTCTTTATTTGATTCGTCATTCGTGTATTTGAAAAATGTCCCTGTTCGTGAGCCTAACTGAGTTTCCATTGTTCCCCTATCAGTTTCTAATTCAGATCGTAACTGTGATCCCACTGCTTTCATCTCGGTTTTAGTTGTTCCTATTTCTGTTCCAATTGTTCTTCTTTTTGAGCATAACCGTGTTGTCATTGCTTCCATCTCAGTTCCAAATGTTTCTATTTGTGTTTTAATTGTTCCCATCTCTGTTTTAATTGTTCCCATCTCTGTCTTCATTGTTCCCATCTGTGTTACCATTGTTCCCATTTGTGATCCCAGATTTAGTATAGCACCCATCAACTGCTTTATCTCTTCTGTCGTTAATCTCGTAATCTGTGAATTTTCTGATTGAGAAACATTTTGAACTGTTACCGGACTATTTTCCTTGCTTATTAAATTGTTTTCCACTCCATTATTCATCGCACAGTTTTCCTGTGTTGGCGAGTTCGCCATGTCAACAATTTCGTTATTCTGACTATTCATCATTTTTGCCTGTTGCATTGACCGCGTAATCATTTGCAAAACATAAAAAAAATTCGACACTGCACGAAAATTACACACAATGACTCCCTATTTCCAACAATACCACTTACATGCAATGTCTCCCTCAAACACGATCAATCGAACAATTGAAATAATTGCACTAAATTGTCAAACGCGTATACAAGGCAATAAAAATTAAATTTTGAAAAATACCATTAGAAGAATGCCAATTACCAAATCTACACATGCAAAATAGACTACAATTACTAACTACAAATTACTACAACAATACTACAGTCTACAATTTTCACAATCAGAACAATTCCAAGGGACGATCCGAAGCAGCGGTCGCCACGTGCATGGGGGCTTAATTAAATAATGTGATTGAAAATACTTTTTTTTGTTTTAGTAACTGTCTGTCCGATTACGCAAGTCTCGTAATCGGTTGGCCCTGACTAGAATTATTACGCTATCTGACTCCAAAGAACAATGTAAGAAAATTTCCGTAAACACAGTTAATTAATTAAGACCCCAGCAACTATAAAAATCTACGAAACCAATGAGCACAAGAGTAACTGTTCTGTATGTGGGAGTGTGACTCAACGCCCACATCTGGCACGGTTCTTTTCCAACAAGACAAGAATTTTGATACCAATTATACTGACGTGACAAAAGAAATTTAGAAAAACTATAATTACGCAAGAAAACCAAAATTCACTCTAATACAAGAACACGAGCCAGATGCTTTGTTGACTGAACCTGTAGTGACACATTATTTCAGATACACAACTAATAAAGGAACATTATAAATTTTACCTTCATATATTGACGAAATGCACTCATTACAATAACATCTGCTATCTCTCCCATCAAATCACTGCATAAGACAAGGAACAACACTCTTTACTACAACATCTTACTCCGACTTCACGACAAGCAGTGCCCACTAGTACATCTCAGTACGAACTCTTAACACACACTGTCCTCTACGATCTCAACAAGCACTGACTGCCATGAACTCTAAACACGCACTGTGGAGGCGGCTTAATAGTACTCTTTGGCGCAATCTCTGGCGCAGTGGCACAGTGTAGCCATCTTTCAACATTTCTGGACGAATGTTTGTTATGTATTTTTCCGTCACTCTTTTCACTGTTATAAGTTATGTTCTACAAGGAACGCACGCCATTGGAGGCGGCAATCTGTAATTTATTTTACCTTAATTACTACTTCAGTTTTGTTCCACAATTTAAAGGCATATATGGGTACAAACATGGAATACATGGGAATAATGCAGCTGCTCAGTGACAGGTATGGGGGAGGCATTGAGGCCAGGCCTCGTATCTTCGACCCCTGCCCTCTTTGCCTCCGCCTACCTGGTGCTGAAAGTCTTCTCAAATTTAAAAAAAAAATAATAGTGCAGTGATCAGCATGTCTGTCTAGTAAGCAGGAGGTCCAGGTTCGAAGCCCAGTCGGTCACAAATATTCATCTGCCGTCTTAACTGTATTTCAACGCGCTGTGACAGTGTGGACGTCGGTCCTTCGATATTTAAGATGCAATTGTTTTTGAGACAATAGAGATGATTTGCGAACATTTGTCTTGCCATCAGTGTAACGGGACTTCAACGGCATTCAACCCTTAGTCATTGCTTTGTGCCGGCGCTAACTAATGTCATATATATGCGAATCACATTGTAGTTCATATTTAGTCAAATATCGAATGGTCAGTATACATGTATGCCGGCCGGGGTGGCCGAGCGGTTCTAGGCGCTACAGTCTGGGACGCGCGACCGCTAGGGTCGCAGGTTCGAATCCTGTCTCGGACATGGATGTGTCTGATGTCATTAGGTTAGTTAGGTTTAAGTAGTTCTAAGTTCTAGTGGACTGATGACCTCAGAAGTTAAGTCCCATAGTGCTCAGAGCCATTTGAACCATTTATGAAGTATACAAGTATTTATGAACAGTAGAAGCAGGATTGCAGCGAACTGATCCCTTAACGTAGAGTACCTGTGTAATGAGTCATTCCAGCTGCATAGCTGAGGGTAATATTTGTAAAGCAATTCATTGCAGAATTAATGTAATACCCGCACGATGATCTCTGTAGTCATACTGTATCATCAGCAGCCCGCGAATGGAGTACTATGTTCGTTAAATCGGATTACTCAAGCTGAGGCCAAATAAAGAGAGGCGACGACGCCACAACACTATCTTTACGTAAGTAGGTAGTCAGCGCTAAATTATGTATGCCACCATTAACGTTACTGTAAGCAGTTTGACAGCATAAAACCACCACAGCTACTGACAACCTGAGCCATATCATCACGCAGTTGTAACTCTCAGTGATTACAAGTTGCTGATGTTTGTCAAGAATAGCGGAAAGCGCCTCTGAAGTTCCATTTGCATTACGTCTAGGACGGAGAGAATCCTAAATAACAGTAATAGGTCACCCAGCGAAGAGAAGAGTCCACGTTTTGTCTTAAGTTCTTACAGTTCGATATTAGCGCAGTTCCCGATAGTTTCACACTAACGGGTTCTTTTGGCTATCGGAATACTCATATGTGAATTACAAAAGTGTAACTGCTAGAACGCTCAACTACCTTAATAACACCTCATTCTGGATTGAATACGACTCGGAAAGCGACGTTAATTTGACGTTTCCGGCCATCTCCTGACGTCTTACTGAATGAAGTCTCAAGTGCACGCACAGTTGTGTTGCCTGTCGCATGGATTCTGTGATGTGTTGTGGCAGCTGGCAGTCATTGCTGAATACAGACATTTGCAAATATTCCCACTGCTTTAGGGGAAATCGTCTTTTTTGCATTTTTTCCATACCGTAATTAGCACAATAACATAAGGCTTGTTCTGCTGAAGAACATGATGCCCACAAGTCCTTAAATAAGAATCTCCTAGCGGGAGAAATGCATGAAAGGAGACAAAAAAAATGGCTCTTGGGTTTACTTTTTACTTGTAGACTTCGCCTTTAACCATCCCCGCAGCCAAAAATCCAAAGAGATAAGGTCCGAGGACCTTGAAGGCCAAGAAAAGTGCCCATATCTAATGATCCACCTTCCGGGAAATGTTAGGTTTGGATAATGTGTCACCTGACGACTAGAATGTGCAGGAGCCCCTTCATGCTGTAGGAACATACGCATTCTTGTAGCCAAATGAACCTGCATCTCGGTTCTTACAATAGTGCAACAGGTGCGCACTGGTTAGATGTAACTGAAGAGAGACTCCAAGTCGGCTTGAGGTTAAGGGCGAATCCCAAGGGTATGGCCACGAACAACTGGGAGCGGAAACTTAATGTCATCGGAACCTTGTTGAAGGACCATGACATGCGATTGTTAGACCGACTGCAGAAAGTTCTCTTTATAAATACAAAAATACTTAGCAAAATATATCATATCGCAGCAGTCTTACTGATACTGCAGGTCACTGCACATAAAATATTAGCTGTAGCCTCTTGGTATGTGTGGAAACAAAATATCATGTCCATTATAATTATCCGGCCTGTCATGCCGTGGTCGGTTGATGAATTTTGTCTCAATTCCCAACGTTTCGTCTCCGACTGCGGGAGACATCTTCAAGGGGGTCCGTAGGTCGCTGGAAGGTCCAACACAGTGGGTGACACCACAATATGAGAAGAGGAAATGACTGATATGCTTCTCAGGAACTTTAGTTTTTCGTGTTTATTTTCTCACTTCATACTAAAACAAGGGCGTTAATATGAGAAGAGGAAATGAAATATACGCTTCCAAGACATAATATTTCCTTGTGTGCTACTACTGCATACATGAAAGCCCTGCAGTTAATTTTTGTATGTTGGATAAATTTTGATATCACCTCACATTCCTTTGTGAGAAGGTTCCTATTTTCTTGGGATTTAAATAGAGTGGACATTTCATCACTGGTTAATATTCTGATGACTAATGGCATGATACCCGTCGCAATTGCTCCATGGCACCTGTGAGTAGAGTCTCACGTTGGTTACTGTAAGAACACGCAGGCAGTGATATCCGCTCACTGCAGTCAGAGCCACGGTGATTTCTTTCTGTTTATGGCGAAGCGTCTGCTGCAGTGTCCACGCTCAGCCAACATAAACAAATCGCGGCGGCATTGGGCACTGTTAATCGCTGCACTTGTCGCGAGCCTCGACAACAAGAGCGCACTGTCTCTGCTAACGATACTATGGAGTTAATACATCTTACTTGCTCAACGTGATGTACTGGACGTGGGTTGGGTAAAAATTCAGTTTGTAACTTCCCATCGCATTAAAATACTTTACAGTCATATTTGATGCAATATTTATTGTCGGTTGTCTCTCTAATGTTAATAGTATTGATTCAGATTGTGCGTGGACACGAAAACACACACACACAAACAGTCATTGATTCCAGTGAGGGTGGCAACTACTGTGTATTGAACAACACATGCACCAGTCAATTCCTCAGTTGGCGTTGAGTGGATGAGATTTTTCAATTACCTTGCATTGCAAGAATTGTAAGGAGGAGACTGACAGTAAATGGACTTTTATCTAAAGAGCTGCGACAAAGCAAAGCTTGACCGACTATCAGATAATTGTCCTCATGGGTTTTGTGGACGAGTATACTTTTAGTAACCAACCCACCCACGATCATTACGTAAGATTTCTGGAAGGCGTAGGGGCATTGATTTCATTAAGTCGTCGACAGTGTAGCGTGATGGTTTACTTCCCACCATACATTTTCTATATTCGTCCAAAGGTCGCTTGCATTTGTAGGTCCACATGGCAATGACCTTGTTACATCTGGCCACATATCCTCTATCTGGTTGATGTTCGGTGATCGTGGAACAAACCGCAACAGCTTTATCCTCTCTTGGCCCTGCACCAATCTCGCACTGCTCTGCTATGATGGATGGGGCTCTGCTCCTGTAAATAAACTGTTATCTCTTTCGTTCATATATTTATATTTAAATAACAAATGGTTCAAAATGCTCTGAGCACTATGGGACTCAACTGCTGTGGTCATAAGTCCCCTAGAACTTAGAACTACTTAAACCTAACTAACCTAAGGACATCACTCACATCCATGCCCGAGGCAGGATTCGAACCTGCGACCGTAGCGGTTGTGCGGTTCCAGACTGTAGCGCCTTTAACCGCACGGCCACTCCGGCCGGCATTTAAATAACATATTAGTAATAAGCACATTGTATTATTATTTTCCACAGTGTTTAAGAAGTCAGGCCCTGTCATAATAAACGATCTAGATTCAACCGTCCGATTAAGAATGTGGTTTACCCAGTCTATCAAATGATGAGAGTCGTATTCGTATGTCCACGTTAAGCCTGACTTGCTCAATCCGATTAGAACGATCTGGTATCGAAATGAAATTACAGAAATCGGATAATTTGAACGTCTGTATTGCAACAATGCTGCGCACATAAATTCCTATGATGGAGTAACAGGTAGCAACTGCCTAAGAAAAAGTAAGAAATGTGTCTACTAGCAGCAATGTAACATAATTATGACCCATATTTATGTGATGGAAATACTGAATCGAACAATGCACATCTATTTCAGTGGTGGGAAGATGCACCATATCGGATTTGCTGATGACATAATGACAATAATAATAATAATAATCCAGTGTGGCGGATAGGGGAAACCCTCCCCCATATGGGTGTTACCGAGGAAATCAAATACTTGGGGTGGCCAAATACTAACACAATCCTGAACGGCTACTCAATCCGTTGAACTCAAAATCCAGACACGTCTGAGAGAAAACTATCGCTACTCTGGTCACCGTCTGTTAGCTCAATGAGCTCGGCTGAAAATATTTGCTTCCAAATGCTTCAACACCCTCTGGTCCTGTCCGGTACTGGAATCACCCACCAAACCAATGAAACACAATCAAACATAAACTGTGCAAGCAAAGTCAACTTTACCCCAGGGAGTACACAACCCGGCTGTCGACAGGCGGCAGTTGGAATTTCGGATTCTGGGGAGTCCAGGTTAGCACGGCAGAGAATATTGAAGATCTCTTGTAAATTTCTCTACAAGCAGAAAACATCCACTTGAAAACTACACGCCGCGCGGGTTTAGCCGAGCGGTCTGAGGGGCAGCAGTCATGGACTGTTCGGCTGGTCCCGGCGGAGGTTCGTGTCCTCCCTCGGGCATGGGTGTGTGTGTGTTTGTCCTTAGGATAATTTAGGTTAAGTAGTGTGTAAGCTTAGGGACTGATGACCTTAGCAGTTAAGTACCATAAGTATTCACACACATAAGATCCTTTTTTTTATAACTAAACATCGATACATTGATCCAAGCACGAAAACTAAATAATTTCACAAAATAAATCGACCAACAAAAAATTCTCATCCTTGCTCTTCACGAACCACGACTAACTTTCAGTGAAACCTTGCATTACGGAAACCATTGCATCTTCAAGAGCAAAATACAACAAAAGGTAGCGAAAGGCGTACCTATCTTCGGCATTGCTTTTTTCGAACACAGATCTATCATCAACTCTGTCAAAGAAATCACACCCATAAACAATCGACTTATGACTACGCTCATTCAGAGCCCCAGTAAAAAATATACACGCTTCAATGCACATGCTCCCACCAACATCGAAAATAGGATAAACACCACAAATGTCGAAAAATTCTGGAACACACTCGAAAATACTATACGCGAACTTCACCAAGATGATGTGAATATACTAATGGGAGACTTCAACTCTCTATTTGGAACAGAAAAGACCTGTAGAAAAACCATTGGTACAAATTCAACATACCGAAACGCTTAGACCAACGGCACACATCTGACTGACTTTTGCCAACAATTCAACCACAAAAGGACGGCTTCCCACTTCAGGAAAAAACCAGTTCCCAGGTAATATTCTTGGCTACCAGGTGCAAGCTGCTTTCGTTCGCCTTTCGAGACTCGCTGAAAGCCAGATTTGTAATTCTTTTGCAACTGAGCTACAAGCAGGCACACGCAAACTAAATTAGGGAATCGTAAGACAACGCTCGAGCAAAATTCGTCTTGCTACTTACAGTAACCCTTAGTGTCAGAGCGAAAACCTTACGGTACTGCCAATTTCATAATGCCACTTTTGTTTTCTGCCGACATATTTTTTGTTGTTGTGAGTACATAATTTTATCTATGAAATGCCACATTTTCATAATACTTGTGAATGATACAAGAAATGAAGTAAATACAGATCTTTTCGAAGTCAAAAGTCGGTAATATCCTACTAATTCGTGTTAAAATAGGCTCAATCGTCTTACAGACACTTAATGCTTTATTAAGATAGACTGCCGTCGTGATGTTTCTGTAGTAAGCTGAATGTAATTTGTATTAGTACAGTGAATATTTTATTTGCATTTTCCATTAGTTTACTAAACGCAACAGTAATCATCAAAGAGAAATTAATCAACAGCTAAATTTTCTTTCACGATATCTAGAATAATCTGACAATGCTACAGTTGTTTACAAATTCTACGCCCGTAGAAACCTACCTGTTTTAACGATGTCATTAAACCATAGTAGTCTTAAGAGTATTTTCGTCTAGAAATGAATTGCCTTGACGGTTGATCGATCAAGAGCGGGAAAGGTAATATTTTACGAATTTATGGCGAGAGGGACAAGTGCTTTAGAGAGGACTTCCCTATCAATACAAGCGCCTGAGAGACGACTTTCCTATCAATCTCCTGGATAGTTTTCTTTCTCAAATCAACAGAGTGAGTTATCATGCAGTAGCACAGGTGATGTAGTTTTGTTGCTCGACTTTCTTACACTGCGACCGAAAGGTGTCTTAGTTGTTGACAACAAATTCCAGCTGTGTTGCACACACCCCTTGGGGCAGAATTCGTAGTCCAAAACACACTTTTGGAGCTATCAGATGTAAAATATTATGTTCACACTACTCTTTGCTCTAGTCTACGTCTTTTGGTGGGGTTCAGCCTTTCATTTCTTCTTAGGAAGTTAACGATAAAGGCATCATAACACGTCGCCAGTAACAGTACTGCATAGGAATGCGCAATGAGCGACCTGATGACGTTCAATAATAGTCACTCCGTTGATTTTTGTTGTTTAGAATTAGAGCATGCAGTACTCCTACACCAGACTTCTGAACTTTGCCTGTTGAATGCAAATGTAGCATGATGGAAAAATGGTAATCTGTCACATAGTATATCAGTGGTCGAGGCTTCATTAATGTGGAAAATCATTCATGCCAGAACGATCTTTGTTGAAACAAGAATATCTTTTTCTGGCGTATTTTTCCCAAAAGCACTCGCTCCAAACACAGTTCAAATCTTTCTAGCTGCCTCCTCTACATTCACCCCTGTGTTATACCAAAAGTAAACGTTGTGTTGCAGATGTTACACTTTTTTCCAGTTGCGACTCAATTTTACAATGCTTAACTGTAGTTCATGATTTTCAAGTATGCAAAATCCAGTACTTAACTGCAAGATGATAACTAGAACTTCAAATTCGAAAATGGCATTGATACATGCACTGACAGCGTGGCACCGCCTCCACATGGGCGGCGTCAGGTTTCAGGCGGCGGGTGGCGTCTGGCCGGTGGCCGGTAGCCGCTGCAGCGCGAGGAAACGCCCGAGCGTAAGCTGTTATGATCGCGACGCAGCCACGAGCTGTCCTGCGCAATTGTTTCTGGAATACTTATTGCGGGTGGGTAGAATGTTAAGCGAATTGTCTTCGATGTTCAATCAGACTCATAACTTTAGACCGAAATGAGGTAAAAAAAAAAAAGGTTGTTGGACGTGAACATGCGACTCTAAGTTTAGAATGCACGACGATTACCGCAAGACCATGGGCTCATTTCATCCGTATCATCTAAGAAGTAGACAACACTTCCTCCTAACACTTCCGCATCTTACAGTGTTGCCAGATTGTGCAGATTGCCGGACTTAAGAGTTGTCAGGGGCGGTCAGTTTTATTGGACACCTTAAGTGAACGACTCCGACTTAGTCTCTGTGGCGGCCGGTCGGCGGTCAGTTTTTATGTCTAAGACTGTACTTCTCACTAAAAAGCGATTCTGGTAGTTTGAGTCCAAAGTTTTTGTTAATCATACCTATTGCATTCGTGTGGTAATATTTCCATAGAAAGTTTCATCCCTTCACACATCTCTTTATACCTATCCGAGAAGTGAAATACCAATTCTCATAGTTTAAAATTTTTTTTAATGTAACGAAATATTTTCTTAAAAATTTTCATCCCGAATTCAAGTCTCTTATAGCGCTGAATCCCCAATAACATTGAAACATGAATTTTTTGTGTCTAACCACGAAGTCAAATGCCGATTTTCATAGATGCATCTGTAAAAATACTTTAGCAGTTCCTTTTCAAACCAACTTTCATTCGCTATTTTATCCCCTTAGCTATTAAATTTCCAAAAATGCTGAAATATGTTTTTTTTTTATTTCTAACTGAAAAACCAAATACTAATTTTCGTAGTTCTAGCTTAAAAATTGCCTTACTGGCGACATATCCTTAAAAACCCTTTCATGATGAGTCAGTGAATCAGTCTGGCCCTTTCCACCCCCCCCCCCCCCCCCCTAGGCGTTGAATTTCCAAAAACAGTGAAACACAAACATTTTTTCATTTATAACTGAGAAGCCAAACTCCAATTTTCGATGATTTAACTTCAAAAATGTTTTCACTTTGAAATATTTTCATTAAATATTTCGCCCCCTATTTCAACCTCTTAGGGGAAGAATGTCAAAAAATAGTGAGATTCGTATTTTCCGTTTGTAACAGAGAAGACAAAGAGAAATTTCCATCGAATTTTCTTCATAAATGCTTGCATAATAAAATTTTTCCGTACAAATTTTCATCCCCTAGTTCACACTCATAGGGGCTGAATTTCCAAAAATAGTGAAATACATATTTTTTTTATTTCCTGCCGAGAAACCATATCCAAATCTTCACAGATTTAGCTTTAAAATGCTTTCATAATGAAATATTTTCAGGAAACATTTTATCAACTTTTGCTCACCCATAGGGGTTCAATTTCTAAAAACACTAAAACACGTATTTTGTCCGAGAAGACAAATACTAAGTTTCATAGATGTAGTTTTAAAAATACTTCAGAAGTTCTTTTATAATGGTTTATATTTAAAAAATATTTCAGTCACTATTTCACTCCCTTAGAGATTAAATTTCCAAAAATTCTGAAACCCGTACTTCTTTACTTACTTTAATTCTGATCGAGAAATCACATATTAGGCTCAAAATAGCCATAATAGCAACTAATTTTCAAGAAAACCCTTCTTAAACAACGCCTACAGTATACGATCAACACCCTCCTCAAATTTCAAGTTTCTATCCCTAGAGGTTTGGGTTGGGAGATGATGAGCTAGTGAGTGAATGTAAGCTAGGACATTGTCTTTTACATATGGAGATGAACTTTTCTTCTACCTTGTTTTGGAAGGTAAATCAAAACCCCCCTATGCCACTCCCCTCAACTCGCTCCCCTTCATTTCACGCCCTGACTGCACAGTCCGTAAAGAGGGAAATTTTTGCTAGTCTCGCTACACTTAAATCGGCAACCTGTATGCTTTGTATGTCAAGCGCAGAGGTTCGATTGCATATCAAGTTGAAACAACTTATTTCTTTTTCTCGCTGCCTATACGTGATGCATACTATATGAAAACATCCCTTTATTCCTATGTCGTGCAGTTAATTTCCACAGCAGATGTGACAGTTTGAAACTGTGTATCAGCAAGGTTCGCTGCAAGGTCTACTTCATGCAACAAGCTCGCTGGCGAGTATGATAAAAGTGACGGCAACATTTGCTATCACCCCACCCATATGGGATGGCTCTAACTTGTCCAAACAACAACGACCGTAATAATAATAATAATAATAATAATAAATTAATTCCATCATTCTCCAGCAGAAGAACGTAGAATATAAAAACATGATTATTCAGTTTACACAACAGCAGTAGCACAAACACTGGTTCTCGTACGATTATTTTATGGAATTTTGCAAAGGGGAGGCCACAACTGATAATCCATTTATTGCGATGTGCTTCAAGATATTAACTGGTGACCATTGCAGTGACAATGTCATATAAGCACAAAACATATAAATCTTCTACAGTATACATATCGAGTAAAGGAACTCTGGCTCATGCACGTCTCTTTTGCCCAATAGTCACTAGAAAATAATCTGGAATTACATCCAACATAATTCTTTTTAAAAAGATTAAATGCTTTGTGAAATGATTTGTCTACAAGTAAGAAACAAAATAGACTAGGGAGGGGCGCTTTTCTTTAATCAGCAAAATTGAGTGAGCAAGAACAATGATGGCGACGGCAATTGCGAGGGAGACATTACTTCTTGTGCCACACGCATTTTATTTCCTGATATTTGAAGCACTCTCTGTTAGAACGTTTTCAAGGTTGAAAAATTGTTGCAACTTTTCTACACCTTCGAGCATAGATGACAGAAATGTGTCAAGTCCACACAACAGCAGACTGCACGGTCTACTTAATGCACCAGACGAATACCGCCCAGTACTCTTTAAAAGTCTAAAATCACATGTTAAAAATGTCAAATCAAATGTTTGTGGAATCTTATGAGACATAACTGCTAAGGTCATCAGTCCCTAAGCTTACACACTATTTAACCTAAATTATCCTAAGGATAAACACACACACCCCTGCCCGAGGGAGGACTCGAACCTCCGCCGGGACCAGCTGCACGGTCCATGACTGCTAATCCCGCGCGGCTCAAATGTTAAATACTGAACTTTAAATTCTCAATCAGCGCGTCATTTGCTACATCCCGAGTACATGATTTTCAATATCATTCAGACATGTCAAATGTTTCTTTCAACTATTTTATTTCTTACTTTTATACAAATGATCTCATGAAACATTTCACCAGTTTTTAATTTTTTTAGTTTGAAGTTTTGTTCAGAAACCATGGATTACAATATATTTAAAAAACTATCGGTTTTCTCACTGTTGTTTCAGGTAAATCCGCACTGCTGGACAATCTTTGCCATTCCCAGTCCTTCTCACACGCTTCTCTGCCTTCAGTGTTGTGGAAGATCTTCCCTCATTTACCAGGCGTCTTTGGTGGTCGGCCACAATTGCACCCCTCAGATGATGGTTGAGACATTTAGTCGAGTCAGCGTAAGCAGATCCCTGACAGCTAGCAGCGCTGTTGCTAGCTTTCAACTGTGAAGCGCTGTACTCTGATTGAAATTACTTTTTGATTGACGTTTCAGCGAGTGGAGTGGCCGGGGTCAACCGCCATCCAATCGTCGTTACTTCTCGAGCGTCACCTTCACGCTGTGTTGCCTGTTTTGTACGTAGGCTGTGTGCCGTGTCCTGTGAAGCGAGACAGGCTGCGCGCCGGCAACACTGTCCCCTGCTTTGCAGGCTGTCAGTCACACAGGAATTTTAATCAGAGTATAATGGCTGCAGGAGAAACAGCAGTCATCTACACAGCTGCGACTCCACGTAAGTGTTACTATACAGATGTTTTCAAAATCGCTTCTGTTCTCAAAACATCCTTAATTTAGCACTCGCTTCGAAGAAACCCACTGGGACAGTTTAATATCAGACAAAAGCAACTTTTTGACGCACGGAGCAACTAGGTCTTGAAGAGATGAGCTTCTTGATATTTCATTTGCCTTCCTAGCGACGTCTGTTCTCGAAATGTCCTAAATTTAGTAACTGATTCGAAGGAAGCGTTTTTGGCTGTTAAATATCACACGAATGCAACGTTTCATGCGAAGAATGGCTATGCCTTGAAGAGCAAAACTTCTTCACTCTTCATTTACATAGGTTCTTGAAATATTTCAGTTTTCACGTAAATCACTAATTGTTTCTTAATTACTCTGATTTCTTTCAAGTGATTAATTTTTTTTTCTTCGTTTGGCTACGAAAATTCGGACAAAAACCCATTGTTTAATTTATAGGGAGTCGTGCTGCTGACTGCGTGACGGTTCTGTGTAACGTCCCAGCTTACTGTATTTCAAATCTGGGAAACCAGAACCACAGGAGGGGGGACCACTAGATGGCCCGACCTGCTCCGACAATGACCACTCTCCATTCGACAATGGTTATTCTCGCTGCAAATATCGGCTGAGAAGTCAGGCTACACACAAAAACATGATCAGAAAATGCAGGAATAATGCAAGCTTATGTTAGGCTACACACAAAAACATTATTAGAAAATGCAGGAATAATTCAAGCTTACGTTAGGCTACACACAAAAACATAATTAGGAAATGCAGGAATAATCCAAGCTTTCATTCTGCACGGCCTAAGACAGTTAGGTCTGCCTTTTGAGGTTTTGAGTGAGTGGGAATCACGTTTGCGTTACAGTTAAACGTTTGATCAAAATGCGTCTAGCATTAATTAATGCTAAGAGGCTGCCTGACTGGTAATATAAAACTATGGCTGTTACAATTATCTATAGCAGCATACTGTATCAGTCGTACGTATTATATTATTCTGTAATTACTGTAAAAAGTAAAATTAATGTTCATTTTTATTAAATATTTTTAATTACGTGAAAAATAAAAAAGTGCCTAGATGTGGGGATCTGAAACCTCAATGTCGTGGTTGTTAATGACTGTAACCCCTGCACCAACTATGCAGTTTAAAGCAGTAAACCGCTCAAGCGTGACGACTGTTGTCCTCTCAGATTTTTTCGAAAAGTATGGCCTAAGGACCTAAATCCAGTGTGGACACATTAAGAGAGATTAAACTGCATAAATTCCTTTTGGAACCGCCTTACCCAAAGGGGAACAACGTTCTGGAATAATTTATCGTGTTACACGCTATCCCGCATGGGGTGACAGTATCCTACTGTAGGCCTATTGACTAAACAGTCTACCGTAGCGTGTTATGTCTTCTATAGTATCATTCGTTCTACGAGTATAATAGCTAATCATAGCACATCGTTCAAGACTAGATACCTGAACAACCTCGTTTTGAGTCCTCCACTTTGGTTCAAATGGCTCTGAGCACTATGCGACTTAACTTCTGAGGTCATCAGTCACCTAGAACTTAGAACTAATTAAACCTAACTAACCTAAGGACATCACACACATCCATGCCCGAGGCAGGATTCGAATCTGCGACCGTAGCGGTCGCTCGGTTCCAGACTGTAGCGCCTAGAACCGCACGGCCACTCCGACCGGCTCCTCCACTTTGTGAGCCATGTCATTGCTCCTGTGGAGAAAGACAGTTGGCGGCGTCGGAGGCTTTGACACAGTAAGGCATTCCGTGCGCACTGCCCAATGGCGGATTAAAACATATCGTGATATTGGGGAATCCATTAGACGTATGGAAACTGGATTTCCAAGTTCTTTGTGAAATACAGACTACTTATTTCTCAATTAATTAATTAACGCATTTTCAGAAACTAATCATATTTGTTGTGGCAGCCTTCATTCCGACGACTGGTTTAATGCAGCGCTTCACCGCTAGTGTTTCTTGTGCAAGCCTCTTCATCTCCTTATAACTACTGCAACCTACATCCAATTGAAACTGCTTACTTTAGTCAAGCCTGTTTCCTTCCACAATTTTTAATGCCCACTTTCAATATCACACACACACACTCGCCTCTGTTACCAAAATGGGTATTCCTTGATACCTCAGGATATGTTCTATCAACTAATGTCTTCTTTAAGTCGTGTCACACATTTCTTTTTTCTCCAGATACATTTAGTACCTCTTCATTACTTATCCAATCTACCCATCTGATCTTTAGCACCGCTCTGTAACCCCACATTTCAAAACCTATTTGTTTCTTCTGGGCCATACTACTGTATTTAACATCCACAGTTTATTTTCATATAAAGCTGCCCTCTGCACAAATACTTTCATAAAAGACTTCCTAACACTTAATTTTATATTAGATGTCAAAATACTTTTTCCGGAAATGATTGTATTGCTATCACTGGTCTGCGTTTTATATCCTCTCTACTTCGCCGTAATTAGGTATTTTACTGTCCAAATAGGTGCCTCGTTTCCTAATTTAATTTCCTCTTCATCACCTGAGTTAATCTGACAACTCTCCATTAAACTGGTTTTCTTTCAGTTGATATTCACCTGAAAGCCTCTTTCGTAGACATCCATTCTGTCCAGCCGATCCTTCGTGTTTTTTGCCATCGCTGACAGAATTACAATGTTACTGACAAACCTCAAAGCATTTGTTTCCTGCAATATTTCCCATTAAAAACATGTAGTCAGAATAATGACGAAATGCTAGATTTCGTTGTGCCTCAGAATACTAATTGTTCTGGGTTGGTGAAATCACAAAGGCTGCTGCGGGACTGACAATGACTTTGTTTAGTTTTCAGTTAAGATTTTGTTTTGAACAAAATTCCACTGTAGCTGATTCTGCTCGTTTTACTATTATTTTTCCCTTTGCCATGGAACCAGACGCAGAAGTCGCTGTAGGAGAGTGATCAGTTGTCCAAATGAAGCACAATGCGCAGTGCACAACAAAACTAATCGGACTTCGAATGACAAACAATTTAGACTTAAGGTTCTAATGGAAAAGACGTAGATATGCAGGTGATGGCGCGCTGATTGTGCATAATCATCGCAACACCGGACTTTCGCTTCCCAGAGGAATTAAGCTGCTGAACCATACAACAAACTTGTACATATAAATGTCGAATTACTCTCGTATTTTTAGATTTTCAGAAAGCTTTCGACAGCGTTCCTCACAAGCGTCTTCTATTCAAATTGCGTGCCTATGGAGTATCGCCTCAGTGATGTATCTGTATTTCTTATTTTCTGTCAGAAAGATCACAATTCGCAGTAACCGAGAAAAGTCATCGAGTAAAGCAGAAGTAAGATCCGGCGTCCCCCAAGAAGTGTTATAGGCCCTCTGCTGCTCCTCTTAGCAGCTCTAGCAGACACTCTTAGCAGCGCTCCTAGATTGTTTGCAGATGATGCAGTCATTTATCATCTAGATGATCAAAATCAATTACAAAATGATTTACACAAGATATCTGCATGGTCCCAAAGTGACAATTGACTCCATGTAATGGAAAGTGTGAAGTCATCCCATGTGTACTAAAAGAAATGAGATAAATTTCGGTTACACGACACATCACACAGATCTAAAGGCTGTGAATTCAAGTAAAAATATTACAAATAACTTAAATTGGAACGATCACATAGATAATATTGTGGGCAAAGAAAACAAAAGACTACGATTTATTGGCAGAACACTTACAAAGTACAATAGGTCTACTAAAGAGACTGCTTACACCATACTTGTCCGCCCTCTTCTGGAGTACTGCTGTGTGGTGTGGGATCCGCATCACATGAGACTGACGGGGAGGACATCGAAAAAGTTCAACGAAGGGCAGCTCGTTTTGTATTATTGCGAAATACGGAAGAGAGTGTACGGACATGTCAATCACTAAAACAAAGGCGTTTTTCGTTGCAAATGATCTCGTGAAATTTCAATCACCAACTTTCTTCTCCGATTGCAAAAATATTTTGTCGACGCCCACCTACAAGCGATAAACGATCATCACGATGAAATAAGAGAAATCAGAGCTCGCACAGAAAGATTTGAGTTCTCGTTTTTCCCACGCGCCGTTCGAGAGTGGGACGGTAGATAAACAGCTCAAAGATTTCTATCTTTATTTATTTACACGTCAATTTCCGTAGGACCAAATTGAGGAGCAAATCTCCAAGATCATGGAACGTGTCAGTACATGTAATTACAACACAAAAGTAATAACAGATAAAAATAAAATGTTTATGAACCCAAAAAGGTCAAGTCATAAGTTTAAGTAAACGCAATCAACAATATAACATAAGAATCAGCTTAATTTTCCAAGGAACTCCACAACAGAATAGGAGTGACCCATGAGGAAACTCTTCAGTTTCGATTTGAAAGCGCGTGGATTACTGCTAAGATTTTTGAATTGTTGTGGTAGCTTATTGAAAATGGATACAGCAGTATACTGCACACCTTTCTGCACAAGAGTGAAGGAAATCCGATCGAAACGCGGGTTGGATTTCTGCCGAGTATTAACTGAGTGAAAACTGCTTATTTTTGGGAACAAGCTGATATCGTTAACAAGAAACAAGAGAGACCAATGTCAAAATACCCAGACTAGTGAGGAGGGGTCGACAAGAGGTTCGCGAATTTACATCATCTATTGCCCGAACAGCCCGTTTCTGAGCCAAAAATATCCTTTTCGAATGGGAAGAGTTACCCCAAAATATAATACCATACGACATAAACGAATGAAAAAAGCAATGTAGACTAATTCTGCCAGACACCTAGTTATGAATTGCAGAATAATCATGTAGATGTGGTAATATTTAAGGTACATATTCGATAAATAGTAAGTCATTTTAACTCAATATCAAGATTATTTTTCGCAGTTAACTTAAAGACTTAAATATGGCGTTGTTACATGATCTAGAGAGAAGAAGCGGTTCGGAAGTAAGTAGGATTCTAAGGGACTTAGTTTGTTTCACATAAAAGAAGAATCAAAATAATCCATTTACCCTAATACATCGAGATCAAGGATATACATATATCTCTACTGAGTAATTAAACGACAAAAATTAATTTATTATCCTGCTCCCATGAGTGGCTGTAACAAGGGTTTAACAAGTTGGAATAGTCATTCAGATACTCTCTCAGGGGGTCATTTCCTGAGACACCGAAAGATTACGTACAATTAGCTATGGTAGTCATATTGCTCAACAAATATTGGTTAATGGTTGGTTATTGCGGTTCCACTTCTGTATTACCAATTCAAATAATTGCGGCGCACAACGTTACTTTCTACTATAGTTAGTTAGATAAAACACTCATTACATTTTGCTTTAAACGTCTTTCAGACAAAGCTTTTGCAAACAGTGAATATGGAAAAAACAGTCTGAGAACATTTAATGATCAAAGACGTAGCATAACCCACTGCACTTTGTAGCTTAAAATGCAGTTTTTGTCGATTACAAATGCTTTAAATATTTGGTAATCACTTTTAATGTCCTTCTGTTTTAAAGTTATAGTGACTTAATACAAAATGATTACTATCCATATCTAATTAATGCTCTCTTGTGGTACCGACAATAAGTGTTCCAGTGCGTAAGGCGTCGGACTGCAGGATCAGACATATGTTGCAGCAAACAATGACCGGAACTGTTGGAACGAAAGAAGAGGCACAGACGATGTCACTCGACTCTGCTAGGACCAATTCTGGTACTCAGCCTCTTGACGAAAGTCATGGGCCAGAGTAATAGGCAGGAAACATCCGTTCACTTTGCCCAGCATCCCAAAGTAGCCTCAGTCAGGTCAGCGGTTTCTATGTGCATGAAACAACTGTATCGCATAATTACTAATGAGTAGTGCACGACCCAAGCAGGACATACTAAGACAGAGCCACTGCTGGTGCGCAAATCGCATTTTACATAGAAAAACAAATACATATAAACATTTATTATATCGAATGGGTGTGTGTTTTTGTATGGGAAATATCTGGAACTTCTACTGTTAGAGCATAACTTCTTTGTTTTGTGTTCTCACAACTGGTTCTAGACAATTTAGTGGGGACATTCGTCCTAGACCGACCAATCATCTTTGGCATGAGCAATGTGGAAGCTCCTTGGTACAGCGCAATGCCACTTCAGTGCGAGCTGGACATTGTGCTTTGTTTAATAAACTGTATTCTCATGATACTGGTGTGTCGTCCCTATCGCTGCAGTATCCCACTTCCTACATTGGAGACCCCGTGTCACCCGCGAATACGAGCAAATTCATTTCCGATCTCAATAGTGATTACCACGTAGTGACAACATGGCCGTTGTACACCACATCACTGGGCACCGTACCTACAGCAACGGACGCCACTCACACGAAGGCAGAGCAGGATCAGTGTGGACTGCGTGTGAATCCGACTGTGAAAACTGAGTGCGCTAATAATCTGTTTCTGTTAAAGCTAGCCAACAGTGGCACGACACTGCATTAACAGTGGCGGCATACGATGAACCCGTTAACTGACTTAAATCTGATAAATTATACATACTGCTTCGAGTGCCTGCTCCGTTCTAATTATCGCTGCAACACCACGTTCGCGCCACCTGCACTTCCCGCACTGCGCAATGTATTTCAACATTCGCTTTTCGCCATGCAACAACCAATTACGCGTGAACAATCTGCAGCCATCTTACCTTACACACTACACGGGTATAGTTGGACCACGGCTAATTGATATGTTTGGCCGGTGCCCATGTCAAACTATCACATTTCGACGTCAATAATCCGATCTTTCGGTTTACTATCATCGAGTGCACTTTCCAGACAACTGGCATTTTCGATGACCTGTCGAAGTACATGCATCTGTCATGTCAGCCACCTGGCAGACCACTTGAACTTCTTTCCGACATCATCAGATGCCTCTGGCAGAGAACAGATACGAGATAGTCAAGACAATGCTGTTACAGAGGCAATCCCGCACGCTGGAACAGCAGCTTCAAGATATCATGTACGAGATCAAACTGGGTGATAGTACACGGTAACATTTCTGGCGCCACCTTTGCACCTCAGCCGATACAGCTCTTATATCAGAGGCCATTCTGTGGGCTTTGTGGTTGATTAAGCTGCCGACAGACCTATAGCTCGCCATGATTGTGAATGAGACAGGTTGGATGGCACTTGGCTATGGTTGACAAAATGTTCAGTCATTCACCATAGTCAAAAAGTATCAGTGTCACAAAGTTCAGCTCAGTGACACACGAAGCAGACACCGCCCCTTGCCCAGCGCGAACACTGCCAAATGTCCACGATCATGAAAAACCCCAGCAGTCCTCGCCACGTTTGCGGCAATGCACAGCAGCGCCTGAGGCTACACATAGCGACAGTGTTACGCAATCCACAGAGATTCCAGGCCCTGCTCCCTGCTGGTATCACAGGCAATTCAGCAATGCTGCACACAGATGTCGAGACCCTTGCAGGTACCCATACTCTATGAGCAGGTCACAACAGTTGCTCTAGCAACAGCACAGGAAGCCACCTCCAATATCTAACACACACACGCCCACCTCAGATGTTGCTCATGGATGTCTCTTCGTCTTGTACAAAGTATCAAATCAACATCTACTTATCGACACAGGCTCTGACATTAGCTTACTTACACACTTCTCTGCTCTGATTTTTGAGCCTTCAACTGCCCTGACGCTCCACGCTGCCAGTGACTCCAACATTAGTGTATATAGCACAGTCACATATTCTGTGCACCTGCTGGACACACTCCAGTGTCCATGGACCTTCCCTGTTACCGATTTTGTAGAACTAGTCATCAGAATCGACTTTTTACATCAACACCAGCTCTTGCCCGATATCTATGTCCATTCACCACATTTCAGGCAAACGAGTGCAAGCTATTTCTGCCTCTTCTGTGCCTCCACAAACAGCTCCATTTGCACTCCCCTGACTGAAATGTCCATGACGTTCTCTGCAAATCTGCCAAATTTTCAATGGACGTTCTGCACACACATCGACACTATACTGTTTGCAATGCACAGACGCAATCACTCCATACAGAAAACGAAAAGCTTCGATGTTGAATCACTGCTGCCATCATGGTCCTAGCAACAGCACATGAGCAACTCAACAAAGCAGACACTAAACAGCCGTACACAGCCCCACCTTCTTTTTATGTGCATGTCCACCTTCCAGCACTCACCACGCCTACACAGGTGCCAATGGCCGCCGACAGCCTCCCCAAGGTCAGTAAACCTCAGCGTGCAGTGTCTGTTAGTAGTGCTGCTAACCCTGCCAACTGATGCATATGTACATGTCCCTGTGCTGTTTGTGGCGGACACATTCATCACATAATCACCACAGACAGACTCCAAGTTTGACATGAACCATGACAGTTAGCACCAGCAGATGTACAACTTGCCAAAGCCACAGTTAATGAAATCTTTCAAGCAGGAATTGTTCGCCCTTCACATAGTCCTTGGGCCCCCAGAATCAAGCTCACTCTTAAGAAAGACAGCTCTACCAGATTGTGCTGTGATTACAGAGTCCACAATCCTTGAACAGCACATGACAGCTACTCCACTACCAACATACAGGACTTTACTCACGCTTTCGCAGGTGCTACAATTTTGCAGTTGCAAGATTGCCTACCTACAAATATTGATGCACCCCAAAGACGTCCAGAAGTCTGCCATTACACCTCTGTCTACACTATCTGAGTATCTCTTTATGCAATATGGGCTTAAAATAGTTCACAGACTTGGTAGTGGTTCATTGATGGTCTCCTGTTCTGCTTCCACTTTTACCATATCTATATCTCGATGACATACTCATCTTCTCGCGTTCCGCAGACAAGGACTCTTGGCACCGAGAACATTAGTACATCCACAGTCAGATGCGCAATTAACACTTAGAATGGATGTGAGCAACATCAAAATTGGAGCAGTTCTTCAATGGATTGTTGATGGTGTGCCCCAACCACTACGATTTTTCTCCGAGACGCTCTCAGCCACATAATCGAAAAGGTTAACATTGGACTGCAAGCTACTCGCAGTTTATTCCGATGTGCATTATTTCAATGAAGACATCGAGTGATGCCTTGCAACAATATTTACAAATCATAAGCCTTAGCCAACGCCATTCACAATCCACCCACAGACGCCACCCCCTGATATTTCCACCACATGGATCTTATCGGCCAATACACGATCAACGTTCGGCTTGTGCACAGAGCTGATAATACCATTGTCAAATATTTCTCTCACCTTTCTGCAATCTCGCAACAATACAACTATGAATGCAAGGCCCAAGAACAAACAAATGATCCTGCCATCACTCAACTATTCACTAATGGAAATACGAGCCTTCAGATTAAAAAATGCACTTTGCTTTCGGCAATCGCCACATAACTCTGTGATGTCTCTCTGGGGAAACCATGGCCACTTTATCCCCGTAAAACGTGATGCAAAGTATTTGACAGACTTCACATCCTCAGCCACCCTGGCACCAGAGCAACGACATGGCTTATTACAGACTGTTTTGTGTGGCCTAATGTAAAACGTGACTGTCGCCACTTGGCAAGATAGTGTTTACGCTGCCAACAAAGAAAAACTGGGTGTCAACCTATATTAAGCAACCTTCCCAGCCTGACAGCATATTTCAAATATGTCCATATTGACTTTGTCAGGCAACTGCCGGAGACTGAAAGATTTTGTTACATTCTCTCTACCATTCATAGAACGACTTGCTGGGTGGAGTCCCCCCCCCCCCCCCTCCCCTCTTCCAAGATATCACAATGAACCTCATCACATGGACTGTTGTCAAACTGCAGATTGCACATTTTGGTGTACCTGACTGTATCATGACCGATCAGGGCAGACAGTTTGAGTCAGGTCTTTTCAATGCTCGTAACCACCACTGTGAGATCGTCCACATGCACACCACTCCTTACCACCCACAAAACAGCGACCTGGTGGGGAGGTGACATAAAACAATGAAAGCAGCACACATGTGCCACGGTGGCTCATCGACCGAGGCCTTTCCTAGGTCCCACTAGGCATATGGACTGCATATAAAGAGGACCTTCCGGTTTCACTCACCAAACCAGTGGTTGGAGAACCCCTTGCACTCCCTGTAGATTGTACTGCCACTGATGCTGATGAGTTCGACCTTCCACAATTGGTACAATCCATCAAAAATCACGTAAACCACACACGAATCCTTCTACTGTCACCACACTCCATGCTGCATATATTCGTTTGTACAGATCTCGAGCACTGCGATAAGGTGATATGTCATGGCACGATACATTCTACATTGCAAACTCCTAATTTGTGCCCCTAAAAAATGCTCAGATGTGGAACACATATCTTTGACATTTTGATTAATGAGACACCTACCACTGTCTCCCATAACTGTCTCAAACCAGCATTGATACTGCAAGACAGACCTCTTCCATCATCACTGAATGACGATGATGTCCACGTTGACAATCGTAACACCGACACATGCATTGTAGCACTTCAGCCACCGCAAGAGCTACACAACACTGCAACGTCTCCACACAAGCAAACTCACCTGACCACACCTCCGATGTCATGGTGCAGTCACATCAGACGACTGCCGCACCACCTCGCGCCGTGCCACCTTTACAGCATCTGCTGCACTACTTCTTCCTGTGTGAGAAATGTCCAAATCACACAAAAATATGACGCTCCATGAGAAATGGTCTAGTCATACCCTCTGCATACATTACATATGGCCTGGTTAGTTACATGTACCTGCACCACCTCATACAGCAATGCTGCCTGGCAGTCTCGCACCTGTTGATGCAAATTGGTAGTCATAACCCACAGTGCTACATACTCCCAGTGATGTTGGGGGTGAGGGGGAAAGGGCTCTATGGAGACATACGTCTTAAAGCAACTGCCCGTCTTTGGCATAAGCAGTGTGGATGCTATTTGATACAACACAACGCAATTTCAGTGCGAGCTGGACACTGTGATTGAGTAGAAGGTCTGTACCAGTGCTCTGTTTAATACATAGTATTCTCGTGATCCAGGTGTGTCGCCCTATCAGTGGCTTATCATTACCACAGTCTTCCACTTTCTACAAGTTCATTTAGTCAAGATATTTTTTTATTAATGCCTTAGCATGCACATTGTGAGAGTTTTTCCCAAATAACCTAATAAGGTTTTATCTATAATTCAGGTCAATAATGACAGCGCACCAAGTTTAGAAACCAACAATCAGAAATGATGTCACATCATGCAGAGCAATTAGCTCAGGCCAGTATACTGTTGCCTCTTGGTCGACAGCTGTGTGGGATTCCCAAGTGAGTGCTTGTGATATATTTGAAAAGCAGCCACAACTCACACAGAGTCCAGCTTCCATTATTCTGAATGATACTAGACGTAGTTAGTGTGTAATAACAGCCTTGATACGCCTGGGCACTGAGTCAAACAGAGCTTGGATGACATATACAGGTACAGCTGCCCATACAGCTTCAACACGTTACCACAGTTCATCCAGAAAGGCCCGTACAGGACCTGCAACAAACGGTCGTGCATTATCCTGCTGAAATGTAGGGTTTCACATCGATCAAATGGAGGGTAGAGCCACAGGTCGTAACACATCTCAAATGTAATGTCCACTGTTCAAAGTGCCGCCAATGCAAACAAGAGGTGACCGAGACGTGTAACCAATGTCACCCCATAAGTAGTAGAGCAACCTTCGTGTCAGCTCACTCTACATTTTGCCAAATTTATTCAATATGGCAGCGGTGACGTCATCCAAGATGGCGGCATGTAGACTTCGTAACAGCCTATGAAGTCATCCAAGATGGTCGATTTTGGCGGGAAGATAGGCCAGTTGTGCTATGACCACTAACCTAACCCCAGAAAAAATGGCGGGAATTTTGAATTTTTGCACGAAAATAGGCCAATTGGGCTACGTCCATTAAGCTAACCCTCCAGAAGAAATTGGCGCCAATTTCAAATTGCAACAAGATAATGCCTGCAAAACCGTACTTGTCTTTATTATTATTCATTATTATTATCATTTATTAATATTCATTATCGTTTATTATTATTTATATCTTTCACGTGTGTCTGCAGTCCAACTGTGTTAGTTCATTGAATTTTCGTAGTCACTTACGCTTCCGCCGCTAAATTATTAAAATGTCTTCACTTGTACTACGCTAAGTCACAAGGTGGGAAAAGGACTCCCTATTTCAGGCATTATGGTCATGCAGGTGTGTCCCAACTCACTTAGTAAACATCCTCTAGGTGCTCACACCAGGAACTGCAGAGCACAGCTGACGTACGCGGCCTTCTGAGGTGCTCCGCTTTCTTCTAGCCCCCCCCCCCCCCCCCCCCCCCTGCCGTACCAGGTAGGCAGCGACCAGCCCCCGGCTACCGGCCTCGCAGTGACCGCCACACCACTCACCTGAAGTATACATGTCTTTGGCGAGCACTTAATGTTGGACAGGATGGAACCTGTCCATGGCTACATCACAATGGTCGGCCCTTCGATCCAGCACGTGGTGGACAGAGAACGCACTCTCGCAGTTTTGGCGGCAAAGTTGTTTTTCTGGACAGGTTCGAACAGGTCCATATTCACGTCAGACAGCTGCCGATCTGTCCGCATTCCACCACGTGTCTGAGTCCCGGACAAAAGAACACTTTTCACGCCAAAGTTGTTTTTCGGGACACTCCAATCTTCCCTCACGTCACACAACGGTCCAAGATGTTTGCTCCAAAGTTCTATCACGTGACCCGCTAAAAGCCATTTTTGCCCTAAAGTTTGGAATTTCCCCACCGACACGAACCAACACGCTCGAAAGGAGTGTTTGCTATCTAGTTGTAAACTATCTTGACAACACAACATGTGATCGACCACGTGGCTCTGTGGCACAAAGAATGCTCTCACTAAGTTAACTGATCACGCAAGTCTCATTATTCAACCCACATGGTCCGATTACCTAATCCAAGATCTTCGCGAAAACACGCACGTACACGTGAACCGTCGCTCGCGCCAAGATACATACCTCCGTAAGTCAATCTAACACAAAGCTTGCAACTCAAATCAAAAATAACAACTCAATATTACGCGGACATGCGGGAGCTATCGCACACTCCTAGCAAACTTCTCAACTCACATACCTATCAACTCACTCAAATTCTATATATTGTCCCACAAATACTTAACCTTCCCTTTATTCATTCAGAATAAATTCGCTCCCTACCATAAACTCCTTGCCAATAAAAATAGCTAACAATGTTCATCTCCAAAAACATTTGCTTCAGCGCCATTCTTAATACCATCAACCTCGAATTACGCCTATATAACATACTTTTAAATAATAATAATAATAATCATTCATCCTAACACACACACATAATGATCTCACTATCAACCTACCTCTAATCTAAATAAGACCTTCACTGAAACTATGAATTATTTGTGTATAGTTTTATAAATTATAAAATGCTCAGCCTCCACCATGCCCAGGAGCCATCTGACTAGTTCAGCTTTCAGTTACTAGGGGCGCTAGTGAACTCATTCACCACCCCCTTAGAATTCTCAACACCCATCCGTTCATCCTAAGATCACGTGATACTACGTCATTACACTTATATAAGGAGTCATCTCCCTGGTCATCTTTCTCACTCTTCACTTGCCTGCTGTATTGTGCATCTGTGTGTATTAAAATGAAGAGATTCAACAGTAGTCTGCTATGCTGCTGCTGCTGCTGCTAAGAGACTTAGACTCCATGATTCACCATTACCGAGTAAGTAAATAATTTCTATTTTTCATTATCAATTTTCCTGTATATCTTATATATATATATATATATATATATTCCGGTTATTAATTATATATATATATATATATATATATATATATATATATATATCTCATTGTTATAGTGGACCTCACGGACTTCATTTTAGAATCTGAGGAGTGGACTGGAGTCCAACAGGCTCCTTTGCTCGACTCACAGCTGGAATTGCCTTGTGAGTATAATATTTAATGTGCTACTCATTTATATTAACCATTTAAAAAAAATTATTTTCTTATTTTATATCTCTTTTTTTCTAGAGCACTTAAGGCAATTCCAGCTCGAGTTAGAAGCAGAGCTCGGGGCTGTCCCACGTAGCCCCCTACATAATTGGATTCAGCCCCCAGCTCCAGAACACCGCAACTCACATGAATATACTGAAAAATAAATCTTCTTTCACTCTAGCTATCCTTTTTTTCAAAATAACTAAAATTTTTATCTCGTTCTGTTACAGGAAATGCGATTGATAATCTTATGGCCATTGATCGGGAGATTGAGGCTATTCAACGGCAATTAGAGCAACAACAACAACAGCCCACTCGTAAGTTTTTTTTTAATACCTATCTCTAATAATATTAATATACTTATTTATTTTTCTCTAACAAATCTATTTATAAAATATCTTGTTTGTTCTAGATAATTATATGAACTTAATGGACGATGGCTTTGATAAGTTTTTTGAGGGGGCGGTAGACTGCCCCGATGAATTGTTCATGCTGTGGAGTCAGAGCCAGAAAGGTAATTAACCCCTCTCCTTATAACCCTGTTTGTGATCGTTAGAATTCACTTACGTTTACAATGTACTTATTTACTTTATCTCTACAGAGATCTACTCTCAGCACTTGGTTGCGCACGTGCCTGTCGCGGCAGCTAAACCGGTCGGTCAGCAGCACCCGCAGAGACTTGCCTCGCCGATGGAAGCGCCCTTGGTCGCTGTGCGTGAAGCTGCCGCCAAGGTCACGGGGCCAACCCCCGGCTGCTCGCACTGGGGGAAGCCCCGGCTGCCACGTGCGTCCCCTCCACCTCCACCCACTGCAGCTACCAAGACCACGGGCACCACCCCCGGCTACTCACACTGGGGGACGCCAGCTGGGCCCTCACAGTGGCCACCGCGTGCGGCACCTCCAGCATGCGAGGTACAGCACACCTCACCTAGTTATAGCAGTAGTATTAGTGATCCTGTGGCTAGTGGCAGTTCTCTCACCCACCCTTTTAGTCAAGTAGATCAGGTCAGTGACACTATACCTGAGTTGCAGTACTCGGCGATTGTGGACGCCTTTGAGGAGCGAATCTCGATCACTAGGATTGAAAACCCAGCTGGGGGGTGCCGCGATCCTGATGGATTGCTGAATGTGTGCCTCCCTGTCCTGGAAACCGAGCTCCTCAAGGTTGTCCATAATCCGCGTTATCACACCGTTAAATGTGGTACAGTTCTCTGTATCGAATTATCGCATCCCCCCGAAGTTCAGTCTGGTGATGGAGAGACCAGCATCCATTATCTTTGGGGGGGAGGGGAGATAATGGCATGATGACGCGGAGCACATCTATCGCCGAGTGGTTTCGTAAATCCACCTTGAGTGTCATATTGGGCCAGTTTTCCGAGATTGAAGTCAACGGCTCAGCTAAGGCACTCAGCCGAATTCTACACCTGGACATCCATATACATGTCCAAGATCCGTTAAATGGAGGGTCCAGCTATATTAATCTCCCTTAAGATATAGCTAACAAGAGGGCGTGCATTAATGTCCAAAATAGAAAAGATCAGTCTTGTTTTGCATGGTCAAACCTGGCTTGCGAAAGAAACTATAATTATAGAGATCGCCCTTATCGTCCGGGTACATACAAAGTCAGTGGTATTAACACATATTATAACTTTGATGGTATTGAGTTCCCCGTCAAGATCCAGGACATACCTAAATTTGAGGCACAAAATACAATAATATCAGTTCACGTTTGTGGCCTGGAGAAGAAAAGCAAGTCAGACGAGCAAGACAAGCATATCGTAGTCGGCCCTCTCCATTTCTCAAAATTTGCCGGTGAGCGTGAGCTGCATGTAAATATGCTTCTCTTTTCTGAAGGTGACAATTATCACTATGTCTGGATCAAGGACATGTCCCGACTTCTTTCCTCCCAACTATCAGCTGATCATAATGTAAAACATATTTGTTTTAGTGCCTCAATTATTCCTCATCTGAACTGTTATTAGCTATGCATCTAGTAGACTGTACCTCCAAGGATACGGTACATGGTATCATATTAACCCAGGAAAACAAATTCATAAAGTTTAGCAATGCTCACCACCAGGTGCAGTGTCTGTTTGTTGCATACGCCGACTTGGAATGCCTCCTCGCTCCTGTGACCTGCTATGAAGGCGATCCTACGACCTCACACACTACCTTTACAGAGAAACACGTACCATATGCGGCAGCATACCAAATTGTATTGTCATATGATACCAGCCTTAACCGATACAAATCTTATGTCGGGGCTAATCCATCGATTTGGTTGCTCTCTGAGCTTGAAAAATGTTTACATGAAGTTGATACGCTGTACAGCGCCAATGTTCCCATGACCAAATCGAAGGAGAATGAAGATTTGTATAATAACGCCACCGAGTGTCATATTTGTGGGCTGCCGTTAGACAGAAAAGCGGAAACTCCTCGTAGGGATCACTGTCATCTTACAGGGAAATTCCGCGGCACAGCTCACAATGCATGCAATTTGAGGTACCAACTACCTAGGCACATACCAGTTTTCTTCCATAATTTAAGTGGGTATGACGCTCACTTTCTAGTTGAGCACTTGGCCGATTTCGGTTGGGAGAGAAATCAGTTGAGTGTCCTACCTGAGAGCGTTGAGAAGTATATTTAATTCTCCAAACGAATGACGCCAAGAATTACGCTGCGTTTCCTCGATACATTACGTTTTATGCGGGCACCACTACAGAAACTTGTTGAGACTCTACCTCGTGGGGAAATGCATATCACTCGAGCTGCATTTCCCGACGAGGAAAAGTTTCAACTTGACTAGGAAAGGGGTTTTCCCATACGAGTATATGGATAGTATGGCCAAACTCGATGAAACCAGGCTACCCGACATAACTGCATTCTCCAGCAACCTCACAGGCGACACCATAACGAATGCAGAGTATGAGCATGCCATGAATGTCTGGCGGGCATTCAATATTTCTAATTTAGGAGAGTATGGACGTCTTTGCATAGACACAGACGTGTGCTTGCTTGCGGACGTTTTCGAGAAGTTCCAGAGTCTATGTGTGACCACATATTCTCTGGGCCTCGCCTTTTATTACACAGCACCTGGGTTGTCTTGGGACGTGATGCTCAAGAAAACGAAGTGCAGTATCGAATTATTGACCGATCCTGACATGCTTCTTTTCTTCGAGCGTGGGATTCGTGAGGGGCTTTGCCAATGTATTCATAGAGACGCGAAAGCAAGTAACCCACGGATGGGTGACAGGTTCAAAGCATCCCTTGATTCAAGTTACATAATGTATCTAGACATCAATAATTTATACGGGCACGCTATGATGTAATCGCTACCGATTGGCGAGTTTAAGTGGCTGTCCGAAGATGAATGCAAGGGATTAGGTGGAAAAATCAGCGGGGGTATGGCCGCCGATTCTGAGGTACGGTACGTTGTGGAGGCAGAACTCACATACCCTATTAGTTTGCGTGACACGCATACCGGTTTGCCGCTGTGTCCAGAGCAACTAGTTCCATGAGGAGGCTCCAAACCGAAACTGATGACAACGCTGGGGGACAAGCAGAGGTATATTATTCATTATCGTAACCTCCAGCAATGCCTCAGCTTGGGTATGGAGCTGGTTAAAACCACCTGGGCCATCTCCTTCAAGCAGTCCCCCTGGTTGAAGGAATATATTAATCTGAATACGAGACAGAGAACTTCTGCGTCGTGTGACTTTGAGAAAGATTTTTATAAATTAATGAAAAATTCAATTTTCGGTAAAACTATGGAGAATTTGAGGGAACGATGTGAAATTTTTATTAGAACTCAATGGGATGGGCGTTATGGCGTAAGAAAATGCATTGCGAGACCAAATTTTAAATGGGTCACCATTGTCAATAAGAACTTTGTTGCTGTGGAGATGGCTAAAACTGCAGTAGAATTTACTAAACCTATCTATGAGGGGATGCGCATACTAGACCTAACCAAACCGCTTTCATTATGAGTTTGCGAAAACTCATTTCGCAGATCCTAAATTACTTAATATGGGTACAGATAGTTTCATCTATTGGGTGGAGAACTGCGATCCATATGACATAATTAGGTACCATGCTACTGAATTCGACACGTCTTCTTAATGGGCCGATAATCCATATGGTATTGTTCCACAAAACAAGAAGGTTATCGCTCTCATGAAAGGCGAGTCAAATGGATTGCCGACTGTGGAGTTTGAAGGTCTTTGGTCAAAAATGTATGCATATCGCACATTGGAAGGTCCCACTCAGGGATGGGCTAAGGGGGTACGGCGGATGGCCTTGAGAGCCCTATCTATCGAAAACTATTTGCAGTGCCTACGTGGTGATGTTCGCGGTGCTGAGCTGCAGCCGCCGCATATGGTACGGCAAACAAGTATTCGATCGATAGCTCATGAGGTCTACACTGTGCTGCAGTTTAAAATCAGTCTGTCGCCTCATGACGATAAAAGGGTTATCTGTGATGACGGCATTGAAACTCGCCCGTACTCACACTACTCACTTGTAGCGAGAGAAGGGGTGGGGGACTCTGATTGAGAGGGAGAGAGAGAGATAGTGAGAGAGAGAGAGAGAGAGAGAGAGAGAGGGAGAGAGAGATAGCGGGAGTGTCTGCAGAGTAGTAAGTATGACCCTTTTATCATAGTGTAAGTATTGGATGAGAGTGTTTTGTACAGCTTGCGTGCTTCCGTGTATGTCTGAGTGTGTGAATGTGTGAGAGCCTGTGTTAAGTGTTTCTGTGTTTAAACATAAATATTATTTATTCTACAAAAAGAATCATAAAAAACAAAGAAAAATTTTAAAAAACCAGAAAACTAAAAATAAAATTGTTAAAAAAGTCTTTATATATACAGGGTGTTACAAAAAGCCGGCCGGAGTAGCCGAGCATATCTAAGCACTTCAGTTTGGAACCGCGCAACCGCTACGGTCGCAGGTTCGAATCCTGCCTCGGGCATGGATGTGTGTGATGTCCTTAGGTTAGTTAGGTTTAAGTAGTTCTAAGTTCTAGGGGACTGCTGACCTCAGATGTTAAGTCCCATAGTGCTCGAGCCATTTGCACTATTTTTTTTGTTACAAAAAGGTACGACCAAACTTTCAGGAAACATTCCTCACACACAAATAAAGAAAAGATGTTATGTGGACATGTGTCCGGAAACGCTTAATTTCCATGTTAGAGCTCATTTTAGTTTCGTCAGTATGTACTGTACTTCCTCGATTCACCGCCAGTTGGCCCAATTGAAGGAAGGTAATGTTGACTTCGGTGCTTGTGTTGACATGCGACTCATTGCTCTACAGTACTAGCATCAAGCACATCAGTACGTAGCATCAACAGGTTATTGTTCATCACGAACGTGGTTTTGCAGTCAGTGCAATGTTTACAAATGCGAAGTTGGCAGATGCCCATTTGATGTATGGATTAGCATGGGGCAATAGCCGTGGCGCGGTACGTTTGTATCGTGACAGATTTCCAGAACGAAGGTGTCCCGACAGGAAGACCTTCGAAGCAATTGATCGGAACATTCCAGCCTATGACTCGCGACTGGGGAAGACCTAGAACGACGAGGACACCTGCAATGGACGAGGCAATTCTTCGTGCAGTTGACGACAACCCTACTGTCAGCGTCAGAGAAGTTGCTGCTGTATAAGGTAACGTTGACCACGTCACTGTATGGAGAGTGCTACGGGAGAACCAGTTGTTTCCGTACCATGTACAGCGTGTGTAGCCACTATCAGCAGCTGATTGGCCTCCACGGGTACATTTTGCGAATGGTTCATCCAACAATGTGTCAATCCTCATTTCAGTGCAAATGTTCTCTTTACGGATGAGGCTTCATTCCAACGTGATCAAATTGTAAATTTTCGCAATCAACATGTGTGGGCTGACGAGAATCCGCACGCAATTGTGCAGTCACGTCATCAACACAGATTTTCTGTGAACGTTTGGGCAGGCATTGTTGGTGATGTCTTGATTGGGCCCCACGTTCTTCCACCTACGCTCAATGGAGCACGTTATCATGATTTCATACGGCATACACTACCTGTGCTGCTAGAACATGTGCCTTTACAAGTACGACACAACATGTGGTTCATGCACGATGGAGCTTCTGCACATTTCAGTCGAAGTGTTCGTGTGTTTCTCAACAACAGATTCGGTGACCGATGGATTGGTAGAGGCGAAACCATTCCATGGCCTCCACGCTCTCCTGAGCTCAACCCTCTTGACTTTCATGTATGGGGGCATTTGAAAGCTGTTGTCTACGCAACCCCGGTACCAAATGTAGAGACTCTTCGTGCTCGTATTGTGGACGGCTGTGATACAATACGCCATTCTCCAGGGCTGCATCAGCGCATCAGGGATTCCATGTGATGGAGAGTGGATGCATGTATCCTCTCTAACGGAGGACATTTTGAACATTTCCTGTAACAAAGTGTTTGAAGTCACGATGGTGCGTTCTGTTGCTATGTGTTTCCATTCCATGATTAATGTGATTTGAAGAGAAGTAATAAAATGAGCGCTAACATGGAAAGTAAGCGTTTCCAGACACATGTCCACATAACATATTTTCTTTCTTTGTGTGTGAGGAATGTTTCCTGAAAGTTTGGTCGTACCTTTTTGTAACACCCTGTATATATTTGTATATATTTCTTGATGAGTATTACTAGTTAATGTATATATGAGCAAAAAGATAAAATTTTAGACCTTCAATTCCTCCTTTTATGATGATGAAGAAGAAAATACAATTTTGCATAGTTCATATCTGTTTCGATTTGAGTAGTTGATATAGATTTTAGTTTGTAAGTTTCACCTGCCACTAGCCACCCAGTAAGAACTAGTTTTAAGAATGTGATATCCACATATTAAATTCATTATACACGCACACACACAGATATATATATATATATATATATATATATATATATATATATATATATATATATATATATATATGTGTGTGTGTGTGTGTGTGTGTGTAATGAATTTAATTTGTGGAACTCACATTCTTAAAACTAGTTCTTACTGGGTGGCTAGTGGCAGGTGAAACTTACAAACTAAAATCTATAACAATTATATATATATATATATATATATATATATATATATGTGTGTGTGTGTGTGTGTGTGTGTGGATCAAATGTTTATAACAACACATATATCTTCACCTGGTTGTTGTAGTGATAAAAAAAATGTTTAGACCAACTTACTTCAATGAAATGTATTTTCAATTGGTCATTGTAGTCGAAAATGTTTTAGAGTCACTAACTTGAACTAAAAATACATTTGCCATTATTTAAAACAAAGTCTTTCCCATGGAACTTCACTAGCGATACGACACATATATGTTCACCTGGTTGTTGTTGTAGTGGAAAAAAAAATGTTTAGACCAACTTGTAACGCCGGAAACGCATATCCTCCTATTTCCATCTATTGTACTATTAATTTTTTTCCTTATTTTGTTACCTGAAGATATGACGTTTCTGTGTCTTTGTATATTGTAATTGTTTTACTATTTGTATATACATGCATTTATGTCGATGTATAATTGGTTTGTTTTGTAAATACTATTTGTATTTACGCTGGGTCTTGCCTAGGGAAAACTATGCTATCGAACGAATACATCGATAGGTCGTTTGAGAACCAAAGTGTTTAGGATCTTTGGTAGTGTTAACCCTGCCGTGCGGAGCGCGGGCAGAGCAGAGAGAGTCTTGCTGGAGTAGTGCAGTGGAGCAGGAGTGTTGTGTGACGCTCCTGTGAGTTGCCACGCTTTCTGGGTTTGGCAGCATGTAATTGCGCTCGAATTGCTATGATAGTTTCTGACACGGTGTCGTGGACGGGAAGCATTAGCTGGCGCACATCAAGAGCCCGTTTCACCTGGTGACCATGACGGGAAGAAGGCGCGCCAACATCCAGCTTCTGCATCAGCGACAGCCGACAATGTGTGACTGTCGTCACGTGCTCGACCGACGACTGCAACCCTTCAATCAACCAACAAGGAAGACTGGAAGCACGTAAAGTTTTAGAACTGTAAGGCAGACCTCAGCTTTTAAAATTGTTGCATCACAAAATTATAGCAACTTAGCATGAACCTTTTTTGCTCATTGTCCCAATTGCATTACCAAGCAGGGTCCCTTCCTTTTCCGCAATGAACCCGAGTGTCGTTGAAATTCAAACGCCAGCATTAAAGTAATATTATTCCATTTCACTGCTTTAATTTCAAAGTTCAGTTAAAGTATTCATAGCTGGCTACAATATTTAGACTACACAAGCACAAATTAAGAGTGCGAGTTTTGTTACCGTATTTTAACTTACCTGTGACTGCAGCTCAGCTTGGTACGTACTAAATTTTACTATTGTTAATTGTTCAGAATCATTTAATTCAAGTTCAAAGTTAAATCTCTTATTTCTAAATTGCGTAGATTCAAGTAGCTTTTGAAATGATTGTTGAGGTAGCCCAAGACTAACCATATTTTACTGAATTTCGATGTGCATCAGAAATGAAGCTCACTATTAATTTCAGTCACTAAATTAACTTTCAATTTTCCGGTTTTATTATTTCGTTTGCTAAATTAAGTCAGAGTGTAGCGAAATTTATTACTTCTGACCAACTTTCAGTTTTCACACTACACGTGTCAACCTTCAGTTTCCACGCTTCTAGTGCTAATTATATGTGTAACCGTAATTTCCCCCAAATCTCAAATATCTAATTACCGCTAGTTAATTGTTAACGTAACGGCCTCACATTTACTTTCTTTATTAACTTTACCCCTTTTCAAAATTAATTTCTACGAGTTTCATTTGCATTTTTCCTTTCATTTAGATGTAACCCTTTCCTCCCTCTTTACCGACAGATTAACTTCGGTGACGATTGCTTTTCCCAAATTTTCATTAGGTACACGCGGTTTAATTTTTCACTGTCATGAAGGTCGATAAGTGAGGGGGAGGTTCCACGTGGCGACCTGTTGACAGGACATTCTTCAGATCTGAGGTAGTTCTGGACATGAATTTTGTATTGTGCAAATTTCGTAACAAAGTACTGGTTACGAACAGGCCGTTACGTCAGCGAGAATAAGTAGTGGGAGTAATCCTAATTATATTTGAGATTTGGCATTTATATTGAAAATTATTAAAATGAGTGAAGGCAACAATTACCAAAATTTGGTGTACTTGGATACGGAACAATCGGTCGAACAGTGGGAAACGCGCACCGCGGTAGCCATTGTTCAGGGGCAGGCGGCTAGCATGAAAGACGCGACCGCCGAAACGCAACAAAGAGCAGAAATGGAAGCCCAAACTTCAGAAAATGTTTCGGAATCGGAAGTGAAAATCAAATCTGAACCCCTTGATGACGAATACGGGGGGACAATTAAAGAGGAAGCCGCTACGGAAGCAAAACCGGTAGTTTCCGGGAATTTAACTGATTTATTGAATGTTTTGGTTAACGAAATCAAGAGTCAATCGGCATAAATTAAAGCTCAGGCTGCCAAGCAAGAAGCTCAGTCTGCCAAGCAAGAAGCTCAGTCTGAAAAAATTGAACGGAAGCTAGACAATCAGAACAAAGCTATTAACATTGTTAACAACAATGTTGGAGTTGTTAACACGAAAGTTGATAAAATCAAAGAAGATATTGTTGTGATTAATACCGAAATCGGTAAACTTAAACAGGAAATGATAGGCGTTCAGGCGGAAATTGCGAGCATAAATACTCGTTTTTATTCCGAAATTAGCAGAATCGAGAAAAGTGTAGGAGAAGCAGTAGCTCCGATCATCGAGAATAAGGAGACGGAACAAATTCAATTAGTGAAAAAAGAGGATCAAAAGAAGGTGGAAATTTTAAAGGCTTTAGTATCCGAAGTAGATACCAAAGTAAGGAAGCAGGCTAATACCTGCGAAGAGAAAAAGAGGGAAGTGGAAACACTTGCGACAACGACTTGCGAAGTAATTACGAGAGTTCCGGAATTAGGAAAGAAACTTGACGAAAAACAGAGCTATGTGCTAATCTGTGCACACAGTTCGGAATTGTTGACGAAAGAGGAGCGGTTCGACCCCTTGAAAAAAGGCGGTTACACGCGACGGATTACTTTAAAAATTGTGAAAGAGTTTTACCCAGATCATGGACTAATGAGAGAAAAATTAATGCGGTTATTGACGTGTTGGCTGGTGATGCCAAGCGTTGGGGCTTAAACCTCAAAATTACGAACCTGACTTTTGACGAGTTTAAAAATTTGTTTCCGGTTGAATACTGGTCAGAGCAAAAACAACAAAGTGTCTGGCGCGAATTTGTCGTATCGAGGCCTTTCGATGCGAATTCGCGCGGCTCGATGGAGTTTTGTGAGGGCTGGATCCGCGAGTTGGAATATTTGCGTGATCGCCGCACGGAATCCGAAATAGTCTGGGAACTCTACCAGAAGCTTCCAAATGATACAAAACGCTACGTAGGAAGCAATTACAGGACAATCAATGATTTCCTGGAAAGAGTTGAGGACGGGGACAATTGGCACAATAATTGCGAAAGTGGCAGAGGCCGTGGTAACAACAACGGGTACCACAGCAACCACAACAACGATAACTATGGGAATAATGCATACCGCAGTCTTGGCAGTAATAACAATAGTGGTTCGGGCCGTAATGACAATTGGTACAATGCAAATAATAACAGGAATGACGGAAACCAGTATTATACTAGTGTGATACGGGCTTCGCAGAATAGTAACAACGCCAGAGGGTGTGATCAGCCGCCTCAGCAGCATCCGGGGAGCGTATCTGCTGGGACGAGACAGGGAAACCATTAGCCGCGCCGGTGAGGGGCCGACCGGGCGTGGAGAAATTTTGGCGGCCCAATAACAGTAGAAAATCGAGGTGTCGTCGTTATGAAAATTCCGTATGGAATAATCAACGGCGGGAGAGTGTGCCAGTGTTAGGAGAAAGGAGTGCGCCCACGAGTAGTTGATTAGCTGTAGACACGGCAGTAGAAAATACATTCACTGTCAGTGAGAACAATTTAAGCAGTGTTCCGGAAATCGATTATAAAGTGGCAGCTGTAACACCCACAGCGGAACTGGAGATTGAGTTTAAGAATGATTCGCAATTGTTGAGAGAAGATCAGATGTCGGATAACACGTCCGTCATCGAGCGTGGGGATGCAGAGAGGGATGAGGTCTGGTTAAGGCAGCTCGGTCGCTTATACGACGAACTAAGAGATTATAGGGGCCTGTACGGGAGATGTGTTTATGGGGAGCGCGGGCAGGATTTTCCGCGTCTCGTCCCACAGGAAGATAGTATTTGTGAAGTGATAGAAAGTTCTGGCCCTAACCGGCAGACTTTACCAGAAATAGTTGATGTTAATGGGGAGCACGAACAAGGTTCGTCGTGTTTCGTCCCGCAGAAGTTGGATGTTGAAGTAGTAACGGAAAGTTCTGGCCCTAACCGGCAGACCTTACCGAAAGTTATAGTGGTAGAAGTAGCCGACCCATCCGACGCAAACCTCCAGTTTAAACATTCCGAGAGTGTTAAGGAGAAAGATTACGAAAATTTTAGTGATAGCCGGACACGATTGGTAGAAAAGCACATAGATTACGGCGTGTATGAGGTTAGAGTTGACGTTATTCGGCCAGAGGGTAGCAGTGTGGGTTGCGCAGATCGAGAGGAAGTAATTGCAGATACTACTGGGCACATTCCTCCAGGTAGATTGGCAGATGAGATCAATCTGACCAAAGAGGAATCGACGAAGGTGACAATTAGTGAATTGATAGCAAAGCAGCACTCACTAGTTGACGAGTTACAGGAAAGGGTTTCGGTATTGGAGGCGAAGCTACAGACTAAGCATCAGGACAAACGTGTTGAAATTAATACTGTATGTGAACAGAGGCTGAAAAAGCCGCCAGATAAGCCGGATTTAGGATCAAAGCCGGATGGTTTTTTCTGGAATGACCTGGATATAGACGAGTATTTACTGTGAGAAAATAAAGAAATAGTCGAGGACAAGTGTAGACATATAGTAGTGTCTGTTAATATGCACGACCTACAACTAAACGTGTTGATTGACACCGGTGCAGAATTGAGTGCTGTATCTAGGAAAATATTTCAGTTACTGGAGGACAGACTTGGCATCGTAGTTATGCCAATAACAGGAGTGAAAATTATCGGTGCTACTGGGAAGGCCAGTAAACCGGTCGCAAAACAGATTTTTGTCCACTTCGAGATATGTGGGGCACGATTTGAACAAGAGTTTGTCGTCGTGCCAGACTTAACTACGGAAGTCATTATCGGGATAGATTGGCTATTAAAGTACCGTGCAGTGATTAATAGCGAAAGCATAACTTTGAAATGTACGTCACAAGATAATACAATAGTATTTAGTTTTGACGAGGCAGGAGATGGTGTGCATAGGCTATACCAGCCTATACACATTGTTAACTGGCCGGATGCCATTGACGTAGACATGAATTTGAACTACTGTAACGTGAGGAATCTCGGCATTGACAATATTGTAGAAAGTGAATTGGAAAGTACTGTAGACGGTGTGTCAAACGTAACACACGAACAAAGACGAGGCCTGTATGAAGTAATAATGAGGGATAAGAATGTGTTTTCAGACAAACCGGTACTTGTGGAAGGATATAAATGCAAGTTGCATGTAATCCCGCACGAACCATTCTTCGTGCGACCGTATGCTATACCGCTGTCCAAAAAGTAAGCAGTGTAACGGGAGATAGATAAGATGATCGAATGGGGAGTGATTGAAAGAAGTACAAGTCCATACAATAACGGTTTGGTCCTTGTAGCAAAACGGGATGGTAGTGTGCGTATTGTGATTGACGCACGCACGCTGAATGGGGTCGTTCAACGCGAAACAGACAGACCAGAGAGTATGGAGGAGATTTTGCAACGTTTTCATGACGTTAAGTTCATGACTAGCCTCGATCTGACGGCTAGTTACTGGCAAATAGAACTCGACGAAGAATCTAGGCCATACACCGCCTTCTTGTTTGCGGGCAGGTGTTATCACTATAGAGTACTGCCGTTTGGACTTAATATATCTGTGTCCGTATTCATCAGGGCCCTAGATGAAGTACTAGGGCCGGCTTTGAGTTCAAGATTAACTGTATATGTTGACGACCTATTGTTGGCCAATGCCACTTGGCATGACCATTGTGACCTGTTAGATGAAGTTTTTAGAGCATTGCGCCGTGGCGGAATGACTCTAAAGCTAAAGAAATGCGAATTTATGAAGCTGGAATTGAAATTTTTAGGGCATGTAATTACCACTGCTGGTATTACGAAAGACCCAGAGAAACTAAAGGCAATAAGGAATTGTCCTCCACCCAAGTCTAGGAAACAGTTAAAAAGTTTTCTAGGGCTCACAGGATTTTACCGTAAATTTGTAAAAGGACAAGTGTTTAATGATGAAAATTTGAATAACCTCTTACGCAAAAATGTTCCGTTTGTGTGGACTGACGGATGTCAGGCCGCTTTCGAGAGATTAAAAGACGAGTTGTTAAGATCTAACATACTATTTCATCCTGATTTATTGCTACCCTTCTATCTGGGAACGGATTCGTCGAATTACGGGGTGGCGGTAGAACTGTTCCAAGAAGCTGGTAAAGGAGAGGATAAGGAACACCAGACGATAGCGTTCGCGAGTCGAACTTTATCAAAAAGTGAGCGAAACTACACGATTTCTGAGAAAGAGTGTCTCGCTATCGTGTGGGGATTCAAGAAGTTCAAGGGTTACCTATGGGACCGTAAGGTGATTATTCATACGGACCATAAGGCGCTCACTTATCTGAAGGATTGTAAACTACTTCACGAAAAACTGACTAGGTGGTCGCTGCATTTACAGCAACTGTGACATCTGTTACGTAAAAGGGACCGACAATTGCGTAGCGGATGCGCTGTTGCGGTTGTCCGAGTCTAATCAAGATGTATTGAAAGATCAGTCAGATGGAGTGGTCAAATTATACTATTTTAAAGAAGTTGAGGGACGCAAATTAATAGTGAACATCTGTAAGAATCTACGTCGTCATCAGAACGAGGATGGTTGTTTAAATATGGTGAAAACCCGATATGACGAAGGGAGTCCATAAGGAGAGAAATTAAGGAAGTATTACAAGATATACGATCATATCTTGTACATACGTAAGGGTGAAGATAGTAATATTTGGCGGGTATGCTGGCCCACCAAATACGTCACGGAAATAATAGACTACTACCATTTGGCGTATGGTCACTGTGGACCAAAGAAATGTACGGAAAAGCTGAGTGAAGTAGTGCATTTTAACAACATGTTAAAACGCGTAACTGGCAGAGAGAAAATTTGCGATTTATGTCAGAAGGTGAAGGTTACCAACTGTACGAGTCGTGGTCCTATGCAAAGTATAAGGCCTAACGACACCTTTGAATTACTGTGCGTGGACTTGTACGGACCTTTGCCCAAGTCATCAGGGAACTTTTCCTACATTTTAATAGTGCTAGAAGCTTTTTCCAAGTTCATCAAACTATACCCGATTAGGAAAGCTACAGCCAAAGCAGTCTATAGCAAGCTTGTGAACGATTATTTTGCTCATACTGGTAAGCCCAAGGCGATTCTATTAGACAATGGGCCACAATTTACTTCTAAGTTGTGGAATGAAGGCATGGAAAGTAATGGGGTCGAGGTGATTCATATTTCAGCTTATTGTCCGGCTGGGAATCCCGCTGAGAGGTATATGCGCGAGCTAGGCCGACTTTGCCGTACCTATTGCCATCACAACCATAGGGCATGGGGCAAATATGTAGCAGTATTTGAGAGAATTATGAACACCTTGAGACATGAATCTACGGGATTTTCTCCAGAGGAAATCCTGTTGGATGACAGAAGTAAAAGTTTAGTGGAATAGATAATCAAATTCCCTCCACGGATTGACATTAGTATTGGTGTGAAAAAAGATCGTTTGAAGAAAGAATGAAGCTAAAAGCCGATGCTCGCATATGTTGTCATGACGCTAAAGCGCGTTTTGCTAAGTTTGCAATCGGAGACTTAGTACTTTTAAAAGCTCATGAGAACTCGAGCGAGATAGACAATGAAATCTCTAAATTTAAGTTTGTTTATAATGGACCATATAAAGTCATTGGTATACCTCACACAAATGCTTATTGCTTAGAGTATCCAAGCTCTGGGAAACTATTAGGTATACAGAACATTGTTGACGTGAAATTGTACCAACCTAGGATTGATTGATACCACAGAATGGGTAATTTGTACAGTATGTAAATATAGAGTGTAAGATTTAAACGATTTGCTAGATTGCCATGCTTTTGCCTGAGCAAGAGGACATTAAAGAAGTTGTAATTAACAAGTAATTAATTTTTACTAAATGATTTAAGAGAGAGTGATTATTTATCAATTGAAAAATCCAAGCTGCTAGTTTAAGTTTTCAGCTGAGTCACTGTAAGTTAAGGAATGTAAATATGATTTTGTAACTAACTGTAAGATTTCATAAATATGTGATTCACTAGTCATTGCCGAAGTACTTAGACGCTGTTTTAAGTTTCAGGCTAGTACACCCGTATGATGATGGACAGTGTTGAGTTATCCACTGTGATAGAGTTAATGGACTCCTTGAGATTACTCGGGAGTGAGTTTGGCCGAAAGAATTCAGTGAAACGGACGTTCTGAAAGTGCCAATACACAGGCGAGTGAGATCAAGCGTGCCGCACAGGCGGGCGCAACAATACTGGCGAGGCGGAGCCGCTGTCGGCTCTTGTGCCGCTCTCGGCAGCCTTTGTACTTGCGGGTACGGAAGGCGGAGTTGTTTTTCTTCCCGGACAGCTGATGTGAAAGAATTCTGCTGTCAATATTTATGTTTTTTTCGATCTGCTGTATATTATTTTCTTGTTTAGCGTTAAGTGGACTCTCATGACGAGAATAGTAATTATGAAAAGGTTATAAGAAATGTGTATTCTATGTCATTACTTATTAATTTGCGTATTTTGATATACCTGTTTTTTATGACCATGTGCTCTGGTTAATTTTGTAAATAGAATTCCATTTCTTGATACTGTTAGGAATGTTGATGATTTTAGAGTAGCTAAAACATTTTCTATGTCTTCTATGAATTTTAATATGTTGTCAACCTGTTTTCTTTTGTGTAAGATGACAGAGTGGAATAGGATTAGGAGTGTTTCCACTCAATTATTATAGTCTAAAAATTGGTTTATGGTTAATCAGCCTAATGTTAAAATTTCTTGATGTTTTGAGCATACGCATTTCTGCTGTTTTTTTTTTTTCTTTTGGGGACATTTTCTGAGTCTGTTTAGGTTACACAAACATCCTCAGACAATGTGGGGCACGTGTAACGCCGGAAATGCATATCCTCCTATTTCCATCTATTGTACTATTAAATTTTTTCCTTATTTTGTTACCTGAGGATATGACGTTTCTGTGTCTTTGTATATTGTAATTGTTTTACTATTTGTATATACATGCATTTATGTCGATGTATAATTGGTTTGTTTTGTAAATACTATTTTTATTTTTACGCTGGGTCTTGCCTAGGGAAAACTATGCTATCGAACGAATATATCGATAGGTCGTTTGAGAACCAAAGTGATTAGGATCTTTGGTAGTGTTAACTCTGCCGCGTGGAGCGCGGGCAGAGCAGAGAGAGTCTTGCTGGAGTAGTGCAGTGGAGCAGGTGTGTTGTGTGACGCTCCCGCGAGTTGCCGCGCTTTCGGGGTTTGGAAGCATGTAATTGCGCTCGAATTGCTATGATAGTTTCTGACATGGTGTCACGGACGGGAAGCATTAGCTGGCGCACATCAAGAGCCCATTTCGCCTGGTGACCGTGTCGAGAAGAAGGCGCGCCAACATCCAGCTTCTGCATCAGCGACAGCCGACAATGAGTGACTGTCGTCACCTGCTCGACCGACGACTGCAAACCTTCAATCAACCAACAAGGAAGACTGGAAGCACATAAAGTTTTAGAACTGTAAGGCAGACCTCAGCTTTTAAAATTGTTGCATCACAAAATTACAGCAACTTAGCATGAAACTTTCTTGCTCATTGTCCCAATTGCATTACCAAGCAGGGTCTCTTCCTTTTCCACAATGAACCCGAGTGTCGTTGAAATTCAAATGCCAGCATTAAAGTAATATTATTCCATTTCACTGCTTTGATTTCAAAGTTCAGTTAAAGTGTTTATAGCTGGCTACAATATTTAGATTACACAAGCACAAATTAAGAGTGCGAGTTTTGTTACCGTATTTTAACTTACCTGTGACTGCAGCTCAGCTTGGTACATACTAAATTTTACTATTGTTAATTGTTCAGAATCATTTAATTCAAGTTCAAAGTTAAATCTCGTATTTCTAAATTGCGTAGATTCAAGTAGCTTTTGAAATGATTGTTGAGGTAGCCCAAGACTAATCATATTTTACTGAATTTTGATGTGCATCAGAAATAAAGCTCACTATTAATTTCAGTCACTAAATTAACTTTCAATTTTCCGGTTTTATTAATTCTTTTGCTAAATTAAGTCAGAGTGTAGCGAAATTTATTACTTCTGACCAACTTTCAGTTTTCACGCTACACATGTCAACCCTCAGTTGCCACGCTTCTAGTGCTAATTATATGTGTAATAACCTTTCTTTTTCAGTTACTGTAGTAATTGTCCATAGGACTGGCGACCGTAATTTCCCCCAAATCTCAAATATCTAATTACAGCTAGTTAACTGTTAACGTAATGGCCGCACATTTACTTTCTTTATTAACTTTACCCCATTTCAAAATTAATTTCTACCAGTTTCATTTGCATTTTTCCTTTCATTTAGATGTAACCCTTTCCTCCCTCTTTACTGACAGATTAACTTCGGTGACAATTGCTTTTCCCAAATTTCCATTAGGTACACGCAGTTTAATTTTTCACTGTCATTAAGGCCGATAAGTGAGGGGGAGTTTACAAACTTACTTGAATGAAATGTGTTTTCAGTTGGTCTTTGTTGTCGAAAATGTTTTAGAGTCACTAACTTGAAGTAAAAATACATTTGCCATTATTTAAAAAAAGTCTTTCCCATGGAACTTCACTAGCGATATGACACATATATGTTCACCTGGTTGTTGTAGTGGAAAAAAATGTTTAGACCAACTTACTTGACTGAAATGTATTTTCAATTGGTCTTTGTAGTCGAAAATGTTTTAGAGTCACTAACTTGAATTAAAAATACATTTGCCATTATTTGAAAAAAAGTCTTTCCCATGGAACTTCACTAGCGATACTATTATTGATTTTGTAAGATACTGTAATTAGCTTGTGATACCTGTGATCTGTAAGCTCATATAACGTGAAAAAAAATCAATGATTATACTGATATTTCGCAAACACTGTAAAAAAAGCTCTGAATTCAATAATAAACTAACTTATTTTATCGTAAAAAAATTTCTAATGTTCTTATTATTTCACCCTCAATCATGATCATTCTTTTTCATTAAAAAAATGATAAATATATACAAAACGCAGATAGAGCCACAGTGCAATGCAGAGAGAGGTATAATGTTTTTACTGCTTTAAAGGCAGAAATGAATTCTGAATGACAAGTCCTGGACTTCGTCCGCTGGTCGCAAACAGACAACAGCACTATCTTTCAGGTCCTCTCACTTTAAACGGCAGACATCTGACAAAGTGGACCCTACCACTGTCCCTCTTTCAGGTCCTGTCACTTTCATCGCCGATCAGGCGAGATGGAAGCAGGTAAATTGGCTCTGACAGCTCCAGTGGAATGCGCTTCACACTCAGTATCACCAATAAACTTACTTCTATGCATGTAGGTGTCACTGAAAGAAAACAACAAGATTTCTTATGGAGGAAAAAAAATATGTATTTATTTGTGAGCCATTTTAAAAGTAATTTTACATTTTCACACGCAGAGACAACACTATTTTCTTTTTCTTCTTCACACATTAGCTGTCTAAGTCGATGACGAGGTGGACAATCGTAGTATTCCATGTTCTGAATAGCTGCATACTTGAAGATTGGACGCTGCCAGGTGATCTCATCGCCTTTATCGTAGATGATTATCTCCTTGTGATCAAATACTCGCAGCAATTGCACGAAACCTTTATAAGAGATGCCAGGGTCATCCCAGTGAATTCCATGATACAATCTTGTTAACCACATCGCACTTCTAACCGTCTTATTGCACTTGACATCTCTGAATGGTTTCGGCGATTCAACTCTTGATGCAAATGTTCCTATTACTCCATCACTTTGCGAGAATGCTATTAACGCACAGTCTTTAATTATGAATCGCCTGTCGTCATGGTACAAAAATCCCTGAATATCAGCTATGATCCTCATACCTTGAGGTAACATCGTGATCTGTCTTAGAGCTAGCAGAGTGTCTATTAATTTATACAACTCGTTGCACTACTTCCGTGAGCGGCCAGTAGTTAACAAGACGATCCTGCAGAACGAGAGCATACGCCGAGATCTGATCAGGTAAGTTTGCCGAAGATTCAAGTTCAATCTGTACATCTACAGGCCCTGATTTAATTATCTCATTCTGTTTTGAACAGTCAATCACAATTATTGGTGCTAGCTTCTTGAAACTCTGTGGACTGAGTAGGCATCCTTCATTTTCAACGCCTTTATAGTAAGATGCCCGGAATCTCACATACATGTCAAATGCCAGACTGTATACATTGCTGTCCCACTGTAGATGTAGATTCTCGTATGGGTAGTATTCTGAATTCAAGTAGACTCTGGCGTTAGATAACTTGCAGTGGTCAAATTCAGTTGAGTCCTTCGATATATTACAACGTCTTTGAGTTTGAAATGCGAGTATGACGAATCGAGGTGCTTCCAACTGCACTGATATTTATGTTCCAAGTATGTTTCGATGCTGTAGGTAGGACTGGGTATTCAAAAAGCTCCCAGGATCGGAAGGTTAGTGGTAGGTAGGTGCCAGCATTCAGAACTTTTAAGACCTTCAAGCAATCCTCGTCAGCAGCGGTGATATGAGGCATTTTCCATGCTATGTAATTAATCTTGATTTGAACATTCTCTGCAGCTGTTTGAGAGAATGAATTTGCGTCACTTGCACTCCACACCAAAATAAGCTCCTGTTTAGCATTGATAATTATTCGCTGCATATCCTCAAAATAACCCATAAGCATTTTTAATAGTATGAACGCGGTAAATCGGCTGTGTGAAGCTGAAACGTACGTCTTAAGGGTTGACATAATACCGACATTGCGTGTCTGGACGAGTTCAATTCCATTAAGTTCATAACGTATCTCTTGAAACAGAAATCCTACAGCATTTCGACTGAGCTTCGAGAGCTCTACCGTAGCCACGTCAGCTTTCTTAAATGTGCAGTCCAGAAACAAGAAGCTCTTGCGGGGCGGTGTTACTGCATCCTGATGCTGGATAACGATCCTAATTTCATCATTTTTGTTAAATGTGCTTGAGGCATAGGGTTTGTGTGAGTGGTATTCATGGCGTATAATTCGGTCATCATACTCTACTGACTGAGTTACCTTGAGCGACGTCATTCAGCGGTTTTAATCCTGCTGAAATGAGGAATTCGTAATTAAGGCGTGTTACCACCTTGCCCTTCCGCGATGCACTGACGGGTTGTGAGCTTGGTGTGCTAGCTTTATACTTTATCCCCATCTCGCTTTAGATGCAAGCGTACAATGATCTCTTCTCCTGGTGGTGATGGTTTGATAACGACAGCTCAGCAAAGACTGAATGTGCAGGAGAACGGTAATGGTAGTTCAGTGGAGGTAGCACAATTGGCTTTCTTCCTGCCAAAATCAACCATCTTGAATGACGTCATGACGGCACTCTCTGGTGGCAGGGGTATGAACTAACACAGTTGGACTGCATCCACATGTGCATGATATAAATAATAATAAATGATAATGAATGTTAATAAACGATAATCAATAATAATGAATAATAATAAAGACAAGTACGGTTTTGCATGCATTATCTTGTTGGAATTTGAATTTGGCGCCAATTTCTTCTGGGCGGGTTAGGTTAGTGGACATAGCCCAATTGACCTATTTTCGCACCATAATTCAAAAATCCCACCATTTTTTCTGGTGTTAGGTTAGTGGTCATAGCACAATTGGCCTATCTTCCCGCCGAAATCGGCCATCTTGGATGACGTCATGCGCTGTTGCCAAGTCTATATGCCGCCATCTTGGATGACGTCATCGCCGCCATATTGAATAAATTTGGCAACAATGCAGAGTGAGCTGACATGAAGGTTTCTCTACTACTCTCGTACCATCACGCCGGATGATACGCCAGTATGGCGATGATGAATACACACATCCAATTTGCGTTCACCGCAATGTCACCAAACACGGATGCGACCATCATGATGCTGTAAACAGAACCTGGATTCATCCGAAAAACTGACGTTTTGCCATTCATGTACTCAGGTTCGTCGTTGAGTACACCATTGCAGGTGCTCCTGTCTGTGATGCAGCGTCAAAGGTAACCGCAGCCATGGTCTCTGAGCTGATAGTCCATGGTGCTGCAAACGTCGTCGAACTGTTCGTTCAGATGGTTGTTGTCTTGCAAACGTCCCCATCTGTAGACTCAGGGATCGAGACGTGGCTGCACGATCCGTTACAGCCATGTGGATAAGATGCCTGTCATCTCGACTGCTAGTGATACGAGGCCATTGGGATCCAGCACGGCATTCCGTATTACTCTCCTGAACCCACCGATTCCATATTCTGCTAACAGTCATTGGATCTCGACCAACGCGAGCAACAATGTCGCGATACGATAAACCGCAATCGCGATAGGCTACAATCCGACCTTTATCAAAGTCGGAAACGTGGTGGTACGCATTCCTCCTCCTTACAGGAGGCATCACAACAACGTTTCACCAGGCAACGCCGGTCAACTGCTGTTTGTGTATGAGAAATTGTTTGGAAACTTTCCTCATGTCAGCACGTTGTAGGTGTCGCCACCAGCGCCAACCTTGTGTGAATGCTCTGAAAAGCTAATCATTTGCATATCACGGCATGTTCTGCCTGTTGGTTAAATTTCGCGTCTGTAGCACAAACATACTATTCTATTTTTTACACAGTATTAAGTAAGACAATAAATTAGTACACTTACATGGATTATTAAAAGGAAATTGGACTGGTATACATTTGTGACAGAAAATAAGAAGCAAAGAAATGTACTTGTATAAGCCGTGTGACGGTTCAGCTCATTTGATTTACCCACTAGATTATTCACTTGTTTTCGCTGCAGCGATAGGGGGAGTGATCGCTGAGCGCTGTTGGCGCTGTTGCGCGAAGCACAGTTTTGGAGGACGGTCGGTCGGGAGATGGCGAGAGGGTCAGTCAGTCAGTCTCGGCGAGTCTGTTCAATTGGTTAGTCGCTCAGTCTGGGAATCGGTGCAGTGAGGCGACAGAGTCAGTCAGAAGGCAGACACTCGCATGTTAGTTGGTCGGCTCTAAGTACCAGTTGCTGTTGGGTTGTGCACTGAGTCGGGTTCGTCGTTACTCCGCCGTTGGATGAGTTGGCAGTCAGCAGCAGGCAGGTCGGCACTGTGCAAGTACGCCCTGAGGCTGTCGTCGACGCAGACAGAAGGCCGTTGGTCGATCGGTCGGCTGGTCGTCGGATGGCGACAAGATGGAAGCGGCTGGGAGTCAATTGGTGCCTGCCGTTTAAGGACTGCAATAAGATGGCTGTTTGCGAGCATCTGGGGAGGACGGAATGCTCGCTTGCTTAGCATGGTTCTCCATGACCAGCTTTTGTTTGTTGGGCCTAGCACTCAAGTGTAACAGGAAAGTGCATTGGTGTGGATCTCATCACCTGGCTAAGGCCGAAATTTTCATATACTTTTATTATATTACATGATCATTACTTATTATGGCGTTGGTACTTGTAGCCAACATTTTGTGATTTGGAATGACTTAATGTGTTTAAATTTCAAATTTCCTAATTCTACTAATATTGCTTGGGATATAGATTTTGAGCTGTGTTGTGTATGCACTTAAAATGACTGTTGTGAGTGAGAAGCACACTTGAGTGTGTAATGCTTTTCAGTTCCATTGTTATTTATATTGCATGATTTGGTGGATTTTGTAGCGAGTGGAACTTTAATTTGTGTGATTCTGTTTTGTAGAATGTTTTTCGTGGCAGCATTTGAGAATCAGTTGTTACAAGAAGTTGCTAGCTCTGAATTGCCACCTCGTTAATCAATAATTTATTGACAAATGGTTTGTCTGTCTGTACCACATAAGAGGCAGCAACTGTAGCTTGTTAGTATAAAAAACTGTTAGGCAGAAATTTGAATGGAAAAAAAGCAGTCATCTTTATTATAAAGTTGTTTTGTAGTATGTTGGAAGATCATTCTTTTGAGCTGTGTTTATTCTGTAGCAATCAAATTTAGGCATCACACAGCTGGCAGAAATGACTGTTGAGCTCGTAATAGACTGTATGTGTGAAATAATTCGTGTGGTTTTGTAAGTGATGTGTTAAATTATTTATTTGTAACTTGTTTTGAAGATCTGCATTTTAATGTTTTCACCTTATGTTGAACCAAAACAGTATTCTTGAGGTCTTGATGACTGCACATGATATATGATATACCTTTTACTAACAGTGCCTTTATGTAATGTTTCAGAGTGGGGCTGCATGTTCTTCTGGAGAATGTTTTAAAAAAAAGAAAAGAAATTTTTTTGGGTTCATATTTCCTTTCAACTGTTAATTGTATAAATTCGGATGTATTGTTAAATAATAAATTTGTGGCAACAAGGCTTGGACCAACTAAATGTGCCTACACCTTCCCCATCCTGGCTCTGCTACCACCTGTACACCTCATTGTAATTGTCAGGTAAAATAGTACATTATTCACTGTAGATTAGGTTAAGTAATAGAGGAGCCCAAAGTCTATGGGCACAGGTGTGCCTCGCAAAGTATTTTACCACAGCTTGATGAAGATGAGTGGACAAAGGATGGGACAAAAAATTTACCTCTGTAGAGGAATGGAATGGAGGAATGAATACAAGTAGATCTTTCTTTGTATTTGCACAAATAAACGTAATCCATGAGAGTTTCAATGCAAATATTACTCTTGATGCCAATAAGGACTAACTGTTCGGTACATATACAAAAGTATGGCTACTGTTAAGCACATTATTTTAATTTCACCTTTATTTTTAAGAGAAATATGTGAGGGCTCAAGTCTAATTTTGTAACTGGAAGGAAAAACCACTTCTACCTTTCAGAACAGTAGAAGTACAAACCACTTGAGAAAAACCAGCAAAGAACTTTGTTTTGTAGTGAGGGGGAGGACCCAAACGTTTATACATTTTTAACATTCATTGGTGCTCTGACAGAAGCACAGAAACGAATGAAGAAACATAAATATGTGTAGCATGACAAGAGCTCAGCTTTAGCACACACTATTTTTATTTAATAGGTTGATCTACGCAGCAAACTGTGGGAGATGATTTATCATTAAGGTAAGTAAATGACACAATGAAATAGACATGAACCACAAACATAGCTGACACAACAAGATCGGTGGATGCAGTGAATAACAAACTGTACACACTTAAATGTAAAGCTCTCTATGTGAAGATGTCACTTACTGCAAAGGAATAAGGAAAGAGTAGCTAATTAATCTTCTCTATTTTAGATTTGTCTAGTGTATATTTTTTAATATTATTATTGTCTGTATTAAGGTATGAAACTATCAATTAGTAATTACCGCGAGATTACATTCTGGGTCTCGTGGAAATAAAATTGTCCCTCGCTGCCCCTCCCCCCCCACCCCCTCAGTAGACTTGCAGTAAAAATCGCTCTCATTACGCGCCAGCATTTTTGCCGCCCATCGGACATAGGGACAATGTGAATTTTAAAATACGAAGGGAGCTTCACAAAGGCACTTATGCAAGTGCATATTCAAGGAATTTGTAGAGAAAGGAATAAATGTATCCGCACTAAAACCTCATATGTTAACACAAAGGTAGAAATCTCGAGACACCCCAGACCTAAGATTACCAAGAATAAAATGATGATGTAATAAAGGAGAACGTAGTATTTTTACGTATATGTATACAATATATTATTTAATTTGTGGTAAAATATGTGTTTCATTTGAACTATCATTTAAGAAAGAGGTGGAGATGCCTCAAAAGCATCGTGTACCGTGGTGAGTCCCGGGTACCAGAAAACTGAGCTTTGAAGGCCTTTTCACAGGTGAATCAAAGGGTAGCACAGGTACCCAACCTATTCCTGATCCAGCCTATGATTGTAACCGCCAATACGTCATCCGAAGAGAACATATATCTGTATAGTAATCTCATACTTTTTTCCTTGTTTCTGTTTCAGGCATGAGAACTATAACTGTTTTACTGAAACACGTTTGTTTGATTGTATTGTTGAAATATGAATATATAAAATATGTACAAAGGAAAAAATCGGTTTGAATGAAGTTAATGTCATAAGAGACAAGTTATGCAATGTAATTAAATAAATCAGAATAATTTTTTGTGTGTGAAGACAATATTGTGTGTTACTACAGTTGAAAGACCATTTCATATTACTGTAAAAACTGGCACGTGAAAGAAGCACATACGAGGTCATCGAACATCGAAGCAACTTGGACAATAATAAACTGAAATACTAAGCAAACTGGTCTAGGCATGTGTATTCAAATATAGACGCGTGTAAGCAGACAGAATATGGCGCTGCGGTCGGCATCGCCTATATAAGACAACAAGTGTCTGCCGCAGTTGTTAGATCCATTACTTCTGCTACAATGGCAAGCTGTCAAGATTTAAGTGAGTTTTAACGCTGTGTTATAGTTGTCGCTCTAGGGATGGGAAACAGCGTCTCCAAGGTAGCGATAAAGTGGGGATTTTCCCATATGACTATTTCACAGTGTGTAAGTGAATATCAGGAATCTGGTAAAACATCAAATGTCTGACATCGTTGCGGCCAGAAAAAGATCTTGCAAAAACGGGACCAACGACGGCTGAAGAGGCCTTTGTAGTCTGGTCCCTTCAACCCCCACAAACCAACCAACCAACGACTGAAGAGAATCGTTCAACATGACAAAAGTGCAACCCTTCTGCAAATTGCTGCAGATTTCGATGCTGGGCCATCAACAAGTGTCAGCATGTCAAACATTCAACGAAATATCATCGACATATGCTTTCAGAGTCGAAAGCTCACTTGTGTACCCTCGATGACTGCACGACACAAAGCTTTACGCCTTGCCTGGGCCCGTCAACACTGACATTGGACTGTTGATGACTGGAAACATGTTGCCTGATCAGACGAGTATCGCTTCAAATTTTATCGAGCTGATGGACGTGTACGATTATGGAAACAGCCTCATGAACCCATGGTCCCTGCATGTCAGCAGAGAACTGTTCAAGATATGGGTCCCCTGATACATCTAGATACATCTCTGACAGGTGACAAGTACGTAAGCATCCTGTCTGATCACCTGCGTCCACTCATGTCTATTGTGCATTTCGACAGACTTGAGAAATTCCAACAAGACAATGCGACACCCCACATGTCCAGAATTGCTACATTGTGGCTCCAGGAACGCTCGTCTGAGTTTGAACACTTCTGCTGGCCACCATACTCCCCATATATGAACATTATTGAGCATGTCTGGGATGTCTTACAACGTGCTGTTCAGAAGAGATCTCCACCCCCTTGTACTCTTACGGATTTACGGACAGCCCTGCAGGATTCGTGGTGTCAGTTCCCTTCAGCACTACTTTGGACATTATTCAAGTCCATGCCATGTCATGTTGCGTCACTTTTGCGTGCTTGCGGGGGTCCTACACCATATTAGGCAGGTTTACCAGTTTCTTTGGTTCTTCAGTGCATAACTACATGATCTGCCCATCAGCAATTTTTGTGAAATTAATAGATCATATCTTCATTACCCCACATTCGCCAATGGAATTTAGAAAGTATTCACTAAATAATTTATCTTGACTAGGAATAATGGGTACACCTATGACCTTTTAACAGTGTGAGTATATTTTAGATATTACCTTTATTAATTGTAATGTAATAACAGAAAGCTGACAACTGTATATCACTCTTTATTATGTGGGCTGCACCTGATACGTGGCTTTAGGCCATGAAACCGGTTTTGTGTCAATAAAACAACAATTTCACCATCTGTTAGTGGAATTCTTCTGATCAAAGTTTAAGAGAATCTATTACCATAAATTATGATTTCTTGGTATATGTAACATTCTTGGCATTTTCTGCTCCATAAATGAGCACTGCAATGTCGTTTTTATGTGTTATAGAAAAAACACAATATTGATTCTTTTACTTTACTGATAAGCCAGTTTTTATCCTTTTTTTACATGTTTACAAAATGTGCTGTTTGTAATACAAACTTTATGGACATACCTGGACCAGCTATGCACACAGTACTGAAGTCAGAAAACAGTAGGAAAGTTATATTATTTCAGGATCATCAGCCTGTTTTGTTTCTTTTCACAAATTGCTAAATACAAGTATCTGGGGGCTGAGCATCTAAAACACTCACTGATTCAGAAGTATATTTCAGACACAGCCCTATGAACTGCCTCACTCAGTCATAATGACTTGTAAGTTAATGTAGACTCCAAAGCATTGTGCAGATCATGAAACTAGATCCAGTCATGACTTATAGCTAAACATGAAAAACAAGTAAAAAACAAAGAGCAGTATGCTATGATGCTATGTAATGACCAAAACCTGTACAACAGGCTGCCACAGAAAATTAATGGTGTAAATGAACTTAACATCTTTATCCAAAAGTTAAAAACATCTTTAATATGTAAAAGCTGTTACATTGTAAATGAATGTTTAGAATGATTATACATAGCCAGTTAATATTCATGAATACCCCACACCTTAAAAAATATTGCGTGAAAATATTATAAACATGGTAAGAAAGCTTATAATCATAGAACTTCAGGGAATCCATGTATGTTTATTTAATAAGAAAAATTGTACCAAGAATTGACAACATTCATAGAATTTGTATTGTTCTAAGATGAATAAATATATCTATCAATTAATCAATCAGTTAATCAGCTTCTAATTTCGACTCATATTATTGTTTTCCTGAGGTAAAAATGAAGTTAGGTATGGATATATCATCAATCCACACTAGTGAACATTTGTGGCAGTTCGCTCTTCTTCTGAGTGTCAAATTTATAAATGTTGGTTGTAGGGAATAAGATAAGCAAAAGGTAGAAAGAGTGATTATATTGATGATGGAAGCAATCAAAATTGGCAAAGTCTGTACTGGTGCCCAACTTTAACATATTGATGTGTGACTGTCAAAAGAGTGTTAAGAATTTCTGTGTTACAAGGACTTTGTGGAAAATGACTCTTCAGAATAATATTGGACTTCATGCAGATAATATCAAAGTGATTGAAAGTTCTAACTTTGCTTCTGCAATTTGCACTTAAAGCTGCAACACTAATGGTCCATCACTTGCATCATCATATTAAGATAAATGACACAGAACAATCAATTTTCTGAAACATATTTAAAAAGGACATATTACGACAAGAAATGAATCAGATCAAAAAATACTGAAGTAAACATTTGTAATATTGTAATTTAATTCAAATTTTACATCATAAAATTACACAACATTCCAGTCCATCTGTTCAGGAGGAATGTGACCAACCAAGAAAGAAAACATGATGCTGAGGCATCAGCAATTTTGATCAAAACAAACCACTAATGAAAATATACTGAGAGAACATAAATAAGATTCATGCTAGCTTTTAAATCAGCAAACAGTGATGATGATAAAATGTGAGATTACACAGCCCCCTTGAATCCCTTTGGCACAGTTTTCCACCACTAACTTGACAACACCATTCAACAAGTCGCTATTTAACATGTGGCCATTACATCATATTCATAGTTTTTCAAAAATCATCTGACTTTTAACATTCTTTGTCTTTGAATTCACACAATGCATTACATCACATATGTGAATTAAAAATGCACTAATTTCATTGACAGAAATAAAGTATGATTTTATAAAGAGGAAATGTTGTCTTTCTTTGATTTAAGTAAATAGCCTCATTTATCACTGTTCTTTGAAAGGTAAGGCAAATGCCCATGGATGTCAGTTGATGTGATATGTCATTGGTCTTTGCATCGTTTACATTGAGCTTACGTTGGGTGTTCATTTTGTTCACATCATTTGAATTTTGGCACCATGTATGTAACAGTCTGTCCTGACAATAAAATCTGTATTGTATACCAGGGATTGTTGAGGAAATTACTGGTGTGCAGACACAACAAACAGTCAGTCAATGCAACTGCTATGTAAACAATGTGTATGTGTGCTCACACCAATAGCGAATGCCTTGTAGTCCCTTCCAAGTACATCCCTCTTCCACACATCGAACTGCAGTCATCCAGGTGTTCATGGGATCAGTCCAGGTTAGCACAATGTTAGCCCTCTTTTTATGTACCTGTTGTGGCAAAGTAAAGCACACAAAACACGCAACTTCACTAACACATATGTCTTTCAAAAATTTCTTATCTCAGTTATGTACATTTAAAAATGAAAAATCAAGGATGGAATCATAACAATATTACAAAAATGATAGATTGCTACTCAAAATATAGTGGAGATTGTAACATTCCCAAGGCCGATGTACCACTTTTTTAACATCTCCTCTGCATAATGACAAACCCTAACTCATAAGGTACTAGACCCCTTGGACTGTCTGGTATGGTAAGCAGTAGATTTACAGGGATGCATGGCAGGTCCTCTTTGTGACTTACCTGCACAGTGGCAGCGTAGTCAGCCTCCGCACTTTCTCCACCTGCAATCTTACCTGCTCTTACCTGCAGTTCAGCCGCTCATACATTATTCGGCACCCTGTGGATTTTGGACTTAGCAAAATGTAGAACTAAGGTTTTGGAGAGAAATTCCGGTGCTACTAAATAATGCAACGCAGTTCTGACGAAAGCAATTACATTCTAGAGACAGATTGGCCTCAAAATCCTTTGATACAACTTATTACAAACAAGTTGCAAAATCATAGTTTGCACACCAAAATCCTACCAGATAGCGGTCAGACAGATATGCCTCACTAAGTGGGTTTAAGGCCACTGTCGGATGCCAACTGCATTTGGTTGTTGTCTCAATCAAGCTAATGTCAATTGTGATCGTATTAATATATTCACTCAGATGCCATGCGGGTTCTTTTAGAGCACAAGGCCAGGATATTGTATTACTGGATGCCATGGAACTCAGTCTTTACATACGCTTGATGCCTCAGATAAAAATAAGCATGATCATAACCAATTGGTCACAATGATCATTGGCAGAAAACAAAAACAGAATTGCAACAGCAGGAGCGAGCACAGCAGCTGACTTACCGTGTTCAATGACTGTCGTGTTGTTGCATGCACTAAGCTTTGCTCAATTAACTATTTGCATCCATACCTCAGTAATTGTCACATATTAAGATAAACATTCAATCACAGTCAAAATAACTTCATGACCTATCCAAGTGTTACTTTGTCACAGTCTTATGCAGATTTAGCCAAAAAGCTAAGCTTAGTTGGTAAGCTTGCAGAGCACAATGGCCAGCCATCTATAATGCTCTCCAGGCTAACCGCTAGTCATCAACAATGGTGAGCTGTGCACCCCTTCTTCCCCACTAAACCGCTTGTGATGTCAGCCGCCATCTCTTCCCTTAAACCACACACATTTTACCTTATGCTTTTCCTGCTGCTTTCTGCGCAAATACACTTTTTATTTACACTCTTCTGCAAATTTTACTTTGGCCCTCAGCTCTAATTTAAAGTTTTTTCAAACGAACTACTTTTTTAGCCTTCGACAGCCCCCGGTCGGACCAGTCTACCTTCTCCATCCCCAAGGGGTGTCTGCCTGTGGATGCTGCATCGTATTTCTAAGCTACCCCTGGCTTTTCTGTGTGCTTCCGCCTTCACGTTCTTGCAAGTCACTGTGCTGGCCTACCGCGCCCGACTCGGCTTGTGCTCTGGCTGGCTATCTGTATGCCATCCCACTGCATTCTAGTCAGCGCTCGCTTAATAAAACAATGGCTAGAACTTTAGTTTTATTGCCTGTACAACAACCGAGTTCCTTTCAGAAGCCATATCATATTCTCAGGTATCACATGATGTTCTTAAAACTATTGCTTGCCTGAAGCGTGGTCATTTGTGTACAGCACATTGCCACGTTTCAAGATACTGAGTCGCAGACATGCATTACAGAAAACTACTAAATATGTAAGCATTTAATTAGAAGGTTCTCTTCTGAAATAGCATACACACACAAACATTCACACAAACGCAGCTCACACACACGACCACTGTCTCTGGCTGCCAACGCCAGACTGCGAGCAATTGCACACGATAGGAGAAGCAACCTGGGAAGTGGGGGGAAGGAGAAGATTGGGAGGGGGAGAGATAAGAGAGTAGAGTTGGGAGGCAGTAAATTGCTGCTTATGGGAGCATAGAGGGATGAGGTAGAGAGAGGGTAGCACAGCTAGCTGCAGTTAAAGAGTGGACAGATGGTGAGGGGTGGGGGGGATGAAAAGGAGAAAAGTAAAAAGACTGTGGGTTCGCTTCTGGAATGGAAGGCTGTGTAGTGCTGGACTGGGAAGAGGGAAGGGGATAGGTGGGTGAAGGACAATTGCTAAGTAAAGCTGAGGCCAGGAGGATTGTGGGAACATAGGATGTATTGCAGGGAGAGTTGCCATCTGCACAGTTCAGAAAAGCTGGTGTTGGTAGGAAAAGTCCAGAAGACACATGCTGTGAAGCAGTCGTTAAAACGATAAATTTACTGGAAAGCGCACTGAGCAGTTAGGTGATCCAGCTGTTTCTTGTCCACAGTTTGTTGGTGACCATTTATATGGTCAGGCAGCTTGTTGGTTGTCATGTCCACATACAATAAAGCACAGTGGTTGCAGCTCACCTTGTAGCTCACATGATTGGTTTCAAATATAGCCTTACCTTTGATGGGATAGGCGATGCTTGTGATGGGACTAGAGTAGGTGGAGGTGGGAGAATTTATGGGACCAGTCTTACATCCAGATCTATGAAGGGATATGAGCCATGAGGCAGTGAGTTGGGAGCAGGGGTTGTGTAGAGATGGACAGGGACATTGTGTAGGTTCAGTGGGCAGCAGAATACAAATGTGGGATGGGTGGGGAGGATAGTAGGTGGAACATTCCTCATTTCAGTCCATGACGAGTGGTAGTCGAAATCCTGGCAGAGAAAGTGATTCAGTTGCTCCAGTCCTGGATGATGAATGAAATGAGCGTATGGAGTCAGTGGCTGGGCGTTCCCAGGTGGGAAGTTCGACCACCAAGTGCAAGTCTTATTGAGTGCGACGCCACATTGGGTGAACTGTGCGTCAACAATGGGGATGAAACGATGATGAGGACAGCACAATACCCAGTACCTGAGTGGAGAAAATCTCCCACCCCAGCCAGGAATCCAACCCAGGCCCCTGTGTGTGGCATTCCAATGCGCTGACCATTCAGCTGGGGCGGACAGTCCTGGGTGGTACTGAGTCATGACTAGAATGCTCCTCTGTGCCCGTATGGTTGGACTTTGGGAGGTGGTGGGTGACTTGAAGATAAGACATTGGAAATCTGTTTCTGTACAAGGTTGGGGAGGTAACTATGGTCTGTAAAGGCCTCAGTGAGACCCATGGTATATTTCGAGAGGGACTGCTCCTCACTACAGATGCGACAGCCATGGCTGTATAGTATGTATCGAAGGGACTTCTTGGTATGGAATGGGTGGCAACTGTCGATGTAGAGTTATTGCTAGTGGTTGGTATGTCTGATGTGGACAGGGGTAATGATATAGCCATCTTTGAGGTGGACATCAACATCGAGGAAGGTGACTTTTTGGGTTGAGCAAGACCAGGTGAAGTGAATGGGGCAGAAGGTGTTGAGATTCTGGAGGAATGTGGATAGGGTGTCCTCACCCTCAGTCCAGATCATGAAGACGTCATCCGTGACTGTGTGCTTAGGAAGGATTCCTGTAGAAGGCCCATGAACAGGTTAGAACGGGATGGTACCCATCGCCATACCATGTATTTATTTGTAGGTGAAGCCTTCAAAGTAGAGTAACTGTGGGTGAGGATGTAGTTGGTCATGGTGACCAGGAAGGAGGTTGTATATTTTGAATCTTCCATGCATTGCGATAGGTAGTGTTCAATAGCAGTTAGGTCATGTGCATTAGGAATATTAGTGTAAACTGAGGATTGGTAGAGGTGACGAGAGAGATAGACTCTGGGAGGAGGTTCTGGGATAGGTTTAAGGATCTGTGGAGAGATTGGAGATGCTGCTGGATTTCTGAAATGGGATCGCTGTGGCAGGGTCTGTAGGTGGATGAATCTGACAGATGGCAGAATCCTTCGGCCAGGCCATGCTTGTGGCTCAAAACAACAGTGGTGGAGCCTTGGTATTTTCACGTGAATTTCGGTTCGTTTTCGCCTTTCCCTATCGGCCTACTATTTGAGATTTCATCTTGTTTTCCCATACTTCATCCATTCCATCCTTTTTGTGATTTTCTAGCGTATTTTCGTGTATTTTTGCAATTTTTCTCGCATGTATTTCTACGTTATTTATGTATTTTACGCGTTTTCATCGTCCACCATGGATCATTAAGCCTTCCACCTGCGTCAACACAGAAAAGTTTCCTTATCCCTGGTCAGAACCCAGTCTCACATACTATTCCTGCATTGTCGCTTGGCTCAAGGAGTCCCCCTAAATGGCCTTACCATCAGATTACCCATCTCCAGCTGCAACCCCTCCTTCCACAACGACCTCCATCTGTTCAGATTCCGCCACTCCTTAACCGTCACCAACACAGTCTTGCAGAACCATGTCAGTCAGGCCCAAACACCCTTTCAGTATCTCCTCTCCATCTGTAAAGTTCTCCTGCTGTGCAATCCCAAATTCTAGGATCCCATTTCACACATTGAAACTCTTGCCCTCCAGGAACTATAGCGGTATGCACAATGCCGCCTCAAAATCTCTTCAACCTGTTCACTTCCTACTCGCTCCTTGTTTTACATATCGTATAATAACTGACAGGACAACACATATCGTTCTCACAGCTTTATTTGCGTTGCTAGTCAGCGATATATGATACAAAAGTTAATACACCACTAACAGAATATTTATTTAACCCTCAACATTCTCCCCACTCTAGTCGGTCTCCAGTGGCATGACCAGATACACTGGCCGAGTAATATTTCTTCCATCCAGGGTTCGAAGAATTAAGGTCCACATTATTCCATCTCTCCTAGCTCTTGTTTCAATAATGCAGGCTCTCTTCCGCGGCTACTTAGCCTCTTATAAGAGCACAATGTCTACCACTCTACATTTAAGTGGTTTCTTGTTATGACGCTGCCCTTCGTGAAATTGTATTAATTCTAACAAATATTCTTTATTCCATCTTTCCATAAAATCATTTTGCAATTTTTTCGTAGCTTTGCTTCTCTTCGCTGATCCCTGTGTATATTCGATTCAGGACCTGTGGGTATTGTAGTTAACTGCTCTCCCCTTAACTGTTCTCCCATTGAGAAATGGCTTGGTGTCAGTGCATCTGATTCCCCACATGCGACTAGTTGTGAGTTGATGGCGGCTTCTATTCTATTGCATAAAGTCCCACGTGTTTCTTCGCCTACCAGTGATTTTCTCAGAATCTTCGAGAGGCAGCGTTTGATAGTTCCTTCCACGCTTTCCCACCAGCCTCCCCACCAAACCACCCATGGCACGATAAACTTCCAAGAGACATCTTAGTGAGAGAATTGCAGGCTGATCCTTGCGTCGTCGAAGAAATAAGCCATGTCTATCAATTATGCGTTTGCTGCTTGAAACACTTTAGCGTTATCCGAGTAACTAGTACTTGGTACTCTTCTTGCAGTAAATCTTCTGAATGCCATCAAGAACTTATCTGTGATCATAACTGATGCGAGTTCGAGGTGGAGAGCTCCTGTAGTATTACATGTAAATAGTGACGTGTAACATTTTCGTAACAAGTTGTCGAGTTCGACAAAGAGCAGTCCTCCGAAATCTAAGCCTGTTACTGCAAATGACTTACAGAATTTAGTGTGGTCAGGTGGTACAGGAGGTCCTCCCTCTCATCTTAGAGCACTTTTCGCTGTCTTACAAGGGAGACACGTTTGTATGACTCCTTTTAGTGTTTGTCTTCCCCTTAATATCCAATATTCATTCCGTAATTCAGCTAATACTACAGCATTTCCTGGGGGTTGTAAGCGTATGTGTGTTTGTCGAATAAGTAACTTTGTAAATGGATGAGAACCTTGTTAGAGTAGTGGATACTTTTCCAGTATATTCAACTCCGCAAAATGAAGTTGTCCTCCAAGTCGCATGAGTCCATCCTGAAGAAACGGGTTGTAACGTTCTATCATTGATTTTTCTGGAAACTCGGTCATGTTTTTAAGCGCATTGTATTCCGCTGGAAAGCTTTCCTGCTGTGTCACCCATATCCAGCTTAGTTTTGCTGATTTACTTCCTGGACTGTGAATTTACCCTTTATCTTTTCTGGGCATGTAACATAATGAATTAAACGAAGACTCCATACAATAATGTGCAACAATTTCTAATAACAACTGTATTTTGACGCTTCAATGGGACACACCCATGCGTTAATAGCTAAAGTTTGTTTGTACATCTTTCGTGTCCCTGCTAATGGGTCACAAGAGTTGTTGAGGCCAAGTTTCAGGTTTCTGAATTAGCCATGAAGGCCTACGCCACCACAGAATGAAAAGTTGTAATCTCTCTAGAAACGTTCCACGTTATATCAAATCTGCCAGGCTGCTTGTGGTAGGGCAGTGTCTCCACAGTGACGGCGTTAAAATTTCATTTCCATACAATAATGTGCAACAGTTTCCAATAACAACTGTATTTTGATGCTTCACTGGGACACACCCATGCGTTAATAGCTAAAGCTTGTTTGTATATGTTTTGTGTCTCTGGTAATGGGTCACAAGAGTTTTGTTGTTGAGGCCAAGTTTCAGATTTCTGAATTAGCCATGAAGGCCTATGCCACCACAGAATGAAAAATTATAATCTCTCTAGAAAAATTCCATGTTACAGCAAATCTGCCAGGTTGTTTGTGGTAGGGCAGTGTCTCCACAGCGACAGTGTTAAAATTTCATAGATTTTAGTTACTCTGTCAGCAACGAAAATATTCCAGCTATGTGGATCGCTTCATATCCAGCCAAGTGCCACCGTAGAATAGCTCCACATTACTGTGTTTGCGATGTCAAATCCGGAAGCCTGGCAGGAATTATCAGAAGGCGTGAACCTAGTAGGGCGACTAGTAATTCAAGCCGCGGAAGCGTTTCACTTTTGATAGGAGAAACTTTGTTTTTACTCACAGTCAAATGAACAAATCTATTTTTGGTGTCGGACGTTCAAGTTTACAGCACTGCTCCGTAGGCCTTTTTTGAAGCATCACAGAAAACATGAATTTGAGAAATTAGTGGTTTTTGACTGTGCAATCCTGTCCAGCTGGATAGTCTGAATGATTGCTGACGAATGAGGTGTGATATCCAAAACTTCCACTGCGGGGTTAAGTCCAGAGGCAAGATCTCGTCCCATTGCATGGCTTTACACCATGTACCTTGAAAGAGGAGTTTTTCTGTTGTGGACATCGGCGAAAATATGCCAAGAGGATCAACATTTCGCTGTCGTGTGCCGTAGCTGGCGCTCAGTTGTGGATCCATCCTGTAAGTTATTGGTAATGTGACAGTGATCGAATAGGACTGAATCTGATTCCACAACCCAGTCGGTACCTAAGATTGATCGCCCTTCCGTTTTCCATATGCCATTTAGTATATTCAAATTTGTAGCCCATTTTTCCATTGGAAGTTTTATTTGTCGCAACAGACGGAAAAAGAAAGAATATTTGTAAGAATTAAGAAATTTTCATGGAACCCAGCGTCCTAACAAGAAACTGGTTGAATGTAAATTAGGAGACATTGTGCTCTTACAAGAGAACAACTAGCTGAGAAATGTGTGGAAGAGAGCCCACATTATGGAAACAAGAGCAAGGAGAAATGGAATGGTGCGGACCTTAATTCTTCGAACCCCGGATGGAAGAAATGTTACTCAGTTGATGCAACTGGTCATCCCACTGGAGATCGACCAGGGTGGAAAGGATGTTGGGGGTTAAATAGATACTCTGTTTGTAGCATATTAATCTTTGTTAATGAATATTAGTTAATATGCATCTGCCAATAAAAACGTACTAGTCAAAATAGTATGATGAAGTAACATGATTACAGGCTGCCCTGCTATAGGCTGTCTCCGCTCTTACCTCGTTTTGAGGATGTTAAACAAGCGGACGTCGTTTCCTTCTTCTCTTTCTCTTCTAGCAACTGGTTCCTTCACCACCAGGTTCAACATCCCAGGTTTTGGCACCATTTTACATGTCATATAATAACTGACAAGACAACATATATCGCTCTTACAACTTTATTTACATTACTAATCAGCAATACATAATACAAAATACACTACAAACAGAGTTATTTAATCCTCAACTCCTTTAAAGGCATGACTGTTTGCCCCACTCCCAAATTCAGTCAGGGTGGACTTGTTAAATAACTTCTCTTCTTCTCCCAGTCCCAACAGTGGAAACACTTTTTCGCCACCAACCCTACTAATCAGACCCAACGTAAGACCAATGTTGAATCATGCCTCACTCAGTTCACTCCTCCTTCCAATAGTGATCCATGCAAACCACCTCCTGAAAACTTTCCAGAATCTCTTAACCTCTAACCTTGCTTCACCATCATTCCTCAAATACCTCAATATTCAAGTTAGACTGACATCTGTAGAAAGAACTGCAATCTACAACTTCAAATCTGATCCTGCCCTTATTATCCTACCTGCTGACAAAGACTTCACCACTGTTGTCTTCAGCTGCAAGGATTACCTGACAGAAGGACTCTGCCAACCGTCAGAGTCGTCCAGCTACAAACTCTGCCACCGTCACCTCATTCTAGAAATCCAGCAGGATCTCCAGTCTCTCCTCAAATTCTTAGGCCCATCCCAGAACTTCCCCAAGTGGCTACCTATCTCATCACCCTTACCACTCCCTGCAATCCTACCTTTTACATATTCCCTACAGTCCATAAACCCAACCACGCAGGATACTCATTGCAGCTTGTTACTGTCCCCCACTGAGACTATAGTTCTAATGCACTTTTGATTCAAATTGATATGCAAATCAATTAAATTGTGACAGCTCATTGCTTTATGATCTTAACCTACTGCTCTGCTAAGTGGTTTTTCATGTAACTCTTCCCCCTCCCCTTAATCTATTGTTCTGTTAAATGGTTTATGACCCCCTGGGGACAATCCGTCCTTCTGAGAAACCCCCTACCGCTCCCCTTCCTCTTCCACCTCTGAAAACCCTCCCCTCCCCCCTCGCCAATACAAGCACGCTTTCAGGTCTGAGTTATTTGAATAGCCCCGTTCCACTCTAGGAGTTGAACTGACTAATTATTTAACTCGATAAATTAATTAACTCCTCCCCCTCTAGGGAATTCCTCAAAGCTCCTCTCCTCCCCACCTGGAAATTGGAAGAAAAAAGACTCAGTCTGTGCTGGAGAAGAAGGATCTCATGACAGAAAATTCAAATCAATGTCAGCTACCTTGTAAAGGATATAATGTTTATTTATAAAATTCAATTCGTGGAGGTTAGATCTCTCTTTTATTTGGCAGGAAAAGCTCATCGTTCTCTGCTGTTTTGGAATATGCAGATCTTGTAAAATACACTGAAAAGAAGTAATTAAATAGATCGTTTTTTTTTTACTCGTGTAAGCACCACCATCACGAAAACGGTGTCAATATAACTCACTGTATGTAATTAGTATGTTGAAAATCTGATCACGTCTGTTCACAGAGCGCAGGACAGATGTGCTGGCCACTTCGTGTATTGCCATGTGTGCAGGTCCGGAGGCCTGCACACAGGTCTGACTCATGCGGTGCACAGTCTGGAAGTCGCGCTAATCCCCAAACAAAGTGTCAGGTGACAGTAGTAACCCTTTGCACAGTTGCGCTGACGGGTAAGAGATGGTAGGAAGTAGTGATGCGACGGAAGTGTGGTAACAGAATCATAAAACATATGTTAAAAGCCAATTTTAGCGGAAGAGGACGTGGAAGCGGACGCAGAAGCAGAAATGTACTGTAAATATTAGGAAAGAAACTAACAGTTCTCTGTCAAACACAATTTTTTGTTATATTAATACTTGAAATTTATCAATGGCATACGAGGGCTGTTCAATAAAGAATGATCATATTTTTTTTGACAACATGCCTTTACTCATCCTCATAATTTTGATGGTCCTTCTCAAAGTAGTCTCCCATGAATGCGATACACTTGATCCAGCGTTTCTGCAGTCTTCAAATACATGCTGGAAACTATTTTTTGAGAGGTCCTTCAAAATCGCCTCCGCAGCCTTCACCATTGCATGATTGTCAATACCTCCCACGAAGGCATTTCTTCATGTTAGGAAATAGAAAAAAGTCACATGCGGCTAAATCCGAACTATAGGAAGGGTGCGGGATGCACTTCACGTTGATTTTTGCAAGATATTCAGCAACAACATTGTCAATATGCGGCCGCGTATTATTATGGTGCAGCATCCAGCCTGCTTCACGGAAATGTGGTCTTTTGCGCCTGATATGGACTTGCAAAGTTTTCAGGACATCCCTGTAGTATTATTCAGTGTGTGCAGGTACAACATGCTGATAAACCATTCCATGAATATCAAAGAATGAGATGGCCATAACTTTCCCAGCAGAAGCAACCACTTTTGCTTTTTGGGGGGTTGATGATGACGCAGATTTCCACACTGAGCTTTGTTATTTGCTCCCAGGATGAAAATGATGTGGCTAAGTTTCATTAGCACTGATTACATTTGAAAGAAACTCCAGATCTTCCTCTAACATCAACTTTAACTGCATGCAGACCTGCATGCGAATGTCCTTTTGTTCAAGAAACATCAGTCTTGGAACCCATTGCGTACAAATACGTCATGTGTAATTTTTCTGTCGCCAACGTGTGGGTAGCACCCAATGAAATGTTCAATATTTCATAAAGTGATAAGGTAATTCGCCGATCCTCTCCCTCAATGACAGCAGCTGCATTGATGTTTTCTTCCATAAGAGCAGTAACTAGAGCACCGGATCCATGTTCGTTCTTTAAACATTTTAAACCACCTTCGAGCTGTGCTGTAGGGAAGAACAGACTCTCCATAGGCCTCCTGTAACATTGCATAGGCCTCAGCAGAAGATTTATTGAGGCAAAAGCAGAATTACAAAGTTGCATATTGTTCCTCGCGTGTTACCTCCATTGCAGCAGTAGGCGATACTGAATATGTCTGACTTTGTATGCCTCTCACAGGCGGGAACCAGGAGTCCCAACAATGAAACTACTACGGCATGTATATTGCACATTAAGCTAACAGTCTATCAGAAGATTAAATTTTAGCGCGAGAAATAAATGATGATAAAAAATTATGATCATTCTTTTTTGAACAGCCCTCAGATTATATTTAACAGAAGTAATTTTACCGCTTTTTCACCCTGCAATCTATTTCGATGTTCTTCATATGAGAGGCCAACTCCACTCAATAATTGTTCACTGCCTACAGTACTGGGAGGAACTGACAAGTACTGGTGAGCTATTGGCAATAGATAGTGCTACTTGTTCCCCTTTAATTTCCACCACATTAGCCGATTCTTTTTAGAGGAAGTCTTCTTATCCTTTTTGTACTCCAGGAGGTTTGATTGTCGGGTCTTGCTGATCTTCGTTCATGTTTAACATGAATTCTAAAGTTTGTAATGATGATTCTAATTGAGATTCTATGATTAAACCACAACTTGTTGAAGACTGATTTTCAGTTTCAAATCGGCACCTTTTAGAGCTAGTAGGTATGCAGTCAGCCTGAGATGAGTTTGGATCTCTGGCTTTCACCATCATCAGATTACGTATTTGGGACACATCTTACTCTGTGATGATGGCATTGAAAAATTTTGACTTGTATGACAGATCTAAATACGTCGCAGTTGTGTACTTATCGTTTATGGCCAGTTCCACAAACCTTGTACTTGAATTCAGTTCATTACATAATTTTCTTGTAAAATTTTGAAATTATTCTGAAGTATGAGTTTTTGTTTCTTCTTGCTGTAAGGTGGTAATAAGAACCTGAATTACCGATATGAGTGATGAAATGCTCACTTGAGAACTGCTTAAGTACCTAGTAATTTCTCCAAATGGTTTCATTACTTTTGCAAATTTTTCAACATTTTTACAGGCTTCAGTGGATATCATGGTAATTGTATTTGAACATAAGTACAAAATTAGCGAATCCTTGAGCTTTGAAAATCGTTCCATCATACAGAATGTGCTATTCTATCTGGAACAGAGAGGATTTTCATAAAAACAAAACACTCAATACTTACACTAGAGATGTACCATAAAATTAAAATTCATTTATGTAAATCTTACAATAGTTACCGTGTTGTGGAATCCTGAATGACAGATAATACAAGTTGATTAAGACGTTCCTCCTGAATTTCTGCCACCTCGGTTTGTGCGACCAAGAAATGACTGAAATGGGTGGCAAATTTTTTCAGTTTAGCAGTAAGTTGCACAGCAGGTGGAATACAAGGTTTTTATCTAATATACTGCAAAATTCACATAACCAAAGCCAGACAATTGCAATGCTTACCTTGCGAACAATACAGAGCATTGCTTGGTGATTTATACCCTATTCTTGAGGTATTGCTTCAAATTTTGTCGATATTACATCACCTGTAGGACATCCAGTCATGATTTCACATTTCAGAATTATAGCCATCTTGTGAAAATCCTTTGAAATACTATGAGAAGTGAAACTAAGTAGTGAAGTACCAGAATGTAGATCAGACCACAATTATGTCAGTTGTGAAAGATATTTTTTCAAATTCTTCAAGTAAATTTTTGATTTTTCTTGCCAGCTTACTGTACAAGTTGTCATACAAAAACGAAGTTAAAAATATTATGACCTTTCAACTTATAATTTGGAAGAGCAGTAGTCATTACTCTGCGAAAGCTGGTACCCTCCACAAAATTAAACGATAAGTTCTGTAGGGCAATCATTTCAGCAATAACACGATCCATTTGTTGAGACTTTAGGTGTGAGGAATCCCAATAATCATTTGCTTGCAGACTCTGTTGCAATGTAAGTTGTTGTTTAACGTCTTTGGCCAGAACAAAAGAAACCTATGACAATGACACAATAAAAATAGTAAGATACCCCAAGAAATTAAACATGTAAAAGTAATACAAAAATAAAATTCCAAGTCGTTAAGTAGATCACGTCAATAATTCGCAGTGTGCCCAGCAAAAGGCGAAAGAGATAATTGTAAAAAAAAAAAAAATGTTTCTGAACCAGTTTATAAATCACTCCACAGTATCTCAGTAGGGTATTAATTTTCAGGTATTAGATTCTATTCTTCATTTTACATATAGGTTTCGGTAACTTATTTACCATCATTAGTGTTTTATTTTAGAACTCATGATGGTAAAGCAGTTGCCAACACCTGGCACACAAAATGGAAAAATGAAATGTGATAAATAAATTAACAATCCACAGACTAAATGCAACCTGATTTGTATTGGTTAAAATTTTTCAAACGATTACTTGAGTACCATTACTCTTCTATAGATCAGTGGAAGATAAAATTCTTAGAAATGTTTTTACATAGATTGTGATAACTTTTCCAAGTGCTCATCTCAGTCTGGATGAGGGGCAGGAACATAAAAGCAGTTTAAATTTCGTACAGTGCTGCCAACGTAAACTCATGTGTAACTCACATACTACTGTGGTGTATTTATTCCAATCCACTGACTTTTACTTGCTTATGTCGTTAAATGCTGGCAGCAATCAGAAAAATGTTTGTCTGTTATTTTGCTTTAGCAATAAACTTTCCTCTAACAGTATTTATAGCTCCTATACTTAGTTCTACTTTTCTTAACATGTCATAAGTTGTTCCATAGTACAGAATCATGAACATTAAGTTATTATCTGTAGTTATGTTAAATATTCATTTACTGTGTAATAGCTATTATTAAGTAAACATTTTTTTAGCTTTTGGCTAAGGGTGTGAGACTCATTTGCATCTTTTATTTCTTGTGGCAGTCTGTTTTACAACTTAATTCAAAGGTATAATACATATTTTGAGTTTTTGACTTGTTTCGTCGGGTTAGATGTAAACACTGTCTGGATTTGGTTCTATGGTCATGTATTGAGCTCTTTGTGGTGTACAGACTGAGATTTATCTTTTATATAAAACATTACTCCATAACTGAGGCTTGAATGCATACATCCAAAGTAGGCTACTTTGAGGCATGAAATTTTGCACACCAGTGCTAGAGTTCACAGGGTATAACATGCTAGGGATAGCATCTTTCCCAAAATTCTCTCATTTTCTGTCCATGCCACTTGACAGTCTACCTTCATTGCCAAGATTCTGGTATCAGTTACATTATATAGTACATCATTGTTTAATCTCAGTGTAGTATCATTGGGTTTTTTATTTAATTGAAAGTTTATACAGATTGCCTTCTTCACAGTTAAAGTTACTCTATTCCTTAATGACCAATTGTGGATATCTACGAGAGCTTCATTGGCTTTTTCTGTTAACTGCATTGAATTTTTGTCTGCTAACACTTCAGGGCTGTCGTCAGTAAATAGTATTTTTTCTCCAAAGCTGAAACTTTGTGGGGAAACATTTATATATATATATATATATATATATATATATATATATATATATATATAGACAAGAGGATTGGGCTCAGTACACTTCCCTGGGAGACCCCTGTATTAACATGTTTTGGATCTGGTAAATGTTTTACTATCAGTGTTTTAGAAATATGTTTGATTTTAACTCTTCACACAAAGTTTTTCAAGTATGATTTAAAACAAATCTGTGCCATACTCCATATTTCCAATAGTTCTAATTTTTGATGTATAATTCTGTGGTCAGCTGTGTTGAATGACTTTGATAGATCCAAAAAAAGGCCTGTTGCAGTCTTGCCCTTGTCTAGCACTTTGAATGCGACTTTAGTAAACCATGATATAACTGACCATGTACTTATTGTGGGCCTGAAACCGAACTGTTCTTTGAAGAAAAAGTTGTATTTATTTAAGTACTTCATTATTGTATTTTTCATTATGGTTTCTATTGCTTTAGAACTGCAAGATGGCAAAGATATTGGTCTGAGAGTTTCTACATTTTTCTGGATCACCATTTTTTTTGTATTGCTATTACTTTGAGTACTCAGAAAAGTAGACAGATCTGAAATATTCATTAATTATTATTGTTAATTGGGTCTGTATGTTTATACATTTCTTAAGGACAGTACTGGGATTTTCTCTAAGCCTATGGATTTTTATTGTCTAATCAGTGTACTAACAGGGCCACATACTTCTCTGTTGTTGGAAGGAGCACCGCTCTGTTTGGTTACTGGTCCTGATGGTGTAGAACATATGGACCTGTAAATTTCTCTTGCAGTTTCTTAGCAATGGTACCAAAGTATCCACAAAATTTGCTATTTCCTTTTGGTTGCTGATTTTAACATCTTTGCTTTTAATTTGTGTTTCCAGATGTTTTTGTTCAACATTTGCATCTTATTTGATTATCTTCCAAATTCCTTTGCTTTTTTTACCTGTCTTGAGTAATGTTTTACTGTTTGTAAGCTTTTTGCAGCTATCAATAATTTTCTATAGTTATGCTGTAACTTTCTGCAAAATTCTTAGAAAGGGATGTTGAGTCTGGTTATTTTTGATGAATGTGGGATAACTTAGAGTTTCAAAGGTCTTCTTGATTCCTCTGAAGCACCAACAGAATGCAATGTTTTGGGAAATGCTTCCTCAAAATTTAGTTTAAATGTTGTCATAAACTTATTAAACTTTTTGTTTACAATTGTTTCTACATATACTTAATTCCCACCATACATGTTGTAATTGCATGAGAACTAACATAGATTTGATTCTGAAAAGACAATGTTATATGTATTCAATTCATCATACTTTTTTATGTAAATATTTGCTTTTAATATCTGATAGGCCTAGATTTTTTACAAGTAACTGACAGTGCTTTCTTTCTATGTCTGTTGCCAGATGGTCCATTATTGAAGAAAATTGTTTGGTCAGTCTAACTGAACAGTTAATGAGTGATGTTATGCCAAGGCTGTAGAGGATTAACATCATCTGATTTCATTGTGTTGGTATTTAAATCCCCACAGATGAGAACGTTCGTTTTTGGACTAGATACCTTGTCTATGCTCTGACTAAGTTTTCAAAAAAAGTGCGTTTTAGTGCAGGGAGATCTATGTAAACAAAATACAATAAATTTTTTTGGCGTGATGTTTTCTGTTACTTTAACCACTGACAGTTCAAAATGCTTGTCTTGACTTAATGCTATAAGGTCTTTTCTGATTTTAAATGTAAGACCTTTTCTCACATAAGCATGTGAAACCTCACTTTCTATGGATATTCTACTACAGGAACAGGCCAGGTCATATGATAAAGATGCAAAATACACAGTTTCGTTTTCCTTACACCAATGTTCAATGATACATACAATGATACTGTCTAGTGTTTGCAGTTCTAATTCCACCTGCTAACTTTATTCTTTGTGGATTGTATATTTTGATGAAATACTGTTAAATATTTAGTTCCACCTCTCGTGGTATTTTTCTTCTCTTTGTACCTGATGTTAGAAAATCCTTCGGATTGGATGGATGCACTATTTTTCGCCCTCTTGTCACACTAAAATCTTAACTTGCAGTTGTCTCCTATTCTCCTCTTGATGGCATTACCATTTCTTCTAGTGCTACTGTTGTAGTTAGCGTGATTGCCGATGGGCTTGCAGCTGTTACCTCTTCTTCTGTTGGTGGTGTTCCAATATCTTCTACTATTGTTGTTGTTGTTGTTGCTGCGGTTGTGGGTGCAGCTGAGCATGCAGTGACAGCTTCTTTGTCCTCTGGATTAGCTCGCAATGAAGGATTTTGTGGGCCTGTGATAGACTTGCCTGTGTACGATGCTTTGCATGCTTTTTTTCTGATGGCAGTGCAACAGTGTCACAGTTTTCTTTACTATGATGAACGTTTTCCAGAAACAGTTTAATTTCTGGGTGTGTAATGGTTTGGCCTTTTTTATTCAGATGCATGCCTTGTGCTGTAAAAAGTTTTATTTCCAGATCAGCTATGCTGAGGAAAGGAGCATTTGGATCAGACTGAAATTTCTGTCTGTAGATCGTGTTGGCTTTTGGATCTCTTTGTTTATAATAAAAGATCTATATCGTCACGCCAATGTGCTACGCGTATCACAATTGCTTCTGATCGCATATTTTTTCATATCTCTTAGAACTGTGATTGCAATACTGAGCTCGTTTTTGTACACATCATTTGCGCCACCTAGTATCATGAGACACTGATTTTATAACATGATTTTTGTTTTTGTAGTCCTTCAAGATTTCCTGCAATCTAGCTCCAGGTTTCACAACGCCAGTAATATTCACATCTTGCTGGTAGCTAAGCATTCTTGCAATCCCTCTGCCATAGCTGTCAGACAACGGAACTGTCTTAACATTATTTTTCATCATTTTTAATGTCGTTATTAAACGGTTTGCTTACCTTTCTTTTACGACAGTCGGGTTCTACTAATGTGCTGTGATCTACATGGTGGTTTACACGTTTTGTTATTAGCGATCCAGATTGGTGTACTTTATCTGATTCACAAGCCTCAACAGTTTTAATTCATCCATTAAATGTAAATTTCGAACTCTGTTTCCTGAAGGAAGGTAGAGGGCTTCTGAAACAGGGTTAGATCTTGTAGGTTTTAGCTCACCGTACGGCTGGATATGTCTTCGATGTTGATCTGATGGTTTGCATTAATGTTTTACCATATTTTCCAGGAGCACGACGTGTTCTTTTGGTTCTTTTGATGTTTTCAAGTCTTCTTGCAATTATTCTAGCACTTTAAGTTCACAGTTGGCATTGCTCATTTCAGTCGCTACTAAACGACTGTTGCATTTCGTTCCACAGACACACACAAGATATAGTGTTGGTCACTTACTCGAAGCAAAGCAAATGATACCATTTATGTATAACTAAATCGTTCAAATGGCTCTGAGCGCTATGCGGCTTAACTTCTAAGGTCATCAGTCCCCTAGAACTTAGAACTACTTAAACCTAACTAACCTAAGGACATCACACACTTCCATGCCTGAGGCAGGATTCGAGCCTGCGACAGTAGCGGTCGCGCGGTTCCAGACTGAAGCGCCTAGATCCGCTCGGCCACTGCGGCCGGCTATGTATAACTGAGCATATTCTGATAAGCTGGAAGATTATGTCACATATTTGCAACTAGATCCTGTTTTGAGAAAGAAGAAACAACTACACTGTAACCAGAAAAAATTGACTACAAAGTGCATTAAACCTACTATACCACTTCATGTTTCTTGTTTAGTACTGTTCCCTACAAAATAGTAAGAAAGTGTTGATTTGACGGTTAAATAGTGTCATTCTCTTAAGTACATGTATATACAACTGAAGTACTTCCAGAAGGATGATACATTTTCAAAACTACGCAAATAAAAGATGTAAAAGTACTATAACATGTAAAATTAAAGTTGTCATCAAAATGCAAATAGAAATAATTCAGCCTTATCCGGGTCAATAAAGATAATAGATACACACAGCAGACACTTCAGTCATCAGTAATATATTCTCCTTCTCTGTTTTCAACAGTCTGCCAACGCTGGGGTAACTTTTCGTTTCAGTGATTGTAAAAATCACGTCGTTTTGAGGCGAATAACTCGTTGAACCATGTTTGGAGCTCATTTTTATCTGGAAAGGAAATTCCTTTAAGGTTGTTTGATAGAGAGCAAAAAAAGTGAAAATCTGAGGGCTCAAGATCAGGTGAAAAAGTTGGGTGTAAAATGACTTCCCAACCCAGCTCTTGATAGTATTTTCGTTTGTCTAGCAGAATGCAGGTGCGCGTTATTGTGGAGTAGCATAACTTCACAGGTTCCCTGGTCATTGTTCTTGGATTTCGTCTGCAAGACATCTCAGATGTTGACAATAAAAGTCAGTAGTGATGGTTTACCCCTCTGGGAAGCAATTTGTAATACGCCACACCGTCGCTGTTCCACCAGATACATAAGAATATCTTTGCAGATGCACACTAGTCCTTGTACAGGGAGTTTCTGTGGTGTGTTGGGCCTGAACCATTCCTTTCTTTTCCTTATGTTAGGATAAAAACATAATTTCTTGTCACCAGAAACGATACAGGATAATGGCCAGTGTTGTTCACGAACTAACGGATGACCAGCAAGCAGAGATGCACATATGGCCTCCCACTCATTTTGTGATTTTGGCTTAGAGCATGTGGCATCCACCACCAGATTATTGAACCTTCCTCAGAGCACACGTATATGTCACACATTGGTGTAATGATCACAGTTCATCACATTTACCAGTTCTGGAGTACACCGATGCACATCATTGTGGATTAATGCGTTAAACAATTTTCATCAAACCTCGAAGGTCTTGTTGAATGATGAGATTCACTACAGTCGAAATGATCCTCCTTAAAACGAGAGACTCATTTGCTTGCCGTGCTCTGTTCAATGCCGTTATCCCCATACATGGCGCAAATGTTTTTGGCTTCCTCCACGGCTTTCCGAATATGTCGGAAATGTTCCGATTTCTCCACTTGGCACTTCCATTTTCTAGCCTCCACAGCTCCACTCACTATATCTAAATGACAGTATGGAAGTAAAATAGCAACAGTGAGATACAAATAAAAACGACAATTTATAAATAAACCCATAGCAGCTGGTATACTAGCATATGCACTAATTTAATAGTTAACTTCATGGGACACATATGTCTCACTTTTCAAAATTTGTCAGCTGAAATGTTTTTGGCAGTGAAAGTGTATCATTTATCAGAAAGGAAGACAGGTTCTGACCTTTTATTTTTCGAATACATGCTAAATAGATTTTAACCATGAAATGGCTAAATGACAAAGTTTTTAAATAAATTGTATTATAAGGGCAGCCAGTAGACCAGCTATTTTTCTAAATACAATGAGTATCTTTAGACTTGATCATCTCACAAGGAGTATTATAAGGGCAGCCAGCAGCCCAGCTATTTTTCTCAATACAATGACTATCTTTATTTAAACTTGATCATCTCACAAGGAGAAGAACGATGCACAAAATTCCTGATTCTAATTTGGTTCTGACCTTTGATATTTTCCCTGACCATCTTCATGGACCTAGAACAGATATTTATGAAATGTTGCTTATCACTAAGCTGGTGCTCCAATGTGAATCTGGTTAAACCAGCTAGGTGCAGACCTTCTTTGTTACTTGTAAAACAGAATTATTCTTAAAACTAATTGGTATTTACTCTAACATATCAATTTGTGCTAAGCCAAAATTATCATTTGGATATATGATTTCATCACTCACATATATGTTCTCTAAGTTTATTCAGATGGAGGACATGACTGGCATGAAATCTTTTACCATGTCAGCTATATTTATGAAAGAGACATTTTAAAGTGTTTGCAAAGTTTTGTCATTTCTTCATTTAGTCATGCCCCATCTAGATTTCCACATGACCAGAGTGGAAAATCATGCTGAATAGGTACTGAGAAGAGTATGATTTTTGTTTTCTTTGTGTTCATGCAACATTTTATTAATGACAGTAAGAAGCCTTTTTCTCTCATTTTCCACTACATCGTTTGTAGAAGCAAGAAAAACTGCCATTTCACTAGCATCTGTTGGTGAATAACTTTGCACAACTCTTTAAATTTTGTACCATGTTTATTGTGGCTGAGATAAGATTGCTTTTCGACAATATCCCTCATTTTCCTTTCTTGAGTATATTAACAGACATGTATTTTCACAGGACTAGGTTTGTTGTTTACAGGTTGGCGTCTTTGGCTTCCACTGACATTTGGTCTAAGCATTTTACTACACACTTTACTCATTTTACTTTCATTAGACTTACTTAAGTTAGGCGGTTTTACTTCTAGTGTTTCTTTCCGTTACATTAAGATATTCAAGAACACAAAATCTGTTTTTCAAGGGGGAAAAATTTGCATGACCTTTCTTCACCAGGGAGTACAACTTTTTGTGATGGGAACAATGTTCCAGTGTCTTTGTAAACTGTCCTTTGGCCTACATTTTTTTTGGTTCTATGCAAATCTTTATTAAACTAACCTCATGCTGGGAAAGTTTTGCTGAGTTCCAAACCAATGACTGCATATTCCGATATATACCGACTACACGACACTTGCCGTGGCAAATATGGATAATGTCACATCTAACAAATGGAATGAAGAAAGTTGTACTTAGTCAGTAATTCAAGGTAAACACTACTGGCCATTAAAATTGCTACACCACGAAGATGACGGTGCTACAGACGAGAAATTTAACCGACAGGAAGAAGATGCTGTGATATGCAAATGACTAGCTTTTCAGAGCATTCACACAAGGTTGGCGCCGGTGGCGACACCTACAACGTGCTGACATGAGGAAAGTTTCCAACCAATTTCTCATACACAAACAGCAGTTGACCGGCGTTGCCTGGTGAAACGTTGTTGTGATGCCTCGTGTAAGGAGAAGAAATGTGTACCATCACGTTTCCGACTTTGATAAAGGGCAGATTGTAGCCTATCACGATTGCTGTTTATCGTATCGCAACGTTGCTGCTCACGTTAGTTGAGATCCAATGACTGTTAGCATAATATGGAATCAGTGGGTTCAGGAGGGTAATGCGGAACGCCGTGCTGGATCCCAACAGCCTCGTATCACTAGCAGTCAAGATGACACGCATCTTATCCGCATGGCTGTAACGGAATGTGCAGCCACGTCTCGATCCCTGAGTCAACAGATGGGGAAGTTTGCAAGACAACAACCATCTGCACAAACAGTTCGGCGACGTTTGCAGCAGCATGGACTATCAGCTCGGAGACCATGGCTGCAGTTACCCTTGACGCTGCATCACAGACAGGAGCACCTGTGATGATGTACTCAACGACGAACCTTGCAGCATCATGATGGTCGCATCCGTGTTTAGCGACATCGCGGTGAACGCACATTGGAAGTGAGTATTCGTCATCGCCACACTGGCGTATCACCCAGCGTGATGGTATGGGGTGCCATTGGTTACACGTCTCGGTCACCTCTTGTTCGCATTGACGGCACTTTGAACAGTGGACGTCACATTTCAGATGTGTTACGACCCGTGGCTCTACCCTTCATTCGATCACTGCGAAACCCTACATTTCAGCAGGATAATGCACGACCGCATGTTGCACGTCCTGTATGGGCCTTTCTGGATACAGACAATGTTCGGCTGCTGCCCTGGCCAGCACATTCTCCAGATCTCTCACCAATTGAAAACGTCTGGTCAGTGGTGGCCGAGCAACTGGCTCGTCATAATACGCCAGTCACTACTCTTGATGAACTGTGGTATTGTGTTGAGCTGCATGGTCAGCTGTACCTTTACATGCCATACAAGCTCTGTTTGACTCAATACCTAGGCGTATCAAGGCCGTTATTACGGCCAGAGGTGGTTGTTCTGGGTACTAATTTCTCAGGATCTATGCACCCAAATTGTGTGAAACTGTAATCACATGTCAGGTCTAGTATAATATATTTGTCCAAGGAAGACCCATTTATCATCTGCGTTTCTTCTTGGTACAGCAACTTTAATGGCCATAGTGTATGTTCCAGAGACGTTATTCTCAATGGGGAGAAATTATGCGTAGAGCTTGTAACAGCACATCCTCCTCTAGCATTACTTTCCCTCAACAGTACTTGTCAGCACCAGTATTACTTTTCCAATTTTGGGCAGGTCAATATTATCTAAGCTGCTTTTCTGAAAACTTAGATATAATTTTATACAAAGTATGTTATACTAACTTTATACACGTACATTATATTTCAAGCCAAAATTTATGAAAAGGAATTACTTCATAACATATTTTAGTTTTGCTGTTATAATCGATAAGTACTAGTTCTGAATATGCACCGAAAATAATTTTTTTAGAAACATTTGAAATTGCGAATTACTCGCACACATGAAGATTCTATTATTAATTGCACAACCCTGTACTGTTTAGTATGTTTATTTCTGGATTCATTAATGAAATAGTAATCTAAACTAATAATGTAACGAAAACTATAATCCGTTTATCATAAGAACCCAATGAGGTTCCAACAACTGCGGATGAATACATAGTGCAAAGTTTACATCAGGTTTATTCCTATGATGAACGGATAATAGTAGGAAGTCATTTACTGTGTAATTTTGGCTTTGTCAATACGAAAAATGAAAATACTTTATGATATACTACAATGTGAGAAAATCAGTGGAAAATATATTCATGTAAAAAATTATGCACAAAAATTTTTCAATTCATTTAGTTCAAACAAACCATGAGGAGCTGATGTTGCGAGCAACTTAATTTTGGCTTTGTTAATATGAAATATGAAAATATTGTATGATATACTAAAATGTGAGAAAATCAGTGGAAAATATATGTAAAAAATTCTGCAACAACTATCTTCCAGTTCATTTAGTTCAAACAAACCATTGGGACATGATGTTAGATTTTCAGCTTCAAGAATCAGACCCCTAGACAAGAAGAACTGGAGCCATCTCAACATGACAACTAAATAAACTTGAAAGTTTGTTGTCATCTTTGCTCCCCTCAAACCTTCATAAAAGACTTTGCTGGTCAATTATTTGGACTGAGAACTGCTTTCAATGATTATATAAACTACAATCACCCACAATGCGACAATCTTCCAAAGAAGAAGGACCACTAGCCTTCACCCATAAGTGAATACTACAATCAGAATTTATCTTACAACGTCTACGACAAGACAAAGACAAACTCACGTGCTGTAAAAGGTAGGAACCCTCACTAGCAATAATAATCTCAGAAACAGGTATAGTACAGTAAGCCAAGATTTCACGAGTTTCAAAGGATTCCAAACCGGCTCTCCCTGCATTGTTACAAGCAACGAAAGCAACTGTTATCCATCCGTTACCCAAACTGGAAGAAGAAGAAACTTTCATTAAAGAAAAATTTAACTTCGCACAACAAAATAAAGTAGGTCCATGAATAAGAACAAATTGAGTAGTTTTACCTACTCCCCTTACTTCGTTCTTTTTACCCTTAGCAGAAGATGTCGAAGCACCGAGAGTGCCGCCCACATTGACAATGTTGTTTTCGTCGTCGCCGGCGAATGCTGGTTTACAAATCACTTGTCAATGTGGACGGCACTCTCGGTGCTTCGACATCTTCTGCTAAGGGTAAAAAGAACGAAGTAAGGGGAGTAGGAAAAATTACTCAATTTGTTCTTATTCATGGACCTACTTTATTTTGTGGTGCGAAGTTAAATTTTTCTTTAATGAAAGTTTCTTCTTCTTCCAGTTTGGGCAACGGATGGATAACAGTTGCTTTCGTTGCTTGTAACAATGCAGGGAGAGCCGGTTTGGAATTCTTTGAAACTCGTGAAATCTTGGCTTACCGTACTATACCTGTTTCTGAGATTATTTTGTGTCTGGTAGATTCACTTTCTATTGTTGGACTTCGAATTTTTCTCCATCTAATATTTTAATTGTCTGTTTGTTGCTGGAAAACTCACTTCCTGTTGTGCAATCGCGCTGATAAGGACTTCCGGTACAGCTTCCGCTCTTTATCTTTAAATGAGCTCTTAAGAAATCACATTCTGCGCAACACAACCCTCACTAGCAATAATAATCTCAGAAACATGTATAGTACGGTTAGCCAAAATTTCACGAGTTTCAAAGGATTCCAAACCGGCTCTCCCTGCATTGTTACAAGCAACGAAAGCAACTGTTATCCATCCGTTATGGATGGAAGGAGGGAGGAGATTACAAGTTCCCCAAGGCTCAGTCTCAAGTTCACTATTGTTCTTCATATAATAAACGATCTTCTGCCTAATATACAGTAAGGAAATGAGTTCATTTTGCAGATGACACTAATATTGTAATCAGTCGAAGTCTGCATATAGGAACAGAAGAAATGGTAAACAGTGTTCTTGAAAGTATCATTGACTGGTTTTCTGTGAATGGTCTCACCATCAATTTTAAAAAGGTTACAACATATTCAGTCGTGTGCACCTATGGGCACTACACCAGTGATAAGTGTAACATATGTTCAGGATATAATAAATTGAATGGAAATTTCAAAATTTTTAGATGTTCATAGTCATGAAAATTTAATCTGGAAAAAGCAGATATTTGAACTCTTAAAACAACTTAGTTCAACCACATTTTCACCTAGAATCATTGCAGATCTTGGGAAGAAACAAATTAGTAAGTTGACATATTGTGCGTATTTTCATTGAGAAATGTCATATGGAATAATGTTCTGAGGTAACTCATCTTTAAGAAAGAAAGTCATCATTGCTCAGAAACTTGCTGTACGGACGATTTGTGGTACTCACCCACGATCATCTTGTAGGCAACTGATTGGGCATTCTGACTACTGCTTCACAGTGTGTTTATTCCCTCACACTAAACTTGGACCAACGCAATGATGAGCGTATCTCTGAGGCAGTGGGCCAGTTGTAGATCGACCCGCCCATCACCTCACATGTTGCCAGGAAGCAACACATCATGCGAGATGCGCCGCATAGAAATGAGCAATACGGCAACTTTCCAGTTAATATACGCCGTGACGAGAAATTTTTCTGCGAGAGTCAGCCAAGCCAGACTCCACCGACATTTACGGGCATTGTTGCTGCTGTAGATTCAGGTGTATTACCAACCCTTGCCCAAGTAAAAGTTGAGGAATCGTTGATAAAGCATAAACAGTTTCAGATACACAATGATGAGAAAAAGGTTGTGCATCCTGTAATCTTTATAAAAAGTTTTAAGAACGTTTTGCCACTCTCATGGACAGAGAGGTAAAATATTCAGTTTGTCACATCCCTTATAATAGGAGATGCAGCGCCGTGAGCACTAGAAACAGCTGAACAGTGCGCGCTGTTTTCTGATTTTGAAAACAAAAATCTTGCAAGGTTCTGGACCCAATCTGTACACAAACGTTTAAGAACACAGGTCTACAACCCTAAACTGTTAAACCCCCACCATGGGAATTTAAAAAAGTATTTTCAGAAATATCTTAATAAGACGCGTTATTGGGATGAACCAATGTTGGCAAGAGATGCATTGAGAATTCTTAAAGGAAAACTACCCACTGCCATTCGAGAAAAACTCGTACATGTCCCAGACACGGACACAGAACAATTTATTGCAACACTAGATTCTTTGGATTTAATCCAAGAACATGCACGTCAAAACGAATATGATAATGTGGGGAGTAATCAAAACAACAGTAAACCACGACAGTCGAATAGTAGCAGCCCCAGAAAGAACGGGTTCAAGAAAAATTATGACTCTTCAAATGGTGAAGCGTATAATAAAAGGAGGTGGGACATACCCAGCCACCGAGTAACAGAAATAGGCATCCTAACCATGTGGAAGGAAACCAATATTCACGATCTACTTACTCACCAAGTACAAAGGGCAATGAACAATACAACCGTAAATGGAGAGGTGAAGGAGGGGGTAACCCCAACTTCTCACAGAAAAACATGCCCACGGCCAACGACCACTGGCAACGCCCAGAGCTGGCGAACTGCCAGGCACAAAGTCAAATGTCAAATAATAATGTACCGATTTATCACATAAACGTTATACCCATGCCACCGCCACCGCTGCATCCACCTAACCCTAATGCCCAAGTGTATGGTCCACAGAGTCAGTCTTGCGCTCAAACGAGAGTGAGAAATTTGTGGATGTCACAGATGAGACACCTGCAGCTGGAGACAGGCCGACAAACACCGGCTGACTGCTGTAGGCCCCTTCCAGTTGGTCGGCGCAGTGGAGGAGTAGGGGGCGCATGGCATGTAAACGTATGTATGCTGAGGTACAATGATGATCAGCATTTGCAGGCCGCGGTGGCCGAGCAGTTCTAAGCGCTTCAGTCCGCTACAGTCGCAGGTTCGAATCCTGCCTTGGGCACAGATGTGTGTGATTCCTTAGGTTAGTTAGGTTTAAGTAGTTCTAAGTTCTAGGGGACTGATGACCTCAGCTGTTTAGTCGCATAGTGCTCAAAGTAATTTGAACCATTTGAACCATGACCAGCATTTAAAGGACCAGCTAATAAATGAATCACAACAGCTAAGTACAGGTGAAATGGAATGGACACAGGCTGCTTCTCAGTCTAAACTTAACAATATTTTAATGACACTGATTCTGGACACCGGTGCCAGCACATCTGTGATAGATGAACAATTGTTCCATTGGGTGCACAAGATCAGGAAGCTGCCGATTTTACCAGTAGAAAACTGTAGAGAGGTAGGAACCCTACGATGGAAGGGGCAGTTAATAAAAAACCAGGTGCAGGTAGAGCTAACACTGGAAAAAGAAGCATTTACAAGCTTATTCGTAATGGTTAGAAACCTCGGCCTACTCTGTATCCTGCGTTTAGATGCTCTTCGTGAAATGAACGCGAGAATTGACCTGGCATGGGGCATCAGCACCTGATACCATGATAAGCAGATCGAATTGGTATTAATCAGGACGCCTGATGCATGCACGAACTACTGTCGGACGTTAGCATAGTACTCCCTGACAGTCCCACACTAATGCAGGTGAACAATCTCTTGGTAGAGAGTGAAAATGATATGGAAGATAGCTGGGTGCACGAGTCATCGAACATGAAGCAAAATATTGTCGAGAAGGTAGCCGAATCCACATATTTGAATGACCAGCAGCAAAGTGAACTGACACAGTTGCTTAGCCAACCTGCAGATGTGTTTACCGAAAGACCCGGTATAATCACAGAGTATGAGCACAATATGCAAGTCTGAGCACACTGTACATTCTGCCACGCGACCTGTTCTCTCCCTTGTTCGAAAAAATGAAACGGTCAGTAGGAAGGGAAATACAGAATCATTCAGTGAAAATAGTAAATAGATTCGTATTTAATATACAAGCACACTTTGAACAAATTTAGGTTAGTTTGAATATGTGTTTTTGTTATTTATGTGTGCTTTGTTCATTTTTGTGGGTAAATTTACTTGTCCTGTTTAGTGTGTAAGTATATGTATTCTTGAGTGAGTTGAATTGAACGTGTGCATCATGTATGTACATAAATTAACTTATTATCAAATGAATCGGGCGTACGTGTCTATAAATGACATACTAACACTGAGCACAGTGCATGCGCCCGAAACTTTGTCCCATTAAATCGTCTGTATTTCTCATTTCAGCTACAGTACAGCTTGACAGATTTAGCGCGAATAACAGCTGGAACTACTTGTGGCTGCACTCTCACATGCAAGGCAGCTGCAAGCGCCGAATCTACATTAAGCGAATGATTCTGTGTTAAATGATAATACGAGGGCCGTTCAGAAAGTAACCTCCAGTTGATTTAAAAAAATACACCAAGTTAAATAAAAATATTTTAATATATACATCTTACAACTACATCTTTGCACTATTTTTCTACATAGTCTCCATAGCGATTGAGGCACTTATCGTATCTCTTCACAAGCTTTGAAATTCCTTCTGCATAAAAATCACCCGCTTGTGCCTGGAGCCAGCCTGTGACCGCATCTTTGAGCTCTTCGTCGTCATCAAACCGCTGTGACCCGAGCCATTTCTTCAAATGCATGAAGAGGTGATAATCACTTGGCGCCAGGTCTGGGCTGTAAGGTGGATGGTTGATAACGTCCCACTTGAAGGACTCAAGAAGGGGCGTTGTTTTGCGAGCAGAGTGAGGACGGGCGTTATCGTGCAAAAAAACGATACCGGAAGTCAGCATACCACGGCGTTTGTCCTGTATAGCCCGTCGTAACTTTTTTATTGTTTCACAGTACACGTCTTGATTAATGGTCGTACCACGATCCATGAATTCAACCAACAACACTCCTTTGGCATCCCAAAACACCGTTGCCATCAGTTTTCTGGCAGAAAAATCTTGCGAGGCTTTTCTTGGTTTGGTAGGCGAATTTGAATGTGCCCACATCTTTGATTGTTCTTTTGTCTCAGGGTCCACGTACTTAATCCAGGTTTCGTCACCGGTCACGATTCTGTTTAACAATGGTTCTCCTTCGTCCTCATAACGTGACAGAAAGTCTAATGCAGAGGCCATTCTTTGACTTTTGTGGTGGTCGGTAAGAATTTTGGGCACCCATCGTGCACAGAACTTACGGTAACCCAATCTTGCTGTCACTATCTCGTACAAGAGAGTCTTAGAAATCTGTGGAAAACCAGTAGACAACTCCGACATTGAGAAACGTCGATTTTCACGAACTTTTGCATCAACTGTCTGAACGAGTTCGTCAGTCACCAATGATGGTCTACCACTCCTCTCTTCATCATGAACGTTTTCTCGTCCACTTTTAAATAAACGTACCCATTCACGGACAACTCCTTCACTCATAACTCTTGGTCCGTACACGGCACAAAGCTCACGATGAATAGCTGCTGCAGAATATCCTTTGGCTGTAAAAAACCTTATGACAGCACGCACTTCACATTTGGCGGGGTTTTCTATTGCAGCACACATTTCAAACTGCCACAAAAACTAAACTAGCGCAGGTACGACGTTCACTCGACCACGGCTTGATGCCGACTGACCTGTTGAGTGCGTGAACGCACAGATGGCGTCGCTACTCCCCCCACAACCCGCACTGTGACCAATCGGAGGTTACTTTCTGAACCGCCCTCATATTATGTACAAAATTTACTGATCTCACAATTTCAAAGTGGGCAAAGAGGATTTGGCATAGAACATGATAATTTTGTAATAGAAAAAGCATTTTACTGAATAAATTATTGTCAGTAAAGCCAACGAAAAATGTAATATCGATTGTATATGTATATACTTTTAATGAAAAGGATCAAAATGTGCTCAGTGTGCCTTTCATGTGAAGTACTTTTCCAGACACTCAGATAGTGACATGAGGAAAGAAGTTACTCACACAGTACGAATTTTAAATGAAGTAAGAATGAAACAGACTGTAGCTATACAAAACATTGATAAACTGTACCAAAGTGCAGCAATAATAATGTAAACGTAAATTCCTGTCACATATGGCTGATGAAAGTGTCACAACGATAAACCTTGTACGGACACCCACCAGAGTGACGTACAGGAAAACCATAAAGAGCACGTGTGTTACAAATCAATACTTATGTTAAAGTAAAAGAGTGATCTGAAAAAGCCAAAATCCCAAGTGAAGTACTGTTATTGTCTCTTCTCGACCAACATACTACAGACATTTACAAATACACGTGTGACTGTGGAGCATATGGCTTAATAACATTTCCGTTACAGCCAGCGTATATTGTAGCACTATTGGTGAGAAATCTAATGCGCGATGGGTTACTTTTCATGTTGCGCGAGTGGCGAGCGGGCGCGTAGCAGTTCTGGACCGCTCAGCTGATCGGCGCCGGGCGACGCTGACTTGTTCGCTGATGTCATACACCGTTTACCAAATCTGCTTTCCGCGCGCCTTATTCCTGCTTATGCCGCTGCCCTACTCTCAATACTCACCAACACCATCGTCAACTGCCGTAGCGACGATTTGACATGAACACTTCAGATGACATGGAACATTTTGCTCATGAGTGTAAAGTCAAATGAACTTGATGTACTGAAACAACATAAAGGTCAAACCTTTGCTCATATTGCTAAACTGACAAAGACTTTTGCCTTATATGTGAAACTAGTATAACTTGTTACGGATTTGAACCTTAAGTGACAAGATATGTCATGGACATTCTTAACCAGCGGAAATGAAAAACTTCCTAAATAATTTGCTTTTTAACAAACTTCTACATGAACTATTTTTCTTTCTTGTTGATATAATACTGTTTTATCATAATTGTTGTATACATGTATGTTTAAATGTGTATCATTCGAAAAAATCATTAAATATCACAAGAAAGTAAATAGTTCGAAGACTCCGGGCGGGGTTATTTTCGACCCGTTTTTTCCCATGCGCCGTTACCCGAATGGGGGAGTATAAGCCTTTTGTTATCGGGTCATAGGTAACTCCAAACTCTTCGCCTTCATGTGCAGATGCAGGGCAAAGAGTTAGTTAAGCACAATCCCTCACAAAATAATTGTAAAGCTGAAAACACATTGTAAAAAAATACTGTAGGTGTAAGTTAAAGCATAATGACTAGTGTGACTGAAGACTTTAAAAATCATGTGAAGCGGTCGGGTCTGGTAGTGAGTGAGAGCCAACACTCGAAATATTTGCGTACACCCTCACTAGGAGGCCCATGTGGCGGTCCGCCAAATAACGCAAAAAAATAATATTGAAGATCTTTGCAAATATAACAAAACTGATGTCATAACGAAATAAATATTATCGCAGAAAAATCTCATAGAGTAAAAATCTCTGGAGTGAGCATTGCGTTCTGCAGATGTTGTCAACATTAAACCAGGATTGTCACGTGTTTTCGGGACTTCGCTGTGTGTGTGTGCTTTCTGCAGCGTTTGAAGTTTATAATATCAAGAGTTTTTGTTGTGTTTCACCGTTTGTTGATAGTCTAATAGCGATGGTGAATTACTATTGTTGCTACAGATGCAAAAAAAATATGTGAAAGGAGGGACAGTAACTTTTCATGGGTACGTACCATGTAGCTCTAATTATAGTTATCATGTTAGTAAGAGACACTGTATATGTTCAAAAATTTCAAGACGCATTATAATTAAGGCTTGATTCTGTAGGCCTATTTTTCTACGATTTTATGACTATATAATAGATATTACGGCTCGTACAAAAGCTTACAAACAATCGCTTCCTCTCGTAAATTTGCTAGTGGAACAGGAAAGGGAATGCTTAGTTGTTTCAGCAAATACTATCCTTCATTTATTTATCAGTGACTTGTCGATTATGTATATAGATTACTCGATCTACTATTTATTTAATAAACTGGGAGCAAGTACGTAAAATGCGTTAAATAAAAAAGTGTCACCAGTAAGAAAAATTGTGCTTTAGGTCGCAAAAACGAGAAAGTAAATACGAAGAAAAAGCAAAAAAAAAGGACGAATTAGCAGGGATATAATCGCTAATGTGTGGCAAATTTGGTGTTTTTCGGACACTTGCAAAAGTGCTAGCGTACTGTCAAGTCGTTTTGCAAGACTTTCACGGCAAAAATGTACGTCAGGCTCTGTAATACTATAAAGTGTCGTATCATACCGAAAACTACCAAAAATTGAGTGCATCTGAACTGTGACACCTATCGCAAAGAAGCAGGATGTAATATCACTTGCCCTTAAAAGTTACGTAGCTTGTTTATTCCCGGTATCAAACGGATACTGTTAAACTGTCTGCGCAACATATATAAACAATCCACGACACGTTCGAAAAGAATCCGTCTGTACTAGAGATGTAGTGACATTCTAAATATACTGGGCGCTATACGGACAAACACAGAAAGTCCCAAGAACACGTGACCAGGCCGGCAATGTATGTTGACAACACAAAATCTGTTCTGCGCAGGTGAACGCTCACTCCAGAGATATTTACTCTACGGAAAATCTCAGAGACTATGTAATCAACTAACGTGATCTGCGAATGTTATTGTAATCTCTGTTCCTTTTGAAAAAGGATCGCACTCACTTCCCTTTTATTTCTTGGTAGTGTAAGAAGCTATTTTGTGATGAGGCACGAAAATGTTTAAGTTTTATGTAATATTTGGTCTAAATATAATTAAATATTGCTATAAGTGTCGCTAATGTTCTACTGTAACAGATCCTATATTCATGAAGTGAATGACTTAAATACTTTATGCAAAATTTATAGGGGAACATTGTTGCAGAGGTAAATGTCATTGTTCTAAGTGATAAAGGCCCAGAGTGGTAACAAATATTTTAATATTTGCTAATTTTGACAAATAAAAGTAAACGTGAATGTTGGAGGCTTCTCTTGATTCCTTTGAAACAGTAAAAGTAATCAGTTTTTCCAATACTGAATCATATTTCAGAAAAGTGGCTTCAATAAATTTTTTTCATCCCCACTTAACGGAAATTAACATTGCAATTTCACTAAAATAAAACAAATAATTAACAAAAGTTAACTGCAATAATAAATGCAGCAGTATATCTGGAATTTTGTATGTTGGTTATGTCTTTTAATATAAAAACATCGTGTCAGGCAAACTAACTGTGAGAAGTATCACGACTGAATCACTAACCTAAATAATTTTCCAGTTGTGAAGCAGGCAGGATAATACTAACTCCAACTATTCGTAACATATAACTACCAATAAAAATGAAAAAGGAACCACCACAGCGTCTCGTATAGTTTCTCACAGTGCTTCCTTTTGGTTGAAAATATGTTGTATATAGCTTAGTATTTAATTAAATCTCTGTGTACTTATATCAATAGGTTCCTTAGTTCTTAGACAGTAGATGTATTTGCGTAGTTTTTCTGTTTACTTCGTATTTACGTTAGGTACATATCGGATTCCTGTTTTGTTGCACCTTCTTCCAGTCTGTCATACATGCACACAGGTCAATGCCTCCTCTCCTGCCACTAACGTATTGTTGAGCGCGTGACAGCTGAGCCATAAGCTAATTTCGTTTATAATTTCGCTTCACATGAAGTGGTGCGTTACTTCTCATTGCTGTTAATTTTATGCTTACGTGTACAAATCAAAAGAATTTCAAATGCCTAGACACATTACTTTATCTTAAAATACACTCCAGAACAAAAATTACACTCAGAATTATGTACACTATTTACCAATCTTGCGATAAAAAAAAAGTTACCATGCTTTGTCATTCTACAAAGGCTTTTATATCTTTGTGAGGGTGGAGACCCTTGTCTCTCCGTTTTCTGATAGGCTAATCTGTATGTCCCAGTATTCTGGAAATTACATATCATCCTGAATAGAGTAATTGCCACTTCTTATTCAGTTTGCCAGATTTTATTGATTTAGGGTGCGTCCATAAGAGGACTTGTTGCCCTTCAAAAAATTATGTAACACGTTTTAGTTTCTTGTTATAAATTTTCCTTCTATACTCGGCCCTATTTTCTACTGTAACCATGGCTTGTCTGATTTGGTCTTGTAGTGTCATTTCTGTAGTGGGTACCTTTGGTATGGGCGACTCCCACTCATTTGTTTCTTTTGTCCAGAACATCAATTCATGAGGTGTGACACCTATTGAAGAACGTGGAAGGTTATTGACAACTTGCATGAAGGGAGTTACGTACTCTACCCATTGTGTGCGTTTGTGAGGGATATACATCCTAATAAATTGGTTAAATTCCATTAAGACTCTTTCTATTGTGTTTGCTTCTGGGTGAAAAAGGCTTACTAATATATGCTTTATATCCTGTAAGACTATAAAATGTTTCCACTTTTGCCCAATGAAATATGAAGCATTATCAGTTAGTATTACCTGTGGTTTACCTACTCTTCTCAAATAGTCTCCCTCAATTCTTTGTCTGATATTTGTGGCTGTTGTATTCTTAATGTCGTACAATTTGATATGTTTCAAGAAAATATTGTATAGTGCTACTACATAACTTATTCCTCCTTTACTTCTTGAATGTGAACCAGCTATGTCCGGGGATAATATACACTCCTGGAAATTGAAATAAGAACACCGTGAATTCATTGTCCCAGGAAGGGGAAACTTTATTGACACATTCCTGGGGTCAGATACATCACATGATCACACTGACAGACCCACAGGCACATAGACACAGGCAACAGAGCATGCACAATGTCGGCACTAGTACAGTGTATATCCACCTTTCGCAGCAATGCAGGCTGCTATTCTCCCATGGAGACGATCGTAGAGATGCTGGATGTAGTCCTGTGGAATGGCTTGCCATGCCATTTCCACCTGGCGCCTCAGTTGGACCAGCGTTCGTGCTGGACGTGCAGACCGCGTGAGACGACGCTTCATCCAGTCCCAAACATGCTCAATGGGGGACAGATCCGGAGATCTTGCTGGCCAGGGTAGTTGACTTACACCTTCTAGAGCACGTTGGGTGGCACGGGATTCATGCGGACGTGCATTGTCCTGTTGGAACAGCAAGTTCCCTTGCCGGTCTAGGAATGGTAGAACGATGGGTTCGATGACGGTTTGGATGTACCGTGCACTATTCAGTGTCCCCTCGACGATCACCAGTGGTGTACGGCCAGTGTAGGAGATCGCTCCCCACACCATGATGCCGGGTGTTGGCCCTGTGTGCCTCGGTCGTATGCAGTCCTGATTGTGGCGTTCACCTGCACGGCGCCAAACACGCATACGACCATCATTGGCACCAAGGCAGAAGCGACTCTCATCGCCGAAGACGACACGTCTCCATTCGTCCCTCCATTCACGCCTGTCGCGACACCACTGGAGGCGGGCTGCACGATGTTGGGGCGTGAGCGGAAGACGGCCTAACGGTGTGCGGGACCGTAGCCCAGCTTCATGGAGACGGTTGCGAATGGTCCTCGCCGATACCCCAGGAGCAACAGTGTCCCTAATTTGCTGGGAAGTGGCGGTGCGGTCCCCTGGCACTGCGTAGGATCCTACGGTCTTGGCGTGCATCCGTGCGTCGCTGCGGTCCGGTCCCAGGTCGACGGGCACGTGCACCTTCCGCCGACCACTGGCGACAACATCGATGTACTGTGGAGACCTCACGCCCCACGTGTTGAGCAATTCGGTGGTACGTCCACCCGGCCTCCCGCATGCCCACTATACGCCCTCGCTCAAAGTCCGTCAACTGCACATACGGTTCACGTCCACGCTGTCGCGGCATGCTACCAGTGTTAAAGAGTGCGATGGAGCTCCGTATGCCTCGGCAAACTGGCTGACACTGACGGCGGCGGTGCACAAATGCTGCGCAGCTAGCGCCATTCGACGGCCAACACCGCGGTTCCTGGTGTGTCCGCTGTGCCGTGCGTGTGATCATTGCTTGTACAGCCCTCTCGCAGTGTCTGGAGCAAGTATGGTGGGTCTGACACACCGGTGTCAATGTGTTCTTTTTTCCATTTCCAGGAGTGTATCTAGAGGGTTTTTTGTGAGTATTGGATGTAGCTCGGTATATTTTGACACACTGGACTGTTTTGATTTTTGATATATTGCACACTTTCTTAATGCCTGTAGGACTCACCTTCTCAAATTTGGAAAATAAAAAAGTGCTGCATTTTTTCTGTACATTAGCCTACTCCATAATGTTCCAATACTTCATGTGTGTGTCTCACAAATTCATCTATATAATCTTCAGGAATACACACACTTCCCAATGATCAGATTTTTCATGTTTCCTATTAAACAAAACGCCCTTGTGCTCCTGATGCCATTTACTTACCTCTTGCTTCAGGTTTTGCAAGACTTTACTCCATCTGCTCTCTTTCTGTAGTGTACTTTTCATTTGCTTACAAAACTTATGTTAATCAGTCTGTTGTACATATCCATTGTATTAATAACGTTCTGAGTTCTGCATCCTGCTCTGTTAATTCACCAAATTCCTCTATACTTTGCGGTAACATGTTAAAGGAAATGACAATGACTGATGGTCACAGTGAACTTTGGTATTCTTGCTCCACAAAAAATATTCAAACTTTTTAAATGCCCATATTACAGCTAAACTTTCCAGTTCTGACATGGATTAAGATCTTTCTGCTTCTGATAATGTGCGACTAGCAAAACTGATGACCTTGGGTACTTGCTTACCTTCTTCCTCTCACATCTGGAACAAGCATGCCCCCAGCTCTTGAGATGAGGATCTGTGTATAGACAAAAATCCTTGGACATATTAGGGTGGCTAAGAATGTTTGCATTGACTAATGCTTGCTTAATGTTATTAAATTGCTCCTGACACTTAACATCCCAGAACCAAGGCCTATTTCTTCATAACAAGTTGAGCAATGCATCACTGTTCATCAGTTGTTGGGCTACAAACTTACGAAAAAACGAAGCTAGTCCTAAAGAGGCTTTTAGTGGTTTTTTATACCTTAGGGCTGGACAATTGCATATGGCATCAAGTTTTTTCAGATCAGGTAATATGCCTTGTTCTGGCACAACATGTCTTTAAAACTTGACTTCCTCCTTTCCAAAATCTGACTTTTTGAAACTGGTTGTTACTCCATAGTCTGCAAATCGTTGAAGCAGCTGTTCAATGAGCCTGATATGTTCTAACCAAATAGGTATAGCTATTAGCATGTCATCTACATAAACAGTGACTTTGCTAAGCAGTTCTGGTCCTAAAACCTTATCTAGTGCAGATATAAACACTCCTGCACTATTGTTCAGTCCAAAAGGTAGAAAACAGAATTCATACTTCTGGATCCACAAATAAATGCTATATATTTTTGACTTTCTGCGTGGAGCTTTATTTGCCAGTAGGACATCTTGAGATCGAGTATACTGAAATATTTTGTATTGTAAAACTTTAGAAGCTGTTTGTCCAAGTTGTATAGTCTTATGTGTACTGGTACTATAATTTTATTGATACCTCTAGCATCGAGAACTAATTTTACAGAACCATCTGGTTTGCTTATTGCCAATATTGGACAACAATAGCGTGAAAATGAAGGTTGTATAATTTCCCATTCGGTCAAAATGATTTATCTCTTCCCTTACAGCCTCTCGTTTTGCCCGTGGAATAGGATATGACATTACACAAAATGTCTCATTTGGATAGACTTCAAATTTATATTCATAGTCTTTGATTACTCATGCCTCCTTACTGAAAACATCGACATACTTAAATAACGAGTTAGAAAGTTCTTGTCTTTGCATCTCATTTAGTACCTGTGATTCACTCTCCCATTTCGTAACTAACCTCAGTGTTTGCTTCCTGTTCAGTATCTAATTTATTTGTGAAATATACAGCTGGAAAGGAATATTGTGCTACTACATTTGACTCTGGTTTGTTTTTGTTACTTTCATCAGGTGTTTTGACTAAATCAATAGAAAAAATATGATCCTTTACAAAAAAATGGTGGCATTTACTCTGACCTACGTCCATCTGTGTTTTGTATGTTCTACACATGTCCATGCCAATAACATAATCAACTATAAGTTCGTCAATTATCAGAAAGTTGCACATCACTGTGAAATGTTGAGTTTGTAATGAATTTAGTGCCTGATGTTTAACCAATTCGGTCTTGCTGTAGCAGTTTGCTCCTTACAAATTTGGACAGGAAATGTTGGGAATTTTCCTCTGTTCTTCAATTCACAAAAAAACGCATTTATCATTAGGTTAGTAGTTGAACCTGTATCTAAAAATAACAGTGTCTCAATGTTAAATATTTTCATCTTATAGGTTGCATGTACTTGTTCTTCCTTGACTTTATCTACTATATCTAATTCATGCTGAAACAAATCATCCTTGATGTCACCTCGTTTGTCAAATCTTATGAAACATGTTTGTAGTTCTGCCTCACCCCCACTCCCTGAGAGGTTAGTAACCTGGGGTTTAACTATGACTGGTTGGTGTTTTCCAATGGTGTAGTGTGACTTAGTTCATTACTTGGGGAAATTTCAGTGAGTTGCACCATGTGTATACTTCGCTAATTTGTGTCGTTAGCTGCCGTACAGTTACTCTGCTACCCAAAGGTCGGCTGCAGTACAGTGTAAGGCATGGCATTGTTAACGTGCGTCAGCCACTGCTGCTGCTGGCTGTTTCTGTTTATGTTCGGCATAGGGTCTTGTGGTGGTGAATTGTAATTCGATCTTGCATTGAAATTACCCCTGTTGCTTTGAAAGTTTCTTTTAAATCGTTTGTATTTTCCATTCCCATTACTGTACTTGTTACCTCTGGGTAGATAACTTTTCTGGTGTGTACCATCCTTGCTGTGTGTTTAGATCGTGTTTTACTGGTTCAGGTATTTTTCAGAGTATCCATGTAGACTACCGTATTTGCCATTGAATGGTGCAGGGTTGAAAACCTCTAGTCTGAGTCTTTCTTGCACTGCCTCAGACCAGTATTTGTGGAGGAAGCTCGTTCAAATGGGATATAAGTGCTGCAACATTTGGCCACTTCAGTTGCCCATAAAAGCAGATCACATTGTGTATATCCCACGATAAATCTCATTTTCTGTGCTTCCATCCAGTTGCGTGAAAATACATGACGAAAGGCACTGATACAATCTATGGGATTCATTCTTTTACCTTCAGTTGAGACTGTAGTAAACTGTCCATATCTCAGCAAACCTTCATCTGTAAAAATAGTTGATAGACACGTGGCATTTTCGGTCGTATTTATGTTGTTACTGTAGTTAACTGTAATTCCGGCTGGCAATTTTTCAGGTGTTGGAGTTGTCGGTATGTTTACATTTTTCACTCTACAACTGTCACTGGTACCTGCTGTGGGACTCATGACACTATAGCCAATGTATTATTTACATGCATATTTCGAGATCTGGTAATCTTTTCTTCTAAAAGATTGCAGATCCTATCTTCTGCGGGTTGTATGTTAATGTTTACCTTGTTCACTGTTTGATTTTCTTTTTTTATGAATAGCCTTTTCTATTAAATCTATGTATAACTTACAATCGGTTCCTAATTTCTCTGCAATAGTATTACCCTTATCTAACATACCTGCTTCAGCTTGATTAATGATATCCCTCAGATTTTCATTGATCTTGTCTCTCTCCTTCGTAGCACATGTTGAGCCAACTTCTAATGTTGCCAGCCTTAAAGTAAGCTCTTTTACAGCTAGAGGTACACTTTTATAGTCTTCATTTAGTTTGGTAATGACAGTGGTTACCTTTTTTACTCTCAGACCCAGATGGTTTTGTGTGGCTTCAGAGTTTGTGTTTGTGTCTGTGATTTTCTTTATCTGTTGCTCTACTAGATCGTGATGGTCATGAAAAGAGTCTACCTTCTGTTTTAACTTCGTAATGCTACTGTTAACTACAGAAAGTGCTTCAAGCCTTACCCGTGTTTTAATATCATTCAATTTTTTGTCGATTTCAGTGCAAAAATTTTTGGCTAAGTCATCGAATTTCTGTGAGATCGTATCCTGCAAATCCTTGAATACTTGTTTTTGTTCTTGCTTCATTGCTTTTAGATCTTGTGTAACTGTATTTTGTTGCTGTTTTACTGTGTTCATATCTTGTGTAACAGTACTTTGTTGCTGTTTTATCATGTTCATATCTTGTGACAAATTACTGAAATTGGTGTTCATGTTGTGTTTCGTATCATCAAATTTCGCATTTATGTTAGATAGTAACAGTTATAGCAGTACTTCAGTTGTACTACTGTGGTTGCTGTCAGCTGTACTTCCCAAGTTCATGATTGTGTTGTGACTAAGAGATGTTTGTAAGATGTTGTCAAAATCCATATTGCAATCGCTCCCCAATGAGTGGTACATCAATCTAGGAGATGCATGACATTGTCTCATCAGTTGCAAAAATCGTGTCGTGAATGTCGTTCTGCTGTGGAGTGTCGCTATCATTTGTCACACCTGCAACACCCATCTCTGATCTACTTAAACTTTCTGCAGTAGGCGTGCATCGCACCTGAACTTCCAATTGTCCGATCATGCAACTCTATGCCATCTCGGCTGATTGCGTTTTCGCTATCGCTGTCAAGAACGGACATATATTTTTCTGCCATTTGTATGAATACGCAAACAATAGAAAATTCACAAAAATGTTAAAATTTCATATGATAATTATTATACTTGACAATTGTGATTTAGGAACTGTCAAACCTTGTTATATGTCAATTATGATGTGCAAACTATTGTGTCACAATTCTTTATATTTTACTGACATGCATATCACACTGAAAAATTTTTGTAAATTTTTCTCAAAATTCAACAAAAGGGAGTAATGAGGAAAAGATTTCTATCTACCTCAAAAGCAGTGCTGCCAAGAGTAACCATGCAAGCAACTTGTGTAGCCATCCTACCTTTGCTGCGCCAAACAAAACAGCTTACTATTGAAAATTTTTATGTAATCTGCATCCAATTCTTATTCCTTTCCAAAATTTCTCCTCAATTTTTGCCTTTTTGCAATACTTGCTCCCTATTGTGTTTCTTGCAAATTTTTTACTATAACAACAGTTAACAACTACTCACAACCAGTGCCCTGATGTCCTGGCACATACATTGCCAGTTGTGTTGCAATAACAAAAATATAAATAAAAAATAAAATATTATTACTAACTATTGTTAGTTAGTCACATGAAAACACATTTTTTTAGGATATAATACGTTTGTGTTATTAGTAATGTTCTGTGCTTATTTGAATTTTTTTGTGCTACCAGACTTCACTTACATTTCAGTTGTAGTTGCAGGCAGTGGACTCCAAGAACACGGGCGCTTGTCATAATCAAGAAAACGCTCCTTATATGGTCTTTACTTCACTTCAACAAAAAGAAAATACTTCATACTGTTGTTCAATATACTATTATTCGTGTGCACATGTGATACATAAAACTCATAATGCTTCATATTTAAAATAGCACGTCTTCATCGCCCTTCTACATATGAGAGAGATGTGTAAAAACAAAAAACTGTACAAATAATTGAATTATTGTTTTTTCGTTTGTCTGCGCCTTACCATGCACTCATAATTAACATCTTTGCCAACTCTTCTGGTCGATCAGTGTTTCATTTTTTGTTTTTCAATAAATATTAACTTTACAATATCCTGGAGGTCTTTCATCATATACCTACACAACTTCTTGACAGAATCCATACTAATCATCAAAACTGACTGTCGATAACTCAGTTTCGAAAGTGGTCATATGTAGGATATCATCTGTTACTCAATACAAGACAATTTACAATTGTCAAACCATACGTTTTTCTCTATCAGTGTCATTTTCTGACAATGAGTGTGGTGCAATTGAGATGGAAAATCGGCATCGGCACCATCCGTACAAAGTTTAACTCAGCTGTTTTCGTGACAATATACACAATTTCTGAACTCATAATTTGGCAGCAACCCATATACCCAACAGAAATCCACTACACAATCGAGTATTAAATTTTGCCAGTTAAGAGTATCGGGACTCGAGACAACAACAACTTCACCCCATTCCTACTCAACACTAATCGTTACATAACAACACACTAAACACTTTCCGTATCTCCCGTCACAATCGCCGCGCTTTCGATGTATTTCGTCGTTCGATACGGAAAGCTTCTTGGAAATAACTGTAAAGCAAACAATAACTATGTTTACATGGGGTCCCAAAACCTGTTTATAGACCGATTTCCCAATACCACCTTTGGTTGGGCATATAAACACTCTAAAATCGATTCTGGAATTCCTCTTCTTGCAGCCGGTTTTCCACTTCCACAATCAATTTTCGCTACCATGTAAAACCACAATAATTTTTGAAACATGCTTGTGCTGTCAGATTACGATTAGTTTAAAAAATTTCATGTAATAGAGACAGATTGACTTTTTGTATTGTGAAGTAAAAGTTATTTTTTTTATTTTTTTTTTTTTTACGTCCTGAAATCTTGGAGGTTCATATATAATACCCTAGATGTTGGGCAAAGTTTCATTAAGTTAAGGATAATACATTGCAATAAAATACACTTAATGCAATTCGGCGCTTTTTCACTGTCATTTTTAATACTTGTGTGTACATAATTTCCAGGAGAGAGGTTCTTGGCTTCAGATGTGCAGTATATTTAGAAATTCAGTTTTCAAGATACAGTAATATTGAGTAAAAACAGTTTTGCAGAAGATATAAAGCTACAGATTTTTTAAAGTTATGTATTTTGTTAATGGCCTTTAAGAGACTTCGCAGGCTATTAAACATTTGTGATCTTGAGTGATATACACCTTTCTTGCACAGGATGATATAGCAATTATTTCTGTGTATGTCAATATTTGACCTTGTATGTATTCACATACATTTTTTAGAATAAATACATTTTCCTTTTAGCATGTTTTTTTTACACACATGATAACCTCAACTGTGTAGATAAATGGTAGCTATAGAAACCTAAGATTTTTAAAGAATATTTTATATGATTTTCGGCTGTTTGCATTTTTCATTATCCTCCAAGTCTTTCTTTGGGTTTGCAGAAGGTTGTTATGCTACGAGGGGAATTTCCCGAGAATATGGCCATATCTCAAAATGGAATGTATGCAAGCATAATAGACCACTCCAACTGTTTCGGAATTTGTGTTGTTCCGTTTAATTCTGATGAAAAATATTATTTTAAAGGTAAGAAAACATTTCATTAACTTTATAATTACACCCTGGATACGAAAAAAAACACATTTACTGAAAAAAACACAGAAGTTACATACAAGCCAAGAATAAAGATATTGACAGCAGAGTCATGGAGCAGCACATAAATATAGACGTTAAGGAATTTTTTCTTTTCTTCAAGCTACAGACATAGGATCATTTCAAATATTGTTTTAATTAAACTATGTTGTTTGCCTTTACACGTGTACTGGGCCCATAACCTGATGAAAAATATTATTTTAAAGGCAAGAAAACATTTCATTAACTTTATAATTACACCCTGGATACGAAAAAAAACACAGTTACTGAAAAGAACACAGAAGTTACATACAAGCCAAGAATAAAGATATTGACAGCAGAGTCATGGAGCAGCACATAAATATAGACGTCAAGGAATTTGTTCTTTTCTTTTAACAAATTCTCATTCCATAGGACATTTTAGATAGTTTAGAATTTCAGAATGTGATGTGGAAATTTCATTTACGGTTGTCTTTAAGTAAGTGTCAAGAAATGTTGTTTCATTGACCATGTTAATTTTTTGGTTTCCATAGACATGTTTGGGTTTAATGGATTTTTATTTTACTATGTGTGAAAGTGTATGGCGACTGTTTTTTGAGGGTTCATCGGTAGCTTATTCCTCACAAATCACTCCGAAATCTTTTCATTTGCGACTTTAGTATATAGACTAAGGGCCTTTCCCTTTTCACCTTCAATCAATAGACTGGTGTCGCATGCAAATAGGACTGGTTCAGAGTATCGAACACATAGAGGGAGGTCCTTTATGAAAACTAAGAAGAGAAAGCGACCAAAAATTGAGCCGTCTGGTACACCACGGGTTACTTTGAAACGTTTCGAGTGATAAGCTTGAAGTTCGTTTTATTCCATATGTTTGATCTCTGGTACAGAAATATTACACTGAACATTAAGCTGTCTACTTCTAATTTTTCATTAAAGAGAAATAGTGATTGTGATGACTACATCAGAAACTGCAACAGCTGGTTTCCAGGTGCCATAGTTGATTGGGCTAGCAAATTTGCTTCAGCCCTTGTAAACACGACAGCGAAAAACACGTTTCCGAAATTCGGTTTTCGTCTTCAGGAAGATATGCTGCATGTAAGCGTAGCGACTGTCGACTTTATTTTAAGTTCCTATATTATTTACGACGCTTCACTTTACGAAATACAGACCTTTAAGTGTGATTAAAATGGTAAGCCTACCTCGTTTATCGATTTCTGTTGTATCGCACGGTTTCATTTTTAGAAAAATGGAATGTGTGGGTAAAGCATACAGGGAAATAAAATAGAATGAATTTTCTGACAACATTATTAATACCAAAATCACACTATTCTTTGGATTGGTGGGCAATAGAACTGTCACCGTGGTTTTCAATAGTTAATTTGTTCTTCTTTACAAATTTTTCTTATCACGCAATCAGAGGCTGTATTCTTTCGCGTTCTCGTGACCCTTCTTTACTATCTTATAGATAGGCAAGAAGCGAAATATGACGATATTTTGCCGCTGCTGTTCGACATCCAGTTTACCTGGTGTAATCTTTCACCGACCCTGTCCAGAGAAGTTAATAACACAAGCGTTCCGCCATAATGTTATAATGCGACTGGATTTGTTTACAGTAGATGATACTGTTTTACTTGTTGGGGAAGGGAATTTTTCCTTCTGTGTTGATCTTGTATCAACAAAGAAATTTGTCAACATCACGGCGTCATGCCTAGATACTGAAGTGAAAACAAAGAAGGCTGAAGAGAATGTGCTTTACCTGAAACAGAAAGGTTTGGCTTGTTTTCATATGTATTACTGTATGCATGTGTGTATCGCTTTGCTTTATTACGTGTATGTAGATGAAGTTATTGCATATTACCTTACGAAGCTCTTGTTGTATATTTACATGAATGAAGGCATATTTCATACGTAGCATTATCCAACCGGATGTCGTTTTGGGAAGTTAAACCGGAGGGAATAAAAAGATGATTGTGGATTAATTGCGAGTAAATGTACAGAATGCAGAACATTATAGTGGAGAATGGCGTGTGCATTGTATCATTCCTATTGCGCGTTCTTGGAATCTACTTGATCTCAGTGAACGAGTTCTGTGCGAGATGTTTGGCAACATAGCGTTTATGCATGCATCGTGATGTGGAAGACTAATTTCATTTGAGGACTGCTGTTGGTTCATACGTGTTATTATTTTCATTCGTTACTTGCGTTGTATCTTTCTGTAGTTAAATACTTACTTTCCAAATTTCTTTAAGGTAGTTGTTAAAAATGCAGTTTATCTGACTTCTTCAAGAGACAAATTTATGAGGAACTACGTAATATTTCTACTGAATTTCAGAAATTTTTATTCTCCAGATGTCACCAATTTACAAATTTGATTTCTTCACACTTGATTAAGTGCAACAGTTTGTTTTTCTACTGTAGGCCTATTAGTTTTTGGCATGCAGGTTGTTGTGACAGATTGACCTGTTAGTGACCACCACTTCATCCATTCTTTGAACCAGTGAGGCTACACATTTGTAAACCAGCTAGTCATTATATTCCTTCTTGCACATCAAAAGTTCTGAATCTAGAAATGCCTCTCTATTTGGAGTGACACGTTGCATTTTTCTTCTCAAGGAATGTCCATTTCATATACTCACCTATTTCGTGTGAATGTCATTTCCTCATTAGCCAGTATTACAGAGAGGGAGAGATGATGAGAGCGCTGTGATTAATAGTTCCCTGGTGAATACATGATACCGCACTTCCAAGAATATGTAGACATCTGTTATAATTCAATAGACAAGGCAGTACGATGCCGACTCAGGCTCTGTACCTATTGACTGGTGTGTAGGCAGGCAACATACTCCATTCTCTCTCAAAAGATAGAGAGAGAGATCTGCAGATGATGCAAACAATCGAAGGTTTCAGCGTTCTGCGCAACTGTTATACTTCCTTAACTGTCGAGATCCTTTGTAACTACCATGCAGGTTATAGACCATATGTTAACATTGAGTCAGTTTCTTAAAGAACTGAGAAAATCAAAATGGCCCAGGATGTCTTCCATTATTTTGAAGAGAGATGGACGAGTTTTCCACACTGCAGCATTCGCTCATGATAAATAGGCTACCCTTGGTGTGAAAATGAAGTTAAGTTACGTCATACTGGGCAAAATAACAGAGTCAGCGGGAGTAAATTTAGAACTTCCAATTAAAGTCTGCCTGCACAACCACAGATATGCTGCTGATCTGTAATGAAACCTGCTGATGCCACCCACCTACTTTGACTCATGATGTGTTCAAAGTAGCAGGCATAAAACTATCATCTGACTTCTGTATGCATAAAATATGCTCCATAACAAGAATAGAAGGTGCTTGGAAGAAAATGCTGACCCGTAATTTAGTAAAGGTTAATTGCATCACACAATCTGTTTAGTTTTTTGAATGCACCATGTAATGGTTACAAGAAGTTTCCTATGTACTGTTAGAAAACAAGGTCTACTCAATAAATTTCTTTGTGTTATTGTATTTATGCCCTTGTCTTTGAATGTAATCAAACTTAAACAATGCAGTAACTCAAAATACACTCATATGGGTTACCACTTTCTGTCGACAAACAGTTCTGTTGTAGCTATTGGGTTGTATTATTAATGATGCAAGACATCCAAATATATTTTCGAAGTGTGTCATCACATACCAAATAGATGGCAGTTGTGATAGTTACTTTTGTTTCAGTGAGAGTATTATGTGCCATTTTGTTAACACTGTGTCTAAACCTTGTGGAAATACAGAAGCGTCCGATTCCACCCGTCTGCTTTGACCCATGATGTCGCAAGTATGACAGAAACGACCATACACTACGACTCCAATATGGTGCCTATGACGTCATTACGTAAACATGACCACAAACATGAAAATAAACCCACACACACACATTCCACAAAAAACCTAATGAAACTATCGAGGCAAGTGTGGGAAATTCGGGGTTTTTGAGTGGGGACAAAGTAAATATAAACAAATTTAGACACACACAACCATACCAGACCACACAAAATGATGAAAAAAACTGACAACGCAAAACTCCCCAAATTCCACTAAACACAATATTCTCTGGAATCGAACACTTCCCTTGACCTATATTGCTCAACAGCAGCTCCTGAGCCCACAAATTGGAATCGAACACTTCCCTTGACCTATATAGCTCAACAGCAACCGGAACACCCACAACCACACATTGGAATTGAACACTTCCCTTGACCTATATAGGTCAACAGAAACTACCGATACCAAATCATAAAATCCAAAACCACATCCACAACCATCACTACCTCAAAAAGCACAACAAACCAACAAAATTGGAATCAAACACTTCCCTTGACCTGTTATCCTTATGACATCTCCCTGGTCTGAGACGCCAAATTTTAGTAAGCCTCATTTCTTCACGAAACAGTGAACACTTCACGACTTCATCCAAAAAACCGAATAGTTCAAGAAATTTTATTAGAGAGAACGCACTGTCCCCCATCATCGCCGACAACCGAAAACTGTTGACCTTGCCAGTCATATCTATACCTACCAAGGCATAAAAAAAGCAATTTACCAAAATTCACACACGACGAACAGAAAAAAACTACAATAACATTGATATAACAAAACCAAAATCGAATAACTCACTGAAAAATATTCCGCTGAAAGCAGTTACTACTGATACCACACACGTGCAATGCTACCACGCAAATGAACCCCATACCCCTAAACACACCACCAGAGAGAACCACCAACCGCAACAATACGCCACCTATAAACACGTCACACACGCAAACTAAACCAAAAACGTTACCTAACACATAAACACACCACCAGAGAGCACCAGCGAACACATCAAAACGACACCTACAAACACACCCACTCTAACAAACTAAATTCCGCGCCGTTGTGACGTCACACACCACAACAGCCTTACGTCACGGGTCAAAGTAGACGGGTGGGATCGGACGCTTCGGTCGACCTGACCTTGTGTGTCTCGTGGTGCCTTCAAAATTGTGGTTGGTTCACATTTGATTTGCCAGTATGTGTGTTCTGTATATTTATGGTACATAGAATTTGCTTGGAGTTGTTGTTATTATGGAGGATGTTGCCAATTGTATTGGAGTTTGTCACACCAGCTCCCCTTCTTCTGGAACAGATTCAGAGATAGGGAGTAATGTCACTTTATTTTATTTATTCATTCATCCAGGGGATTATTTATCAATACAATGAAAATAAGTTGCTTCAATTGGGTTTCTCCTGTTTGTTGTTGTTGGTTAGTTTGTTCATGAGCTATAGCTTCAGGATGTTAATTCGCTCACTTGTTACTTCTCCATGATTGGCAATCTCGTAAAGCTCAGACTTTGATTTCCAAATTATGCAGTTTCCAGTCGAAGTCGAGAGTATAGCAAAATAGCCAATCTTGAAAATAAATAAAACATTTCTGAAATTAATGTTGGCTAATGTAAATTCATGCTCTCAAATACAGTGACTGTCTGTTCATATTACCATCTCTTTATAAAAGACACCACAATAATCTCAGTGCGAAATTTCAAGCTGACAGTTTGCGATGCAACCGCAATATGCATATCATACGTATTTGATAGTTATTGAGATTCTTCTGTTGTCTTTGAGGACATGATCATGGCATGTTCTTTCCCATGGTGCATCCTTTATCTCCAGTCCAGAGGGGGGGGGGGGGGGAGTGTGGCTGACAGCTCGGAGGGAAGCAGGAGGTGTGGAGATAGGAATGTGGGACAGAGAGGCGGCAGCAGAGATAGAGAGACTAGTTAGGCGACTCAACACTTCTACTACTCAGTGAGTTTTCTTCTTTGTCCTAAATTATTGATAGTGTTTATTTTGCATGCAATGAAGTGTACTTTAGTAGGAAGTACCTGATTGATTGGATTCCTTTATGTGGGAGGTTTGTAGTGTTGTAGTATGTAGGAGGGGGGAAAATGTGGCATGGTGTAAGAGTTCGTGGTAGGAATTGATGAGTTTTGTTTAGGAAAGGATAAATATAATAATGGTAAGCTGATACTTGTGATTAGGGTTTTTGACCCTTTTGTGTTTGGTAAGGGTCGATGAGACTTGCTATTAAGATAATGAAAAAGGAGACACTGCCATGCTAATAGATGTTATTAAAGGAAATATAGAGGATAGAAATGTAATTTATTCTGATGTGTGGACTGCTAACGAAGTGGGGGGGTTAGGGTTTTTAGTTGTGAGTGTTTTATTTTTAATCATTGTGTGGGGTTTCTAAATTTTGAAACCAGTTTGCACCATTACTGTAGAGGAATATTGGTCTGCTATTATTGGAGCTGTTGGAAGGGGTCTCAGATCTACTCAGCAAGTGTGTTTGAAGGAGGAAGATTAGGGTTTAATGTCCCGTCAACATCGAGGTCATAGAGATGGAGCACAGACTTGGATTGTTTCAAGGATTGGGGAAAAAATTGACCATGGCCTTTCAAAGGAACTGTCCCATCATTTGCCTGGAACAATTCATGGAAATTGTGAAAAACCGAAATCAGTGTGACCTTAACGTGGGTGTGAACTGTTATCCTTCCGAATGAGAGTCCATTGTGCTAACCGTAAATTTGTTTGGGCAAGTGTATGTGGAGGAGGAATACCTGTAGGTGAATGTGTTTTGTATTACATTTCGAAAGCTGTGTCTTCTGCATATGTGGCTTTATTAAATTTAATTTTTGAGGTTTATTTTAATGAATGGTAAGAGCACAGGTGGAAGTTAGACTGTGTGTGTGTTAATCATTTAGTATGAATGTAAGATATGTTTCTTTAATTTTTCCTTTACTGTTATTTTTGCTATTTTGGATGCCTCTGTGTAATCTTCCTTAGGAAGAGCTGACTGATTTGATTGTGAGCAGAATAAATTTTATATTATTGTACTAGTGGAGATGCTGAGGTATCAAATGGAGGGTTGCTTAGAATATGTCGTTTACTATAACTGTGTGTAATTCTTGTGGAGATGGCGATAAATTGGGGTAGGTTGTATTGATTGTGAATCTGTGTACAGTTACGGGAGATGATCCATTTGTGGATAAGGGAGGGGGAAGAGTTTCTTGGTTAGTTGATCCTTTTGTGTCGCAGATCTCTACAGATATTAGAGGTGGTGATTATTAGTAAGTTATTTATTGATTTGTGCAAAAATTGCATTTAAATTTGGCATTTATTTCATTCGAGATTTTAACAGCAGTGGATAAGCTTATATATGTGTATTTTTAATTCTTGTTATTTTATAACCTACTGAATTTGAATGAAAGGTTTTCCCCACCAGAAACCCTCTGTTCCAGTGGAAGTCCTGTAGTTTGTCGACATTTGTTTTTCTAATAATGTTTTTATTTTATTGATAGTGATGTCTTTCAGCAAGAGATTTTCGAAGCTAGTGTGGCTGTCATGTTGATGACCTCATCGGTCTATTGCTGTGATGATGTGTCACTAATTAATCATTTATTCTTGTGACATCACATTCATTGGCTTCACCATCTGTCAACCAAACTGCCACTCTTCAAACCTAGACCTCAGACTGTGATACAGACTGTAGTGCTGCAATCTACATTCCAAAAAAATAATATATAACTAAAATGAAAATTACCTCTGTTCTATTCTATCTCTGTCTATGCATGCATTATATCACATACCACATCATCACTACATCATTAGCCAAAGACAGAAGTTCTGATAAACTAACTACTCTTATTGGAAAAGCCTCAGAAGGTTTCTCAGCCATATCTGTAAACTTAAGAACACAATTCAGTACTGATATTTATATTTTGTTAGTGTGTAACCTAGCTCGTTCTGTATCCCTGAAGATACTCTCTCATAATGTGATCTGGAACATAATGAATGAATGAACTGGAAGTTTTAGCATGTTCTTTCCTTTGATGTGCCAGCTGAGTACTTAAGAAGCTACTTAGCTTTTAGGATGACTGTTAAAATAATATTTGTTGATGCATACAGAGCAGTACCAAGAAGGTGAAGGTTGAGTATTCTCAGAGGTTGCTCTCCACCACTAAAGAAGAAATCTGAGGAAGCAAAACATTTTTTGTAAAGGAAGAAAGAAAGCTAGTTAGTTCCCATTAGCCAAAAGAAAGTGAATTTCTTCAAGATAGTGTGAAATCTGAAAGTGGAACACAGAGATCAAGTTACTAATGCCAAACTGTAAAAGAGTGGCTTGTCATGGAACATTAGCAATAAAAGTGTGGATAGTATTTTGACAACCAAAACCTGCATGCGTATATTAAGTGTCATCTAGCTAATGTGGTGGAGTTTAAGACTGAGTTAAAGATGTTAACGTTGTACGGTTACTTCTACTCTTATTGAAAAGCATCTTCTCAGAAACCTTCCAATTTATTTTTTACAACTATTTTATTATTATAATTAGCATTATAACACAGTTCTCTCTCGTAATGTTAAGTAATTTCATTATGACTGAAACACACATGTGTAGTATTCTACATTATGTGTTATTTAACGTAATAGTTTTCAGCTATCAGGTCATCTTCATGTATAAAAATAAATCTTACTATTGTGCCCAGTTACAAACCAAAAGCAAAAAACTGTTAGTTTAAAAACAAAAATTGTAGAATATTACACAGGAGTGTTCATTCATGAACCACTGAATCTTCTGAGTGGATGTGACAGAAAATGAGTAGTGTAATGAAATAATGACCATGAACAGATGTAAATTGTATGATGGGAAGAGTAAGCCAGAAAGCAAAAGAATTACAGCTCATCAAAAAGCACTGGAATGTAGAAAGAGAGAACGACAGAAATACAGATGTGCCACAAATTCAAACAAGTAGTTTTTCTGCAGGATAACATGTGGAAGCAGTTGTATATGAAGTCATACTGCCTAACAGCTAGGTAATAATTATTACACTTTACATATCGCCAGTGGGAAATTTTCAGTAGTTATTAGAAAAATTTGAAACCATATTATGTCATCTGTCTAAAAAAATTTCAGTGTCAATCTTTTTGAAGCAGTCAAACCGAAAACAAGATATAAAAATTTTACTCCATACAGTCTAACCTCAGCTGTAAACTTTTCCGCCGGAAGTGTCCAGGACAGTGGCAACGCAATAGAAAATATTTTAATATGGCAGGATGATATAGTTTTCATCCATTTTTGAATGAGTTGTCACATCATGATGGTGAATCAGCCATACATTATGTCATAACTAGGAAAACCTTTAGCACAATTAATGAACTCATGACACATCTCTTTAGAAGAAACCTGCAAACCAGCAGCTGGAATTATGTATATGAGACAATGAGTATATCTTCTAAATTTAATGAACATATAAGTAAATTTCTCTAAGCATATAACAGCTGTTTCACTATGTAGACTGTGAAATATGGCTCTAGTGGTGTATCAAAGGAACCTTTGATAACAACAGATATTAAAGTATTGCGTAGCAGAAAGATAGAACCGTAGAAATTAGTCAGGGTAAGCATAGGTATGCAACTGCTTTCATATTATAGAAAGTACTTTATTCAGAAGTGTTGCAACAAAATCAAAAAGCTTTAATGACATGTCTGGATTTGTAAGTCTGAAAATAAAATGAAAACATTGTTGAGTGTAGTTAGAAGGAAGCAAAGTTATCTAGTTATTAAAGATAAAGATCAAATGGTCCACGACACCAAACATATAGTAAGCCTCTTTATCAGCCACTTTCTAAATGTGACTGAGAAACTTGATACAATTATCTCAGATGAAAAAGAATTTCAGTATATGGGACATTCCATACAACAAGCATTCAGTCAAATCAAGATAACACCAATTTCTTCCAGGACATCAGAAAATAATTAACACTGCTAAGAACAAAAATACTCACATGATTCAAAACATCTCAAACAAAATGTTTAGAGCATTTTCTTCTTATACAGCTACCATACTCAACCATATGTTTAATACATCACTTTCAGAGAGTATCTTTCCCGACAAGCTGAAGTATCTATTCACTTCTTTTGCAGAAGTTTTGGAGTAGATAATGTATTTAAGAATGGTTGAGCTTGTGTGCAAATATAAGCTTATGAATTATCACAATTTGGATTCCATAATGGCCTCTCTACGGAAGCCATCTGCCATTTTGCTGCCCATGTGTTAAATTATCTGAATGACAAAATTTCACCTACCAGAATTTTTTGTGACCTATCTAATGTATTTTACTGTGTAAATAACAACAGCCTTTTTGCTTTCGACCTGCAGTGAATAAGTAGTTCACTTCGTGCTTACAGTTAAAACAGGTAGAAAAGATAATGTTTGATAATTGTCATAGTGACTCTTCTTCTGAGTGGGTTGAAATTACCACTGGCACTTCACAGTGTTCAATACAGGGACCAGTCTTGTGCCTGTTGTTTATAAATGACCTTCCACGTAACATTGATGAAGCAGAAGTGCTCTTTACCTGTGATAAAAGCGTCTAATCAAGGCCAACAGAGGTGCAGCAGTAGAAGGGACAGTAAAGAAATATTCAGAGTTATTCATTATTGATTCTTGGTTATTGTTCTGTCACTTAATTTAGATAAAGCACAGTTTACTCAGTTCTGTTCAAGGCAACATACGCTGACAAACTGAAACATTATGACCACTTCTCATTGTGAGATCGAATGCTGCCTGGATGTGACATGCAAAGGAAGTATAAAAGCTGGGCAGAGACAAATGGGGATTCTTTCTAGTGACAATATGGGCTGCAAATGATGAAATCCACTGACATAAGTAACTTTGACAAAGAGCAGACTGTTACGACGCAGCACATGGAAATGAGCACCTCGTAAATAGCAGAGCTGTTCTGCTAGAATGTGGAGAATGGAAGTTTGCCACCCTGTAAGCAGACCCACCTCACAATGGGGCTCCACAGCAGATGACCCTGCCATGTTGACCCAGGGGGCTCACAATCTTTTGTCACTGTTTGTGTGGTGAGCATGGACCCCCAAGTGACTGCAGTACTTTTACTTTCTATCTTTTTTCAGACGTATTCACGTGGACAGATTTTCTCATGACAACCAAGCTCACTCGTAGGATGTCAGTCACAGCTTTTCACAGTTTGTTCTTCTATTTTACACCATATATTTTGTTGAACTTGCATTTGGTCCCTACATCTGGGTTTGACCTCCACATTTTCAAAATTATTTTTATAGAATGTGCAGGCCATGCAGGGAAGGTTTCCTAAAACCAAGGATGGTAGCTTGTCCATGTGGGTGGACATCAGGTACCTGTTTGTGGTAGCCCCCTGATCACATAGCAATCACACTATCAATGCTCAAGATGTCACCTTCCTGTGCATTTGGGCTCCACACACTGGCTGTTATGTCAGATAGCCTTTGTTTTACATATGTAGCACCATTGGGGAGAACATTTGTTCAGAGTGGCATTATGTTGGATATATGACAAAAATTATCAGCCCATGGTTGCGAGGCTCCAGCAGCCTCTTCAGGCAGATCACAATTCAGTGCTGATCTTTGTGACTGTAAGAAATATCCCTCCTTGGTCATGCTGTCGGGGAGGAAAACAAAACCAACCTGCATGCAGACAATTACTTGCCTCAATTCTTGGTACAACAAGGTTGACACAGCCACTTCATCCTTGCTTTTGAGGGCAATTTGCTTCCCTCTGGAAAAATCATGGTTTACTGTTGCAGTGTGAAGTTGTATATATCACCCCGGATGTGGTGCTTTAAATACCTGTACTTTAGGCATGTCTTCCCTGTATACACATGACCTGTTTTAGGGCTGTGGCCAGCCGCTTCACGGAAATTAACCATGTGTGCTGCCACCGGTCTATATGAATTGCAGGAGCAACCACACTCCCTGATCCCCCAAGTGTGCTACACCAATCAAGAAACGCAAAATCCAGAAACTGATGGTCACAGATTCTCTCTTATATTTGGAAGCTCAGAAAAGACGCTATTGTTTATATCCAGTCCAACTGATATCAGCCTTCACCACTGCTTTGATCAGATCATCAATAGTTCCTAGTGTATTTATTCACTCGACATTGACCTCCATAAACTTGACCGTTGGAGGCGATAGTTCTCTGCTCTAATAGTTCCTGCAGCACCATTTTTGAGGGCCATCCTCAACACCTAGCCAGATGAGCAGCACCTTCTCCGTCATTTACTGGTGATAGGGTTCCCTTTCGAGAACCCTGTGCCCTGAAATCCTCAGATTAGTAACAGACACAAGCAAGTGGCTGAAGGAGTTAGGGACTATTGGTTCCAGGGCTGCTCACTCATTTTGTGTTCCTTACGTATTGTGGGTAAGGCCCCCCCCCCCCCTCCCCCAGAATCTCAACCATCAAAATTCGTGGAAGATGAGATGGAAGAAATCTCAGTAGAAGGCTGCTCCAATGGCCCTGGAGGGAGCAGTTTCCCCTCATGCCATCAGACTCTGAACAAGTGTTCATTGGCGTTGATCCACCCCCACCGGTGACAGGCAGTGATCGAGGGGTGTGACCTGTCCTGACTGCTGGATGCCTAACCAGGACATTCTCAACAGATGATCCAGTGTAACTGCAATGAGCATTTTGTCACCAGCCAGAACCACAGAAAGTATATTCCTCTTTTTCTGTGATCTTTGTTGCTCTCCAACAAAGACACTTCACTGAATGAGCATTCTCGAAGCATTTGAGGTTACCACCATTCTGTCACTTTTAAACAGCTCCTTGCTAAAGCTTGATATCTCATTCAGTGCATCGTGAAGGAATGCAGGGATCAATACACTGGTCACCCCTGCACTGTATGTTGACAACTTTTGCATTTAGTATAGGTCCCAAGCTGTAGCCTTGGCTGAACATATGTAGGTGTTTGTACAGTGGTTTGTACAGATGTTATTAGTGAACGGGTTTCCCTCTGAAATACATTGGAAGCAATAACAGTGTGAATGCAAACAATCCCAGTGATAGCCATTTATAGCCTCTTATTTACCTCTGAGCAGAGCGCTTACTTATCTTGAGATGACCACCATAATCCAACAACTTTAGCCTCCTCCTCCTCCCCCCCCCCCCCCCCATGCACACACACCACCCTTTTCTGATACTTGTGGATTTCAGTAGACCCCACCCTCTCTGGGGAAGTTCCACTTCATGGTAGGGGCCTTCTGATTAGCCAGCTCCTTTGCAAAATCGATCTTTCTGCCCTCTGTGATGCTACTCCTACTACACACTGTAGAGCCACCCATGGCATCTTTTCAGCTACTGATCTTATTATCTCTCTCTCCAATCTTGTGGCTTTGCTCCAATGGTTACTGTGCAGTGATCTTCGTGACAGTGACCATTTTATGGTTATCCTGTCACTTCCTTGTCACCACTGAAGGGCCACTTACCATGCTGGGCTCTCAAAAGAGCCAACTGACAACTTTGTTCCTCTGCTGTCACTCCCCCCCCCCCCCCCCCCCCCACTCCCCTATAAGATTGCATTGACAAGAGTGTGGGATATGTCTCCAACATGATCACCCATGCCGCTAGAACTACCATCCTCATTCTGTAAGCCTATTGTGCTGTTGGCTGGTGCCGTGGTGAACCAAAAACATTGCAGCAGCGATTCAGGATTGTCAAAGGGCCCTGCAGTGTCTCAAGCAGCATTCTTCACAGACCATCCTTGTCACTTTTAATCGGATCCTTGCTAAAGCTTGGTATCTCATTCAGTGCAGTATGAAAGAATGCAGGGATCAATACACTGGTCACCCCTGCGCTGTATGTTGACAACTTTTGCCTTTAGTATAGCTCTCAAGCTGTAGCCTTGGCTGAACGCCATATTCAAGGTGCCATCCAAAGGGCCTTCATTTGGACTCTTTCATGTGCCATCCAGCTCTCTCTCTCGCGAAAAGGTGAATCATCCCCTGACCCAGAACTCTACTCGGGTACCTAGTGCTTGGATGTTGTTGCTCATTTTCACTCCACTCTCCTCCTCGTTTACCAGGCCCTGATCTCATTCTGATTGCCAGTCTTATGGCTCAGTAGCACCTTCAGATTTGATAGTTTTGCACCCAGTTTGTCATCCTGGAGTAAGATTTGACACGGTCACCTTCTGGACTAGTCCCATAGACAGCCTTCTTGTCGAAGTGGGGATCTTTCCTCTTTAGCTCCAACAATACCAACTATTGCTCACTTATGCACCATCCAATAATTTCCTGACCGTCCAACTTATCAAATTATTTTTCCATAGAAGCGGCATCAACCTCATGACCTGCCTCCAATGGGATTACTGTTTGAAATGCATCTCAGTGCCCTCTGCCAAGACCTTTGTTCTTTTAGAATGTACTCCCTGTGTTTCCTCATGCTCTCTCCCTCCATCCTCCTTGGTTAGTGCTCAGGTAACAAATTAGGATGAATCTCTTTCAAGAACCTAAATTATCAGTTGTTACCATGACCATTCAGCATATGTTCCCCTCAGCTCTTCAGGAGTATCACTGTGCTACTGTGATTTACAGTGACAACACTAAAACTGTGGATAGAAAAGGATATGCTCTTACATTTCCTGCCTGTCAGGAATGACATTTGTTGCAGGGAACATGCAGTGTCTCTTATGGTGGAGCTGATGGTCATTAACAGCGTCCCACATTGTATTAACCTCCCTCGACTGCATTTCAATTTGTAATGACTCAATAAGCAGTCTCCAGACTGTTGATCGATGTTATTCATGTCACCCTTTACTGTGAGCTTAGTCATACTGCCTGCTCTGTTGTCTGAGGGTGCTAAGTCATATGGGTATTGCAGAGAATTAACTCACTGATGGTTTTCTTACAGAAGCTATTACTTACCCAAAAATCTCAGGTGCAGATTTGTAGATGCAAATATGTCCTCTGCTCAGCGTCTAGTGGTTTACTGCCCACCCTAATAATTTGCACACTATCAAGGAGAGTACTGCTGCATGACATTCATCTTTCCGTTGCTCCCAGAAGGAATCCACTTCTTACGTTGCCTTTACATCAGTCATACCACATTAACCCAAAGTTTTATTTTACATAATGAGCCACCCCCGCATAGTGATGGTGGAGTTGTCAGGATCTGTGTGTAAACATCTAGTGCCACATACTTCTGGAAACTTAACATGGGCTTATCGCTCCGTATCATGTAGAACTACTGCTGCATTACATTCCAAAGGCGGACCAACATGCTATTACACAGATGATCATAATGTGTGGCTCATCAATGTATATCATCATCATAAGGCACAGGGGAATGGAAATATGTAAAACTAATTGTTCAAAATTCCCTGATGTGAATACTGATCAGAACTTAAATTGAAAACCACCTACACTGTTGGCCATTAAAATTGCTATCCCAGTAAGGGTACCATTAGCCTACCCGGTTAGCCATGCGGTCTAACGCACTGCTTTCCAGGTGGGAAGGCGTGCTGGTCCCTGGCACGAATCTGCCCGGCAGATTAGTGTCAAGGTCCAGTGTGCTGGCCAGTCTGTGGATGGTTTTTAAGGCGGTTTTCCATCTGCCTCGGCAAACAGGATGGTTCCCCTTATTCCGCCTCAGTTACACTGTGTCGGTGATTGCTGCACAAACACTATCTCCACGTATGCGTACGTCACATGTACTCTACCATGCAAATATTGGGGCTACACTCATTTGGTGTGAGATGTTTCCGAGGGGTCCACTGGGGGCCGAACCGCACAATAACCTTGGGTTCAGTGTGGGGCGGCGGTTTGGGGAGTGGACTGCTGTAGCCTGTTGTGGGGTTGTGAACCACTGATGGCTACAGTGGGACGAAGCCTCTCCATCCTTTCTAGGTCCCCAGTTTCCATTCAATTCAATACAAGGGTACCACAAAAAGGATGAAGAATAGATGATTAAATTCTTAGGTGATTTGCAGGTGTATAGCATGTGAAATTTAGCAAACAGAACTGCCACTTCCGGCGACAACAGTGGTTCGAAACCAGTTCAATATAGAGTAAAAATGAGAATGGTCGACACATACAAATATGTCATCCATGCTGCTTCGGTTCTGTGCCACAGTTCAACAATAGTAACTACTGGCAAATGGTGGTGTGCCATTCTCTTGGTGACCCATAACTTAGTAGTGTCATTCGGACGCTACTCTTGTGAGGCTACTGAGATAATGCTTGGCGTTGGGTTTGACTCTCCTGAACTCTTTAATTTCAAATTTGCATGGTAGTTGTGGGATCCTGACTAACATTCGCAGCAGTATTGCAGAACAATAAACTTCTAGCACGATAGACCATGTTCATGCTGCTGGCGGATTCTGATACATGCCAGTAGACATTTCTCATTCTCACAAACAGCTAACATTCAAATGTGGCATCTGAATGAAAACTTGATGCGTAATATTTTTAGTTAGTTTTGTGTTCTATAGATCATTTGCATGATTAATCGTAATGATGTAGAACTTGTCATTTTACATTCACATGTAAATATGGCTACATGCTGAGCATTTACAAGGTGGTTTGTGTTTCTTTTAAATACAGGTGTTAGTTTTTCTTCCCCACCATCTTATTCACAATACAGTCATAGAAATTCTCCTACTGAATATGAGGAGTTGCCAAGAAGAAACTTCCTCGGTTTGTTTTCAAATTTAACTTCACTGTCTATTAAGACATTTTATATCATGGGGGAGAACAGTAGTTTTAACTCAGGGCTGCTTTGTGCAATTCTTTTTGTGCTAAATCAATCTTAATGCAGAATAATGAACACCATTTTTTCTTGTGGTGTTGTAGTTATGTACATAATTGCCCCTTGTGAACTGGAGCAGATTATTTACAACAAACTTCATGAGGGAATAAAGATACAGTGAAGCAGTAGTCAGAATGCCTCACTCTTTAAACAGACACCTGCAAGATGATTGTGGATGAGCACCACATGTTATTCTTATGTTATGTTTTTGTTTTTGAGCAGTGACGACTTTCTTTCTGGTGTCTCTTGCCAAAATTTGCAATGATTCGAAGTGCAAATTACGCTGAACTATGTTGTTTTAGGCATTTCAAAATGTTCCACCCCATCCCCAGTCTAAATTCTCATCAATATGTACACCAAAAAATTATGTCGTTCACACCATAGTTATTATTTTCTCATCGTATATTACACTTTTCATTGTTATAGTACCACTTACATGTGCAGACTTCAATATGTTGTGTATTTTGAAATAATGAAAGTGTGACCATTCACAGAAAACCATTCAATAATATTTTTAAGAACATTAGCTACTTTCTTCTAGTGCTGTGTGTATGTGTGAATTGTTTACAAGTGTAATCTGCAAAAGGCACTAATTCTGCTCATTGTACATTAGAGTGAAGGCCTTTTATGTATATGAAAAATGAAAGTGGACCTATACAGAATTTATATGGCATTATTCCAAAGTACTCCTATCCACTCTGTTAGGTTTCTCTCAAATGTTAAAGTCATTTGTATGTCCAAGCTTGTACCACAGTTTGATGTGCTAAAATCTATGATGCAGTTTTACTGACACTGTTGTATTATAGATCTTTTCAAAAGCTTAGTTCACATTTATGTGTAATTTGTGGAGTCAGTGGTGAAAACATCAGAAAATTAGCTTACTTTGCATACTTCCATTCAATTAGTGAAGAAATAGCCATAGTATTTAAAATAATATTAGCATTTATAAATGCAACACTAGGAACAAAATGGCCCCCATTATGCACAACTCAAACTATGTCTTGCACAGAAAGGAGCATAGTATGCAGCAGTAAAAATATCTGGCATCTCCCTATCAGTTAAAGGTGCCAACAGACAGTGAAATTTTTAAAAAGAATTTGAAGTCATTTCTGCTTGACAATTACCCCTATTCCATACATATGAGTAGATAGTATGTATGTGGTATGTTACATTTTATCAAATTTTTGTTTGTTAAAACATGAGATCCAGTTTTGTAAATGATCATATAACAATATTTTAAATTAGAGAATTTACCTATTTATAAACCTACTGATGTATTGCACATCACAAAGTTCTCACAAATATGATCTGTAGAACATGCAAGAAAACTAAACTAAACCTGCGAAGGGGAGAAGAAATATTTCTGGAGTAGTTTTGTTGCCAGTGAGTGACTTCGATAGATGCAGGGCTGAAAGAGTGCTAGCACAAGTTCACATGAATGAAAGATTTTAGTTGCTGTCTTGGGGACGTGAACCACTTGCTAGGTAAGTGAAAGAAAATAAGATTTTACACCTTATAAAGAAATTATAATTAATCAGGGGCTTAGTCATTACAGTGCAGGAGTTGAGTAAATATTTCACTGGCATCTCTTCATTCCAGAACTTTAGTAGACTATTGCAGTTAAATGATCAATACGGAGCTTTGACTAATATGCTTGCATGAGATCATAACGCATGAACCAATCAGCCAGTCTTACTGTAGTATGGATGGTTTAAAGTTCTCCAATTAATGCATACGATTCCAGGAGGAGATGTTGACTCTGATGATAATTTGTTGCTACTGAATTGTGGCTTGAAACTGAAGAAATTGCAAAAAGGTGGGAGTTTAATGAGATAATACTCAAGTAAATTAATAGAACCAGGAACTGGTGTTTGATTGGAACAGGAAAGGAATGCAGTAGAAGACAATAGGGTAGCTGTGAGAGAGACAAAATTGTGAAGGTGCCAGAGGATCACATGAATAAAAAGAAAGTGCCTTGGAAAAATCCCTGAATAACACAGGAGATATTAAATTTAATTGTTGAAAGGAGAAACTGCAAAAATTCAGAAAATGAAGCAAGCAGAAAGGGCAGCAGGTATCTAAAAAATGAGATTAACAGAAAATGCAAAATAGATAGTCAGAAATGGCTAGGGGAAAAATACAAGGCTATGGAAACATCTATGACAAGGGGAAAGATACATGCTGCCTATAAGAAAATGAGAGACCTTTGCAGAAGCAGCCACATGAATATCAAGAATTCAGGTGGCAAGCCATTGCTAAGCAAAGAAGGGAAAAGTGAAAGGTAGAGAGAATATGTAGATGGTCTATACAAGGGGGAAAAAAACTTGAGGATGGTGTCATAGAAAGAGAAGAGAGAGAAGGTAAAGGTGAGATGTGAGCTGTGATACTGCAAGAAGAATTTGACAGAGTACTGAAAGATTTAAGTGGAAACAAGGCCACTGGAGTAGACGAAATTACCTCAGAATTACTGAGTTCCGTGGGAGAGCCACATGTGACAAAATCATTCCATCTGTTGCACAGGATACATGAAACAGGCGACGTATCCTCTACGTATGAGGATTATGTGATAATTCAAATTCCTAAGAAGGCTTGTGTGAATATTACCGAACCATCAGTTTAATAAGTAGTGGTGCAAAGTATTGACACAAATTATTTAAAGAAGAAAGAAAAACTTGTAGAAGCCAAATTGGGTGTAGATCAGTTTGGGTCCTGGAGACAATACTGATCTTACATCTTATCTTAAAAGACAAGATGAAGAAATACAAACCCAGATTTTTCAATTACTGATAAAATTATCTAATTGGATAGATAAAAAATCTGCTTACCAAGTGGCGTCAGATCACACACATAAGAGACTGTTGTGATTCGCAACAGTATTTTGTGTGTGTGTTCCGCCGCTGCTTGGTGAGTAGATTTTTTATCTATCCATTTAAATAAACCCATATTTTTATAGCATTTGTAGATATAGAGAAAACCTTTGACAATGTTGATTTGACTACACTCTTTGAAATTTTGAAGCTGGAATGGATAAATTGCAGGGAGCTAAAGGTTAATTACTAAGTAGTAAGTCGTAAGTACCTATGAAGAAATTGGATAGTATTTGTAATAATCAACTGATTCTACTGGGTACCAGTAGTTGAGAAGGGAGCGAGATAGGGTTGTAGCTTATCCCTGATGTTATTCAGTCTATGCATTGAGGAAGCAGTAAATGAAACCAAGGACAAATTATGAAAGGAAGTAAAGTTCAGGAACAAGATATAAAAAATTTTAGGTTTGATCCCTCAGGTTTTCTTGGTTCGATTGCTGTGGGTATGCTGTTGGATGTTCTGCTGAGCTGTTTCCATTTGTTGCACAATATTTCAATGATTGACCCAGCTGTCCTCTTCAGGTGCTGCAAGTTTGGTTCTTTAGTGTACTCGCTGCCTGGTCTCCAACCAGACTGGATTGGTAGTCAAAATATAGTGAAAACAGTGCAGACACCACCACCTGGAAGCCCACTGTCAATTTTGAGGCTTGTTGATGAAATCATATTTCTGTTAAAGATGGCAAATGGCTTGAAAGAGCAGTTGAATGGAATTGTCTTGAAAAGAGATTATGAGAGGGACGTCAACAAAAGTCAAACAAGGGTAATGGAATGAAGTCATATTAAATCAGCTAATGCTGAATGAATTAGGTTATGAAATGAGACACTAAAGGTGGTAGATGAGTTTTGCTGTTTGTGCAGCAGAATAACTGATGATGATCAGAGTAGAGAGAATGTGAAATGCAGGCTTGTAATAGCAAGAAAAGAAATTGTGAAAAGAGGAATTTGTTAACATGTAATATAAATGTAAATGAGGGGTTCAGAGCACAAGTGGCGTAACTCTACTTTTCGTTGAAAATGAGTTGCAGAGATACTCATTAACAGAGGGACATCTACAGTTCAGAGTTGTAAGTACATATCTCTGAGGTTTCATCATCTGTGCATAGAGTGCAGCACTGTGTTGGTGCTTTAACTGTTTCCCACCTTTATTCATACAACATACGTATGTCCATGTGCATTAGTAGCAGATGGAATGTGAAGGTTCTTGTTGTGACCATATTTTGGAGTGTTGTTCAGAATATTCACCAGACAGCGAGGAAAATGTTCCTATGAATGATACTGTGACAGGTAAGCCACACCAATAATAATTAGTAATATTCTACACATAGCCAAAATGAATAAGACACTATTTCTAACCTAACCTGTTGAAGGGTGTGCTGAACATACAATAACTGTAATGTAGCATAGAACCGCAGTATTTGACATAACTTTATTTGCCATACTTTTAGTTTCCGAGGAAGTGCACAGGGGATGTAAAAAGATGCGAACTCCCAACGCATGGAAATGGAACATCCGTAAGAATAACAAGAACAGCAGACAATCGTATATATATCGTAGTGGAAATAACGTACCAGAAAAGTACAAAGAAAACACTTGAAGGATGGATCTCATTCAAAGCAGTCTCATGCAAATACTTTATTAGGGTAGAAAATAATAGTATACAGGTGTGCAAAAAGTACTTCTTAGAGTCATATCAAATAAATGAAGGGAGATTATACAGGTGTATAGGAAAGGAGGAAATGTTTGCTGTGACGGATTCATGAGGAAGAAAAACACCTGTAAATAAAATAGACGACAGTAGTGTTCAAGAACATATCTTATCGGAGCCAATATACCAGAAAGGATAATCCCAATCGACAATATCTCAGCCAAGGCCTCACAGTGAGAAAAAATGTATGAACTCTATATTCAATGGTGTAGGAATACTGGCAAGGAACCAGTGAAAGCAAAATATTACTATCATGTTTTCAGTTCAAACTTTAATCTATACTTCAAGCCTCCATCCAAAGATACTTGTAAAACATGCGATGAACTGCAGTTGAAGATTGCAACTGAGCACAATGTACAAAAGAGAAAAGCTGCAAAATGAGAAGGACAAACATCTAACACAGGCTGAAGAAGCAAGAAAGTCGATGAACCACTATGTGTTTACTTTCGATTTACAAAAGGCACTGCCTTTCCCAAAACTGCAGATGTCTGTTGCCTACTATAAGAGAAATTAAAATATGTATAATCTGGGATGCCATTCTTTTAATGATGGAAACAGATACATGTACATGTGAGATGAAACAGGAGGAGGTCGAGGTTCCCAAGATGTTGTGTCCTGGGTTGTGAAACACCTTAAAGAATACACAAAGACGTACAAAGTAATAACTGCATATTCTGATTCATATACAGGGCAGAAATGTAATTGTAATACTTGAATTTCCTTGATGAAGACCCAGACATGAAAGTGGAAGTAATAAACCACAAATTTATGATACCTGGTCATAGCTACCTGCCCAATGATGCAGAGTTTGGTCTGATTAAATTAGCCAGTCACAAAAAAAAAAACGATATATTTACCTAGCTGGTGATTGGGTAGATATTATTCAAGGGGGTAAAAAGAAAAAGCCTTTCATTGTTCGCATAATGAAGAACGACAACTTTGTGTCAACGAAGGGGCTACTAGACAGCACAGTGATCAGGAAAAGGGCTACTGATGGGTATCCATTAAATTAGCTACAAGTCAGCTGGATACAATTGGAATGGGCAGTGCCATTTTCCATGAGGTTTAAATCAAGTTTCCGTCAAAGTGAAGAACTTCACGAAGTGGATTTTCGTAAACACACATTAGGCAGACCTCTTCAAAGCCTTGCATCAGTGACACAAGGGATACTTTACAAGCCCAGGCGGACTGTGACAACCAACAACAAGAAGGATATGCTTGATCTTCTAAAATTTATTCCTCCTGTGTATCATGCATTCTTCAAGAACTCCTTTGGGAGTAGGCTTTGAGACATGTCCTCAGCAACATTCTTCATGAGATGTACAACCTTATCTTCCTCCTTCATTCTAGGATCCACTATTTTACACAACTCCAAAACGTCTTGAATGTAGGATGCTGTAGTTTCTCCTGGACACTTGCACACTGCACTTTAATTTATCTTCAGCCTTGCACTTCTGTCGTCGTGTGTCACCAAAACACTTGAGCAGTTTGGCCTGGAATACTTCCCAGCTTGTGAACTTCTCCTCATTGTTCTCATGCCATTTCTTGGCAGTGCCCTCCGAGTAGAAAAATACGTTAGCCAAACATATGGTGTCATCTCATTTGTTAAATTTGGCTCTACGCTCATATACCTTCAGCCACTTGTTTGGATCTTGGCCATTGTCACCAGAGAACCCTGAAGGATGTCTCATGTGGTGGCACACAGTTGCTGTCATCGTAACGTCCTCTTCTTCTTCTTATCCGATAGACTGCGATCTGTTGAATATGGCTTGAACTCAGGTTTCTCGCCACGTAAATGATGGCTCCATTGTGGCCTGATGGGAGCCAATGTTTCATCGATAATGTGCACTATCACAAGTTCTGATACCCAGCGCATCCACCAGAATAATGTCACATTGAAGAAGGTGTAATTAGATGACTGACAAACACTTCCTTCACGTAACGAAGGTTTTTCAGCACTTGCACATACAATGGCGCGGTGCGAACCGCCTCCAGCCAGAACACATACAGTATATATACAGCTACAGAACATTCCAGTTCAGTGATTCTAGAATGTACTCAAACCAAATATAGAAATTAAAATTGTGCAGTCCAGATGAGTTTTGAACTCACGACCCACCATGCAACAGTTTAGTATCATAACCACTACACCACAGTGCTACTCAGCTTCTCCTGCGACAATATGGTTTAAAAATAGCCGGAGAGAAGTTAAAGATGACACTTGTTCAGGGTGCCCTTCAGCGTCTATCAGTGACACTCATGTCGGGAACATCAACGAACTTCTGCATGACAATCGCAGACTGACTGTCTGAGAGATTGCAGAAGAGTGTAACAACATTTCAGATGGGTCATGTCATGAAATCCTGACACAGCATCTTGGATGGATGCATTGCTGCCACCAAGTTCATCCCAAGGGTCATGAGTCAAGACCAAGTAGACCTTCGCCTCGCAATGAGCTTCTGGATCCCACAAATGAGAACAAGATGTTCCATAAGAGAATCATAACTTACAATGTGATGTGGGTCTATGGTTATGATGCTGAGACCAAGGTTCAATCTTCGCAGTATGTTGGAAAGATTCTCCAAGACCAAAAATAATTCGTCAGGTCAGGTCACATGTCAAAGCCATGCCAATAGTTTTCTTTGACTTTGAAGGCTTAATTCCTTATGAATTCACGCAACTGGAACAACTGTTAATCAATGGTACTATCATGATGTGTTGTGATGCCTGCAAGAAAATATGAGAAGGAAACGGCCTGAAATGTGATGAGACAATTCATGGCTCTTGCATCATGATAATGCACCCACACATCCATCCTTGTTGGTGTATGACTACTGCACAAAAAATGAAATAACTGTGCTGCCTTGTCCTCCATACTCTCTGGACCTGGCCCCTGCGGATTTTTTTCTATTTCCAAAGTTGAAAATCCTGTTGAAATGATGAAATTTGCAACAATAGATGAGATTTTTAAAAAATTCACAGATGGCACATCACATGATCCAGCAAGAGGCGTTCCAAGACTGCTTCCGGAAGTGAAAATGGCATTTAGATTGGTGTATCAGTTGTGGAGGAGAATGCACAACAATTAAAAGGTAAGCGTAGAAAAATTTTGTGGACAATGTTCCGGAAAAAAAATTTTTGTGGACAGTTTCTGGAATTTTTGGAACAAACCTCGTATAGTGATGGGACATCTCACAAACTTAAATTAAATGTTTTCTCAGGGAGAGTGCGGGATTCCCATCAGAATTTAAGCAAAAACCTCCATCTCTATTTGCAAGACCACTTGCTTGCATGTTACCTGTTCTGCATTCCTAGTAATAAGTAAAACATATGGTGAGAAAATAATAAGTAGGGTGGAAACTTCAAAATTCTTACGTGTCTGTATTGATGGAAATTTAAACTGGAAGAAGCACATTTTGGAACCCTTAGAATCAATGCAAAGCTTGGGGAGTGAGAAATCAGTAAGTGTACATATTTTGCCTATTTTCTTTCCATAGTGTCTTTTGGAATAATGTTCTGGGGTAATTCGTCTCTAAGAAAGACTATATTCATGCTGCAAAAATGTGCAGTGAGAATGATATCTAGTGGTCGCCCATGATCATCTTGTAGACAACTGTTTAAGGAGTTGGGCATTTGACCACTGCTTCATGGTATATTTATTCCCTCATGAAGTTTGTTGTAAATAGTCCACTACAGTTCAAAAGGAACAATGATGTACATAATTTAATATCGGAAGGAAAAACGACATTCATTACTCCACATTAAGGTTGTCTTTAGCACATAACGGGTGCTCAATACTGCAACAAAAATTTTTGATCACTGATCCAATGATATAAAAGTCTGACAGACATCAAAGTATAATTTGAAAACAAACTGAGAAAGTTTCTCCTTGATAGCTCCTTCTATTCCATAGAAGAATTTCTGTTACTATAATGTGTAAAATCTATGCATCTTTTGTTCGCTTTGGACAATACTTAAAAATGTTCAGAATGTACTAATTAATTTGCGATGTGAATGTAAAATGACTCATTCCACATTACTATGATCTATCATGCAAAGTGATCCACAGAACATGAAACTAACTAAGTTATTTGAACATTGTATATGCCAGAAGTAGCTCAGGTTTACTAGTAACGATCCAAGAATGGCAACTGGCGAGATGTTTCTAGTATGTCACCACCTGTCAAAATCTTACATATGTACAATGAGTGACACTTCCAGTTGAATAAGGGAGTCAGGAAAGAAGTTGAATCCTTCATATAGAGATGAAGAAATACTGTTTATCTGAAACATGTTGAGAAATATTACATTACTGCATTATAGCTGTGGAGGGCATTTAAGGGAGATTATCACTTCTAGTTCCACAATTTTCTTGTTACAGTTGTTATAGTTTAAAATAACCATCATTTGGAGCAGCTGGGTTCATATTCAATAACCAGTGCAATAACCATAATTTTATTTCTTACGATGATTGGGGAGAAGAGAAGTTTGTGGCACAACTTGACCAGAAGAAGGGATCGGTTGGTAGGACATATTCTGAGGCATCAAGGGATCACCAATTTAGTATTGGAGGGCAGCGTGGAGGGTAAAAATCGTAGAGGGAGACCAAGAGATGAATACACTAAGCAGATTCAGAAGGATGTAGGTTGCAGTAGGTACTGGGAGATGAAAAAGCTTGCACAGGATAGAGTAGCATGGAGAGCTGCATCAAACCAGTCTCAGGACTGAAGACCACAACAACAACAAAACAACACACGATGATACTTGGTTTTTTGAGTGCAAAAAACTGTTCTGTCAGAAGAAGCAAACATTGATGTTGAGAGACAGTTGAATATTTGAAGTTAGAGCAGATATATATGTTTGAATCAAAATAATAAAATGAATTACAATAGCTCAGTTTTAGTGGAAGTGGAAGTCATTGCTATGTATTATCAACTAAAAATGTTGCATTTGTGTATGACATAATTGTATAAGAGTGAATATTGTTTTTTTGTAATAAAGTAAATAATTTAATGTTATATCATTGTTTTTGTGAGATTTGTCCCAATAAATGTAAAACAAAGTGGTTAACCTTCACAGTACTTGTGACCGTAGAAATAACTCCGTTATTAGTAATTACTTTCATTTTATTGGTTTCCCCACTACACAGAACACAGGAGGTGAACACATTATCCTACTTTTAGAAAAGTTCAACAAAATAATTATAAATTGAGACTAGCAGTGACATACTGCATTTAACTCTTTATGTCCTTGTCTTATGTGTCTGGTTTATTTTCCAGTATGTAAGTCATTGTATATTGCCCAACATTAAAATCAGTAGCATAATAAAATGTAAAACTTATTTCCCAACATTTCTTATACTGTGAAGTGGGCAGTGTTTTCATCTCACTTATGTTGCCACTGGTGTTGACATATCCGGTTTCCAGCTAAGGTAACTGCATTAATGGTCCTTCTTTACAGAGATAAATTTGTTTGTGAGGTTTTGTCTCTTTAAGTATACTGTTGTTGCCATTGAAGCAACAGTAACAATGCATCGTAGCTGAGGTACAGAATGCTATGGGTTGGTTTACAACATTGACTTGCTGTCAGCTTTAAATAGCTCCTAGGATTCATATCTCATCCCCTCTCCCATTCCTGCCTTTCTTATTTTCATCTCGTTTCAAAGTGTTGTATATTTTTTATTTTCATCTCTCTTCAGTTTTTTGCCCCTCTCTTCATGTATCTTCATAGCTCTCGTGTTGTCAATGCAAGTCTTAAATATTTCTCTTTCTGGTCTGTGGACTTGTCACATTTACCCAGCAATGTAAGAAGCATATAAGTTATTGTTTGATTTTCAGTGAACTTTGCTTTGTGTTAATAGTACTGTGATTGGTTCATTGGTCTCAAAAGACGCTTTTTATATCTAATTACTTTTACAGTTTTTAGCTTCAGTTTTACTTCTTGATTTCTCATGCCTTGTCATCGTAATGCTTGATTATTTTATTTATTTATGTATTTTGCTACTCTCATATGGTATTCCTAGCCAACTTTCCCACCTTTTGAACATGCCTTTTTCATGGCTTACATGAAATGCAAAATGTATTCAAGGATTGGAATTGTAGACAGATTTCTGGAGACATACTGAAAAAAGTGATATTCTTGTAGCATGTCTGATAATTTGATAATTGTAGAGGACTACATAAAAGGCATCTGAAGCACCTACATCTTCCATATTTTTGTAGGCTTTGTGCAGCCCTGAATAATTTTGCTATATTTTTGTTCTGCTCTTGCAGTTTTGTGCATCTGTTCTTCTGAAATATTATTTTTAGGTACTTTTAAATGTTCCTGTATTGGATATTAACAAAACTTCTTGCAAACAATTTTGAAATTTGAATTAGCAAGCAACATTTTCTTTGCAGGTGTGCGAGTTTTATTTGGTGTAGATGCTACAAAATTAACTGAGCACCCAGTATTAAAAAATGAAAGCTTTTCTAAGATCGTGTTTAATTTTCCACATGTTGGAGGTAAAATGAAGATAAATTTAAACAGGGAACTGCTGCGTCAGTTTTCTGTGAGTGCCTGTCACTTACTAGATACAAATGGTCAACTGCTGATATCACTCTGCAAAGGTCAAGGTGGAACCAGTGCTGAAAAAGAAATTCGACGTTGGGATGATACATGGAAAGTTGTTGAAATGGTTGCTGATGGAAATTTGGTTTTGACAGCAGTTGAGCCATTTGATGGAGACAGTTACCCTAACTACAAGAGTGCAGGCTATCGGGGTACAGATAAGAGTTTTCATACTGATGGAGCACTTGTTCACATATTTTGTAAAAGACAACCTCTATTTCCTTCAGTGGAAGTTTCAGTTCTGCAAGAAAGTTTAGAGCAGTGTAGTATTAAAATTCCATCTGGAGAAATATTGTGCCCAAAATATTACTTTCAGAAATATATTCAAACACCTGTAAACAATGTTGCATTGTTTTTCCAAAATAGTTTGAAAACCTTTATTGAACATAGTGAAAAGAGTGTAAGAAGTGTCCAGGAAAGTGAAGTGCCCTTGTTTGATCCAAGATGTTTATCGGATAGTAGTGCAGACAAAGTATTGATATGTCCCTTGCGCCATTCATTGTTGGACATTATTAGTGTTCCGTTGCATCTCTGGTGGATGTGTCATGAAAATTACCTTCTGTACAGTGGGATGGTATTCCATGATTTGGGATCTGACTTCTCACAAGCTCCTGTTTCAAATCAAATAATGCTTTTTGGTTACAATTCACATGATATTTTAAGAGCCTATCTTGAAAATTTACTGCAAAATAATATTGGTGACCATTTTTACTTAAAAGCTTCATCGATTGTGAACAGCAGCCCAGTGTTGCAGTACAAAAGTATGGACTGCCCTACTTTTATTGAAAATACAAATTTTGAAGTAAAATTAACAAACATTTTGTTGCTGTCTAAAGATTGTGAAATTATGAGAGATTCAACGAATACTGTGTTGCAGCACTACACTGTAGATGGATCAATCAAAAATGAAGAAATACACACTGAATTCTGTTTAATGTATCCTGATACACTATCAGAAATATTGTTTCATACATCTTGGAGACATTTATATGCCAGTGAAACTTGTTTAAAAGTTGGGTACAAAAACAGTCATGTAAAATTTAGCAGTCTATATGGCTTAAAATATTCTTTTGATATTTGCTTTTCACAGAGTCCTTTGTATAGCCATAAAAAGCTTTACAGTATTCTTTGGCAACTAGTTGGTGATATTGTAACTGATGTCCAGTTATTAAACACATATGAATCTCCAAAAGGCTGGACTTCACACTGTTTCAGAATAGAATATCAGTCATTTGATAAAGCCTTAAGCAGGAAGAAAGCCATTGATATCCATCAGAATGTAGTTGGTAAAATGTTGTCACATTGTTTACAAGTTACAATACATTAGCATTGTGTTGCTATCAGTAGGTTCTCTTACACTGAGACCCTCTAATGCATAGATTCCCACAGTAGTTTATAAAAAGGATGGCAGATTCTAAACGAAAATAACTTAATGTGTGGGTGAGCAACATTAAATAGCATGAGAATCCACAGAATTTATACGTGAAAAATTCAAGAGCAGGGCAAGAGATATCCTTCAGTGAGGACAGAAGAAATAAATGAAAGAAAAAAGGAAAAATATGAAATAAATGATTTGAAAGGACAGAGCAAATATTGTCAAGAAGATATGAGAGGATTGGTCATTTACAGTGAGGGAGCATCAGATAAAGTCCTTGTCCTCCAGACCCAACAGGTTAGAGAGGTAAGGAGCTGGGTGATTGATATGACAGTATGCAGTGACTAATATGAAAGCACATGACAAGAACAGAGAAAGTTGTTGTACGCCAAGATTATAGAGATGTAATTTCAAAGCCTTGGTATCGGTGCCAAGGTCAGCAACAGAGTTCCTGAAACGCCATTGAATTTGGGGATTTTGTGTTAATGATGTAGGAGATTTATCTTTACTCATTGAGATACTGCAGAAGAGTGGAAGCTGCATGTGTAAGTTATAAGTCAGAAATATCCGTCACAGATGCGTATCTTTCGGCATTATATTTTAGCACTGATTAGGATGTTTAGTGAAAAATTGAAACCTCACAATTGAAAAAATGTTCACAGTGAGTACTATGGCTAATGACCAGTCACAGCTCTTTTAAGTTGAAATGTCAAAGTTGATGCGAATTGTGGGAAATTAATCCTTAGACATACTTTGCAAAGGAGGCTTAATAGGGTTTTCAAAGCAGAGTGCAAGATAGACTATGCTAGATCAAAGCAAGATCTGAGTTTTGGAAGCTAGATTAAGAATAAGCTGTGAAAATTTTCAGATGAGTGTTAAAGAAATGGTTCTCAGGATGAGAGTTTACATAAGTTCTCTGCATGAAGCTTTCTTGTTCACCATTTATAAGATTGCAAGGAGGCAGAATGGCTGACAGTTATTTACCTTTGGGAGATAAAATTCTATGTACTGCTGATAGACAATCATAAGTACAAAAAAACTATTGTAGGTACCCTTCCTCAGATAGGAAAGGGAACAGATTGGGGGAGGCTAGAGAGAAGGGAACGTCACTCAAAATCCAGCATGAGTGTCACTCAACTGCTGTGAGAATGAAGGGAGTGCAAACACTGCACTGCCTTAGTAACTGCCGAAGAGTGAGCACAGTGACAGTCATGTAGAACTTTATTTTAACTTTCTAAATCATTGTTAAAAAGCTATTGCAGTAGAGATGTCAAAGCTCCCAGAGCTCTTAAGACAGCAGAAGAAACATTTTTCTATCCTGCTTTATTATTGTCATTTAACAGAAATGTTTGGTACACTTTGACTATCGTATTCTGACAGTTTTTAGTGCCTTTCTGTGCAGTAGTTACATATGAGTTATCTTTCTTAGTAATCTGCCTTACAGCACCTCCTCCCACTTTTTAAAGGCATATTTTATGAGCTTTTCTGTCACTCCAACAACTCTGTCATTACAGACATTTCCTAATAGCTAAATTAAAACTGTATATGGACCACATTCAGCCTAGGTTCTTCACCTTTCGTTAACAACTTACCTCCATACCAACCAACCAAATTAAGCGTATCTCAATATCAATACTTAAAAGTTTCATTTATTATATCTATCTTCATTTTCAAACTCCATGGGTGCTACCCTGCATGTCTTCTTGTTGTTTAATAGTGACTTTTATTAAAACTCAGTGAGCTGTATCTTTCTCTGATATATATCATTCTGACCTTGTACTGTGACTGAACATAAAAGCACACCACACCTTCTCAGCACTGAGAATACTTGTAACAACGAAAATGACTCCTTTTAAATAGTTACTTTTGTTGTATTGATTGATCCGTTACATAAGAAAAGAGATAACAATATTATCCCACTTTAAGAAATGTTCAACTAAACCATTTTAAATTGATCCTAAGAGAGATACACTGTATTCAACTTTTTTCTAAATTAATAACCCATTTTGTTTGTTTCTTTATCTTCTGGATGTAAAGTTTCATTTGTATATTGTAAAAGTTATTATGTGTGTTGCCCACTAACAAAATCAGTATCACAATAAACAGTTGATTTTTTTCCCCACATAATTTTTTATATATGTAGAGTTGATGCTGGTTGCCATGTCAACTCTCTGAAATGACCTTGCCCTTTGTGTTTGACATGCTCAATGTCCGGCTGTGATGGTCTTTCCACTCAAAGGTAAAGCATGATTGTTGGATTCCCTCTCTAGCTTAGGCAAGCAATTATCGTCCCTGAAACCTCCATAAAATGACAAACCTTTTAATTATTAACATAACCACAAAGAAAACTGTGTGTCAAACATCTCCCCCTAAGACTTATCTCTCTATTATTTCTGATCAGTTGATTCATCTACCTTATTGAAGAAGAAAAGAAATTTCTTTGTCTTGATGAGTTTTGTTGACATGGAACATTTAATCCTGATGTCAATGACTTGTACTTTTCATGGTTTTTTTCCAACGTGGACTTTCCATTGTTTGATTAATCCTGATGTTAGACATATGCTTTACGTGCCAATGATGAATGCTATGCACAGAAAGTAGATCAAGAAATAATTTTAAAAAAGTATTCCTACTACTATACGGTATTTAAATGGAAGAAAATTTCTGTAAATCTAATACAGTTTATAAACGGGAAAAATGATTTTGCCAATAAATATGTATGCTGCAGTTTGGAGGAATTTACAACTGTTAAAATGTGTGCTACATTTGCTGAAGAGGGTACAATAGTGGCATATAAATAGCATCTGCAAATAAGACTGTCGATTGTGCTAAGTGCTAATGATGTCTCATAGCCCTTGTTTTACCTTTTATGCCTCGTTATTTTATGGTAATGTGTGCTTTCCTCATGGTAGTCTAGGATTTTTTTATGAAAACTGTAATATTTTGGGATGAAAACCAAATTAATAAATTTATATTTGTTATAGTGCTAAATATTTCTGAATATACTTTCCCATGTATGAACAATAGAGTAATCTTTTAGTTTGGTAATTAACTGAATTTGTACTCTGCAATTAGTATACCACATTATTAAATAGGAAAATTTACTTTCTGTTTACTGTAGTTTATTTTAATTGTTTTATGTATGCTGCAGATTTCTTAATTTTTTGGTGTTGTTTACCCCCATAAAGTTTCCCCTGTAGCTGAACATGGAGAAAGCATACAACTAAAGAACTGTTGAGGCATGGGCACTTCCTTGCAATGCTGTTTTTTTTTACTCTAAGCACTGTTTGCTTTACTGGTTTTTTTATTTATTTTTTGCATTGAAGTGTGTTACATGTGTCTATACATAAATAGGATGAAAAAGAAATAAAGAATTCACTGCTTTAAAATGCATGTACAGTTATGTATACTTAATTGTTAATTTTGATTTACTGTTTAGTCATGGCATTTATTTTTAATCATGTTTGAAATGTATCAAATAAATAAATCAAACTTTTTTTTTCCCATATAACCTCATATTGTATACCTACTACTGATTTTAATATGCTAAATTCCTATGTTTACATGCAGTTCAACATTTGCATTAATGATGTATTCATTTTGTAGCTTTTGAAGTATGTGAATATTACGTACTTTACAGCACAAAAAATGGCTATAAGTGAGTCCTAAACCATCCACTATTTGACTTAAAAGTGTAATATTTCAACATATTTGCAGTATTGCCCATAAAAAGGAATGCCATTTTTGTAATTGTTTGTATAATTATGTCAATATACTTTCTTCAGCTAACTTACGCAAATTTCCACTCCAAAAACCATGCAAAAAGCTAGACATTTGATCTATAGAATTATAAGTGCATTTTTGAGGTGAAGTCAACAGGCTGAAATTTAAACTCTGGATATTACAATTTTAGTTTCTTTCTCCCCTAACACAGCAAAGATGTAATTCTTGTTCATGTATTGTGGGCCATCAGAATAGCATAGTATTTGGTTTCCTGCCCAACTGTGTGTAATATCTCTGCCTTCTACCCCATACAAGGAAAGAAATCAATGTGAGAGAGGGGGGAGGGGGGGAGAGGCAGTATATTAGTTTCATTTTACTACCTCCTTACAGGTGTGGAGTGCGATGTCTCAAAGTCTAGTCCTTACTGTAGAGCTAGGCTAATTTTCTCACGTGTCAATTTTTCCTTTGGCCATAATTTTCATCATCATCATCTAAGACTGATTATGCATTTCAGTGTTCAGTCGAGTGCATAGTCCCCCTTATAAAATTCCTCCATGATCCCCTATTCAGTGCTAACATTGGTGCCTCTTCTGATGTTAAGCCTATTACTTCAAAATCATTCTTAACCGAATCCAGGTACCTTCTCCTTGGTCTGCCCCGACTCTTGCTACCCTCTACTGCTGAACCCATGAGTCTCTTGGGTAACCTTGCTTCTCCCATGCGTGTAACATGACCCCACCATCTAAGCCTGTTCGCCCTGACTGCGACATCTATAGAGTTCATTCCCAGTTTTTCTTTGATTTCCTCATTGTGGACACCCTCCTGCCATTGTTCCCATCTTCTAGTACCTGCAATCGTCCTAGCTACTTTCATATCCGTAACCTCAACCTTATTGATAAGGTAACCTGAATCCACCCAGCTTTCACCCCCATACAACAAAGTTGGTCGAAAGATTGAACAGTGCGCAGATAACTTAGTCTTGGTACTGACTTCCTTCTTGCAGAAGAGAGTAGATCGTAGCTGAGCGCTCACTGCATTAGCTTTCCTACATCTCGCTTCCAGTTCTTTCACTATGTTGCCATCCTGTGAGAATATGCATCCTAAGTACTTGAAACCGTCCACCTGTTCTAACTTTGTTTGTCCTATGTGGCACTCAATCCGTTTATATCTCTTTCCCACTGACATTACTTTCGTTTTGGAGATGCTAATCTTCATACCATAGTCCTTACATTTCTGATCTAGCTCTGAAATATTACTTTGCAAACTTTCAATCAAATCTGCCATCACAACTAAGTCATCCGCATATGCGAGACTGCTTATTTTGTGTTCACATATCTTAATCTCACCCAGCCAGTCTATTGTTTTCAACATATGATCCATAAATAATATGAACAACTGTGGAGACAGGTTGCAGCCTTGTCTTACCCCTGAAATTACTCTGAACCATGAACTCAATTTACTGTCAACTCTAACTTCTGCCTGACTATCCATGTAAAGGCCTTTAATTGCTTGCAAAAGTTTGCCTCCTATTCCATAATCTTGTAGAACAGATAATAACTTCCTCCTAGGAACCTGGTCATATGCCTTTTTCTAGATCTATAAAGCTTAGATACAATTCCCTGTTCCACTTGTAACACTTCTCCATTATTTGCTGTAGGCTAAAGATCTGGTCCTGACAACCTCTAAGAGGCCTAAACCCACACTGATTTTAATCCAATTTGTCCTCAACTAATACTCGCACTTTCCTGTCAACAATACCAGAGAAGATTTTTCCCACAATGCGCTGATTAAAGAGATAGCTCTGTAGTTGTTACAATCTTTTCTGTTTCCATGTTTAAAGATTGGTGTGATTACTGCTTTCGTCCAGTCTGATGGAACCTGTCCCGACTCCCACGCCATTTCAATTATCCTGTGTAGCCATTTAAGACCTGACATTCCACTGTATTTGTTGAGTTCCGACTTAATTTCATCCGCTTTATTGCACTGCAACCTATTGACCATTTTCTCCACTTCCTCAAATGTGATCCTATTTCCATCATCATTCCTATCCCATTGTACATGGAAATCTGAAACATTACTGATCGTATTTTCACCTACATTGAGCAACTCTTCAAAACATTCCCTCCGTCTGTCCAAGGCATCAACAGGATTCACCAACAGTTTTCCTGTCCTGTCCAAAATACTTGTCGTTTCCTTCTTACCTCCCTTTTGAAGACTGCTAATTACGCTCCAAAATGGTTTTCCAGCAGCTTGACCCAAAGTCTCCAACCTGTTTCCAAAGTCTTCCCAAGATTTCTTCTTGGATGCTGCAATTATCTGTTTGGCTTTGTTTCTTTCTTCAACATAACTTTCTCTGTCTACCTGAGTTCTAGTATGTAGCCATTTTTGATACGCCTTCTTTTTCCTTTTACAGGCTGCCTTGACTGTGTCATTTCACCAAGCTGTTTGCTTCATCCTACCTTGATGCACTACTGTTTGAAGACATTCTTTAGCCACTTCTAGTACTGTGTCCCTGTACCTTGTCCATTCCTTTTCCAATGACTGTAATTGACTACATTCAACTAACTGGTACCTTTCTGAGATCACTGTTATGTACTTGTGCCTGATTTCCTTATCCTGAAGTTTCTCTACTCTTATCCTCCTACATATGGACCTGACCTCCTGCACTTTTGGCCTTACAATACCAATTTCACTGCAGATTAAGATAGTGATCAGTGTCATCAAAGAATCCCCTGAATACACGTGTGTCCCTCACAGCCTTCCTGAATTCCTGATCTGTTATTATATAGTCAATGACAGATCTGGTTCCCCTGCCTTCCCAAGTATACCGGTGAATGCTCTTATGTTTAAAAAAGGAGTTTGTGTTTACTAAGCCCATACTGGCACAGAAATCCAAGAGTTGTTTCCCTTTCCTGTTGGCCTCCATATCCTCTCCAAATTTACCCATAACCTTTTCATACCCTTCTGTTCGATTTCCAATCCTGGCATTAAAATCACCCATGAGCAGAACACTGTCCTTGTCCTTTAGTCTAACAGCTACATCACTGAGTGCATCATTCTTGAACTGCCCCTTCACAATGCGAATATACTGACACAATCCTAATTTTCTTGCTGGACACTGTCAAATCCATCCACATCAGTCGTTCATTTACATACCTTATTGCAACTACGCTGAGTTCCGTTTCTTTCCTGATGTAAAGCCCTACACCCCATTGTGCTATTCTTGCTTTGACTCCTGACAGGTAGACCATGTATTCTCCCACTTCCTCTTCTTTCTCACCCCTTACCCGAATGTCACTAACAGGTAAAACGTCCAACCCCATCTTACTTGCAGCCTCTGCCAGCTCTACCTTCTTCCCATAGTAGCCCCCATTGATATTAATAGCTCCCCACCTCGTTACCATTCATTTGCCGAGTTGTATCTTAGGAGTCCCTGGTTTGTCAATTAGAGGTGGGACTCTGTCACCTCCAAAGGTCCAAGGTATTTTGCTCTGATTGTTGCCAGCGTCATATTTCAAGTACCAGGGAAGCAGGTTGCTAGCCTTACTTGCCACGGGTCCCATTGAGTTTTACCCCTAACGGTTTAGGGTTTCGGTAGTCTTTGCCGTTGGAGCATAAAGGTGGCGATAATTTTATGGAGGAAAATTCAGAACAGCAACTTCCTTCTTTTATGTGAAATTCTGATGCACAACTGTTAATTTTTATACTGGAAATTCGCTTTGTTGGAAACAGATCATCCCCTTCAAATATAGTGTTTAAACTCATTGAAGGATGATATTACTTAGAATATGAGTAACGGGCAACATATACCCAGCTGTGTTTACTTTGAACTGCTCTCACAACAGAAGAAGATCTCCAGCCACATAAATCAAGCTCATTGCAAGTGCATCATAAGGCCTAGTCTTGTTTCTCAAACTCCAAAGGTCACCTGAAGGCCTCTATATTCAGATAGCAATGTCATTCTCTGTGAAATACCATTCCAACAAAATGCCTTACATTTATATTTACAATTTATATGCTCTTAGCACACAACAGTTGGTGGTGTCATTATTTGCTATGGAGCCATTTCCTGATGCCCCAGTATCCCAAACTGATGCTGAACCATATCTGTAGATTTTAAATTTGCAGTAGTGTGATTAACTCCACATATATAAGGTTGGATTTTGTCTTGGTGTTTGTTCAGTGTCCTGCGCCATTGCTGTTCCTATGGAAGTCTCAGTTTCCTCAATGCTATCCAGTCCTCTGCCACCTCCAGCACAGTTTTACCCATTTCTTCAAAAGAGCAGTAATGTACTGATAATGAATAAAGTGACTGGCACTGAAGTGAAAAAATGCAACTGTCTGACTTTGAATCATAGATTGTCACCAATTAATGTTGAGTGAATGTGGCACTTACAGCTGTAAATAATCACTTTTGTTATTGCTATTGAGTGCAGAACAACACTGCCACTGCATGTCATAAAAGGATAAAAGTTCCAAAGGAAAATGTGACATGCTATCTATCTCCTATATTACAATACATCATGTCAAGTTATCTTGTGTGGCCAAACAGTGAAAAGCAGCAGTTAATTTTATTCACAGTACCAAGATTTTTTATTTGAACCCCCATATATTATATTTTTGTGTTAATCTTTCCAGTGTATATTTTTTCATGGTATTTTGAATTGGCATAAGGGTGTATTATATCCATCTAATGTAACTGCAGTAGAAAGTCATATCACAAGTGACTACTTGTTTCATGTCAGGACAGTTAATGGTGATAGATCATTATGCTAACAATAACAGTCTCCCTTGCTAGTTTATTCTGAATTCATTGCTGCTTTTATTAACAGCATGCAAAGAAGACTGAAGCAAGTCAACCTATCAATAATTGTGTGTCATAGCTTGCAAGCTACATATATACTCCCACCCTTTTCTTATGGTAAAATTAATAGTAAATGTTGCTGCCACAAAGTTTTCAGCTGCAGTCAGTTCTAGTTTGCTCTCATTGTGTGCAGTCTTTGGTCCCTGGCCAAAACATTGTCGCAGTTACTGTTGTGGGGGGGGGGGGGGGGGGGGGCACACATCTGTGTATTGACATAAAACTCACAAAATTACTGGATGAGTTGGGGATGTCTTCATTGTCTCTTGCAGTCAAAACCTCCATACACTCTTGCATGGGTGACCTGGGGTGTAGACAATAGACATTGAACATTTAATTAGAATGATTACCTCCAACCCCTCACTACGTGCCCACCTCGTAAGTTACTGCTGTTGTGTGCTTGTAGCTAAGAAGACACACTGCATTGGCATAAAGATGTAATTTCTGGTACAGATGTATAAAATCTCAGTATTGTTTTTCCATAGTATTTAAATAATATTATTTCTTCGAACTGTCCATAGCATTAATTATTGATGGTGATTTCCACCTGCCAATTTTTGTGCTGTTAAAAGTACAATGTATAATAGGCCAAAATTTTTTAAGCAGCACCAGCCAAACTTATGCATGAAGCACTTTGTAAATGTTGTAGTACAGGTAATTTTGCTTCTAGCAAACATATTAGTATTGATAATATGCATCCCACACCTAAAAGATTTTGAGAGGACACTGTTTATTCTTTTCATGATGGAGCAGCTGAACGAGGCAGATAAAGAAACAGTTGATGTAGAACATGGCTGCCAAATTGTGGAACCTATTGCTGGTCGCTGCATCAGTCCATCTGGTTGGCTCTGTTGAACAGCTGCATCAAGATCTGATCCACGAGTTCTCTTGTGGACACAAATATTACCGCACATTTCATTTGGATGAAAAACGAGAGTCACTTTATGTGGGTGCACTTGACAAAGTATACAAACTGAACTTGACCAATATAAGTTTGTCAGATTGTGAAAGAGATTCATTGACTCTTGAACCAACAAATATTGCAAATTGTGTTTCCAAAGGGAAGTCAGCAGACTTTGATTGCAAGAACCATATTCGTGTAATTCAGCCAATGGGTGATGGAAGTCGTTTGTATATTTGTGGGACAAATGCTCATAGCCCAAAGGATTGGGTTGTGTATTCAAATTTGACACATCTACAGAGACATGAGTATGTTCCAGGTATTGGTGTAGGTATTGCGAAATGTCCTTTCGATCCTGAAGACAGCTCAACTGCAGTTTGGGTAGAGAATGGGAATCCAGGTGATTTGCCTGGTTTGTACAGTGGTACAAATGCAGAGTTTACCAAGGCAGATACAGTTATTTTTCGCACTGACCTCTATAACCTCACAACAGGTCGACGGGAATATTCTTTCAAGCGTACTCTGAAATATGACTCAAAGTGGCTTGATAATCCAAATTTTGTGGGTTCATTTGATGTAGGTGAATATGTGCTTTTCTTTTTTAGAGAGACTGCAGTGGAGTACATAAACTGTGGTAAAAGTGTTTACTCACGTGTTGCCCGTGTATGCAAGAAGGATGTTGGTGGAAAGAATATTCTCAGCCAAAATTGGGCAACATTTCTTAAAGCACGTCTAAACTGTTCCATTCCAGGGGAATTTCCATTCTATTTTAATGAGATACAAGGTGTTTACAAGATGCCTAACACAGATAAGTTTTTCGGAGTGTTCAGTACTTCGGTAACAGGACTTACTGGCTCAGCTATTTGTTCTTTCACTTTGAAAGACATACAAGAAGTGTTCAGTGGAAAGTTCAAGGAGCAAGCTACTAGCAGCTCAGCCTGGTTGCCTGTTCTACCTAGTAGAGTCCCAGATCCACGTCCAGGAGAATGTGTCAATGATACTGAATTGCTCCCAGATACGGTTCTTAATTTTATACGTTCCCATCCATTAATGGATGGAGCAGTATCTCATGAAGGTGGAAAACCAGTATTTTATAAGAGAGATGTCTTGTTTACGCAGCTAGTAGTGGATAAATTGAAAGTTAACTTGGTGGGTAAGAACATGGAATATATTGTGTACTATGCCGGGACAAGTACTGGTCAGGTATATAAAGTTGTCCAATGGTATGACAGTGGTGGGCTGCCTCAGTCACTACTAGTTGATATTTTTGATGTCACACCACCTGAACCAGTCCAAGCACTACACTTATCTAAGGAATACAAATCTTTGTATGCTGCATCAGATAATATAGTGCGTCAGATAGAACTGGTTATGTGTCATCACCGTTACAGCAATTGCTTGCAGTGTGCTCGGGATCCTTACTGCGGATGGGATAGAGACTCGAACTCATGTAAGTCATACACCCCAGGACTTCTTCAGGATGTTACTAATACAAGTGCAAACTTATGTGAACACAGTGTAATGAAAAAGAAACTGATTGTTACTTGGGGGCAAAGCATACATCTTGGATGTTTCTTAAAAGTACCAGAAGTATTAAGCAGTCAGACAATATCCTGGGTCCATTACACTAAAGACAAAGGCCGTTACCCTATAGTTTATAGGCCAGACAAATACATTGAAACATCAGAGCATGGCTTAGTATTAATATCAGTTACAGATTCAGATTCTGGTCGTTACGATTGCTGGTTAGGTGGTTCTTTGCTTTGTAGCTATAATATAACAGTAGATGCCCACAGATGTTCAGCACCTGGCAGATCTAATGATTACCAGAAAATATATTCTGATTGGTGTCATGAATTTGAACGTTCTAAGATAGCAATGAAAACATGGGAAAGAAAGCAGGCACAGTGTAGCACAAAACTAAACAACAGTAACCAGAAAACACATCCAAATGATATATTTCACAGTAATCCTGTAGCATGATTTGCAAAAGGAAAAATGATCTTGTTTTCCTCTTTGTGTTGCCTTCTGGTTAACATTGTTGAGAACTTAGTGTTCTTACAGTGTGAAATGCATCGAATCAGATCATCTTTCTGAATGTGTGCTTGCATCAACAACAACTTGTAAAAAGCAAACAAAGCTTTCTTTTATTTAATAAGAGAATGGAACTTTTGAATGTGTTATAAGTAACTTGAATGTGTACTTATCAACATACTGACTGTTGGAGGATTATTATACTCAATTTGAACACAAGAAGTGTGCTACTAAATAATGTTTCCAGTTTCCCTGATCAGAAAGCATTTATCACTTTATGCTGTGTTAATTTGAATGTGAGAGATTTAAATTCTAACTGTATTAAATCCAGTGACCAATGTCTGTAGTGTTCCAAAAATTAGGTCTCATCAATGTCATTAAGATTTATTAAAGGTTTTGTGTTGCTGATCAAGACCAGAAACGAATTATTAACTCAGAGTAGATGCATTGTAGTATTTTATGTGGAGTGCAGATTCTCTCTCTCTCTCTCTCTCTCTCTCTCTCTCTCTCTCTCTCTCTCTCTGTGTGTGTGTGTGTGTGTGTGTGTGTGTGTGTGTGTGTGTGTGTGTGTTTTACTAATAATGTATTTTATTTTATTCATATCTGAAATAATAAAAAAAGACTACAATTAATATGCACACATTATTTAAGAAGGAAATTGTGTTAATGCACACACTCACACACACAAAATATTATTCTAATTTTTTACGTAAATTTTCTTTTATAAACTTAGGCTTCCACAGCCATTGTCACAGTCAGTAAAATTTATCTGGGTTTGAGACTGCACTGTCGTTGTATAAAACCACTGACATTTCAGTCACTGTTAGAAGTGACCTTCAGGGTGTAGTTTTACGTATTGATAATGTGCTCACAGACCCACAAAAATTTTATTGACTGTTTTCTTCCTTTTTTTTGAGTGCACTTTCATAGAAATAATTTCTCCCAATGCATAATGGAGTCTTCAAGTGGCAACATTGATGTGCACACAAAATCTAAGAAAAGTCCAAAAATGTGAGGTACAAATTGTAATAAAGATAGGTTAAAAAAAAACTGTATTCATTGAATACAGAACCTGTGAGTGAACTGTATCAGATGTCATTTTTTAGGTCCTGTCATACGAAAGTGGAGGCTTCATTTTCTCTAATTGAAATGGCAAAACAAGAAAAGGAAAGGGGAAAAGGTTGCCATAAGTCTATTCAAAGTATGAAATTAATGATACTGGAAGGAAAATGATATGTAAAATTATTTAGTATTATTTATTGTCTTTACTGTGGATTTCGAATAAAATGCACTTATGACTGTGCAATTATGCAAAGACACTGAACTTAGAATTCATTATCAGTAGTTATTCCTAGATATTTCTGCATATACACAGCAAAGACGGGAGTGGGGACTCTAAATTTGCTTCGGGGATGACAATGTATGTTTTTATCATCTGTGCCAGATAATTATTCTTGTTTAGTCTGGAAACCGCACTCAATACATTCTTTTGTAGACTTGTTCATGTTGACATTGTGTGTTGTGCTTACTGATACTGCATCAGTTTGTTAAATGGGAATGCCATGACTACTGATTTCACAACTGAAGGTGGTCTGAAGAGAGAAGTTTTGGAAAGGTTACACCCATGAGTCTCCTTGATAAGTGTCATTACTTAATTCTGTATACTGTTACAATAATTTTGTGTGTGTCTAAGGAATTCTTCTGTTGTCTTATAATTTCATTTGAAAATGTGAAGTAGTATTTAAGTTGTATATTGAAGTTTTTATACTAAAAACTTTGATTTGTTTATAACTTTGTGACTGAATTCACAACAGCTCTGTGAAAGTGGTACATTCATAGTGTGTGTTACTCAGTGTTGTTCGTCATATTGTGAACAGAAACGTGTATGTTAAAAGAATGTGGTTCAGTTTAATGAACAAAAATAACATGTTTGTACTGATTTTTAAAGTATTATGATCATTTTACGTTTAAACTTGTGTGTTTTATACAAAATAAATATCTTTATCGGATGCAAATGTGTCCCCCCTTTTTCATTGTATTGATTAATATTTCCATCTGGATAAATTTTGTATCTATTAATAGCTGTAGGTTTAAGCTCAGTTGTTTCCTAAATTTATGATCCACGGGAAATTTTACTCCCCCCCCCCCCCCCTTTCCCTTTCCCCCTCTCCTGCACATAAAATAGTACATGAGGTTTTGAATGATACCTGCGTACTGATGGGTAGATTGCAGCACAACCCCTGTAATATGTCAGTTCCCATAAAAGGCAGCATCAGTTCTCCATGGATCCTGCTTTCACTGCATGAGAGAGATGTTTATATTTCAATTAGTTACATTGTTAGTCATCATATGCAGAACTGCTATATTGTTGCCCATATTTTCTGCTGTTTTGGGGGGGATAAAATTATGCCACAGGGTTCATCTTTGGTATGTTAGTGTAGAAGCTGTCTCTAAATCATCTAAGTACTGACTTCTTGTTTTTACTTTGTGTACATGTGCTGTCATGTATGGCAGATAAATTCACTTGGAAATGTTAGATTCTCATATATTCATGTCATTTCCCTATTAGCTTTCATTTATTGCATTGAAACTTATGCAGGCAATGATGAATTGCATCTTTTTCTAACGTTCATGAATTCCACATAAAATTTGTACTGTAGTGCAAGTTGCAGATGACATACGTGTTTTCCCCAAATTTTTCCCTTTATGTTGTGCTTCTGAATATTGTTCACATTGAGTTCAGTGTATAGTTATGTGATGAAGGTTTATTTTTCTGAAATTACGATAGCTTACAATCTTGCATAATTTATATACTAATAAATCCGCAGTTGTGAGCTACAGTTGTGTAAACTGGCAACAATATCTTGTCTAGAAAATTGTTTTCCCACTCATTGATCAGTATGAACTTAGGAATTGTTCTCGATTGTGACTTAAAATGGAACACATACAAAGTCAACCATTGTGGTGTAATATTGTGTTAGCACATATTGTAACTATTTTATCATGTGGCAGTTAGTTTCCTATTTGAACAGTATACTGCCTGTGTTTGTTTTGAAATACTGGTATTTATTAGTTTGTTTAACAAGTCTGTTAGCTCAACAAAACAAAAGCTACAGACACACATTAAAGCCGGCCGGTGCAGCCGAGCGGTTCTAGGCGCTTCAGTCTGGAACCGCGCGACTGCTGCGGTCGTAGGTTCGAATCCTGCCTTGGGCATGGATGTGTGTGATGGCCTTAGGTTTACGTAGTTTTAAGTTCTACGGGAGTGATGATCTCAGATGTTAAGTCCCATAGCGCTCAGAGCCATTTGAACATGTACTAAAGTACTGATTTACAGAATGAGTGAATTTTATCCCAGGTTTTCCTCACATTTATAAAACAAACTACTATCAGGGGCATTGTAGATTTAACTCTAATGGGTACTTGTAACTCTTGCAGTACAACAGATATTTAAATTTAAAAAAACTAAACAGTGAGTTTAATTTTATGTTAGGTCCTAGTTGTGTACTGCTGTAAAATCTTTGTAGTAGTCAGTATGCAGCCCCTCTGAGAATGCTGTTCTAGGGCTACAGGGTGAGATAGCTGTTATTTGTAAGCAGCTGGAAATCCCTCTGACTATTGTTTAGGGATTGGAAGCTTCCGCGAGTGGGTGTGCTTGGTGAACTACCCAGAGTTGCTTATGACAGGTACCAAAAATATCTGTTCTCATATGTGGATAGTGTCTCCTCTCCAGAAAGTACAGAACACATCAGACAACAAGACTGTGAGTGGTGAGTTAGTGGGAGTTCTAGGGGTCCTGCTCCGGAGCAGGGGAACCAGAAAGAACTCGATGTATTACTCTCATCCCGTTACCAACAGGTTTGAGGTACTGTCTCTAATTGAAACTGAAACAGCCATACACTGCCTGCTGAGTTCGATGTCAGGAAGAAGCAAAATGTGAAAGGCTAGAGGTTTGTTAATCTTCGGCAATTCTGATGAATGGTAAATAACGGTACTGCTTAGGGAAATGGCAACAAGGAATAAGAAGCATCACCTTGTGCATTTGAATTTATGCCTGAGGGACTCATTAGCATGTTGAAGAGACTGTTCTGTCATTCATTGAGAGAGCAGCCAGCTGCAGATTATGGCGCACATTGAAAGAAACAAAGAAACGTTTTAGGTTGAGATGTGTGTACGAAATTTCACCAATGTTCACAAGCTGTAGCTTTGCCTGCAGAACTGATTGTGGCCACCCTGGTTCTGAATCAGATGGAAGGCTTGAACCAGAGACTTCTAAGGTTCTGTGACAAGTAAGATGTCACTCTCTTGACATGCATCATATTGTTGAGAACTGTTGGATCCCTCTAAATGAGTCGTGTGCAGCACACATCAGAGGTAGCTGATTATGATTTTATGTAAGCATGAAAAAAAATATGTATATACAAAACTCGTCCATCTAATTTTCACCGTTGTTCTATAGCACCATATCTCTAATGCTTTGATTCTCTTCTGTTCTGTTTTCTCACATTGCATCTTTCACTACCATACAATGCTGTGCTCCAAACAACATTCTCAGAATTTCTTCATGAAATTAAGGCCTGTGTTTGGTGCTAGTAGACTTAACTGAGGAATACCCTTTTTGTGAGTGGTTGTCTGCTTTTTATGTCTTTCTTGCTCGGTGCATCAGAGCTATTTTGCTGCCTTTGTAGCAGACAGATTTCCTTAACTTGATCTATTTCAAGATCGCCAGTTCTGATGTTAAGTTTCTTGATATTCTTACTTCTGCCACTTCTCATTACTTTCATCTTTCTTCGTAATACCTTCAGGCCATATTCTCTACTCTTAGATTGTTCTTCTGTTTAACAGATCCTGTAAATCTTCTTCAATTTCGCTGTGGATAGCAATGTCATCAGCAAATGTTATCATAGATAACCCTTCACCTTGAAACAATCTTGTGGGGTGAACATCCGCAACTGAGTATTATACCAAAGGTTGAAAACACCATTACACTTGTAAGGCTCTTTTATGTAGAACACGACTGGTTTTGGTCGATTATGCAACCATCATCAGGTGTTATACTGAAAATAGCAAGAGTCCGGCTATAATAATAGTTTTTACACACAGTAATACACATGAAAAAGCAAATAAGTTCCATATAACATTTTAGAAACTACTGGTCGGGCTAGGTGCTGTAAAACCTAAGTCAATGGAAAAGTGACACCCAACAGTACTACGGACAACTGCCTATGTAAAAAAATATGCAATGAATACCAGGACACTGACACTTCATGCTGTGACCTTGAGCGCCGCAGTGGATGAGTACAGGATGCGGTGTATTACCAGTGAGCGCAGAGCGTGGAGTAATGTACACGAAGGGGGGAGCAAACTGATAAACCAGAGTGGCAAAAGTACTGACATCTGTTGACGGGAAGAAGAATGCAAGGCCACTAGCCTGGCCATTCACAATTCGAATGAGTGATTTACACTTAAAATAAAAAAAGTTTTTTATGTAAATCACTAATTCAAGTTGTGAACGGCTAGGTCAGTGGCCTTGCACTTTTCTTCCCGTCAACAGATGTACCAGTTTGCTTCCCCCTTCGCTTACGCTACTCCATGCTCTGTGCTCGCTGGTAATAAACTGTGTCCTGTACTTGTCCACCGCAGCACTTGGCCAGGCAATCGTCCGCAGTACTGCCTGGTGTCACTTTTCCATTGACTCAGGTTTTATGGCACCCAGCCCAACCAGTGATTTCTAAAATGTAATGTGGTACTTTATTTAGTTTTTTTAATGTCTATTACTGCATGCAGAAACTATTATAATCTGTGCTGGTCTCTCGGTATTTTCAGATAACACCTGATGATGTGTGTATAAGAGCCCAAAACCGGACATATTCTAAATAAAAGAACCTTACAACTGTAGCAGTATTTTCAACCTATGGCTTTCACCTTGAATTTTAATCCCAGTTTTGATCCTTTGTTATTTCTGTCATTGCTTCTTCGAAACACAGACTGAACAGTAGAGGTGAAAGACTACATCCCTGTTTTACACCTTTTTTAATTTGAGTGCTTCATTGTTATTCTTCCACTCACAATATTGTTCCCTCTTTGTTCTTGTATTCATTATATATAACCTGTCTTTCCCTGTACAGGTTCCTCTATTTTTCTCAGAATCCTGAACATCTTGCATCATTTTAAAATTTTTAATGCTTTTCCCTTGTCAATTAATCCTATGAACATGTCTTGCTTTTTCTTGTCTTGTTTCCCGTATCAGCTGCAGCTTCGGCACTGCCTCTCTGGTGCCTTTACTTTCCTAAAGCTGGATTGATCTTCATTAACAGATCTGCAATTTCCTTTTCCATTATTCTGTATATTGTTGTCAGCAGCTTGGATGCATGAGCGTTTTAGCTGATTGTGCAATAATTCTCATACTTTTCACCAATGTCGTATATTCTACACACCACATTTTGTTGGCACTTCCCCCAGTCATTTTAGGAATTCCGATGGAATGTTATCTATCCCTTCTGTCTCATTTGTTCTCAAGTCATCTGAAGCACTTTTATTTTGATTCTAATCACCTACCTCTTCTCTGTTGACTCCTGTTTCTTCTTCTATCCCATCATCAGACAAGTCTTACCCCCCCCCCCCCTCCCCCTTTATAGAGGCCTTCAGTGTACTCTTTCCACCTGCCCGCTCTCTCCTCTGCATTTAAGAATGGAATTCCCTTTGCACCCTTATGTTATTGCCCTTGCTTGCAATTCCACTGAAGGTTGTTTTGACTTTTCACTATGTGGAGCCACTCCTTCTGATAATCATTTCTTTTTTGATTTCTTCACATTTTTTGTGCAGCCATTTTGCCTTAGCTCCCTGCACTTCCTGTTTGTTTCATTCGTAAGTGACTTGTATGTCTGTTTTCCCAAATATCCCAGAACATTTTTGTACTTTCTTTTTTTGTTGGTCATCAGAACTATTTCTTCTGTTACCCATACTTTCCTTGCAGTTACCGTCCATGTACTTATGTTTTTCTTTCCAGCTTATGTGTTTGCTCTTTTTTTAGAGATGTCCATCCCTCTACTGAGCTGTTCATTGTCCCAGAATCTATAGCCTCAGAGAACTTCATGCATATCTCTTCATGCCTTAGTGTCCCACTTCTTTGTGCACTGATCCTTTCTGACTAGTCTCTTCACATTGATTCTTCTTGACTAGTCTGTTAAACTTCACCTTACTCTTCATCATTACTGAATTGTGATCTGAGTTTGTATGTGCTCCTGGGTTCAACATACAATCCAGTATCTGATTTTGGAATCTCTGCATGACCATGTAATCAAACTGGAGTCTTCCCATATCTCCCAGCCTTTTCCAAGTACACTTCCTCTTCATGTGATACTTGAACAGAGTATTCACTAGTACCTAGCTGAATTTTATTGCAGAACTCTATTAGTTGCTTTCTTCTCATTCTCACTACCTAGCCCACATTCCCCACAGCCCTTTCTTCTACTCCTACCCTTACAACCACATTCCAATCCCCATTAGACTTTCATCCTCTTTTACATACTGAATTACTTGTTCAGTGTTGTCATATACTTTCTCTACCTCTTTATTTTCTGCTTGTGACATCAGTATGCATACATGAACTATTGTTGTTGGTGTTGCTTTGCTGTCAATTCGGATGATGAAAACAATCCAGTCACATAATTACTCACAGTAACTTCCTCACTGTCCTACATTCCCATTCATAATGAGCCCTACTCCTTCAATGCCGTTTCTGTTGCTGTTGATATTATCCTATATTTGTGTGAACAGAAATCTGTATCATCTTTCCATTTCAGTTCACTGACCCCTACTGTATCTAGATTGAGCCTTAGCATTTCGCTTTTAAGATTATCTCACTTCCGTAGTGCATTGAAGCTTCTGACATTCCATGCCACAACTTGTAGAACATTATCCTTTCGTTGGTTATTCCAACTTTTTCTCACGATCACCTGCCCCTTGGCAGTTCTCTCCTAGAATCCAAGTGGGGGACTAGTCCAGAATCTTTTGCCGATGGGAGGAGCATTATGACACTTTTTCAGTTACAGACCACATGTCCTGCAATCAAAGATCATGCGTCTGTAATGCAGTGTTTTCCATTTCCTTCTGCACTCTTATGCAGTTGATCATAGTCGTTCTTGTGACTTTTAGTATAAGTTTCCTGTCCCAAGGACAAAAACGTGCCCTCCACTTCGTTCTACTGCTCCCCTTCTTTGACAAGGCTGTTGGCAGAATGAGGATCACTTCTTACGATGGAATTATCTGGCTGCCATTGATGATGATTTTTATTCAAATTTTATGCAGCAGCAACATTCAGACCCAGGACTGAGGTCGTTTCAATTACTAGGCAAAGATGCTACTCCTAGACCAAGGGTGAACTCTTTTATGGTAGCTGTACAAGACTCCAAAGTATTAGTGTCAGACTCAAAGATGTGCCCTTCATAGATGAGATTATTTAAATTCCAGTGATCAGCTTCCAATGTACTCAGAACGAAGTCCCATACTTTGAAGCACCTCTGAAAAGCAGTGGAGTTTGTGTAATGTAAGAAATGATCAGAAAGTTTCCATTCAAAGGCTGCACAGGTCAGAATTGATATACCAATCTGTCAAAATCACTGTGGGTATTGAGGTACTCATCGTACCAATGCATCTGTTTAGTAAAACACCATGTTGTGCTGGATGAAGTAGTCTGTAACTGCTTGCTGAATGTCCTCATCTGACAGGATTAGTTGACCCTTCAGGGACTGGAGATGAAATAGTCACTTGGGGAGAGATTGGGGCTATAAGGTCAGGTGTTCAAGTGTCTCCTTCTAGAGTTGGTGTAACTTGTGCATTAAGGCATTTGGGGTATGGGGACATGCGTTATGAAGCACCAGCACTGCTTGTTCACAATGGTGGTTTTCAAGACATGCTGCCCTATACACATTCTACATTCTCTGGTGGTGTTTGTGCTTCAGCAGCCAAGAAAGAAATAACACCACATTGGTCCTGTTTGGTCACATTTGATAATAACAGTGCCGTAGTTCATGTTTCTACATTTACCACATGCATGCTTGAAAGACACAAATACCACTTGCCTACATGTTCGTGCTTATATACCTGCATTGGAGTCATGCTACATTGCATGTACACTACAAAAATGCCCTCAAATAGAGACTTTTTAATCACCTCGTATACTAAGTACAGAATACTGCTAAAAACTGAAAATGACAGCAGTGAGACTAAGTAGTGTTTATTGAAAGGATTTGTTAGTGAGAAATGGAAGTAGTATACTTGTTTCAGTTGATAAGAAACTGGGGTAGAAATTGAAACTGCATTCCCAACTTCTTTGGGCAAAACTCGGTATCAAGGGTTGACGTAAACTCATAATTGGATCCTTCTGTCGACCACAAGATACACCTCCAGATTGAAACAACCCTCTTTCCTAAACTATGTGAAATATCTTCCCGTTTTTATCAATATTCTCTACTTCTTCATTCACTGAATCTGCTGATTTAGTGGAGTAGAAATCAAGGAAAGGGAAAGTCTTCTGTAATTAAATTTCGTGAATATTGATATTGAAAGATAAATACTTTTCTTTGTTGAGAATACAGCACTCGTCATCTAATTAGGGGATGAATAGGTCCACAGATTGTTCACTCGACAGTGAAGATACTTTGTCATCATATTTCTTCATATTTTATCTCACATTTGGCTTGTTATAAAACGTAAAACACAACATAAATTTTTTAACACAGTGGAGAACTTTTTGTGCACAGCTTTCAGTAAAAAAAAGACATACTTCGCATGATGTTTCATGTACTTACTTCCAGAGAACTGAGAAATACAAATCCTGTGGCATGCAGTTGGCAGTATATATAAATTAACATTGTTTTCCAGAATGGCTCTAGAAATTAGTGTCAGTTTGAATGTTATAATAACATCTGGTCTTTGTAATATCAAAAAATCTAAGGAGAATCGTATCTTTTAATAGTTGCAAAAATCTGAATGTAAAAATAGGAACAAAAAAATTTTGTATAGTCTTTGAATAAAATTTTCAAAATATGCCACTTGTAAAGGTTTGTGTTTATGTTGCAGTAATAACATATTATATCAATATATATTGTTTGTGAGAAAGTTAACTGTCTTTTTGAAACGAAGTGATGATTCTTTAGTGGGCATTGAATTCTCATTCGGCATAACATAAATTTCATTTTGAAAATAATCAAGTCAACATTTTATCTGTTATAAATGATAAGAAAATGAAATTTGTTAATGCGTCAGGATTGGCCAGGAGGGGAAAGCGGTAGGCACCTGTTGAGGTGAAGAATAAAACATAGTTTAACCTGTGAAGTTTTAATGCCGTAAAGAAAGGCAGGCCTGGAGAAGCCGCCGAGACTGAATGGGCAACCGCCCAAGAGAGCAGGAGAGGAGGGCGTCTGATCGGTTCGGAAGCTGCCAGCAGAGGAGAGTGAACGGCGTGTCCACTCCTGGAAGCCGGCCTTGGTTCCACCGCCACTTGACCACTTCCAAGCCTCCTTGTTGGTCGGTCAGATCGTAAGACGCGTAGTTCGGTAGCGTTACCTCATCAGCAAAACGTGAGTTTAGCTGCTGATGGTTCAACACGTGAGTTTCAAGGTGGTTCTATCCAGTTCTGGGCAATGTGACTGAGACGCTGCAGCTTACCGCCAGGCAGAAGGCACTGACGAACATAGAGTGAAAAAAATAAAAATCAAATTTTTATATTAATAAACCTATTCAGTTACGGCCCCCTACTGTACAAATTAAATTACATTTCCCATAGATTCAAACTTTTTTTAAAAATATAGACTTATGTAGAGTGAAGTGTATAGGATGACTAATTTGCACAATATTAGTTTTTCACATGTTGTTGTTGTTGTGGTCTTCAGTCCTGAGACTGGTTTGATGCGCTCTCCATGCTACTCTATCCTGTGCAAGCTTCTTCATCTCCCAGTACCTGCAACCTACATCCTTCTGAATCTGCTTAGTGTATTCATCTCTTGGTCTCCCTCTACGATTTTTACCCTCCACGCTGCCCTCCAATACTAAATTGGTGATCCCTTGATGCCTCAGAACATGTCCAACCAACTGATCCCTTCTTCTAGTCAAGTTGTGCCACAAACTCCTCCCCAATTCTATTCAATACTTCCTCATTAGTTATGTGATCTACCCATCTAATCTTCAGTATTCTTCTGTGGCACCACATTTCGAAAGCTTCTATTCTCTTCTTGTCCAAACTATTTATCGTCCATGTTTCACTTCCATACATGGCTACACTCCATACAAATACTTTCTGAAATGACTTCCTGACACTTAAATCTATACTCGATGTTAACAAATTTCTCTTCTTCAGAAACGCTTTCCTTGCCATTGCCAGTCTAAGGTGGGTTTTTTTTCACATAGTAGTACATAAAAAATGTGATAATATAGACAAATTTGGAAAATACTTCAGAGTATCATGTATTTGTAATTTTTCAGTGCTATCCATGTAACTCTCTCTCTCTGAACTCCTTTCTGAGCCACTAACAGCTTTAATAATGGGTCATAAAGGTGATTTTTTTTCCCTCTAGTGTTGTAGGTGTGGGCATCACTGTTCTTCTCAAATTGTGATGGGTTATTTATGATGAATTTTGGTAGCAAATATATGTGTTTTGATGGTGCAGTGATAATGCATAACTCTTTGTAGAGGTATCTACATGACAAATGCAGGTGAATACCATATACACTCTCACTGCTCGCTTTTGTGCAATCAGTACATTCCAAGTGATGAGTTACCACAGAAAGTTATTCTGTAAGACTTGTTACTAAGTGAAAATATGTCAGCATGTTGATTCATTTGCTTCCAAGACTAGCAGTTATACAAAGAGCTGAACTTCATTGTTTGGAAAGTTCAAGAATACATGTCTTCAGTTCAAGTTTCCATTAACATGTACACTTAAAAACCTGTTTACTGACTTCTGTTGGTACTGCTATTTGTTGTAACAGAATTGAATATAGTCTGTTTCTTAAAATTTAGGAGAGTCCGTTTTCAGAGAACCACTTAATAGTTTTTTAAAAAACGTAATTAACAATCTCTTCTGTAGCTTTTTCTTTAATGGGATATATTATAACACTAGTATTGTCTGTCTGCCACCGTAGCATGTGGTAGCGTTACCACCTACCACGCAGGGGGCTCGGGTTCGATTCCCGGCAGGGGACTGGGTGTTTTGTGTCCATCATTATTTTCATTGACTTGCAAGTCGCCGATGTGGCGTCGCCTAAAAAGGACTTCCAATATGACGGCTGAACAACCTCGAATGGGGTCTCCCGGCCAACAATGCCATACGATCATTTCATACTAGTGTTGTCTGCAGAAAGAACCAGTTCTGCTTGTTGAATGTTAAGTGGAAGGTCATATAAGGAATAGGAGGGGACCCAAAATTGAACCCTGTGGGATTCATTTTGTGATGGCTCCCCATCCATTAAAACTTTCTATCTTTCCAACAGTGTTTGAATTATTCAGCACAACCTTCTGCATTCCATTTGTTAAGCAGGGTTCTAAACAGCTCTGTGTAAAGCCATAAATTCCATAAATGTTGAGTTTTTCTAAGAGTGTGACAGTGTTCTATACAAAAGCCTTGGAAAGATCACAAAAAATTATTTAAGGATTTTAGTATGTGGTGGGTGAATGTGAATTAGCATTTTCAGTCAAGCAATCATTCTAAAATCCAAACTGTAATATGCTAAGTGAATTGTTTCTACAGTAGAACCCCTCTAACTCGTCACCTTCAGGACGGGGACCATGGTCGGTACGAAAAAAGGTCGAATTATCCGAAAAATCTAATTTTTATTGCAAAAAAATGTAAAAAGACATTTAGTACAACAAATTAAATTATTTAAGAACTAAAAGATGTCTACAGTAATATAAAAAGATGTTTTTTACACAGTGTTAAACAATATATTAGCTAAAAAACGTCTACACACACTATAATATGTATTGGTTTTAAAAGGAAAAATGATAAATAAATTACAGTACTGTACTGTACTTAATACCGTATAAACGATATATACTGTAAACTAAAAAATGTTTATAGCACTGTATATGAAAAAGAAATTTTTTACAAAGAAATAAACTACTGTATGTATAAACTAAGAAATGATTATACTGTATGCATTGTTTTTACAGTAAAAACGAAAACAAATTACTTGAAAAAAAAGTCAGTGATACATTTTTGTTTAGCAGATGTTATTCTAGATTTAGCTGCAGTGTCCCTCCACTTTTTTATCCACAAAACGCCCATTGGAGTTGAAGTTGGATCCTGCTCGATGTATTGAAGGGCGATGTCAAAAGCATTTTTTGCGTCTTTGTGTGAAATCCGGGTGGGGGGTTCGTCTTCGCCGTCAGAGTCCTCATTCACAGTTTCCTGGCTAACAGCGGTAACAATCTGGTCGTCATTGAGCTCTTCAGAATGTGTCACAGTCTTTGTCACATTCGTTGATCCACTCTTCAACTTCATTGGCAGGGACATTCGGCTCCAGAGTTTGTAGATCTTTAACGATTTCCAGTGCGTCATTGTTTTGCTCATCTTCGGTATGCTCATTTTCCGTCATAACTTACACCACAATTTCCACAGTGTGTCAGGTTTCAGTTCATCCCATGCTGCAGCAATTGTGTAGATAGCATCTTTGATGTTCAAGGATTTCATTGCCTCAAATAAGTTATGACCTCGTTCAGATTTTTCCAAAATTGAGCTGATATACTTTCTGCGATATCGCCTTTTTAACCATTCGATAACGCCTTGATCCATTGGTTGGAAGAGTGAGGTCACATTAGGAGACAGAAAGAGAGCTTTTATGTCCCCTTTCACCAAATCTTCCTCAGATGGATGTGATGGTATATTATCCAACAGCAGTAGAGCACGAACAGGCAGATTTTTTTGCTTCAAGTCTTTTTTTACCGATGGCACAAACTCGTTGGAAAACCATGATTTAAAAAGGTTGAAGTCCATCCAAGCAAATTTTTGATTGTGGTAATAAACCGGCAAGGAAGATAAGTTTATATTTTTGAATGCCCTTGGCTTCTTAACTTTGCCAATGAAGAACAAGAGGAACTTGTGGGTTCCATCTGTGTTGCTACAAGGGATGACTGTTATACGTCTTTTATAAGTTTCGTTCCTTCCACGGATTCATTTGAAGCTGCGAGTGTTTTTGTTGGCAACATTTTAAAGTTCAGCCCTGTCTCGTCGATGTTATACACTTGACAGGATAACAGTTCATTTTCTTCTACAATTTCTTGAAACTTAACAGAAAACTCCTTAGCAGCTGTGGCATCGGCAGATAGGTTTTCACTGGAAATAGAAACAAATTGGACACCATGACAAGTTTTCCAACGATCAATCCAGCCTTTACTGGCAGCAAATTTACTTTCGGCTTCCAGTTTTTTGTGCAAAACTATCACTTTTTCTTTGAGAATTGGCTCGGATATTGGAGTTCCTTTCCTTCTTTCTTGACAAAACCACATCCACAATGCGTTATCAAGCAGTTCGAGTGTAGGCTTTTTTAATGTTTTGCGATTCTTCAGAGTGTTTTCACCATCAATCGTAACTGTACAGTTACGATTCTTCCTCCAATCCTTAATTGTCGTAACACCTACATGCAGTTCCTTTGCAATTTTTTGGAGCGATTCTCCTTCGTCCAGTCTTTGTAGCACTGCCAATTTTTCATTTAGTGAAAGAGTTATGTGTTTACGTTTGAATCCAGACATATTGAAAAACAGACAACTTTACACAAATGAATCTACAGCAATAAGTACTGTACAGAACACGGAATGAAGCAAATGACGATGTCTTTTAATCCCAACAAAGGATAAAACTGCACAAAAACGTACAGTATAACAATATGCACAGCAATAGACACCGCAACAATGGCCCGACAGGCATCCAGTCAGTGACAAGCCGGCACAGGCACGCGAGCCTGAGCTTGGTCGGACTAACCGGAGTGACTGACCATCCAAGGTCGGATTAGAGGGATTCTACTGTACTTCAATGTGAGACTACCCTTATGGCAGAAAGGAAACTGGATGATAATTGTTGAAGTCTGTCTTCTTGTTACCTTTCTTATAAACAGGTTTGACAATAACATATTTTAATGTCAGGAAAAATTCCGTGTGCCAGTGATGCGTTAAATATATCAACACAGACATACTTTCCAAAATTCTGTTGGGAATCCCTTCATCATTATAATTATGAGCTTTTGTTTTTTGAAATTTTTGGAACCCTATTAACTATAATGAAGGATGTGGGTGCTACAGAAGTAGCTTCACATTTCAGGGATTGACATTTTTAATTTACTCCTTCGATTCTTCAATGGAACCATTAAATCATATTTTTACTGCTACATTTAGAAAGTGATTGTTGAAAGTACTCACCACATGTGAATTATCAGCAACAACATTGTCATTTTGTATAATTTTTGCGTTGTCTTGTACCCATTGCCTGTCCTGTCTTCTGTTTGAATTTATAACCTTTAGCTTTTTGTTTGACTGTTATTATTGACAAAATTAAAATCTCTTAATGCTGAGATCACTTTTATCCCATCACAATACAAAATGTGCAATTCTACTTCTTAGTCCAGTCTTTTCAATTTATGATCACTAGTTTTAACAATGATTGGTTTTCCTTTTTGGTTATTTCTTTTGCACATATTTGTGCGTGCCTAGTTAAATTGCCCTTTTAACAATCTTGTTTCTTTCTCGGCATAATGTGTTGAGATTGCTAGTGAATCTCTATGTAACAGTTTCTCTTTATCTTACACTATTACTTTGTATATATTGTCAGATTTTCTTAGGTAAAGAAAATCAGTGAGAGATATTTTTCCTATTTGATCAGGCTCAGTCCATTACTTTCACTGTTTTTAAATTGTTGTTCGTAACAGCAAAAGGTTCTCATATTTATTGAGGTAGATTTACTTCTTTGTTAACCATAAGGAGTTATATGCACACATTACACTCTATACTACTTCCCACTATTCCAAATCTCAGCTTTGTGGTAAGTGAATGTTTACAGAAACAAAATTTCAAGGACTCAATCATTGTCCAGGTAAGTCTATTTGCTTTTGACTCTACTGCAGTAGTGTGATTCATAGTCACATTTCAGCTTCTTACCCTTCTAATAGCTGTGATTACACTTTCTTCAGGCAGCTGACACTGCGTACAAATTTTGTCATCAGTGCGATGTGAGTGTGTTTTTATCCTTCCATACAAAAATGGTTCAGGCCATTCCTTCCATGGATTCACCTGACCATGGATTAGACCATCCCATCTCTGGGTTTGTCAGTCCTTCTTCTCTCCTATACCTAAATGAAACTGTGTCCACCCCATCTTAACATTTTAAACCATATACCCAGCTTATGACCCTTACTTTTGTGACTTCCAATGACAAAATTTCTACATAGTTTATTAACTCTACCTTGTCACATCAAACATGTGTTCCATTACTATCCTGTTGTGTAATGCCATAAGTCACATTCTCTCATGTTACATATTCTAAACACATTTTCCTTTTTATTTTCATATCATTCCAGTATTAATTGCATTTACAGTGAATGGTAGTGGCAAAACAGTTTGCTTGCCACACTATTTCATTTTCATTTATATGTTAGCACATCACAATCTTTTTAGGGACAAGTATTAGTCTCCTTCCTTGAACCCCCCCCCCCCCCCCCACACACACACACACCCCAACCCACCCACCCACTCCCCATCCTCTTTATTTATTTGAAGTTGCTAACATAAACCTGAGATCACAAAAACCAATTATCCTTTAGCTTACAATATATCAAAAAAATTGTCAGTGTCAGTATGTCATATGTTTGTTACCCTGGATTACATGAATCCTCTTTTGGTTTTTTTCTGTAGAAACAGGTTGTAATCACCTCACTGTGACATGAATAAAAAGAAGGGTTTCAATAATAAAAACATTATGAATCTGGACAGAGGGTAGATAGAATCGATACTTCTGTTGGAGAAGAACGAAGTGAACGGGAAGAATATGTGTTTTAGGGACAAAGAAATAAATAAGATAGATCCCCAAACCCACATTCCTGTACCACTCCCCACCGCAGGATTCCCTTCGTGAAGGGTACTTCACTGAGACATCAGAGGATGGAGTGTGGTCAACAGACCCTAAAGAATAGAATTGTCTCATCTTCACCAGTACAGGCTCCAATAATTGATGCTAATTGCACCCATGTGAGTATCCAGTAGACATTGGGTAACAAAATGTCAGTCGTCAGTAGTAATTGATCTTTTAATATACAGTCTGTAAGTCAGTGGTCACTCACAGTGTTTCACCATGTGCATTTGATTATAAGTGCCTCTGTAGTTGACAGCTTCCAGTACGTACTTAACATCATATATTACCTAACTGTACACTATAAAACAATATTAGAGAAGGAAAGTTGCTGCTCACCATATCGCGAAGATGCTGAGTCATGATAGGCACAACAAAAAGATTCACACAATTATAGCTTTCGGCCAATAAGGCCTTTGTCAGCAATAGGCACAAATACACACACGCACATTCACGCAAATGCAACTTGCATGTCCATCCTGGATTTTCCATTGTTTGATTTTTGTACACTATAAAAGATGTATAAAGCTCGACCATTATTCATAAGAGGAAAAGGAAAAGTAGAAAATAATACATACAAAACATTAAAAATTCATTTCTTTTACTCAAGTAACATATGTAAATGTTATTCACTAATGTATGCTCTTTATACTCGCATAAAAAGCTTTCCCCATTACATTTGTGCTTTTGGATAGGAGAGTAAGAAATGGGTTCCAGACAATAGGATACTTGAAGAGGAAGGAACTGCTTTGTGCAAAAGTAAATATGAGCTAATGAAGCAGTAACTTGGATTGCTGATGGATGTCGCTCCACAGAATGTGTAAAAAGGGTGAAAATTTTTCTGGAGATTTAAATTTCATTATAGTATCAATATTATACAATCCATTTCCTCGCCCTGTTGTGGGCTCCACCTAAAGTGTTGCTTTTGGATTTTTACACACAATTTTAAATGGGCCACAGTGGTTTGAGAAAAAATGCTAGTTTCTTTCTTTATACTTTAAATATGACAAAAGTCCATAAGCAGTACTACGTCATATATATTAAATATGGGTGTAGTAGCAAATTCATTGTATTTGTTTACTGTAATTTCTGCTTATTTGTATAGACTGTTATCTAGCACCTTATGTAATTCATCTGCTTCTCCCTCCTTTATAGACGGCCATTTAAATAATTTTAATAGTGGTTCTCCAACAACATTTTTATTCATAACTTGAACAGGGGTAACTCTGTACACATGTGATAGTTTCTGAGTTTCAAACGATAGTCAGTGAACTATCTGAGCACAATTAGTTTGCTTGTCAGAACAATACATTTGTACACAATCACCTTATCTCTTTCATTATGCATTCACAAGGGTTTGATTGAGGGTAGTATTTTGAAATAGTCACATGTTCAACACTCCCCACGCTACAAATTCTGTACAATTAGTACTCGTGAACTGTGATCCAATATCTGTTTGCAGCTGTTGAGATTTTTGTATATCTGTAAAATACTCCTTCAAACAGTTTATTATGGTAGTCATATTTGCTTTTTTAATGGGGGTATAATTTTACATATTTCAACCCAACAATCATTAAGCTCAAAAACATAAGTAACTCCTCCTCTGTCTTTAGGCAGTTGAGCAATAAAATCTGCTGTGGTTAAATCATGTAAAGCCTGTGGTATTATAGAGCATACTTTTCATAGTACATTCAAGTTATACTCTTTCACTGTTTGACACACTTCAGGTGTTCTCAACACACTTCTCACTTTTCTACTTAGATTTTTTTAAATAATAAAATTTATTCCTATGTTGAATACACATAACACAGTCTGAAATCTCTATATCCCTTATGGATAAACCATACAAGGTGGAATCCAAAATTTTTGGGAGTGGTGCTGCCATCTGGAAAGTAGGAGTAGTCGAGCTTTTCACTGCCAGGTGGCGAGTGCTGCATATCTGATGAGTCAGTGCGCAGAGTGGCATTCAGCTGGGAAGACGTGTTTTGTGTCCACTGTGATTTCCGCAATACTCTGTGTTTGGTGTGTGGCGAATTTACGATGGATCCGTGAACAGAACAGCGTGTGTGTATCAAATTCTGTGCAAATCTTGGGAAAAGTGCTATGAAGACGTATGGTTATGACTCAGAGATAAAGCAACAGTCCCAGCGGAAGAGCCCGGGCTTTCCAAGACCCAAAAACGTGAGGCAGGTGAAGAGCAAAATGAAGAGCCTAATATCATTTTCTTTGATACCAAGCAAATTGTGCACAAAGAATTCGTCCTACCCAACCACACAGTGAATTCCGTGTACTACTGTGACATTTTGCAACGACTCCGTTAAAACATGCGGTGACAATGGCCTGGACTTTGGCGTCAAGGGAAGTGGCTGCTGCATCACGACAATGCGCCCTGTCACACGTCCTTGCTCACCAGGACCTTTTTGGCAAAAAAACAACATGGCGGTTGTGCCCCACCCACCGTAGTCGCCAGATTTGGCACCTTGCGACTTTGCACTGTTCCCAAAACTGAAAATCATGTTGAAAGGCTGTTGATTCGACACTCTAGAGAGGATTCAAGAAGCATCGCTGGCGGTAATGAACACCCTCAAAGAACAGGACTTCTAGAAAACATTTGACCAGTTGCAGAAGCGCTGGGACCGGTGTGTATGTGCGGATGGGAACTACTTCGCGGGTGATGGTGACCATTAGTCCAAAGGTAAGGTTTTCAACAGATGGCAGCACCAGTCCCAAAAATTTTGGATAGCATGTCATATTAAATCTTTTTCCACAATTTGTGGAATACACTATTTCCATTCAAATTTACTTCCTATCAACCTCCAGAATACTGCTGCTTCTCCTTTTGTCCATAGAGATTTTTATTCTGACAGTAACCCTAATCACTCAAATTGTGGCAGCTTATTTTTAAAATCTTCATCTACCTTCATATCTTGTCCTATTCTTAAGACTAATAATGTATTTACTTCATTACTGGTGTAACTTGAAGCTAGAAAATTTATTGAGAAAATAACCCCTGGTCCTCCTTTTTTCATCATGTTGTTCACACACACAGTCATGACAAAGCATCTGGAATTTTATTGTGTGAACCTTTTATGTAGTGAATGTCTGTCTGATATTCCTCAAGGAACAACACCCATCGCATTACACTGTGGTGGGAAAAGTCATGGGATACCTCTTGATATTATGTCTGACCCCCTTCTGCCCAGCGTGGTGCAGCAGCTTGATGTGGCATGGACCCAGCAAGTTGCTAGAAGTCCCACAGAGAACTATTGAGCTCTGCTAAATCTATACCAGTGTAGGACTTTGTGTGGAATCTGACCTCTTGATTATGTTCAATAAATATTTGATTGGATTCATATTAGGCAATCTGAGTGGCCAAATCATTTACTGAAATTGCCCAGAATCTCAAACAGTTGTGACCCAGTGACATGGCGCATTGTCATCCGTAAAAGTCACATCATTGTTTCGGAATGTGAAGTTCATAAATGGCTGCAAATGATCTCCAGGTAGCTGAACATTATCATTTCCAGTCAATGATTGGTTTACTTGGACCAGAGAACCCAGTTTATTACATGTAAACACATCCCACGCCATTATGGAGCCTCCATCAGCTTGCACAGTGCCTTGTTGACAACTTGTGTCCATGGCTTTGTGGGGTCTGTGCCACACTCAAACCCTACCATCAGCTCTTACCAATTGAAATTGGGACTCATCTCACCAGGCCATGGTTTTCCAGTCATCTGGGGTCCAACTGATACGGGCAAAAGCCCAGGATAGGCACTGCAACGATGTGCTTTTAGCAAAGGCAGTTGCGTCTGATGTCTGCTGCCATATCCCATTAACACCAGATTTCACCACTGTCGTAATGGATATGTTTGTTGTAAGCCCCACATTGATTTCTGTGGTAATTTCGTGAAGTGTTGCTTGTCTGTTAGCACTGACAAACCTACACAAACGCCACTGCTCTCGGTCATTAAGTGAAGGTTGTCTGCCACCGCATTGCACATAGTGAGTTGTAAAGTCTGAAATCTGGTATTCTTGGCACACTCTTAAAACTGTGAATCTTGAAATATTGAATTCCCTACCAATTTCTGGAGTGGAATGTTCCATGTGTCTCGCTCCAACTACTATTCCATGTTCATAGTCCGTTAATTCCCCTTATGTGGTCATAATCACATCGGAAACCTTTTCACATGGATCAGCTGAGTAAAAATGACAGCTTGACCAATTCACTGCCCCCTTATACCACGTGTGCATGATACTATCACAATCTGTATATCACTATCCCATGACTTTTGTCACCTCAGTGTAATTGGCTGATTCAACAACCTGCTTTCCATAAGGAATGCTAATGCTTGATGATGATTATATATTACTATTTTAGAGCCCCAGAATAAGGTTTGAAATTTGTGTATGCTCCACACAAAAGCTAATAGTTCCTTTTAGGTTACTGTACAGTTGAAGCTTTCCTTGCTACTAATAAGTGATTGTTATACATGCTTAAACTTCATTGTATCATTTTATTCTCTACCATTTTCTATCTTTTCATTTAGCTTAACTGGATATGGTTTACAAAAGAATAGTTTATGATCTTATATTTTGAACTGAGTGTCCAGTATATCTGTCATACCGGGTTTATCAGAGAATACACTGCTATATTTTAACAAGATGATATATGAGTTCTTCAGTGAAAAATTTATGTTTGTAAGCTTTAATCTGCATTTGTTCATTTAACTCCTCATAATCCATGCTTGTTTCCTCTTTGCTCACTACCTGAGCAGTAGCAACTAAATGCATTTCATCTGGTAATACATTTGTGTAATTTGTCATAAATTGTACCACATAACTAGAATCTCCCCCGTTATAGTACAGTTCGCTGGTAGCAGAGTCTAATTTCACTTAATATGTTAGTAACTGATTGATAACTAACAGTAATTGGAAATTTACATTAGGAACTACTAATAAAGGTTGCACGAACTTAAAGTTATTTATATCAATGACTAACCTTGTTTCTTCTTTGATTACTTTTCTTTTACTTTCTGTTAGTCCAACAGTATAGAATCTTGTCACTGGTAATTTGGGGCAAATACTCTTATTTCTGATTACCTCCAAAAAAATTTTGATACCAAAGAAGTCTCACTTCCTGAGTCTATGTAAACATCTACATGTTTTCCCCACACACTTCCTCCTAGTATAGGTTTTATCTGTTGTTCTTCTGACACCTTATTGTTTCTCAACAACAATTCCCTTGTAGGAATAGTTTGTGTGAAGATAACTAATTTTTTGGCATATGGGCCTATGATTTCGCTGTTACATACTGAGTCTTTTCCAGTTGTTCTCACAACTTTTGATATTATTTTCGATTTTCTATGGTATCGCAAACAGAATTTGTTGTAGCCCTGGCAGACCCTATCTTCTCTTCTAATTTTAACTCCACAAATTCTTGTAGCTGTCCTTCCAAACTAGCCAAAGCATTTGTGTCACTATGTACATCATCCAATTCCCTGTTACGTTCTAATGCATCTACTGGATTTCACTTGTTTTAGATTTGACTGTTTATGCTTCCAAACTCCCACATGTACAGTTCGTCTGTATGTTTTATTTTATCTTGTGCCTCTTCAAACTTCCTGACTAAATCACATTGTTTATCTACTTTAGGCTGTAACTCCTTAAATAATTTTACTAATATAGTATTCATATTGGAAATCTTACAATTTGAAGAATGTAGTTTCATAGCTAATGCCTACCTTTGTGTTTTTAAATTTGTAATACCAGTTGCCAACTCATATTTGTTGGCTTTCATACCATCAGATAACTCTTGTTTGTCAGCTTTCATACTATCAGATGACTCTTGTTTAGAGGCTTGTAACACTATTTGATAGTTCTTCCAATTTCTTTTTCTGACAAACTGCTATCCATTTTGTGTATGGTGATGCGCATACAATAACAATAATAATAAACGTACTCTCAATAATGGTGGATTCTTGTGATTTTGTGTTGATGCTGATACAAAGAATCAATAGAAAGTGTACCTGCAACACTTCTCAAACACGTCACTAAAAGAAAAAGTTAGCTTGCAGCTGTTTCCAGCTCGCCTTATCACATGCATAGCAAGCTGTACTGCCCAGCCATGGTCGGCTGGCCACAGAGACGCTCTCAGAGATCACTGCTGCACCCGTAATCTCGAAATCAGTACAGTCGTCAGGATAACTATTTACCAGTCAGGGTATCTTTGTACCACCTACTATTTTTGTTCCAAATTGTTGGTGTACCACCTAGTGAAATTATTCTGTTCTGAAAATAACACATGTAACAAAACTGGTACTTTTAGAGCAAAATAATGGCAGTTGGTGCAATGTCAGCCTTTTAAAACAAAAATAGTAAGTGGTACAAAAGTACCTTCACCGCACTTGGACTTCTTCCATATTATCAGCATACTACCACTTGACTCAAGTGCCGACAGTTTTCACTTAAGCTTGTGAATCTACCTTTTCATGCAACAACTCTCAAATTACTTTGGGTGACACTAAAGTGTATCCTTCACTGTTCACCTCATTTGCTCTAGGCAATGTCATATTTTCTTCTGTTACTTTTTTAGAATTCTTCTTATTTTTGATAAAATACTCTACTCTTCACTCTTGTTACCATGTTGTACACTTAGGGAGCCAAAATGGAGTATGACTTCACTGTTGTGTGGCTGGACTAAGCCCAGGAGGCGTGTTACCTTCCAAACAATCTGTTACCCTGATGCTATCCTGGATACTTTTTACCTTAATTATTTTCTTGTATGGTCACCTTTCTTGAATTTCCTTAACATGGTGGACCTGCTAAGCAGTGCCACCAACTCTTGCTGTGTGACGTATTCTCCGTGTGCATAAGGTCGCGGATTGGAAGAGAGCTTCAGAGTATTCAAGCTACTAAATGATGCAAATGGATTTCAGTAACTATTTTTTGTTGCTTTGATATAACAATTATTCTTATTAAGCAGTAGCTCAGAACACCATCTCCAAACAGACTCTTAGAACAGAACAGAATCGAATGATATTTCTCTTCAGATGCTTTCAACTGTTTTTCTATGTGTTGTCATTGGCAACACCATTTCTTGTTCTCTGCCTTCCAAAACACCACCAAACCGCAACACCAAAGCACAAGAAAACCCCTTCACAACAGGAGGAGACTCTCAACTCCATCGTGCCTTGGTGACATTTTGTGCTCATGTGTCTTGCTCCGATTCTGTACATACATCAAAGCAACAACGGCACAGTGGAAAGTTTTCTTCTTACTAACTACTTAAACAAGGTTTTTGTGTGAATATCTTTCATCTGATTGTGAGGAAGAGGTGGAACATTGTGTTTCTGAATGAGCAACTTGCTTCACCACAAGAGGCACAGTACATCTTATCACTCCAGAATTTTCCATATCATCTAGATATACAGCAGCTCACCTGTCTTGTTCTTCAGCCCCCTAATGTTCTGATGAAATAAATTAATGTTACTTTTCTGGAAACTATCACATATCTTACATTTCTATTATGTTCTTTTCTCTCTCTCTCTCTCTCTCTCTCTCTCTCTCTCTCTCCCTCCAAGAATGTCTGTCTGTAACATGACTCTAACCTGAAAACTATGCTCCTCTGACTCCAGAAATCAGATAGATTTAGTTTTGTGTGCTTGTGCCACCGATTACACTTCCTGCAATATGTTCAGCTAATCTGTTCTTCATTCTCAAATGTTATTTGTGTGTCCCCTTCTCCCAACTGCAGCAAATGGTACTGCACAGATATGAGGCCTTATTTAAGCCAAAAGCAATCCACCCAGCTCTTTGTTTACACATCTAACAGCTTTGTTAAACCAGGGCCTGCCATGATACTGTGAAACCTCTAGAAACCACAAGAGCATGTGCTCTATTGCTCTTATTTCCTTCATGTCACCTTTAATGTTATACTCTAAGTTGCTAGCCAGACTGTTTCCTGCATAGGGGATACTTCTTTCTCCTCCTCCTATAAATACCTGAGCATCTTCATCAAAATCTCTGCATGAAGTTGCTATGTTCTCTGTGATCTTTCTAAGCTTGGCATTTGGTTTCACAATGCTTCTGGTCAGGTGTTCTATCCCTAGCTTTTCCTGGTGCATTTAGCCTACATCCTTCCCGTGACTGCTATCTAGCAGCAGACACTTTTCTTTCTATTTGACTTTTCAAGTGATCTAGTTTTAAACTTGTTCCTGTGTGTTTGCTACATTCTACTTTGCTTAAAACCTGGTTGAGACTCTTCTCCTATCTTCCCACCTTTTCATTCTCTTTATTCTTCTTCATTTCTTGGTTTTAATGCTCTGTCTTGACATCTTTTAATGACTCATGTGTGCTTTCTTTTTTCTAGACTTTCATTTCTGTTTTTTATTGCGTTAGTTACACAGGATTTGCCTTTTGCCTCCTTCCTTTACAAGTACTCCTGGTTTGACAATTAAAAGATGAATGGACTGTGACCTTGCAATTTAGTCCCTTTCACTCCATACCAACCAACCAACCAACCAACTCTTCTCTCATTCCATGTAACAAATCAAACTAATTTGCTTACCAGAATTTGAAATGTGATGTTTGAGCTTTTTCTCCTTTTGCCTGTTGCTTATCATCTTTTCCCAGCTCTCATTCTCTGTTTCCCCCTTCAAACCTCTTAATTCAAAATACACCCTTTCTAACTCTGTGTGAAGGGCACAAACTTTCTTCCCTGTTCCTTGGTTATCTTGTCCCAAGTACAGAACCTACAAACTCCACTAACTGCTTACAATTTAGTATTTCCGCTCGCTAAGTCGCTGTTACTATTGTCCCATGCTAAAAACGTGCTTCATCCCCCAATAAAGCTCATTATATGCACAATAAAATGAAACCAACATACAATACCTGAATATTTATATTAGATATGTTATTTTACTTGTTATTTTGTTACCATATAAGCTACTTTACAGCCTAATGGTTATAAAACAAAAATCACAGTATAATATATTTATAGTTACCTAACAATGGAATATCCAGCATGGAATCACAATAACATAAAAGGATAGATGCTATTCACTGCATAGAGGAGGCACTGAGTGTCAGCCAGACAAAATATTATAGATTATTCAGCTAACAGACGACTTGTTATCAGACATAGTCAACAACAACAACAACAACAACAACACACACACACACACACACACACACACACACACACACACACGCACGCACACATTCCATAAAATGTCATTCATGCAAAAACAACTTTGTGATTTCCTCACACAATGTCCTAAAACTGAACAATGGAAACTCCAGGTTGCAGTAACAACAATATAAGGAATAGGATAGATTACTACTAACCATAAAGATGACCTGTTGAGTTGCAGACAGGCACAATGAGAAGACTGTTACATATGCAGCTGTCGGCCAAAGCCTTTGTCAGCAAAGAAACTATACAAACATTCACACAAGCAAGCACACTTGGCCACTGCCACTGGGAGCTCCAACTGGCAGACAATGTTAATAGTAAGATCAACTTTTTTGTGGTGAGGCAGTTACCTACTATGAAGTACTATAGGTAAAAAATCTGTACAAGTATTTTTTGGATCATGGTAAGATTTCAGTTTGGCACAAAGGTTGGTAAATGTTCAGAAATATAAAATTGTCCACTTCAAAAAACATAAAAACCATAATATTGTATAATGACAATACGAATCAATCACAGTTGGAATCAGTCAACACATACAAATGAATGGGTCTAATGATTTATAGTAAGAAAATGGAATCATCGTGAAGGGTCAGTCATAAGTAGAACAGGTCATAGGCTTCAGAACTAGTTGCAGAGGAGATGGCTTACAAAACATTGTGAGGGCCATCCCATAGTATTGCTCAATTGTGTAATACACATACCAAACAGGCTTAAAAGGGGTTATTGCGTGTATGCAAAGAACAGCAGCACCAATGCTGTCAGATCTGATTAACCTACGAGGGAGTGGCATGGAAATGCCAAAAAACCTGGACGGGGAGACTTGAAGATGGACACCAACTATTCTGCAAAAACCTGCTCAAAAAGTTTATAGAACCAGTATTAAGTGATGAATACTGGAATGTACTGCTGTTTCCATTGTTTTTCTGTGCCAAGTGGACAAGTGATCCACATTTGACAAGTTCCAATCTGCATGAATATTGTACAGGTGTTCATTGTGGAATAGACCTGAATGGCGCAAAATCTGAGCCCTAGGTAAACATGATCTGAGAGGCTTCCAGTAGGGAGTTGCAAAATGTGTGAGGTCTACAACAGTTTTAGCCAGTTGTGAGACAGTTTATAATTAAACAATGGAAAATTCAGGATGGAATGTAACAATACCAGAGAAGGAAAGTTGCTTCTCCATATAGCGGAGATGCTGAGTCGCAATAGGCACAATAAAAAGATTCACACAATTAAAGCTTTTGGCCATTAAGGCCTTTGTCAGCAGTAGACACACACACGCACCCCCCCGCACCCCCCACACCCACACACACACCTGCAGTCTCTGAGACCTGAGACCACACAGCAATTTATAATTAAAACTAGTTTTAATCCAAAGGAGATATCTTAGTCAAATGCACAAACAATAGTTTGTGCTCAACACTGTTGAAAGCCAATGATGTATCATTCTTTGTTGTTCTGCTACATGGGTTCAAAGTTGGGAAAAACTAATTGCGACAGTTATTGTACTATTTTGTGAATGCAATAATTTTTGGACAAAGTTAGTTTATTGAGTACTCTTAAAAATTTCAGGGCATGTTTCATTTGAAAACATCCAGAATACTGACAAGTAAAATGCTGCAGTTTGTTAGAGCCAATAACAAGTAACTTTTTTACAGAACTAGTAAATGTCATACAGAATACTTTTATTTGTTCAAAAGTGATTGCAGTCATGAAATGGTTGAAAAATTGTCTGTTGATTTTTCCAGAACTTTGACAACCTGCAGCTTGAAAGTTGTGAATGACTCGAGCTTAAAATTTTAGCAGTGGGAACAGGATTGGAAATTGTGCATGTGATCCACATATCTTGCGTACATTACTACTAGTTTCAGTTTCCAGCTGTCTCAAATTTGGCCAAAACTGTCATACAGGTCCACAACATTTTGCAGTTGGCTGCTGTAGCTTCCTAAAACAGTGAATTTTTTTGTATCTTGAGCTCAAATTTTCTACAGTTTACTTTTGTTCTGTAGGGAACATCTGCACAAAATTTCATTCATATTAAAGTGGTCAGGTGGGTATACTTGCTAAAATTTGTCCACTTGATGTAGAAAGAACCTCCTACATATTGCTCCCTTACCAAATGTGAAGACTAAATTACACTAATTATCTTCGCTCCATATGGAAATGGAATGGAAAGAAACCCTAATATGTGATACAGTGGGAAGTTGTCTCTGTTGTGCACATCTCAGTGGTTTGCTGAGTATGGATATAGATGTCAGTTCACTTACTGTCTCATTTAACCAAGAGTCTTATTTAGCAATCAGTTTGGGCTTTGATTCTCTATACTGGTACTTCATATAACCTCAACCATTGGGAAAACATGTACATGAGAAATAACATAGAAGTTACAGCCATTTGGGTTTCTTATTTATAAGCAGTATTGCTTGGATTCAACATTGATATGTGTGTTACTATTGTCACCAAGTGAGTGTACCACCCAGATAAGCAAGTGAATTAACACACTTCCAAAATTTGGGAAGGTGTGCCTGCACTAGTTTGAATATGCCTCACGGATTAATGACAAGGGATGGTGAGCTGGCCAGACTGGATGTGGTTTCTAGGAGGTTTCTCACATCCAGCTAAGTAAATATTGGTCTGGTACTCACATTCTACCTCAGATATAAGTTATGCAAACAGTAGAAATGTTCTCACACTGGAACATGAAATTTACTGTAGAGACAGACAGGTGGGGTACAAAGGATCCATCCTAGGGGGAGTCGTGTAGTCAGGTATGGCATACAACCACCAACTGCCACTAACATTGCCACAACCCTTGTAACAATGCCAACCCTGTGGAGAAACAGGACAAGGCAAAGAAGAAGAAGAAGAATGTCACTGAATGAAAATTACAGTTTTGTTTTGGTGAGCATGATAAGACATCCTGTGTAACCTTACTAAATGCCTTCTCTGAAAAATAATGGCAACATATAGACCTGACCTCTGAGGATGTCCTCATTGAAATTGGTATCAGTGACCATCATGTGGTTGTGGTAACAATGATTAACAGAGTACAAAGGACAACTAAAAACAACATGAAAAATATATATGCTCAGTTACAATATTATGAAAAGGGTAGTTGCTACCCACCAAATAGCAGAGATGCTGCATTGCAGATAGGCACAACAAAAAGGCCTTCATCAGAAGTAGACAATAAAACATACATAAACTCACACAAATGCAGCTCACATGCACACGTCACCACAGTCTCTGGCTACTGAAGCCAGATTGCGAGCAGCAGTGCATGATAGGGGTAATGAGGAGGCTGGGACAGGGAGGGGAAGGGATAGCAGATTAGGGATGGGGGACGGTAAAGTGCTGCTTATGGGAGTGTACAGGAATGAGGTGGAGTGAAGGTAGGACAGGTAGGTGCAGTTGGTTGGTTACACAGAGGGGAGGGGGGGAGGAGGAGATATGTTCAGTAAACTAGGTAAAAAATCAGTAGTGTTATATCTCAATGAGAAAATTGAAACTTTCAGCACAGGGCAGGGGCATATAGAGGAACTATGGCTCAGGTTTAAAAGAATAGTTGACCATTCACTGGCTTGATCAATATGCAGTAGAACAGTTCAAAATGGGAGGGAACCTCCATGGTATACAGTCACTGTAAATAAACTTACAGAGGAACAGAGACTACTGCAAATAGGTGTAAAACAAAGCCCAGGGCTATTGGTAGGAATAAAATGCATTTGGCTGTCAAGAGACTGATGCGTGAGTCCTTCAGTGACTATCATAGTGGAATATTGTCAAATGATCTTTCACAAAACCCAAAGAAAATTTGGTAGTATGCAATGGCTGTTAGTGACACCAAAATTAATGTCCTAATTAATGACAAGAACTGAAATTAAGGATAGCAAACAAAAGCTGAAATGCTTTACTCTTGTGTTCAAATATTTTTTACAAAGGAAACCAGGACAGTTGCCCCATTTTATTTCTTGTACTGCTGAAGAGACAAATGAAATTATTATTAGTGCCAGTGGCGCTGAGAAACAGCTGAAATCATTAAAATTTAACACAGCTTGAGGGCCCGATGGAATCCCTATCAGATTCTATACTGAATTTGTGGCTGAGTTAGCACCGCTTCTTAGTATAATCTTTCATAGATCTGTCGAACAAAAATCTTACCAGTAATTGGAAGGAAGCACAAGTGGCATCCGTCTAAAAGAAGGGTAGTATAATGATCCACAAAACTACCATTCTTTATCCTTGACATAGATTTGTTGTAGGGTCTTAAAACATATTTTGAGCTCAAACATAATGGGGTATCTTGAACAGAATGATCTCCTCTGTGCAAACCAGCACGGATTCCGAAAACATTGATCATATGAAACCCAAGTTACACTTTTTTCCACATGGTATGCTGAAAGCTGTGGATGAAGGCAGTCACGTATGTGTAGTATTTCTTGATTTCCAAAAACCATTAAGCTCAGTACAACACCTACATTTCCTGTCAAAAGTACAGTCATATGGGGTATCAAGTAAAATTTGTGACTGGACTGAGGACTTTTTGGTAGGGAGGACAGCTCTTGTAATCTTGGATGGTGGATCATTATCAGATGCAGAAGTAACTTCAGATGTGGTCCAGGGAAATGTGCTGGGACCCTTGCTGTTCATATTGTAAAGTGATGACCTTGCAGATAATATTAATTGTAACTTCCTAATTTGGCAGATGAGGCAGTAATCTATAATGAAGTATTGTCTGAAAGAAGCTATATAAATATTCAGTCAGGTCTTGATAAGATTTCAAAGTGGTGCGAAGATTGGCAACTTCCTTTAAAAGTTCAGAAATGTAAAATTGTCCACTTCACAAATAAAAAGAAGGGTAATATCTTATGAATATAATATCAGTGGGTCATAGCTGGAATTGGCCAACTCATACAAATACCTGGGTGTAGCACTTTGTAGGGATATGAAGAGAAATGATGACATAGGCTGAGCCTGGGTAGAGAAGATGGTAGACTTTGCCCTTCCCCAGTATTCTACCAATAAAACAATCAGTCTACAAAGGAGATTGCTTACAAGTCACTCATTTGACCCCATCTAGAATACTGCTCAAGTGTGTGGGACCCATACCAAATAGGACTAACAGAGGATATCAAAAATATTCAGAAAATTCTGCAAGAATGGTCACAGGTTTGTTTGACCCACGTGGGAGTGTCACATAGATGCTGAAGAAACTGAACTTGCGGACTCTTGAAAGTAGACATAAATTATCCCAAGGAAGTCTACTAACAAAGTTTCCAGGATTGGTTTTAAGTGATGATGACTCTAGAAATATACTTCAGATGTCTAGTATTGCTCACAAAGGGATTGTGAGGATAAGATCAGAATAATTACAGCATGCACAGAGGCATTCAAAAAGCCGTTCTTCCTGCACTTCATATGTAAATGGAATGGGAAGAAACCCTAATAACTGGTACAATGGGACATACTATCTGCTGTACACTTCACAGTGGTTTTCAGAGTATAAATGTAGATGTAGAATGAGTGAGTAAGCAACCTTTCAGGTCAAATGAATGGAAGAGAATTCAGTTTGTGATATTGTTGTGAAAGCACATTCCTCAGTATTTTGTCTTGGTGCTACAATGTCTTTCAACTTCTTTTGGAATAGTCTTAAAATATTCCTTAAAACTACATGAACATGCTGTTTTGAAGTATTCTGAACATTGGTAGTGCTTTTACATTTTTTAATGTGCCTGGTAATCTTATATAATAAACAACCAGTTTTATGAGGGTCTTCACCATCCAGTTGTGGTGTGGTGCCGTTGATAGCTGTATCATGTTGTAAGGCACAAGCAACAGCATGGCCATAATGAACCAAAGTTTATTCTTCTTTCACATAGAAGCAAACAACAGTTGAGAACATAGACACAAACATTTAAACAATGAGGCTACTGACACAGGCAGTTGCTGGCAGTAGGTATAAACAGAATAAGAGGGCTAGTGTCCACTGTCCTGTGCTTGTAAAGGCAAGGACTCTGGTAGACAGCACACAGGTGCCATACCATGTGCATGAGTCGTGGCACACCATCGATGCATACCCAAGTATTAGGTACAGGGTTATAGGACCCCTCTCTCCTTTGGGAAAGGGCACTCCACCGATGTTGACGTTAGGGTGACTACTAAAATTTCTACGGCTTCTGCTACAGATGATGATGGCTGCACCGGAAGGAGATTCTAACATAAACCTGTAAGAACACTAGAAGCACATCAAGGCATTGTCTGTGGAGGAGTCCACAATATACTGCTTCATTAGAACCACAAACATGTGGACAAGACGTTCTGCCTTGCTATTAGATTGAGGGTGAAAAATTTAAGCATCATGTAGCGAATGTCTTGATGGGCACAAGAATCATGGAATGCCTGAGACACAAACTGCAGGCTGTTATCTGTCACAAACGTAAAACGCAATGTTTCAATAGAAAAAAATTTGGAAATGGCCTAAACAATAGTTGTGACTGACATCAAAGGACAGCGGAAAACATATGGAAATGTAGAAAAAGGTTTGACAACCAACAACCAAGAATAATTCAGGAAGGATCCCATGAAATCAGCATGGACTCACTCCCATGGGTGCTGTGGTGTGGGCCATGGAGAGAGCATCGCCCTCAGCACTGCCTGTCGCATGGCAAACTAAGAGCAGGGTGCAACAAGACTTATAATGCCACCATCGATGCTGAGCCAAAGCACTTGCTGCAGGGCCACAAGCATGGCACACGAAACACCCCAATGTCTCTGATGTAGGAGACAAAGCACATCCCACCATATGGTGGTAGGTGTCGTAACCCTAGGCAACAGCTCATCTGTGACTAAGAGAACACCACCATCAAATACTGAAACACAGTGACACAGGGCAAAATAGTTACACAAAGGATCAGAATCCCTGCCCTGAGGCCTGTCCAGCTGTCTGTTCTGAATGATGTGAACAACTTGATGCATGATCAGGATCCACACAAGAGCACGTAAAACTTTTTGAGGGCACAGACAGTTGCAAGTTGGGAGTAGCAGTAATGAGTGAAGTTGAGCATTTCTGATGCATAAGCTATCAGGCATTCAGAACCATCCTCATATTGGGGTGCAATAACAGCTCTGAGTCCTTACTGAGAGGCATCCGTAGCCAAAACCAGGTAGTGGCCAGGATGGAAAGTAGCCAAATAAGGAGTGGAATGTAATTTAGATTTCAAAAACGTGAACACTACTCACAGGCTGGCATCCACTGGAAAGGAACTTTCTTGTAAAGCAACTCATGGAGAGGATGGCCAACAGGGCCACATCTGGAATTAATTTGTGATAGTAAGCAATTGTACCTAAAAGCGCTTGGAGTTCTTTGACTTTTGAAGGGTGAGGCAGGGCGAGATTTTCGTGACATGACAATGTAAAGGCCTGAGAAATCTCAAACTCCAAGTACACAATGGATGGCTGAAAAAAAAGTGACTTTACCAAGTTGCATTCAGCCCAGCAGTACTTAAGACTGTGAACAAGGTGTATAACTTACATAAATGCTCTTCTGTATACAAACTCGTCACAGTGATGTCACTGAGATAGTTGATGCACTCTGGAACAGACATTCCCAGTTGTTCCAAAAAATGATGAAAAACCGCTAGGGCACTAGCCACACTGAAGGGGCAAGCCACACTGAACGAGAGGTGCTGGTATTGGACCAGCCCGAAGGTCATATTAACCACAAGGAATCATTTAGAATCCTCATCTGATGGAACCTGTAAAAAGGTTCGGATAAATCAGTTTTTGAGAAAAACTGGTCTGCAGCAAGTTTAGCCAATAACTTGTCTGGATTGGGCAAAGCGTAGATGCCAATGGTAGATTAACATTAACTAAACATTAGATTAACATTAACTAAAACTTTCAAGCCAGTGCAGAGGCTAAGCTGACCAGTCAGTTTTTACCAGTGTAGGTGTAGACCACTCTTTTGATGAAATAGGCTGTATGACCCACAACAATGTCAATTTGTCCAATTCTGATTTCACTTGATCACAAAAAGCTGCTAGAATAAGTCACACGCACAGAAAAAAATGTGGCTACAGCATAGGTTTCAAGGTAATGTGGGCCATGATATTAGTTTCCCAACCTAACCCATCCAAGAAAAGAGACAAGAACTCAGAACACAGAGACTCTTAACTACTGGTAAGGAATCTGGACAGAAACAAGGTGCACCATATTCAAAATGGAAAAACCAAAAGCATTGAAGGCATCCAGACCCAACAAAGTTTTGGTACCAGCATCATCCATTGCTAAAAAGACAAGGAATGAACCACAGATGAATACAGAGTGGGGATCCAGCTCTTGGCGGATACATAGCTACAGAGTGACAAGTTGAGTTTATCTTTTCCTGTCTCTTCCTCGTAGTATATTTCTAAAATTTTGTGTGTGCTTCCATTTCAGATGTATAAGCTCACATTTTGTAAGTTCAGTTTCAGGCAGTCTATAGCACAGTTTTCATTTCTTCTCAACAGCCAGCTACATAGTTCAATTGAGGCATTAGAGTCCATTATTGACACATCAGGAGCATAGGAAGTTGCATATATTTGTCTCCTTTTATAGTGTAGTTTTTCAGTTAGTCTTAGTTTACTTTTCCAGTCTTACTAAGATTGATAGGATGTGTACATGCTGTGTGCAGATGCAGAACGAGCGAGCTGCCGTTCGCAAACACCTGAATGCTCTTTCGGGTATGATCAGTCACTTCAGGCTGCTGCCTCAGGGTGTTTCGGTGATGGAGAATCTGGCACATCACTTGGGACACCTCATGTGTCGCTTTTTTCATCCACAGGCTCCGCTACAGAGGCACCTCTTAGTGTACCTGATGCTGTGGATCTGCCCTGACAGCAGAGTGAGTGGCGGGTGGTAACACTTTTGTGTCACTCAAATCAGAAAGCAAATGTGGACACTGACTGACTGGCTTTGCTCCTTCAACCTATGAGTGTACAGGTGGCTGTTCCTTCAGCAGGGTCCGAGTAGGCACATGCAGGGGGAGGGGAGCGGGTGTTTATTAGGTATTGGGAGCTACAACATGAGGCGTGCCATGCAGCCCCTTAGGCAGATAGGATTCGAGGCTGGAAAGAAAGCCAATGTGCACTCGTTACGTCTGCCAGTGGGCCTCATCTGAGATCTGGAGGCGGCCTTGCCTAAGGCTATCAAGTTTGCAGGGTGCAGTCATCCACAAGTTCTGAAGCCATGCACAGTTCATACAGGCAACTGGCAGAGGTGGTGAAGACTGCTGGCCTCAGACATGGAATGTAAGCAGAGCTTTCGATTTGCAGTATTGTTCCTTGAGTTGATTGGGATCATCTGTTTTGGATCCGAACAGAGGGTCTCTACCAAAGGAGTCGTCAACTCTGTGATGGTCTTGGCTGCAGATTTCTAGACCTGTGTTATCGATTGGGTATTTGTAGGCCTCCCCTTGACAGATCAGGGATGCTGCTACTAGGCTAACAGAGTACTTGTAGAGTGGACATGAAAGCTTTTTAAGCTATATGGTAGTTTGAGGTTCTCTGATGAACACTTGGCAGTTGGAATGCAGCAACATGTTCAGAGTAAAGACACTTTCATTGTCAAAATTTTATCAGTAAATTGTCAAAGTATTCATAACATTTTTCGAATTTACTACCCTCCACACAAGTTCTTGTGCTCAAATTATTCTTGGGACCAAGAGCTGGCTGAAACTCGAAGTAAAAGCATTGAGATATTTAGTGAGTCATGGAATGTATATTGGAGAGGCGATAGGAGGAGGAATGTTCATTGCAGTTGACAAAAATATTGTCTCTATTGAGGTCAAAGTTGAGTGTGAAGTTATCTGTTTGTGTATAACACTTCTAGGTGAGACCAAGTTAATTGTCGGATGGGCTGTGACAGTTATAGAGCCATTCAAACAGTCAGTAGTGCGTAAATTTCCAGATCATGCAATGCTAGTTGGAGGCGACTCTTAACCTACCGAGTATAGACTGGGATGTCTATAGATTCATTGCAGTGGTTACAGACAGACAGTCATGCGAAGTACTTTTGATCATGTTTTCTGAAAACTGTCTTGAGCAGCTAGTTTGGCAGCCCACACACAATGGAAATATCTTAGATCTTGTAGCTAAAAACAGGACGGACCTTACTTACGTCTGTATAGACACAGAGATTAGTGATCATGCCATTAAAGCAACTAGGTTTTACAAAAGTTAATAAATTGGTCAAGAAGGCCAGGAGAGTATTTCTGCAAGAAAGAGCAGATAAGCAATGGTTAGCAATCACTTAGGCAGTGAACTGACATCACTTAGTTCCAGTAAGAGGGACGTAGAGGAATTATACGCACAGTTTAAGCAGATTGTAAATCATAGTCTGGAGAATTATGAGCCTAGTAAATGATTAAGGATGGAAAAGACTCGCCATGGTTTGATAAAGAGATTCAAAAACTGCTGAGGAAACAGAGGCTGTTGCACTCTCAATTCAAAAGAGAATGTGCAAATGACAACCAGCAAAGATTAGTAGAGATTTGTGCATCTGTGAAAAGATCTAAGCCTGAAGCATACAACTAGTACCACTGTCATATGTTGACTGGATCTAAGGCTTCCATCCAGTTAGTTATTGACCAGACTGGTATGACTGAGAATAGCAAAACGAAAGCTGAAGTTTTAAATTTCATGTTCAAGAAATCATTTACACTAGAGAATTGTACGATCATACTGTCGGACCATTTGGTTTGTGGAACAAGTCAACTAATGCATTAAAAACGAGAAAAAACTAATATTTACACTATATTAACAATAAATTATCACTAAATAGAAAATTCAGAATCAAATAATGACAGTATTATGAAAAGAATAGATTGCTACACACCATACAGTGGAGATATCGAGTCGCAGACAGGCACTACAAAATGACTACTGAACAAGTAAACTTTCAGCCAAAAGGCCTTCTTATGAATTAGACAACACACACACACACACACACACACACACACACACACACACACACAGAATCTGTGGCTGTTGAGGGCAGCCTAGTAAATGATTAAGGATGGAAAAGACTCACCATGGTTTGATAAAGAGATGTGTGTGTGTTTTCAGTAGAAGGCCTTTGGGCCAAAACTTAAAGCTTACTTGTTTAGCAGTCTCTTTGTTGTGCCTGCCTGAGACTCAACATCTCCAATGTATGCGAGTAGGCTTTGTGCGAACTAAACGTAACCTAGTAAATTAGATGGGAAGTTGTTGCTTTGCAAGAAAAGATGCTGCTTCCTCAGTTATAATAATTACTTCTTCTTTATGACACAATATTTTCTTGATTACATAGGGATTTGTCAAAGAAAGTAGGTGCCTACATTCAAAATAGCAGACTCCTGTTTACAATATGGAACTATTTGCCAAGCAGCTTGCAATGGAAACTTACTTGTCACATACCTAATATGAATTTTCAGTATGCAAACCTGGGTAAACAGATAATTATAGGAGTGGTTGATGAGGTATGCTTTTAATTTCCACTTGAATTTGTAAAATTTACCAATTTATTTAATTTATGCTATATGAGAGCTTGTTGAATAACTTTCCACCAAAATACATACCTCTACTCTGAACCTTAGGCAATGAGATAAAGTCTTCTTGTAAATTATTTTTATGTTTTATATTGTGCCTTTGCAAATCATAGTTCAGCTAAATCTTATTTTTTAAAGTCTAACAAAAACCATTAAGGAGTAAATGTATTCGGAAGTGAGCATACGAAAAGCAAACTGCTAAATTAAGTTTCTTGACCAATTTATCTACTGTCCTTACAATCACATGGGCTTGCAAAGTTAACTTCTAGCGACACTTAAAATACCCATCATGAATATTTGAGACCATCACTGCCTCTAGTTGAAGCTAATAGCTTCTAAAATTGTAATGCCTCAGTCAGAAAGCAATGCCAAATGAAAAAGCTGAGTGTTGTTTCCAACCTCTCAACATTCCAAGTTCAGTAATGCCAAATACAGATAAATGAAAAGCATAGCAGAAACATAATAAGAGAACCATGGTTGCTTCATAGCAGAATTACGGAAGTGAAACCTGATAATATTATCCTAGAATGTTAAGTATCTTCTCAATACAAGAGGATGTGCTGAAAAATAATGCTTGCAAATTTTTTTATATGAAAACTCAAAGCTTTTTATATAGAATAAACATTTTTAACATTCTACATCCTTATTTTTCATGTCTGCATATATATTTCTCAACATTGTCACCCTGGTGATGAACACATTTCTCCCACAGAGAGGCCAGTTTGTTTATACCGTCACCGTAGAATGTTTGACTTTGTTGACGAAGCTACAACCTCACGTCTGCTTGCACAGTTTCACCATTATCAAAGTGAACGCCTCTCGAAATTATTCTTGAAGTTTTAGAAACGTTAAACTTGGATGGGGCCAAGTCAGAACAGCACAGAAAATGATTGATAACAGTGAACCCTGCTGAATTGTTGCAGCGCTCATGTGTGGTATGGCATTATCATGCTGAAGGAGAGGGTGCTCCATGTGTGAATGAACTTTTGTGTGCTTAGAACCTTGATCGCAGCACATAAAGATGTAGAATGTTAATAACATTTTTTTCAAAAAAGGGAGGAGGAAGAGGAAGAAGAGTTTTTCACATAAAACTTTGGAGTCATCACTTTTCAGCATCCTCTTGTAAATGACCGCTCAAAAGCTGAAAAGACAATCCACAGAGAGAAAAGTTTTCTTGTATATGCTGCTACACTATCACAGTGTATTGAACTCTGCTTCAAAATATGGCTGAGAGCTACATTTCAAACTGTGGCCATGTAAAAACAGCCAGTCACTGAGATGTACGTGGATGTTTGTCCGGTGATGAACATGTTTGGCTGCATCTATCAGTGCAGCTTTCTCTTACTATGCTAATGCTGTGCAGTGGTTTTTGTGCTTCCTTATTCTTGTTGCCATATGTGGTGCCATGCTGGAGCTGCCACGAACAGATATACAAGCAACTAGCTAGCTGACATTCACATTGTTTACGGATCAACATGATGCAGTGCTGTGGGTGTGAGAAGATGTTATGGTGAACATTTCCCAAATGGAAAGCTATTATCAGTGAACACTGTTAGGGCTGTATACCATCGTTTGAGAGAAATGGGCATGCAAATGACAATGAGGACTGTGGAATTTCATAAAGATGTGTGTATGTGGTGTCTGTTCTTTCAGACATGTCTGAAAGAAAATACACCATTTTGATCCTACAGCCATTATGAATTAAGACATAAAGGAATTACAGACATTGGTTGCAAGGGGACATTGATTGAAATCCATGGGGCAAGTTGAAAATTTGTGAGATGCTCTGACCACGTTTTTAAAAAAGAACATGCCAAGTTGGTTTATTCTCATCACAGAGTACAAAATAATGCCATGTATTACAAAACATGCATATAAATTGTATCATGGCCATAATATGACTGATTACAGTGTTAATATTCAATCATTCATGCGTTACTCACTTTGTCTCTATGAATAATCGTAATTGTCTCAAAGCACGTCAAGGCTGCGGGTTCCTCCTTGTGATAATGACCATCACCCAGGTCATTCCAACTGCACAGAGCATGGAAGATTACCCAAGGTGGGCAAATATTTGTGCTTGGGTGTTACAGCAGTTCCAGCATACCAACAATGTGAATTTCCCTATTTCATCCTATTTACAGATAAGAGCTATTATATCAGCAAAAAAGTCAATTCTGGGATGTGGAAATAGTCATTTTTTTTTTTTTTTTTTTTTTTTTTTTACTCAGATACATGGATATTGTACAATTCTAATGCAGGCAGTGTTATGAGCTATAATCCTTGTGAAGACAGTCATTGATGGAGTAGGAGTTGGCCAACAGGAAGTTCTTTAATTCGCTCTGAAACCAATCTTTATGACTTACAAGACCTTTGATTTGCTGTGGTAAGTTACTGAATATATGAGTAGCCATGTATTTGACTCCTTTTTGTACTAATGTTAAGCTTTTATAGTCCTTATACAGATTGTTTTTGGTTCTGGTATTATAATCATGTTTTGCACTATTTTGTGTAAAAAGAGACATGTTGGAAATGAACAGAACATCAGTGAGTGTATGTACTGAGAAGTAGTAGTTAGAATACCTAGTTTCTTAAAGAGTCACTGCACGATGATCTAGGACTGACACCAGATATAATTCTAATGACTCATTTCTGAATTTTGAAAATGTTCTCTTTGTGAGAGGAGTTTCCCTAAAAGATGATTCCAGAACTCATTAGTGAACAGAAACAGGCCGAATAAACTAAGTTCTTCATTTTTAAATCACCTGTTTCTGCTATCATGCGTACTGCAAATGTATCAGAACTAAGGCGTTTCGTAAAGTCTAGAGTGCGAGTTTTCCAATTTAGGTTGTGGTCAATTTGTAGCCCTAAAAATTTGACAGTGTCTACAGCTCTAATTTCATTGTTTGAGTACATTATACTTATAGAGTCAGGTCTTATTTGTGAGGTACTAAACTGTATCTACTGGGTCTTGTCAAAATTAAGTGACAATCCATTTGCTGTGAACCACCCATTGATAATTACAAATATTTCATTAGCTGATTGCTCAGTGAGATCAGGGGTACTGTTTTTATACCAGTACTTGTATCATCTGCAAATAAGACAAAATTTACATTTTGTGACACTGCATATGGAATGTCATTAATATATAATAGGAACAACAACGGACCTAAAATAGACCCCTGGGGCACCCCTTGTCTGATGGTTTCATATTTTGAATGACTATTGTTATGTGGTAATCCTTATACAGGCACACACTGTTTTCTATTAAAAAGATAGGATGAGAATCATGAGCCTGCTACTCCTGTTATCCCATAATATTTTAACTTTTGTGTAAGGATATCACACTTAACATAATCAAAAGCTTTAGCCAGATCACAGAATATTCCAAGTGGTAATAACTTTTGATTTATTGATTCTAATATATCATTTGTAAAAGTGAATATAGCTTGATCATTTGACAATCCTTTCCGACATCCAAACTGATTGCAAATGAGAATATTTTTCTGCACTGTGTGTTTATAAAGTCTATTGTACAAAACCCTTTCAAACACTTTTGAAAATATTGCCAATAATGAAATGGGACGGAAGTTTTCCACTGATTTGTCTCCTTTTTTGTGTAATGGTTTGACAATAGCATATTTAAGCCTATCTGGTAAAGTACCACTGTGGAGTGATTCATTAGATAAGTAATGCAGTATGTCACAAAGTTCTGAGGAGCAACATTTAATTATGGTTGTGCTGATTTCATCATAACCACTGGAACATTTGCTTTTAAGAGAGCAGGTAATATTAAAAATCTTTTTCGGTGAGGTAGGATGTAGTTGAATTTTGTCAAACTTCTGCGGAAATGCATTTTTAAAGTATTTTAAGCTGTCTTCTGAGGAACTATGCAAACCTCAGTTACCTGCTACTGAAAGAAAAAAGTTGTTGAAAGTGTGTGCAATTTTGAAGGTATCTCTAATCAACTCATTATTTACATTTAACATAATTTCCTCATTTGCCTGATTAGTTTTTCTGTTTCACTTTTTACTTTGTTCCATATAGTTTTTATCTTGTTATTAGAGGCATTTATTTTTTCTTGAAAATAAATAAATTTTGAGGTTCTGATTACTTTGTTTAGAATTTTACAATATAATTTGTAATGTGATTTAGATCTGTAGTCATCATTTTCCCTTGATATTAAGTACAGTCTTCTTTTTGTTTTGCAAGATACTTTTATTCCATTTGTAATCTAAGGTTTTGAAACATTTAATCTATTTGCTTTGATTACTTTCTTAGGGCAGCAGTTTTCAATGTGACCTATGACCATTTGAGAGAAACAGTTACATTTTTCATTTATCCCAGGTGAATTGTATACACCTTTCCAGTCTGTATTCTTCAGTTTTTTTATACCTTCAATTCCTGTTTCATTTATTATTCGTATAGTTTCCCACTTCCTGTTATTATTTGATCTGACCCCACAATATTAAATGTAAGCAACTGGGCATCATGATGTGCAAGGCCATTAAATATTGGGTTTATACTATGATTTGCTAGCGTGGTAATATCTGTAAAAATGTTATCAATAGTAATGTTGCTGGTACCCATAACCCAGGTTGGGAACTGTACTTAGGGAATGAGATTATAAGAAGTGGTAAGAGACTCTAGTATGGATCTTGAGTAACTATCCTCCAGAAAACTGAAATTAAAATCTCCACTTAGTATGAGTTCATTATTTTTAGAATGTAAGAAATTTAATACTGCATCAAGCTGTTTAGTGAATAGTTGGAGCCCTGTATATTGTGACTATAATTATTTTTCTTTCGTGTGTTTTGACTTGGGTGGCACATGCTTCAAAATGCTGATCACTGCAGTATTTAAGAATGTCAAAGTTTTTATAATTGTGACCCTTTCTAGTGTAAGTGGCAACTCCTCCTTACTCCATCTCTTTTCTACAATACTTTGAAGCTAAGATATAGCCCTCCATATTAAGCATTTCAATTTCACTAATGATGTTCAGAAATACAAATAATATCAACAGGATTTGTAGACTGTAGCTCATCTAAACAGATATGAAATTCATTGATTTTGTTTTTTAAACTTCTGGTATTTTGATGTAGTAAATTTACTGTTACTTTCTTTTGTCTTCACAAGTACTATGCTTAACATTTTCAGATACATCTTGTTTCAATATTGAATGTTTAGATAATGAGCTTAACCTAAAATAGGATTAATTTCATGAGTTGCAGTGTCCTCGTTTAAAAAATTTGCTATAAACCTAGTCAATATATCCTTCCCTATTCTATTGAGATGCAGGCCATGAGAAGTAAAGCCCCACCTACCAATAGTGTCAACAGGAACCAAACCAATCCCTGACCAAGCACCAGCCCAAAGCCATCGATGCAACTCCATATTGACCCTCTTCGCAAAGCTGTTCCTCTGGGGTCGATCGTACCAATTGAAAACAGGCACAAACTCAACATTGGTACGGTTTGTTGCTGATGCTATTTTTACCAGATCACTCTCAATACTGTATCCCTGGTCCTATGGATACTGTTCCCTGCTCCACCCACTATTCCACCATGATCCTCCTTGGTGAAACCTTTACACAAAGATCCTATAACCTATCACTTGGCTGAGAGATGAACTAGCCTTGAAACAGTTTGTGACCTGGCAGCTGTCGCCTAATTTTCCTTGCAGAAGTTGGCCCACACCTCTTCCATGACATATCTAAAGGAAACCAATAGAACTTATAGTGGTCATTTCTGCTAGTATTTGAGTGGCTTGGAGCTGCACACCCAACCATTTGATGCATTGGAACAATAAAATTAAGCAAAATTCACTGATTCACTTTTCTACGCCACACGAAGCATACAACACTGTCCTCAGATTGGGATTTAAAATGGCGGATTGTCCAGCTTGGTATATACTGTGCTTTAGGCAGAGACATCACATACACTACGCACACATTCAAAAATCAATTTATGATTCGTTGAGAAAACAACTCAGAATGTGTTCAAAAATGCTCAAAACCCGACAGTGGTGCATTTTAAAATCATATGAATAATTGAAAGACCAATGTGTGCTGGATGCTAGGCACTTTGTGAAACAAGGTTTTTTTTTTTTTTTACCCCTCCCCCCCAAGACTAAGAATTTGGCACCCACCTGAAATTGCTTCCCGGGGCAGATACCCCTATTTGTCCCTCCCCCCCCCCCCCCCCCTTTGCCCCACCACCACCACCACCACCACCACCCTCCCTCCATCTCGATCCGGGCCTGACTCTGCTGAATGCAGCTTGTGCAATGAAATGTGCAATAGATCAACAAAAGCTCAATTTCTGACTGTGGAGCCAAAAAGTTGGTCAATAAAGGAAACAGAAATGATGTTTTGTATTTCTGAATGCATAGTCAAAACAGCCCAGACAGTTAAGGCAGAAAAAGGTATTGGTGCATTACCTGATGCAGAGATTGGCAAACCATTGTCAAAGAAAGTCACTGATAATCAACAATTTCTATGAAGATGACGAATACAGCAAGAAGTGTTCTGGCAAAAAGAAAAAAAAATGTGTTTCGGTTTGGCTTGGTGGTATTAAATTATAAAAATAGAAGCAGTTGCTGCTGTGCAATCTTAAGAGCTTTATGTGGTGTATTGCAATAAATATGGAGCTGAAATTAGTTTCTCCAACTTCTGCAATCTCAGGCAAAGAGGTGTGTAACCGCTGGTACTTCTGGCATGCATCTGGTCTATGTGTGCACCGTAAATCAGACGGTTAAGCTCCTGCTGCAAAGTGCCAATATTAAGGATGCCTACAAAATGCTAATAGAAAAGGCAGTGTGTAATCCGAGTGTCAAGGATTGTATGCTGCATCATTGTCATGGTTGTCTTGGTGAAGATGCAGTTAAGCTTTACTTAGAAGAAATATTCCAGGACTGAGATGCAGAGGAATCAATTGAATTCAAACAGTGGGTTCACACTGGCCATGAAACACTAGAAATTAATGTCTTAAGAGTGGAGAACTTAATTGAAAACCTCTCAGGCAAGATATGGAAGCTGACTATGCCTGTCTGAGCATCACATTGTGGCTGATATGGAAAAGGTAAATATCAGTGGTTATAAACTAGCTGCACATATGAGTAGAGAGAATAATGTGGGAGGAGGAGTTGCCACATATGTCAAAAGTTATCACTGTGTAGAAAGCTTAGATACAAAAAAGTTTTGTCTAGAGCAACATATAGAAGCATGTGCCTGTCAACGTAAACTGAAGGAGGGCTCTTTTATAATTGTAACAGTGTATAGGTCCCCTTCAGGAAACTTTCATTTATTCCTGGAAAACTTGGATGCCTTGTTGTGCTATCTGTCAGATAGGGGAAAGCAAATTATTATTTGTGGGGACTTCATTGTTGATTCATTGAAAGAGTGTAATAGGAAGAATGACCTGGAAGTCTTGCGCGGTTCTTTCAATTTGACATCTGTCATTAATTTTCCTGCTCGGGTAGTAAAGGACAACAGCACATTGATAGATAACACTTTTATAGACCAAGATAGGTTTAAAAACATAAATTCTTGTCCTGTTGAGAATGGGCTTTCTGATCATGATGCTTAGCTAGTTACAGCATATGACATAGCTCCCTTCAGTAATTCAAAACCACCCTCCAAAGTTGTGCATTCAATTAATGACTCAACAATTAGAAACTTCAGAGAAAATCTTCAGCAGTTAGACTGGGATGAGGTGTATAAGGAACCCGATGCTAATTTAAAATATAACGTATTTCATGATATAGTTGTAAGAGAATTTGAAAACTGTTTCCCCAAGAAAGTAGTTAAATCTAATTATAAGAAACTATGCAAAAAACCTTAGCTTACTAAAGGAATAAAAATAACTTGTAACCACAAAAGGGAACTGTATCTAACAACAAGAAAGAGTAATACCCAGAAACAGCCAAATATTATAAAAACTACTGTGCTACATTAAGAAAGGTTATTAAAAAGTCCAGAAGCATGTGCATCATGTCTGAGATTAATACCTCTGATAACAAAATCAAAACAATTTGGAATATTATTACAAGGGAGACACGACAACCAAGAGTATAAGATGATGGCATCACCATCAAAGCAAATGGAAACTTGATAAACAACAAGCTGGAAGTCGAAAACATTTTGAATAATCATTTTTTAAATGTTGTAGAGAAAATAGGATCTAAATGTTCATTAGAAGAAGCAAGGCAGTTAATGGAAGAGGCCTTACCCACATCATTTGTTACAATTGAAATTCCACCCACCTCTCCATCTGAAATTAGGAAGATAATAAACTCTCTCAAGAATAAAAGCTAACATGGCATTGATGGCATTTCCAGCAGGATAATAAACGGTTGTTCCCAAGAAATAAGTGGGATTCTTACCCACAAATGTAATAGCTCTCTGAAGCAGGGTATTTTCCCAGATAGACTGAAGTAAGCCATTGTTAAACCACTGCATAAAAAAGGGGATACAACTGATGTCAACAACTACTGCCCAATCTTGCTTCTGACTGCCTTATCCAAAATTCTTGAAAAAGTAATGTATTGTAGAGTAGCTTCACACCTTTGTAAAAATAAAGTTTTAACAAAATGTCAGTTAGGTTTCCAGAAGGGTTTTTCAATGGAAAATGCTATATATACTTTCACTAATGAAATATTAAATGCTCTGAGTAACCGGAAGTCACCCGTTGGGATTTTTTGTGATCTATCAAAGGCTTTTGACTGTGTAAATCATGGGAATACTTCTAGATAAGCTCAAGTACTGTGGTATGAATGAGACAGTGCTCAAATGGTTTTTAATCATACCTAGCTGGAAGAGTGCAGAAAGTTGAAATAAACAGTTCACATAATATGCAAAAAAACTGGTGATTTCTCAAACTGGGGAACAATCAAGAATGGGGTGCCGCAAGGTTTGGTCTTGGGTCCTCCGCTGTTCTTAATATATATTAATGACTTGCCATTCTATATTCACGAAGATGCAAAGCTGGTACTTTTTGCCGATGATACAAGTATAGCTATCACAATGGACAGACAAGAATTAACTGGTGAAATTGTAAATGATGTTTTTCGGAAAATCATTAAGTGGTTCTCTGCAAATGGGCTCTCATTAAACTTCGACAAAACACAGTATATACAGTTCCACACAGTAAATGGAATGACCCCATTAATAAATATAGACTTTGATCAGAAATCGGTAGCTAAGGCAGAATATTCAAATTTTCTAGGTGTATGCATTGATGAGGGGTTGAACTGGAAAAAACACTCTGAGGATCTGCTGAAACGTTTGAGTTCAGCTACTTATGCTATTAGGGTCATTGCAAATTTTGGCGATATACATCTGAGTAAATTAGCTTACCACGCCTATTTTCATTCTCTGCTTTTGTATGGCATCATATTCTGGGGTAACTCATCATTGAGTAAAAGAGTGTTCATTGCTCAAAAGTGTGTAATCAGAATAATTGCTGGAGCTCATCCAAGATCATCCTGCAGACACTTATTTAAAGAGCTATAAATATTCACTGTAGCCTCACAATATATATATTCATTTATGAAATTTATTATTAACAATCCAAATGAATTCAAAAGTAATAGCAGTGTACATGGCTACAGCACTAGGAGAAAGGATGATCTTCACTACTCAAGGTTAAATCTAACTTTGGCTCAGAAGGGGGTAAATTATACTGCCACAAAAGTCTTTGATCACTTACCTAATAGCATCAAAAGTCTGACAGATAGACATATAGCATTTAAAAGGAAATTAAAAGAATTTCTTAATGGCAACTCCTTCTACTCATTAGATGAATTTTTGGATATAGTAAGTGGGTAATTTCCCAACCTCAAAAAAAATTATTGAGTGTCATGTAATATTTTGTCTAATGTAACATCTTGTATAGACACCTTTTATTAACCTGACACATTCCACATCATTACGAACATTTCGAAGTGTCGTATTTATGATCTATGGAACAAGTACTAATCTAATCTAATCTAATCATTTTGTTGCAAAACATCAAAATTAGTACTTGAAGTCATTGAAGACAGACTTAAAAGAAAGAGAATTGCTAGTTCTGATGCACTTGCCAAAAACTACTCATTTGTAGTCCAAGATGCTGCACAGGACTTTCATTGGGATGATTCACAAGCCAAAGTACATCTTATTGCTTATTGTGTCATTAACATGGGCACCTGGGCACCTTGCAAGTTGTCAACTGTTGCATGATTTCCAATAAACTGCAACATGAAACAGTGTCTGCACACATGTTCATTCAAAAGTTGATCGAATTTTTGGTGTCTCGGAACAGATGTTACCAAAATATACCACTTCACTGATGGCTCAGCAGCTCAATATAAAAACTACAATAAATTTGTGAACTTATGCAACCATAAACATGATTTAAGTATTGAGACTGAATGGAACTTCTTTGCTACAAGCCATGGGAAGTCTCCCAGTGATGGAGTTGGTGACACGACTAAATGGTGGCTACATTGGCAAGCCTCCAAAGACCTTCCTCTGACTAAATATTGACACCAAACGATCTCTTCAACTTTGGTGATTAAAATATATATGGAATTAAATATATTTTTGTCACAAAATCTGAAATTGAAGAAAGCAGCAAGTTTCAAAAGAAAAATGCTGAGAAAGTAGCACAATAGCTGATATTAGAGAGCATCACCAATTTGTACCAGTTGACTCAAATTCAATTTGTGTCTGCAAAGTTTCCAGTGACATATATTATGTTGCCAGAATTTCTGACACCACTATTCTATATTTGAAATTACTTGAGTTGTCCCCGGTTGTATCATTGCCTATATCTATGACAACAAATGGTGGATTGGCATTGTTGCTGAAGTTTCAGTTGAAGAAAATGATGCGTTTAAAAAATTTATACATCTGCCAGGTCCTGCTCATTCATTTTATTGGCTAGAAAGGTAAGATATATGTTGGATTCTGGAATAATACCTGATTTGCGTGCTTCCTGCTCCTTCAGTCACTTTGGCTGACAATATCAATTTCCAGAAACCACACTGAAGGAAGTGGCTTGTAAATGTAACAGAATGAGAATAAAGAATACTATAAATTAAAGTCAAGCTGTCAACATCAGCTTGGGAACAGCATAAAATACCTAGTTTAGGCTTGAGAACCTAGGATAAGTTGCTCAATCATTGGCTTGGGAACCAGGCAGACACCCACTTAAGGCTTTAGAACCTCAAATAAGAAGTCAAATTACCTTCTTGGAAACCTGAACTAAGAAATGCACCTGTTGCTGGTACTGCACGGCTATTAGGCATGACCCCTATGGTGATGGGGTTGCCAGTTCAAGTATTAAATGCACAAACAAAGTTGACATTTGGCACGGTGGCTGGTAGGAGTGACTGTAAAGGCATTTCCCATTTACAGCCGCTCCCATCAGCCAGTGCACCAAGTGTCAACTTTGTTTGCGCATTTAATACTTGGCCTGTTAGTGACAATGTCACTGTGGACCAATGCAATAGGATACTAATAATTTCTCACTAAAAAGAGTATTAAAAGAAGTCTGAACCAAACAAAGATAGAATTTGAGTATTAAAATAAAAGGTGTTGTAAGGAATGGATCCTTACTTTGGCCCTTCTCTTAGGGCACTCTATGCCAGCACAATGCTCTTTCTAATGAGAGTGATTTTGAAACATTTCTAGAAGATACTTTTGTGTTATGTAGGATTGAAAGTATCCTATTTTTAGCCTCTTTGCAAAAATCATCAACTTTACACTAAATTTGTAAAGTAACAGAGAGAGCTAGCAACATCAAATTATAAATTGTAAAAGAACATCTTGTAGACATGCTATGCATCAAATATGACATCTATTACTTAATTATTGAAAGAGCTGTGTAACCCTGAACTTTTAATTTTTTTAGAGCACCAATTTTTTAGGCCTTTAACACAATTTATCCGCTTGCAGCACACACAGAAATAATAATTATTATTACCATTAAACAGAATGCAAAAAGTTGGACAAGCTAGCTAAGTTTCATGTTTTTTAAAAAATAATAACAAGAGGGATATTAGGTCTCAGTGTCGTACTGTACGTGGTCAGGGTATGGGGTGAAACAAATGGCTGTATCTCAACAAGTATTCCACTACAGAATCTAAAACATAGCCATAGTTTATTTCATACATGTGATACTCTACATATAAAGTTTCAGCGAAATTCAAGGTGGTCAAGTGGGGAGGCCGAGACCACTTGACATGAAATGACCCATATAGAAAAGTAAGAGGTGGGGGGGGGGGGGGGGGGGGGGGCAAAGGGATATTTACTGAGAAAGGTGCTGAAGTAAAAGACGTTAATGCAAATTAGGGCCAGGTGCATGGCACAATCAAGACGTGTAATGCCAGTTCCCACTTGCCGAGTATTGCCTGACATTTTGCCTATCATGTCTAGAACAGCTTTCCATTCACCCCCCACCTTCCACCCCCTCTGGTCCTCCCGTACCCTTTCATTTCCGCAATATCCTGGTCAGACCCTATGATCCTTCTGCACTCATTTCCCTACCCTATGGCTCCTGCCTCTGTGACCATCCCCGCAGTAAGACTTACCCTATGCATCCTCCAACCAACACCTATACCAGCCCTGTTCCTGGCAAAACACCCATGATGAAAAGGAGAATCACCTGTGAAATGAAACATGTTGGTTACTTGCTGTTTTGTAAACATTGTTTGGTCTTTTACATTTCTTTTACATTGGTATGTCTACCACCAAGTTATCACTCAGGATGAATGGAGATACACTGGCAACATACAACCTTACTTTATGTGGCCTCATCATTTCTTCCCAGTAACTATTCCTTTTTTCACTTCCTTTTAGTTTTCTATATCTTTTAATTTTTGACATGTGTATTCCCTCCTCCCCACCTTTGCCACGTAAAATGCAGATAGTTTTCTGCTCTTATTAACTCATGCATGATGATTTATCTGTAGTCTCTGTCTTGGTTATTATCCTATCTTCCACTTTGAAGCTCTCAAGTTTTCATATCCCATCTGGTGCAGTCCTCAACCATCAGTCTTTCCTTCTCACCTAACTGGGAAGTCTTGCCTGACCCAGGGTTCTGATCAACTTCTGAAACCTCTCTCCACTTTCTTAACCTCTCCAGTCATTTTTCTTCATTGCCACTCATTCCTCATCAACTCTTCTGCCAGAAGGAGGAGCCACTGCCTCGAAAAGCTTGCAAATTTATTCAACCTTTACATGTGTGTGTTCTCATGCCGCTGCTTGGTAAATAGATTTTTTATCTGTCCAGTTACATTATGTTTATATATGAAAAGCTATTTTTCCTAGAGAAGGAGTATTTAATGCCCATAGCTGCCACTAATGGACATATGGAAATCCACATTACATTCAAGTACATCATCACCAGGAAAAGTTTTTGGTGAATGCCTGGGCAAGAACAAAATTATTTACATTTTTTTGCAAGTGGAATTTTCCATACTGTTGGAAGACAGGCACACTCCATATATGCTACAGGATGTTGTTCCAATAGGATGGTGCTCTGATGCATTCCAATCTGGCAGTCGGATGATATTTGAATGAAGTGTTCAGGTGCAAGTAGGTTGGGCATAGGATCCTTGAGAGTGTTCCCTAGGTCATCCGATTTGACACCACTCAATTCTGTCACGTGTGATTTTGCTACCATATGCCAACCAATACCTGTGAAAGTTGGCCGTAAAAATTTCTTAGGCTGCAACAGTCATTTGCAACTTGTTTGAAAACTCTAAACGAGGCAATATCTCTTTGTTCCAGCAAAAATTTCCATCTATATTTGCATTTCTTGAACTAAAACCTGGTTACTTTGAGAAATCATGGAGTGATCTTTTCAAGTCCATCACACTCAAATTTGTAGTGTAAACCTGCTCAGGTTTTATTGACCATTGAGTATTTTATTTCAGTGTTGTGGACAACTTTCTTGTTGAAACTATCAATATTCTTGCTGCTACTTTTTTGTTTATATCAATTTAATAGAAAATTGTATATACAATTTCAGCCTTTGAAGAACTAACATTGCTGCTCATGTATAGCGATGATCTCTGAGATATTCCATTTGTTCTGTCATAAATTTTTGTGCTTGGGCAGTGCTAATGTTTTGCCTAACTTGTTCATCATGAGCAAGTTTGGTAAAAATATGCTAAGTATTTAATATACATATTTATTTTATTTTCTAGTGTCCATTTCGTCATGACAAACCATTAGGACGGTGTGATCAACTATACTAAGCACAGCCATTGTTCTTCAGTACCACTCATGTTATACGATAAAGCAGCACAAATCATACAGGCAGTGAACTGTGACAAATGATAGGTCATTGCCAAAAACGTTACTGTCACAGCATCAGGTGTGAGACATGGTGATACATCAGAAACAGAGGCAAGAGCCCTCACATGCCCCATTTCATAGCAGAATCTGTAATGACTTCGTTCTTGCAGGTATGGCACATTATCTTACTAGCAGAAAGCTGAGGACCAACAGTCACATACAGCATGAGAGGAATGCAACTAAACTCAAAATAGGGAATATAAGTGTGGAGCCTATAACATTCAGTATTGGGTCCATTCCTGTGGCCAACACATAATCATATAGCGATCTTAAGAGACTGTTCAAAAATTGTAATATTTGCTGCTGATGATTCTAACTTACAGGACCCAAACTGAAGCATACCAGGCATAGCCTACATTACAGCTTAATGTGGCTACAACTAGTTAACAGCGAAGAATTAAAGTTTCAGTCATATGAAGGCTCACGTGATGCAGCTTCAAACAATTAAAAATGAGCTGCTCATATCACAAATAGACATGCTAAATGAAACATTACATGTGGAATTCCTTAGTTCCCAGCTTAATAACTTGCTGAAATCTAATCAATACAGTAATAAATTAATTATGTACTTTCCAGTCTACCAATAAGTTGTTGATTCTGTATTATGCACATATTTAGAGGACCAGTCCTGTTGTCTCATTCAGGTGCTGAAAGTTGTATTTTTATGTGTACTCACTGCCTGGTCTCCAACCAGACTGTGAAATATTGTTGGTGTTGCACTGTTGTTTATAGTTGAGTGCAATTCCAGGCACCTGCCATGCTCTTTGATGCTAGTGAGGGTACATCATGTTACATTGGATGGAGAATCATTGACAGGTAAACCAGCAACACCTAGAAAGAGTTATGCAACATAAAGAAAAATTGGTAGTTGTGTTTCTACATCTGAAAGATGTCTGTTCAAATTTTGTGCCAGTCGCGTAAGAGTGGCACTAGTAGTGCCACTATGAGGACGCAAATCAAGTTTGCTTTAAATACACACTGTAACAGTTGTAAGAGTTTGTTACGCCTGAGATTGGAGTTTGTGAGTTTATATTAGTCAAAAATGCCTTTAAGGCGAGAAAGATGCCATTATCAACACCTCACTGAGTTTGAATGAGGACATGTAATAGGACCACAAGAAGCTGGATGTACCTTCTGCAATATTGCAGAAAGGTTTGGCAGGAATGTAACCACTGCACATGATCGCTGGCAGTGATGATCATGGGAATGCATTGCCACAAGAAGACAGGGCTCTGGACAGCCACATGGCACTACAGAGAAGGAAGACCATCATGTTCAGCATATGGCTCCAGTGCAGTGTACTGCATTTGCAGTAGCAGTTTGAGCCGCAGTTGGCACTGTAGTGACACAACAAACTGTTACAAATCATTTACTTTTGAAGAGACCTCTGAGCCAGATACCCAGTAGCTTACATTCCACTGACCCCCAAACCAACACCATTTGTGATTTCAGGGCTGTCAAGTGAGAGTTCATTGAGAGCAGAGTGAGGGTCTATAGTGTTTTCTGGTGAAAGCTGGTTCTGCCTGGGTGCTGTTGATGACTGTGTGTGAATTGCAGTTGAAGGTCAGCAACTAACCTGTCTGCGTGCCAGACACACAGGACCTACACATGCCGCTATGATCTGTGTTGTGATTTTGTATGACAGCAGGAGCACTCTCGTGTTTATCCCACATACCCTGACTGCAAAATTGTGCATAATTCCAGGGGCTATTTTCCAACAGGATAATGCTCGTCCACATATCACTATTGTAAACCAATATGCACTACAGAGTTGTACTTTTTGTCTTGACCTGCTCGATCACCATGTCTGCCTCCAATTGAGCACATAATGGGAAACCACCAGATGACAACTTCAGCATCATCCACAAGCAGCATTTACCATCCCTGTACTGACTGACCAAATGCAATAGACATGGACCATCCCACAAACTGACATCTGACAGCTGGCACCTGTACAACACACTGCATACACATTTGCACTCTTGCATTCAACATTCTGGTTGTTACACCGCTTATGACTGTACCAGCATTTTGCGTTTACAATGACTTATCTCGCATTTACATTGACCTCCGTTCTTGCAGTGTTAATCAGGTAAATATGTTACATACACAAATGGATTCCCAAAATTTCATTACTATACATTAATTAATTTTTGGTATTTTTTCCATCACTTTAGAATTAACTTCAGGTTCACCTCAGGGCACTATCTTGACCCATGCTGTTCATTTCCAACAAACAGCAATCATGGATCTATCACAAGACTACCACACGGAAACTTGATAGTACAACAATAGATCTGCCAGACCATGTCTGCTTGTAGAGAATCCCATTGTTGCAATTTGATCTGCTGACAGTCAGGATCATTTTCCTGTGTTGTGCACCATTCATCAGCTGAAATGCTCGCATCTCTTGACTCGGTCTGCCAGCAATTCCACACTTGTTCTCTCAACCATTTAAAACTTTGTAATCAAATTCACTGAACTGTAATGTGTATCTTAAGAAATGACTGATGATGTCTTTCAAATTTAGATGCTAACTCAATGCTACAGGGCCAGTTACCACTTTGAAATTGTTCTCATGTAGGTAACAGTGAAAGTAGATTTTTTTCATTACTTACAAGTGGGAACACATTTTCCAACCTGATAGTTTTTCTTTGCTTTTCTCTGCTGTGTGGAGACATAAACCACTATGTGCTCCTGACTTAATACTTCTTGTGATAGAATGCACCCAAAACCATAATTCTAGCCTTACATGACAGGATGAATGACTTTTCATAAGCTGGATATGCATTGACAACACCAGATATCAAGGAATGTCATATCTTTCTTTAACAGATATGTTTGTGGCTTCAGAATTTTCACAAAATTGAACACAAACCTTTGTTTATAATTGGTCAGACAAAGGAAGTGTCATAATTCCTTCCTTGTTGCAGATATATATAATTCCTGCATGACTTTCTTGATCTGGGGATCTGTTTGGGCCCCATCCTGTTTAGTAATGCAGCCAAGATAAGGAACTTCCTACAGTGCAAAATGACTTTTTCCTGACTCACTGTAACGCATGACACTCATTGCTCCAGCACACTCCATAACCATTCAATGTGCTCTTTAATGTGTCTAAAGAAAACCAATACTATCATTTAAATAAATCTTGTGCTGCTTGGGTTTTAATCTTCACAGCAGTCACCAGTAAATACTGAAATTTTACTTGTGCATTCTTGAACCCAAAGGCCATACAAAGTTACAGATAATGTCCAGACAGAAGAAAAAAATGTCTTTTTGATGAGTCTCAGTTGCTACTTCTAACTGGTGGTAGTGAATCTACAGACCCATCATCATAAAATATGACATTGCCCTAGACTGTGTTTGGTCGTCAGGATATTTGGGTTAATTTAGACATTTTTTATATACATTGGTTCAAGAGCCTGTAATCACATCAGAACTGATGCGCTTTGCTTCTATCAGTACTTTTCTTGGGAATGATCACAATTGGGTTGACTAATGTCCTCCTGCTTTCTTCTGTGATGCATTGACAGAGCTATTGATTAATGCATTCCTCCACTACAAGTTGTAGACTGTGAGAAATTCAGTACAGCTGATGCCAAACTGCCGCCATAATGCTGGTAACAAGGAAACACTCAGACATCCACTTTACAGTCAGTGTCACGATCAAACCCAAGCAGCACATGATTTATTTAAATGACAGTTTTGGTTTTCCTTAGAGACATTAAAGACAACATGGAATGGTTATGGAGTTAGCTGGAACAATAATGAGTGCCATGCCTTACAGTGAGTCAGGAAAAAGTCATTTTGCACTGTTAGAAGTTCCTTCTTTTGGCTGCATTATTAAAGAAGATGGGGTCCAAGCAGATCAGCTCAAGAAAATAAGACCATCTGATTGTAGCTTTATGACCACAATGTTGCACGCAACATGATTCTGCCACCCGTGAGAAGGTACTGAAGGTAGTAGCCCCTGGATCCAGTTAGTAAGGCACTCCCAGGGAGGAGAATGAGTGTATTATGAAGCCCATGCGAAACCTTTAGTAAGGCACTCCCAGGGAGGAGAATGAGTGTATTATGAAGCCCATGCGAAACCTATCTTGTGGGCTCAAGACTTCTCTAGTTTGTCATCATTATCTGCAGCTAGGTGAGGCAAACTGTCAGAGAGCTACATTGAGTGACACCCAACATACAAAGACAGCTTACTTCAGCCTATAAATTTTGTTCAGTCCTCCGGTTGCGCTAGATTGTCTCTCTGCATCTTGTATAGGGATTGCTTAGTAAGAGTTGGTTCCAACATTTGTAATATAAGGTGCAGTAGCACCTGGTGTAAAATATGTAATTGGTGATGTAGGCACCACACAGTGAGAAAGACTGGACTGCATCTGCTCCATCACTGTTAGGGCCCTGCTTAAATGAGGTCTTATTGCTGCCTGTCCACTTTGGACTGTCGGTGTGTGTTGTTCCCAGAGTTAGCAGTGTCCAACGCTCCGCAGCATCAACTGTGAGGTAAGCAACCAGGTATCAGCAACTGCTATGGGGTGGATGACAAGTATGTGGAAATACAATAGGTAGCATACTGCTAGTCCATACAGCCAGTTTTGTGAAATTCAGGCAATATAGTTCAGCTTCAGTGAGCACATGTGGCTTCTAGCAGTCTCACAAAGTTAAAGTACAGGGTGATTATAATTAAACTTTTGCTACTTGAGCCAGTTTAGATGGAAAACTACCATATAGGTACCCAATTTTATAGGAATTATGTTCAGACTGTGCACTGTAGAATTTTCATTGTCAGTAGTGTTAGTGTCATGATTTGCCATTAGATGTCAGTTCTGGTATGGTTGGAACACAAGCATCAGTGTGCATTACAGTTGCATACAGTCGACACGGATCAGGGCAAAGAGAACAGGGCTTTATTTATAAAGCTGTTTTATCAAAACAACAGTAATAATGCGGCTGCTGTACATGAGTATTGATGCAGCAGAGGAATACGGAGAGATCTTCTTTCTGCACCAGAGTTGAAGAACATGACTCAGAAGTTTGAATTAACTGGCAATTGGTAATTGCTCCTCGGAGAGGCTATGGCCAATTGCCCCTCAAATTGTTGAAGTTACTGTTGTCATGGCTGAGAATGCTGGATGCAATGTGCACAGTGGATGAGCTGTATCATGGCAGCTGAACATTCCCAGGTCCACTGTTTGAAAAGTGCTGTGAACAATTATGAAATGGTTAGTGTGGATCCAGACTCTCATGGATGTGGATGGTCATCATTGAGCAATGTTTTTAACTTGGAACATAAACATGGTACAGAGTTAACAAATGTAGAACTCTCATGTGGAAATTAAAATGTGTTTCTTTCAATGATTTATTCATTATTTTTCCTCTACATATCCATACAAATTTTTACACAAGTTTCATTGCCATAGGGTCACTCGTTTTTCACAGGCACCTTCTCAAATAGTGGAAGTTCAGTTATAACCACCGTATAATCTTTGACGTGTTCTACACCCATGATATTTCCTTCCTCACAGTAGTATAGACAGAACATGACAAATGAATGAATTTCTCTATTTCTTTCTTTATAATTTAATCTAAATGGACTGAAAAAAAAAAAATCTACTCATCAAGCTGTCCAAGGCTTCCTTACACCCAGCATTACTTCACAACCTTTCCTCAGGTCCCTATGACATGACCCTAACGTATCCTCTGCCGAACTCCAGGCAATATGTTCCCTAAAAGCTGATGATTCCATTATCATCACCTAGCAGACATAGGGTCTACCACTGTGGCACTCGACCGAGCGAGGTGGTGCAGTGGGTAGACACTGGACTCGCATTCGGGAGGACGACGGTTCAATCACTTTCCCTAAATCGCTCCAGGTAAATGCCGGGATGGTTCCTTTCAAAGGGCACGGCCGACTTACTTCCCCATCCTTCCCTAGTCCGATGAGACCGATGACCTCGCTGTCTGGTCTCCTTCCCCCCCCCCCCCCCCCCAAAAAAAAAAAAAAAAAAAAAAAAAAAAAAAAAAAAAAAAAAAAAAAAACCAAAGAGGTGGCACTTGACCCACAGGAGTATGTTAGTGAAGGCCTATGCCAGATGTCTGACACATCTACATACAGCATCTGCCATTAAGATCCCATCCCTGTGATTCAAACTGACTTCCATTTCCTCCTAAAAAACTCAGGCCCCTCACAATGACTTACACCTCAATCCATTGAACTTCTTACCCCACTCAAACTATGCACTCCCACCTTTTACCTTCTTCCTAATATCCACATGCTCAATCATCCTGGTCATCCTATAGCTGCTGGCTTCAACGCACCCACCGAACATATATCTGCCTTAGTTGATCAACACCTGCAACCCATAGTACAAAGACTTCCTCCTATGTTAAAGATACCAACAATTTCCTAGATCGTCTGAAATGCATGTCCATCCCACTCTCTTGTTGCTTGTCACCATTGATGCCATCTCCCTCTGTACCAACATATCCCGCCCCACCTGTATATGGTATATGTTCTGTCTGCTGCTGAATATTTCCTCAGTCAACATCCACCTGAATCCAGTCCCATGGCATCCTTCTTGTTGACCTTAATCAACTTTACGCTTACTAACAATTAACAATTACTTCACTGTTGGGGGCAGACATACAAACAGAGCAAGGGTATGGCGATGGGAACCAGGATGGCTCCTTCCTATGTCAACATTTTCATGGGTCACTTGGAGGGTGTTTTCCTGGGATCCTTAAGTCTTCAGCCCCTGGTTTGGTTTAGATATGTTGATGACATCTTTGCCATATGGACCCATGGTGAGGCTGAACTGTTAAAATTCCTGGAATCTCTAAAGACCTTCTCCTAATCAAATTTCGCATGTTCCTATTCTGAATCCCATGCTACTTTAATTGATGTTGATCTCTTCCTCACTGAAGGCCAGCTACATATTTCCGTCCACATCAAACCTACTAACCAACAACAGTACCTACATTTTGAAAGTTGCCATCCTTTCCATGTCAAATGTTCTCTCCCATACAGCCTTGGAATTCGTGGCAAATGTATTTGTTTGGATGCAGACTCTTTAAATACACCACCATTCTCAGCTCAGCCTTCACTGGACATAATTACCCCAACAGCCTAGTTCAAAAGCAGATTTTCTCGGACATCACATCCAATCCTGGCACTGCTGATCCCTCCAAAAAGCAGCTTTGGAGCACATCACTGGTCACTCAGTATTACCCTGGTCTGGAATGTATTAATCAGCTACTTCCGATAAGGCCATGACTTCCTAAAATCATGCCCTAAAATGAGAACCATTCTGTCTGTGATTTTGCGCACCACACCTGGAATAGTTTTTCTTCGTCCTCCCAATCTCTGCAATATCCTTGTCAGACCCTATGCTCCTTCTACACCCATTCTCTACCCTATGGCTCCTAACCTTGTGACTGCTCCCATTGCAAGAGTTGCCCTATGCACCTTCCTGGCACCACCTATTACAGCCACGTAACTGGCAAAACATATACTATCAAGAGGAGAGCCACCTGTGAAATGACACGTCATATACCAACTGTTATGTAAACACTGTTCGGCCTTTTACATTGGCATGACTACCACCTAGTTATCAGTCGGGATGAATGGGCAGAGGCTTAGGGTGTATATAAGCAACACACAATATTCTGTTGCAGAACATGCTGTACAACACGACAGCCATGACCTCGGTGCCTATTTCACCACATGCGCCATCTGGTTTCTTCCTCCAAACATCAGTTTCTCAAAACCCCGCAGGTGGGAACTAGCTGTGCAACATGTCCTTGGTTCTTGCCACCAAGTTGCCCTTAATTTACATTAATTCCTTCTATCTCAGTGTTTATTCACAGTTACCACTTCTTTCTTTACTCCATTTTAGTTTTCTACATCTTTCATTTTCTGACGTGTCTATTTTTCCTCGTCCTCCTCCTATCTGTGTTACATACAATGCACTTAGCTTTTCACTCATATTAACTGATGCATGATGTTTTAGAAGTAATCCCTATCTTGCATATTACCATGTCTTCCACCTTTTAGCTCTCAGGTTTTCAAAACTTTTTTGGTGCAGTCCCCAACAATCAGTCTTTCCTTCTCATCCTATCCAGTAAGTCTCCCCTGACCTGCAGTTCTGGGTGACTTTTCTAAACTGTCTCCCTTACCCTAAACCTCTCCAGTCCTTTTCCTTTGCCGCTATTCCTTCCCTTTCAATTCTTCTGCCAGAAGAAGGAGCCACTTGCTCCGAAAGCTTGTAAAAGTAAAATTCTTTTGTGTGTGTGTTTCCCTGCTGCTGCTTGCCGAGTAGATTTTTTATCTATTCACTTACATTATATTATCAATAATTGATTATTTTTGTTCTTATACATTTCTTTATAATTTGTGTTTTGGTTACAAATATGATGAACAATGTCATTAGTGCTTGCAACTCTTTCATTGGTCAATTATTGTTGACTCATCTTTGTATCAATTAATTACACTGACCAACAGTTGTTTTGGTGCTGGGATATTTGCACCTGATTTCACATAGTTTGCTGCCCTGAATTCAAATATGGCATTAGTTTTTTCCCTGGAGCTCAAATTTCTAAGATTAATACTTTAGTGAAGTACATTATTTTAAGTAAAATCCTTGGTTCAAGTAAAAAATTACATAGAACTGTTATTGTTATATGCAAAAATAATGGAAAAATCATAAATGAAACCATTTAGTCATTGAACACAATGGGAGCTTTTCTTCCATAATATATTTTATTGTATTTTGGAAAAATCCCTTTTCAAAAACTCAGCAGTCATCTGCCGTAATGTGCATATCCTATCTTCCTTGGTAGTGGTATTTCATAGTTTTAACATCTCGTTAAAACTTGACATTATAACAATGGATTTGCCAGTGCTTTTCTTGTGAGTGATCATGATTGAAGTGGCCAGTGTGCTTCTATTTTCGTCCATGATGCACTCATAGAGCTACTGATTGGTGCATTCCTCCAAAATGGCTCTGAGCACTATGGGACTCAACTTCCGAGGTCATCAGTCCCCTAGGACTTAGAACTACTTAAACCTAACTAACCTAAGGACACCACACACATCCATGCCCGAGGCAGGATTCGAACCTGCGACCGTAGTGTGATTGGTGCATTCCTCCACTCCAGGTTGTAGGCTGTGTGACTATGAAGACTTCTCCTCATAATACTTGTGTTACAACCAAAGGATATGAAAATATGAACCATCTTGTTTACCAGTTCAACATGGCTTTCAGCTTTGTATTTGTTCAGAAAATTTCCAATAATTGAAACAAATGAAGTCCAGACTTTTCACTGTGTCATTCAATTTGTGAAGGCAGGATCCTTAATGAATTGTCATATTTGTGGACCATAAAATATTCTTGCTTTAACTATTTCTGCACTCTGCTGAGACATTTGTTTCCCTATACAAGTTGCATGAGAAAAGTAATGAGACTGACAACACTGTGAGTGATCTAGCACTGCTGTGTTGTTCTACTTGTGTAGACTGGTGTGTTCATCTCCAGATGCTTAGTCTGAGTTTCAGCTCTGTACAGCCATTACATGATATCTGAGAGTAATGTCAGTGAAGTTGTTTTTGCTGTGTGTTATGAAAATAGAAGAGTGGAATTTAGAGCAATGTTATGCAATCAAGTTTAACACAAAACTTGGGGAATCCAAGAAAGTGACCTTTGAAAAGTTGAAACAGGTGGATGAGGAACATCTCTTATATAGAGCACAAGTTTTTTTGCTGCCATAAATCATTTTTGGAAGACCAAAAAGACAAATATGAAACTTGGAGGGACAGCTTCAACTTCAAAAACCGATGAAAGCATCGAACATGTGCATGCTCTTGTGAGATCAGACCAGGGTTTAATAATATGAATGATGAGTGACCCGTTAAACTTAAACACTTTCATCATACATCAAATTTTGACCAAAGATTTGGACATGTGGAAGGGTTGTGCCAAAATGGTGCCAAAAAACCTCACACCTGAGTTGAAGGACAATCAAAGAAACGTGCATTGATGTTCTTGAGAGGACGGCCAATGACCATGAATGGTTCAGCTGTGTCATCACAGATGATGGATCCTGGATTTTTTAGTACAATGCTGAGACAAAGCAGCACTGTGAGGAATGGCACACTGAGACATCTCCTTGATCTAAAAAATTTTGAATGAGCAAATCAAAGGTAAGAAAATACTGATGTATCATGCATCAAGAATTTGTTCCTCCAGAACAAACTGTCAACCAAGTGTTTTACAAAGATGTCCTTGATAGGCTCAGGAAAGGGGTGAATCAAGTGAGACTGGACATTGCAGAAAAGTAGATACTCTTTCATGACAATGCCCTATGTCACATGGCCACCTCCATCACGGAATTTTTGATTTCAAAAGGTATTCCTGTTGTTCCACAGTCCCCTTATTCATCTGATCTGAGTCCTTGTGACTCTCTTGTTTTCCCAAAATTGAAAAATGCCTTAAAAAGATGTCATTTTGGGACTCTGAAAAACATTTAAAAGAATGTAACCAACATGTTAGAGGCCCTACCAGTTGAAGCCTTTCAGCACTGCTACCAAGACACAACTCCACCAGTGTATAGCTGCCTAAGGGAACTACCTTCAAGAGAATTGTATTATTGTTTGAAAAAAATAAAAATTTAGTGGATTAAAAATCAGTCTCATCAATTTTCTTACATAACTCTTACATGCAGAGCTGCATATCTTGATATGCATTGGAAGAAAGATGATTTTCTCTCTTTCAGCTAAAGAGTCATTGATATTATTTTCCCCATTATCAGTGTTTTCTCTCCTAGGCCACTCTTTATTTAATACAGTGGTGTGCTTTCTTTTTGCTATCCCAGAGGCACAAGAAGCAACAGTATTTGATGTAACCACATTGCTATGCAAGGAGAAAGTTTATGATTTATAAGTAGACACAAATCACCCATTGATGTTCACAATATTTTATCTTCAAGAGCAAAACTATGGTTTTATACTCTCTCATTTTCATTGTGTGAGCAGTTGATGTTGAACCATATTTGTCCCCATTGTGTAGAAGGACTAATTTCAAACTTCACTTTGAGCTGTCAATAAATGGACACCAATCATCTAGAAAATACTCAGAAAGATCCCTTTTTTCCCTGAGTCCTCTATTTTGTGACAGAATGCATTATTGTCTTCTTGAGAGAAAATGGGTAACAGACGCTTTTCTGACAAACTGCCTATTGGCTCCTGTCTCGGGTTCTTCGCTGAAGAACCCGAGACAGGAGCCAATAGGCAGTTTGTCAACAAGTGGCCACGAAAGCCTTAACAATTTCGTAAGATACTTTTCTGTTGTACTTTGAACATTAATTATTTCCTTGTTCCAGTAAACTTTTGTTGCTCAACCTGGAAGCCAGTAATTCAGAAGGTTCCTTTGACATGTTGAGATCTCTGGTGAAATCATGCAACTCATTGTGGTTGAAATGTTGAGGGGTTAATGACAACCTCTCATAATCACTATCATCTCGATTATTGTTAGAGAGGGACAACACTCGTCCTAGCAGAGCTCTGGTAACTGGTGAAACTTTGGTATCAACACTTTCTATGAGTGAGAAACTGGGCATTATGCAGAGATTAAATCAGAATAAGTTAACATGTTATTGTTGTTTTGACTGACTCCAGTAATATTTACCATGCATAAATTATACTCATCAAAGTTGTTTTTAGGTTCTCTCGAAACTGTCAGTACATCTAATTGCGTACTTTTTCTTTTCCCAGTAGACCACTCTCATAAATATGCTGTACAAGTTTTTCAGACCTGATGCAGTGCCTGGGTTTTATCCTGATCACCAATACTAACAGCAAGGTATCCATGATGAATTCTCTTTAAAAGTCAACAGTGTTTCTGTTATCATTCAACACGTATTCTCCACATATGTAGCAAAACACATCAGGATGATTTACACAACTAGTTCTAATTGAACTCATTTTATTTCTGTTCAGTAACACAGATGCAACAATCTACAACACAGAATGTGTTTAGGTTATCTTTACAACAACTCTTTCATAAACACAAATATTGTGAGAGACCAACTTCTCTCTACCCTGTATGGCAGGACTCACAAATTAACTTTAACTCTAGAATTGCAGCTCACTGAGGTTACAAGATGTCCACTCCATCTGGTGGATTTTCCTGGAACTAACTGGATGGCAGGCTAACAACAGGGCAAATATACAGGATTCAGTCTTTGTATATGTGATTTAGAACTCCACAAAGTGAGCTTAGAACTGCACATTCAATGTAGAACTGCTGTCTAAAAAAGTAGTGTAAATAGAGAAAAACAGAATTCATATTTAGATTCAGCCTGCCAAATAGAACTAAAATCTGTTCTAAAATCCTAAGCAAAAAAAAAAAAAAAAAATTCTTTTAGGCCAACTAGTGGATAAGTTATAGACAGGAAATCCAAAGATTACTGGTCAATCCTCCCTCAGAACTAGAATTTTTTGCCCCTTATCACTACTTTCATAACTGTCAATGATTTGGGTACTTGAAACACGCAAAGTTGTGACATTGTTGTGAACTCACATTAAACTGTGCATCCCCTTGTAACTGTCTGGGTTAGTTCAAAGGTGACAGGAGCATGTCAGTTGAATTATGCCTGTGGGGCACTGCAACATTCAAACCAATCTTAGGATCAAGGACAGCCCTACCGTTTTGCTATCTTTGTGTCAGTTAATTATTTTGTGTTGTTTCAAGTACATTTGTTAGTTATCTCAGTTTTGTTTTTTTGTGTATTTACATACTTGGTCTTACAACTTAACAATTCTATTCACCCCTTACATTTTTTACAGGGAGATATTATATCTACATAATCTGCAAAATAACTGCTTACATATAATTGTATGTCTTTTTTATTTACAATTTATACCTTTGAATGATTCTGTATTTTTACATATCTCAATTACCATTCAATTCTTGATGGAATAATAGCAGTCCTCTATGTGGTGAGGAGCAATCTATCCTTTTTATAATATTGTCGCCATTCAGTTCTTTCAGTTTTAAAACTTATCAGTGGTGTTACAGAAAAATCTAACACAATTACAGAAGTGTTATTGAGCTTCTATAGATTGCTTTTACATTTGAAATTTGAACGATAATTCTCAGTTGTAACAATACTGATAATTGACTCTTTGTTATTTTGCAGATATGATGATATTGGCTTACAAAAACTGATTATGTCTTTCAAAAAGTTTGCAGTGACAGCTATTTCTGCTGCATTACGTGGTCATAGGGCAACTGGAAGAAGTGATTTGGCACCAGCACTCAGAAATAAGAAAAAGAAATCTGAAAATTCTTACACGGTAATGCATAATACTTCAAATGACATTGAAGAATACTTGAGTTTTATATTGTACACATATATTTGGCTTTGTTCTTAATTTCATATTCAGCTATTTTAAGCTGAGTTTTCTGTTAAATGTATTATGACCTTAAGCATTGTAAATGCAACAGAGCGTTGAAAACTGAGATGCTATAAAAGACTATTATTTGTTGTGACTTCGTATCCTTTCCCGGTGTAATAAGTCTTGAAAGTCTCTTTGGGTTTGTGCTGGTTCTTAAAATCAACTCAATTCAATATTTTGGCAATCCAACTGTTCGTCATCTTCAGGAGAATGCTGCTCCTAACAATAAGTACCACTGCGAACTGATGCCAGGCTGCAAATCAATGCCATATATAGGCTGTTGTACTGTACATGGTGCATGCACCGCCAATCACAGTTGCTGCTCTCCAAGACGGAGCAGGTGGCGCCGCCCTTAGTAGAACACTGCCAGCAATGATATATTGCACTCAGAGACAATTTTTGAACACTCAGACTGCCCACAGTGATGCAGGATAGTATGGGATTCCATGTCTTGCTAAGAGGAAACCCGTTGTCCCTATTAATAAAATTATCCATCTACCTGTTTTCAGTTGCCTCTTTCTAGAGACTGTTCCAAAAACTGGAAGTTTCGCAGCTATCACAGATTCATCAAATTTCAAACCATGTCCCACGTTTAAGCAATGTTTTGCTACTGCTGATTTTTCTGGTTGTTGTAGCCTCGTATGACGGCAATGTTCCACGCACCTGTCATAAACTGTGTGAATTGAACGGCCGATGTAAGCCTTCCCACATTTCATGGAATTTGTATATTTCAGGCTTCTGAAGCCCCAAATCATCATTCACTGAGCCGAGTAGTGCCCTGATCTTGGAAGGTGGATGGAACACACTCTTAATGTTAAAACTTCTTAAAATTCTTCCAGTCTTAAATGATACACCCTCACATAAAGAATATTTCTTAGATGGGGATCACGGTTGGATGGTGGTATGAAGAACCAGGCTTCAGTGTTGGAATTAGAGTGGTTTTGTTTGAAGTTCCACAGAAGTTCCAGTTGTGCCTCTTCCACTTTATATCACTATCCAACCATGATCCTCTCCCCCTCCTTCTAGCCACCCACTGGTCATCTTTCAGGAATTCCTTACCTCCAACTTAGCCTCACCATCCTTCCCCAGGTCCCTTGCTCAGAACATCAACCTTTCAGTAGAAGAAAGAATACCCATACACAACCTCAACATAAATCCTGATCTAATCGTCCTACGTGCAGACAACAGTTCCACCACTTTTGTTGTGAACTGCAGAACTGGCAGAAGACCACCACCAGTTATCTGACTCCTCCACCTACAAACTCTGCCAGAGTGATCCCATCCTAGAAGTCCACCACAACATTCAATCCCTGCTTAAATCTTTAGGCCCTTCCCAGAACCTCTCGTCTGCATCTATTTCCCTTATCACCCCTGTGACACCCTGCACACCCATCTTCTACACTACTGGCCATTAAAATGGCTACACCAAGAAGAAATGCAGATGATAAACGGGTATTCATTGGACAAATATATTATACTAGAACTGACATGTGATTACATTTCCACACAATTTGGGTGCATAGATCCTGAGAAATCAGTACCCAGAACAACCACCTCTGGCCGTAAAAACGGCCTTGATATGCCTGGGCATTGAGTCAAACAGAGCTTGGATGGCATGAACAGGTACAGCTGCCCATGCAGCTTCAACACGATACCACTGTTCATCAAGAGTAGTGACTGGCGTATTGTGACGAGCCAGTTGCTCGGCCACCATTGGCCAGACGTTTTCAGTTGGTGAGAGATCTGGAGAACGTGCTGACCAGGGCAGCAGTGGAACATTTTCTGTATCCAGAAAGGCCCATACAGGACCTGCAACATGTGGTCTAGCGTTATCCTGCTGAAATGTAGGGTTTCATAGGGATCGAATGAAGGGTAGAGCCACGGTTCGTAACACATCTGAAGTGTAACGTCCACTGTTCAAAGTGCCATCAGTGCGAACAAGAGGTGACCGAGACGTGTAACCAATGGCACCCCATACCATCGCGCCGGGTGATATGCCAGTATGGCGATGACAAATACACGCTTCCAATGTGCGTTCACTGCGATGTCGCCAAACACAGATGCGACAATCATGAGGCTGTAAACAGAACCTGGATTCATCCGAAAAAATGACTTTTTGCCATTCGCGCTCCCAGGTCTGTCATTGAGTACACCATTGCAGGTGCTCCTGTCTGTGCTGCAGCGTCAAGGGTAACTGCAGCCATGGTCTCCGAACTGATAGTCCATGCTGCTGCAATGCAGATGGTTGTTGTCTTGCAAACGTCCCCATCTGTTGACTCAGGGATCGAGACGTGGCTGCACGATCCGTTGCAGCCATGTGGATAAGATGCCTGTCATCTCGACTGCTAGTGATATGAGGCCGTTGGGATCCAGCACGGCATTCTGTATTACCCTCCTGAACCCACCGATTCCATATACTGCTAGCAGTCATTGAATCTCGACCAACGCGAGCAGCAATGTCGCGATACGATAAACCGCAATCGCGATAGGCTACAATCTGGCCTTTATCGAAGTCGGAAACATGATGGTACTCATTTCTCCTCCTTCCACAAGGCATCACAACAACATTTCACCAGGCAACCCTGGTCAACTGCTGTTTGTGTATGAGAAATCGGTTGAAAACTTTCCTCATGTCAGCACATTGTAGGTGTCACCACTGGCGCCAACCTTGTGTGAATGCTCTGAAAAGCTAATCATTTGCATATCACAGCATCTTCTTCCTGTCGGTTAAATTTTGCGTCTGTAGCACATCATCTTCATGGTGAAGCAATTTTGATGGCCATTAGTGTACATGCTCCCCAAAATCCACAAACCCAAAAATCCTGGATGACCCATTGTGGCTGGTTATTGCATCCAACTGAAAGAATTCTTGATCAACACCTCCAACCAACTGCCTGTAATATAGCATCCCACATCAGACACCAACCACTTCATTCACTGACTCTCCATCATCCTCACCCCTTTATCTCCTCAATCCTTACTCGTCACTGATGATGCCACCTCCCTATACACCAACATCCCTCATGCCCATGGTCTTACCACTATTGAATACTACCTTTCCCAATGTCCTTCAGATTCCAAACCCACCACTTCATTCCTCATACAACTTACCAACTATATCCTAACCCACTACTACTACTTCTCCTTTGAAGGGAAGGTAAAAAAAAAAGTTCATGGCACAGCCATGGGCACCTACATTGCACCCTTCTATGCCGACCTGTTTATGTGCCATCTAGAGGAGACCTTGATAGTCTCCCTGAATGCCAAACCCTAGTCTGATTCAGGTTCATTGATGATATCTTCATGATCTGGGCTCAGGACCACGACACCCTATCTTCATTCCTTCACAAACTCAGCACCTTCTCTCCCATCTGCTTCACATGGTCCTCCTCAACCCAGAGTGCCACCTTCCTAGATGTTGACCTCCTCCACTGTGATAGCTCCAGCCACACATCTGTTCACATTAAACCCACTAACCACCAACAGTACCTGCATTTCGACAACTGTCATCCCTTTCACACCAAAAAGTCCCTCCCATACAGCCTGGCCACCCAGCGACGTATATCTGCAGGGACTAGAACTCCCTTGCTCAGTGTGCTGAGGGTCTCACCAATGTCTTCAGACAGGCACCACCCCAGACCTAGTCCACAAACAGATCTCCCATGCAATTTCCCCTCACACCCTCCAACCTCCCACCAGCCACAAGGAACAGCCACAAAGGAGTGTCCCCTTTGTCAGCCAGTACCACCCCAACAACTGCACCACATCCTTAACCACTGCTTTGATTACCTATCATCTTGACCTGAAATGAAGAACATCCTACCCAATATACTTCTCACCCCTCCTAAAGTGGTATTCCTGTGCCCCACAAACCTGCATAACATCCTAGTCCATCCCTATGCCACTCCCAATCCTAACCCCTTGCCACAAGGATCATATCCCTGTGGAAGACCTAGGTGAGACCTGCCCAACTCATCCACCCAGCACTTCCTACTCCAGTTCTATCAATAGTTTATCCTACCCCGTCAGGGGTCAGGCCAACTGTGGAAGTAGCCTTGTCATTTACCAGCTCTGCTGCAGTCATTGCACAGGATTTTATGTTGGTACGAGTACCAACCAGCTGTCCACCAGGATGAATGGCAACCACCAAACTGTGCCCAAGAGCAAAGTAAACCATCCTGTGACACAACATGTAGCTGAACATAAAATGCTTGATTTCAATGGCTACTTCACTACCTGCACCGTCTGTATCCCCCCCTCCACCCCCAGCTTTTCTGAACTGCGGAGATCTGAGTTATCCTTACAACACGTTCTCCACTCCTGTAATTATCCGCGCTGCAACCTATAGTAACATACTGTCCCTACACCTTCCACCCAACAGTTTCCAGCCCCTCTGTCCTATCATCTCCTCCCCATTTAAGTATTCCACCCTGTTTGTTAGCTGCCCTCTGCAACATGCCCGCCCATCTTTCTCCACTCCTCTCCTTTTTTGCTAATTTTTTCTCCACTTCCCTGGCTCACTACCTGCTGCCGCTCCCTGTGTTGGGATTGTAGTCCTGCACACTCCGCCAGATAGTGTTCGTCTCTCTCCCCATCCTGCAGATTGCTCATTGCATCCCACATGATAGTTGCATTCTGGCCCAAGCTGCTGGAGTTGGTGGTAATGTGTGCATGAGATGTGCTTGCTCGTGTTTGAATGGTATGTGTTTCTCTTTTTCCAATGAAGGCCATGGCTGAAAACTTTCTGTATGTGTCTTTTAATTGTGCCTATCTTCAGCTTAACATCTATTCTTTATGGTAAGTAGCAATCTATCTTTTCCTACATTGTTGATATTCCTACCTGCAGTTTCCATTGTTTGACTTTTTTTAACCTATCCTTTTTTTACCTTTTACCATGAATATTGTACAACTGTATATATTTTTATGTACTACTCCTGTAAATGCTGAAGACTGTCACTAATTGCTTCAATAAACAATAATTGTTAATATTGTTCATAGTTGCAGCAATTTGTAGATGCCAAAGTTGTGAGAACTGTTGGAGGCAAAGGTGGAGATGGGGCAATATCCTTTCTTCGCCTTTGGAGTAATGCAGAAGCGGGTCCAGATGGAGGAGACGGGGGAAATGGCGGTCACGTTATTTTTCAGGTAAGGTGGTGGTAGTCAGACAGGCTTAAAACCTTTATACAGGAATGTATGTACAGATGTCTAGAAACTTAATCTGAGTCAGTTTATCTCTCTCTCTCTCTCTCTCTCTCTCTCTCTCTCTCTCTCTCTCTCTCTCTCTCTGTATAAATGTGTGGGGCTACATTACATGTATTTTAAGGCATTTGGATCTATATTTTCACTAATACTGCAGTTAATAAGATAGATAAAGGGTTTAGTAATTTCATTGGCACATTTCTTTACCACCATACTTGAGAGACCATCCCATCCAATTGAGTATTTGGCTTAAGTTCTTATCTCTTGTTGATTCACCTCCACTAATTTTAGCCCTACACATATTATTTGGTGTCTCAGTCTGTAGACCTGTAATTGGGGGGTTGATGAAAAGGAGAGAAAAAGTGCATATTGAATAAATTATATATTACAGTTAGATCTTTCTCTAAGTGGCCATCCCTAATGCTGATTGGTTCACTTCACACCTTGCTGTTTGTTTTATGATGTTTATTGATTGGTCTCTAGCCTGTTCTACCCATGTTGGCTGAATACTTTATTGCATCATTCTTGATCTGTTTCTTCAAGTGCAGAAGGTCTGATTTAAAGGTTCTTCTTGCTTGATCATACTTTTCTTGAATAAATGTAGTTTCGTTTCTGTATATGTATGGTCAAGATCATATGTATTCTGCCTTAACCTAATTAGACTAGGTGTAAGTTTCAGTCTGGCATTACCGGGTGATCAAAAAGTCAGTATAAATTTGAAAACTTAATAAACCATGGAATAATGTAGATAGAGATGTAACAATTGACACAAATGCTTGGAATGACATGGTTTTCGGGGGAAAAAAAAAAAAAAGAGTTCGCAAAATGTCCAACAGATGGCGCTGGACAGCAAAACGTCAGTGAATGCGCATGACAATCGTGTATAAAAGGAGCTGTAATGAGAGAGAGAGAATCAGATGCGCCAGCAGTCGCAGCATGGTGACATTACCTGAAAAGGTGCTTTTAGTGAAGCTGTATTATCAGAATGGGGAATGTGCTAGTTCAGCATTACGATCCTATCGCCATAGGAAGGGGATTCGAATGGGCAAAGGTCTGTTGACAAATGCAGCTGTAGCGAGAATGATTTCGAAGTTTCAAGCCACAGGTTGTTTAGACGATAGACCCCATAGTGGCCAACCGAGCACAAGGCGTAATGCTGCTGAGACAGTTCAGGAAGAAATGGAGACTGTAGCGGGTTCGTCTATGCACGGGGAAGTCAGTGCTCGTGCAATCACACGTCGCACCGGCATTCCATCCACTATTGTTTGGTTGGCACTTAGGCGTACCCTCCGATGCTGTACGTACAAAATCTATCGGCATCATGAACTGTTACCTGGCAATTTAGTGAAATGCGGGGCATTTGCGGTGTGGGAATTTCAAAAGATGGCAGAAGATGACAATTGATCGAGTAATGTGTTGTGGACCGACAAAGCTCATTTCACGCTCCGAGGGTCTGCCAACGCCCACAACTGCAGAATTTGGGCTACCAAAAATCCTAGAACTGTCGTGGAAACTCCATTGCATGACAAGAAAGTCACGGTATGGGTTGGATTTACCACATCTACCATTATCATGCCTTTTTTCTTCGAGGAAATGCGTGTTTCTGGTTTTGTAACTGGTACCGTGATGGGTGAGAGATACGCCGATATGTTACAGAATCGCATCATCCCCAGCCAGGCTGATAAACACCTGCTGGAATGTACGATGTTTATGCAGGATGGCACTCCACCCCATATTGCTAGATGCATGAAAGATCTGTTGCGTGCGTCGTTTGGTGATGATCGTGTGCTCAGCCGCCACTTTCGTCATGCTTGGCCTCCCAGGTCCCCAGACCTCAGTCCATGCGATTATTGGCTTTGGGGTTACCTGAAGTCGCAAGTGTATCGTGATCGACCGACATCTCTAGGGATGCTGAGACAACATCCGATGCCAATGCCCCACCATAACTCCGGACATGCTTTACAGTACTGTCCACAACATTATTCCTCGACTACAGCTATTGTTGAGGAATGATGGTGGACATACTGAGCATTTCCTGTAAAGAACATCATCTTTGCTTTGTTGTACTTTGTTATGCTAATTATTGCTATTATGATCAGATGAAGTTCCATCTGTTGGACATTTTTTGAACTTTTGTATGTTTTTGGTTCTAATAAAACCCCTTGTCATTCCAAGCATGTGTGTCAATTTGTACTTCTCTATCTACATTATTCTGTGATTTACTCAGTTTCCAAATTTATATTGACTTTTTGATCACTCGGTACTTTCAGTATGGTAGTTTTTTTAATAGCAGTACCCTGATTATGTTTTTGAAAAGGTGGCAGTAGTCAAATGCCTCAACACAATGTGTGTGTGTGTGTGTGTGTGTGTGTGTGTGTGTGTGTGTGTGTGTGTGTGTGTCATAGATAGATAGAGAGAGAGAGAGAGAGAGAGAGAGAGAGAGCTTGTTACTTCACTCCTTTGTTGTCCATCAATGCATTATTTTTCTGCCTGTGCAAAGGTGCATTAGTGACAATTCAGTATAGTGTATTGCTCTTTTAGATGAATTCAGATCTGAACTTTCTCCTTGGCAGGCTTCAGCAAGTGTAAACAACTTAGGCCATATCCAATCAGTTCTCAAAGCAGAGGATGGTGAGAAAGGATATAACAAAGATTGCAATGGAAAAAATGCTGACCATTTAGTAATTCAGGTACGTATGTATTGCAACTTTTTATAAATAATAAATGTTAATCAATTTAGCCTTGAAAAAATTCATCCTCTAATGATGTTTGTTCTGTAGAACTTCATAGTTTTTGCAATCAAGAATATTTTTGTAAATTGTAATAACACACAAGTTATAAATTTTTTAAAGTTTTAGTGTAATAATGTTATGCAGGACCAAGACATTCATAATAACAAAAAGAAGCAGAAGAACAAGCTCTGTGCCCTTGTAAATTGAGGATTTGCTAAGTGGTATACAACGTGTGGCAAAGGATATTTTGTAATACCCTTAATGTTTCATTCTTGAACAGAGCTATGAAAAAACAAATGTTTCTGGCATCCATTCATAGTGTAAACTTCCTGATCTAGTTCTTATGGTCATTACATTAAATATACAGACTTTTTTGGATACAGATTCACACAATCTACCCAACAGCTTCTCATAACTAGAATGTTACTTTTCTTTCAGTGATTACTGTTTAATATCCACGAGCATCTCAGTAACTCTTCCATGCCAACTAACCCATCCATTATTACTGGTGAACTAGAAATGTGAAGTTCTTATTTACAATGTATACGTCTAAATTAATACTCTATAAACAACAGCGAAGTGCATTGCGGAGGGTATGTCTTCTTGTACCAGTTATTAAGACTTTTTCTTGTTTCTCTCACAAATGGAGTGGTGGAAGAATGATTGCTGATACACCTCTATGCATTCTATAATTAGTCTGACATTCTGCTATTGTCTTCATGAACCCTAAGGAGAAATACGTAAGGGGGCTGTAGCAAATTCCTAGATTCAACTCTTAAAGCCAGTTCTAGAAACTTTCAAAGTAAACTTTCACAGCATAGTTTGTCCCTGTCTTCACACATCTGCCAGTTTAGTTCTTTCAGCATCTTCGTGACACTCTCCTATGGGTCAAACAAACATATTGAGGCGGCCAAACTTTCGAAATTACGGTAGTTACAATTTTCAACAACAGATGGCGCTGCGGTCTGGGAAACTCTATAGTACGATATTTTCCACATATCCACCATGCGTAGCAATAATATGGCGTAGTCTCTGAATGAAATTACCCGAAACCTTTGACAACGTGTCTGGCGGAATGGCTTCACATGCAGATGAGATGTACTGCTTCAGCTGTTCAATTGTTTCTGGATTCTGGCGGTACACCTGGTCTTTCAAGTGTCCCCACAGAAAGAAGTCACAGGGGTTCATGTCTGGCGAATAGGGAGGCAAATCCACGCCGCCCCTTGTATATTTCGGATAGCCAAAGCAATCACACGATCATCGAAATATTCATTCAGGAAATTAAAGACGTCGGCTGTGGGATGTGGCTGGGCACCATCTTGCATAAACCACGAGGTGTTCGCAGTGTCGTCTAAGGCAGTTTGTACCACCACAAATTCACGAAGAAGTCCAGATAGCGTGATGCAGTAATCGTTTTGGATCTGAAAAATGGGCCAATGATTCCTTTGGAAGAAATGGCGGCCCAGACCAGTACTTTTTGAGGATGCAGGGACGATGGGACTGCAACATGGGGCTTTTTGGTTCCCCATATGCGCCAGTTCTGTTTATTGACGAAGCCGTCCAGGTAAAAATAAGCTTCGTCAGTAAACCAAATGCTGCCCACATGCATATCGCCGTCATCAATCCTGTGCACTATATCATTAGCGAATGTCTCTCGTGCAGCAATGGTAGCGGCGCTGAGGGGTTGCCGCGTTTGAATTTTGTATGGATAGAGGTGTAAACTCTGGTGCATGAGACGATACGTGGACATTGGCGTCATTTGGACCGCAGCTGCAACACGGCGAACGGAAACCCGAGGTCGCTGTTGGATCACCTGCTGCACTAGCTGCGCGTTGCCCTCTGTGGTTGCCGTACGCGGTCGCCCTACCTTTCCAGCACGTTCACTATGGGACTTAACATCTGTGGTCATCAGTCCCCTAGAACTTAGAACTACTTAAACCTTAATCGTAGAGAGAGATTTTCTCGACAGTGGCTGAGAAGTGCATCTTGGTGCTTTGCCACATTACACCTCTGGCCATGAGCTTTTATTATGTGCAGTTGAATTGAATCTGAATTTCACAATTGGCGGCCTCCCCTTGTAAGAGTCACACCAGTGTTTTGTATGCAGTCTCCTTTGTAGTCTGATTGCATTTCCCTAGCACTCTACCAATGAAGTGCAGTCTGTAGCCTGCTTTACCTACAAGTGAGATTATGTAATTGTTCCATTTTGTATCCCTACAAATTGTTATACCCAGTCATTTATATTAGTTGAGTTCCATCTGTAACTCATTGTGTATACACGAGACATTTTCCAGAAGGTTGACAAGAAATCATAGTCTTCCATTCAGTCCTCCAACAGCCGATGTTGTGTGTTCATCTAACATCAAATTTCTTTGTAAAACGACCGCAAACATTTAATTGGTGTAACTGAACATAAATGCTTGATGTAACTGAAACCATGTGCTTATTAGCATTGGTTTAATCAAATACTGTAGATTTTCCCCCTTTGCTGTAATTCACATTTGAGACAAACTGCCATTTACTGCACTAATACATGATTTTGTCCGAGTTATTCTGATTTACTTATAAATCCTTAGTAATGATTGTTTTGCTGTAGACAAGAGTGTAATGTAGAGTTAAATCAAAAGAAATTTCTGAGACTTTAGAAGAAAATATTTTTTTTTATTCATTCGAAGCTTTGGGGAATTATACCATAAACAAAATCAAGAATTCCCTTAGTGGGAACAACACTAAAAATCTGCAATTAATTACAACAGAGAGACTGAAATATACAATTGTTAAACACATTCACAAGAAAATTAGTAGGAGTAATGGCAATAATTACCAATCCACTTTACTCCTGACATCATTTTCTAAAATTTTTGAGCAAGAAATATATTCCAGGACAGATCTTATCATGGTAGTAATAATTACTTAGTAAAGCATTATTTAGATTTCAGTTGAATTGATCATCTGATAATGGTATTTGTACATTTACTCACAAAGCTTCACAAAGATTAACACAATAATCAGTAAATGATAATTAATTGAAACCCTCAGCTGCCGACAGGTGTTGTTGATATACCTTGATGGGGACAGCTGAAAATGTTTGCCCCGACCGGGACTCGAACCCGGGATCTCCTGCTTACATGGCAGTTTCAATTAATTATCATTTATTCTAGAAAAGCTGCATGGTCATCAATGGTATCTGTTCTTTCGAGAACAGTTGCTATCTTCATATATAGTTAAAGGCTACCTGGCCATTAACCTTCATCTACGCGAATGCGCACAGATTGCTCAAACTCTTAGGGGAATTGTCACCTTAGTGGGCATGAGTAATGAGTGGATGGGCAAATATCTATTAGGTACATTACGTAGTTTCAGTTAATTATCATTTATTCTAGAGAAGCTGCACCGTCATCAATGGTATCTGTTCTTTGAAGAGCAGTTACTATCTTCATATACAATAATCAGTATTTTTTATTATCTTTCCAAGAAATTTTACTGAATAAATTTTCATATTGTAACAGGTAACAAGATAAAACAGAATTGTGCTGTAGGCTTGACATCCACATCCGCACTGACAATCTTTCGGGATCCTGTGACTTATGGTCCATTGGCAAACGAAAATTTGTGTCCTACAGAAAGTCAAGAAACTTCTGGATGCCTTATGTTATTGCAAGTGCCTCATTTGAGCTGCAGTTGAAGTTTTTGATGGTAATGTGATTGGGTGTTCCTTACCATTGGTATCTTTATCAACAACAATACAATGCCCAAGCCTTGTTGAGATGCATCAGTTGTTATTGGTCAGGTACTTAATTAGCATGAAAGTAACTAGGCAGGGGAAAGAATGAAGGTATCATTTCAATTTAAGGAAGACCTGTTGGCAAGAATCAGAGCATTGAAAAATTTGACCCCTTTTTTTCCTAAGTCTATTGAGCAAGTAGTGAATTTGGACCACGTTAGTGATGTATTGAATTTACTATAATAAACTGAACTCCTTATTATTAAAGTGTGGAATATTCATGTAAAGATCAGTGATTTTTAGAAAATAAAAAAACAAGTCCTGACATACAAGGCTACTAGAAATGATCCATTCATTTACAAAATTCTTTATTTTGCAAATTTTTCCATGTACAGATATGACTGGCGCATGAAAAGAGCCATAAACTCACTGAGTTTGCATTTTGCCCACCAGTTGGCATATTGAGTCAGTTCCTTGACAAAATGGTAACAAAGTAAGATAAGGGTTGTTGTGTTTTGGAATATGTGAGATGTTTACCTGTAGCATGCATTCACAAGGAACTATGGGCAAGAACCACCATGTAATTGAGAGTTTGTGAACACTGGTTGTCTCTGCCAAACAGAAAAGAGTCATTCGACCAAGTGTAAGAGTTGCAGCCATAGAGAAGGTGAGGGAAAATTTTGTACGGAGTCTAGAAATATCAACAATCTACACAAACCAAACTCTTGGAATACCAGAGCAAACTATGTGGAAAATTTTGCAATGGCATATTTCAAACTGTACTGCCTGCACATCAAGCAAGAATTAACACTGGAGGATTATCTCTGCAACCTTCAATTTTTACATTACAATGTAGGAAACACTTGAGGATGATCATTTTGCCTTGAAGCTGATATTAAACAGTGAAGTAACCTTCCATTTATGTGGGAATGTTATTCACCACAATATGAGGCTGTGGGGTACTGGAAATCCTCGTGAAATTGTGGTGCATGAACAAGATTCACTGAAGGTTAATGTTTTCCATGGAATGTCACACACGAAGCTATAAGGGCCATTTTTCTTCTGTGAGAAGACTGTGATGGGCACCTCTTGCAGTTATGGTTGTTTTCACGACTGACTGCTGATTCCAAGGATTTCCTCTTCCAACAAGATTGGTCACCCCCCTTCATTGGAGTATAAACAACAAACTTCTGCATCCCTAGATTGGGCGTAGTGGTTATAATCTTACCCTCCAACCCTTCACCAGTACATTTTTAGTCTCTTCAAAATAATTGCTTTGTTTCAAATGATTCAAGAGGAGTAAGATGTACAAATAACTTTTTTTTTTTTTTTTTTTTTTTACTTATCTTCATTTTCTCATCGTTGGCTGCAGTTTGTCGCGTCTAGAGGTAGATTCTTGAGGCTGAAATTTTGACCAAGGGGTTCCAGATGACTAGATAACTGTTATTATATCACCATTTTGTAAATGAATCCAGAAATAAATTGAATAATTAGCATCAGATTGCATAATTAATAATAGGAATTTTAAGTATGCATGATATTTTGTAATTTCAAATATTTCTAATGGAAGAGTTATTTTAACTTTACATAAGGAGTGAGTATACATTGATTGTAACATGTTAATTTCTTATTATACATTTTAGCTTGAGGTATAACACATCGCACATAAAATCAAATGAAATTTATTTAGTTAAACAGCTGAGATAATGTTCACTTACACAAGATTCAAAAATATTCCTTGTATCAGCTATTTCTAGAGAAGGAAGGTAATGTTGTGGGAGGATGTCCCATTACAATATCCCCCTCTCACAAAATTTGGAAACAATGTGTTTACAATATTTTGTGACAGACCATAAGGTTTGCCAAACGGTGTACAAAATGATGCAAAAAGTTAGAATACAGATGTGTAGAAATATCTGATACATAACATATACAGAAAACATAACAAAAATATCTGCTAAACAAGTCATAATGTATACATATATCAGGATATCATATTCAGGTTTTCAGATCTGTTTAACATACTGTCACAAGACAAATAGTAAAAAATCAAAACTACAACATTGCAACACTAAACTATGATATAATTACAGAGACCAGGTAAATTACTAGAGTTACAAATTGTAAGTTTACATCCATAACATAAAAATCTTCAAAAGAGAAGAGAAAAATTTCAGAACCTAAGTGTACAACGAGTGAGCCAAATCGAGAAACCCAATGACGGGTACAGACCAGAAGAATATACTCAACGGTGAGTCGACATATAGTGCAAAATCTCTCAGCTGCATAAACCAGAGTACTTAAGGATATGTTGATTCATGACAGAACAAAATAATGGAAAAATATTAGGGCCTAAGTTTATGATGTGGGGACCGACCCATGAATCCAAACCATACCAGATACAACCAGCAAAAAATGTTTCGACGCAACAAAATGAATAAAGTTCACAATTATATCTATAAGTTCGATCATATGCAAAGAGCAATTTAAGAAGCACCTAGCATCAAGCAATGGTTCTACGCTCTCATTGACAGCGTGCACGCACACACACGCACACGCACAGAGTCGCGATGACCATGGCTCTCCAAAATGGAGTTAAGCATGAGTCTGTTCACAACTCAAGTTCTAATCAGATACAATATTGCAATACTCAGGGTAAATACAGGTAAACAGAGCCACAAATAGCTTTGAATGATGACGTAATCAAGTAGCTTGAGGACTAAAATCAGTGTATGAAAGCAGACACGTTTACGTCTTGTTACATATATTGTCCGAACTAGTAAATGTCTTCCACACTATTTGCTAACTGTCCATACAAACTAACCTAAATATGTAGAGATCTAGAAGATTTATTTACAATTTAAAAGAAATACATACTGATTTAAAGTTACACACACACACACACACACACAGAGAGAGAGAGAGAGAGAGAGAGAGAGAGAGAGAGAGAGAGAGAGTGAGTGAGAGTGAGAGAGTGTCGCGATGGCCATGTCTGCTCACAACTCAAGTTCCAATCAGATACAATATTGCAATACTCAGGGTAAATACAGGTAAACGGAGCCATGTAATAGAAAGTCAATCACCTTACTTGAAAAAACATACATGAATTGTGAAATACCACTGTCTTTAGCAGTCTTGGCTAAGATTACAAATCTCAGACACAACACTGATGTAGTTGATAGATGCTCGAGCACATTACCCAACATCTATGATCTCTTCTAAGTCAACTGGTCCAGCAGGTTACAGCCATACAGCAGTGAAGGGAGTGGATCCATCCACATCTTTCAGTTTCCTTCTAAGAGTTCTCATCACACACTTCAATGCATAGGTAACTTCCTGTCTAGCATTCACATCAAATACTGAAACATTGTTTTGTGTAATAAATATGCTGTTCAGTACCTTCTTCACATCACATAAGATACGCTGTCTCTGATCATTTTCCGAAATCAGTTATTTAGGATTTACATCAGGTGAAATTAGAAAGCACTCACGTATGAAACATTAATGAACAGAGTTAAATGCAATTAAAAAAAAATGGAATAACAGGGTGATACACACAGATACACTAAGATACTATTCCTAATTTTTGCAGTAAAAATTATGAATATTGCCCCATTTCAAAATTGCAAAAGGTTCTACTCATTTAGTCTTGTGGCGTATATGTATCAAATTCTAAAGCACAAATCTATTACAGAACATAACTGTATAGTGTATCATAGATTTTAACTCACTCAATGGACAAGATTGAACTTTAGAAATCACATCATCTTACATACAAAAAAACACAATTATATAGTTTTATGAATCTACAAATAGATTTAAACTCAGTCAGTGGATAAAATAGAACTTTAAAAATTACATCATCTTACACACTACATTCGTGATAAATAAAACTTAGTTCTATAGTTTTATAAATCTACATACATAGTGTATATTTTCTTCTAGATTAGGTATCATTATGCATCTATGTTCATATGTCTTGTCCTCTATGCTAGAAGTTAACAGTACTTGACATCTTACATATTTGCTTTGCTTACCAGTAGCTCTTCATATCTTTACACATGAAATGGGCATTTTCACAAAATTCTTACTATATTGGATCTCGTCTCTAAATTGTTCAGATGCACCACAAATCGGGCAACCTGTATCAGTCAAACAGTTCTTTTCCCACTGATCAGTCTTGATCTTAGTGTAAGGAGATCCAGTATCTGACTCACCATCTCTGTTATTAGGCAGTTCATGTAAAAGATTACTTACTATTTCATCAGTCCATACTGTTTTTGCAGGGCTTTATCAACTTGACTGGTATTGCAGCATTATTTAGGTTACTCATGTTGTCAGGTAAAGTTTGAACTCACTGAATGGATTCCATAGAACAACAAACATCACTTATTACAGAAGGAACACAAAACATATTACTGTCAAAAGTACAATTCCTGCTTAGATCTTCTTTCACTTCATTCCACCAATTTGTATAAAAACTTTGGCTAACCACAGCTAACTTATTCCAGAACGCATTTATCTATGTTATCATCAATCTGGTCCCAAACAAATTTCATAAAGTTTTAAGTTTTATTCTCTGGGCTTACAGATACCCCGCCTTTAGTGTTTGGATCATTACTCTGCATGACGTTAATGAAAAACTGCTCTGACTGGACCGGTATTCCATGACTCTCACTTACATCATCACATAAATCAGTTACCTTACCTGTATTCACAAATAACACTGAAACATCATTATTTTTAAACTCCACAAGTACCAGATACTCATCATCATCATCATAATATTCTTCCAAAATTACTTCAACAACAACATCAGTAACAAGTCACACACCTTACTTCCATTCATCTGCAATAAGCTACCAGTCTCAGACTTACCAATCTCAGTTATTTCATGGCTCTCATTCACATCTATATGAAAAATACCACCTAATTTAGATCCAATACAGTCATCCTCTGATTTACATACATCATTAACACTGTTTTCTGATCAAGAGAAGAAATCATTAGTACATACTACATCAAAATGCTCATTACTCTCACATTCTGGTTTGTGATTAGCACCTACATACTATAATTAAACATAGTATCCCAAAACTTTTGTCAAAACATAAATGAGAAATCAGATGTTCCTTCTGTTCAACTTCAGATAAATGTGCCATGTTGTTAACACTGTTACTATTGTCCAATTGTAAGTGTAAATTGGGGGTCCTGTACTTGTTGTGTTTCCTCGTGCCAAAACTGAGGACCTTCACTGAGGCGGAATGCCGTTTCCTGAATAGTTACCACTATGATTGTTTCTCCTATTCAATTGCCCTTGGCTATCCCCATGATTCGAATTCTGCTGATGTTCAAAATTTCTGTTTCTGTTACCATTTTGATTCTGATAGAAGTTACCATTATTTCTGTAGTTATTACTATTGTGATCTCTATCATTTCGATTATTATGGTAAATGCTTCTTTCTACTGCCCTATGCAGCCTGTCAGCAGATCGTAAAAATTGTTTAAGACAATCGTCCGTGTACTAAATCCCACTGCAGCCTTTCTGGTAATCTCCTTTTGAGTGCTTCAATGAATGTCATTTCGTCAAATGGTTTGTCAAGGTGCGTTAATTTCTTAAGTTGATTCTTATGAAACTCTTTCAGAGTACTGTCCCTATTCCTATAATTAGGATCATTCAGAAATTCACTTTTAATTTTCCCCAAGTGGTTCTAGGTGCCACAGTCTGGAACCGCGCGACCGCTACAGTCGCAGGTTTGAATCCTGCCTTGGGCATGATTGTGTGTTATGTCCTTAGGTTAGTTAGCTTTAAGTAGTTCTAAGTTCTAGGTGACTGATGACCTCAGAAGTTAAGTCCCATAGTGCACAAGAGCCATTTTTTTTAATTCTCCCCAGTTCAGCTTCTGACCAAAATTTATTTAAAAAACTTTTTTCAGAACTTTGTTATGTTTGCCACTGACTTAAATTTAGTATTACCCAAGACAGATCTTCACTTCAAGACATCTTCTAACAAATTCAATTTTTTGATTGCCACTCATGCATGAAACAAAACTATCTCTACAGTGATACAGAAAATCCACTGCATGTGAATTGTCTGATGGAAAAATTTTTATAGCAATGTTGGACCACACAATACCATTGCTTGAATACAGATTTTTTGGAATACAGTTTTCCTGAGCTGCTGAATTTTTTTGATCTAAAACATTTACATTAGCTTGCATACTGTTTTCAACATTTAAAAAATTTTGATCTAAACTAGTAAAGTTCTGTTCTATTTTTTTTTCACAAAGGCCTTCTGTTCAACTCTGATATCATTAACATTCTTTGTCTGTCGTGCAGATTGGGCAACTAACTCATTTTCCAAAACAATAAATTTATTTTCTAAGACATCAACTTTTTCATTCACATGTTTTAATCCCCCTGACAATCCATTTTTTAGCTCTGAAGCCTGATTACGAAGATGGTCTATTTTGTATTGTACCCTGTCCATTTTACTATTGTTTTGAGACTTCTGTTTACATTTCCTCTAATTTTGACAAAATGAACAGCAAAATATCAGTTTTTAGTGTTTCTTTGCTGACTACACTTTTACTTGGTTCAAATATGTCCTAGCTGGGTCCTACAGCTTTCACTTCATCACTACTACCCTCATCTCTATTCATTTTCCTAGCAATAACACAAAAAAAAAAAAAAAAAAAAAAAAAAATTATTTCACAAATTGTTTGTACTTATCTTTTCTTTTTGATGTCCCTTCTCGTAGTCATAAAGTCCTCCTTCAGTTCATCCAGTCCATCACTGTTGATAGTATCTCGTCACTGTTGATACGACCTTGTTAGGCAGCTTTTGGTCTTCTTCCTTTGAATGATTTGGATTTCACATAAACTGCAATTGACACAAATAACTGTCCTTCCTTCTTCTGCAACAGACAAAACTTAATTATCAGTCAACTGATCCTGGATGGTGCCCACAATTAAATCTTACCCTCCCGTACATCACCAGTAAATTTTTAATCTCTTCAAAATCACTGCTTTGTTTCAAACGCTTCGAGCGGAGTAAGATGTACAAGTAATTTATTTATTTATTATTATTTTTTCCCCTACTACTTCATTTTCTCGTCGTTGGCTGCAGTTCATCACATCTAGGAGTAGATTCTTGAGGCTGAAATTTTGACTTTGTGGTTTCCAGTTGACTAGATAACTGATGAAGTAATCTCTGTTTCTACGAGTTTTTTTATTTTATCCCATTCTTCTATGTCACACTGACTTTACAATCCCCACTTCCATAAAACAGAAATTTACATTGTTATTGCCAAACATAAAACCATGTCTGATTCCATCAGAGGCATGCCCGCCACACTCTACATTCTGCGCTACTAACAATATACCAAAGAGTTTACAAAACAAAAGAGTTTACAAACTTTCTTGACAAAAGAAGAATCTTCACCAAGTTATATCACTATTTTGTAAATGAATCCAGAAATAAATTGAATAATTAGTGTCAGATTGCATAATTGGAGTGTGTAAAGGCCAGTATACTAATTTTAAAAGCAAGACTATAAAGATATTGCATCAATAATAATAATAATAATAATAATAATAATAATACCACCCATGGAGGCCCAGGAAAAGAATAGGCCTCCGGTATGTTCTGCCAGTCGTAAAAGGCGATGAAAAGAACAAACCACTAATAGGGCTAACCCCCCTTTTAGTGTGATTAGTTGGTTCAGGACAGAACTAAAGAAGCCTTGGACAAGCGCCGTCATGGTTGGGGACGACGCTTGAACCCTATGCCCGCCCACAATGGTAACGACACTGCTAGCCTGCTAGCCAACTGGAAAATGATTTAAATCCAAATAGAGGTGTTTTGCAGGATATGCTTCCTGCAACCACCCTAGAAGGAAAACAAAGACAGAGGATGAGATGGTCAGATGAAGTTAATCGACACCTCATGTTCTGTTATTACCAAGCAACAAACCTAGGAACCAACACAACTGGATACAGATCACAAGTATACACAACATTTATTACCAGATACCCAGAATTAAAATTTTTAACAGAACAACGACTAGCTGATCAGATCCGTGTAATAATCAAAAATAACAGGATACCCCAGTCAGAATTAGAAAACATCAAACAACAAGTACAACAAATACTGGAACAAAATAATGTGCAATCAGAAGAAGAAGAAAATACAGTAATGGACTCAAACATCCCAGAGCAAACAAACAAAGAACAATATGCATCAATTAAACAATCAGAGGAAAACGACATCTTAAGACAGCCACCAGAACAAGCACAAATAGAACACGAAGTGACACACATGTTAGATATAGAAGAAAAATTTCAACTGACATATATAGAATACAAAGACACAAATACAGACATTAGACCATTCTTGCATAGACCGCCAAATAACCCACAAGTCGAAACAACAATAAAAACTATCAACACAATCATACACAACAAAATAAATGAAAACACAACTATGGAAGAGTTACAACTACTGGTTTATATAGGAGCACTCACTACACTAAATATACACACTAGGCAGAGATCAGAACTAACCAACACACAGAAGAAACCCACAAAACCAGCATGGCAACACAGGCTACAGATCAGAATAGAAAAACTGAGAAAAGACATCGGACAGCTAACACAATTTCTAAGAAATGAAATATCAGACAAAAAATGAAAAAAGTTAGGTAAAATGTCACAACAAGAAGCAATAGAGCAATTAGATGAAAAGAAGCAGAAATTACAAGCATTGGCCAAACGATTTAGAAGATACAAAAAAAGTGAAAATAGAAGGAAACAAAACCAAACATTCAACACAAACCAAAAGAAATTTTACCAGACAATAGATAACACACACATTAAAATAGACACTCCTCCAAACATAACAGACATGGAACACTTCTGGAGCAACATATGGTCAAACCCGGTACAACATAACAGGCATGCACGGTGGATACAAGCAGAAACAGACACATACAAGATGATACCACAAATGCCTGAAGTGATAATTTTGCAACATGAAGTCACCCAAGCAATTAATTCTACTCACAATTGGAAAGCCCCTGGAAAAGATAAAATAGCAAATTTCTGGCTAAAGAAGTTCATCTCAACACATTCACATCTAACAAAATTATTTAACAGTTACATTGCAGACCCATACACATTCCCTGATACACTTACACATGGAATAACTTATCTGAAACCTAAAGATCAAGCAAACACAGCAAACCCAGCTAAATATCGCCCCATAACATGCCTACCAACAATATACAAAATATTAACTTCAGTCATTACACAGAAATTAATGACACATACAACACAGAACAAAATTATAAATGAAGAACATAAAGGCTGTTGCAGAGGAGCACGAGGATGTAAAGAGCAACTGATAATAGATGCAGAGGTGACATATCAAGCTAAAACTAAACAAAGGTCGCTACACTACGCATACATTGATTACCAAAAAGTTTTTGATAGTGTACCCCACTCATGGTTACTACAAATATTGGAAATATACAAAGTAGATCCTAAATTGATACTGTTCCTAAACATAGTAATGAAAAATTGGAAAACCACACTTAATATCCAAACAAATTCAAATAATATCACATCACAGACAATACAGATTAAGCGTGGAATATACCAAGGAGACTCATTAAGTCCTTTCTGCTTCTGCCTTGCCCTGAACCCACTATCCAACATGCTAAATAATACAAATTATGGATACAATATTACTGGAACATACCCACACAAAATCACACATTTGCTATACATGGATGATCTAAAACTACTGGCAGCAACAAATCAACAACTCAACCAATTACTAAAGATAACAGAAGTATTCAGCAATGATATAAATATGGCTTTTGGAACAGACAAATGTAAGAAAAATAGCATAGTCAAGGGAAAACACACTAAACAAGAAGATTACATATTGGATAACCACAGCGACTGCATAGAAGCGATGGAAAAAACAGATGCCTATAAATATTTAGGATACAAACAAAAAATAGGAATAGATAATACAGATATTAAAGAAGAACTAAAAGAAAAATATAGACAAAGACTAACAAAAATACTGAAAACAGAATTGACAGCAAGAAACAAGACAAAAGCTATAAATACTTATGCTATACCAATATTGACCTACTCATTTGGAGTAGTGAAATGGAGTAACACAGACCTAGAAGCACTCAACACACTTACACGATCACAATGCCACAAATATAGAATACATCACATACATTCAGCAACAGAAAGATTCACATTAAGCAGAGAGGAAGGAGGAAGGGGATTTATCGACATAAAAAACCTACATTATGGACAGGTAGACAATTTTAAGAAAATTCTTTGTAGAACGAGCAGAAACTAGCAAAATACACAAAGCAATCACTCATATAAATACATCGGCTACACCACTACAACTTCATAACCACCTCTACAACCCTTTAGATCACATAACATCAACAGATACGAAGAAAGTAAATTGGAAAAAGAAAACACTACATGGCAAGCACCCGTATCATCTAACACAGCCACACATCGATCAAGACGCATCCAACACATGGCTAAGAAAAGGCAATATATACTGTGAGATGGAAGGATTCATGATTGCAATACAGGATCAAACAATAAACACCAGATATTACAGCAAGCATATTATTAAAGATCCCAATACCACAACAGATAAATGCAGACTTTGCAAACAACAAATAGAAACAGTAGATCACATCACAAGCGGATGTACAATACTAACAAATACAGAATACCCCAGAAGACATGACAATGTAGCAAAAATAATACATCAACAGCTTGCCTTACAACATAAACTTATAAAACAACACGTTCCCACATACAAGTATGCACCACAAAATGTACTGGAGAATGATGAATACAAATTATACTGGAACAGAACCATTATAACAGATAAAACAACACCACATAACAAACCTGACATCATACTCACCAATAAAAAGAAGAAATTAAACACAACTAATCGAAATATCCATACCCAATACAACAAATATGCAAAAGAAAACAGGAGAAAAAATTAAAAAATACATCCAACTGGCTGAGGAAGTCAAGGACATGTGGCATCAGGATAAAGTTGACATTATACCAATTATACTATCAACTACAGGGGTCATACCACACAATATCCACCAGTATATCAATGCAATACAGCTACATCCAAACTTATACGTACAACTACAGAAATCCGTAATTATTGATACATGTTCAATTACCCGAAAGTTCCTAAATGCAATATAACATATACCGTACAGTTAAAAGGAAGTCACGCTTGATCAAGATCCGCGTCACTTTCCATTTTTGACCAGACATAACGTCTGAGAAAAGAAAGAAATAATAATAATAATATTTGATAGAGATAATATGCTAATATTGTGCTGCCTTGTGTATAACACCAGTTATGGCATTTTGTCTGTGCCAGCAAACATTCAGCTTGATAGTGCATAGCCACTGCATTGTGCTTGTGCTGGCAGTGCCACTTGGACTGTACTGGAGGGGAGAGGGGGGGGGGTCTCTTCTACCTCCTCAGCCACTCATGTTAGTTTCTTCATCTGCCATAGCACCTGATTGTCTTCTTCATCTCTGTTCCTAGACAGGAGGTACACATAGTATTTTCATCCGTAACATGATAGATACTTATCTTTTAGCAAAATGTTGCTCCTCCTGTTAATTCATCTGCACATAAAATCAACCATAGTGGAATGTATTCCACAACTTTAGGCTGGTTAAGTGAAACAATGCAGTATTGCAACCCACATGAAAAAAATAAAGATTGTATGTACTGTGTGAATAAGATGTGGCAAAAGCCAGCCAAAAGCCTTTTTAAAAGTCCTTGCACTTAACATAAGTGAGAATTTTATAATAGTGACACTCCAGCACATAAATAAGTCCTACCTATCAAAATTTCATTTGGATTTTAACTTTACTGGAAATGTACTTAGTGTTATTTTGTGTCCAACAATTCTTTGTAATTATCATAAAAAGTAAAAGTAACAACTCCATGAATAGTAGAGGCCCTAAGTCGCCAAAAGGCACATAAAAAAGATCAAGGACTTTGCAGCTTTCAGATAAAGCCTCTTTCAAAGCTATAGAGTACAAATACAAGCACAGACATACACCTGATGTGTGGCAGCTCTGCAAGTGCATGGGGGGAGGAATGAGACACTGGCACCAGTGAGATAATTCAGGCTGCAGGCCATGGAAGCTGTGCTCAGCAAACTGTGGTGTTGAGAAATTCATTGGGACCTGGAACAGGACTAGAGTAGGATGTACCGGATGGATGTATTGGACAGATCTTGCAACTGCATCTTCTGTGGGGTATGACACATGTGGGAAAGCTACCAAACACAGATGATGTGACTTACCAAACGAAAGTGCTGGCAGGTCGATAGACACACAAACAAACACAAACATACACATGAAATTCAAGCTTTCGCAACAAACTGTTGCCTCATCAGGAAAGAGGGAAGGAGAGGGAAAGACGAAAGGATGTGGGTTTTAAGGGAGAGGGTAAGGAGTCATTCCAATGCCGGGAGCGGAAAGACTTACCTTAGGGGGAAAAAAAGGACAGGTATACACTCGCACACACACACACACACACATATCCATCTGCACATACACAGACACAAGCAGACATTTGTAAAGGCAAAGAGTTTGGGCAGAGATGTCAGTCGAGGCGGAAGTACAGAGGCAAAGATGTTGTTGAAAGACAGGAGAGGTATGAGCGGCGGCAAATTGAAATTAGCGGAGATTGAGGCCTGGCGGGTAACGAGAAGAGAGGATATACTGAAGGGCAAGTTCCCATCTCCGGAGTTCTGACAGGTTGGTGTTAGTAGGAAGTATCCAGATAACCCGGACAGTGTAACACTGTGCCAAGATGTGCTGGCCGTGCACCAAGGCATGTTTAGCCACAGGGTGATCCTCATTACCAACAAACGCTGTCTGCCTGTGTCCATTCATGCGAATGGACAGTTTGTTGCTGGTCATTCCCACATAGAAAGCTTCACAGTGTAGGCAGGTCAGTTGGTAAATCACGTGGGTGCTTTCACACGTGGCTCTGCCTTTGATCGTGTACACCTTCCGGGTTACAGGACTGGAGTAGGTGGTGGTGGGAGGGTGCATGGGACAGGTTTTACGCCGGGGGTGGTTACAAGGGTAGGAGCCAGAGGATAGGGAAGGTGGTTTGGGGATTTCATAGGGATGAACTAAGAGGTTACAAAGGTTAGGTGGACGGCGGAAAGACACTCTTGGTGGAGTGGGAAGGATTTCATGAAGGATGGATCTCATTTCAGAGCAGGATTTGAGGAAGTCGTATCCCTGCTGGAGAGCCACATTCAGAGTCTGATCCAGTCCCGGAAAGTATCCTGTCACAAGTGGGGCACTTTTGGGGTTCTTCTGTGGGAGGTTCTGGGTTTGAGGAGATGAGGAAGTGGCTCTGGTTATTTGCTTCTGTACCAGGTCGGGAGGGTAGTTGCGGGATGTGAAAGCTGTTTTCAGGTTGTTGGTGTAATGGGTCAGGGATTCCGGACTGGAGCAGATTAATTTGCCACGAAGACCTAGGCTGTAGGGAAGGGACCGTTTGATGTGGAATGGGTGGCAGCTGTCATAATGGAGGTACTGTTGCTTGTTGGTGGGTTTGATGTGGACGGACGTGTGAAGCTGGCCATTGGACAGGCGGAGGTCAATGTCAAGGAAAGTGGCATGGGATTTGGAGTAGGACCAGGTGAATCTGATGGAACCAAAGGAGTTGAGGTTGGAGAGGAAATTCTGGAGTTCTTCTTCACTGTGAGTCCAGATCATGAAGATGTCATCAATAAATCTGTACCAAACTTTGGTTGGCAGGCCTGGGTAACCAAGAAGGCTTACTCTAAGCGACCCATGATTAGGTTGGCATACGAGGGGGCCATCCTGGTGCCCATGGCTGTTCCCTTTAATTGTTGGTATGTCTGGCCTTCGAAAGTGAAGAAGTTGTGGATCAGGATGAAGCTGGCTAAGGTAATGAGGAAAGAGGTTTTTGGTAGGGTGGCAGGTGATCAGCGTGAAAGGAAGTTTGCCAAGGTAATCCCATTCCTGATGTCCAGGCGGATCTTCAAGGAATCCTCAGAACCTTAGGCCCCCTACAAAACCTTTCACCTGACTCCATCAACCTCCTGATCCCACCAACACCCCGCACCCCTACCTTCTACCTTCTTCCTAAAATTCACAAACCCAATCATCCCGGCCATCTCATTGTAGCTGGCTACCAAGCCCCCACAGAATGTATCTCTGCCTACATAGATCAACACCTTCAACCCATTACATGCAGTCTCCCATCCTTCATCAAAGACACCAACCACTTTCTCGAACGCCTGGAATCCCTACCCAGTCTGTTACTCCCGGAAACCATCCTTGTAACCATTGATGCCACTTCCTTATACACAAATATTCCGCACGTCCAGGGCCTCGCTGTGATAGAGCACATCCTTTCACGCTGATCACCTGCCACCCTACCAACAACCTCTTTCCTCATTACTTTAGCCAGCTTCATCCTGATCCACAACTGCTTCACTTTCGAAGGCCAGACATACCAACAATTAAAGGCAACAGCCATGGGCACCAGGATGGCCCCCTCGTACACCAACCTAATCATGGGTCGCTTAGAGTAAGCCTTCTTGGTTACCCAGGCCTGCCAACCAAAGTTTGGTACAGATTTATTGATGACATCTTCATGATCTGGACTCACAGTGAAGAAGAACTCCAGAATTTCCTCTCCAACCTCAACTTCTTTGGTTCCATCAGATTCACCTGGTCCTACTCCAAATCCCATGCCACTTTTCTTGACGTTGACCTCCACCTGTCCAATGGCACGCTTCACACGTCCGTCCACATCAAACCCACCACCAAGCAACAGTACCTCCATTATGACAGCTGCCACCCATTCCACATCAAACGGTCCCTTCCCTACAGCCTAATATGTGTATGGAAACTAAAAGAAAGGGAGTTGAAGGGACAAAGCACAGGAAAATAAGAAATAAAATCCTTCTGGGTGAGCTGTAAACTGTGGAAGAAGGATAAATGACTTTTAAGAGCACAGTAGAAATAACCGTTCCAGAGAGAATACCCTTACAAGTATCATAGTCTTTCTGGATTTTGTTAAATCATACAAAACGCTATTCAGAAGTAATGTCTGGGAGAAGCTAAGAAGGAAAGATATAGAGAGGCAGACTGTATTGATGATTAAAGAAAAAGTCTTACCAATGTGTGAGTGAGTAAAGAGAGAGGAAAATGAGTGATATGGAGAAATGGTCTTAAATGAGAAAGTACACTGTTTTTGTTACTTTCTATAGTGGTGATGGTTGAGGTTCAGACACAAGGGGCAAGAGAGATGGGATACATGATGACAACAATCTTGTTTGCTGACGATGTGCTTGTGTAGGGGAACAATAAGAAGGAAGTGCAGAAGCAGTTGGATGTTTGGAAACATGTTGTGCAAGAGTATGGCCTAATTTACTGCAAGGAAATGTGAGCTGGTGGTCACAACAAGATGCAAGAATAGGCAAATCACAAATATGATGCTTCATGGGGAGCAGCTGAAAATGGTTGAGCAGAATGTTTCAAGTTCCTGGGAAGTATAATACAGGAAAAAGTAAGAAATAACAAAGAGACAAGTAAGTGTGCAAGCCAAGTTGGGAAGTGTGAGAAGACGGATTTGGAACGAAGAAGTTCCCCAGAAAAATAAGAATGTGATGTAAAAAATGTATTACATACACCAGTTATGTTCCATGTTGCTGAAACCTGCACCTTGAAGGAAAGGGAAGAAAAGTAAGATGCAAGCAGGTGAAATAAAGTTTTTGAAAAGTAAGACAGGTGTAACAAAAATGAAAAAAATTAGAAATGAAAGTGAAACTTCCTGGCAGATTAAAACCTTTGCAAACGTCCCGAGTTCGAGTCTCGGTCAGGCACACAGTTTTAATCTGCCAGGAAGTTTCATATCAGCGCACACTCCGCTGCAGAGTAAAAATCTCATTCTGGAAACCTCCCCCAGGCTGTGGCTAAGCCATGTCTCCGCAATATCCTTTCTTTCAGGAGTGCTAGTCCTGCAAGGTTCGCGGGAGAGCTTCTGTAAAGTTTGGAAGGTAGGAGACGAGATACTGGCAGAAGTCAAGCTGTGAGTACCGGGCGTGAGTCATGCTTCGGTAGCTCAGATGGTAGAGCACTTGCCCGCGAAAGGCAAAGGTCCCGAGTTCGAGTCTTGGTCGGGCACACAGTTTTAATCTGCCAGGAAGTTTCATATCAGTGCACACTTCGCTGCAGAGTGAAAATCTCATTCTGAAAACCTCTCCCAGGCTGTGGCTAAGCCATGTCCCCGCAATATCCTTTCTTTCAGGAGTTCTAGTCTGCAAGGTTCGCAGGAGAGCTTCTGTAAAGTTTGGAAGGTAGGAGACGAGATACTGGCAGAAGTAAAGCTGCGAGTACCGGGCGTGAGTCGTGCTTTGGTAGCTCAGATGGTAGAGCACTTGCCCGCGAAAGGCAAAGGTCCCGAGTTCGAGTCTCGGTCGGCCACACAGTTTTAATCTGCCAGGAAGTTTCATATCAGCGCACACTCCACTGCAGAGTGAAAATCTCATTCTGGAAACCTCCCCCAGGCTGTGGCTAAGCCATGTCTCCACAACATCCTTTCTTTCAGGAGTGCTAGTCCTGCAAGGTTCGCAGGAGAGCTTCTGTAAAGTTTGGAAGGTAGGAGATGAGATACTGGCAGAAGTAAAGCTGTGAGTACAGGGCGTGAGTCGTGCTTCGGTAGCTCAGATGGTAGAGCACTTGCCCGCGAAGGGCTAAGGTCCCGAGTTCGAGTCTCGGTCAGGCACACAGTTTTAATCTGCCAGGAAGTTTCATATCAGCACACACTCCACTGCAGAGTGAAAATCTCATTCTGGAGAAATGAAAGTGTTTGGGAGATAACGCATTAGGAACTCCTACAGAAGAAGGTTGAGGAAAAAGATTAAAATGATATGGGCATGTGAAGAGAATGAATGAAGAAGATGCACAAGATGAAAATGGAGGGCAAGAATAAGGGGAAAGCCAAGGGACAAGTGACTTAAAGGAGTGGGAAAAAGCATTAAAAAGACAGAGAAGACTGGGTCAGATTAGTGACAGAGACCAGAGACTAGAAAAGATGTAGAAACTTGTGTTGGAAGCAGACATACCAGTGGCAGGAAACTACAAGATGACATAATATAAAATAAAGTGCCCTTAAGTAAAGTATTAGCAGACTTGATAGATCCTTCACCGAGAAGTTTCTTACAGTTTCTTTGTGCAGATTGTTCTTAAATATTACTTGAAAATGTAAGTTCTTTAGTGACAGTAGGATTATGAGTGGTTGTTAACTAGAACTTTAGTCATGTATCTTCATAAATGCTATAATTAAATGATAAGAAGATACATTGTGGGGTAACATAAAATGAGGGAGATAGAGAGAGTGAGTTTACAGAGAAAATATGGGAAAGAAGGTGGCAGCTAACACTGAAATGCTGAGTACTTGTCTTGATTATAACTCCAAAATTATTTTGCAGACCTTAAAGTTATAATGGATAATTGTCCCTGTGGCAGCAGGATATATAAGAAAAGTGACTATTAGGTATTACAAATCAAAAACTACATAATTAGTTAGAAAGAGTTGATATGTTCTCATATTTGCATTTATGTTTGCTTGTATTATTATTGTCATTATTATTATTATTGTTGTTATTGTTGTTATTATTGTCATGATCATCATCATTATCAATTTTGGTTATAGGTTCCTGTAGGTACAGTTGTAAAGGATCAAAATGGGTGTGTTGTAGCTGATCTAAACAAAGAGAGATCTATGTTCGTGGCAGCACGAGGTGGAGCTGGAGGCCATGGAAATCATTTTTTCATATCAGATACAATGCAGGCACCACAAGTAGCAGAATATGGAGCTGATGGAGAAGCACTGAAGTATATACTAGAATTACAGAGTATGGCTAATTTTGGATTGGTATGTAACAAATCTTGCCACTTTCTACTTTTCATCCTTACTGTACCTCCTTCATAAGTGCTAATCTGTAAGCAAGAGACAGACCTTTTTCATTATATAGCGTATTTCATAATTACTACTTTAGCCTTCTACAGTTTGCAGAGGGCACTTATTAGATAAAGTCTTTTTGAAGGAACCACATTCAGAAATGCACTGTCTAGATAAAAAATAGGTTTGAAGCTCAAACCATTTTCAAATCTCCCACTTCACAGTATGCACACAAACTGAGAACGGAGTCCCCTGCCATAGTCTGCCCTATGTTTACAGTCGCTGCTTCAGTGTTCTGCTCAACTGTTAGTCCATCTGTGAACAGTAAGAACAACTGAAGCAGTATAGGATGTTGGAATACACATTTGGAGAATACACGGAGATGTTAATATTCTATGCTGAAGCTAGAGGTACGTAGGGAGAAACATTTTCTGGATCAACTCAGCATGTTACATACCATTTTCATCTGATTACAACAACAGTTCCAGGAAACTGACTCGTTCACAACTAGGAGGGATGACTGTGGTGCTCCACAGATGTGCCACACTCTGTGCTTTGAAGAGGCCATCCTTCATCATGTAGAAGAAAACCTGGCTATGAACACTAAAAACATTGTGTGTCTCATGGACATGCCCAACACAAGTGTCTGCCATGTTCTACATATCCAGCAACTCCACACTTACCACTGACAGAATGTGCTTGTATTGACTCCAGCGGATCTTCCACTAAGTGTCAATTTATGTATATGATTTCTACATCACCGTGTCAACATGCCCAAATTTCTGCGCCACATCCTTTTTTGAACTGTTGAAACAGCCACATTTGGGATAACAAAAATCATCATGCCACACATTCACATGGATTTCAGCAGTGTATAAATGTATGTGCTGGAATCACTGGTGTTCATCTTATTAAGCTATACATTCTTTCACATGGATTTCAGCAGTGTATAAATGTATGTGCTGGAATCACTGGTGTTCATCTTATTAAGCTATACATTCTTTCATATTACCTAATGGGTACCATGTACTTGACATTCTTGCAAGAGGTTCTGGTGGAGTTACTGGAAGATTTGGCACTGTCACTTCATCAGAAAACGAATGTGGTTCCAAGACGATGGCATGTCCACACATTTTGCCCATCACATCCACAATTATCTCAACCATACATTTGGTGTAGGGGAGATAGGTTGAAATGGACCAACTCCTTCGTAGTCACAGTCACCAGATTTAATTCCTCTTGACAACACTATGAAAAGGATAGATGGCTACTCACCATAAATGTGACATGTTGAGTTGCAGATTATGTGAGGTTACAAGATTTTGTAATGTTATGCCATTTCAGAATCTGTTGAAGTGTAAAAGATTTGTTTCTGTTCATGACAACAGCTAACATTGTGGATAGTTCAAGAGACAGAGGTGCAAATTCAGCAAAGTACAAATACTTACATTCTTCTTTCCTTCTTTGCAGCAACAGCTGATTCTCATAGATAATCTGGAATTCTATTAGGACTGACAATAAACACAGATTCCACTTCAAAATCTGGTGAAAGGCTGAGCTGCTGACAACAAAAATCTACCAGTATTTATAATAAACAGAACAGTGGGTTAATAGTTATAAGCAGACTTTAAGTGAGTTACAATTAAAAGTTTTACATTTAGCTGACAATGTGGATTGCAAAATGTTTCTAACTTATAGGTAATTGTTTTTAAATACAAACGTCACATTAATTTTTATTTTTTTATAGCGAAATACGAGATGTTCAATTTAACAAAAATTCAATTACTTTTTTCAACAAGAGCCTGGATTTTACATTGTGTGAGAATTACTTTTTTCTTTACTTATAGCCAAACTAGTTAATAAAAAGAATTCCCACCATATATAGAGTTTTGTGATATAGACCAAACTTATGTATCTGGCTTGGTTATCAGAAAGTGAAATTTGTTTATATTTCCTAATAATGTTCTCACTATGAATTGTACTGTTTTAACATATTAACTTGTTTTTGTAGCCTTGAACACATGAAAAGCTTATGAACGTGTAAAAGAAATACATTTGGGTTAATATTACATTCAAATATGACCACAGTACTGTTTGATAAATTACATTACATCACTCATTGTTTGTGATTACATATTTGCGAATGCTAGAAGAGCCAGATAATTTTATTCATGCCTACCAATGTCAGCAGCACATTTCAATACATAGTTATTATTTCCATAAGGTGATTTTTACTCATGTTTGACTGTTTTGTATTATTGTCTTTTGGTATTGTTTGCATCTACAGTTACATGTATTTGCTAGAAAATTCAATATACTTATCAGATCTGGACGTCAGTATTTAGTAAATGAATATTGTATATGTGACTTCAGATACGGTTGAAATCAACTGCTATGCTACAAAACCTCCTAAAATATTTGCACAATATGATGATTGGGCAAATGAGCCTTAAAAGATTGAACAACTGATTAATATGAATGAGCTGACTTGTTAAAAAAAAATGGTTGATACTAAAAACATTTTTTTACTTGCAAAAAACCTAAACAGAGTAATAAATTTCAAAAGGTACAACGTGTAGTAAAGTGTAGAATTATCATCAAAATATTATACAGCATGGAAGAAATTACTGAAAAATCATCTAATACAATTTATAAAGATAAACAGTGAAATACAGAGTTACTAGATTGGTTCCCTTTTTGTAAAGAAATACAGTGTTTGTTCATGGGTTCTTTTTCAAAATTGACTTTTCAAAGTTGCTTAGGATTAGAGAGTTGACATTCAGGGGTTATCTTAAGATTTGTCTCTTTGTTTGATCACAGAGTTTGCACCTTTCAAAGATTTAAAAATCGTTAATGTGTAATCCTATCACAGACTCAACAAATCAGTCTTTTTCCTTAATAAACCATGTGGCTTATCACAGACTCAGAGAATCAGTCCTTTTTGTAATAAATTACCTATTCTAACACAGACACAGAGAATCAGTCCATTTGTTTAGAGAACACACATATATTAAAAAAAAAAAAAAAGGTTAAAATATGCAAGCTTTTGGAGCCACAAGGTTTCAGAGCCAGTGGCTCCTTCTTCTAGCGGAAGAGTTGAACGGAAAGAAGAGGGATGAAAGAAAAGGACTGGAGAGGTTTAGAAAAAGAGGTAGAGTTTAGAAAAGTTACCCCAGAACCACAAGTCAGGGGAAACTTATTGGATGGGATGAGAAGCAAAGAAAATGTCTTTCCTTCTCATCCCATCCGGTAAGATTACTCTGACCTGGGGTTCTGTGTGAATTTTCTGAAATCCACCCCTTTTCCTAAATCTCTACAGTCCTTTTCCTTCATCCTTCAACCCTTCAGCCAGAAGAAGGAGTCACTGGCTCCAAAAGCTTGCATACATAAAACTTTTTTTAAAAAAATATATGTGTGTTGATCTGCCGCTACTTGGTGAGTAGATTTTTTATCTATCCAATTACATTAAATTTAATAGTTTGCACTTTATGAAGCTGAAAGGCAAAGTCTTTTCTCTTTCACACATAAGTAGTGTTGATCCATATTTTTCATGTAAAACAGTAGAGTATCAAAGTTAGAAATAAAATCTTACTCCACATCAATTCTCAACAAAATTCATCTGATAATGTTTCATTTCTTACAAAAACAGGTAAAATGTCAATAACTTTGGCAGAGAGTTTTCAGGGTAAATAACGGTAATGTCTTCATGTGTATCCGTGTGGATGTGTAGTCAGTCTAGTAATGTTAACAGCGTTTTCCAAAAATCTGATCCACTTACAAGCATAATATAAGTAAACATTTTAAAATTAGGCATGTTAGCTGTTACAACTTTACTTCCAGAGTCATTTCTAACTCTCTCTTCATCTCATCACTTGCTAACACAAAAAGCATAAGTTTCAGCATTTCTTTCTACCCAGCACAATTCTCTCTTAATTTACTGTAAGCAGTGTGTACAGGTATGTGACAAAATATCTTCAAATGTGTCATTGCATTTCTCAGTAATATCAAATCTCTACATCCTCAAAATATCTTCAAAACCTTCATAGTTCTTAATAGTGTGTTAATATGTGTGATTGTAAAAGTATAACTGCTCATCAAAGTATTCATTTCAAGTCACAAGTCACAAGATTTTTCATCAGCACTGAATCATCTCTTTTTCTGTCACTCATTAGACATCAGTAACTTCAAGTGGGAAAGTTTGTATCAAATTCTCATAAAATATCTTAAGTATTTTAAAATAATTCTCAATAGTGTAATAGTGTTTTAGTATAAATCGTAGACAATCATAGTTATCAAAGCATAGCATTTTTGCCAAAAGTATAAATGCATTCTCCCTAACCAATTTCTTCAGCAACAATTTTGTTGTAAGACCAGCTACAAATTGTCTGATGTGTCAATTAAGGCATAAAATTCTTAAAAGATACGTTTTCTTTCAACACGCAGCATAAGTAATGTCAAGCATAGTAATAAAATAAGTAAAGTGTCTTTATCATCAAGAGATGTTCCAAATAACTTGACAGACACAAGGCAAAATATCTTCAGCAAGTTTCTTCAACAATAATACAGTCAAAGCTTGTGTTACCCAGTCTAAAATATTCTTGGAAAATTGACACTACAACATGTTATAATAACAGAATAAAAGAATGAGTCTGGCATCAGAGAATATACGGGTGTTACAAAAAGGTATGGCCAAACTTTCAGGAAACATTCCTCACACACAAAGAAAGAAAATATGTTATGTGGACATGTGTCCGGAAATGCTTACTTTCCATGTTAGAGCTCATTTTATTACTTCTTTTCAAATCACATTAATCATGGAATGGAAACCCACAGCAACAGAACGTACCAGTGTGACTTCGAACACTTTGTTACAGGAAATGTTCAAAATGTCCTCCATTAGCGAGGATACATGCATCCACCCTCCATCGCATGGAATCTCTGAGATGCAGCCCTGGAGAATGGCATATTGTATCACAGCCGTCCACAATACGAGCACGAAGAGTCTCTACATTTGGTACTGGGGTTGCGTAGACAAGAGCTTTCAAATGCCCCCATAAATGAAAGTCAAGAGGGTTGAGTTCAGGAGAGCGTGGACGCCATGGAATTGGTCCGCCTCTACCAATCCATCGGTCACTGAATCTGTTGTTGAGAAGCGTACGAACACTTCTACTGAAATGTGCAGGAGCTCCATTGTGCATGAACCACATGTTGTGTCGTACTTGTAAAGGCACATGTTCTAGCAGCACAGGTAGAGTATCCCGTATGTAATCATGATAACGTGCTCCATTAAGCGTAGGTGGAAGAACATGGGGCCCAGTCAAGACATCACCAACAATGCCTGCCCAAACGTTCACGGAAAATCTGTGTTGATGACGTGATTGCACAATTGCGTGTGGATTCTTGTCAGCCCACACATGTTGATTGTGAAAATTTACAATTTGATCACGTTGAAATGAAGTCTCATCCGTAAAGAAAACATTTGCACTGAAATGAGGATTGACACATTGTTGGATGAACCATTCGCAGAACTGTACCCGGGAGGCCAATCAGCTGCTGATAGTGCCTGCACACGCTGTACATGGCACGGAAACAACTGGTTCCCCCGTAGCACTCTCCATACAGTGATGTGGTCAACGTTACCTTGTACAGCAGCAACTTCTCTGACGCTGACATTAGGGTTATCGTCAACAGCACGAACAATTGACTCGTCCATTGCAGGTGTCCTCGTCGTTCTAGGTCTTCCCCAGTCGCGAGTCATAGGCTGGAATGTTCCGTGCTCCCTAAGACGCCGATCAATTGCTTCGAACGTCTTCCTGTCGGGACACCTTCGTTCTGGAAATCTGTCTCGATACAAACGTACCGCGCCACGGCTATTGCCCCATGCTAATCCATACATCAAATGGGCATCTGCCAACTCCGCATTTGTAAACATTGCACTGACTGCAAAACCACGTTCGTGATGAACACTAACCTGTTGATGCTATGTACGGATGTGCTTGATGCTAGTACTGTAGAGCAACAAGTCGCATGTCAACACAAGCACCGAAGTCAACATTACCTTCCTTCAGTTGGGCCAACTGGTGGTGAATCGAGGAAGTACAGTACATACTGACGAAACTAAAATGAGCTCTAACATGGAAATTAAGCGTTTCCGGACACATGTCCACATAACATCTTTTCTTTATTTGTGAGTGAGGAATGTTTCCTGAAAGTTTGGCCGTACCTTTTTGTAACACCCTGTATGTAACTACACATAGATTAAGTGCAGTACAGGTGTCTTAGTAATGTGTCATATGAAACATGTAAACGAGCCTCGTAGGCGTACAGTAAATAACTGATAAAGAAGTTGCATTAATGTGTTTATGAAGTTTCAAGATAGGTTAAGTGTAGTAAATGTGTTTGTGCAAATCTGGATAAGAAAATGTCACATGCATGATCCATAAGGATTATGCATCCCCCTGATAGTGAATGAAACTCCTCTTAAAAATTTCTTCTATTGATGCAACACAAATGAATAAAGTAAAAACAATGCAGATATCAGTGTTCACATTAATTAGTAAATTTGTACAGTTTCAGTTGAGTTACATTTCTGAGCCCAAACAGTTTTCTTGGTTTTATATTTATGAGCCTGTATGCATTAGGATGAGGATTTCCCCACAACCTCAAATGGCCATTGTACATGTTGAAGAATTTCTTGATTTCACTGTTTATGAATTTTGATTTTGCATAACATTTTGTTAAGATGAAGTCACCAGCATTGAACTGAGTGTGTTTTACCCTACCATCAAGTCTTTGTTTTCTTTTGTTGCAATGTTGCTTCACAGTCTACCTAGTAACAACCTCCCTCTCTGCTGCTATGTGTTTACACAGTGGGAATTCAATTTACCCTTTGATCAAATATGGAGGTTGTTTGTCATACATTACTTCATAGGATGAGAATCCTGTGGTGGTATGTTGCAGACTGTTAAGGACATCCGAAAAGTTTTTACAATGTTCTAACCAGTTGGTATGGTCCTTACTACAGTAGGTCCTGCACAGGTGACCTATTTCCCATATGTATTGTTCTGTTGGATTATAAGATGGGGAGTAGACTTAGGTGAGAATATGTTTAATGTTGTGTTCACTTGTAAACTCCTTCCAGGTTTTGGATATGAACTGGCTTCCATGATATGATTGTAAAGCTTTTGGTGTACCGAATGTATGAAATCATTCTTGGGTTATTTTTTGAATTATTTTCTTGCTGGTTGCTTTCCTTGGGGGATACATTTTAATGAACTTCAAGAATAGGTCTACCATTACAAAAATGTAGCAATATCCACCTTTTGCCCATGCAGGTCAGTGCCCACAAGGTCCCTCCACTTATTAGGCATTAAACTCTGTAAATGACCCCTATTGGTGTGACTTACATATCACTCTGTGGGCAATATTATGAAAATAGATGCTCTCCTATATTTTTTGAGTACACCTTAAGGATCCCACAATGACCAATACTGGTATGAGTGTAAAGTACAAGGTGTCTGTATACTCTTCAGGCCAGCAAATCTTCTGCCTATGACTATCAGTGCTGTACCTATAAAAAAGAATCCCCCCAAAAACTATGCAGTATTGTTGTACTTTTTTATGGCCCTTTTTTCCCCAGATAACTTTTTACCAATTTCCAATTGTCGTCATGGTTCTGATTATGTATGAGTTGTTTGCAAATTCTTCTGATATCCCTTTCTCTTTCACCATTATGTACGTCATGGTGAAGTTTTTCTCTTGATTCCCATGAACAGTGTCATTTACATTTCCCACTGGTAGTCTGCACAAGACATCAGCCATAATGTCATCACTTGCCTTAATGTTTTCCACAGAAAAGTTAAACTGCTGAAAAAACATAGCCCATTGAGTCAGTCTAGTCTGGTAGAGTTTGCCGTCTTGAATATAGCTTAAGACTTTATGATCTGTGTATACCTTTACATAGTGACCTGATAAGTAATTCCTAAATTTTTGAAATCCCTGTACTATAGCTAAAACTTCGTTTTCTGAAGTGGAGTAGTTTTTCTCATGTTTTTTTAAGTATTCTACTTGCGAAGGCAACTGAATGGTGCACTTGAACCACATCTATTTCTATTCCTTGGAATACATGGACCCCCAATCCAAACTCACTGCTGTCTGTTGTAAGGCAAAAAGGAGTGGATAAGTCAGGTCTATGTAATATCTCACTGCTAACCAACTGTGCTTTGGTGTCATGAAATGCAGACTGGAATTCATTGTTCCATTCCTGGATACTATTCTTTTTAAGCACTTTATTGAGACATAGTGCATTTAGTGCTTGTGTTTTCACATATTTGCAAAAGAACCCCACCAAACCAAAAAATGACTTAAGCTATTTAAAGTCTTAGGAGGAGGGAAATGAGAAACTGCTTGCACTTTATCTTTGTCAGGGAGAATCCCATCTTCAGTGATACTGTGTCCTAGAAACTTAAGCTGATTGAAAGCAAATTTACATTTAGATAGCTTCGGTATTTTCCTCCCTCTCTCATTTTGTCAGCAATTTCCCTCAAAGTTTCCATATGTTCTTTCCAAGCCTTGGTTGAGAATAAAATGTCACCTACTTTGTAGTCCGCTTTTCTAGTAGTTCTTTACAGAGTACGAGGTGCATTCAAGTTCTAAGGCCTCCAGTTTTTTTTCTCCGGACTGGAAAGAGATAGAAACATGCGCATTGTTTTAAAATGAGGCCGCGTTCATTGTCAATAAGTCCCAGAGATGGCAGCACCGTATGGCAGATGGAATTTTACCGCCAGCGGCGAGGATGAGAACTGTTTTTAAATACTTAAAGTGGCAATGTTTTCCTTACTTGAACAGCGTGCAATCATTCTTTTTCTGAATTTGCGTGGTGTGAAACCAATTGAAATTCATCGACAGTTGAAGGAGACATGTGGTGATGGAGTTATGGATGTGTCGAAAGTGCGTTCGTGGGTGCGACAGTTTAATGAAGGCAGAACATCGTGTGACAACAAACTGAAACAACCTCGGGCTCGCACAAGCCGCTCTGACGACATGATCAAGAAAGTGGAGAGAATTGTTTTGGGGGATCGCCGAATGACTGTTGAACAGATCACCTCCAGAGTTGGCATTTCTGTGGGTTCTGTGCACACAATCCTGCATGACGACCTGAAAATGCGAAAAGTGTCATCCAGGTGGGTGCCACGAATGCTGACGGACGACCACGTGGCTGCCCGTGTGGCATGTTGCCAAGCAATGTTGACGCGCAATGACAGCATGAATGGGACTTTCTTTTCGTTGGTTGTGACAATGGATGAGACGTGGATGCCATTTTTCAATCCAGAAACAAAGCGCCAGTCAGCTCAATGGAAGCACACAGATTCAGCGCCATCAAAAAAATTTCGGGTAACCGCCAGTGCTGAAAAAATGATGGTGTCCATGTTCTGGGACAGCGAGGGTATAATCCTTACCCATTGCGTTCCAAAGGGCACTACGGTAACAGGTGCATCCTACGAAAATGTTTTGAAGAACAAATTCCTTCCTGCACTGCAACAAAAACGTCCGGGAAGGGCTGCGCATTTGCTGTTTCACCAAGACAACGCACCCGCACATCGAGCTAACGTTACGCAACAGTTTCTTTGTGATAACAACTTTGAAGTGATTCCTCATGCTCCCTACTCACCTGACCTGGCTCCTAGTGACTTTTGGCTTTTTCCAACAATGAAAGACACTCTCCATGGCCGCACATTCACCAGCCATGCTGCTATTGCCTCAGCGATTTTCCAGTGGTCAAAACAGACTCCTAAAGAAGTCTTCACCGCTGCCATGGAATCATGGCATCAGCATTGTGAAAAATGTGTACGTCTGCAGGGCGATTACGTCGAGAAGTAACGCCAGTTTCATCGATTTCGGGTGAGTAGTTAATTAGAAAAAAAATCGAAGGCCTTAGAACTTGAATGCACCTCGTACATAATCCAACCCTGTGATGAACTCTGCTGCTGGCACATTTAAGCCAAAGATACTAACAGTATTGGTAACTCTTTCCATTGAAGAGAAAGGCAGGCTATTTTCTGGATTCATCTTCCAATTCGGTATGATGGAATCCAGATGTCAATTGAAGGCTATTCATATTTTTTACACTGTCAAACTTGTCAAGTAATTTGTCTATATTTTCAGGCTGGTCAGTCTCACATTCTAAAAGTTTTCTCAAATGTATTGAGTCAAGAACTAATCTAATTCCTCAATCAGCCTTTGATACTACAACTACATTCTATTATTTTCTTTTTTTTTGTTTTTAGGAGTCCTCTATCTACATCTTTTTTTTAAAAAATGAATGCTATAGGGCTTTATAATGAAAGGGTCAGGGGGTTTTAATCTCAAGGTGCATTTATAGTCTTTCACCCTTCCAGGTCATTCCCTGAAAATAACACAGTATTCCCATAAAAATGCCTCAAGTTCTGTCTTCTCTTCTATACTTAGTTCTTTAGCCTCCTGTGCTTTTCTCTTTACTAGTTCACTATAAGATTCTGTATCAAAAGAATGAGCATAGCACTCTCTGACTTCCTCATATTCCCTGAAGCACAAACTTCTTCCAGCCCCAAGATTTGGTTACTTGTACCATTAATTGACATTAGCATTTCGGTTTCCCCTGAAATTGCCATGTTTGGGTCAGTAAACATAACCCTTTTATCAAACAATAGAAAAACCAGTATGGAATGTAACAATATTATGAAAAGGATAATTGCTGCTCACCATATAGTGGAGATGCTGACTCGCAGATAGGCACAACAAAAAGACTGTCGGAAAGTGAGCTTTCAGCCAACCAGGTCTTTCTCAAAAATAGACAATATACACGTCACACTCATGCAAACAGAACTCGTGCACACATGATCACAGTCTCTGGCTGCTGAGGCCAGACTGTAAGCAGCAGTGCATGATGAGAGAGGCAACCGGGTGGTGAGGTAAAAAAGAGACTGTGGCAGGGAGGGGGAGGATAGCAGGGTAGGGGTGGGGGACAGTAAATGCTGCTTGCAGAAGTGTACAGGGACAAGGTGGAGAGAGGGTAGGGCAGCTAGTTGCAGTTGGGAGGTTAGAAAGAGGGTGAGGGTGGGGGGAGCAGAAAAAGAGAGGAGTAGAAGACTGAGGGTGCAATAGAGGGTTGTGCAGCACCAAAATGGGAACAGGGAAGAAAGGCAAACCTACATTTATAATATTTGTAGATTTTGAGAAAGTTTGTGACAGTGATGTCTGGCATAACTCTTGGAAATTCTACAGGTAGCACGGAAAAGTTATCTGTAACTTGTACAGAAACCAGACTGCAGCTGTAACAGCCGGCCGGAGTGGCCGTGCGGTTATAGGCGCTACAGTCTGGAACCGCGTGACCGCTACGGTCGCAGGTTCGAATCCTGCCTCGGGCATGGATGTGTGTGATGTCCTTAGGTTAGTTAGGTTTAAGTAGTTCTAAGTTTTAGGGGACTGATGACCACAGTAGTTAAGTCCCGTAGTGCTCAGAGCCATTTTGAGCAGCTGCAACAGTCAAATAACACAAAATGGAGATGGTGGTTGAAAAGGGAGTGAGACAGATATGTAGCCACTCCGTAATGTCATTCAATCTGAACAGTGTATTTTCTGTGGAGTGTAGCATTGTAAGTAAGTGAAACATGGAAAATAAACAGAACAGATCAGAATAGAACAGAGGCTTTTGCAATGTGGTGGTGCAGAATAAAAATCTTAAGGTCTGCCTATGACACATCTCTGTCAGATATGGCAAATGATTTAGAACAATGGAACAGAATGAAAAGCATTTTGCAAACAGGTTATAAGATGAATATTAGTAAAAGTGAAACAATGGTAATGGAATTAGATTATGAAATGAGACACTAAAAGTAGTCAATGGGTTTTGCAATTTGGGTCACAGTGATCAAAATAGAGAGGATATAAAATGCACACTGGCAACAGCAAGAAAAGCATTTCTGCAACAGAGGAATTTAGTAGCTCTGAATATCATTTTAAATATTAGGAAGTCATTTATGTATTTTCTGTGGATTGTAGCCTTGTAAGTGAAACATGGACATTAAACAGTACAGATCGAAATAGAACAGAAGCTTTTACAATGTGATGGTGCAGAATAATAACGAAGATTATATGAGAAGATCAGATAACTAATAAAGTGTCGCTGAATCAAAAATGGGGGAGAAAAAAAATTATGGCATGAATTGACTAAAAGAAAGGATCAGTTGAAAGGACATATCCTGAGGCATCAGGGAATCATCTCTTTGGTAATAGGGTGAAATGCAATGTGGAGAGAGCAAAATTTTAGATGGAGACCAAGACTTGACTACAGAAAGGAAGTTTCAGTAGTTATGCAGAAGTGAATAGGTTTTCACGGTTTACACTAATGTAAAGAGCTGCAGAAAATCAATCTTTGGACTGAAGAGGACAACAACAACAACAACAACAATGAAAGAAACAACTACAAAAAACACATATCTATCTAGTGTTTGCTCAACTATTGTTCTAAAATTCAGTCAATTCCTCTACATGCTCTTGTCCAGAGCTATGAGTCCCTCCCGAAGATATAACACCACTGGCTCTTGATCTAGTTTACTGAACATGTAAATCTTCTTATTGTAGTGGCCCTTTGTACTGTGGTAATCATTGTTGCTAAAACAGCATTGTGATCACTGATACAAATTTTATTGTGGTCATACTCATAGAGATCAGGTCTTTTTGTGGCCATTATATCTAATATATTTCTATCATGGGTAGGATTCTGAACTACAATTTCTATGTTGTTTTTAGAGAAAGGTTTAGTTTCATAGGTTGTATTGTCAAGCCCACTACTTCCCAAAATGTAATTAATTATGTCAATTGAGTGTTGGATGATTTAAGTCTCCTCCTGTGGTGACAGTATGATGGGAGAACTTACTAGTGAGCTGAAGTTTCCTCTACGGTTTTGAGCTACATCTGGGGATTAATATGTTTGCACATAAAAAGAGCATATTTTTAATTTATGTCCACCCTTGATAATGAGTCTTGCACAAATGGTTTTGTATGCAGTTTCCATTTCTAGCCCATTGAATTTATAGTTTCCAGTCTACTGTGACAAATACATCATCTCAATGTCCCATTGGTATCATTTCAATATTTACTTAGTTTTACCCCAAAATCTCAGCATTGGCATCTTTGGGTTTTAGCCAACTTTCTGTACCTAGTAATATGTGACCTTCATAGCTTTTTAGGAGAGTTCCACACCCTGGACAATTGATCAGCAGGAGTTTAATGTCAACCCATAAAGGGCATTTCTTTGGTTCTTACATCAATACATATGTGTTTCAAACAACTGTGATAATCTGGACTGGATGAAAAGTTACATAGTTTAAAAAGCCTTGCATGCTCCCAACACACAGTTAGTTACCTTGTTAGCAGCCTTTGGTATAATTTATCAGCCACTGAGCCATAATGTGGAACACTACAGTTCTTTACCCTATGGTAATATGTCTAGAAAGTCACAGTCTAGCTTTTTGCAAAAGCTTCATTTCAGGCTACTATCAGTTTTGAGGACAGTTCTATGTAGTGTGAGAAACAGGATGACAGGTATCGTTCATTCCAATATGTACCACAATATGCAGCTGCTTATTGCGTACTGAATAATGACTACTGGAACAGCTTCTTCAACATTTTAAATAAGGCCCTCAGGCATACAGATTGAGTGCACAAGGTGAACCTTCTAATACCTTGTTTTCATTTTCATAATTGGTACCACATTATTTAAGTCCTAATCTCATAAATTCAAATATTCTGATATTTCAGACACATTAAATTGATCTGATGATACCAAAAATACACATTAATGACAACATGTGGGCATGCTATAAAGAAATGCCTCTGAATTTTTTACGTAAAACTTCTTAAAGATTTTTAAATGAAAGAAACATTATTGATATTGCACATATTTGTTCTTCATGTCTATGTATTTGTCTCTGAAACAAATACTAACAAAGAGATAAAGGGGCTGGCCAGTACTTACCTCAGCTCAGTACAGCCGATAGATACACAAAACAGAACAGAAAATTTACATTCCTAGCTTTTGGAACTTTGTTCCTTCATCATGGAGGAGAGAGGGGAAAAAAAAGGGAAGAAGGGAAAGTGGATTCAGTTAATCACAACCCAGGTTATGAAGGAACAGGGAAAGGTAAACAGGGAGGGTAGTAAGGATGGAGGCATGGTTGTCAGAGGGAAGTTTCTGAACACAGCCACCTGGGCAGTGAAAACATTTCTCACAATGAAGGACCAATTTTTTGATACTGTCATTGTAGAATGTTTGACTTTGTTGACAGAACTACAACCCCATCTCTGTTTGCACTGCCTCATCACTGTCAAAGTGAAGTCCTGGAAGGTGTTCCTTAAGTTTTTGAAATGGATGAAAATTGGGTGGAGTCAATGTGGGACACTAAGGAGGGTGACTGATGACAGTAAATCCAAGGCGTTCAGTTGTTGTAGATCTCATGTGTGGTTTGGCATTTTCATGCTGAAGGAGAGGGTGTTCCATGTGGGGACGAATTCTTCGAATTTGAAACTAAATTACAGCATGCTGTTTCTCATGCACTGACACAGTTATGTTACACACTGCCATCTTACACTGCAATTCAAAGCCTTCTCACCAACAGAGGACTACAAATATGTAGATGTGAATAATAAGGGTGTAGAATGGTAGGTAACATTTGTTTTATTTAAAAATCTTTAAGGGCTCTTACACAAAATCTTTGGAGGCATTACTTTTCAGCACACCTTCATACACTAAACGAGTCAGAGCTTGGGTTTTAGTCTAAATAACTAGTAAAAGTGGTTACTAAACAATGGAAACTTTAGGTAGGAACATCAACAATGTAGGGAAAGATAGAGTGCTATTTACTGTAAAGAAGACACATGAAGTTGCAGACAGGCACAATTAAAAGACATTCATATGTAGCTTTTGGCCACAACCATCATCAGTTAACAAAACACACACACACACACACACACACACACACACACACACACACACACACACACACACACACACACGACCCCAACTCCAGCATCTTCGGGCCAGAGATGCTGGAGTTGATGGTGCTGGTGCATGAGGTGTGCTTGTTTTTTTATTTGTGTGTGTGTGTGTGTGTGTGTGTGTGTGTGTGTGTGTGTGTGCGTGTGTGTGTGTGTGTGTGTGCATGTGTGTGCATGCATGTGTGCATGCATGCATGGATGTGTGTCTACTGATGAAGGCTGTGGCTGAAAGCTACATGTGAGTCTTTTAAATGTGTCTGTCTGCAACTTTATGTGTCTTCTTTATGGTAAGTAGCAGCCTATCTTTCCCTAAGTGTGGTATGTTTCACACTTAGAAGGACATCACATTGTGTTCACTTGACAATAAGAATGTTAGCTTACTTTCCTTACTCTCACTCTTTGCTTTATGGAATTACGAGTCACACATCACCCAGAGATATGTTTTGAAAAAAATTGGAACTTGTACATTCACTTTCCAGTACATCTATTCATGAATGTTGCCATGAATAATAATAATAATAAGAGTTTAACCCATCATACAACACACAGAAATAATCTTGCCATAGATTTGCTTTTTCATTCGCGATCTAGAGAGGTATTTGTTTGAAAAAAGATATTTAACTAGCTACTTTGAACTGCACCATATACTTGTCACTTGTCTCAGTATGGTATCTAAAATTAAAAATAAATAATAATTGCTTACGTAAGTATAGAACTAATATGCACACAGGAAAATGTGGTACGCCTTGAGTACAAGTGAACAGGTGAAGCTCAGTTAACAAGGTAACACGAAGTAAATCACATTTTCTCTACTGTCCCTGCTATCCCTATATTGCAACTGCATATTCATAAACATATTTTCTGAGAGTCATGTCCTCCCTGTTGAGAGAGAGGGGGAGGGGGGGGGGTGACTGTTAGATGGTACAGAATTTCCCACCCCCAACACCCATCAATACCAACTGTCAAATAAAAATATTTAAGGATACTTGGAGAGGTTCCTTATGTTAAGAAACTGCTACACTTTGCATTTAATATTCACAACTGGACCCTGCTTTGCTGCAGTCTTAACCTATGGCATGTGATTTTTGTGTTATTAAGAATGGTGTCTTATATGGCAAGACCCGTTTGGCTTTATTCAGTGTACCTTGTCAACATCATATGTAACAAGGTCATTACACTTCCTGAAGTGTCAAAACTTAGATCAAGAATTCCAATAAGCCTTTATTTGTAATTTGTTTTTTTTCAACCTCTCCTAGTTTACTGTCATGCAGGTGCTGAATTTACAGCCACATTTGAGATTTTACAGCATTTGAGGATGGTTACTGATATTAATAGAATAACTGGAATATGAAAAGATCTTGATAAAAACAACATACAATTTTGTTTCTCAGGTCGGGTTTCCAAATGCTGGAAAAAGCACACTACTAAGAGCTATTTCCCGAGCTAGGCCAAAGGTAGCCTCATATCCTTTTACAACTCTTCAGCCACATTTAGGAGTTGTTCAATACATAGATTATGAACGTGTAACAGGTAAGTCTATTATTGAGTAAATGTAATGCAATGTTTACAGTATAGTATTATCATTCTCTCTCTAGTGATAAATAGTTTTCAAAAAATATGTAAGTGGGTTGGGAGAAAATGAATGATCAGGGAAGATCCGAATGTCTTTGACAAAAAATGAAGTTTTATTGCTGACAAAGCCTCTCTTGCACACTTGCTACATTTATCCCACCCTCCAAACTCCCTACCACCACCACACAGAATGTTGAACCTAAACAGGCCCAAAATCCTTCGCCCCGCAGAAATATCAGTTCTTTCCAAAGATCTCATCTTTTGTCCCATTTCCCAATTCAATCATGCAGGACTTGTTAAAGACCTTGTCTTTTCTCCCGGTTTCTACAGTGGAAATAATTTTTCACCACCAACCCTACCAATCGTATTTAACCAAAGATCAATGTTCAACCCTGCCTGACTTAGTTCACTCCTCCATCCAACTGTGATCCACCCTCGCTGTCCCCAAGTCACCCCCTGTTAACTTTCCAGAATTTCTTAACCTCAAACCTTTCTTCATCATTATTCTCCAAATCTCTCAACATTACAAACTAACCTTACATCTGCAGAAAGAACTACAACTCACCACCTAAAAACTGATCCTGGCCTTGTAATCTTACCTGGGTACAAAGGCTCCACTACTGTTGTTTTGAACTGCAAAGATTACATGGCAGAAGTGACCCCACCCAGTCTCTCCTCAAATCCTTAGGCCCATCCCAGAACCTTGCTCCAAAGTCCACCTCCCTCCTCACCCCTACCACTCCTTGCACTCCTAAAGTCCATAAACGCAACCATCCAGGATGCCCCATTGTGGCCAGTTACAGTGCCCCCACTGAGAGAATCTCAGCTCTAGTTGACCACAGCCTTCAGCCTATTATCTGCAACCTAACCTCCTATATGAAAGATACCAACCATTTCCTCCACAAACTCTCCAGGGTTCCTATTACTTACCACACAGGCCCCTGTTTATTATTATTCATGCCACCTCCCTTTACACTAACGTTCCTAATGCCAATGGCCTTACCTTTCCCAATGCCCGACAGATTCCAAATCAACAACTGCCTTCCTAGTCACCATGGTCAACCTCATCCTCACCCACAATTATTTCTCCTTTGAAGGAATCACCTACAAACAAATCCGGGGTATGGCTATGGGCAAGAAACAGCTGGACCACTCTGTTGGTGAACTTGCCATCCTACATGACATTATTTTTCTTCTTGATGACTACTTCACAGCCTGTGTCATCTGGATCCTTCCCACCAACATCAGCTTATATGAATTGTGCAGATGGGAACTTTCCCTGGTATATATCCTACATTCCCATAACCCTCCTAGCCTCAACATTCGTTAGTCATTGTCCTTACCCATCTGGCCTCTTGCCTGTTCCCATTCTAGCACTACACAGTCCTCTGTTCCACCAATGCACCCAGTCTTTTTACTTTCTCCTTTTCTGCTACCCTAGCTGCCCTACCTCTCTCCACCTCCTGCTTCCAGTAGCACTTTACTGTTTCCCACCCCTACCCTGCTATCATACCCCCTCCCCACCCCAGCCTCCTCCGTACTCTCACCTAGTTGCCATCCCCATCATGATATGCTGCTTGTAGTCTGGCTTCAACTGCCAGACTCTCTCTCTCTCTCTCTCTCTCTCTCTCTCTCTCTCTCTCTCTCTCTCTCTCTCTCTCTCTGTGTGTGTGTGTGTGTGTGTGTGTGTGTGTGTGTGTTTGTTTTGTTTGGTGTTTCTTCTTTTTTCAGAGGCTTTGTTGGCCAAAAGTTTATTTTGTGATAGTCTTTTTGTTGTGCCTATCTGCAGCTCAGCATCTCTGCTACATGATGAGTGGCAACTATCCTATTCATAATACTTTTACGTTCCATCCTGGATTTTCGATTGTTTGAAATTTTATTGTGAGTGACAAGGACTTCGTTTACAAAAAATTGCATTTTGGTTGGTATATTTTCTAAAAGCCATTTTCTTTTGTAATTCAAATTTGGAAGTAAATTCATTGGCTATTTTACAAAAAGGAATTAATTTCTGAGAAAAGTTAGTTTCGTCTGGTGTATTTTTTTTCCTATGACTCTAGCACTAAATTGTCAGTCCTATATATAAATCAAATACTGACTACAGTCAAGGAATAAAAACGAAAAGAAGTTCTACTAATGCAGAAATAGTAGAAATGCAAATGTTAATTTTGTAGCCTTTGCCTTTATTCTCCAAAGTAGAAGAGAAGATGACTATCACAGACGGACTAGAAAAGTCACTCAGAACCCTAGATTGAAGGTGATACAGCAGAACAGAATGAGATTGAACTCATTTATGAAATGTTGGTAACACAAAAAATACAAGGCATGTTCAGAAAGTGAGTGTACTTTGACCACAATGGGCTATGGTTTTTAGTTGTTTGAGTGTTGGTAACAATGATTGGAAGAGGGGGGACAAACCCCGACCACAGCAAGCAGCATATGAACATGGTAGTACGTGAACCCACACTGTAGTTTCCAGCTGTGTGAGAGATGTCAGTAAGAAATCAAGTGTGAGCCACGTGATGTGATCTGCTTCCTACTCGCAGAAGGGATAACACCGACAAAACATTTTTTCACATAGCAGAATGGTTTACAGCAAAAGTGTTATGAACAGGTGTGTTTAATTGATGTAAGGAGTTTAATGGAAGCAAAAGAAATGTTTGTGACAAAAAGAGGAGTGGAAGAATTCCATTTTGAGTGACGAGTTGGTGCAAAAAGTCAAGGAAACTGTTCTTGAAGACTACCAATTGATGGTGGACGAAATTTCTGCAATGTTTTCACCACTCTCCAGAACTCTCTTATATGATACACTCACAGAAGTCCTGGGATACCAGAAACTGCACTAGTTGGGTCCCAAAACAGCTAACAGAGTGGCACAAAGGACAATCATCACATTTGTGTCCCACCAATTCCCCATCCCCCAAAAAATTCAAAACCACAATTTCAGGCAAAAAAATCATGACCTCAGTATTTTGTGACCAAAAAAGCATAATTTTGGTTGAATTTCTGCCTCAGGGGGAGACCATCAATAGACAACCCTAAAAAAATTCAAAAGGTGCATTCAAAACAAAAGGAGGGGAATGCTGATGAGAGGAGTGTGCTTGTTGCTCAGCAGCACCCATCATCATAGAGCCTTAGCCAACAAAGCACTCAAGTATTCATTTGGTTTGGATGCTTTGAACCCCTCCTCTTCCCCCATATTCCCCTGACTTGGCACCTTCAAGTTACCATCTTTTTACCATCTCTGAAGTCACAGATGAGAGTAATGAATTTTTTACTTGACGAGCCAGTACAGAAAGAGGTTGAGAAGAGAGGGAAGGAGCTGGTGGGAGAGTTCTTCGAGGATGCCATAAAGAAGCTTGTGGCATGGCTCATATATGCGTTTAATGGGATGGTAATTATGTGGAATAGTACTCCACAAGTGTATCAACAATATACTATAATTTTTTTTCAGATACACTTATTCTAAAAAATTTAAAAATCTAATACACTTACATTCTCAACATGCCTCATATGAAAAGCTAAGAAGATAGAAAAGAGAGGAAAAACAAATAGCAAGTCAGCAAGATGGATAGATGAGAAAAATAACCAGCAACACAGAAAAAAGGGAACCGTAACTAATCATTATCATTTTCACACATCCCTCATTTCTGCCATGTGTAGTCAGTGCATGACATTAATTTCTTTTTTCTGATGTTTTTACTTAATAAGTTTTATTATTTTATTCTCATTCCACTGGTCAAGCCTCCCAATGTTTCCTGTATATCTGAGTTCAAACTTGATTCTGTTGACTTGCAGTTCTTGACTTCTGCATATGAAATATATTTATGTCATGACTGTGTCAGTGCAGGACGATAGGACATTGTTGTCTCTGCAGTCAGGAATACACTGGAGTTTGAACTGCTTCAAGATTTATGGAACTTCATAAATCAATATGAAGAGTTTCTTCTGTAACAATCTCTGTGTTTTAACTGCAAAATACAACCACTTCTTTTACTCAAAACTTTACAATATGGTAAGATTGTATTTGTCAGTTTGGCATCTACTTACATCAATCAATCTATGAATGTTCTGTATGCTTCCTTTGCTTGCCTCAGCTGCCTTCCACATTGCCATCAATGGCTCTCACCCCAGAGCCAATACACTTTGATGTGGGGCAATGATCCATAGAGTGTACACTAACACTTCCAAACGTGCTTTCACTTGCAGAGTTAATGCGATCATTGTCCCACCTCAAAGACATGCATCATCCCTTGAGATGCCTCAACACGTGAAACATGCATACCAAAAGATTAACAACAGTTGCACCACTAAATATTAAATTATTATTTCATTTTATAATTTGTGAGCATAATTCATCAGCAAGGTGAGCATAGGGTTACACACCGCTCTTCCAGAATACTATTTAACACCACAGCCTTTTTCACCAGTTATTACACTTTCCTCCTTGGGTATTGCTGCACAATTTTAACTCAAGTAAGTTTTAGTTTCACTCTGTGCTTCATGCATGTGTAATTACTTGTCAACAGTCATCTCTGCTTACTCTGAGTTTCCTAATTTTCAGATGATTCCATTGCTAGTGTTTCATTGTTCTTCTATTATCCTATCTTCTATGAAGCAAGTTCAGAAAGTAAGTGTAATATGAACATAAAATAGTTGTGTTTTGTTATGAGGGCTGGCAACATTGAGTGTTACAGGGGGATTCCCTGACCAGAGCGAGCATCACAGGAATACGGTAGAATGTAAACTCATGTTTTAGAGTCTAGTTGCATGAAAGATGTCAGTAAGAAATCCTATCAAATGCAAGTCATATGCTATGATCTTGTTTGTACTCATGAAAGGAATAACACCTACTAAAATCTTTTTGTGGATCAAAATGGTTTACAGCATAGGTGTTATGAATAGAATGAATGTGTTTAAGGGAAGTAGGAAGTTTAGTGGAGGCAGAAATAATGTTTATGGTGAACAGAGGAGCAGTAGTTCTTCCATTTTGACTGATGAGTAGATGCAAAAAATTAAAGAAACTGTTCGTGAAGACCGCCGACTGACAGTGGGTGAAATTCCTGCAACCTCTCCACAACTCTCAAGAACTATCTTATATGAGACACTCACAGAAATGCTCGGAGACTGGAGATGAAACATGTGTGGCTCATTACAAGCCTGAGACAAAAAGACAGTCATCGCAGTGGTGTCACACCAGTTCCCCATCTACCAAAAAATTCCAAACAACAATTTCACGCAAAAACATCATGGCCTCTATGTTTTGGGACCATGGTCATACTTCTGCCTCGGGGAGAGACCATCAGTGCACAACAACATTGTGGGGACTTAAAAATCTCAAAAGGAGCATTCAAAACAAAAGGAGGGGAATGCTGATGAGAGAAATGTGCTTGCTGCATGACAATGCCCAACCTCACACAGCCTTAGCCTCCAAATTGCTCTGGGGGACTCATCTGGTTTGGATGTTTTGAACCACCCCCCCCCAAATTCCGCATATGACTTGGCACCTTCAGATTATCACCTTTTCACCTCCCTAAAGGCACACATCAGAGGAACTAAATTTTCAACTGGTACCAGGTGCAGAAACAGGTTGTGGAGTGGGGGATGGAGCTGGACAGAGTTATTTGAGAAGGGCATAAAGAAGCTTGTGCCACAAGTCATCACATTCATTGAGCAGGTTGGCAATTACATGGGAAAATAGTCAACAAGTGTATCTACAATATCCTGTTTTTTTTTCAGATACACTTGTCCTAAAAAGAATATAAAAATCTAATACACTTACTTTCTGAACATGCCTTGTATCTCCCTCATAACCTGGAGCCATACCAATTTCCCTGTCTAGTATCTGACCATTTCCTTAAAACTTTGCCTCTCTTTTTGGCAAATAAAGAAAGATCTGGTTATCAAAGTTTGCATTATGTGAATCTGGGTCCACTGTTGCCTGTAATCATAATTTTTTTTGTCCATTTGTGATTTAATGTAGAAAGAACAAACATAATGCTGGATCCGACACAGAGACAAGCAGGGCTGGAAACTAATGAACTATTTCACAGATTTAGTTAAGAAGAAGCTATTCGACAATGCAAGAACCATAAGGTACCTGGCATGGATTATACAGGGTGTTACAAAAAGGTACGGCCAAACTTTCAGGAAACATTCCTCACACACAAAGAAAGAAAATATGTTATGTGGACATGTGTCCGGAAACGCTTACTTTCCATGTTAGAGCTCATTTTATTACTTCTCTTCAAATCGCATTAATCACGGACTGGAAACACACAGCAACAGAATGTACCAGCATGACTTCAAACACTTTGTTACAGGAAATGTTCAAAATGTCCTCCATTAGCGAGGATACATGCATCCACCCTCCGTCGCATGGAATCCCTGATGCGCTGATGCAGCCCTGGAGAATGGCGTATTGTATCACAGCCGTCCACAATACGAGCACGAAGAGTCTCTACATTTGGTACCGGGGTTGTGTAGACAAGAGCTTTCAAATTCCCCCATAAATGAAAGTCAAGAGGGTTGAGGCCAGGAGAGCGCGGAGGCCATGGAATTGGTCCGTCTCTACCAATCCATCGGTCACCGAATCTGTTTTTGAGAAGCGTATGAACACTTCGACTGAAATGTGCAGGAGCTCCATCGTGCATGAACCACATGTTGTGTCGTACTTGTAAAGGCACATGTTCTAGCAGCACAGGTAGAGTATCCTGCATGAAATCATGATAACGTGCTCCATTGAGCGTAGGTGGAAGAACATGGGGCCCAATCAAGACATCACCAACAATGCCTGCCCAAATGTTCACAGAAAATCTGTGTTGATGACATGATTGCACAACTGCATGCGGATTCTCATCAGCCCACACATGTTGATTGTGAAAATTTACAATTTGATCACGTTGGAATGAAGCCTCATCCGTAAAGAGAACATTTGCACTGAAATGAGGATTGACACATTGTTGGATGAACCATTCGCAGAACTGTACCCGTCGAGGCCAATCAGCTGCTGATAGTGCCTGCACAAGCTGTACATGGTACGGAAACAACTGGTTCTCCCGTAGCACTCTCCATACAGTGATGTGGTCAACGTTACCTTGTACAGCAGCAACTTCTCTGACGCTGACATTAGGGTTATCGTCAACTGCACGAACAATTGACTCGTCCATTGCAGGTGTCCTCGTCGTTCTAGGTCTTCCCCAGTCGCGAGTCATAGGCTGGAATGTTTCGTGCTCCCTAAGACGCCGATCAATTGCTTCGAACGTCTTCCTGTCGGGACACCTTCGTTCTGGAAATCTGTCTTCATACAAACGTACCGCGCCACGGCTATTGCCCCGTGCTAATCCATACATCAAATGGGCATCTGCCAACTTCGCAATTGTAAATATTGCACTGACTGCAAAACCACGTTTGTGATGAACACTAACCTGTTGATGCTATATACTGATGTGCTTGATGCTAGTACTGTAAAGCAATGAGTCGCATGTCAACACAAGCACCGAAGTCAACATTACCTTCCTTCAATTGGGCCAACTGGCAGTGAATCGATGAAGTACGGTACATACTGACGAAACTAAAATGAGCTATAACATGGAAATTAAGCGTTTCCGGACACATGTCCACATAACATCTTTTCTTTATTTGTGAGTGAGGAATGTTTCCTGAAAGTTTGGCCGTACCTTTTTGTAACACCCTGTATACGGGGGGTCAAATAAATCAATTTGGACAAGTAACCATGAAATAGCTTGAGAACCTGATCCCTAAAATATGGGGGAAAAAACAAAGTAATTGTCTTCTTAAAATATGGGAAAAACCACCCAGCTCCAAAAGTTATTGCCCAACTCCAAAAGTTACTGACCTGCTTCATTCTTATGCTAACTTTGTAAGGTATTAGAAAAGTGTCTTTAGAACCATTTCAACCCTATGATCAGCAGTCCATTAATACCTGGACAGGCAGGCTTCAGACCTCAAAGGAATTCCATAACACAAGTAGCAAACATAACCCTTTACATAGAGGACAGGTTTGAAAGCAGTGACATCACTGGAGCTGTTTTCATTGATCTGTCTTCAGCCTATGACACTGTTCTGCATCACATAATGCGCCAGAAGATCTACTGTGTGGCACACGATTATGGCGTCGTGGAAATAATTGGCACTTTATTGCACAGTTAAAGGTTCTTTGTTGAGTTTCAAAGAAGATGAATTCTCTGGAGAAACCAGATGAACTTGCTTTAGCAAACCCAAGCAAAGATGTTTAAGGAATTTCAACAAGCTCTTACAGCCGTGCTGAGAACTTTCACTGAGTATTGTGGTAAGAACCACCTGAAACCTAATCCTCAGAAAATGCAAGTCTGTGCCTTCTGTTTTTGAAACAGATACGCAATTAGAAAACTAAAAGTTAATTTGAAGAGCACAGAGTTGGAACACTGCTTTGCACCTAAATATCTTAGGCAGGTCTTTAACATACTACTAACAGTGTCTCAACACCAAAATAAAATCGCTAAGAAACTCACTTGGAGTAACTGGCCCACCCTCAAATCTTCAGAACCTTCACCAAGGCACTCTGTTTCTCTGCAGGGGAGTATGAGTCCCCTGTATGGTACAGCTCCGTCCACGAAAAGCAAGTGGACATCACACTGAGTTAAACTGTATGACTGATTACTGAATGTCTGAAACCGACACGTGAAGGCCAGATTTATTGCTTAGCAAGTATTGCACTGCCTGATGCATGTCATAAAGTAATTGCAGACATTGATAGGAAGAAGGCTGACCTGGATCAACATCCACTTTATGGCCACCAATCACTGAGACCTAGGTTGTAACCCAAAAGAAGTTTCATCTATTCATTAGCAAATACTATGTCTCCATACTGCCAGATGACAACTATGAAGAGATGTCGATGAAGCCTGCTGAGGTACTTTAGTGGTGCACCTCCAGGTTATAGAACAGACCGAGGTCCTGTATAGGTAAATCCGGGGACAACCTTATCAAATGGGGATATTCTAAAGCTCTAGACGACAAAAACCGATGTGAAGTTGGATTGCAAAACTCACACCTCTCTCACATCAGTTGACTTACTTGGTAAGCACTGCCAAGCTTCTTCTCTGGATTGCCGGCTACGTCAATCTCCAAAAACTTCTTCTCCAAAGAATACTGCTGGTTAACGGAATTTATCTCTCTCTCTCTCTCTCTCTCTCTCTCTCTCTCTCTCTCTCTCTCTCTCTCTCTCTCTCTCTCTCTCCTTCCTCATGAAATAAGTGGATATTTGCAGAATACTTTTAGTTTAATCTTGGTATATTTCAACTTCCACAAAGAACAAATTCACCATTTCTTACATAACTATTCGAATGTTTGCAAGTCAAGTGATTCATCTCACATTAGACTTGATTAAACACATTTACAATAGCATTGGTTTAACAACCACATAATTTATGAACATGTCTTGCTTCTAGATCCAACACATGAATTACTTGAAAGTCTAACCTCATTTCTTCATTTGTCATTAACAATGATCACACTCACTAAAAGCACAGAATAATACAAAAACACTCCTTGTTCTTTTCTGCATATACACTTAAACTCTGTGGATCATACAGCAGGTACTTGTCAGCTGGCGGTTCGGCCGCTGCATCCACAATTTGCTCGTGACTGTTTTTAGACCTGCACACACAAACGTGCAATGTGCAGTAGGTCAGATTTGCCTCTCCCAAACTTCTATTTTAAATATTGTGAGTTCGAGATGGAGGACGGCCACGTGGTTCTAGAATTTATGCAGAAATTCTCGAAGTACTACATATTCCCCCCCTCAGACTGAACATGAGATGTTTTATATACAATCATTATGCACATTTATATCACATGTAATAACAATTTATATTTCAACAGTACACCTTGTTAATAGTGAATACACTTTCTCTTATTATTTAGCTATTTCTATTTTTTTTTTTTTCACTTTAATTATAAAATGGGAATATTTCAATCAATGTGGAAGTTCGTTTTCTTATATCAAGGAATCATGAGGACTAAACCTTTAGTTTCCAATCATAAGCTCCTGGTGTTCATGACAGTTGAGTTCTTTATTCTAATTTCCTGTTCTATTTTTTCCTTAGTACGTACTAGTATCATTATTTATAGTAGTCTGTAGTCTGGAGGAACCCTGGGCCAATGAAAGTGTTCTTTTCGACACTTGTAAATTCACATAAAACAAAATAATGCTAGTGATATGTAGAATTTAAACTTACCAAAATAATTCCTATTAAATGTGTGACTTCTGTCATGATACTGTCCTTTTCCCCTAGCATGAGTACCTCTACCTTACGTGTGGGTTGACCCTATGAATTCACTTCCTCCTCCTGTTCTGGTAGGTACGCCCCTTTATAAAACATCGTTATTCATCAGGCCACAGATTATCGTATCTCTATGTAGGTACGCCTTCCCTATATCCTTAGCAACTGTCGGGTACACCCCCTTATCCTTTATGAGTAGGCCTCATGGTTCATTGCCCTAGTATACATCTTTATGTACACTATAATTAAATATTTCCTGGTAAAATAAAAATCTATTTTACACTTCACTCTCACTTCTTAGTACCTCATTTAATATCCTTGAGTCCTCTTCTACTTTTCAACTCATGGTAGATATTATATCTACCTATTTTGTTCAAGCCCCACTATCCTACTATTCATCAATTTATCCGAGTATTCGCTACACTGACTTTTCTTAAATAAGCTTCACAATTTACTCCAATCTGGCTTGCGTTCTCCTTCATTACTCATTCCTGCTTATGTATACTCGTAAGATCATAATAGTTTTTCTATACTTATGTACATATGCAATTTTTATATAATGGCTTTTCATGTAAATAGGCGATGTAGAACAGTCATAATAAAAAGAAAAACAATGTGTGCATCTTTCTAGATGTACGTATACCTTCTACCCTACAACCCTTGGCAGTTATTACATCCTTCTAAACTGTGACTTCATTATTTGTGAATTCGAATTTCTTTGTGTGTATGCATAAGTGTGTTTGTGTGTTCTGATTCTTCGGCCTTCTTATGTGAAAATAAGTTGTAGGTTATTGAAAACCACGGAGACTAGGAAGGACTTCTGCGATCGAAGTATATGAATATGGAAAGAGGGAAAAAATAGTTAGGTCCTCAAAAGAGAAGTAAGAAAGGAAAAACTAGAAATGGCTGCTAAGATCGAAGAAGAGAAAGAAGACAGCCCCAAAGACAGGAAACCTTGAGTAAGAAGCCAGAGGAGGTATCGTGTTAAATTGTCTCCTACAAAATGGACATTCCCACCTTCACTCTTGAGGTCCCAGAAGAAAATCTTAGCAACCCTATGGAAACGGCAAATGGTGAAGAACCAGTCATACTTGTTTGCGAGGGTTGTTTGAAAGGTGTGATGTGTGTTCTGTGTTAGCCATGATTTATCTGTTGGTGTAAATCATATTCTTATTTACATTAACTACCCCTTTCAAAATCAATACAAACCCTCCCGTCTACTTCACATCTCATAAAAGGTATAAAATATACTATACAAAATAGAACATTATATGCTATAGTATCATCATTATTTAATTATTCATCCACTAGTATATGTTCTGCTAACGTAATATTCACTTCTGTTCATTAAGACAAACATGTGTTAGGAAACATAAATTTGAACTCTGGACCAACTATGGGGTACATCTGTCAAAGAATAATGCTGTTGTCCTAAGGCCAGCTCAGTGAGGACGGAAATCTTGCATAGAGCAAAAATGCAGAAGCTGACTTGACTATATTACATTCTGCTTGAGAATAGTATTTGGAGACAACATGTGTGCAATTCTCCACCTCATGCTGCAGCTGAGCAAAGTCGGGACATCTAACTGACTGGAACAAGAAAATCTCTTACCGGGAGCAATTTTGGATTATGTAAAAACAAATGCTCACTGGTATGTTTCTCTCTCCCAGCCAAGGATGACGCAATCAAAAATTCATAGGGAGTTAGATGTTGTTAGTAGTCTAAATGACTGGAACAAGTAAATCTCTTACCAGGAACAATTTTGAATGATGTAATAACAAATTCTCACTGGTACGGTATTTACCATTACCACTAAGTGTGGGTGGATAGAATAGTTTAAGAGTTTGGGGGAATTTGATGCAGGAAAATTATTACAGAAGAAACACCAAAACCAACTCAGAACCCAACGGTCTTCACTCCTCCCATTAACTAAGAATGTTAACATCCCTGGGGGATATTTGACTCTGTCCGGATCCCATGGATCTGATATTAACTTCACTTGAGCAAGTGCTGACCAGTACTTCTCATTAAATTTTGTCTCCTCACTTCAAAACAATCACCACTTCACTAGGTAACACAACATTACATGACGATACACTTTTTTCTGCTTTGACGTCGTCTATAACCTTGCTAGTATCATTAAGTTTGGCCAAAGCAATAGTTGAAACATTTCCGGAGGTTATACTCTCGGTAATTTTTCAGTCCATTATTTCCTCTACCTGTTTCTCCAGACTACTTACATTTATTAAGTCTGAGTTCACTAGTTTCTATTTGAAGTTTCTTTCTACATTATCTACTCGTGTATTAACGCCTGTAATTTGCGACTGGATTATTGGCGTTAACTTATCTTGCTTGTCGACGCACTCTTTTAAAGTATGCAACCTGTGCTTTACAGCATCAAACTTAACATTACGTACATTTTCAAATGATCCTAACTTTTCATTAATTTCGGTTTCAAACATATTACATTTTTCCTCAATATCAAATTCTAATTTCTTTGTCAAACCCTGGATTTGATCATTCTGTTTCTGACTAAAGCCAGTGAACAGTCGAATTACATGGAGGTTTAAAGAGTTAGTTACTTCATTCTTTAATTCTAATTTCAAATCCTCTACTTTATTGTTTAAATCATCAAATTTAGTCTTTAAAACCTCCATGCTTTTGCATAGACTACCAAATTCTTTGCTTTGCAATTTTACTTTGGCATTTAACAAATTTAACTGAGAATTTACTGAGACTAGTTCTTTACTTAAGGTTTCATTTTGAGCAGTTGAAGCTGCACTCTGGGCATCTAATTTAGACTTTTGAACTTTGATTAGGTTTACTAATTCAGACCAGTCTGGTCCTTGTTTACTAATTTTCATTGCCTTGCCTGGTTCTGACATTTCTCCAATTTGCTGTTCCTGATCCATATTCTTATGATCTTTAGACCTAGTAACCATTTTTTTTTTTAACTCAACTCTGACCATAATAACTACACCAATAAAAGTCAATCTACTGTTTGTATCACTTCGTGCTAAGGTACTTAAGTTCTATCTTGCACTCACCCATTGTAGAATTCTCGCAATGTAGATGTGACAGCAGATGTGACAGCAAGTCGGCACCAGTGGACAGCAAGCCAGTGGCGTCAGACATTGGTGTCAACGTCGGCATTGGTAGGCAGCTGTGGAAGCAGGTAAGCACCGCTGAACCACAACTGGTGTTGGTGGCGTCGGATGTTGTTTCTGTGTAGGCGTCACCGCAATGTGTGTGAGAGCTGTATACTCCCTTCACTGGATCTTCTTAGTTGAATTATTCTCGTCGTATCTCTTCTTAGTCAAATACGTCAAGGTCTTCTTTCCGTTCCTTTACTGTTGTTACTTCCTTACTCTTCTTTTTTGTTTCAAACACAAATTTTTCCATTTGATTTTTGGACATAATCCAATTACACGAAACAGTTCTCTTGTCTTGTTATCATATCTTCTTCTTCAATTTCTTCTCAAAATTTTCATTTCATTTCTTTTCTTCTTCTTCTTTTTTTTTTTAGAAACGCATTAAATTAACATTCATAAGCAAGTTGGTTTAAGAACCACTCGTAATTTATGAACATGTCTTGCTTCTAGCAAGTCCAACACATGAATTACTTGAAAGTCTAACCTCATTTCTTCATTTGTCCTTACCAATCATCAAAGTCACTTAAAGCACAGAATAATACATAAACACTCCTTGTTATTTACTACACATATACTGAAACTCTGTGGATCATACAGCAGATACTTGTCGGCCGCCGTGTCCACAATTTGTTCGTGACTGTTTTTAGACCTGCACACACAAACATGCAATGTGCAGTAGGTTGTATTCATCTCTCTCACACTTCTATTTAAAATATCATGTGTTAAAGACGGAGGAAGGCCAAGTGGTTCAAAGGTGCAGAACAAAATGGCTGCGGAAAAACAGACATGGATTACCTGTGCCACTGTCCATGCCAAGTCATGCAGTGCTGATGAGGGCTTAGGGTGGTGAAGTTGCTGTTGCCCAATTCTGGGTGAATATCATTTAGTTTTTTTCTCTTGTGCACTTATCTAAGCTATGTGAATTGTTGATTTAGAAGTATCCCATGATATTGCACAGTTTTGTAATGTAAAGTTTTGTATGACATGTAACTCAAGTAAATAAATAAAGTTCATTTTGGACATACGTCTGTTTACAATATATTAATACAACTTTGTGAAGAACTGTAACATACTAATTTTTAATTTGGTGGCTCAGTTGGTGAAGTACAGAGACAGTAATTGATAGGACTTGGCACAAAATGCAGTATTTTTGGTGCCATATAGAATGACATTCACATCCCATAAAAATATGTGCCTTTGAAAAAGACCAATCAAGACATTCTTTCAGGTCCCACATTTAAAAAAAAAAAAAAATATCTGCTGCGCCTTTAAGCTCATTCATTTAGTTGCTCCAATGATTTGTCTAAATGAAAAACCATACACAAACGAAAGGAAGAAGACATGGTTTAAGGGAAAAAAATTAAAAGGGCAAATACATAATAAAACACATTCCACAGCCCTTATAATTTGCAGGGAACAGATAGGGAATAAGGAAAGGAAGCTGAAAGAGAGAGAGAGAGAGAAGAAGGCAGATGTAAGGACATGCCAGTCTTTCCTTATCTGGTCTTTTCCCCTGACAGTGTATTTGGACTTCAAATAAAACATAAAATAATGACTTAAATGACTACTAGTTACAACAAATATCACTTTTGCACTTACAAATTGTTATCTGTATTAATCTTTCCTGCATCTTATGGATTCTTAAAACAGTTTTCTGTACTGTACTGGTCAAAAACCTTTTCAGTTCATTAAAAAGTACAATAATTGGTACAGTAAGTCTATATTGTGTGAATGCTTAGTCCTTTGAATGGTACAGCACATTGAACTTCGTCACTTGGAGATGCGTCACAATTTAGCCACACTCATCACTTACGAGCTGTCATGTCAGAGTAAGTTTTCCTATGCAAAATGAACCTTCAATAACAGCGCTACAGTGGTTGTGCCTTCAGTATTATTTATCTCTTATTTTTGACTGTAAAAGTCTCAAAACCATTTCCTTTCTTTCCACTTCTGCTTGCCTAATGTGTACTTCTAATATGTGTTCAGTTTTGTAGTGTCCCTTTATTTCTGTCAAGTGTGTCTCAGTCTGGATGATTTTAGAGATTTCAGTCTTTTTAAGTTTCTCTTTTTAATGGAGCAGTATATGGCTTCAAAAAAAAAATTAATCATCATGGTAGATTAAAACTGTGTGCTAAACTGGAATCTGAATATGTGGAGTGTGATTTTGTGAGACGTAAACTTTGAGTTACTTTTGATGAATGAATGTTCGAATGTGCCTGTGGGAAGCGCATCATCAACAAAAGCCAAATATTGAAGTTAAAGTCTGAATCCAGATTACAATTATAATATTCATTTAAAAAAGAAGCAGTATTGTAACTTTACATAAATCTGTGACAACATTTCTTGAAGAATGAGGTTTTCACTCTGCAGTGGAGTATGCAACAATATGAAACTTCCTGGCAGATTAAAACTGTGAGCCAGATCAGGACTTGAACTTTTACATTTCTTGAACTTTGTAATTGTAGCCATTATACATTGTATCCCAGATCTCTGTGGTAATGCCAAGGCTAATTATAGAGGAGATCAAACTCAGTATTTTGAGACAGGAAATCAAAGACAGATGGCACGTAGTTTACTGTAGCACAGTCTGGCAGCCACTGCTGTTTCTTGCATAAATAACAAAACAATAACTTGATTTTACATCTCATAAAAGAATCATTGAATGTAGAGAATGTGTAAGTACATATATAAATAAAATTACTGCTGCATTTCTTGAAACTCATTGGTGTAGTACAGATTAGAATACAGTGCCTGGTAAAAAACAGTGAAGCACCCAGAAGGGACAAGGAAACTAAATGAATCTTTGTGGGTTGAAATGGTCTGTAATGTTATTTCAGTGATTACAAAATTGAGTCAACATTACAAAGGATTTATCAGTATGAGCCCACTTATCAGTGCTCTGGCCTGGATGCATGCACTGATTCCACTGGAAATGGTGTCGTAAGCCATTGTTTCCTCTCCTGAGGCAAGCTGGTCCACAACTGTGGTAGCTGCTCTCACACATGTTCTGTTGGGGAAAAAATCTGTGGATCTTGTTGACCATGGGAGTACCTAAACATCATTCAGACAGTTGATAAAGGCACATATTGTGTGTGGACAGCATTGTCCTGTCGAAAAATGGTGCCACAATACTGTCGCACAAGAGGTAACACATGAAGACACAGGATGTGTGTGACACAGCATTGTAACATCAGAGTTCCTTCAGATATTACCAGCTGTGACCTGTAGTCAGACCCAATGGCTCCCCAAACTTCGACACCAGGAGTAACGTCGCTGTGCTTCTCCAAAACTTCGAAAGAACAGGAACCCTCCCTATGTCGCCACCATACTAGCTGGTGATGGTCATCTAGGGTAGTCCAGAAACGTGATTCATCGTTGAACACAATGTGATGCCACTCATCGGCAGTCCTTGCTTCCCAGTCATGGCAACACTTGAAATGCAGCTCTCTGTGTTGGAGTGTTAAAGGCAGCCTCTTATGGAGCAGTAATTCCCAAGACTGTCTGTTGCTAATCTCCAACCAATAGTGTGGGGTGACACAGAATGTTGCAGGGAGTCCATTTGTTGTTCTCAGATAGCAGACACAGATGTGTAGAGGTTGAAGTGTGCTTGGTGCACAGTACATGATATTCCCTTGTGATGATCAGATGTGGTCAACTGAAAATTTGATGACGAGTACGAGTGCTCTCACATTCCCGTGCAGTTCAGCACTGGGCCATTGCCACATCTGAATGCTGCACATATCTGGATATTGCATGATTTAGCTATCTAGCTAAATGGAGACCCACATTGAGGCCCCTTTCAGTCTCTGTTTGGAGCTAATAATGCTCCCACATGAGCACATAGAATTTCTGTGTCCTCCACAGTGAGCAGTCAGCATTTGATGTTGTTCTCACTCTATATATATAGCCTACCTGGCCTGGTAACAACACAAAACATGAATAAGACTAATGCAGTCTGGTGGTGGTTCTACCCGTCATAGAGAATTGTGATGCTAATGATTTATATATCCACCGGTGATGCATGAGTGCATGAATTTATGTTGACATTTGACCATATCTTCTGAGTGCTTCACTTTTTTTCCCCGACAGTGTAGTTGTTATTCACTAACATGCAGCAGTCCTTCAAATACTTCCTCATAAACATTAGGCAACATTAATATTAAGTTACCTGATTCTAGAAAGGAGGATTTTAGTTTGTAGTCTCGCATTGTGGGTACTGCTACTGCAAAATGAGATGTACATGTATTGCTGTATCAGTATGCTGCAGCAAAATACTCATGTTGCACCAGGATGGAAAGGAAATACATATCTGGGAAACTATCCAATGGAATAATCAGCTAAAATTTGGATGCAAAGTCTGCTTGAAAAAAAGAACAAATATGAAACAAGAATGTAGCCAAGGAAATGGAAAGTAAATGTTGGATTGAGATGACAAAAGAACATGAAAAATCTTGAAAGAGGGCATATTTGCAAACTTGTTTATCTGAAATGAATTGAAGCCTTTAATGTCTCAACTGCTAAAAGCTACAGTACAAAATCTCTCATAACATTTAAGGTTTCTGTTTATGTTCATTGTGTTCTTATTCTGAATAGTAACTAAGAAATTACTGCTACTGTTATTAATACTTTTTACAGTTGCAGACTTACCTGGTCTTATACCAGGATCTCATAAGAATCGTGGTTTAGGCATCACATTTTTAAAACATGCAGAACGATGTTCAGCACTTTTAATGGTGATTGACCTGTCAAGTGAACCTTGGGATCAACTGGAAGTTTTGAAATATGAACTGAGCCAGTTTAGCCCTGATCTTGCTCAGAGGCCTCAAATTATTATTGGCAACAAAATAGACCTACCAGAATCAAAGGTAATGCTAGTAATATGTGTTCCACATACAGCATTTTGTAGACGACCTTAAATCCTTTTTTTGTGCTAAATATCACAGTGTGCAATTTGATTGGATGCAATTGTTTTTGCAGAGTAATCTTCAGGAGTTTCAGCAGAAAACTGGTGAAAAAATAATTCCCATATCTGCAAAACTGGGAATAAATTTGTCACTGGTTCTGGAGATAATGCGAGAAATATATCAGCAAAATGTGAAGGAAAATTAGTAGTAACCTTTACTTGTTAATAGCTGTCTGTTTATAAACAAAATGAATAAAGTTTTTGTATTAAATTTCATTCTAAAATAATAAATTGAACAGTTAATCTGTTACATCTCTATCCTATATGAAATTTTTTGTTGGTAATAGTCCTGTTATGTCCAACTACTTGCTTTCATAATTGGGTGCTGAACAAAAGTCAGTGATCCAAGTATCCAAAAATATGAAGATTAGCTTGAGAAAGATCTGGATTACATAGAACATTGAAGCTTGAATCAGACTGCAGCAAGTGGTCATTTGCCAGCATTATCTGTGGATGGGAATGATTTATAGTCATATCATATTCTAGAACATAATATTAACTTGTCAAGAAGATTAGCACATTGTCATTTATTGCATGGTGTGAGGTCTCTCATTACCCAAAGTAAGAAATCCACATATAAACTGTGTTGCCAAGTTGTCATATGTGAAGTTTCGAATGATTTCTGTAATAAGTGGTATCTAGTGTCTTTCCCTGCCATAGTAAGTGTAAGTTAGTGTTCAATACTCTAATCTCACTACTGTTTATTCATTTCTACAATTTAATCACTCACCAAAAAATGACACTTTACAACTTCCACAGTTTTTCACTACAACATGGAGTATATTGATTGGTTTACGTAGCTGCCACATTTTCTGAGTATATCATATCAACTTTCAACTTCATCAACAGTTTCTTCAGGATATGCTGATAAAACTAAGAAATGTCACTGAAGTGTGGACTACATCCCACTGGGTAACACAATGAGTGCTTGAAGATTGAAAATAATCCCTTGCAGAAGAGTTTATTTTTCTGGGTGTCCAGTGAATATAGTTTTCTGCCTGTTTAAACTTCTTAACTCTACAAGTCTCTGGCAGACATAAATAGCAAAGCTGTTTTGCATCACATCTGCATTAAAATCTCTTCAGTAGAGGAGCTGTGTTATGACTATTGAAAACATCATTGCCTATAGCATCTTCACATGACAAAAGGGAAAGGTAACACATTTGTCACTTGGTTCACATCAGCTTTGCATCACTCATCATCGAGAATGTCCTTTCTGTTGAGGCTTTTCACAGGAACTTCACTATTCACTATCTTTCTGTTCCAGCAAGATGAAGTGATTAGTGGTGATACTAAAGTACAGAAAACAGGGCTTGTTATTTGTAGATGTGGGTAATTATTTTCTTTGAAAATAGCAGTGTAATTGAGAGGATATTAAGGCACCAATCAGAGACAAACAGCTTATTTAGTTCCATAAAGTTTTGGGCACGCAGGTGTGTAAATTCAGCTTCTTTTTCGGGCTGCATGCCCGTAACTTGATGGAACATTCTTTACACTGTGAAAACATGAAGATGCACATCAAGCTTATTTAGTGTAAGCAGCATGTGATTCTCCCCCCCCCCCCCCTTTTCTGCCTTCTTTTTTAATTTTTTGATTGAATTGAAATGGCATAAGCATGATCAAAACTAAGCAGTTTGGTAGTTTATTGTTACTACAGTATACAGATGAAATTTCAGTGATTTGCATGTCTTTTAAAGTACACCTTAAACTGTTCTACATGCCTGAAAGTTCTCCTTAATGGGTTCTGTGGAACCACGATGAATAGATAAATTCTTTGATGTTTCATAATACAGTCAATTTGTGCTCAGGAGATCCCAGCGATAAAGTTGTGAGTTACTTTTTATTTCTTTTGGTCTACAAGTCGTTTCTGTTCTTTTTTTATGCTAGTGTGAATCTGAGGTTTGCCAACAAAACTTTCATGATGCAATATTGAAAAAAAATTCAAAAAACGTAAAAAATATCTCTTTTTGGCATTTTTTGCTTATAACTGGGAAACAATCAACTTTTCATAAATAATCAAAATGAAAATCTATAAAATTTACAACAAATCTCCAATGAAATATTGGGACTCAAGTGCTGGTTGAAAATTGCTGTATTTCAGCTGTTTGTACAAAACACCACTTTTTCCACAACAAAACTGTAATTTAATAAATTCTTACTATTTTTAAGTTGGATACAATGTAGGCTGGCTTGATCTGTTATGCCAACTCCAGTATTAAAAAAATAAATAAATAAAATAAAATAAAGCATTTTCATATTCGCATTGTATTTCAATTCTATGCAAATATATTGCTGCCTTGTATGTCTTTTTCTTTTATTTATTCTCTCCCTTTACCAGGCCAGTTTGAAAATGTTTTTCCACAAAAGTGACTTATCATTTCGTGCCCTCTTCACTATTACACTCTCACCCGTGTCAGTTTTCACTGCTGATTGTGAAACATACTATATACAAATCTTCAATGTACTGTATACAAATCTCATGGTACTATAAGAAAAAGAACATGTAACTAGTCTGAATGATTTGAAATGCAGGTAGTACGTATCTTTGTCGTACAAAAGTAAAATCAAATCAATATTGCCTTACTAGCAGTTGATAGTTTCTGCATTATAAGCAAAAAAACTGTCAAAAATGAGATTTTTTACCTTTTTTATATCCTTTTCAACATTTTGACATGAAATTTTGCTGGCAAACATCAGAATTGGATTGAGTACACCAAAAAAACATATAGAATGAAATAAATCAAAACAGGCCCACAACTTTCCGGGTTAAAACATAATTCAATTGGAGTATCAATTAACTGATTGAGTGGAAACGAAGAGTAGGCAGGGTTTGGTTGAGGATCTTACTGGCTCCATCAGGCACTCTTCAAATTTCATTTATACTTAGGTGAAGCCTCTTTAAATTAATAAGACAAAACCACTGACAGATGTTCTTATAACTTAAGAGCTATTTTTTTGCAACAGCTAAACATAATAGCTTTATTGAATGTGCAAGCACAACCAAATTGATTGCATCAGTGGAAGGAGCAGGTAATTTTGCGTATGGATGATGTGCTACTTCGAATTTTAAATTGTGATTTTTTGCCACTGTTATTTTATTAATTATGGGTGAAGATGAACTATTTATCATACAACCTCCTTCAACAACTCATTTTAATCAGGTCAAAAGTGTGCATCTCCACATGTAATGTTTTTCATTCTCACTATAAAGGATTTAGAATGTGGAAAATTGTACTGGTAAATATTTTGAACCTAACGACTGCTCATTAGTGATAGTCCAGCTCATAGCTATGTAAGTGGAACCTTTAGTTTGGGACTATGATTTGCAATTGCTGAATGTGTCTGGGAATTTGATGTACCCTACATCCTAATCTATTTCTCCCACTTCTCTCTGTCCATCTCCTCTTCCTTATTCCCCTCTTTCTGTTCACCCCCTCCTTCTCCTCTTCCCCCTTTCTCTGAAATTGACCCTAGTTTATTTTAATTGCAAACTAAGCCTTGATTGGGAATTAAAGTCACTTAGAATGAATGGTTATATTGGATTGGATCACTGGTTACAGTGTGTGTGAGGAACGCCTTTCCTACTGCTGTATCTAAGATGATAGTGATTTCAGTTATAGCATTTTGCATAGTTTTCATCTGCAATGTGTAGTATTAGAAACTTTCAGGTGATTCAGATTCCATAGTAGTATTATAATCAGCTGCTGATAAGCCATAAATAAGTTTCTTGTACTCTGTTAAAACTGACAGTGAGGAAGAAAACAAAGCAGTACTTTGTTGTGTACACAGTTTTTGTTTAAAATTGTATATAAGAAAAACAAATACATATAGGAGAAACAATTTATTGAATGGTGTAAATGCCCTCCTATTGTAGTTAATACTGGCTGCGAGAAAGAAAACAGAACCACACATTTTCACAGCATAGCACGGCATTTTCTTTCTTGCAGTTGGTTTTAACAGAAAACTTGTATATTTTTGCTTAAAAAAATAATAGACTATATCAGTCTGATTGTATATTAGATTATTGTGTTGTTGTTGTTGTTGTTGTTGTGGTCTTCAGTCCAGAGACTGGTTTGAAGCATCTCTCCATGCTACTCTAGCCTGTGCAACCTTCTTCATCTCCCAGTAACTACTGCAACCTACATTCCTCTGAATCTACTTAGTGTATTCATCTCTCAGTCTCCCTCTATAATTTGTACCCTCCACACTGCCCTCCAATACTAAATTGGCGACCCCTTGATGCCTCAGAACATGTCCTACCAACCGATCCCTTCTCCTAGGCAAGTTGTGCCACGAGTTTCTCTTCTCCCCAATTCTATTTCATACCTCGTCATTAGTTATGTGATCTACCCATCTAATCTTCAGCATTCTTCTGTAGCACCACATTTCAAAAGCTTCTATTCTCTTCTTGTCCAAACTATTCATCGCCCATGTTTCACTTCCATACATGGCTACACTCCATACAAATACTTTCTGGAATGACTCCCTGACACTAAAATCTATACTCGATGTTAACAAGTTTCTGCCGGCCGCGGTGGTCTCGCGGTTCTAGGCGCGCAGTCCGGAACCGTGCAACTGCTACGGTTGCAGGTTCGAATCCTGCCTCGGGCATGGATGTGTGTGATGTCCTTAGGTTAGTTAGGTTTAAGTAGTTCTAAGTTCTAGGGGACTGATAACCACAGCAGTTGAGTCCCATAGTGCTCAGAGCCATTTGAACAAGTTTCTCTTCTTCAGAAATGCTTTCCTTACCATTGCCAGTCTACATTTTATATCCTCTCTACTTCGACCATCATCAGTTATTTTACTCCCCAAATAGCAAAATTCATTTACTACTTTAAGTGTCTCATTTCCTAATCTACTTCCCTCGGCATCACCTGATTTAAGTCGACTACATTCCATGATCCTCGTTTTGCTTCTGTTGATGTTCATCTTATACCCTCAAGACACTATCCATTCCGTTCAACTGCTCTTCCAAGTCCTTTGCTGTCTCTGACAGAATTACAATGTCATCGGCGAACCTCAAAGTTTTTATTTCTTCTCCATGGATTTTAATTCCTACTCTGAATTTTTCTTTTGTTTCCTTTACTGCTTGCTCAATATACAGATTGAATGACATTGGGGATAGGCTACAACCCTGTCTCACTCCCTCCCCAACCACTGCTTCCCTTTCATGCCCCTCAACTCTTATAACTGCCATCTGGTTTCTGTAAAAATTGTAAATAGCCTTTCACTTCCTGTATTTTACCCCTGCCACCTTCAGAATTTGAAAGAGAGTATTCCAGTCAACATTGCCAAAAGCTTTCTCTAAGTCTACAAATGCTAGAAATGTAGGTTTGCCTTCCCTTAATCTATCTTCTAAGATAAGTCGTAGGGTCAGTATTGTCTCATGTGTTCCAGTATTTCTATGGAATCCAAACTGATCTTCCCCGAGGTCAGATTCTACCAGTTTTTCCATTCATCTGCAGAGAATTCACATTAGTATTTTGCAGCCATGATTTATTAAACTGATAGTTCGATAATTTTCACATCTGTCAACACCTGCTTTCTTTGGGATTGGAATTATTATATTCTTCTTGAAGTCTGAGGTTATTTCGCCCCTGTCTCATACATTTTGCTCACCATATGGTAGAGTTTTGTCTGGGGTGCCTCTCCCAAGGCTGTCAAGCCCGCTGAAGTGGCCGAGCGGTTCTAGGTGCTACAGTCTGGAACCGCGCGACCACTACGGTCGCAGGTTCGAATCCTGCCTCGGGCATGGATGTGTGTTATGTGCTTAGGTTAGTTAGGTTTAAGTAGTTCTAAGTTCTAGGGGACTGATGACCTTAGAAGTTAAGTCCCATAGTGCTCAGAGCTATTTGAACCATTTGAACCAAGGCTGTCAGTAGTTCTAATGGAATGTTGTCTGCTCCTGGGGCATTGTTTCAACTAAGGTCTTTCAGTGCTCTGTCAAACTCTTCACAGAGTATCATATTGTGTAAAAAGTTGAAATCAATCAGTCGAATGCTTTTCAAGATTTTAGCTGACAATGTTTCTGTATTGTATGGTATATGTATGTTTATGTTCAACAGATGGTGCTCCAATAGGTATATAAAAAAATTGCATGTGTTCGAATGTAACATTTTGTCAAAATTTCTAAGCAATCAGTGCAGAACTTTTAGAGATTTAAGATTTTGAACAAATGAACATTTGCATTTTGTTTATATAGATTGAATTGCAGTTTAGACTCTGAAAATATTTTGTGGTTTGTTGCAACTTCCTGAGTTGTCTAGAATGTGGTTAGAAGAACTCGTACTATTTTTCAATTATGACTGGTGATCAGAATCGTCGAAAAAAAAATTAAGTTATCCGTAGCATGTATGTGCACTCATTTTGTGGTTTAACAAACTTTAATTTTTTTTATTTTGGGCTTCAGCACTCAGGACTCATAATATTACTGTAGTGACTACACTCTGTGGGGCTTCTCCAAGTCAGATTATGGTCTAGTTTGTGTTGAGGTGTTAAGAGGTTTGCTTGGAACAGTAATTCTCCCACCTCACTGTTGCTAGTCTGCAACCAATGCTGTGGGATGATCCAGGATGTTCCAGGGAGTTCATTAGTTGTTCTCAGATGGCAAGCACAGATATGAAGGGATTACAGTGCATTTGGTGCACAAAGTGGCAGTCATCCCTTGTGGGGTCAGATGTGGTCAACCAGAATGTTGATTGTGGTGTCACCACCAGACACCACACTTGCTAGGTGGTAGATTAAATCGGCCGCGGTCCATTTAGTACATGTCGGACCCGCGTGTCGCCACTGTGTGATCGCAGACCTAGCGCCACCACAAGGCAGGTCTCGTGATACGAACAAGCTCTCGCCCCAGTTGTACGGACGACCTAGCTAGCGACTAGATGTACGAAGCCTTTCTCTCTCATTAGCCGAGAGACAGAATAGCCTTCAGCTAAGTTAATGGCTACGAACTAGCAAGGCGCCATTAGCCTTACAGTGATTGTAATTAAAGTCTCCTGTGTATCGTCCAGAGCGATGTACCACAATGATTGATTAAAGATAAGTATTAATCCAGCTACGTACTTTTCTTCATAGCATTAATTACGTAGCCTGTTCCAGTACTTCACGCCCGTCTGCGTTAGTCTAGCGTGCATTTTCAGCCATCTCGATCTACAAGGTGTTGGCCTAGCTGCCGACACATCATTGATGATGAGTATGCTCGCCCTCATGTTCCCATGCAGTCCATAATTAGGCCATTGTCACATCCGATTGCTGCACAAACCTGGGTATTACATGATTTGACCAGCTGCCGAATGGAGACTCACAAAGAGGCCCTCTTCAAACTCTCTCAGCTGCTGCTAGTGGTCCCACACAAGTAAGTGCCATCTCCATGTCCTTCCCAGTGATCACTCAACATCTTATGCTGTTTACACTCCTTACGTATCCTACCAGGCATAGTAGTATCCCTAAGCATGAACAACACTAATACACTCTGGTGGCCATTCTACCTGTTAGAGAGAATTTTAACAATAACCATTTAGATACTCACTTATGCTGCGTACATGTACAAAGTTATATTGACATCCATCGATCCATCCATCCAGACAAACATAGATTCTTCTGGAGGCTTCATTTTTTTGTTGTGCAGTGTATATTTTGCAACTATATATGTAGAGAACTACCTATGGCGAAACTGAATGACATGTATTAGTGCTGTGGGCATGTGATGCAGTAAATAAAGCATCTAAGCAGAGCAGAGAAGAATATGGATCATTGCAATGGTGGTAGGGGCTACAGATGGGGAAGTCCACTAACATGGATGATTCCACAATTTTTTTGTTATAGCATGACCCTGGGAACTAGAATCTGAGAATTGAAGAAGTTAGTGGCTGTTTGCTACCTACTGTTTTGACCATGTATGGTAAATAGTTGAAGGACAGCAGAAACCATGAGTAGGCAACAAGATGTAAAAATCTCCTACTGTGTGAATTTACTGATGGGGATAGAAAAACTGTTGACTGCTTAGTGATAGAAAAATAATTTAATAATTTTTAAAATCAGATGCATCAGGAATTTGAGGATGATTTTCAATGGAATCATGAGTTACAGCACACAAAAGGGATTAACATTAGAGAAAAAAGAGGCATTTCATAGTGCCATATTTCATGATTATAATTATTTTTACAATCTAGGAAAAAAAATACCTGCCTCACTTTAGATTAGTATGCAGGAGGCAGAGAGCGTCTCTGATGAGCCAATATGGAGAAAACTATTATTCTTCTTTATGTTTTGACCATGAAATCAGGAAGCTAATGACTGCAGGCTCTCGAAAAGGGTCGGAATTACTCTCTTAATTTTTGCATACCATGCAGGTGGCCATTTTGACACAGTGCAAGCCATGCAGGAATTAATATATTTTCCTTTACCTCTGATTACAGCCTCAAAGAACCACTAAACTCCTTCACCTTCTTAACAGTAAAAGGTGCCACAGAATCATAATAATAATTATGTACACCAATTTCTTCCTTGAATGGTCATTATGAAATAATGAACAGACGTACTCCCCTCTGCCAAACTCTGTTCACTGTTGAAAAAGTAAAGATACCAGAACATGACTAAACAAGATCAACCTTAACATACGTACTGTTTTTTACAGAGATCATAATATTCCATCTGGCACTGAAATTATGTATTGTGCAGTTCACATTCACATGGCTGAGCCCAATGATTCACTTCACAATTTGTTTGTCACATACTGTGTTTCACTTGTGCCAGAGTGTTCTCAGGTATTTTAAAATCTTAGTATTCATTGAGCCCAATGATTCACTTCACAAAATGTTTGTTACATACTGTCTTTCACTTGTGCTAGTGTGTTCTCGGGTATTTTAAAATCTTAGTATTCATTACTGTCCATGTTACTTTGGTGTTCATACGTGGTTCTTTCACATATCAGATTTTACAGTAATATGAAATAGTCTTTTGTTCTGCTTTTTCAACTATAGTAATACACACAATATTGTGTATACACAGAAAAAATCATACTAACTTATCTAATTACATTGCATAACTTATCTCTTATCAAATTAGCTTCATAAAAAGTGATTTATCTCTTTGTACATATTTTATACATTCATATTTCTATAATACAAGAAAACAAGTGTCTTTCCGTAAAACAATTACAGTTCCCTGCACCTGAAAAAAAAAAATTTACAGTCATAGGATGAATCAGGAATAGGTTGGGCAATTGGACTGTGCTTTGATCCATTTGCGAAAAGGCCTTCAAACCGTCATTTTCTAGTACCCAGGACACCCCATTGTACCTGATGCTCTTGAGGAATGTCCACCTCTTTCTCAAATGATAGTTCACAGGAAACAAATATTTTAACAGAAATTAGATAACATCTTGTACTGCATACATATATACAAACATATAAAAATACTCCATTCTCCTTTATTACATCGTCATTTCATTCTTGGTAATCTAGTGTGTCTCGAGATTTCTCCTTTTGTGTTAATACATGATCTTTTAGTTGGGATACACTTATCACTTTCTCTACAAATTCCCTCAATATGCAATTGGGTAAGTGTATTTGTGAAGTTTGCTTCCTATTTTAAAATTCACACTGCCTCTATGTCCTTTGGGCAGCAGAAATGCTGGTGCATAAATGAGTGCATACACAACAATCAGTACGGTACCACAGTGTGGGAATTGGTCTTTTTACCCACCACAGTTGAGCAGTGCAGCATACTTTATAACATATGTGTTATGAGCATGAGTTGCTGAGTGCTTCCTTGCATCATGGTTTTGCCTGCACTGGTCTCCACGACACCTAAAGAAGAGTAGTGAGATTCTTGAAGAAGTTGAGAGTCCTTTTGAGTCCTTTCCGTATTTCTAGATCCTGGTGAATAACACAGTTTAATGTGTATTTGCATGTGCTATGCTGCCTTTAGATAATTTCATTTCCATGAGACCCAGAGTACGTGGTAATTACCAGTTGATAGCTTCAAATCCTAATACAAACACTAATAATAATAAAATATGTATACAGTAGACAAATCTAGAACAATGAAGATTATTTGACTTCTCTTTCCTTTTTCTTCTCGGTTAGTGGCATCACATGCTTGTATATACGAGGGTATTTTGGAAAGTAATGATACATCGTATGCCAGAGGAACAGAATTGTTTTGGCGAGCAAGTTGGCAACACTGGTGTTAACTTTGAACCGTTAGCTTTCTCCTCGCAGTCATTCGGTAGTTGAACATTGCTTCTGGTTGGAGTAGGTCGTGTTTAAAATGGCTGCGCCGATTCAGAATCCCACTGAATGCAAAGTGCGCTCCATCACATGTTTTCTTCATGCAAAAGGCCAGCGACCAGCAGATATTCACAAAGAAATTGTTTCTGTTTATGGGAACATTATGAATCGACAAAATGTTACGAAATGGTGTTGTCATTTCTCTGAAGGTAGGACCGATGTTCATGACGAACAAAGAACAGGTCCACCATCTGTGATCTCTGATGCCCTTCTTCAGAGAACGGAGGAAGCAATTCGTGCGAATAGACGTTTCACATTGAAAGAATAGCTTCAGATCATACCAGACGTGTCAATGATAACTCTTTATGAAGTTGTGACTGTCAAGTTAGGGCACAGGAAATTGTGTGCGCGCTGGGTTCCAAAACTGTTAACGGAAGAACACAAAAAGAAAAGGATGGGCTTTGCACTCGACTTCCTCACACACTATGCTGAAGCAGGTGATGAGTTCCTTGATCGCATTGTGACAGGTGACGAGGTGTGGGTTTATCACCATACACCTGAATCCAAGCAACAATCAATGCAATGGCACCATTCGAATTCACCAAAAGCCAAGAAATGCAAAACGTCGATTTCAGTGAAGAAAATCATGGCTTCTGTTTTTGAGACAGACAAGGCATTCTTCTGTTGGAATTTATGCCTCCTGGAACGAAATTAATGCTGCTGCATATTGCCAGACTTTGAAATGTCTTCGAAGGGCAATTCAAAACAAACACAGGGGAACGCTGACAAGTGGAGTCCGCTTGCTTCATGACAACGCTCGGCCTCACACAGCGCTCGTAACCAAAGCACTACTCAAACAATTCAAATGGGATGTATTGGACCATCCGCCATACAGCCCGGACCTTGCGCCCACCGACTTCCATGTCTTCCGTTACCTGAAGTCACATTTTGGTGGAAAATCATTCTACGATGATGAAGAAATCAAAGATGAAGTTGAAATGTGGTTTCGACAACAGGCGGCAACCTTCTATGACTGTGGGATACAAAAGCTTCTGCACCGACTTAACAAATGTTTGGATAATGGGGTTGATTAAGTCGAAAAATAACAAATAATCCAGTTAATAAGATGTAACTGACGTTTTCTAAATGAATGTTCTATTTAAGGACTGCGAGCCGGTGTATCTTTACTTTTCGAAATGCCCTCATAGCTTTAAATCTAAGTGTGTACTGTATTAAAATTATAAACAGCCAACCAGTTGCAATTGATAAAGAATTCTTTACCTAGGTTTCAACAAATTTAAATTTGTCTTCTTCAGAAGGTGGCCTAAGGACAATGAACATCATAGCTTACATTAGAAAGGTATGAAACTTAAGTCAAGAATAGATTTTAACATAAATTAGAGAGCTCTTGCATTATGAGAACGACGACTGATACTTACAATTTTACATTAGTAAGGACTAATGTACCATCACCGTTTTTACAAATGTCGGCATAGATCCATTTGTCAAAATTAAAATATAGCCCTAGAAATAGGGTTTGTCACATAAATATAAATTAGTACATGGATCTTGCAGAGCCCACAACCGACTTAGTGTAATCAGCCAGCGTAGTTACTCTGCGACCAGGGCAGGTGGCGCTCATGGCACGAACCATGTGCCAATTGGCGTACAAAGCAACGTGCAAATTATCAGTATAAATAACGTCCTTAGATAAAGTAACAATAAAAAGAAAGAAAGCGTTTAACACTCCCGTTATAACAGTATGGGAGCCTTGGTACAATTAATGTAGTTATACATCAAAAAGGCAGGTGGCGCTTGCACCGAGCGAGTTACGCACAGTCGCACAGTGGCATATACAGCCAAAATATAAAAATTACATTACTATATTAGTGAAGCCCACAAACGGTATATATGTCAGAACTTTAAAATTGACAATAATGGCTCTTAAAACAGAATTACGAACCCTGGTCCACAATCCAGTTAATACACATTCGCAGGGAACCAACGTTTTAGAGCCAGACAAAATCACATAAGGGCCGATGTAGTGGCAGCCATACATCGTGAGAAAACCACATTACATAAAGGGTAGTGAGCTTAAAGCATTGAAAGTGCATCACAGCTTCCTGAGAAAATAGACCACTAAGATTACCAGCATTAATGTTATACCATAGACAGTACAGGCTTAAAGCCTTCGAAAAATTATCTACAAGCAAGGTTAAACTGGTCATTCAGTATATTACCGTCCTTGAGCTCTAGATGTTTAAAAATTTGTAACTCTTTGCACAGATCTAGTCTACGCCCTTTGACTTCTCTGTGTAGGATAGCAGTGTCTTCTAACTGTTTAGGCGTATGGCCGGCTATCAAGAGGTGTTCAGCAAAAGTAGAACTGTGTATATTAGCTCCTTTTTTACCTAATAGGTGTGCTTTATATCTTGTTTTCACAGATCTACCTGTTTGACCAATATAATATGAAGGACAGTTATTACAGGTTAGTTTGTAAACACCTGAATTGGAAAACCAATCGCTGGCAATCTCTACTGAATGTACAAGATTTCTTTTTAAACTGTTATCTGTAGAGGAGACGTTACAGTTATATTTTTTCCTTAGAAGATGTTTAATCCTATACGATATATTACCCAAGAAAGGAATGGAAATAAATTTTTTAGCTTCTTTGCTATCAGTGGGGAGGTTGTTGCTCAAAGTCTTACTGAACAAGTAATCAATCATATTCTGATTGTACCCATTATTAGCCGCAATCGCTTTGATGACATTCAATTCCTTCTGTTGATCGGCAGGTGATAAAGGAGTAGTTGCCATACGGTGAATGGCAGAATGAAAAAACGCCAGTTTATGAGCTTTTGGATGAGTTGAGTCAGCAGGGATGACATTATCTGAATACGTTTTCTTACGGAAGATATTGAAATTGAAGGAACTATTCTGTATAGAAATTGTTGTGGACTGGCAAGACAGCCAATCCACAATGACGGGTAGCCGAAAGGCACGCGTTAAACTCACGCAGGCTGGCGTGAGGTCTGGAACAGGTAAAGTAATTATACTATCAAGAAAAGTACGTAGTTTCAGGAATACTTAACTTTAATCCATAATTGGTGAACATCGGTCTGACTGTACATGCATCACAATATAAATACACTCCTGGAAATTGAAATAAGAACACCTTGAATTCATTGTCCCAGGAAGGGGAAACTTTATTGACACATTCCTGGGGTCAGATACATCACATGATCACACTGACAGAACCACAGGCACATAGACACAGGCAACAGAGCATGCACAATGTCGGCACTAGTACAGTGTATATCCACCTTTCGCAGCAATGCACGCTGCTATTCTCCCATGGAGACGATCGTAGAGATGCTGGATGTAGTCCTGTGGAACGGCTTGCCATGCCATTTCCACCTGGCGCCTCAGTTGGACCAGCGTTCGTGCTGGACGTGCAGACCGCGTGAGACAACGCTTCATCCAGTCCCAAACATGCTCAATGGGGGACAGATCCGGAGATCTTGCTGGCCAGGGTAGTTGACTTACACCTTCTAGAGCACGTTGGGTGGCACGGGATACATGCGGACGTGCATTGTCCTGTTGGAGCAGCAAGATCCCTTGCCGGTCTAGGAATGGTAGAACGATGGGTTCGATGACGGTTTGGATGTACCGTGCACTATTCAGTGTCCCCTCGACGATCACCAGTGGTGTACGGCCAGTGTAGGAGATCGCTCCCCACACCATGATGCCGGGTGTTGGCCCTGTGTGCCTCGGTCGTATGCAGTCCTGATTGTGGCGCTCACCTGCACAGCGCCAAACACGCGTACGACCATCATTGGCACCAAGGCAGAAGCGACTCTCATCGCTGAAGACGACACGTCTCCATTCGTCCCTCCATTCACGCCTGTCGCGACACCACTGGAGGCGGGCTGCACGATGTTGGGGCGTGAGCGGAAGACGGCCTAACGGTGTGCGGGACCGTAGCCCAGCTTCATGGAGACGGTTGCGAATGGTCCTCGCCGATACCCCAGGAGCAACAGTGTCCCTAATTTGCTGGGAAGTGGCGGTGCGGTCCCCTACGGCACTGCGTAGGATCCTACGGTCTTGGCGTGCATCCGTGCGTCGCTGCGGTCCGGTCCCAGGTCGACGGGCACGTGCACCTTCCGCCGACCACTGGCGACAACATCGATGTACTGTGGAGACCTCATGCCCCACGTGTTGAGCAATTCGGCGGTACGTCCACCCGGCCTCCCGCATGCCCACTATACGCCCTCGCTCAAAGTCCGTCAACTGCACATACGGTTCACGTCCACACTGTCGCGGCATGCTACCAGTGTTAAAGACTGCGATGGAGCTCCATATGCCACGGCAAACTGGCTGACACTGACGGCGGCGGTGCACAAATGCTGCGCAGCTAGCGCCATTCGACGGCCAACACCGCGGTTCCTGGTGTGTCCGCTGTGCCGTGCGTGTGATCATTGCTTGTACAGCCCTCTCGTAGTGTCCGGAGCAAGTATGGTGGGTCTGACACACCGGTGTCAAAGTGTTCTTTTTTCCATTTCCAGGAGTGTAGCAAATGATAATGGCGCCTTGCTATGACGTAGCTGAAGGCTATGCTAACTATCGTCTCGGCAAATGAGAGCGTAATTTGTCAGTGAACCATCACTAGCAAAGTCGGCTGTACAACTGGGGCGAGGGCTAGGAAGTCTCTCTAGACCTGCCGTGTGGCGGCGCTCGGTCTGCAATCACTGATAGTGGCGACACGCGGGTCCGATGTATACTAACGGACCACGGCCGATTTAAAGGCTACCACCTAGCAAGTGTGGTGTCTGGCGGTGACAGCACAGAAATTGTTAAATCGAGGAAGTTAAGTTCACCTTTTTCATTCTGAAGTTCTTTTGTGAAGGAAATCTTTTCATGTAAACCATTGAAAGTATTGAAGTGTTCTCATATTTCTGTTATGCAAGAGCTCTCTAATTTATGTTAAAATCTATTCTTGACTTAAGTTTCATACTTTTCTAATGTAAGCTATGATGTTCATTGTCCTTAGGCCACCTTCTGAAGAAGACAAATTTAAATTTGTTGAAACCTAGGTAAAGAATTCTTTATCCATTGCAACTGGTCGGCTGTTTATAATTTTATTACGTGGAACCGTTGCTGTTGTGCAGCTATGTTTAAAATACTGTGTACTGTATGTTATTCTCCTACCAGATTCACCACATCCACTCATCTGTCATATGATAACTCACATTCTGCAGCTTGCCATATATATCATACCTATTAAATAACAATAGTGTGTGCTAAAGCTGAGCTCTTGTTGTGCTGCTACATATCTTTGTGTCCTTCATTTGTTTCTGAGTTTCCGTCACAGCACTAGCTTATGATAAAAATATATATATATATACATATGGGTCCTGCCCCTCACTACAAAACAAAGTTTCACGCTGGTTCTTCTCAAATGGTTTGTATTTCTAGTCTTCCAGACCTGAGCACTCATATACTTCTCTTCAAACTAGAGGTAATATTAAACTACTGTGCTTAATAGTATTCATGCTTTTCTATATGATCTGAACAATTAGCCCTTATGGGTTTCCAGACTAATATTAGCATTGAAAGTCACAAAGATTAAGTATACTTGTGCAAAGACAAAGAAAAGTCTACTTGTATCTGTTCCTTAAAGGAGGTCAATTTTTTGTCCCATCTTTTGTCTCCTCATCTTGATCAAACTGTAGTAAAATGCTTTGTGAGGTCTGTGCCCATAGACTCCAGATTCCTCTATTACTTAACTTAATCTACAGTGGTAAATATGCTATCTTGCCTGACAGTCACAAGTACATTTCCTTGCTCCCTGTCTGTTTGTCACATATATATCCTAGCTCAATTTTCTTTTTATAATAATCGAGCATCATTTGCCATATAAGTGTACCAGTATGTTTGTATTGTTGTGATTTTGTTCTTTAATCTTGTGTTCCAGTCTATAGCCTTATGTTCTTGTTACTGTTTTATGATCTTAGTTATTACCCACACAAGTACTGTATCTACTGTTAATTTTCCTTACATTTTCGTACGGGAAGTACTTCTTCAGGTTGCAATGCGTGTACAGACCTTTTATCTTCCCACTCTGTGGGTATGTATGTAAACAGCTTCCATGTGTGGTATTTGCACAATGAAAAAAGGACCAGTCTACATCAACTGAGAAGTTCACTTGGACCCGAATCACATTAAATGATATGAATAAGTCAATAAACAAATTAAGTAATTCCAAAACAGAAGATTATTATGGACTCAGTAATCTCATCATTAAATGTATAGCAAAAGAAATTGAAATGCCACTTCTCTCACTATCAAACAGAGTACCTGATGAAGGAATATTCCCCGACTGTCTTAAGCTGACAGTTACATTGCCTGTATATAAAAAAGATTAAAGAAACCTCCCAAATAACAACAGACCTATCAACTGTAAAAGCAGTAGAAGCTTTGGTATGCAATGTTTATGAAGGGTATGAAAAAAGGGTATCAATGTCTGGAACACTTATTGACCTAAGTAAAGCTTTTGACTCAGTGTCACATGACATACTCATCAAAAAGTTAAAATACTATGGCACTGAAGATGACACACTCCGACTATTCAGATCTTATCCAAGCAATAGGTTACAACTTGTATATGCAAATAAGCAGAGGGCAGAAATACTCCCTATAGAAAGAGGAATACCACAAGGCTCTGTTCTTGGACCTTTTCTGTTCATTGTCTATGTTAATGACTTCTCGAATTACATACCGTGTAAGAACATACTATATGCTGATGATATGACATTAATAAGTACAAGAGAGAATTTACAAAGTGTACTGGACAAAAATGGAGAAATTATGCAAATGGCTAATTACTGGTGTCAGGTTAACCAGCTGTGCATAAATCAAACAAAAACAGAAGAAATAATATTTAATCTCAAAGTAACTAAAAATGAAAACAAAACAGTGAAATTACTTGGACTAATCATAGACCAAAAGCTCTCATGGGAAGGACACACCAATTATCTATGTAGTAAATTAGCACAAGTACTTTTCTTATTGTATAAATTAAGAAACAGTGTGAGCAAGCAATTGCTACTCCACTCATACTACGCTTTTTTTCATTCCCAACTGCAATATGGAATATTGCTTTGGGGTAACTCCCCAGGGGCTGAATGTATTTTCAGATGGCAGAAGAAAGCAATCAGGTGCATGGAGGGGTTAGCACCCAGAGAGTCCTGCATAAATTATTTTAAATCTCTTGGCGTAATGACAGTGCCAAGCATGTACATATATAACTGTCTAATATATGCTAGAGAAAATCTGAAAAAATTGAACATGAGATGTGATGTGCATGCACACAGTTCAAGAAACAGTCACCTGCTGGACTTGCCTTCCACAAGACTTGCTGTAGTCCATAATAACTATAAGTACTCAAGCATAAAATTTTTCAATAAGTTACCATGCTCAGCTCGTACAGTACCACTAAATAAATATAAGAATACATTGCAAACCTAGCTAAAAAACAACGAATTCTATACACCTGAAGAATTCTTAGAAACTAATCATCAAAATATACGTTTTACCTAAGTTATGAAGAAAATGTTTTGATATTATATAAGCTAGTTATTTACTGTGATTCTTTTCTTATGTGTGTATTTAAAACATTGTTTTACATAATGCTGAAGAAAAGGTCTTTAGTTCCTTTTCACCCCTTTCTGTAACTATTTGAATGTTGTACTGAAACTAAAACCCTCTGTAAACTTTGACGAAGCCAACTGTATGAAAAATGCTGAAAGGCTAATAAAAATATTCTATTTTATTCTATTCTTTTTAACAATGATGATTTACAGTGCGTCTTTAGCAGAACGCTTTCCCCAACAGAAAATTGATTAACCCTACACAGGTGCTTGTCATAATGAATCTTTCACACCTTGGCACTTCCTATTAAGGTATTCATACCTGCCTTAACTTTTCTTCAGGGGATACTTCCTCCCTAGGCATACACAGAATTGGTGTAACCCACACATTCTTTTCTTTGTTTTTGTTTGTTAGATCTGATGATGTATATGGTGTATTATACAACAGAATATTGTTAATGATCTGCTCAAACAGGCCTAGTTTGATGTATCCGTAGCAATCGAATATGCGTTATCAGTGACGTCGATTATATTCACCACTGGATTTGAATTTTCCCATGCAGATTTGAGGCCAGATTCAATTGCTGGTAAGTGTTTCTCCCCTGATTAAATTGTTGCTGGTTTCCCTGGTGGTATTACCATTGGGGATTCTGAAAATTCCTATTCGTGCTGTACTTTGAGTGACTTTTTGGTAATGAGCCCCACCAATTTCTATTGTTCTGATAATTCCAGTTGCCGTTATCATGGTTCAAATAACCAGAGTGATACCTGTCACCATTCCTTCATCTCCATTTATGATTTGGAAAGGTGACATCGGCGCGGCTCACTGTGCATCAATAAATATGCAATGTGTGTCAGTTGCAGGCCCTTGATCATTGCCATTATACCGCACCTGGGTTGACACAGTCTGTCCGCCACACCCACCTTTATGATACACATTCTGGCTATTATTGTTATTACCAGTATTCATATCTTTGTATATAAGGTCAATAGAGCAGAGACTGACAAAAAGTATTCTAAATTAGTTTGCATGACTCGTCCCAGTTTTTCTCTAATGTGAAATGGAGGTTTTCCTTTCTAAATCTGCAGATCATCATAAAGAGCCATGGGTTCGTCCCAGAAAAGTGTCTTATTTATTTACTTTCTGAAATATTTTCTTAAAAATCCCTGTCTCATGTTGTATGGCTCTGGACTAAATACTTGTTTTCTTAATCTTTCCTGCACACAATGTGATCAATATTTCGCAAGAAATGCATTTTCAAATTGTGCTAATGTATGACACCTTTCTGTCATCTTAGATGCCCAAAGCACAGCCTCATACACATTGGTTCTTTTGTCATTCATACCAAGCCGTAGGCAACATGCTTCTAAAAGTTTTTTACGAAAACAACTGGATGAGCAGATTTGCTTTCTGGGATGAATACCTGGAATTGTCGGTGTTTTGCAAGACTTTCTTCCAGTATAAGTAATGAACGTTCGGTGGCCACATGTAACAGCGTACTGTGGTACCACGTTTGTGCTAGCTGCTGTTACTGGTGCACATATTTTCGCATGAGAAACTGGCCTATGACCTTCATCATTACTCTTACCTGTATGGCTACAGTCATTCCTTGGTTTCTCCTAAATTTTGTTCCATTCTTCTTCTAATTTCTCCAGCTGTCTTGAGCAGCTAGCTCGGTAGACCACACACAATGGAAATATTAAGAACCCCCCCCCAGCTACAAACAAGGCTGAATTTATCAACAATGTCAGTACAGAAATGTGGATTAGTCATTACAGCAACTATGGTTACAAAAATTAATAAACCAGTCAAGAAGGCTAGGAGAGTGTTTCTGCTAGAAAGAGCAAATAAGCAGTTATTAACACCTCACTTAGAGAGTGAATTGGCACCACTTAGTTCCAGTAAGATGGCTGTAGAGGAATTATGGGCAAAATTTAAGCAGATTGTAAATTGTGGTCTGAAGAGTTATATGCCTAGTAACTGGATGAAGGATGGAAAAGACCCACCATGGTTTAATGACAAAATTTGGTGGACGCTGAGGAAACAGAGGCTGTTGCACCCTCGGTTCAAACGGAAATGCACAAATGATGACAAGCGAAGGTTGGTAGAGTGTCGTGCATATGTGAAGAGATTTATGTGCAAATCATACACACCTTAACAAGAGTTCTGGCAGAGAACCTGCAAAAATTCTGGTTGTATGTAAGATCACTAAGCAGATCTAAGGCTTCCATTCAGTCCCTTGTTGACAATGCTGGTGTGGCAGTTAAAAATAACAAAACTAAAAATGAAGTTTTAAATATCATGTTCAAGAAATCATTCACACAGGAAAATTGTATAAACATACCATCATTTGACCATCGGACAGACTCACATATGGACGACATAGTAATAAGCATAACTGGTGTAAAGAAACAACTGAAAGATATGGAAGCAAATAAATCCGGATGGAATCCCAGTTCAATTTTACAAAGGGTACTCTACAGCACTGGCCTCTCACCTATTTTGCATTTATCATAAATCTCTCACCCAACACCAAGTCCCAAGAGACTGGAAAAAAGTGCAAGTGATTCCCGTATATAAGAAAGATAAAAGAACGGACCACAAAATTACAGACCAATATCCCTAACTTCTGTTTGCTACAGAATCGTAGAACATATTCTCAGTTAGAATATAACACAATTTCTTGAGACACATGCTTATGTCCACGAATCAGTGTGGTTCTAGAAAGCATCACTTGTGCGATACTCAGCTTACCCTTTCCTCACATTATATACTGAGAACTATGGATGAAGGGCAACAGGCGGATTCCATATTTCTAGATTCCCAGAAAGCATCCGACACAGTGTCCCATTGCAGGCTGTTAACAAAGATACGAGTAAGTTCTCTGATATGCAAGTGGGTCGAAGACTTCTTAAATAATGTTGTCGTCAATGGCGAGGGTTCATCAGAGAAAAGGATATTATCAGGAGTGCCCCAGGGAAGTGTGATAAGACTGCTGTTGTTCTCTATATACAGAAATGATTTGGCGGACAGGGTGGGCAGCAATCTGAAATTGTTTTCTGACGATGCTGTGGTGTACCGTAAGGTGTCGAAGCTGAGTGACTCTAGGAAGAAACAAGATGACTTAGACAAAATTTCCAGTTGGTATGATGAATAGCAGCTAGCCTTAAATGTGGAAAAATGTAAGTTAATGCGGATGAGTAGGAAGATCTAACCTGTGATGTTCAGATGCAGGATTATTAGTGTCCTGCGTGACACAACCAAGTCATTTAAATATCTTAGGGTAATGTTGCAAAGCGATATGAAATGGAACAAACATGTAAGAACTGTGGTAGAGAAGGCAAATGGCCAACTTTGATTTATTGGGAGAATTTTATGGAAGAATCTTTCACCCATAAATGAGACTGCACATAGGATGCTGGTGTGGCCTGTTCTTGTGTACTGCTTGAATTTTTGGGATATGTGCTATGTCAGATTGAAGGTAGACATCGAACCAACTCAGAGGCAGGCTGCTGGATATGCTACTGGTAGATTTGAACAACACACAAGTGTTACAGAGCTCAAATGGGAATCCCTGGATGGAAGACAAAGTTCTTTTCAAGAAATGCTGTTGAGAAAATTTAGAGAACTGGCATCTGAAGCAGACTGCCGAACAATTCTGCCACCACCAACATACATTGTGCATAAGGACCACTAACATACGAGAAATTAGGGAGGCATATAGACAGTCGTTTTTCCCTTGCTGTATTTTCGAGTGGAACAGGAAAGGAAATGACGAGACGTGGTACAGGGTACCCTCCGCCACGCACCATGTGGTGGCTAGCGGATTATCTTAGTAGATGTAGACATTGTGTTCCTATTTGTGTTCGCACATGATCCTTCCACGTACGTGGAAGTTCTTTGTATCTGACCTGTTGTTGTGGTCTTCAATCCTGAGACTGGTTTGATGCAGCTCTCCATGCTACTCTATCCTGTGCAAGCTTCTTCATCTCCCAGTACCTACTGCAGCCTACATCCTTCTGAATCTGCTTAGTGTATTCATCTCTTGGTCTCCCTCTATGATTTTTACCCTCCACGCTGCCCTCGAATACTAAATTGGTGATCCCTTGATGCCTTAGAACATGTCCTACCAACTGATCCCTTCTTCTGGTCAAGTTGTGCCACAAACTCCTCTTCTCCCCAATTCTATTCAATACCCCCTCATTTAGTTATGTGATCTACCCATCTAATCTTCAGTATTCTTCTGTAGCACCACATTTCGAAAGCTTCTATTCTCTTCTTCTCTAAACTATTTATCGTCCATGTTTTGCTTCCATACATGGCTACACTCCACACAAATACTTTCAGAAATGACTTCCAGACACTTAAATCTATACTCGATGTTAACAAGTTTCTCTTCTTCAGAAACACTTTCCTTGCGATTACCAGTCTACATTTTATATCCTCTCTACTTCGACCATCATCAGTTATTTTGCTCCCCAAATAGCAAAACTCCTTTACTACTTTAAGAGTCTCATTTCCTAATCTAATTCCCTCAGCATCACCCATCTTAATTCGACTACATTCCGTTATCCTTGTTTTCCTTTTGTTGATGTTCATCTTATACCCTCCTTTCAAGACACTATCCATTCCGTTCAACTGCTCTTCCAAGTCCTTTGCTGTCTCTGACAGAATTACAATGTCATCGGCAAAACTAAAAGTTTTTATTTCTTCTCCATGGATTTTAATACCTACTCCGAACTTTTCTTTTGTTTCCTTTACTGCTTGCTCAATATACAGATTGAATAGCACTGGGGAGAGGCTACAACCGTGTCTCACTCCCTTCCCAACCACTGCTTCCCTTTCGTGTCCCTCGACTCTTATAACTGCCATCTGCTTCCTGTACAAATTGTAAATAGCCTTTCGCTCCCTGTATTTTACCCCTGCCACCTTCAGAATTTGAAAGAGAGTATTCCAGTCAACATTGTCAAAAGCTTTCTCTAAGTCTACAAATGCTAGAAACGTAGGTTTGCCTTTCCTTATTCTTTCTTTTAAGATAAGTCATAGGGTCAGTATTGCCTCACGTGTTCCAACATTTCTATGGAATCCAAACTGATTTTCCCCAAGGTCAGCTTCTACCAGTTTTTCCATTCGTCTGTAAAGAATTCACGTTAGTATTTTGCAGCTGTGACTTATTAAACTCATAGTTCAGTAATTTTCACATCTGTCAACACCTGCTTTCTTTGGGATTGGCATTATTATATTCTTCTTGAAGTCTGAGGGAATTTCACCTGTCTCACACATCTTGCTCTTCCAGATGGTAGAGTTTTGTCAGGACTGGCTCTTCCAAGGCCGTCACTAGTTCTAATGGAATGTTGTCTACTCCCGGGGCCTTGTTTCGACTCAGATCTTTCAGTGCTCTGTCAAATTCTTCGCGCAGTATCATATCTCCCATTTCATCTTCATCTACCTCCTCTTCCATTTCCATAATATTGTCCTCAAGAACGTCATTCCTGTATAGACCCTCTATATACTCCTTCCACCTTTCTGCGTTCCCTTCTTTGCTTAGAACTGGGTTTCCATCTGATCTCTTGATATTCATGCAAGTGGTTCTCTTTCCTCCAAAGGTCTTTTTTAATTTTCCTGAAGGCAGTATCTATCTTACCCCTAGTGAGATATTCCTCTACATCCTTACATTTGTCCTCTAGCCATTCCTGCTTAGCCATTTTGCACTTCCTGTCAATCTCATTTTTGAGACGTTTGTATTCCTTTTGCTTGCTTCACTTACTGCATTTTTGTATTTTCTCCTTTCATCAATTAAATTCAGTATCTCTTCTGTTACCCAAGGATTTCTACTAGCCCTTGTCTTTTTACCTGCTTGATCCTCTGCTGCCTTCACTATTTCATTCCTCAAAGCTACCCATTCTTCTTCTACTGTATTTCTTTCCCCCATTCCTGTCAATTGTTCCCTTATGCTCTCCCTGAAACTCTGTACAACCTCTGGTTCTTTCAGTTTATCCAGGTCCCATCTCCTTAAATTCCCACCTTTTTGCAGTTTCTTCAGTTTTAATCTACAGTTCATAACCAATAGATTGTGGTCAGAGTCCACATCTGCCCTGGAAATGTCTTACAATTTAAAATCTGGTTCCTAAATCTCTGTCTTACCATTATACGAGGGCGGTTCAGAAAGTAACCTCCGATTGGTCACAGTGCGGGTTGTGGGGGGAGTAGCGACGCCATCTGTGCGTTCACGCACTCAACAGGTCAGTCGGCATCAAGCCGTGGTCGAGTGAACGTTGTACCTGCGCTAGTTTAGTTTTTGTGGCAGTTTGAAATGTGTGCTGCAATAGAAAACCCCCGCCAAATGTGAAGTGCGTGCTGTCATAAGGTTTTTTACAGCCAAAGGATATTCTGCAGCAGCTATTCATCGTGAGCTTTGTGCCGTGTACGGACCAAGAGTTATGAGTGAAGGAGTTGTCCGTGAATGGGTACGTTTATTTAAAAGTGGACGAGAAAACGTTCATGATGAAGAGAGGAGTGGTAGACCATCATTGGTGACTGACGAACTCGTTCAGACAGTTGATGCAAAAGTTACTGGTTTTCCACAGATTTCTAAGACTCTCTTGTACGAGATAGTGACAGCAAGATTGGGTTACCGTAAGTTCTGTGCACGATGGGTGCCCAAAATTCTTACCGACCACCACAAAACTCAAAGAATGGCCTCTGCATTAGACTTTCTGTCACGTTATGAGGACGAAGGAGAACCATTGTTAAACAGAATCGTGACCGGTGATGAAACCTGGATTAAGTACGTGAACCGTGAGACAAAAGAACAATCAAAGATGTGGGCACATTCAAATTCGCCTACCAAACCAAGAAAAGCCTCGCAAGATTTTTCTGCCAGAAAACTGATGGCAACGGTGTTTTGGGATGCCAAAGGGGTGTTGTTGGTTGAATTCATGGAACGTGGTACGACCATTAATCAAGGCGTGTACTGTGAAACAATAAAAAAATTACGACGGGCTATACAGAAGAAATGCCGTGGTATGCTGACTTCCGGTATCGTTTTTTTGCACGATAACGCCCGTCCTCACTCTGCTCGCAGAACAACGGCCCTTCTTGAGTCCTTCAAGTGGGACGTTATCAACCATCCACCTTACAGCCCAGACCTGGCACCAAGTGATTATCACCTCTTCATGCATTTGAAGAAATGGCTCGGGTCACAGCGGTTTGATGACGACGAAGAGCTCAAAGATGCGGTCACAGGCTGGCTCCAGGCACAAGCGGGTGATTTTTATGCAGAAGGAATTTCAAAGCTTGTGAAGAGATACGATAAGTGCCTCAATCGCTATGGAGACTATGTAGAAAAATAGTGCAAAGATGTAGTTGTAAGATGTATATATTAAAATATTTTTATTTAACTTGGTGTATTTTTTTAAATCAACTGGAGGTTACTTTCTGAACAGCCCTCGTATAATCTATCTGTAACCTTCTAGTATCTCCAGGGTTCTTCCATGTATACAACCTTCTTTCATGATTCTTGAACCAAGTGTTAGCTATGATTGAGTTATGCTCTGTAAAAAATTCTACCAGGAGGCTTCCTCTTGCATTTTTTAGCCCCAATCCATATTCACCTACTATGTTTCCTTCTTTCCCTTTTCCTACTCTCGAATTCCAGTCACCCATGACTATTAAATTTTCGTCTCCCTTCACTACCTGAATAATTTCTTTTATTTCATCAAACATTTCATCAATTTCTTCATCATCTGCAGAGCTAGTTGTCATATAAACTTGTACTACTGTAGTAGGTGAGGGCTTCATGTCTATCTTGGCCACAATTATGGGTTCACTATGCTGTTTGTAGTAGCTTACCTGCACTCCTATTTTTTTATTCATTATTAAACCTACTCTTGCATTACCCCTATTTGATTTTGTATTTATAACCCTGTATTCACCTGGCCAAAAGTCTTGTTCCTCCTGCCACTGAACTTCACTAATTCCCACTATATCTAACTTTAACCTATCCATTTCCCTTTTTAAATTTTCTAACCTACCTGCCCGATTACGGGATCTGACATTCGACGCTCCGATCCGTAGAACGCCAGTTTTCTTTCTCCTGATAACGACATCCTCTTCAGTAGTCCCCACCCGGAGATCCGAATGGGGGACTTTTTTACCTCCGGAATATTTTACCCAAGAGGACGCCATCATCATTTAATCATACAGTAAAGCTGCATGCCCTCGGGAAAAATTACGGCTGTAGTTTCCCCTTGCTTTCAGCTGTTCGCAGTACCAGCACAGCAAGGCCGTTTTGGTTAGTGTTACAAGGCCAGGTCAGTCAATCATCCAGACTGTTGCCCCTGCAACTACTGAAAAGGCTGCTGCCCCTCTTCAGGAACCACACGTTTGTCTGGCCTCTCAACAGATACCCCTCTGTTGTGGTTGCACCTACTGTACGGCTATCTGTATCGCTGAGGCATGCAAGCCTCCTCACCAACGACAAGGTCCATGGTTCATGGGGGGAAGGTATCTGACCCAGCTCAGTTTAAATCTTTGATATTGACATAGTCTGCTCTGTGTACACATTGGTAATCATTAGCCCAACAGCCTTGTGTGGCTCTGTATCTAACCTGTTATCAGTTAAAGTATCTTTCTCTCTTTAAAAAAATCACCAACTAGTTTTTCACATTTTGTTGCTGTCATAAACTTGTTTGGCTACCTGTAGAACTGTGGTCTATACTGTTGTGTGTTCTAACAGCATTGTATCAAAATCCATCTGGCATGTCTTTTACTGTAGTTTTCAATGTTGAAATGTTGTTAGTTATTCCTTCTAAGTCACTGCAAATCACTTACGTGATATGATTCGCAAAGCCTTTTTTCAATGTGTTATGCATCAGAGTAAGATTACTAACATCAAGTCTTTGATTGTTATCATCAAGTTTTTCACTGAGTGCAAAAGTGTCAGGTGTAGAGTTTGCTAATTCAAAACTATTATTTCCCATTGGCTGTGACATTGCGTCACTTGGTGGCATGACATCACCACCACCGTTACTCCGAACATTAGTCTAGGGTATAATATTTAAAGTATTCCCTTCCTCTGAACTTTTCATGGTTGTTGTTTCAAACTCAGTTTTACCTGCAACAACAGGTATGAATTTCTGAAATTAAGTAACCTTCTCTTCATTCGCCTTATGCTCACTACATAAACAGTTCACAGAAGGCACTTGTTCACTAATACAAGTGAAACATTTAGTAATGAAAAATTACTACAAAAATAATAAATTTTGAAACTATGAGGAAAGATACCAAATTCTTTTCATAGCACATAGTGGTTCTCGTAAAAAATCAATTCTACTTCCACATTTAACTTTAACAAGTGCTACGAATTAGTACTGACGTTCCTTACTGGGTATTGTGTTTTGCTGCCATTGGAAAAATATTTCAGAATAAGCTTTTTTTCAGATTTTTCTGTCCTGGTTTTACTGTCTCAGAATTTTGTAAAATACTTCATCATGAACTCAGTTCTATATGGCATGAGGCAAACATACATTTATGTAACAATAGTATTATTGCTTTATACATATGTTTATAATAAATATGTATGTACTTACATCATATGAATGGTCACCAGTGTACAATCTCTTTCCGTGACACTTGTATTTACTGACAGGGATAGAATATTTGTTGACTGCTTAGTTAGTGAGAAATAATTTAATAATTTTGAAAATCAGATATGCCTGTAAACTGAAGATGATTCTTGATGGAATCATTAGTCACAGCACACAAAAGGGATTTACATTAGCAAGAGAGGCATGAATGGGTTATTTCATATTGCCATATTTCATGATTGTGGTTGGTTTTACAATGCAGAAAAAAAGTACCTGTCTCACTTTAGATCAGCATGTGGGAGGCAGAGGGCTTCTCTGATGAGCTGACCTGAAGAAAACTGTTGTTCCTTTTATTTTTTGACCATGAAATCAGAAATTTAAAGACTGAAAGCTCTCGAAAAGGGTCAGAACTACTCTATTAATATTTATGTACCGCACAAGCAGCCATTTCGACACATTCCAAGCCAGCCAGGAATTAATCCATTTTTGCTTACCTCCTATGACAGCCTTGAACAACTGCTAAATTCCTTCACCTTTTCTACAGTAAAAGGTGCCACAGGACTACAATAAGAATTACATTCACCGTTTTCTTCATTTGAATGGTTATTATTAAGTAAAGAATGGACATACCCTCCTCTGCCAAACTCTATTCAATGCTAAACATGTGAAGATACCATAATGTAATAAAACTAGAGCAATCTTAAAACATCTACTATTTTTCTACAGAGATCATAATATTCCATCTGGCACCAAAATTATTTATTGTAATGTTTTAATGGTAGAAATCCGTACCTCGTTGAAGACTAGACACTTGCTTGTTGTGTAAAGCAGGGCATGCTGTTATCTGACGACAGAGTGCGATGCTCTTTTAGAGCACATTATTCACCGAATACTGTTAAGCATGGGGCTCAACAGACAGACATCCTCTATGAGTTCGCATGTTGACATGTTGACCAGCAACATTGTCAGTTACGATTGCAATTGGTACAGGATCGTCAAGATTGGACCATGAATCAATGGAAACATGTAACCTGGTCCAATGACTCATTTGTTGTTGCATTAGGTCAGTGGTTATGTCCTAATACTCCATCACCAAAAGAACAACTGCTCGAAACATGCACAATGCCATGGACACAGTATTAGACTATGGATGACGTTCACCTGGGCTCCTGTCATTCTAATCACAGCCACAGCTATGGACTACAAGAAACTTTTTATGGACCACCTGATGTGTTGGCAAATGTGCCAACACCTTGTAGATAGAGGAGGCCGAAATGCACGCTATCTAACGCAGACGGGCGTGAATTCTGGAACAGGATAAGAATTGAATTCTAATAAGAAAAGTATGCAGCTCCTCGAATACTTAACTTTTAATTATCATTGTTGGTTTACAACGTTCTTGATGAGACATTTCATACGATAACTATCATACTATGTAAGGCTAATGGCGCCTTGCTAGGTCGTAGCCATGGACTTAGCTGAAGGCTATTCTAACTGTCTCTCAGCAAATGAGAGAAAGGCTTCGTCAGTGTAGTCGCTAGCAAAGTCGTCGTACAACTGGGGCGAGTGCTCTTCCGTATCTCGCGACCTGCCTTGTGGTGGCGCTCGGTCTGCGATCTCACAGTGGCGACACGCGGGTCCGACATGTACTAAATGGACCGCGGCCGATTTAAGCTACCACCTAGCAAGTGTGGTGTCTGGCAGTGACACCACATTCCTCCCCCGCAAATCGGCGAACGGTCGTGTTATAAGGCTTCCGCCCGCCGTGGGGAGGACCCCATGTTGACGTATGCGATGAAGTGGGGAGCCTAACAACAGGCGAGGCTGTGCCACCCGCACCCGGCCATTCGGTCTGAGGGGAGCTAGGAAACGCCTGAAAACCTAGTCCAGGGTGCACGTCAACATGCGGTGTATGTGCCCGTAAAGAGACAGGAGGGGCCGAAGGGTCGATCTCCATTGCGTCGGGGTATCCGACGCGCGATGATGTCATGCGATCTGGAGCGGGCAAGAGGTCCATGGCAGAGGACAGCTGGTCACGGGAAGCGATCGGCGGCGCGTGACCCAGGGAGACGCTTGGCGGCTGCAGCGAAGCGTCGAATGCGGGCGGCGCCGGCGGGAGAACAGGCGGCGGCGGCTGCGGCGGCGCGTCGCCATGGGGCAAAATGGAAGGCATCGTCGGTAACACCTGGGGATGAGGCGAGCCAGTAGATGGGTCCCCAGGGCGCTGACCGGACGGCACCGTCGCTGAAAGCAGACGGGGAGCGGCAGAACCTGTGCAACGACAGAGGCGCAGCTGATTGAGATGCCGACGCACCTCACCAGAGGCCCCCAAAACCAAATACATCGCGCGGCCGAGGCAGCGAAGAATGCGCCCTGCAAGCCAACGCCGTGAACCTCGATAGTTGCAATAAAATACAACGCCGCCTGGAGCAAAAACAGAAGTCTGCCGCTGCACAGGAACCTGATGCGGCGGATGCAGCAAAGACATCAAGGTTCGATGAGGACGACCTTGGAGCAACTCAGCCGGCGAGCGACCATCTCGGGGCTGAGAGCGATACGATGACAAAAAGAGCAACAACGCGTCCTCCCGAGAATGCGACTCTTTCAACTTCAACATCTGTGACTTGAAAGTCCGGACCAATCGTTCAGCGGCACCGTTTGACTGAGGCAAAAATGGCGCGGATGTCAGATGTTGAATACCATTGGCCTGACAGAATGACTGAAATTCCGCGGACATGAATTGTGGGCCATTGTCGGAAACAATAGTCTGCGGAAGACCTTCAATGCAAAAGATAGCAGACAACGCTTGGATGGTGGCGGAGGACGTCGTGGAAGACATCCGGACAACAAAAGGGAAATTACTGAAGGCATCTACCAGAACCAACCATCGAGCATTCCAGAATGGACCAGCAAAATCGATGTGCAAGCGTTGCCAAGGGGAAGTGGCTTTTGGCCATGCAAAGACTTTCCGCGGCGGTGCGGATTGTTGTTCGGCACACGCCATGCAAGAAGAACACATATTCGTAATTGCAGCATCGATTCCGAACCAAGTACAGTGCTGACGAGCAAGTTGTTTCGTTCGCACTATACCCCAATGTCCTTGGTGAAGAAGCCGTAAAACAGAGGACTGTAACGAACGTGGGACCACGACTCTGGACTGATCATTATCAGAACGCAACAACAAAACACCACGTCGAACAAAAAGTCTCTCCTTGTGAGCAAAAAATCGGCGAACCAACAGATCCTCGATCCGTGTCTTTGACAAGGGCCATTGCGTAGCAACAAAACGCAAAACGGTAGCAAGGACAGGGTCAGCAGCTGTGGCTGTAGCTACACGACGAAAATCAATCGGAAACGATTCGACCACTTCATCAGTTTCCGAATCAATGAACATGCAAGCAAGTTCGGAAGAATCGAATGCTCGATCCTCAGCAACAGGCAAACGGGACAACGCATCAGCGTTTCCGTGCTTAGCAGTGGACCGATACAAGATATCGTAGTGGTACTGCGAGAGGAAAATAGACCAGCGAATGAATTTCTGCGCTGTACGCGGAGGTACAGGCTTGTTCGGTTGAAAAAGCGACGTCAAACGTTTGTGGTCTGTGATGATGGTAAAGTGACGACCATACAAGAAATCATGGAACTTAGTAACACCAAATACGAGAGCCAAAGCTTCTTTCTCTATCTGCGAATAATTTCTTTGCGCAGATGAGAGCAATTTGGACGCAAAGGCAATAGGGCGATCATGCGAGCCAACTTTGTGTGCAAGCACAGCACCGATCCCGAAATCCGATGCATCTACCATCAACAAAAGAGGTTTCTGGGGATCGAATGGCGTAAGGCAAGTATTAGAAAGCAACGCCGATTTCAACTGGCGAAAGGCGCGTTCGCATTCCGCCGTCCAGACGAACGGAACACCCTTACGGCGTAAGCTATGAGGCGGAGCTGAAATGGAAGAGGCATTGCGCAGAAAGCGATGATAATAGTTAATTTTACCCAACACACTCTGTAGCTGCTTCACATTCCTGTGGCGAAGGCAAATCTTGTATGGCACGGAGGTGCTCTGGACTCGGATGTATGCCTTGGGCATTGATGACATGGCCCAGGTATGGTAAGTCACGAGCAAAAAACACACATTTGTCCTTCCGCAAGCGAAGACCATGTTGGCGCAATACCTGAAATAATGTTCATAGGTGCGCTAAATGCTCGTCTGCCGTCTTTCCGGAAATCACAATATCGTCCAGATAGTTCACAGCAGTAGGGACCGACGCACAAATAGATTGTAAATATTGCTGAAACAATGCAGGGGCGGATGCACACCCGAATGGCAGTCTTTTGAATCGGTACAAACCAAGATGCGTGTTAACCACCAAGACGCTCTGGGATTCGGCGTCCACTGGGATTTGCAAGTACGCATCTGCTAGGTCCAACTTCAAAAAGTATTTACCCGGGCACAGTTTATCAAAAAGATCTTCCGGGCGGGGTAAGGGAAAAGATGCAATCACGAGTTGTGGATTCACTGTTGCCTTGAAGTCCACACAAAGTCTCAGTTTTCCGGAAGGTTTTGGCAAAATTACTAAGGGTGAGGCCCAGAGAGACGCTTGCACACGTTCAATTACACCCTGTGATTCCAAATCGTTTAATGTTCTTGCGACCTCATCACGCAATGCGTGGGGAACATTGCGCGCTCGGGAAAATTTCGGTTGCGCGTTTACTTTCAGTTCCAAATGTGCTGCATAGTTTTTAGCGCAACCTAAGCCCGATGCAAAAATGTCTGCAAATTCTTCACATAGCCAAGAAACACTGTCGGAAGGCACAGTCTGATTCACTGATAGGACCTGATTTACTATAGACATGTTAAACAACTGAAATAAATCGAAACCAAACAAGTTCACTGCAGTAGAAGAACGAAGAACGTAAAATGACACAAGTTTTGTTTGTCCCTTATATGTTGCAAGAAGAGTGCACTGTCCTAACACAGAGATCTGCTGTCCTGAATAACTTGTTAACTGAACATTTGCGGCACGCAACGGAGGTTTGCCCAGTTGTTTGTACGTGTCGTGATTGAGCAATGAAACTGCAGCTCCGGTATCGAGCTGGAATGGTATCACTTTGCCATTAAAGTCCAAATCTACAAAAAGTTTATTGTCCTGCTGACGACAAGAGCGACTGTCTCGTGCAATTTGAACTGATACAGGTACAGCATCACTTGCTAATTGACGTGATTTCCGGCGACGTCGACGCACACTTTTTGTGAGACGAACACAGTCACAGTTAGAGACAGTGGCACTGGACGAAGTGGAAGTAACGACATGAATGTCCATGGGCGAAGGTTCACGAGCCTGAGTGTCCTTGCTTCGATTCCGGCGCGAAGCAAAGGGCCTGGAATGGTTGTGATTGTCTGATCTGAGCTTTTTCTGGCAAACACTTTGAACATGTCCTTTCTTATTACAGAAAAAGCAAATAGCTTGGTGTGACGGGCAATTTTCACGCGAATGTCTAGTAGCACACCGCGGGCATGATTTCACAGCATTTGTATGCTGGTGCGGCACACCTGGGTTAGAGCGTGGCAGCAGCTGTGCGGACTTGCGCGAGGGCAGTTGACCGGGCTGCGCAGCGCGCCCGGCGGGCCGGTTAATGTTACACACTGCTGGCGAAGTTTCAAAAGAGTCCTGAGCACAGTCAAGTGTGTCTTGACTATCCAATATGTCTATCACTTGTGGAAGGGAGGGATTAACTAGTTTCAAAATCTGCTCCCGTATGCGAACATCAGAAACGTTCTGTGCAATTGCATCACGTGCCATTGTATCTGAATAAGGGAGTCCACAGTCACACTCAAAAGCACAATCCCTTGTAAGTCCTAGCAAAGTGGCAACCCACTCCCTATTAGTTTGACCGGCTGTACGTTTTGTACGAAAGAAAGTATACCTTTTTGCAACTACATTAACTGTTTCTTTGAAATAGGCGTCCAATGCCGACAAAATTTCTTCATAGGACAGAGTTGCTACGTCGCGTCGGGGAAACAATTTCACTATCACACGGTACGTTTGCACGCCGACACAAGACAATAAGTGAGGCTGCCGCTCGTTACCTTGAATTCTGTAGGCGGCAAGATGAAATCCAAACTGGCGTGACCATTCCGTCCAGGATTCCACGTCTGGGTCGTAGGGCCTAAAAGGCGGTGCAACTGCGAGTTGTGGCTGCGGTAGCGATGAAGCGGCGGCTGCCGCATCGGTTTGAAAGGCACGTTGACCCTGGACGAGCTGTCTCAGGGCATCCAATAACGCCTGCGTCTGCTGATTCTGCAAAACGATAAAATTCGGACAGTACATCTGGCGAAGCCATGACACAAGTAAATGTAAGCAATTAGAAAGAACACATCCCATCCTCGTCGCCAATGATGTGTTGGCAAATGTGCCAACACCTTGTAGATAGAGGAGGCCGAAATGCACGCTATCTAACGCAGACGGGCGTGAATTCTGGAACAGGATAAGAATTGAATTCTAATAAGAAAAGTATGCAGCTCCTCGAATACTTAACTTTTAATTATCATTGTTGGTTTACAACGTTCTTGATGAGACATTTCATACGATAACTATCATACTATGTAAGGCTAATGGCGCCTTGCTACGTTGTAGCCATGGACTTAGCTGAAGGCTATTCTAACTGTCTCTCGGCAAATGAGAGAAAGGCTTCGTCAGTGTAGTCGCTAGCAAAGTCGTCGTACAACTGGGGCGAGTGCTCTTCCGTATCTCGCGACCTGCCTTGTGGTGGCGCTCGGTCTCCGATCACACAGTGGCGACACGCGGGTCCGACATGTACTAAATGGACCGCGGCCGATTTAAGCTACCACCTAGCAAGTGTGGTGTCTGGCGGTGACACCACACCACCCATATGCCTTCATGTTTAATGTTTTTTTCTGACAGTGATAACATCTTCCAGCAGTCTAACTGTCCATGTAACAAGATCAGAATCATGCTCTTTGAGGACATGATAATGAATTCACATTGATGTCATGGCGACCAAATTTATGTGATCTGGGTCTGATGGGACACAGTTGGTGCTACCTCTGTGCAAGCAAACTACTGGTCTGTAATTTACAGGAATTGCATGACCTCTGCACAGACGTTTGGCACCACATAACTTCAGATACCCCAGGAGTGTCTAATCCCTGCCAGAATCATTGGTTTATTGCATTCAAAAGGTGGACTAAAATGCTATTGAGAAACAGGTCATAATAGTTGGCTCATCAACACAACTTTGAAATGACAGTGACAGATCGAGCCACCTCCTTCAACAACTAATTACAAGAAGTGTGATTGCATTTCGAGTTCTGTCCTCAAAACAACATTCTCTTTATTTAATTTCAACCTTCAAGCATTTTTCCATGCATTTATCAAAATTATTTAGACACAGCACAGTTTCCATCTGAAATCTCAAGTCAAGTTTCTGGGCCAGGTAGTCCATACAAAAAGAATAAGACCTGACCTGAAGAGATTCCAATTAATAAGACACAGTTAAAGAACTTTCTTGCATGGTTGGACTCTATAAAAAAATAAATAAAATAAAATAAAACCTTGATTTATCCATCCTGGATCTTGATGATCCCTTTGGCTGTAAACCATTTAAGGATTTCTGAGGAAGACCACAACCAGTCATAAATATTTTTAAGATGGTGTACTGTACTGCTGCAGGCAGTTTTGGGCCACTTTGTCCATCGTCAGATGGCTACACTTGTATTAGCACAGTATCAATGTCGTCAGCAGGATGTCATCTGCTCACTTAATTTGTTCTAGTGAATGGTGCATTCTCTCATTTTGATCCTTATGCATTTCTAAGAGGAAACGCAAAGTGTTTTAATGTAAACAGCATGCACATGATATATTATCAACTGTGGCACACAAACATTTCACCGTATTCTCATGACATCTTCAGGCATAAGCAATACATATAATGTTTTTGTTTCCAAAGTTTTGTCAGATGCATTGTTGAATACCCCATTATTTCTGAAGATTTTTAAGCAGAGAATGAGATGGTATTGTATTGAATGTTGAGAGGTGCACAGTTAAGTTTTAAAAAAAATTCTGTGAACAGTCTGCTATTGTTTCATCTTAAAATCAGTCTACTCTTTTGTTTAGCAACAGATGTTTCAGGCTATGTTGTTTCCAGAATTAATGCAGTAAGCAAGGACTTCATTCTATAGGGTTCACAAGTCATATGTTACACATCATGAAAAGCACAATGGAGCTATGAAAAGGAAACTTTTACAATGCAATGCTATTTAAAGAATTTCAATATTTGTGGCAGTGGATGGCATAATTGTTCACATGGATTACAGTGATTGTCCTTTCTAAAAAAGAATAAATGACTGACCACTTTGTGCATTTTATCCTTACCAAGTATATAACTGTCAAATACGTCAAGGAAGTTCCAGTTGGCAATGGTACTTGTTGTGAGCAAGTCAGCTGCTGTCAGTAAACATGAGTAGACGATCAACTGTTGCCTTTTCTTTTCACTCTCTTCAAGGTAATGAAGGAAGGTGGTCATATTGTATCTATATCTCTACAAAAATGGATGTGTTACACATAACACTAATAATACAATGAAATACAGTGGGTACAAGAGCCACCTAGTCCCCACTGAGGTGGGGCTGACATAGGAGGTGGCCACAGAGAGATGGGGAAGGAGGAATTGGACAGACAGAGAGGAAGTGGAGGAGGAGGAGAAGAGGAGATGGGCAGAGAGTTGGAGGAGGCAAAGATGGACCAAGAGAAGTGATAGGATAAAATAGTTCAGGCTAGAGGGGAAAGGGAGGAAGAGGAGATGGTTTGAGAGAGGGGGAGGAGATCGCTTGGGAGAGAGATGATAGGAGGTGGGTAGAGGGGGGGAGAGGGAGGAGTGGGATGAGGAGGTGATGGACAGACAGATGGGGAGGGGGAGGAGGTGGACAGAGAGAGGGGACAAGGAGATGTGTGCAATGTATGTGGCCTATGTGTCTGCAGGTGAAGCTGTGAATAAAAGGCTCATAAATGAAAACCAAAAGACTATGCTACTGTTTACCATGTTCACAACTGTGGTCCTGCAAAGACTGTTTCTTCAGTTATTTATGTGTCTCATGCAAAATTTGAGACATTACACATACTCACTTAAATGAAAAAAGGCTGCTGAGATAATCCACAATGTCTGTGGAAACTCAGAATTTTCCATGTGGATGGTCCTCCACATTGATGCACCAACTTCATCATAAAGATGACAGAATGGATGTAAACAATTATTTTAGTATCTCTCATCTTAATAACCTACAAGATTCTTTTGTAGCTTCAGACTAGGACAGAAAATCAGTTGGAGTCACAGCTGGATGAACACCAAGGAGGTTTCAGAAGAAGATCTGTATGTGCAGAATTGATCATTAATTTTAAATATATTCTCTCTTACTTGAAATGTAGAAGTAAGAAGTTTGTACTGACCTTCATAGATTCCCAGAATGTTTATGATTCAACTGACCAAGTTACTATTCTCGAAATCCTGAAAGAATTTACCTTGTATAACAAATCAAGGACTGTTACTGAACTGACTCTTACTGACACGGCTTCCAAAGTGAAGTTTATGGGGGAGATTTCAGGTGCTTCTGAAATCAAGTGAGGTGTCAGGCAAGGAGTCCTTTCTTTTGAACTGTGTACTCAAGAAATTGATCCATGAGTGGCAAAAAGGGAAGAGTGATGAAGACGTTGAAAATAGAGATGGGCTTGGTTACAGAGTCATGAACGTGACAACTGAATGCCTGGCCTTTACAACTGACCTTAAAGTCTTTTCTGATTCGCTAGACAGAGTGGCAGAACAAATTAATGAACTGAAAACACAAGAAGCAAACATAGGGCCCCAGATCTTTTTCAAGAAACTGAATTTACTGTAAACATCAAGTCACCACTTGTACTAAAGGTAGACAACAGTGAAATCAAATGGATGGAGAACTTCAAATAGCTAGGGGACTGGATACAGCCAAATACCTCCCAAATACTGCGCCCTTAACTGAGTGGTCGGCGCATCTGACTGCCGTGCAGTGAGCCTTGGTTTGATTCTCATCCAGGTCAGAGATTTTCTCTACTCAGGAACTGGTTGTGTTGTCTTCATCATTATTTCATCTTCATTCGCAAACAAGTCGCCCAATGTGGCATCAACTGATAAGAATTGCCATTTGGCACCTGAAATGCCCTGTGTGGGGTCTCCCAGCCATCAGTGCCATGTGATGATTTCATTTCATTTTCCTCTGAGGAAGAAGACTCACATCATGTATTAGTAAAATGTAAACAGCATGTCAATTAGCCAAAAGTGTCTAGAAGAAGAAGAAGTCAATATCAGTTAACACCAATATAGGACAATACTTCACAGCAATACGATTGGAGGCCCTATATGCTGCAGAGTGCCTAGCTATTCATAGCAAAACGTCTGATTGGAAAATTGGAAACAAAAGACACATTTTGGGAAACATCCAGGCCCAGTCTTCAATTGTGAATTCGAGAGACAACAAACCATGAATTGCATACACATGTAGAAAAGATTATAGAAACTACTCATGGGAGGGAATTTGTTTTGTTGAACCACATTGCCCATATGAATTCTACGAGGTTAACAGTTGGATCTTCCGTGTGGTTGACAGAGGTAGAAACAGACGTTCAAGTAGTGAGGACAACACTGGAGGACATCTGTACCCACATAAGACCTACCAAGAGTATCTTGGTTTCCAAGAAAAACCAAAACTAAAAACTTGCAAGACATGAGATCTGACGCATTTACCTTTTCCTTTTAATCCGGTCGCCACAGTTGATCCTTTTGAAGTAGAGGTCCTGCTAATCAGTGCCTCTGAAATTTCATGTGAAGCCAGGGGAGCGCTTGACTTCCTTTACGTTCCGCAACTTATTGGAGCAAAAGAAAAAAGGTCCTACTCATATCTCAAAAAAGCACGTCCACTACTTTCCTTTTACAAACATATATTTCCTTGAATGGGTGTACCAGTCATTAGAATGAGTCGACGTGTGTCATTTGAACGACAGGCACGGTGGGCACAGAAGCGTGGGGACACCGGCAGCGGCGGTATATATTTATTTAGATTTATGGGCAATAGCTGTTTCGTGTATTTAATTAGGGGATCTTACTAACGTTATTTAATCGCTGATTTTTTTAATGACACGCTGTTTTGTATGTGTAGACTAGTTCATGGTTTTGTTTCACTATCGTTTCTCAGCACTGTGCAGTTAGGGCGATTTACATCGATGTTTTTCTTGTAATATCTGGTTTTGTTGTGCGACCATTTCGATATACGTCTATGTGTATTTTTATGCCCGTACAGACGAAGCTCTTACATCTGTAGCAAGCAGTGTGTTATTAGAACAGGTGCTTTTTCCGTCAAAGTTTTTCGAATGTTTTTATACCTGTAGTTCAAAGTTTTTCGTTGTGTGCGGTGAAGCACAAAGCGTTTTTTGATGTGTAGCCCATTGTTTTTCATGAGCGCTGTGTGTTTTCAGTAGAGTTTTTCTATCGTCCCACCAATTTTAAACAATAGTGTTTAGTTGAATTTCAAACAGCAGGGCTGAAAGGTAATTGGCAATACAGTTTCACCACCAAAATTTAGTAAATTCTTTCGTCAGGCTAATCTACAAGTAAATAAATAAGGACACACCCTTACATCCTTCCTCTCCAGCTTTTCAGCACACACACTTTTTTTCCTGTCAGTTCACCACTGCGGGTGGAGAGGAACTGTGTCTACCGCAGACTGATTAAATAAGGAATATATCAAATGAATTTTTTAAACAAAGAATTATTATTATGTCCTCTGCAATGCAGTTGATATTGATTTGAATTTCGTATCGTGAGATCCTTCCATGTCTACAGCTCTGCACAGTATGAGTGTTTCCCACCATATGGCGGAGGGGAGGACAGGAGGGAGACGAAGAGAGATGTGGAGTGCTGGGGGTTTTCTAGGAGGAAGGCTGGGGATTTCCCAGAAGGGTGGAGGAGAGATGGTTTAATTGATACATTTAATTAATTAGCCAATTAATTTGATATCAAAGGTATCCCAGCACCCACTTATTCCTCTACTGTCGTCTGCGTTCGGCCCCAGGTCGTTACGAGACAGATCTGCCGACCAGTCTGTGTATGGTTCTTTAGGTGGTTTTTGCACAGTCATCTAGGCGAAAAGTGACAAAAACGAAAATCATCTCTCTGTTATAACACTAATGTGAAGACATGTTCGATACACATATGTACACCATTCGAAATAAGCATTGTTCTTGTATCGTGCAGAGCGCATTTTACTAAGCACTGTAGATGAATCGTCTATACGTTTTCACATACCTCTTCTCTCGAACCTGTTTCACACAACACACACCACAATCTGGACACACGATTCGTTCCATAAAATTGCGGTTTAACACCAATGGAAACAAATTATACCACAAAGCTACACTGTTTTCTTGGCTTTCAGATCTTATTTACAGGCCAAAGTGAGCACCATTGAGTACCAATAGTAAATAGTAATTGTAATAATGAAAACTAAGACGGAATAAAAGAAGTAACTGCATTTTTGTCAATTAATTTTGTTAAATGCATTTTCATTATTGTAGTACAATGGTAATTTCAGTGAATAGGTGATTTCAGTGCTTGATTTGCAATGGTACGCACATGTACTCTGAATGGATAACTCTGACGAAAAAAATCCGTACTGCAGATTTTGATATGTGATACAACAAAACTTTACTTTTTACCGGTACAAATGTTGTATTCGCATTTGCAGGAAAGCGTTAAAATAATGTTTTGAGACGTCTACATTCAAAAACGCCCCACCTCCACTCCAGTAGGTCACAGTAAAGGAACCTTTTTTTTTTTTTTTTTTTACAAATCAAGCACTCGACAATTTACAAATCCACGCAATATCTCCACTACCACAGTCAGTCGACTGTCTTAATTTTTATCAATCACATCGTTAATGCAGTGTGTATCGTATGGAAAGTTCTGAATTTTTCATCGAGTGGGGTGTAAAGCCATTTACACTGCCATATTAAGCATAACATTTCCTTCCTAGTGAAGTGTTAAATGGTAATCGCAACCAACTCTGGACTTGTTATCATGGAACATTTACGAGGTTACATTTATATTCTGTTTCAATTCGTCCGCAACATGCACCTCTGAGCCAACTATGCGGTTTCCCTGCATCAATATCAATGAACGAAATTTGCATTTTTCAGATTTTTCGTGGTGGTCATGAAGTTGGTAGTACACGTTACGGAAAGTGTGTTGATATTGCTGAGGTCCTGTACCCTACTTACACAGCAGTATCTCTTTAAAAACTGTTGTTAATACAATTCAACAACAGTTAACGAATTTTGTATTTTTTTGGATGGTCATAAATCACTGCCCCTGGTAATGTGCTTTACAGAGAATGCCTTGGTACTGCTAGGGTAAATATATAACGTTATATTTCAAACTTGCGAGTTGTTATTGCTTTCGAGTTTGGTATGCTACACATGGAACAGAATATAATTTTAGTGCACCGTATTTAACATTTTGAAAACATTACCGACGTAACGAAGTTGTACAGGTATTCTAAACTTCCTTAGAAACGAAAGAAAGCATTATCACAAAACACGGTAAATAACGAGCACTCTATCCCAAAATAACAAAATATACATTTTTGATTTAACTCATTGCAAATGGTCCATTGCTCAATTATACAAACTACAGGAACAGAGTCGGTTAGTAAACCGTTAGCAAGAAATGCAGCCCTCATACATTGAGGTGACAAGTCATGGGACAGCGTTGTGCACATATACAGATAGCGGTAGTATCACATTCACAAGGTGTAAAATAGCAGTGCATTGGCGTAGCCGTCGTTTGTTCTCAGGTGATTTATGTGAAAAGGTTTCCGACGTTATTACGGCCGCACAACGGGAATTGACGGAATCTGAATGCGGAATGGTAGTTGTAGCTAGTCGGACGGAACATTCTATTTCGAAAATCGTTAGGGAATTCAATATTCCGAGATCCAGCGTCAAAAGCATGCCGAAAAACACAAATGTCAGGCATTACCTCTCATCACGGTCGACGCAGTGGCTGACGGTCTTCGTTTAACGAGCGAGAGCAGCGATATTTGGGTAGAGTTTCAGTGTTGACAAACAAGCAACACTGCCTGAAATAACCACAGAAATCAATGTGGGACGTTCAACGAACGTATTTGTTCAGACAATGTGGCGAAATTTGGCGTTAATGGGGTATGGCAGCAGACAACCGACGCGAGAGCCTTTGCTAACAGCATGACATCACCTGCAGCACATCTCCTAAGTTCGTGACCATATCGGTTGGACCCTAGACGACTGGAAAACCGAGACCTGGTCAAATGGGTTTCAATAAGAGCTGCTGGAAGGCTTCCAGTATGGCGCAGAACGCACCAAGATCCAAGTTGTTAACAAAGCACTTCGTGCAAGCTGATGATGGCTCCATAATGGTGTTGGTTGTGATTACATGGAACCGATCATTGATTGGGAATGATTATGTTCGGCTACTTGGAGACCATTTGTAGCGATTCATGGACTTCATGTTCCCAAACAACGATGTAATTTTTATGGATGACAATGCGCCACGTCACAGGGCCACAATTGTCCGCGACTGGTTTGAAGAACATTATTGACAATTCGAGTGGCTGATTTGCCCACCCATCGAACTCTAGTGGGACATAATCGAGAGGTCAGTTCGTGCACAAAGTCCTGCACCGGCAACTTTTTCGCAACTATGGACGGCTATAGAGGCAGCGTGGCTCAGTATTTCTGCGTGGGACTTCCAACGTCTTGTTAAGTCCATGCCACTTCGAGTTGCTGCACTGCGCCGGGCAAAAGGAAGTCCGACACATTAGGAGGCATCTCAGAAAGTTTGTCAACTCCGTACAAGTGAACTGTCGGTATAAGAAACGCGGTGTCGAAACACGTCAGTGAACAATCGAGGAAAGGCGATGCATTCATTCTTCTGCTCTACTCAGTCGCAGCGTATGCCGCGTTGTCAAGTCGGCAATTTAAGCCCGAGCCGGCCAGGGTGGTCGAGCGGTTCTAGGCGCTACAATCTTGAACCGCGCGACCGCTACAGTCGTAGGTTCGAATCCTGCCTCGGGCATGGATGTGTGTTATGTCTTTAGGTTGGTTAGGTTTAGGTAGTTCTTGGTTCTATGGGACTGATGACCTCAGGAGTTAAGCCCCGTAGTGCTCAGAGCCATTTTAAGCCCGACGTTAGCTCTGCATCAGAGTAAAGTGCGCCACTTGACAAGATGCCCAAAGAAAATATTCCTTCTTCCACGGCAAACTACTGCAGTTAAAATTCACGGAATATTCTGCAGTTTGTCTCAGACGTTTTGGAAATGCTTCTTGCATTAGATGTCCCGGTAATATGAAACTGTTAAATGATAACTCAGACTGACATAATATCTGGAGACATTTCTGTGTCAACTTGAGACATTTCATTGATAAATAAATAGTTCTCACGTTATAGTTTTAGTCGCTGGAAATGCAAAACAGAGTGGCAATAGAATGAACACCTCTATATACCAAGATCTTGCTTCTGAGTGTTCCGCATCACGACTATTCTGTATAGGTGTACACTTTTTCTCCTGTGTTTTCTGCAGAATTAGTCCTCTGTTAACGGATGTGCCCTTCAACTATAGACAAATATACAGTCAATTGACAGAATACTGTGAGCAACATGTCCATATTAAAAACTTAGATTCTTAACTGCTTTGTAGATTCGGCGTTTGTCACATTTTGTCCACAGCAGTGATGATTTGCTAAGAACATCTGCACGCAAACAGATTTTCATTGGTTGTGGGGACTGAAATGATAACACAATTTCATGTAGCGATTGAAAAGTATATTTTGATTAATCATCCAGAAGTTCTCATAGTGATTATGTCAGTCATCATATGAAAGGGTTGAGTGGAGCGTTAAAATTTTTACATATTGTATTCCCTTAAAGAGTGGTATGAACAGGTTGAATCGACAGTTTAAATTTTTAGATACTATATTACCTTCAAAAGTGGTTTTTAGACATAAAACTGTTGTACTTTTGAATATCAAATATACGGACTGCAAATTTTTTACTCGCGCAAATAAGTGCACATTAAAAGATAAACCAGTTGAGAGATAGGCTTTATTCTAGGACCTCGTTTTACACCTCATTGAGTTTACACGTATGCCACCATTTCCCAAACATAATCTGCACATATTATGTATTACAAACAGCATTGATAATTTATGAATGCGATTTTCTTGAGACTGACTGAAATGTTATTTTATGCTTCTGCCTGTTTTAAATGGCTCTGAGCACTATGGGACTTAACATCCTTGGTCATCGGTCCCCCAGAACTTAGAACAACTTAAATCTAACTAACCTAAGGACAGCACACAACACCCAGTCATCACGAGGCAGATACCTGTTTTAAGTTTAGGTCATGAACGATCGACGGGGTGAGAGAACTTCCATCCCTTCTCCTGTAGGAAGAAATGCATATACCTTTGCAATACCGCCTTTCGAACTTCTGCAAGAACATACTATTCATATGGAGTGACAGACGATATCTGGAAACCGCACACCCATTTTGATTGCAGTGTACTTATTGCCACTCACCACAGTATAATGCTGTCTAACATTAGCGTTCATAGCAGAGTAAGTGTCGGCTTCTAAAACGAAGTGTTCAGCGTACGAAGCATTTAACCCTCTAACTTTTTTCGTTTTTCTCATTATTTTCACGCAGTATGACTGCCGCTGTCGTGTCTTAGGTTGGGGTTTTACTTTTCACGAGTTACTCAACAACTTTGGTTCCCTGTTCATAATATTAAATTGATGCCTGCTTCTTTGAAAAGACGTCCGAATTTAATATAAGACGATATTTGAGAAGTCTGAGTTGTCCCTAATGTACTGAATGGTGCGGACGGCCTGGCGGGTTGTTTTTTTTTTTTTTTTTTTGCTTCGTATGCGAAAGGTCTCGTGTTCGATGTTTACTTGCTACAAAAATTTTCACTCATACCAAAAGACCTCCTTCACCTCTGGCAAAACCAAGTGAAGAACGCCGAGCGGAATTCTCTATAAACATGATTCCCTTCCACTACTGATAGAGTGAAATCGGATTAGATTGCCCCATGACAAAGGCGGAAGTAGAGGGCACTTAAAATTCTTTCTGTTTCTTACTCACAAAATATTTTTTTGTGTCATTACTGAAAAATGAGATTTAGAAACATCATTACATATTCGCTTACGATGACTTTTCTTACTATCCAGTTTGTTTCCAGGTTATGGAACAAGACTGAATGATAATAATTTCGCAATACTGTTCGTGATACTCATTACTGTTAGAATTTTATATGCGTATGTTTTTGTGACAAAAAAAGTTTAATGACAAGTATGTAGAAATGCAAAAAAATGTGAAAAAGACAGTACTCGAGCTGGCGTATGTCAGCTAGTGAGACTTGCTTATCTTTTAGCAAAGCTCGGTTCTCTGAGTTTTCGTTTCAAATATTCATATGTGTTAACATTAGGCCCCAATAAGATATCGTATGCTTATCATTAATTATTTCAATAAGATACTGACTTTGTATCAACTAGCCGCAATTGTGATGGTTGACAATCTGTTGTCAACATTTTTAGTTTTGAGTATTAAATAAAAAGTGGGCTTAGTATGCCGCTTTTATTCAAGAAATTCCAGTACTCGTTTCTCTATTACGTGTGCACTTAAGACACGCTATAAATAAAATTAATAACTGCTGCAAACAGCAAACTGCTGGTTTATTTTTCTTTGGGTACCGTTATAACTCTTGTTGCCAGATCGATTCTCGACGCCTGGTAGCGTATTATCTTCGGTCTCACATTCTGTGCAAGAACGGCATAGCTCGCGGTCTAGCAATGTCCCCACTTCGCTGTCTGTTCTCTAACCAAGCAGCCAATGAAAAGTCAGAACTTGAAGGCTACGTAAGGCTGTGTTTCACCCGCGAGCAGGTTTATATTATTAATGTTGGTTTTGTCGTGTTGCAGATTTATCACAAACAGTTCACCTTTAGTACGATTTCTTATACGAGGATTGGAACTTAAATAGTGGCAACTATTTATTCACAGCCGATATAAAAGATTTACATGTTTGCAGCTGTTACTGTCCAAAGTAGTCACCAGCGTTATGAAGAACCCGTTGCCAGCGATGTGGAAGGCGTAGTATACCGTTATCAGAGCGTATTCTGTTGATGGTGCGAATGGAGCGATCTAAAGTTATGGTGATTCTCGTGTACGACTGTGATGGTGTTATCCTAACTCATTACGCTCCTCCACGGCAGACCGTCAATGCACAGTATTACTGTTCGTTTTTAGAGCATCACCTGCGACCAGCTTTGCGAAAGAAGCGGCGACACTTCTTGCACAACCCACCCATCATTTTGCACAACAATACACAGGCGCATATAGCGCAAGCTGTGGATGCTCTGTTCGGTCGATGGGACTGGGAAGTACTGTACCATCCACCATACTCCCTGGACTTAAGGCCTTGTGACTTTGATTTGATTCTGAAGATGAAGGAACCACTTCGTGGCATTTATTAATGACATTTGTATTCTTCCTTGTAACAAATATTTGGCTTTTTCTTCGAATTTGTTATGAATTTCCAGGGTGCGCACATTTATTATAAAGGTATCCTAACACAGGCCATAAAAATTGCATATTGCCAGCAATATGTCCCGACAATGTTGTTACTAATTTACAATATCCATTCTTATTCTTTATACTTGTGGAAGCTGCAGTCATTCAGAAAAGAAGTCTGAGTTTTTCATATCTATCATAAAGCATAGAGAGACTATGAATAGCGATTTGAAAATTACAACTACTAAAATTCATTCGGTCCACTTATTCTGTTGCGCCGCACCCAACATTAATCTTTGACTACAGTTATCATTCTGTTAATGAAATTCCAAAATATTTGAGTTGTCAGAGGTGGAAGCATAACTTACACAGAAAGATGCAGTACTTTGGTGGAAGGACTGAAAGGTTTCGTTAAGAGGGGTTTGAAATAGAACACAATTTTTATTATTATTTTATAGTTGAAACCTGAAATCTATAGGAGTGACATTTTTGGGGAAAACTTAAGTGTATTTCGAAAGGTGGTGTATTTGTTGCGGTAGACAAGAAATTCAAATCCACTGAGACAGAAATTGAAGCTGCATGTGAGATTGCTTGGGCGAGCCTCAGTATCAGGGATGGGCACAAGATTATAATTGGATCCTTCTATCGCCCATTGGACTCATCTTTTGATGTAACCAAAAACTTTAGAGAAAACCTCAGTTTGTTTGTATGTAAGTACCCTGATCATACTGTAATCATCAGAGGAGACTTTTATCATCCAACATAAACTGGAAAAATGACAGTTTTGTTAGTGGTGAATGTGATAAGAAAATCTGTGAAACATTACTAAATGTTCGCTCTGAAAACTATCTAGAACAGATAGTTCGAAACCCGATTAGTGATGGAAAAATGGATCTAATGGCAACAAACAGACTTGACCTCTGTGAGGATCTCCCCATCAAAACTGGTATCAGTGACCATGACACGGTTGTGCAACATGATTACCAAAATACAAAAATCTGCTTGTTTTAGTTGTCCTTTGTACATTGTGGCACAACCGTAGCACGGTCACTGATCCCAGTTTCGATTTATACAGTCACTGATGTATATAGTCATGGCAAAGAAACTTCTAAAGAAACAGAGGTTACTGCATAACAGGCGTAAAACAAAGCATAGAGATAAAGAGAGAGAGAGAGAGAGAGAGAGAGAGAGAGAGATGCTACACAACATAGTGTCCTCCTCAATGCCAACCAACATCGTTTCGAAAACATCGATTATGTGAAACCCATCTCTCACGTTTCTCGCATGATATACTGAAAGTTTTGGATCAAGGCAACCAGGTAGACGCAGTGTTTCTTGATTTCCGTAAAGCATTTGACTCAACACTGTACCTATTCTTGTTGTCAAAAGTACGATCATACAGGGTATCCAGTGAAATTTGTGACTGGATTGAGGACTATTTGGTATGGAGGACACATGGCGTTATCTTGGATGGACAGTCATCGTCAGATATAGAAGTAAATTCGCGTGTGCCCCAGGGAAGTGTGTTAGGACCCTTGCTGTTCATGTTTATTTTAATTACCTTGCGCGCAATATTATTAGTAAAATCAGGCTTTTTACAGATGATGCAGTTATCTAATACGAAGTAATATCTCATAGAGGCTGCACAAATATTCAATCAGATCTCGATATGATTTCCAAGAGGTGCAGATGTTGGCAATTTGCTCTAAATGTTCAGAAATGTAAAATTTTGCACTTCATAAAACGAAAAAACGTAATATGACTATAATATCAATGAGTCACTGTTGAAATCGGCCAACTCCTACAAATACGTCGGCGTAACACTTTATAGGGATAAGAAATGGAATGATCACATAGGTTCAATTGTGGGTAAAGCAAGAAGTAGATTTTGGTTTATTGGTACAATACTGAGAAAGTGCAATCAGTCGACAAAAGAGACTGTTTACCAACCACTCGAGTGATCCATCCTAGAATATTCTTCAAGTGTGTGGGATCCAGACCATATAGGACTGACAGGCGATATTGAATGTATACAGAGAAAGGCAGCATGAATGGCGACAGGTTTGTTTAATCTATGGGAGAGTGTCACAGAGACACTGAAGGAGCTGAACTAGCAGACTCTTGAAGATAGACGTAAACTATTCCAAGAAATGATTCCTCTAGGGATAACTACAACTCCCTATGTATTGGTCACATAGAGATAATGAGGATCAGACTAGAATAATTGCTGCACGCACAGAGGTATTCAAACAATCATTCTTCCTGTACTACACACGTGGCAGGAACAGGAAGAAACCCTAGGAACTGGTACAGTGGGATGTACTCTGTGACATGCACCTCACAGTGGACTGCAGAGTATAGATGTAGATGTAGGAACACGTTTGGCCATCAAGAGAACAATGTGTGAACCCTTCAATGACTACCATAGCAGAATATTGTCGAATGATCTTTCCAAAACCCAAAGAAATTCTGGTCATATGTAAAGGTTGTTAATGGCACAGAAGTTAGTATCCAGTCCCTAGTGAATGAGACCGGAACTGAAAATGAGGGTAGCACAGCAAAAGCTAAAATGCTTAACTCCACTTTCAACTATTCTTTTACAATAGAAAACCTAGGAGAATTACCCCAATTTAATCCTCATACCATTTTAAAGATGAGTGAAATATGTATTAATGTCAGTGCTATTGAGAAACAGGTTAAAATCGTTAAAACTAAAAAAGCTCCTAGGTCCGATGGAATCCCTGTCACATACTATACTGAATTTGCGACTGAGTTCGCCCCTTTTCTAACTACAATCTATCATAGATCCCTCGAACAAACAACTGTGCCAAGTTCTTGGAAAAAAAGCACAAGTCACACCCCTTTATGGGAAGGGTAGTCGGAGTGATCCACAAAACTACCGTCCAATATGCTTGGTGCTGATTTGTTGTGGAATCTTAGAACATTTTCTGAACTCAAACATAATGAAGTGTCTTGAACAGATTGACCTCAACACCAGCCAGCTAGGATTTCGAAAACGCAAATCATGTGAAACCCAACTCGCACTTTTCTCACATGACAGAAAGCTTTGGATCAAGGTCGGTAAGTAGATTCCATGAGGTGCTTTGGATTTCTTCGTATTCCCCTACCTACAGAAAAAGGCAATGGCATTAAGCACTAATGGAAACTGGACAGCAAATGAATCCAAATGAGCACAAGAGCGTCCATACTGTAGTTTGTAGGGGGGAACCAGAGTGTATGAGGTATTTTTAATATTTTGGAAGACGAAAGGCGATTTGTAAATAGCCATAATGAAGTTCCATTCGAACTCTTTTAAAAACCTGCGTAATACCGACATGTAATTAATTTTTTGAAAGAAAAACACCCGACTCCACTATATTTTTTCGGTTCCTGGGAGCTAGTGGGACTGTGTCTCGTCCTTGGCCCTGGTTATGGGCACCATTTGCTGAGCACATTCTGGCTGCAAAACGCTTGACGGCAAGTAAAAGATATATCGAGAGGGATTTACGTCAGTATGATAAATCCCTTCCCTCGAAAATTTCTTTCCTTTCATACTTCCCACAGATGACGTTCCATTGATCTCGTTTGTACTAAGATTGCAACACACACGAGGTGCCAAACTGCTACCACTACATAAGTTCTGAATAACATTCACCAACTTGCAGTCTCCTATAGTTGTCTTCTGTGCAGGAAACAATGTCCAAAGAAAGAAAAAAACAGAGATTACTAATGAAGTTCTTAACCAATATCGGTCATGGCAGACAAGAAGTCAGTTTTCCAAGAATGCCGCACCAGATCTCTTACAATTACAAACCAGAGATTGCTAATTAAATCTTAACGGATACTGACCGCGGCAGACAATGTGACCATCCTCCGGCACTGTCAGTCGACCTCTGATCTGACAGCTATCCAAGTTAAGACCATTTCACACTGGCCGTCATGCACCGTCGCGTCACGGCACAATAACGTGGAGTTGTATTCACACTCTCCGTCACGTCACGGAACGTCAAGTCACATGGCTGCCCTCAACTGTTTTTTTTTTCCGCGGGAACTGCAATTTTCTCAAGATGATTTTCAAGTATTTTTATGTGTGAAATGCACATACACAATGCAGTAGCTTATATACGTCGATGTTGGAGTCCACATTTGTACGAAAATGATATTTACTGGACGCAAATGGTTAGCCACTTGCACGGATAAGTTGCATATTAGTGAAGGAAGGAAGAAGATAGAACAACGCATAAAAAAAAAGCCTGGGCCCAAAAAATGTCATTAAATGGTACAGAACGAGAATTTTTCATTTTCATGTAAAATTGCACCCATAATTACTAAAAGGAACACAGAGTTATGAGCTGCCATCACATACCACGAAAAATTGGTTTTAGTTGCAAGTACAATGAAAATGTATGGGAATAGTCATATCTCCATCAATACCTTTCCCTTCAAGATTTATAGGTTTTCTTTACATCTCATATTTTATTGTTAATAGTTTCAATGCCTCTTTTGTGCCGGGGTCAGCTAAACCACGTAAATATTTATCATTAATGCTTGCATAACTGCTTCAAACACACAACAGAGAGCTATGCAACAATAAGTAAGCCCGCCACAAGTACATATTTAAGCTATCAGCTGTAATACATTACTTGATGTATACTCCACAAAAAAGCATTTTGCCACTGTTGCAATGTCAGAAGGTTTCAGTCCATTTCTTTATGAAACATTACAAGTACCTGATAACATACAAATAAACTCTGCACCCAGTACTTTTTCACTCCGAGTTGCAGCCAAACTGCAGTCCATTTCATTGTAAAATATTAAATATGGTACCCGTATGTATAAAAATCCAATTCAGAAATATAGTACAAGGCAAGTAATTTAGTACACTCATGTCGTACATTTCTGATTGCTGCCTCTCTGAACCTTCCGTCACTTACTATAAAATTATAAATTGTAACGAAAGAGACAACGAACCGAAGCAGTTCGTAACAAAAATAGCAACAACAAACAATTAATGTCAACCACGATGGAACAAAATACAGAAAAATGCACGCATGATTGTGTATTGGGTGGAAATGTGCTCGAGGTCTTGTGATCAACAACGGGCGGATGATGTCAGCTGTCATAGCATTCTTCCCAAGAAATCTTGACGATGCCAAGACGTGATGTGACAGGACGGGACGGTCCTTCGACCATAAAGGTCGAAGGGACGGTCAGTATGGATGCCATTTAAAATACTTTGCAGAACGTATTGACGGGACGCGATGGACAGTGTGATTTACCTTTATGTGTGATCCGAAGATCTCCTAAGTGCTTCATCTGTCCTTTCGTTTAGCAACTGTTTGGTATTCTGCAGGCAATTGACACTTTTGAAATGATGGAATGATAGCCTGCTATTGAGGGTTGTTTTTATGTGAAACGTAAGCAAATTCACTGTTTAGCTTTTCTAATATTAATAACTAAAGTGTAACAGTTTGGAGCGCAACTTCCGAATACAGTAACCAATCACAAAGACCACAATTTAGGCGGTATTTCTCAAGATATACGTACCAAATAAACGATTTGTCACAGGTATCTCACACCACATTACGTCGCCTTTGCACTACTGCCTTCTCAACTGCTCTGAGAAGAGCTTCTTGTAGCTAACTACAAGGGTTGCCCAGAAAGTAATGCAGCACATTTTGTTTTCAACAGTTCTTTATTGAACATAATGAGAATTACACTCACGAAAGAACGGTGTTTTATCTACACACCCTATTTTTCTACGTAATCTCCATCCCGTTCTAAGGCCCTCCACCAGTGTGAAACAATGGCGTGTTTGCCCTATCGGCACCAATCCTTGTCCTGGTGGCGGAGTCAGTACTTCACTGTGTGAATCACCCTCTCATCATCCTTAAAATGTCTTCCACGAAAGGCATACTTTAATGGCCCAAACAAGTGGAAGTCCGAGGAGGCTAGGTCAGACGTGACAGTCATGGATGGTCTCCCCGACCGCTGCAAATCGTGGAGTTCTGCCTTTTGATGACTTCATCCTCCGTGCCCAACAATTTTACTGTACTCCTGTCGACAGCAGATGCTCCAAAGACCTTACACAAGTGTTTGTGAATATTCCCCACAGTTTCTTTCTCTGCAGCGAGAAATTCAATGTCGGCACGTTGTTTGTAACGTACATCACCTACAGACACCATTTTGAAACCGTCCTGCAGCTATGGTATCCGTTGGGACTGATAGAAACTTGGCGCACTCATTCAGGAGACTTTCAATAATACATACGTAACGTATTGCATTCCTAGCATTGTTTTCGGCTGAGGAAAAAATGCAGTACATTACTTTCTGGACAACACTCATATGATGGCTGTAAAGCCAGAAATTTTACATATTCCCTTGCTTCTGAGATTTTCAAAAGTTGGGATGTTTTTGGAGACAACAATCAGTTTTGGAAATGAGCAAATTTTTACTGAAACTTTTATAAATTTTTCAGTTATCTTCTCTCACGAGCAACACCATTCCATTATACAGAGTGGCGCACATAAAACCAGCCCGAACCAGACTCTGAACGCGCGTAAGTAGCATTCCTAGTTTGTCAGTTTCTTTGTCACCTACCAACAGCATTAGCGTGTGAGTAGTTCATATGGAAAGTAGTCGTTATAAACCGTGTAATTCATTGTCATGTCTTTCTCGATTGAACAATGTGTGTTCATTGTTGAAGAATATGTGTAGTCTGAATCCATTAAAGCTGTTCGTGACATTTTTCATGAAAAGTTTCCTGAAAGTAATATTCCTGCAAAATCAACGATTCAGGATATATTGAGAAAGTGGCGTTCGACAGGCAGTGTTGTTAATTCAAAGGCACCGACTGTACGTACACCTGATGTTGTGGCAAACGTGATGGCACACTCTGAAAGAAGTCCCTACAAGTCAAAACGACGATTATCACAGCAATGTGGAATATCTCGCAGGTCATGTCAACGCATACTTCATGACTTAAAAATGAAACCTCACCATGAGAGTGTCGTTCAGCAAATAAAAGAAGTGGACAAGGGCAAGCGTACACATTACTGTAATTGGTTGCTGGAAAATGTCGCTGGGGGACATCTTGATCCGTTCCTCCTTTTTTCGACAGATGAAGCTTGGTTTCATCTGTCGGGCTACGTTAATACACAAGACACTAGGCTATAGAGAATCCCCATGGCATACTGCAAAAGCTGTTAAATGATTTAAAAACTGGTGTATGCTATGCTGTATCTGGTAACAGAATTATCAGGCCATTGTCCTTCAACGAAAATTTCAACACACATGTTTACTTGCAACTCTACAATGAATTTTCGGCTCTGTTAACTCCAAACGAAAAATGTTGTACATATTTCCAGCAAGATGGGGCAACTTCTTAGCGCATATACGTACTGATTTTACAGAAGAGAGGACCATTAGTAAAGGCTTGTGGCCACCCCACTCTCCTTGACACATTAAAAAACAAAATATGTGAAGAAATTTCCAACATTCCTCAAAGAGTACTGAAAAGCGTTTTCCTTAACATGCTTCAATGTGCACAACTTTGCTTGGATGTTGGCGGAGAACATTTTGAACACAGACTTTGAATTCCTTTCTAAAATATGCTTATTAAACTAATATAAGTAAATCTGTTACTTAAACTATTAATTACATAGTTAATAATGAAACTGTACAATAAAAATGTAAGAAAGCGGTGATGTACATTGATTTTCTTCATTCATATTCCTTGCGTAGGGGCCAGTTTTACGTGTGCCACTCTGTACTTCTAGTTCATCATTATTTTTGAAAACTTGAATCTACTTTATATTTTTTCATTCTCAAATTATTAATTAATTTATATAATCATAGACTTAATTATTTTGTGATTACTAATATTTTTCCTCAATAAATTCATACATTATCTTATATCCCAAAATCATTAATCTTTAGTTATACTTTCTATACTAATTAAATTATCCTTTTAATAGTAAAGATTTTCAAAACAGCTTTAGTCTATGTCCATATGTTGTTCACTTACAATCTATCATTTTTGCTTGAATCCTCTATAGCAGTGCCCTATCTCCTAGCCAGGTTTCACCACAAACATTTATATTAGTGTTAAGCTGCTATTGGCACATTGCCATCCATTACATTCAACAAAATATTTCTCATGAGAAGTTAAATTGTTATATCGCTTGTGGCACATTAACTTTCTTCAAACTGAACAAATATTTATCATAAGAAATTATACTACTATTGGTGCATTGCTGTCCTTTCATCTGATGAAACGTTCATAGCATCAGATGCCTTTATCATACCATTCATTACACTTTTCATTTTTTCTCACTATTATGTCATGCCATACCATTATGCACTTAACTACATTTGAAACACGTTACGAAGACGTCCATATCACATGGTTTCAAATTAAAAAAAAAAAAACCAACACATATACATTTCACAAATATGTGGAGATGGAAGATAATTACGCTCACATTTTTAAACCAGAACATACACGAGTAACCCACAACAGCAACCCATATTCATGATTCTGTTATCCATGATGAGTTATTGCACTGTCAGTTCCAGACATTCCCAACCTAAGCATACAGCTGCAGTACAGTTCCATGTAACAATGCAAATGCTGTAGATTAGTTTCCTAATCAATTTAAACAAATTGTAAATAAACATATTTCTGTACACTGTCACAATATACACTGGAGTACCAAAGAAATTGATATAGGCATGCATATTCAAATACAGAGATATGTAAACAGACAGAATATGGCGCTGCAGTCAGCAACTCCTATATAAGACAAGAAGTGTCTGGCGCAGTCATTAGATCAGTTACTGTTGCTACAAAGAAAAATTTGAACGTGGTGCTATAGTCATGGTATGAGCAATGGGACACAGCATCTCCAAGGTATCAATGAAGAGAGGATTTTCCCATATGACCATTTCATGAGTGTACCATGAATATCAGCAATCCAGTAAAACATCAAATCTCTGACTTTGCTGTGACTGGAAAAAGATCCTGTAAGAACAGGACCAACGACGACTGAAGAGGATCGTTCAATATGACAGAAGTGCAACCCTTCCACAAATTGCTACAGATTTCAAAGCTGGGCCATCAACAAGTGTCAGTGTGCGAACCATTCAATGAAAACTCACCAATATGGGTGTTCGGAGTTGAAGGCCCAGTCATGTACCCTTGATGACTGCATGACACAAAGCTTTGCGCCTCACCTCGGCCCTCCACACCGACATTGGACTGTTGATGACTGGAAACATGTTGTCTGATCAAACAAGTCTCGTTTCAAATTCTATCGAGAGGATGGATGTGTATGTGAATGGAGACAACCTCATGTATCCATGGATCCTGCATGTCAGCAGGAGACTGTTCAAGCTGGTGGAGGCTCTGTAATGGCGTGGGGCATGTGCAGTTGGAGTGATATGGAATCCCTTCTGTGTCTAGATACAACTCTGACAGGTAACATGTAAATAAGCATCCTCTCTGATCACCTGCATCTACTCATATCTATTGTGCATTCCAACGGACAATGCATCACTCAACAAGGCTACAGAGTGGCTCCAGGAACACTCTTCTGAGTTAAAACACTTCCGCTGGCTACCAAACTTCCAAGACATGAACATTATTGATCATATTTGGAATGCCCTGCAACGTGCTGTTCAGAAGAGAGCTCTACCCCCTCGTACTCTTCGGATTTATGGACAGCTCTGCAGGATTCATGGTGTCAGTTCCCTCCAACACTACTTCAGACATTAGTCGTGCCCAACAATTTTACTGTACTCCTGTCGACAGCAGATGCTCCACAGACTTTATACAACTGATTGTGAATATTCCCCACAGTTTCTTTCTCTGCAGTGAGAAATTCAATGTCGGCATGTTGTTTGTAACGTACATCACCTATAGAAACCATTTTGAAACCGTCCTGCAGCTATGTTATCCGTTGGGACTGATAGAAACTTGGCGCACTCATTCAGGAGACTTTCAATAATACATACGTAACGTTCCGCATTCCTAACATTGTTTTCGGCTGAGGAAAAAATGCAGTACATTACTTTCTGGACAACGCTCATATGATGGCTGTAAAGCCATTAGTCGAGTCCATGCCACGTCATGTTGCAGCACTTCTGCGTGCTCACAGTGGCACTTCTGCATGCTCACTGTGGGCCTACATGATATGAGACAGGTGTACCAGTTTCTTTGGCTCTTCAGGGTAAAGACATAACTTTTTTAAATTTGGATGTTTATAAACAATGCCACTATTTAAACCTTACCAGGAGAGTGGTTTATCGTTGTTTTTGTTTTCATCAGAGATGTATCCACTGTTTACATACAGCTGGAGCACTGTCCTTATCATTTCTAAGAGCTCAGTGGTTCCTTGGATCATCTTTTACAACTTTGGTTATGACTCACACCGCTACCCATCGTCTCCTGCTATGCTCTTTAAACGTTGCACATGGATGCTTACGACTGTGATTCGCAGATACATTGAGAGAACCTTTTAGAATCTTGCTTCAAGCGAAATGCACAAGCAATCATTTACCAAATGCATCATTTAACAGTATGAGGTAACAGAGACCTTTATTCCACATTTCTTTTAAGTTTAAAACCAGAGTGTTTCATTACTTTCTGGAGTTCATATTACGTGGTCCTTTATTTAAACCTTATTTATTATATTTATGTCTATGAGATTTCCAAATCTCTTATGTCACCGGTATTTCTACTTCCCCACACGTCATAAAATATTAGGTGGAAACCACTTTGCTCGTAAATGATATTCGATGACTGACTTACACATCGCTTTTTGCCTTTCCTCTGTCACTCTTCATAAAATGACTGGTCGACTTCCCTGTCGCCTAATGACCATACTTCTTTTTCTCTCTACGTAAATAATTGCCCGAATTTACTATCGTGTAATATATAATTCTCCATTTACCTCTTTCATCTTTTCGTAAATAATTCGTTCACTTTTCTGTCTCCTAATTGCCATAACTCTCCATTTACCATAAACCTCTGTGGCAGGACTATTCCTAGCCTATCAGTGTACTATAATTCACCACTATGGAAATGACTTCGCCATTTCGATGCATACTAAATAGAGATTATATATACATCTGTTTTGACACAACCTGTTTATACCTCAAGACAACATTTAGCTATTTCGATTATTTTTGCCACTGAAATTTTTCCTCTGGTACTTGGTCATATTCACTTACCTGGTTTTAACATTGTTCTCTTCTTCTGCAGCCTTCAGCTTATTTTTATGTGTTATTTCACCTCTATTATACGTAATAGCCCTTGTCTTGCTTTCCTGTTCTTAAAATATTTTCGAAAATAAATGTGCGTTAATTGGCATTGTAAATATTTGAAAATTGTGCCAATCCACACTTTTTGATAGGTTTTTTTCTTTTTGTTTTTCCGTCAAACATTTTTCACACAAGTTATGCAGATGTCTACTCTTTATTTTATTTTGCCATAATTTGTTTCTTTGTTGTCACATTCAGTGTAGGAAAATATTCTCAACATAGCCCTGATAGTGAAGAATGTTAAAAAAGACAAATATTGTTCTGAATGAAGGAAGGGGAATAACTGACAGGAGAAAAAGAAAATGAAGTATACTGTTGATTAACTTGGGCACCTGGTAATCATCAGTTACCTAGAAATACAAAGAACATTGTTGCCCCCTTAGGTTTAGTACTCATAATACCTTTTTTGATGCCACTGACAGGCATTTCATCAAATAATTGTAGTGGTGGTGTTTCCAGGATAGAGTGAGGCACTTGATTCACTACTTTCTCAAATTCAACCACATAGTCTACTCCCATGTTCTCCTTTCAACTGAACCGATAGCTGTGTCTCCTGTAGAAGAATTCAGTATACATTTGACCATTTGTTACTAGTGGCCTCTGACAGAAGTTGGCTGTCAAGTATATGTTTATTGTTATCTTGACATCACTGAGCTTTGGTGTGGGATCTTCTGGTATCTTACTCCTGTTCATTTGTGGTATAACGACTTTTTCACCATCAAACCTCCTGTCCACAAAGTACTCCACCTCTCGCTCTGTTTTGTGTACTGCAAGCCCAGAACTGGTTCAGAAGCACCCATACAAACCCATAGTACGAGTATGTTTTGCATGTGTTGGTGACCTTTTTCCCCATGAAAGTACTTCTCCTTCGAATCTGCTAGCCATGAATTTGAGTTATTGTTGTTCTGCCATGTTTTCAGGAATGATGTCCTCAAATTATCTAATGAAGGCTATGGGGTGCATAGTTCCCTTATTAGAAAAATGATGGAATTTATACTCATTAGCATCATTTTTTATGTCACTTACATGAATAATACCTCTCTTCCTTTCTTGTTCACACAAAATTTCAACTTTTTGTTTAACTTCGTTTACTCTTTTATCTTGCCCTTCAGAAAGTCATTTGTTCTATTTCTCATACATTAACTTGCTTTAAGCTGTCCTTATATTGTTTTTGCACTTTTCTTAGTTTCTCTTTATTTTATTTTCTTGCTGCTGTTTGTTCTTGCAAAATTAATTTTAGCACAGTTCTTATATCCTGATCATCATTCTGAATTGGCAAAGTGCCATCTGATGCTGCACAAAGACCTAATGCACCTAAACCATCTGTTGGCTCATTAGTAATGTCGACATCAGTGTCATTTTCTCTGGCATCGTCATTCCAATCAATCACTTCATTTTGACTAGGTACTACGCATCCTGGGTTTATGATAACATTGTCTGCCACTAAATGTACCTTTTCACCATCTTCACAACTAGTTAACTCTACAGTCCCAATGAAATCATTCATGGATACTTCAGAATTCTCAGTGAGATCATTGGTTACTGCATTCACAATTTCAGATTCATCACCAGAGTTTGAATCTACGTTTTCACTTGAATTATTTTTGACTAAATTTTACAGATCATTAAACTCATATCTGACTTCACTATCATTTATTGTGTATGATCCGCCAGATAAATACTACTACTGTGACACTGAACTCCTCTGCTTCTGAGAACGTATCGCACCTCCATTTCCCCAGACATTCTACTAATACTAAAACTCCACTCGCAAATCTTAGACTGCTATATACAAGTACGTCATTTACAATACTTCTCTTCCTTTACGGTCACTGATTATTGTAGCTGTGGGCTGCGTCTCTGGCTGCAACTCCGTTGTCATGGTGTGCTCAAGCTGACACATTAGACACACCCTGTGCACAAACTGTGCTAGCTGCTGTTTGCTGCCACTGCACCTTCTGACTGTGGCTCCTCTACACACTGCATTATCTTGTAGCATCAAGAATCTTAAAGTGATGATTAGTAATGTAATCCCATGGACCATGCACATAACATTAACTTTTATTTGCATAGAAAACTTGAGCACTGATTTTTACCGATACTACTTTCATCATAACAAAAAATTTGATTTTGTGGCATCAACTATTATAGTTCAGCTGAAGTTGAAAAATGAGAGTTCTAATGCAGTTCTCAGGTCATTTACAGTTCACATGAATCAAAACCCTTACACAGTTTCCTGGTCAGTTACAGTTCTCGCTATAAAATTCCGTCTATAACTCCAAAGCACTTCGACTTCAAAGATATCCCCACAAAAGATGCCACGTACAGCTATTGAAAGAGGGAGAGAGAGCTATACAATACTTTAGCGACAGCCAGACATGGGAAGTGACGTTGTTCACAGAAGTTATCACATCCAGTTGAAGTCGCTGTGACTATTACCTTCGAAGACAAAATTTTTTGTGGCCATTGAGAGAGACAGCGTGAGGGATTTACATATGATGAACCCCTGCCCTCGAAAATTCGCTTCTTTCATACTTCCTCCATGTTACAACAGATGACGTTTCACTGATCTCATTTTCACTAAGATTGCAGCACACAGGAGGCTTCCACTGCACTGAGTGGTATACATAAGTTCTGAATAACGTTCACCAATCTGCAGTCTCCTACAGTTGTTGTCCCCTGTGCAGAAAACAGAACATAGGTCGTGAATCCGGTATCTTGAGGCTGTAATAAACTGTTAGCAGGGAACTGGTATTGTATAAATCGTTAAATTTTGAATTGGTTTATTTAAACAGGATGCCACTAGCTTTTTATTGGCAGAATACGAAAATTGCACAATTTTAGTTCACTTTATCAATCACGAATTTTTCCATTCTTCACACTTTCACAGAAGATAAACAAAAAAATAATTTTTTGTCTGCGTAATTACTATAAAAATTACAAGTCCAAAAAATTGAGATTGCTAATTAAGTACTTAACCGATATTGACCATGGCAGGCAACAAGTCTATCCTCCAAGATTGCTACACCAAATCTCTTGCGTTTACCAACCAGAGATTGCTAAATGATACCAACTGTGACAGACAATTCGTCTGTCCCCCAACACTGCCGATCGACCACTGATCTTACATCCGAATCCCCTCGCCCTCCCTTAAAGTTAGCCGCGATCCGAATATCTGCGAAGTGCTTCGTCTGCCTTTTTGTTTACAAATAGTTTGTTTCACTACTGGTAATTAACGCTTTTGAAATAATGGAATGATAGCCTACTATTGAGAGATGCTTTTATATGAAGTATAAATAAATTTACTATTTAGTTTTTCTAATTTCAATAACAGAAGTTATCATTTTGGTACGTACTTCTATAAATAGCAGCCAATCGCGGAGAAGAGCCACAAGTTAGGCGGTCTTTCTCTCTGTGGCGCATTTGACACCGGTGCCTTACAGCTAATTACGTCGCCTTCCCACTGTTGCCTCCTCAACTGCTCTAAAAAGAGCTCCTTGTAGCTAACTATGACGACTGTAAAGCCAGAAATATTACAACTTAGCGTTATGAGTGTTGCTGGTTGAAGGCGAAAGCATTCCAGAAGTTATTATTACTACGACAGTTGTTTATATTTAGCACACTAGGAATTTCAGAATATTGTAGGATAAATTACTGTTAATATTTTATAATTATATAAGGATATCATTAAAAATAACATTTTAGCACTTTGAGATTCAGATGCCTGCTTTATTTAAGAAACTTAATAATCTGAAATGTCTGCAAAATGTTATACATCACAAAGTGATTTGTTATTGTTAGTTTTTAAATTTTTCCCAATGTCAGGCTATTAAGTTTCATTCTCGATTTTTATTAATCAGCCAAGGTCGGGGGCTCGGTGCCCAGTCTCTCTAGCTGAAGCTGTTGATTGACAGAGACCACAACAACTTATTCGCATTTTATTAAATATTCCACTCAATTAATATTACCCCAGAAAATGTGTATAATGTATATTTCGTGAAACTGTAGGCTTTAGGCAAAACTCTGGTATATTCGCATACAAAATTTGCTTTTCCCTCGTACCTCATACAAAAGATGGTAACAGGACAAAATTCGTGTCACCCCACTCTGCATTGTTGCCGAAACTACTCAAGATGGCAAATCCAAGATGATGGTGATGGATGTGGCAACACTGTAATGATGTCAAGTCAGGACGTTCAAATTTTGCTGGGAAAATAGGTGAATTGGGCTACTTCCACTTACCTAACACCCTCCTCTCCCCTCCCTCCTCCCGCTACACAGCCTACAGACCTGCAAAGTACTCGTAAATTACCGAAATAATGCAGTACACTGATGTACAGACACGCAAACAACTCGAAAATTGTCAAAATAATGCAGTAAAACGTTATGCAAACGTGCTCAATAACTATAAACTGTTGAAATAATGCATCACACAGCCTGGATACATGTTCACAAAATAATGCAGAACACGGCTGCACAGACACGTTGTTTCTGTCAAAAAATAATGCATATATAACGCTCCGCAAACACGCCCACAACGCTTAAACAGCCGAAAATAATGCAGTGCGCAAACACTCATTCCACACAAAAAAAGCTTATGACCTATTGTTAAGAAATTCGACCGCAATGTATTATAGAGATGGGGCCCCTCCATGCCCGCACCAATGTGGTGACCAAACCAAAAATTCTACTGTCACCTCTGTCAACATGTTAGTTATCTAATAGGTGGATCAAAGGATGCTGGGCTGTGATGTTATCTGTGCGTCTGGGTAATACTACACATTAAGACAGCCCATCAGGTGATACATAGTGGACGAAATGCGAATGAGGGTAGCAATTTGAAGAGCAGAGGGAAAAAAGTGCCAAGGCTCGTGCCGTGGAATGGGTAGTAAGAGCAGTAGTGGCTTACTAGCTGCAACAGTCCATGCAAGGTTGGGTTTGTTAGTATGGGTATCATGCCTCATTACCATGGCAGGCGATGGCGATGTATCCAAGTCTGCTGCAGCCGCTGCATTCCTGGAACAATCAGGATCGTTATATATTAGTGGGACATCAACCATAGATCATCTCACTGTGTTGGGTGTGTGTGGAGCTTGTCTGCATGTAGTGTATGGTAAGGCTTCCCTACGTGGTGCCAGTTATTCGGCAAGTGTGTTCCAACTGGATATCCAGTAATGGTAACTGATTAACACGGGCTCAACTGTACTGTTGTGTTTGCGTGTACTTGGCCGTAAATGTTAGGTTCTGGTGATCTGTTCCTTACTGAGGTCCAACGAACGCACGCCGGGGTGGTGCGTCCACACTGCTCCCGCCTGCCGCAAAAACGACGATACGCCCGTCAGCTGCCAAGCCATGCACTTGAGTCCGTTGGGGTCCTGCACGCATGTGGCGACGGAACCCCTTTCATACATGACACCTGAGAAATTCCTGTTGAAACACGTTATTACCTAGCCACCAAAGCTGAGGCATAGCCTTTGTATCTGAGGTTCCTGCGAGATGTTTCCATAGTGACTCGCCCTCACAAGAGCAGCTAAAACGTTGTCAGTGTTATAATGACGTCACATGTCTATGTAAACAACAGCCAAGTCTCCAACTGGATGTGCTTCAGAAATCTGTTGCAATGCTTCCGGGCCTGTTTACGAAAATATCCCAAAATAACGCAGGAAGCATTCTTCCTAGTGATCCTAACTGGTTGGTCTGTCCATTACATATCGACACTTCCCGGAAATCGTAAATTGTTGCAGAAATAGTTAATGGTTACTTTTGTTGTTGTAGGAGCTTTCGTGATGCTCAGATTGTCTACATGGAAATTCTAGTTCTAACAGAACCTGTTTACGAAAGTAGTGCAGAATAACTACGATTGCATTCTTCCTGATGATCCTAACTAGACACATGTCCATCACACATTACCATTCCCAGAAATAATGACATCCTGCTTTCAACATAGTTCTCAGAAATGGTAAACGTTCTCACTGCTAAAAGCCTTCATCATGTACGTGACGCTTGTGAAAACTCTGTTAATCATAAAAGGATTCTTGTTGTTTGGAAAGAGAGCACTAAGCACAGATGGGAAAATCAGAACAATTACGCAAATATAATTCAAAGCACTGTCCTACAGAAGAGAAAACTGGCTCAAATTTTTAGTGTCCTACAGCTGCTGGTCTGGAGATGTCCTAATGCCACAATGGCAGATGAGAGACAGTAATCCATCAGAGATGTATGGTCTGCTTCAACATGTCTTTGATCACTTGAGAAAGAAGACATCATGTTACTCTCAGAACTTTACGTAGATGCCTTGCCATCATCTCATTCAAACCAGTCTACAGAGGCTCCCATGCCCCAGCAAAAAGGATGCCTTATGAATGAATAGAGCATTCTGATTGTCTCTTACTAAATTTACCCACCAAATTACTGATACTGTCGGTATGGGAGCACTTTCTGTCATTTTTCTCTGCAGGCAAGTCTTTCAGCGGCGAAACTATTTTGTACAGATCGCCATATCGCACTGACAGTTAAACCCTGCAAAAGTGATCTACATATCATGAAATACAGGACGACACTTCTTCAATCACTCTGCTCTGCCACTGACGACGAGAGCTGAATAATTCAGCATGAAACCGATCTCCAACCTAGCTATATCACCACACACCACATTGATGTATGGAACACACAATTCTCATCCTGCACCATATAAAATCGCTACTTCTGCATCCTGCATATAGCTATCAACCACCAGGCACTCATATATATACCACAAAGAATTATTAGCATAAGCACGTGCACCATATTAGATACACACTGCGAGCTCAGTAGGTCATCCACCACAGGTGACAGTTATAAGTCATCTGCTCCAATACACATACTGGCCCGATGTGTGACCAGAGTGACCTCAGTGGACCAAGGTCACTCTCTGAACTGTTGTCCAAAGGCAAGGTCAGACCCCCTCGGCACAAAGGCGTTACTGTTTCTGGCCCCGACGTGCTTGCTTGCTTCCATGCTTTCTACACCCATTTCCAGACTCTGGGATAGCAAGAATATATCTATTTTCACATGGTCTGCCAGAATACTTTTGTGATCCTACTTGATACCAAGCACGTAGCAATATTGCTTGCATAGTGGTATCAGTTGCACAGTATAGACTGGAAATTATTTCTCTAGAAACCCGAAACTTCCTTGAGGTGCATCGTCATGTAAACCACTGAGTAACTAGAAACTTATCTCCACTGTGAAGGTCTTTACGTGAAAACTCGAAAAAATAGAGAAAACTGATATTTCCACTCACGAATACCGATGACGGTGATACAGCAGACTCCAAATCATCCTTATAATTTACCAAGTCAATTAAGGTAATCCTCGTGCCTAAAGAACCAGCAATCGTGTCTTCCACTCATCTTTCACCTGCTAGATGCACACAACACACACCAAAATCGGTGTTCTCTAAACCAAGTAAAGACCGAAAATATGCAGCAGTCAACCGGACAATTTAGATGCGAGGGAATAATGATCCAGCGCAAACACATGTCCTTATTGAATCTTCTCAAATTTCCACAGAGAATACATGCCATCACGAAGGCTGTGCAATGCATACTGAATATTAGTCCGCTATTCAGCCATCTAGAGGGCGACATGGTTTGGTCAGTTACGTTCCTGTACCCCAACCAGTCTTTCTATTTGGACGGTTCCTGCTGTTACCTGGAAACATGAATCATTCCCGCCACAGGACACCGCCACTGTGTGCCACGCACCCACAGACAGAATCGTCCTAGGAAACCGGTCACATATATACAGTCCCATGACTTGACATACTTTTCCAAGTAAAAAAAACCTTTCATTCCCTTTGCAGCTATCGTAGTATTCCACATGAAATCCATGCCTTCCTTATGACTGGACATAGTCATTTTCTTTGCACATGTCAGAACACACACATACACTTTATAAGACAGATGCTCAATGTGAACATATCATGTGTCCCTTGCTTACCATAATAGTTTGCCAATAACTGATTGCTGGCGATACGAAACAATAATGAGCGAAAATCAGCGATGGGTGGACATGTTTCATAAGTGTTTCTTGCACGCAGTACCATAGTGTCTTAGAAAGAGACACGTAACCATCATATGAGCCACCAGATGTTAAAAGCATGATCGCAACATCTATGTTACTGCCACAAGCAGTCTTGGTTCTGCAGGTGCTCACAAGATAGTGATTGCTGGAGTGTATATTAACAGTCTGAATGTGCTGTTACACGTCACCAATGGTGTAAGTTTGTAATCAAATCACTGAATTTATGAAGTGATTCGGCTGAGGAAAATGGTACGAAGCCGGTATTTGGAACTCCCTCATGCTGCTGCTAGATATTTCTCCAGTATTTGTAATGCATTCTGTCTTGATGCCACGTCAGAGGTTCTGCAATATACCCACTGGGTTATAGGTGATGGTTGACTGAGAATGATCGCACACAGTAGATGGTGTGCTGACTGAGGTCGTAAGAAACTTACACCAGCTTTTTAGATCTCTAGTATTACACTTTCCGGTAGAAATGCTGTCTGTGATTTGGAATCAAGTTTTTCCTTCAGCCACGTACCTGCATTAGATCAAATGGAGAGGTCTTTTAATTATTTCAGTCACTAGTGAATCATCTTTTTGGCACTCTCACATCTCTAAACGAGTCACGTTTTTTGAACCTATCTGCTAGAGTAAAATTTCAACGTGGTTGTTGATAGTCCCTATGCATCTTGTAACTACTTTTCAGATCTGCCCTGCCATTCCTGCAGCTTTGTGCATGTGATTATTTCAATTTAAATCGGAACTGAGCAGAAGTTGGAGAGCTATTTCTACCACATTCTGCGGTCCATGTAGAAACAGGCTAAACTGAGTTAGTGGGACAGGACTGTGTTTTGACCATTTTACGGAAATGGGAACATGTTGTAGCTCCGCCAATAATGTACAATGTGTAAGGTCAGTGCCAAATGAAGCCCGTTCCTGCAACACGAGGTACTATAAAGACAGTATGAACAGTTACGGTGGTGTTTTTTATTGGGAAAATTAGGAAGACTCAACATCATACAGTTACTGAAGTCTGAAGCAAATCCGCATCCTTCAGGGACCATACACATCTATCATCCCAACATTCTATCATCGTTATACTGTACCATCCAACACAGAAGAATTACGAACTATAAAAGCTCTGCTGACTTCATCTGATAGAGAACTTGATAAGACTTTTATTGTATCTCTGTCTTCCAATATATCGAAAACAAATACCGTTTGTGTGCGGCATTGACCACATGTGGCGATCCTATTAAATATAGAGGTATTGATCCATTGGAGCCAGCAGCCAGTGACTGAAGTCGCTTGCACAGACCAGTGTAAAACTGCATCACCTGTACTGTTGGAGGATGACCGTATCCCACAGACTATACTATTAGTCGCCAGAGGAGCTCCCTGTGACCCTGTGTCGTTGTTAAAACATTGTTTTTTTCTGCTGTAACACACTTTGTACACCACCATAAACATAGTTTTTCCCCCATGGTGTAAATCATGTTGTTGCTGGTACACACACACACACACACACACACACACACACACACACACACATACACACACACTGAATGATTTTATATAAGAGACAGTCACACAATACAGAAACGGGAAGAGTTTTGTGAGGTCGTGGAGCGTTTCTAAATTGCTGTTCAAAGCTGATTGACGGCCTCTACATTTAAACTCATCTGTCACAATGATGGGATAGCTGATGGCTCTGTGTTACATTACGATTGATTCTTCATCTTGCAGTCTTGTATGTGATCACTGTTTCGGTGCTAGCCATACCCAGAAGGTGTGGCCCCTCCGCCAAGTCTCTTCTCCATGTCAAATAAGCTATGTCAGTCAATCATTATGTGGTAATCAGCAGCATCCCAGGGGACAGATGGGATGGAAAAGACACCATGAATGTACTGTAATAATAAACATCACAGTTGATAATGCAAATAGTTTTAGCAATTTTACAGTAATTTCAACACTGACCAATAGTGCAACATCATGCTTCCTAGTTGCAGTACCACCACTAAACCACCCCTTCTCTACTCTTCGAGTACCATTGTGAATGAAGATAGATGACTGTGCAGTACGTCCATTCATCGTGAATTGTCGTACATATATACACTGCTGGCCACCGTAAATGCAACACCCTGAAGGAAGCATCCGAATCAAGTGAAATTTACACCATGAGTTTGCAGCGATGAGATATGCAACTGATTAGAATTTCAGCGCAGACGCACATCACGCGCGCCTGTGGCGCCACCTCATAACGCCATTTAAGGCTTGGCGATTTCGACGAGTGTACGTTCGGCACGTGTGTTTACCTTGTGGTTGTTTCACAAGACGATCAGTTATGCCTCGTAGACAACAGCGAACATTGTTTGATCAAGTATCCGAGTTCGACAGAGGAAGGATAGTGGCTTACCGAGATTGTGGATTATCATACAGAGAAATCGCTAGTCGTGTTGGACGAAACCAAACAACTGTAATGCGGATATGTGACCGTTGGATGCAGGAGGGTACGACATCCCGAACCATAGCACAGCACATTGCGTCTGTAACGCATCATCCAGTGTCTGCGCGTACCATTCGGCGCCGTTTACAGCAGAGTGGTCTGTCCGCAAGACGTCCATTGCTTCGTCTACCATTGACGCAGAACCACAGACGTCTCCGTCGCCAATGGTGTGATGACAGACGAATGTGAACGGCAGAATGGAATGACGTTGTCTTTACTGACGAGGCACGCTTCTGTCTGCAGCACCACGATGGTCGGATTCGAGTGTGGAGACACCGTGGAGAGAGGATGCTGGACAGCTGCATTATGCACCGCCACACTGGTCTTGCACCGGGTATTATGGTATTGGATATTACTCTCGCACGCCTCTCGTACGCATTGCCGGTACTTTAAATAGCCGGCGCTACATATCCGAGGTGCTGGAGCCAGTTGTCCTTCCTTACCTTCAGGGCTCGGCCACAGCCATATTTCAACAGGATAATGCGCGACCACACGTGGCACGCATTGTCCAAAGGTTCTTCGTCAATAACCAGATTGAATTGCTTCCCTGGCCGGCTCGCTCTCCGGATCTTTCGCCGATAGAAAACATGTGGTCCATGGTTGCTCAACGAGTGACCCAGATTACATCCCCAGCTGCCACACCAGATGATCTTTGGCAACGTGTGGAAGCTGCTTGGGCTGCTGTACCCCAGGAACACATCCAACGTCTCTTTGACTCAATGCCGAGACGTGTGGCAGCGGTGATCTCCAACAATGGCGGCTACTCTGGCTACTGATTCTGGCGGGAACCACATGTCACAGACGTCTGTAAACGTAATCATTTGATACTTGGTTAACATGTTATCTACAAAATAAATTTTGTTGTGCTACCTCTTGTCTTTCTTGATGTTGCATTTACGGTGGCCAGCAGTGTATATTCAAAGTATACCAGACAGTGATCTACATATTTTAGCACTTCGAGCTTAGTGCGTAATTTACGACCTTTCTCTTTGCGGATGGGAGTCGCAGGGCATTGTTGCATTCTCAGGATGACGTTAGAGACTGATAGATCCCCTTGCACTGTCTTTGACCAATCCGCTCTGCAGCACTATTACCTTTTAATCTGTAGCTGGCCACAAGTAGACCGGTACATTCCACGTCTCGTGAATGAATATATATAATGATCGTTAGCAATGGAGAGCACTTCTTACAAGGAAACAGAAAAACGCATAGCAGCGGCGTTTGACGTGTGAAATTATACGTCATGCCGCCACTAACTCCGTAAACAGAACATCTGTCAAGCAGATGTATACACAGGGATTGCAGGGCCTCGCAAACACCTGTCGCTAATTTCGAATCACCTTAGTTAAGAATCTGAAGTCTCGATTTTATAGGCAGTGATCTAAGTCACACACAGAACAGGAGGTTGTATACGAGTAGAACACAGGCTATGTCACACAACTGATGCATCCTGACAGAAAATCGGGAAAAAAGAGTCAAATGACTTGTAGCAATATCTCCCTCTCTCTGTAGAATGCATCATTAGTCTACCATTAAATCGTAACTCCATCTCAACCGATCACTCCATCCACTCTCTGTCATTCTATAACACACGAGGTGTGATTGGAAAATTTTGAGAATGGATCTACTACTACTTACTTCTTTGGTGAACAGGTACATGGATGGTGGGGAGTGAGTTATTTCCTTGCCATTGAACGTCCTCTGACAGGTAACTGCGTTTACTTTATTCAGTTTAATGTGGGAGCTAGCTGAGTGCAGGTCTGTTAGGGCTTGTTGCTGGATTCTGTCTGCGTGAAAATTGACGTAAAAACGGAGCAACGAGTTTGGTGAAATTTTCTTATAAAACCTGGAAGACAGCTTCTCAGACTTACGAACTATTAAAAACAGCTTTTGGAGATAATTGTATGAGTCAGTCAAATGTTTTTGTCTGGTTCAACAGATTTAAAAATGGCTGCGAATCATTTGAAGATGAACCACAGTCCAGCCGTCCTTCCACCTCAAAAACGAATGATAATGTTGTGAAAGTTCGCGACTTAGTGTGCTCCGATCGTAGACTTATAATTAGGGAGATGGCTAATGAACTTAATTTAAGTTTCTATGCCGTTCAGTCAATTTTAACTGAGGATCTAAACATGCGTCAAGTGTCCTCAAAATTCATTCCAAAACCGTTGTCAAGTGACCAGAGACAATATCGACTTGAAGTGTGCCAAGAACTTATTAATCGGACTAAAAAGACCCATATTTGTTAAACAGTGTAATTACAGGTGACGAATCTTGGGTACATGGATATGATCCTGAACCCAAAGTGCAGTCTTCGCAGTGGAAGACTCCCGCTTCACCACGACCGAAAAAAGCACGGCAAAGTCGGTCGAAGGTGAACAGACTGTTAGTGATTTTTTTCGATTCTACATTGTGCATCACGAATTTATCCCTGGAGGACAGACAATTAACCAAGACCACTAAAAATATGTCCTTGAACGTTTGCACTAAAAGGTGCAGAAGAAAAGGCCTGCTTTGTGGAAAGACAGGAGTTGGGTGCTACACCATGACAATACTCTGGCTCATCGTGCCTTCTCCATCTTGGAATTTTTGACCAAATTCAAAATTTCTGCGCTTTCACAACCACCATACTCCCCTGAACTGGCCCCTGCAGACTTCTACCTGTTTTCTAAGCTGAAATTTTCACTGAAAGGGAAGCGATTTGATTCGATTGAAGACATCCAGGCAAATATGGAGAGTGTAATACGCTTCAGGAAAAAAATTTCCAGGTGGAAACACCGTTGGAGTCGGTGTGTTCAGTCAGAAGGGGACTATTTTGAAGGAGATGCATCACAGGAGCAGGTAAGAACCACCATTGCACAATTACAAGCCCATTCTTAAACCTTTCCAATCACACCTTGTAGATGCAAGTAAGTTTACAGGCAGATGGGTTCCCTGTTCTCCTGGAAAGCGTCAAATACAGAAGTCAACTAGCGTTTATCACTGTTACCTCAATAGACACAGAGTAGAACGTTGCCCTGACGGAAAAATTGACTGTTTCACTGATTCCCAGCATTCCACGTCAACGTTTTCTCGGATTCCTCTTGCTTTCACATACTCGTTCCCATGTACAAGAATTGTTCTGAGCCAACAAGATCACATGCAAGTACTTCCTCGATGTCCCCCCATTTCGGTGTATTTTCCCTCAATTTATACATGTTTTCCATCATTTTTCGTAATTCTATCGATTTTATGTCATTTTTACCCATGTAATCATGACATCACTTCCCGTTCCGTGTTCTAAAATTGCATATAAATGTTGTACAGCTGCCAATACCTAGCGCCATTGCACTACTTTTCTGGTCAAGCAGCATAGTATAGCACTGTACTAGAATTCATCCAGTTGCTTCCACCCATATATTCTACAGCTGCAACGCGTTCACTCTATTTTTTGTTTGGCTGTGCCTGTGCATGTGCCGCGGAAGCCTCACACGATCGGGTCCTTCCGCTGGTAGACCCATCTCCCAACATAGACAACGTCTTTGGACATAATGTGTGGCTCGTCCACCTTCGAGCTCTATCCCGCCTCTGAACATCGCTCTGGATATAATGCATGGCAGATCTATATTCGAACGCTAACTCAGATAAGGTATATTGCGGATCTGCATCCCAACATCACTCCGGACATTGTGTGTGGCGGGTCCATCTTAAAACCCTATTCCAGGGACAGCGCCTTGTGGATCCACATCTCAACATCACTCAACACTCAAACGCTAACTTAGGTCTACTGTGGCTCATGAGGGGCCATCAGTGACACATGCACAGACATAGACATACAGAAAACAGAGCAAACACACTGCAGCTGTAGAATATGTGGGTGGAAGCGACTGGATACATTCGAGTACATGCTATACTATGCCGTACAACCAGAAAAATAGCACATTGATGCTAGGTGTTGGTAGATGTACTACATCTACACTGAACGAGATGTGATCTCGTGATCGCATGGCTACAAGTGACATAAAATCGATAGAATTACGAAAAATGATGGAAAATATCTATAAATTGAGGGAAAATACACCTAAATGTAGGAAAATTGAAGAAGTACTTGCACGTCCTCTGGTTGGGGAAGAACAATTCTTGGACATGTGAAAGAGTATGCGACAGCAAGAGGAATCTGGGAAAATGTTACGTGGAAGCGCTGGAACCAGGGTAAATGTCATTCTTTTTCCATTGTGGCAACATTTTACTGTATCTCTATTGAGGTAACAGTGATACACGCGAGCTGACTACTGTATTTGACGCTTTCCAGGAGAACGGAGAACCATCTGCCTCTAAACTTATTTGCATCTACTTTAAACGATGACAGAGAGTGGATGGAGTGACCGGTTGAGATGGAGTTGCAATGAGGTACGATTTAATGGTAGACTGACGATGCATTCTAGAAAGAGAGAGGGAGATGTTGCTGCAGGTCATTGACCATTTTTTCCGTTTTTCTGTCAGGATGCATCAGTTGTGTGACATAGTCTGCGTTCTACTCGTATATAACCGCATGTTCTGTGTGTGACTTAGAGCACTGCCTACTTGTATTCGTTAGCAGCAAACTTCTCAGTCATCAGAGGACTTCTATCTCATGTGTGATGAAACGTCATCATCCTGTTTCGACACATTCCTCTAAACGAACGAAAATTTATGCGACATACTCCATTCCCTGTCGCATCTTGGGTATAAAATCGAGACTTCAGATTCTTAACTAAGGTGATTCAAGTTAGCGACAAGTGTTTTGTGAGGCACCGCAAACCCCGTTTATACATCTGCTTGACAGATATCCTGTTTACAGAGTTAGTGGCGGCATGACGTATGATTTCACACATCAAACGCCGCTGCTACGCGTTTATCTGTTTCCTCGTAAGAGGTATTCTCCGTTACTAAGGATCATTTTATATATACACATCAAAAAAAGTTTGTCATCACCCCAGTACCCAGAATTCATGAAGACAGACATTGACTGTGGATATTGTATCACAGACACAGTCCCTTTGACTGTTCAAAGATGTCATCTAAACCCACCCAGAGATGTGAACAACCTTGGATGAGCAGCGCCTGTTAGACGGAGGGGTCCGACAGCCGATCAGTTCCAGTCATTCCACCAAGAAAGAGGTACATGGTTCGTGTTGTCTGTAGTTCAACCAAGCCTAGACGGTCAAATTTGTGCCAGGAACGGCTCTCAGAAAGGGAAGTGTCCAGGCGTCTCGGAGTGAACCAAAACGATGTTGTTCGGACATGGGAGAGATACAGAGAGACAGGAAATGTCGATGACATGCCTGACTCAGGCCACCCAGCGGCTACTACTGCAGTGGATGACCGCTACATAAGGATTATGGCTTGGAGGAACCCTGACAGCAACGCCACCATGTTGAATAATGCTTTTCGTGCAGCCACAGGACGTCGTGTTACGATTCAAACTGTGCATAACAGGCTGCATGATACGCAACTTCACTCCCAACGTTCATGGCGAGGTCAATCTTTGCAACCACGACACCATGCAGCACGGTACAGGTGGGCCCAACAACTTGCCATATGGACCGCTTAGGATTGGCATCACGTTCTCTTCATCAATGAGTGTCGCTTATGCTTTCAATCAGACAATCGTCGGAGACGTGTTTGGAGGCCCCGGTAAGGCTGAATGCCTTACACACACTGTCCAGCAAATGCAGCAAGGTGGACGTTCCCTGCTGTTTTGGGGTGGTATTATGTAGATCCGACGTACGCCACAGGTGGTCATGGAAGGCGCTGTAACGACTGTACGATACGTGAATGCCATCTTCTATCCGTTAGAGCAACCATATCGGCAGCGTATCGGCGAGGCATTCGTCTTCATGGACGACAATTCGCGCCCTCATCGTGCACATCTTGTGAATGACTTCCTTCAGGATAACGACATCGTTCGACTAGAATGACCAGCATGTTTTCCAGAAATGAAACATATCGAACATGCCTGGATAGATTGAAAAGGGCTGTTTATGGATGATGTGACCAGCCAACCACTCTGAGGGGTCTACACTGTATCGCCGTTGAGGAGTGGGACAATCTGGACCATCAGTGCCTTGATGAACTTGTTCGTAGTATGCCACGACAAATACAGGCATGCATCAATGCAAGAGGACATGCTACTGGGTATCAGAGGAACCGGTGTGTATTGCAATCTGGACCACCACCTCTGAAGGTCGCGCTGTCTGACAGTACAAGATGCAATGTGTGGTTTTCATGAGTAATAAGAAGGGCAAAAATGATGTTTATGTTGATCTCTATTCGAATTTTCTGTACAGGTTCCGGAACTCTCGGAACCGAGGTGATGCAAAACTTCTTTTTATGTATGTAGGAATGATGGGGATGTGAAAAGTGGACGCTACACATCTCTGGAAAGCTATATTGTGCATGTATCACACAGAATCGATCTTTTAAGTAGTTAGTTTTTTCATTTTACAGTTTATTACCATAGTTTATCGTAGAGAAACCTGCATCAAAGATGTATGTCATTCGCTGGAAGTACATTTTTTACACTGGAATATTAACAGCGTTGCATTCCACACGACTAATAGGTCAGAAACCGCAGGAATCCAACACTATAGCCTTTTTTAAGTGCAGAACTGTTTAGCCGTAGGAGGGAGTTTATCTATGTTCTCTCTTACCAATACCTTCCTGGTACTGATCGCAAACACTAGATCAATACTTTAGAATTGATAGCATAGTTGATTATGTAAAATGCTTTGCACTCCATCATGCATAAAAACAACCTGTTTCTTGTTCTTCTAAACTATCTACTATTACATCACAACTCTTTCATATCTGTTACTATACACTGATAAGGGATGCTAACCTCCTCGACATGTGCACATCTGGAGAAATCTTGTGTACTTGGATGGGTGCAGAACAGAAGTTACGGACTCGGCACGCTCCATTCGGTCACGAGACATGGAATGTAGCGGTGTGCTTCTGGTTAGCTGCAGATTATATTGGTAACACTGCTGCAGGGCAGATTAGTCAAAGACTTTTTTTTTTTACTGTATTGTTATTTTAACACCTGAACAATCAGGTAGGCTGGCAGCGGCATGTTACGCCGCTCTTCAGCCATAGAGTTGACAATCACAGTACAAGAATGGAGAATGAAAATGAACATAGTGACGGGCAAAAAATAGCGGTCACATCACACAAAAAACACGGAGCCATTCACACTCGATGAGAAAGACACTGAAAACACGTTGACACGGCGCACATAACACTGATGAATCCGATGGCACAAGTGAACGGAGAAGCGTGACGGCGGACACTAAAAACACTAAACGACGTCACACACACGAGACACAGATGGCGATGATCTCCGGCGCGCGAAAGTCCACATAGCGTGTGCGAGTCCGGGGACCTGCCAAGAGGGGTAGAAGGGTGAGGGCGGGTGGAGAGGGTGGAGAGGGGAGAACAGAGATGCCAATGGCTGAGGAGAGGGGAGGAGGAGTAGAAGGACAGGGGAGGGGAGGCCCAGGGGAGAAGTGGGGAGAAAGGGGGGGAGGGATGGATGGTGCCCAAAGGAACAGATACAGGAAGAGGGAGGGAGGATCAAAGTTGGTAGGAGGGGTAGATGGAGGGGAGGAGAACATCATCAGGGAGGGGGAGCTGGCGGAAGCCACCTTGGGAGAGGGTAAGGAGGGTGGAGAGATGGAGACCGGGTGGGACATGGGAATACAGGCGCGGCAGCGGGCGGGGGTGGGAGAGGATCGGGGAGACGAGCGGGTGAGGAGGATCGAGTTTGCGGGAGGTGTACAGGATCCGTATCCTTTCAAGGAAAAGGAGGAGGTGGGGGAAGGGGATGAGATCGTACAGGATCCGCGTGGGGGAGGGGAGACGGATGCGATAGACGAGGCGGAGAGTATGACGATCAAGGATTTGGAGGGATTTATAAAAGGTAGGGGGGGCGGGGATCCAAGCCGGATGGGCATAACAAAGGATAGGGCGGATGAGGGACTTATAGGTGTGGAGGATGGTGGAGGGGTCCAGACCCCACGTACGGCCGGAGAGGAGCTTGAGGAGACTGAGTCGGGAGTGTGCCTTGGCTTGGATTGTCCGGAGGTGGGGAGTCCAGGAGAGGCGACGGTCGAGGGTGACGCCAAGGTACTTAAGGGTGGGAGTGAGGGTGATAGGACGGCCATAGATGGTGAGATAGAAATCAAGGAGGCGGAAGGAAGGGGTGGTTTTGCCTACAATGATTGCCTGGGTTTTAGCGGGATTGACCTTGAGCAACCACTGGTTGCACCAAGCGGTGAACCGGTCAAGATGGGATTGGAGAAGGTGTTGGGAGCGCTGTAGGGTGGGGGCAAGGGCAAGGAAGGCGGTGTCATCGGCAAACTGGAGAAGGTGGACGGGGGCTGACGGCGGTGGCATGTCCGCCGTGTACAAAAGGTACAGAAGGGGGGAGAGGACGGAGCCTTGGGGCACATCGGCAGAGGGGAAAAAGGTGTAGGAATCTGTGTTATGGATGGTGACATAGGAAGGACGATGGGAGAGAAAGGAGCCGATCAGACGGACATAGTTAATGGGAAGGGCGAAGGTTTGGAGCTTGAAGAGGAGACCGGAATGCCATACGCGGTCATAGGCACGTTCGAGGTCCAGGGAGAGGAAGATTGCGGAGCGACGGGAATTAAGCTGTTAGGAAAGGAGATGAGTGAGGTGAAGGAGAAGGTCGTCGGAAGAGAAGGACGGCCGAAAGCCACACTGGGTAACGGGAAGGAGGCGGTGCTGGCGGAGATGCTGGTGGATGCGTCGGGTGAGGATAGATTCCAGGACCTTGCTGAAGACCGAGGTAAGGCTGATGGGACGGTAGGAGCAGACGGTGGACGGCGGTTTGCCAGGTTTAAGGAACATGAGGATACGGGAGGTTTTCCACAGGTCGGGGTAGTAACCGGTGGACAGGACGACATTGTAGAACCTGGCCAGGGTGGAGAGAAAAGAGACAGGAGCTTCACGAAGGTGACGGTAGGTGACACAATCGTGACCAGGAGCGGCGTTGCGTTTTGTGCGGAGTGTAGCAATGAGATCCTGTGTAGTGATAGGGGTATTGAGTTCCGTGTGTGCAATGTGGTCCAAGTACTGGAAACCAGGAGCGAGGGGAGGGACAGAGGTGTCAGTTCGATTGCGGATATCCGGGAAGAGGGAGTAATCAAACTGGGGATCATCGGGGATGGAAAACACATCGAACAGGTAGGAGGCAAAGTGATCGGCCTTACTAAGGGTGTCAGGGAAGGGATGATCATCATGGAGAAGAGGATAATAGGGGGAGGGCTTAGTTCCGGTAAGGCGACGGAAGGCTGACCAGAACTTGGATGAGTTGATAGGTAGAGTAGTATTTAAACGGGTGCATGTCTGTCGCCAGTCCCGGCGTTTCTTAGCCACGAGCAAATTACGAATGTGTCGCTGGAGTTGCCGGTGGCGTCGTAGCGTGTCCGGGTCACGCGTGTGGAGGAAGGCACGGTAGAGACGGCGACATTCACAGAGGAGGAGGACGGCCTGTGGGGGTAAGGTAGGACGGTGGGGGTGGATGGCGACAGTAGGGACATGGGCCTCCATGGCCTCAGACAAGGTCTGCTGGAGAAAGGAGGCAGCATGGGTGACATCATCGGGGCGGTGGTAGGTGAAAGGGTGGCTATCGACCTGGGTGGAGAGGGTATCCCGGTAGGCATTCCAGTCAGCACGGGAATAGTCATGGACGTACTTAGGGGGAGGGTCATTACGAGGGTCGGGTCGGGGGCGACGTCCGTCTGAAACGGTGAGGAGGACAGGGAGATGGTCACTACCAATAGGCTCCAGGACATCCACCGTTATGCGACCAAGGAGGTTGGGGGAGGAGAGAATAACATCGGGAGTGGAGTTGGAATCGGGACGGGTGTGCTGGGGGATGGGGAAGAGGTCGCCCTGAAGGGTGGAGAGGAACCGATGCCACCGCCGTAACTGGGCAGCGGAACGACTATGGATGTTGAGGTCGGCGGCGATCACGTAGGAGGAGAAGGTACGGTCGACGTGGGAGAGGAAGTCGAAGGGAATAGGAGCGTTGGGGCGGACATAGATGGTGGCGCAGGTAACGGTAAGGCCGGGGAAGAAGAGACTAAGGATCAGGGGTTCGGTAGGGTCGGGAAGGAGAGGTTGGAGCCGAACGGGGATCTGGCGGTGGTGACCAATGGCAACTCCGCCACGCGCAATTGGGAGGGGATTATCGGAGCGGTGGAGGAGATAGGGCGAAGTGTGGATGGTGTGGTGGGGTTGGAGGAAGGTTTCATTAAGGAGGAAGGCATCCACGCAGTGGGTGGCAAGGGTGTGCAGGAAGAGGTTCTTGTTGGCGGGTAGGGAGCGGATGTTGTTGAAAAGGATGCGTTGCTGTCGCGCCATGACAGGGATTTAGATGAGGGTGTCAAGGCGGGAGAAGGTGAAATGGGCCTGGTTGTTGGAGTAGGTGGCGTACATTTTGAGGTGGAAAATGGAACGGGCGGCGAGGGATACCTGTTGGAGGGTGTGGGGGCGCTGAAAGGGATGGACATTCTGGAGGACGATGGTGAGGAACCGGATGATGTCCTCAGTGGTGGGGGGGGGGGGACAAAGGGAATTGCCAGGAGGGGTGGGGGCGTCCAGAGGACGGACAGGGACGGTGAGTTCAGGAGTGGTCGGAGGGGGTCGGGCTTTACACTTTTGGGAGTAGGTGGGATGGGGAAGATTGCAGGTATTACAGGAAGGAGGGGATTGGAGGTTAGGGCACTGCCTGAGGAAGTGCGCTTGCCTACAATGCAGGCAGGTGGAGGCCTCGCGGCACACAGCTGTGGGGTGCGCGTTATAGGGCAGACACCTCTGGCAGTGCAGGGATTGAGGAGGGGAATGGGAGGGGTCGACCCTGTAATGCTGGTTGAAGAGGAGGGCACCTTCCTTCAGGAGACGGTCAATGGAGGGGGCGTCCTCAGAGAAAACCCGCATAAGGCGGGTGGGGCCGGCCGAGTTGAAAATGCGGCGGACCGCCCACACCTCCAGCATGGGATGCGCCTTGAGCTCCGCCAACACCTCCTCCTCCGTGATCGATGGACTGAGCCGAGTGATCACGGCGGTGAGGGTCGGCGGGCGACGCGGGGGTTGGGGTTGGCGGGTAGGAGATGGGGAAAGAGCAGGGGTGAGGGAGGCGTTGGGGCCAAAACGGGTGATGGGGAGGCGGGAGAGGATGTCAGTATGGAGGGTGGGGCTGGGGGAGGAGATGAGAACAGAATCCCGTCTGGGAGTGAGGAGAGAGATGGGTGCACCAGGGAAGTGTTGGCGGAGGAGGAGGGAGAGATTCCGGGCCTCAAGAGGGGAAGGATCGGGACGGGAGAGGAGGTATTTGTAGAAAGAGGGGGGGGGAGGAGGAGGAGGAGGAGGAGGAGGAGGAAGAAGAGGCGGAGGGAGCAGGGCCAGGTGGGGAGGCACCCTGGGGAGGGGGGGGAAGGAGGACGGGGCGGGGCCTTTTTGGGGGCGAAGGAGGTGGTGGTGCCACTAGGGCGCTTAACGGCGGCGGAAGGGCGGGTGGTGACATGAGGGGCGGGAGCTATAGGGAGGTGGTGGGAAGGGACAGGTTCCGGCGTGGACGCAGCAGGCGGCGCCGGAGATGGTGACGGTGACGGTGACAGCGACGATGACGGTGACGGTGATGGTGGCGGTGGCGGCGGTGATGGCGAAGACGACGGGGAGAGTTGGGCATGGACAGTGGCCCGACGGGCCACCACCCGAGCCGGAGCTGCAGTGACAGGCTGGGGGAGTGGGGGGAAAGGATCAGATCGAGAGGAGCGGGAGGAAGAAGCTGGAGAGGGGGCGACAAAGAGCGAGGGCGAAGGGAGAGTGAGAAGAGGAGGGATGGAAGGAGGGGGGTGGGACTGGGCACACCATGTGATAGTGGTGGAGGCGGCGGAAGGGGAAGTATAAACTATGGCGGTGGCGGTAGCGGTGGCGGTGGTGGTGGGGGCGGACATGAGGACAGGGAGAAACAATAACGAACAGAACGAAAAGGAAAGGACACAAACTGAGGACAGACGAGGACAAGGACGGATGAAGACGAAGACGGCCGAAGACCAGGGTCAGGACGGCGACGGCGACGGCGACGGCGACGGCGACGGCGACGGCGACGGCGACGGCGACGGCGACGGCGGGGGGCAGGAACGCCTCAGCTGCTGCTGCTGCTGCTGCCGCGGACGGGGCCGGGGCGGCTGCTGCTGCTGCTGGCTGGACCGCTGCTGCTGGCTGCCGCAGGAGGACTGGCGGGCTGCTGCCGGCTTGACCGCTGCTGCAGACCGGGATCGGGACCGGGACCGCTGCTGCTGCTGCTGCTGCTGGCTGGACTGCTGGCTGGCTGGACTGCTGGCTGGCTGGACTGCTGGCTGGCACCTGTAATACCTAATGCTTCGATTAAACCGAATGGTCAATCGAAGGGTGGTATCCTACCGGATTACCGCCGAAGATCGTGGTCAAAGCCAGTGTAAGGGGCTCTATCAGTCCATAACTTTATCCTGAGAATACGTGAATGCCCTGTGATTCCCATACACACAGAGAAAGATCGTAAATCATGCAGTATGTTCGAGGTGCTAGAAATATGTAGTTACTTAGATGATATACAGGGTGGTCCATTGACCGTGACCGGGCCAAATATCTCACGAAATAAGCGTCAAACGAAGAAACTACAAAGCACGAAACTTTTCTAGCTTGAAGAGGAAAACCAGATGGCGCTATGGTTGGCCCGCTAGATGGTGCTGCCATAGGTCAAACGGATATCAACTGCGTTTTTTAAAATAGGAACCTCCTTTTTTATTGCATATTCGTGTAGTACGTAAAGAAATATGAATGTTTTAGTTGGACCACTTTTTTCGCTTTGTGATAGATAGCGTTGTAATAGTCACAAACATATGGCTCACAATTTTAGACGAACAGTTGGTAACAGGTAGGTTTTTTAAATTAAATTACAGAACGTAGGTACGTTTGAACATTTTATTTCGCTTGTTCCAATGCGATACATGTACCTTTGTGATCTTATCATTTCTGAGAACGAAAGTTGTTACAGCGCGATTACCTGTAAATACCACATTAATGCTCAAAGTGATTTAAGTCAACCTCAATGCATTTGGCAATACGTGTAACGACATTCCTCTCAACAGCGAGTAGTTCGTCTTCCGTAATGTTCGCACGTGCATTGACAATGCTCTGACGCATGTTGTCAGCGTTTTCGGTGAATCGCGATGGCAAATATCCTTCAACTTTCCCCACAGAAGGAAATCTGGGGACGTCAGATCCGGTGAACGTGCGGGCCATGGTATGGTGCTTCGACGACCAATCCACCTGTCATGAAATATGCTGTTCAATACCGCTTCAACCGCACGCGAGCTATGTGCCGGACATCCATCATGTTGGAAGTACATCGCCATTCTGTCATGCAGTGAAACATCTTGTAGTAACATCGGTAGAACATTACGTAGGAAATCAGCGTACATTGCACCATTTAGATTGCCATCGATAAAATGGGGGCCAATTATCCTTCCTCCCACAATGCCGCACCACATATTAACCTGCCAAGGTCGCTGATGTTCCACTTGTCGCAGCCATCATGGAATTTCCGTTGCCAAATAGTGTAGATTTTGCCGGTTTACGTTACCGCTGTTGGTGAATGACGCTTCGTCGCTAAATAGAACGCGTGCAAAAAATCTGTCATCGTCCCGTAATTTATCTTGTGCCCAGTGGCAGAACTGTACACGACGTTCAAAGTCGTCGACATGCAATTCCTGGTGCATAGAAATATGGTACGCGTGCAATCGATGTTGATGTAGCATTCTCAACACCGACGTTTTTGAGATTCCATATTCTCGCGCAATTTGTCTGCTACTGATGTGCGGATTAGCCGCGACAGCAGCTAAAACACCTACTTGGGCATCATCATTTGTTGCAGTTCGTGGGTGACGTTTCACATATGGCTGAACACTTCCTGTTTCCTTAAATAACGTAACTATCCGGCGAACGGTCCGGACACTTGGATGATGTCGTCCAGGATATCGAGCAGCATACACAGCACATGTCCGTTGGGCATTTTGATCACAATAGCCATACATCAACACGATATCGACCTTTTCCGCAATTGGTAAACGGTCCATTTAACACGGGTAATGTATCACGAAGCAAATAGCGTCCGCACTGGCGGAATGTTACGTGATACCACGTACTTATACGTTTGTGACTATTACAGCGCCATCTATCACAAAGCGAAAAAGTGGTCCAACTAAAACATTCATATTTCTTTACGTACTACACGAATATGTAATAAAACATGGGGGTTCCTATTTTTTAAAAAAAACGCAGTAGATATCCGTTTGACCTATGGAACCGTCATCTCGCGGGCCAACCATAGCGCCATCTGGTTTCCCCCCTTCAAGCTAGACGAATTTCATTCTTTGTAGTTTTTTCGTTTGATGCTTATTTCGTGAGATATTTGGCCCGGTCACTATCAATGTGTATATAGTGTGTATATAGTGTGTATAGTGTGTATATAGTGTGTATATATCAATGTGTATATAGTACTGGCCATTAAAATTGTCACACCAAGAAGAAATACAGATGATAAACGGGTATTCATTGGACAAATATATTATACTAGAACTGACGTGTGATTACATTTTCACGCAATTTGAGTGCACAGATCCTGATAAATCAGTACCCAGAACAACCACCGCTGGCCGTAATAACGGCCTTGACACGCCTGGGCATTGTGTCAAACAGAGCTTGGATGGCGTGTAGAGGTACAGCTGCCCATGCAGCTTCAACACGATACCACAGTTCATCAAGAGTAGTGACTGGCGTATTGTGACGAGCTAGTTGCTCGGCCACCATTGACCAGACGTTTTCAATGGGTGAGAGATCTGGAGAATGTGCTGGCCAGGGTAGCAGTAGAACATTTTCTGTATCCAGAAAGGCCCGTACAGGACTTGCAAAAAGCGGTCCTGCATTATCCTGCTGAAATATAGGGTTTCGCAGGGATCAAATGAAGTGTAGAGCCACGGGTCGTAACACATCTGAAATGTAACGCCCACTGTTCAAAGTGCCATCAGTGCGAACAAGAGGTGACCGAGACGTGTAACCAATGGCACCCCATTCCATCACGTCGGGTGATACGCCAGTATGGCGATGACGAATACACGCTTCCAATGTGCGTTCACCGCTATGTCACCAAACAGGGATGCGACCATCATGATGCTGTAAACAGAACCCGGATTCATCCAAAAAATGACGTTTTGCCATTCGTGCACCCAGGTTCGTCGTTGAGTACACCATCGTAGGCGCTCCTGTCTGTGATGCAGCGTCAAGGGTAATCGCAGCCATGGACTCCGAGCTGATAGACCATTCTGCTGCCAACGTCGTCGAACTGTTCGTGCAGATGATTGTTGTCTTGCAAACGTCCCCATCTGTTGACTCAGGGATCGAGACGTGGCTGCACGATCCGTTACAGCCATGTGGATAAGATGCCTGTCATCTCGACTGCTAGTGATACGACGCCGTTGGGATCCAGCACGGCGTTCCGTATTACCCTCCTGAACCCACGGATTCCATTTTCTGCTAACAGTCATTGGATCTCGCAATCGCGATAGGCTACAATCCGACCTTTATCAAAGTGGGAAACGTGATGGTACACATTTATCCTCCTTACACGAGGCATCACAACAACGTTTCACCAGGCAACGCCGGTCAACTGCTGTTTGTGTATGAGAAATCGGTTGGAAACTTTCCTCATGTCAGCACGTTTTAGGTGTCGCCACCGGCGCCAACCTTGTGTGAATGTTCTGAAAAGCTAATCATTTGCATATCACAGCATCTTCTTCCTGTCGGTTAAATTTCGCGTCCGCAGCACGTCATCTTCGTGGTGTAGCAATTTTAATGGCCAGTAGTGTATGTTCGAGAATTCACAATGAATGGACGTGCTGCACAGTCATCTATCTACATTCGTAATGGTACTTGCAGAGCACAGGAGGGCTGGTTTAGCGATGATAATGCAACTGAGAAGTATGCTGTTGCACCATTGGTCGTTGTTGAAATTACTATACAATTGCTAAAACTGCTTGCACTATCAATTGTGATGCTTATTATTACATAAAATTCATGGTGTCTTTCCCATTTTATCTGTCCCCTGGTACGCTGTTGACTACCACATAATGATTGACTGATATCGCTTGTTTGAGATGGAGAAAAGAGTCTTAGTGGAGGGGCTACACCTTCTGGGGATGGCTAGCACCGAAACAGTGATAACGTACACGACTGCAGTATGAGGAATCAAAGGAAAGTATGGATTTGATATGGAATACTACATACTACGATAGCCACAAAGGGAAAGAAACATTTTTTTTTTACTTGGAAAAATATCTCAAGTCATAAGAATGGTACAGATATTTTTATTTCCAGAGCCACAGTCATCAGCAGTGGGTATTTCCGATACTTCGCTCATTGTCAAATGTCGTCCGATTGAGACCACGATCATTATATTTAATTGTAAGTACAGTGATCAGATATACATGTGGCTGGTATCCTAGGACGATTCTGTCTGGGGGTGCATGGTGCGTGGATTTGGTGGTCTGTGGCGGGACTGATTCAGTTTTCCAGGTAACAGCAGGAGCCGTCTGAATCGAAAGGCTGGTTGGGATACAGGAATGTAACTGACCCAACCATGTCGCCCTCTAGACGGCTGAATAGCAAACTAATACTCAGTATGTATTGGACAGCCTTCGTGATCGCATTTGTATCCATTTGAGACCATTATTCCCTCCCATATAAATTGTCCAACTAACTGCTTCTGCACAATTCCCCTCTTTATTTGGTTGAGATAACATTAGCTGTGGTGTGTGCTGTGAGCATTTAGCAGGTGAAAGATGCGTGGAAGACACGTTTCTGGTTCTCTAGACATGAGAAATACCTTAGTTGACTTTGTAAATTATAAGGATGATTTGGGATCTGTTGTATTACCGACATCGGTACTCGCGAAAGAAAACATCAGTTCCCTCTGTTTTTTTAGAGTTATCACGTAAAGACCTTCGCAAACGAGATAAGTTCCTAGTTACTCAATGCATTACAGCACAAACCACCTCACTAAAAGTTTTGGGTTTCTAGAGAAATAATTTCCAGTCTGTACCTTTGGAATTATACTGTGCAACTGATATTGCTATGCAAGCAATTTTGCTAAGTGCTTGGTATCAAGTAGGATCGCGAAAGTATTCTGGAAGACCATGTGAAAATGGATATATTCTTGCTATCCCAGAGTCTCGACATGGGTGTAGAAAGCATGGACGCAAGCAAGCACGTTGGGGGAAAAAGTTACGCCTTTGTTCAAAAATGGTTCAAATGGCTCTGAGCACTATAAAACTTAACTTCTGAGGTCATCAGTTCCCGAGAACTTAGAACTGCTTAAACCTAACTAACCTCAGGACATCACTCACATCCACGGCCGAGGCAGGATTCGAACCTGCGACTGTAGCGGTCGCGCGGTTCCAGACTGTAGCGCCTAGAACCGCTCGGCCAACCCGGCCGGCTACACCTTTGTGCCAAGGCCTTTGTATAACAGTTGGAAGACGACCTTATGGGACTTAACATCTGAGGTCATCAGTCCTCTAGACTTAGAACTACTTAAACCTAACTAACCTAAGGACATCACACACAACCATGCCCGAGGCAGGATTCGAACCTGCGACCGTAGCAGCAGCGCGGTTCCGGACTGAAGCGCCTAGAAACGCTCGGCCACAACGGCCGGCTTCTTATAACTGTCATCAGTGGTGGATGACCTACTGAACTCGCAGGAAATACCTAATATAGTGCATGTGCTTATGCTATCTGTCTTCGTGTATATGTATGGGTGTTTGGTGGTCGATAGCTATATGCAGGATGCAGAAGTGGCGATTTTGTGTGGCGCGGGATACGAATTGAGTGATTACTACATCGATATTGTGTGTGGTGATATAGCTGGGTTGGAGATTGGTTCCATGCTGAATTATTCAAGCTCTCGTCGTCAGTGGCAGAGCAGTATGATTGAAGAAGTATCTTCCCATATTTCATGATATGTAGATCACCTCTGCAGGGTTTAATTGTCAGTGCGATGTAGCGATCTGTACAAAATAGTTTCACCGATGAAAGACTTGTCTGCAGAGCAAAATGGCAGACAGTGCTCCCATACCGATAGTATCACTAATTTGATTTTCCCATCTGTGCTTAGACAATGCTCTCTTTCCAAACAATGAGAATCCTTTTATGATTAACAATCTTTTTGCAAGCATCACAGACATGATGAAGGTTTTTAGCAGTGAGAACATTTACCATTTCTGAGACGTATGTTGAAAGCAGGACGTTACGATTTCCAGGAAGGGTAACACGTGATGGATGGGGTGCCTAGTTAAGACCATCAGGAAGAATGCAATTGATATTATTCTGGGGTATTTTCCTAAACATTTTCTGTTAGGACAAGAATTTCCATGCAGACAGGCTGAGACATCACGAAAGCTCCTACAACAACAAAAGCGATCATTAACTATTTCTGTGACACTTTACAATTTCTGGGAAGGGTTGATATGTAATGGACGGCCTGTCCTGTAGGATCGCTAGGAAGAATCCATCCTGTGTTATTTTGGGATAGTTTCGTAAACAGGGTTCGAAAGCATTGCAACAGATTTCTATAGCGTGTCCGGGTGAGACTTGGCTGTTATTTACATAGACATGTGACAACAGTATAACACTGACAACGTTTTAGCTGAGCATGTGAAGGTTGAGCTGTTGTGCAAACATCTCGTTGGACCCACAATTACAAAGGCTATACATCAGCATTGGTGGCTAGGTAAACACGTGTGAATTTCTCGGGTGTCAAGTATGAAAGGCATTTCGCTGTCTCATGCTTGCACGATCCGAATGGACACCAGCGCATGGCTCGGCAGCTCATGGACGCATCATTGCTTTGTGGCGCAGACCGGACCAGCGTGCACGTGATGCCGCGGCTTATGCGTGTTGGACCTCTGGAAGGAACAGTTCGTTGATACATTGCGGTCGAATTTCTTAATGATAGTTCGTAAGCTTTTTTATGTGCACTGCATTATTTTCGGCTGTTTAAGCAGTGAACATGTCTGTGCACCAGTGTTCTGCATTATTTTGTGAACATGTCTCCAGGCTGCGCAGTGCATTATTTCAACAGTTTATAGTTAGTGAGCATGTTTGGATAGCGTTTTACATGCACTATTTTGACAACTTTCGGGTTGTTTGAGTGTGTAGATCAGTGTACAAAATTATTATTGTACGAGGCGTGTTTTTTATGTAAGTTCCGTTTGAAATTAAAAAAAGATGTGCTAAGATATCTCAATAATTTTATTTTTACGTTAAAGCCTGTACCTTAGTCTACGCACTGACGCCATTACAGTCTGATTCTTCCTTGTTTACGTTGTGTACTGAGTGTTTAAGATGCCTCCGATAATCGTGAGTCCCGCCGACTGTGAAGTACGCGCTGTTATAAGATTTCTTAGTGTTAAAGGCCTTAAAGCGTTCGATATTCATCGTGAGATCTGCGTAGTTTACGGAGAAAACATTATGAGTGATGGAATGGTAAGAAAGTGGGTGAGAGCATTTAAAGACGGCCGCACAAATGTGCATGATGAACAACGGAGTGGGCGTCCTTCGGTTGTTAATGAAAGTTTGGTGCAGGAAGTGGACAATAAGATGAGAGAAAACAGACGCTTTATGATTTCCTCCTTGTGGGATGACTTTCCTAATGTTTCTTGTATTGTTTTGTATGGCACTGTGACCGAGCACTTGAATTGCCGAAAATTGTGCACACGTTGGGTACCGAAAATGTTGATGAATGTGCACAAAACCAAACGTTTAGACAGTGCATTGAATTTCCTTGAGCGGTACCACAACGACGGTGATGATTTCTTAAGCCAAAGTGTTATGGGCGATGAAACATGGGTGGCCTACGTCACTCCAGAATCAAAGCAACAGTCCATGGAAATTGAGCAAGGGCATCGTTTTGCTGCAAGACAATGTCCGTCTGCATGTCGCGAATCAGACCAAAGATATCATCACATCTTTTCGATAGGAAACTCTAGATCATCCTCTGTACAGCCCCGATCTTGCGCCCAGTGACTACCATCTGTTCCTGCACTTAAAGAAACACCTGGGTGGTCAGCGTCTTCAAGACTATGACAAAGTCAAAACAGTGGTGACGCAGTGATTAACAAGTTAGGCAGAAGACTTCTATGAGGTCGGTATTTAAAAACTGGTACAACATTATGACAAGTGACTCAATATTGACGGAAATTATGTAGAAAAGTAGATTAAGATACAAGCTTTCATGTAAAAATAAAATAATTGAGATATCTTAGCACTTCTCTTTTTAATTGCAAAACGGTACTTACTTAAAAAACACACCTCGTAATTTACGAGCAGTTTGCAGATTTGTAGTCTATGATTGTGATCCCAAGCACGTTAGGACGAGTGTTTTGAATCTGCATAACAATTAAATAAACTACATGAAATCCATCTCTAAATAAATTGTTCCAGCTTCCTACTGAAAATACATAAAGTACAGTCCTTTCTCTCACCAGCAGCTGGAAACAGACTGAGTCCTTTTCCCTCCAATTCCAAGGAAGAGGTAGTGGTTGGATGACTTAGGTTGGTGGAGGTAGCCCAGTTGACCTATTTTCGCGCCATATTTTCCCGCCACTTTCTTAGGTTTGTGGAGGTAGCCAAAGTGACCTTTTTCAAGTGATATTTTCCTGCCATTTTCTTGGGGAAACGTGGGGAGTGGGGGAGGGGAGGTTGTTAAGTTAGTGGAGGTGGCCCAATTGACCTATTTTCCAGCCAAAATTGAACTTCCTGCCATTATGCCATTGCGACATTGCCACATCAATGGCCGCCATCTCGGATCCGCCATCTTGAATAAATTTGGCAACAATGCAGTGTGGGGTTCACGAACCTTCTCCTACTACTAACCATGCCTTGTATGCATACAAGAAGTCTCGAGCAAATTGCAATCCTGCCATACGTACGGACACTTGACTATATATAGCCCTGTCGGTGAGAGAAGCAGGAAACGAATGTGAGACCGAAAGAGAACCATTTACAGACAAGGACAGATATACATACTGCCCTGCAGTATGAAATATTCTCCACTCTCAGTGGACACCACCATCTAATGCTCAGCTATAAGTCAGTAACTACCTGCAAAATCAGCAATTTTGTCCAGACATACCGTAAAATTGCTGCCTTCTGAGGTCACATTGCAGCCATTTTGATGGCAACGCTATTGTGGGCAAATATTACTGTAAAATACGGCCTATCCAAACGAAACTACGACTAAAATTTCGGCTAGTGAAACGAGCAGTAATGACGTTTATATTCCTCAGTTGTCAGAAATACTTGATCGTTTATTTCCTAATATATCGCGATTTTAGAGTGTGGTTAGGCAGGAACCTTTGAGTACAGTTTAGACTGAATTTGTTGCGCACTTCCAAGAGGCAAAAACGGAGTGAGAATAGAACGCATGTTTAACTAAACTTACATCTGTGGCTGGATGAAACAGCGCTTTTCGATTGGCCTTCCAGTCCTAACTTTTTATTAGTCGTTTGGTTGAAGCTCAGACGGCGTGGTGGGGATACTGCTAGACCCATGTTATTTCTGTTCTTGCTTATTATATTAACAAAGTCCGCCTGCTTAGCTGGTGGTAACATGCTTGCCTCCCATGCAAGGGGGACTGGGTTCAATTCCTGGCTAGATTGGAGATTTTCTCCACTCATGGACTGGGTGTTGTGTTGCTCTCATCATCATTTAATCCTCATCACTGGCGCGTAGGTCACTCAATGTGGCGTCGAATGAAACAAGACTTTCAGTTGGCAGCTGAACTTCCTCTAATGGGGCCTCCTGGCCAACGATGCATACACCCATTTCCATTTTTCCATATTAACGAAGTATCTGTTGAGGAAAATGTCTTCTGTGGTAACACAGCCAGTTTACTCATATATTTGTTAAATTTACATTAATATTTTAGCTGAAACATCTATCGAAAATGTTAAAATCAGTGGTGATGACAATTATAATGAAAGTGTCACTCTCTAGAAAACCACCAGTGATGCACCACACCAGACAGTTGATGCCATTCTAGCACTTGACAGGTCCAGTGGGCAGGAACCATTGCACAACCAGTCTGAGCATCGGGCTCAAAGCAATTAGTATCAAAGGATATAGAACAGGATCCCATTTAGCCTGTCCTGTCAATGAATAAACGTTGTACTGTGGGTCCAGCAAGTGTATCATTGTAGCACCCACCAAACGTATATCGACTAGGTCTCATATGATCAAGGTTACTTTACATATTAGGTACTGCTGATGATGTGTTTCCCGTTATCTAACTGACGAAATTTCATGTTATGTAACCATCTTTTTGATTATAATGGGTCAGAAATGTTTGAATAATGTTCATGAACTGCAGTTTTAACTCTTGTTGCTGTCTTCGTTCACTGAAACTGTGATATAACGTATGGAGACAATGATGAGTTTGTCGTAAATAGCTTAAAACAATATGGGGAAGAAAATGTAAAGCAGTTTGGAAATCCATTTATGACGTCCACTCCATGTCGCAGTAAGAAGCCCTTGAGGTCTTACTATTGGCCGCGATGCTCGTAGACGTCTGTTTTCCTCTCAGCTTTCACTTTGTATAACGTACACATGAGACTGACAGAATGTTGGCAGCATTGTGTCTCCTAGCCTGTTACCTTCTGGAGCAGACAATGAAGCTGTCCTCACACAGGACGTGCGAAGCCACCTACATCCAGGCTCGTGTCTAGGGGGGAAGGGCGCGTCAAATGGGAGTACCTGCCCAGGGCGCCAATTTAAGGGGGGAGGGGGGGGTCGCAAAATTCATATTTTTGAAGAAAAAAACTTTTATTTCAAAAAGCGCCTAGCATCCAACGCACTTTGGTCGATCGATTATTTATATGATTTTGTCAACGAATCGTAAGTTGATTTTTGAATGCCTGTATAGTGTATACGATGTGTCTGCCAGTGGCATCCCCGTCGCATCTAGAAATAAAAACTTTCCCGTAGACAAAAGGGGATGGAGCTATATGAGCTGAGCCCAAAACCCGAACGGATGAATGCCAATCACTGTTTGTTGATGTGGTTGATTTGGTGTATGAATGATACGCATTGTTATAATTATTAGCAAAATCAATAGATTCAGACTACCAGAGTGGAAATAAACGGCTAACAGAAATAACGGGTAAGAAAGATTACGTATTATCTTCTTGGTGTAACTAAGAAAATGAAATTTTGACAGAAAATTTTTGCCAGATCGCTGCACTACTAAGGGCCAGTTGTACAGTCCCTGGTAGCAGCCGTTTGAGTTCTGTTCTCGGAAATCGCGTTGCACAAATACATAATGGCGCCAAACTGGAGAGTAAGTGTGGGATAACTAAACTGGTGATTCTGGCAGGGTTACTGCAGTAAACAGGAAATTAAGTTTTGACATTGGCAGTGGTAGTTACAGAATTGTTTGTTAGAACGAGGAAGGAGAAGAAATGGGTGCAACACGCAAATTACACACATCAAAAAAAGTTTTGCATCACCTCAGTTCCGAGAGTTCCACAACCTTTACAGAAAATTGGAACAGAGATCAACATAAACATCATTTCCGCCCTTTTTATTGCTCATGAAAACCACACACTGCTTTTTGTACCACCACACAGCAAGACTTTCAGAAGTGCTAGTCCAGACTGCTGTACACACCGGTACCGCTATACCCAGTAGCACTTCCTCTTGCATTGATGCACGCCTGTATTCGTCGAGGCATACTGTCCACAAGTTCATCAAGGCACTGTTGGTCCAGATTGTGCCACTCCTCAACGGCGATTCGGCGTAATCCCTTAGAGTGATTGGTGGGTCACGTCGTCCATAAACAGCTCTTTACAATCTATTCCAGGCATGTGCTATAGAGTTCATCTCTGGAGAACATGCTGGTCACTCTAGTCGAGCGATGTCGTTATCCTGAAGGAAGCCATTCACATGATGTGCACGATGAGGGCGCGAATTGTCGTCCATGAAGACGAATACCTCGCCGATATGCTGCCGATATGGTTGCACTATGGGTCGGAGGATAGCATTTTAATATCATACAGCCATTACAGCGCTTTCCATGAGCACCAGCGGCGTACGTCGGCCCCACATAATGCCACCCCAAAACAGCAGGGAACGTCCATCTTACTGCACTCGCTGGACAGTGTGTGTAAGGCGTTCAGCCTTACAGGGTTGGCTCCAAACACGTCTCCAACGATTTTCTGGTTGAAGACAAGTGTGACACTCATCGGCGAAGAGAACGTGATGCCAATCCTGAGCGGTCCATTCAGCATGTTGTTGGGCCCATCTGTACCATGCTGCATGGTGTCGTGGTTGCGAAGTTGTACCTCGCAGTGGACGTTGGGAGAAGTTGCACATCATGCAGCCTATTGCGCACAGTTTGAGTCGTAACACAACATCCTGTAGCTGCACGAAAAGCATTTTCAACATGGTGGCGTTGCTGTCAGGGTTCCTCCAAGCCATAATGCGTAGGCAGCGGGCATTCACTGCAATAGTAGCCCTTAGGCGACCTGAGCAAGGCATGTCATCGACAGTTTCTGTCTCTCTCTATCTCCTCCATGTCCGAACAACATCGCTTTGGTTCACTCCGAGACCCCTGGACACTTCCCTTGTTGAGAGCCGTTCCTGGCACAAAGTAACAATGCGGACGCGATCGAACCGCCGTCTAGGCATGGTTGAACTACAGACAACACGAGGCATGTACCGCCTTCCTGGTGGAATGACTGGAGATAATCGGCTGTCGGACCCCCTCCGTCTAACAGGCACTGCTCATGCAAGATTGTTTACATCTTTGGGGGGATTGAGTGACATCTCTTAACAGTCAAAGGAGCTGTGTCTGTGATACAATATCCACAGTCAACGTCTATCTTTAGGAATTCTGGGAACCAGGGTGATGCAAAACTTTTTTTGATGTGTGAATATAGAATATGACGATTCCAAACTTAAATAATAATTTCGTACTACTACTACTACTACTACTACGACTACTACTTTTCAATCTCATGCTTAAGAAACTGGAGCATATGAGTGAAATGCGAAACCATTTCCTAACATAAAACTTTTTGCTCATGGTAGGCATAATAGGCATTTGATATTGGTACTTCATGAATTATACTCTGTCGTGTTATTGATGTAAATGAAGTAGATAAAAATGACCATTTCTGTCGCCCGTCGTTGTGGCCGAGCCGTTCTAGGCGCTTCAGTATGCAGCCGCGTGACTGCTACGGTCGCAGGTTCGAATCCTGCCTCGGCCATGGAAATTTGTGATGTCCTTAGGTTAGTTAGGTTTAAGTAGTTCTAAGTTCTAGGGGACTGATGACCTCAATTGTTAAGTCACATAGTGCTCAGAGTCATTTGAACCATTTTGAACAATTTCTGTCGAAACAATCGCGCTTATCTGACGTGTGTTACTACTGCTGCAATATTAGAACGGCCTATTTCCTTTTTTCTAGAAGACAATGTCAAAATAGACGTAATCAAATCGAGAAACCACACCAGTCTTGGATGCTATTCGTATGAACAGTTTTTTCAGTAGACAACGACATTCTGATTTTTCATGTAGCAAAATACTTGAGGAACTTTGATGAAGTAATAGATTCTTTCGCAGAAAGAAAAGCACACCTTGTACAGATACAGCAAGATTTGAGAGAAAAAAGTGCTGGGTCCTAGGGACTAAAGAAATCTGTAGTGTCTTGCTCGTCTTAGCAGGTTCTATGTTTCCTACATTTAATTTTATGTCACAAAAAAGAGAAAGTTATTGGCTAACAAGCAATAAAAAGAGTACAAATTTTATGAAGAGTTCTTATTCTCCCGGTCACAAATAATCCCACCCAGTATTAACGGTGAGGTTTTTTTTTTAAAAAAAAAAAGGAGAGGCGAGGCACCAGGACGTATTCAATTCAAATGCTCGATGGGAAGAGGCGCCACTATCAAGTTCTTGCCCCGGTTCGGAAATATCGTAGATCCGGGGCTGCCTACATCCCAAAGCACTTGGTCCTCGTGATTTGCGACCTCAGTGCTCTCCACCCACAGTCTGTGGCAACTGGCGCGGAAATCACACAGTTTCTTTACGAAAACGTGGAAAATAGCTGTGTTAGCTCATGTTACAGATTGTCGAAGAAAAGGCTCATCGATGGTTTCAAAGCCTATAATGCTGTTGAACGAACTGACACACGTTACATATTAATAGAAGTTATTCGTTAACTCAAATGAATCTTCATCCCATTTTAGGGTGAATACAGTTATCGTGTCTAACGTCAATTTGGGCATTCATAGTACCCATATTCTCAATGATGCGTTGACTACCGTCGCTCTGAAGTAACACACTTCATCATATAGATTTCAAGATCGAGATTCGTTTTGTAGTTTCATTTGATTGGAAGAGTATTTTTGGAATCTGATCACCACGTTTAAAAAGATATTCATTAACAAGGTACAAACATGAGGCAGTCCATAAAACCAAGAGATAGGTACTACATATATTTTACACGAAGTTTCATGGAGTCAAAAACTTCGAATGTGTAACTTGTGTTTACTTTCTGACATAAATCGTATTTAACCTCTCTGGCAACTGGCGAAACATCTCAGTCGTTACTCTTTGCAAAAAGAATTGCAGCAAAACATTATTTATAATAAGTAACATCAACTATTGCATGTAATAAATCCATTAAATTAATAAGAACGGCACAGAAACTTTTAGAAAAGAAAAGGAATAAAGAAAGCCTTTGGACGGAGGTGGACGCAAACTTACTGCCATTTGCTTCCCAGCTCATGACGTTATCAATGTACCTACATAGCACTGGGCCTGTATAAGGGTAGGTCGGGAGACCTTTACTTTGAGTTAGTTACCTTATCTATGGAAAAGTTACTACCTCACGTACCCCCTTTAAATCAAGCTCTCACACACGTGCTTAAATTGCCGTTTTTTAGACAGAACTATTTTTGGTAGTGATAGTAGCATTCGCCAACTTATCCTGCAAGGAGGGCAAGATGACTTTGGGATTTGGGTAAGATGAGAAAATAAACATTTTATTTAGGACACAAAGATATTATATTCAAGATTATCTATTTATCATAAAAGCAACAAATATAACATTTCTCCTTTGCTTTTCTTTCATTATACCAATATGGTGAGCATGAACCACTCTTGGCATTGTGAACATCGATACTACATTCCTGCCTTTCCAGCCTCACTACAAAGGATCCAGGCTCTTTCATCGGCATCATCGGAATCAGTGGTAGCGTACTCAGTTTCGATGGAGGAGTCTGAAGATGAGTTGCAGAAGTCTATTCGAAGACCCTTTCTTTGGTTCATTCCAAGACCTCCACCGAACGCAAGTTTACATTTTGGGACTTTCTACATTTTTTTACCTTTGCATTTTCTGTTATTTTTTTATGTCTCTTCTTTTTTCTTTTTGTTTCTTCTCATTGTCCTCTGTCTTTGCCTCTTTTCTTCCACAGCTATTTTAATGAGTGCTGATTATGTGTAGAGATGGTAACATATTTCTTAATTTTCTTGGACCTCCATTAGGCGCAGCTTGAGGTAACGAAGATAAAGCAGATATAAATGTGGAGGTAAGAGGGTAGGTGAGGGCACTGATAATGCACCAAGTTCTGTATGGGTTAACGGAGATAAAACAGAAGTAGGTGTTAGATGAAGACCCTGTCAGATGTTCTGCTAGAGGGTACAGACGTAAAATGGAGATAGTTGTAGAGTTAAGTGAAGGCCCTGGTAGTGCATCAAATTCTGCACTTGGGTTTGCTGATATTCCAAATGGAGCGTCTATTCTGGACGGAATTTAATTGATGTCATTGACCATTGTGAATGATAGTGAAAGTCTTCATAACTACATATCTGTGAATTTGGTGGCTCAATTCGTGTGTGTCTATAAAAAGCCCTTGATCGTATTATTTAAAGGTACAGCTTTGCTAAACGCAATGTTGAACAATCTTGCAATGACATTTTGTTATCATTTGGCGTGGACGATTACCAAGATATTCAGTACAATCTTTGCTATAGGCAGTCTTCAGAGGTTCGTAAAATGACATATCCAACAATTGCAATCTGGCACTTGTGTGAGGTGGGAAACCTATAACAGTTTGAAATTCTCTCTGCTGGGAGTAATGACTTCCAAATTGAAATGTGAAGTATTGTTAGCCATAAACAAATGGACAAGATTTCCTTCCGGTGGCTCAACAGGATTTTCATTTATTGCATGCTGCTTTTAATCAATTATTCAAAATGACAGTCACAATCGCATTATTTATTTTGCCGCCAACCGGTTTCAACCCGCGATGGGGGTAATCTTCAGGGAAATTTACACATTTGGTCCCTCGCTAGAGTCGTCACCCTGCCTGTGCCCTGAAGTCGACCCCATCGCGGGTTGAAACCGGTTGGCAGCAAAATAAATAATGCGATTGTGTCTGTCATTTTGAATAATTGATTATAAGTAAATTAAGCGCTGTTATCTCCACACAACTATGCTGTTAAAAAAATACATGCTGCTTTGCCTATTTCATTGATTCTTTGCTCCATTTCTGTCGATCTGTCTTCCTTACATACGCTTTCCCCATGTTTATTACGTCGCCTGTAATCAAAGTTGTTGCGTCAGCTACTGTGGGAGTCAGCACCGACTCAGAAAAGGAAGGAGAGGAGTTGCGATGGCCGGTTAACAGGAATACAAAATCATCTGTACAAAACTTTATTCTACAAAGAAGAGAATCATTAATTAACTTCCTGTGTCTCTTATGTGCAAGTACTATGGCGACGTATCACTGCTCGAAGAAAGTGGGCTAACTAATCCTCGGTACTGACGCTCACAAAGACTGTAACCGAACTGGGTCGATCAGCGATGGGCGGCTCGTTAAATCAGCATTGACAGGGGGCGCTGAACTCTTGTCTTCACGGGCATGGCGCTGCCCGCTTTTTCTATTGGCGCTCAGGTCAGCGCCTTTTGATGCCGTTTTGCAATGTTGCGCTGGTCGGTGTGGACAAAAATGACACGACTTTCCAATAACAAAGAACCATTACAACAAAGAAAGGTGGGTAAGACGACGAATTTGCTATGTTAGACTCTGCATAATTCGCCTTCTTAACTGCAGTCGACATTTTGGATAAAGACTTCAACATACACAAAGTCTTATAGGATAATTTCATTGAGACCTTATTAAACAATCATTATATCTATAAGGCTTAAGAAGAATCAACTAATATTTATTAATATAAAGGGTATGCTTCACGAAATTTATTTAAACTGTAGGAAAAACTGTTACAAAAACAGTGTGCACTTCCAAATCTCTGTTCTCAATGTAAAAAAACGACAAAGTGAGTCTAGTTCAACGAATATGCCTGCAGAGTACGCTAAGGAATCAACACAATAGCGCACGTAGCACTATCTGTAGAGTTACCAGAGAAATCCAAAATTTGTCATCTTAGACTCCTCATCAATTTACACGACCTTCCCCAATATGGTATGCATGTCTAAAGACTGTATCTACAAATGTCATTATTTGATGTTTAACTATGACAAATTGTACCAAAACGACATGCTTTTGATAGAAAGTATACATTCATGCCCCACAAGTTATAACAGTGATCGTATCTAGAATGATGGGTTTTCAAGATATCCTCAGTTTGCTGTTGCTTTGAAACGGCTTACTTTCATACCACATACTGTTTAATAAAGAAAACCCACCAAATACGTAGTTTAACTTAATAAAAAATTAGCGACTCCTAAGATCCGCTTGTGATGTAAAGCAATGTCACATCTCATTGGCAATGTTCCTCTCCATGAAGCAAAAGTCGGAAACGCCACATTTTTCATTTCGCGCTTCGCAGTGTAGTGGAACGTGGTATTCCACGCTGTTACGTCACCAGCTCCGCGTCCACGTCCCGTGAGAAGGCAGCTAACGACAGAACGGGGTCTCGCTAATTCTACCACCGACTGTAGTTAACGAAAGGAGGGCAGATGGGTCGTTTAACCACAGTGCATACTGCAGACCTACACACATTTGATTTACATCTGCACGCTAGGAGAACAATGGAGTTTTAAAGACACTGGTCCACAGGGCGCACACATCTTGTCAAATTAAGGGTAGCCGGAACGACGAAAATGACAAAATTAGCGATTTTTGTTTTTCTTTTTTCATTATAAAATTATTTGGAGTTTTCTGAATAAAACAAATCAAGTTTCAACCTTCTAAGTGAATTCTAAGTGCGTTTTTTTATCGCTGCAAAGTTGACGCGCCGCGTCTTCTACTACAAAAGTTAGGCCGAATTATTTGTTTAAACCATGAAACTAACGTATATAGTTACGCAAACAATACTTTTGGCAACACTGTTAATTACTTTGGAAATAATTAATGGCTGGTTTTGTTACCAAGCTACATCCAAATAGGTACTTTAAGAATGCTATTGTTTCGTCTCCCAAATGTTTGTAATTAGTACAGAATTTATATTTGTTTATAGGTCAACAATAGAATTTAAGCTATGAAACAATTACTGATTTCACTCTGTAACAAAAGATACTAACTAGGAATAGTCGAAATAAATTAGAAAATCAATTACACACCTAAAACTAAGCACAAAATTAGATCTGGTGTTATATTTTTTAAAACTAACGGCCAATCTTTCCCTTTTATGAAAATGCAGATTATACTCAGGTATGTTAATGGTAATTAGTTCAAAAATGAAAAAAAAAAAAGAATTTAAAGAGGCAGATGGCAAAAAAGAGGGGAAGTAAAATTATCCCAGCTTGCTTCGTCACATAGTGCTCCCAAATAATAGGGCAAAATGATTGCTCTTGAGCTTGGAGCTTACATTTAACTGTGAAATTTGATGAAAAGTACACCAGTACGAGTTTCATGGACGCCAAAGAACTGAGTAACTGTTTGATTAGTCTGTGTGTTATATTTGAAATACAAGCTTTGTAAATGATAAAATTTTGCTCTCAATTAGGTAGGCTCACTTATTCCTCAAAATAATAGTGTTCTCTGACTTTTATAAAGCAAATGCCCTTAACAGTACTTGAATGTATTTTGTGATGTACACTGAAGAGCCAAAGAAAGTGGTACACCTACCTAACATCATGTAGGGCCCCCAACAGCATGCAGAAGTGCCACAACACGTGGCTGCTGCAGTTCTGTGGCTCTAATGGATGATAAAAAGAATATGGTAAGGAAGGAGGTCACCTGAAGACTGGAAAAAGTGGATCATAGTGCCAATTATTAAGAAGGATTGCAGGAAAGCAAGTCTAAATCCACAGGAGTTACTTTGACAATATTATGAAAAGGATGGTTGCTACCCACCATATTGCGGAGATTCTGAGTCGCAGGTAGGAACACCAAAATGACTGTCATACAAAGCTTTTGGCAAAACAGGCATTCATCAGAATTAATTAGACAATACGCACACACACGGCCAGTCAGAGACTGTGGTCATGTGTTAATCGTGTGTGTGTGTGTGTGTGTGTGTGTGTGTGTGTGTGTGTGTGTCAAATTCTGATGAAGACCTGTTTGGCCAAAAGCCTTGTTTGACAATCTTTTCATTGTGCCTATCTGCGACTCAGCATCTCCGCTACATGCTGAGTAGCAATTATCCTTTTCACAATACTGTCATTATTCCATCCTGGATTTTCCAGTGGAGTTACTTTCATGTCATGATGTCAAGATATTTGAAAATATTCTCGAAAAGACAGTAGGAGGACTGAGAAAAGAACACATGGGTTTGGACTATGGCTGCTGATAAAATATTGATATATTGATATTTTTTTCCAAAAAGTCAATATATATTGGTGACTTTTCCCGCTGATATATAGATATCAAAATGGCAATATCGAGTGCCAATATTTTTATTCTATATTATATTTTTTCACAATTTTTATTATATATTTGAATTTGTTCTTTTGAAATTGTGGAAGAATTAACTTTCACTGTTTGAAGGAGTCTTTTTCAGCTTTCATCACATTCGGTCTGTCTCTTTGACTGTGTGAAGCAAGTATTAAGTGGCACAAAAGAAGAAGTCTGATCACACTGCCGGGGGGTGGGGGAGATTGGCAAATTTCTCTTGTGAAGTAATAGCACACCAGTTGCTTTAAAAACCAATTTTTAATGCAACTAGTGCGCTACTTCTTCACATAAGCATTCTTCAAAAGCAGTTGCTAAAAAAGTTTAAATGATAAGATTGGTTTTTGCAGCGGAGGGAGATGTGTGAGGGGAAATGCTGACGTAATCGGTGATCAGTGCTACCAACACGAACTGCAACATTTAGCTCCATGACACAATTTTGGCACTACAACTGGTAGGTCCCTGGCAATGGCGAAATGGAAAAATAGGGAAGTCAACATGATGTGTTCTGGACAAATCTGATAAATAACATAAGCGAACGACAGACCCACTGGACACCTTTTATTGTGCCACTTACATGCGGTTACCAATGTTAGCAAAGTAGTTGTCGCCAAGAGTGAACATGTGTCATTGTCCTTTCAATTCTTGCTCTAAGGGTGATAGGCAGGTGCTAGCTCGTCAATGTACAGATTATCTAATAATAAATCAATACTTAAATATATAGCTTCAAAACCGCACTCACAAACTCCACCTCAGATTATCCTCAACCTACTCTCAGATCACTTCAAAGTGTGCAGCCGATATTTTTCTATGCCGGTACATCAATATTTTTTCCATCGATATATCTATAAGTTTTTTTTTTATATATCGAGAGCTGATAATGTTTTTTTTTAAACATCGATATATCGGATTCCCGATCTTTTTAAAAATATTAACAGTCGTAGTTTGGACGCGGAAGGTTGACAGCAGGTCAAATGTTTAGTAATAAGTCAGTTCCAAGAGGTACAAATATGGTAAGGATTTAGTAACTGCAGTATCAACCAAGTCTTCATCAACCACACACAGCATGTTGCGCGCAACTCACATTTCAGCACAAGACATTTGTGAACCAGCCACAGTAAGTTGCTGCCATAAAAAGCTCGCACATACACTGCTAGGTGGTGCTTCACAAGCCACTAGAAGATGCTGAATTAGTAGCGCCTCACTGGCTGTAATAGTGATTGGCCCAAGCAACTTTTTAAGCCCCGCACTCACGAGCCCCACCTCAGATTATCCTCAACCTACACTCAGACCCTTCAGAAAAGGGGAAATGAAAGGTTGAGTCTGAGAAGAATAAAGAAAAAGTCTCAATGAAGTGTTATTTGTGTAAAAACAGAAAAATAGGTGACAAGGGTTTTGAAATAGGTGACAGAGGGGTTTTAACAGAAAAAATGGTTTGGAGCAAGGGTGTGCATAATCACCTATACCTTTCGTCAGTGTTATGAATGAGTTAATGACAGGAGTTGCAGTGTGAACAGAAGATAAAAATATGAAAGAAATGGTGTTTGCAGATAATTTAATGCTGTGGGGAACAGAGGATACAAGAAAGTCTAAACATATGGGAGGAAATGGTGGGACAGTATAAATTGAAATTTTATGCAAAGAAGTGAGAAGTGATGGAGATGGTAAAGAATAACAGGAGAAGAGTGACTGACACAAGTTTTAGAGGCAAATACTAAACAAAGCAAAAAGTTACAATAAGCACCTGAAGAGCATAATACACGACAGCAGTTGGAATAATGAGGAGATTAGTGAAAGGGGAAAGCAAGCCCAAGATTTTCTGTAAGAAGCCTCGTCTGGAGTATGAATGTATGCCAAAAATTATGATGATGTTATACTGACCAAACTCACATATGCATCAGGTACATGGGTAACATATACAAGGGTGGTGAGCAGAACATAGGATTGCAACAAGAAATTTCAAAGAAGCAGAATAGCACTTATTAAAATGGATACAGTAAGGAATAAGATATCAAAGAGAAGCCCACGCAAGAGACCATAACAAAGACAAGATTAAGATGGTATGAGGATGTTCAAAGAATGGTAGTTGGCAAGAGACAGGCAGGCCCATGAAATGACAATGGGAGGCAAGAGACCTAGAGGTAAACCGATAAATGGACGGATTGTTGGAGGGAAGAAATGTGTTTTGAAGAGAGGGGAAGATTGGAACAGAGTAGAGAAAGAAACAGGAAAATATGGAGAGGCTCATGTTCTAAATACACCAAGTCAGCGGCTGGAAGTAGTTGTAGAAGAAGAAGAAGAAGAAGAAGATGATAAAAGTCATTAAATATTTCCTAGTAAAACTTTTGTATTTTAGGAAATTACGTTACTGCTATAGGGCTGATTATTGTACATTCCAGGCAAAAGTAGGAGCTACGACTTGGTATGAAAATTTTGGATACACCCAGTTTGGAGACGATGAGTTATACAAATGCAGTGTTATTACTATTGCTGAAAAATGTTCAATGTTGTAAAATGAATTCTTAAGATATACATCATTTGCCAAAAGTTTAAAATTTCAACTTTCAATACTTCTGAAGTTGGTCTGTTCTTGTTCTCATGCTGGATATGTCTCTCGTGCTGTGTTCTTGACCTGCAACTACTTTATAATCTTTACTCTTTCTACCCTGACAAAGGAACTAATAATTCTGAAACCCAGGAATAACTTTTTTTCCCCACTTCAGAATTAAAAAGAGAGAGAATGGCTTTAATGTATGTTCTTCCTGTGAACCAATTATTTCTGAGATTATATGATTTGGTGCTCATAGATCTTCATGTTTCACTGTTTACAGGCCAGAGATGCTCACTTGTTAGTTCTTATATTGGGCAAAACTTGTAAATTTGCACCTTTTGCAAAGTGCTATTATTGGTCACTTACAAGAGTATTATGTCAGGTAAGAGGGCAACCTCAAGCATCAGCTACCAGAAATTTTTATTACTGAGGTATCACCAAAAGCTCAACTAATCCAAAAGGATAGTGAGAAATCCTGGCAACTATTTGAAGCTATAATCTGACTAAGATGTACAAAAGTTTGTGAAACTGGTGCCAGAAGAGACCATATTGAATTAACTACCACATTCAATCTCCAAGACCACTGTAATTGGTTTCAAGTAATGTAGAGGGAGACACTTACTAAAGTGGTTGGAGTGACACAAAAAAACACCCCCCACCACACACAGGAAGCAAGCAACTTCAGAAAAGAATTTCATGACCAACTGGGTGGGGAACGAGGGAAAGATGGGAAACTGCACTTAAAATGAATTTGTTACAGGGGAGCACAGGAAATTTCTCTTCCTTATAGAGTGTGAGAATCTATGCAGAAGAGGTGGGAGTCAAGAGCTTCAGATGTGTTCATCAGCAAATGTGGTCCAGAACGATCAACAACTGACCAAATACAGTTTAGTGAAACCTTACAGTTGCAGGTGGAACAAGATCTGCATGAAAATTTCTCATTTCCCTGTATCTCTGTTCACATTAGCTACTTTAAAAGAAAATGCAACAGAGAGAGATTAAATTGTTAATATTCCAGTGAGAGGGTAAGAGGGTACAGAATTTGGCTGAATTAAATTCAGGAACTTTCTCACAAACATTAGAGACACAAAAAATTATGTACCCTCACCATCTACAAATGAGCAAGCTTGTGTACAACTAATATTATTAATTTTAATGGTAATTAAATAGGGCTTAAGTGACCCAAAAAGTGTTATTTGTACGTAGATGGTATTCAGATATTTGTTCTGTATCTTTGTCATTTGTTTGAGGTACTCCTTTGAAGCCATGCGGCAGATGGAGTTCCGCAGCAGAAGTTTTTATGTCACAACAGACGCTGTGTGGGACTATCAATACTGTATGGAGTGCCAAGGAAGACCTCAGAGTACTACACGTCTGTGTGCTTCAATGAACATACAACATAACAATGTTATTGAAGAATAAATGAGTGAAAGTCTTTTGCAGTGTTTAGTTAATGAGGACTTAGCTACTGGTCAGACCTGATATTTAGCCTGATATACACTGAGAAAAAGAAGAATAATTTTATTTAGTAAACATCAGACAATAAGAAGACAGTAAATCATTACAATTAAAAGGGAATTTTACCATTGAAAATGCTGAAAAGTGAAGCTGGCCTAAACATAAAAATAAAATAAAAGACGAAGAAGTTTGACTTCAATTGATATCACAGTTTTTGCCGTTGAAAATTCGGAAAGGTGCTAAGACTTATTGAAAAGCAAATACTCGTCATCTGAATTTTGACTCAGATGGTCAGAATCGCCTTTTAGCAGGTAAAATAAATTTTGTGGAGATTATTTATATGTTTTGGGCCTGGTAACTAGTCGAGATGCTGTGTTACCATCATCTTCTTATGAGGTGAAAACTGAAGAATTAAACCCAAAAGCATGTAATGAGTATTTGGAGGCAGAATGAGCTATTATTGTGTTAGTTTATGGGAGTATTTAGCTTTATCATCTACATCTAGATCTATACCCTGCATGCCACCTTGCAGTTGAGACATAACAAGTGGATACTTCCCATCTGTTATGTCTTCTTCTGCCAATACTTATAGATTTTTTTCCTAAGTGAATTATGTCTCTGATAAAACTTATATAACATGTAATATGTAGATGCAAACCTGCAAATCAATTATTGAGCAAAGATCAATTTAAATTCATTGTTCAGTTTATTTTTCCTGCTGCACAGATTCCATTTGTAGCATTAGTTTGACTATAGATTATGTCAGTTAAAATTTATATTTAACTGAAGGTAATGTTACACTTCTGTAAGTTGGAAAAAACATTTAAGTCAATTGTCAGAATCTAATATAATGACCTACGCCATTTGAAAGCTATGCATTGTGACTTTCCAGTAACATATATTAGCTTTAAGAATAATAACCAAAAATACTAGTCGAGCTCATTGTAAAGATTTGTTCAAAACACTGAGGATTTTAACTGCTCGATGCAAATACATTTAGCAGTCAGTTGTACACATAAGAAATAACATTAGTAATTACTGCACCAACAGCTCTGTCCATGACCAGGCAACAAGAGATAGATTCAACTTACATTTACCAAGAAAAAGTAAACATAAAACTCAAAACAGCATCTTCTACCAAGGAATAAAACTTACAATAAATTACCAAAACAGAGTAAAGAAATTACAAAAATACACTAATTTAGAAAGGCAGCTAAAGAGTACCTGTTATGCAATACATTTTATACATAGGATTACTTAGATAAAATAGATTAGGGGTTTTATAAAAAATGTTATACAAATAAATAATAATAATTATTATAAAACATCCAACATCCCACATAACACCTTCACTTTATGTTTTTTTCCTTCTTTTTTCCTTTCTACAAATACTTACCTTCAAGCTATGCATAGCACAATACTAACACCTCTTCCTCTTTCTGAGCTCAACATCTCACTCTTTATGGAGGAATGCTGACTCAGTTTTTCAAGATAGCAAATGGGAAGTTGCAGTACAGAAAATGGCCTAGAGATCACCAGTGTGTGTGTGTGTGTGTGTGTGTGTGTGTGTGTGTGTGTGTGTGTGTGTGTGTGTGTGTGGGGAGGGGGGGGGGGGGTAAGTGAAGTGTTATGAAACAACGTGCATATCATGTGAGCAGTGAGTGATAGTGAGATATGAGTGAACAGTGTGGCATTAAATAAGTTATTCGTGGAAAAAAAGTATTGTATACCAGGAGTAAATCTAATGATTATCTCTAACCAGAAGTCTGCAAATATATGTGTATATAAATTAGGTTATTTTAAATTGGTCTAAACTTGTAAATACTTTGACATGTCTTATATCCTTGTAAAAAGAGATCTACAGATGAATAAGGTGGCTGCTGCTGCTGTTACTACTACTAATTCTGAAATAAATAACTTGAAGTTCTGAGACACTACCAATTTTAACTTCAGATTCAACCCTAACCATTGTTATATTCTGACCTTTGACTACCTACTTTTGCTACCTTGAGTTTCCTGTACAATATGAAGTATAGTGCTAATTAATTAAACTCACTAATTAATAATTTCATCTATTTTACAATATAGTGCTTATACTTGTAAACAAGAGAATCCACATCATGGAATCAAATTGGTATTCATAAATTTTTTTTCTAAATTTCTAATCAGTAACCTTTTTTACAAGCGAAGTTTTGGTGAAAGTCTGCTGTTTATTCAGATCAGCCAAATTGAAGCTAGGTGATTTTCAAAGTATTATGTAGTTCATTTGGTTTGTTCTTACACCATTCTTTATAAGACCATGTGAGCCTCAGACTGTAGTCTGCAGCAATAAATCACAGAAGCAAGAACTATGGTGACCAGTACGGGAAAGTCTGTCACAGTCGTAACAGCTCATAGAATGTACCGCATTTCGAGTCTGATCTCATGTCCTGACATGTCACTTATTAACACAATTGCAACATCTAGTAATTACTTCACATTGTGAACATGTTTCGATTTTTATTAACTTTGACATTGGTGCACTGCTATGATAACAATTCAGTGCAGTAATAGAGTGAACATATTTTCACAGTGCAGTCTCATTTAGTTGTGTTTATGCGCAAACCGAAAGATAGTGTGTTATCCTAGTAAAATAACGGTCACCCATAAAAGTGACTAATCTTGTCACTTAAGTTAATTGTCCTTTTGCCACATTAAACAATTGCTAATTATCTAGTTTAGGTTAGCTCTACTGCACTAAGATTGCAGAGGAAGAACTACAAATTAGTGCAGTATGTATACTGATAGTGGCTCAAATTCAGTTTATATACTGTGTGGACAACATTACTGGAATTACCCTTGTTATCACTGACTGTTTTCAGCCAGGTGCCAGCTACCAAGGGAAACTATCCAGGTAGAGTGAATTAGATACACGGCGAGTAGTGAAAGGTACTTTGCATACTATTCATTACCTTTTCCTGCCCCAGTCATGGATGTTGAGCAGGAGAGAGGGGGAATGACACGTAAGATGTTTCCTTACAGTAATTGTAAGTTAAAATAAATGAGGAAACTAGTATGAGTCTGGTAATTATTTTCTAATAAAAAGTTTCAACAGTGACAACAATTAAACTTGAATTATATGAACACTGAAAAAGAAGCCAAATTCTTTTCTTGTTGTGGCGTGTACATGAAATCTAATTAGTGCACAACACACTGAAATCAGATATGGTACAGTTGAAAATAATTACTCAAAAATAAATTGAGGAAACAACTTGCTCTTAGCAGGTTGTTGGAGACACTTCTAAAACATGTGAGTTCTTGGAACATCATTATTCCGGCCCAGGTGAAAGAACATTGGGAGTAGTGGACAAGAGGTACTCCAACAGCAGCTTACGGCATGGGCAGAACCACCTACATCGGCATCATCACTACCTACACAAAATTTAGCAAAATAAACGATCTGATGAGGTGTGTGAGTAGTTCTAATTCTCAGCAGTTGCAGGCCAGGCCCGAGGGCTTCTAAATCTCAGAGCCACAATCTACATGACCAGTTTGCAAACACAGATCACATGTTTGAAGAGACCTCATGTCAACAATCATTTAGCACTTCACCTCTGTGTTACCTTTAATAAGTTTAGTACTCGCCAGACTGATGTTATGCAAGCTGGTCGGCAGCCCTTTCGTATGTGTTCTCCTAATGTGATCCATTTAGATAGTTAGCTTATAAGCACTAACAGGTGCACATATGTATTGAGCTTTCTGGATCTAACCTGACTGTCCCTTTTCCCCTCCCCTTTTAATTTTCACTAAGATGTAACTAATGGCTATCACCCAAGCTTTTAGTAGAGTCACCTTTTGCAGGCCAGAATTAAATCTTGAGTCATATATTAGATACTTAACTTTCCACATTAACGGGAACATAACAACATGTAAAGAGTCATTTCTCTGTACAACAGGATCTTTTTGCTAGTCTGTTTTCACTGTTATGTTAGCTAGCCATTTTCTTTGACATTCTTATGTTGAGCACTCAGTAGAATGATAACTACTCCTCCTCCTGCCCCTCTATTAGAATATTTCACCATGGTATGTAATCTATTCCTATTTTTAAAATCTCTGGGGAACTAGTCACTCTAAAAATCCTTTCGTTGATGGTACATGAATTCTAATCAGCAAGATTAAGGTTTAATGATCCATCCATGATTAGGTAATTAGAGGTGGAGCACAAGATCTGATTGCAAAAGGACAGGCCATAGTATTTTCAAAGGAATTCTGGTATCATAGCCTAGTGCACTTGAGATGAGCTGAACAGTATGGCCAAGAAGCGGCACTCTTGCAATTGCAGGTGCTGTGGCCACTGATGTAAGTGCTGCCTTAAGAAGCCACACCTGTCCGGCTAGCCTATCTGGGCCTGCAGCTGCCCCTTTAAAGCCAGCAGCATGGTCTCCCCATCAGTTAGTTGTGATTTCTCTGCATTATCATACAGATGTCTCTACACTTCATTGTCTTGGTTCTGAATCCACTATGTCTTAGTATTCGACCTTGGTTTACCCTTTAGACTACTACTGCCATGCGATCCCCATTGTCTGTCATTCTCTCACATTGCTCACTGTTGTTCTCTGACAACTCACTGTTGACGTTCTCAGTCAGTGGGCCAGCCACCGCTCATTTTGAAGTCTTTCTCGAACTTGTCTAATTCAAGTCACTGTAGGAATCATCCCATAAATCATTTTAAGTAGTTTAAGGGAATTATAGGAAAACCAAATTTGGAACGCTAGACAGGAATTTGAACCCTACTTCTCCCAAATCTGAGTCCAGTGTCTGTCAAAAGCACAGTACTACTTTCAAAGTGTTTTTCTTAGTATCAGTTGAAAACAGTCTTGGTTGCAATTTCAGTTTTTTTATTTATCAACTACGTGTTGCCTAAATAAGGTGAAACGTGTAGTTGATACATAAAAAAACTAAAATTGCAACCAAGACTATTTCAACTAATACCACTAAACACTGGTTTGCTGATTCATCTCATTCAAACATAATTTCTGTTTTTCTTAGACTTAGGAGGCTTCCAAGACTGTCAAAGAATTCAGATTGTCGAACAAAGTTTTAATCATGTGGTTCAATATGCATTAATTGGGCCATCTCCCACACCAAAATAATACAACAAAGATGAATCCAATCTATTCATTGCAGCTCATGTTACAGCACTGGTAGAATGACAAATGCAACAAAGGTGAAGCAGTCACACACACACTTGAATCGGTCCACAGATTCTACAATAACAACCATAGCTATTGCACAATAACCGAATAAATTTAAATTTATCTTGCCACTGTTGTTCAAAAGCTACCAAGCACAATGCAGCAACAAGAATTATCATTTAAATGATACTGTCTTACAGCGAGCTAAAATAAAAATTAATAGCATTATGAGGTTTATCAGTGAGAGCAATTATTACACTGAAATGATCCAGCAACAGAGGGAATAAGGTAATGACCGAAGATAAAATGAAATTTTGAATCAGTATTCAAATTTTGAATGATGTGAGTGGATTTCAGCTCTCTCTGTAGTGAAAGTGTTGTTGTCATGACATCAACTTGTCAGTTGCTTCTGCAGCCACCATATCTTACTCATGAGCATTTGTGTGCTCTTTCTGAAGGAACAAGCTTTACCCTATATAGTGAAAGAAGAGCCTTGACAGTTTGCTGAGCAGTTACCAGCTTTAAGCTGCAAAACACAAAAGGATTCTGGTGGTACCAAAGCTATGCGAACAAAAACAATATTCATCCACAGAGCTAAGGCAACGATGAGGTATTTGAACAAACACATAAAAATTGTGTTACATGATAGGATGTTGTAGACATGCAGAGTAGACACCCCAAGCCATGTTTAACTTCAGGGCTTTTCCTTCGACATACAAATCATAGGTGCCGGACATTTTATTTATTGCAGATCAATGAGTGCAATGCCGGCATTCACTACAGCTATTCCAACCTAACAGCTCTGATATGTTCACAGGTATACGTCTGCCACAATGGCCTAATTCCTCCCTGTCAGGTCACTGAAGAATATTTTCCCAATATTTACAAATTTGTACACCAAAAGTAACTACTCATCCACATTCATTACATTGTTTTATGTAATTACCATCAAGCTGCTCTTTCACATCACTAGACAACATCATTTTAACATAGTGTTAAAACTGGAATGGGTTGTGGTTGTCAATGGTGTGATACTTACAAAATTGAAACAATTGAGGACTTTACTGATACTGGCTGTTACACAAAAAAGCTTGAATGTTTGGTACAAACACATTCAATTAATAATTTTTCAGTTTGGCTTGATTTTCTTGCCGCATACTTGTGAGATACATACACAAGGGTGTGTTAAGTCCTCCTTGGTTAAAGTGCTGCTAACTTTGTATATTCCATCTGATTCAATGTTAAATATTCACTATTTTTTCAAAAGGACTCAATACGAAGAAAAAACAAATTTTTTGAACATTTATTTGATAGTAGTATTCTTTAAAGTTGTGTAGAAGAGGATTGTAGAGGTTAGGCGCACTTAATAATAATTGTGACGCAATTCTCAAGTTGACTAATATTTATGAGTAGTATTTTCCCTACTCATTAATGCCACAGTGGTAGCTTTTTGAAAGAGCAATAATGAATACTATTTTTTGCTAGCTGTGAATAGTATGAGTTAGAAGGAACATGTTGGGACAGAAAGAAACAATTGATACTAATGCTTTATAAAATTTCCATCAGTTTATTCTGGAATTCCACTCTTGGCATTTACAAAATATCTGTACATGATGACCTTCACTGAAAGTATGAAAATAATTATTTGGACATGTGTCAGACACAGTCATCAATTTACTTTCCTTTCTTAACATTTGCAATTTTTTCACAGAATTCAAATGGTCCAATAACATCAGTCACAACTGGCTGATGAAGAATAGTTTTAAACCATCTTGTCACATTGACGAACTTCTTTTGATTTGCTGGTTCTAGAACATGGCGATACAGACTTAGAATGGCGCAGAATACGGATATATCTGCAAGAGTAAGCCTTTCTCCAACTAAAAATGTTTTCTTAAGAAAAATTTTGTTTAAATATTCAAGTATTTTCTCAGTTTCTTTCTTTGCCTGTGCAACATTACAACCTAGAGAGGAAGCCCCAAGGCAAGAATATACCCATGAAAGAGCTGCTGGGGAAATATGATTGTCTGCAAAACTCATCCACTGCAGTACTTCTGCCTGAGAAAGCAAAGAATTGTCACCTTTCAGTTGGCTGTTTGCCAAATAAATGGCAATAGCATTAGCATCAGAGAGATATACATTTTTCTTATCATCTTCAAAAGCAGGAACACCATCAAAAGGAAATTTTGATACGTATTCAGCATTCTTCTTGCTTTTCCCCATGTCAGTATCCCTCTGAACCACAGAAATGACATGTTCTCCATATTTTGCAGCTATCTGACACTGTAATGATTTATGACTTCCATGATGGATATAGAGAACAGGCCCATTAACTTTAACTGGGCTCTGCTGAACACAATTCACATCATTTCCCAGTTTCAGCTCAGCATATTTAATAGCCGTTTGAATAGCATTTTCAAGGCAACTGGTATTATTACCAGAGGCTTGTGCAGATTCTGGTTTTCCACCTCCTTTTCCTTGCATCATACCAGATACTTGCTGGATCCATTCATTTGCTTTTAGTCCTCGGTTGATCAAGTTCTGCAACACAATATATTTTTGTAGAAGCACCATATTAAGAGAAATTTAAATTGTCAACCATATTATATGAGCAATGTTTAATCAAATAGGTAATGATTATTGTTCTTTACCTTTTGACATTTTAAATACTAAAGTGAACTGAACAAAAAAATGATATGATAAGAGCAATTATTATGAAGATAAAGAAATTTAATGATGATAAAAAAATAACTGATGCCATGAATGGGAAGTGCCATTCCCATGAAAAACTTGTTAAAACAGAATTAAAAATAAGTATCTCAAATAATGTGGTAAGGAAAACAGGCACCCAAGGAGGCTGGCCACACGCTAGTTGATTTCAATGACAACCCACAAATATTTCCAACAGATTCTGCCAATTAGTGGGAATTGGCAATCTCACCAACCCAGCTGACTACATGCTTGTAGATTTCTATAAGGGGGCATGTCTGTGAGTTTTCCTTTGGTTTTGAGATGATAAAGTTTTTGTTGCTACAAGTATAGTAAAGAAGTGGACCAATGACCACACCGAAAAATTTATACAATTGTACAGAGAAATCCGTTTCTGAAAAGTGACACATGAATTTTACATGAACAAGAATGTGAATAAAAAACATGTACAAAGACATAGCTGAAACATTCTAGATGGTAATCTAGCTGTATACCAAAGTGTAATAAAATTTAAAGTACAAAATTTGCAATGAAGTTTCAGAAAAGAAATTCTTAATGTGTAGGTGGCATTACGGTCCGTAACTGCTTTACAATTGTTGAAAGTATTTTAAATCCGTATTTGCAATTATAAGAAAATGTGTGCTTCTTTCAATAAACGTGCAGTCCGTAACAAAACATATTTACAATTTGGCTGGTTTTCTAGATCTAAAAACAGTTTGTTACAAATGATTCTGAATTTATTTACAGTATTTTATGACCAATTTTTGTTCACATCAGCAAAAACTGTCTGCTTGTATATTGTGTATGTACATGTGTAGTTCTGCAAAGAGTGTGGAAAACAACAGTGCTAATCATGCAAGAAGATGGCGTTACCTGATGTGATCAAAACTCAAACATAAAATACCATGAGTAAAATCCACATCTTTTGTAATGAACTGATTTAGGTACAGAAAGCAGGTCAAATTACAAATTTGTTTCATTAAAAACCACTGATGATGTTTCAATAAAATTAAAGGTGTTTGGTGGAAAAAATTTGCATTTTCTTGTAGTTGCAAAGGCTTATTTAAAATACATTTAATAATTTCAGAAAAAAAGCTCAGAAAGATGCAAGCCTCTTGCAAAAAAAGACAAGTGATGAATTCTACAAACCACTATGGTGAATTCCAATAAAAAGTTGCTTGCACTAAGTCCATTGTTGTATTACCCATCAATGTATTACAGCAACTATTTTACAGGTATCATTTATTACCGCTCTCTTCTTAACACCTAACATATCGAACTTTAATGAGTTTCACATTTTCTGTGAGTGTGCTTATGTTGTTCATCCAAGTCTCATGCCTCAGCAGTGTGTTTACATTTTGGAGCCTGCGGTTCCAGCTGTAGCGGTTATAAAGTTATGTACTGTCAAAATTGTTTGTGAACTGTATTCAAATATTAAATTAAGTAGTTTTCAATCATTCATCCATATATTAGTAGTGTGTTTACATTTCTTGGCATGCAGTTGTGGATGTGACGGTTCTTAAGTTCTGACAAAGCTGTTTGTGCACTGTTATGTAGTTATTAAATTTAGTAGTTTTCAATAGTCTCTCTTGCCGTTTGTGGTGAAATAACTGTTTAATAAACTTTTGGAAACATTCACTCACTGTGTTTTTAGAGTTTTCTGTGCATTGAAGTCGTTTACTAAATTTTGTGTGGTAGTTTTCAGCTGACGTTTCTTTTCTAGTGAAATATTTCAGTAAAATTTTAATTCACTGTTTTAATTTCATTGAGTGTTCCAGTGCCCACTTGAATGTTTGGTTTTAGCTAATAAATTGTGTGAAGTTTTGTTGCTATTGGTATAAGCTGTACTTTAGTAGTCTTAATAAAAGTTGTTACATTCTTAGTACAGAGAGAATTTCGAGACCACTATCGTTACTGTTAGTTATATAAATAGTTCTCCCGGCGTAACAGAACTTGGGTAACGTAGACATTTAGTTTTTTTCAGTAACTGTAAAATTTTACCAAGAGTGAGAAGTGTGGGCTTTGTCGTAGGTTTGTGAGTAGTGGGTTATGATGTGAGATTTGTTAGAAGTATTTTCACTGGGGGGGGGGGAATGCAGTGGGGAAGCCAGTGGGCATTGTAGTGAGATCCTCTCCTGGGAATGCAGAATCTGTAGTAGAAATAAGTTGATAAAGGAGCAGGAGTGTAAGATCTGTGCCCCTGAGGTGCAGTTACAATATGCAAAAGAGGAACTAGATACATTGAGGAGGGTGGAGGGTGCTGGGGAATGGGAACTGGCAGTTGGCAAGAAGGCAGCTAGGAGGAGGAGATATCCAGACAGTTTTACTTTGCTTATATGAATAGATTTGACTAAATGTCATAGTTGAGTGGAGAGAAGCCTCTTGTAGCCATAGGTGTAGGTGTAGGTGTAGGTGTAGGAAACATGCAGCAGTCCTCAGCAGTTAGGAGGCCTAAGTTAATTGCAAACTCCAACAGAAAGAAGAAGGTTCTTCTACTAGGTAGTTCACATGGTAGAAGTGTGGACCAGGAAGTGTTCGGGAGTGAGTAGTAGGTCACCAGTATTGTGAAGCCTAGTGCATTGTTGGGTCAGGTGACTGACAGCATAAGGGAGTTACGTAGGAATTTGACGAAAGAGGATCAAGTAGTGATTGTTGGTGGAGCAGAGAACAGTCTTGATAGGGACAAGGAAAATGATGTAGGTGTTGACCTGGTAAATATAGCTGCTCAAACTGGTGACACTAAAGTGCATTTCAAGCAACTGTGTCAGTGTCATGATTGGCCTCATCTTAATGTGACTGTTAGGTGTATTGACATGGGGCTGGAGAAGGCATTGATGGCAGAGGGCATGGGTCGCATTGCAATGGTGCCATTTGAGTTTATCAATAGATTGCACCTCAATAGGTATGGGAACGGGGAGGCTGGCAAAGCTTATAAGTGACAGTGTAATGAGTGGTGATGGGATCACTCATGGAAGAATTCCTGCATTAGTTGGTGTTAGAGCTGCACCTTTTTTAGATTGAAGTCATCTGATAGTTATACCTGCTTAAAGGAAGTCCCTCTAAGGAATTACCTGCAGGAGGTCAGGCATCCAAGTAAAGAAGGAATTAGCATATTTCATCAAAATATAAGACATAAAGTTAGTGAACTGCTTATAGATGTTGATTCTGACATTATTGGTATATCGTAACACCACTTAAATAATTTGACAATTCAGAGGCTTCCTTCACCAGGGTACTGATTAGCTGGCTGTTTTTGAAGGAGTTCCTTGCATAGTGGGGGAGTGGCTGTGTATCTAAAAAAAACAGTGTCCTGTTTGAGTCCATAGATGTGTCACGGTACTGCAACAAACAGATATTTGAATGTTGCACAGGGGCAGATGAATTTAGTGAAACTAAACTTCTACTTGTTGATGTTTATAGGTCCTGTAACTCTGACTTCAGAGCATTTCTGCTCAAGCTAGAGAGGGCTCTTAGTTCACTTTATAGGAAGTACCAGAAATTAGTTATCTGTGGTGACTTCAATATTAATTATGTATATGACTGTGCAGGAAAAAGGATGTTGGTAGATCTCCTAAACACATATGATCTGATGCAGATTGTGTTTTTTTCCAACTAGGGTGCAAGGGAACAGTTGCACAGCCCTAGATAATATTTTTATTCATTCTTCATTACTAGATGGGCATTCTGTTAGTAAAAGGGGGAATGGCCTTTCAGACCAGGACGCATAAATTTTAAAACTAAAAGGCTTTTGTACTCAAACAAATGTCACATATAATTACATACAATGTAGGAAAGCTAATCCAATGACAATAGAGAATTTTTTAAACCTCGTTAAAGAAGAAGAGTGGCAGACATTTACAGTACCGATAACATAGATGACAAATATAATGCTTTTTTAACACATTTCTCATGCTCTTTCAGAGTTGCTTTCCATTAGAACGTTCTAAACAGGGTACTAGCAATAAAAGACACCCTGGGTGGCTGACTAGTGGGGCAAGGATATAACGTAGAACAAAGCGAGAATTGTATCAAAATGCTAGAAGTAGTCACAATCAAGCTATAGTAGCCCATTACAAACAGTATTGTAAGGTGCTCAAAAATTTTATTAGGAAGGCAAAGAGTATGTGGTATGCGAGTAGAGTAGCTAATTCACAGGATAAAATTAAAACCATAAGGTCAGTTGTGAAGGAAGTGTCTAGTCAGCAGCACAAGGTCGATGATATAAAGTCAGTTTATAGTAAAAATATTTCTTTTACTGATACGTCAGCTATATGTACAGCATTTAACAATCATTTTCTGAGCATTGCTGGAGAATTGAATAAAAACTTTCTTTTTACAGGCAGTCATATAAATCTTTTGGAAAATGCCTTTCCGGGACTGATGTCTGAAATACTCCTCTGTGATACTCCAAGGGGGAGACTGAGTCAATAACTAAATCACTGAAGACTAAGGACTCTCATGGATATGATGGAGTGCCTAGCAGAATATTACAGTACTGTGTTGCACGTTAGCCCTGTGATGATGAGGTCCCATACTCTGAGGAGCGTAGGGGACGATGCGGGAGACCCGCACCACCGACTAGGCAAGGTCCTAGCGGTGGTGGTTTGCCATTGCCTTCCACTTAGCCATATTTGCAATTTTTCTTTTCAGAATGGTCACTTTCCTGAATGATTAAAGTACTCTACATCTACATACATACTCCGCAATCCACCATACGGTACATGGCGGAGGGTACCTTGTACCACAACTAGCATCTTCTCTCCCTGTTCCACTCGCAAACAGAAAGAGGGAAAAATGACTGCCTATATGCCTCTGTATGAGCCCTAATCTCTCTTGTCTTATCTTTGTGGTCTTTCCTCGAAATATAAGTTGGTGGCAGTAAAACTGTACTGCAGTCAGCCTCAAATGCTGGTTCTCTAAATTTCCTCAGTAGTGATTCACGAAAATAACGCCTCCTTTCCTCCAGAGACTCCCACCAGAATTCCTGAAGCCTTTCCATAACACTTGCATGATAGTCAAACCTACCAGTAACAAATCTAGCAGCCCACCTCTGAATTGCTTCTATGTCCTCCTTCAATCCGACCTGATAGGGATCCCAAATGCTCGAGCAGTACTCAAGAATAGGTCATATTAGTGTTTTATAAGCGGTCTCCTTTACAGATGAACCACATTTTCCCAAAATTCTACCAATGAACTGAAGACGACTATCCACCTTCCCCACAACCGCCATTACATGCTTGTCCCACTTCATATCTGTGTCAAGCGCTGCACTACTAATGGAGTATTCAGACATTACAGGATTCTTTTTCCTATTCATCTGCATTAATTTACATTTATCTATATTTAGAGTCAGCTGCCATTCTTTACACCAATCACAAATCCTGTCCAAGTCATCTTGTATCCTCCTACAGTCACTCAACGACGACACCTTCCCGTACACCACAGCATCATCAGCAAACAGCCGCACATTGCTATCCACCCTGTCCAAAAGATCATTTACATAGATAGAAAACAACAGCGGACCTACCACACTTCCCTGGGGCACTCCAGATGATATCCTCACCTCCGATGAAAACACACCATCGAGGACAACGTACTGGGTTCTATTACTTAAGAAGTCTTCGAGCCACTCACATACTTTGGAACCAATCCCATATGCTCGTACCTTAGTTAGGAGTCTGCAGTGGGGCACCGAGTCAAACACTTTCCGGAAGTAAAGGAATATGGCACCCGTCTGGTACCCTTCATCCATGGTTCGCAAGATATCATGTGAAAAAAGGGCGAGTTGCGTTTCACAGGAGCGATGCATTCTAAAGCCGTGCTGATGCATGGACAGTAACTTCTCTGTCTCAAGGAAATTCATTATATTTGAACTGAGAATATGTTCGAGAATCCTGCATCAAACTGATGTTAAGGATATTGGTCTGTAATTTTGAGGATCTATCCTTCTACACTTCTTATATACAGGCATCACCTGCGCTTTTTTCCAGTTGCTCGGGACTTTACGTTGGGCAAGAGATTTGCGATAAATGCAAGCTAAGTAAGGAGCCAATGCAGTAGAGTGCTCTCTGTAAAACTGAATTGGAATCCCATCAGGACCTGGCGATTTATGTATTTTCAACCCATTCAGCTGCTTCACAACTCCAGGAATGTCTATCACTATGTCCTCCATACGGAAATCTGTACGAGACTCAAACGGCGGTATGTTTGTACGATCCTCCTGCATGAAAGATTTCTCAAATGCTAAATTTAAAATTTCAGCTTTCGTTTTGCTGTCTTCCGTTGCCAGGCCAGACTGATCAGTGAGCGACTGGGTCAAAGCCTTCGACCCGCTTACCGATTTTACATAAGACCAGAATTTCCTTGGGTTTTTAGCAAGATCTTTTGCTAAAGTATGACGCTGGTAGTGGTTGTATGCTTCACGCATCGCTCTTTTTACAGCAGCACGAATCTCTACTAACTTTTGCCTGTCCTCATCCTCCCGATCTTTCTTGTACCGCGAGTGCAACTGTCTTTGCTTCCTGAGCATTCTCCGAATTGCGCTGTTAAACCACGGTGGGTCTTTTCCGTCCGTAACCCACTTTTTCGGCACATACCTCTCCAATGCGTGATTTACAATGTGTTTAAAATTTGCCCATAATTTTTCCATGTCCGTCATACCGGAGTAAATGAAGTCGATTCATTTACTAAGTGGGATGCTAACAACTGCTTATCTGCTCTTTCTACTAAGAATACTCTCATAGGCTTCTTGACCAACTTTTTAACTTTCGTAACCATAGTCGTAATGACAACATCATGATCACTAATCCCTGTCTCAACACTGACACCGTCGATGAGGTCTGGTCTGTACGTGGCTACCAAATCTAAAATATGTCCATTATGCATTGGCTGTCGATTTAGCTGCTCAAGACAGTTTTCGGATAATGTGTTCAAAAGTAATTCACAGGACGGCTTGCCTGTACCACCTGTAATGAATCCATAGCCATCCCAATCTATACTAGGTAGGTTGAAGTCGCCTCCAACTAATATAGCATGATCCGGGTACTTCTGCGATACAGAGTGTAGACTCTCTTTGAATGGTTCTAGAACTGACACGGTGGAACCTGGTGGCCAGTAATAACACCTAACAATTAACTTTATTTCTCCTAGCCCTGTTAAATGTGTCCAGATAACTTCACAATCACACTCTACTTCGACCTCAGTAGACACAATATTTTTGTCAACTGCAATGAAGACACCACCACCTAAGGTGTCTAATCTGTATTTCTGATACACGTTCCAACCCTCACTAAATATTTCAGAACTTCCTATCTCACGGTTCAGCCAGGTCTCAGTCCCGGGAATAATTTGCACGCCACACGCTTCCTGGAGGGCAGTAAATTCAGAACTTTATTCCGAACACACTGAAAATTTACTGCTAATATCTTGATAGCTGAAGTGTCTTTACACTGAGCGTGTCTTGATTTCCCTGCCTGCACATCGACTGATGAGTGTTCATCAGGACACCTCGCACTACTGCCTAGCCTTAAAAGCCCCCATGTGCACGCCACAAGTACACTCTGCTACCCGAGTAGCTGCTTGTTTTGTGTAGTGCACCCCTGACCTATCTAGGGGCATCCTACAATTCCCCACCCAATAGCGCAAGTCTAGAAATCTGCAGCCAAGACCGTCACAGAGTCGACGAATCCTCTGATTGAGACCCTCCACTCGCCTCCAAACCAAAGGACCACAATCCACACTGGGAACGATGCTGCAAATAGAGAGCTCTGCTTGCACCCCGCATGCGAGGCCAGCGGTCTGCACCAAATCCGCCAGCCGCCCGTACGAACTGAGGCTCGCCTCAGAACCCAAGCGACAGGCATCATTGGTGCCGACGTGAGCAACTACTTGCAGACGACTGCACCCCGTACTCTCGATAGGTGCAGGCAAGGCCGCCTCCACATCTTGGATGAGGCCCCTCGGCTGACAAACTGAGTGCACGTTGGAATTCTTTCCAGCCCTGTACGCTATTTCCCTAAGGGGCTCCGTCACCCGCCTAACGTTGGAGCTCCCAATAACCAGCAAGCCTTTGCCCCAGTGTGCCTGCTTGGGCCCTGTTGAAGGAGCGGCCACCTGTCCCCTGACAGGATGAACAGGCGAGGCTAGCATCCACATTGACCCTCCACCTCGAGCGACGCGAACGCGTTGCTGTTCGCCACTCACCCTGAGGTGAGGGCTGCCCCAACGCGCCGGGTACACTTGAAGGTGCCTCGGCGGCTGAGTCATCAGACACAGCAAGTGACACCTGGGGTGTCTCAAGCGACGCGCCAGACCCTCCGTCGTCGGTGCACCTCGAGGCAGCAGCCTGAAGGTGGATGACCATGGCCAACAGCATGCTCAGCTGCTCGCGAACCGCGGCCAGTTCCTCCTGCGCCCGCACACAGCACGCACACACCCAATCCATCCTACTGCTAATATCTGGACGTATAGAGTTGCGACAAATAAAACAGCAATATAAGAGTGCACAGTTGTATCGCCAGCGCCAGATGAGCTGCGATAAATGATCAATTACTTACGAACCAAGCAATCAAATGACCATGACTACGCCACTATACAGATATTACAATGCGATCCTACCCCTGTCTTAGTACAAATGACAACCGCCTACGCGATGTTACACTCTACCGTTATTAAAATTTGATACTACCGCTTTCTAATTCGAAAATACGCAAAGATCCGAAAAAATTCATCACGCAAGCACACAAACACACAAAGTAATTTGAATTAAACCTGCGGAACTAATACGAAAAACTGAATATATGACTAGTTTCTGCTACTACTGCTCGCACACATCACTCTGCAAGCACAGATGAAACTGCACTGGCCTCTGTCTGCTGCTAACTCATTAGTAAAGCAGCTTTATAAGATGGGAGAAAGGGATAATGTAGACATTTTTAGACCTATTTCCATGCCATCTTTGTTTGCTAAAGTTATTGAAAAGGCTGTGTATGTAAGGATAATAGATCATTTTATATCAAATAATTTGCTATCAAATTTACAGTTTGGCTTTATTAAGTCGTTTAACAACTGAAAATGCTATATTCTCTTATCTCTGTAAGGTACTGGATGGATTAAACAAAAGGTTTTGAACACTAGGCATATTTTTTGACTTAACTAAGGTGTCCGATTGTCTTGATCACAAAATATGGCTCCAGAGTTGGACCATTATGGAATACGGGGAGAAGCTCACAATTGGTTTACCTCTCACTTTAATGACAGACAGGAAAGGGTCATTATTCACAGTGTTGAGAATGGCCGTGATGTGGGGTCTGAGTGGGGCACGGTCAAATGGCGGGTGCCCCAGGGATAAGTGTTGGGGCCACTCCTGTTCCTTATTTATATAAATGATATGCTCTCTAGTATTACAGGTAATTCTAAAATATTTCTGTTTGCTTATGACACTAGCTTGGTTGTAAAGGATATTGTGTGCAACATTGACTCTGTTTCAAATAGTTCAGTTTATGACATAAGATCATGACTTTTAGAAAATAAATTAATGTTAAATCACAGTAAGACTCAGTATTTACAGTTTCTAACAAAATTCAACAAAATATGATGATTTAATTTCACACAACAGGCATATGATTACTGAAATTGAACAGTTCAAATTTCTGGTTGTTCGTGGAAAGCCCACGTTCAGGATCTAGTTCAAGGACTTAATATTGCCATTTTTTCTATTCGAACGACATCTGAAGTAAGTGATAGTTCAACACAAAAATTAGTCTACTTGGCTTATTTTCATTCGCTTTGTTGTATGGTATTATATTTTGGGGTAAATCTTCCCATTCTATAAGGATTTTTTTTTGGCTCGGAAACGGGCAGTTCGGGCAATAAGTGGTGTAAAGTTCACGAACCTCTTGTCAACCTCGTTCACTAGTCTGGGTATTTTGACATTGCCCTCTCAATATATATGTATATTCCTTACTGTCATTTCTTGTTAACAATATTAGCTTATTCCCAGGAATCAGCAGCTTTCACACAGTTAATACTCGGCAGAAATCAAACCTGCATTTGGATCGGACTTCCGTAACTCTTATGGAGAAAGGTGTGCAGCATACTGCTGCATCCATTTTCAATAAACTACCATAAGAATTCAAAAATCTTAGCAGTAACCCACCTGCTTTCAAATCTAAACTGAAGAGTTTCTTTATGGGTCACTCCTTGCATACTGCTGAGGAAGTCCTTGAAAAATTAAGCTGATTCTTATGTTATCTCGTTGTTTGCGTTTACTTAAATTTAAGGCCCAAATTTTTTTAGGATTCATAAACATTTTATTTTATCTGTTATTACTTTTATGTTGTAATGTCATGTACTGGCACGTTTCATGACCTTGCAGATTTGATCCTCAAATTGGTCCTACAGAACCAGACATGTAAACAGAAATAAATAAATAAAAATCAATGCCCATGACAATGAATCAGATCCATACATCAGAAACATTGCCTTTCAACAACCCATTTTTTGATCCATTTTGTGCAATTTTTCTTTCAAGAAATATGCGAGTACACACCACATAAATCACTGGCGACCGCCATCATTTTCTTCCTATTATCACCCACACAAACTTTCTGACAATGATCTAAACTAGTTTCACAATTAAAAATAATGTCTAAAAACATCACACTGTACAACATACTTTCGCTAATACAGAGTCGCAACTACTGAAGTCTGTCACCCGAGGCCTCTGACTTGTTAAGCATGCACTACAGTTCTGGGTCCACGGACAAATCCACTGGTTTACACCCACATGAAAGAATCTGGCCTACAGCAGATCTGAGAGATTAGGTCAGACAGATGAGGCGTGCACGTTAGTGGAAAACAATGGGCCTGAGATCAGCAGGCTAGAGCCATCTATCAGGAACCGGCCCAGGGTTCTGACCTGATGCAGGAGTTTGCTGATTTGTGGCTAGCTAATGGCTCAGTGATTGTAAAGGTATTCAAGACATGTGATCTGAAATGTCCATGTGTACTGGCGCAATACGAGTTTTAAAGGACAGTACAGTAGGGGGGGGGGGGAGAGGAGGGGGGGGAGAAGGGGGGGAGAGGGGGGGAGAGAGAGGGGGGGAGAGAGGGGGGTGGGAGAGAGGGGGGGAGAGAGGGGGGGGGAGAGAGAGAGAGGGAGAGGGAGAGAGAGGGAGAGAGAGAGAGAGAGAGAGAGAGAGAGAGAGAGAGAGAGAGAGAGAGAGAGAGGGGGGGGGGGGGATACTGAGAACTGTTTTCAAACAATGGAAAATCCAGCATGGAATAACCACAATGTTATGAAATGAAAGGGATAGATTGCCACTCACCATATAAAGGAGAACCTCAGTTGGAGAGAGGCATAACAAAACAACTACTACACACTGAGCTTTTGGTTAACAGGCCATCTCCTAAAATCAACACCACACACACATCCACACAAGCACAACTCACATACACATGACCACTGCCTATGCCAGTCAGAAAGGGTCTCTGGCTGAGACAGTGGTCTTTGGTGTACAAGATGTGCTTGGGTAAATGTGTGTATGTTGTCTACTTTATAAGATGGCCTTTTGGCCGAAAGCTCACATGTTTATCACTCTTTTGTTGCACTTGTATGTGACTCAACATCTCTTCTATAAGCTGAGTAGCAATCTACTTTTTCTGTAATATTGTCATTGTGTATTGTCTTTTTTTATTGTGCACATGGAAAGCCATACTGAGGGATGGTCTGCATTTTAAACATGGGATGGCAGTTGTGGGAATTTAGCGAGATGAAATACCCGTTTGGATGCAGCAATCTCCCATCTTGGAGATGTGCAGACTTCCTAAGAAAATGCGTCATAGTAAACATATGTAATCAAAAGGAAGCTAGAGGGACAGTGAGTGAGAAATTTATTATGGCTTGAAACATCGAAATGTCATATTTGTGCAAGCTGTTGATGTCTGAAGTATAAACAAATATACCCAAAGTCAAATGCAAATGTTTATTTTTGAAATCTCACACATACGACCATTGTCTCCGACTGCCGAGGCCAGACTTGACTTGTGTCTGGTCTTGGCAGCCTGAGATAGAGGTGATGTGTGCATGAGTTGTGTCTGCATGCATGTTTGTGCGTGGTCTCTTCAGAAGGATATCTTTTGAGCAGTCTTTCGTTGTGCCTGTCTGTGGCTCAACATCTTCACTATATGGCAAGTAGCAACCTATCCTTTTCATAATATTGTCATTATTCCATCCTGGATTTTTCCACTGTTTGAATTAAATAAACTTATATCTGAAGAAGAAGCAGAAGTGATAACAATTTATTCTTTGAAGTTAATCAAGATTTTGAATTTTGGAAGAAGTTGCAATATAGACAATAAAGAGTAGTTAAAAGTGAAAAATATATGAGGAAATTAAAGAGTACTGGAAGTAACTACACTAATTAGCCAGAACATTAGGACCACCGACCTACTACTGACACAAAACTGTCCAGGCGATAGCAACGTCACCTGGCAGGGAATGACTGCTAGTCAGACACGCGCACATAGCATCAGTGAGCGTGCTGTCGGCAGAAGGTGGACAATCTATCTGTGTTTGAATGAGCGCAGACTGTGATGACCCAGAGGCTAGGCACAAGCATTTTGGAAACCGCACTACTTGTGGGGTGTTTGAGGAGTGCTGTGGTGAGTCAGACCACTAGAAAACAAAGGTAGAATTCAAAAAATAATGGGCAGAGCCAGTAAGGATTGAAGGGTACGTGAAAAGAAAACCTCTGTGAGAATCGCAAAATTCTAATAGAATTAGAACTTAAATATGAAGTGGGCGTCCATCCAACTTCTTTTATGAGAACTTCTAGAGAGTTAGGGTGTCACTTAAAAGGTAGATTTGTTTTCAATATTATAAAAAGGATAGATTGCCTCGGCAGCCAGAGACAGTGGTCAGATGTGCACAAGTTCTGTGTGTGTTTTGCCTAATTCAAAAGAAGGCCTTTTGGCTGAAAGCTTGCTTGTGCAGCAGTCTTTTTCTTATGCCTGTTTGTGACTGAACATCTCCACTATATGGTGAGTAGCAATCTATCCTTTTCATAATATAGTCATTATTCCATCCTGGATTTTCCATTGTTAGATTTGTTTTCAGTTATTTGGAACAGGATTCTGCTGAATGGTGAAGAGCACACTTAGAAGAATTCAATTTGTAGAAAGACTTTCAAGAAAAGTTCAGAAAGAAATAATGATCACCTACTACAAATGAGAAATTGGCACTTGAATTATTTGATCCTCATTATTATGACAATAGTTGGCGAAATTATAAGATGTGTATAGAGTGGCACTTAACAAGATCAAAGTGTTTAGATGACCCCACCGAGAAAAATCACTTGGTACAAGTATTTGTTCACCATGTAAAAGAAACAACATTACAATACGTTATTGGATTAGCTATGCTCACACATTTATTACAGAGGATGCTTCTTAAAAATGCAGTTCATAAATCTTTTACAGTAACTCAGCATAGCATGGAATCAACAAGTTGTCTGAATACCCTGTAGAAATATTGAGCCAAGTTATCTATAGAGCCATCCATAATTGTGAAAATGTCGCTGGTGCAGAATTTTGTGTATGAACTGACTCTCTATTACATCCCATAAATGTTCAATGGGATTCATATCAGGTGATCTGGGTGGCCAAATCATTCGCTTGAACTGTTCAGAATATTCTTCAAACCAATTCCATACAACTGTGGCCTGGTAATATGCTGTATTGTTTTCCATAAAATTTCCATCATTGTTTGGGAACATGAAGTCCATGAATGGCTGCAAACGGTTTCCCCAAGTAGTTGAACATACCAATTTCCACTCAATGACCCAGTCCATTTCATGTGGACAGCTCACACAATTATGGAGCCATCACCAACTTGCACAGTGTCTTGTTGACAATTTGGGTACATGACTTCATGGGGTCTGGACCACCCTCTAACCCTACCATCAGCTCTTACCAACTGAAATCAGGACTCGTCTGACCAGACTCATCTAGGTTCCAATTGCAGGCGATGCTGTGCTTTTAGGAAAGGCACTCGTGTCGGTTGTCTATTGTTATAGCCTGTTAACGCCAGATTTCAAAGCACTGTCCTAACGGATACATTTGTCGTATGTCCCACATTGATTACAGTGGTTATTTCAAGCAGTGTTACGTACTTGTCTGTTAGCACTGACAATTCTACACAAATGCTGCTGCTCTTAGTCATTAAGTGAAGTTTGCCGGCCAGTGCATTGTCTGTGGTGTGAAGCAATGCCTGAAATTTTGTATTCTTGGCACACTCTTGAGACAACGTATCCTGGAATATTTAATTCCCTACATATTTCTGAAATGGTATGTTCAATGTGTCTAGCTGCAACTAGCATTCTGCGTTCAAAGTCTTAACTCCCGCCGTGCAGCCATAATCATGCCTGACACCTTTTCACATGAATCACCTGAGTACAAATATCAGCTCCACCAATGCACTGCCCTTTTATACCTGGTGTAAGCAATACCACCGCTATCTGCTTATGTGCATATCACTATACCTGGACTTTTCTGACCTCGGTGTAGATGTATACTGTGGTTTTTACATGCAGAAACCCAAGGAGGTAAAGCAATTTACAGCAGTGCCAAAAGTTCTTTTGAAAGTGGTTTGCTGAACAGTGACAAAATCATATATTAACAAATACACATTTAGTTCTGCTATATGTAGTTTAAGGTACACAAAGGGATTCTTATTTCCTCTATTTGCAATGTAATGTCAGCAGTCACTTAGCAATGATCTGTAAATATCATCTGAAAGACTTGTTTTAAAAATCGTCCAAAGCAATAATTTGTCTCATGATTTTAAACAATGTATTCTTTTTTTAAGAGTTGGTATATTACCTTAGGCACAGCACTCAGACATACTATTTTCTTTGCATCAGAATCCACACTAAAAAACATTGCTGCTGTTTCGGGAGATGACAACTTAACTTGCTTCAGGGCTGAATCTAAAGCCTGAAAATAAATATAATCAATATGTTACAAATTCTTTGTGTAATTTGTTACCATTTTTCAATGTCAACTATATACCAACCTTTGTGTTAGAGAGAGCTTTCAGTTCACACACAATGAATTGCCTGTCAGGCTGTGCCAGCAGCATTGATTTTACTGCTTCCACGACACTGGATGAAACAGCAGCTTTGCCTGCACGTTCTTTGTCATCCACTTGTTTTTTCATGGTTTTCAAAGACATCCTCATTTCCTCCTGAAACAATACAAAGATACTGAATTCTTGTGTATTCAGATGCAGGACAGAGTGCCAAGACAATTTTTTTCACGCGGGAATTGTTTATAATAATACTACAATATCATACTTAATTTCTTAACTGAAATTTTGTTCCAGGAGACAACTGATTCAACACAAAAGAACTTCTGCTCAAACCAAGTGGCAGCCTCAAGCAGGAGTCAGAGCCGTATTCATCATTTTCAATTCAACTGTTTTGAAATGATACTATTCTAACACCACAGAATATAGAAGCTGGAGCTGCTAACAGCTGCTTACATCTGAAATTCTGCACAGATATTGAAAATTTTTTTGTCAGCTGACAATTTTTAACAACATCATTTAATTGGCAGTTTCTGACAAACAGTTCATGAAATAATCATGACGGGATAGTATTTTTAATGTATTTTAGCTATATTAATAACTAATACATTTTCTGTTGAGTATTATACAAGCAGAATCAGTACATAATAAAATTTACATATAACTAAATGTGTTGATAACTTAAAACTTAATGGCAACCAAAAACACAGGATATAAGGGGAGGGAAAAAAAACAACTTTTTCATTAGAATTAATATGGAGGAATTTCACAGACTTCACAGGTGCTATTTATATTATTTCCAAACAGATTAACTTTCATATGGTTCTCTCAAAACTGCAATTTAACTGATAGCCTGAGAACTTGTAAATGAAACCATGATGTCTTTTCCAATAATGGAATGTTCTGGATGGGTTTCAACAATGATATGACTGGAGATAACAGCTCACTGTACACAGGAGGTAATTTTTCAGTTTTTATTCTACTGAGCTAGTACTGTACAGTTTGCTTCACTCATATACTTTTTATTACTGACATTGTAGTATCAGGACCTCATTTTATTAATGTATGTATATCAAATTTTTGGACTTTAACACTGTATTTACTTCATATTTTTACATTGTCTATAATATACACTTTTTATTTATGTAAAATTTCATGTATTATGTATAATGAGGTCATAAGAGACTGCGAGCTAAGTGATATGGATTGGAAGGTAACAGGAAATGGGCTTATTAAAATAACTATCAACAGATTATAATTAAATGATTAGTGACACACACACACATACACACACACAAAACACACACACACACACACACACACACACACACACACACACACACACACAAACAAACAAACACACTAGTGAAATTAATACTAGGTCTACAACTTTGCTTCAGACGTTTTTTTTCTCACAGTTCGGGGCGTTATTGTGAAAAACTTACAAAAAAATTATGATTCATAGTATTGCCCATCGCTGGCCATTACATTCTCACATCATTTGGATAGCATATGAATCCCTTGGCGGAAGAACTGGGTGTCTTTTGTGGGGATCCATGAATCGATTCAATTTTGCACTTGTTCATATGATTGCAAGTGCTGGTCAGCCAGACTGTATGCTACTGATCGAAAAAGGTGGTAGACAGAGAGAGCAACTATGAGAATATGGCAGGAGGGGCAGGACTTTTCATTTCAACGTTTCCATGTATATTTTGATGGGTTTTGCGACATGGGCTCGAGTACTGACCTGCTGCAAAATTACCTTTATGTGTCTATTGCTGTACTGTGGCCATTTATGTTTCAGTGCTGGGCTCGAATGTATCAATTGCTTTTGATAATGATGTCCTGGACTGGCTTCACCTGTTTCAGTAGCTATGAAAATGTTCTGTCTTCCACCGCCATGTCAGTCTTCAACATAAAAAAATCATCATTCTTAAGGCGTTGAAAACATTCTCTGCACGTTCTTCCACTAACAGTTCCCTCACCATTGGTCTTACTCAGCATTTTAAGAGCCACAGATTTCTTCATGTTAAAGCAGAAAATTGGAACTTCACGCAAATGGCAAGGAATGGGTAAGTAAGTTGACGTACTTAATCGAGAATAACCTTATGATGTAATCATAAACATACTAATATTTTTATGGCATTATGTTTACAGATGCCTAAGTTTATTGTATTACACCTATGACCAACCACCCGAACCGCACTTGCCGCTACTGCCGTCTAATGCAAAATGGCAGAAGCAAAGTTGTAGACCTAATACATTCATAATATTGATTTTCATTTCATCACAATATTCACACTGTAGTCTTAAATATTAAGTAGAGCCATTTGGGTCAAAATCTCATCATTAGGGAGGAGAAAAATTTTGTGTGAATGATAATGTGAAAAAGGTGGTATTAAGTGACACAATGTGCAATTGGTGGGTTTATACAAAATTTGGTATTTTCCTCATTCCCATTTAAAAATGTAGTAAATGTGAGGGTGGCAGTGCAAATAGGAACTGAAAGTCACTGACTCCTGAAACTGTATTTTGACCTCCTCCTCAAGTTTGGTGCTCATATATTATCCTAAATGAGAGCTCGTTTCTTGCATAACTAACAAGGTACTACTTCCAAAGAGCTCCATTCCAGTAACAGTTTTGCTCACCAATGTCACATTTATCAACACTTTAACACAACAAACCATATCGAAAATGATACAATTATGAGAGATCTCTTAATACACTGTGGACAGAGCCTGAGTAGGGATGGGCAGTGGCATTTAGTTAGGCAGACAGTGGAAAAGTTTTGCTCACTCTGTGTGAGCTGTCATTCGCGTTCTTGTCCCCCGCTGTAACAATGTAGTTTGCACAAGGGATAAGATCTGCACTGTGCTATTGCATAGTCTTCTGATTCTGATTTGAGTTTCGTATGTTGCCAGTCTGAGGTGACTACCATACTGCTTTCATCGGCTGCTTGTATCTTTGTTGGCCCACTGCTCGAGTTCTACGTAGTTTTGCCATGCCAATGTCAATGACAGTGATGTTTTCAATCTTCTGAAAGAAGAAATCTACGATTCCAGTTCTGACAGAGTTGACAATTCCACTACTGATCCAAATTGCTGTGTGACTGTTCAGGTAAGTAATTAAAGAATTACTGTCAAAGGGACTCTAGACAAAAGATGAAATAATAAAAACAATATAAAATGAGACTACCTGGTATGCTGATTCAATAATAGTCATGCACAGAAGGCAAAATACATTGGTGGCCAACTGTGCCTTCACATGTGTGTTTTGAGGAAGCCGAAAACAATGATTATTGGTCAAAAGTGCCATTTTTCATAGTTAGTCTGATACAACAGTTATGAGCCACAATAGATTCAAAGCAATTTTGTTGAAGTTGCATTTCAACAATGAAAATTACATTCCTCACAATCAGCCTAATTGTGACCCACTGTTCAAAATTAATCCTTTTTTTCCCTTGAGAATAAAGTCTCCCCCTCATTATTTTTTTCCTATGAATATTTGTCAGTTGATGCATTTCAAGGACAAATACATACTAATGTTTACTGAAAAGCAAATTACACAAGTACGGCACAAAGCTACTGTTTGCTACTGATGTTTCAACTGGATGTGTACTTAGGTTGGAGGTGCGTGTGCTGGGAAAGGGGCACAGGAGCATGGCGGGGACCAGGAGCATGGCGGTATGGCACTTTTTAATAGCCTATAAATAACTATAACAACAGTGGAAATTACTGAAAGGAGCAACGCGTAAAATAAGGGAAAGGCAACCAGTCACTTATAGCGGATCAATGTGTACAGCACAGATACGTATTACAGGAAGTAGCACTCACACTAGCTTTTGAATACTAACTCTTTTTGCAGCAATAGTACACACATTTACACAAACAATCAAGCAGACACCCAAAAGCACACAGCAGGACTAATGTTCATTTGGGTGTCTTTGTAGTTGTGTGTGTGAATGTGTGTACTATTGCTGGTAAAAGAGCTAGTGCCCAAAAAGCCAGTGTGAATTCTGTTTTCTGATCTGTGTTTTTGTGTTCCACACTTCAATTTGCTGTAGGTGTCGTTGCCTTTCCCCTATTGTAACTATTAGAAAAATACTTACACAAACATTACATGACATACCTAGATCACTATTATATGTCACATACTGTGTTTGGTTGTTTGCGGCAGTGTAAGGCAAAAGCAGTAGGTGCTTTAATGTTCAACAGGAAAGGTCTTCCTTAATGTGTGGTTATAAAGCCGAGAATAAATAAAGGACATATGTTTTTTTGTGAGAAGAGAACATCTGCTATGCCTAAAATGGAGGAAGACTAGAGATGTTTTTGATGCTACACTACTTCAGCAACAGAGGTAACTGTGAGCTCATGAGTGGAGGCAGTAACTAAGCAAAACCAGATGTAACCCTGGATTATAATACTCATGAAGTAGGAGAAGATAGATCATTTCAAATTATTGTTTATTATTCTTTCAAGAGAGAACAGTTTAGATGGTGGGAAAACTGTTCTTCGATTGGTTTGTGATGAGCATCACGAATGCATTCACACGGTACAAAGGGACACACAACATGAGTGAAAGAATAAAGTGCACCCTCCCCCAGTTTCTTGTACAGTTACAAATTTCTTTTGAGGCACAAGGCAACATACTTCAAGAGGTTAATTCGTCTCCAGTTCTTCGACCAACCAGACTTAGTGGATGACATTTTGCCAAAAAGATGCCATCCACTGAGGGGGAGGGGAGCGGGAGGAGACACCAAACCTGATGTCAGTAAGAACCAGATAGGAAAAAATATGCAAAAAGGAAATGTCTGGTTGAGTCCAAATTGTAATGTAGCTCTTTATATGCCTGAGTATTTCAGAACATATTATACTAAGAACCATGCGTACAATACAACATTTTGTGTATCTGCTAATATTAATATTTCATAATAAGATTCTTAAGAAAAGATAAACCAGGTTTACTGTTTCATTTTAAACATCACACAAATTTATTTCAATCACAGTTATAAAGCTACAATTTTTGAAAATGTGTTAAAAACATCAGATGCCCCACTCAGGGTGACTGAGGCCAGCATCTAATGTGTTTATGTGGCGTCTTACGTAAATGTCATAAATTTGTAGTACACCAGTAAAAATATGAAAACCCCAAAATACGGCAGTTCAACATCTGCATCTGTACTCTGCAAGGTGTACGACCCACTGTGCCAGTTATTGGGATTTCTTCCTGTTCCATTCAATTATGGAGTGTGGAAAGAATATTTGTTTGAATGCCTCTGTGTGTGTTCAGTAATAACTCCAATCCTATCCTCACTATCCCCTTGTGAGCGACATGTAGGGGATTGTAGTATGTTTCTAGAGTCATCATTTAAAGCCATTTCTTGAAACTTTGCTAACAGATTTTCTCAGGATAATTTCTATCTATCTTCAGGAGCCTTCCAGTTTAGTTCCATCAGGATCTCTGTGACACTCTCCCACACATCAAACAAATATGTGACCATTCATGCTGCCCTTCTCTAAATACATTCAATATCCCCTGTTAGTCCTATTTGGTATGGGTCCCATACACTTGAGCAAATTCTAGAACCGGTCACACAATCTCCTTTTTAGATTGACTGCACTCCCCCAATAGTCTACCAATAAACTGTTTACCACCTGCTTTACCCATCTTATATCCCTACAAAGTATTACAACCATGTATTTGTACGAGTTGGCCAATTCTAACAGCGACTCATTCATATTATAGCCACAGGATACTACATTTTTTTGTTTTGTGAAGTGCACAATTTTACATTTCTGAACATTTAAGCAAGCTGCCAACCTTTGCACCACTCTGAAATCTTATCGAGATATGACTGAATATTTATGCAGCTTCTTTCAGATAGTATGTCATTACAGATAACTGCATCACATGCATAAAGTCTGAGGTTACTATTAATATTGTTTGCAAGATCATTCATACACTATATGAACAGCAAGAGTTCTAAAACACTTCCCAGGGGCACACCTAAAGTTACTTCTATATCTGACGACGACTCTCCATCCATGATAACATTCTGCGCCCACCCTACCAAAAAGTCCTCAATCCAGTCAAATTTCACTTGATACCCCCATATGATTATACTTTTGACAATAAGCATAGATGTAGTACCAAGGAAAATCCTTTTTGGAAATCAAGAAATACTGCATCTACCTGATTGCGTTGATCCAAAGCTTTCAGTACATAATGAGAGAAAAGTGCGAGTTGAGTACCACATGAAAATTTTTTTCAGAATTCATGTTGGTTGGCATGGAGGAGGTCATTCTGTTCAAGATACCTTATTATGTTTGAACTCAGAATATATTGGGTGGTACTTTCGTGGATCACTTTTACTACACTTCTTGTAGACGGGTGTGACCTGTGCTTTTTGCCAAGAACTGGGCATGGTTTTTGTTCGAGGGATCTACACTATATTATAGCTAGAAGAGGGGCTAACTGTGCCGCAAATTCAGTATGGACTCTAAAGAGGATTCCATTTGACCATGGAGCTTTGTTCAGTTTTAACGACTTCAGCTGTTTCTCAACACCACCGACACTAATACTCATTCATTCATCTTTTCAGTGTTATGTGAATTAAACTGGGAAGACTCTCCTAGATTTTCCTATGTAAAGAAACATTTGAAAATGGAATAAGCATTTTAGCTTTTGCTCTGCTACCTTCAATTTCAGTTCCTGTCTCATTCGCTAGGGACTGGACACTAGCTTTGTGGCACCAACAGCCTTTACATATGACCATAATATCTTTGGGTTTTATGAAATATCATTTGATAATAACTGCTATGGTAGTAATTGAAGGCATCACACATTGCTCTCCAGCAGGCTCAGATCTATAAGGGATACAGGGGAGGGAAAGGGGGGAGGGAATATCTTGGATATTTGCCCTGGGTGGCAGTTTCAGGAGGCACCAAATTAACATTCTTGAATGAGAAAACCTTATTTCACAAAGCTAGGAAGCATCCAGAGCACATTTGTTTATCTATTGTTCATATGATTTTGAAACACTTCCCATTTGTTTATTGAACATATCTGAACACAATCTAAGTTGATGTCCGAATGAACCATAACATGATTTTTTAATGCGCACATAGTTTACCTGATGTCTCTGCCAGGGGAATCCACATCACATCTAGAAATAAAAATAAAAAAAAAACTTTCCCCACAGACAAAAGGGGACAGGGCTACGCGAGCTGAACCGAATATACCCAAACATGTGACTGCCAATCACTGTTTATTTACTCGGTTGGTTGCATGTGCGAATGACAAGTGTTGATGTAATTACTAACAAAATCCATAGATTCAGATGATCAGAGTGGAAATAAATGACTAACATGAATAACAGGTAAGGAAAGTAATATACAATCTTTTCAGTGTATCTAAGAAAATGAAATTTTGAGAATATTTTTGCCAAATCGCTACATTGCTAAGGGCCAGTTGTATAGTTCCCACTTAGCAGCTGCTCGATTCTAATTTTATTCTTGGAACAGTGTGGAAAACACATTGAAGAAACACATAATAATGCCTAACCAGAGAATAAATGTGGGATAACTGAACCAGTGATTCTGGCAGAGTTGGAGAAATTAACCAGAGAATAAGTTTTGACAATGGCAGGAACTGTCGCAGAATTAGTGATGACAAGATCGATTGTTAGAACGAGGAAGGAGAATATACAGGGACATCACGCAAATTATATGTAAGAATATGACAACTCCATATTTATATAAAAATTTCGTACTACTGTTTAGCCACGATAACTTTACTATTGTACTAGTGCTGCCAGAAGTGGAGAAAATGTGTGTTTCTGAGAGTTGGAAACATCAAGTTGCCCAAAGACGCGAAGTATTACGGAAGACTTGTGTTTAGTACTACGTAACTTCTGTAAGTGCTTGCTGAGATGTTTACATTATAACAAAATCTTACTCAAGTTTACTTGTTCAAGTCACTGGGGAGAGAGTATTGCAGCAAATTTCCGCTAGTACTTGCTGCAAAAGTGCAGTTATTCTTAAAAACCAAAGCAGCCTTCACTGTTGCTGCATTATTATTAATGAATAAAAATCTTGATGAAACACAAAAATTAAAAACAGGAAAAATGTTAGAGGAGTACCTATTCATGTTACCACAAAACACTATTCAATTAACTAAAATCAGAGGATTTCATGTATACTAAAAACTTTGAGAATGTCATATGCAAATTTCGAACATCTCTTGTCTATTCTATAATCAAATATTCAATAATAGAAAACAAAAATGCGATGCAATATCTCAAGAGACTGCCTTTTAATTACTCTTTGATTTTGAAAGCGGTATTTACTGATTTTAACATAAATATAAAGCACTTATGTTTAAAGTAACATTAAAAAATAATGTAACATTTAAAGATGGCTATATTGTCATTATGTTTTCGCTGCTGGTGAAACAAATTTAATGGTAAACTCATTTCGCATTTCCTAGACTGGTGGTGACAATTATTTGTGCTTAAGGGTTCCAGTAGTACATTTGTTTTAGCCTATTTGCCTTTGTGCTAATCTTATATTTGAAACTGATGTTTTCAGAGCACACACAACTTTTGTAAGTTTGAGAAAAACTAATTAAATGACAAATTTTACAAGTACTTGCAGCAAGATGCAAGAAACTGGAACAAATTTTCACCTTTCAGCAGAGTATGTGCTGATCTGAAACTTCCTGAAAAATTAAAACTGTGTGCCAGACCGGGACTCGAACCTGGGAACCCACTCTGGTACAAAGTTTTAGTTTGTCAGAGCTTCATGCAAGAAATTGTTTTCATTAACTTGCGAATTTCTTGAAATTGATGAAATTACTGAATGTTCCACCAAATTCAGTGATTTTATGATAATGCACCATACCACAGCAGGAAGTTTGACAGAATGCCTAATAAATGTGACTGCAGGTTAATGATTTTAGAGTGGTTGCGAGACTGCCAAATAAACTGCAACAACTCAATCAGAATGATTGAACTGTTGCCTAGAAAGGAAAACAAACTAGCAGTGAAACTGTACATTGTGGATAAAATCACCGAGAGCAGAGGCCAAAAAATAGTCTGTTTACCGCCCTACAACTGCAATCTAAATCCGATAAAACAGGCGTGAGCCAAAATAAAATGCAGGTTCAGGGAGAACAACGTCACTGGTGACATATCAAAGGAAAGACTGCAGAATCTTGTTAATGCTGCTTTCCTTTCAGTTACTGCACAGGATTGGCTAGGTTCCCACAGGAAAGTGCAGCAGCTGGAGCAAGAGTACTGGACATGAGATGGAATAATGGAAATGGTCATTAATTAAGTTTTCATCAGTACCACACCCTCAAGCTATGACGATTATGACGATTTTCAATCAAACACGAATGACAGTTATCTTTACTGAACATCATTTGGGCAGTAATTTCAGGTACAGTTAATTATGCTTTGTAAGTATTACTGCTGTGCTGTGTTTAATAAATGCAATGTGTGAACAGATTCAAAAAATCAGTTTTTGACATTTGATTCATAGTGTCTTAAGCTGCACGTTCATCTACTTTCATTTTTCATTATTTGTGACACATAAATAACAACGTAAGTTGTAGCTAAAACTCTCGATCATGAATATGTCAACAAATTAGGTGATTTCCAATCTTACAGAAGTGTCACTTAAGTGGGAAATATTTCCGTGAGTGTTAAGCACAAAACGTGGGCGGTGGTGCCAGCACTGCTGCAGGCAGCCAACACTGCCTTCCCCTCGCCACCCCTCTACCCTTGGCGGGCGTAATGTGGTGTCATGACCATTGCTGACAGCCACCGTGCCAATCATCAACTTATAGTGGACAAAAAGTACTACTACTTTTCAATCTTGTGTTTGAAAAACTGGAGCATATGAATGAAATCTGAAATTACTTCCTAACATAAAACTTTTTGCTTGTAGTACACATAATAGGCATGTGATATTGGTACTTCATAAATTATGTTCTGCCATGTTATTTAAGTAAATAAGGTAGATGAAAATGGCCACTATCCAGGTCTTGCCCCAGTTTGGAAATATAGTAGATACAGGGCTGCTCTCTAGACAGCCAAACGCATTTCATTCAGCATCTCTCTATCTATAGCCCTATGCTTTGTTTTACATCTATTATGCAGTAATGTCTGTTTCTTTAGAAGTTTCTTTACAGTAACTGTATACCATGGAGGTTCCCTCCCCACTGTAAACTGTTCTGCTGGGTGCATATCTATCACGTGCATGGTCAATTATGTTATGTAGTTTTGCAAACGTGTTAATCAACATGGCATCTGCTTGGTTAGCTTCCATAGCCAATCACACAGCACAGGATATTTGAGGTTTGCTGACACCACAACAGCCATAGATAGATGAATTTCAATTGTACTGCATGATATGGTTTGACAGTTTCTTTTGGAATCACCTTAATGGGTGATGGAAGCAAACTGAGCAGGTGCCATGTTTATTAGTGTTCTGAAGTTAAAGTGTTGTATCTGGTAGTTTTCTTATTTATACTTGCATACAATGAAGATATGCAGCTTAAATCATGCACCACATTAAGAATCTCTCTGAACTGCATTGTTTTTGGTACAATTTGTTGGCAAAAATATCAGGAAATGTGACATTGTTAGATAAAACCAATATTTATATTCCACGTTAAGCCAACAGCCTTCCCACAGTCATAAACTGAAAGTTAGTCGCTGTCAGGCTTGGCTAGCACTTGGATGGGTCACTGTCTGAGTCTGCTGAATGCTGATGGCAAGCGTGGTGCACTCAGCCCTTGCAAGGCCAATTAAGGAGCTACTGTACTGGTCTCGGAAACTGACAACGGCCGGGAGAATGGCGTGCTGACCGCATGCCCCTCCGTATCTGCACCAGGTGACACCTAAGTGCTGAGGATGACATGGCAGCCAGGCTGTACCATTGGGCCTTGCAGACCCGTTTGGACTGTGTTTGATTTAATTTCCAAGTCAGTGTATGAAGACTGCTTCATTATTGTGCAAAAGGAATTTTTTGTGATGAAATCGGAAAGTTTTTGAGAAACGTGAAGGGACAAATACTTCAGGCAGAGATGAAGAGAACATTGAAATACTTTGGGTAGCACATTGGCACTAACCTAAGAAATTTTACAACAGATCCATGCAATTCTATATTCATAGTCACAGATTCTCATTTCAACCATAAGATGATTACGATGGAGTCAGTTAAACACTGACATGGCAAAGAGACTGTTCTACCATATCAGTAATGGCAGGATTCAGCTTTAAAAATATTCTGACTAGACGCAAGTCGCTTCATTATTTAGTGAAAAAGCCACTTTCCCCATTACCAGATATAAATGTAAACACTGTCAAATATCTAGTATTTTTCTCAAAAAGCTTGTCTTTTGTGATCAAATATACACTCAGTAGCTGCTTTGTTTTAACAAATGAGTGGCATAGTATCCTTGGTGAGAACTTTAAAGTTATGACAATGCTTTCTTTATGGTTGTACAGGTGTTAAAGGGTCAAATGTAAACAATTTTTTTTAATAATGTACATAAATGAGATATGTGATGTCAGTAAACATTAGGGACACTCAATAATCAGAGAGAGAACCAGATGTAGGAACGAAACAGTTTTGTAGGAGGGGTTTTGTACTTCTGTCACTATAGGTTGGCACTGCTAGGATGAGCTGAGGGCAGCTGATGCTTAATAATGGTTTTGCTTATATCCACAATATTGCATTTAATAATGGTGTGCCCTCTGGAAGTTTCCACATTAGTTGGACAACCTCCTGTGATCCATTTTTCGCTTTCTGAATGTGAAAAATCTGCTAAAATCTTTTCTTGAATGATTTTGCAGTGTGGTGAAATTTGTATGAACTGCAGAAATTTTTGTAAGTGGCTACAACTGTTCACCTTTCATAAACAAGATATTAAAGTGTGATGGAACTTGAGTTCACTAATTAGGACTGGAGTTAAAAATGCCAAAGCATGGAATGAAAGCACACCAGCACATCTGCCCAAAAGAAATTCACAATACAATCATCGGCAGGAAAAGTAATGTTGACCGCCTTTTGGGATGCCCAACGTGTCACATTTTGTGAATATTTGGAAGATCAGCAGACAATAAACAGTGTCTACTACTCAGACGTGCTGATGAACAAAGTAAAGCCAAAAATGGGAGGAAAACCTTGTGGATCTCAAAGAAAAGGTGTAATATTGCTACAAGACTATGGTCACCTCAAATCGCCCACCTGATCCACAAAACCACTGAAAAAATGGATTGGGTGAGTCCAGATTTGGCTCCCTTGGATTATCATTTATTTGGTCCACTCAAGGAGGCATTATGAGGAAACAAGGTCAGCAACAATGAATTGATCAAAGAATATGTGGGAAAGTCGTTCAAATAACAAGATGAAGAGTGTGTGTGTGTGTGTGTGTGTGTGTGTGTGTGTGTGTGTGTGTGTGTGGGCGCGCGCGCGCGCGCGCACGATAAAATGAAAATAACGAATGCACCACACCCCAAACCAAATACACCAGAAACTGACACCAAAATTGGCAAAAAAAATTACATCAAAATTGGCAAAAAATTACACCAAATCTGGTAAAAAAAAAACTCCACACCACAATTGGTAAAAAAGCCAATACCAAAACTGGTAAAAAAAAAACACAAAAATTGGCAAAAACAATGCCAAAATCTGCAAAAAGAAACACCGAAATTGACAAAAAGGAACGATTTTTTCCTTTCCCTACTCGCCACTGATGAAACACAATTACCTTTCTCCAATATGGAATTACTGCTTGTGACACACTATTTGACAAATCAGCAATCATCTTCTGCAGATCTTTGATATTGGAATCATCATGTAAATTTAGAACTGACTGCAGTTGGTTAAGTTGTTTCTGAAGAACATCAGCTTTCTTCAGAGCCTGTAAGTAAAAGAGCAAATTATTAAAAGTATGAAATAATGTAACTTAAAGTGATAAAATATTAGAAGAATTGTTTGTAAATAAAAATTTCAGCTCAGAAGGTTGTTAAAAATGATAGAGAGATAGAAATGCTGACCAGTACCTATTTTCAGAAACCATATCCTTGAATTCCTGATGAAAACTCTTAAAACACCAGGTGTACCGGTACAAAACGAGCGTTTTTGTGTGAAAATGAAACACTAATTTTGAATTGAAAAGTAAAAACATTTTATTCAAAGTACTGACCATTTCTTTCTATACATTTTGACCACCTTTCTGGCAATTTGTGGACACCGCGCCAATAGAAATGTTCGTCTTTTGAAGCAAATCAATCAGACACCAAATTTTCGACTTCTTTGTAGGAATCTAAGTGTTCCTCAGGCAATGCATGTCCCATTGATGAAAACAAATGGTAGTCAGAAGGGGCCAAGTCTGGTTTTGATTGTATCCTGAACCAGTTTTGCTTTGTGTGCTGGTGCATTGTCGGCATCTACTCCTTGGCATATGTGAGGAGTTAATGGCACAGCCAACAGTAGAGCGATCCCTGTGTTGTCAGGGGGCTACAATCAACAGGGTACATGGCAGCCTCACCACAATGGACTGGCTACTGTGTTGGATATTAGGTGGCAAGTGGTCCATGGTCGTCGTCAGCGCAGAAAGCGATACTGCAGAGTGCATGGTGGAAATCGGACCCAGGAATGCATCCTCGCCCAAGAAAGCGACACTTCAGAGTGCATGGCGGAAATCGCACCCAGGAATGTATGCTTGCCCAAGAGATGGAGAGCAAGCGGGACTGCAATGCAATGATGAATAAGCTGGGTAAAGGTCTCAATGCATGGTGGACACAATGCACCAAGTAAGGTGCCCTTCCCCAATTGGCTCGCTCTTTGGAATAATTTTGAAATATGGTGGTCAAACCCAAGAGGGAACCATCACGTAAGGGCCGAAATGTTTGAGACTCCTTTTAGTCACCTCTTACGACAGGCAGGCATACCGCTAGCCTATTCTTACCCCCGAACCCACAGGGGGTGGTAACATTAAGAATTACAGTTTCATTTCTTACAAGTTAAATATGGTACAACCCTAAAACATACCATTAAACTTCTGTGGCCATTAACAGATTCATATTTAGTTATTCTCAAAACATGTAAATTTATATCTGCTACAAAAGGCTAGAGGAACAGTCAAAGCATCAAAACTGAAAAATTTTACTTCATGAAGATGTGTGAGCCTGAGAAAACAGTTAGTGACAATGGGAGACAACTGGCGGGAATGACTTTGAAAAATGTTATGCTGTGCCAGTGTATACACACACTACAGGTCAACTTCTAATAAATATGAGTGTATAATGAAGGATATGAATAGGCTTTGCAGAGTATATTGCCAGAAAAGACTGTAAAGTGGAGACAGTTTGTCAGAAAATTTGAAAAGGTTTTAAACAATAAACCACATAATACCACAACTGAAGTATTATTTGACCAGAACTCTGACAGCTTAATAAGTAAAGCAATTGGAGACTTGTCTGCTAATGACATTCCTTGGACTGTGCATTAAAAATGTGAAAGAAACATTACTGAAATTGGTGGCAAACGTAAAGCTGCACACGATAAGTTGGCGTATCCAATTATATATAAACCTGGAAATTTAGTACTTGTGCATACCCACATGCAGTCAAAGAGAATAGATAATTAATGCAATAAAAAGTTTTATCTAATTTACAACTGACTGTATCTTACTGTTAGAAAAACAGCATACCAATATACTTCACCTTGTGCATTCAGACACTGAAGTATACTACAGAAAGAAGAAAACACTACATTAAAGAAGACAGCGACAATTGCAACAGTAACCAAGATGAAGGCAGTGACAATAACAAATCTGAGTGTTTGTAGTGATATGAATCAAGACTGCTCAGCAAGGTGATATCAGACTCTTAAATTATGTATTTAAATTTATGCAGCAATACCAAGGATAAATGTTAAGAGAAACAGCAGTATGCCTAAACAGTAGCAGACAGTAATGTAAGGTGCTACATTTTTATTTAAGATTTTTTTGTGTGCACTACACGAATGCTTAGTGAGAACTGGTGCTCAGACCACGCATCAACTGCTATGTTGATACAGCAGCTGGTAGCAGTGGGCTAGGGTGCATTGAGGATGGCACAAAGCCGCATATTGTGGGGAAGGGGCAGGCACCTGACAACGAACAACGGCATCACACCAGAGCAGCTGAGTGCTCAAAACGGTAGATATTATGTTTTTGATGTGACAAGGTGCAAGAATGTTTGTGTTGTGGTTTTGTTACTGAAAGTGATTAAGAGTTTGTTTAAAAAGACTACCATTTTCATCTTTACGTGCATGGTGCTGTTGGGAGTTTTTTTTAGATTTTTTGGTTCTTACTGCAACAGTTCTCTTGAAGACTATAAATAATATGCACCAGCATTGTAAACCTCAAGACAAGAGAAGCTACAACAAATAGGCCACTGGGACCTACCACATTGGGGACACAGCAGAACTCTGGTTCAATGAGTAGCCATTTTCCATGCAAACAGTTTTGTTTTCCTGACTGTACAGCAGTACCACAATAGGCAGTGCAATAACATTATGACCTTGATTGCCTCAGTTCCTGGTACTGTTGCATTTCTGGTCTTGCTTTGTATAACCTGCATCTAACTCAACCGGAAAACTGCCCATCCCTGTGAATTCCAATTTCATCAACTACCAATGTACTGTGCTACTCATAGTGAATAATGATTATTTAAGTAATAATTAAATTAGAAACTGTTGGTAAACGAGCAAGAATGCGAAGCACAATGAACAACTGAATGGAACAATTCGCTGTTAAATGATTGGTGAAAGGAATTAACTAAGAATAGTTTTGGTAATTTATATTATTAGTTTGTTGGGTGATGATGCAGAACAACAGAGGTCAAGGAATAGCCAATAAACTGTGTCACTTATGCTACATTAGAGTAAGAGGGACAAGCGAAAACTTTTATTTATTTTCTATTATTATGTCAACTAGTAAAACATGTGTTCAGATGTTTTACATTCATGTATGTAAAACCTGGACATGAAGAAGGGATGAATGACACCACAAGCTGGTCTGGAGCACTGGAAAGCTTGGTACCAATGCAGCCAATCTATGACTTAGGGAGCAAAAAGACATCATTATGGTGAACACACACTAAGGAGTAAGAAGAAATATTCAGAGTGCAAGAGTACTTATTCAGTATGCAGATGCTGACAAATACAGCCACCACAACTTGTGGAAAGAGAAACTGAAACATCTTTCTGCTATGCCAGGTCCTACAGAAAAACAGACTGGATGAGAAAAGCAGGACAACTGAAGTCTCAATTGATTCATGATGGCCAGCAAGCATGCTAACTTGTTTTGATTTCTGGGCTAACGCACTGGCGAGAGGAAAACAGCAGCTGGTCTGGTTTGCAAAACAGTACTTGAATCAGTCCCTTTTTCTGTGTTGTCATATGTTCTCAGATGGTACCGAGATGTTTACGTGATACCAGGCTATGCTACCATTATTAGGCTCTAACTTTGAGATGATGACTATTTGTAGTACACAGCGATGCAGCCAATCGCATACTCTGGACATGGGTTCCAGGAGCTACAGCCATCCAGCTGAACTGGGCCACCTGGCATCTTAACATCGCTGAGTCACTTACTGGGTGGCTACCTACTGAGGGCAACCACCTTCCTGGTGAGATATGTGCTCCAGTCCAGACCGGTAACTGTCTGGCTATTCTGTTGCCGCACTTCAGTCCTTGTGGACCACTTTGTCACTGATTGCTGCACTGGGTCAGCACACACCTTCAACATCAAATTTGCTGGAGGCTATGGTTTGAGTACCATCCCTCCTGGGCGATATTTCATGGCCCAAAGCACAGCCTTGATGTGACTGCCATTCATCGACCACTGTACGCTGTCCTTGTCAGCTACTGCCATGCTGGTGGCATCGGCGGGTGACACAATTTATCCTGCCACAGCCCAGGTGCCCTGCTGAGTTTCTGTGGTGAACACACCTCTGTACTTAACACGAATGAAAGTCCTATTCATTCAGGGATGTCTTACCAACAATCCGCTGCTCGATTCCAATCACTACCACCACTCTCAACACATGTCCAGATGAAGGCAGCAGTGCTTCATTCTAACCTTCATACAGCCACTTCATGTCATTGCTGGGGTCACCTCTGGGCCCCAACAATATGAATTCACCATCTAAACTTTCATCTGCTGCTTTACATTGTTGAACTTCAATTTAAATGACATTATGATACGAAAGCAATTATATGTTGACTTTTTCCCTTCTCTTTACATCTTTCATAGCTCTCTGCATCTCCTCTACCTATCATTTTGCTTTCTGTTCCTTTTTTTTGAGAAAAAAAAGCAGCAACAAAATCTCAAGATTTCTTTATTTTCCACCTGTACCAGCTATATTCGTGCATTTATTCGAGTAACTGCAGCTGTTTAATATATCTTCATCAATGACAATTGAAGAGATGCAACACAGTCAGATAAAAATATAACTAAGAAGAAATAATAATCAGAGCTACTGGCCAAAAAGTGTTAGAATCAACTGAAGAGTGGAAATGGAAAATATTCCAAGTGCAAATCTGACTTTTTCAGGAGATGAAAAAACAATGTAGCTCTGTTTGAACATATCTGCAACTGAGTTGTATCCTAACAACTGAAAATAAATATTTTATTAAGAATGTTCTAAGTACCATACCAGGAAACTGGCTGGTTCCAAGTACCAATAACCAAGCTTTTACAGTTCATTCTAGCAAAGAAACAAAACTTCAACCAACCACTGTTAATAAAGCTATGTCTTCACACAAATAGCATCATCATTACTTGTTTGAAACTGAGAAGTGTATCTCCAGATTGCTGTTTACATTTTTATTACATTTGTTACTGTTTATATTAGCTGTTGGCTGCTTTTCATCCAAGAATTAATGTAAACAACAACAAATGTAATGCAAACACGAACAGCTTTTTGAAGATGAGCCTTTTGGCTTGAAATTGGTAATGATGCTATTTGCGTAAATAAACAGCATTACTAACTGTGACTGTTTGCCATTTTCTTCTTTGCAAGAATCCACATGTATAACGGGCAACAAAAAATTTCCCTTTGAGGGCACTGCTGCAGAATGTATGCAACATATCATGACTCTGATGTGGTTACTTAAGCACGGACATGTAGGCAAGATTTAAGTGTGGCATTTGCAGCAGCCTGACATGCATACACTAAATGCAGAAATGTTAACTGTTGACATTATTAATAAATGGATTCTCATTCTTTTCTTGACTGCCAAATGATGAATACCGGTAGACATCCATTTGAGAATGAAGAATGTGAATGGGGGAGCATTTCTGTCGAAAACTACTGTTGTGGAACAGTGTTCCAAATTCTGTGCTTGTCATGATTCGACCTGAGATGCTTGTTGATCCGGGAGGCTCATCCATTACCGATGATGCCAACTCATGTGGAAAACATTCTAGCACCAATCCTATAGTCCTGATCTTTCCACATACCTTTCCCTATGCAATTATCATGCCTTCAGTCAACTGGAGGGGGAAAAAATTGCCTTGAAGGGTCAATTATTCCTGAGGGATGAGAATATGCTCTTCACACAGCAGGATACAGCATTTTACCAAACAGGTATCTTCATCCTGCTGTATCGGGTGGGTGATTGCCTCAGCGCTTATGGTGATTCTGCCTGACTGGCATACTGAGTCTGATTGTATGGCTTTGAATGGAAGCTTCGATCACCCCTTATGTTTTGTATACGACTACAGTTTCAACAAAAAGGACATAAGCGCCATGCCAACTGGTCGCGGCCCAGTTCTACAGAAGTGCCAAGACCAGTGACCTGGATAGAAGCATCCACGGTATTACTTCACTTGTATTGGAATCGTTATACTGAAGGACATTGTTTATTTTGAATGTCGCCCTTTGCTTACAACACATCTGTATTTCTCAAAGTTAATTATTGTTGTTTATTTTCTGTAATAAAATTCATTACGATTTTCTTGAATTGTTGTCTAGCTATCCTAGGCACTTCATACTTGATGAGTAGGCAGGATATAAAAACTACTAAAAAATATTTTAAATTTTTGACCTCCAAGGCAAAGCACAGCATGGCATAAAGACTACGTGTGCCATCTAATAACACATGTTCAAAACACTTTTTCCTTTCTTTGGCATCTGGATCAAGTCTAAGGAAAAGCAAGCAAGTACCGAGAACGCAACAACTGAAAATGCATTTAGTGAAAAAAGGCACATAGAATATTTTCCATTCACACTCCAATTTTCCCAACAGGAAATAATAACATATTTGAACAACCTTTGCAGCTTCTGGACCAGTCAGAGCTACAATTCTTCTTATGCCTTTAGCAATTGCCTCCTCACTTGCAATGATGAAGTCTCCAATGTGCCCAGACTGATGTAAGTGCCTGCAAAGAAGTGGAACTTGCATTTAATCAAAACAGGTATCTCAACTGCTGTAGGTCTCACGAACAATGAGTAAAATATTGAAATAGAATAGCTGGCTGTACAAACCTTTGGAAAGCACAAGTTCTATTATTGCCAATAAAAACAAAGTAGAAATTATTAACTTTAGTTTCAGAACCATACGAAAATGAGGATAAAAAGGAAGGTTGGAAAGGGGTTGGTGGGGTAAGGGGGAAGGTCACTCAGATATTATTTTGGGTGGGGCCCGTATGTTGCGAGGGTGAGGGGGAGACTGAAACGAAGATACTTTGCCTCTTCGCCCTTTTTTTCCAACTTCTCTCAACAAATCTCTCTTGCTTCCCTGAGGAATAAACAATTGATTTGGGAAACTAGGATTACTGCTTTAAATGTTTCTACTGGTCAGTGAATCAGTCACTTTAATTTCAACAGTTTTCTTGATTGAATTTTGCATTTAATACGGAACAATATACAAAATATATCAATGCATCTAATAAGTTACAGTATCAAAAGGTAAAAGTGATTTTATTATTGATCTACAGTAATTCTGTTTAATAATTCGGGAAAGAAATATTGGATTTTAACACATCAGATCTGCATACTTTTCCTGACTCTGTCAAAACAAGCATTAACTTACAAGGCAGATGTACCTATAAAATCCAGTCCTGTTTTATGACTGCAATGTTCTCTTTATAGCTTATCTGACAAGGAAACTGAAATATGTTACATCTGCAAATGTAATTAACCTATACTCTAAACAAGCAATGAACATGCCTGGAGAGACCAGAATTATTGTGCTCCTTAGTATATTCTAAGCATACCAAAAGAAGTAAAACTACTTCTCTTCCTGAAATATTTCGCATTATATATGTTGTTCAGAGCCTCTTGCAAGCTTCTCTTTTCTCCCACATTCTGTCATTCTCCTCCCATTATAATCCTGTTCCGTTCACATCATCCTTCACCTGATCCCTCTCTCTTGTTCATGCTATTCTGATTGCTCTTCGTCTAGATTCTGTCCACTCTAGGGCTCTTCTTAGAAGTCTTTCTCGTCTTGTTTTTTCTTAAAATTGGCCAAATTGTTTAAGCCCATTTCTCTCCATAGTTTCTTTTTAGGCACTAATTTGAAGTGTGTTTCATATTGTCTCATTCCTTATCCAGTCCCTTCTAGTCTTGCCCAGGATGCATTGTAAAAAGTGCATCTATTGCATGTATTCTGCTCAGATCTTTCTTTGTCCAGGTCCAACACACTGATCCATAGGTCAAAACTGCCAGACAATATGACTTGCATATCATGATCTTTGTTTTAGCTAGTATTTTCCAATTTTTAATTACATTCGACACACAATAATTAAAAGTTCTAAAAAAATTTCAATTCTCTCCACAATATCATCCTTGATGTTTCCTTCTTGGTTAATTTAGAAGCTAGCTATTTGAAAGCATCTACTTGTTTAATAATTTCTCCATTACAACTCACATCCTTCATTTTTCCTGCTGATTTTCATTACTTCACTTTTTGTTAAGTTTATTTCCATGCCTGCTTTTTCAATTACACTCTTCCAGGTATTTAGTTATTCTTCCAATTTCTGTTCAATTTTCCTTCTGACTTCTGCTCATTTTCTTCCCAAATCATCACATCATTTGCATATGCTATGATTTTCATAACATCTGCTGCTGACCCTTGCTGAACTTTCCTTACGATGTTGTCCACGACTATGGTAAAGAGCACTGGTGGCAGCACATTTTCTCACTGCCCTCTATTGAAACATAATTCAGACATTCGTTGTACATGCTTCTGATGTTAAGACACTTTTCTTTTGACAATTCCAGTCTATTCAGACCTTGCCATCTCTCTGCCTTTCGAACAGTGTCATAAGCCTTTGTTATATCAATGAACGCAAATACCATGTCTTTCCCAGACTCCTATTTTTCTCAAAAGATGTGAAATCTATAAGAAGAAAAATAACCAGAGCACATTGCACATCGAATTTTTCCAAAAATGCACCATTCTGCTTTTAAATCATTCATATCAACTTTTTCATAATATGATATTTTTCTTATTTATGGTTTTTTGTCACTTCTTGGTAGAACAACTTTATATGTAAGGTTGAAAAATAAATATACTAGAACAACAAAAATGCCATTTTTTCTTTTCATGATTGCTCCATTTTCGCATTTCTGACAGTACAATATTTTTTCTTCACTAAAAAGCTTATTCTACTGTACCTAATTTTTTTTGTAAGCAATGGAATAATTTACATCAATCATTGTAATAGGATGTATGAAATGATCTATTAAAAATATTGGTGTTTTAAAAGTCTATTGTGTGGCTCTAAGAAAAAGTTTAATTTCACTGGAAAACATAAGGGTGTGCGAACTGAAAGCTTGAAATTTCAAAGTTGAACGAATGTGTGTCCAGTTTACAATGTTTAACCAGTGTCATAAAAATCGACATAAGTAAACTTGAAGTAAAAAAACATTGGTAGATGCATACGCAAACCATGCTAGAATTTGAACAATAAATTTCAATCTCTTGATATAGCTGTGAAAAACAGTGAAAGTAGAGTAAATTTAGTGCAACACAACCATTGCGCAATTTGAAAAGTTACAGAAAAATAAATAATGCAGTACTCATTCACAAAATTTCCTAGTAGAATGAATCACAAAATAAGCAGTCTAGTTAAACTAGGTGTGAAGTTCAATTCAACAACTTACACCAGTTGTAAAAAAAAAATCACTATTAAGTAGCCATGGCTTATCTGTCTTTCCCACGGAGACAAATACTATCACAAGAAATTTAAACAAAGGTTCTAATAATCCTGCTAATGAGAAGGTGAGACAAATTGTTTTGATGTATCTGAATGATTGTCTGTAAATAAAGTATAAATAAGGAGGTACAAAGTGCATGCATGTGATGAACTGACATAGCACCTGTTGAAACAAGCACTTGTGATACGTGTCTCACGAGGTCCAGTTAATATTTATGTATTGACGAAGAATGAAATTAAAGAAAATAATGTTAGATTTTTAGAACAATACCTGGACCTTAGAATAGCAACTGCACGCAATCATATGGCCCATAACAAGTACAACAAACATTGGGCAACATAGCACAGTTTCAGGTAACTGCTGATACTCATCTGGAGAGCCCTCAAATAAATTGTCAAAGAATATTGTTTTGCTATCATGAATGAAAACTTAAAAAATGAAACAATTATTTGACACTGTCTCCGAGCAAACTTTAAGTTTCTTAAACCGTTGAAACAGTCCTGTTCACTTATACGGTGTCATTTCTAGTGCTTACAGAAGGGAGTTATACTGCAGGAGTAAAGTGTATTTAAAGCAGCAAAATAATTCTGTAAGTAATCAAACAGCCAAAACAAAAAACAGAATCCTTGGTAGGGGCCTAATACAGAGGTCAAAGCAAATTTCCATATCCACTTAAAAGCAGGAGATGTCTACTCTGTTTCTTTAACTAGACAGTTCCAATCTGTGCAACATCATGGTGCCCCATAAAGATTACCAATTACAAGTGACAAATTTATCTTTCTTATTAGTATGTGTAAGATTTAGGAAACAAACTAGATATTTTGAAGGCTCTATTACAAATCTGGCTCCTCTTATATGTAGCTGTTACGCAGTACCAGAAATAGAAAGCAGCAGAAAGTTGGTGGTGTTGCTATCTACACAAGGAAAAGTAATTATATCACAGGTTTGGAAAAGATGATAAAGTTTAGTGCTGAAAGGAATTTTGAAAGTGTGGTAATTAAACGTATATTTTGCTTCACACCATCCTCTTTCAGAGGCTGGTAATTTGGAGGCTTTTCTGGATTAACTTGACACTGTTATATGTAAATGCATGGTCACAAAACTGCAAATGTAAATCGCAATAACTCACGTTCCACCACAGAATTCAACTGAAGTATTGTCTCCAGCAGGTCCAAAAGGATCAGATTCTAGTTTCTCAATAGGCACACCTATTGAAACTATTCGAACAGGATCAGGATAAACTTCATCAAAAACTGCTCGTAAACCCTTGATTGTTTTTGCTGTTGCTAGATGTGATTCCTTCGCATACACTGGTTCATTGCGCTGTATCATATTCACTGACACACTTTCAGTTTCTTTTACCTGTTGCACTGACATTGGTCCCTGCAAATAAAAAATTCAGTTCTAATAATTAATAGTAATTAAAATTAAAATTTTTTTGATAATTCTTGCAAGACAGCTATGGCTGTATTAATCAGAGGAGGGGGATGTGAGATAAAATTACCTTGTTTGTGAAGTCAAAACGAAGTCTATCGGGAGCCACCAGTGATCCTTTTTGGTCTACTTCAGTCTTAAGAATAGCTCTCAGTGCAAAATTGAGTACATGTGTACCTGTATGATTGTTCATTACCAACCTCCTTCGAACAGTATCCAAATGAAGTGACATTCTGTCTCCTTTTTGAATTTTTCCTTCAGCAGTTCCAATATGCAACACATATCCTCCAAACACCTGCACATTTCTCACAGAAAACTCTACATTCTGTAAATAAATTTGAAATTATGAGACCACTAGTGGCAGGGAAAAAGAACAGAGGAAAACAGCAGTTTAAAAATGATCAACCACAAATTTTTTTAGCTAATATTACCTCATCTGTAACTTTCACCATGTAACCCTCGTCATATATTTGGCCTCCCTGCTGAGCATAAAACGATGTCTTATCAAGAATTATCCCACATTCTTGACCAGAGGTGACTTCATTTACAAACTCTTTCATGTAATATATTGCAACCACTTCCCCAATACACGGTCCAAATTCTGAAATAAATTAATTTAAGTAAATATGGCACATATAAAATACTCTGTCTCACAATGAAATGCACTAACATCTATGAAAACTCCAAGGCCAAGAGGGATACATGTGAATGAAATGAACTTAGCACAACTGGATTTGTGATAACACATAAATGATTTGGATTACAGAATTCTTTGAGTTGTGGTGTAGTCCAGTATGGAATGGAAAAGCTTAGTACTCTAAATGTCCTGCTTTGAATATATTAATGAGGAATCTTTCTGACTGCAGTTTGTAAGCAGTTCCAGAAAGCATCAGCAGTGTTTGATAAAGAACTATTGCAAGTAAGGTTCCAGCCAACCTTATACCTGATTTATCCACAGGAAAAAGCATTCAACAATATAATGAACTTACAGTACACGAGATACAATTACTGTCCTGTACTTACCTTCAAGAGGAAAAATATAGATGACAGGAAGAGAGAGGCCTACCTGTTGGTGGGAGGAAAGGGAATGAGTCTGAAGCAAAACAATGATGAAGGGCGTATGGTGTCAAAGATATAACCTAATCAGTAATCACTGCACCAGCTTCAGTCCAGAGATGATGGTGACAGAGAGAGAGAGAGAGAGAGAGAGAGAGAGAGAGAGAGAGAGAGAGAGAGATGAACAGCACAATTGAAACTAGAGATGTGGCTGGGGGGATATGGAGGACTGAGAACAACAATGTACAATAAAAACGAATAGAAAAAGGCAACAGTAACACAAAACAAATAACAAAATCACAGAAGGTACAGGGTGATTATAATTAAAGTTAAACTTTCAAACCACTGTCAAAATAACACCACTGATCAGAATGACGTCAAATTGCGGCGGAATATTATCGGAGAAGGGGGAAAATGTGTGGCAGAAGAAAAATAAATACTAAAAATGACAACTGAATCATGCTACAATGCCTAAGGTGTACGTTTGACATTAAACAAACCGTACTACTCAGTGTGCATGGGTGCGATACTGTTAGTTACATAAGCCCATTCACTATGGAAAGGTAATATCACATTGGACGGGAAAAATTGGTTTTTAATTATCCTGAGGCCCAAAACCGCATAAAAAGCGTCAATCAAAATTGAATCGGATTATTGATTTCTGTGTGACTGGAACAAAACATGCTCCATGCGATGTCCACTGTTTTCTGCAATTTGAAATTGAGAAACAGCATGTTACACAGATGATCAATGTGTTCCAGCATCACGTTCAGAATGTGTTGCACAATGCATGGCTTCAATGCAGCTAAGTTTGCAGTCGGAACATTGAACACAACAGCTTTCAGATGCCCCCACAGTCAGAAGTCACACAGATTAAGATCAGGTGATTGGGACGGCCAGGCTGTACGGAAATGGCAGCTGATAATTCCAACATTTCCGAAATGGCGCTTCAGCAGTTGCTTAACTGGATTTGCAATGTGCAGAGGTGCGTCATCTTGCATAAAAATGATCCCATCCACACATCCATGCTGTTGGAGAGCTGGAGTGATGTTGCGCAAAAGACACTCATAGCACTTACCAGTGATGGTACAGGTAACAGGACCGGAAGCACCTGTCTCTTTGAAAAAATATGGCCGTATGATAAATGATGCCATAAACCTGCACCAGATAGTGATATTTTCAGGATGAAATGGTACTGGTTGATTTGCGTGTGGATTTTCCATTGCCCATATTTGACCAATTCTGTGTACTGACATAACCTGTCAGATGGAAGTGGGCTTTGTCCGCCCACAAAATTTTCCATGGGCAATCATTGTCCACTTTCATGCGAGCAAGAAATTCTGAAGGTCTCTCTTGCTGGTAGGTCAACAGGAAGCAACTCATGCACACGGGTAATTTTGAATGGATAACAAAGAAGGAAGTTTCCTAGGATTTTACGCACTGTGCTCACGGGTATGTCCAATGTTCAGGCAATTCTCCAAGCACTACACATTTGCACACCACCACTCGTCTCCTCCTGCACTGCTGTGGCCACCATTTCCACTGATGTTGAATCAGTTTCCTTCCTCTACCAGCTTGCACACCAAAAGTATTTGTCTTTTGAATTTTCGAATCATTTTCTCGGACCAACGGCTTTTTTCAAACCCTTATTGTAATACAGCTTTACAAGCAGAGTGCTATCCTGCATTGAGACAGTCATGGCGAACGTTGCAGACGCGAAAGGAGGAAAAGCTTTGTACCTGGCGTGTTTATACCAAATTCAATGGGTTGTGCAGATGACAGGTGTTTTCATTTATGTATTCTGACACACACAAGGCATCATACCATATTTTTTTTCTTCTGCCATACTTTCTTCCCCTTCTTTAATAATATTCTGTTGTAATTTGATGTCATTCCAACCAGTGGTGTTATTTTTACAATGTTTTGAAAGTTTAACTTTTATACTCACACTGTATAACGAAAAGATGATTATAATGAAAAAAGGGGATGGCGGGTGTGTTAGGTGGTGATGTGTGCAAAGATGTGTTTCATTACTAGTTTCCCTGAACTCTGGAGGTGGCAGTACTGATATTTTGCATCCTAAAGGTAAGTACTGGCTGGAAATTCTTCCTCAGTCACATGTGTGATGCAGACAGGAAAATGAGGCAGGAAGTGGGAGAAGGATTGGGGAGTGGTAGTTGGCAGCTTGGAAGGAGGCATCAAGAGTCCATTATACAAATCTGTGAGGGAGAGGCAGCAGACATAGGGGTAAGAAGGTGAGATACAGGCATTGGAGCCAGGATGTTCATGCAGCATCAATAACTGTGACATGATTGTGGGGATTGGGAAGGAGTCACAAGACAGAGGAATGGGAGACTGATGTATAGGGAGCATGAGTGCAATATATTATTAAAGACTGAGACTCTCTCTGCACAGTTCAGGAAAGCCGGTGCTGGATGGAAAGATCCAGACAGAGTGGATTGTGACACAGCCATTGAACTCTAGCATGTTGTGCTCCTGCATTGTGTTCCAACACTGGGTGGTCAACTCTTCTCTTGGCTAGAGTTTGGTGGTGGCCTTTCCTTCTGGTGGACAGATGGCTGGTATTCATGCGTAGATAAAATGTGCAGGAATCATAGCCAAAGGTGGTACATGACATGGCTGCTTACACAGGTGGCTCTGACTCTGCTGGGATTCTTCCCTCCAGCACCATCTTTACTGAACTATACACAAGGGAATTACCTTCATAACACACCTTTCACTCCAACTATCCTGCTGGCCTCAATCTCTGCTAACCCACTGCACACACACCTTCTACTAAACAGTCTCCCCTTCCTTGTTCCTGTCATCCCTTCCCAATCCCTGCCTTCAAGTCTTCATCATTGTTTGCTGCAAAAGCTCACCAGTCCCAGTACCCATGTGTTGTGTATACCTATCCCCTATACCTGCTGCCTCCCTCTGAGCTGCCAAATACCACTTACCAACCCCTCCTTCCAGATGCAGCTTCTTTTTCCCTCTACTTAACCCACCAGACACAACCCTTCACCCCAGTCCACCCGACAAACTGCAGTCTCAGCACTGTGAGTTCAGTAGCCATAATGTGGCTGCAAGGTGTGTGTGTGTGTGTGTGTGTGTGTGTGTGTGTGTGTGTGTGTGTGTGTGAGAGAGAGAGAGAGAGAGAGAGAGAGAGAGAGAGAGAGAGAGAGAGAATTCCTCTGATAGAAAGTTTTCATTCTTTTTTTTCTGTGTCTGTCAATGACTCCACACTTCTACTATTTGGTGGGTGTCTCCTTACTCCTAAATTACATACATTCTACAAGAACTTCCCTAGCTGTATACCTGATGTGATAGGTAGAGAACACGTCAGGTGGAATCAAAGATACTCTTAATTATTTACAGAATGCTTCAGCAATCCTTGCCTCGAGTGGGCAAGTGCTGTTCTCCTAAGATATGGCACAGGGAGGGAAGGGGGAATACCTGGCCCCTAAAACCTCACCTGACATAACAGCTTCTGCTCTCAATACATAGGAATTGAGACAGGTACAACACTAATAGCATCCCAAACCACAACATTATACTGCCTAATAATAAGCTGCCAGCAAGTTATCATCACATCAGTGCCAAACATATCAGGAGCCATTGTTGCACAATGGGTTGAAATGGAACACAACAAAAAAAACCTCAAATTTTGCCACTCAAAATACCCTCGGAGATTGTCATGTGCTTATGGCAGGTCAGGGTACTTTTGATTTCTAGAGGATGACAGCCACCGAGATGATGTGCATACCTCCAGTCTTACAGCATGAATTGCCAAACTGTTAACACTGTCAGTTAAGAAACTTGCAGTATTCCAACATGTACATGAATGTGCCTGGACGGTTACAGTAAGGTAAACAAGATGACATTCAATCCTTGTAATGAACTTGTCTGGTACAGTACATACTGATCACCACACGACCCTCCTTCAGGCCATTGATTCCACATACTCATCACTGTCATAGAAATGTACTCAATACAAAATGACAAGCCCACTTCAGAAATTGTATAATTTTCCCTCCTTTCAAACTCACTCCTATGCTGAGACATGAGACATACTAGTATTTGTTTTCAGCTTTCCACTTTGTTTATGGCTCTTGATCGAATAGGTTTGGCATGACAGTTACTTTCCAATTTACACTGTGATGACAGTGCTGGCCCTATGTGTACAACATCTCTCCGCAGTCTTAATCACTTACTGCTGCTACTCACAAAGAGTCTGAATTTGTTCACACTTTTATTTCTGGGTGCTGCAATTTCATACAATTAATTTAACAGGAACATTATTAAATCTAGACTGTAAGCACCACTACTGTAACAGAAAATAATTTATCAAACAATGGAAAAGCCAGGATGTAATAATGACAATATTATGAAAAGGATAGTTGCTACTCTATTCAGGGGAGATGAATCGCAGATTGGCAAAACTAAAAGACTGTCAGCAAGTAAGCTTTCAACCAAAAAGGTCTTCATCAGAAACAGACGAAGTCCACATGCACACACCGGTGCGCGCAGGACGCACGCTCACAGGGTAGTTGCTACTCCATGTAGCGGAGATGCTGAGTTGCAGATAGGCACAACAAAAAACTGTCAGCAAGTGAGCTTTCAGCCAAAAAGGTCTTCATCAGAAATAGACAATGTGCACTGGCAGGTGCATGCGCCTGCCCGTGTCCACAACCACAGTCTTTGCTGAGGCCGGTCTCAGAGGCCAGACTGAGGTCACGTGGGTATGATTTGCATTTCTGTGAGTGTGAGTCAATGAGTGTGTGTGTGTGTGTGTGTGTGTGTGTGTGTGTGTGTGTGTATTTCTGATGAAGGCCTTTTTGGCTGAAATCTTACTTGTGCTTATCTGCAACTCAGCATCTCTGCTAAAAGTTGAGGGCTACCATCCTTTTCATAATGCTGTCAGAAAACAATTTACGATTTTCCAACTTTAGCGCATAATTAAAGCAAAAGCTTTTTTTTTTTTCCAAACATTTACCGTAATCAGTGTCCTTTCCTGTTGATGTAGCATGGTAATTATATTTTGGGAGATCATCTGTCACTGGGATGCCTTCATTCTGAAGATGTGTAAGTGCATGGACATCTAATGCAATCTGGGTATCTGCACCAACACCTTTGCCTTGGGAAAGAATCTACACATTCAAAACATTTGAAAGGCATAAATATCCATATTACATTACAATTTATTTTATAATTCAATTCATATTATAATGGTATTTTCTGTACCTGTGCCTCTTTTCTGGCTTCTTCATAAGCTGTCATATCTACAACTAATCCTTTCTCTTCACACATTAACTGCGTCAGATCTACAGGGAATCCGTATGTATCATACAATCGCCAAGCAACATCTCCTGCAAGTATGAAATAACATGCCTTCAGTTTGTGAAAAATTTAGATTATGTTGTTAACTTTTAAAGTTTTGTTAATGGAACATGCTGAATCAGTAACTCAGGTACAAAGCTTAAATTATTTACACTCTGCTGTCCCATAAATTTGATGACTTTACCTATAATTTTTAATTTCATCTTAATACCACCATTTTTATTTAATTAATAAAGACAATTTTATATGAACTCTTTAAATGTTTTACTTCCAACAAGGAAGAAAAATCTTGATACAATGTGCTAAAGTGTTATGAACTTAATGGAATGGAATGGAGGTGTCCAGAGCTTTAGCTTCACTTGCATAATACATACTTTTACAACAGCATACCAAAAAATACATTTGTTTCTACAAATAACAATACAAAATTAGCTAGATTTAAATGCATAGGCACCATCTACACTGAACTAGCTATTGAGTACTCAATTTATGAAATTCAAAGATTTAGTCAAACTTCGCTCTGGGCATCCTTAGCCAGTAAATAGTAGTTCTCCTCAAACAGATACACCTGCATAAGGCAACTATTTATCTAGTATTTAATATCTTTTGAATATCAAGTCTTTTTCATTGTACTATAGGAGGATATATCAAAACAAGTAATTTCTACAAATTTAACACGTAAATAAGTTACCAACGAAAACAGTTTTGTGCTGTACATAACCTCTAACACATGAAACAGTAGTATAACTTGTACACATAAAATAAAGTGAACTGCAAAAAGCTTTGCTTTTTAAAATTAATTAACAAAATTTCAACTGCATCACTCAATTACAATGACTATCACATGGTGACATCTTGTAGTATGAATAAGAAATGTCCCAATTTTAACTGACTAGTTACACCTGTTTCTGAATCTGCAATTATACAGAAAGATTTAATTTTGCTTCCAGTGTATATAAAAAGGGGGCAGCTCTGAGTGGTCTTTGCTGAGGCATTCAGCATCATTTTTGTTGGCACCAGAAGGAGCAGAAAAAAAAGGAAACAATTTGAGCAGACAATAATTAGAGTGCATGAAACAGAATATTTGTGCAATAAGTATGACAAATTTAAACAGTTATTACATCTTTCAGATTTCAATCTGTAAAAAAAAAAAAAAAATTTACCATCTATCAGAGCCAAATCTTTCTATTTTTCTTACATGTTTTAATTATTCTTATTTTCCATATCACTACAACAACTGGAAATAGTGATCAACAAAGTTGTCATTAATCATAAGGGTAGCTTTAACAACCACAGTTCTACCTGAAGTTCTATATCCTTCCATTCTCATCAGCTGACTACCTGCTCACACAGTAAGGAACGGAAATTAATTTTTCTCTTCGCATAAGTTTTGAACCAGCTTTGATAGACAATGCAAGGATACTACAGTCTGATAAGGAATGGCGTATTAATGTGATCAGACAAATTGTTCCTTTTAGGGACTGGAAATGTATGATCAGACAAATTACACAATAGTAGTAAGTTGAGAAAATTAAGAACGTTTAACAGTAAACTAATGGGCATTTACTTAAAACAACAACAACAACAACAACAACAACAACAACCAGCAATCATGAATGGCAATGAAACAGTAACATCCTGACCGACATATTTACCTGTCTTGAAAAATGGTTGACAGAGCTGAAAACTGTTGACAGAGTAACTCTCAGCTATGTTTAGAATAAATACTTTTACAGTGCAATTACAAATAATATGAAGCTCTGGAATTGAAATTACACAGAGCAGCAGTGTGTGCATAAATGTGAATACACGCAACATATGGAAACTGCCAGTCGTTCATTTCTGCGCACACTCTGCTTCAGAGTAAAAGTTTTGTTACAAGTCCAATCTCTAGAATATGGATTTCCCATTTTCTGCCACATATGGGAGTGGTTTGATAAGTTGCATAAAAAAGAAAAAAAAATGTGTTTCATAAACAACTCACCTTATTTCTCAACACAGTCTCCTTCGAGAGATATACATTTGCTTAAGCGATCCTCCAACTTTTTGATTCCATAGGAAGAATACATTCTATCAAACTCAGCATAATACTCGTGGACCGCAACTATCACTTCCTCATTTGATGAAAGTTTCTTCCCAATGAGCCAAAGTTTCAACTTAGAGAGCAGGAAGAAGTCACTTGGGGGCTAAGTCTGGTAGTCAGGGGGAATGAGGAGCCAATTCAAAGCCCAACTGTTTCACTGATTAGTGGGATGTTACATTATACTGGTGAAAGAGCACTTTTTTGCGTGCCAACTTTGGCCTTTTTTCAGTCAATGCAAGTTTAAAATAATCTAACAGTGAAGCATAATACAGTCCACTTGTGATTCTGCCTTTTTCCAAGTGACCTATGAGTATTATTCCATGGAAATCCCAGAAACAGAGGCCATCACATTACCAGCAAACAAAATGGCCTTTGCCTCTTTTTGGTACAATTTCAATGACCTTTGTACATTGTTCATGACTCTGGCGTGTAATGGTGGGTCCAGATCTCATCAAGTCACAAATCGCTGCAAAAAATCTTGCAAATGTGATTAAACATCATGAGACATTGTGTTGAAATTTTGTGCTGGATTTACTTTTGGTCTACAGCAAGCAATTATGGCACCCTCCTCACACACAGTTGCTTAACAGCCAATTCTCCATGCAGTATATTATGCACTCTCTCAGTTGAGATGCCTACAGTCTCAGCAGTCTCACATTAACATATCATGGATTTTGTCAATGGTTTCCTTTATGGTACTACATTGGATGGCCAGACCATTCTTCACCTTCGGTGCTTGTCCAACGATGTTCAAATTCATTAATCCAGAAGTAAATGATCTTCAATGATTGTGCAGAACCCACATGATCTTAATCCAATTCTGGTGTCATTTGTGCGGCAGTCCAATCCTTCAAATGAAAAAAAATTGGTAACAGCAAGACACTCCGTTTTTTCCATTTTCAATTGCAGTTGACACACAAACCAATTCAGACAGCTGTCAACAATGAACTTTGTGCTGTATATTGTTGAAATTCTTTGTAAAATCCTTGGAATAATCAAACTTCCCATCCAAGAAGGCACAACAAAAATGTTCTAGTCTTTCATGGAAATTTACCACACTTATCAAACCATCATCGCACATTATTCCAAGGGTTGTATCCCCATAATATGTGTGCGAGATTATCTATAATATCTAGAAGACCAGAAGAGAGAGAGACTGGCACACTAAAGCTTTGGGGTGGTCTTGGAGATGTGGTTAGATGTAGAAAATTGCGCGTCAATGCAACAGATATTGATGAAGTCTAAGTTAAGTACGTAATTTTACTGTGTTCAAAGAGTTAAGGGGATTTTCTGCCCATACAGTAAAAAGATACAAAAGCTGAGAGAAACCTTGCAGAAATGAATTTTCATTATATGCCAATATTTAGGCTTGGAAACTGGAGGGCTTCATTTCTACCTTCATTCTGTCTTCCTGTGACTTTCTTGGTTGACTTTTCTGGATAGTTCTAACTAACTCTGTCTGCCCTTTACTAATGTGTTTATTCGCTTTCACATGTGCTTATAATGTGCCACTGCCATTTGGGAGATTTACTATCTCTGGGTGTAATTGCGTTGCACTGATATGAATAACGCTGCTTGCTCTTTTACAGTTCCATTATTAAAGAACTGTAAGGCTCTATAGTTACCAAAGTTCATGTTAGTTGCCGTTAGAGAATGATCAGGGTGTATATGTGGACAAGAAAAAAAAATTCCTGGATTTCCCGGTTAAAAATACACTTTCTCCTGAGTGACAGTATATTTTCCCTTATCAATCCTTTGAATGGTTATGGTTTTATACACGGGCGAACAATTTCAGGGCGTACAATTTAGAAAATGAAACTCAGGGAAAAAGACATGTTTTGGAAATATCTTTGATGTGCAGCAACATGTAAGTATACACTGGAATTCCACCAAACACTGCATGTTACTTTCCGAATCATTGAAATCGAGATTTCGATGCGCTTTTGTGTAAGCCATTCGTAGCTCATGTCACATGGTCTCGCCAGCCGATGACGGCGGTTATTCAGAGCATAGGACACGTGATGTAGTCAGCCAACAGCAATATCACTGTTAACTAGCACGAACACACAAACAGGGAAAGTTAATAGTTTAAATTGATATACATAGTGTGGCTATGAGAAAAGCAAAAATTTCACATATAGTATTGGTCTCAAGCTGCAAGAGAGGCTAAGCTTTCGCATATAATGTTGATCTTTTTTGCGCGTATTACAATTTAAGAGATATATATATAACGCAAATGTGCCAGTAAAATTTTTAATAATGACATAAATGTCTGATCTTCAGGGTTCGAAATTCTTCAAAATGGCTGGTCATCAATGAATTGATTTTTAAATGAGAGTCAAACGCTCTGTGATTTAATAAATTCGTGGTACATTATTGTACATAGTTGAACTTACGTAAAAGGATATTTACTTTGAAAGTAACGCTTTTCAAACCACTATTAGCAATATTTTCCAGCGACCTGTTAGAAACTGGTTCATTTCAGCAGTTGACAGAGAGCGCAGGTAACAGGCGACATTGCGCTTGGGTAGCTATCATGACCTGGGAAGCCGGTATGTACGTACGTGTAAAACATTGAAAGATCATACATTATGTCATAAAAGAAACAAGTCATCAGAGGATACTGTAAGAGCATCGGAATTTCGTGAACCATATTAAAATGTTCGAATTTAAAGTGCATACTTAAAGGGCACATTTGTGTGCCAAGATTCCCAATGAAGTAGACCTCGACCTGATATTAAGCTTTTAAGTGTGGTTTTTGGGATGTAAATTTTCTTAGAGCACCAGCACTGTATTATATCATGTTTGGTTCTTTATTAAGGCATAATGCCATACGTGCTAGAAAACGAAAATGTGAACTTGAAATGCAGCGAACAGTTGAAACTAGCCAGTACTGTGGAATTAAACATTTCGTTTCAAATACATTGATTGCCTCTGCGGAAAAGGTTAATAAAGTCAAATTTCTTTAGCAAACATACAAAAATAACTTCATTGTTCTGCAAGGCGATTAATGCTTGACTATCAGAAAGGTGGAAATAAATTATGTGAATGTGTTTTAATTCACCTGATACCTCCTGGCCACAGCTATCCGGTTTGTTTTCATTTAACGTGAAAGTAAACGAAGGGGAAACAGCAAAATCACTAAATGTAAACACGGGTCACGTGGAGACTACCCACTATAACTCAGACTGCTCTGCGCATCAGCCCTGGATCTACGAAATTTGTGAACCAGGTCCACACTAAGAAAATAGAATTTTCAAAATATGAGTATGTTCATCTTTTAGCACACATCTTTCTGAAAAGTCTGAAACATAAAACATATGTATTCGAGGAAATGTAAGACATATTATTTGGTCTTAAGTATGCCAAAGTGCAGTGTCACGCCTCTTAAAGCATTTTTCTACCGCACGTCCAAACTATATTCAGGAGAGTGGAAACTGAAATGTCCTGTGGTGTCTCTCCTGCTCCCAGTCAGCCGGTTTGACAGCCATCCCTTGTAATAGAGAGAACAAGAACTCTTCGGAAAATCTGAACTCTTTATTGCCTATTAGTTAAAAGAGATAAGCAAGAAATTACACATTTCTTCAAACCTTAGCTCCTTGCATTTCTTCTCTCTAATCTTGCTACAGCAACACCAGAATATTCCACTGACCTATTTGAGAGGAAGAACCACGAACGTCAGCAGCAGAAAGCAATATTTCAGGACTGGCAGCCAGCTCGTCATCATTGAACATCGTGAGGCATTGGAGCGTCGCAGAGTCTGTGTCACTCAGTGCCGCCACCAGTTATGAGTAGTCACTGTTATTGCAGTCATCGTAATAGTACCATCATAACGTGGATCAGCAGCTGGAGGCGCCTGAGTGACACCGTCACTGTAGTCATCACCATTACCACCATCTGAAGCTGTCAGCAGGCAGCCGCATGTAATAGGAGTCATTGCTTGGGGTGCATTGCAGTAACGCACTGTCACTATCATCCTGGAATGCTGCCTCCACAAATGTGATGGAGGCTGAAGCTGAGGATACCAGCCCACCACCGCTGGACAGCTGCCGCTGGGGATGGTTGCTGAGACAGGGCACCAACCTGTCCCATTGCCGCCACCACCATGCCCCCAGTCACGATTAAAACAGATGTCTGTGGCACATGGTTCAGCTGCTGTGATACAACCCAGCAAGGCCATAGCATATTCCAGTTACGCCAAGGCAGGTAAAGTTGCAGTAGCAGGTGCGTATGTGAGCATCTGCCACCTTCATTGGTGCCAATAATATTATAAGTGGAAACAAACATCACCCAGACAGCCAACAACCACTGCATTGCAGTTGACCAATAAATTTTGTTATTCTGTCATAAGGAGCCAACCGTGGACACAACTCCACCATCCTCTTTCTCATGCCCAGCAGAGAACCCATGTTCGAATATGGCGATGGGCAGTGGAGTCCCATTCCTGTTTACACAGGTGCCAGGAACTCTGCTGAGGCATCGTGGAGGATGGACCTCATGGAAATAGCAGTATGGATCACCTACAGTGATGATGTGCTACATAACATAGAAAATAGTGCGCAAGCGCCCATTTCAATTATTTTGGTTCTGAGCCTATTGGGTTGTTCCTTTTCCTTTCTTCTGCCTGAATCATTTTTCTTTGGGTATACTTTTCCTGATTAAATTGTAGTCAAGGCAAAGGAAGTTTCAGCCGCTGAGCTTATTGAGCTGCTTGGGATCAGATGATAAATTACAGATAGAAATAAATGAGGTTAGAGCAGCAGAGAGGGAACAGTCACATCCACTCTAGATGACACTGTTGTGGGATTGGTTATTCCTTTTTTTCCATGGAAACAGGGGGAAGACGTTCTTATCTTTTTTGACAACTTGGCAACCAAAATGCCAAACGGGGGTGAGGGGTTGGAGTTAGGAGCAATTATTACATGTTGCTAGACTGTCATTAACGGAAGATGCTACAGCACATGGTATGTGTAATGAGAATCTGAGGGAGGCTAAAACATTTGAGGGTATGCAGGAACAATTAATGGAGATATATCCGAAGAACAACACAACAAGATATTTCAAGAACAACTTTCTAGAGAAGATCGCAAGCAGCATGAATTGATTGAAAATTTCACCGAGTGTATTCGTAAAATCAATGTAGGTACCTATGAGCCCACAGGTGATGATAGGAGTTAACTCAGTAATTTTGCGTGAAGCAGAGCAGAGGATTCTTGACACATTTTTGATGGGGTTACAACCAGATATGTCAAGAATGGTTAGTTTGGAATTTCCTACATGTTTGAATGAAGCAATGGATATTGCATTATCATGAGAGGAAATTGAGTCATTGGCTAGGTCACATAAATGTCCAACAGTGTTTAGTATGGACATAAATTGTTTTTGGCGAGGACAAAAGGTTCATGTACAAAGAGACTGCAGACAGCAATGTTGCAGGTATTGTAAAAAGTCAGGTCACTCAGATGACGAATGGCATAATAGAAATCAGCAACAATGGAAGTTTCAATCACAGGGTGGAACTTATAGGGGCACGTAAAAAAGCAGTGGTAAAGTTTTTCAGACCAGCTATATGGGGGATAAATTATGTAAAATTTTGTTGGGCACCAGTTCTCAGGTTTTGGTTGCAAATAAGTGAGTATTTGGGGTGAATAGATTAAGTGCACCATGCCAGACGTTAAGTGGCACAGGTGGAAGGTGTGAAACTTCACTCAGTTCTGGAGTGCTGAAGTTCTGAGTGGGGGAGGTTAACTCCCAAGTGAATGCATAAGTTATTCCCGTGGTTGGGGGGAGGTATGACAACATTCTCGGACTATTTCTAGGTTGCACATCGTGCCATTAACTGACCTGAAATGGCGTATGGTAGAACTGGATGAAACTGTGTCAGCTAGACTCTGCAGCTGGAGCACCTTCACTGTTGAAAGGTCTGCCTTATGGCCCAGTGAAACCAATTTAACTGCGTACAAGGTCCCTTGTGGTTAATCTGCCAGATCGCATACCAAAAGGTACAGGAGAGGTAGCCTGGATTCATGTTGCTACTGACCTTCCTGTAAACTCTTTGTGTATCACTGAAACTTTGGTGGTTAACGAAGCAATAGATGCAGTTGTTTTACACCACATAGTATATCCTACTTTCGGAAGATAGACAGCACAAGGGTAGTGCCTCTCAGTATTGATAATTTTGGCCCTGAGGAAGTAAAGTTGTAACAGGGTACCCTGGTTACGAAGTTGGAAGTGTTACATCAGGATGAATTAGACCACGTTTCTACAACAGATTGCTGGGACGGTCTGTCGACTGGTCAGCACTAAGGAGCAAGGTAGCACATCTTGCAGGACAGGATAGAACATTAGTGGAAAAACTGTTGAGTGATTACGTGGAATTATTTAATACATCGGGTCCATTACCCACATCATCACTTGTTCAGCAGCAAATTACTACTATTAGAAGTGAAGCACCCATCTACAAATGACCGTATTGACTCCCAAGGCATTTACAGCCAATTATGGAAAAGTTTATAAATCAGCAATTTAGAGACATTATCATAGAACCTAGCTGTAGTCCCTGGTTTGCTCCCATCTTAATTGTAAGCAAAGTATCACCAAATTGTGGCAAAACTTTTTTTTTCTGTTGTGACTACCAGTTCTTCAAGCAGAAAACCATGTCGCATGTGTTTCTTTTGCCTAATATAACAGACACACTGGACAACTTGAGTCAGTGTCGGTACTTCCCACTGGATTTGCATAGTGATTACCCCCAGTTGGAAGTGACGCCACAGGATTGACTCAAAACTACACTGTCAGTGCTGACAGGATACTTTCATTTCGCCACATGCCTTTTGGACTTAAAAACATGCCGGCAAACTTTCAGTGTTTGTTGGATAGTGTGTTGCGTGGATTAAAACCAAAACAGTGCAACTAAATCGTGTATTCAAAGAATATTCCAAAACATTTGGAGCAGTTGTGCAAAGTGTTTGATCATCTGCATGAAGCACAGATAATGTTAACTTTAGAGAAATGTCATTTTTTGTTGCAAGAAGTTTGGTATTTGGGTCACCTTAGAGGCCAAATGAAATTCTTACTGATCCAAAGCTAGCTGAAGCCGTTCAAAATTTTCAAACACCCATCAAATTTTTACAATAGATATGTTCCAATATTTGCATAAACTGCAAGACCTCTCATGCAATTGTTCCGAAAGGGAGTGAAGTTTCATTGGGCAGCTGAGTGTGAGGCGGCATTCCACAAGTTAACAGATCTGCTGACGTCTAGTCCCATTTTGAAAAGCTGTTTATTCTTTCTTGTGATTCGAGCAGTTTTGCGCTTGGAGTCATTTTGAGCCTGTAAGCAGAGGGACAGGAGCACCCAATTTCGTATGCTTCATGGCAGTTCAATAATGTTATTCTGCTATGGAGAAGGAAAGACTGAATCAGTCTGTCTTCTCATTCCATCTGGTAAGTCTTCCCTGACCAGCAGTTCTGAGTGACTTTTCTGAAATCTACCCCTTTTCCTACATGTCTCCAGTCTTTCCCTTCACCCCTCTTCCTTCTCCTTCAAAACTTCTGCCAGAAGAAGAAGCCACTGGCTCCGAAAGCTTGTGTAAGTATGACCTCCTTTTATGCGTTTTTCTTCTGACACCGCTTGATGAGTAGATTTTTTTATATATCCAATTACATATATTAACTTTGATTTTGCTATTGCTATTCTATTCTTAATGCTTTACTAATTTACTGTCTCATTCTTGAAGCAAAGAAGAAAAATCAAAGTAATTACTGTTGACTGCTAACTTCTTTAAGTCAGCTAAAATCTTACATAAATTTTGAACTGTAATATTCTATAGCCCTCCATGTGTGATGATAAGGTGGTAGACTCCCCTCCCCCACCAACTGCTATGCTCATACGAATCGTAAGAGTTTCAGCTCACCTTCACATGACGAGCAGCACCAGCCTGGTGGCTACTCTGTCCTGTTTACGGCCTCTGTCGTATTGCCAAGCCATAGCCACTACTCATTGAATGGCCAGTTGCATTAATAGCATAACTGTTGTTGTTTTCCTGGCCTTCACAAATTGCATATTGTCAATGTAACACATAAAACTTTCCTTTTCCTTTAATCATCTTTTCACTAGTTATAAGCCCTACACAGGGCAAAATCGCAGCATCAAGAGGACTTTTGTGAAGGGGGAGGAGTGTGTGTGTGTATATATATATATATATATATATATAAAAATAAAGATGAGGTGACTTACCGAACAAAAGCGCTGGCAGGTCGATAGACACACAAACAAACACAAACATACACACAAAATTCAAGCTTTCGCAACAAACTGTTGCCTCATCAGGAAAGAGGGAAGGAGAGGGAAAGACGACAGGATGTGGGTTTTAAGGGAGAGGGTAAGGAGTCATTCCAATCCTGGGAGCGGAAAGACTTACCTTAGGGGGAAAAAAGGACAGGTATACACTCGCACACACGCACATATCCATCCATGTATTTTGTGTGTATGTTTGTGTTTGTTTGTGTGTCTATCGACCTGCCAGCGCTTTTGTTCGGTAAGTCACCTCATCTTTATTTTTATATATAATTTTTCCCACGTGGAATATATATATATATATATATATATATATATATATATATATATATATATATATATATATATATATATATATATATATATATATATATATATATAAAAAATAGAGGGAAACATTCCACGTGGGAAAAATATATCTAAAAAGAAAGATGATGAAACTTACCAAACAAAAGCGCTGGCAGGTCGATAGACACACAAACAAACACAAACATACACACAAAATTCTAGCTTTCGCAACCAATGGTTGCCTCGTCAGGAAAGAGGGAAGGAGAAGGAAAGACAAAAGGATATGGGTTTTAAGGGAGAGGGTAAGGAGTCATTCCAATCCCGGGAGCGGAAAGACTTACCTTAGGGGGAAAAAAGGACAGGTATACACTCGCACACACACACATATCCATCCACACATACACAGACACAAGCAGACATTTGACAAATGGTGACTTACCGAACGAAAGCGCTGGCAGGTCGATAGACGCACAAACAAACACACGAGAAGAGAGGATATACTGAAGGGCAAGTTCCCATCTCCGGAGTTCTGACAGGTTGGTGTTAGTGGGAAGTATCCAGATAACCCGGACGGTGTAACACTGTGCCAAGATGTGCTGGCCGTGCACCAAGGCATGTTTAGCCACAGGGTGATCCTCATTACCAACAAACACTGTCTACCTGTGTCCATTCATGCGAATGGACAGTTTGTTGCTGGTCATTCCCACATAGAAAGCTTCACAGTGTAGGCAGGTCAGTTGGTGGCTCTCCAGCAGGGATACGACTTCCTCAAATCCTGCCCTGAAATGAGATCCATTCTTCATGAAATCCTCCCCACTCCACCAAGAGTGTCTTTCCGCCGTCCACCTAACCTCCGTAACCTCTTAGTTCATCCCTATGAAATCCCCAAACCACCTTCCCTACCCTCTGGCTCCTACCCTTGTAACCGCCCCCGGTGTAAAACCTGTCCCATGCACCCTCCCACCACCACCTACTCCAGTCCTGTAACCCGGAAGGTGTACACGATCAAAGGCAGAGCCACGTGTGAAAGCACCCACGTGATTTACCAACTGACCTGCCTACACTGTGAAGCTTTCTATGTGGGAATGACCAGCAACAAACTGTCCATTTGCATGAATAGACACACAAACAAACACAAATATACACACAAAATTCACAGTAAGGATAATTAGAAGAACTAAAAGAGACTTTGAAAAGGGGAAACTTGTAAGAATGGAGGAAAACACTTCAAAAAATAATACTCGTGATTTTTTATCAGATATTAAAGGGCAGACCGAAGGACTACTAAACTCTAAAAATGTATTTCATAAATAAGAATGGCTGATATGGCTTAAGCAACACTGAAAATTACAAAATACTTGCAATATAATGTCATCAGGTTCTTTTTATTATACAGAACCAATCTTGCAGCTGGATTTATCAAAGCTACCTTCCACTCTCCTGTTTTTTCTGTTTACCACATTTTTTAAGGATCAATTTGTGGAGACTATTTAAATAGTCCCACAGTAACAGGGTCTCCTCCACTAGTTTTGTTGTTTTTTAAGGTTTTAATTACTTATTCAATTTTGTTGATAGTCTGGAGGAAATCTCCTAAATTTTCATGAGTGTTGTAGAATTTCAGCTGCAAGATTGGTTCTGTATAATAAAAAGAACCTGATGACTATGTATTGCAAGTATTTTGTAATTTTCAGTGTTGCTTAAGCCATCTCAGCCATTCTTATTTATGAAATACATATTTTAGAGTTTAGTAGTCCTTTGGTCTGCCCTTTAATATCTGATAAAAAAATCACTAGTATTATTTTTTGAAGTGTTTTCCTCCATTCTTACAAGTTTCACCTCTTCAAAGTCTCTTTTAGTTCTTCTAATTATCTTTACTGTTTCCTTGAGAATTTCCTCTTTTCCCATTTTTTGGCCCTCTCTAGCTGCTACACGTACTAGGCTTGTTCAGAAAATAGTGTACCAGATTTATATATGTATTTTTTTTTTTACAAAAATTATATTTGAAAAAATTACACACGTTGACTACTTTTTCACATAACTGCCGTCCCATTAAGTGCATGCTGTGACCCATGGTACAAGCTTCTTTGTGGCCTCCCCTAAAAACTTTCCTGCCAACTCCTTCCCCTATTTAAGAACCTCTTCCTGCACCTGCTCATCAGTGTGTGCCTTCAGAAATATGAAAAGATGATAATCTGACAGTGCCAAGTCAGGGAGATATGGGAGGACGGGGACTGGAGTTCAAATCATTTCAACCAAATGAGCTCAAGAAAGCCTTGATGGCTAAGGCTCTGGGAGTATGGGTGTTGTGTAAAAAGCTTACTCCTCTCGTCACCATTCCCCTCCCTTTGTTTTGAATGCTCCTTTTGAGTTTATTTACGATCTCGTAATATTGTTGTGCACTGATGGTCACCCCGAAGCACAAATTCGACTAACACAATGCCTTATTGGTCCCAAAACACTGAGGTCATGATTTTTTTTGCTTCTTTTTCCATCTTGCACACAATTTCCAGTATCTCAGAGTTCTGGAGAGTTGTGTAAACATCACAAATATTTCTTACCTTGTCAATTGGCAGTGTTCACAAACAGTTTCTTCGATTTTTCGCACCAATTCATCAGTCAAAATGGAATGTCTTCCACTCCTCTGTTCACAATAAAAATTGTTCTGCCTGCACGAAACTCCACGCACCACTTACAAACACACTCATTCTGTTCATACCACCTTCACTGTACACCATTTTGTTTGTGAAAATATTTCGGTGGGTGCTATCACTTTGGTGAGCAGGAAGCAGGTGGTATGGGGCTCACACTTGGCACGATTTCTTATCCATATCTTACACCGAACTGGACACTACAACATGAGTTTATGTACTACCACATTCCTGTAATGCTCGCTCTGGCCAGGGGATCGCACAAACACTTAGTGTTGCCAACCCATAGGAAAAAAAAGCCCACAGCCTGTTATGGCCACAGTAGACTTACTTTCTGCGCATGCTTTTATTTCATCACATCATATTTTATTTTTATTTTTGATGACTCAAATTTCTTTAGACAATTCTTGCCAGTTGTCATGTTTATCTTTTTTGATTTCATCTTGGTTTTTTACAATTGATTTTTTGTTAGAGCAAGTCAGTTGGTGTCTTATTTAATAGTTTTGTGGTTTTCTTTGTATTTTATTGGATAAAATTAGCCTTAATTTTGGAGTGGTATTGATCAGAACTAATTCATCATTCCTTATTACTTTCACATTCATAATTTCCTTACTAGTTTTTTGAGAATCAGCTAAGCAGTTCAACTGAAATTCTCCCAACATTGAATTTGGAGATTTCCACCTTTTGGCTATTCTGGGAGCTTCCTGAAATAGGTCAAATAAGTTTCGGCTGAGAGCTCCGACATACACTGATCAGTCTAATGTCATTTGTACTACTTCTTTTGTGGGCTGGATAATGCCCTGCTATGTTTCTAAATTTCTTCTCTCTACATATTTGAGCACTGAAGTCACCCTAATGTAATATCGCATTTTTCAGTATTTTGTGTAACTGTTTCTAAAAGATTGCAAAATTCTTCTTTTTTTGGGATTTTTGCTGTTGTCTTCATTTATTGGTGCAAGAAAATTAACAACTGTATATTCTTTATTTTTGCATTTAATTGATAGGACAGATCTAAATCCTGTACTGTATCCTGTATTCTTATTACTTTCATAACATATGTCCGATTTTAACAAATTTTTCTTTTTGAGAAACATTTTTCCTGCAACTGGCAACCTGCATTCATATCCTCTCTACATCAGTTAAATATCACAACTATTAGTGTATTATTTCCTGCTCTAATTCCCTCAGTAGCACCTGATTTAATTCAACTGAAATTCTATTACACCTGATTTACTTTTGTTGGTATTCACTTACACCACCCTTTTCAACACATCATACATCCTATTCAACTGATCTTCAAGTAATTGGTCATCTCTGACAAAATTACGATGTCAATGACAAACCTCAAAGTTATTCTTTTTCCTCCCTTTCCAAATTATGCATTGGTTTCCTTTACTGCTTGCAAATTGTACAGTTCAAATAACATCAGGGATAACCTAAAATTCTGTCCCACTCCCTCAACATCTAGTGCTTCTCTTTCATACCTTCAACCTGGTAGATACAGTTTGGTTCCTTTACAAGTTGTCTGCAACTATAAACTGGAAACTGCAGCATCTCTTACTGGCAAAATTTGCTTCTATTTTTGTCGAAATTTGCATGAATTTTTGTTTGTAAATGATAAGACTCTCAAATTTAAAAGGTTGTCACACTGTATGAGTGAAGATAAATGAAGCCTCAGTTATTTGGAATTGACTGTTTAGAAAAAAGTGTCAATTGTGGGCTTTTTGACTGTTCAACAACTTTTTTTCCAAAATCGCCTTTTTTTTCCAGTTTGTTCTGCTGAAAAGCGACAGCACTTTTCCACCAGCGAACTGAATGCATCTCTGATTGAAGGTGGTTCTCGACATTCTTTGTCTTACATGCAGTGTATACGTATTTGTGAATTTGGACAACCATCAGCTGCATAAAGGAATCACGAAACCAAAAATTGGTGCCAGACTGGGACTCAAACCTGGATTTACCACTTACCACAAGAGGCTGCCTTACCATTAGGCTATTCGAGCAAGATTCACGGCCATGCCCAAACTTCCACATGTCGTTAACCGTGTGTCTACAACATGTACTCGTACATTCATTATTTATATTCCCATACAGGGAAGCCATTTTAACTTAAAGTAGCTTTCCCAGTGTTGGTGGATAAATATGATTTTGCAGTGACTGTGCTGTTAAGAAGAACAGTGCAATGTTCCTTCAGACATGCATTTATTCGCCGACACTGGGCAACTGACTTTCAATTAAAATGTTTCCCCTATACAGGAATGTACAGTCTTAGACATAAAAACTGACCGCCGGCCGGCCGCCACAGAGACTAAGTCCGAGTCGTTCACTTAAGGTGTCCAATAAAACTGACCGCCCCTGACAACTCTAAGTCCGGCCATCTGCACAATCTGGCAACACTGTAAGATGCGGAAGTGTTGTCTACTTCCTAGATGATATGGATGAAATGAGCCCGTGGTCTTGCGGTAATTGTCGAGCAGTCTAAACTTAGTCGCATGTTCGCGTCCAACAACTTTATTTTTTTACCTCATTTCGGTCTAAAGTTATGAGTCTGATTGAACATCGAAGGCAATTCGCTTAACATTCAACCCACCCGCAATAATAAGTATTCCAGAAACAATTCCGCAGGACAGCTCGTGGCTGCGTCGCGATCATAACAGCTTACGCTCGGGCGTTGCCTCGCGCTGCAGCGGCTACCGGCCACCGGCCAGACGCCACCCGCCGCCTGAAATCCGACGCCGCCCATGTGAAGACGGCGCCATGCTGTCAGTGTATGTATCAATGCCATTTTCGAATTTGAAGTTCTAGTTATCATCTTGCAGTTAAGCACTGGATTTTGCATACTTGAAAATCATGAACTACAGTTAAGCATTGTAAAATTGAGTCGCAAGAGGAAAAAGGTGCAACATCTGCAACACAACGTTTACTTTTGGTATAACACAGGGGTGAATGTAGAGGAGGCAGCTAGAAAGATTTGAACTGTGTTTGGAGCGAGTGCTTTTGGGAAAAATACGCCAGAAAAAGATATTCTTGTTTCAACAAAGATCGTTCTGGCATGAATGATTTTCCACATTAATGAAGCCTCGACCACTGATATATGTGACAGATTACCATTTTTCCATCATGCTACATTTGCATTCAACAGGCAAAGTTCAGAAGTCTGGTGTAGGAGTACTGCATGCTCTAATTCTAAACAACAAAAATCACGGAGTGACTATTATTGAACGTCATCAGGTCGCTCATTGAGCATTCCTATGCAGTACTGTTACTGGCGACGTGTTATGATGCCTTTATCGTTAACTTCCTAAGAAGAAATGAAAGGCTGAATCCCACCAAAAGACGTAGACTAGAGCAAAGAGTAGTGTGAACATAATATTTTACATCTGATAGCTCCAAAAGTGTGTTTTGGACTACGAATTCTGCCCCAAGGGGTGTGTGCAACACAGCTGGAATTTGTTGTCAACAACTGAGACACCTTTCGGTCGCAGTGTAAGAAAGTTGAGCAAGAAAACTACATCACCTGTGCTACTGCATGATAACTCACTCTGTTGATTTGAGAAAGAAAAATACCCACTGTGTTGGACCTTCCATCGACCTACAGACCCCTTTGAAGATGTCTCCCGCAGTCGGAGACGAAACGTTGGGAATTGAGACAAAATTCATCAACCGACCACGGCGTAACAGCCCGGATAATTATAATGGATATGATATTTTGTTTCCACACATACCAAGAGGCTACAGCTAATATTTTATGTGCAGTGACCTGCAGTATCGGTAAGACTGCTGCGACATGATATATTTTGCTAAGTATGTTTGTATTTATAAAGTGAACTTTCTGCAGTCGGTCTAACAATCGCATGTCATGGTCCTTCAACAAGGTTCCGATGACATTAAGTTTCCGCTCCCAATTGTTCGTGGCCATACCCTTGGGATTCGCCCTTAACCTCAAGCTAACTTGGAGTCTCTCTTCAGTTACATCTAACCAGTACGCACCTGTTGCACTATTGTAAGAACCGAGATGCAGGTTCGTTTGGCTACAAGAACGTGTATGTTCCTCTAGCATGAAGGGGCTCCTGCGCATTCTAGTCGTCAGGTGACACATTATCCAAACCTAACATTTCCCGGAAGGTGGATCATTAGATATGGGCACTTTTCTTGGCCTTCAAGGTCCTCGAACCTTATCTCTTTAGATTTTTGGCTGCGGGGATGGTTAAAGGCGAAGTCTACAAATAAAAAGTAAACCCAAGAGCCGATTTGATCGTTTGGGTTATGAATAGTGCAGCCCTCATAAAAGAACGCAAAGACGACCTCAGTAGAGCTAGACGTGGTGTTATCAAGAGAAGTCAAATGTGCATTGAAGTTGGTTGGCGAATTTTTGAAAATCAGCTTTGAATGTCCTCATTTGCCTTTGCTTTGAGTTTGTTAGTATTACGTACTAACAGTTGTATCTCTGTACTCAATAAAAAGTGGACGCATTTATATGGAATTTTTTTCGTCTGTACTACTACCTGCTAAAATATCTACTATTCCTCCTGAAACACCCTGTATATGGATATATGTGTGGTGTCTGTTCTTTCGGACATGTCCGAAAGAAAATGCTTCATAGCATTCTGCAACGACTTTCGATCTAGTTGCAGGGGCTGATACAGATTTCAGAGCTGCTTGGCTGTCTGAATAAAAATAGATGCTACGATTTTTGTAGGGTCTACTCTAATTTTCCTCCGTGCACAGGCTGACAGAAAAAAAAAGTGTAATTCTGTGGCCATCTTCCCTAAAGAGATTCTAGGCAGTACACCAGACATGGTACTTTCATCTGTTTTCGACCTGTCAGTAAACCACTATATTATGTCTCCTGCATGGTGTTGTGGTTCGTTTTTCCACCGTTCCCTGCTTCCAATTGTTACATGGCAAAGTTTATTGAAATAGCTAGAAGTTATTGTGTAGTTACTCGGCATTTCCCCAGCTATCGCCTTACTGATTTGAGATTCTGTATATTATAACTATATCCAGTTATTTCCAATTTTTAGTCTTTATGTCCCTCCCGCTGCCTCCATTTTAAACCACAGGTGTAAGGCGGGCATGTCTAGCATAATATCCATTCCAAGAGTGGATGTCCCGCTAATTCCATCTGTTTGTGAAAGCAGGCCAGTCTCTGCACTTTGCCAGACTCCCTAGCAGCCACCTTCTGTTCGACTTTGTTCATATTATAGGCCAATAAATTATCATTGGTCTTTTTGCAGGGATGTATATCCAGTACGTACTGGGTTTACACCCCAGTTTACCCTACAGAAGCTTCTAGTACTTATAAGATTACCTTTCGCAGTGGAAAATATTCTTTATGTGAGGTATTCATAATAGTTTTCCATCCAGGGCTACCTCTAGATACACTACAACCCTCTCTAAAGTTTTGGGCGCTAATGACCTCAGTAGTTGAGTGCCCTTAAACCCCAACAAAAAATCACTAAAAGTTTCATCGAGAAACGTAATTTTTCAGTATGTATGCTGGACGTGCTTCCCCATAAATAATACTACACCAATTTTCGTGGAGCTCGTCTTTAAATACTTTTTCACAATGTTCAGTGCACATAGGTTTAACAGTACTAGCAAATTTTCTAAGTCTTACTGTGAATAGATCGTCTACTTATTCTTTTCAAGAGTAGTCTCCCGCATTCAGCTCATCTATGAGTTCATTCACCACTAGGTTCTTCATCTCTAACCATTTACTCGAAGGTCGTATTACTCGACATCCAGGAAGATACAGAGAGCATCCAGAAAGGGTAATGCTTTTTCCACCTTCCCAACAAGTTGGTGAAGTGTTACTTAACATGATTTGCTTCGCAAGTATTATGAAAATGTGGTATTTCATAGATAAAATTATGTATTCACAACAACAACGAATATGTCGGCAGAAAACAAAAACGTGGCATTATGAATTTGGCAGTACCTCAAGGTTTTCGCTTTGACACTAAGGGTTACTAAAAGAAGCAAGACGGATTTTGCTAGAGCATTGTCTTACGATTTCCTCATTGAATTTTTATCTGCCTGCTTGTAGCTCTGCTACAAAACAATTAAAAATCTGGCTTTCGGCAAGGCTCGAAAGGCGAACAGAGGCAACATGCACTTGTCAGGCAAGCATGTTACCGCGGAGCTAGTGAATATGCGCAGTTTCATCTACTTACTTATTGACCCAGTAAGCGCTATGGCAGATAAACCGCAACATAAGAGGCGACAGTAGTTGTATTTCCCATGTGGATCGACTTTCGTGGACTCAAAATGATTAACTGATATCCTTATGTCACATCTCAAGCGAAAATCACTCAGTATTACATTGAAATGACACGATAATATCAAGTGAATTTAGCAGGATAGTTCTGTGCCATCAAGGAAGTAACTCGTCAGTCACAGAGTTGCCAAACATATTCTGCGCTGTTGCCAAGTTTCATTATACCGCCAGGAAGGATACCAGATGATGTGTTCTGTGATTGACCTCGAAAGTGACTATAGCTTCGTTTCAAAGTAGCGGGTGGCAAGGACCGCAAGATCCTCATAATATGTCAATGAGTCTTATTTGTATTTCTGTAACTAGGTTTAGGGGCTAGAGTGCAATTACTTGTAATACATCGATGCACTGAATGCAAACTAAATGTCATAAATTAATAACTGCGGCAATTATTTGTGTTTTACTGACTTAATCGGACCGAAACCTTGAAAGCGTATTCACCAGACGCAATTCATAGTTTTGGAGCTACTCCAGTGGCAGAGTTGGCAATGTATATTTGCTGTACAATATTGTTATTGAGATCACTGTCATTGGCACATCCACCAGAAGACAGGCATGGCCTGGCTTATTGTTGTCAGCTTTCCTGACGGATATTCTACCTTTGTTTGAAACGTGAAGACTTAGGGTGAATTCGAACATTCCATATGGCGAAAATTTGATGTTTCTATTCTTCCAGCTCTAGCATTCAAATAATTGTTACAATAAGCGGCAGAAAAGCTCCTGTGAATCAATCATAATTAGTGGAATCTGACAAATTCCATCTGTCATCTGATAATTGTGAAAAACTACTGTTTCATCTTCACAGCACCACAGAATGAACTCAAGGGTTTCATAGAATACCTATACTTAATTTCGTTGTGATCGTTTTCAATGACAGTACGGGAGGAGCAAAAGCATCTGACTTGAAACGTACTTTTCCAGCGGGATTTGAATCTTTGGCTACAGTTGCAGTAGCACGGCCAGTGAGGTATTATCCAGTGAGGTATCAAGAATGTGAGCATTCACTCATTGCTATAGTATAGGCCAGGGCAGAGAGAAGCACGTTTCCGACATAGTAAACGATGAGAGACACTGTTGCTGTCACTTATTAAACAGGAATTGTTCAGAAAATTACAACTATATCTAATGAAATGAGTAGGTTGATGCAGCTCCAGTCTGGCACTATCACTGAGTTGCCAAACATTTTCCGAATAACACTTAAGATAAAAATGTGTGTATGTGTGTGTGTGTGTCTGTGTGTGTGTGTGTGTGTGTGTGTGTGTGTGTTCTTTCAGACATTTCCGAAAGAACAGACACTACGAGTCGAAATAGACAGCCCTGTTAATCAATTAAAGATTGAAGGACAGATGTCCAGGCTGTCATGCGCATTAAAATAGAACAACGGCGCCAGATGAAAATTTGTGCCTTAGCAGGTTCGAACCCAGATTCGTAGTGTCTTTTCTTTCGGACATTCCCGAAAGAACAGACACCACACATATGTCCGTATACAGGGGGTTTTATCGCATTTTTTCTGCAATTTTCCATACCACCACCTCATACAATATTTACCATTCCTCCTCAAACATCCTGTATAATTATTTGGGTCTCGACGGGTCATCGAAAGTTTTCAGTGCTAGACGCACAACATCGTCCAAAACCTAGTGGGAATACAGTGTGGCCGCGAGCGAGTGGAGTAATGGCCGCAGCGAGGGGGGCAGGGGTGCTGGGGGTACCATGTATGTGGTATGCGGCAAAGATGGGAATAAGCGTCTGACGAGGAGCGTGTGTAGATAGGTGCTGAAGAGAAAGAGAGGTTGGCTGCTGTGTCTCGACAGTGCCCACCGTCAGAGGTTTGAGTCCTCCTTCCGGCATGGGTGTGTGTGTTGTTCATTGCGTAAGTTAGTTTAAGTTAGATTAATTAGTGTGTAAGCTTAGGAACCGATGACCTAAGCAGCTTGGTCCCGTTCTTACAACGAATTTACAAAATTTTAAATCCAAAATACTGCATCTCGGTTCTTACAATAGTGCAATAGGTGCGCACTGGTTAGCTGTAACTGAAGAGAGACTCCAACTCGGATTGTGGTTAAGGGCATAATAACTTAAATTGTGAATACATTTCTGGACGAATGTTTGTTATGTATTTTTCCGTCACTCTTTTCACTGTTATAAGTTATGTTCTACAAGGAACGCACGCCATTGGAGGCGGCAATCTGTAATTTATTTTACCTTAATTACTACTTCAGTTTTGTTCCACAATTTAAAGGCATATATGGGTGCAAACATGGAATACATGGGAATAATGCAGCTGCTCAGTGACAGGTATGGGGGAGGCATTGAGGCCAGGCCTCGTATCTTCCACCCCTGCCCTCTTTGCCTCCGCCTACCTGGTGCTGAAAGTCTTCACAAACTTTTTTAAAAAAATAATAGTGCAGTGATCAGCATGTCTGTCTAGTAAGCAGGAGGTCCTGGTTCGAAGCCCAGTCGGTCACAAATATTCATCTGCCGTCTTAACTGTATTTCAACGCGCTGTGACAGTGTGGACGTCGGTCCTTCGATATTTAAGATGCAATTGTTTTTGAGGCAATAGAGGTGATTTGCGAACATTTGTCTTGCCATCAGTGTAACGGGACTTCAACGGCATCCAACCCTTAGTCATTGCCTTGTGCCGGCACTAACCAATGTCATATATATGCGAATCACATTGTAGCTCATATTTAGTCAACGAATGGTCAGTATGCAAGTATGCTGGCCGGAGTGGCCGAGCGGTTCTAGGCGCTACAGTCTGGAACCGCGTGACCGCTACGATTGCAGGTTCGAATCCTGTCTCGGACATGGATGTGTCTGATGTCATTAGGTTAGTTAGGTTTAAGTAGTTCTAAGTTCTAGTGGACTGATGACCTCAAAAGTTATGTCCCATAGTGCTCAGAGCCATTTGAACCGTTTATGAAGTATACAAGTATTTACGAACAGTAGAAGCAGGATTGCAGCGAACTGATCCCTTAACCAAGTGCAACATAGAGTACCTGTGTAATGAGTCATTCCAGCTGCATAGCTGAGGGTAATATTTGTAAAGCAATTCAATGCAGAATTAATGTAATACCCGCACGATGATCTCTGTAGTAATACTGTATCATCAGCAGCCCGCGAATGGAGTACTATGTTCGTTAAATCGGATTACTCAAGCTGAGGCCAAATAAAGAGAGGCGACGACGCCACAACACTATCTTTACTTAAGTAGGTAGTCAGCGCTAAGTTATGTGTGCCACCATTAACGTTACTGTAAGCAGTTTGACAGCATAACACCACCACAACTACTGACAACCTGAGCCATATCATCACGCAGTTGTAACTCTCAGTGATTACAAGTTGCTGATGTTTGTCAAGAATAGCGGAAAGCGCCTCTGAAGTTCCATTTGCATTACGTCTAGGACGGAGAGAATCCTAAATAACAGTAATAGGTCACCCAGCGAAGAGAAGAGTCCACGTTTTGTCTCAAGTTCTTGCAGTTTGATATTAATGCAGTTCCCGATAGTTTCACACTAACGGGTTCTTTTGGCTATCGGAATACTCATATGTGAATTACAGTGTAATTGCTAGAACGCTCAACTACCTTAATAACACCTCATTCTGGATTGAATATGACTCGGAAAGAGACGTTAATTTGACGTTTCCGACCATCTCCTGACGTCTTACTGAATGAAGTCTGAAGTGCACGTACAGTTGTGTTGCCTGTCGCATGGATTCTGTGATGTGTTGTGGCAGCTGGCAGTCACTGCTGAATACAGACATTTGCAAATATCCCCACTGCTTTAGGGGAAATCGTCTTTTTTGCATTTTTCCATACCGTAATTAGCACAATAACATAACGCTTGTTCTGCTGAAGAACATGATGCCCACAAGTCCTGAAACAAGAATCTCCTAGCGGGAGTAATGCATGAAAGGAGACAAAAAAAATGGCTCTGAGCACCATGGGACTTAACATCTATGGTGGTCAGTCCACTAGAACTTAAATCTACATAAACCTAACTAACCTAAGGACAACACACACATCCATGCCCGAGGCAGGATTCGAACCTGCGACCGTAGCGGTCACGCGGTTCCAGACTTAAGCGCCTAGAACCGCACGGCCACACCGGCCGGCGAAAGGAGACAGACTGTTGGACAAAAGAATGGACAGCTCTCTGCTTTTTGCGTTTCCGACAGCGCCTCCGATAAGAATCTGGTGTCATATTATGCTTCACAACCTTAAACTGTTTATTTCTTTTTACTTCATACTAAAACAAAAGTTATGATATGAGAAGAGGAAATGACTGATATGCTTCTCAGGAACTTTAGTTTTTCTTGTTTATTTTCTCACTTCATACTAAAACAAGGGCGTTAATATGAGAAGAGGAAATGAAATATACGCTTCCAAGACATAATATTTCCTTGTGTGTTACTACTGCATACATGAAAGCCCTGCAGTTAATTTTTGTATGTTGGATAAATTTTGATATCACCTCACATTCCTTTTTCAGAAGGTTCCTATTTTCTTGGGGTTTAAATAGAGTAGACATTTCACCACTGGTTAATATTCTGATGACTAATGGCATGATACCCGTCGCAATTGCTCCATGGCACCTGTGAGTTAGTCACACTGCGACCGAAAGGTGTCTCAGTTGTTGACAACAAATTCCAGCTGTGTTTCACACACCCCTTGGGGCAGAATTCGTAGTCCAAAACACACTTTTGGAGCTATCAGATGTAAAATATTATGTTCACACTACTCTTTGCTCTAGTCTACGTCTTTTGGTGGGATTCAGCCTTTCATTTCTTCTTAGGAAGTTAACGATAAAGGCATCATAACACGTCGCCAGTAACAGTACTGCATAGGAATGCTCAATGAGCGACCTGATGACGTTCAATAATAGTCACTCCGTGATTTTTGTTGTTTAGAATTAGAGCATGCAGTACTCCTACACCAGACTTCTGAACTTTGCCTGTTGAATGCAAATGTAGCATGATGGAAAAATGGTAATCTGTCACATATATCAGTGGTCGAGGCTTCATTAATGTGGAAAATCATTCATGCCAGAACGATCTTTGTTGAAACAAGAATATCTTTTTCTGGCGTATTTTTCCCAAAAGCACTCGCTCCAAACACAGTTCAAATCTTTCTAGCTGCCTCCTCTACATTCACCCCTGTGTTATACCAAAAGTAAACGTTGTGTTGCAGATGTTGCACCTTTTTCCTCTTGCGACTCAATTTTACAATGCTTAACTGTAGTTCATGATTTTCAAGTATGCAAAATCCAGTGCTTAATTGCAAGATGATAACTAGAACTTCAAATTCGAAAATGGCATTGATACATACACTGACAGCATGGCGCCGTCTTCACATGGGCGGCGTCGGATTTCAGGCGGCGGGTGGCGTCTGGCCGGTGGCCGGTAGCCGCTGCAGCGCGAGGCAACGCCCGAGCGTAAGCTGTTATGATCGCGACGCAGCCACGAGCTGTCCTGCGGAATTGTTTCTGGAATACTTATTATTGCGGGTGGGTTGAATGTTAAGCGAATTGCCTTCGATGTTCAATCAGACTCATAACTTTAGACCGAAATGAGGTAAAAAAATAAAGTTGTTGGACGCGAACATGCGACTAAGTTTAGACTGCTCGACAATTACCGCAAGACCACGGGCTCATTTCATCCATATCATCTAGGAAGTAGACAACACTGTATGGGAATATAAATAATGAATGTACGAGTACATGTTGTAGACACACGGTTAACGTCATGTGGAAGTTTGGGCATGGCCGTGAATCTTGCTCGAATAGCCTAATGGTAAGGCAGCCTCTTGTGGTAAGTGGTAAATCCAGGTTTGAGTCCCAGTCTGGCACCAATTTTTGGTTTCGTGATTCCTTTATGCAGCTGATGGTTGTCCAAATTCACAAATACGTATACACTGCATGTAAGACAAAGAATGTCGAGAGCCACCTTCAATCAGAGATGCATTCAGTTCGCTGGTGGAAAAGTGCTGTCGCTTTTCAGCAGAACAAACTGGAAAAAAAGGCGATTTTGGAGGCTTCATTTATCTTCACTCATACAGTGTGACAACCTTTTAAATTTGAGAGTCTGATCATTTACAAACAAAAATTCATGCAAATTTCGACAAAAATAGAAGCAAATTTTGCCAGTAAGAGATGCTGCAGTTTCCAGTTTATAGTTGCAGACAACTTGTAAAGGAAACAAACTGTATCTACCAGGTTGAAGGTATGAAAGAGAAGCACTAGATGTTGAGGGAGTGGGACAGAATTTTAGGTTATCCCTGATGTTATTTGAACTGTACAATCTGCAAGCAGTAAAGGAAACCAATGCATAATTTGGAAAGGGAGGAAAAAGAATAACTTTGAGGTTTGTCATTGACATCGTAATTTTGTCAGAGATGACCAATTACTTGAAGATCAGTTGAATAGGATGTATGATGTGTTGAAAAGGGTGGTGTAAGTGAATACCAACAAAAGTAAATCAGGTGTAATAGAATTTCAGTTGAATTAAATCAGGTGCTACTGAGGGAATTAGAGTAGGAAATAATACACTAATAGTTGTGATATTTAGCTGATGTAAAGAGGATATAAATGCAGGTTGCCAGTTGCAGGAAAAATGTTTCTCAAAAAGAAAAATTTGTTAAAATCAGACATATGTTATGAAAGTAATAAGAGTACGGGATACAGTACAGGATTTAGATCTGTCCTATCAATTAAATGCAAAAATAAAGAATATACAGTTGTTAATTTTCATGCATCAATAAATGAAGAAAACAGCAAAATATTGTCTGTTTATACAGTTGGTTACACAATTGAGCAGAACCATTCACAATCATAAAATAGCTAATAGTAAGAGTCCCGAACAATTTAAAGAGAAATTCCACATAAAACTCATTGTAGGAAAGGCAGATTCAACCTAGGTTTCACTGGAAAATGGTAGCTTACGAAACATTCAACAATTTCTTGAACACTGTTTATCAGTCAGACCGTAAGAAGGTAGGTTACTAGATAACATAAGGAACAACACATTTCAACACGAATTAATACTTCATTTAGTAAGCACAAGAGTAACACATACATGCACCCAACTACAATGACCGATCATTCATTCTGAGAACACAGTTCAAAATGAGCTAATTAACCTGTTGCTACTGCCCACATAAATCTTCCTAAATAACCACTGTGGTAAATATAGAGAATTTCAAGCACATATGAAGGCTTACCAACATTTGTTCTTACCAAAAACTCCTTGTGAAGAGACCACAAAAAGAAGAACATGATGATAGTAGATGATGTGCCCTTCACCGTGCATCATAAGACAGCTTGAAGAGCACTTATGGCAATATTGGTGTACTAAATGTACTGTCAATGTTAAACCACAAATTTTCTTTATATATACTTAAAACAATATGTCGGCAAATATTTCAAAATAGCTTACATTTTACAGCCATCTACACTGATGCTCATTAAAGTTCAATTAATTCTCCATATTGTGTCCCATGATGTCATGGACTACTTACAGAATTAAAGTCCACCACAAAGCTTATTATAAAAAAAAGAAAAGGAGGTTATAAACTTCAGTAACAACTCAGGCCCTTCCATCCCTTCCGTCTATGAGACATCTGAGGATGACAAATCTAAAGCCATACGTACGGAGATTCGCTGGTATCTGATATAAATAGAAAGTTTTATTTATCCACTAATAATAGAAAAAGATACTTCCATAACAATTGGACCGAGATGAACTGCTTCTGAATTTTCAAATGCAGAATTAAATGGCATTCTTACCTGGGACAACCTTGGAATTGTCAAGTTTGTCCACGGTACGATTCAGTAAGTTCCGACCACGAGACAATGTTTTAAGAAACTGTTCTTCTTCTTCATTAATAATGTCTATTATGCTTTGTGGATCACTTTTTACCTGGGAAAAAATGAAGAATGAACTTTTAGAACACTTCACGTAGTTAATAATCTAATAACAAGTGCACATTAGTGAAGGAATTACTCAGAATGCTGATTTATGTTGATAAGGGAAGTGGTTGGTCTTTGTAAACACACATAACATGGGGGAGGGTTGGAGGGATTGATTTTAGCGTAATTAAGCCTTTTGAACAGGGATTTCAAGGACAGTAATGCCTGGAAAAATTTCTTATGCACAAAACAATACAAAAAAAATTATTAGATCTTTAAAGATTCCAGAACAAATACATGAGTTCCCAATATCATACACACAAGGTACAAAGTATCAACACCGGGTAGTAGCAACACTTTAATGATTATTTACTTCCACTAAATGTCTCCTACTGATGACAGTATGGTATCCCTACATCAATTCTGATTATTCATGATTTTCTATGCAGCACTTAGCAACCCCTCATTGTCAAGGCCAGTAAACAGGAAAGCAAGGAAATTTATTCAATGGAGGCAGTGATACTTAAGATGCCTTTAAAAAAAAAACAACAACTCAAATTCTCTCAATAAATACAGGGTATGAGGTAGAGGCTGACAGTAAAACCCAGTAAAAAATAAACTGCTTTGAACTAATGCCTACATTTAATGAATACTTCCATTGGGCCAAGAGAAATTTCAATACAACTGAAAAACGTGTAAGCTAAGGACTAACAACAAAATGCCATGAGAGATGTCAAATAATTTTCTTTGCAGAGTGAATGATCATAATGGGTAACAGAGTAAACGAAACTCTACAAATTTAAACGAAGTACAGAAATATCTGCAGACTTACGCAATGACCAATTGCATCAGTGGTTACCGAGCTACGCAATGTAATTAGTTTCGAGTTAGTTTTAAGTTTTTTCTTTCAGCGATCAGTGCATCGTCCTAGTGCAGAAGGAGAGAATTATGTCGAGAGTAACAGGTACCAAATGAAGAAACGGGCCGCACCTCGAGTAAACAATTTAGTTATAAGGATATTTATAATGAAGGTCATAAGGCAAATGAAATATGCATCGTCGCAGTGTCTCACCTTGACAATTATCAGTACCTATTTGCTGCAGAGTACACAAACATTTAAGCATGAGATTTTACAAAAACCAGTTAATTTTTTATATCATTGTCACATGAAAGCTTGAATAATTACATTTCCAATTATTTGAAAAAGATAAGTCTATGATGGTTAAACATCATGTTTTACACTAACCTACACGTGAATTGAAGTAAACAGCACTAGCACATGTAGAAACAACACGACAATGATTAGTCGGTACACATTATTTCAATGAACCAAAGTTCTTGGCAACTAGTCCATGACTGTACGAGCAACAGTTCCTCATAAATCCTTGAACCAGTAGATGAGTATTTCCCTTCTTCCGTCCCAAACAAAGGAAGCGGTGTCAAGTCTAGTCAGGCCAGCAATGCGCAATGTTTTAGACCTATTTCGAATGTTTTTCTCCCTCATCTACCTAAGAAAGAAATGAGCTCCCATAAGTGATAAAAGCCTATCTATAAAATGAAGCAAAAATGTATCGTATGCTTGTATTGTGTCATAAAAATGTTATTTGTAATTAATTTATATATGTGATGTGAACAAAGATAAGTTAAAGGTAACAAACAAACTGTAGTAACAGAACCCAGTTAATGAACATTTTATAATGTTCTAAAATTTAAGAAATTTATGTTTGTAATATAAGCAATGGGTGGAATGTCAGCCATAGGTATAAGTTGTCACATTATGTATATTGTTGTAACTCAAAACTTGTATGAATTTTCATTGGAAACCAAACTCTATATGAAGAAATGAACTTTAAGGCCAAGCAATTTATACTATGTTTTGGATGGCTATATGTGTCTTTCAACAAGCGGACGGTCAGGTGTGGTGAAATGAACATGCGTGTGCAACGAAATAACTTCCAAGTTTCATGGCTCACAACGCTTGACACATTGACAAATGAACTATAGTTGTTCGAGCCGGTATTTATCAACGGATGGTCAGGTAGTGTTGCTGTAGCAACCCATTCCACATCAAACGGTCCCTTCCCTACAGCCTAGGTCTTCGTGGCAAACGAATCTGCTCCAGTCCGGAATCCCTGAACCATTACACCAACAACCTGAAAACAGCTTTCGCATCCCGCAACTACCCTCCCGACCTGGTACAGAAGCAAATAACCAGAGCCACTTCCTCATCTCCTCAAACCCAGAACCTCCCACAGAAGAACCCCAAAAGTGCCCCACTTGTGACAGAATACTTTCCGGGACTGGATCAAACTCTGAATATGGCTCTCCAGCAGGAATACGACTTCCTCAAATCCTGCCCTGAAATGAGATCCATCCTTCATGAAATCCTCCCCACTCCACCAAGAGTGTGTTTCCGCCGTCCACCTAACCTTCGTAACCTCTTAGTTCATCCCTATGAAATCCCCAAACCACCTTTCCTACCCTTGTAATCGACCCCAGTGTAAAACCTGTCCCATGCACCCTCCCACCACCACCTACTCCAGTCCTGTAACCCAGAAGGTGTACACGATCAAAGGCAGAGCCACGTGTGAAAGCACCCACGTGATTTACCAACTGACCTGCCTACACTGTGAAGCTTTCTATGTGGGAATGACCAGCAACAAACTGTCCATTCGCATGAATGGACACAGGCAGACAGTGTTTGTTGGTAATGAGGATCACCCTGTTGCTAAACATGCCTCGGTGCACGGCCAGCACATCTTGGCACAGTGATACACCGTCCGGGTTATCTGGATACTTCCCACTAACACCAACCCGTCAGAACTCCGGAGATGGGAACTTGCCCTTCAGTATATCCTCTCTTCTCGGTAACATCTTTGCCTCTGTACTTCCGCCTCGACTGACATCTCTGCCCAAACTCTTTGCCTTTACAAATGTCTGCTTGTTTCTGTGTGTGTGTGTGTGTGTGTGTGTGTGTGTGTGTGTGTGTGTGTGAGCGTGAGCGTGAGTGTGCGCGCGCGAGTGTATACCTGTCCTTTTTTCCCCCTAAGGTAAGTCTTTCCGCTCCCAGGATTGGAATGACTCCTTACCCTCTCCCTTAAAACCCACATCCTGTCGTCTTTCCCTCTCCTTCCCTCTTTCCTGATGAAGCAACCGTTTGTTATGAAAGCTTGAATTTTGTGTGTATGTTTGTGTTTGTTTGTGTGTCTATCGACCTGCCGGCACTTTCGTTTGGTAAGTCACATCATCTTTGTGTTTAGATATATTATTTATTTATTTTTATTACAACATAACTACCTTGGGGAATCCCATTCTCCTGAAAATAGCAATCAAAAAGGCATCACCAACATGGTATTGGAAGTACCAGTTCTTCAAGAAGGATTGGATAAGAAGAGGCAGAGTCGAGCGGAGGGTCTGAATCAGAGGCTCAGATGGTTCTGTGACCTTGTAGGCTACAGATTCCTCGACCTGCACCATAGGGTGGCTGAGTTTTTAGATTAAAGGATCTTGGGCAAACACAAAAAGGGTTTCCAATTTCAAAGGGTTCAGGTTGAACACAGGAAGAACATAGATCCAGCAACCATCGATATAACAGTTGTAAAATGTCGGAGCTGTGGTGGTAAAGAACCAGAGCTCCAAGCGCTAATAGGAAGTACTGATACTCAAATCTTTATAGGCACCGAAAGCTGGCTAAAGCCAGAGAAAAGTTAAGCCAAAATTTTTGCGAATGACCTAATGGTTTTCAGAAAGGATAGGCTAAACACAGTTGGTAGTGGTGCATTTATTGCTGTTAGAAGTAGTTTATCTTGCAGCGAAATTGAAGTAGATAGTTCCTGTCACTTACTATGGGTAGAGGCCATTCTTGGCAATCAGAATAAAATAAGAATTGCATCCTTTTACTGACCTCCCAACTCAGATGAAACAATTAAGGATCAGAGAGAACTTAAGTCTAATTTCAAACTCGTACCAGACTCACAATTTTAGTGGGTGGTGGCTTCAACTTACAATGATATGTTGCAAAATATGTTTCATTCCAGAGATACACATAAAACATCATCTGAAATTATGCTAAGCACATTCTCCGATTATTATTTCGAGCATTAAATTTATGAGCTCACTCAGATAGTAAACAGTTCTGAGAACGCACTTGACCTCTTAGCCACAAATAATTTTGAGCAAATAACGAGCATCAAAATGGCTAAGTGATTAATGAACTCATGGTTATCATAGCAAGACTGAATATTTTAACCTCCAGGTTCTACAAAAATAAACAAAAAATATACTTATTTAAATAAAAAGATAAAAATTGACCTCATGACTTTCTGAGATACTATTTCCACACCTTCCAAATTAACACTGTAAGAGTAGACGAGATGTGACTTTTATTCAAAGAAATAGTATCAACCACAACTGAAAGATTTGTATCAAATAAATCAGCAAACGACAGAGTTGGCCCCCCTTGGTACATGAAACGGTAAGAACACTGTTGCATAAACAAAAAAACATGCAAAATTTAAACAAACATGAAATCTCCAAGATTGCTGATCTTTTAGAGAAGCACAAAAATTAGCGCAGACTTCAACATGAGATGCTTATAATAGTTTCCACAACGAAACTTTGTCTCGAAATGTGGTGGAAAATTCAAAGAGATTCTGTTGTATGTAAAATATGCTAGTGCCCAGACATACTGCCAATATGAGTAACTTAGAAGTAGATATCCCGGAGTAGTGAAGTAACTTAAATAATTTAATAAAAGCAAGCCTTCTGGTCTGGATTGTATACTAATTGACTGGAAAGCTGCACAGGTCACGCCAATATTCAAGAAAAGCACTAGGAGTAGTCCACTAAATTACAGGCCCATACATTAACGTCAATATGCAACAGGATTGTGGAACATATATTGTGGTGAACATTATAAATTACCTCGAAGAGAACAGTCTATTGATACATAGTCAACACGGATTTAGAAAACATTGTTCTTGTAAAACACAACTAGCTCTTTACTTCTGCGAAGTGCTGAGTGCTATTGACAAGTGATTTCAAATTGATTCTGTATATCTAGATTTCCATAAGGCTTTTGATACTGTACCTCACAAGCGGCTTTAGTCAAATTGGATGCTTATGGAATATCATCTCAGTTATGTGACTGGATTTGTGATTTCCTGTCAGAGGGGTCACAATTCATAGTAACTGATGGAAAGTCATTGAGTAAAACAAAAGTACATATGGATATATAACTGTTCTCGAAAGAACAGGTACCATCGATGACCGTGCGGCTTCTCTAGAATAAATTATAATTAATTGAAACCCTCAGCTGCTGACAGGTGTTGTTGACATACCTCGATGGGAACAGCCGAAAAGGTGTGCCCCAACTGGGACTCGAACCCAGGATCTCCTGCTGACATCGCACATACTCTATCTGAGCCACCGAGGACACAGATGAATAGCGCAACTGCAGGGACTTATGCTTCCCATGCTTCCCATGAGACCCACATTGCCAACTGTTCACAATCTACATACGTAATGTTCCTAACACATATTTGTCCATCCACTCATTACTTGCGCACACTATGGTGACGATTCCCGTAAGAGTTCAGGCAACCTGTGCGCATTCGCACAGATGAAGGTCAATGGCCGGATAGCCATTTAACTATATATGAAGATAGTAACTGTTCTCGAAAGAACAGATACCATTGAATTATTATTATTATTATTATTATTATTATTATCATCATCTTCTTTCCTTTCTCAGACCTTAGGTCTGGTTAAAAATGGAAAGTGACGCGGACCTTGATCAAGCGTGACTTCCTTTTAACTGTACGGTATATGTTACATTGCATTTAGGAACTTTCGGGTAATTGAACATGTATCAATAATTACAGATTTCTGTAGTTGTATATATAAGTTTGGATGTAGCTGTATTGCGTTGATGTACTGGTGGATATTGTGTGGTATGACTCCTGTAGTTGATAGTATAATTGGTATAATGTCAACTTTATCCTGATGCCACATATCCTTGACTTCCTCACCCAGTTGGATGTATTTTTCAATTTTTTCTCCTGTTTTCTTTTGTATATTTGTTGTATTGGGTATGGATATTTCGATTAGCTGTGTTAATTTCTTCTTTTTATTAGTGAGTATGATGTCAGGTTTGTTATGTGGTGGTGTTTTATCTGTTATAATGGTTCTGTTCCAGGATAATTTGAATTCATAATTCTCCAGTACACTTTGTGGTGCATACTTGTATGTGGGAATGTGTTGTTTTATAAGTTTATGTTGTAAGGCAAGCTGTTGATGTATTATTTTTGCTACATTGTCATGTCTTCTGGGGTATTCTGTATTTGCTAGTATTGTACATCCGCTTGTGATGTGATCTACTGTTTCAATTTGTTGTTTGCAAAGTCTGCATTTATCTGTTGTGGTATTGGGATCTTTAATAATATGCTTGCTGTAATATCTGGTGTTTATTGTTTGATCCTGTATTGCAATCATGAATCCTTCCATCTCACTGTATATATTGCCTTTTCTTAGCCATGTGTTGGATGCGTCTTGATCGATTGTGGCTGTGTTAGATGATACGGGTGCTTGCCATGTAGTGTTTTCTTTTTCCAATTTATTTTCTTCGTGTCTGTTGATGTTATGTGATCTAAAGGGTTGTAGAAGTGGTTATGAAATTGCAGTCGTGTAGCCGAAGTATTTATATGAGTGATTGCTTTGTGTATTTTGCTAGTTTCTGCTCGTTCTATAAAGAACTTTTTAAATTGACTACCTGTCCATAATGTAGGTTTTTTTATGTCGATAAATCCCCTTCCTCCTTCCTTTCTGCTTAATGTGAATCTTTCTGTTGCTGAATGTATGTGATGTATTCTATATTTGTGGCATTGTGATCGTGTAAGTGTATTGAGTGCTTCTAGGTCTGTGTTACTCCATTTCACTACTCCAAATGAGTAGGTCAATATTGGTATAGCATAAGTATTTATAGCTTTTGTCTTGTTTCTTGCTGTCAATTCTGTTTTCAGTATTTTTGTTAGTCTTTGTCTATATTTTTCTTTTAGTTCTTCTTTAATATTTGTATTATCTATTCATATTTTTTGTCTGTATCCTAGATATTTATAGACATCTGTTTTTTCCATCGCTTCTATGCAGTCGCTGTGGTTATCCAGTATGTAATCTTCTTGTTTAGTGTGTTTTCCCTTGACTATGCTATTTTTCTTACATTTGTCTGTTACAAAAGCCATATTTATATCATTGCTGAATACTTCTGTTATCTTTAGTAATTGGTTGAGTTGTTGATTTGTTGCTGCCAGTAGTTTTAGATCATCCCTGTATAGCAAATGTGTGATTTTGTGTGGGTATGTTCCAGTAATATTGTATCCATAATTTGTATTATTTAGCATGTTGGATAGTGGGTTCAGGGCAAGGCAGAACCAGAAAGGACTTAATGAGTCTCCTTGGTATATTCCACACTTAATCTGTATTGTCTGTGATGTGATATTATTTGAATTTGTTTGGATATTAAGTGTGGTTTTCCAATTTTTCATTACTATGTTTAGGAACTGTATCAATTTAGGATCCACTTTGTATATTTCCAATATTTGTAGTAACCATGAGTGGGGTACACTATCAAAAGCTTTTTGGTAATCAATGTATGCGTAGTGTAGCGACCTTTGTTTAGTTTTAGCTTGATATGTCACCTCTGCATCTATTATCAGTTGCTCTTTACATCCTCATGCTCCTTTGCAGCAGCCTTTTTGTTCTTCATTTATAATTTTGTTCTGTGTTGTATGTGTCATTAATTTCTGTGTAATGACTGAAGTTAATATTTTGTATATTGTTGGTAGGCATGTTATGGGGCGATATTTTGCTGGGTTTGCTGTGTCTGCTTGATCTTTAGGTTTCAGATAAGTTATTCCATGTGTAAGTGTATCAGGGAATGTGTATGGGTCTGCAATGTAACTGTTAAATAATTCAGTTAGATGTGAATGTGTTGAGGTGAACTTCTTTAGCCAGAAATTTGCTATTTTATCTTTTCCAGGGGCTTTCCAATTGTGAGTAGAATTAATTGCTTGGGTGACTTCATGTTGCAAAATTATCACTTCAGGCATTTGTGGTATCATCTTGTATGTGTCTGTTTCTGCTTGTATCCACCGTGCATGCCTGTTATGTTGTACCAGGTTTGACCATATGTTGCTCCAGAAGTGTTCCATGTCTGTTATGTTTGGTGGATTGTCTATTTTAATGTGTGTGTTATCTATTGTCTGGTAAAATTTCTTTTGGTTTGTGTTGAATTTTTGGTTTTGTTTCCTTCTATTTTCACTTTTTTTGTATCTTCTAAGTCGTTTGGCCAATGCTTGTAATTTCTGCTTCTTTTCATCTAATTGCTCTATCGCTTCTTGTTGTGAGATTTTACCTAACCTTTTTCGTTATTTTTTTCTGACATTTCATTTCTTATAAATTGTGTTAGCTGTCCGATGTCTTTTCTCAGTTTTTCTATTCTGATCTGTAGCCTGTGTTGCCATGCTGGTTTTGTGGGTTTCTTGTGTGTGTTGGTTGGTGCTGATCTCTGCCTAGTGTGTATATTTAGTGTAGTGAGTGCTCCTATATAAACCAGTAGTTGTAACTCTTCCATAGTTGTGTTTTCATTTATTTTGTTGTGTATGATTGTGTTGATAGTTTTTATTGTTGTTTCGACTTTTGGGTTATTTGGCGGTCTATGCAAGAATGGTCAAATGTCTGTATTTGTGTCTTTGTATTCTATATATGTCAGCTGAAATTTTTCTTCTATATCTAACATGTGTGTCACTTCATGTTCTATTTGTGCTTGTTCTGGTGGCTGTCTTAAGATGTCGTTTTCCTCTGATTGTTTAATTGATGCGTATTGTTCTTTGTTTGTTTGCTCTGGGATGTTTGAGTCCATTACTGTATTTTCTTCTTCTTCTGATTGCACATTGTTTTGTTCCAGTATTTGTTGTACTTGTTGTTTGATGTTTTCTAATTCTGACTGGGGTATCCTGTTATTTTTGATTATTACACGGATCTGATCAGCTAGTCGTTGTTCTGTTAAAAATTTTAATTCTGGGTATCTGGTAATAAATGTTGTGTATACTTGGGATCTGTATCCAGTTGTGTTGGTTCCTAAGTTTGTTGCTTGGCAATAACAGAACATGAGGTGTCGGTTAACTTCATCTGACCATCTCATCCTCTGTCTTTGTTTTCCTTCTAGAGTGGTTGCAGGAAGCATATCCTGCAAAACACCTCTATTTGGATTTAAATCATTTTCCAGTTGGCTAGCAGTGTCTTTACCATTGTGGGCGGGCATAGGATTCAAGCGTCGTCCCCGACCATGACGGCATTGTCTGAGGCTTCTTTAGTTCTGTCCTGAACCAACTAATCACACTAAAAGGGGGGTTAGCCCTATTAGTGGTTTGTTCTTTTCGTCGCCTTTTACGACTGGCAGAACATACTGAAGGCCTATTCTTTTCCCGGGCCTCCACGGGAATTTATTATTATTATTATTATTAATAATATTATTATTACCAACTTGATTGGACTTTCTTTGGTGCACAAGCAGTCAAAAAATATTTTTGTTAAACTGTTTGTGTTCATTCTGAGGATGTCTCTATAAAAATCAATTCTTCTTTTCCGCATTGTGTCTGAGAGTTTTTCAGTAGTTTGGTAAAGGGTTTTGGTTTTGATGTGAAGTAGTTTGCATGTGAATAATTTTGTTGTGGAATCTAGGCCCAAGACTTTTTCTTAATATCTTCCTTTCTTTGGTCTCCTGCCTTTCACCTGAACCACGGCTGGTGGTGGACAATGTGTCAGCTGCATACAAGGCTTTCAGTTTGATTACTGTATTCTAATGTCTTATTTTTGAATTCCCTACAAGGGACTTCTTGTTATGTGTTTTTGCTGAGTTGGAAAGTCAGTTCAACTTTCTACTTCTACATTCCATTACTTTTTTCTATGTCTGTTTTTTGTCCTCCCATACGTTTTCTAGGGCGCAGTTAAATAGCAGTGGGGAGAGTCCTTTCCTTGCTGTACACCAGTTTATGTCTCAAAAGGGTCAGAGAGTTTGCCCATAAATAAATAAATAAATAAATAAAAAGGGGGACAAGACAGAGAGGTTCCAGCTCAAAATAAAAACCAAATGAATAAATCAAATCACTGAAGAAGAAAGGAAAGAAAGATCAGAAAGAATGAAAAGATACTGGGCTAACTGAAAGGCACAGAGCATTAAAAATTAATTGATTTAATGTACCACAAAGAACATTGAAATGGAAGAAGAAGAAGAAGAAGAAGAAGAAGAAGGTATATAGATTTCTACAGTCTTTAAAAAGGGGTTTTATTTTGTGAGCAAGAGACAAAATTTTTATATTACTAGGACCAACTTCCTGAATGGCCAATGTTCAGTGTCACCTTTCGCACTCTCCCATTCCCCATCCGTCAATTACAGTGTGTCACCGAATGTTACCTCTAATTTTCTTTAACACAAATTGTAGGTCTTTCCTCACATACAGCATAGTGTCAACTAACAAAACTGTTTCTTATTCTGACAGGAGACTCCTGCTTGTAGCATCTGTCAGGGAGAGGTGTTCAGTGGATCATACTTGCCTTTCAGAAGATTATGTTAGTCAATAGGATACAATTTATTTGCCTAAATGGATGGGGGAAGGTGACCTAGATGCAGTAATAAGGGAAGATTGTAGTTCAATGTCCATCGACACCTAGATCATTAGGGGTGGACCACTGGCTCAGATAGACTAGGAATCCACAATTAATTTGCTGAAGGAACCATCTTCAGGTGTAATTTAGGAAAAACATGGAGACCCTTAATCAAGACCATTGGAAAGAAATTTATGTATTCCTTTCAAACAATCTCTGTTTCTTAATATGCCACTGTTTTTGTAGAAAGCTATAACACTTGTGTCACTGTGACGATTAAAAATGTCCACGTAGAAGAAACACACATATTTCTGTCTCCTAAAGAGCAATACATTCTATAACAGGTAAGCACTAATTCTAACCAAACTTGGAAAAAGAGACAGTATACACTTCAAAAAATACATAATAAAATAAAAATAAACTGCAAAGGTTCCACAAAAAACTGAGCACAAGTAATTAGAAAATAGATGTACTAACTACCTCAGGAAACGTTTCTCCTAATAAATCAACCACTGTGTGAACCAAAGAAGCAAAGAACCTAGGCTTTGCATTTAATTTTTCTGTAGCATAACGAACAGCACGTCGCAATATCCGTCGCAGCACATAACTAGAACATAAAAAAAAAATCACCTTTAGCAATCAAAGAATAATTTAATAATTTATAAATAAAATAAGAAAAATCAATTCAGAACATTTAAAATTTATTGACATCATACTGGAGTACAATGTTAATCATTTCATAGAGGTTTAGCTATTCCTGGAGCAAGTGACGTAAGTGACATAATTTTCCAATATGAAAGCTATATCAACTACAAGCTACAACAAATGGCAAAAGTTCAGGAATGCTCCGGAGTGTGTTGGGATCCTCAGTGTTTGTGTTGTACATTAATAAAATGATAGACAATATTCACAGTATCATCCTAGTTTTTGCATATGATGCCATTAATTATAATAAAGTACTGTCCAGAAAAGCTACACAAATATTCAGTCAAATCTTTATAGGATCTTAAAGTGGTGCAAAAATTGGCAACTGATTTTAAATAGTCAGAAATAGAGCGTTTTGCACCTCTCAAAACGAAAAAATGTAGAATCCTATTACTAAAATCTCTGAGTCACAGCTGTAATCAGTTGACTCATATTTAGGTGTAACAATTTTTGGGATATGAATTGAAGTAATACCATAGGCTCTGTTGTAAGTAAGGCTGGGCCAGACTTCAGTTCATTAGTAAAATACTAGATAACTGTATTCAGTATCCAAAGGAAATTGCTTCCAAAACGCTGTTAAACCCATCCTAGAATATTGGTCAAGTGTATGGGAGCCATTCCAAATATGCCTATTTCGGGATACTGAATATATTCAAAGATGATCAGGACAAAGGGTCACAGGTTTCACACATGCGAGAGAATCACAAAGATGCTAAAAAATCTGAAGTGGTACATTCTTGAAGGTAGACATCAACTATCTTGTAAAAGTTTGTTTGCAATGAAACGAGGAATTTACAGATATATTACAACCTCCTATGTATCATTCCTGTATGAACCATGAAGACAAGTTCACACTAATTACAGTGCAACAGAGGCATTCTAGCTATCCTTCCCACACACTGTACTTGAATGGGATGAGAAGAAGCTCTAATATGAGGGGTCATCAAAAAAACTGGAATCATTTTTGAAAGCTAATATTTTGAATTTTTTTTTTTTTTTATACGAAACTACCTTATCCCCTTTGAAATACTCTCTATAGCAACTAATATATTTGTCCCACTGGTGCTTCCACTGTTCAAAACATTTTGTGTAGTCATCTTTAGAAATGGCTGACAGTTCTGCCCTGATTTTTTCTTAACTCCTTCAATGTAGTCAAATCGGTGTCCTTTGATGCCTCTTTTCATGCATGAAAATAAGAAGTAGCAAGGAGCCAGGTCAGCTGAGTATGGTGTATGGGGGCAGTGGAACCATGCAATTTTTAGCCAAAAACTGTCTAACAGTGATGGCTGTTTGTGCAGAAGCCTTGTCATGGTGAAAGAACCAGTCTACTGCCTGCCACAAATTTGCTGAACTGAGCTTCAAAGTAACCCACCAATCTCTGACAGTTGATCAGTTGTCTGTCGACGGTCTGTGACACAAGCTCTTGAATTTATTCAATATTTTCATTGATTCGGGTTGATGATGGATGTCCAGAATGAGGTTTGTCATCAACTGACATGTCATCATTTTTAAATCGATCAAACCACTCATACACTTGAGTTTTTCCCATAGTGTCATCTTAGAAAGCTGTTTTCAACACTAAAATAGCTTCAGCAGCATTTTTACTGAGCAGAGAACAATATTTCACAGGTGCACATTGTTCACTTGAACTTGCCATCATAAAAAAACAAAAGAAGAATAAAATGACACTAGCAAAAACGAACACTGCAGATGAACATACCCAGCCAGGTCGACAACACAGGCAGCAGTGAACTGGCAAGGAGTTGTGCTATACATGTTTAGTGGCAGAAATACTTACTACACAAGCTCCACCCATAGCAATATTACTCCAGTTTTTTCTTGGGTACCCTCTCGTAAGTTGTACAACAAGAGGATCCCTTTGCCACATACTTCACAGTTGTTTGCAGGGTATAGATATAGAGTACAAATGGGTGTGGACTACTTCACTTTAACTGCTTGTCATGGACCTCACGGTGTACAACAGCCAACACTGATGCTTCACAACTGGAGGAAGGTATTTACTGTTTATTGGTTTTAATGGCTTTGGAAATACCCATTATTGTTCCACCCTCATATACTTAAAATGAGGCAAATTCTTATTGCTACTGAGACAACATACAAAGCCAATATATCTGGTTATTTTCTGTGGAATGTCATAGGCAGTTACAGCTGTTGATTACTTCTAGTAATAGATTGCCAACTTGTTTCTGTCAATTCCCTTTTACATCACACCACAATAAGCACAAGTGTAGAACTCTACAATTCCATGAAGATGAACTCATAGGTTGTCTATTGTTAGGTAACAGAATGTAAACAGACTCAAATTTAGGATCCAACTCTACCACTTAACAAAAAGTGTGAGTATGAATAATGCTGTGGTGTTATAAATATGGAAGCAGTTACTCACATAATAGCCACTACTAAAGTATTTACATAATAATGTGAGTTTTTATTTATAAAGTCATAGGATTATTCCAAGCTACAATGTAATTGATAGCAGCTGGCAGCGAATCACTCTAGTCATGTGGTCTATAGATGACAACAAATCTGTTTGCAGTCACTGAACTCATTTCAGAGGAGAGTTGGTAACTAAGAGCACAGAAAAAAATTGTCCAAAGACCAAAATTTACATATTCATTTGTTATGTAAAACGAATGTTTTGCAAATCCTATCAAAAATTTAATAATAGCTTCCAAGTTATCATTGGTGATATTCTGTGACTGGTTAAACTTCCCATGCAGTCTTACTGTGACAAAGCACCATAGGTACATATTAGCATATTTTTAGAGTGTACAGACATCTGTGAGGTCCAACATTCCAACCCCCTCCCCCTCCCCTTCCCCCTAACCTCCACCAATGACTCCCCCCATCTCTAATGACCTCCTTGGTGGCAGAATGTTAAACCCTAATATTCCTTCCTTTTTTCCTTCTACTAATGACAACATTCTTGACCTAAATCTGCCTCAAGTGGGCTGTTTCTCTTCTCACCACTGAGAAATGCATAAACAGGGGTGGGTAACATTCACAGTGACGAGAAACTGAGATTCTTGCAGCATGAGACAGGTTTTATGAATTTAGTAGGTTTCTTGGCTCCAACAACAGTTCGTCGAGCATTTGTACGATTCTCCCACATTGTCTAAACAAACCTGTGAAAAATTGTGCATTTCTTCTTCAAGAAAAGGAAAAATACTGAGTATATATGGACTGGGGGAAAGGAATGAAAAAGAAAAGCACCTGGTAGAATTTTGCACAGAGCATAATTTAAACATCACTAACACTTGGTATAACAATCATGAAAGAATGCTGTTTGTTACGTGTTCCATTGATCAATCTCACGGAAACCGTTGATGATGTAGAACGTGTCAACTGCATAAGAAATGCACACATGAATCAAGGTTTTTAAGCTTAAAGTTTTTATTACATATCACATCCCATTAAACGGCACAAAATGCAAATTATACCTATACATTCATTTATTCCTATTCAAGAATTCATCTATGGTATAGAAGGAATTGTCAAGGATATATGATTTCAATTTATTTTTGAAACTATTACTGCTTTCTGTCAAGACATTTTATTTCATCTGGAAATTTATCGAAAAGTTTTACAGCAGCATATTTTTCCCCTTTCTGTGTCAAAGACAGGTCAAGCAGAGGACAATGTAAGTCTGTCTGTGTCTTCTAGTATTATAATCATCAATGTCACTGTTGTTTTTAAACAGGTCCATGCTGCTGAGAACCACTTTCATTACTGAGTAAATGTACTGTGAGGCTGTTGTAAGAATTCCTAACCTTTTAAACAGATGTGCGACTGAGCCCCACACATAATTCTGACCGCTTTCTTTGAAGCAGTGAAAACTTTTTGCCTAAGTGTTGAGTTATCCCAAAATATTAATCCATATGAAATCCAAGTAAAAATACACTCCTGGAAATTGAAATAAGAACACCGTGAATTCATTGTCCCAGGAAGGGGAAACTTTATTGACACATTCCTGGGGTCAGATACATCACATGATCACACTGACATAACCACAGGCACATAGACACAGGCAACAGAGCATGCACAATGTCGGCACTAGTACAGTGTATATCCACCTATCGCAGCAATGCAGGCTGCTATTCTCCCATGGAGACGATCGTAGAGACGCTGGATGTAGTCCTGTGGAACGGCTTGCCATGCCATTTCCACGTGGCGCCTCTGTTGGACCAGCGTTCGTGCTGGACGTGCAGACCGCGTGAGACGACGCTTCATCCAGTCCCAAACATGCTCAATGGGGGACAGATCCGGAGATCTTGCTGGCCAGGGTAGTTGACTTACACCTTCTAGAGCACGTTGGGTGGCACGGGATACATGCGGACGTGCATTGTCCTGTTGGAACAGCACGTTCCCTTGCCGGTCTAGGAATGGTAGAACGATGGGTTCGATGACGGTTTGGATGTACCGTGCACTATTCAGTGTCCCCTCGACGATCACCAGTGGTGTACGGCCAGTGTAGGAGATCGCTCCCCACACCATGATGCCGGGTGTTGGCCCTGTGTGCCTCGGTCGTATGCAGTCCTGATTGTGGCGCTCACCTGCACGGCGCCAAACACGCATACGACCATCATTGGCACCAAGGCAGAAGCGACTCTTATCGCTGAAGACGACACGTCTCCATTCGTCCCTCCATTCACGCCTGTCGCGACGCCACTGGAGGCGGGCTGCACGATGTTGGGGCGTGAGCGGAAGACGGCCTAACGGTGTGCGGGACCGTAGCCCAGCTTCATGGAGACGGTTGCGAATGGTCCTCGCCAATACCCCAGGAGCAACAGTGTCCCTAATTTGCTGGGAAGTGGCGGTGCGGTCCCCTACGGCACTGCGTAGGATCCTACGGTCTTGGCGTGCATCCGTGCGGCGCTGCGGTCCGGTCCCAGGTCGACGGGCACGTGCACCTTCCGCCGACCACTGGCGACAACATCGATGTACTGTGGAGACCTCACGCCCCACGTGTTGAGCAATTCGGCGATACGTCCACCCGGCCTCCCGCATGCCCACTATACGCCCTCGCTCAAAGTCCGTCAACTGCACATACAGTTCACGTCCACGCTGTCGCGGCATGCTACCAGTGTTAAAGACTGCGATGGGGCTCCGTATGCCACGGCAAACTGGCTGACACTGACGGCGGCGGTGCACAAATGCTGCGCAGCTAGCGCCATTCGACGGCCAACACCGCGGTTCCTGGTGTGTCCGCTGTGCCGTGCGTGTGATCATTGCTTGTACAGCCCTCTCGCAGTGTCCGGAGCAAGTATGGTGGGTCTGACACACCGGTGTCAATGTGTTCTTTTTTCCATTTCCAGGAGTGTATGTTAGCTTGCTAATTTCTATATCCTCAAAATTATTAATTATTCTGATTGAAAAAGCCCCTGATCCTAGTCGTTTTAGGAGATCCAAGATATGAATTTCCAATTAAGATTCTCATGTACATGTACAACCAAAAACTTAGTATGCTCTACCCTGGCTACTTACTTTTGCCATAGAAAGTTTGCAGATGTACTGTGTTTTTTCAAAGTTCAGAGCAAGTCCATTCGCAGAAAACAGATCAATAACCTATCCAAAGAAATTGTTTGTATCATTTTCTATTGGAGTTTCTTTTACTGGATTAATAATGATGCTCGTATCATCATCGAACAATGTCAGTTAACTTCTTGTTTCAGATAAGAAGGGAAGTCATTTACATATTTTAATAACAGAAGGGTACCCATGATCGAAGCCCATGGAACACCTAATGTATTTTCACCCCAGTTAGATGAAGTGGGATACTTTCTTAAGTCACTTAATCCATATAAAGAAACTTTTTCTTCCTTTTCTGTAGATATGACTTAAACCACTCATATGCTGTTCCATTTATACCGTAGAATTGTAATTTCTGTAACATAATGACATGGTTCACACAATAAAATGCTTTGGACAAGTCACAGAAAATTCCTACTGATGACATCTTACTATTTAGATGCTCTATTATGTGTGCAGCAAAATTGTATATTGCTGTTCCTGTAGAACAGCATTTTTGAAATACAAACTTTGATTTACTAAGTATCCCTTTACTGTTGAGATGGCTAACCACTCTTGAGTACATTACTTTCTCGACGATTTTTGAACATGATGTAAGCAAGGTTACTAGCCACTAATTATTGACATCTGTGGTATCCCCTTTCTTGTAGAGAGGCTTGACAATGTCATATTTTAACCTGTCTGGGAAAATACCTTGTGTTAACGATTCATTATATGTATGACTCAGAACAACAGCTTAACTGCTCCACATTGTTTTAATATCTTGTTGGAGAAGTCATCTACTCAAAGAGAATTTTTTTAAAAAAGACTTAATGATTTTTCCTTATTTCACAATGGGTTGTTAGATGAAAATTAATCTTAGAAGGATTTCTCAAAACTGATCTTCCATGTACTGCTTGGCTTTTTCTTTTGAACTATTCTCATCAATTTTTTCACCTATACTTAAGAAATGGTGGTTAAATACATTAGCTACTTTTGTATTGTTTGTTAAGATTGTCTCATTGTATTTAATAGTAATACTACCTGCACCAGTCATTACTCTCTCTTCCAACAACATTCCACACTGATTTGATTTTATTGCCCTAGTTGTTAATTTCATCTCTAATATACATATTTTTTGATTTTATGACAACTTGTCTCAGTATGTTACAGTAATTTTTATAGTGTAAAATTACTTTTGGGTCTTTACTAATTCTTGCTGTCTCATACAATTTTCTTTTTATTCCTGAAGACACTTAAATACCTATAGTAATCCAAGGATTCTTTGAAAACTGATTGGTCTTACATTTAGTAATTTTTTTGGGGCAACAATGTTCAAAAACGGATATAAATTTATTAAGAAATATGTTACATTTATCATTAGCATTTGGTTCATTGTATACATCGCCCCAATTAACATTTCTTAAACTTTCTCTGAGGTGCTCTATAGATACCAGGCTGACCAGCATTACACTTTTACTTAATGGTTTCTAAACTGTACACCCTGTTAGGTTTTGTAAGTTAATCAATTGTGCATCATGGTCTGATAATCCATTTATCACTGGGAGAGCATGACAGATTAATAACTTCTTTTTGTCTGACAGACACCATAACATGGTGTGAATAGCTCCCAATCTCCTAATTGGGATCTATACATTGTTGCTAGTATCAACACTACATTATCTAGCTGTAGTTCACATGCAAAAACCTCAAAGTGCTGACCAACACAAAATTTGCTTACTTCTATAGTTCTGTACTTATACACTTGCTTTGTGTACATGGCAACTCCTCCTCTGTCCATGATGGATCTGCAAGTATAAGAAGCTACATTATAATAATTTATACTGACACTTTCCATCCCCACAGTTACATAGTGTTCAGACAGACAAAATATATTGATCTCATTCTTATTCTTATTTCTGAGATCATCTAAACACACTAACAGCTCATCTACTTTATTTTGTATTCCCCTGATATTTTGACGAAGTAAATTGATACTACCCTTAGCTTTATCCCTATTTAGTGTACACGAAGCTTCTTTTATTCTACTTTTCTTGATTGTTGTCTATCTGGACTTTGGCTTGAACCTAAATAAACCTGCCTGCCTGATGCCATTAACCACAGGGATCATCCCTTGTGTGACTGTGAACCCACTTACAATATCTGCTAGTAGAGAAGCCAGGGTTGCCACAAGTTTCCCGATGTGAAATTCCCTGATATTTTCCTGATTTCCAGACAAGTTTTAACATTTTTCCCTGCCAAATTTTGAGATGTCAAGGGTAAGTTAAGACGTAAGTTGACAATCTGTCTCTGCAGCTACAGTACAAGAAACAATAGTGCAAACAAGGAAATACCCAAAAAACAGCTTGCAAGCAGATGGTGTTTCCTCATGTGAGCAAAAATCTTAAGTACTAACATTATCATCTTCTGTAATGAACTGTTTTTAGATGGAGAAAGCAAGCCAAATGGTATGTATTTTTCATTAAGACCACTGATGTTATTTTATCTCAAGAAAATGAAACACATTTGCTGACAAAAATACGTGTTTCCTTGGAGTCACAACAGATTTAAAATGCCTTCACCTACTAACTTCAGTAAAAAGTAGGCATCTTGAAAGAAGTGTATAAGGCGGGGAAGAATTGTGTAAACCAACACTGTAGGTGATCACCAATAAAATGTTGGTTCTACTATACAGGGTGTTACAAAAAGGTACGGCCAAGCTTTCAGGAAACATTCCTCACACACATATAAAGAAAAGATGTTACGTGGATATGTGTCCGGAAATGCTTAATTTCCATGTTAGAGCTCATTTTAGTTTCGTCCACCTACGCTCAATGGAGCATGTTATCATGATTTCATACAGGATACTCTACCTGTGCTGCTACAACATCTGCCTTTACAATTACGACACAACATGTGGTTCATGCGCGATGAAGCTCCTGCACATGTCAGTCGAAGTGTTCGTACGCCTCTCAACAACAGATTCAGTGACCGATGGATTGGTCGAGGCGGACTAATTCCGTGGCCTCCATGCTCTCCTGACCTCAACCCTCTTGACTTTCATTTATGGGGGCATTTGAAAGCTCTTGTCTACGCAAGCCCGGTAACAAATGTAGAGACTCTTCATGCTCGTATTGTGCATTGCTGCATCAGCGCATCAGGGATTCCATGCGACAGAGGGTGGATGCATGTATTCGCTAACGGAGGACATTTTGAACATTTCCTGTAACAAAGTGTTTGAAGTCACACTGGTACGTTCTGTTGATGTGTGTTTCCATTCCATGATTAATGTGATTTGAAGAGAAGTAATAAAATGAGCTCCAACATGGAAAGTAAGCATTTCCGGACACATGTCCACATAATATATTTTCTTTCTTTGTGTGTGAGGAATGTTTCCTGAAAGTTTGGCTGTACCTTTTTGTAACACCCTTTATTTGTTACTGTTGGTTATTACTCACTGTGTTACATCTATTATTCTAAAGGTATTGTGTGATTTTTCTTTCAAGAAATACATTAGTACATAGCTTACAAACTACCATCAACTGACAATTTTCTTATTCTTATTGTCCATAATTTCTAACGTACTTTTGAAGTGTCAAAATGTACTAGAACAAACAAAATGTCTATAAAGCGCCACAATGTACAATGTTCTTGTGGTGAGATAGTTGCAATTCCTGGAAGCCATTGCCCATGGCCTCTGGCCTGCTGTGGCATTATGCCACACACAAACAGACCTGGCCTGTGGACAGATTGGTGAGACTAGATTCAAGAGGCAGGGCCTACACGTTAGTGGGAACCAAATGGATCCAGATCGGCAGGCTTAATCCATTATAGATACCCACAGAAACAGCCTGTGGTTTTGTCCAGTCAAGGAAATCCAATCATATGGCCAGCTGTTCACAAGCCACAGACAGAATATTGATGAAATGAGACCATGGCGATCAATCCATGCAACAGGTAAGTTATTGAAATACACTGAGAATCAATAATAACGAGAATAAGTAGCAACTCACCATAAAGAAGATGATCACTGAGCTGTAGGCAGCCACATACAAAAGACAATCACACTCTCACAACTAATTTTTCAGCCATTACTTTTGTCAGAAAATGAGAGCACACACGCGCGCGCACACATACACACACACACACACACACACACACACACACGCACGCACGCAACTCCTGCACACATGACCGCCGTCTCTGGCTGCTGCATCTACACTCTCTGAGAATCAGATTCAGACAAACTACTCCTCATGCCTCGCTGCCTCTCATTGGCAGCTGCTAGGCTAGTGACAAGAAGTGGTGGCAGCACTAACTGCAAGCTGAGGGGAATAGTAGGACGGGGAGAAATGGTAGTAATGAGGAGAGTAGGGAAGCGATACTCTGATGTACCCAGCCAGTGACAATGCACAACACCTCAGTAAACAAACCATTTCATCTACTGAGACAAAAAACGAGATTTTTCCAGTGTTTTTTCAAATTTCCCTGATTTCTCTGACGTGTTTGAAATTCCCTGTTTTCCAGAACCTGTGCAATCCTGGAAGCTAACTTTTCTTTCCCCTTCCTATTTAGGTGCATGCCATGTGTAATGTATCCCCACCTGCCAATAGCAGCAACTGAAACAACACTTATGTGAGATTATGCCTGTGTCTGTTCAGCTCACCGCTGAAAGACCTCCACAAATCGCACACTTGTGTGCCCAGTTTCTGCTCCTATTTTAGACAGGTCACTCCTAATACTACATCTTGGAGTCAGAGCCAGGCAGTTTCCTGCTCCCCCAACTATAATGACCTGATCTTCCTTCTCAAAGTCCCTGCAAAGCTGACCTAAGTTTTTTGTCACCTGGCTAGCTAAGGCTAGCACTTGGTTTCACAAAACTTGTCACCTGGTATCTTGCACCAAATTTCTCCTGAAGCTGCTGGCTTACACCCCTTCCATGACTGCTACCTAGAAGCAGAATTCTTCTTTTCCTATTCTGATTTGATCCCGACCTGTCTTTTTTCTTTAAGCTAATATTCTGTTTCAACCTACATTCAACTGTATCTGGATGAAGCCCCCTCTCCATTACTTCAGACAGCAAGCCAAGCTGATATACTAACTGAATTTCTAAAGTTTTTTCAACAGATCCCTTTTTCTCCCTTTGCTTGCTACCTTTTTCCAACACCCCACCTCTTTTTCTTCCTGTAGCCTATATAATTCCAAATGCGCGTTTTATAATTCAGCCTTAAAGGCACAAAGTTTTGCCTCCTTTTCAGCGATTTTTCTGTCCTTTCTACATAACCTGAGGTTTGCTATTTGGGCAGCAAAATAACTGATCATAAATGAAGCAGAGAGAATATAAAATGCAGACTGGCAATGACAAGAGAAGTATGTCTGAAGAAGAGAAATTTGTTAACACTGAACTGAGATTTAAGTGTCAGGAAGTCTTTAGTGAAAGCATTTGTATGACGTGTAGCTGTGAATGAAAGAGAAACATGGGCAATAACCATGTTTCCACCAGAAAAGAACAGAATCTTTTGAAATGTGATGCTACAGATGAATGCTGAAGACTACACGGACTGATCAAGTAACTAATGAAGAAGTACTGAACAGAACTGGGAAGAAACGAAATCTGGGGCACAACTGAACTAGAAGAAGAGATCAGTTGATAGCACACGTTCTGAGACATTAAAGAATCATCAATTTAGTATTGAAGGGAAGTGTGAGGGAAAATTTTAGAGGGAGGCCAAGAGATGAACACAGTAAGCAGATTCAGAAGGATGTAGGCTGTAGCAGTTATTTGGAGAAGAAAAGGTTTCCGCAGGATATAGTAGCATGAAGAGAGGCATCAAGCCAATCTTCAGACTGGAGACCACAACAAAACAATACATTTATATCAAATTAGCTCTTTGCACATAACTGCACCATCTGTGAACAGCCTCACAGAATTACAGACATCATTTGCCAAGACTTTTATATATACCCCTCATTTGCCAAGACTTTTATATACACCATCTCACAGCCTCAAGTTATGCCAGACCCTACAATGTTTTGAATCATTTTCAGCCAGATACAGAAGATGAAATGGGAGATACGATACTGCGTGAAGAGTTTGACAGAGCACTGAAAGACCTGAGTCGAAACAAGGCCCCCGGAGTAGACAACATTCCATTGGAACTACTGACGGCCTTGGGAGAGCCAGTCCTGACAAAACTCTACCATCTGGTGAGCAAGATGTACGAAACAGGCGAAATACCTTCAGACTTCAAGAAGAATATAATAATTCCAATCCCCAAGAAAACAGGTGTTGACAGATGTGAAAATTACCGAACAATCAGTTTAATAAGTCACAGCTGCAAAATACTAACTCGAATTCTTTACAGACGAATGGAAAAACTAGCAGAAGCCGACCTTGGGGAAGATCAGTTTGGATTCCGTAGAAATACAGGAACACGTGAGGCAATACTGACCTTACGACTTATCTTAGAAGAAAGATTAAGGAAAGGCAAACCTACGTTTCTAGCATTTGTAGACTTAGAGAAAGCTTTTGACAATGTTGACAGGAATACTCTCTTTCAAATTCTAAAGGTGGTAGGGGTAAAATACAGGGAGCGAAAGGCTATTTACAATTTGTACAGAAACCAGATGGCAGTTATAAGAGTCGAGGGACAAGAAAGGGAAGCAGTGGTTGGGAAGGGAGTAAGACAGGGTTGTAGCCTCTCCCCGATGTTATTCAATCTGTATAGTGAGCAAGCAGTAAAAGAAACAAAAGAAAAATTCGGAGTAGGTATTAAAATCCATGGAGAAGAAATAAAAATGTTTAGGTTCGCCGATGACATTGTAATTCTGTCAGAGACAGCAAAGGACTTGGAAGAGCAGTTGAACGGAATGGATGGTGTCTTGAAGGGAGGATATAAGATGAACATCAACAAAAGCAAAACGAGGATAATGGAATGTAGTCGAATTAAGTCGGGTGATGCTGAGCGAATTAGATTAGGAAATGAGACACTTACAGTAGTGAAAATAACTGATGATGGTCGAAGTAGAGAGGATATCAAATGTAGACTGGCAATGGCAAGGAAAGCGTTTCTGAAGAAGAAAAATTTGTTAACATCGAGTATAGATTTAAGTGTCAGGAAGTCATTTCTGAAAGTATTTGTATGGAGTGTAGCCATGTATGGAAGTGAAACATGGACGGTAAATAGTTTGGACAAGAAGAGAATAGAAGCTTTCGAAATGTGGTGCTACAGAAGAATGCTGAAAATTAGATGGGTAGATCACATAACTAATGAGGAAGTATTGAATAGGATTGGGGAGAAGAGAAGTTTGTGGCACAACTTGACCAGAAGAAGGGATCGGTTAGTAGGACATGTTCTAAGACATCAAGGGATCACCAATTTAGTATTGGAGGGCAGCGTGGAGGGTAAAAATCGTAGGGGGAGACCAAGAGATGAATACACTAAGCAGATTCAGAAGGATGTAGGTTGCAGTAGGTACTTGGAGATGAAGAAGCTTGCACAGGATAGAGTAGCATGGAGAGCTGCATCAAACCAGTCTCAGGACTGAAGACCACAACAACAACAACAACAACAACAACAACAACATTTTCACTACTGAGTCAAGGGCATACACAATATGAGTAATTACAAATTTCCTGTTGAGGTGCCTTCTCAATACCACATAACCACACATCGTATATACTTTACAAGTTAATGATACAGAACCTTAGCAGCAGAAATCAATATATTTGTCTCCTTGGGCCCTATGAGTACATAAACCAGTCATAACACTCATTTAAAATAAAAGTTGAAAGCACAGTTCAAATCATACACCACTTTCATATCTAAAATCAGATTAACTGTCTTATTCACACAAGGTGCTAACCTGCTCCAAGCCATAATCACATAATCTTAATGTCTGCCATTTATAGTTCCACAAGGCATTCACACTCAGATTAGGATCACACAGCCTAATCACCTCACTGTGGACAGCATGCAACATTTTTAAATGCACATGTCTTGCATTGGTCATATGTGCCCTCGTCAGAACTGTAGAACACGAATACGAAGAGAAGAGTTAAGAATGACTACATGTTAATTCCAATCGACGTGAGAGAAGACAACTAAAAACAGGGACGTAGAGAAAGATTCATAAAATACGCCATAGAGAAACACAGGCCATGAACTAAAAATTAAATGCCCTTCACCATACTGCTACAATAGATAAAAAGTAAAATGCGGTTGACAGCCCGCACGTCATTTGCTAAAACGGCCAATAACTCTGATAGCAACACAAATGAGAGCATAAATGGTTAAAAAAAGGGCATTCCGTCAGGAAATGGCGGGCTGTCAGAGGTTGAGTGCAACGAGTACAAAGTAGTGGTGGAGCACTACTTAACAAATGGCGACACCTAGAAAGACAGTGGCTGATACACAACCTAGCTAAAATGATCTCATGGCGAGAGGGCCAAGAGGAGGTCGATAAAGCCACTGGGAGAGGCTTAATAACCCAGAAGGGAGGACCAGTGGTGATACCAAAGTGACACCAATTGCTGACAGACAGCAATACAGAGATCATAAGAGGGAACGCAAGAACTAGCAGGCTAAAGTACGAGGACTGCAGCTTTGGCAGCAGCAACAGCAGCCTTATTTCCTGTCAGATCAACAAGACTAGGAACCCACATAAACATCACAGCGGCTTCACCAAGAGTGAGCAATTGCAGCTTTCCAGAACCCACTGTACTACAGGATGGACGGTGTACAGCATACAGAGAGTTTGAAGGGTACACAAAGTCTGAGTAGATGATGCAACTGAAAGTCTGTGTCGCCAGATGTACTGCATGCCCTGATACAGGGCAAAGATCTCTGCTGTAAATACTGATCAGTATTACAAAAGCTGATACCAAAGAATGTCAGTGCCAATGACAAAGGCATACCAGACACCACGGTCGATCCAACAGCCATCAGTGCACACTAAGGTAATATAATGAAGTTTCGTGCGAAGATCGTGAAAGTGAAGGCGACAGAGCAAGGCTGGAGTAGTGTCCTTAGGAAGTGAATTAAGGCCAAGGTGAACACAGGCCACCACACAAAGCCAAGGTGGTGAAGAGTTCAAACCAATCATGAAAGGTACAGGTAGCATGAAGTTAAGCTGTCAGAGTTAGAGCCGAAAGCGAACTCAAGGAGGTAACAGAGAAGAGGTACATGCCCCATCCTGGCGATCAAAGGAGTCATTGAAGGAGGCGGCACAGGATGGGTGGCCACACGTGACAGACAAACAACATGCGTATCTGCTGAGAAGAAAGCCACGGTGATAGGACAGCGGTAGTTCAACACTTTCTGCATACAGACTCTCAACCAGGCTAGTGTAAAAGGTGCCAATGGCCAAATGGATGCCATGATGGTGGATAGTATTGATACAGCATAAGGTACAGACATGCAGATGCATAAACAAAACACCCATAGTCTAGTTTCGAATGGACAAGGGACTGGTGCAAATGGAGGAGGTTGGTTTGATCTGCTCCCCAGAAAGTACCACTGCGGACACAAAGAACATGGAGACACATGGGAGGACCTCGAAAGTTTCCTATCGAGTATGAGCCCCGGGAATATCATAGTTTCAACAAACAGAAGAGCATCAGGCCCAAGATGTAAAGATGGTGGACGAAACCAATAGCACAGCCAGAAATTCATACAAACAGTTTTGTCAGTGGAAAAATGAAAGCCATTTTCTATGCTACACAAGTCAAGACGATTGAGACCTCGCTGAAGACACCGCTGAATGGGACAGCTCCATAGAGAATTGCAATAGATGGTAAAATCGTCAATGAAAAGGGAGTCAGAGATGCCTGGCTGGAGACAGGCTATTATAGGGTTAATGGTGTTAGCAGACAGGACACTCAGGACGGAAGCCTGAGGCACACCATTTTCCTGGATAGAGGTATCCAAAAAGGCAGAACCAACACATATCTTGAAAATGCTGTCGTCTAAAAATTCCTCAAGAAAACGGGGCAAGCGACCATGGAAGCCCCACTTCTAGAGAGGACGGACAGTCCTCCAGCCAGTACCGTAGGTTTTCTCCAAATCGAAAAACATGGCTACAATCTGGGATTTCTGCAGAAACCCATTCATGACATGGGTAGGCAAAGTGACGAGATGGTTAACTGCAGAATGGCACACTCAGAATATACACTTTGCAGTGGTTAGTAAATTCCAAGAGTCGAGCCACCATACCACCTGGGCATGTATCATATGTTCTATCACCTTGGAAACACAGCTGGTGAGAAAAACGGGGCGGTAGTTAGAAGGAAGATTTTTGTCCTTACTGGGCTTCGGTAGGGGTATGACAGTGGCTTCATCTGGGATACGTGCCCTCTGCCCAGATGTGGTTGTATGTATGAAGCACCAAGTGCTTGCTTGCAAGAGAAAGGTGCTGTAACATCTACATGTGAACATTGTCTGACGGTGGGCGGAGGATTGGGATGAAGTGAGAGTACAATCTAACTCACTCATTGTAAAGGCGGCATAGTAGCGTTCAGGAATAGAATGGTATCACTCGAGCCTCTTCTGCTCATTTCTGATAGCCGAAGGGAGGGTGACAGTGGGAGGAGCAGGAAATCTCCACAAAATGGCGGCCCATAATGTTGGAGATAGCATAGGGTTCACGATGACATCGTCTGCTAGTCAGGCTGGAAATTGTGGAATGGATCTTGGTCCCAGAGAACCATTGGAGGTTGGCCCACACAATGGAAGAGGGCGTGTAAATGTTAAAAGAATTAGTGAATGAAATGCAGTTTGCCATCATAAGATTACGGTTAGAAACATGAAGGGCACATCTCCACTCGCAAATTGTGTCCGTGACACACCTCAGTCCACCAAAGGCCTAGGACACGTCATGGTAAAGAGCAAGTTCAAGGAATAGAATGTTCTGCGGCAGTAAGGACAACATTTGCACAATATTCCACCAGGTCATCACAACTGGGGAAGTGTTGTTCATCGGAGGTTGGCAGGGAGGAGTAAAGCCTCCATTCGACCTTAGTAAGCTGCCATTTGGGCGTGCATGTAGGTGGGGTAGTAAGCGAATGGATGGCACATGGGAAATGGTTGCTCAAGTAAGTGTCAGAGAGAACAGACCAATCAAAATGTTCGGCAAGCTGGGCAGTGCAGGAGGATAGATCCAAATGGGAATAGGTGTGTGTGGAATCTGAAAGGGACATGGCAGCTCCTGTGTTAAGGCAGAGGAGGTTAAGTTGATCGAGTAGCTCACCCATGAGTGCAATTCTCTGATAGGTTCTGGGAGAACGCACCGAGCAGCAGGAAGGGGTGAGGTACCTCCCCAATAAGCTCAAGGAAATCTGCTCCGATGACAATGAATGACGGAGGGATATAGACGGTACAAAAGGGAAAGGTCTAGTGAGGAAGGAAAAGGCAAACTGCAATAGCTTTAAGGCAAGTAATCAGGGAGATGGGTTTACTATGATTGTCATCTCTTATGAGCAGCATGACTCTCCCATGACATGGAATGCCGTCCATGGGGTGGAAGGTCAAAGTGGACTGGGAAGACATGCGAGAGCTCAAAGCAGACGTGAGGACGCAATTTTGTTTCCTGAAGCCAGAGAACAAGTGGATGCTGCGATTCTCAGAGCAGCCATAAATCCTCTTTGTTGGACTGAAGACCATGAACGTTCCAGGGTTTACTATGATTGTCATCTCTTATGAGCAGCATGACTCTCCCATGACATGGAATGCCGTCCATGGGGTGGAAGGTCAAAGTGGACTGGGAAGACATGCGAGAGCTCAAAGCAGACGTGAGGACGCAATTTTGTTTCCTGAAGCCAGAGAACAAGTGGATGCTGCGATTCTCAGAGCAGCCATAAATCCTCTTTGTTGGACTGAAGACCATGAACGTTCCATTCATGGAGCGTCACAACAAGGAAAAAGTGAGGGGTGTCACCTCACTGGCTGCCAAGTGCCAGCCTTCGAAGACTCACTGCTATAGGACACAGAGGCAGGAGGATCCTACTCTATGAGGCCTACAGAAGTGTCAGCATTTTCCTTTTGTCAGCCTGGGCCTGCCAGTTGCGTAGCTGGTGACAGCCCCATGAGGCCAAAGTTTGGCAGCATGTTGCACAGCGGGAGAAGGAGATGGGGATGCTATCGTGACACTGGATGATTTCACAACTGGGACGCTAAATTTGAGGTCGCATATCTGTGTGGGAATGTCCTTCATGGCGCAAGCTGTAGCAAGAACAGTACTGTAGGTGCCAAATGGCAAAACACAGGGTTTCCAACTAGCCAACAACTTGCAAGCTATCAGGTAAGGCACTTTTTCCCCTCACCCGCATCTCCTGGACGGCCCACTCAGTAAGGTATACGGGACAATCATGGGAGGAGGCAGCATGGTTGCCACTGCAGTTGATACAGTGGGGAGAAGGAGGCAGACAATCACCCTTGTGTGCATCCCTATGTAATGGATCTGGGAGATGTTATTTTTTTTACTGTATTTGTCGATACCAAATTGTAAATGATTTTTTATACTTTTTGTCAGAATTTATTGTAATTTGCCTTATTATATGTTAATTTACTTCTGTTTTTGAGAGTGAAAGCATATTGATTACTATTAGAAAATGTATCGAAGAATAGCAAAGAGACTGATTACAAGTGGAAGCCTGTGTGTTCTGTAAAATATCTTTGACGTTGGAGTCGTATTTGACTATAGTCAGTCGGCAGTAAACTCTTGGTGTGTGTTGACGGAAGAACAATGTGAAGGTCGCCGTCATAAATAATTTTGAATTATGTTACTATTTTTTTTGTATTAACTATAAAAAAGAAACTACATTTGAAGAAATGGTATTTGAAACACCAAAATGAGGCAAACACGTTGAACCAGGTCATTTCTGCAGCCGACAAAGATGCATTGTGGAATCATACTTAGACAACTGAAGCCCAGACTAGTATCACCTTGCAAACGCCTAATCGAAAAGGTACTGTCACGAAATATGGCAAATTTAAGTAAATAAAAAATAGTGACCATATTTTCAACTTGTGTCTTAGCCGAGATGCCATATTTCAGCTGGGGACTGTAGCCGGGATATTGTGTTCACGAGATCTTCAACAGTGCTACGAGGAAGAAAATTTTTGTGTGTTAATACCAGTTTTTTCAGAATGTGTGTTACAGTATTTGTGTTCATCGGGAAGTAAAAGTTTTGGCCAAGAAATGTTTCGGCAAAAAATATAATTTTTGAAAGAAGAAAATACTTCAAGAATTTTGGTCAACAATCACATGGATGGAAAACGTGGTTTTGCAACAGTAGAAGAGTGTTCCAGATACGTCACGAAACCCTCGTATTTTGTTAAAACAATATTTTTATCCTGTTTTGTATTGTTGTGTATAATTTTTTGTTCTTCACAATGACTTATGAGATTTTCGAGAGTATTGTGCCTAAAGTAGAAAGTAGTAATTTCACAGACTTCGAACATCAGGACAGGTCAAATGAAACAGAAAGAACCGATCAATTTGATTTAAAAAGTTTTCTTGTAAATTTCACGAAAGAAATTAAACAATCAGTTGACGACAATAAGACTTACTGGGATGAAAAAATTGATAACATTTTGTTGCAAGTCCAAGCAGTCAATACCCAAGTGGGTGATCTTTCGAACAGAGTTGGCAGTGTTGAGGAAAAAATTGAATCTGTGGAAGCAAAAGTAAATGAAATTGATGCTAAATTGTGCGGTGAAATTAATACTGTAAAAAATGAGTTACTGGTAGATAGGGAAAGAAATTTAATTAATTTTAATGAGATAAAAGGGGAAATTAAAAATTTGGATGAGAATACAAAAGTTTTAGTAAAAAATGTACAACAAGAAACTGACAGTCGTTTGGTTACTCTAGAAAAAAAATAGAGTGCAATGATTTAGAAAACAAAAAATCTGTCAAAGAACTTAGCAAAAAAATTGAAAGTTTTGACATTGAATTTCAAAGCAAAAATCACAATGTCAACACATGCAATCTTGTATCTAATATTCCAGTGAAGCACTTTTCGGTAGATGGATCCTTACATCCCGTTGATTTTATACAGTATTGTAAGGATTATTTTTTACCTCACTCACCAGATGATATGAAAATTAAATTTGTGAAAAAATTCTTGGAAGGGGAAGCTTTGACTTGGGCAAACCAGATTGTAACTTTGGGGATGACCTTTTCAGAATTTGAATCAAAATTTCTGGAAAAATTTTGAGATGATCTTAAACAAACTAGAATCAAAAGTGAATTTTTGAATGGGAGAAACTATAGAGAATCAGATGGGAGCATGAAACAATTTTGCAAAAGTGAACTTCAAAAACTTATTCATTTAACAAAACCTTTGGATGACTTGATCAAAATTGATACCTTAAAGAGAAGATTGCCATCAGCAATGCAGTTGAGTTTTGTTCATTGTCCTGATAGTAATGTAGAGCAGTTTCTCAATTATATTGAAAAGTTGGATAGGGTAACAACAAGAACACATAGTGGGTTTACTCAGAAAGGTAATGGTCAAAATTGGGGAAATGACAACTTTCAAAAAAGGGAACAAAGCAATTATCCATAATTTTTATCCAAAACAAGAACAACATTTTCGCGGAAATAATCAACAAAATAGAGAACACTTTAGGGATCAAAATCACAGAAATTTTGTTAGAGATCAGTACAATAGAAACTACCAACAATCAGGTAATGTTTGGCATAGGAATGGGAACAGAAATGTTGATCAGAGACATTGGCAGAACCACAATCAGCAGTTCACGCAGGAACAAGTTGTAATTCAGGAAACAAAAAACGGGTAGACGCCCCCTTGAAGGTCCGCAAGGTTGAGGCAGAAGGTGAGCATGATGAAAGGACCAATGGATGTGACTATCATAAACCCAAACATGACAGTTCCAAACCTAAGCTATCACGAGGTCATTAGTTGTTACTTATTGAAAAAATTTCAAGAGGAAAATAATGATGATATTGATAAAGATAAAATTTTCATTACACAAGAACATACAGTAGATAAAAGTAATTGTGATTCATTTAATTTAACAGAGTTTTACACTTGGGCAGAAAAGAACAACACTTTGTCAGATGATGTAATTTGTAGTAGTTCAGAGATGTGTGTGAATGAAAGAGAGAATGCATGCTGTGAGAATGAAAATGTTGGTGAAAGGGATCTGGTAACTTTAGAAAGGGGAAATACTATTTTGGGGGATAATTTGAATGTGTACGACCTGAATATGTGCAATGATAATGATGCTGATGATAAAGTTGATAATGATGGTAATGGTATTGATGATGATGTTGAGGAAAGGTATTTCATTAGTTTAAATAGGGAGTTGGGTATACACATGGTTGAAAATGGATTAAATAGTGAGAATATTATAGAAATTCCCAGGGATGTTACCAGGATGAATAAGGCTCACAAGCTGGGTGTAGGTGAAAGTGTGAATTTTGATGTTGTTGGTAAAGAATCTGACTACACAAATAATGATGACACATGTATAACTTCTAGCCTAAGTGAAACTTTTACAGATACTAATGACACACACACATTTCTTATGAATTTATGGCTGAACAGTGAAACTATTTCTTTTGACAAGAACTTTAGAAAGATGCTTATTAATGTATGTGGAACTGTATGTCCTGAGTGGTGGAAAAAGATGAGATATTTTATTTTTGAAAAGCTGAAGGATAAGTACTTTAATAGTATACAATGTGATTTGGATGAAAATTCTTGGCTAGTTGAGATAATAGAGAGTACTAATGACAATTTTGTATCTTGTGCAAATTTTATAACTGTGACAAATAATACATGTAATGATATACCATATGATTCTGATAACTATAGGTTCGGGGAAATTGAAAGTGATTTATTATATGTGGATACAGGTTCTGAGAAAAGTGATCAATTTTTCAGTCCTTATATAAAAGTTCAAATTGGGTCATGGATTGGTAAATGTTTAATTGATACAGGAAGTGAGGTCTCGGGAATATCTGAAAGGTTAAGCAAGAAATTGAAAGTGGGGAAAGATTATGTTGAAATGCCAGTTGTTGGGGTAAAGATAAAAGGTGCTACTGGGAAGAGAAGTAAATTGGTAAAAAGCCAGGCTTTAGTGACATTTTTAAATTGAAGGCAAGTTGTTCACACATGGATGTTTTGTAATACACGAATTTAATGAGGATTTTCTTTTGGGTATGAATTGGATAGTAAAAGTAAATACAGCATTTGATTGGGTTGGAAGAAAACTTTTGATAGAAACTAGTGAAAAGGAATACATTCAGACAAATTTTGTGAACACACTTGGTGATCAGAGTAATGGAAATTTTGACAGTATCAATTTACTAAAAGAAAATAGATTGGAGAATATTGAAACTCATAGATTTGATACTGATGAAGTTGAATTTGGGAATTTAGTAAATTTGAAAATTTCAGAAACACAAAATTTATCAGGGGAGCAAAAACAACAGTTAGAAAATCTGCTGTGGGAATACAGTGATGTTTTCAGTGACATACCTGGTAGGGTAAAGGGTTATCAGTGTGAGCTTCAAGAAAAACCTCATGAACCATTTTTCATAAAACCATACAGTATTGCAATATCAAAAAGACCTACTGTTGAGAAAGAGCTGAAAAAGATGGAAGGATGTAATATAATAGAAAGGAGTATCAGTGCATATAATAATCCTCTAGTAGTGGTTTCGAAAAAAGATGGTGGAGTAAAAGTATATAAACAGAAATCATAATTTCAAAATTTAAATAACCTATTATCATCTAAAACAAAAGTCCTCCACTGGAATATGCTTGTTAGAACAAAACTACATGTACAACCAAGTATGTATATTTGCATGTATAAATTAATAATTTGAAGTCACATGTTAATTGAAACTGATGAAAAAACACTGTTGTAACAAAGAATGAGAGAAAGATTTATTTTTACTTTTTTACAAAAAAAAAATCTCCCTAGTGAGCATTTCTGAATTTTTCTAATTTTTGGAAGCTAAGTCTTCCCTGTGGGTGAAGGCATGCATGTGAGGACATGCATGCAAAGGTATAAGTTTCAAAACCAATTTTAGATAAAGCCTCATGATATATGAGCAGTTTATTGTTGTTTATACTGATGTTGTGGGGAGCAAAAGTACTCTTCACAAGAATGTGACTTGTAGTAATATTGTAGTAGAGAGGCAAGTGTACATAAATAATTGCAGAAAATTTAGATAATACTGATGTATCTTTAGCTGTACTAAGAGAAGAAAATCATAATAAAAAAAAATTAATAATAATACAAAAAACCATGAGTAAAAAAAATTTAAAAAGAAAATCATAAGCAAAAAAAATATACAAAAGAAAAAAACATGAATAAAAAAATAATATATATATCAAATATAAAAAAAATTTAAATCTTATTCTAGGAAACGAGTTTTACCTTCCTATTATTTTCAATCTGTATGCTGTATGTTAGAATATTTTTCATGTATGTTTTATACCATGTATATTTGTCATGTCAAATAATTTCTTTACTTGAATTTTTTGTGTATGGGATTGATGGGGAAGTATCACTGCAACAACAGCTAGTAACAAGTCCACAGATTCAAAGAGTCCAAATTTGGAAGAGGTTATCAGACTGCATCATTAATGTACTAATTGTGTAATACAGATCCATCACTGAGTGTGGTCGGGATTTTGTTGTATATGTCCATAACAACAAAAGCCCTGGGGAGCAGTTGTAATGGATCTGGGAGATGTTTTTTTTTTTTTTTTTACTGTATTTGTCGATACCAAATTGTAAATGTTTTTTTTTATACTTTTTGTCAGAATTTATTGTAATTTGCCTTATTATATGTTAATTTACTTCTGTTTTTGAGAGTGAAAGCATACTGATTACTATTAGAAAATGTATCGAAGAATAGCAAAGAGACTGATTACAAGTGGAAGCTTGCATGTTGTGTAAAATATCTTTGACGTTGGAGTCGTCTTTGACTATAGTCAGTCGGCAGTAAACTCTTGGTGTGTGTTAACTGAAGAACAATGTGAAGGTCGCCGTCATAAATAATTTTGAATTATGTTACTATTTTTTTGTATTAACTATAAAAAAGAAACTACATTTGAAGAAATGGTATTTGAAACACCAAAATGAGGCAAACACGTTGAACCAGGTCATTTCTGCAGCCGACAAAGATGCATTGTGGAATCATACTTAGACAACTGAAGCCCAGACTAGTATCACCTTGCAAACGCCTAATCGAAAAGGTACTGTCACGAAATATGGCAAATTTAAGTAAATAAAAAATAGTGACCATATTTTCAACTTGTGTCTTAGCCGAGATGCCATATTTCACCTACCACAGGTTACACATTTGTTTGGGTGTCGACAGGACTCTCGAATGTGGTTATAACGATGACATGGGTAGCAACACATTGGGTTTGGAATATACTGTTTGACCGTAATAGCTTCATAAGCTGCTTTGCTCTTTGACAGAAGAACCACTCTATCAAAAGTGGGCACTAAGGAGGCATCTACCTTTTTCATCACTCAATAGACGGCAATGGCTGAGAGCTACATTTGGACTTCGGCCTCGGTCAAACGATCAAGCAGGCCAGTGTATCACCATGGGAAGAATTCAGTGTTCGATGGGCCTGGACACTAACATAACAGCCATGGTTGAGCAAAGCTCCAAGCAGTTGTGCTCGAGAATCAGAACTAGTCTTCAAAAGCAAAGTGCCATGTGTAAACAAGAGCAGGATTTCACAGGACCAGCAATCACATCAACACCTTTATGAACCATAAATGGATTTACCATAGCAATGGACTGACTGTCTTCCATATGTGAAACCACAAGGAACCATGGTGCAGCTGGGAGGGTCTTTGAATCATTAGCCTCATCCCGTTCCGATTTCGTAGCCACTGACTGTGAAGATGATTGGCTATTTGGGAGAAAATCCTCCACGATTGCCAGCGTCTCTGATGGCATGCTCCTTCCAACTGAAATCCCCCTTCAGAAGGGGGTGCACCCGCCTTACGTGATTGTTCACACCTCAGGTCACACCTCCCATACACATGACTGAGGGACCAATTGGTAATCTGGGAAGGTAGCAGCTCAGCCAATCACCCCTCCCTGGGCCTGGCCTGTACCAGGGAGTATGCGCGAACCCTAAGAGTCAACCCGGGGTTGGGAATTGTGTGTTAGCCAGTCACCTGTTATGCATCAGATGCATGGGCTGGCTTTCATTCAGGAGCGCACAGAGAGGAAGAAGAAAAAGAGAAAGCTCAAAACACAAAGCGGAGGAAGGATAGAAGAAGGTGAACAAAGAAAGAAAAAGAGGAACGAAAAACAGTGGAGAGTATTCTGATATTGATTACCGAAAATGCATAATACATTTCCAAAAATAGCCCAGGCAAGTTCCCCAAGGGAGGGGAAAAAGAACAGCAAAGGACAGACATGAAGCATGGAAGGGAAAAGGTGCTGCAAAGGCTGGGGCGCTATGGCAGCCAAGCACAAGCCCATGAGTGTGGTGAGTATATGGTGTATACAGATTAACCATACTTAAATCCCACAAATGCCTTGTATAAGATTGAGCTCCACAGGTTCATGGGCTAAGGACTTTAAGGGTGTTAAGTTCTTTCTGCCTTCTGACTTTAAACTCCTTGAGCTGTGACGGTCAAGTCAATGTATGACCATGAAGCAACTATTACATTAAAATTTCAATTGGTACCATTCTTGTGTAACTCAATGTAAGTCATAACAATAAAACAAAGATTTTTTTGTAAAGAAAACTTAAACCCCATTTTGTTCTGCCATTCCTCCAGCTTGTAATTCATCAGCTGAAACTGATATGCTGTCTAGCTGAGAATGGAAGAGGAACAGAAAATGTAAAACTCATCCACAAATAAGGAAAATTCAATTTCGCTCTTTACTGTGAATATAATACTGATGATGGTGATGGCAAAATGAAAGAGCACACTTCCTTCGGGTGCATTGTTCTCTTGAAGGAAGTGACCTAATAAGTACACATCCGACTCAATAAGGAAAATTAGTAAGTGAAAGGGAAAGCAACTTCACATTATCTGGTCTAAAATGATTTGATAATATTGTACCTCCATGTCCTATTATCGCCTTTCTTAATACTGAAGAAGACTCCCTAAAACTGACTGTGGAGGAAGGTTTCCTATTCTGCTGCCTTCATTAGAGTGGCATTATTCATTGATGAGTGGTATCTCCCAAACCCAAACAGAAACCAGCTAAGCAGTTTTCTAGACTCCAGAACCCAGACAAGAAGACACTTGATGATTCCTTAATGACTCTTTCCCCCCACACAAGATACTTAGGCAAAGCTAGAAACTTATTGGTAAGCATATTATCCTTCTCCACTTTGGGTGGGTTATTATAATAGCGTTCTTCAATAAATCGAAGTAGCGGGTACCAGTCCTGGTTATACTGAAAGCAGCATGATTGTAAGTTGAGATTATGTAGTATACTGAATCTTTTTTGCCTGAGGTGAGACACTGTAAGCCTCCGACATCTGATTCCAGGTTCCACACTGTGAATGGATGGTTGTACCCCTTTGTGTTATCCATCACAAAATTTAGTCTCTTCCTTTCTATTTCTGCCACTTTCTGAGATAGGATGTCATTATTCAACATAATAGTGAGTGGACGTATTTATTTACATCCATAAATCCCCCTTATTGATTGCCATATTTTGGTAGAGGAAGTGGAATGGTTTATACAGCACAGAAATTAATGCCATGACCTCTTTTTGTTATCACTGAAAGTATTGCTGGCTATATGAAATGTTGCTAGATTTTAAGCAGATAAACTCAAAAGAGTGAAATTTTTAGGCCTTTCTACTATTTACATCATAACAACTGTAACAATTCATTAAAGGAAACTAAATCTTTATTTTTCACTATTGTCCACCACTCTCCACTTGAGATGTATATGAATTAATTCATTTTTTCCAAACCAATGCTGAGCAAGAATTCTGAATTAAAGGAACACAAGAGTGGCAAAGTAATCATTTCCAATAGAATGATTACAAGGCTATTTAAATGGACAGAAGTACATAAAAGGAAAACTGAGGCTGCTCAAAAAGCAATTGAAAGAATCATGACTGGAGCATGCTATGCAAGTGCTATTCATTTCTGTTAGTATCCCTTTACCCTTCCACCATGACTGCATTACACTAACAAAAACTGAAAAGTGCTCATTTTTTGTCAAACCATATCCCTATCTTCTGTACTAATCTGAACATCTGATATTATTTTAATATGGTAAACTTTCTGCACACTGAGCAGCTTTAATGGATACTATATACAGAACCAACTAATTTATGCTTAGGCTTAAATAAATACTTCAAGTGACTCAATAGCAATCAATTAGATTTCCAGTTTCAATTTCTTAAAAATATTAAATTTCAACAGTTTTTTATTATATTTTGATTACTTGAATTACACAACACCAACTCCAGTACATACCCTCTGCCTGTATTGTCTGGGTGACCCCCATCGGCTAATGCTATTGTCAGGGTGCGTGCATGATCAGCCAGTACTCGGTAAGCCATATCAATACCGTCTATGTCATCTGTACCAACCTTGCCAGAATAGGGGCGTGCTCCTGTGCCCTAAAAACAGAATTCAGAATTACCAATACGTACTCTGTATTGTATAGATTAAATAATATAAAATGAAATGATAACAGACCCGTAGCTTACAAAGAATATGGTTAAATCACTCCATCCAGGAACTGAGAATGTCCAAGTTACAAGTTGTCCAAGGTACTTTTTCGTTCTTTTATCTAAGTCAACAAACAAAGATAAAACCAGGAAGGAATTAGAGAAGATTTGGATTACAACCTTTAAAAGTGGAAAAACAGTTTCCAAAAGGAGGAGAGACAGTTGATCCTCATGCATGGTATAATGGAAAATTGCCCACAAACATTAATATGGACAGTATACAAGAGAAGCCCAAAAGCTGTAATGATATGCCGCCGCCGCCCCCCCCCCCCCCCCCCCGGCCGTATTTTTTTTTTTAAACGCAGGAAGAAGTATGTATTTATAAAATACGATATCACACATTTTTGGAACTTACTGTCCACGGACTCTTTCAATCCACTGCCTCTGGGGCAGGGAAGACTCGTATATATATATATATATATATATATATATATATATATATATATATATATATATATATAAAAAGAAAGATGATGAAACTTACCAAACAAAAGCGCTGGCAGGTCGATAGACACACAAACAAACACAAACACAAACATACACACAAAATTCTAGCTTTCGCGACCAATGGTTGCCTCATCAGGAAAGAGGGAAGGAGAAGGAAAGACAAAAGGATATGGGTTTTAAGGGAGAGGGCAAGGAGTCACTCCAATCCCGGGAGCGGAAAGACCTACCTTAGGGGGAAAAAAGGACAGGTATACACTCGCGCACACACACACACACATATCCATCCACACATACACAGACACAAGCAGACATTTCCCACGTGGAATGTTTCCCTCTATTATATATATATATATATATATATATATATATATATATATATATATATATATATATATATATATATATATATATATAGAGGGAAACATTCCACGTGGGAAAAATATATCTATCTATCATCTTTCTTTTTAGATATATATATATATATATATATATATATATATATATATATATATAAAAAATAGAGGGAAACATTCCACGTGGGAAAAATATATCTAAAAAGAAAGATGATGAAACTTACCAAACAAAAGCGCTGGCAGGTCGATAGACACACAAACAAACACAAACATACACACAAAATTCTAGCTTTCGCAACCAATGGTTGCCTCATCAACCTGAAAACAGCTTTTGCATCCCGTAACTACCCTCCCGACCTGGTACAGAAGCAAATAACCAGAGCCACATCCTCATCTCCTCAAACCCGGAACCTTCCACAGAAGAACCCCAAAAGTGCCCCACTTGTGACAGGATACTTTCCGGGACTGGATCAGATTCTGAATGTGGCTCTCCAGCAGGGATACGACTTCCTCAAATCCTGCCCTGAAATGAGATCCATCCTTCATGAAATCCTCCCTACTCCACCAAGAGTGTCTTTCCGCCGTCCACCTAACCTTCGCAACCTCTTAGTTCATCCCTATGAAATCCCCAAACCACCTTCCCTACCCTCTGGCTCCTACCCCTGTAACCGCCCCCGGTGTAAAACCTGTCCCATGCACCCTCCCACCACCACCTATTCCAGTCCTGTAACCCGGAAGGTGTACACGATCAAAGGCAGAGCCACGTGTGAAAGCACCCACGTGATTTACCAACTGACCTGCCTACACTGTGAAGCGTTCTATGTGGGAATGACCAGCAACAAACTGTCCATTCGCATGAATGGACACAGGCAGACAGTGTTTGTTGGTAATGAGGATCACCCTGTGGCTAAACATGCCTTGGTGCACGGCCAGCACATCTTGGCACAGTGTTACACCGTCCGGGTTATCTGGATACTTCCCACTAACACCAACCTGTCAGAACTCCGGAGATGGGAACTTGCCCTTCAGCATATCCTTTCTTCTCGCTATCCGCCAGGCCTCAATCTCCGCTAATTTCTAATTTCAATTTGCCGCCGCTCATACCTCACCTGTCTTTCAACTTCATCTTTGCCTCTGTACATCCGCCCCGACTGACATCTCTGCCCAAACTCTTTGCCTTTACAAATGTCTGCTTGTGTCTGTGTATGTGTGGATGGATATGTGTGTGTGTGTGTGTGTGCGCGAGTGTATACCTGTCCTTTTTCCCCCTAAGGTAAGTCTTTCCGCTCCCGGGATTGGAATGACTCCTTACCCTCTCCCTTAAAACCCATATCCTTTTGTCTTTCCTTCTCCTTCCCTCTTTCCTGATGAGGCAACCATTGGTTGCGAAAGCTAGAATTTTGTGTGTATGTTTGTGTGTCTATCGACCTGCCAGCGCTTTTGTTTGGTAAGTTTTATCATCTTTCTTTTTATATATATATATATATATATATATATATATATATATATATATAAAACACTAAAACATTGGTTCAGATTATTAAATTTGTAAACAATAAGATGTGCCCTTACTGAAACAGTTGTAAATAAGGTGTATGAGAGAAAATCGTTCAAACGCTTTGTATAGTTACAAATATTGATGATAACACTATCTTCTTCCCCACATGAGCGGTGCTGGATCATTCTTTTATAAATATTTTTCCTTTTTTCATCAGTATTTTACATTTATATTCATATAGTCACACTATTTTTTGTGTGTGTCATGTGGAGGTTACAAGAATACGAGAATATGGTATCATATTTCTCGTTTGGCGTGGCACTTCGTAGTGCAGATTGCAGAGATGTTTTAGCAATCAGTCAGGAATAGTGCGAAGACGGAATACCCATTGTTAAGAGCCCATTGCCGTTTATCACAACAGTTAAACAATCAAAAATTTTGTAACTGAGTCTGCAATTGATGTAATGATGATGCTTAGTTCCCATTAATATATCTTACAGACATCAAACATTAATCTGAGAAAATTTATTACAGAAAGATACAAGGAAATTCAAAGTATTTTATTTCAAGAACATTAGATAGTTCACACCCTGCATCTGAAATTATCAGATCATCAAATAAGTCAAAATAATAAAAATACTGAAAGGGAGTAATTTTATAAGATGTGGCTGAATGAGTACATCATCAATGAACAATAGTCATCTCTGACTTAATAATCATGAAGTATTTCAAAGATTAGAGAACTAATATTTAGCTTAAAAAAGAAAAAGAAAGAAAAAGCTACGAAATAGTTTCAGATGTTTGGGGTGTTCCAGCAGTCCAATGCTGACAAATTTAAAAATACCGCAAAAAACAGCAGTACCAGGTTCAAGAGAAACATTGCAACTGGTAAGCCAAGGAAGCTATTATCAGATAATAGTAAACAATATGTGAGAAAAGCTATCAAAAAATTTTTAGCAAGGGAAGCAGTAACACATTTACTGATATCTAATTAGGATCCTTGGGCACCTTCAGTAAAAGGAACGATAAGAGAGAGAGAGAGAGAGAGAGAGAGAGAGAGAGAGGATGATTGGCATGAACTCCTTGTCCAGAAGGACATCCAGAACTAATTGTGGAATTTGGGGAAATATTTAATGAGTCACTGCATTTCACAACCCTCATAGTATCCAATGAAGTAGTTAGATAGGTCAATGAGGGAGAACCTTTGTTGCAATGGTCAACTTCGCCACAAACACTCTGCCACAAAAGGAGTCCAGAAGAAATAGTCACAGTCAGCTTAAGAAAGTAGGATAATTAGGAAAAAATAATGGAACAGGATGTATCAGTCATATTCAATGGAATATGGCATTGATTCCTAATCATCAACTGAGTTCCAAATCAGATAAGTAAACAAAAAGTTTTTTTTCACTTTTGTGAAGGGTCACAATTATTATAGCCATTCCCCATCCAAAAGCAGGTGCTCTGGTACATTCCATTAGTGACAGAGAATGTGGCTTACATACAGGGTGTTACAAAAAGGTACGGCCAAACTTTCAGGAAACATTCCTCACACACAAATAAAGAAAAGATGTTATGTGGACATGTGTCCGGAAATGCTTACTTTCCATGTTAGAGCTCATTTTAGTTTCGTCCACCTACGCTCAATGGCGCTCGTTATCATGATTTCATACGGGATACTCTACCTGTGCTGCTAGAACATGTGCCTTTACAAGCACGACACAACATGTGGTTCATGCACGATGGAGCTCCTGCACATTTCAGTCGAAGTGTTCGTACGCTTCTCAACAACAGATTCGGTGACCGATGGATTGGTAGAGGCGGACCAATTCCGTGGCCTCCACGCTCTCCTGACCTCAACCCTCCTGACTTTCATTTATGGGGGCATTTGAAAGCTCTTGTCTACGAAACCCCGGTACCAAATGTAGAGACTCTTCGTGCTCGTATTGTGGACAGCTGTGATACAATACGCCATTCTCCAGGGTTGCATCAGCGCATCAGGGATTCCATGCGACGGAGGGTGGATGCATGTATCCACGCTAACGGAGGACGTTTTGAACATTTCCTGTAACAAAGTTTTTGAAGTCACGCTGGTACGTTCTGTTGCTGTGTGTTTCCATTCCATGATTAATGTGATTTGAAGAGAAGTAATAAAATGAGCTCTAACGTGGAAAGTAAGCGTTTCTGGACACATGTCCACGTAACATATTTTCTTTCTTTGTGTGTGAGGAATGTTTCCTGGAAGTTTGGCCGTACCTTTTTGTAACACCCTGTATATTGATGGGGGAGGGGGGGGGGGGGGAAATCGCAAAACTACGAAATAATTAACGTAGAGTGTTGAAATACATTTGTAAATACATTTGTCTGAGTAATATTTTTAAGGGAATAAAATTGTAAAATCACAGGTTAATGTAAGTGCGGGATAAGCCATTGCAAACGAGAAATGCTGTTACATTAATAATCAGTGTAACTGCCAGAACATTGAACAAAGGGATGCAAAAGTACATGCATTGTGCTGTAAAAGTGCCGCATGTTAGGTTATGGGATGGAGTTCCATGACTGTTGCACTTGGTCGGTCACTACAGGGGTGATTAATGCTCGTTGTAAATGATGCTGGAGTTTTTGTCTGATGATGCTCCATATGTGCTTCATTAGAGACAGATCTGGTGATCGTGCAGGTCAAGGCAAAAGGAAAACACTCTCTGGAATGGCGTTCATGAATGGCAGCACAGCAAGTTGAATCATGAGACTGATGTACAATTTTGCAAATCAAGGTGTGTGGGATATCCAAAAGGGTGCTCCAGCTATCATACAAAATTGTGCTCCAGACCACCAAGTCCAGTTGTAGGTCAAGTTCATCTAGCACACAGACAGGGTGGTTGCAGGCCCTTATCTGCCCTCTTCCTAACCAACTCATGGCCATCAACGGCATGGAGGCAGAACCAGCCTTCATCAGAAAATGCAAAAGACCTCCACCATTCCCTCCAATGAGCTCTTGAAACATGGCAACCAACATTTGTTTACGTTGCACAACTCCTTCTTGGTCTTGCAATTTTTTTCCCATCAGTGTAGTTGCCGCGATTAGAAGCAGTTTTTAAACGGACATTCAAAACCATCCAACAACAACAAAATATACAAGAGGAGAAGTAGCAATCAATTTTACATACAGGATAAATGCTCTTTAAGAGTGCACTGAGGTGACAAAAGTCATGGGACATCTCCTAACATCGTGTTGGACCTCCCTTTGTCCGGCATAGTGCAGCAACTCAATGTGGCATGGACTCAACAAGACATTAGAATTCCCCTGCAGAAGTATTAAGCCATCTTGCCTCTATAGCTATCCATAATTTCATAAGCATTGTCGGTGTAGGATGATGTACCAGAACTGAACACACAATTATGTCCCATAAATGTTCGATGCGATTCATGTCAGGAGATCTGGGTGGCCACATCATTTGCTCTCTCGATCAATAAGTGAAGGCCTCCAGTCACTATCTTGCCCATGGAGAGAGGTAATGTCTGAAATTTGGCATTCTTGGCACCCTGTTGACGTTATGGATCTCAAAATATTAAATTCCTTAATGACTACCAAAATGGAATGCCCATGCAACTAGCTCCAGCTACTATTCCATGTTCAAAGTCTGTTAATTCCTGTCATGCAGCCATAATCACATTGGAAACTTTTCATATGTAACACTCTAGTACAAATGGTAGATCTACCAATGCACTGATCTTTTATACCTTGTGTATGCCTTTCTACCGCCATTTGTGTATGAGCTATTACTATCCCACGTTCTTGTCACTTAAGTTAGTTGTAGTTAATACTTTGAGGGGAAGAAGATCAGTCTTTTATGTTAAGTTTTGTCTTGTTTCTATGTTTTGGTTAACATTTTCTGCGTGTATTAACTTACAAAAATTTTAATTACTATCGATGTGATTGTTTTCAAATTTTGTTGAAATAAGGTTCGTTTAAGCAGTTACCAGACACCTTGCCAAGCATGCGCAGAGCTGAAATCGCGTATAAGCAGTGCCTACTCCTGCTTCTGGCTACTTGGGGTGTGGCTGTTTGGAGTATAACAGTGAGAGAAAGCAGCCAGCATCTACTCGGAAAAATTTTTCTGACTCTGCCAAGCTCCCAGATTCACGGATGCGCATAGCTGCCTGAGTTAGAGTGGGGGTACACTTCACTTGTCTCATGTTTTGTTTGTGGCGCATTTTTCAATCGTTTCAAAGCTATTGCAGTTCCTGCGTTCGGATATTTCAGGTTTACACTTCACTGTTACTAGTAAGGTAAGCATATCAGATGTTTTGTCTGTTTTCACCCCTTTTGTCCAGATCTTGGTAAAAACAGCTGAAAATGCAGTACACAAATGAGTCTTATTACCAGTTGTATAGCTATGTGTGTAAAAAAAGATACTACATTAAAAGAAAGTATTTTTCTATTAAAAGACTGTGTTACTGGTGGAAAATGGAATTTAAAACTCAAAATGTGTACTGAAATATACTATAAATTTTGTTTCCAAGCAAAATTTGAGTGAACATTAAAAAAATTAAATTTTGTCTTATTTTTAACCCAAGTTAAATACCTTTCGTAAGTGTTTATAAGTATTTTGTTACTTAGGAAAACTTAAAAAATAACCTTCAAGCTTTCTTGGTAAAATGGAAATGTCGTGTGGCTAGGGCCTCCCGTCGGGTAGACCGTTCGCCTGGTGCAGGTCTTTCGATTTGACGCCACTTCGGCGACCTGCGTGTCGATGGGGATGAAATGATGATGATTAGGACAACACAACACCCAGTCCCTGAGCGGAGAAAATTTCCGACCCAGCCGGGAATCGAACCCGGGCCCTTAGGATTGACAGTCTGTCACGCTGACCACTCAGCTACCGGGGCGGACCGCTTTCTTGGTGATATTCATACAGAAAAATCTCTTGGGGATGCAGCCAAGACATTTTATTTATTAAGAACAGAGTTGCAAAGGCAGAGATTTTTCTTTACATTAAAATATTTTCTTCTAAATTTCATTATTGCTATTGCATAAGAAATTTCAACCATTTAACAAATATTTAAGTCAATGAGAAAAATTATCGAGTGTCAAAAAATTGATTGGGGACCTGAAAAAAGGGAAGTTCTGTATATTTTTTAATCTGCTGGATACATCATTGATAAATAACTTTTTCCCAGTATTTAAAATACATGTATCACTCCACACCATCGTGACCAAGTGCAGCAACAGTACACAAATGTTAAAAATTTAGATAATAGTCTGTTGCAAATACTTTATTGATGACACGTTTCACGCTCCTAGCGGACCTTCAGATCATTCTTGAGCTGCGGAGACCGGCTTCTGTGGTCTCCAAGGCTCAAGAACGATATGAAGAAGTGGGAAACATGTCATAAATAAAATATCTGCATCATACTGTTATTTTTATTTTTACCATTGGTGTTTGTTTTTAAATAATTATTTGTATCAAAAATTTTTGTTAAAATAAATTTTCTCTACACTTGTCTCATGTATGGCCCACCCTACCCTAGGAATAGTTCCATTTTCAACAAAGCATTGAAAAATGGTTAAATATGACAAAAATAGATAACTGACAATAGAAAAAGCTTGCCAGAAAGTAACACAGACAAATAACACCGAAAAGTGCAAAAACATAACACCGATTTTGGCCATAAAATAACACCAATTTTTTCCTGTCCCTATTTATAATACATGCTGTTTGCCATCATTGGATGATGGTTAAAAATGTGGAGAGTACGTCTCTGTGTGCAAACTGTGTCGTGACACACCTCAGTCCACCAAGGGACCGGACCATGGCATGGTAAAAAAAAGTGCGAGGAATGGAACATTCTGCAGCGGTAAGGATAACATTTGTAAGATATTTCACCTGGTCATCACAATTGGGGAAATGTTGTCTGTCGAATGTCGCCAGAGAGGGGTAAAGCCTCCAGTCAGCCTAAGCTGCCATTTGGGTGAGCACGTAGATGAGGTATGAGTCAGCAAACGGATAGCACACGGGAAAGGGTCACTTGAATATGAGTCCGAGAGATGATGATTGGTTTGCGGGGCACTCAACTGTGCAGTCACCAGCACCCGATATCAAGAGAGAACAGACCACTTGAGATGATGGGCAATCTGGGCAGTGCTGGAGGATACGTCCAAATGGGAATGTGGGTGCTCCTGCATTAAGGCAGAGGAGGTTAAGCTGATTAAGAAGGTCAACCAAAAGGGCACCTCTTTGATAGGTTCTGGGAGAACCCCAAAGAGGATGGTGCGCATTAAAGTCACCAAGCAGCAGAAAGGCGTGAGGTACCTCCCCAATAAACTGGAGGAAGTCTACCCTGGTCATGGAGGGATGTAAACAGTACAGAGGGAAAAGGTCAAGTGAGGAAGGAAAAGCTTGAAGGCAGGTAGTCAGGGAGATGGGTTGAATATGAACGTCATCACATATGAGCAGCACGAAACTCCCATGAGCTGGAATGCCAACCTCAGGGTGAAGGTCAAAACAGACTAGGAAGAAATGCGAGAGCTCAAAGTGGTTGTGAGGACATAATTTTGTTTCCGGAAGGCAGAGAACAAGTAGGTGGTGCGATTATAAGAGCAGCTGTAAATCCTCTTTGTTGGATCATAGGCTGCGAAAGTTCCATTGGAGGAGAGTCATGACAAGTAAAACACCGAGGCGTGCACCTCGGCAGCTGCCGAGTTGGTGGAGGAGGAGACAGGGAGGCCACCATAACGCTGCGCGATTCAGAACCGAGGTGCTAAATTCAAAGTCACATGTCTGCATGGCCATGTTCTTCATGAAACGAGATATAGCAAGAACAGTACTGTAGGTGCCAGATGGTGGAACGCAAGGTTTTTGACTCGACAACAACTTGCGAGCTACCAGTTAAGGCACTTTTTCCTTCACCCAGATCTCCTGGACAGCCTGCTCACTGAGATACATGGGACAATTGGAGGAGGAGGTGGCATGGTCGCCACGCAGTTGATGCAGCAGGTAGAAGGAGGTGGACAATCACCCTCGTGAGAATCCCTAACACAAGTTACACATTTGGCAAGTAGTCGACAGGACTCTAGTGTTGTTGTATTGATGACACTGGAAGCAGTGCATCAGGTTTGGAATATATGGTCTGGCCTTGATAACTTCATAACGTGCTTAGATCTTTAACGGAACCACTCTATCAAAAGTGAGAAAGAGAGTGCGTGTGGCCACTAAGGAGGCACCTACTTTTTTTATCACCCGTTGGGTGGCAATGATTCCCTAATGAGAGAGGTATGTTTGTATTTCTGCCTCAGTCAGACCATCAAGCAGCCTAGTGTAAATACCACCACAGGAAGAATTTAGCACTTGATGGACCTCGACACGAAGCAAAACTGCAAGCAGTTGTTGTCATTGAGAATCAGAAGTAGTCTCCAAAAGCAAAATGCCATTGCGTAAACGTGAGCAGGATTTCACAGGGCCAGCAACTGCATCAGCACCATTGTCAATAATAAATGGATTGAGCATAGCAACGGACTGACTGTTTTCAGTACACGAAACCACGAGGAACATTGGTGCAGTTGGATGATTGCCAGCATCACTGTTTCGTGCACTCCTTCCAACTGTGGGCCCCCTTCAAAAGAGGTCACACCTGCATTATGTTATTGTTCACACTTCAGGTCACAGCTCCCGAACACCTGACAGAGTGACTGATCGGAAATTTGGGAAGGTAGCAGCTCAGGCAATCACCCCTCCCTGCTGGGCCTGGCTTGTACCAGGGGGTACATGCAAACCCTACATGTCAACCCGGGTATGGGAATTACGCGTCACCCAGTCACCTGTAATGTGTCAGACATGGCTTTCAGGACAACACCGGGAGGAAGAAGTAAAGAGGAACCTCAAACATCAAAGCAGAGAAAGGATAGGAGACAGTGAAAGAAGAAAGAAAATTGGAAGAGTGGAGAGTATTCATATATCGAGTATCAAAAACACAGAACACATTTCCAAAAACAGCCCACACATGTTCCTCAAGGAATGGGGAAAAAGAACAGCAAGAGGGTAGACATGTAGCATGGAAGGGAAAAGATGCTGCAAAGGTTGGGGCCCCATGGTAGCAAAGCCATAGAGCGGCGAGCCCCCGGGGGTGGGGGCACTTCTGCATGCTCGCAGGGGCCTTACACGATATTAGGCAGGTGTACCAGTTTCTTTGGCTCTTCAGTGTGTGTATAAGACAGTGAGAAGTTGTGGAACTGGAAGGCTATGTCTCTATAGACTGAATATTTGAGTGCTCATGGTATGTAGTCATATACAAAATGACCAGTAATCTGATCTTCTGATTAATATACCATGTGAATGTTTTTTTACATTTGACTAGGATGGTGGTTTAAAACTATAGGTCAAGATTAAAGTGTGGATGACTCATTATGGAGGCACTGTATCCCTTAGCCTATTTCCTATACATAAAAAACAGTCAACATGTCTTCATCTCCAAATTCATGATGCAATATCATCAATATTGATTCCATTATATCGCGAGTTTCAGATTTTCCGTGGAGTTACAGGACAGCTCTGCAGATATGGCTGTGCTCATCAGTTGAGCTTGGAAAACGAGTAAGGGCCACAGATGCGGGGTCCTGATGGGTGGTGGGATGGCAGCTTTGATACAATATTCTAAGAAAAAGTGGTTTCCAGGGTGACTGAGTACCAATGTCTTTGACAAAATGCGATTTTAATATTATGATTTTTCAATTAACTGTTCTTTTGCAAGACTTCATGTAATGAGCAGAGCTTGTGAAAATTTCATGTTGATAATAGTAATAATAATAAAAAGTGAATGTTATTTATGGAATTTGACAGAAATATTTAATTATCAACTGAAAACCAAGTAACACAGCAAGCTTCCAGAATAGAGGCATTAATTGAGCTTAACTCTGAAATGTACTCCAAAACACAACTTAAGAAGTAAGCCGGTTATCACAATTCTAATGTAAAAACCATAGAGGGAGACCAAGAGATGAATACACTAAGCAGATTCAGAAGGATGCAGGCTGCAGCAGTTATTCAAAGATGATGAGGCTTGCACACAATAGAGTAGCATGGAGAGCTGCATCAAATCAGTTTGTGGACTGAATAAAACAACGATGATGATGACGACGACCACGACGACGACGACGACGACGACAACAACATGACACACAACACTGAATCTTCGAAACATATTTGTGGAGTGTTCAGTTCCCGACGGAAAAATAGCAATAAAAATTAAGCAAACTAAAATTTTCAGAGAGCATGTCTTGAGGATCAATGGTATGAGGATTAGCATGCAAAACACGCTAAACGACTCTAGAATAATGTAGTCCATATATTTTAGTAGCAGAATACCATACTTTTTCTGAATTAGTATTTTGAGACATTGCTCGCACTGGTGGTTATCAAAATTATGGGAATATCTACAGGAAAAACATGTTTCCCATATGGGGTGATAACCCGATCATTTGGTGTGAAGTTACGTCAGTGAATTAAGTTAATCTGCAGAAAGCTAGGTGTTGTATTATATATTTGTGTGTGACAAAGGCCAGATACAGAAGAGGTCGGCAAGGAGACTTTCTTTTAGGGACGAAGATTATCAGATCACAGTTACTCTGAATAACTTTACCAAACACTGGCATATGATAGGTTTATTGAGATCAGTATCATTGACGGTAACAATGCTATACACAGCAAGACATGAGCCACAATGAACTCCACTTTTCAGTGACTCCAGTATTAAACTGTGGAAAGGGCTGTTCATAACAACCACGAAGTTCCTCCAGAACTGGTGATGTGAGAATGACGACAGCAATAAAAAAAAAAGGTGTTCTAGAATTGCAAGTAAGGGATAACAAAAATGATTTTAGGTAACCCTGCACATCACTACGGTTACCATATTTACTCGAATATAAGCCACACTTTTTTTCCGGTTTTTGTAATCCAAAAAACCACCTGCGGCTTAGAATCGAGTGCAAAGGAAGTGGAAGTTCTGAAAAATGTTGGTAGGCGCCGAGACAACTAACTTCTGCCGTCGAATATATGTAGCGCTACACAGGCATGCTTTGTAGGCACAAAGATAAACACTGGCGCCAAAACCACTGCGTCAGTAAATAAATAAAAAAAAGGGGTGGAAGAAGAGCATTTTTTCTCCGCCCCGAGTTTCGACCACTGCATTTTCATACATTACCCAACGAAGTAAATACAGATTCCGTATTGTTCATCTTCGAATGTAGCAGAATTTCAATGTACTACGAAAATCCGACTGGCAAGACTGTTTGGGATGTTTGTCAATATGGCCAACTCTACGTTCTGAATTTTTTCCTACCCGGTGAGAAGAGATGGTTGGTAATAGGAACCTGATGAAATGTGAATCGCATGCAGTATTATCTTCACCATAAGAATAATACGAATATAAACATTTTGTCATGTATTCTTTCGTGTTTGCTGCTATCTGATTTAAATCCTGTCTGCCTAATAAACTACAAAAATAGAGTGAGACAACAGCAAACGCGGATGAATATACGTATCGTGTCATGTTTATCTTCGTATTATTCTTATGCCTAATAGTGATACAGTCAGAAACGAAGCACGGCAACTGACTAGATTTTAAATCTAAGATGACTCTAATTTCTGTGCAGAATTTGATGTAGTAAAGAAGCGGCCGCAAAGATTTTCAAACTGAGAAAAATTTTCGCCTAACTCTCAATCAGAACATGTTCCATCATACGCAGTCTATTATTTGGTTCTTGTTGATCATTATCACAGAAAGCAGCAGTGTAAGTAACAACAAATAGCAGTCTCTTGCCTTTGTTTCGCTAATGAGACGATGCCTATCTTTTTTTTTTTTAAATTGTAAGCGGCGGTAGCGCGCACGAAGGCAAGCCATGCCGCGAGCAGCGACAGGCTGTAAACACGCACTATCAGAATGCGACAGTACAGTATTGCATTTTCAGCTTAGAGTGACGTAAACACCTATAACAAAGAAAACGGCACTTATCAGATCAAAGCAAAATAAGCAATCGATTCAAACCAGACGAAGCACGTAAAAAAGGAAGGGTACCCGTATAAATACGGATGGAGCGCCTGACGCATAACAATGGCTACCTGGTAAAGCTTACCTGCTAAGCTTACAACTCGAACCAAAATACTGTAGCTGTATCGTCATTCATTCGACCTAAATTGTGTCTCATATTACAATGGACCAACTTTGTTTAGATTTGGAAGTGCTGCCTAAAACTTTTCTCTCCCCTTGAATTTCGAGTCTCAAATTTCAGGTGCGGCTTAGATTCGGGAAATTTTTTTTTTCCTTTATTTTGAGTCTCGTTTTTCAGGTGCGGCTTAGATTTGAGTAAATACGGTACATATGTTGTTACCTACTGAGGACAGCAGGTATCACCTTCCAAAACTACAAGGTCCTAACTCATATGTGCATAAGCTTCTACACTTCCCGTAATCCATCTGCTTGTATTAAGTATGTGTGGTTGGTTACAGACTTTCCTTATTATTACTGACTGAACTAAGGGGCATGAACCTCATGACAAATTATACAAAACTGCAATTAAGTAGCTGTATATCCGCATCAATAATATTTGCTGAAGACCATTAGTTGGTAAACACTTTCAAGTTTATTATTCCATGGTTCTCTTATATGCACCAGGTTGTTATGAACAATAAATCAGATTTAAAAATGACATAATAGTCATATTGTCTAATGTTACATCAAAAATAATCATTTTTTTTTACAATATAATGTAACTGGACAGAAAAAAAAATCTACTCACCAAGCAATGGCAGAAGAACACACATATAAAAAAAGTTTTTATGTATACAAGTTTTCGGGGCCAGTGGCTCCTTCTTCAAGCAGAAGGGTTGAAGGGGAAGGAAGAGAGGTGAAGGAAAAGTACTGGAGAGGTTTAGGTAAAGGGATACAGTTTAGGAAAGTCACTCAGAACCCCAGATCAGGCGAGACTTATCGGACAGGATGAGATAAAAAAACTGATTGCTGGGGACAGCAGTGGGCAAGAAGGATAATATGTATTGCCAGTATACACCCTCTGCTTACGACCATTCATCCTAACTGATAAATTGGTGGTAGACATGCTGATGTAAAAGGCTGAACAGTGTACACATTAACAGATCATTCATGACATGTCATTTCACAGGTGGCCTCCCCTTTGATAGAATATGTTTTGCCAGTTACAGGGCTGGTATGGGTGGTGGATAAGGTAAGTCTTGCAGCGAGGATGGTCACAGGGGTAAGAGCCATAGGGTAGGGCAATAGGTGCAGAGGAAGCATGGGGTCTGACAAGAACATTGCAGAGGTTGGGCCGGTGATGAAAAGTTATTCTAGGTGTGGTGGGCAAAATCTCAGACAGAATAGATTTCATTCAAGGGCGAGATTATAGGAAGTCATAGCCTTGTCGAAGTAGCTGAGCAGGATAATATTGAGTGACAAGTGGTGTGCACCGAAGTAGTTGTTTGGAGGGATCAGCAGCCCCAGGATTGGATGTGATGGCTGGGAGATTAGCTTTTGAACTAGGCTGGTGGGTTAATTACGTGCAGTGAAGGCTGAGGTGAAAATTGTAGTGTATTGCTGTAAAGAGTCTGCATCCGAACAAATGTGTTTGCCTCTAATATTAAGGCTGTATGGAAGGGAACATTTGACATGGAAAGGATGGAAACTGTCAAAATATAAGTACTGTTGTTTGTTAATAGGTGTAATGTGGACAGAAGCTGGCCTTTACTACTTTCCTCTCAGTTAGTGAAGGTCGCCGGCCACTGCGTTGTCAATGCTGAGACATAACGACAAATCTGGTATTATCAGCACACTGTTGACACTGTGGATCATGGAATATTGAATTCCTTAACGATTTCTGAAATGGAATGTCCCATGCACCTAGCTCAACTACCAATCCGCATTCAGAGTCTCTTAATTCACACTGTGTGGCCATTATCACATCAGAAACCTTTTTACGCAAATCACCTGTGTACAAAAGGCAGCTCCGCCAATGCATTCCCTCTTATACCTTCTTTACACAATACTGCCACCATCTGTGTATGTGCATATCGCTATCCCATGACCTCTGTCACCTAGTGTATTAGGAAAATCTTATTTTGATGCAGAGATTTGTTGGCTTCATCAACTTGCACCCAAATATTCACATTCCAAACTAATCTACATCTGTGGCTTCGCTACATTTAGTTTTCTTCCATTCACTTTTGTTGGCTTTGCCAACTTGCAAACACACTGTCACATTCTAAACTAACTTATGCCTCAGGACTTGCTACATGCCAGTCTGCCAGCAAATCTAGTTTTCATCCATTCCCCATATCAAAAGGAAATGTAATCAATTTGAATCTTCCACCGGAAAAAAAAGTTAGATTAAGCCTTTCTCATTGGCTACCATCACTCGATTGGCTATGACTACCACAAATAAATTGCCGACAGCAGTGCATAATGGGAAACAGTTTAGTGAATCATTCTTCTGCATTTCATGCATGGAGGGAACAGGGAACAGGGCAAAAGCCATAATAACTGGTACCATGCGAAGCATCCTCTGCCATCCACTTCACAGAGGTTTGCAGAGTATGCCTGTAAATGCAAACGAATTGACAATCGTAAAATATAAACCATAAGTAATTAAGGTGTCCAACTTTCAGTAAAATATAAATAGAACACATTAGCATTTGGTGTACATTGTTCCATAGTATCATAGTGGTTAAACAGATGCAATGAAAAACAGCAGCAGAAACAGATGGAACTTGCATAAAGCCTTTAGCTCATGATTCCAGGATGAGATTTTCACTCTGCAGCGGAGTGTGCGCTGATATGAAACTTCCTGGCAGATTAAAACTGTGTGCCCGACCGAGTTCGAGTCTCGGTCGGGCACACAGTTTTAATCTGCCAGGAAGTTTCCTTTAGCTCATGTCCAAATTTTGTTGCATATCCTCTTGTGCATTACTTAAGCAAGAAAACAGTGTTCTGTGTGTACTCCATAAACTGGCAAAGTTATCAGTCTTGTTTATGTGACTTTCAGTGATTCAGTGTTGCTTCTCTTCAGTTACTTTTACTCCTTAACTTTCACTCCACGAGAACTTTCCATTACCATATTTGGAGAATAGTTTTGTTTATTTATGACACCTCACATGCTTGTACTATCAATAAACAATCTAATGAAAAATCCTATCTAAAGCAATTTATTTTACTAATTCTGTTTGAAAAATATTTCAATTCTACACACATACCTTCTGAATGGCATCAAAAAGTGGGACAAAAAGATCAGTATCGTAGTTGGAACGCTTCTGTTGGATAACAGACACCAAGCGCTCTAGTCCCATTCCACAATCTATATGCTTCTTAGGCAAGGGTTTTAAACTTCCGTCAGATTCTCTGCAATGAAATAATACATACATAAATCACTACAATAAATATTAACTACAATATTTACGGTTTGCGGGAAGTGCCAGCCATTTTTATCCTACTTTTATACCCATTTTTAACTTTTTATCAAACAAAGAAACTTTAATGGTATAGATGACAGTAAAAAATATGGGTTAGAATATTGCATTATGAGTAATTATAAATCCGTGAAGAAAAAATAAAGTTAAGAATGACTGCAGCCTTACTGAGGAAGAGAAGAGGGTCGGAGAGGGAAAGAGACTACAGACAGTTTAATCAAAACATGATAATCACTTTGTGCCCTCTCTTTAAGGTGGAGGATATGTCTGAAGACGAGATTGAGGAAGAAATGAGATTTGGTAAAGAAGCCATATGGGATCTAGTATTAAGAGTGAGATTGTAAGAGAGCTCTGGAAGACTTGTGGTCAAATAAGGCAGAAGGCTTTGACAACAATCCTCCAGAGTTTCTAAAATGGCTGGGAGAAGTGGCAACAAGACGATTGTTCAAATTGGTTTGTAGAATCTGAGTCAAGACATACCATCAAACTTTGGAAACATATTGTGACTCAATGCCAATGATAGCAAGGGCAGATAAATGTGAGAACTGTCAACAGCTTAATGGCTTGTGCATCCAAGCTGCTTACAAGAATTATATACAGAAAAATGGAAAAGAAAACTGAGGATCTGTTACATGACAATGCTTGTCTTTGAGAACAGTAAAGGCATAAGGAAGGAAGTAGTTCTGACTATGGGGTTGATAAGGCAAGCAAGAATTTTTTGTCAATGAAGGGAGGGAGGGGAGGAGCATTTGACACTGTAATACGGTGCAACATCTTCATAAGTGTAAGCTAAAGGAAAAGGCAGGTAACATACAATATGCACAAAAACCAAGAGGGAACAAGCAGATTAGAAGATCAAGAGCAAAGTACTGTAAGAAAAGATGTAAGGCAGGGATGCAGTCTTTCACCCTTACTGTTGTTCAATCTGAAATTGAAGAAGCCATGACAAATGGGGCCAAAAGCCTTGCTGCAATGGTAACACCAGTTCCCATCAGATCACCAAAGTTAAGCACTGCTGAGCTCAGCTAGCACTTGGCTGGGTCACCGTCCAGGTCTGTCGAGTGCTGTTGGCAAGCGGTGTGCACTCAGTCCATGAGAAGCCAATTGAGGAGCTACTTGACTGAGAAGTAGTGGCACCAATCATGAAAACTGACAACAGCCGGGAGAACAGCGTGCTGACCACTGTGTGTGCTAAACGAATTGCAGGATCTGTCAAACAGAATGAACAGTGTAAACTGAGGAAGGATAATATACGTAACATCGACATTGGGGCCCATGAAGTAGACAAAGTGAAGGGATTCTCCTGCCTCAGAAGCAAAATATTGCAGCAACACACCTGAAATCTGAACAGCTAGAATGCCATTCTGTGGTCTGTTTATCACAAGATATATCAGACTGCTCACAGAAGAATGTGCAACTCACTGAAATATGTGTAAATGCAAGCAGATGGGACATTAAGACTTATGATTACATATCTGAAAATACACTTGATATAGTGAGTTGCAGTCAGGGACATAACTATGCCAAGAAACACTGGGATGTAGCAATGATTAGCATAACACCTCAATAGTTCAACGAACTACTTGGACAATGCTGAGCAACAGCACAATTAGATACTGAGACAATATTGTGCAATTCCTTGGCTGTACAATATCAAATTTCTGCATGTTTGCAAGAGACAACAACGACATGGATAAGACACCACATCTCTTACTAAACACAGCTAATGTTATTTTAACAAGCAAACAACAAAATCTGGTAAATGGGTTGCCAATTGTAACTGCCTATTGAGTGCTGGCACGAAACCACCTTGGGAATCCATCCTAATCAGAAGCATCACTTCGTTATATGGTACAAAAGCCACCACCCCACATATCTGCTCGTAAAATGTCCTTGTGTACAAATACTGCTATGGATGTAGAACTTTACTACAGGATGATCAAAACACAAGAAGAAATATCTATATAGAGAAGTCATGCTGCAAACCTGTACATACAGATGGCCCAGTATATTGAAATCTATACCAATAGACAGAAAATCTCGTTCAGGCATGTGGAGGAGGGTATGATTACCACGTTTGAAATGTGTGTCTTGGTACATCGGCCATCATATCTTGTCAGCAAACAATGCAGGAACCTACCATCGAATCACATGCATACATTTTTTACCTACAGACCTTACAGTCTACTTGTTTCTTTAGCAATGCACCAACATCACTCCTGAACTGAGTAACAAGAGTTTGAAACACATTTCACAACCAATAGCATACTTATGAAGAGCCCTAGATCATCTGACGTCAATCCAACTGAGCACATCTGGAACACCACCAAGTATATATACGCACATCTTGGATGCAATTCTGACAAGGAGTGGTGGGATCATCTTTTTGAAACCATCTATACGGTGTTGTTGGTTAACTTCCCAAATATCACGCCCAGCAGCAATTTACCCTAACAGGATCTAGTTTGTGAGTAAAAAAATAAATAAATAAATAAAATAGAATTTCATTTGGCTCCCTATAGCTTAAAAAAAAAAAAAAACAACTTAACCTACGCCAGAATGGTTGTGTAGCACAATAGCTAAGGTACAGTCCTCACATGCAAAAGGTTGTGGCTTCAAAACTTTGCTTTGAAAATTTTTATTTTTGAACCTTTATCAAAACAACTTAAATAATTATTTCTATTCAATTAATTAGTTTAAATGTGTTTTTTTACCTATTCCTTGAGCACATCGTTTTGAACACTGTATTAAATGTCTTATTTGCTCTCATTTCTTTTTGGTGCATGTGAATTTAATTATTTTTATTTATCTATCATAATATTTAACAATTTGAAAATACCAATTTGTCAATTAAAAACAAAAGATGAAATAATCTATTTATATTATCTGTGCAATAGTCTCAAAAATGTATTTCTTGTTACTAGACGTATAGTTCTTTTTGGAAGATAATCCACATACTAACATTTAACACAAATTCTTATTGCACTATGGACAAAATAGTGCAGGTGAAGAGATTATAAGTAAAACAGAATAAGGAATAGAAATAATGAATGCAATAAAATGAAGGAAAATACAGGAAGATAAAACAGAAGAAATTAAATTAAAGTTAATACATAAGAATAATTAAACTCACATGAAAAAAGATCTCAAGTGAAAAAAGAATTATAGAAACAAAAATGAGAGTAAATGAAGAAGTTAATGCAAGTAAAACACTGTGACAAATGAACAGAAATGAAAAATCATACTTAAACCAATTAACTGAATAAAAATAATGATCAAAGTCATTTTGATAAAGATTTATAAAGAAAAAAATTAAAGCATGTGACAAGATCAGAACCCATAACATGTGGGGACTTTACATTAACCATTAGGGTCAGCCTATTGCAACTGGTCCAACACTGGTTGCTTGACCACTCAGCAAAAAATGGTATTTGCAGGGTGAATTCCATCCTGTTTGGTGGATTCAAAATTATTTTTTAAAAATTTTTAGTGGTTATCATTTAGAAAAGGCAGACATTTTTGTTTCATTCCACAAGCGGTTTTTTGCTCTTATAAGCATCTGCAGTTTCTTAAATTATTCAGTAACGTGTTGCCCCAGGCCTTTCAAATAAGAAACATTTAATTCAGCACACACTGGGCTATAAATTAAAACCATGATCACCATGAATGTATTCCTTAATATACTTTTAATCGCTCAAATTTATTGGTCGCAAATTAAAAAAACTCAATTTTTGAACAGTATTTTTCCAAAGAAGGAGTAATTTCTCAGCCTTAACATTTTTTGTGTTATTACACTACACAGTACATTTACTTTTTAGAGTCTCAATGGTGAGAAGCTTACACTGAAAAAATACATTATTTTAAAAATGGATTTTTTTAAATTTTTTCATTCTTTGGCTTGCAGTATCTCTGTTAGAGGACCAGATAAAAATCTGAAAATTACACACTTTGTAGACCTTTACGGTATCAAACTACAATATAAATTTCAACTTTGAGATACAATGGGAAGTTTAAAAAAAGAGTCATATACATTTTTTAATATCTGCAATATTTTGACTAAGGTATAAAGTGTATCAGTTACATAATTTAAACATATCTATGATAACTTTTTTAAATGAGTCAACTAATTACATTATCTTGTTTTCAACTTATTTGTTTTTACTATGTTGCTCATTCAACAACAGAGAAATTTCTTCACTCAGTTTGGGCATTAGGTTAGCAGTTCACCCCGTCATTGTTGTAAATTACAGGGGAGACAGCTTCTTTAGTACGTTTTTAACAGGTATTCAGACTTGGTCCTTTTCAACTTTTTTAAATGAGGTCCTTGGTCCTGATGGGTGGTAAAATGTAACATGCACATCTTGGTTTTGGCAATCAATACTATCAACTTCAGTAATCCACCAATGTTCGCCATAAACACAACCCACTATTTTTAAGTGTCGCTGGTACAAGTTTTCCGTACTGATGGTGTTCGCTATTGGGGGATGTTGATGTGAACTGACACTTGAGCATGTTGTGTGACTGACATATGAGGTAACAAAAAAATTATGTGCCTTTAATCATCATCTGACAAGTGCTGAACCTTTCCTCCAAGACACTGGTGTAGAGTTCTTGAATTTCCACACATTTTATAAAAACATAGGTAATCCCTTTTACCTGGTCTTTACAGAATTTAAACATTTATTGAGGTGTCAATGTATGGTTCCCGTAGGCCCACAGCAAATGTGGGTGAATACCTATGGGACCAAACTGCTGAGGTCACCGATCCCTAGTCCTACATGCTACTTAAACTAACTTACGCTAAGAACAACACATACACCCATGCCCGATGGAGGACTCAAACCTCCAGCAGGAGCGGCCGCGCAATCCATGACATGGCGCTTTTAACTGCGTGGCCACTCCGCGCAGCCGGTCCACTGCCGACTAGCTTTAGTGACAGCTCGCTTTGTTGTGCTGCCAACTCCATCACATGCATTCTTCCCATGGCATGATGCAAAAAAGTGTGATTCTACATCAAGTCCACAGTCTTCTTTGTGAAAGGAGATGTCAACAATTTTTCTTGTTTTTATATAGGCTTGCAGTACCATCAGAGAAGAAGGTCAGATTGTTTACGGAAGGGTGAAGCAATTTTATTTGGTTTGTTAATTGCAGTTGAAAAGAGTGCACTGCTATAGTCACTTATGACACAAAAACTGGGACTCTTTAGTTTATCTTGATCTTTATTATAGAACACAAATGGATGAACTGTTGCCTGTTTGTTTACACAGTGGTACCCTTGTACATCATTTTGAGCAACAAATAGTTTTGCCAAGGTGGAGGTAACCGTGAGATAAAGATTTAATAACAAGTGAAAGTATAACATTCTGTGAGTTAGGGCACGCATTGTCAGAAATCTGAATGTGGAAAGTAAGCTAGGAAATCTTAAAAGCGAAGTGCTAAGTTTCAGTCTAGATATAGTGGAGGTCAAGAAAGTGGAATGGGAAGAAAAGCATTTCTGATCAGACACTGGGGTAATATCAACAGCAGCAGAAAATGATATAATGAGAGTAGGTTTGCTGTGATGAGGAAGGATGGGCAGGAGTGAGTTACTATGAACAGGTCATCGATAATGTTGTTCTCATCAGGATGACAAAAAGCCAATATCAACAGTAACGGTGCAGGTAAACATGCCGATGTCGAAGCAGAAGATGAATTGATATGGAAAGTATATGAGGATATTGTCAGGGCAATTAAATATGTAAAGAGAGGTGATGATCTAGTAATCATTGGGAGGCTGGAATACTGTGCTAGGGGAAGGAACTCAAGACTGTCTTACAGGAGAGTATAGACTCAGTCGTAGGAATGGGAGACTAAAGCAACCAATAGAGCTCTGCGAAAAATTTCAACAAGTAATAGTGCATATGCTGTTCAAAAATCACATGAGGTGGTTCTGTGCTTCAAAGAGGCCTGTAGACATGTGTTCTTTTCAGCTGTGTTACATCAATGTCACACAGAGATTACAAATTCAGCCCAGGGGCAGATATGGAATCAGATCACAATTTAGTAATGATGAAGAGTGGACTTAGACTTAAGAGGCTCTTTCAGAAGAATCAATATGGAAATAAGTGGGATATTGAAGCACTGAGGAATGATGAGGTGCCTTCGATGTTCTCTAAGGTTGCAGATACTGTTATAATACTACAATAGGCAGTTCAGTTGGAGATGAATGGACATCTTTAAAAAGGGCAAACAGAGAAGTTGGGCAGAGAAAAATAGGTACAAGGAGTGTATCTGTTAGGAAACCTTGAGCAACAGAAGAAAGAATTTATTTGATCGCCAAAAGAAGGAAATACAAAAAGTTCATGAAAATAAAGGAATGCAGCCTTGTAAGTCACAAATGAAACAAATTTAAAAGCAGGGAAGTAAAGATAAAATGGCTGCAGGAAAAATGTGAAAAAAGTTGTGTGAACGACTAATTCAGCATATAGAAAAGTCAAAACAACCGTGGTGAAAACAAAGGCATAAACATTAAGAGTGCAGTTGGAATTCCACTGTTTAAATGCAGTGAAAAAGGAAATAGGTGGAAATATTTTATTGAAGGTCTCTACAAGCATGAATGAGCTGTTGTGGAAGGAAGAAAGGCCTGTGCTAGTCTGCTTGTTATGTGCTCCCTTCTCCACTTGTCCTATGTTCTTCACTTCCAAGGTAGCAGACTCCCTTCACTTTGTCTACTTCACAATCTCTAATGCCGATTGTATTATCATACATACTGTGTATCACCTGTGAGCACAATATTACATTGCCAAAAGCTTTTTGTACACAGACAAATCCTATGAAAGTGTCTGGGTTTTTCTTAAGTCTTTTCAGTTCACTCTCAATCCATACTGCATGATCACTAGACTGATCATCCCATTCAACAGATCCTGCAATTCTTTCTTACTTTCACTACAGATGATAATGTCATCAGTGAATGTTACCATCAATATCCTCTAACCCTGTAATTCAGTCCCACTCCTGAACCTTTCTTTTATTTTATACTCTTCGATGTACAGGTCGAACAGTAGAGGAGAAAGGCTACATCCTTGTCTTACACTCTCTCTAATCTGTGTACTTTGTTCTTGGCCTTCCAACCTTATTGTTTCTCTTGATTCTTAGACATATTGTATATTACATGTGTCTAACTGTAGCTTATACTTATGAAAACCTTGCACCATATTACATTGTCGAATCCCACATATGTATCTTAACATTTAAGAAAAGTTTTGCTTGTATTTGATAACCCCACCATCAGAACTGCTTTTCTAATGGATTACCTTTCCTGAAGGCAAACATTGTCATTTTACAAATCCTCAATTTTCTTTTTCATTTTTCTGTGTATTATTCTTGTCAGAAACCTGGATGCACAAGCCATTAAGCTGATTAACAGTTCTTGCACTTATGTGCCCTTGCTATCATTGGGATTATGTGGATGTTATGATTCCAAATCCTGATGATATGTCTTAAGACTCATATTCTACAAAACAACTTGAATAGTCATATGGTTGCTACTTCCCCCAACGAATTCAGAGAAATCTGAAGGAATTCTTCCTTCTGCCTTATTTGACTACAAGTCTTTAAGACTTTTTTAAAGTCTGACTAAGGTAACACTGGATCCTTTGTCATCTGCATTTACACCGATTGAGGTGACACAGTGGTTAGTACACTGGAATCGCATTCTGGATGACAGTTCAAACCTGTGTCTGGCTGTGCTAATTTAGGTTTTCTGATTTCCCTAAATCACTTCAGGCAAATTCCTGGGATGGTTCCTTTGAAAGGACTTGGCCAATTTCCTTCCTCATCCTTGACACAATCCAAGATTGTGATCTGTCTCTAATGCCCTTGATGTCGATGGGACGTTAAACCCAATCTTCCTTTCTACCTTCCACAACGGCACCCATTTCTTCCACCAGATCATCTAATAGCTCATTTATGCTTGTTGAGACCTTCAATGAAATATTTCCACCTATTCCCTTTTTCACTGCATTTAAACAGTGGAATTCCAACTGCACTCTTAATGCTTATGCCTTTGCTTTCGTCACAGGTTGTTTTGCCTTTCTATATGCTGAATTAGCCCTTCACACAACTTTTTTTCACATTTTTCCTGCAGCTATTTTATCTTTACTTACTTGCTTTTCAATTTCTTTAATCTGTGACTTAATACGCTGCATTCCTTTATTTTCCTGAACTTTTTGTACTTTCTTCTTTTGGTGATCAAATAAATTCTTTCTTCTGTTGCTCAAAGTTTCCTCACAGATACACTCCTTTTACCTATTTTTCTCTGCCTAACTTCTCTGTTTGCCCTTTTTAAAGATGTCCATTCGTCTTCAACTGAACTGCCTATTGTAGTATTACAATAGTATCAACAACCTTAGAGAACATCAAAGACACATCATCATTCCTCAATGCTTCAATATCCCACTTATTTCAATATTGATTCTTCTGAAAGGGCCTCTTAAGTCTAAGTCCACTCTTCATCATTACTAAATTGTGATCTGATTCCATATCTGCCCCTGGGCTGAATTTGTAATCTCTGTGTGACATTGATGTAACCCAGCTGAAAAGAACACATCTACAGGCCTCTTTGAAGTACAGAACCACCTCATGTGATTTTTGAACAGCATATGCACTATTACTTGTTGAAATTTTTCGCAGAGCTCTATTGGTTGCTTTAGTCTCCCATTCCTACGACTGAGTCTATACTCTCCTGTAAGACAGTCTTGAGTTCCTTCCCCTAGCACAGTATTCCAGCCTCCCAATGATTACTAGATCATCACCTCTCTTTACATATTTAATTGCCCTGACAATATCCTCATATACTTTCCATACCAATTCATCTTCTGCTTGTGACACCAGCATGTTTACCTGCAATATTGCTGTTGATATTGGTTTTCTGTCATCCTGATGAGAACAACATTATCGATGACCTGTTCATAGTAACTCACTCTTGCCCATCCTTCCTCATCACAGCATATCTTACTCTCATTATATGATTTTCTGCTGCTGTTGATATTACCACAGTGTCTGATCAGAAATGCTTTTCTTCCCATTCCACTTTCTTGACCTCCACTATATCTAGACTGAAACTTAGCACTTCGCTTTTAAGATTTCCTAGCTTACTTTCCACATTCAGATTTCTGACAATGCATGCCCTAACTCACAGAATGTTATACTTTCACTTGTTATTCAGTCTTTATCTCATGGTTACTTCCACCTTGGCAATCCCCTGCCCGAATTCTGGATGGGGGGCTAATCCAAAATCTTATGCTCAAGGAGAGTTTGCCACGTTACATTTTCAATTACAGACCATCTGCTCTGTGGATACACATAACATGCCTTTAACACTGCAGTTTCTGTTGCCTTCTGCATCCACGTGCCATTGGTCATAACAACTTGTTTCACCTTTTAAGGATAGTTTTCCACACGAAGGCCAAGAATGTGGCCTGAATCTACCTCCACTCCTCCGGCCACTCTGGCAAGGCCGTTGACAGAACAAAGCTGACTCCTCATACTGGCAGTCTTTGGCCATGATTTCTGATGCTTTTATTCAAAATTTAAGCAATGGCTGGGCTTGAACCCAGGATGACTGATTACCTCTACATCACTGTGACCTGCATAGGGATCTTCTCATGAAACTAATATGACAATCTATTCTGCAAGTGTAAACAGAATGAAAGAAAGATATGTCTAAATTACTGTGCATTGTATATGTAAACAAACAGAGATACAGTAAAAACACATCCACTTTTTGCAAGAGGTTTACAGTGTTGCCACAAACTTTTTAAAACATGATTCAAATACTCAACCACTTCAGGGTCTCCCTATCATAAATTAAAGATCTGCTTTGTTGCAGTTGATTAGCAGTGCACACAACTTGTACTCTGGTTTTGATTTCTCTCATCTAATTTTTGTTATGTTAAATACACAAAAATGCCAAAATTTACTCACCTGTTATACTGTATAAACACAAGATTCCAGATTTCAAGAACATCTGGATCATCTTGATTAACTAAGTGAGCTGCATCACGGCCACCAATCCGATCAAAATGCAGTTCTGAACATGGGCCACAAGGTCCTGTCTCTCCCATTTCCCAAAAGTTGTCCTTCATGCTTCCTGGTAGTACATGACTGGGTGGAACCCTGCAACAAACGAAAATATCACTTAATGAGACATTTCAACAAGTTACAAAGCCTCATTTGTTACAACTGTATTGCCTAAAATCCTGTAACCAGTCAGCTGTACAATGGTCATTAGGTGTGAAAATGTAATGGCCAAACATGTGAGAATACTTGTGTAACATAGTGCAATGTTGGGTCACAGAAACAAGCAGAATTGGCAAAGTGGTGCTATGGAAAGAGCCCAGCAGAGCTGTTGAACGTCCACCAGCTGCACATTCTGCTACACTTACAGGTGCCAGTCCCACACCCATCCCAAACACTGCCAGCACTGAAATTCAAACCAAAGACTCAAATCTGGTCCTGCACTTTAGCCGGCAGGAGCAGTGGACCTTTGCAGATATACAGAAGCAGCAGAGACAGCGAATCTTCACACTGCTAGTGGGCAATGGGCAAACAGCATGTCACCAAAATCAGCTGTGGCTTTGTCTGAAGGATCAACTACCACCACCCCCATGTGCACCTGTATCACGTCAGCAGCAATCACACCCAAGCACTCCAACTTTTCCAATAATCATTCCAGCCAATGGACCCCCTCTGGTCCTTTGTCATGCCCTGCACACACCCAAACACACAGAGCACTCATCAACTGATTTTTCAGCTCTTTATAGGATCTTCCTCAGTTGGAACCAAGAGAAGGCCTACCACAGGAAGTGCAACCAGAAGGTAAGCTGGTGCCACTGTGGCACATTCACATCCACACCTTCTGGGAGCCAGACATCAAAACATATCCTACCCTGGAGCTAGAGTGGTTGACACCCACCACTGAGCTGCGGCACTTCCAACCAGGTCAGAGCCACCTTCATGAAGGCCACTTCCAGCTCAACAGTTGCAGCCCCGGTGCTGGAGGGATCAGCACCAGCCACAGACTTGCAGCACTTCTGACCAAAGTGGAGCCACCTTCACGAATGCCATTTCCTGTGTAACTCCCCAGTTCCCGCCAACAAGGGGGTATGATGTTGCATTGAGTGTTTACCATGATATTGGATGGCAATGTGTGGTCTGATCAGGAGCTACAACTTGCTATTATTTAATCGTGCTCATCTTATTATTTCTGCATACTTGCTAATATCTTATGATTGAACTTCTTTTCGCGAATTGCTGCAGTTTGTCTTGGAAATTAGGAGCAGAAATCCAACATCCATTCTTGAAATAAGTACCATGCTTCTCATAAACATTATATCATATACTGTGCTCTTGTTTACAATGACCATTGAGTCCAAAACCGCTTCATTATTAGGAACACCACAATTACATTAATAAGGACTGTGTGCAAAATATGTTCTGTCTTAGTCCACAGATTCTAACTGAGTGATTATGTAACAAGTTTTTTCTTGTTCCTGTGAAGTCACAGGCAATGTCACAGCTGCTCTTCCTCCATGGGTCGCATCATATCTCTAAGGCAGGGCAAGTGATACGCAATAAACTGCCCAACCATGGGGCACTACAACAATGGTGTGACGTTTATCATCATACCGGCTTGCAGACATGCTGCATCTATCCATTTCGTAATATACGTGCATAAATAAAACGTACATCCAAATGGTACAGTATACTAATTCATTACAAAATTAAACTTTTTTTAGAGACAATCAGTACTCTCTGGTTCTGAAAATGCTCGTGCAATGCTTCACTTAACCAAAGTGATATGTTACACTACAGGAATTTCTGGCAACATTGGATTCAGCACAGCCCAATGCCTAAGACATTACATTCCTAAAGGAAACTCAGGAACAGACAGATCTGGAGCATCGCAGCAGCCATCCCAACTGTCGTCTCCCCAAGGCAAGAGGAATGTGGTAACACACCCATATTGCAACCGTTCACAGGCCAGAGCCTCCACCACGACATGTGTCTTCCACATGAAGTAAAGACTAATTGAGTTGCCATCACTGGTGAGGGAACTGCCAGACGGAGACTGGATGTCGCCTCCACTTCTGCAAGGCGGCCAAGTGAGCCATCATTAACATATCACCCACACCTTCATTAAGTTCATTATGGGGCCAGCCACCAGCCAGCGGCACCATCAACCCAGGGACTGACGTCTGCACACGACGGCACCTATCGATGCCATCACAGTTCACCGAGACACCAATCACTGACATAACGAGGAGCAGAGGCCAGTTAATCCATTCTGGCTTGCAATTTTATGATAATTACCAGGATTCTGCTCTCATGAACTGGATTTTGCTACAATACTAGATACTGCTTTCAGCTGTGCTATTTCAGACTTGCGGTGTAAATGCCTGTGCTGGATTGTAAAGTTTTGTGTCGTCATTAAACTGTTTGACTGTTGTGAGTACTTTTCTTGTGTGCTTGGTTACCACATAGCTATCTTTGAATAAAAGAGGGAAGCCGTGTCACCGACGTTCAACACCACAGTGCATTAATGCAGCTATACATTCTAGAATATATTTTGCTAGTAGGTCAGGAATCGTCAAACGTTAATTATGTTGCACTACATTGAGAGTTCCATTGATTGGAAGAAAGGCATATAAAAGCAAAAGGAATCACAATTATAATATTTTGGTGTATCATCTTAAAATGAGAGAAAGGGAGGGGAGAGAGAGGGAGAGAGGGAGAGAGAGAGAGAGAGAGAGAGAGAGATGGTAGCTCACATAGAACAAGCACAAGCTCAGATAGTGGAAGGATGGGAAAGCAAACTGGCTGTGTACTTTTCAAGAAAATCGCCCCAGCATTTTGTTTAACTGATTAAGGAAATGGCAGAAATCCTAAAGTTGGAAGACAAACAAATATTTGATCTCTGCTCTTTACAAATACAGATCCAGTGCACCAGTAGCAGGATACGCAAGCATAAATTTACTTTTTGTACTAGTTTACATTAAGCCTCACTTTTCTACACATACAAATTCGCATTCCTGTTATACAACGGACTGATGATACACAACAGGGCATTACACAACAAATGCATTACTGGAGGTGTAGTATGTGATGAACTTCAAAACTCTTAAAAAACTTCGTATTTCCATGTGAAAACCTCTGGTTATTTTTACAGTTATCACACAATTTGGTTTTCATACACCACTTAAATAAAATCAAAATCACGAAGTCCAGGAAAGTTCTTCATGAAGGAGGACAAATGTGGCACTTTAAGCCTAAGAGTTATAAATGTTGAATTATAGCGCAATAACAGTGTGTTTTGTTACCACATGCAGTCTTTATTTTCTAGGCGTAATGAGCTTCAAAAAATATTCATGCACATTTTAATATATTACTGTTGCTCCTGTTGCTATCTGCCAGTCAATGACTTTTTTTTTCAGTAGGTATGATTGTGTTTTGGTCTTATCAGCCAATTTCCTATTTGCTCACAATTTTATACAAAGATTTTCTTTCTTATCAATAGAAAATTAGATCACAGTGGGAACTTTTAATTAATTTGTTGACCACAAGTCTCTCTCTGCAATAGTACCCAACGTGAACACTGACTGTCCAACACTGCACAGATGTTTCTACTAACAAAACTTTTAAAATTGTTTCTTGCATTAAAACACATTACCCCAAATTTATCCAAATCTGTCGACACTCCTCATCTGGTGCCAATCCAGCTGCTGTATCTCCTCCAAAATACGTAACATACAAACGATCTGCTGGTAAATTGTATACAGTGGTTAACAGCTCCCACGCCCACGTGCAGATTTCTTTCTGAAACATAGTGCATGTAAAATTGGTGTATTGAACGCCGATGATTCAAAAGAATTATTTCTATTAAAATGTCAAAAAATACATGTATCTTAACCTACAGTAAAGGTTAAAATTTTGTTTATAAATAGTGTTGACTTTGTTAATAGTGTTCTGGGTTAAATGTAATATCTGTCATGTACACAATTTATATTTAGGCTGTTTTCCAATTAGTTTCAACTAATATTCATTCTTTCTTCGTACACAGCAGCACTCACTCATCAGAGATGAAAAGACACAGAAAATTTCATTTCCATATACACAATTCAGTGTTTCAAACATTTTGCCAATAGAACTGATTGTGGGAGACACAGCTGAATGCAAGTTTCAGTTCATTTTATACTTCATTAGAAGGTTTAAGAAAACATATTAACATCTGGAATCACCCGAAATGATTTTCGTAGCATTGTGGGATGGAATTCAAAGTTTTAACTCGATATCAGTTTATATTTGATCTACAGAATCTTCTATTTTGTATAATCCACTTCACAGGTCAACCCTCACATTAACATGACAAACGTTTTGGCAGATTTTCTAATCATAATGTTGAATATGCTTATAATGAGGATGTTCTTCAGATTTCTCTTGAGGCATTATTTTTATAACAAGTACAAAATTTATACAAAAAATAAAACATCACAATAATTTCAACTGTTAATAGTGTGCCAGTGAAAATGTACAAAACCAATATAAACCTGTTTTGAGATTAATTTCATTATACAGATTGTGCCATAGAAGGGGAACATTGGTAATCAGACTCAAAGTTTCACATTTCCTGGAATTTTGTTCAAGCCAAGTGAGTCAGGTCAACAGTACAGCATACTTGAGACAGATGTTGTACTTACATGACAAGTAAACTGAAAGAAATTGCCATGATCTCTCAATGGAAAAATTCTTACAACTATTTTGTTTTAATTATAAGCAATATTCAACAACTTTAACGACCCAGTCAGACACTTTTTACATATTTGAATCAAATACAAATAAATGAAGACTTAACATTTTCAGTTTTTTCATTCATTATTAGAATTACTTCATAGAAGTTACCTATACACCATATGTAGCCAAAGGGACTAACTTCAATAGAAACCTGCACACAGTGTACAGTATTAATATGAACTATAATCATATACTGTTAATTGCATCAAAGGGAAACTTGATAAGACTGAAGCACTAACTTATGAGGCAGAAGCTTGTCAGTACTTAGTACTTAGCTTCAGCAGGCGAAATGTATAGTACTGTCGACACACACACACACACACACACACACACACACACACACACACACACCTAAAGGGGACACACTAACTAGCTTTCAGAACTAACAGTTCATTCATTTGGGAAAAGGGAGCGATACGTTTGGGACACTTAAAAAGAAGGGCAGGTCACTTGGTCTCCAGCCAGTGTGTGTGTGTGTGTGTGTGTGTGTGTGTGTGTGTGTGTGTGTGTGTGTGTGCGCGCGCGGCTACTGTTTCATTGTTGGAGTTTCCCATAGTTCCACGTAGATAGTTTGTAGATAGTTTAAGTGTTTAACTTGTAAGACATTGCCACACTTGGTTGTGAGTGATGCCAGGTTTCAGCTCTTTGAGGCTATGTATTGTCTCTTCTCATAAGAGATTCTGAGTCTGATCTTGATGGCAGTCTCGAAACTTCTTAATGGTGTGGCTTGCTTCTTCAGGAGTCCAGGTAACTATTGCTAGATCATAAAAAAAGCAAAGCACTTAATGTCTACTTGTTTATATTTTGTTCTAATATTTATTCCAGGTATTTTTTTCTCTAAAATGTCTGATATTGAGTACTAGGTTGAACAGGAGTGGAGACAGTCTATTACCCTATCGTTCTTCAGTTCAAATTTGAAAATGATCAAAGATTTTGCCCATAATTTTATTGCACAGAATATGTCTGACAAGATGTTTGATTAACACAGTTCTTTTGTTATCCACACCGTATTCACAAAGTATATTAAACAGGTGATGCAACCAACATTCTTCTCAAGGGACACTATTGAGAAAAGTTAGAAAATCAGCATTTGAAGCTGACTGCAGAATGATCTTACTACCAACATACATTTCACTTACGGACCATGGACACAAATGAACAGTCTTTTTTCCCTTGTTCTATTTGTGAGTGGAACAGAAAGGAAAATGACTAGTAATGGTACAACGTACCCTCTGCACACATCATACAGAGGCTTGCAGAGTTTGTTTGTAGATACAGATGTAGATGTCAACGCAAGTGAGGGAGAAGGTATTGAGATTCTGGGGGAATTTGGATAGTATGTACTCACCCTCTGTCCAGATCACGAAGATGTCTTCAATGAACCTGAACCATTTGAAGGGTTTGAGATTCTGGGTGGTTAGGACAGATTTCTCTACATGCTCATGAATAGGTTGGCATAGGCTAGTGCCATGCATGGGCCCATTGCTGTGTCACGGATTTGTTTCTAGGTGGGCCCTCAAAATGGACATAATTGTGGGTGAGGATACAGTTGGATATGGTGACCAGCATGAACGCTGTAGGTCTGGAGTCAGCTGGGTGCTGGGAAAGATAGTGCTGAATAGCAGCAAAGCCATGGGCATTACGGATGTTAGGATAGAGGGAGGTGACATCAACAATGACGAGCAAGGTGCCAGGTGGTAAAGGAACTGGAACTGTGGGAAGTTGGTGGAGGAAATGGTTGGTGTCTTTTATACAGTTAGGTAAGTTATGGCGTGGCAAAACAAGCGCTGTATCATTTGAGAGAGACAGTGGTGAGTGAGTGTGCCGGGAGTTGCCTCAGTTCACTGCTACTAGTGCCATGTCGTCATAACGTACCTGTGTGTAGCATGTAAGTGTTGCACCATAATCTAAGAATGAAATTAAAAATTGAAGTAGCTTTTCCAAGCTTTGTCAACATATGCTTCAGTACATTAATGTTATAAATGCTATAGCTCAGAATGATCAGATGAAAAATTTCACTAAGTACATTGTTTTCAGTAAAAAACAAGTGGCACTAAATAATAAAGCTAGAAAGCCAAAAATTGTTCAGAATGTGCATACGTATGTCACAATTAACTGTTGTAAGTCTCAACTTGACCAGAGCAAAATTTTGATCACAATCAACATTTTTACAAGATACTGAAGGCACTAAATATTAGATTCAGAAATATGAAAATTCGTATGAAGCTTCAGATTGATATAAAAACATTAACTATGTGACCCTATTAAGCTACCTTTAATAGTTTTCAAGTAATTTACTGAAAACTACATTTGGGACAAAATGTCCTTATTTGTAATAGATTAAGTATCATTTATATTAATGATAGAAAGTTCGGATTACATGCATTAATTAATAAATCTTTAACAAGTTTCAAGACTTTGATGTAAATAACAATCAATACATAGTCTCCATTCTAAAAATTGTAGCTGGCAAAGTTTAAATAGAGTCGAGCTACAGCTTTTCCTGTAATTAAAGCCAACGTAACTCCATTCATACAAAAAATAAGATGATTCTAGATTGATACAAAACAATGTTTTAAAATAGTGTGTGTCTAAGAAAGCGGCCATTTAGATGCTGCTATATGGGCATAGAACACATAACGGCATATGTTCCGTTCGACTGTCTGCTGTGCTCATATTAAATATGGCCTGAGAGGCAGTGACATTCACTTCACACCCAGCTATCAATCAGTCTATGTCAGTCAAACGCCGGCATACGTGCTGCCTTTGATGACATCACAGCCACAGTCTGCAACTAAATGCATGTTTTCGGTACAAATAGGAAATGAGTTTTCGAGGACTATCCTGGATCGCTTAGATTTCACAGAAGTAATTGTTTGTGTGCCGCCCCTAATGTTAACAACACTGAGTGACAAGTGGTGAGATTATTTTCCACTTTTGAGGCAAGCAATTAATTTTGACGATTAGAAGTCAAGGCAAAAAGCCATTTAACTGGCACTATCTGTAGAGGTCGCCTCTGGACTGCTCATATGATAGAGACATCATCATCTTCTTCTTCTTCTTCTTCTTCTTCTTCTTCTTCATTATTACTATTACTATTATTATCGTGATTATTACTATGTTTGTGCATGTGAACTTTTACTGAATACATTAGCCGGTTAGAATGCAAATCTTTTATTTATGAATATCATAGTGCCTGATCCCGCTGAGTAAACAGAGAGTAAAAACCTTTCTTTCAGTGAGTACAGGAAGAATGTGAACTGAAGACTGAAAACTATGGTCAGTATGTTCTCCATTGATATCTGGCTGACCACAAAAATAGTTTTCAGGCTGTCATAAAAGATAGCAAAACTTTATAATATTTTCTTATATTCCACCTGCCATCCCACTATGGCTAACAAGCTGAAGGCGTTGGTCCACAAGAGTAGGGATGCTCTCAGTATGGCACAGCAATCGGCCATAGTGGGGCATCCTGTGTGGTTGGGTTTATGGAGTTCAAGAAGCATGCACAAGATAAGTGTGTGGGGAGTGGTAGGGATGAGGAGAAAGAGTCAGGAGAAAATTTCTGGGATGGGCCTAAGAGTTTAACAAGGGACTGGAGATTCTATTGGATTTCTGGAATGGGGTCAGTGTGGCACGGTTTATGGATGGATGTATCTTACTGCTGGAGGAGTCCCTCCCCCAAGCAATCCCCGTGTATATTTTCCGTGCTCTCCTGTGCTACACATACTTGTTAAATCTCAACCTTACCAACCTCCACCCCCCTCCCTCTTCCATTACTGCAACACGCATGTATTAAGCTCTCCAAACCCAATTACATCTGCTGTTCCCTCTGCTCAGACATAGTGACCCACTACCCAGCATCCCACTATTATTGTATTTTGATTTATTTTCTCTTAAATCTTACTGTGTTTTTATGTGTTTTTGCCATTCACTATCGGGCCTACTTCCTAAGGTTTGACTATTTTCTACCCGCGTCCTTAATCCATTCTGTCCTCGAGTTTTTTGCATGTGATTTTGTGTGCTTCAATGAGTTATACCCACGTATTTTACTTAGTTTTATGCATTTTTTCCACTATGGGTTTTTGCTGCTTCTATCTGCACCAATACAGATAACCCCTAGCCATAACCCAGTCCCGCATACTGTTCCTGAATTGTTGCCTAGCTCTGGACTCCCTCACCCCCGTCCACCAAATGGCCTGTCCATCAAAGTACCAATCTCTATGCTCATCACCACTTCAAAAAACTCTCATATTTGTATGCCTCTTATTTCTGCCTTGACTTCCACTATCCTCCATCTCTGCAAGAGCCTAGAAACCTCTCACACATCCCCTAATAGCCAACAAACATGGAATTACAAACTTACTACACGTACCACACCCTCAGAAACTCCCCACCACAACCATAGAAAACCCAAAACCTTAACAGACCAGAAACATAGTTGTCAGCCTATCCTCCAAAAACTCTAGTCCCAAGGAAGTGTCAGTCCTTTCCAAGTCCTTTCATTTTGCTCTATTCCCAAATTCAATCATACTTGACTTGTTAAAGACATTTTCTCCCTCTCCCAGTTCCTACAGTGGAAGAACTTTTTCACCACCAAACCTAACCATCACACTCAAACAAAAACCAATAATGAACCCTGCCTTACTCGGTTCATTTCTTCATCCAACCATAGTCCACCTCAACTACCCTCTAATACCCCTTTAAAATCCCACTAATATCTAACCTCAGACCTTGCCACACCATCATTACTTAAATCCCGCAACATTGAAACCAATCTTACATCCACAAAAAGAACCACAATCCACCACATAAAAACTGATCCTGACCTAATAATCCTACCTGCCATAAAGGTTCCATCACTGTGGTTTTGATCTGCAGGGATTATCCGGCAGAAGGACTCCACCAGGTGTCACATTCGTTTACCTACTAATCCTGCCACAGTGACCCCATTCCAGAACAACAGGAACTCCAGTCTCTCGTAAAATCCTCAAGTTTGTCCCAGAAACTGTTCCCTGAGAAAATCTTTCTTCTCACCCCTGTTACTCCCCCACACTCATACCTTATACATGTTTCCCAGAGTCCATAAAACCAACCACACAGGAGACACCACTGTGGCTGATTACTGTGCCCCACTGAGAGAATAATCTTTACTCTCGTGGACCAAAACTTTCAGCCTACTACCCACAACCTAGCCTCCTATATAAAAGAAAGCAACCATTTCCTCCACCAACTGTCCACAGTTCGTCTTCCTTACTACACAGCAACCTGCTTGCCACTGTCTATGCCACCTACCTCTACACTAACATCCCCAATGCCCATGGCCTTGCTGTTAGTAAATACTACCTTACCCCTAACTGCAAACCTACAGCCTCGTTCCTGGTCACCATGACCAACTATATCCTCATGCACAATTACTTCTCCTTTGAAGGCATCACCTACAAACAAATCTGTGGTACATCAATGGGCTTGAGAATGACCCCATCCTATGCCACCCTGTTCATGGGCCATGCAGAGGTATCCTTCCTAACCACCCATAATCCTAAACTCCTCACCTGGTCCAGATTCACTGATGGCATCATGAAGTTGACCGAGGATGAGGACATCCTATTCAATTCCTCCAGATATGCAATGCCTTCTCCCCCACTCATTTCACCTGATTCTTCCTCAATCTAACAAGCCACCTTCCTTGATGTTCATCTCCACCTTAAGGATTGCTAAATCTGTACCTCTGTCTGTACCAAACCTACCAACCACCAGCAATACCTCCACTTCAACAGTTATCACTCATCCCATCCCATCCCATCCCATACCATACCATACCATACCATACCAAAAAGTCCCTTTCACAGGGCCCAGCCACTGGTGGTCATCATATCTGCAGTGACAAACAGTCTCTCACCAAATGTAACAATGAGGCAATCACAGACCAAAACTACCCAAGCAACCTTGTATAGAAATGACTGAGAACCACCCAGAACTGCAGCATCCGAATCACATTCGCTGCCAGCATTTTGACTATCTCTCATCATTGTCTGAAATGAGCAATATTGTTCCCATTGTCCTTCCCACACCTCCCACAGTGGTAGTCCACAGCCCACCAAACCTACGCAATGTCCTTGACTATCCTTACTCCACCCCTACCCCCAACCCCCTGCCTCATGGCTCATATCCCCGCAACAGACATATGCGAGACCTGTCCCATAAATACTGCCCCCTCCTACTCCTCCTCCTCCTCCTCCTCCTCCTCCTCCGTCAGTCTGGTCACAGGCATCTTTTATCCCATTGAAGGCAGGGCTACCTGTGAAAGCAGTCACGTTATCTACAAACTAAGCTACAATCACTGTGCTGCTTTTAGATGTGCATGATGACTAAAAATCTATCTGTTCACATAAATGACCACGGACAATCTGTGGACAAGAGACATCTGGACCACCCATTTGCTAAAGTTCCTGCCAAACACAATGTGTTTCACTTCAATGACAGCCTTCACCTTCACAGTCTTGATCCTTTCTACCAACACCAACTTTTCTGAACTGTGAAATATATTTTGTATTCCTATAATCCCCTGGCCTCAACCTTGACTAATCCTACTGCACTCACTCATTTCCTAATAGACAGTCAGTCTGTATTTTTTGTGCATACTAAGTTGTTATTAATTGTTCTTGCTTTTTCTAAAAGTGTTGCTAGTGCCTAACTTTTGTGTATGTCCTCTTTGTAATTTGAGCATGTTTTACATGTTTTGTTTATCCTATGTTCACTGCTGTGGCAGGTTGGCTTTCTAGCAGTCCCCCTTCCTATGTTGCTGGTTATCCAGATTTGCAATAAGCCTGTTTTCAGAATGCCACGACATTTCATAGAATAGTCGGACAGACTGTCAGAATCAGTCCCATATCAAAGGAATAAATGTTTCTTTGTTGGTGCTCCCGGGTAAGGAAATCTCACGAGAGATGCATACCAAGTCTTAAGGCTCTCCCCTACAAGCCTTGAAGCCAACAACTAAGGCATTCAGCTGCATTTCCCCACACTATGGCTGCATATTCTAGCACTGGTCGGATCAGTGCTAGATACAGCATGGTGCCACAGTGTGGAGGAAGTGTTAACTCAGGATTTAGTAAGGGGTAAAGTGCGTTCAGACGGCCACATGCTTTACCCCAAACTTCCGATTGTGTGACCCCAGAAAAGGTGCCTGACAAGGGTTACCCCGAGATACTGCACTGTGCACGAACATGGGATGTTTCATGATCCAGACAGGCTCAAGATCCAACAGCACTCTGCACCACATAATTACAACAGCCTGACTCTTTGCAATGTTCAGTTTCAAACACCACTGCCTGGCCCAGGTCTCTAAAACAACACCTGCCACCTGCAGACAGTGACACAGAATTCTGACTTTCAGGCAGCGGGCATAGAGTGCGGTGTTGTCCATGTATAAAGGCTAACAAAATTGTCTCCGTCCTTGGGATGTCAGATGTGTACAAGGAGTACAGCAGGGGACCAAGGACAGACCACTTGAACACTCCTGCTTGTATAAGCCTTGCTGCTGAAATGCTGTTTCCGGTGTGGCTATTAAGCATGCGGTCATGCAGGAGACATCCAGGAGTATCACCCCTGAGTACTCCTGACACTTCAAGGCTCTCATTGCATCCTCCACAAGCTGCAGTAGCTACTGTTGTGTGTTGTGGCCACACCAAAACTGCTCTGGTGGTATCAGCTCTTCTCTGTCAATGTGCTCAATACGATCACTAGCTTAGAGCATGCTGCTCTGCTGGCATAGACTGTATGGTCTGCACAGATTTTGTTGTGTTTCTCTCTAACTGAATTTGTTGAATTTGTATGTTTTCACACCCACTGCTTATGTGTAAATCTACACACTGTGAAAGTGTTTAGTGACTCGTTACATGGCAGCCTTTGCATAATTAAAATGTTCCAACGAATTAATGTCATTTCATACACATGAAAACACACATCCCTCATCTCAAATGGATATTTCTGTGCATGGAACTGCATTTAAACATGGTATCAATTTTGTCATTAGTAATGATTAGTTTGCGTAGTAATCACACCAAAAATAATTTTAAAAACATATTTTAGACCTGCTGAAAAATTAAGTTATTAATCATCTGTTTCTCTTCAATGCAATTCGGACAAAGCTGATTCATTCTGGTGCGTGTTACAGATTTCTTTGATTTAGTTCACAAACTGCTCACCTTTTACGCTTTCCACGCTAATTAAGGCCATAGAAACATGGTCTTTTCTGAACGTACTTCTGACCAAAACACTATTCTACTTTCATAATGAAGTATTTCATAAAACTTTTCATCTTCTATATCACCTGCACAGGGGGTGAACTCCCAAAAACAACGAAAAATACATTTTTTTTATTTCTAACTGAGAAGTCAAAAATCAATTTCCCTAGATGCAGCTTTAAAAATGGTTTAGTAATTCTTTAATAATGATTTATTTTCAACAAAAACTTTCGCGCACTATTTCACCCCATTACAGGTCGAATTTCCAAAAATGCTGAAGCACTTTTTTTTATTTATTTCTGACTGAAGAACCAAATACCAATTTTTGTAGTTCTAACTTTAATGTTGCCTTAATAGTGACATATTTTCAAAAAAAACCTTTCATCCACTATTTCATCCACTTAGTGGAGGAATGTCGAATAAACAAAAAAGCTCCTTCTTAAACAATACCTCCAGTATAAGATCAACATCCCTCCGAATTTCCATGCTTAAATTAGGTTTGGGCTGGGCAAAGATGAGTCCGTGAATTAGTCAGCACATTTCCTTTTATATATATAGAGATAATACTTAGGTAGTCAAGCAGCTTTATCATATTTAGGAATTTGCCAGTCCTCAAAATGGGATTGAAAACTTCAGTAATGGTCTTACGGTACAAAGTGGGAATTGCTGGAGCATGGCAGACACCACTTGGTCACAACCTCCAGCCTTCCTGAGGTTCAGGGTGCAAAGTTGAAGTCCTACTTTGTCTTCACTTGTTAGTTTGATGTTATCACCTGCTGCCACATCTGTGAAAAAAATGGGTAGCTTTGTTGCATAGTTCAAGTATACTGGTCATAAATTTTATCCTCTACTGATTGGGAGTTGTCGGCGAATTTGTCAGACAAGACATGGGCTTTGACATCAGGTTCACAGATAAGTTCTCAGCCAAATTTAATGGGAGGAATTGGCTGCCCTTTCCCTAGGAACTGCTTTGTAACTTTCTAGAGAGCCATTGTCAGTGGGTAATGTGGCCACCCTTCCTGCCACCTCTTTTCAGTGGTTTTCCACTGTCACCTTAATCTCATGCCATACTGTTTAAGGTTCAATTGTAGTGAACAGTGGTAGCAGCACTATGTGGTGTTTTAGGGAGGTCTTAATACAGACAGAGGGACCTCCTTCTGCAGTTAGCATATCTTTATGATGCAAGTGAAATTTGCCACTTGCACTCTGACACTGTACTTAAGGAAAGTATCCTGGTTGAGGCAAATATCAACTGTCTTGTCTCGTAGGAATTGCCCAAACTCACCAGCCTGTGGACATATGCTGCACATGTTCTATGTGCATATTGTTAACTGGTGTATTTGAGCATTATCCATGGTGTTTCTTGTTTACCTATTGGTTACCGTATTTACTTGAATCTAAGCCGCACTTGAATCTAAGCCGCGCCTGAAAAATGAGACTCGAAATAAAGAAAAAAAAAAATTCCCGAATCTAAGCCGCATGTGAAATTTGAGACTCGAAATTCAAGGGGGGAGAAAAGTTTTAGGCCGCACCTCCAAATCGAAACGAAGTTGGTCCATTGTAATATGAGACACAATTTAGGTCAAATGAATGATGATACAGCTACAGTAGTTTGGTTCGAATCTTAAGCTTATCAGTTAAGCTTTACCAGGTAGCCATTGTTATGTGTCAGGCGCTCCACCCGTATTTATACGGGTACCCTTCCTTTTTCACGTGCTTCGTCTGGTTTGAATCGATTGCTTATATTTCTTTGATCTGTAAGTGCCGTTCTCACTGTTATGGGTGTTTACGTCACTCTAGGTGAAAATGCATGCATTGTTTGTCGCATTCTGATGATGTGTGTTTACGGCCTGTCGCCGCTCGCGGCATGGCTTGCTTTTGTACGCGCTACCGCCACTGACAATTTTAAAAAAAAGAAGAGAGGAATCGTCTCATTAGCAAAACAATGGCAAGAGACTGCTATTTGTTGTTACTTACACTGCTGCTTTCTTTGATAATGATCACCAAGAACCAAATAATAGACTGCGTATGATAGAACACATTCTGAACAAGAGTTGGGCGAAAATTTTTGCGGCCGCTTCTTTAGTACATCAAATTCTGCACAGAAATTAGAGTCATCTTAGATTTAAAAATCTAGTCAGTTGCCGTGCTTCATTTCTGACTGTATCACTATTAGGCATAAGAATAATATGAATATAAACATGACACGATATGTATATTCTTCCTCGTTCGCTGTTGTCTCACTCTAGTTTCGTAGTTTATTAAGCAGGCAGGATTTAAATGAGTTAGCAGCAAACACGAAAGAATACATGGCAAAATGTTTATATTATTATTATTTTTATGGTGAAGAGAATACTGCATGTGATTCACATTTCATCAGGTTCCTATTAGCAACCATCTCTTCTCACAGGTAGGAAAAAATTCAGAACGTAGAGTTGGCCATATTGACAAACATCCCAAACAGTCTTGCCAGTCAGATTTTCGTAGTACATTGAAATTCTGTTACATTTGAAGATGAACAATACGGAGTTTGTATTTACTTCGTTGGATAATGTATGAAAATGCAACGGTCGAAACTCGGGGCGGAGAAAAAAAGCTCGTCTTCCACCTTTTTTTTTTAAATTTATTTACTGGCGCAGAGGTTTTGGCGCCAGTATTTATCTTTGTGCCTAGAAAGCATGCCTGTGTAGCGCTACATATATTGGACAGTAGACGTTAGTTGTGGCGGCACCTACCAACATTTTTCCAGAACTTCCGCTTGCTTTGCACTTGATTCTAAGCCGCAGGCGGTTTTTTTTATTACAAAAACCGGAAAAAAATTGCGGCTTAGATTCGAGTAAATACGGTATTGGCTTCAATGGGTTTTTGTAATTGCAGTCACAAGCAGTTCCTTGACTGTTCAACACAGATCGGAGGTCGTCTACGAAATCATCTGTAGAAAGGAACTGATTTTCCTCATTTGCAGAGAAGAGTTTACATTGTACATGTGTCCCATCGTCAATACATCCCCATGCAAGCCTACCACAACCTGCTGGACAGGTAGGTGCTTTCTGCTGTGCACTTCCATTGGCTGATACTGGGCCATACTCAGGGCATTCCTGAGTTGATATGCACCTGTCAATGACTTCCTGAGTGGCAGAGTGTGCAACACTCACTCTGGCCCACTCGTCTATGCTGTAAACACTGGCACGTGAGGCCTGACTGGTGGCACCCTTTTCTACACAGAGCTATGCCAGTTTTGCCAGAGGGGTGGACAGGGCAGCCTCTGCCCTTGCAACATTACTAAAGCTCAGGTGTCAGGTGTAACACATCTGGCCAGACTGTTGCTGGTCTGCTGTTTAGTGTAAGCCTTCTCAAATTCTTTGCACCCAGCACCCGCGGTAGCTAGCAATGTGGTTGAGATAACAGTTGCAGCATTTGGGTGTTTCCTCTTTTGGTGCAATACAGAGTCTATTCCGATGCGGCCCTGTACACTTTGCACATTGGGGAGGCATTGTGGAAAATCTCGCTACATGGTTCAGGCCTTGGAAAGAATAACATTCCGCCTTGCGATCTTTACTGTGAAATTTTTCTACTGACACGCCTGTGATATTCGCAACATGTTCAAGTTGAAATATTTTCCGATTTTCAGTATTATAAACTAGGATAACAAAATTTGAAAAAGGCATCTGCCTGTTAAGATTTCAATGGCTTTATATGGGGACCGCCCTAACGATAAAAGCCTTACCCTAAAATTCATTTTTGGGGTGAACCAGGTCAATTTTAAAAGGTAGCCTGCAGACCACCACTTGAGGAATTTCAATGGCTCTGAGGAATGAGAGTGAAAATGAAGGCTCTCTCTGCCTATTACTTCCATTACAGCCACGTAATCCTCTTTGTTGTTAATACAGAACTCTTAAGTCTGTCTTTCCGCAGTCTCTATCGACAATGGTGACTTCGGGCATATTCTCTGAAGAGTTGCTGGAAACTCTCGAAGTTGCTCAACCACTTAATGACAACTGGAGGAGGTGCAGCTGTCTTTGCCTATTTTATTGATCTATGTTGGTGTCTCGGCAGCAAATCAGTGATACTACATACCTGTTTTCAGTAGGTTAGCACAACTGCCCTGGCAGTGTGCTTTCTTTCGGGCACCTGAAGGCATCCCTCAATGTGGTGGTCACCACTGGCAGCCTTTGTGCCCACAGCCATGTTACGTAACTGACCCCTCCCCCAAATATATAAAACATGCACTACAAGATTTGGGAGCAAGCTCATGCCCACCACACTCGCTGAGTTATGACTTGTTCTGAGCACGTGCAACCAAAGCCCCATCTGCCAACACAACATCCCTTGCATTCGGCATTGTATCTCACACCTATGTTAGCCTTTGTCCTCCACTTACCTATCCCCTTCCCTGTTCCCACCCCAGCACAACATGGCCTTCTATTCCACCAAAACACCCATTACTCCTTTTTACATTACTCTACATCTCTCTTTTCCATCACTCCCTCCTCACCCAAATGTCCTGACTGCCCCTAACAGTCCTGCCCTGTCCCCAACACATCCCTGCCTGCTCCCACTTGCAGCACTACACTTTCCCCCCACCCCTCCCTGCCATCCCTCCCTCCCCCTTCCCCATCATGCCCAAACCCCACCACTGGATTGCTGACCCCATCAGGTACAGTTACAACTCAGTCCAACCACAATGGCCAGAGACAGTGGTCACGTGTTGTGAATTGTGCTTTTGTGTGCATTTCATAAGAAGGCCTTTTGGCCGAAACCTAAAATGTATAGCAGTTTTTTCACTGTGCTTGTCTGCAATTCAGAATCTCCTGTATATGGTGAATACTCATACAAGACTTTGTAATGTTTCTGTGGTGTCACCGCCAGACACCACACTTGCTAGGTGGTAGCTTTAAATCGGCCGCGGTCCATTAGTACATGTCGGACCCGCGTGTCGCCACTGTCAGTGATCGCAGATCGAGCGCCACCACAAGGCAGGTCTCGAGATACGGACTAGCACTCGCCCCAGTTGTACGGACAACTTTGCTAGCAACTACACTGACGAAGTCTCGCTCCTTTGTCGAGCAGATAGTTAGAATAGCCTTCAGCTAAGTCCATGGCTACGACCTAGCAAGGCGCCATTAGCCTTACATAGCAATTGATACTTATCGTATAAAGCATGTCTCATCAAGAACGATGTATACAACAAGGATGGATTAAAGTTAAGTATTCCAAAAGCTACGTACTTTTCTTTATAGCATTCATTACGTATCCTGTTTCAGACCTCACGCCATCCTTCGTGTGTTTATAGCGTGCATTTCGGTCCCCTCAAATCACACTGTGTCGGCACTTCTGTCGACACATCAGTTTCCTATATAAATTATTGCATTTTATATCTGTTAGTACACATAGAGGGCACTCTTTAACACTTTAAGTGTTCCAAACATATCAAGTATCTTCAAAAATTGTAGTATAAAGCGAAAACACTTAAGTACAGCTTTAGTACATGACAGTGTAACCGATAGTTCCATTAAGGTGCTTTACTAAGACTCTTTACTGAGTAACTTTGAGATATCATATGTTACTCAACTTTTTTACTGTAATTAAATAGAATAATGTTTCAATTTTGTAATATCATAAACTCAGGGATAGAATTCATGTGTAATTTATTTTCATTATTTAAGTGTTCTGAAGCTTGGTGACATTGCTTGAAACTGATCATTTTGAAATAAGAACAGTGATCAGATAGAAAATATGTACAATTTTGTATAAATAAAAATCACAAATAACTCCCTGTGGTAATTATGCCCAGTTTTGATTTCAAATAAATATTGACCAAATTTCAAACTTTAAAATTTTGCTACAATCTACTCATTAACAGGCATAATCTTATGTTACAAGTTTCACACAATACGTATTAAAATTGGAAACTGTGTATATGTTTCAAGCCAGCGCAACTAAAATTGCTGATGTCAGCCATTAGCAACTTCCAACAAATTTTACACATTATTTCAAATCTTTTCAAAACTTTTTCTTGCCAACACCCTCACACAAGGTAAAAAAGGAAAATATTGCTACATTTTCATTGCTCATGCAGTAAAACTTCAGTGTCAGGAATGAAGTTTCAATTTATTATCTCTTTTCTATTACTTCTATTTGCAAGACATTTGCAAACCGTTAACACACTCAAACTACAAAATAAAAATCTTTTAGGACACATAGTTCAGGAGATATGGTATTTTATAAATGGGAGTTTGATTCTTTAAACAACTGGGAGTGTGTGGGTTACTGTTTATAAATAATATAAAAAGCTGTGCTACGAGCAACGTGGACTTAAATAAAGAAAATAGTGCTTTACAAATGTTTTGTTATTGTTTAATATCAGTAATGAGACTTTTCTCACTTGAGGTTTTCCATTTAATTGTAGAAAAAGTAGTCTGTGGAATTGTGAAACATGTGCTTTTTAAAAATATACAAAACACCAACAACAACAACATTATTATTATTATTATTATTATTATTATTATTATTATTATTATTATTAATAGCAGCCTAGTCGATAGCTTTCTTCAAAGCTATGCAGTGAACGAAATTTGAATTCATGAAAAGCATTAAGTCTGTGTTTTTTTTGCAATACTAATTTTCTTAAACCCTCACATCAAATGAATGATTTGGACATATTACTGAACTCTTACAACATGTCTTCTGTTCTTAATTTTCTCACCAGAATTACACAGGAAAGCACCTGTAGACAACATTTTTGGGGGTGTACACTTAACCAGTTATATATATATTTTTATTGAGTAGCGAATGGTCTGTCTGACCATAGAGCACAATTAGCCGTACTAAACATTGTATCTAATTACAAAGAATTGGTGAGATATACAACAGACTTATTCATTAATATGCAACAGAAAGGTTAAAGGCAGCCTTACAGGAAGAAGAGTAGAAAGATACGTATAATGCTACAGGTGTCAGTCAAAAATTTTATGTCTTTATGGATGGGTTAAATGGTGTGTGGAAGACCATCTTCATTTGGTGTTTCTGAGAATTTGTCTATCTTTCCAGGGAATGCAACACAAAATGGAATAAATGCAATGGTTACATCATCTTGAGGTTCCTCTTCTGTTTCTGTAAAACCTGTCACACTCTCACACAGAGAAAATGTATGCAACCAAACATCTCTAGCAGGAAGAGGGTTATCATATGGGAACTGGGAGAAGGTCCAGATCTTGTGCTCTTAACAGATGTCAAAGTCAATGCAACTGTAGTCCTATCTCATCAGCATAACATTGAGAAGATATAGGGCCAGTTAGAAGACAATGCATATCAGAAGATCAACTCAGAGCTATCCCAAGTGCAGTGGAGGCCACGGCACCTCTCCAATAATCCATACTTGCCAGACAGCACTGTTAAGTGATGGGATGTTGTTAGCAACGGGCACGTGTTTATTCGCTTTGCTAAATATATGAATGATATGCTTAGCCCTTATTTCAGAAAACATCCAGATCATATTCGCAAATCCATGGATTTTGAAGAATATTTTAACAACTGCAAGCTTAAGGATTGTGACATATATGTGAAATTCAATGTTGTTTCACTTTTCCACCAGGATCTTTGGAACTCACTGGCCATAAATTACATACACTCACAAGAATCATGTCCTCATAATATTGATACATGGGGTCTTAACCCCTCTGTGACAAACAGATGTGTCAACCAAGAACTTTAACATCTGAGGACACTGAGTGGCAAACTCTGAGAGCATCATCATGTCTGACAATGACTGTACAACCTGTGGAAACAGAAGAGAAATCTCAGGAGAATGTTGCCACCACATTCATCCCATTTTGTGGCGCATTATCTGGAAAGATAGGATGAATTCATCATAAACACCCTGTGAAGACAGTCTTCTGCCCACCAGTAAAATAGCGGGTATTGGTTGGTAGTGGAGAGGACAATTTCGGACTATGAGAGTCTGGGTTCTATCATATACACTGCCTGTGCGTCCAAGAACATCAACAAGACACCAGATTGAAGTAACCTAACAAGTCAGCAGTCATGGAACACTGCTTATCAGGATTACAGCAAATGGACTGTGTCCTTACTAAGGTTCTGACACATGCATGTAGCTTCTGGGACTTTCATTAAAGAATATATTGAGATTCAAGTAAGGGAACTGCCTGATCAATTGTGACAGTTGTTACATCCTTAATAAGCCCTGAGAATTCTCACTTACTCTGATTTCGGAAGAGTTTTTCCACAGAATACACCATATCTCAATCCACAAATCATATTATACAAAATTTGAACAGCAAAATACTGCCAACTGGTCTCTTCTGTGCCTTGTTGAAAGCTTCTGATTGTGCAGTTTCTTCCAGACGTACTCTGTGTATTACAGTATCGGAGGTCTTTCAGGTAACTGATTTTCATTCTGTCCTACTAAAAGGATGCCGAATGTTGCATTAAGAAACACAGGGAATGTACATAATGAAGCAGCATCTTGAAAACAGAGCAATATTACTACAGGTGTACCACAGAGATTGAGATGGAGACCCACTCTTGTTCTTGTTACACATACATGAGCTTACATTATATATCTAAGAAACACATGGAGTTCTCTTTGTTGAGGATGCAAGAATTATTATCAAGTCTGATGGAGTTGCTTTAACACTTGATAATGTAAAATAATATTTTCCCAGAAATTAACAACTTGTTCTCTGCAAATGGACTGTCATTGAACTTAGGTCAACCATAATACAAGCAATTCAGTAGCCCATCAGTCTTTATCACACAATTTGAAATTATGCATCAGGATAAATCAATAAACGAAACAGAATATTCTTAGGTGTACATTTTGATAAGAACTTTAAGTAACATGTTGCAGTCCATCTTATATGTCTGAGCTCTGCACATTGTATGTTATGATTAATATCAAATTTTGAAAACAAGAAGTTAAAGTTTACTTTTGCTATTTTCATTCACTAATAACTTATCGCACAATATTCTAGGTAACTTGTCAGCGAGGAAAAATGTTTCTGTTTGACAGAAGTGTGCAGCTGCAATAAAATGCCTGCTCTAGAATGTCTTGCAGACAATTGAGAAGAGAATTTAACTGACAAAGTTGCACGTGCATGTGTGCTCACATGCACATGGTTGTAATTATGATTATTTTTTAAATACCTCAACTGACTGCTCTAAATAATTATTCAATCTGACTTTCTTTAGTAGATTATTCAAAGGAAATTTTACGAATTACAATTTACACCACATTTCAACTTTTTGTCTGTCCTCTAGATAAAATTATGGTTTTTCACTTGTCGTGATTATGGGGAATAATGATTCGAAAATAAAAATTCCCTATCACATACTGTTTCCCAAAATTAGAGGTTTCATTATTTACTAAAAATACATAATTTGGGAACCTTTTAAAGACAAATATTTCACCCAAGGATAAGTTAAAAGACCATTTTAGTCATTGTCTTTTATATTCATGTTCTGCAGTGTCCCTGAGGAACAACAATATTCTGCCAGTATGTTGCTGTTCCATTGCCCCACAAACCACTTTTCAGCTAGTAAAACTTTCTAGTGAAAAGGTTCCCCAGGTTTTTTTTTTTTTTTTTTTGGTGGGGTTTAAGGGCGCTCAACTACTGAGGTCATTAGCGCCCAGTCACTTTTGTTAGAGCACATGGAATCTAGTAAAACTCAAGGGGATGGGGGGGGACACCAGAAGGACCTGACAAAGATGCAGATAAAATAAGTAAAAAGGTTAGATGTCTTTGGACAAGCCAGTCAAAGTTATAAAACGCAGAATACGAGCAGCTGCTCGAGCGTCATCAGCTAAAACATCTGGTAAAGTAGATGGCAGGAACAGGACAACACGAAATTGACTAAAACGGGGACACGACAGTAAAACATGGCGCACTGTTAATGCCTGACCACAAGGGCACTGCGGGGCTGGGTCACCGGAGAGCAGGTAGCGGTGGCTAAATCGGCAATGCCCAATCCGCAACCTGGTCAGAAGGACCTCCTCTCACCGAGATGGTCGGGAGGAGGTTGTCCAAGCAGTTGGGAGCGGTTTTACTGCCTGGAGCTTGTTTCCTTGGAAGGATGACCAAGCATCCTACCACAACGACACAAGCCTCTTACATACATCCCCACGAACGTCAGATGACGGGACCCAATGGGAGGCTGGCCGAGGCAGGAGGACTGCAGCCTCGGCTGCAGCATCCGCAGCGTCATTCCCAGGCACTCCTACATGTCCGGGAACCCACAGAAAGCTGACAGGAGAACCATTATCAGCGAAAGAATGGAGGGACTGCTGTATCCGTTGAATCAAGGGATGGACCGGATAGGGAGCTCCAAGGCTCTGAAGAGCACTGAGTGAGTCAGAGCAGAGTACATACGATGAATGGCGGTGGCGGCGGGCATACTGAACGGCCTGATGGAGAGCAAAAAGCTCGGCCGTAAAGCTAGAACATTGGTCGAGGAGCCGGTATTTAAAGGTGGCGGCCCCGACGACAAAGGCACAGCCGACACCATCGTCAGTTTTGGAGCCATCGGTGTAAATAAAGGTGTGACCGGCAAGTCGAGCACGAAGTTCGACAAACCGTGAGCAATACACTGCAGCCGGAGTACCCTCCTTCGGGAGTGAGCTGAGGTCCAGATAAATATGAACCGGAGCCTGGAGCCAAGGTGGTGTCAGGCTCTCACCCTCTCTGAAGGTGGTAGGGAGGGCAAAATCCAATTGTCGAAGCAGGCGACGGAAGCGGACTCCGGGGGGCAGCAGGGCAGACACATACAACCCGTACTGATGGTCGAGAGAATCGGCGAAGAAGGACTGGTAAGAGGGGTGGTCGGGCATAGACAACAGCCGGCAGGCATACCGACACAGCAGTACGTCGCGCCAGTAGGTCAATGGTAATTCGGCAGCTTCAGCATAAAGAATCTCGACAGGACTAGTGTAGAAGGCTCCGGTCGCAAGACGTATCCCCTGATGGTGGATGGAGTTGAGCCGGCGTAAGAGGGATGGCCGAGAGGACGAGTAGACGAAGCTCCCATAATCCAACTTCGATCGGACTATGGACCGATACAAGCGAAGCAGGACAGTGCGATCCGCTCCCCAAGATGAACCGCTAAGAACTCTGAGGACATTAAGGGAACGTGTACAACGGGCTGCCAAATAAGAGACATGTGGAGACCAACACAGTTTCCTGTCCAACGTGAGCCCTAGAAACTTAGTTGTTTCCACGAGTGGGAGAACAATGGGACCGAGATGTAAGGATGGCGGAAGGAACGCTTTATATCGCCAAAAGTTGATACAAACCGTCTTCTCTTCAGAGAACCGGAAGCCATTTGCCACGCTCCATGAGTAGAGGCTGTCTAGACAACGCTGAAGGCAGCGCTCCAGGAGGCATGTTGTCTGGGCACTGCAGTAGATCGCGAAGTCATCGACAAAGAGAGAGCCTGACACATTAGGTGGAATACAATCCATAATTGGATTGATCACGATGGCAAAAAGGGCTACGCTCAAGACGGAGCCCTGAGGCACTCCGTTCTCCTAGAGGAAGACGTCGGACAATACGGAACCCACACGAACCCTAACTTTCGATCCGTTAAAAAGGAATCAATAAAAAGGGGCAGGCGACCCCATAGGCCCCACCTGTGCATAGTGCAGAGGATACCTCCTCTCCAACAGGTATCATAAGCCTTCTCCAAGTCGAAGAACATGGCTACCGATTGGCGCCTTCGCAAAAAGTTGTTCATGATGAATGTCGACAAGGTCACTAGGTGGTCAACAGCGGAGCGGCGGCGACGAACGCCGCATTGGACATTAGTAAGTAGCCATCGAGATTCAAGAATCCAGACTAACCGAGCATTAACCATGCGCTCCATCACCTTACAGAGACAGCTTGTAAGAGAAATGGGGCGGTAACTAGAAGGAAGGTGTTTATCCTTCCCGGGTTTGGGTATAGGAACAACGACGGCGTCACGCCAACGCATGGGGACCTGACCTTCGGTCCAGACGCGATTGTAGGTACGAAGAAGGAAGCTTTTGCCCGCCGGAGAAAGGTGTGCCAGCATCTGAACATGAATGGCATCTGGCCCCGGAGCAGAGGACCGGGACAGTGCAAGCGCACGTTCGAGTTCCCGCATAGTAAAGGGGGCATTATAAGTTTCCAGATTCAGCGAGTGGAAGGAAGGTCGCCGAGCCTCTTCTGCCTCTTTCCTGGGAAGGAAGGCAGGGTGGTAATGGGCGGAGCTTGAAACCTCCGCGAAAAAGCGGCCAAAGGCGTTGGAGACATCCACAGGACCAACATGGACCTCATTACCTGAGGTCAGGCCAGGTACTGTGGAGTGGGCCTTAATGCCCGACAGCCGGCGCAGGCCACCCCAAACGACGGAAGAGGGAGTAAAACTGTTAAAGGAGCTGGTGAAAGAGACCCAACAAGCTTTTTTGCTGTCTTTGTTGACTCTACGGCATTGCGCTCGGAGTCGTTTGTATTCAATACAATTCGCCAACGTAGGATGGCGGCGAAAGGTGCGTAAAGCACGTCATCGAGCACGGATAACGTCCCTACAAGCCTCGTTCCACCAGGGGACGGAAACGCGACGTGAAGAAGAGGTAGTACGAGGAATGGAACGTTCGGCAGCATTGATGATAACAGCCGTGAGGTATTCGACCTGACTGTCACAACTGAGAAAATCGTGGTCCGAAAAGGTCACCAGGGAGGAGTAAAGTCCCCAGTCAGCTTTCAGTATGTTCCAGCGCGAAGGACGTGGGGATGGGGTGTGGTGCAGGAGACGAACGACACAGGGGAAGTGGTCGCTCGAATAGGTGTCAGAAAGGACATACCACTCGAACCGACGGGCAAGAGTGGTAGAACAGATCGAAAGGTCCAAGTGGGAGTAGGTATGAGTAGAGTCCGAGAGGAAAGTCGGGGCGCCGGTATTGAGGCAGACAAGATTGAGATGGTTGAAGACATCCGCCAAGAGTGAGCCTCTTTGACAGGATGCAGGAGAGCCCCAAAGGGGATGATGGGCATTGAAGTCGCCAAACAATAAAAACGGCGGGGGAAGCTGAACGATCAGGCGCATCATGTCAGCCCGACTAACAGCAGATGATGGTGGAGTGTAGATGGTACAAACTGAAAAAGTAAAAGCAGAAAGAGTAATACGGACAGCTATTGCTTGGAGTGGGGTGGTCAATGGGATGGGATGGTAATAGACATCGTCCCGAACGAGCAACATGACCCCACCATGAGCTGGGATACCGTCCACAGGGGTGAGGTCATACCGCTCCGAGGTATAGTGGGTAAAGGCAATACGGTCAGTCGGGCGCAACTTGGTTTCCTGGAGACCAAGGACGAGCGGACAGTGCAGGCGGAGGAGCAGTTGTAATTCCTCCCAATTAGATCGAATACCTCTTATGTTCCAATGTAACAAGGCCATCGCTAGTCAAAAAGTTGGGGGAACGAGACGGGGGAAGAGCTGGTCACCTTGACGGCCACGGAGGGCCAGGTTGCGAGGGAACAACGCTACAACCGGCGGGAGGCGGATCCAGTTCCATTGAGTCGTCGCCAGCTGCGGCCGCTGTCCCTGGTTGTGTAGGAGGGGCAGCATCATTTGCCGACGAGAGGCCAGCGGAGCACCTGGGAGCAGAGCGTCCCGGCGAAACTGAGGACGGCCGGGAGCAGCGACTCACGGATGGAGCGTCAGACGAAACGCGCCGGGGTGGAGAGGGGGATAGAGACTTATTCTTGGAGGCCTTCTTGGAAGGCCGAGGAGGCACAGGGATGGTGGGCTGGACCCGAAGAAGGTCCTCACGCGCGGGGTCCGTTTTGGAACGCCGGACCTCGGAAGCTGGGGTCCGGAACGTTTCCCCGATGGACGCCTGAGAAGAGGATCGCTTCTCAGGTGGCGGGGGGAGAGGAGGAGAAGGAAGGGTGGCCCCTGGGGCAGAGGGGGCGGGGGCCATGGGGGAGGAGGATTTGGAAGGGAGGGATTTGGGAGGCGGAGGCAGAGCCCCCTGATGGGCGGAGGAGGCGGAGGGGGGACAGGATAGGGGTGAGGATACCGCGGAAGGAGGGGACACAACTGAGGCAAACGAAGTGGTCAACGGCACGGGATGGAGGCGGTCATACTTCTTCCTGGCCTCAGAATAAGAGAGCCGTTCCAAAGTTTTGAGTTCTTGTATCTTCTTCTCCTTCTGATATGCGGGGCAGTCTGAGGATCTAGGCGAGTGGATGCCAGGACAATTAATGCACCGAGGTGGTGGGGTGCATGTATGTTCCTTACGAAGAGGACGTCCACAATCGCCACAAAGGGGCTCAGCCTCACACCGTGATGACATGTGCCCAAAGCGCAAACACCGAAAACAGCGCATAGGAGGCGGGACGTAAGGTCGCACGTCGCACCGGTAGCACATCACCTTTACCTTCTCCGGGAGAACGTCCCCCTCGAAGGCGAGGATAAAGGCCCCGGTGTCGATGCGACGGTCTTTGGGGCCGCGCTGGACTCGCCAGACAAAATGCACGTCTCGGCGCTCCAGGTTGGCCCTGAGCTCCTCATCAGATTGTAGCAGAAGGTCACGATGAAAAATAACCCCCTGCGTCCTATTTAGTGCCAGATGTGGGACAATGGACACTGGGATGTCCCCTAGGCGGTCGCACGCCTGGAGCGCCGCCGACTGTGTTGCGGAGGTGGTCTTGATAAGAACGGACCCTGAACGCATCTTGCTGAGAGCCTCGATTTCCCCGAAGATGTCCTCAATGTGCTGAACAAAGAACATGGGCTTGGAGGTGGCAAACGTCCCCCCATCGGTTCGAGAACAGACCAAATAGTGGGGGAAGTACTTCGCCCCAAGCCGGCGGGCCTGTCCCTCCTCCCAGGGAGTGGCCAAGGGGGAAAGGGCAGGAGAACCAGAACTAGAAACAGTACCTTTTCTTTTGAAAGACTCGGCCACAGAGCGACCTGATACGTGTTGTCGTTTCATCTGCGAAACGTCCGCCCCGATACCACCCACTCCGACCAGGGGCTCTCCCCACGGGCGCCACCCAGCCTCAGCAAGGGCCACCTGGCAGGATGACCGGTGCCGGGAGTCCTGATGCCCCAAGGAGACGGGTATCTACTCCTTGGCCGACGTGGGGAGGGTGCAGCTCAGGTATCGGCAGTACGATCCCTGTGTTGTCAGGGGGCTACAACCTAGAGGGTACATGACGACCCCACCACAATGGGCTGGCTACCATGCTGGATTTCTGGTGCCATGGAAAGTCCATCATGATCGCTGGTGCAGATGGGGACGCACTATGGGCGTAACTTGTACAACCCATCAGGCGTTTAGGCCCAATTTGAGGAATAGTGGGTATGGTTACAACGCCGGTACAATGTTGAGTGCCAAGGTCTTAGCGTACTTAGGACCAGTGGTACACCACGTAAGGTGTCCTTCCCCAAAAGGCTCGTACTTCTGTAGAATTTTGAAAAATGGAGGTCAAACCCCAAGGGGGACCATCACATGGAAGGTCGAAACGGTTGAAACTCCTTTTAGTCGCCTCTTACGACAGGCAGGAATACCTCGGGCCTATTCTTACCCCGGACCCGCAAGGGGGAGTTCCCCAGGTTCATCACTTGTATCTGCCAAGATGGCAATCGAGGACATATTTTAGCGATGTATGACACTTCATATTTTGGAAACATCTTATCAAGTTATTCACAATTTCTTTATAGTAATCAGATTCATGATTTCCAAGCACAGGCATACACAGACTTGAAGGCATTCCATGTATCTTTTTCAGTCTCACTTAACAAGTTGGTGAAATCCGTATCTTGCATAAGCTCTCATATTTGGGGGCCATTAAATACTTCCTCCTCAATCTTCGCACTGCTGAAGTTGTACAACTGTCTTTAAGACGTGCATAAGCTTCCCTTTCTTTGGCCAGCCCTTTTACAAATATCTCCATTAACTGCATTTTAATATGTAAGGGTAGGAAATACATATCTTCAGGGTTCACTAACAATTCATACAACACTCATCTTACTTGGAGTGTACGAGTTTCGCTTAGGCCACTCTTACGTAATGTTCTTTCTTGCTGTGGCTGTCCCACTAGCATGGAAAGAAGCAGTACTTTGTGTTATCTAGTTGCATACCATTCACTAGCCCTTTACTTTCAGATTTGCACACAATTCTGAGTTATTCATATTATAGTGTAAGTAACTGACCGAGTCTTGCATAGTTTCACAAGTCTCTTTCGTGTTAACCAAGGATCGGAAGAGCTGAGGAATATTTTGTAGCTTTACAAAGGAGGACTGCTCTTTAAACTTGATTTCAAGGAACCAATAAAGAGTCTCCATTCCTCAGGGTTGTGAACATGACGCAATGCTCCAAACAAACCACCAACTGTCAGTACAGTACATGAACTCACTCTGGTACCTCCTACATGAAGTCATTTTAAAACCCTGAGCAAGCTAATTCCATCCTGGCAATCATGAAGCCAGTAACTCAGATTGTGCCTATGACAGATTAAAGTCCCTAAAGAGGTGATGTTGACTGAGGTCATCAATCCCATCGGATCAGGGAAGGAAATTGGCCGTGCTCTTTCAAAGGAATCATCTAGCATTTGCCTGAAGCGATTTAGGCAAATCACGGAAAACCTAAATCAGGATGGCCGGACACAGGCATTGCCCTCCCGAATGCGAGTCCACTGTGCTAACCACTGCACCACCCTGCTCCGTGAATAGCACGATCTGATTTTGTAGAATACTCTCTCATTTTGGTCAAGCAAAAGTAGTAGTCAGTGGCATGATCCTGCTATTCACGCCACACCATTGTTACCCTAAATGGCATTGATGCTCAAGAACTGTACAGCCAATTACGCAAGTTACTTGCTCATACGTAATAACAAAGATGCTAAGCAACAGACTTATCTTGGTTCCCAAGTCTGCAGTCAAAATACAACTCACATGCCTTCTTAACTACAGAAGTATGATATGCTTTTGACTTTTCACTATATATTCCGCACATATGTAACAAAACTTACTGGGTTTATTTACACATTGTCTAGACAGGCTGTACAAAGGTTTCTGACAGAATACTCACTCACAACACTAACTTCACATAAGCACAAAACACAATATTATAGTAATTGTCATTACAGTGTAGCACCAATACTCTTTCTGTAAAATTGCAGGGAAACTCACCAGGTGGCAGCACAAAGCAGAATTATGACAGTTAACATTAGATGGGCAAATAGAAGTCAGATTACACAGAGAATAAAGTTTCCCTGTTGCATGTGAACTAAAACTTATTTCTATTAAATTAAAGCATATTTTCACAACAGCAAAAAAAACTGATATCCAGAAGAAACTGTATTTCATGGAGAAAAACTAAAATAAAATCCGAATTCAGCATATGAAAATTAATCATAATTAACTAGTTCCATGCAGAGGACAAATGGTGTGTTATGCAGTATTATTAAAATGTATTTATTGTTATCCCGATAGTTAATACATTTATTCCACTTAGCTGTTTAACTTCTGGTGCAGATTTTCAATGTTTTGTCACATTAAGAAACAAGCTCATTTCTTGGACTGAGAAATTTTTATGGCTACAAGTTCATAAACATTAGATAACATAGACTCCAAAAAGATTACTGATGATTTGAAATTAGGTAAAACAACAAATTAGTTGTTTGACGTTATAAAAATTAAATTAATTACAGCATATTTTAACTTGAGTGAAAGTAGTTCTGAATTTGCTACAAAAATTAAAAGTGAAGCACAGTCTCAAGTTTGCCAAAATCATAACAAATACAATTTTATGAACTCAAAGCTCACTTTAAAAGTTACAAATATTTAAAACTTTTTCTACATTTATGAATTCAGCTTTTTAAAATGAATCTTACTGGGAAATCAAATTATTCATACTATGAGTTACCAAAGCAAAACTTTTTTGAGCCTGTTAAAAGCATTTTCATAACTATTAGTTCTAAAATTTTATACTAATAATTTACAACAACAAGGATATAACGTGAATTTAGTTTGTAGTGCCAAGGTCATTGTAGGCTCTTTTATTTGTATTCGGCTGTGCTGGTTCACCAATGTACATCATGTATGTCTGATACTTCTGTACCACATCTCAACAACTCACGTTTCTTCTGCTCATGACTTCACAAACATTAAAAGTTTTTCTTTATTATTTTCTACATTATCCGTTTTCTCCCTTGCTTCTTTCCAGGTTCTGTACATACATTCCTATATATCTGACCATTTCTTTGTCTCTTTTTATCTACTTTATCACAACACCCACTGCTTCACTGGCTTCCTTGCCTCATTGAAACTGCAATTTCCCACATTTTCTGATCCAAATGGGTATATAAGAGATTCAATTTCAGCCAAGGATGTACAACTCAGAATGCCAAATGACAAAATGTAAGTATTTATACTTCTTTTTCCATTTTGGACTACTTTGTACTCTTGCAGTCACCTTTCCTTATGTTAAGCTGTGTCCTGGCTGACACTTGACTCTTCTTGAATAAGAGTGTGGCTCAAATCACATTCCAACTTGCTGATTCTGGTTTTTGTACTTTCCTTGAAGCATGCTAAATCACCACCACCATCTCTCAACACAACCATGGCAAATTTCCTCCACCAATGTCATCCATCTGACCTGGCACATCACCAATGACCTTGACACTGAAAGAAGATTAAACACCAACCTTCTTCCTTTCTTTACTGTGCAAAAACTATTCTTTATTTGTGAAAAAACTGTATGCCATTACTGTACAGTTAGTAAGCAAATGTCTTATTAACATCTAAATTTGTACATACCTTGAAATAATCACCAAATGACCAATTTCCCAACATTTCAAAAAATGTATGATGGTAAACATCTTTACCAACATCATCCAAATCATTATGTTTACCTCCAGCTCGAATGCACTTTTGGGTATTTGTAGCTCTGACCCATTTTGACATTTCGCTGTTGGGATCCACATTCCCCAAAAATATTGGTTTAAACTGGTAAACAGGAAATATACACCAGAATAAGTATTCATCTGCACAACTTTTTACATTTCAACAAAATCTCAAAACTGGAAATAAAGTTAACAAGAAGAAGGTGTGCTCTAAAAAGCAATGTTAAAAATGATAGGAAAAAAGTGAAGGGAGTTCCTTTTCAAGCAATCTATATCAGATAAACAACAAATATATTTCTCCAACCGAAAACACTTTTGCCCTCAGGCAGCTCTTTCTGATTTCAATAGGTTTTATGAAGTCAGCTGAAGTTTTTGATACCAAGTGTCAGCTCTTACCTGTCACAATGATGATGTGGTGTGTGAAATCATATGGAAAGTTTTTCGAAAGCTGTCAAGTTGGAATGAGAAAAGAGGGTGTTTTGAAGCAATTATGCTGTTTAAGTTGGTACTTGCTTGTGAATCAAAGTCAGGATAGCTGCTTGATGCATTATTTGTAAAAAGTCATTGCATGTGTCAGTTGTGAGAGAGATCCAATAGTAATGTCGCATGTTCATTGAGGAGATGTGCAATTCCATGAGCACAGTAACTTGCCTTCTGAAGTATGGTGTATCGGTATAATAAGTTGTATCTAAGTAAATGTGGCAATGCTTAGGAAAATGGCCAAGTGTCTCCCTCCAACAGCAGTGATGGTGATCAATTTGGTGGTGAATTTGGTTTAGGCTGGTGACGTGTGTTAATGTTTTCTTTGACATGTTACTTTTTCTACAACTCGTCCATGTGGTTTTTTGTCCATGAGGCAGCTGTCAGCGATTGTTCAGTTATTTATTGGTTCTGTTTGTTTGGGTTTATTTTAAAAGGAGTATTTTTTTTTAATTTTCAAACTTTTTTTGTGCATGGTGTAGAAAAAGGAGTACTGGTTGGCTTTGGGACAGGTATTCTCTTTTATTACTGCATACTCACCTTTTTATGTTGTAAGGTCCATATACTGATTTTGGTATCTACTTTTTTTTTTTAATATGGCTGTGGTTTTTGATAGGCATATATGTTGTTAATATGTGGGAATTCAGTTTTTAGATTTTATTAGAACTATTGATGTGCTAAGGGTGCATTGTGGATATCATTTTAGCTACACATGGTGGTCAGAAACAGTCTGAAAAGTTGGTAAGGGTGTTGCAGGGTGGGTTGTGCTGAGAAATAATTGTTAAGAAAAAAAAATGGTATGTTTCTGAGTTAATTAGCATTGAAGTTAAGCAATCAGGGCATTGGACACACACATTCAAGTGGCCCGTGTTCTTATAGCATAGATGATAGCGCACGAGACTGCTCACACTTTCACTCAGGTTCGATACTCACTATCATGCCACGTCCAAGTTTTGTATCTCTCTCCTATTCAGTTTTAGGAAACATAACGAAGAACACGTTTGGTGACACCATCAAAGGCAGGGTGCTGACTGTCTAACTTCACTGCTAACTGACTCAGAAACAGTGCAACATACACAACCTACTCTGCAGCATACTTAAACGCTTTCCAGACTGTTTCTGACCACCCTGTATATGCAAATTGAAGTAAATGGCACCCAATACATGCCCGTATTGGTGTATCATTTGGTTCCTATGTTAACACTGGTTTTTCGTTGTGGTAGGTGCTGTGAAGTTCATTTTACCTACATAGATTAAGGGCAAATAATGATAACACTCAGACTTTATTAACGACTTACTATGTTTCAGATACTATTGTTTCATGGTTGATGGATATTGTGAAGTACACTGCAGCTATAAAGGTTACATAAATTGGAAGATACCATAATTTCTGTCAATCCCCCTCTAAGCTTTTATTTTTGAGGGTTAGCCCATTTTTCGGCACCTGTCTTCAATTGCAAGTGTGTTATCTCTAGCAAAGAACAATGTACATTCATAATTTCCTTTGGTTTGTAATTTGCTTCCACTGGGATAGAATTTAATGATGTCACCAGAATGATAAGTGAAATTGTAAATGACACAGTCTATGTCAATTCAGGGAGGCTAGGAAAAAATCTTAACTTCATAGTCTAAGATGATATTGAATTTAGTATATGTTAGAATGAAGGGCTAAGTAAGGAACATGTGCTTTTTCTTTTCTACACCAACAAAATTCTGCTCTGAGATACAGCCCTCCAAAGATGACACAGCACATTCCATTTTGAAGATGCGAATTTTGGAAGAATTTTAAAATGCTGTATCTCTGGAACAGTTTTAGAGTGTGTGTGTGTGTGTGTGTGTGTGTGTGTGTGTGTTTTAAATCCTCTATTTGGACTTAACTGTCAAAGTTCTTTTACTATAGCACTGAACATTTTTACATAATTTATGGAAAAAATTTTCTTCAAAAATGCCAAGCCATAAAATTTTGATTCTTTTTCTGTTGATTAGTAACATATACTTCTACATTCCCTGAAAAGGAGAGCTTCCACTTTTGGGTTGACCAGTTTTTTTTATAATTAATTGGAATTTTTGCCATACATAAAACCTGTCTTATTACCACATCATCATAAAAATCAGAATCTAGCCTTATTTAACATAATTTTAAATTTGAGAGATGAGTAGGAGACTTATTTATCAAGCATTTTAAATGGTTCTAAAATGTATGTGAAAGGTCCAACAACTTAAAGGTTTCAATTTATACAACTTCTGTGCACTCTGTTTTGTACTGAAATTAGCCAGTCTGTGAACTAAAAATGTTTTCCAATGCTTCAGTATCTTCCTTTGATATAGAGTGATGTCTTCCTGTTGAACCAATAGAAACTGGAGCACTTCAAAACAGTGTGAGCAGGAAGTGAGCACTGATGGTGGTGTTGCTGTCCTTCAGCTGGAAACCTATATCCAGCAGCTGGTCCATGTGGTAGCATTAAGTTCACTACAATTTTGTTTAACTCATAACTAGCATCTATAATCTCTGCAATCCACCAGTCACAGTCATACACACACGCCACAAACATCCCTCTTCTCAGGTTGTGAATCTGAATATTATCCTGCTGTTTCTGAGGTGTTGGCCGAACAAACAAAGTTTCTTCTTTCTTGCTCTTTAAAGTGCAACCAATATGAACTCGCTCATCACTCTGAGTCCAAAAATGAGTCTTCTGAAATCCTAGTAGTTTGTTTAGACCATTCTTCTTTTTTCTGCTCGCAGAATTCTTCAAGTTCCTCTTTGGACAAAAGAATGAGGGCTGCGGATGTGTATGATTTTACGACTCTCGTAAAGTCTTCAGCATTCTGAATCACAGCTGTATTTGGTCTGGAAAGATTACGTTTGGTAGCATGGTGCTTCAGCAGACCGCCAACACCATCACAAGGCACCTTCCTGTGACCAGTAGCACTGTATATCCAGTCAGTTGGCACAAGCGACTTACTCAGTTTAAACAGCTGGCAATGATTTTTAAAATGGCTAGGAGCACCATCAGAAATGATGATTGTCTTCTTTGCCTCTGTTTGCAGTTGAAGAATTTTGCGCATTGCTAGCAAAGCCTGAGCTGAGTCGTGTCCTGTGTCGTCACTTATAACTACAACACTTGTGGTCTTGCTTCGAAAAAATGTCACTCCTGTAAAAATAGAAACCTGGTCATTACTCCCATGATACCCTTGTAATTCTTGTGGGAGAGTTACAGACCAGTTCTCAGCAAAATCACAGTGAAGTACCAAACATAGTTCTTCAGCCTATACACAACCTCTCACTTCTGCAATGTGTTGTTGCAATTTCTTCAGATGCCGGTGTGTTACTGCTTTCACTGACCATTTACCATGTTCATCAATGAAACTGTCAAAGGCAACAGTTTTCTCAATTTATTTTCCTCCCATGTCACACACGTAATTTCTGCAGTGTTATCTGCTTTGTCTTCCACACCAAGTGTCTGTAAAGACAGTTCTCCCTTTCCAGGGCAGTCATCACATACTTGAAACAAACAAGTCTTTCACTTTATGCCACAGACTACTAATGTCTTCACATGCCCAACCAAGGTGTCATATGTCACATGCTCCAGTAAGTTCTTCAAAGTACCCACACAAAGTTCAAAATTCGTGCAGTACGCACATAGACAGACATCTCTAGGTGGGTGTGGAACTACCCACTTACACCGTAGTGCATAAAATTTTGATCTTCCCATATGTGAAGTTGTATAGTTGCTCTTATAAATTGCAAAAGTTTCTTTAACACTACGAGTCATGTACCTCTTCACTTTCACAACTTTTTGACCTTCAGCTGTTACAGTTATAGAGTGTATTTTGTTGGCACTCTGGCGAGAACAGTCCCATTAATAGTCCAAATAAAATGACTGCACTTTTTTAACTTGAGCTGCTTCTATAGGATGACCATAATAGGGATCTGGTCTTCCAAAGACTCCTTTCACAGACCTCACATTTCCTGATTTGCCTACCATGTTCTTTGATATTGATGGAACATGGCTCAAAACTGTTTTCTCTGAAAATATCTCTGAATAATTGTTAAAACTTGCACCATTTCACTATAGGATGCACAGTATTCAACAGCTGAATTGATATTCATGAAAAATTCCAGGCAAGAGATGCAAGAGTGCTATGATTCATTTTCTTCTGAAGATGGAATTTCTACTTTGAAGAGTGGTCAGTTTTGCTGTAGTGTATTCATCCATAGCTTTAGTAATTTCTCTGCGGTTTCTTGATGCATAAAGCTTATGACTACTTCACCGACCATGGTTTCTTAACAGGACTGACACCTAGCTCTGTAGTTGACTAATTCACAGTATTTAATTCTTCCTCTATTTGTCTTATATATCACTCTTTTGTGGATGTGTAAATTGTCAGAACACCTCACTCTCCTGTGGCCCCAGTCAGAAAACATTTCAAACAGTCTTTTTCACAAAACACACTGCAACTGTGTCAACTGGCAAATTCCTCATGAAAACACAGAACTCACTAGATGGTCTCATATTTCTCAGAAGACTCTTCAGTAAACAAATTAGCACTGAATGACTACAATAGACACACCTGCAATGAACAACCACAACAAAGAAACTGACAAGAAACTACAACAAAGTGTAAGAAATATCTGCAAGAATGAAAGTGAAAAGACATAACTGCAACAAAGAAAGAGATAAGAAATACCTGCAACAAAGAAAGTGACAATACCTGAAACAAAGAAAATGACAAGAAATACCTGCAACAAAGAAAGTGACAATACCTGAAACAAAGAAAATGACAAGAAATACCTGCAACAAAGAAAGTGATAAGAAATAACTGCAACAAAGACAATAGAAATTAACACTGTAACAAAGAAATTAGTAAGAAAGATCTTCAGTGAAGACATACATTAACCTTGAAAAAGATGTTTTAAAATAAAACCTATCCAACTTAAAAGTGGAAACTCTCCTATGCAGAGAATACAGTACTACATGGTAATAATCAACATGGCGTTTTTGTAGGTGTCTTTTGATGGGTGCTCCCTGGTTGTGTGTTGTGTATTAGGTGATGTTTCTGGTTTACTTTGCTTGTGTGGCATGTTTATAGGTGGCGTATTGTTGCAGTCGATGGTTCTCTCTGGTGGTGTGTATAGGGGTAGCGTGTTATGTGGCGTATGGGGTTCATTTATGTGGCAGCATTGCATGTGTGTGGTACCAGTAGTGACTGTGCTTTCAGCGGAATATTGTTCAGTGAGTTAATGATTTTGGTTTTGTTATGTCGATGTTATTGTAGTTTTTTTTCTGTTCGTCGTGTGTGAATTTTGGTAAATCATTTTGTTTATGTCTTTGGTAGGTATGGATATGACTGACAAGGTCAACAGCTTTCAGTTGTCAGTAATGATGGGGGACAGTGTGTTGTCTCTAATAAAAATTCTTCAGCTATTCGGCCTGTTGGCTGAAGTTGTGAAGTGTTCAGCATGCCGTGAAGAAGTGAAGCTTACTAAAGTTCCGGCGTCTCTGATCAGGGACGGCTATATATGGAGATAAGGATAACAGGTCAAGGGAAGTGTTCGATTCTAGTTTTGATTTTCTAGGGTTTTCTTTGTGGTATGATTAAGTGTGGTGGTGGTGGAGAAAGTTTTGAGACTTATAGTGTGGTATCGGTAGTTGCTGTTGACCTATGTAGGTCAAGGGAAGTTTCCGATTCCAGTGGATATTGTTTTTAATTGATTTTTGGAAGGTTGTGGTCATTTTATGTCATTGTTTTTGTTGTTTGGTTTAGTGGCGTGTGTTTATTTTTAGTTTGCTCCACCCAAAAACCCCATTTCCCCTGCTTGTCCTGTTAGTTTCATTATATTTTTGGAGGAATATGTGTCTGATGGTTTTCCAATCTATTTTTCTGTTTGTTGTCATGTTTACAAAATGAAGTCATAGTCGCAATATGGGAGTTGTTGTGAATGGTTGTTTCCACCATATTGGTGACATCAGTGGTCAAAGCAGACGGGTGGAATCAGATATTTCTGTTAACACAAAAAATTTAATTTTTTGGATTGGAATTTTAAAAAAAATCTGTAAATTATAAAATGGTGTTCGCAGTGTCATCTTTGGAGGCCTGTATCTCGGGGCAGGAATTTTTTTAGGCGAAAACAAAAGAATAGTGTTTCTTACTTACTTCTGAATTTTAATATATGCTAAATTCAAGTGCCTGAAGTGATATGGATTATGCCAAATAATGTGTCAAAGTGGGTAACTGCAGTGTTGGACATATGATTTTCTGACCACACTAGGCATCAATTTGTATCAGCAATTTTATTTTTGTTTTGATATTCACTGGCTTTGCCAACTGTCAACCAAATTGTCACATTCTGATATAGCCTAGGCCTTGAGCTTCACAAAAGGTTAGCCTGTCAGAACATCGGGAAGAAAATCCCAATCTCCAGATTGAAAACAAGTCAATCCGCACGTTTAAGTGCACTTATGTGTACTAGACTCTTGCACTGCATGTTGCTGTTCATAATTTGTTTCTGTTGGTCATAAGCCAATCGGGTGAGAGTATACACTCTAAAAGCTGTCAATTCAACTAAATATCTAGATAGTACAATTATGAACAAATTAGGTTTGAATAATAAAACAGAAAATGTTTTGGGGAAGGTGAACCAAAGACTGTTTTAGTGGTAGAACACCTAGAAGATACAAAAGGCCTACTAAGGAGACTGCCTACACTACTCATGTCCATTGTCTTCTGGAATATTATTGCGCAATAAGAATGCATACCACATAAGTTTGAAGAAGAAGTTAAAAATATTCAAGAGAGGGCAGCTCATTTTGTATTATTAGAAAGCAGAGGTCACAGATATGATACACACATTATGGTGGCAATCATTAAAACAAATACTTTGTTGCCGCGAGATATTTTTATGAAATTTCAATCACAAAGTTTCTCTTGTGAATGGTAAAATATTTTGTTAGGATCTACATAGGGGGAAATGATGTAAAATAAGAGAAATTAAAGCTTGCAAGGAAAGAATTAAATCTTAATTTTTCCTGTGTACTATTTGTGTGGAATACAGAGAAATATTCAATGAACACTGGCACTTACTTTTGAATTGCACAGCAGACATGTAGGTGTAGATGTAATACGTGAGTTAGCTCATATAATGCTACACTATGTGATCAATAGTATCTGGACACCCCCAAAAACTTTTTTTTTTCATATTAGGTGCATTTTGCTGCCACCTACCGCCACATAGTTCATATCAGCAAACTCAGTAGTCATTAGACATCATGAGCGAGCAGAGAAGGTGTCCCCCCCCCCCGCGGAATTCGCGACTTCGCACGTGGTCACATGTCTGTACCTGAGATTTCCCACTCCTAACCATCCCTAGCCCCACTGTTTCTGATACGATAGTGAAGTGGAAACGTGAAGGGACAGCTGGTTGGTTGGTGCTGGGGAAGGGGACCAAACAGTGAGGTCATCGGTCCCATCGGGTTGGGGAAGGATGGAGAAGGAAGATGGCCGTGCCCTTTCTAAGGAACCATCCTGGCATTTGCCTGAAGCGATTTAGGGAAATCACGGAAAACCTAAAGCAGGATGACCAGACGCGGGATTGAACCGTCGTCCTCCCGAATGCAAGTCCGTGAAGGGACACATACAGCACAAAAGCGTACAGGCCAACCTCATCTGTTGACTGACAGATATCAGTGACAGTTGAAAAGGGTTGAAATGTGTAATAGGCAGACATCTAACCAGACCATCACACAGGAATTCCAAACTGCATCAGGATCCACTGCAAGCACTATGACAGGTGGGAGATCAGAAAACTTGGATTTCATGGTCGAGCATCTGCTCATAAGCCACACATCCCGCCGATAAAAGCCAGACGACCCCTCGATTGGTGTAAGAAGTGTAAGGAGTGAAAAAACATTCTGTGCAGTGACAAAAAATGGCAGGGTATGGGTATGGGGAATGCCAGCATGTGTTGTGCCAACAGTAAAATTTGGAGGCAGTGGTGTTACAGTGTGGTCGTGTTTTTCATGGAGGGGGCTTGCACCCCTGTTGTATTGCATGGCACTATCACAGCAGAGGCCTAGATGGATGTTTTAAGCACCTTCTTGCTTCCCACTGTTGAAGAGCAATTCGGGGATGGTGATTGCATCTTTCAACACGATCGAGCACCTGTTCATAACGCACGGCCTGTGGCAGAGTGGTTACACAACAATAACAGTCCGTAATGGACTAGCCTGCACAGAGTCCTGATCTGAATCCTAAAGAACACCTTTGGGATGTTTTGGAATGGCGCCGACTTCATGCCAGTTCTCACTAACTGACATTGATACCTCTCCTCGGTGCAACACTCCATGAAGAATGGGCTGTCTTTCCCAAGAAACCTTCCAGCACCTGATTGAACATATGCCTGCGAGAGGGAAGCTGTCATCAAGGCTAAGGGTGGGCCAACACCATGTTGAATTCCACCACTACCGATGGAGGGCACCACAAACTTTTAAGTCATTTTCAGCCAGGTGTCCAGATACTTTTCATCACATAGTGTAACTTACAAGAATCTGAGCCTTAGGCATATATTTACCTGTATGTGGCAACTAAGTTGAGAAACTTATCTAAACTGATGACAAGCTCGACTTCCCAAAAAGAAGCAATTGCTTTCCCAAACTCAAGAAAGAATTTTTATAAAAAGGCAGGACAGTTTAAAAATAATAAACTTATGACTATTAAAATATGCTGCAGAAATTTCAGGGTTGTTTGGTTTTGTCCTTGACAGCCAAAAGGAATCTACAACAAAGTTTAATAAACCCATGAAAATATCATGTACACTGTATTTCAGGATATCAAATTCTTTTTTCAATGAACAATATACACTTTTTTTTCTTCCTCCCTTTGGTATACTTATTATATCGAAGTAGTGCTTTTTCTGTTAGTTGTTCCTGCACCACAACAAACATACATGTTGAAAATATCACCCCACCAAGTACCATATGGTCCATCTGCTTTTCTAGACGATTCTGATTTTATCATTGTAGTTGTTTGAGAACAGCGCTTTCCTTTCGGTTATTACACCAGTCTAACTAATGATTAACGAATACGATGAAAAAGTCCCTATTCACAATCAAACATTGAATAAACATGTAAAGGGAATTACAGTAACAACCAATATTTTCATCTCTCAGTGTACATGACAAATTTTTCTCGTTGAATATTTACCCTCCAGGGCAAACAAATTGAAAGAAAGAATGTGCATGTCAGGCTCAGAAAGTCTACTTTAATTCGTCAGGTTACTAACCTGGTTCATTCCCGCATTTGCAAAGAGGAGTGTTGGGTCATCAAGGGGAATTGTTGAGGATGAATGTACATACTGATGTCCCTTCTTTTCTATAAAAAATTTTAGAAAGGTTGTTCTTATTTCTTTCGCTGTTGGTGGCATCTCGGCGGTTAATCGCGACACTGAAAAGTAAAGATGATTATTTATTTACAGCAGATTAGGCTCTCCTCTGACTGAAGAAAATCTTATTCGAACGAAACATTGGTATTAAAGAATAATGCAGCTTTCATGTCACTCAGTTTAGTTTCAACATATGGCACAACAAACAGTAAACATTGCTTGTACATGAGAAATATATTTACAGCTTTAATATCACAGTAAATAAAATGTATATTGACACTAGGTGAACTGTGTAATGTCATTCAGATATACCTCCACGGGAAATGAGAGCGCAATAGGTATTATCACAAACGTCATATACACTGGCCTCACTTGCATCAGTTCCTACTTCCTTCTCATACTTTCACATGTGTGGAGAGTTGTGGTGCAGCTTTCAGTTCCAGACTATAACAAAGATAAACCACATCACGCACTAAACCAAAGAGTTCCACCGCAAAGTATGGGAGTTCGTGCAGTTGTCTGGACGCAGCGAATACAGTGACATCTATTGCAAGATATCTCGTTCCACAGTTCGCAGCTAACGATCGCGGTTAGTGATACGTCGGAAGTCTGTGATGGAGGTAGAGTTGTCGCGTTGGTGTTGTGGTTAAGCTTGTCGAAGGTTGCCTTGTTTTGCCGTAATACACAAAACCCGCGTTTTTGCTAATTGTTGACAGTATTATTTACGTACGACGGTGAAGTGAAGGCATGTGTTTCGTGAACGTTGATTCTCTCCGGTCGGCGTTTGTTCTTTGTTATCCTGTAGTACTGCGGTGAAACTATCAAGCGTTGTTGGATTATACGTGTATGGTTTAATATCCAGCTAAACTTATATAAACATGAAGTTGGTAGACCACGTTGTTCGAAGTTTTAAGGTAGCGAAAGTATTCAGGGAGAATACAGATAAGATAAATAGCATTGACTTTTCGCCGAGTGGAGACACATTGATTTCCTGCAGCGAGGATGATCAAATTGTGATATATGATTGTGAAAAAGGGACACAGATGAGGACAGTCAACAGCAAGAAATATGGAGTTGATCTCATACATTTTACGCATGCAAAAAACACAGCAATTCACAGTTCCACAAAAGTGGATGATACTATACGATATTTATCCCTTCACGATAATAAGTATATTCGCTATTTCCCAGGACATACAAAGAAAGTTGTCTCGCTCTGCATATCCCCTGTTGAAGACACTTTTCTCTCAGGTTCGCTGGACAAAACATTGCGGTTGTGGGATCTGAGGTCACCGAATTGCCAAGGGCTTATGCATCTGTCAGGAAGACCAGTTGCAGCATACGATCCTGAAGGACTTATCTTTGCAGCTGGGGTAAACTCAGAACATATTAAACTGTACGATTTGAGATCATTCGATAAAGGTCCTTTCATAACGTTTAAATTAAGCCAAGAAAGGGAGTGTGATTGGACTGGACTAAAATTTAGTCGTGATGGGAAAACTATTCTGATATCTACAAATGGGTCAATTATCCGACTGATTGATGCCTTCCATGGGACACCGCTGCAGACATTTACTGGCCATTTAAACAACAAGGGAATACCCATAGAAGCATCTTTCAGCCCAGACTCGCAGTTTGTCTTCAGTGGGTCGACGGATGGCAGAGTTCATGTGTGGAACGCAGATACTGGGTACAAAGTTTGTGTCCTCAATGCAGATCATCCAGCACCTGTCCAGTGCGTGCAGTTCAACCCCAAGTACATGATGCTTGCGTCTGCCTGCACAAATATGGCATTTTGGCTTCCAACTGCAGAAGAAAATGCTTGAATCTGTTGTGCACAGTGTCAGTCGAAGATAACGACGTATGTAGTGGGTGAGATTTGTTAAGATTACCCGAATATTTTTGAGGAGAAGGCGTTTGTATGTGGAACCCTATTTTTGACAGTAAGATGATGATACTTTTTCGTGACAAAGACTTGAAGTGTTTCATTCCAGGGTAATTTTGTGTTTGGATCGAGGAGAAACGTTCCTTGAGATTGTAATGTGTATAGAGTACGAAATTTTACATATTGCTTGATGTAATCGGTAATAGGTTATGTAATTTTA